>NC_140663.1:48005319-50803652 GCF_054131305.1 Coturnix japonica | reverse complement strand
TACTCTTTATTTTTTTTAATGCTTTGTTCTCATACAATTTTACTTAGTAAATTTATTACCCTTCTGAAAAGTTTGTTTAGAAAAGAAAACAACACAGTTTCTGAAGCTGATGCAGGATAGTGAAACTGGAAATGGATTGAGGACTACAGCACAGATGCTGTGGGGAAGGTGGACAAGACCATTCTGCCATACAGCAGGGGCTGTCTCAGCTGCTTGAACTCTTATTCATAAGGGCTTTCACATCTTCTGACTCACAGAGGCCTTAGCACAGTGTTGTATCTGGTCATTTTTTTGAGGACAGTCAACATCACCATGCCACCACTGCACAGGATATTCTACAGCAAGGTTTCTCTGTGGTCGCTGCCTACAGAGACTCAGAGGTGCCCTATTAAGCTCTGCCATTTATGATGCTGTTGTTCTGACTGTTAAGTCAAGCAACAACTTTAGATCTAATTTCCTTTCCATTATAATCTATAACAGGGCACTATCATGATTGCTTCTGCCATGCTCTCAAGCACATATTATATCTGTTGTGTGGGAAATAAAGACATAATGCCATTTCTAACTTGGTTGTCTTCTCTCCTTAATATTTTAATAGATGCCTAATGTAACTTTTATGTTCAGAAAGAGTTCATTAGTTTACAAATTAGCAGCCTGAAGTGAATGTTGTTACCATCGAGTGACTTTCCATTTCTAGCAATATGCCTGCTTGGATTCTTCTTTTTTAGAATTAGTGTTTATAAAATATAAGTGAGATGAATCATTCAGCTACATAAACTATTGAGACATTTATGATCACTTCTTCCTCTTATTCTTTGCTCTTCCACCCACGTGTTCTGCCACTTCCAAACTCAAAACCCTCCCCACCATCTTCCCTGCTGACAGAAGAAAATGTTATATCCCTGCATCCTATTCAGGAAGGCATGTTAAGGAAATTAGGCTGCAATAAACAAAACCTGTTGATGACATGGTAAACTTCACTTTGTAAGCTGCTCAGCATCTGCCTCTAAAGTCTAAGAGACTGTCACTGGACTTAGGTAGCTTCCAAAGTGTGAGGCTAAAAGATCAATGAGAGCCTCCTCAGGAATGAAAACTGACATCTTGGAGGAGACTTCAAAGAAGTACATTCAATTAATAAACAAAACCAAAAGCAAATCAACAACAACTCTTAGGAGACAGATCTATATATTTTCCTGGTATTACAAAGACCAGTTTGATTCCACTGACAGAATAGCTTCAGGTTCTTCATGCCTGGAGTGTTTAATTAGTGCTATGAACTGCATTCCTGTCAACACTGGAAGTTCTTGAGAAAGAATGACTAAGAACATAAAAGTGCTCAGTGAAAAGAATAGAGAAAGGTCTACTGAATTTCAGCAACTCACCTGTAGTGAGTTTGTATTCCCCCACTGCCACGTTATTTTTTTAAAACAAGATGTAGCATGTGAGGAAGAAGTATAATCTAAGCCCACAAAGGATTATGAGAGGAAGGTGACCTACTATGTTAAGTGTATTTTCAGGCCATGTCAGCAGCTTGCTGTAGTAAAACCAGTGAGAAACATAAATGCAAAATACATTAGCACTGTACCTTCATTCTATACATGCAGGGTGCCAGATGACAACCTTGTGTTAGCATCAGCATTAGGAATGCTTGAGGGATATATGGTGCAAAAATCTCCCAGAGGACTTCTGCCTAATTAAAACGACTGCTTTCTTACACCTGCAAAACTTCTTTTCTCTTCTGTTCTCAGTCTCTGTAGCACAGCCAACCTCTTTTACTGGCTTGAATGGCAACCAGAAAAATACTTCCTCCCCAGGCCTAGAGAAATAGCAAGAAATATTCTCCTTATGGTGAGGGAAATGAGTCTTTGATCTGACAAATAAAAGCCACCTTCAGCCTGGTTGTTCCACCATCTCCCAAGAAAGCTTCTAAGCCTGGATGCAGCATCGCAGTAATGTGTCTCTACAGCTTTTTAATCAGGTCTGATTTGTGTTCAACCGGATTAAGCTAAACATACATGTGTCTGCACATGCCACTGTGGGTATACCTTAAAATAATCAACATCATCATTCTGCTTTTTTTAAATTAGAAATTTAATTTGTGAAATATTAAATAAATGTGACATATGCTAAATATTGGGAATAATTTTCATATACCTGGCAGTTCATAGAATGGCCTGGGTTGGAAAGGACCACAGTGATCACCTAGTTTCAACCCCCCTGCTATGTGCAGAGTTACCATCCACCAGACCAGGCTGCCCAGAGCCACATCCAGCCTGGCCTTGAATGCCTCCAGGGATGGGGCATCCACAACCTACCTGGGCAACCTGTTCCAGTGTGTCGCCACCTTCTGTGTGAAAAACTTCCTCCTAATATCTAACCTAACCCTCCCCTGCCTCAGTTTAAAACCATTCCCCCTTGTCCTATTACTATCCACACATGTAAACAGTTGTACCCCCTCCTGTTTGTACACTTCCTTCAAGCACTGGAAGGCTACAATGAGGTCTCCCCAGAGCCTTCTGACATATTGTAACATTATTAACAGCAAGGAAAGTAGAGCTAAGGAGCAGTGAAATAGAGACCAAGATACTGCCTTTTTAGTTGACACAGTACTCATCACAAGGTATCTTTAAAGCAGACTAGACATCATCCACCAAAAATGGCTTACATTCTACAAACAGATCCTGAGTAGGCACGATGGCTTTCTCTGGACATATGGTATAAATGTTGTTTTGTAACTTACTTAGTTGCTATAAACCGGTTACGTGACTTTGCTTAGGAATGGTCAGGCTTTACTCCAAATCTTCATTAACAACTAGGATGCAGTAATAAGTGGTAGACTTAGCCATCTCAGAGATAGTCAAACTGGAAGGGTTACAAGTACCCTGAAGGAAAGGGATAACACTTTAAGGGACCTAGACAAGTGTAAGTGCTGGTCTGAAATCAGAAACGTGAGAAAGGAAGTCTAAGGTAAGTAATACAAAATAAAGAATAATTGAGTAGGCAACAGGACAACAAGGAAATATGAAGGCTCTTCAGTGACTCTTTATAATCTCAGTGCCTGGTGCTTTTGATAGTGGGGTAGGCTGCTTCTTTGAAAGAAGCACAGCAAGAAGCACTAACAAGGCCTGGAAAGCCATTTTTGTATTAGGAGCTGAGGAAGGGAACAAGATGGAGTAGGTGGGGAAGCTGATTTGAGAGGAATAAGAAATGAGAAAGATGTAGCATACCTTGAAAATACCAAAACGATTGTATAGTCAAGGATGGGGAGATGCATGAATCTTTCAGCATGACAACAGCTGTTAAAAAGGTGATGTAAGAAATGTAAGAGAGGCATGTATAAGACAATTATCAGAGAATAAAGGGCAAAATTGTTTTTCTTCAGACATGCACATTTAGTTGTTGAGTTCCTAGGTTAGGAGTAGTGCACTCTCCTTCCTAGAAGCTTTCTCACAGTGCAATAAAGTATCTCTCTGCTAAGAATGTGATAGGAAGGAGCTAATCCTTCCTAAATTATCAGCCAGAAGCCTGGAAATAACGAACCTATCCTTTCTTTCTGCTTCTGATTCCCTGGATCTCTGAAGGGAATAAGGATGATGAGATGGTGGCAGTGCAGAGGAGCCAGGTCTGTGGTGATCGTAGCTGATCCCCCATTGGCTACAAAGATCAGATAAAGAGATGGAGGGGCTCAATCTCTTATTCTGCCTTAAGTGTTGTCTTCCCTTGCAGCACTGGCTAGTGGGGGGCTGTGTGTATGCAGTTCTGGGGAACTCTCTTCATAGAATCACAGAATTGTTATGGTTGGAACAGAACACTAAGATCACCTAGTCCAACCGTCAGTCCATCCCCACCATGCCCACAAATCCCGTCTCTCAATGCCACATTGTCCCTCTTGTTATACAATGCCAAAAACAGTGGGGTAGCTATTTATAGCAGAGTGTATCAGTATTATGAACAATTTTTTTAAAAATGGTGAAGATTTCCAAGGAACACCCATTGCTCTGGAAGCTCAGGAAGTGCAGGCTGCCTGGTTCTTCCTCCTCAGAGGCTTGCAAGGCATTCATCAAGGCATTCATCAAGCCATCACACCTAATTCTCAAGTGACTTCCATAGTACCTCTCAGTATGTAATTATCCTCCCTGTGATCTATTCTTCTCCACTGATTGTTTTCCCATGCATACTTGTTGGCTCCCGCAAAGCCAATTCATGCAGATCTGCAGGGGTGGGCCTTCATGGAGAAAATAGTAATTCTAAGACAGAAAAGGACTTGCATTTGATATAGACTGTCTCACAGCTTTATAAAGTCTACTAAGTTCCCTGACTACATATCATCTGGAACATGTTTAGGTGGAAATAATGATGTTTGAAATGAAAGCAGAAGAGGGATAGCACAGGATATCCTCTTTCATTGTGCTTACCTCCTTGTACCAAAATACTTAAGCCTGTCTTCCGCTTGAAGTGTTATTTCTAAGGCCAGAACAGATAACACAGAAGAATTATGGAGGGAAACCTTTCTTAACTATTTTTACTCATCCCAAAAGCCAAACACAGCTGTCAAATCTGCCCAGGTACGTCTTTTTCACCAGAGTTTTAATTACTGTCTCCTCTATGTGTCTTCAGTAGTGACTATCTCTGTCATAACACCAAATCAGTTGCTGGAATGCAGCTGCCTATATGAAAGTTGTAGCTGACACTATCCAGTTTCTACTCAGTCTCCAATCTCATGCTTGAACACTGCATATCATGTACGGAGCACAACTTCTTACTTTTAAATAGGGCCTTCAGCCACAAAATTATTGCAAAGCTCAGCAGTAATAAAATCCCTTTGTGACTTAGTGAAGAAACATATCAAAGCTTTTAAGATTGGAAAAGGCTTAAAAGTGACAAGGATCAAAGCCCAAGGGACAAATATTTCTGCTCGCAAAACTAAGATTTTTGTCTAAGCGCTGGGAAAGATTTTGCACTAAGAGGAAGCTTACACACAAACCATTTTTTGCTGACACTTGGGAAGACTTCAGAAACCTTATTAGACAAGAAAAGAAAGAAGAAACAGAAGAATGCAATTTGTACAGCAGTAAACAACTAAAATCAATAACATTATCTTATGTAATCTGTGGAGTTTTCATAGAGAGACTGTGTGACACAAGCATTAACTATTTACCAACAGAGTCATTGGCAATAGTGATGGCTATCAGAAGCTGCCACAGCTGGATAGCTACAATGGGATTACAGCTGGTAATTCAGGTGACCCATCTCAAAAGCTCAGAGTGAGGATGACACAGGCGATGCATTAATGAAACAGAAGCTGCATCTGAAATTATGTGTTTATCTGGGAGCTCAGAAGTCCTCCTAATACATATCCCATTCACAAGCTGACTCCACGCTGGTGGAATCTAGTTTAGATCCTGCACTCTTTATCCTCCTGCTCTCTGTAAGAAGGAAAGAAAGACACATCGCTGTGAATGTTTGAATGGAGTTTGTCAGCATTGGTCCAGGCCTAAACTAATGCAGTTTCCATGTAGCAGCAACCCATATGTCTGAGCTCAAGATTTTAAGCACTGTTCTATCATACCTGTACTGCTTGCAGTGCCTGACCTGATGTTCAGGTAGCTCAAGCACTGAGCATTAGCAGATGGGACAGCCCCTTATATTGCTTTGTGTGCAATTTTGTCTGTTCTGGGTAGGAGGAATGACAAACAGGACTCCAGTATGCACTTGGCTGCAGTCTGAAGAATTCTTCACTCTTTCAGATGCAAAAGAAAACCTCATTTAAATTGAGAAATATTTAAATACACCATTTTAGGGGCATTAAAATCTTAACTTATCCCTTTTAAGTTTATTCCTTCAAAGATTAATATTATTGCTAGCAGGTGTTGAGGCTTGCAGAGATACTGCCAGCAGATAACCTCACAACTGTGTGAGGCTGAAGGTTCAGGTAGTTAAGCTGGTGTGACAGCAGACAAGTAACTCAGTACATAGCGTTCTTGTGCAGCCTCCTTCCCTGCCCAGGAATGTGATGCACCCAAACACTAGAACTTCTGCTTTTAGGATGATGCTTTTAGGAAGCATGCAGAACAACAGGACTGAACACAGGAAAATCATATGTGTTTGTGAGAAAAAAATGTGCAAGCAAGCATACTGGAAATGATGGACATCTTCAGTGTTGCTCCCAGGGCTCCCAAAAATTGACTTAGTCCTTGGTTACTTAACATCAGTACCCCCTGAAATGCCATTTCAATATGAACCAGGATGTTAAAATGTTTGCAGCAGTCATGAACCCACTGTTTTGCAGCATCCCAGAGAAACTACCTCATTCACCTCAGTAAGATTATCCATAGCCATTAGTATCATAGAAATACAGAATGGCTTGGGGTGGAAGGGACCTCAAAGCCCACAGGCCCAACCTCCTTCTATAGGCAGAGCTGCCATCCACTAGATCAGGCTGCCAGGGCCCCATCCAACCTGGCACTGAACCTCCAGATATGAGGCACTCACAGCTTCTCTGGGCAGCACGTGCCAGTGCCTCACCACCCTGTCAGTAAGAAATTTCCCTTGATACATAATCTAAATATCAGCTCATTTAGTCTAAAACAGTTCCCCCATGTCCTCTCACTATGTACTGCATCACAGAACAGCTCTTGTGCATTGATTAGCATGTAGGGAAGCAGCTGGGGCAGATCCAGCAGAGTTGACCCCATGCCTGGCAGAAGAAATCTCTGGCAGGGTTATTCCACGGAACTGGGGAAAGGAAAGGAGTCCAGTACCTTTCCACACCATCAGTAGTCAGAAATATCACATCTTGGCAAGAGCAATCTGCATACTCCTTGTTGCCCTGCAAGTTTATTTCTCTGAAGAGAAACTGATGGTATGTCAGACACCTTCCTTTCTACAATCCTTTTTACTACAACTGTATACATGGTCCTATTTGAATGAAAGCAAAGGAAACAAACAAAGCAGTTCGTTTGCTCACAGTTCCCAAACACACCTCTCCACAGATGTCCCAGGTCCTCAGTGGTCTGCTTTTTCCATTTTCTTGTGGCCATGCTGTCAGTGTTTCTCTTTCACCCAGCAAGTTTACCAAATAAACCTGCTGCCTGTGTTCACCGCCACAAGTGAGAAGTGGAATCGAAGGATCGTAGAATCATTAAGACTGGAAAAAACCACTAAGGTCACCTAGTCCAACCATCAGCCAAATACACAATGCAACAAGAGGTTCTCACTGCTCAAAGCTATGAGGTGAGCCTTAAGATCTCCCAGATCTTACCACCTGAAAGGGGGAAGGGCTTGAGCCTCCTCCTACCCAGTCTGACCATGGTGTGCAGCACCAAGTTCAGATGTATGATGCAGCACCATAGGGGGTGTTGGGTTGGGGTCTGGAGAACCCAAAAGGCTGCTCCAGGTGCTTCTGAGTATGCACTTAGCATGGCATCAGAGGCAGACTTAAAGAAAGGTGATTTCAATTCCCCAGTTGGCTGTAACTGTGTTTGTAGTCACCTGTGTGTCAAAGGCTGGCATGTGGTATCCATTAACACTTCCTGCAAATACAGTAACACCTTCTACTTTTTAAATTGTACATTTCTGACACAGATCTAAGTGTGCTCATGACAGGGTGAAAACTCTCAGCCCTTTAGCAGACTGGCAGCATTAATTCTGCTGTATGAAGAGAAAAGAGTAAAGGCAAATGAAAAGCCAGGTAAGTCTTCAGAGGCACCAGGGTGTCTAAAGAGCACTTAAGTACCTTTTTGCATTCACCACTCTGGGACATAGGTGTGAAAACCCCACTGCCTATTGATTGTACTCCGACATCTTGACACTCCTGAAAGCCAGGCTCTTGACTTCCAAGTCACTTCACAAATTCACACATAATGTAAGTGGTGATTCTGGGCATAAAACCAGCATGGCAATGTGCCTGGTTCTTGCTTTCCAAGCCTTTGCAGCACTCTCTCTTTGAAGACATGAATGGCAATTTGTGCACAGCAGTGGTGTCCATTAGGCCTGGTTTCCTGTCTAAGGTTCACCTTGGGGAAATTATGTTCTGGATACTCAGATTACACTCTCTCTTCTTTCACAAATGGATGCAGTATTGTTATGTTATTATTACTGATTTATAAAGCACCTTTCACATGCATCACAATGCTATATGATCTAATTATGAAATGCCTGAGGCTGAATAAGAAGTATCAGGGAAAGAAAATTGCTGTAAGATTAACATCTAATGCACTAAAAAAACCAGAGGTATGGCATAAAGGGAAGAGTCAAGATGGAGAAATCCATCAATCTTGGTTGTATATAGGAGCAAGAGCTTAGGTACAAGTAGAACTGTACAATTAGAAAGTGGCCAGGTTACTAATTAAATGGAGAAACTTTCATTAATCACTGCCTTTTCCCCCATACCTCAAAAGCTGTAGAAATGAAGAGGAGTGATGCTCTTGACTTTGCTGGGCTCTGTGGTGTCTCCAGATTCAGTAGGAGGAATTTCTGTTATGAGAGTCCTGCTGTGTTACATCATGCATATACTTTTCCAATCAGATAGAGGAGAAATATAAAATACAATCAAAGTATTGGTTTTTTTTCATTCTGCCTAATATTAATGCCTGCTTTAATTCAGTAAATTTTAGTTTGCTTTCCTGAAGTTTCTTCAATTTTTTAAATTAAACTTCATTTAAATATTTGGGCCCTTTTCTGGACTAATTAAAGTGAATTACAGGTCTGTTAGCCTGACCTCAGTGCCAGGGAAGGTTATGGAGCAGATTGTCTTGAGGTAGATCACACGGCATGTGTAGGATGACCGGGGGATCAGGCCTAGCCAGCATGGGTTCATTAAGGGCAGGTCCTGCTTGACCAACTTGATCTCCTTCTATGATCTAGTGACCCATCTGGTGGATGAGGGAAAGGCTGTTGATGTGGTCTACCTAGACTTCAGCAAAACCTTTGACACTGTTTCCCACAGTATTCTCATACAGAAGCTGGCAGCCCGTGGCTTGGATGGGTACACTCCTGGCTGGGTAAGGAGCTGGCTGGAGGGCCTTATTGCTCTCTATAACTTCCTGAAGGGAGGTTGTAGTGAGCTGGGGGTTGGCCTCTTCTCTTCTGTCATTAGTGATAGGACCAGAGGGGATGGTTTCAAGCTGTGGCATGGGAGATTCAGGCTGGACATTAGGAAATAATACTTCTCAGAAAGGGTGGTCAGGCACTGGAATTGACTGCCCAGGGAGGTGGTGGAGTCACCGACCTTGGTGGTATTCAAGGAACGATTGGATGTTGTGCTGAGGGACATGGTTTAGTGGGAGCTATTGGTAATAGGTGAACGGTTGGACTGGATGATCTTTTAGGTCTTTTCCAACTTTGGTGACTCTATGATTCTATGGTAGAGAAGGTACTTTTTGTCTTAATACTCAATTTACAGGTGCTTATAACATTTAGAAAATAACATCCTTTGGGCTACAAACTTATGCTTGGCGAAATCAAAGCTGACACATGGATGGAAAACAATTGTGTAGATGCCTTTACCACCTTTGCTGACACACTAGAAGACACGAAATTGTAATTTTTCTCCTATTTCTTTCTTAGTTACCTTCACAATTATTGGGACTCTATGCCATTATTTCTACCACTGTTTAGAGATGGCTCCTCAAAAGACTAAAGAGGTGAGAAGGAACAAATCTCATCAGAAATAGCTATGCTGTGCATTTTGGCTTTTGATATAGCTGTTCTTCGTTTAGAGTTTGATACACTTAACCAGTAACCAACATACAATAATATATATATACACACATATATATATAAAATACATATATATATATATATATATATATATACATATATATATATATATATGTATATGTATATTTCTTAAGAATGTCTGGAAGAGCTCTCTTCCTCCTCACAAAGACTTCATCATCTTGGGTTTGGTCAAAAAACAGTTTTGTGGAATTGTTTTTGTTTGATTTCAACTGGCCCTGGGTCTTGAATAATGAATGGAATGCTCAACCTCAGTTCCATGTAAATAGAAAGCAGTGGTATCACTTGTCTTTGTTGGTCACAGTAGCAATTCAAAGCCATGTTTTTATTAGTTTTATACTCTTTAGAGAGGACTCCAGAAAAAGAAAACAGTATCAGGAAGGATTCATCTCAAGTTAAAAGCCAAATGGAGTCTTATACCTTGAAGGATTGGCTGGCATACTGTTTTCTTTTTGAAATCTGATGTCCAGCACAAGGGCCTAGCTCACATTGTATTAATGCCTCTAGAAAATAGCTCAACATGTCTAGAGGATGAAATCTTCTGGAAAACTGGCAAGGATGCACATGGATACATTTCCAGCAGAGTTCAGAAAACACTTCTTATGTAAGAGAAACAGACCAACAATTACTATTCAGGCCTTCTGAAAAACATTTGTTCAGACCAGGCTATCCCATATCCCACCCATTTTCATCACTCAGCAGGAAGAATGGATTACTGATCAACAGGTGATTTATCACAACAGATGACCCCTTCCCCAGGCCCCGAGACTTCATAGCACCTCAGCCAAATTGAGGAACTGCCTTGGGTATCTGCCTTTATTGCTTGAGTTGTCTCCCCTAGCCTTACATGTCCCATTTAATTAAATAACACTCCGCCGGTTTAATAGAGATAATAAAATATGAGGAGAATAGCACGAGGTGTCCTTACCTTGCCAGGCTGATCTGAAGAAGATGCAAACCTAATCTGTGCATCTAAAAACCACTTCTCTTCTGGGGCTGGAGGGAAAAAAGCCATCCCTGTCTATCCTAATATTCTCCTCCAAGGCAAATTAAAGGTATTTGGGGTTTTCTTTCATCTCCCTCTGCCATCCCATCCTTCACTTTCTAGCTTCCTTAACTTCCAATCTCCTTTAAATTGCATTAAAGGAATAAGAGAAACCGTTGCTTTTCTCTTTTCGCCTTGAAGCTAAAAGCTCTCTCTTTTCTTCACTGTGCTTGTTAAAGGCGATAGACAGAGTGAAAGCCTCATAAATCATAAACAAGCAGAGGACCTAAATAAAAGTCACTGCAAACTGAGGAAAATAAAGGCCCCAGCACACACGTTAGGGCTAGCATGAAGCACACAGTATTTATTTTAACCTAAGCTCTTGGGAAGGAGAAGGCATGCTTTGGGTCTAGACCAAAACAAACACCAGTTGGCCATAAAAAATCAGCTAAGAAAAAGGTCTTTACTACAACCACAGAGAGATGCAGATTTCTCTTTCCCAGTTTGCCCATGACCACCTGTTTTTCTCCCTGTTCCTCTTGTAGTGTAGGAAGGCTCCTTAATTTGTATCCAAGCAGCACTTCAGCAATTAGTAATGTAGGCCATGAGACTAGCAGATGAACCTGTGCTTGGGATTGAGATGTATAAGCTAGTGATGTGGCAAAAAAAGAGATGATGAAAGAACAGTGTGAACAGTGCAGGAATCAGTTGGCTTCTGTCGACTGCGCTGATATTGTCCAGCCATCCTCTGGTCACTCCCTGCTTGTAATTAGGATTTAAATCTATGCCATCCGCTTTCTCTTCATTGCACGGTTATTGAACTTCCCAAATTACCCTCCTGTGAACAGTTTTGTCACTTCTGTGGGAATAGTTCACATCTTTTAGACCAATTCACCATTGCACACGATACTGCTCTTATCAGCATTCTATCAAGCTCAGCAGGATGGATTTGCACTGACAGAAGTCACACTGAGCTCTTCCTACTGATAATATATGAGGCATATTTACATTTTTAGCTTTAACAATCTTTTGTCTATTGTACTAAGGTGTATCTGCATAGAATTCCTTGGACTCCACTGTGCTCCTTCAAAAAAGGCAAAATCTACAGCAAAATGGGAAAGCGTGTATCTAATGATTTGCCATGAATTCAGGAAAGTAGTTGTTTTAAAGACATGTTATTTCAACTGTGTTTTAAACTAATTCTGATAAGTTAATGTAATACAAAATAAACCTTAGTAAGGAATGTTTCTGGTTTTTTGTTTTTATGTTCATTTTCCTGATGACTTTTCATGCTAGTGCTTTGCTTTTACCACCTGAATAGACAGATCCGGAAGCAGCTCTCTTTTCACAATATTCACAGAATCACAGAATCACAGAATGACCCGGGTTGGAAGGGACCTCAAGGATCATGTAGTTCCAACCCCCCTGCCTAGCAGGGCCACCACATAGCTCTATGTCACCAAACATACACATATTCAGGGGCAGTCATGGGGAAAGAGACATTTGGTCCTTTGCAAACCGCTTCCTTTTTTCTGTCCCTCTTCATCCTTTTCCAGTTTTAACAAATCCATTTTCTCCCCCACAGGCTGCCTATTTCAGGTACGCTCTGGCAGTGGTATGTCTTGATTTTCCTCCTAGGAACGCTGACAAATTCTACGCCTTCCTTGCATCCAACACAACCTTTAATAGCTGACAAGAAGGGCTAACCTTTGATCTGGGGAAGTAAAGTTGTAAATCAGTTGCTGCTCCAAGGGGTTGAGTTTGCATCAGGTTTTTCAATTTCTTCCTTTAGAAAAAAAACAACAACAAAAAACAACAAACATAGAACAGATAATCTAATACAGCTGTGGCTGGGAGGAAACAAGACATTTGTAACAGCTTTTAAAGCATTAAAAAGAAAGCATGCCAGGAACAAATACTGTGTTTGTGTTCTGAGGCTAAAACATGACAGCTCTGAAAGAAGAGATTTACTGAATCAGGTTTGATGCCTGAAAATAATGAAAGGGTAGGAACATCCAGGGGAGGAGGGGAAGAGAGTTAGGGTATGTGGCCTCATTTAGAGAAAACATAAATGTGCACAGAGCAGAAAAGAATTGAACATTTAAGCCTTGGTTTATTTTCATGGAGCAAAAACGTCTGTAATGTTAAACATTTATCATGAAGGCTCTTACTGCTGTGGTCGTGCTGAGCCCAGAAGTGGCTTGTGTTCAGTGGTTTTTGACATGACTGCTGGATGCTGAGTTGGTCCCTGTAGGAGCAGAGAACACTGCCTCTAGGGGAAGAGCTGGAGGGACAATAACAGTACAGGGAAGAGGAGGAAGAGGATGAGGGTTGAGTGCTCTATGGCAGTAGGGGAACAGATTCCAGCTGGGCTTTGGACTGGCGTCAGGATCACTGTTCTAAATATTTTTCTGTGTCTCAGATCATACAGTGTGGCCAGACTAGGGAAATCTTCCTTTGCCTTCAGACTGTTCAGCTCCTTCTATCTCAAATGTCTTGGTAAATGCCCATAGCCAAGATGTATCCTTAGTCTCTTGGACATCCCTGCCAGCAACCTGGAAACAGAAGCAAGCATGTCCATCTGACCTCTGTTTTCCTGGAAATACAGTAGAACTTGTAATTTTTTTTAATAGATGGTCTTGGGTTATTCTTTTTCCACTCCTAAAATGCTTTCTTTGCATTCATCTGTACTCCCCATAAGAGAAAACAGAAATGGACTTGCACAGAAATTAAGTGATGTGTTCATTTTTCTTTTTCAGCTCTGGTAATCTTGACCCATGCTCCCTTAGTACACTATCACATAGTGTCCCTATCACATCAACATGGATTACTTCACTTTATTTTATTTTATTTTATTTTATTTTATTTTATTTTATTTTATTTTATTTTATTTTATTTTATTTTATTTTATTTTATTTTATTTTGCCAGCAGAGATGTCTGGAGAGGTGAGGGGAGGAAAAAGAATTTGCAAAGACTGCTGTTCAGATGTCACAGCTCAGTCTTGGCTCACATAATGTTCTCACTTTTTCCTTAGGCCAAAAAATAGCTGTGGTTTGGATGGAAAGAGAAATTGTTAAAAGGAATCATGGATGAGCATTGAGTGACTTTGGTTTTCCAAAAGCAGAAAGTCATTCAAATGTGAATAATGACCACAGTAGAGACGACAAGATAAACACAGTATATGAGATTGAAGTAGACACACAGCATTTAAAAGCATCATCCAACAAGGCCAGCTGCTAAATTAATTCATTCAACAGTGATGAAAATGCTATTTAAGGAGGGTGAAAAGCAAATTGGAGCCAAAAGGACACATACGACTTATTAATGTATGAACACGCAATCATACATGCTGCTACATTTATATATATGTTTTTAATACCATAGTCTTGATCAGATAAAAGCATGCTCAGCATGCACAGACACACAACCATTTTCCCATAGAACTTAGTTCAGTACTGTAATGCCTATGATTTTGACACTTCTGAGAGAAGTTGAAGCAGCAGGAACTGAACTCACAAGGGTAAGCTACATAAATGTTTTCAGTAACATAATGCAAATGATATTCCTAGTGCCAGGGGTGATCCAACTAAAACAGGGAAGTCCTGTGATTGGAGATACTTCAGGCAAACTATCTACTATCAAGTCTATGTTCAACAAGTGTCTGAAAAATGTCCTGGTGTAATTGCATTCCTCTCCTCTTTTTTATGGAAGTAGCCAACTTGTTGTGTCCACATAAACACTGTGTTCTCTACCCTTGGTGTAGTCATGTAATGTTCTGTCTGTGAAACAGATAATTTTCATTGCTTCAGACAGAGGATATTAATATATACTATACTAAAACCTTTTTAAAAAACATACCGTGCCCTCTATTTGGTTTCCTAGATCAAAAATATTGGTAACTCTGCAGTCTTTCTTATATGTTAGATTTGCAAATGATCTGATGATGATAAAAATATGGCTTCTGTCTACTAAATATTTTGAATGGTCTTGTTCCTATGGTCGAGTTTTGGAGCAGCAGCTATCCAGATTATCTATCCAGATTAGGACAGATAATTTGGCCTTCCATTGTCAGTACTCAAGTGATTATATAATAATAGAGGATAGCTTGGATAGATAAGCATTTATGACAACCAGCCCCAGTGCTCAGCCCTGTGAAAAGAAGAGCAGTTCTGGAATAAAATGGAGAAAGGTGAGAAAAATGAGTTAAAAAAAAAAAATTTAAAAAAAATCAGCAGCATTTCTTCATTTGATATCGAGAGAAGAACGTAGATGACGTGCAATCTGAATATAGCTCAAAGTTTACTAACGAGATGAAAGGTTCAGCCTGCCTATTATCCAAATCTGCTGAAACCCATACAGCCATTGGAGAGCAGCTGGGCATCTCTGCTAGATGCCTACAGCCCTTTGCCACTTGTATTGTATGGCAGCCTATTACCTCAGTGATTATCACAGTTCAGCTGGAAGATACTGGGTTAGTAATGCTTACTTCACTCTAAGAAAAATGAAATAAAATCCTTTCTGTGGTCTATGTGGTGACTGCAGGGTACAGCTGCTCTTAGAAGAATGCCAGGTCTTCCAATACCAGGATTCAAGAATCTTCTAATATCTTCAATGTCTGGACATATAAGCCCTCATCAGACAATGACAACTTCACCTGCCAGGTGACTACATTAGCACATACAATATATACACAAGATCTTTGTTGGGTACCATTCAGTCATAGCAGAATACAGGCTTTCAAGAAATCATACAGATATTTTGTCTGTTTCCTTGGAAGGAAACCACTGAGAATCATATCCAGATATTCTCCCCGTACCATGGCTGTTTATAATCTGTACAATTTCCAGGGAAAATGGTTTTATCTATCATTGTTTTTGTTGTTCTAGCATACAACAAAGTTGTCTTTTCATAGAACCTTATGATAATCGAGGTTGGAACGCTCTTCATGAGACTTCAGTCCAACCTCCTACTCAAAGCAGGGTTAACTGTAAGGTCAAACCAGGTCACTTATCACCATAAATCTGTGCCTTCAAAACCTCAAAGGATGGAACTGGACAGGTTGATTTACTGCTTCACTGTCCTCCGAGTGAAGACTTTTTCATTAAATTTGGTCTGAAACTCTCTTGCTTTAGTTGACGTCCACTGTGCCTCATCCTCTTTCCATTCACCACTGTGGAAAGCCTTGATAATCTCCTATGTACTAGGGAAGAAGATGTAGGGCTATCTTTTTGTTTTTTTCCCTGGTAGACGTGAACGAACAAAGACTGAGTTTCAGCTGTTAAAATATCATCAAAATACTTCGGTGCTTTTTGTGTGGATTGCAGTTAGTAGGTGCAACTGTGGACATAAGAATACTTTCAGCTGCTTCCTATTAGAAAAACAATATATGCTTATATTGCCCATCAAAACCATGCTTGAGCTGCATGCAAGCCAAGAAGGATGATGCAACCAAGTATTTCAGTGCATAAAGATACTATTGTACTACATTATTGTCATTTAAAAAGAAAACACATCATGCTTTATTCTATATCTTTTTAGAGACGATGTGGGTACTTTAAACAATTTTCTTACTCAGAAAGCTGTCCTGCCAAGGACAGCTGAGATCTGTGTAAATCCAATGGATAGCAGAGCTTAATTTCTTATCATACATGCTATTATTCTGTAAAAAAAAGTATTATGTAAGATCCTCTGGACAGAGAATGCACTGTAACTTAGCTATGCCAAATCATGTGATTTAGATATGATGTCCAGAGAAAGATGGGCCTGAGTCTTCTTTAGAATGGCTCCTGAATGAAGGATATTTTTGAGAGAAATACCTGGACTTACTTACACAGAGGAGAAAAGATTACCACTTCTGGGAAGTAATTTGGAGGATGTAAATAAGACACCAAGAGAGCTGCCTAAAGGCATCCAAACAAAACACTAGTTGCAGGACCTGAGTGAACACGCTGGCACATCTGCATGCAGTCTTCAATCTATATTTGTTCACTTGAATAAGTGGCTGGAGGACTCAGTTATTTTCTGTATGAACAATATTTGTGTTCAAACAAAAAACAAAAGAAGTCCTGAGGTAAAGTGCATACCTTGCTTGTGGTATTTTTTGCTGGCTAGAAGGCAAACAAGGTAGGGGATAAACATAGTGTCTTTTGGATCTGTGCTTGACAGACAAGTTCCTTATCCTCTAATTGCTGTTTGCAGCTCCACAAACACCTGAGGCAGCTGTGGAAAATCACAAGGGTGAGAAAGGCTTTTATGCTGTAGAAGGGCATTCAGAGAAGCATTCAGCTTCTTGTATTTTTAAGAGCTACTTTAATAAAGAAGAACCTTATTTTGCAGTCAATAATGTAGGTAAAACAACTCTAAAGGAGGAGCTGTAATTTCCAGTCTGTCTGTTTCTGACAGCTCTGATGAAGCCCAGATGCACAGTCCAGGCTAATGTCCTCTGCGCAGCAATGTGACACAGAACATGTTCTCAGCATCCATAACAAAGACAACGTATGCTTGCTTTGTTTTCTCCCTAAGACAGCCTAAACAACTGTCTTGGTAGCTTGAGTAGGGAAATTTCTTAACTGAGATTAGCTCTAATTATTTTGGGTTTTTGTGAGTTGTTGCTAGATTAGGGAGAAGCAAGTAATGTGCAGGTAATACTGTGACTAAGCATGAAACTGCTACATGCCTCAGTTTCTCTATTTATAAAATGGGGGCAGTGATCCTCAGTGCAATCTGTGAAGGAAGTTATCTATATTGTAGGTACATTCCGTGACTGAGTTTTGTGATGCAGTGTGTCATTCTCATTTGCTTTATTTCTTTGGATGACACTTGGGTTTAGACAGAAACCATTTTATGTGATCATGAGCTGCATGGTAGAAAGACTACTGACTTATTCAGCTTTTGTCTTGCACATCCACAGAAAGCTTCAAGGACTTCCTTGAGAATGGAAGTGATTTCTTCACTCACCTTCTATTTTATTGAGGACTGGAGTAGGCCTCTCTCAGTGTAACAGCAAGTGACAAGCTGAGCCAGATGATCAACATCTCTGTATAAATACTCAGAGCAGAAATTTGTCTGAGCTTGCAGGTCAGAGGCCTGGACAGTGTGAGGTGAGATGTCTCAGACATTGAGGTACCTTGTCCCCATTTCTTTCCACAGAAGATGGAAAGATATAGCACCTGCTACTTGGGAACACAGCTGCACAAACAATAGAAAAATTCATCTTGGAAAAAACATGGAGATCTGTATCTGGTAGTACACATTGTGTCTGGTATGAAGAGGGTAAGGGAAAGGATGGTGATGAGTTACCTAGGCACATACATAGCCCTCTTCAAATCAAATATGTCTCCTCTGCTCTGCTGATGCATATTATAGTCTCACTGCCTCTTGTACCAACATAGAAATGAAATTTCTTCTCTCCTTTCTCTTCCGGTCCTCTCTAACAAGTTCTTGGCACATTTTAATTTCTTTTAACAAACACTTTATTTCTGACATTTTTTTGCTAATGTTTTCAAAGCACCCATTGAAAGATTTGAAAATCATTCAGTTTTCAGTGGCTGAGGGCAAGAAATATTCAAAATTTTAGTGTGTAATTTGTAAACAAGGGTGAAGGTTAGAAAGGAAAGGATCAGTTGAGCAGAGGACCTGTACTGAATATGCACCTTTAGAGAGGAAAGTTAGACTAGATCCCATTCCAGCCAAGATGAAATGAGCAAGAACTCTGACAAGAAAACTAAAACTACATCATGCACACTGGAGAATCCATACACAGTCTACAGTCACCTATATAACAGCCTTCAATCTGCTGAAGATTTGTCAATTCCCAACTTTATTGTGTTAGCTTTAGCTTTTTAAATGCCATTTTTTTCCGATGTGATTTCTAAAATCACCTCCCATGCCTTAAATAGATGGAAAAAATAGAACCTTGAAGATAAAAGAAGTTGTGTATACATGCAGAATTTTTGGCACTTAAGGGTTTAACTGAGGAAACCTAGAGTCAAAGAAACAATAAAATTAGGAAAATTATATCTGTGTGGAAGAGTATATTGAAGTACATGCCACTTGAACTTAATCAGCAAATTAGTTTAATCGGGACATCTCTTGGAGCAAACCTAATTTAAGCCTAATGACATTTAATAGTGAAAGCTATAACTTGGAAGGGATGGTAATTCCATTTAATTGGGATGCCT
Organism: Coturnix japonica; assembly: GCF_054131305.1. Lineage (NCBI taxonomy): Eukaryota > Metazoa > Chordata > Aves > Galliformes > Phasianidae > Coturnix > Coturnix japonica. The sequence goes on along the minus strand of NC_140663.1, from coordinate 50,784,748 downwards.
CCAGGTGACGCAGTGTTGCTTTTGTGTGTGTGTATGCGTGCGTCTGCGTGACAACTGCAGGCTGGATCTGACTGTTTACTTATCTGGCAGCAGCCTTCAGTCTCTGTCTAGCTGTCAAGCTCTAAGGCATCCCATGAAAAAGGGTATGAAAATCTCTCACTGCAGCTTGAATTTGGCAGAAAACCTGATGTGTTCACTCTGTGCCAGCCATGCTCGTTGGTCTCCTGGCTTGTCCCTCCACATTTAGCACTCTGCGAGGGCTCTATTCTTGTCCTCCTTCACAGCATCCCCACCTAACTTTCCAGAACCAATCCGATACACATAAGCTTGCTGCACAGCTTCCTAAAGAGTGACATGAATTTTGCAGTGGTATCTGGTATCAGGCTCATCAGGATGAAGGCCATCCCCAGGGGTGTCTCAGAGAAGCAATTTATAAAGCAGGTTGCCAGCAGTATCCTTTTCAGTAATAGAGACTTTAATGTCCACAGCTCTGCTGGAGCTATTGCTGCTGAATTAAAAGTCTCTGTGTTTGTCTGTGCAGTCTCTTCAGCACCAGCATCCAGCTTATTACTGAAAAGCTTTTTGGAATACCTTAAATAGGAAGGTGTCTAGGAAAGCCAAATTTCAATCTTTTGCAGCTTCTTTCTGAGTCCCAGCAGGATGTGATTGTGAGAAAAAAAATTGATCACTTCAGTTCCCTCTGTAGGACTCACTACATCCACAAAGCTTAACACTTAGATCTTGTCTGCACAGCAAAGTGGCATTGATTTAAATAATAAGGTTTTAAATGAATTTAACTGAACTGGCACAACCTTCTACGTGGATTCTAAATCAATTTAAAAGAGCCTTTTATCCTTATTGCACAGGGTTGGAGTCAGATATTCATAAGTGATTGAGTTAAAGTGTGTCAAAAAGTTATTGTCTCTTCAGGTGAAGGCTACTCTTCTGCCTGTTGGAAGATAACCCCTTGCCTCAGCTGGAATTCACTTCCTCACCCCATCACAGCCCTTATGATTTTTTTAAGTGTTCTGAGTTCACTGCATTGCAATTGAAAAGTGATGGTTCTTCCACCACTGAATCCATGGCTTGCTGGCCTTCAAAAGGAGCAGGGAGAAGGGTTTCAGTCCAGGAAACTTGGAGGGCAGAAATAGAATGAGGCACTCTCAAAAATGATGAAACAAAGCAAATTCTCTGTTGGTATAAAAGATTACAGATATTTTGATTATAATGAATTTCCATCCATTTGTATTAGAAGAGAATCGGATACCAAGATCTATAACATAGCATGCATGAAGTACACAGAGGGGAGAAAGACAAGGAAAAACATGCAAGTCCAAAAATGTGTTTACACATTCTGTGGCACATTTCTTTCCTGAAAAGATGTGTTTCATTTTCAGAGGGGTCATAAAGCTTACGTCCTTGAACTTTAGCTGAAAATGCCCTTGCATACAATACATGACTTATGCAGGAAGGATCAAAACCAGCGAGGTAGAGGAGTACTGTAATTAGAGGGCCAATGTGAAATTGACTAAGGGAGGGATTTTATTAAACTAATGAAAGCTGAAACAGAATCCCATCTCAAGCGAGAAAGATGCTGATATTTCACTTTTTCAGATGTTCGGTTGGACAGGTGAAATGGTTTCTTCTGAAAATTTCAAAATACTGCATTTTTAAATGGACCTGATAATTTTTCCTATTTTTGGACTCAATTTTACTTTCTGTTCCAAAAAGAAAGATCATCTTGACCTGCTAAATAAAACATTTTAATTGAAAGAAGCTGACATAATTCAAAAGGAAAATTCCAAAGGAACTGCCCTGATCTACAAAAACCTTCACTTTGATGAATTAGCATCTTCTGAAAACAAGATTGTAGTCAAAACATTCCTTTTCAACTATAGGCCTGATTCTTTGATGCAGGTCCTGGAAAGTTAAGAGTGTATATATAGGTACATGTATGTCTGTACATCGACATACATACATCCATGTGGATGTAGGTGTATGAAATAGGCAGTCTCTGGATTTGTTGCTGATATCACAGTCTCTATAAGAGTAACAGAACAGCTTTCATTTTTTCATCAACATGCCTGAAGGAAAGAAACACCATCATTTCCACCTCAGGTTAGGAAGACCAGAACATGTCCCTCCCAGCCTTTAGAAAAGAATCTGCAAGCACTGAGGAATTTCTCAGAGGATATGAGCTCTCCCACACTTGGTGGCTTTGTCAGAGTAATTTTTCATTGCTGCATTATTATGCATGGAAGTGCACACTCAAGCCATTTCTGTTGATTCAGAATACTGTTTACTGAAATATGCTCAGCAGTTTACCATTCCTTATGGAAGATAATATTGTATATACAAGAGCAAATTGAATATATGTAGTGTAGTAATTGCCATCATGCCCAACAAGTTGATGTGTTTGAATATTCAAGATAGATAAGGTTTCTCTAAGGATTACCCCTCAGCACATTCACCGAATTCAATTTCTTATTGTTACTTAAAATATCTTCTAGCATAATACTCATAAAAGACAAAACATGCTGTGAGTACTTTCCTTGACAAAACTTTGCACATGCTTCCTACTGTATACACCCTTAGGATCTTTGGAAAGCAATTTTATTTTTCCTCCATGCAGTAATGACTTAATTCCTGAACAGCAACCTAAGGCTGTTATTCTAGAAAGGAGTTTGGAGGAAGCTGAATGCTGAGTGTGCAAATCCATGCCTTTCATGTACTTTAAGTACCCTGATGTGATTATGTAGCATTTGATAACATAGATACTAAAAACCTAAGCCAGTTATCAGATACCACTTGGAAGGAGTTTGAGGAGTAGCCAGCATTTAAATGGTGACATGAAGGAATACATATAGGTAAAAGAATATTCCCTTTTGGGACATGATAGAGCATGGCAGGAAGCAAAGACTGAAACAAAACACAATGAAAAAGATATAAGAAAATTTGACCAAGCAAGGATAAAGTTCCAGCCCTGATGTGAGAGCACTTGCTATGCAAACAGATCCTCGCCACCCTGGCATCACCCACTGCTTCACCACGCTTCCTCAGTGCTCCTAACACTCCTCTAAATGTCTGTGGTCCCCTCAATGCAGCCCCTATGTCTCTGGCTTCTCATCTTGCCATAATATCGGCAGTATTGGAAGTAGCCTTCCTGAACCTCAGCTCTGCCAGGGTTGTGTACTGGGGAGTTCACATTATGAACCATGTTATAAACTGAAACATACTTCTCTCTTTTTTTATTCAACCTGAAAGCCAGCTGACTACAACACTGTAAAGGTCAGTCCATGTAAAGCATAAAATTTAGCAACTTGACAGAAACTGTCCAGAATAACACACTATGCCATGTATGCAACATTTTCTTTGAGAGAGAACTGCAGAAAAGCCATGTACAGCTAACAGATATTAGCTGTGTCAACTGTTGGGCCACTGGGAGGGGTTTGAGGGTTCATATATTACTGTGTTAGAGGAATGTAAGAACTTGTACGAACTGGAAAGCTCTGGGGAAGTTCTAGCTACTCAGTTTTCAGGAGATCCTTTGTCCCTAGGGTTTTGTTGCCATCAACCTACTCTGTCCTTGCACAATTGCTTTGTTATCAGGAAGTCCAGCTTGAGCCTTTTTTCTCTAGGACACGAACACAGCAAGCAGGCCTCTTTCACCAGCCCTCCCTTCCTTTCCTGATTCAAGAAAATCTACTTTCATGTTACTTCTGGTTCTGTCTGCTGGCTTTGAAGCCCACTTTTTTTCTCTTCCTCCCTCCCTTCTCCCTCCTCCTGAGTCTTCCTAATGAAAAGCAGAGAAACAGGACTTTGCAGTAAACAACAAGAGGATTTCAGGGCACTAATCAGCATTTGCAAATTAAGATTAAAAAAATTGCAAACAAGCCTATGCAATAAGTCTGCAGCCTGACCTAATCTTAATGAAATCTACAAGATCTATTTATATAAATAACAGTTATTTTTTTTTGCTTGTTTTGCTTTCAACGTGGTGTTATTTGTGCATGTAGATTACAAATGACACACACAATTGTTTTGCCTGCTTAAGTTTCTCAACTTTAAAAGAGCTTACTGACAGCTCCCTGCAAAGTGAAGACATGCAGCTGACAGAGCTGACTCAACTTTATTCAGTTCCAGCAGGAGGGTTCTCTTGCTTTTCTTTTAAAAATACATCCCATTTAATTCCTCACTTCCCTGAGGACATCAGGCAGAGCTGAATGCCAAGAGGATAGGATCTCTGAAAACTGGCCTGGTGGCATGCGGTGGTAGAAGGATAGAGATGGGCAATTCTGTCTGAAGGGCCCTGGGATTCTGCTTTGGCAAGTATAACTTAGACTCACCCTTTTTGAATAATATCAACGAAGACTGAATGTTATGAACATATAAATGTATATTTAAATTAATAACATTCACTATTACCAGAAAACTGCCATTTTCAGTGTTATGGCTGCCAGGATGAGAGGGGTTACACTGCACTATCACAGTGCTAAAAATTCAGATGCAGCCCTGATCTGACTAATTCTCATAATCTTAGCACTGAGTCAAACTGCTGCAAACTCGTCAAGCACAGGCAGATGTGACATGGAAAGGAAGGCATAGCTTCTTGCTGCTTCAAACACACACGCATCAGCACTCTCTTTAAGTTGTTTGTCTAATCATTGTTTGCCATCATTCTTTGGGATATGTTTAGGAATTGTTCCTGCCTAAATCTACATCATTCATTGAAGAAAGACAAAAAATGAAGCCATCAGCTGCCCTCCGGGGCGAACAAGCCTATAAAGACACATGGTGTGCCTCTGACCTGAAATGTATGTCATGCATGAAGATCTGTACCTCTGAATGTCTTACTGGCTTAGAGTAAATGATGTTAAACTTCTGCAGGCAACAATACTTTCTAGAAGTTATCACTGTGCTCAAGTAGCTCTAAATGGGTAAGGAAGCAGTAGAAACAAACAGGACTTCTAAAGGGAAAAAGAAAGGTTCTTGTTGAATAGAATCTCATGTTTGATCTGGTTTGATGGTACAGATGACAGCCAGAATGATGAATATTAGCTGAGATTGATCTTGCTATTTAATAAAATACAAGATTCTGGTAGCTGTAAGGGAAAGGCAGCTAAGGATTACTATAAAAAGGGAGCAAGAAGAGATTTGGATGCAGAAAGCTTTGACTGGAGCTGTCTGTAACCAATAAGGAGCAGACTCCATCTTGAGCCTTGTGTGCCTGTGGCTTTCCTGGTCCCAGGACTATTGAATCATTTCTGGGTATCATCTCCATAAAATATATCCAAGAACCTACATAAATATCTGGTTCTCCATTGATTCTGTTCAACAAGTGCTTGGCTCCATGCCATTGGATTATGTAATATTGATAGATAGCCTTCTGACATGCTGAGTGACATGGACAACAACACAGGGGAATGGGAAAATTTTTAAAAAATCAGTGAAGTACTAGTGACACACAAGATAGAATGGGACTGCAGGGTAGGAGCTTATAGCTGAATTGGGAGATGTCAGCTCTATGTCAGGTTTTGTTGCCTTGCAGACAAAACAATTTCCATCTCATGCTGAGGGAAATTTGCATACTTCAGGAGTCCATCTAACCCAAACCAATACAATTCCACCCAATTCTAGGCCCCCCAGCACAAGAGTGACATAGATTCTGGAAGTGATTCCAGAAGAAGGCCACCAAGATGATGAAAGGACTGGAGCCCCTCCCCCATGCGGAGAGGCTGAGAGAGCTGGGACTGTTCAGTCTGGAGAAAAAGAGGCTCAGAGGGATCTCACCAGTCTCACCAATTTATAGAAATACCTGAAGGGATGCAGAGAGGATGGAGCCAGGTTTTTCTCAGTGGTGTTCACTGTAAAGACAAGCGTCTTTGTGTGCAAACTGGAACACATGAGGTCCCATCAGAACACCAGGAAACACTTTACTGTACAGTACTGTATTGGTGATGAACAACTGGTGTGTGTTGCCCAGAGAGGCTGTAGAGTCTCCTCCAGGGAGATCTACAGAACCAGTGTGGACATGACCTTGGGCACGTTGCTATGGGTGGCCATGCTTATGCAGGGCTTAGACCAGATGGATGTAGAGATTCACTCCAATTCAGCCATTCTGTGATTCTGGTTCTGTGAAATGGAAATGAATATTTCACGCTGAAGACATGAAAATCTATGAAGACCATCATGTGTATGTAATTGAATACTGCTTTACACTGTTCTTCTTTGTTATCCCTCCATAGTCCACTTCTATGGGTACTTTATCTCCATTCCAGACATTGTGCTACAGCTTCAACCACAGTCTCCACAGAGACAGGAGACAATGCTTAAAAATGTTCTTTAAAATCTGTGGGGAAAAAAAAATAAAATAAAAAAATGGTCCTTGCTCTTTTCTTTGTCATATCACAACTGACAAATACCAACAAATTAAGTAGGAAAGAGTCTGAGAAGTAAATAAGGCCTTTATAACCTTCTCCAGTGGTTCTTTTTGGCTGCTGACACCTTAATATCTTCTGAGCTAGCAAGTGGAGGTCAAGGGGAAAGAAAGGATTGTAAGAGTATCACGGAAGGCAATGATTTTACTGCAGACATTTTAGCAGCTCGCCTGCTGTTCTGCCTGCTCATACGTGGCAGACTTCTTCTAATTTGGTTTGACAATAAACTTTGAAAGCTGTCAAGTGCTGACATATCTCCCCATATCTGCATTCATGTTTGCTTATTCTAACCCGTCAGATAACTTTCCATCCCACAGGTTAGGAAGAAAGGGAGGAATACTGGATAGTTTCCCACCAGGTATTGCCACTGCATCATTTATGATGGACTTTCATGGCAAATTAAATTTTGAAGAGTCACAAGTCATTTACCACTGCATTTGCCCATCTTTCATAGACAGCTACTGCTCATAGCTGTGGGCTATCCATCTGTTTCTCAAGAGTTCTGCCTGCCATATATTTTTGCCATATCTACATCTGCAATATTTATGTTTACCAGTTTTTCACAGTTGTTTGTATATTTCTGTTCCCTCTGCCTTTTCTTGTGTATGGGTGTTTATCTAAGAATAAAGCAGCATATTACTATCTGTCTTCATGCATCAACCAAATCAACTCCTTTATGAAGATTCAACACATCACTACACAAGAAGCCTCAGAAACCATAGTCGTATACTAGACAGCGTGTTCACTCATTGCAGAGACAAACAGTGATTCTCAAAAAGAACCAGGCTACCAGTTGGGATTGTATTTCCATAAAAGTCTGTTTCAGTCTCTGTCTCTTGCTCTGGAGACAGTAGAAACTTTTAAGTATATATTAGAGGGGAGAAATGGAAGCACCTGTCTCTTCTTCTCCATGTGGAGGTGTAAGCAAAAGAAACAGTAGGTCAGGGCTACCTCAGTATGCAAGAAGAGGAGGAGATGCTTGAATTCAGACCTTTTGTGAAGAGTACTTCATATAGTCTTTTGCCCATAGGAATTACAAAGCAAGCAAAAAGCTGACTTGGGTACTGACATGATCTGCACCTCAGAATCTGATGTCAGTACTAAGATTTCATGTTAACAGGAGGAACAAAAGCAAAACAGTCCACTGGCAAGCACCTGTCTTGTTCCTGTCAGTGTGAAGGGGCTCTCTCTTCACCAGCTTTGATGAGCATTAGTATTTCATGTTTATTTGTAGTGATGGATTTAATCAAGTACTGTCTGTTTCCAGAAAAAATAGAGTTTGTGCATCTGCCTGGAGGTGGATGTACAGAATCTAGGGAAAGGAGAAAATCTGAAATCTTTTATGGAAGGGAATCATAGAATCATAAAGGTTGGAAAAGAGCTCTAAGATCATCTAGTCCAACTATTAACCCATCATCATTACGGCACACTATCCATGTCCCTCAGCATCACATTCACACAGTTCTTGGATAGCTGAAGACAGTCACCCTGTGCAGCCTTTTCCAGTGCAGCGCCACAGTTTCATAGAAGAAATTTTCCCTAATATCCAACCTGAATTTTTATTCAAACATATCACACAGCTGAGGATGTCTTTTAAGACAGGCATAAGAAAGGATGAGGCCATGGTCCATAGAAGGCAGTTCAAAAAGTAGTAGAGAAAGAAGCAGAAGAAAAGGGAGGATGCATGAGATTCAGTCTTGGTTTTTTTTGATTGCATCCTGTGATGTTTTAGCTGAAGCAATTAAGACCTACCTAAGACAACTTTTAGTCATCTGATACCTCTGACACTATGGTTTTCAACCTATATATTTGTGATCCTCCAAATAAATATAGCTAATGCCTCTGTACAAGCAATTTAAGACATCCTTATTCACCTAAAAATAGGCCAGACATCCCAGACTAGAGATTAAGAACTACCATGTAAATATATACTTATGTATAATATTCACTATCATGAGTTTGTAGAAATAAATGTCTGTTAACCTCCCTACCTGACAGCTCTTCAGAGTGAAAAGAAAGCATTTAAGTCTTGCTTCTTGCTTTTAGGAAATGGAAGGCGGATTTAGAATACATGGTAAGCAGCTATTTCAATGCAAACCCAGAAGTCTGTTACAGGAAAATTGCAAGTTACTGCCTAGGGCTCAGGAGTCTGACATGTCATTCTCTAGAAATAAAAACACTCTCTTGAGAATTCACACCTCCTTGTAACATACACAGTGAGATTTTAGCTGTGATTGCCAACATATTTTCAAGCTTAAAGTATAGCAAAAGTTATCATTAGCCTTGTAAAATGAATTTACACAGTTTTACTACCTGGTCACTTCTCGCTGATCCGGCACCTTGTACGATGCTTTGTATTTATTCAACATTAATAAAAACATGTAACATCAATGTAAAATTAGTGACTAACTGCACCAGGTAGCACATAATGCCAATTTCTGCACACAGCGTTGGCTGTCTTTTGTTTTAACAATTGGTGTGTAATTTCAGGCTTTGAAAACAAACCAGCACACCACCAGCTTGACAGAATCCCTAAGTGGGACAGAAAAGAGTAATAATGTGCCCTCCTTTCACTGGAAAATACAAAAAACAAACAAGCAAACAAACAAACAAAAAAAGAACCAAACCAAACCAAAACCTGAACAAACATAAAAACATAGAAAACAACCCTCCACTTTGATTCACTTACTGGCAGTATTCAACATCTCCATATACCGGATGGAAGCTGAAAGATGAATGATGGTTGATGATGCTTTGTTTTAGGTTGAACTTCTGCAAAATGAAAGGGTTTGGAAAACTTTCTCCTTTCACCTGCCCTTTCATCATTTAATGCAAGTTCATGGGGCTTGTTTACACTCTAAGCTACTCCAGGGTTTTGTGTAAAAATGCAGAGGGGAAAAGTCCTGATGATTTTTCTTTAGGGAAAAAATGGCAAAAGATAAAATAGTTTGGCACAAAACCGATCAATGTGATCACTGTTTTTTGCCAAGTCACCGTGGGACCCCATTGGGATCACCGGTATCTCTAGTTCCTGTGCTGCAAGTTCACTAAGTGTGGGAAACCACTTAGGATGCCTTCATCACATACCAATTGTCTCCAGCTGTGGAAGTTTGGGAGCTCTGCTTCTTCTACAAACATCTTTTATAAATAAAACAGTGCCATAATAAAACCAACTACAACAGGAAATATCACAGCAGAATTTCCAAGTAAAATATGAGAGAAATCAGGTTTAAAGTTATTTCATACACACACCAGGCACACACCCAGAAGCGGAAGCAGACGTTCTTGTAATTAGACCTCCCATTTTTCTGCTGAAAGTGTTCTGAGATCCAAATTCTGACCATCAGTTTCGGTTATTGAAATGATTCATCCCTCTCACAATGATCTATTCTTATTTAAATTTGAGAAAAAGGACATTTTGAAATGTTAATGAGCTGAAATATATGCACACAACTTTGTATTTACTTTTGCAGGAGGTTATGGAACACAGGATTTGGAAGACAAAAGTAGTGTTGTCTAGGGAGTCCTAACTTTATGTCTCCATGTTCTTGCTGTGTTAGAATTTTGTTTACATGAATGTATGTTTGCTTGTCTGTTTGTTTTAACGAGTGAGAAGCTAGTGAATTTTGCTTTAGCAATGTCCTCAACATCATGTATTTTTAACAAGCTATTTGCTATAAAATAAGCTCTTCAAACTTTCAACTTATATGTTAAAACTTAAGTGAATTAGGTTTCCTGACAGAATATACTTATTTTCAGTGTGTGCAATTCACATGTACAGCCTGCAGCATGAAGCTTTGCAATTATCTGACATCTATTTCTCAGGTTTTGTTGTGTTCTCTTTCTTGCTAATGCTGTAATAACTATCACAGCTATGCTGTTTCATTCTCTGCAGTGAGATATTAACCCTGAATGGCATCCACTACAATGTGGTCTTCGTAGAACAAGCATTAAAGGCGAAACTTCCTTTTCTTCACTCCTAAATAATTTGTGAGTGCTCCCAGAATTTTGCAGGACCAGGAGGCTAAGAAGAATCAATGAGAAAATGACTTTTTGTCTCAGAGCACAGTGGCTTATGGAGTTAATAGAGGGGTCGCAGAGAGAAGCTCCATGTAGCTTCTTTTTATGTGGACGAATGGGTGTTGTTTGTGTGGGATGGTGATAGCACTGTGAACAGCACCTATGTGGTAAAATTTGGTGATGGTGTTTGACAAAAAGAACAGCTGCCTTCAAGGAAAATGAAGCTCACTCTCCAACAGCAATACAGATTGCTGCTGTCCATTCTTTTTTGTCAAGACTTCAGAAGTCTATAATATCAGTGACAATAAGCTACTTCAGATCTCATCAGGCTGCTCTGCTTTTTCTACTTTTCTAGGGGATAGCTTCCAAGTTATCAGCCCTCTCCTTCTCCTTTCATACAGAGTGGGAAGGATGAGGACCTTTTGAATAAATCATACTTGAAGTTTCTAGGCCAAACCATTCCTGGGCTTGACAGAGGAGTGAGAATCATTTCAAATTGTTCCAAATATGATTTACACTAAATTCGTCAAACCTCATATTTTACAAGCTGCTGCTCTGCTTTTCTTATATTGTACCCACAAATAAATTATCCATCTTCTGCATACTGCACACATGACAAACTTTTCAGAACATGGGGTGAGACGAACTCCGGTTTCTCAGATATTCCAACAGTGAGTGCTATGGAGCTGTATGCATCTTTTATCTAATCAACTGACTTTCAAATTAAACCAGTTGAAAATAAATAAATTTTTGCTAGGTTTAATTATGCAGAGGCTACTGCTTTCCACTAATCAAAATCTTGACTGAAACCCAACTATTCAGGATAGGTCATCATGATCTGAATCAGTGAGTTGTCACAGGTGGGATGCTAAATTGTCCTTCCTCCATTACACTTAATGAAAATGTGTATGCCAAGGAAATTGCTTTGAATAGAGATGAACAATTAAGTGAACCAAATGTATAAAGAGAAGTGGGGGAGGGAGAATATTGTTCCTAATGAATGCTGTGGATGTGATTAGGCAAGCTTCTCATTTCAAAACAAAATTCCTCTGAAGCCTTGCTTTCTAGATGGTAACCCCAGAGCAAAAGTAGCTCTGCTGAGCTGCAGACCTCTAGGGAGGTAAAGATGAGAAACACATTCCCAGGAGCAAAATAGGAGGAGGAACATCAGGAGACAGATGAATGCAATTGTTTGCAGGAAAAATGTAGGAACTGTGAGACAAAACATTAGAGGAGTGGAGTCTGCAAAGTAGTAAGAGGAAGTTAAGTGGAAAACAGTGCTGGAGTGTCATAGAATGCTTAGTTTCAGCTGTCTGAATTGGGAAATTCTTTATTCTTTTTCTTATGAGAACAAGATGACTACAGTCAGTCTGACCATGTGTCTTTAAATCCCTTTCCCTCAAAGACTGTCGAACCTACTGCCTGATTTCAATGCAATTTAATAGAAAGCAAGAAATGCAGAAAGTAATCAAGCTCCTAATTATTAATGCAAATGACTGATTAGAGAGAAGAGACTTTAAGAGCCATAGTTGTGAGGGAAACTGTAAGAGGAAGCCACCTTCTATTAGAGAGCAGAGAATCCACAAAGAATCCATCCTGGATCAATTCCCCAAACACAGGGAAGGCTTCAGTCATATTTCCTAAGACTTCACAGTTGAGAACAATACAGAAATCCATAGAAATCTGGGGCTTATTGATTCTGGTGCTCATTTGTTCTTTGCTATCACCAATGAAAGCCCAAATAGCCTCAGTGGGGTTTTGAAATTATATTAACAGAAGGTCTGTATTTTTCATTGTTGCAGGCCCTAGACTTCAGGCATAACTCAGAAATTCTCCCTCAGACACAGAAATGACTTTCTTAGCTTTTGTTTGTGATTACAACTGCAATGAACAAAACAGCTCAACTTATCTATGTTTAAGGCTGCCAAAGCAAATGTCTACTGAGAAATACAAAATGTGTAGGCATTAAAATAACCCTTGAAGTCATTTACACATAGATGGCTCAACATAAATAATATATAGTTCTATGCAGCTTTATATAGATTTAGAAATTCAGATCTATTTATTTTATTTTCTATTTTTTCGTTTATACATACACTTCCTGTTGAGTCTGAGTAAGTTATATTATATAGATTTACAATAAATTTTGTGACTTGTACTGCTACCTGATTATAATATGACACAACTTTGCACTAATTTGGTGTGTGTTGTTAGAAGAGACTTGAGGACTCTGAGTGAGATTCCTGGTAGTGAAAACCACAGACTCTGTTGATTTTCATTAATGATGCCAATCAACTTTAGCTGAGAAGCTACCTCCTCTTGCTGATTCTCCTTGTGCAGATCAGGGATTCATTATCCCTCATCACAGCGCCCTTGTGTGGATACAGCCTATTAAATAATACTCTCTTCATACAAAACAAGAAGAAACTCACATACCCACCAGCTGCATTTATTTTCCTCTGTCCTCTATCCCATTTTACTTTTCAGCAAATAAACTATCAAACCTTATACAGAGTTAGAGCATTCTGCAAAGAAAACTCTACAAGCATGCTGTACAATTGCCAGATAATTTATATAAACTTTCAAGGCCACAAAAGTATATTGGTCCTTTAGCTCCAGAAAACACAGTTCATCATTCTACCTTTCCTCAATTTACAATGCCCTTAATCTACTTTTTTTCCTCTCTATAGGTTTCAAAATATGCTTGTAATTACTATTCAAGTCCCTTTCCTACTTCTAGTATACTGTGTCTGGGGCTTCAGAGACATATGGGAGTTAGATACATGACTCTATTAGGCTGCTTCAAAACTTCAGCTAGTAGCACTAACAGATTATTTATTATGCTGCGTGTACATTCATGCCATATAGACTCATAAACCACATTGTTAAACACAAACTTCCATGCACGAGCTCTCTCTCTCTAGATTATATAATCTACACATTTCTTCTCTCTAAAATGTTTGATCACTCCAGTTCTAAGAACTAAAGTTTTCTTCTGCCTCAACATGTGGTACCAGTACAAGATCTTAGTGACCTTTGGCACAAAAGTATCCTGGAATTACAGTCTGTTCAAGGACCCTAACAGTACATTTGAGAAGGTTGTATTTAAATCTGCAATATGAATCCAAAGGTGTATTTCTATCAGAATCAAACAAAAAGAAGGACATAAAAATAAATAAAAAATAATTAAAAAAAAAAGTGAATGATGGGAAGTTATGTAAAAATACATAATATGCTGGCACAGTAATTGTTGATCTACAGCTTTTTCAACTTTTTGAGCTACAGAACTTTTGCATAGAAAGTAGAATAATGGTTTTCTGATCATTAACTGGACTGGACCAAAATGCATTTCAGATATAACTGTCTTATAACAAAGTGTTTTGTTTGGGAATAATGCAAATTATCCTCATTGCAATCAGATGTCATGGTTGTTTATACCTTAGCATAATTATGAGCTATTTTCCTTAAATACAGCTTAAGCATGAACTTTCCAAGGAGATCTATCTATTGGAGTTACACTGAGTCATTTTAATCTGGAGGGACATACTGAAGGTTACACAAGTCACCATTTAAAATGAGGGCAGTTTTAAAGATGAACCAACTCACATGTTAGATATAGTAAGAATTACGGTTCCAAGCCAGGTGTGTGCTACAAGTTCTATGAAAATTTAAGTACGTGAATGGTTCCAAGGACAAACATGACTAAATGAATTTCAAGGCCACAAATTTTCAGCACATAACAGAAATTGCTGCAGTATTAAAGGGCTTCCTATGAAAATGCGTCTGCATTGAGAAGTGTCTGATGGAGGCATTTTCTTGTTGCTTTGGAGACAAGTCCCCACTTTGACTTCAAATAAATAACTTTTAGGGCTAACAATGATGAATATGATATTGCTCAGAGAGTAAATGTAAGCACTTTGATCTGACCTTGGTTAAAATGTTCCTGAGCCTTGTTTTGTGTTCTTTCTTATTCTAGCAAAATCAATGGCACTAAGATATCTTCAAGTACCTGTCAATAACTTACTACTCATATTCTGTATTCTGTATTCAAGTGAGAACTAAGAACAGAATTTGTACATTTTCACTGTCTTTTGCTTATTGATCTGTTACTATGATTTCTGAGCAGAAGAACACAGTTCAGCCTGGAATCAAAAAAATGCCAAAGAGCAGGGAGAAGGTCTGTGCCCAAAAAGATACATCAATTTCAGTGATGCTTCTAGACTCAAGTCAGGATAGAATAAAGCTTTTGGAGTGAAATTGAACATACGGCTTTAGAACAGAACAACAAATCCCTTAGCATAGACCAGATGGAGAGAGAAACTTTTAAGGACAATGTGTGCACTGGGTAGAAAGTGGGCACTGACAACAGGCAAGTCTGGAGAGAAATTCCAGTCACTCCTACAACCAGTCTTAAATTCTGAAGTCAGTGTTTCTCAGCCATGTTACTGAGTCCTCTCACAGAGACTGAAAAGATGAGTGTATTTTCCATTGTTTTTGCTTTTGTTCCATTATGGCTGTTTATTTTTTCCTTTCTCATATAAATGGCTTTAGCTTTCCATCAAACTGTGATTGTTATTATCTTTTATATCTGCACACAGCTTGTGTCTAAGTACTGTTATGGACAAAAGACTATCTACCATAAGGCAGAAAGATAAAACAAAATGGTGTTCAGTGGTCTATAAAATAATAGAAAAACTTGAAATAGGACTTGAGATTCTCCTTTCAACCCCCCCACATCCACCCCCAAAATAAACTTTAAAAAAAAGCACCACACAAAAACAGCCTAAACTGTAAACCTTGGAAATAAATGTGTTTTTGATAAGGATGGATAATACAATGTGTACTTGTAACAGAGGGCCAGTCTCCCTCCTTCTCACAAAATTCCTCAGATGGGTGAACACACTGCTGCAGACAAGTACCAAATGTTATTTGAAATGTGACCACTGACCATTGCTGTGAAATGAGATGTCCCAATTTGAGTGCCACAGGAAAAGGTTTCCTTTTGTCATGGACCAAAAGTAGGCAAAGAAGTTCAGCTGAGGCACAGTAACTCATTGCACTTTGCAATATGAACTGCCAAAAGTATTATTCTTTTTCATTTGTTGCTATCCTTACTTTCTGAACTGTTGATAGTTATAAGTAATGTGGAAATGACAGCAGTTAAGGTCATATTGCTTCAGGTTTGTAGGGGAAGAAATTTCTCAATTCAAGGAAAATTAGATGGATGGTTGACTCCTTCATATAGGGTCTACCTCCAGAATAGACTGAGTGCAGACCTGTGGGCAAATTTTAAGACACTGTGTTTCCCCATCATTTTGTTGAGCTCACCGACACCCCTAGATTTGGCAGCATATTGCCAAGTTGAATCTGTGCTCCTTCACTTCAGAAAACAAGAAATTTTGCCGCTGCCATACGAGGAAGACAAACATTGTCAATTGCAACTTCCCCACAAGGGTCTTGGCAGAAGGGATGGAATGTGAGAATTTCTGCCCTAAGGAGAATGTGGTGTCCTACCCCTCCTGCAGGAATGCTGGTAGGGATGATGTATTTCTTTGGAGTGGAAACCTCTGGTGATGTGACAGATGACTGAAAGTGCTAGGAGCACCTGCCTTGAATTGAGCTCTTGAAGGCAGAGGTGGAAGAAGAAAGGACTCTTTTCGCAGAGTTCACAAAGTACAACTTTCTCAGGGGCCCTAAAGAGGAGTCTGAACCTCTGAGCTCGAGCATTAATTGTTAGAGCTGATGTTGGGGAAAAGAGATAAAGAAGTGGCACTGTATATTACAATCTGTCTTTTCACATATTTTTAGGCATAATGTGACTTGACACAAGATCATCATCCAACAGAGCATCCAGACATGGCTACTGAAATAGCCTGCAGAAGCATGTGGAGATGTTGAGACCCTTAAGAGGCTCTGCAGGCAAAGGGACAGTTTAAGCTCCCAGCAAAAACAGTGCATGCTACTGATGTGAGATGAAAAGGCTGCCTTGTGGGGGCATCTCCCAGGGTCATGAGGTGTCACTAACACAGGAATCAAGAGGCCTTGAAAAACCTTCCTGTTGTGACCAAAATAACTGTCTTTGCCCTGGATGATCTCTGATCCATCAAGAGATTCAGCCCTGCCCCCTAAGTCATTGGAGATTGATGGCAGCTTCTGGGGTACCGGTGGTGTGATCAAAACTGAGTCTGGGGTCAGCAAACCAAGGTATGCACACCCGTGGTTCACATCATTGCTTCCAGACCTGCCACTATATGTCAGTCATCTGTTTAATTCTAGTGGGTTGTCAAGCAACTCTGTTCTTCTGCTTCTTCATTTATTCATTACATTTTTCCATGATTTATCAGCAGTCTTGGTCAGCAGGGGAGGTCCCACATAAATGGAAGCTTGCTAATGTGACGCCCAACCAAAGGAAGGGTTGGAAGGAGGGTGTGGGGAATTATAGGCCTGTCAGCCTGGCCTCAATATCGGAAAAGGTCACGGAGCAAATAATCTTGAGTGTTGTCATGCAGTGTCATGGATTCATGAAAGTCAGGTCCCACTGACCAATGTAATCTCTTTTTATGACCCTATAACCTTCCTAGTGGATGGAGGAAAGACTACCTGGACTTTTGTAAAGCCTTTGACACAATCTCCGACAGCATTCTCCTGGAGAAGCTGGCAGCTCTTGGCTTGGACATGTATAATCTTTGCTGTGTGAAAAACTGACTGGGTGTCAAGTGCACAGAGAGTGATGGTGAATGGAGTTAGATCTAGCTAGAGTCTGGTTACTAGTGGTGTTCCCCAGGCGTCAGTATTGGGGCCAGTATTGTTTAATATCTGTACTGATGATCAGGATGAGGGAATTGAGGGCACACTCAGTAAGCACTGAGGGCAGTTGTATGAGCTTCAAGAAGACCAAGTGAGAAGTCCTGCACTTTGATCACAACAACCCCATGTACTACTACAGGCTTGGAGCAGAATGGCTAGAAAGCTGCATGGAGGAAAATGTTTTGGAAGTGTTAGCTGACAGCCAGCAGAACATGAGCCAGCAGTGTGCCCAGGTGGCCAAGAATGCTGAAGGCATCCTGGCTTGTATCAGAAATAGTGCCGTCATTAAGAGCAGGGAGGTGATCATCCCTCTATATTTGGCACTGATGAGGCTGCATCTTGAGTACTGTGTTCAGTTTGGGGCTCTTCATTGCAAGAAAGACTCAGAGGCCCAGAAGTGTGTCCAGAGAAGGGCAACAAAGCTGTGAAGGGTCTGGAGCACAAGTCTGACAGGGAGTGGATGGGGGAAGTGTGATTATTTAATCTGGAGAAGAGGAGGCTCAGGGGAGATGTTATCACTCTCTACAATGACAGGAAGAGGTTGTGGCAACACAGGAGTCAGCCTCTTCTCACAGGTAAGAGTGGTGGTCTTAAGTTGTGCCAGGGGAGGTTTAGGATGGATGTTAGGAAAAAATTCTCCAAAAGCATGGTGATGCATTGGACCAAACTGCCAGGGAGGTGGTGGAGTCACCATCCCTGGAGATGTTTAAGAACTGTGCGGATGTGGCGCTGAGGGACATGGTCTAGAGCAGTCACAAATATGGGTTGATGTCTAGACTAGATGATCTTAGTGATCTTTCCAGTCTTAATGATTCTATGATTTTATGATTCATCTCTCTAGTACTACCACAGGATACCACAGGTACCACAATGTCCCTCTGAAAGAGGAAAGAGCCTTGGGGTGGAGAAAGAAATTGGGAAGATTCCACCTTTGTGGGTTTATGTACACATGCAATCCATCAGGCCCATAAGACACAGCACAGTTTTATGTGTTTTATATGATGACTTGTTTCTTTTAACTAATCGGTGAGTTGCATGTTTTTTATTTGCAGGGTCAATTGGAAATTTTCAAGGGGAAAAGCTCATTTAGCCAGCACTTGTTTTCAATCTCTCCCAGTTGTCCCTGGCTAAGAACACAGCGTGCGTGTCAAGAGAAGAATCCATGTGGGAGAGAACAAGCATGTTTCTTTTACAGTAGTGAGGTGTTCTCTAAATCATCTCTGTATTTTCAATGCCTGGAAGAAAAAATGCTTTTTTCTGTTACAATTTGTCTTTAATGTGAATGTAAATACTTAATTCCTTAAAAACTCAGTATCTGTTTTTTAAATGCCACTTTAATAAAAAGATATTTTCCTCCAAGTAGATTATTTAATCTTTAGTGGGAAATTGAATGGGTAGGATACAGTAAATAGTAGAGTAATGATTTTAAAATAGCCCCATCAAACCAGTTATTGCTATGAGGTGTTATAAATAAATGAGAATGGTCTGACTGTGTAATGATTATGTTTACTCTCATCTTATTGTAACCGCTAAAGGTTCCCGTGAGTTGAAATTACACGTGAATTTACCTGCACTCTCCTTCTAACCCACTTTGGCCCCTGACTTAAGAAAGCAAATAAATGAATATTTACAGCAAAGTAAGCACTTAAAAAGCCTACAGCGTGTAAGTTTTATGAACAGAAGAAAAAAGGGAAGGAGCTCTACAGACAGAGGAGATAAAGCTCTGGGGCCAGATGATAGCCTTTTGGTGAAATATGCTGTTCCCTATATTTCTGTGATGATCCTTTGCAGTTGAGTCCCAAGGTAAGATCTAGTTTCACATGCATATAATGCAGGGCAGAGTGGAAAGGGGCACTGTTAGTACTATGTTTCCTCAGACATCAAGCCAAGGCTGCCCTTAGCAATCCAACAGGAACAATTACAGATGCAGTGTGTGGAGTGGTGCTGCTTATGGTGCTGCTCTGGGCTCAGGGGCAGGCAGTGAGTTGAATAGTGCTGGCAGTAGGCACCTCTGAAAGCCAAGATGCAATCACTTTGTTAAATTAAAGCTAATTTCCTCCAGTGTTAAAGACAATGTACGCGATCATTGCCACCAAGTGATTATATTTAAAGTGAAAGGATGCGGAGGGAATGCCAATTCTTTTGGTTTATATTCAATCACAGCTGTGAGGGATTAAGAGTTGTTTAAAAATCTCATAAATGCCTGCCAAAAGTTGCAAATCATTCGAACCAGTAGGTGCTTATCATTCCAGGCATTCTTAGAGATGTTGGAAATTACAGAGCCACAGGTGATCATGTTCCTCACACAAAAGGAGCATGTGGGAAGCTCTGGAGAAAAGATACAGGCTCTTTCTGTCCTCTTTCGGCATATTAATTCCTGGAAGCCATTTCACCTGTATCTTCAAGTACATTCATTGAAGTGAATTTCATAGAATCACAGAATTGAAGAATACCCTGAGTTGGAAGGGACCTACAAGGACCCTACCCTGGCACAGCCCCATGTTGTTTCCTCGGGCCCGTCACTGTCACACAGAGCAGAGCTCAGCGCTGCCCCTTCTGAGGAGCTGCAGCCGCCATCAGGCCTCCATCAGCTACTCTGCGCTGTGTGGAGCAAACCTGGGGTCCTCAGCTGCTCCTCATCCTCATACACCTTGCCCACCAGACACTTCATTATCCCTGTGGCCTTCCTTTGGACATTCCCTAATCGTTTAACAGCTTTTTTGTACTGTGGCACCAAAGGCTGCGCACAGTAGTAGGAATGAGGCCATTGCTAGGCCCTGTAAGCTTGCCAAGCACTTGACTTCGTCCAAGAGACATTTATTCAGAAGTTTAATGTACATTGTAAAGAGCAAACTTTAGGGTTGCTTTCCTTCCATTCATATATATATAACTGTACGTGTGTGCTGTCTATTGGGTTGAAGCACTGTCAGATTTTCATCAGACTTTGTCTCCAAAATGTGTAGTTTTCAAGCACAGACCATCACTTTTCTTTGCAAAACTGTGTTCAATGGCAGAAATTACATTTCCACCTTTCAGTGAGATGAAGTGAAAATTGGTAGCCTTGCAAAGTAGATTAGCGGAGTAAAGATACTTGGCACTGGAGTAGCCAGGCACGGTGGGTAGGAATTACAGTGTCCACGTGAAGTCAAACACTAGGCTGAAGGAGCTGAAAGGGTTTTCATTTCACCCTTCTCTTTTCACTTGGTTAGTGCTTTCCATGACAAGCAGGATTTTCAGGTGCAGATGTTTTTCCACTTCACTGTTAGCTGACAGGTGTGTTTTTGTAAAGAGGTTTGAGGAAAATCTATTCAATTTTCTGTGCTCCAGGAGCACAGTTCTATTCACTCATTTCTCTGGGTTTTGTGTCATTTCCTGCAGCAGTCTGAAAAGAATTCTCTTCGGTGTGAAAAGAAAATTGTCCTTTTTTTTTTCCCCACTCCTCACACACAGATAATTAAAAAGTGCCTAAATCCACAACTCTAGGTGCCTGTTGTGTGGTTGCATAAGACGCGTGTCCATGTTCAGCCTGCAGAGAATGGACTAGATAATGAAGTTTGAAAGACTTAAATGTCGTTCGCAGTCAATCAGCATCAACCAGGAATTTCGGTGGACCTAATCGACCTTTTGTGACACCACAATGAATATACGCTCTGCCTAAAATAGCTGCCTCTGGGACAATTTGCATGAGAGATACAGACACATTCACATCAATCTGAGCAGCTTCAGACAGAGAAGCTTAAAAGCTCAAGTGGTGAAACTTTTAATAACTCATCTCAGCTCCCTGCCCCCAACTTTTTTCATTAATATTCCCTAATTCTCTTCCCTTTAAATAGGAGCATTAAGTTCAGATAAATAAAACATTAGGTTGATAAAATTACTTACACTGTGGTAGCAACTGGAGACTCTGATAAACACCTCATGACTATGGGTCCTGTATGAATTGGTAGCACAGAGATAGTGCCAAATCCAGAGACACAAAACTGAAGTTTCTGACAAGATGCAAGCAGACAATGTGAAGGTGGTGAAGAAAGAGATAACAAAAAACACAGCTGTGTTTTCATTAATTAATAAACATCAAGCACTTCAGGAGTTTTTACATTAAGTTCTTTATTCAACTAGATATAAGCTATTATTTATTGCACTACGCATTGTGATTGAAGGCATTTGTTACTTCTTTGGGCTCCTGTTGTTTGTCAACAGTGGACACTGCTAAGCATGGCTATTCAGAAAGGCTGTCAAATTAATCTTTAATCTGCCTGAGCAATTTGCATTAACAAACTGGAGATCCAGTGAAAGAACTCTCATAGTTACAGGGGTCACAGAGTTGCAGCAAAGTGTCAGTGCTTCTCATCTTGGACTAGCACAAAGACCCAGAATGCTGGGATCATAATGGCAATGCAGGCCATGGATTCTGACAAATTGTGTGTTTAACTTCAGGTTCTGTTGGAAAATGCAGAGAAGTAAGAGGACATTTAAGTTGCAGGGTTTTTAATGCAATCTAACACCTTTGACTGGACCATTCTTTGTGATCTCTTAACTTCACAGGTTTCATGTGGAACCTTCCAATATACAGCCACTGAGAAAAATGTTTATGGGTAGGTGACTGGAATAGAGGAGAAGGTATCTGTCCTTTTACATAATAAAGACATTTCTACAGACAAATGGAATGGAGCAACACAAAGACTGCTCTGAAAGTAAAGCCTCCTACTTTATTATGACACTGACCCACAATTCAGAGGTGGATGTTGGTGGAAAAGCAGTAGATATTGAACCTTTCCATCAGCATCCCTTTACATTTTGTTGCTGTGTGACAGATGGCAACAGAGGGACAGAATGTAGTCTCATGTGGAAGCACATATGAAGCAAAAGTGTGTCAATGAATTCCTGCATGTGGAAGAAATGGCACCTACTGACATTTACCAATGTTTGCTGAATGTTATGGAGACCAAACAGTGGATGTGAGCACAGTGAGGCGGTGGGTGGTATGTTTTAGAAATGGCAAAGCAACATGAAAGCCAGGTTTTGGATGGCCATGCATAAATGTCACATCACAAAGAAAAGAGTGTCTTGATCAGCCAGCCCATCCTTGTAAACTGGCTGATGGTGGTGTCTGCTGAAAAACAGTGCTTTGAAGCTGAGAATTTTTTCTATCAAACAGTGTTATTCTGCTCTGTATCTGTTGTAGTTTCTATGGAAATAATAAGGAGACATTAATTTTGGATTTACCTACGGTTGTTGCAGTTATTGACACTTGGCAATTACAATTCCTGCTTGTCCAATATGAACTTACAAACAAATATTTTCAAGCTCTTTTTGACCTGCTTTCTTAAATAAAAAAATACCTCTCTGATTACTGTCCTATTTCCAAAAATTCAAAGCCATTTTCTTCAATTGCAGCCAATTTTGAAAGAAAAGAGATGACTCTGCAAGTTTCTTGGAAATAAGTTTTCAGTATCAGCTATGAACAAATCTGCTGTGCAAGCCCAATGCATGGGAGAGCATCCTTACCAATGCCCTTAAGAGCAACAGAAGCTTCAGCTGGAACTATTATCTTGTTATACTCTTGGAAGTCCAGCTAAGAGACTTAAATCAATGGAAGCCCAGGCTTTGTTAGTTCTACTGCTCAGGGGGGCAACTTGATTTTTAATATAAGGATCAAAAAAAGCTATTAAAACTTTATACTCTGAAATTGGTTCTTTTTTGTGCTGTGTGAAAATTTGCATGTGGTTATGCTAATCTGGCCTTTCCAGCATGGGAGCTGAACATCCTGCTAAATGGTAGCCATTTCTGAATGGGATCTTCTCAGTGCTAAACCCTTCTGAAAAAATGCAGACATTTATTTTGGGAGCCTCACAAAGACTTAGAAGTATGACTATAGGCACTTCTTTGTGCAGATCTTTGTCCATGATTTGTCAATCAGAGCTGTATTGCAGGGCTCAGTGCTGTCAGGGTATTGTATGTAGACACCAACTGTGGCCTTTCATGCATGGTTCCTTTGACATTATTCCTCCACAAGGATTTCAGCACTTGGCCGGGAGGAAATAAAGGCGCTCTTAAGCGATGTGCCAACCCCATGGCAATCCACTGCACTTTGCTCCTTGGAGCTTCAAGAGCAGCATCTATCTCCCCATGATGTGACACCACAGCCTAGGAAATAGGGCACTGCATGAGCTCTTTTCTGTTGCATTTCACTTTTGCCCACAGGCATTTCTGGACTGATCTCTCTGTATTAGCATACACCATAGGGAGTGTGGTAGCTGAGCTAGTGAACTGCTGAAAAGTTCTCTTAAGAAAACCCAGCCTCTCTTTCCCCATGCTTCTCTCTGACTAGACTGGCTCTCATTAGTTCAAATGTTGCTGTGAAGTTTGTCACTTTAATGCATTGCTTCCTCTTTAAGTTGCAGTAAGAGATGATGCTATTATTGTAAGCCTATCCATCAAAAGAGCAGTAGAAGGGTCACTTTAGAAGACTATAAAAAGAGTCTTTTTCTTCTTTTCCAGACAAGTTGAAATGTGATTCTGAAATATAAATACTAAGCAGAGGAATGGACAAAGCATTAGGACAGGTTCACTCCCTCAGACTATCACCAATGTTAGAAAAAATTCTTCAGGACATAAAGCCTTTTGGAGGCTGGATCCTCTTTCTATCTGCAAAACTAATCCTCTGCAGACAACAGCATCTTTATTACAGAGGTGGCAGAGCAGCTGGGATGAGATCAACCACTGATTTCTAAAGATTTTGAAACCTTGTGACATTGCTTATAGCAGACATCACAAGTGAAGTGTTTTTGACCTCACTTGGTTTACAGGCTCTCTTATTTAAGTAGTGCAGTGACAAGAGACAAGAAATCAGTATTTCCAGCTCTTGTGGTAAGTTTGTGAAAGGTCACCTAAGTAAGAGAGCAATGTAAATGCTCTCTGAGCAAATTTTGATGGTACGCAACAATGGCAAAGAGAAGCATAAGGATTTGGGTCCTGAAAGCAGCTTGGAAATGTCACTTCAGTGGGATTACATCCAGAAGTGCCAAAGACTGATACACTGAAGAAGGAAAACTCTGATTTCTAAACCAGCTTGCTCAGCCTTGAAAGTCATCTTCGTCAGATCACTATGCTCAAATGGAGGACAGAAAACACTTGAGATACCTGCTACTTGCTGATTTTCTTATAGATAATAGGAAATGATGGGAGAAAAGTCCTGTATTGGCAATAACTCTCAAATGTTAGATGGGCAAAAGAAATGGGAAGTAATAAGGAAAAAGCACAATCTGCAGGTGTAGTATACTAAAAAAAATTTAAAAACCAACCTAACAAACAACAATAACAAAAAACCCACACCAAAACTGAGTGGCAAAATAAAGGAGAATAAGAAGGTCATTATATGAAATCAAAGTAACTCCAAGTTTTAGTGTGATGCTTTCCCCAAGTTCTTAATATACCAGTGCTCTAAGACTTTGTGTTTCTTAAACACAAGTATAGAAAGCATTTCCTACATTATATACTGCATTAAAGTGGACTACAAGTGGAGAAGTCACTGTATTTTGTATTTTGCTCAGGTATCCAGGTCAAATGATAGTCATATTCATTAAAAGAATGTTGGTCAGTATGTCTTTCACTAGTGTACCATTAACAAACTAGAATAAAGTCAAATTCAGCAGCCAGTTTCTTCTTCTCTGAAACCTAACTTCCAAATGGGAAAGTAATACATAGTAAGTCTATGTAAATTAGAAATCAAGAGCAGGGAGGAGCTGGAACAAGTAAGGATAGGAATCATAGAATCAAATAATGGCTTGAGTTGGAGGGGACTCCAAAGATCATCTAGCTCCAACCTTTCTGTTTTGGGCAGGTGCTTCCAACAACTCAATCAAGCAGTAGACCAGGTTGCCCAGGGCCCCATCCGACCTTGCCTTGAATACCTCCAAGGGTGGGAAACCTAAATATTACAAAATGTGTCTTAATGTCTCGCTCCAATTTAGGAGTGAGGCAAGGTTCTTTTGATATGTTATGCCCGGCGTGAGATTAAGAAGAAAAACATTCAAATGTTGATCCGACCAGTTTATTAGAAATAATAGACAGCAGAGGGGATGGGGAAAGGAGAGCGGCGAATACCAAAATTAGGGTGATGGGGACGGGAAAGTGGGCGATAGAAAAAGTAGGAAAAGAGGCAAGAATTGCTTAAAAGCGGGGAATAGTCACCACCTGGATGCAGCAGCATCCCGTTGCACGTTGTTTCATTGATCCGGGGCAAAAATAGGCGTAGAGGAGAGGAGCAGCAGAGTGGCCAGCCGAAAGCAGCAGATCAGTGCAGCGCAGAGCAGGCCGTCAGAGTAGCGAGGTCTCAAGAAGCGGAGTCTTGGGCAGCGAGGTCTCACAGAGCAGAGTCTCAAGCAGCAATCCCAGGAGAAACAGTAGGCAGCAGTAGGATGATGGTGGAGAAATCTGAGGTCAGATACCTAAAAGGTTCTTCAGCATGCAGGCATCTTCTTCAGCATGCAGGCGTTCACATAGTGAGGCATCTGATGACAGAAAACCTAAACCTCATGGTTTGTCCGTGCCCTTTTTATCCTACTTCTTCCTGGCCTTCGTGACATTTCTGGAAGGCTCTGGTCAGAGTCATGTGAATTCCTCAGAGATGGCCATCTTCCTTGAGACAGGCCCACACAAAAAGACCACTTTAGGGCCATTAATCTGCATCTTATCTCCCTTTCATAGCTCCCGGACTTGTCCATCTCTTAAACAAAGGGATTTCTCGAACCTTGGTTCCTGTGTGTCTCAGAGAAAGGGAGTTCTGGAACCTTGGCCAGGACTTGCCTGAACTTTGTCCATTTCAGCAAACTTTGAGACAGTAATGTAAAAGGCATGGCCTCTTACACTTAAGAAGTACATTAAGGGGATTTTTTAATACTGGCTATGATACCGGGCAATGAGACTTTCAGTGACCCTGTTTAAATTCCCTGATGGTTATATATTTCCCTCTTATTTCTCTCCTTCTCAGTGCTTAGGAAAGCAAGAAGGTATATCAGCTCACAAGAGCTCTTCCTAGAGGTGTTTACCCTAAAACTGAGTTCCCACCCCTAAAGGACTCGGTAACTTAGCTGTATGATACCTCTCACAAGAGAGCACTTCATATTTAGTAAGATGCTGAACTTCTAACGCATTTTCCTGGTGATGGGAAGCCATAACTCAGCCAACAGTCAAAACATTACAGTATGTTGTTCCAGGCAACGCTAGCACAAAATTAGCTGTGCCTTTCATAGTACTTAATTGCTTTCCTGCAGGTGAAACAACTTTGTCTTTTGGTTTTGCCTAAAGATATACTTTTATAAAATGTACTTTTTTTCATTACTGTCTCTGCAATGGAGACCAAGATGTTATGCCCTTGTGCACAGGAGGACACATGGTGAAGTCCTTCCTTCATCAAGGTCTTGATGAAATTGTCATTAGAAGCAGCTGAAACCAGAGCAACATCTACAAGCAGACGAAACTAAGTTACCGCTGTTCTTCCTCTGATCATTACTCGTATGTATGACTGTTTCTGGAAGTCAGAGAGGAAAAATAAATGCAAAGTCTTAGGCAATTTTTTGGAAGTCTAAATGGAATGATATTTGAATTCTAGGACAAAAACAGCTGTTACTCAAAGGAGTATTTTTAGTGGAAAACTCTTCTGTTTTAAAAGAAGATGTAAAATGCATTTAAGCTGTTTTTTGAGCACTAAGCTGGCACCACTGGAGGCCAAGAGCTTCTTTTCAACCTCCAGTGCATAACAAGATGTGGGTCTGCAGCCTCTCCATTATTCTGTCAAACACTCTCTCCAGGTTCATCTGTCCTGTACTCCAGGTATCACCTATAGTATGGTGACTTGAAAATATAAGATTTGACTGCTGTTTCTAATAATAGGATTCTGTTTCCCTGGTCTTTTCTGTTGCAATAGTGCTGCTATGACCTTTTGTGGTGTTAGTAAATACAAAGGCAGGGCTTGAACATAGCATTTATTTTTCAGTGGAAAATTGGATTAACAGTCAGTGCATCATCTTGTGCACTATGTCTCTGAAAAGGAGATAAAATTGATGCTCAAAAGATTTCAAATGAAAGCAGACTTTTTCATAGAAGCATCGAATCATTACAGTTGGAAAAGACTTCTAAGATCACCTAGTCCAACTGTCAGCCCTCAGTGCCACATTCACACAGTTCTTGAACACTGCCAGGGATGGTGAATTCACCACTTCCCTGAGCATCTTGCTGCAGTGTACTACCACTCCTTCTGAGAAGTTTTTCTAATCCAAACCTGAACCTCACCTCATTCAACTTGAAGCCATTACCTCTCATCCTGTCACTGTTACCTGGGAGAAGAGGCTGACCCTCACCTTGCTACAACATCCTTGCAGGTCTCCCCTGAGACTCCTCCAGACTAAACAGCCCCAGCTCCCCCACAGTCCTCATAAGACTTGTGCTCAAGAACCTTCACCAGCAAAACATCTCCAAAGGCAATTCCAAAGCAACTCCAAACCATCTATTTGTGAGTTGTGGTAGATGCGGTCTGGAACACCATGCTCTACACAACTTCGTCAGACACATGTGATGTCATTCTCCCAGTAAACTCAGTGTAAAGTGAGAATGGTGAGAAGGAGGCACTTGAGCTACAAGTTCAGTAGCATCTGATTTATTTATTTATTTTTTTTAATTGAATCTTCAGAAGAAATATTTCAGGTCTTGATTTATTGGGGTGAAGGCACTGGTGGTGAATGGAGCTCAATTCAGCTCCAGTCATGGGTGGTGTTCCTCAGGGGTCATTACTAGGGCCTGTCCTGTTCAGTATCTTTACTGATGGCCTGGATTAGGGCATTGAGTGCACCCTCAGTAAATCTGCAGATTATACCAATCTGTAAGGAAGTGTTGATCTGCCTGGGGAGAGGAAGGCCCTACAGAGGGATCTGGACAGGCTGGATAGCTGGGATCGGGCCAGTGGGATGAAGTTCAACAACACCAGATACTGGGTCTTGCACTTTGGCCACAACAACCCCAGGCAACATTGCAGACTTGGAACAGAGCTGGAAGACTGTGAAGAGGAAATGGATCTGGGGCTATTGTTTGACTCTTGGCTGAACATGAGCCAGCAGTGTGCCTCGGTGGCCAAGAAGACCAGTGGCATCCTGGCTTGTATCAGAAATAGTGTTGCCAACAGAAGCAGGGAAGTGATTGTCTCTCTGTTTAAGTTGCACTTAGGGAGATTCATGTTGGATGTTAGGAAATACTTCTCCAAAATAGTGTTCAGGTGCTGGGGCACCTGGGGCAGCCCAGGGGGGTGGTGTAATCACTGGAGGTGTTCAAGAAAAATCTAGATACTGTACTGAGGGATGTGGTTTAGTGGGAAATATTGGTGATATGTGGACAGTTGGACTGGATGATCTTTGAGGTCTTTTCCAACCTTGGTGATTCTATGATTCTGTGATTCTGTCTCCACAAATATTGATGTAGCAAGCTTGTAATAATGCAGAATTTTTTTGCCCCGTGTATTGCACTCGGACCCACCTTAAAGCAGGCCGAGATACTTTTTCATTTCAGCTGATAAAATTGCAAATATTTTCAATAGATAACTAGCAGGTCAGACTGGCTTCAGCAGAAGGCTATATTTCCTGTCCCAAAGAAAGTTACCATTGAAATCAGTATGAAATAATTACCACACTTAATAAAAGAACTCTTTTTTCTAGAAGATTACCTGCCGTGGAATATATGCAAGATACTTCATCTGGGAATATCTATTTGAGCAATTTGCAGAGGGCATTTTGAATGAAGAACTGTAATTCAAAATACTTCACTTTCAGCTTATCCTTATCCTTCACGCTTTAATCCTCGCCTACATGCTCACACTCATACACACACTCATAAACTTTGCTCAGATGTGGACACGCTTTAATCTTGGTCCTGATTCACTTCCCAGCATGAAACTGATTAAAATAACAGGGATGCAGAGACCGTGAGCAGAATGAGCGACTCAGGGCTTTCTCGTTGCTAAAGTGCTTTGGCTTCACTCTGTGACAAGTCTTTGCTTTTAATGAGCACTGACCAGACCAGGAGCTCTGAAAAGAGCATTTTATTTTACTCTCCTCCTTGTCTGCAGAGCACAAATAGTAGGTTTGGTACACTACAGTCCAGAGGAAGGAGCAGAGCTCCCTGATGCCCATCTACCATTCTCTTCAATAGGTACAGCTCCCTCCTCACATTGCTGGGGTGAGAAAGGGCACAGAACTCATTGTGAAAATGAACTACTTGTCCAGCTCATGAAGAACACCCTCTACTTTTGCCAGGTGTGAAATCAGTGGAGAGAATGCAACAATTGGAAGGTAAAAGACCAGATAGTAAAAGTCCTTGCTGTCAGAGTAATTTGGAAAATGTATAAGAAAAAGCATAGCATGCCTGCCTATGAAGCAGAGACTGGTGAAGGGGACATGCCCTGTCCTAAGTGGGCCAAAACCATTGGATTAGCACACTCACTTTTTCTTCTATACTTCCTTGCGGTGTAGTTTGTCTGTGGGCCATACTTTTATGTGGCATCAATGGAAGAAGTGATGAATCTCCTCATCTATCTCAGTCCAGAATAGCCCTGTTGTTAGAGCTCTCAAGAAACTTTCAATTCCTACCTCTGTTTAAGTTCCTTACTTTAAGGAAGCCAAAACTACTAACACACATCTTGGGGGAATGCTGTAACCACTGAGCTATTTTATAAAAGAGACACGCTATTTTCCATCTTTGCTTGACATGAAGTTTTAAAAGAAAAGAAAAGAGCAGTGCTTACCTCCATTTTGGAAACAATCGTAACAGCCTTATATTTTCAGAAGAGGGCTTCAGGACACAAATATCCTGCAGAGGGGAACAGGGGAACATGAAGAACCTGGAAGCAAGGCCATTAAAATTTGAGAATGAAAATTGAATTTTCAGGAAAAAAAAAAAAAAAAAGATAAAATAATAATATCTAGAATTGATTTATTTGGAAAAGAGGACAGTAAGGAGTGAGGAAGAACCAAATTGTACTGCCTGGATGAAAATTGCTATCGCATTCAGCACAAAATAATTACCTCCCTGAACAAAAGGACATGCACGAAAAGGTTACTTACATGGAACAGATGCAAAGAGAGAGACAAATTTTAGGATGCATCTCTCCCTTATATTTCCTGTTACCTGAATCTTGTGAGTCTGGGGTTAGCTGATCCAGCATGCCAGTTCTTCCATTTTTAAGTGCCTCTTCTCTGCATGTGCTGTTTTATTTCTGAGGGCCAGACACCTAATGGATAGTCCTTTCTCTTGGTCCAGATTTGTTCCTGAATGCTTACACAAAATGCTTGGGGTATAAAATTCTTCCCACCTTACTGCAATTCATCCACTTCACGAGAAGAAATTTCTTCAAAAGTCATTTGGTGCACCAGAAATGAACTGAAGCATTACAAATTATGAACTTCCAAATTCAGATAGAAACTGAGTTTCCATTCCCATCTGTGAAGTTTCAAAACTGCAGAGTCGGGCAGTGAGCAGAAACTGGGAAAAGGGGCACCAATGTATCATACCTTTGCTCATTTATTTCTCTGAAACAATAATTACGACCTTCAAATAAATCACACCGGGCTGATGTGTCACCAGAATAACATGACAATGTAGACATCATCTGTGATAAATTTGCTTGTGCTCCGGGAACCTGAATTAAATAAGATGAAGCACGGGGGAGACATTCCTGTTTTGTAGCTTTTGTTTAAAGCGAGGTTATGCCAGAGAAAGTGGTGATAAAAATGGCACTTTGTGCACTAGGTCTCCCAGCTTTAACAGCAGCCCTTATTTTTACTGACGCAAATAAAATCTTACCAGTGTCAGCACTGTAGTCAAGCAGAAGTGAGCTCTGTTCTGTGTTGCCACATATATCATAAAAACACACATCCCCTCCTCCTTTTTGACCCCAGAATCGTTGTTAGTGATGATGTATGAAACAGAAGAACGTAACTAGATTGTGAAAAATTGCTTTGAACTTGTATTTGCTGGCAGGCGGAAGCCTTATTTTTGAGTTTTAAATGAAGCATGTTTGGTATGGAAGTCACTGAGAGGGAATAAATAAGGAATGCTAAGAATTCATTTTACAGACTCAGTTTTCAGACTGTAACCATACTTTAAAAAGGAAAATGGGCTGAATATAAGCACTGATGAAAGGCTCTGGAGTGACAGTCCTGCAGATAAATGTTCTCAAGGTATTGTATTCATCATTTCTGCTACAATGGAAGTTTCTTGCTAATTACCAGTCGGCCTGAGGGCTATGTTTCCCCTCCTTTCAGACTCCTAGTTCATGTCAGACTGCCATCCTGGTCACCATGAAGTCTGTAAGTGGTAGCAGACAAGGCCAAAAGACTATAAATAAATGTGTTAACCTATCTGCCATGTATACTCATGGTGCAGTGGCTTCAGGAAATAACAACACTGATCTGTGCCTTTCCAAAATGTCCCTCTGAAATGACAGTTGTACTCAGTGTTAATGTAGACACATGCATTGCTCTTCATGACAACCTATTGCTGAGCAGCTTGTCGGTGCAGCAACACTATGCTGGGAGAAACAAGGCAATCACTGCATTTTCATTCTGTGTCTCTTTGTCTTGTTTGCTTTCATTAGATCCGAAGCCAAAATCAACTGAAGTGGTGGCATTTCTGAGAATCACAGAGAAACTAACCTGAGCGAATTTGCTTTGGGCTAAAAATGGAAGGATCTGTACGCTCTTTACCTCCAACTTATTTGGTCTAATGAGGAAAGAAGGAACAAATTCAAAGCTTCACAGAGTTTATACAGGAAGCATCTTCAGGGAACCTCCCTGGGGAACCTGCTTTATCATGGGAATTGTACTAGATGACCTCCAGCTGTCCCTTCTAACCCCTACAGTCCTGTGATTCTGTGAAAATTATTGCTGAGAATCTTTATGGGTGAGTTGGACAGCCGAGTGAGCGGACTACTTGGAGCTGATCTCTGTCTGCATGTCTTGTACAGGTGACATCCTTCACGTCTATCAGAGAAGACAAAATATGTCTGAGAAGAGCTTGTGTTTGGATCTTAATTGCTTTTCTACCTAACTATTTTTACAAAACTTGAAGGTACTCAATTACCTCAAAACTTCCGTGCCACTCTCAGGTGTAGCTGTGTCCACTGATGAGTGTTTCAGTGGAGAAGAAACAGAATGGAAACACACACCCAGAAACTAAATGATCACATTAACCTTACTTCCACTGGTAATCAGACTAAAATGAGTTTCTAACATGAGACATTCCCTCTAACTGCAGATCATTGCCATGTGCCACAGTGAAAGAGAGTGAGCTGAAAGCATTCCCAAGATTCCACCAGGTCCATTTGCAGCTTCACAGTTCTGGCTGCAGTTACATGAAACTGTGGTGGTACAGTACTCTTACATATGCCTGTGCGCACACACACTTGTCAAAGCCTAGAAGGGCACAGCCCCCTGGAGTATCTATGAGAGGTTCCAAGATGGCCAGCCAACCCACTGGGGGCTTAATCCCTAATATTCTTCTGATGCTACTGTGTGTTGCTGCATAGCACTGTCCTTTTTACCTTCTTCCCTCAAGGTTCAACCTTTCCTCTTTGTGACTTTTTGATGGGAGATTTTTCACTTATTTTCTGTGAGTCTGAGGAAGTAAAAATTTCATGCATCTTGGAACTTTTTCGAGGGGAAAATAACCTCTTCTTTGTTTGGTTGTTTTTTTCTTCCTCTGTAATTTATATGGCTTCCTTTCTTTGGGTTCTAGCTATGCATTACGTCTCTCATTTTCTACCTGTAGTTTACAACCACTGAGTCTGTTTGGCAAGCATGTGCCTTACATTTGTATATTATGGCACACGGAGGTCTACTAGTGTTGTAGGTCTGCATGGAGATCTGTAGCATCTAACAGTCTTTTACTGTGTTTAATGGTCTCTTTCCACATGCTCACATTTTTGCCTGTTGCCTGGGCATACTGAGAGTTTTTCAGAATTATTGATACTCTGATCCACTGCGGAATGCTGTTGTGAAAGCAGATAGATAACATCACACTTGGTTGTAACCCTTGTTACTCCACTCCATTGATCCCCAAAGATCAGTTGCTGTGAAACTTTAAACGTGACTTTGGAGAGCTAAAAACTAAGACTAATAGGGAAACGCAAAATACAGTGTATTCTACGATATGTCTAGAGTCAACCTACTATGGCCTCACATTGAGCCAGGCAAAGTTTAGGTTAGGAGACACTTCTTTACAGAATGGGTAGTTAAGTACAGGAATAGGGTCTCCAGGGAGGTGGTTGAATTGCCTTCCCTGGATGTGTTTAAGAGCCGTTTGGATGTGGTGCTCAGGGATATGATTTAGCAGAGTGTCGTTAGAGTTAGGGTACTATGGTTAGGTTGCAGTTGGACTTGATGTTCTTCAAGGTCTTTTCCAACCTGGGTAATTCTATGATTCTATGATTCCATGATTCTATGATACTACCACCCAGCAGAAGGTCCTGCCCTGAAGCTTTGCAATAAATAGAATATATGCTGCTCTCCTTGGTGGAAGTGCCTGAAACATTTCCTTCCACACATTCAGTGTCTCCAGAGATTGATTTTTTCTGTTCAAAAGTGTAGATGTTGTAGCAGCTTAATGCTAGAAATTTCTTGATGTACTGCTTTCCTCCAAAAAACACAATGACAGAAACTTGGTCACCTTTCTGAACTATGTTATCTTGGTTTTCATCCAGACAAGATGGACACTCAGAAGGGTGATTATACATGAGAGCAAATGACAGATATTTTGGTTTTAAGACAATAGATGTTCCAGGATATCTTGCAAGTTTTCATAGCTGGATAGAAATTTGAGTTGAAATTATGTGTTGACCTTAAATTTCATATAAGCTTTTACACTTCCTTTGTTTTTGTCTTATTTGTTTTGTCTGCTACTGAATTCAAGCTTGGTCCCAGCTTTATGCACTGCTTTGACTTTCTATTAGAAAGGACCAGTTGAAGCCTAGTTAAGAAAATCTGTGAAGAAGGAATAACTTCTTCACTTTTATTGGAGTGGGAAAAAGTTAATACTTTTTACTTATTTGTGAGGTGAAGAAGTTGTCCACAGTTCACTCTTCAGGAAGAAAATTAATTTGGCTTTTATTAATTATGTTGCTAGTAGCCACAGACAGTCTCATTCCTTGAGCAATAGTCTAGGGACACAGGTTTTCGTAGGAAGAGGACAAGATAGTCTATTCATGTAGTTATTAATAAAAATATCTCTCCAATTACTTTGCTTGAGAGTATCTCTGCTTGCATATATTGAGCAAATTAGTCAGTTACACTGTATTTCTGAAACATGTTAGATCTGAAGATAACAAATAAATAAAACCCATGTTTGTTCAGACTCCTGTTTTGAAAGTTCATTTGAGATGTCACCAATATCACATAATTTTCTCAGTTTTAATTTTTAGAACTTAACATTTTGTTCCTGTAAGACATCAGTGGGCTCAAAGAAGAAATGACAATCACTGTTGGTCTTTTCAGTTTTGCTCTTTATCTTGTGAAGCTGGATAGTTTTCATTTGTGTCAGGATTCTTGTTTTGCAGAGGTCCTTTAGATATCTAGACTTAACCATTCTGGATGATTCTTCAATTAAGTTCCATACAGCTTATACCAATTTCTATGAGTGCAGCCCATTCAGCAGCATCAGTTTGATAATACAGAGTTGTATCTAATCACATTTTTGTAAAGAAATCCAAGCAGAATATAATTGCTCAAATTGGATTTGGGGAAACATGTTAAACTATTTTTACACATACAAAAAAGACATCCCAAATAACAATGAGTCTGTATATGTTTGATTTTACATATACAGAAACCATCAGACACTACTGAACAAGGCATAGTATGAAAATAAATGCCATGATTTTTTTTCCCCTCAAATCCATTCAGTGAGTTTAAAAGTCCTTGACTTGAACAAGATTAAAAGGGTGAGAAAGGTTTTCAAAATGCCCAGAAGATTTTTCAGACTGGGAATGCAATGCCTGCGGTTTCTGTTTAGTAAGTCAAATTGTTTTAGTTCTGAATATATTTTTACATCTTATTCAGCTTAAAGAACAAACAGTCATATTTGGCATCTGCTTTATACTGTCTCCCTGAGGGGGTCCCCTGTTTTGCTAGGAACTTTCTCATTCCTCTTGTTCTTCCTAATGTTCCTGTTTATAAAACCAGGATATGTGAATATATCAGGGAAATGCATCAAAGACTTACAGATATGCAAACAAGTGGCAAAGCAAAATGCTGTAAACCACTCTGTAAACTACCTGCAACACATATTTGGGAGAGATTTATAGCTTACATTAATATTGCTCAAGTGATGTCTCAAAGTTCAAATGTGGCCCTAAATAATTCTAGATTATCATCTTCTTTTTTCTGTACTGCCACTCTGTACTTTAGATCAAGTAAAGGGGCATAATCTGATTTCAGAATTAACTCCTGAATTATTAATAGGCTCAAATATTTGTAAAAGTTAGATCACAGGCAATTCCTGCATACAAATCTAACAAATGTATGTGTTCTTGCAGGAATCAGAGGGAGGTTCCTACTGACAGTAGGAATATTTGCAAGACTTTACTCAGTTGAATGCTAGTTTGGATAACAGTAAATGTGGTAGATGCCTCAGAAATGTGTCCCTGTCCCTGGAGACACTCAAGGTCAGGCTGGAGGGGCTCTGAGCACCCTGATCAAGCTGTAGGTGTCCCGGTTCATTGCAGGGGAGTTGGACTAGATGACCTTTAAGGGTCCCTTCCAACTTAAAAAATTCTATGATTCTATGATAAATACAAAGACTTTCCATCTGTGAGTAGTGGTGAGAGCCTGTTTCTAGATCTGAACTCCAGTGGAGCAGAGCAGATAGCCACTGGGATATGCACATCACTTTTGCCTGATTTGTTTGTATGTTTGTGTGTTCAAAACTGCCAGCATCGCCTGATGCTGCTTTTTGTAGCCACAATGATACAAATCCAGATTCTGGGTAAAATCAGAACAGCCCCTGCTGTGATGAGATTGTGCGTTTGCTGAGACTGCAGATCACTTGTAGACTGAAAAGAGTCTGACCACACCAGGAAAATAAGGCTCAATTGACATTTTCCTGCTGGGATCATTTTCTTCCCTTGGGGCTGCTGAACTCTGGAGCTATTTCTCTCTGATCCTGTAATAGCCATCTGTTAATAGTGTGTTTAGCACATTGCACAGGGACAAGAGAGTGGCAGGGTGGTAGCTGAACTGTATATATGAAGAACACAGCAGAAACATGTGCTTCCTGCTCTCCAGAGCCTGACAACAAAACAAAGCAAAAAAACTGTCATTGAGAGCTGTTGTTGCAGTGGAACAAAGCATAATAAAAGCTCCTCAAAGAGCCATCTGGACTGTGCTGAGGATGCTGATCCATGTTAAATAGTAGTCCTTTGGCAAGCCTGCATTACAATCAACATGTAGGGTTCTCCAGTCTTTTCCAGCAGTTTCAGGCTGAAGAGCTATACCAGTCGATGTCCTTGGAGGTTTAATTGCAGGCTGTACTAACTGGCTCAGGGCTGGTGAGAGAAAAATAAGTTACTATCCTCTTTTTGTGGTAATACACACTTAGATATGGCAGTGAAGGAGAGTTTTTCTAACTCCACTCTATGACAGACTGCCTCTGTTCAGAGCTGCAGCAAAGGTCCACTGATTGCATAGAAGAAAAGATTTTACCTCTTATTTGAAAAGGTCAGCAGAAAGACCAGTAGCAACAGAGAATAAATCATCTTATGATCTTGTTTTGTTTTGTTGGTTTTTTTCCCAGTGATGAAATCCAGTTACTCTATAATCTATGTCTGCTGAAAAGTGACATTTGGATCATGATTGTTCTTTCTCTGTCTTGAAATCATCAATTATATTTATCATCTGTTGGCAGTTCTTGTTCTCAACAACAACAACAAAAAACATTAAATAGCATTCAAATTCATTACCCTTTCACCCTGATCTAGCCATCTTCCCCTGTGTTATCTGGCAATCCTTCAGTACTCTGGATCCAGTACTCTGAGCTGCTAAATTCCCTCTCATTCCTGTAGCTTGCCTCCTCACCATGAAGTATGTGGAGCCAGAGGAGCTGGAGTAGTTGTGATATTCCTACATCACATCAATTCTTGCTCTACACACAGATATGTTGGTGTTACAGGTTGGATAGTCAGACTTATGTAGGAAGACCTTCTTCCTGACAACTGATGTAGGCTGTAACATTGTCCTTGACCTTTCAAGGGAAGCTGGATTTAGGGCAAAGAAAACTCAGTATAGAAAGGATTTCAGAGCATGTATGTGTCTTTGAACAAGCTGTTCTTTAGTGGTGCTTAATATCTCTCAGATGAAGTTAGTCCAAGTACAGGTATGTCGCTGGTGAGGCAAGAGAAGACCTTTGAAGTGAAAGATTTGCATTAAGTCTCATGGATATACACAGCTAGGAGCAAAACGTGCAGTTTCTGTAGTCACCTGTGAGGAAAAGAGGATGAGGTTCACCTCTAAGATCTCTTTCTTGATTTTGTGACAATAGCAGGAAGAAAAATCATTTCTCTTTTGTTCTCCTTTTACCTAAGGGAAACTGATTTAGAAATCATACAATTACTGGCTTCTATATACTTACTTATGATAGAGCATGCCTTAAAGGCAAATATTGCCCTTGAATCTTTGAAAGCCAAACACTAGTTGTGAAAAGAATATAACAAATTAAGAACATTTTTAGTATGAGAAGTAATGAACCTAGAGCCTTTATTAGTTTTGTCTGACATCCAG
Source organism: Coturnix japonica (assembly GCF_054131305.1). Taxonomy (NCBI): domain Eukaryota; kingdom Metazoa; phylum Chordata; class Aves; order Galliformes; family Phasianidae; genus Coturnix; species Coturnix japonica. The sequence goes on along the minus strand of NC_140663.1, from coordinate 50,746,671 downwards.
AAACCCAAAGGGTATTCTCACTGATAGGAGTCAGTGACCTGAAAAGATTAAGAATTGCCAGCTAATTATGATGTCTTTTAAATAAGGGATCATTTGCATTAATACTGAGATTTATTGGCTTTTTTTTTTTCCTTTTCTTTCCTTTTCTTTCCTTTTTTTTTCTTTCTTTCTTCTTTTTTTTTTTTTTTTTCTTTTTTTTTTCTTTTTTTTTTTTTTCTTTTTAATATAGAGCTTTTGTGGACCATCAGCACTAAAATCCACAAGTGTACAGCTAATGCCTTCGCTATTTACTGAAATATATTACATCTCTGTGCCAGTGATAGTAATTGCTTGAATGTGGAAGTACCATTACGAGAGCACTTAAATGTATTTGTAACTATTTCTAACTCATCTGTAGCTGCTGAAAACAAAGAGAAGGAGCCAGAACCATGCAAGCAGACAGCTGCTGTTGGCAGCAGTGCCACATGCTCCATGGGATGGAGTCTGAGAACCTCTGTGTTGGAGCAGGACAGGTTGCAGCTGCAGATTACTTTAAAAAGTGCAGCAAGGCTTTGCCCACTGAGGTGATGCCAAGGGGGAAGTCATGAAGAGCTCTATGACTGATTCTACATACCACTGAGTTGTGTAATATAGGATGCCTTGAAACTTTATTTCAGGCCCCTACTTTAATCACAGTTATGTGATACTTTCTATGTCCATTGTAATGAGCCCTCTTCTGGGATAGCTGATGAATCTGATCATTAAGAGAACTGCTATGTTGAAACGGTTCAAACAAAGACCTGTCTGGCATAGGATCCTGTCTCCAGTATTAACCTGTGATGGATAGGAAGAATATGAGAAACAGGACAGACAGAAGGCAATTATTCCCCCTGGCACACTCCTTGGTCTTCCAGAGAAAGGATTTTTTGGGAGCTTGAACAGTTGGCTGTTGAAATCCACTGCAAACACACCTTTGGTCTGGGTATGACTGCACTGCTGGAAGCAGCCCTTGCCTCTATTGCCATTCAGTTACACCAGAAAATGTCAGTTTTGATTAAATTTCTTGTTGCATTCTGCAAATATTTGCCCTAATCCAGAATATTTATACAAGCTGCTGCTCCAGTTTGAATGTTACAGCACTCCTTTCCATGCCAGTCTGATGTGCACCCTGTATGCTTCTTCACCCTTCACCAAGGCCTGCCAGGCTGGTCATACGTCCTTGTCACTAGGACTGGGCAATCCCAACAGTGTTACTTTACCACTAGTGACTGAAACCTTCCTAATAGGAGGACTTGGAATAAAATGGGCCATCCATTGCTTCTCTTGAACAAGGCAGACATATGAGCGCATCTGTTAACTTAAAAGACCACTGCAACACTGGATAAGAGAGACAAACAGTAAACTTAATAATAAAAGCTAATTCCCTTCCCCAGTAGCAGGATGAATTCACTGAAGACAACACAGACCCATCTAGGAAAAAGATGATCTTCCTATGTATGTATGATCATTATATCTCACTTTTTCAAACCTACATTTTTAAACTTACTCTGAGCAAAATCCTGCCCTACACTTACACAGGCCTTTACATTTCTCTATTCTGTTATGCTTCACCTATACTCTGTCATTCTGAAGCCATGTCACTGTTCTAGAGAATAATCATCTCTACACTGAAGGATATTTCATGGGTGCAGTTACATTGCAATGAGTCCTACACTGCCAACACTCCTTCAGGGAGCAACGCAAAAGGTCAGAAGGATTAATAAAGGCACCTATAATGAAGAAATGACTCCTTTCAGGAGTGGATTAAAATTGGAAATAACTGATAAATGAGAAGTAGCAGCTGGGACAAGTTATGGCAACATCAAAGGTGTTTTGAATGATGGTCAGAAGACAGACTGGGGGTTTCCAAGGTGCCTTGTGTGTCCACATACTTCAGCAGTCCATCTGTCCCCCTCCAGCTCTTGGTTGATAGCTGAGGATGTGCGTAGTTTGTGATCCTGATCCCATTTGGAAATGCCATCCATGTAGCTGGAAGGGATTTGGAGTCTGCACAAGACCGGCTAAACTCAGTTTTGTAAAGATTGCATTGGGGTGTGGCCATGAGGGAGAGAATTTGTTGTTTCCGTGAAGTTTCCTAGAAACCCTGTGAGGCAGAGATGGGAGGGGATGAGAGAACTAATCAAGTAGAACAGGATTATAGATCAGTTGTCAGACTGGCAAAGAAATCTTTCCATCTTTAGAAAGACTGCTTGCTGAGGATCGTTAACCATTTAGGACAGACTGTTTTTTTTTCTTTTTCTTAACCTTGTTTGTTTGTTTGTTGTGATGCCTTTCAGACTTAGCAATATGAATATAAGCCTCCATTATACCATGATAATGTCCTAGTTTTTTTTCTGAAACCAGTCTTTCAGTTCTGATTAGAGAGAAGAGGTGTCTTGCCGAAATTAAGTGTATTCAGTGGCTTTGAGTGCAGAGACTGCTCTGTAGAGGCATTTCAAGATCTCAGTAAACAAGGAGGGATACAAACAGTGCTCCTACACTTAAACGTTGAGCTACTCTTATATTTCCAATTAAGAGTGTGCTCAGGCTTTGCTGTCTGTGCAATGAATTAAAAGGAAAGAAGGATCCCTCCCTTCTCTGGCAGAATCTCTCCTGATTCTGAAGCTTGGCTCAGTGTAGCGAGCACATTTATAAGCCCATTTTCTGCTTGGTATGGATGAGTGCCAAGTGGTCAAAATAGCTCCATTGTTTTCATCACTCACTTACTAATGAATTCTGTACTTGGTGTCAGTAATAATTTAGTTATATTTGGTTGTGAATGTCATATTTCTTATGCAATTGTTGCAGTAATACAGTCACCAGAATGAACCAGCACATAATGAAGCTCTGAAATGAGGTAGGATTGTTCCCATCTGTACATCCTGAAATGCGTATATCTATCTACTAGGAGAGTGATACCATTATTTTGAACAAGGGATTAAGTTGCCTGATACTCTAAGGTGTATCAAATAGTATTTAGTATCCCTGCAAGGGGCTGGCAAATAAGTTAGCAGTTCCCCAGGAGATCCACCCCTTCTGGAGTGGTGGCTGCAGGGCAGCTTAGAAAATTGAAGAAAAAAAATGCTGCAAGGCAAAGTCCCCCATACTGAGTGGTGGCATTGAAGGACCTGCTGGGTGTTACAGGAAAAATGAGAGGAAGGAAATACTGGGAGAATGGAATGTGGCCATTGTCTTGAATGTAAAGAGAAGCTTGTACAGCTCAATGAATCATGGCCATCAAGATGCAGGAGTGAGAATGAAGGCTGACTGGAAAATGTGTTTTTTATCCATATATTATCTGATAGAAAATGAACAAACCTGGACTGGGGCTCATTGTTTGAGGCTTTTGCTGAGAAAAGAAATGAACCACCTCCCACACTGAAACTCACGCTGTCACCACTGACAAATAATAAATGAAAACTGAATAAGCATCTGCCCCATGCCTCCAGTTTTGATGAGAAATGAACTTCTACCACAGCAATGTCTGTGTTTATAGAAAAGCCAAGGCAGGGGAATAGATCACTACAAATTAAAATTTTCAGCCACTTCTGGGTTTTTCTTTCTGCAGTATTTCATGAAGATGTACCAGCTACTCATTAATCCTTAGTCTATGGTCAGTGTCCAGCGGGCAGTCTAAGCTGTAGGAAACAGGTCTAGTAATCTTTTTGGTGCCCCTGTACTAAATGTGTGTATTGCATGTGCAGCTCATTCATATCAGTTTCTTGTTTTGGTTGCCTCCCTTTTTAAATGTATTAATAAAAACTCTACATACAAAAAAAAAGTTTTGTTACTTACATACATTAATTCCATTATATATTTTATATGTGACCCAAGAAAATTCCTCTTCACTTCTTTCAGACCACATAAACCAAAAAGACTGGATCACCCATAAAACCCTCAGAAGCTTCACAGACCTTCTAAAATTCACAGCATAGACAAAGGTGTCTCGATGCTGATCTACACCTGAGTCCAGCAAAGTGTAGACAATGTACAATCATAGACTCATTGAGTTCTTAAGGTTGGAAAAGACCGCTAAGATCACCCAGTCCAACAGTCAGCCCATCCCCACCATTCCCACTGACCACGTCCCTCAGTGCCACATCCACACGGTTCTTGAACACCTCCAGAGACAGAGAACGGAGGGAGGTTGGACTCGATGATCTCTGGAGGTCCCTTCCAACCCCTGTGATTCTGTGATTCTGTGACTCCACCACCTCCCTGGGCAGCCTGTGCCACTGCAGCACTGCTCTTTCAGAGAAGCAATTTTTTCTAATATCTAACCCGAGCCTCTCCTGGCACACAATACCTCTTGCTTATTGCTGGTTACCTTTACCATGTTTCTTCTCCAGTAATTATAACTGTGTGTTTCTGAGATGTAGGTGGTCATATAGAATTCCTAAAACTCAACACAACTTTTATGAAGCAAAAATCTTTGATGTGCCACTTTTCCCTGTTACAATTGCTTGGGTTCCTCTCCTGCTTTCCTGAGTCAGATTTAACCTCCTGTTTTCTAAAGAAGGCAGGTTATAGCTGGTGCCTGCCACATCCCTGCTGTGCCTTTGCTTACAGGTGACTCACCAGCCTGGAAGAGCTCGGTCTGAAATGCATCTTCATTAGTTGCCACATTCTCCAGGAGGATAAATAGTCTTCCCCATCACCAGAAGCAAGAAGAAAGGCTACACCTCTGAGGCAAGAATCCATCTGCACAGGATAATCATTTTCCTGAGATATCAATAGAAGGCAGAAATAGGTATTGTCTCCCAGTTAAAAAGATGGTATGGCTTAACTGTGTCTGGGTCATTGGAGTAGTCTGTATAGAGTGGATTGGAAGCAACAGACTCACTTGCTTCCCACCCTTCTAATATATCTATGTCATGTCCTATGGACAAGTGAAGCCAGAGAAGGCACTGGGTCCTAATTTTCCTCTCACAGAAGCTTAACAGGATGACGAGGAAGTTATTTTTGGTTGCTATAAGCAAAAAACATGTTCGTCCTGGGGCTTGTGACTGAGAAGCAATCTGCAAGGATTTTTTTAATCACTTCTTTGGTAATAAAGTGTTTTCTGAGTATTCTTCCACACAGTGTCTGAAGTCTTATTATATATTTAAGTGCAATTACTGGCTTGGTTCCATTCTCACACAATTTCTCTTCTCAGCACTGCATTTTTCCCATTCTGTTTTCTTGTGTTTGCTGAGCAAAATCAGCAGAGGCCAGATTTGTTAACAGAAGTATGATAGAGTTTAGAGCTCAAGATTTCTGTAAATTTAGCTTGTTAGGCACAAAATTGCTTGTTATTTTAGGATGAGAATGACTCTAGGAGGATGGATGTAAGAAGAAGAAAAAAAAAACCAACAGGACAGAAGATTGAAAATAATGAGGGAAAAGGTGACACAAACTGATTGACATTTGAGTGTAGGTAAAACAAGATTGAGAAAAAAAATATAAACTTATCCACTTGTTCCCAGAGGAATCTCATGATTTTAATGCAAATCTTGTGGACCCTACATGTGACATGATAGGGACACCTCCCATTAGACCAGGTTGCTCAGAGCCTCATCCAACCTGGCCTTGAATGCTTCCAGGTAGAGGGTATCCTCAAGCCCTCTGGGCAGAGAAGGAATATGAAAGTATTATGTTAAAGAACAGCAAACCTGTAAATGGGCAATACTAAGATAAACCCACTGTGTTTGCTTTACACTTGCAGATCATCTTACAAAAAATGTACACTGTAATTCCAAAAGAACTAACCTTTGGGCAAAACCCAGTCTGGTTTATAGTATGAATGATTTTCTCAAGAACACAACTGGGAAGGAGAGACCCCACACTTATACAGGAGCGAGCTCCCAGCAATACTTACCACAAATGTAATTTCAAACTTTTTTAATTAAAGGTTGCTATAACTACACGATACATTTATTCTTATGTAGCTTTCCTTTACTAATTTTTTATCGTCATTCTTTCAGTATGTCAGTTGCCATAACAACAGAACATAGTATTGAAATGACACCTTTCATATATATTTGTGCAATATTGTTAAAGGTATGGGATATGGGACTGAGTCATGCGTTATGGTGGATTAATTCACATCTCTCCCATGAAACATCCCAATGCTACCACTAGAAGTGAATTTAAATAGGATCAGCTTTGCAATGGCACTGCCTCTTGCAGCTGTAAATATATTTAACTTTGCAATGCTTCCGTTGTTAATTAAGTGTTGATGAGTTGTCTAAAGATATAAGCTATCAGCATGGCTCACTCTTTGGATCTTTTTCGAAGCTGTGGTTTCTATTAATTGCAGTTGTGTTTCTGTTCTTATTAGCTAAGCTGATCACTCTCAGAGCAGTGTGAGTCTTTCCTGAGAGGAGCAGACAGTTGAGACATCCAGCCTGCTACTCTCTCTTTCAGAGCAAACTGACAGACAGATTCTTGGCTCTGGATCCAGCTTTTTCCATTGCTGTAGTGATGTGACTTGGAATCAGCGTGGAGAGGTAATGAAGTCTCCTTGCACAGCTGGTGATATGTCCCCGTACCTTCCTTCCACCTTGCAGAAATAGGCAGAGAAAGAGGTGCGGAGGAGCTGGCCCAGAACCCACTGCAAAGCAGATCTCAAAAAAAGACTAGAAAGATAGCTTGGGAAGAAGCATGGAAAGGCACTGTGATACTTGATTCTCTCATTATTACTATGTGAACATTTACTACAGGAGGGGGGGTAGGGGGATTTCTGGTTTATGCTATTGTTTAGTGTGAAGAACACTGTGTGAATCAGGATGTCTTGTGTTTTGATCCAGGGCAAAAGCTCTATGAAAAGTGAAACATGGCAATGACCTCCCTGACCTCCATGCTCATATATGCATGAAAATAATCATCAAGGAGAAGAATAGCTAAAGATAGAAGTACTGATACTTTCAATTTTAGTCTTTTAGCAGTGATACAGAGTCATAAGTGTAAATTACTGCAATCACTCTTCTGAGTGACTAGGTCAATTTGATGCCACAGTATTCACAAATTCTTCTTCAGAGAGAGCTGTACTCTGGATACTACAGATTATAAGGCACCACAGTCTATCAGAAGCTATCAGTTCTCTGCAGGCTTATCAGAGAGATTCAGAGTCCCTGAAAAAAACTCAGCTGGAGTATTCTGTGATTATCAAGTTGCAAAGGATTGGTCTCCATTATTCCTTTTCTGCTCTTACCCAATAAGCTGGTAGGGCTTTAGCAGAGGTAAACCAGGTTCCCACTGCTGCCAGCCCTTCAGTCCTGCTTCAGTTCTCTTCAGTGTATCCTTTGACAACCATAGGTTTCTGTGGGAGCTACTGTTTCAGCTGCTTAAAGAAAGCTGATGTGGCACAGGTGCCAACAGGAGCATCCTTGATCTCCTCACTTGATCCCTTTACAAAGACTTAGAATGGTGATGTCTGAATGCAACTCACCATTTATCCCCAAATGCCACACATGGGTAAGATCAATCTTACATGTAGCCAAAACCCAAACCAGTCTTAACTTGAGGGGCACTTAGAAGGATGACATCCTCTAGGGAAACCTATGATTATGTGGGGGTTTCTCAGACTTTTAGGACTTATTTGTCTCCTTACCAACATGGATTTTAGAATATCACCTCACTGTACTGAGCCATTTTCTCACCACTTTGGCAAGAACTCTTTTTCTGTAGTAGAATCATAGAACAAGATAGACAGATGTCTTCACTGACACTGTGATTACAGACGTGTGGTTTATAAATAATCTAGATAAATTGTATAATATCCCACCCTACTCCCCCACAGTCAGGTTACCAAGACCAAATGCTCTTCCATCACTCTGATTAGTACTTAAGATATGGCAAGCTTGATCCTGAAGGTCATTAATAATGGGAAGCAGCCAATTGCATGTTATGCATTAATGGTTTATGGTCAGAGAAGATGGTTGTAGGTATACAATGGGTAAGTAAGAGGCTTAAAGATTTCTAGGGTAGAGTGTAACCTCCAACGGTCCTGAGTCCTTGACTGAGTACATCAAGAATATGTGGTTGCAGAGCTGCAGTAGAATATATGTTTCACTGAAAAAATGATTTACCAAATGTACTTTGTTCTGACCACCTAAGTTTTGAGTAATCGTGAGAGTGTTTTTCTTAAGATCATCTCTGCATTTTGAGCATAGTTCATGTCATGCAGGAGCAGGCTGTTCTGTAGGCTGTCAAGCAGGAGCCAGGAGAGGTTTACTGGAGGGATGGTGTCCTCACTGACAAGGTCATGGTCCACCAGTACCTGAGTAAAGGAAGCAGAGCAAGTTTAGTGAGGTATCCAGGATCCACCACCAGTTCAGCAGATACCAGGAAAGCCACACTGACAAGGCAGGTCCAATACCAAAGCAGGAACTCATTACTAAGACAAAGCAACAGCAAAAATCCGTGTATGTGCACTTACAGCATGACCTAGCAAGGGGCCAAGGGGAAAAATCTGAACTTCTGGAAGGATAGGACAATTGCAGAGCATTTGTCTGTTTATCCTAGCTATTCAAGATTAGGGTACTTTGCGTGCTTTGGAAATATAAGTCTTTTTATGAGATACAGATTTTTTCTTTCTGCAGAGGTCTTCCAAAAATCAAGAGATCCTCAGCAGCTAAAGCTAAGTTTGGGTTCCCAGATAGAAAGGGAAAGAGTTGAAACTTACAGCAGGCTAAAAAGCTAGCAGATTGCCATCCTAGAAATCTGGGTTATGTTTTACAACAGCTATTATCAGCATTAAGTAACTTGAGAATATGAGTGTTTACACACAGGATGTAAGTGGATGTGGTCCTACTTGCTTTTCCTGGGCATTAGCTGGTACTTAAACACTCTTACCTTGGTAAGTAAGTCTTCTCTTTGTGAAGATGAATCCATTTTAACAGCATAGCTCAACACCTATCCACTCTGTTTAAAGTCAGTAGGTAAATTAGAAGAAATAAATTTGTAACAAACCTGGAAAACTTTAAAATCTGATAAAAATGATTAAATAAATGAAGACATTTCTTCCTGGTCCTGAGAGGTGATCAGTCATGCCTAAAAACATAACCACTGTTTCCTAGGCTATGACTTCTGAAAAGAAATTTGCAGCATAGGTAAACTGTATTTTCATATACTTCTGGGGTCTATCTTTCTAGCCAAAGGACTTCAGATGTATAAATATCCATAAGCACATGTGCATTACATCTATTTCATATACACAGAGAGATTTATAGTATTTGATTTGATGGGAAGATCATCTATTCTGAGACCAGCTCAAAATATACCACATGCATTTTACTGGCAGTGTTATCAGAAGACAGGCAGAGAGTTTACCTGCCAGTTCTTTAAACCTTGCATTGCCAGCAGCTGTTAGCTCAGTGCAGCTCCTTGATCACCTGTAGAGTCCCAGACAATCAATGAAGCAGTTATTCCTGAGAAAACCAAAGTTAAGCTCTCCTCAGCTGAAGGAGAGTTGTCCCTGGATTCTGCTGTGCATTTACAAATGTTACCTGTCATTCAACTGATTTCCTCCTTCTCTACCTCAGTGAGGAAAAAGATGGGGGAGGAAGGTGTCAGGCTGTGCTTTATAGCTGATGAGATGAAAATGACCTTGTCATCATCTAGATTCTGCTTTGAGCAGTGCTGTATATCCCTTGGAGTTGGATTAGGTTTCCACTGACAGGTTCTGGAAGATACAATTTCCATTAGAATTAGGGGAAGAATATCTATTAGATAGATGCAGCTCCTTATCTGCACCTTGTCTTCCTCAAGCTGTCTGCATGCTATCTCAGTTTCTCCTTGTCTGCTCTAGTTGTTCCTCTGCTTGTCAGATTTTTCTTGCTCTCTTCACCTCTCCCTGCGCTCTTCCTGCAAAGATAAAGAAGTTGCTGTAACCAGGCCTGAAGTGCCATTGCTTGCCCTTCACTTTCTAACTTTAGCTTTCAAACAAGGGGACCAAGTAACATGCAGGCTGTACAAACACCATGCCTCTGTCTTCAGCGATAGCAAGGAACTGGGAAGACTTCTTCCCTACTCTGCCTATCACCTTTAAAACTTCTTCAGATATGGTCAACAGGTGAATTCAATGAATTTCTACTGTGGTACGATGCAGTGGTCCCAGCCTTCTTATACAAGCTCACCTACTAATACTTAGGCAGAGTAGGCTCTGCACCTTTTTGATTCGAGTTAAGAACTGTACTGAAAGAAGATGCTACAACTGCATTTGGGGTCACCACACAAATCTCTATTCTAATTCCTGCACTGTGCTTTTATTTTAACTTTATTTTATTTAACTTTAGTTTATTTTTATCTGTGTATGGTCTATGTTCCTTACTTTTGGCTCCACAGATATCTCTGGGAACATTTGAGAACCACTGCCTTTCAAAGCATTCTTTCTTAATAGCTGCATGGCAACATGATACATTTGGGAATCCATCTCAAAGGCCTGCACTCAGCATGGTGGACATGTCATGACTGTTTCAAAGTGATTCTCAGATGTGAAGTGATCTCTTCCAGCCTCTTTAGAGAAAAGATTCTGTTTTCATATATATGGTTTTACTAGCTAAGGGAGCGATAATGTTGCATCCTCCTCTACTAGTGATTTACCATATTTCTCTCATAAACTTTATGTGATCATTAGTTAACTAACAGAAAAGTATTCACAGAATAGTAGCACATTTGATATTGCAGTCTGTAATTATGCATCCTACACAGCAGAATGTAAACCGTGATGCATGCTAGAAAAGTTGCAGAAATGTGAAGCAGCAACACTTCATTCAAGAAGTTTTTTACCAGAGAAGTGAAGGAAGACTGGCCACAAACTGTGTTTCCATTAATGGACACAATTAAAGAGCCAGGGGAACTCCTTGCTTATGTATAAGAAAATAAATTTTCCTCTGAATTAGCCCACTTTTGGAAGTGCATTATGAAGCAGATTATGAACAGTTAGCATTTTCAAATGAAAAAAAATAAAATAAAATCTGGCAGAGCATTTACTATCAGTCCTTCTTGAAAGCATTCTTGTGAGCAGGGTGACATCTGTTTTCATGTCCCAGTGAAAGTCTGAGTGCATTTTCTGGCACCGTTGAGTGACTGTGTCAGTTCCAAGACTGTTTAACAGACAGTATCATACATCAGTGTGTACTTTCACCTCCTACATGCCCAGAACCCTCCAAAAGATCTTCTAGATGTGGTTAGTAGAGTAGTGGGTTACAAAATAGTAAATAGCAACAGTATTTCTTCAGAATGCAATATTTTCCAAAACCTTCCTATGCAGATCAGGAGCACTAAGCACAGCAACATCCTATAATGAATATCCACTCAGAAATGCAGTGGGTGATTCTGACAAATTGGGCAGTTGTTTTGAGCTTGTGTTCCGCAGCCACTGACAAAATAATGATCACCCTGTTTCACATACATATGTACACATAACTAAGATTTACTGCTGCTCATCTATTAGAGTCCCTCAGCATTCTCAGCGCACTGGTCTCACAGAATCTTTCTTGTGACAAGGAAGCCTTTTGAGAACTGTGGGCTCTTTGAGAAAAGTAGTGTTTTGGAGGTGTGACAATACTGCAGAAAGATCGAAGCTTTCATGCTGAAATACTTCCATATGACAGAGGACCTTCAACCAGTTCTGTGACCAAATATGATGCTACATAACTGTTTTCCAAACAAAATATCATGAAGCTTTCATTTTTGCATAACAATATTCAAAACACATCCAAGATTCCATCTGAAATGCTTGCATCCTTCTTCCTTCTTTATATGTTCTTCTTTTTTTTTTTTTTTTTTTTTCTTTTTATGTCTTTTTCAAAAACAAGCTTGTCTATATTTGGTTTGATATTTGGTTATCCAAATGCTGGAATATCCTGGAAGCTTTTTCTCTCACTTAGATACAACTACCGATGTTTGCTGTCGCTGCCTTGCAAAGAGAAATTAGCAACACCCCTGAGAGAACTGGCAGGTCATTCACGCTGTAGGCACCATCAACATAGACATGTCGCAGATATGGATATTTTATAATGCTTGTTTTAGCAGTTCTGTTATTGTCCCTGCTAGTACACCCCAAAGCTCTATTGGTGACATTAGTTAATGGTTTGTTTCAGAAGGAGAAATCTACTGGTTTTTTTTAAGAGCACATAAATTCCTTCTCTATAATATATTAGGTAAAACAGAGAATTGAGCTATTACCAAATACCAGAGAGTGCCTCTCAAAACTCACAGACTTTATAAATTAAGGAGAGCATTTATTTGTGAATTGCTGAGGAGACACATCTGTCTTACGATGGATTTATTGATTTGCTCTTGTGTTCAGCAGAGCAGGAGAGTCCACTGCCTCTAGGCCATTTTGGCTGCCTTTAAATCAAGGGAGTGGAGAGTGTAAGCTTAAAGCTGAGCCCCTGGAGAAGGAATACAAGAATATGTACAGTGTTTGTAGGGTTTAGTGGGTGAAGCTAACAGCAAGGGCATCTCTGGAGTATTCTACAGCGTTCCAGATCTGAAAGGTTGGTGGGTCCCTCTGACAAGAGATTCCTTACGTATGGAAGAGCCACATAGAGATCAGCCTTCATCATCTTCATCTGCTATTTCTGAATCCATGTGCTGGAGGCAGAGCATATTGCACTGTGGATACTGTTAGCTTGTTGAACTCTTCTACCATTTGTAATAAACTAGCAAAGTGCTGCAAATGTTGTTCTGAAGCACAAGATGGTGTAGTCCATATTTCAGAGGTAAGGGAAGAAGCTTCCATTTAGTCCTTTTGACTGCCCTATAATACGCCAGGTACAGCAGCGCCTTTCTTAGTTAAGTGACAAAAGTGCCATTCCTTCAAACGTATTCTTATTCTGCAGACTTCCTGCAGAATTCAAAGTATGTCACAGTAGGCAAAAAAAACCCAAAAACAAAAACGGCAGTTCTGTCGCTTGTAAGAGATGGAAGTGCTAAGCTAAAAAGCAATACCAAGAATTATGACCTAACATTATGACCTCATCTACAGTCTAAAATAGAATCTAAAGTAACACTGGCAACACATCCTTTCTGAAAGAAACAAGTAAATAGAAGGACAAGATAAGTGCATTCTATATCAGAGCAAAAGGCAGCTGACAGGTATAACCCAGCCTTATGGACCATCTCTAGGACTGCTGATTTTTGGAAATGATGCAGTCAGTCATTCAGGAAACATTTCTCTGAGAGCTGCTATTAATTTGGGATGCTGGTTAGAACTCTTTTAGCATCCAAGCTGCCTCTGAAAATTCGGAGCTGCATTTCTTAGGACGTGCCTTAAAGACAAGGATGAACTAAATATTGTACCACAATACACCATCTCCAGCTTTGTGCCAGAATGCAGTGAAATAGCACAGAATATCAGGGCGCATTACTCTTGTCAGACGTTTTATGCACACATGAGCCACAGTCCATAGAAGGGTAACCACTAGACCTGAACCTCTTCATGTCAATCTGTGTCTCCTTAGGAACATGCTTATGAGAGCTTAATGATTCTGTTGTTGTTAAATATTGATAATGTTGTGACACTGTTCTCTCAGCAGTTGTAAATCATGGTACAGAGGAACTGTGACTTTCTGGCAGTTGAAAACATCTATGAATTCGGTTTAATCAGCCAGTTAGCTTTGGAATAGCTCAAAGCTGTCAGAGGACAGTACAGAGTCTGTTCTTATGCAATGATGTCTGTCTCTGATACTCTTAAGTTTGAAGATAGTACTATTAGAGGCTTGGTCTGTGCTTATCTCCTTGAGATCAAAACTGTGCAGCAGTTGGTGATTGGTAACAATGTCCTCTGCGCTAACAAGTCTGCACATTATCCAACAGACAACATCAGAGTTGCAAGACCTAACAAGCCCAAAGACTAAGACCGAAGTCACCAACTGCCATTACTCAAAGCTCTCACATTTCTGACCATGGGTATTTAGGAGTTACTGCCTGCAGTTTTGTCTAATTTCCATAGACGCTTAATTTTCTAGTAGAAGTAAAAAATGAAAGGAGTAACTCCAGTTCATGCAATTCAAATTACTTTAAGCAACAAAGTTTGAAGCCTTAAAATGAAAGTTTTCATTGACATCACATGGTATTTGTACAAGTAAGAAAAAGTAAATCCCATCTAATCCACCAGTAATTGCAGTGACTTTATTTTCCTTCAAGAAGCTTTGTTGTTAAGTTCCACTGATAACAAATGCTGGGCAAAAGTAAAATTGTCCATGCCACAAGACATTTCGCAAGATTTTATGTGGTTTATTTGCTAGAAGATGAGGAAAGCAAACAACTGAAGTGCTTCATAAAAAAAAAATAAAAAATGTTACAGGTTGTTTTGGATTTTTGTCCCCTTTTGATCATGGTTTCATTTTTGATGAAGACTATTTTTAAAATGGAATATAGATATAGCAAGATTACAATTAATTTTTAAAATACAATTCAATGGTGTGTAGCTGTTAGGTAATTGTCTTAGGCTACATTTTTAATATAATAATCACATTAAGACTCATTTCAGAAGGAAACATTGGAATTCTAATGCACAAGTAATTTCTTACCTTATGGATATATCTTTTTTCTCTTCTGTCTTTCTCTTATAATGGGATTATGTTCAGATCTGCATTTTCTAATATGTTGGAACACAAAATTCTGACTTTGTTATGTTGATTAGACTTCCATGTACGTAGTTGAGTTTTGTCATTTGAAACTAAGATGTATAGCTACCTCTGCTATGCAGTTTTATTTTACTGAATAGATAGATAAAAGGGCAATAATAAGCCAAATAATTAAGAGAAAGAAGAGTGGAATAAATTAAATATAACCCTACAATTTTAGCCCTGTTTGCAGTGGGTCTCAGAATTCTTTTTCAGTAATGAATAATATGTATTTTGGAATCATGTCACAATAAAAATGTGAACTGATTTATCTGTCCCATCTGTGATATTCTTTTCTCTTTATTTTCACTTTGGTCAAAGGAAAAATATAACTGTCACACAAATCAGGAATAAAAGTTGACAATTTAAAGCGTGTTCAAACAAATTGTGCTGGGCAGAGTCTTAGTTGTGAGTTTGCAAGCAACACTATTTCCATACTATACCACAATACCAAGCCTTTTGGAAATTAAGCCATCTTTTTTATATACACCCTTAAGCAGTAGAGAAGGGAAATGTTATGTTAACCAGTGATCACAGAAGTGTGAAAGATAGCTGCGACAGCTGGGAGGACCAGGCAATGGATAGTGCTGAATGAAGTTGTAGGAAGGCAACCACAGGGTAGAAACCTCCTACATAATGACTTCTGGCATCACTTAGCTTTTCCATTATCATCATTTCCAAGCGGTCTTTCAGATTCTTTCTTCTGGGAATAGAACTTGCTTTTGTTTCTGATCTCCTGCAATTTCATGTTTTGCTTCTGTGAGCAAATGTGAAATCAGTTCTGTGTTTTTCAGTTTGCATGTTAATTTCTGCTGGTTGTCAGTAAACTCAGTGTCAACATTAGTGTGGCATTTATTTTAAATATGAATCATTTAGAAGCCTACTAAGCTCCGTGAAGAGGTGCAGAATGTTAGACTGGAGGTGGTAAATACATTCTCTTGTGCAGTTAAGTAGGACTATTATTATTTTAACATTCATTCTGTCCAGATCAACAGAATTACTGCAGTAAGAACCATTCAGGCTTCAGGCTTTCTCAAATAGAGTTGTGAAACCCAGTATAGATGAAAATACAGTGTGAAGAAAATGTATTTACAACAGTTACTGTCATCTGCAACCCTTCTGCCCAGTGCCTTTCTTTGGTTTTCAGGCATCTACCTGGACATCTACAGTTAGCAGAACAGAATAAGGCTGAGGAATATCCTTCCATTGGCTGACAGAGCACAGGGCATCTTTCAGTCACCTGTCTTCTCCCATTCCCTAAGACTAACCCCAAGTTGTCCAGTCAGTCTAACTGAAATTTGATTTATTAAAAAAGGAGAATGAGGAGATACCAACACATCTGTCTCCGATGGAATAGAATGATGGGCATTGAATTCCTCTGCTCTGCTTCGATTTTTATTGCCTTTTTTTTTCTTCTTCCTCTCCAACCGTGAAATCCTTTTCCTGAGAGGGCCACTGACTTCCAACTCTCTTTTGGATCTCTGGTTAGAAAGAAATCCTCTTGATGTGCCACAGAACAATTTCCTAATTGTTCTCCAGCTGGAGAATGTACCAAATTGAGCTCCATGCTGAGATACAGGTTATAGTTTTCAGTTCTCTATTACCATTATTGTATTTTATGCTAAGCTCATGCTATTGGCAGTCATCATGTCTGTTGTGCTGAGTAAAGAATAATAGAAAAGAGAAAACACTCTTCTCTGATTTAAAGGATATTGAATATACCTGAAATTTAATCAGGAACACATTCGTAACCAGGCTGAAAATGGCCTGTCAAATACTGGCTGATGATTTCTTAATTAAAAACAATGATAAATCTTGTATACAAGTGATAAGACTGTTTTATTAAAGTATGAGTGGAGGATTACACTGAATATATAAGAAACTCACTTCAGCAGAAGAGAGCTGAAAACAAAATCCTTATCCTCATTCTTCATTTTAGAACATACATGCATACCAATCTAAAAGCAATAAACCAGCCACAACCCGTACGCTGGAATGGCTGCCCAATAAATTCCTGTGTGAATATTATTATTCCTGGGTTAATGGTTATTGCCAGAACCTCAAATCCAACTTTCGTTTTTCTTACCTTGCATCATTGATGTACCTGTTCAGTGGCAGCACTCCTTTGGCAATTATTGACTGAGAGGCACTCTGCATGACTTCCAGTTGCCCTTGCAGTAGCATACAGTTCTCCTGGTAATATAGAGTGTCAACCTTAAGTTTTGTGTACCTTCTTAGGATGCTTGACGGTTTCTGAAGCTCTTGTATTTTGGGAGGAAATGAAATAGCTCTTCAAAACAATGCAAAACACTTTCCAGAGCTGGCAAAGAAATCCTGACATTTTGTTGAATCAACTCCTTGCCCACGTGCTTTTTCTAACTGTGCTGAAAATGATTCTGTTCCCTCTTCAGCTAAACTGCTTTTGACCTCATCAGAGTAAAGAGATCCTGTTTCTGACCAGGAATAATTTTCCTCTTGTCATAGCCCTGTACTGGTAAATGGAATAAAGGAGACAGGGGAAAAAAAAAAAAATAGTTAAATAAAAATTGCTTCGTTCATCACAGAAAAAAAAAAAAAAAATGACGGGGAGACAGGAAAAGGAGAAACTGATCTGAAAAGATCCACAAAACTATTTCAGGTTGTTCCTGGCATAGTAAGCTGTTCACAGTACCCTAAAGACTGCACTAAATGCCAAAAAGAGGTTTCTCTCACTTTCTTATCTTTGTTTCTTATATGCAGTAACTGTTTACTCACATTTGACATATGGTCCTGGAAAGAAAGTCTGAGATATTATTTCTAAAGTCATGTGCTGCTTCCAAGTCATTTATACAAAGAGACTTTATAAATATCCAGAGATGTCACTTTTCTGCTATGCACCAAGAATGGATTTGTTCAAAGCAACTAATGCAATTAAGGTACTTAGGAGAAGCAAAGACACGTAACTGCAATAAAAACCAAAGACTGTTAGTGATTAACAAACAACATAATGAAATAGTAATAAATTAAATGAGGAAGAAGTATTCCAAAATGACAACAGCAAAAATAAATAAATAAATAATGCTGTAAATAACATTTAACAGTATCAAATGTAAAAGGGAGATGGCTGCAAAGCAAACTGGTGCTTTGTAATTCTCCTTTTGTAAGTCCTGTATGAGTTTCTGCTTTTTCCCCATGTGGGAAATCTGCCTTACAGCCCACTGGTAGACAATGGTTAGAAATCTCATCTCAGAGATACACTTTGATAGCTCAGTTTACCATGCAATGCAGCCTGGGGTTCTTACTGGGGTCCTTGCCCTGGTGGTGGATGTGTGTTTTGGAGACATTGCATTGTTCCTCCTGGCTGGCATTTCATCACTTCAGCTCAAGAGATTTCATTATCACCAAATATTTGGTTATTAAAAGCATGCTGCCAGCCCAGCAAGATGGTTACTGCAGTTCTCTGATCAGAGCCTTGTACAGCAGAGGTTGGAAGTCAGGATTGCTGCTCTGAAGAAGGGAGGAAGGGAGATATTGCACTTGGGAAGGAAAAGATGGGCTTTCAGATTTTCTAGAATATTTAGGTTGGATATAAGGAAGAAGTATTATACAGTCAGGGTGGTGAGGCACTGGAACAGATAGCCCAGAGAGATGGTGGATCCCCATACCTGGGGACATTCAAGGTCAAACTGGAGGGACTTTGAGCACCCTGATGTAGCTGTAGGTGTCCCTGTTCATTTCAGAGGAGCTGAACTGGTAGATAACCTTTAAAAGTCCCTTCCAACTCAAACAATTATATGACTCTAGGCCTTTGTGTTTCTTCCTCATTTCTTTTTGCCATACTGCATCCAGTCCTTCAAGTGACTTGATGGTAGCCAATGGAATTGTGAACAAATTCCATCTTGATGAGGGAATAGGACTGGACAGAAAATCACTTAGCAGAGTGCAAGATAAAGCAAGGAAAAGGCTTTTACTTTGTGTGAAAGACTCTTTATGCAGGTGCTGCAGACCACTGATTCCCTTATGCAAAAAAACATCTTTCTTATAATTTTTCAAAATATCAGTGGTGTCATTACAGACAGGAATTCTACCCTTTGTCATCCTCCTCTTCCTTCTCCCACACAAAATTCAACATTTTCTCCCTTCTTTGCCTTGGCCTGCTGTCACTGCCCCTTTTCCTGGAGGTGAGCACTCGGCCATCAGTCCCCAACAGATGACGAGCGTGGCAGTGCTGCAGAGACATCCCACACTCCTAACTCCCCTTGCTCCCCAACGCCTCTCACTAGATTATCACAACTTGACATTATTGTAACAGTGTTTTGGAAACAGAAGATAGGATGCATTTAATTATACATCATAGTTGTAGGCTGTGAGGCTGACAGCTTGTTTTTTAATAACCAAACACTTGATGATCATCAAACAAACCTTTCAAGTTGAACTGATGAAGTGCCAGCCAGGAGAAGCACAGTGATGCAGAAGATGTGGGGACTTCTGCAAACACAGCTGAAACAACCAGCCTCAAGGCCAAGGACCCCAGACTGTTCAGGTCAAGCAGCCAAAGCACACCTTTCAGCTGAGCTTTCTGACCATTGCCTACCAATAGGCTTGAAGGAAGCTGTCACCTTTAAAAACCTTATCTTGACAGATAGCTCAGAAACCATTTCTCTTTTTAGTTTTTTTTTAACAGACTCCCACAAGAGCCTTCCATATCCTCCAGCCATTCCATCCAACATCCGTATTCTCTCACTGGTGTTTTTTACCTGATAAAGATTGAGTAAGGACTTTCATCCATAACGATTGAAGAATTCTTAAAGATTATGACAGAGAAGCAACAGCTCTCTCTATGGTGATATTTCACCCTTATAGGATTGCCAATCTCAGATAAATCCCACGCTAGAGTTCCTTTCCCAGGCAGTGCTGATTTTACCTACCCCTCTGCACTGCAGCGGTTATGAAAGCAGATTTTCCTTTTGTGTAAACCCTGCATCCTCTCCAGAACAAAACCCAAAACATTTCTGCACCTTTTTAAGAACTTACAGCACATTTCTGGTGTTTTTTACAGCTTTCATCAACATTTTCCTCTCTAGTGGCCAAATGTTTGCTGCAAAAACCCAAAGACTATTCCATAACTGTGCTTTATTCCCACTGATAGTTGAAGCTCCAAAAACAAACACCTTCAGACTTCTGGGAAGCACAGCCAAGCTTTGCAGCACTGGAAAGACTTTGGAAGTGGTTTTAATTCTATGTACACACTATCACAGGACTTGTCCAGAAATCTTTCCTGGAGCTAGGATGTTCTTGCATTATACATCCTACACAGTCAGTACAAATGGTATGTCAAATGGAAGGGAAGGGCAAGGGAAGGGAAGGGGAAGGGAAGGGGAAGGAAAGGGAAAGGAAATGTGAGCAACCAGGTGGCAGGTCATTGGCAGTTTTGTTGGGAAGCCAGAGGAAGGGAAGGCTGGCTCTATGTGTTCTCCCTTTCTCTTGACATGTTCACAAACGGAGTTGTTATTCCTAAATCTTCTTAGAACAGAAAGGTCTGTAACAGTCTCTGAGGGTTTCCACAACTCTCTCCTTCAGCACCAGATTGCGATGCTGTCACAGGCGCATTAGGGAGCTACATTAGCTGTGAATGCTATTAGTACAAAGCTTCCTTAATTGAAGCCTCTGCATTCATATTCTGTATGATCCCATCTTCTGTCTCTGCCAGTGACCACAACTGCTTCTTTTCTGTCTTTAATCACCTTTTTTTCTCCCATTTATAGGGAGCTCAAGGTTAAAGCCAGGACTTTTGCACAAAATTTTCTTCAAGGTCTCATTTTGGAGACATCCTTTTTTTTCAGTTTTCCCAATGTTCATGTCTGGAGCTGTGATAAAGTTGTAAGTAGAGCATGAAAAACATACAAATTTAGCAGCAGTTCAAAAGGTGTTTTGTTCAAAAAAAAAAAAAAAAAAAAAAAAGGTTCAATGGCTGCCCCATTTTAAGGGGAAAGGATATAAGTTAAAGCTTAGATACGCATCTCATACTTACATTGTAATTTGCTTTCTTAGTCCTGTTTGTATGACAGCTGTGACAATATTTAAATAACATAATTTTGAATCTGAATAATAGATGATGTTTCGTACTTTAGCAGATCTCAATGGCTAAATATTTATCTTTTCCTCCTTCAGGTGCCTCCTTTGTTGGCAAATTTCCAGTTTGTTCCGTGTTACAACTCTCCTTTGAAAATACTGCACTGAATAAGGATTTCACTTCTTCAGAGCTCTGCTCCTCTTTCACCTGGTTCCTGTGGTGAAAGCAATTAAGAGCAATTGGTTGCTATAGAAATATTAATATTTATTATTGGTACTGCAGTAATACCCTGACGCTTCAACAGCTGTGATATAAATACATGAGAGAGTAATAAATGTGATAGTGCCAGCTGAGGATTATTACTTGGACTTCAAGGTCAAGAAGCCTGCAATCATGTAGAGATTCCCTGAAGCAGAGAAGTAGGGAACCTTCCAGAAATCAAAACAAAACAAAACAAAGCAAACAACAAAGCCAAAACAACAACAAACACCATAAAATACAACTGCAAACGTTTACGCAGGACATTAATGCAAATATTTTAAGCACTCTTTTCTCTTGAGGGGGTCTCTGGGAAATACTACTTTTGTCTGGGTATTTTAAGATGTTGAAAAATATGAGCTGGTAGGAAAAAAAAAAGCCTTGATTTAAACGTTCTTTGCCATGGGTCACTTTGCCTTCTGCAGTTGTGTCACATGCTTCATTCTGCTGAAAGCTCACAGCAATTATCAGGAAAGGTTGTCATGACATAAGCACAGTAAAGGGGCTTTTTATCTTGGTATGCCTCACGTACCAGACCACAGTACTAGAGCATTAATCACTAATATTTCTTGTTAAGTGCCTCAGCCCCACAAAAGTCTAGCAGGCTCCTTTTAAGGCAGAGCATAAAGGTGAGATTTCAGAAAGGAGACAGCATCCATCCCACTTTGCTACCACTGCTGACAGCAGTATCAGTAATTCTGGCCTGCAGTGAAGTGATTTTAAATGCCCCCAGTACAATCTGTTGCTTAGCCCACAGAGAAACTGAGAGCATGTGACATCACTGCAGTAACTTCCAGCTTATATGCTTAAAAGATACCATAGTGGAAACACTACAAATATAATGTACACCTTTAAAAAATATAATGTTTTAAAATCACAATATAACATTCTGAATATCAAAAGACATTGTTTCATGGAAACTCCTCTCCTTTAAAAGGCCGTCTCTCATGTATGGAGCACTTAAAAAGAAAATTTTCAGCCACTTCAATACATCAGCATATTCCTACTTATGTACACAGATTAAGAGGATATACGCACCATGTATATATCTGAGTGAGTTTCTAAGAGCTTTATATATTTACAGATGAGTCAAGATGATTAGGGTGAGATCATGGGAAGGAAGGATAAGGCACTATAAGTGTTTAAAAGGATTTTATGAGAATGACAAGGGCCAAACATTCTAATTAGCTGACAGAGAGAGAACAAGATGTAATAGGATTAAAGGGACACTGTCAAATTCCATTTTAGAAAATACTTAATTCAAAAAAAAAAAATAAAATAAAAAATAAATCCATATTATGACAACATGCACTTTCAATAGTACGTTCTGCTTTGAAAAAGCTTTGAAATTCTTCAGAGAAAGATATTTGCACTCTGTGCTAATTTTTGGAGAACATAGTAGACATGAAGATTGAGTCTTGTTATGGAGATCTCACAGAAATAATTGTATGTCAGTTTGGGTGCATTTTTTGCTTTTTTTTTTTTTTTTTTTTTTGTGTGTGTGTGTGTGTGTGTGTGACATAAATAAAGTAGAGAAAGAAAAAGAAATAACTCCTGATCTGCAGGCCATAGCCAAGTTTTCATTTTACTTCCATTCAAGTGCATTAAGTATTTTTTGAACAGAAGTAGTATTTTTCAAACAGATGAGGAGAAATACCAAGACACTGTTTATGTCATATCATATGAGCTATGCCACTTCCTACATCCTTGTGATGCAATTAGGACATGTTTTCAAAAAGAAATGTGGATTCTGAGTATCTGCTTTTGCAATCTCCTGTTTGACTTAAAAATGCCCACTTTTCAAACTTGCACTTCTTCCTTCTTTCAGATCCAACCGACTGTCTCAGGAAAAAATTAGACACCTAAAACAACCAGCCATTTTGAAAAAAACTAGTTGTTAAATAGGCTCTGTCAGGACCAACAAGTTGGGGAATCAAGAAACATTTTGTTTCTGTTGATATTTTGTTTTAACTGCATCATTTGCTCATAGTATTTCTTCCGAAGAATGGTAGACATTGTGATAAGCTAACGCAATTGTAAGCATCTGTTTTATTCCTCCACAGATAAAAACCTTGTTTTAAACATGTGCAATATAAATTTGCCCTTCAGCCCTACCAACATAGCTGACAGCCTGAAATGTCCCAGTTTGAAATATTTTTCAGTTATGTTAAGCTTCCTTTGCACGTTACTTTTAGTTTCTCCTGATTCTTTTAAATTTTATTCTTAATGTTGATGAAATAATTGTAATTTTGTGATCGTAACAATAGATTAAGAACAGCTTTTACTTCTTTATTAACAGTAAAAATACTTAAAAGTTCCTAAGCAGCTGATTTTTTCCCTCGAGTAGCCATGCCATGGGATGCTGTAGGTACCTGTGAGAACTATGTTTCCCTCTGTGCCCCTCCATTCTCTGATTCTATAATTCTGTGATTCTCTGATTCCCTGATTCTGTGTTTGACTCTCGACTGGGCAATAGTCCAATCTGCTGAGCACATATTTAATGTTTCTTCAAATTCATATCAGAAAGTCCTAGGAAATGTTTTAGATATCAAAGCCAAGTTAAAAATGAAGGAGTAGGCTTCAGAGTTAAAATTACTTTCACTGATTCAGAAAAAAAAAAAAATTCAAGGGAGGAACTTCCTTTGATTCTCAACTCCTGTAACATGTACAAATACTGAGTGTAGGTATCAAGCCTTTGCTGGTAAGATGAACTAGGTGTTACAATAGTTCCTTTCCATCTCTAATTTCCGTGAGTGCACAAACAAATACCCATTCCTGGGAACATTAATCATTATTGGGTATGAGGTCTAAATCAAAGAAGAGAAATAATGTGTTGTGCATGCTCAGTACACAATGCTCTAATGTTTATAACTCTGTAATTTCCAAAGCAAATTTCTTCAAACAAGGTAATGTATCATTTAGGAGTACATTCACTTTCAAGGGTCATGTTTCGAAACAAAGTTGGTTTAAGTTACTGCAGATGAAAGCATGTGAAAAATATCTTAAGTGGAGAAAAACTGCATTTTCTGTCCTTCTGATTGAACCACAATGCTACTTTAACTTGTGTTGTGCAAAGCTGTAGTGATAATATATATAAAAAAAATTCTCCTGATTTCAACTGACCTGCAGCAAGTTACCCTTTCAGTGAATTTGTCACACAAACACAAAAGAGGGAATAAGGAAGAGGATCAGCAGGACTAAAGACAAGAAGAGGAGGAATAAGACTGAATACAGTAAGAGAATGATAAATCAAAAGTAAATAAAAGCAATAAAAGCAAATGAAATTAAATTAAATTTTAGAAAATAAGGTAAGGATCAGCACAGTCTTTTACTTCAAGTCCTACATTCCTCCATGGGAAGAAGTGTCTATGGTCAGTGTTGTACCTTTGGTGTTGAGCAACATGAGACGCATTAAAGACGAGACTGAAAACAAGGTGAAAAAAAATGGAGAGGGAGGCAAACAGATTAAATAGGAAGACTAAAAGAGAAATGATTAAGGAAAATAATTTGGGAGCTACTGCAAGAATTTCTAGAGCAGTCCTGGTACAACTCTCTCAATTACAGTGCAGTAACAGCTCCACTTAAAACCATTTTTAGAAACCTGTGAAAGTAGGGCTAAGGTAGAAGTAGGCTGCATTTGTACGAGAGGCAAATGAATTTATTAAAAATAAGATAGCTGGAAGAAAGGACAGCCTGGATCTGTCCGAGTCTGCTGAGCACCTCTTTTCCTCTTACCACAGAGGAAGAGCTCCAGTTGGTTTTTGCTAGCAGGAATGCCCAAATCCCTGCAGTGTCAGGTCTTACAGAACCTCCTGAAACTCAGAGGTGTGCTTCAACCTTTGTGCTTTCCAAATGAACCTCAGTGCGAGCTGCATCATCTGAACTGCATCTAAGGGATGAAATTATCTGAATTGATCAGGTTTAAGTGCATTTGCTTGTAAACTGAATTCCTATGTTCAAGATTTTGCTTGAACAGATTCCTCAAAGATCTATTATAAGGCTTCTGTAGCTTCTTGAAACTGCAGTGATTTTACTGGTTGCTGAACTTGCTTAGCAAAAGCTAGTTTTAGAGCCTTTCAGGGAGCAGCATTTGACTGAAGCTGACTCATCCTTTTACAGCGTAAATCTGGAGCTACCTCAGTATTTCTCTGCCTCTGAAATGCAAAATGGATGCCCCATATTCTGCACTTTCTGATTGTCTTTAGGGAATATTCAGTGAAGGACTGTGGCTCTACTTCCCGGTGAGTGTCATCCCCAGCTCCCTGTTAACTACTTCCAACTTCATGCCTAGGGGCTGAGCATCATCTCTCGGTGTTTCCTGAATGAGACAGTCATCACTTTACAAACAAACGTTTAGCTTCTGATTTAGCTAGCTAAGTCTGAACTGTTAGCTACTTTGTGTCCCTAACCTAACATAGAGAGACAACAATAGAAAAATACAGCTTCTCATCTCCTTAGTAATGACAGATTTTCCCCATTCTTTGCATACTTGTGTCTTAAACCAGCCACTCTTGTTCCCTACCCAACAGGAAAACAAGTTCCATGACTCATCTCATTCATTCTGGTCTTGCTGACATTTAGGAATAAATGTTGAATTGATAGCTTATCTCAGGGACAAGAGAGCAGAAATGTCCTCTGGTATACAAAGTACTTTGGTACAAAATTCTTAACTTTTGCACTATAGTAGGTATTAGACATACTAAAAGGTATAAGCAACTGATCAAAATTCACCTTTACTTTTAACAGATCCCAAGCAGATAGTAGAGGCATGTATGGCAAGCATTTTAAGGGTATAAAAAATAACACTGTTTAAGGAGATCCACAATTTCCTCGAGAACACATTTGTATGAGAGTTTTAGGGCCATCTTACATCACACATAAGAAGCCTCAAATAACCCTAAAGTTGTCTCATGTAATGAGCACTGGAAAGAGGAGCAAACCACAGGCAAAGCTTTGGTGTAGTTTGAAAGTGACTGAAGACAATTATTCAGCAGAAATGACTCAAAATTCATCTGTCTGAAATATTTCCATTGGGACTCTATTCCAAATATAGTTTTTGATGAATGTGTTTGAGTCAATATTTTGATCTGGAAAAAATGCTGATTCTGTAGAAAAACAAAACAACGCTCCTGAAAGAGAAGTATCTATAAATCTACATCTGTATGTATGTCTAAATAACCACCATTTTTGGTGCTGCCTTACATCAATAAGCATAAAAATGCATTGTGAGAAGGAAAGTATGATTGCTTGAAGTTCATATTCTTCATGTTAGTTGAAGTTCCCTAGAGAAAGCATATAATTTAATTGGCAGGGAGAATGTGATACATTCTATGGCAAGTAGCTATATAATACCTGTACTGTGGCAACTTTTCTGAGCAGAAAGGTTTTTGCACCAAAATGTGTGTTTTTTGTTTAATTTTTCATAAATGCTTAGTGACTTACTGCAGGGGACAGAAATCTCTTACAGTTCCACTCTTTAGAAAACAGTAATGAGTCAAGCAATTGCAGAGTAATAAGGATTTTCAGCAATGAGTATGCTACTATGAAAGATGGGATGGGGAATACTCTAGGGTGTTATCCATACTGCTTGAGGAAATGGATGTCATGACAGGACTGTGGTACTCTTTGGCTTCCTGCTATGAAAGAGTGAGAACCATCTCTACAGTGTAACTCAGTTTTGTATTATTTTAAGAGCAGCAAAAAAAAAAAGTCTAGGCATGTATTATATGGAGAGATCTTTAAGGCTAGGCAGGAATTTCATCTTGAGAGGAGCTTTTAGGGATAATTAAATCAGCTCTGACATAATTTAGGTGAATGGCCTAAGCAGGCAATTAGAAATGTATCCCATGCTCAGCAGCTCAGTGACAAAATATCCAAAGACAAAGCAGGCTTAATTGCTTGCTTTTTCCATGTTAAAAAATCTGCCAAAGATAAAGGCTAAGAAACATGAAATAATTTGTCCAAAATGTTCACAGGCTTGATGGCAACACAGGCATAATTTCTGATATATATTCTACAAGAAAAATATTGTATGCAAAATAATTCTTTTAGGTAGTGATCACAATGGCTCAAGTTCGTCTTGATCAAAGCTAGGATCTTACTGCAGAATCAGAACTGACAATCTCATATTTAAAAGATTTGAAGACCAAGACATTAGAAGTTAGAATGGTTATCTACAGCAATGGATTATACATATCCTGGAATGAAATTAGGCTCTGAAATGACATCTGATCACTTCTGGGTTTAATGAAAACCAAAGTAAGTGATCTTAGTCTTTCCCCTGAAATGGGTTCATACACTTTTGATCAATATTGAAATCAAGTAAAATAAAAAAAGTATAATACATATGATTGAAACTGCAAGGCAGATGGTTTTGGCAGAATTTTATGCCAAATTACAGACTTTGCAGATGGACAGCATTATACATAGTCAGTTCACTTTGCTAAGATCTAGATCTATTTTGTCTAGAAAAGTACAGAATCACCACGTGTTTCCAATTGTTGCTTTTAAAACAGTTAAATAGTAAGTTCGGGAAATATTCAGAATAACTTTTCATGTGGCAGCATTCCCTATGAGATAATGCTTAGGATTTTGCTGCCCCTGAGCTGCTTCCCTCGTCCTAAGTACCCTCCTAGCACTTAACAACCCCTTGCCAGTCCTCTGACCTAAACTGAATTGAACTGGTATAATCTTGTTTAAAAGAATGCAAACACATATGAGGAGTCTGGAGGGTTGTGTATGTGTAGATGATTTCCCAAATCTTTGAAGCAGGCCCACACATATAGTAGAATGGTTGGAAAAAGAAGGATAACTTTTGGCAGGATGTAAATCACTCAAACTAGCTCTGCCACCGAAGGATTCATTATGTGAAAAAGAATATTTGTAACACTGCTCACAAATAGATTAACAGTTTCCAGGCTTGCACAAAACATGAGTCTTTTCCTGTAGACTGATAGATTTTTATTGAATGTTCTGATTGTTCTATTTTATCACTACAAGCAGGAAACAAAGCCGTAATGACTTAGTTTTAATTCTGTATCAGATACTGTTGCTATCTTTAAGGTCCCTTTGTGAAAACACAATTTTTAATTAATAGGTTATGGACCTCCTCACACTCATGAGACTCCATCAAATGCAGTTTGATGGCATGTAACACTGAATTCCAGGGCAAAATTTGTTTTTAAATGTACGATTTTCAAACAGGCTCCATGTCCAAACAAATTCAATGAAAAAAAATAATGAAGCTTGTCAGTTTGTCTAATAAAGAATACTACCACTTTGTACAGTGCTGGAAAGCACAGAAAACTTTGTACCTGTCTCTTTGTCAGATGTGGTGAGCACTGAAGCCTGAACTGAACCATAGAGTAGAAACAATTGCTTTCCAATTGATCTAGTAGTGTTGAACTATTAAATGGAGAAAGCAGTGGATTATATATGAGGAAAATGGAAAATTGGGAATACAGCTGTAAAGTAAGAGAGGGAGGGAAGAAAGTTGTTTGCATTTTGGAATTGAGATTTAAGTAAGAGGCAAAATGAAAGGAAATGGCTGGTGGACATCTGTTGAGTCTATGAGTGATGAGTGTTAGCACACAAACACTGCTTGGTTATCAGAAATGGCAAGGCTGTTTTGTTAGAAATATCCTTCCATTCATAGCTCGGTCCTTCCATTCTTCTGTACTGTATGAATTTGTTGAGCTTTTGGGTGTTTAACTTCTATGAGCAAGGTAGCGATTTGTTAATTTTATTGTATCTATTGTAGGATCCCTGGTGATTCTATAAATCCAAGTATCTGGTTTTTGTTTGCTTGTTTCTGTCTATTTCTCTAACACAACCTGTTGCCATTTAGAGCTCTTTGTCACACCCACCTTGTACTCTTTTTTGTTGCTTGGTTTGTGAAGGGATATGAAGTTGTTTTAGGGAGTTCTGAGAATAGTAAAATGCATTTCTTTTGTAGTGTTGACTATAATAAGAAAGTTGAGGGTGCTAAAACCCATGGGCACTCTAATAGACAAGAAGTTGATAAAAAATTAGCAATGAAAATCACCATGGCACTCTGAGGTTTTAAGACAGATGCAGAAGAAATCATCCTTATACAACACAGATGTCCTACTATAAAAAACTCCTTGTCAGACTCTGAAAACAAGGTTTTTCTCTGATTATCACTCCTTCAGAAATGGTCGCTGATGTGGCACAGGAATTGGCAAAGCTTTAATGGAAGTAGGATTTGTAATGTGAAGTGTATCTGTAGTATGTCTGACTTTAAAATCTGAATGTGGCCATATTCTTTTAGGTGAGACCACAATGGTGTGGTGCTACAGGGTATATTCAAAATGATGGAAGAAATTCTTGAAGCATAGTTTTTTTCAGAGAAAAAAAAAGACTTCTTTGTGTGGAAAAACAGATTCTGAGTATCCTACTTTTATTAGCACTGTAGTTGTGTCTGACATGTCTTTCTGATTTCCTCCGTTCATCATTATGGAGAAATGGGTAGAAAACTCCAGGGAGAAGGGGTGAAACTAAGAGAACTAGTGGTGCAACTTTTTGTTGAGGTTGTCTGAGAAGACATTTAATAGTGTTTCTGAGAATAAAGGCAGAGTAGCAAATGCCTTTTTTCCCTTGAAGTTTTTTTTGTTGTTGTTGTTCTGTCTGCCAGAAAATCATCTGCTTGTCTTGTTCATGCAGTCTTGAATAACATACAATTTCTGAAGCTCTTCCTGAATTTAAGGATTCTTGTTGTCTTCAGTGAGATTTAGAATACAATGTAAATGAAGATTATGAATTTCTCTCATCCATCTACATGAAAATGAGGTCAGATTTTGGACTTTCCAAAGTGTAATTTCCAAAGCTATCTAATTTAGCTCTTGACAGGATGATGAATGCTTCAAAGCAGGAAATATTATTCTGGGGAAGGGGGTTACTGGTAAGCAGACAAGAACGCAGACTAAAATCTTTTTACCATATGGAACCCAATGGTGTAGGTGGCAGACATGCACCATGAGAACTAGCAAGTTGTCTTCTTTCTTTTCTTTCTTTCCTAACAGTATAGGACTGCAAAGCACAGAGTATCTGAGAAAGGGGCCACAAGTACAGTAGAAACTCCCCCACCAACCAGCCTGTGTAAACATCGGAAAATGTGCCAGAGATTCAGGAATAAGTAGGAGAGGGACAAAACAGAGTTCCTCAACAGATTTCCTCATTCTATCATTCTCCACCCGTCAGAGGAAAATTTACAGAGGCAAAGAGTTGGAACATCAGTGTTGTAAACAGAGGAGGAAGAGAAGTTGGGCAAAGAGGGGGAAAAAGGAGAGAGAGAGAGTGAACAGGAAAAAGCAACAGGAATACTGATATTTGTTACACTGCAGCAGGGTCCAGAGGTCCCACTCTGTATTTGTTTATCCTTCTACTAGCCATTATTTCAAACAACACAGAAATGTAGCCATTACCTCAGGAGTACAAAAATAAAGCTTACAAGAAATAGGAGAATCAGATTTATTGTCAGAACTCTGAAAATGCTGGTAGCAACAATATATGTTTTAAGGGATGGGTATCGTAAAAGAGGACTGTATAGCTTCTTAGGGAAACCTGCTTGGATTCAACAACATCCAATTCCTGTAAGACATCTTTAAATCCAATCAAAAGCCATGGAAGTTGTCCTGACTAATAATAACCTTCAGCGTGTTGGATTGCTCAAGAATTCTTCTGGTGGCTGAGGACCCAAACAAAAAAAAAATAATCTGATCGCAGAACTGTAAAATATCAGCAGGCATAAGCGACTACCTATTGAATAGAAATAGACTATTGGAAGTGTTTGATTACTGCTGCACATACCAGCACAATGAAGTCAATGCCACGCAGTATCCCTAGAATCACAATGATGCTCTGAGTGCCCTGGTGCTGCTTGGGCTTTGGTTGTGCTATGGTGGACCTGAACCAGGAAGATGGCTCAGTACCTCCCAGCTCAGTAGGATTATTATTTCTACAGCACTAAGCTAAAACATGAAGCACAGTGACCTGGGGGCAAGCCCCACATGGGGAAAGCTCTTGGCCCGATTTTCTACATGGTGTATGAACACATTAAATTCAGCTAAAGGAAAACTAAATACTGAGCCTTTTAGCTGTGCTCCAATGCTCTTCTTTCTAGTGCATAAATGCCACACACACCCCTCCCCCACCAGCACACACACAAACACACAGACAATTTTTTTCTGGTTTGGTTGTCCTAAAAGCAAATTTGCCACGCAATGTGCAATAAGTCACTCATAACAAACTCAGGAGAGACATCACCTGTTTATTTCAGGATTGCAGATCTGAGTGCCAGGTGGGTTCCTACAGATCACACACAAGTACAAAATGATATGCATAATCTTTATCCATAAAAGATGCAAAGTTAATACTTTTTCAGCCTGTTCTCCTCATGATAATGGGCCAGTACTTCCCATACAATAATATTTCTGACTCCATATTTCCACAGCTACACATACTTGGGGGAAATGTCTGCACATGGGCTGGGATCTGCGTGACACATGGGGGTGATGACCTGTGACCTGGTTGAGAGCTGTGGGTTAAAACTGGGGACTGGACAAATAAAGGACAACTAGTGGTTGGGGTCTGCTACAGCCTCCTGACCCAAGGGAGCTGCTGAGAAGGCCTTCTCTCATATGCTATAGGAGGCATCACATTGCAGGTCACATTCTGACCTACAAATACTGGGATCTCTGCTGGGAAAATAACACATAGGACTGCAAGCTATGCAGGAGACCATTGATAACTTTCTGGTCCAAGTGTTAGACAGACCAAGCAAGATCCCCAGGGAAACAGTCTGGGAGACAAAGAAATGGAAGAGAGCTGCCAGCAATTTAAGAAGACTTTTCAGTAAGCAGAAGAGCATTCCTACTCCCAGAATTTGGAATCCTGAAGATGAAGCAGAAAAATACCATGGCTGAGCAAAGGTCAGGTGGTCGGTGACATCACTGACCAACAGAATGTGATGTCACTGAGCAAGGCACTGTGATCACAGCACCCTCACTGCTCAGCTTTGGGTGCGGGCACAGCCTGGCTCAGTCAGTCTCATGCCTGGACTCCTGCTGAGCGTGTGTGCGAGGCTTGGAGGTGGAGTGAGCATTTTTCTTGGGTGTTGAGCTGTGCTGTGGGCACCACTGCCAGTGGCTCTCGGTGCCCATCCCTACAGCCATCAACTGTATTTTCCTGCCCTGCCTGGCTCAGGCAACCAGGGCCCCACGAGGAGCACGTGCAGGAGCAGAGGTGAGCTGGTGAGCTGGGTGGGGACACGTCTCTAGCGTGGCAATGGAGTGAGTGAGTACCGAGATATGGGGAGCTGCCAGGGCCAGGGCCACAGCCTGAGGGTCCTCTGATAGCATGGAGCATGGATGGGCCCCGGTGTGGGGCCCAGAGGGTGTCCTGCCAAGGGGCCTGGGTGTTTCTGTCCTCTGTCCCTGGGACACTGACTGACCGCAGCCCCTGTCTTTGCAGTGCACAACATTTACCTCTGTGGTGCTGCAGAAGAGGAGCAGCTCTTCATCTTCTCTATCCAGCAGCAGGCCACAGAGTGTTGAGCATGGCAGAAAAGCAGGGATGGGTATGTCCCATTTGCCGTGACGTGCGCAAGGACATTGCCTATGTGGTGCCGTGCCGTCACGAGTTTTGCCTTGGCTGCATCCTGCGGTGGGGCAGGAAGCAGGACAGCTGCCCTCTCTGCAGGAGGGTCATGGAAGAGGTCAAGGTTGCTGAATGGGAGGATGACGAGGACCTGAACTTCATCATCTGGCCTCCAGCACCACCTGTACCTGAGTGCTTCCACGAAGCTGTCGCTCTCAGTTTTAGCAGCTCAAGCTCTTCGCTATCATCTTTACCACCCCCTTCACCGTGGTCGGATGAGGAGGAGGTTGACGAGGAAGAGGATCAGGAAGATGAGAACGAGGAGACAGAGGAGGGGCCTACAGTGGGAGGGCTCCGGCCTGCCATCTGGGCAGATATGTTCAGGCTGCACCAGCATATCCTGGAGCCTGTCCTGGCTGCTGTCCTGGCTGCGCCAAGAGCTGCAAGCCATCTTTCCCTCACACTGGTGGCCAGCAATGGCAGTGGAGAACCACATCCTGACTGCCCTGTGTGACATCGGGCCAGACAGCGAGTGGCTAATGGAGTGGATGCAGGCTGCTCTGGGGAACAGAATGGAGACACTCATCCAGGAGCTCATTGATACCATTGTGCGCCAGTGTGGCGAGGAGGTGCACAGACTGCTGGGTCTGGAGGACGCCCACGTGCCTGAGGGGCAGGAGGAGGGCCCTGCAGCCAGGGGGCAGGAGGACAGCCCTGTGACCACCCCTGGCCTTGCAGCCTCTCCTGAACTGAACCTAACATCGGGGCCCAGACTTTCTGTCAGCACTGCATGTCCCAGCATTGAGGAGCAGACCCACACAGCAGTGGCTGACATTCTTGTGGGACCCAGTCATGCCCCTGCTGCACAAATGGTGAGGGAAGCGGAGGTGCCCCCTGAAGAGATGGAGCAGGCAACAGCAGCAGGTCCCTCTGCCCAGAGCAGTGGCCCCCCCCACTCCTGGCCACTCACCTGAGAGGGCCCATCAGCCCCGTAAGAGGAGGGCCGAAGAAAGTGACCAGGACACACAGCCACCCTGCAAGAGGCCACCCCCTCGGCCACAGTAGCAGGGCTTTACATTTCTCTTTAATTAAAAAATTACAAAAAAATATATATAATTACTCAGAGTGACAGAGTCATGTTGTTGTACAGGGTAGAAGGGATCTCTGGGGATCATCTAGTCCAATTCCCTCCTAAAGCAGGTTCCCTGCACTAGGTTCCACAAGAAAGTGTCCAGGTATATGAGTGAGTCTCCAGAGAGGAAGACTCCACAAGAACCATAGGCAGCATTTTCAGTGCTCTGTAGCACTCAAAGCAAGGAAATGATTCCTCGTATTCATACAGAACCTCTTAGTTTTTGAGTTGTGTCACCTGCCCCTTGTTGAACCTCATTAGGTTCCTCATCCTCCTCCCCACCCAACTCTCCATTCTCTCCATATCTCACTGTCACACAGCCTTCTAGTGTGCCAGCCACTCCTTCCAGCTTCATGTCATCAACAAATTATCCAGATCACTGATTGACCTGGTGATACTGAGACTGAGAATGCATGTAAATACACAGAAGTATGTATTTGCTGCAATATACATTAGTCTTTGAGATTTTTGTCCCTCCTGCCTTCAAGTCTTGGCTTGAGGAGTATGCATGCAGCTGGTGAGGAGAGCTACCTTTCAGCTGGATGTCAGCTTTAGGGCTGTTTTTTAGGCAGGAGGCAGGAGAGGAAGGGATTGCTTGCACCCATATAAGGATAACATCAGAGGCAGTGTTTTTGTCTTTCCAATCATCTGGTCAGAGCTCAGCTCCACTCTGCTGACTGTTTGAAAAATGAGTGTTGTGTTTGCTGACTTGAATTTGTAAGTTTCTTTCCAGGAACACCTGCCCCTTATATGCAAACACACTGATATAACAACCTGCAGGAAACCTCTTATTTGCTCAGAAGGCACTGGATGCAACAGGTGAATGTTTGTTATGGCATCTGTTATCAGCTCTAAGAAAGATGAGGAGAGGGAGACCAAGACAGGAAATAATATCTGATTCCAAGATTTAACAAGAAACAGGAGAAATGACGCAGCTACCTGTGTCCTCAAAGTAATAGAAGTATAATTATGTAACAGGTAGAGATAGCTTTTTTGCTAAACAGTATGTTACATTTTCTACTCCATACCTGTACTTACATTGTTTTATAACTTTACTAGACTCTGTCCATGTAAGTTTATATTGTAAACAGCTTATATAAGTTTATATTTAAGTTTATATTATATTTATTTATTATATTTATATTATATTATAAATATAAGTTTATATTATATAAGTTTATATTGTTATATATTTTCTTATACTGCAGCAAAGTAGGTTTGTATTATTTTAGGGAAGGTGGAAGTGGAAAATAGTCAGTCCACACCTTTGTATTTCATTAAAGAACTTGTTAATTTTTTAATTTAATTTAATTTTAAAAAATCTTCTAATGCCTGCTGCCTTTGTAACACAAGTAGGACATCTGTTTGGTAGTTTTGGGCAAGAAAGAAAAACTTTTTGACTGCCATAATCTGCTACATTTTGCAAATCAGAATATGTATATTCACTCTCAAAAATCCTTGCAACTGCTGAATGCTGTTTATGTGTTTCCTGTGCATTCTGCATGTTTCCAGGCTTCCCTCAACTGTCTCTTCTGTGTTTTTTGACTGTGTCATAACACAAAACTATAGTCTTTTTGGAAATATGGAACAGCATCCAGAGACTGAAACTCTCCCATTACAGAGCCAATTTCAGTGCAGGTTGAAATGCATCCATATCTCATAACAGGAGAAGAGAGCAGGCTGTTCAGTGCTAATCTGTTGTATTCAAGGGGCTAGGTTATTCACTCTGCTGTGGCCATATCGCCAGTAATCTTCAAAAGGGATAGAGCAGTGCCATCCCAGTGTCTCAGCCTTACACCAACGCATTCCTGAGGACTTGCAGTATTTCAGTGTCTCCTGATGACTCATTCATGGCAGGCAGAGATCCAAGCAGGCGACTTTGCTGTGGAGTGGATCTTGCTATTTTTCTCTATTAGCTAAGAGGAAAACTGCCACCTTACAAACATGTTGTTTTTTTTTTCCCCCTGAATTGTTTTCCTCCTATCTGTGGGAGTGCTTGCACCTTCACTGATCACTGTCTGATGAGAACTGCTAGGCAAAAAGCTGCAACTGAAAAGAATGACCTTTGCCAATATCAAGTTCCTCTTGCAGAAACCAATGGACAGGGAAAGAGCAAGAGAGCGAGAGACAGCTCTGACAGTAATGGGCTGTAATTGAGTTCTCAGCCTTGCTTTAACTGCCTTGGTGCGATTGCCTGTGAAAATTGCTCTGTTTTATGCTCTTTGTTAGGTTCTGTCAAGCCCCATTTAAAATAATGAGGCCCCTTCACTCACTTTCTCTCTGTAGAGTTTGGAGCAGACAAGAGAACTTTAAAAGAAAGAACAAAAACTCATCTGTGGAGTAGAGGGGGATGTTCTAAATTAGTGATACCTAGGATCTCACAGAGGCAGTTAGCCAGGTGTGACCTTGACAAAGGATGCATCAAACACATTATCCAGCTCTTTCAGCCAACGCCTTCCACTCCCAGGAGGAGGAAACTCACACTAGATGCCCCTTAAAGCTGTCTCTCTGTAACAGCTGATCCGGCTCTTTCGTCAAGTGCAATAATCCACAACACTCGTCACAGGAACAGGACGGATATAAAGATTAATAGGTCTTAGAAGACCCTTCATAAAAGTCATGTTTGAATTGGGAGCAAAGGCAAGTGTGGAGAGAGGTGTTGAGTACTTACAACCATGATTTTCTCCAGTGGGAGCTGAAATGCCCACAATTCCTTCTACATGCGGGACAATTCTGCCGTGACATGATCACACCATGAGGTGTGTGCTGCAGCTATCCATGAGTCTTAAGGGTGCAATAATCTGTGTGTTTTGCAAAATCCATCAGCAGATTGTGCAACTTCAGAGACTAATTAAAATATATTTTGCCCTTACAGAACTCCTTTAAATCACCCTTGAAAAAGTCTAAAACACAAACACGCTGGTTTATAGGAAATTAGCACAATTTTTAATGAGGCAAAAAGTTTTAAAGCCATTCAATAATATCTGAGTGATTTAGAGAAATCTTTCATCTGAAGAAAGTGCAACACAAAGTACTTTATACCAGTGTATGAGAAGACACACACTCCTGGAAACAACATTCATTTTTCCCTGCAGAGTTTGATGTGGTTGAGGACCCGAGTCCTGAAACAAAGGTGGGCAAAGGTTTGATTTCTGCTTGCCTTCTTTGTTCTAAGAAGCTGAAAAAAAAAAAGAAAAAAAAAGAAAAAAGAAAAAAAAAAAAAAGATGTAGGTCTAGTTGAGATCAGGATCTTAGTGGTGAAATTAGGAGCTCAGGACTCCAGTGTTGAGTAGTCTAACACTTTTAGGTGGAGGAACAAGATTTCTCTCTGTTATAGTGAAAATGAACCTGACTTTTTCTCACTTTATAAATCTGATCTGAGAATGGGATGAATGCCTAAAACTTTATGTTCATCCAAAGACTGAGAAGCCAAGACAGGTGAGATGATAGTTCTCTGTATAGGAGAGGCATGGACCGGTTGGAGTGCATACAGAGGAAGGCCACAGAAATGATCCAAGGCATGGAACACCTCCCCTACAAGGACAGCCTAAGAGAGCTGGGGCTTCTTGGGGAAGAGAAGGCTCTTAGGAGACCTGAGAGTGACCTTCCAGTATTTAAAGGGGTACTGTAAGAAAGAAGGGGACAGACTCTTTTGCAAGGTCTGTTGTGACAAGGGAAAATAAAGGTTTCAAACTGGAAGAGGAGAGATTTACACTGAATATAAAGAAAACATTTTATACAATAGTACTATGCTTCATGCACTGGAACAGATTGCCCAGAGAAGTGGGCCAGACATTCAAGGTTGGTCTGGAGGAGGGGGCAACCCAATATAGCTGTAGGTGCCCTTCTTCACTGCAGGAGAGTTGAACTAGATGACTGAACTTGACGAGTTCAAGAGAAGTTTAGATGTTGTACTAAGGTACATGGTTTAGTGGGAAAATATTGGTGGTAGGTGGGTGGTTGGACTGGATAGCCTTGGAGATCTTTTCCAACTTTGGTGAGTCTATAATTCTGTGATCTTTGAGGGACTTTTCCAGCTTAAATGAATCCATGACTCCATGCTTCTATAAGTTGAAGACCATGTAACAAACATGTAGGTATCTGGCACATAGAGGCTTGGAAGAAATTATCACATGACTTCAGTTTTGCACTGGGCTTGCTTGCAATGTATTAAGAAACCATTAGATGTCCCTTTGTGTCTTGCAAAGCTTCAGACAGGGCATAGACACTGGAATATGCAGGGCAAAGCTGAATTCTCAAGGAAATTTTTGGCCCACTAGCTTGCCCTGTTGTGCTGATACTTTGTAAATTCCTCCTGTTCTGAAAAAAATTGCACCTCTACATTTCACGGCATCAATAAAGTGCTGCCATTACACTCTCTGTATTATGTGAGTCCTTGCTGGATCTGTTTGCCACTGGTACGCCGTTGGAGTAGTCCACGGTGTGGCAGGAAAACAGTGCTCTCTTGCAACGTTTAAAGAATAGAGGTGCAACTCTGGGATAACTTCTACATTGCTCATCTGCAAGAGGAGAAAAATTATCTAAAATACCCAAGCATTTATCTAGCAGCTACTCATGAGGCTGCCTGAAAACTTGGCAAGATGCAGTACGTGTCTGGAAGCACTCCTTAGTGCTGCTGTGGTCTGGAGGAGGGGCCCTCTGTAAGATTTTAAACAGCATCTTCTTTTCCCAGGAAGCAAGAAGCTGAGTCCTCTCTGTTCTGGATGCTTGCCTCTTAAGCTGTCATCTCCTGTGTTATCAGCAGTTTACCACATTCAGCATTTCCCTTAGGTAGTAAGAAAGAAAATGCAGTTTATTATTTAGTCATAAGTGTAGCTTTATGATCTCTTAATTGGTGAAAAGACAAGAATTGTTTCCTATTCCAGTTCTGACCACATGCAGAGTTGCACAAAGAGACACAAGGCTGAATCTGCAAGAAACCTTGTGATAACTCATTGCTAACAATCCCCAGAGCTGATGTTTTTCTTCCATACTGTTATTTTTCGAGTTTTGTTATGTTTTCTTCTTTCTTCCCTTTCAAACGCTTTCCTTTTGCCTTTTCACAGAGATCCCATTACCACATCTCTCACCTAGCTTCTGACTACCTAAGAATCTGATCATTTATTTTTATGTTTCTGTAGTTCCCCCTTTCTCTTTTTAACTTTGTTCTTCTATGTGAGGGCACCAGCAAAGAACTGTGAAATCCATCCTTTTAGTATGGTGTTTATTTGCCTTCTGGTCCTTATAGGTATTTATTACTGGCTGTTTTCACTCCTTGGCATTTCTGTGTTGGCACTCAGCCTCTTTTATTATACACACCAGTCAGTGAAATTTATATTCACTGCCCTCTCATAATAATAAAATGAGGGAAGATATCTCACTATGCTGTGTGTCTTGTGCATTTATTAACAGCTTGGAAGGTCTGTTTAGCAGTGGAGTTGCTGATAGAATTTTGGAACCATTAGATCTGAGACAGAAAATGGGCATTTTTCCTGCAATGAGAAATAATTTACATTCCTCATCTTGCTAACTAGCTTATTGTCAGTTGCTTTATTGTATTTTATTAAGACAGCTATTATTTTTCTTTCACCTATATTGCTCATTTACATTTAAAACTGCTGTTCATCTTGCCATTCAGGGCTTTCTGCAAACAAAAGATGTATATGAACTACGACTTAGAGGTGTCTATGGAAGAACCAGAGAGCTAAGAGCTACATGTTCACTCAGCAGCATACATTAAATTCTAGGGATTTGGACTGAATGTAGTGAAAGAAAAAAAAACGTGCTAGTGGTAAATTCTGTGCAAATATTTGAACATGTCACAGAATAACACAACTGAGGCTGCTAGCCAGGCAACATAGTGCCACACAAATAATTGAAGAGTTAAATTTACGAAAAGCTTTACAGGGGCTAGGATGAGGCTGCCAATCTCATTTTATTTAAATGACATTCTGACCTAACCTGAGATTTATCTGGAAAGCTAGAAAAGTAACAGTTCTGCTGGGAATTTCCAGTATATCTTTCATGTGAGTGTTCATTGCAGCAGTGAGGCAAGAACCTGGGGGCTTTAAGATGCCTGTTTGTTGTAACATCTCCAAGGCATGAGATCCACTACCATATTATTAGTATTGGAATCAACTTAGAAGGTACTTTTGTCTCTCTATAGCCAATTATTTATCAGAAGAAGCATGACTTGGCCATGTAGGAACCAGTGCATAAAAGACCCACTAGCACCCTAACTGGAGATGTATTATACCTTCTTCATTCTTTACATGAATGCTTGTTTTGGAAAGCGGAAGCTTTGCACTTAAAAACAAATGAACAAATAAATGAGTAATTGAATAAATAAACCACATTTGTTTGGAATCATCATTTGTCCTGTACTCTATTCAAGCTTGTAGCCATAAAACAGTAGTTGAATTAGATGGTTGGTACATGCTAGATTCAGTGATACAATGGCATTTGACTCTGAAGCCAGGGAGGTCTACTTGCCAATAGTTTGCTGTCTCATATTGTCTCAGGGCCCAGGGCCAGAGTGCAAAGATGTGTAACTAGTTTGTTGCTCAAGTTGCTTTTATGAGTTGTGAGGCAGTGAAAGTGTAGTGGCAGAAGAGAGGGGAAATGTCAAAGCACTGTGTGGAGAGAGTAATATGGGAGTCTGCTTTTCTTTCTGCAAGAGCAAGATTGATCAGTCTGAAAGTTCAAGAAAATTCCCTTCCTATGGTAATAAAAGCATAGAATAATAGAATGATTTGAATGAAAGAAACCTTTAAAGGTCATCTAGTCCAGCTCCCGTTGCATGGTAACTGATCCAGGACTGTAGGAATCAGAAACCCAGTGGAAGACATGAAGGGAAAAGGAATTGTTGGGATAGAAAGAGCTGCCCCTGTAAGAAAGGAGACTTGAGCAAGTTGTTAAAGAAGCTGGCAAGTTCCCCTTTAGCTGGAAAGAACTCTGCTTGTTCAGATTCAAGGAGTTTCACAGAGAAGAATATGAGGACAAATATATAAGGAATCTGCTTAGCTTTTAGCTTCAATCTGAGTTATGATTTTCTTGACTTGGGTATTTTTCAGAGACATTGAAGGAACACTTGAGTCCCAACAGGAAAACCTGGGGAAAAGAAAACATCTAGTGGAAAGGCTTTTGCTTTGCTATGAAGTGCTTGGCACAACCTGCTTTACATGCTTGCCTGAAAGAGCCTGTCTCTCTTGCCTTTGATCCCAGTTTTAATTAAACTCCACTCAGTTCAGCAATCTCAGTGGTCCTCACGGGAGGCAGTGCAGCAGCCTGCAAAAGTGATTCAGGGAAGAGGTGAGAAGCAGAGGAGAATGGTAGAAGTTTCTCTTCTATTTATTTGGGTTATTTTTATACTGCACTCATCAACACAGTACCAGTATGCCTTCCGCTTGCACAACAAGCAAAATTAGTATCCTGTAACTGTCTCTCTCCTTCCCCCCCACCCTCTTGTGCAATGGGAGATTTTGCTTTCAGTTTAATACTTTATATGCAAAACTCCAAGCTTATGTGCCTTCTGTACCTCTCACTGAAGATAGTGCGTTGCTAGTGGCTGTGCCAGAAGCTATCTGGGTACGTGAAACATCTTTGCACTTATTTCTTTGAAAAAAATAAATAAATACTGAAAGCTACCAGCATAAGTCTGTGCCTGCAGGGGCGATACATTTCCCAGCAGAGCTACTGAAGAGCTGGGAACCATGTCAGTATGATAAGGGAGAGGTGAAAGCCAGGGTGATACTTTTGATGAGTGGCAGTGGTGGATCTGCTCCCAAGGATCCGATCTTCCATGCAGCAGTGAGGTAGACACAAAAACAAGTTTGAAATATAGCAAAATGAGAAGTGAGACTTCAATGTACAACGAAGCAAAGCTATTTTTTTCCCTGGGCTGTGAATAGCAGGAATACTGTAGGCCCCATATGCCTGTCTCTTCAGTGCTGTTTGATGTCTAATTGCTGCAGCAGCTTTGATGGGCTATGATCCCCACTGTGGCTTTGAGACAAAGTAAAATATGGGTGAAGTAGGAACTCATTGATTCTGGTACATAATTCATAAAGCTTCTATGTAAAAGATCCAGTTCACGAATTCCAACTTGATGAAATATTCAAAGGGAGATAAATATATTTGCAGGTATTAGACTCCTTGGCACTTAAAATCTCTTGGGACATTGTGCCAGAGTTTTTGTAGCCACACTAATCACTCTGTGATGTGCACACCCTACCAGATGAGGAATGGTAAGAGAACAGGCAGTGAGGTAGGGGTGGATGGCCCCCAAACTGTTACACAACAGTGACTGGGGAAAGGAAGGAGATGTGTTCTTCTGAGGGTTTACACTGCTTTGAAAGGAGAAGTCTGAGAAAGTCCCCAGACCACAATCCCTCTGTGCAGAGCTACTTTGCTCCATCCCCAGGGGCACACCAAAGCGTATGCGCAGGTTCTATATGAGAAGGGCAGGGCGCCAGCCACAAAATGTGCCTTGCTAACACCGTTGTCTCCAGTATATTCTAACAACCATGATCAAGTTCCCTCTGGGGAAGCTGTTTGGAAATCCTTAGAACATGTTATGACTTTGTAGTCAAGTATGTTGCGCTTCACTCACCATGAGGTAGTGCAAGTGTGTGGAAAGCATTTGCCAGTTGAAAGATGGGGATTGTTTGAGCTCACAGATGGCAAATGCAAAATTAGAGGGAAGAATGGAAGCCATTGAGCTACAGCCTTGAGGAGAAAGAAAGCGGAGGGAGAATACTATGTCAAAAAGTTATATAGATTCCAGTGATGCAAAGACTTATTGGTGTCTTTCAGTTTATGCACTATCCTATGCTCACATGTATTTAAAGAAGGAACCATTTAAGTCTTCCCATGCCTAGACTAAGGGTTCCTTCCTAAGTCCAAATATTTTTAATATTTTTTAAATTCAGGTTCTTAAGATTGCACATATAGCTCATTTCTGAATGCTCCTTTTGAATAGGAGTTATAACTTAGTAACAAATGATTTCAAAATTAGAGGGCCAGTCTCTGCAGTAATATCCTAATGCTTATAATAAGCATGGACTTCTCTTACTCAGGAGCTAAGTGGGTGGCTGAGAAAATGGGAGGCACAAAAGAAAAACTATGAGAAGTCAATATACCTACAGGAGAAAGGAAAAAAAGATGATTTGAGAAAGATTTTGCAGGTGTCACTAATGCCTCTCATTAATTACCCTGCCATTCTAATTGGTAGTTTTCCCAATAATATTAAAGGAATTGTTTCTTTACCAGTTCCCTAACCAGTTCTGGCTATGGCTTTCCACTGAAATTCTGAGCAAAAAAACACCACTGGCTTGGATTTATGTCCATGTTTGCTGCTAAGCATTACAAGAGGTATATATGTAATTATATAGAAGAAACAAAGAAAAGAATGTGGCGTTGTCTCTAACAGCCACTGAATGCCCAGAGAGATGGAAATCAGTTCATCTCTTCTGCTCCAGATAAGCAAAGACTAAATCAGTTGATATTTGATTCAGAAACTGAGTAAATTTCAAATAACTTCGCTGCTGATTGGGAAAATTATTCTATTTCTACGAAGTCATACATTTCT
The DNA here is from genome assembly GCF_054131305.1 of Coturnix japonica. NCBI lineage: Eukaryota > Metazoa > Chordata > Aves > Galliformes > Phasianidae > Coturnix > Coturnix japonica. Next base: position 50,703,388 of record NC_140663.1, on the reverse strand, counting down.
ACATATATTTTTTTTCAGGTGTGTTTTATTTTTAAGTTGAAATTCTCATTAAACTTATTTTAAATGTCAACCACCTCCAATATTCAGATTTCAGCCCTTGGGAGAGGAAAAGCTTTTTATAAGGTCAAGAATCAGCTGTAGCAGAATTGCAATCAATGTCTCCAGGAAGACAAAGATTGTCTTAGTTGCTATTTTCTCCTCTCCTTTCATTATTAATGCAGCTGATGGGCCTAGGGTAAAGACAAATAGGAGTAGAAAATACTGTTGCCAAACATCTTAAAAGGTTTTTGACTGGAACACTGAGAGTTATTACACTTCCAGAGAGCGCAGAACCATTTGTTCATCTCTTCAGCAGTTACACTGTTTCATTCAGTTGCAAGTTGGTTTACATTATTATAATAGTGCCAACAGGTCCATAGGGAGACTATTTACTTTCAAAATATAGCAGCCTATTTTCCCTGTTTTTGTACATTAAGATATTAACAAGCGGACTGCAGGGTACACCTAGAGGCTAATTTAGGAAAAAACAAAGGACATCAGTCTTCTCAGCATTTTTCCATAGCCAGTGAATGGAGAGAGCTCTTATAAGTGGTCAACTCATGGCATTTAACATTAAGTACAGCCACTCTCTCTTCAGAGACTATAGGGGAAGGCTGTCTGGCCTTATATTAGCATCATTCTTGTAAATACCCCCATAACCATACATTCATCCACACAGTGACATTGAGGAAGGGTAAATCCAGCTTTAACCTCCACGAGCATTTATAATAGTTTAGTTAAACTGTGTTAAATCTTTGCACAGCCTCTGGAAAATGAAAGTGAATAAGCTGAGCTGAATAAAAGCTACTCTTTTTCCAAGGAAGCATCCATCACCAGATCTGAATGCAGTTAAATGAGATTTAAAAATAAATGCACATTTTTTTTTCCCCTGAGTATCTCCCTATAGACATTTTTCCCTTGTTATCATAAGGTAGATCACCTGCTCTATGTCTGCAACATGTTTTGCTGTGCATTACTTTATTCATGGACAAGTCTTGAGAGCCTAAAGCCTTCGCCTTGCAGCTGATGTCCCCAGAGCTTTAGCTATTGAAGTGAAAACAGCAAAGAGGGATTTCAGTTGCTAGACCTCTCCAACTAGTGTAGTGGGAGTCACAGCCATTAATCTATGATCACGGGCAAAATCAATGTTTCAAAAAACTAATTTTTTTTAATCTCTCATTTTGCTATATGCAGAAGGAAAGACAATGATTTTCTGTTGGACAGACTTTGCAGAGTGCTGTTTTTCTGCATTTTCCCTGGGAAATGGATTTTACCTGAGCAAAAACTTTTCCTTTCGTATTTGGTCTGAAAACATTTAGTAGGTATAGACGACAGTTATGTTGGTGCACATCTCAGTATTTTACTTGTGACTTTAAAGAATCATGGCTTTGACTAAACGTACAAATAAAACAAAGAATGTCACAGGCTAAAGCAGGTGGTGCACAGAGAAAGTTGTTTTTGAAACAAACTTAAGCTGATATAATTGCAGAGGGTTTTTCAGGTCAGAAATGTGGTGCATAATGAGAGCTCTGAGGTACTGCTGAAGGAATGGAAAAGGAAATGAAGTACTGGGCCCTGCCTGCTATGGTTACAGTCTCTTCCTCACAGTTCACCTAATGGTATTCATCCTGTCTTTCCTTCCTTTGGCAATCTGTCTGTGGAGGAGCATACAGATGTTCACTGTAATATTTACAGAAGCATTTCTGCTCATCTTAATCTTCCCTGAAAGCTCTTTAAATTGCTGTGGAGAGAAAAAATGCTGTTTGGAAGGAAACTGATTTAGGATGCTGTAACGTAAAATTTCTTCCTAGTACATTCTACATCCCTTTATTCATCAGAAGAAAACAACAACAACAAAAAGTAGTCTATGGATAAAATGCAGAAAGCACTCCTGCTCAAAATGTAGGAGCTAAATAGAACAAATTTACCTGCAGATGAACGTGGGTAAGGAGGACCTTCTTTGAATCATGAAGCAGCATCCAGGAAACTTGGATAAAATAAATTTTATGCTGCCATCTGACATTGGAATAGGGCTATATTAGTGGCCAGTATCTCACACACAGCTGTGAAAATGAAACTTAGCCTCGATCTCTCACTGGAAATTTGGCATTCTTCTGAACAGAGAGGGACAATTTTGCTTTAAGTGTGAGGGGCAAAAACAAGGTTTGTGAGAGAACCATCATTGTGACACAATGGGATCCTCTGAAGGACTGATGTCAGATATCTCAGGATGATCAGCTGTAGCACTGAGGGCCTACCCATATTGCACGGGGGCTTTTGGAGGAGGCTTTTGGTCTATTAGCTAACTTTCACAAAAAAGAACAGTGACCAGTTGCATGCAAATAAATAGAGCAACAAATCTTTAAGAAACAGAGAGAGAGAGATAGAGAGACCTGTGACAACAAAAGCATTCAGTAGGGCAAACAGGCTGTGTTTTTCTTTCATTTCCACAGTAAAGATGACTACTTGTTAGGAACAGGAAGAAGACTCTGCCCACATGGGCTGGACGAAATATACATAATAGGACGTAAGGTGAGAAGAAGAATAGTGACCATGTTAACTGTGGATGGGCATAAAAATAATACTTTTAAGAGATATTTTACAAAAAGTAGCAATATCAGAGGACCTACTTGTTTACTATCTTGCCCCCTGCTATTACAGCCCAGATCTCCCTATTCTCTGTCTGACATGTTGTGGCACATCTACAAGCACATTTGTTGCTGAAATAGTTAGAGTCACAGACAAAACAGAAATTATACCAAAAAGATTGTAGGGCCTTAATTTTTGTGCCAGCCTTGATGATGTGTTTTTGTTTTCGTTGTGGCTTTGTTATAACCTTGGGGAATGTCATGCTGCTTCTAATTCCACACAGGATCAAGATGAGCTGTCAGTTTACACCACAAGACTCTGTGAATAGCTTCGAGAGAAAAGGTTAACAGTGAAAATTTGGAAGAACAGCCAAGTACAAGATCTGCTTGTTTGTGCCTGAAAATGCTGGGGAAGGAGACAATCTGGAAAGATTCTTCTTATCTAACTTCCATACGACTGAAGCGTAGCATCTACAGAGCAGTTGGATATCTCTGACTTAATGACCTTGTGTCCCCTTTGTAGCTAACCGAGACCTAGTCAGTACAGTCAGTAGGGACCTGACAGCAGTTGTTGTTCTTAGCTTTTCACAGAATATTTTCCAGTACTCCCAGAGGCCTCTGGTATATTGGCCATTCTGAACAGACACATTAAGAATCATGCTTTGTCCCAGAGAATTTCTAGTACAGTTAGTCAAAATATATATATATATAAAAATAAAATGTGAGAAAGGCATTATTATCATGTACTACAACTGTGTTATTTCTTTCCTCTTGTGCCTATGCGACGTGAACTGCATAGAGATTGAATTCAAACATGGGAGCATCAGGAGGATGTGAAATAGCGTTATTTGGAACAGAGTTCTGATGGAAAGTGTGCAGTGCATCACTAACTGTGGAATGATACAGCCAACCTGTCAGCTCACTTTTCTTCTTGGGTCAAACATGCACCCAGATTCTTCATGGAAAAATACAGTGCATTTTTTTTTCAGCAAAACATATTGATGATTCATGCAAATGGTCAAATTTCAACCGAGTAAAAATATGAACATATGGCAGATCAACAAACACCCATGCTTATACATGCAAGTTTATGGTAAATATGGAGGTGAGGGGAGTTTAGAAAGAAGAACACAGACACTTTAGGAGAGTCTTCTCTGCTACAAATAATGGAAAATGGTTTTAAACTATAGAAGGGGAGATTTAGATTGGATATAAGGAAGAAGGTTTTACAGACAGAGTGGTGAGGCACTGGAACATGTTGCTCCATCCCTGGAGACATCCAAGGTCAGGTTGAAGGGGCTCTGAGCACCCTGATTGAGCTGTAGGCGTCCCTGTTCATTGCTGGGGAGGTGGACCATATGGCCTTTATGGGTCCCTTCCTACTAAAATGATTCTATGATTCTATGGCAATAGAAGTAGATTGAACTTCATCAGTCTTACACTTTACGAGAGATAAGAACATGCACATACAGAGTTATAGATGATAGATAACAACTCCATTGGCCAGCAGAAGCTGGATATGTGTCTGATAGCTGAGATTTATGAGGAATTCATAAGGAAGTACTTGTTTATCTATTGCCACTTATTTGTATAGTGTTGGTTTTTATCCATGATTGATCAGACACAAGTAAAAATTACGGCCCTTTTAAAGCAAAATATGCAAAATACAAGTAGAACAATGACAGGAAAAATACTAATTACTGGATTCCTGTGGAACAAGTGAGTAAAACTGGTTACACAGAAGGTAAGACTAGATGTCCTGGTGTTTGCTAATGGCTTTATAATCCAGAAGACCTGAACACCTGAGTGGGATAAGAAAGACAAAAAATCAAATGAAGAATCTTTGTTCATTAGTCTTGACAAACTTAATTCCCTTTTACATATGGATGACAATAACCTCCTGTGTTGCCATCAAATAAATCTGACTGACATAGTAATTTTTGCTACAGTGAAAGCTGGATGTAACTTAGCAGTACCTTGTCTGAGCTACTGCAGTGAAAGTGCCAAAATGACATTTTCTTTTTTTGGAGGACTTTTGATACATCTTTCACAGAAGCCAGCTAACAGCAGTGGGAATACAGGTAGAGATGGCTACTTCATGTTTCCTTTGGCCACAGACAAAATTAATCCCTCATGAGTTTCTTTCTGCTGGAGGTGAGTTTCATTGAGATCATTCTATACTTATATTTATTGTAACAAGCTCAAGCGACAGAAATTCAATGTGAAAAGTGTTAATAACTGGAAAGACTTATCTGTATATGTTTTTAAGTGCATATGTGGGAGATAGGGGTTCAGTTACTTTATGGAAGGGTGCACCATTAGACTTCAAAGAGCATAATAAGAACCTTACCTTGTGTTTTTTGGAAATTAGCTGTGCTTTCTTCCAGGATGAGTCTTTGTTATGCATCAGCTGATCTACAGTATAACCATATACAGAACAAAAATTAAAAGGTAGATGCAAAAGAAGCACATCTTGACTCCCTGAATTTGTACTTTGCCTTTGTGAATTAGCTAGCTCAATTCTTTTTAAAATGCTCCCACATGTCAGCATATGCTTTATAACCTGGATATATTTACCAAAAGAATTCAGGAACCTCTGTTCCATTGACTCTCAGTAAAGCTTAATCTCTTAAGTGTCTGTTGTTTTAAAAATGAGACTTCTGATCCTCAAAGGTATTTAATCCTGTAACTTCTATTCATTTGAATAGAAATATCTTTGAGGATCTGAGCTCTAAATCTAAGCAACTACATTTGAAAATGTTACTCTGAATATCTACCATTATAGACTTATCTTCAATTGAAAGCTAATTCAGACTAAAGCAGCATGGACATTTGAAGTGTAACAAATATTATGGAATGATACTGTGAATGCAAGCACACAACCCCCCTGCAAGTATGGTAGTTTAACAAATCGTTGACTTTTGATCAAGCCACACTAAACCTACATTGGGACATTCTGCGGTCATTCTACTCACAAGGTAATGAGGCTTAATACTGAGCATCAGTTGATGGTAAGAAAATTTGTATTTTTGTAGTTGATTCTCTGCTCATACCCTGTATGTGGATATGCTTGCTGGGTGTCCACATATAGTATGCTACCTCTATTCAACTAAATCCATCATCCAAGCAGATTATATTAAAGTGTAGTGAGGCTGAGTTGCTTTTGACTAGGTCTGTACTTAAGTCAGTCTTTCAGATAAAATGCTATTCTACCGTTAGAATTCTTCTATAGCCTCTAAAAGTGGTGGAGAGATATTGCCATACCCACAGGCAATTCATCCTGTTCTAAGACAGCTTCTAAGAGATTCGATATCTGCTTGTGACCAGGATGCAGTGACACTTACCGCTTAGAGGCAAAAGTAAGAAAGATTAACCCTGTCTTAAATGTACAAAAGTTCTCAGAAGTTGTGGAATGAATTTTCCTAAGTAATTTCATGCACAATGCAGCTTTAAGTCTCCCTTAACTAACCACAAAGATATGTAGAACACCAGATATGACAGTCAGAGCATTTTTCTAAAACCATGAAAAAGAAGGAGCGTTGCTCTTACCTCCAATGCATAATGTTTCAGGAATTAAAATAGCAGAAATTATTTAAATAACAAACACCTAAATACTGTATGTTGCATGCCTAAATTGTCTATGTTGGTCTGAAATTTCTAGAAAGGATGCTAAAAGTATCATTGTACAATCTCACTTATTTCTGATATTTTCTCATTTACATAATGTTATATCTCAGGCTTCTGACTGTCAATCTACATATAGATTCACATGAGGAGATTTAGTTTACTGGAGTGTTTAGCCTGTGTCATGTTTTTGTCCTGAGATGATTCACACATATTAGGTACCTAACAGGAAAGTATGCCTTCCATTAACAGTTTAGAAAGGTTAAAAGCTGTAGAGTTAAAGTATTCATTTGAGGGGTCAAACAAATACTTAAACTCTAACCGCAATTCATTACAGGTGCTACCCTTTTGCCACCAGATGAAAAATAGAAGTGAGTTATTTTAAATTCTGATCATCAACATGCAATCCAAGAAAGAGTTTATCTTATTTTTATCACTAAAGAATCAGTAACATTATGGGACTGCACTGAATTTCACAGTGGCCCAATAACTTCTGTTAATCTTGGAGCTGTTGTGAAGTAATCTAATGCATTTGGCAGGTTACATTGTGCTGTGAAGGAAAGGCCAGCACACTCCCTGACCCTGTGCCCATGAGATTCAACCTCTCCTTTATTGGGTTAATAGAAATACAAATATTGTCAGTGACCATAAAAGCATTCATCCCTTTTAAGTTCCAGTCCCTGCATTGGTTTGATGACTTTCTCTGACAATAAACTATAATATCTATAGATTATTAATATATTATTAGGAAACATTTATGCATGATTTCAAAGGTTTACATAATGTTCACAGATAGGAAAAATGTGGATTCAATTCTGGTCCCATGATCTAATACCATCCTGCAAGGAGTATCTGGCAAGGAAAGAGAGAATACTTTTTGCAGGGTTGACTCCCATAGTTCTAGCTTTGGGAAAGCTTTTGTCTCTGAGGGGCACATGTGATGAAGACTGCAATAACACCAGCATGGACTGTTTGATAGGACTTTTTGCAATGGCAAATTACGTCTCTCTGTCCAACACCAGGGGACAGGTGGAGGTCCTCCACAGCCCAAGAGGTGGAAGAACAGACAGGGGACTTTGCCTGCTGTTGAAGATCAGTGTTACACCAGATTAAAATGTAGGAGGCCCAGGTGCAACAAGCCCACAGTCTTATCCAGAAGATTTCACAGAAGCAAGGATAGTGTAAGCTGCCCCTGCTGAGACTGTATGGAAAATTTAGGTGTGTATATTAAAGAAGGAGAGTCAGATGAAAGGTCTGAGGCAGTTTAAAACTATATGTTCCCTCCCTGTGTCGAGTGAGCCCCCTGATGAGCTATATTGCAAGCTCTCACAGCAGCTCTTAGAATCATGGAATTTTCCATTAACCAAGCATGTACCAAGCAGTCTTCTGGGCTAGCAGTGGTATGGCTGTCATGATGTTTTCTCTGTAATCACTCCTAAAACAAGATGAGGAATCCTATGGTGAAAAACTCCACTAAATCACTGACGTTCAAACTCCTCTACTGGGGTACTGGGTAATCAAAGGTTGGGTAAGAAAAGAGCCTATATGGCTCACGTTATCTCTCGAGGCAGAGCACAATGGCACTATGCAGTTACCTTGAAGTCATTCTCATCTCAAGGGAGGTAAAGGCAAATGCAAGAATATATCTACTTATAAAATAAAAAAATAAACACTATGAAGATTTATAAATATATGACAAAAGAGAAAGAAAACTGTATCTAATCTACTTATTCTGAGATTAAATCTAAAGATTGATCTATTCCCCTGCTTCCAGCTGACAAGCTGTTAGGCATTTACTTATCCCACACAGTTAGGAAATCAGTCCCCAGGGACAATCTGCATCTTAACTTACATTTATAGGAGATAGCCTTGAGCTAGAAAAGTATGTTAAATTTTGTATCTAATTGCTCCTGTCAGCTTTCCTTGGAGCCATATGTGGATTCTTAATTCCTTTTCTCTCTTCCTTTCTTCCTCCCAAAAATTATTCATCCTTAATTTCCTGTCTTTCGTGTACATATGTAAAAAGGCAGTTGCATTTTATACAAAAAGATTTTTTTTTTAAAAATCTTGTTTGATTTAGATATAAGATTATTCAGTAACATAGAGGTGATGGCAGGTTTGCTTGAGTGATTGTTCTCCACTTATGCTTCTATGATTATCAATAGCTTCATAGTTTTCATATGAATTCATAGAACAAAGATGAGTACTCACCACTGCTGCTCAGACAGTGTTACCTCTCTGGTGCCCTTCTACCCTGGATCTAAGTTGTAGCAGTCCTACACAAAAAGTGAACTTACCACTGCAAATTACCATTGTTTTCCATGTGGCTATATAAAATGGGAAGACTACTACTTGCAACATCAGCACTCACTGCTATCATTACCTACCACCTTGTATATCATTGTTCTAATTTGAAGGTGGCTAAATGCAAATTCATTGCCATAACAACAACAACAACAACAAAAAGAATAAAAAATGAGAATGGGTAGGTAAAATAGCATATATCAATTTATTGCAAACAGGCCTCCAAACCAGCTTGATAAGGAAAGGCTCCAGGGCTGTGTTCATTTGTCTCACTGCAGTCATATAAAGTCATCTGGGGCGCCCTGTTGTACTCTGCCTAGATACTAGCAGCTGCTCCAGGGTATCCCTCAGGTCCTGCACAATAGCTTCCAACTCTCTGTGAACATTTTGGATACTCCAGGGCATTTCAAATGTTCCTGAGTACTTGTGCTCAACATCCGTCACATGCACTCACTCAGAACAATTACTTTTATTATCTGTACACTCCTGTAATCTTTCTTGTCCTGTTGTTACTCAAGGATTCCCCTCCAGAAACAAGAACCAAATTCATTTCTTCTGTATCTACACAATGACTACTGCGTACAGGCTGTCCTTTTGTGTGGTCCTTTTGCAGTATCAGCATTATCTGATCTGCAAGAAATCTTAGGTCTTGTGACTCAGCAGGACAGGTGAAGGAGGGCTGAGCATGCACCTGGAAAATGTACAAGCTGAATTAAGATAAAATTGGTCCTCAACTGCAATTATCCCTTTGCTTTTCTTTGAAATATCTCCACTCTCCCTGCCTTTCCCTACCTTCATTTCATGCTACTTGGAGCAAGATTTATTTTCAAGAAAAAGTAGTGAATTATAGCCACAGTGCTGCAGCCTCTCAGACCTTATATATCACAGAAAGCTCTTTACCAGCGATGTAATGCTAAAAGTACTTTTGCCATAACTTTAGCTACTCTGCAGGGATTTCTTTACAACACCACAGCACAAGGCACAGTTCAACACTGTGGTGCTCATGTGGGTGTGTATCTCTTTTCCTTGTTTCTGCTCACGTTGCTCAGATTAGAGGATATGTTTCTGTGTTTTAATGGGTGTCAAACCAGTCTGGATTTCTTGGCAGTGTCTCATAATCTCTGTCAGGCAAGAATTTTATGCAGAAATAAGTTTTTCTTTTCTGAGAGCCACTGAGGAAACAGCTCCACCCTAAATCTTAAGTAACTCTGGAGAGGTATCTAGGATATCCCTGATGTGTCTTTGCTACTCACTTAAGGTAGAACTGCTTCAGATTCAAATCTCAGTTTCAGAGGGGAAAAATATAATGTATACATATTATACTGCCCCGCTGGATTGTTTTTATTGTGATATTCAGGTCTAATACCACAAATGCCAAAGCCATCTACCTACCACTATGATCTCAGGCTCTACTTTGCCTTGCCCCATCTGGCTCCTGTAGCACAAAAGATTGCATTCAGAGGACAGTAGCTCTCTGGAAAGATCTATACTTGTTTTGTGTGAGGTCAAGTAGTCAAATGAGCAGGCAGCAACACCTGGGAACAGCAGGCTAAGGGCTTTGCCCAGCAGCAATTTCCTCATGACTCAAACACAGCAAGCCCGTCATCACAGAGTACACTAAAAAATGACCTCTGGTATATAGATGTTTCATCTTGACCTGTAGTTGCCTTCTGCCAATGTTTTTCCTGATTACTGGATATAAGTTTCCTGTGGTATTCCAATGACTATGACTCTGTCCAGACAACTGTCTGCTGTGTTTAGAGGGTACAACTTTAGTGCAGGTGCAAACCTGAGCTCTGCCCCGACCATGCTGGCTCCACATGCTTCTGTCTCCATTTCTCTCTCTCAGAAATATAGCCTTTGCTTTTTCACTTTTCACTCAACCACACGTCTTTCAGCACCTTTATCCCACCACTTCTTCCAAAGGGAGATTGAAGGTGGCTAAAGAAGGGATTGTATGGGGTTCATTTCTTGGGGATATTTTGAGAAAATCCTTCATTAAGCTGTGGAGGAGGACAATGAAGTGCCAGGGAATGTGATTTTAAAGGCTCTTCTGACTTTCTAAAGGCTGCGGCAGAGTGGGAAATGACATGCTGTCTTTCCAGCTACTACCAACAAACCAAGCACCTTGCTTCACTTCAGTTTAACTAGCAGCACTTAATGAAATGTTCTGAAAGATTTTTTTTCCCCGTGTTGAAAATAAACACAGACAGAATGACTTGAGAAGTAGCAATATAGTGCCAAATCTTTCACCTTCAGTTTGTCTTGTTTTATGACCACATTTAACCAGCTCAGTATTATAAAAATTAGGAGCCACAGACAGTTGCAAAAACAGTTTGCACGGTTCTAGTCAAACTTGTAGAAAAAAGACATCCTCACCAGAAAAGTCTGTGATGCAAACAGCATTTCTGTTGAATTCTCAGCTGGAAGAAGAAGCCGTTTTTGTAGATTACTTACTCTCTGAGCTGGCCCGATCAATGAGATATTGCTTGAAAATGCTGAGAAAAGGATTCTTGGGCTGCATAATGGAAAGCGGTCTACGGTCACAGCAATTAGTCTGACATCTTTGCCAGCATATGAGTGCATAGAAAGCACATTTCCAAAGGAGTTTAGCTGTCTGCACGGCAGCTTTGTGAAGTTCTGGCTATTTGTTGTTGTTATTCAGTAGCTAGATAATCTACTTTGGACAAAATCTGATTTTACATATTTAATCCTTTGAGTATTAGCTTTGTGACATTCAGAAATATCTATACATTAAAAATAATAATAATCCAAAAATGAAGGAAAAATGTTGTTTGTCTGATAGTGCTGTTCATCTGAAGATTGTCCAACAGGGAGTTACAGAAAGATGGAAATCGGAATTAAAAAAAAATAAATAAACCTAATAAAGATATTAATAATTGCAAATCAATTTTAAAACACTGATTTGAGAAATCAACCAACTGCAAGTCAATTACATACAAATGGATAAAGCACAGAGAGAAAGATACTGGTCGGATGGCTGACTTGTTTTGCTTTACTGTTTCTTGTAATGGATATGACATACACATTATCTGCAGATGGATTCAAAATGATAAAAAACTTAACACATAAGCTGACAAATGAATTATTAATGACAGAGCACAGAGTAGAAACGTTCTCCTGAAGAAATGGGTAAGTGAAGTGTTCAGCAAACTGGACTGCAGGGAAGGAAAAAGGGTCAGTTACTCAGTTACTGGTCTGTTTTTTGTTCCCCAGGAACCCGTAGGGAGTGGAACACAACTTACTTTGATAAGTTCCTGCAAAAAAAAAAATAAAAAATGACTGCTTGCCATTGTTTAGAAGAATTTTTCTATCTCACTCAAGACCAGCATTTTGTGATTTCCACTATCTTCATGATTTAGGAAAATGCCTTTGTGATATAGAGTGTCACACAGGGGAAAAGGATGGGACAGGAGCTCTAAGCTTACTAGTAGATACTCAGGCACACCAGCAGAGAAAACCCAAGATATCTGTTCTGTCTACCCTAGCCTGAAGAAAAAGCAAGCATCATGAAATGGGCTATCTGCTGTGATGACAAAGGTCTTTCACCAGATGCATAAGCCAAGTCAGCACTCACCTGCTATTTCTAATCAAATTGTCTAAACTGCATCTCCTAAGCTGGCAGCTCCCAGCTGGAATCAAGAGATTTGGAGCTCTGCTCTCACCAACCCCTACCAGCACCTGTGGGATGCAAGCACCTTTATACTGTGGGGCTTCTAATGGCTCTAGAGTTAGCTCAGGAATTGTACCCCAGAACTGTAAGAAAAATGTTCAGAAACCACCAGGCAAGAAATACAGCTTTATTTTCAGAACATTATCTGTCGGCCTCAGAAAGACAGTAAAAATAAGTTTGGAGTTTTATGCTGGTGTGTCTTTTCCCTTGGATATTCTCCTCCCAAGAAAAGAACTTAGGGTTGTTTGAAGAAGATGGTGGGAAGACAAGTACTTTTAATTTGCTTATTCAGTGAAGAAGTTTCTGCTGGGACATCCCTTATGCTTTAAACTGTTAAAATATGAGATAGGGAAAATACAGATGCTGTCATCCAACAGTTCCCTTCCCTTTTATACACTGAATTTCCTAGAGCTATGTCAGGAAGCAGTTTGGGATAATTTGTTTAATTTGTATCTCATCCTCTGGCTCTCTTGAGATATTTGAGGTTTAGAATTTCTGAGTTCTCAATGAGCAAATGACTGTTTTAGCTTTTTCTCTTTTCCCATTACATTAAAAAAGAAAAAAGAAGGGAAAAAGAAAGAAAAAAGATAAGATGAAATGAAGCTTTGATGACTATTTCCATAGATCCAGTATACAGCAAAGGCAATCAGTTGAATTGCTCTCCTTCCACCTCCCACCCAAAGAAAAGAAACTGCAAATAGGTGATGCTGCGCTGGCATGGGCAATCAAAATGATTTTAGAAAATTCTCTTCCCGTCCCAGAAGGCTTGGGATGGGAAAGGGGCATCTATATCCACAGTATAAAGGAAGAAAAAGGGAATGGCAAGGTCTGCCAGGGCTGGGAAGGCAATCTGGGAACAGTGATCTACTTCTCTGATGAGTGCTCAAAGTCCAAAATGAAAGGACTCACATGTTTCACTGAAGCTGGAGAAAAAAACTAGTTCTATTGCAGACATATTGTCAAAGGAATATTCATGCTCAGGCAAAAAGCCTTGGTGATGGCTGCAGTTGTGTTCTAAAACAAGGCTCTGCTTCATTGACATGAAGGCTGGACTCAATGTGGAGGGATGCCACGGACAGAAAGGATGCAATTCAAAGGTAGAAGTGTTTCCTGGATTGAGCCTGGCTCGACCTACAGGCAACACTTTGTCCCAAGGCTGCAGGCAGCTGTCCTGATGCTCTGCCATAAGGAAGCCCTGCACCCTAGAGAGTTTGCACTCCACAAAGAACAGCTTTGCTATGTTTAATTTGCATCCCACTGGCACTAAAGAACACATAATTTGCATAAGGCATTTGCCTCCTTTGGCCTCCAAACCACCTCTGGAGCAGAGGCACATGATGCACAAGGAAAATCATGCATTCTTGTGACATCACTGAGGGTGGCACAGGCAGACTAAACATCAAGGAATGGGCAGCTCTGCAGACTTGTCTGCCACCAATGCTTGTGCAGAAAGACACATCCAGTGAGACAGGATAGAGGAGGGAGTGCAGTTACCCTTATTGGAACAGGCTGCGCAGGGAAGTGATGGAGTCACTGTCCCTGGAGGTGTTCAGAAACATGTGGATGTGGCACTGAAGACGTGGTCAGTGGGCTTGGTGGAGATAGGCTGGTGGTGATTCTATGATTCTCTCAAAAGCTGATGAAATTGGTCAACATGAATGGGAGAGACAGCACTTTAACAGCCTTCATACCCTCTGCAAGTCCAGACTGACACGTTTGGGTTTTTTTTTCACATGTTGAATCTACAGGCTGACTACTGTGACCTCTCTCCAGCAGGTTGGTAAAAGACATTGTAAAAACCTCAGTGAGCATGCTCCATCATTTAATTCTGTTCTGGCTACACTCTCACTTCCAACAGAGAGCTTCCCTAAGAGCCACAAGAACATTTATACCTGTGGTAGAGTCCTAGAACTTGCTCTTCTGATATACTTTTTCAAGAATGGGGACTCCCATCACAAGCACTTATGTACAAGACGTACTCAGGGCACTTCAGAAGATTTGAAAACATAGTTTTTTCATTCTTTCCCCAGATCTGACACTGCTGTTCCTTCAAACCTTGCAAGAGCTGGTTTGTTCTGGCTTAGTTGTCAGGAGCCGAGAAGATGATAAGGACAATATAGTTGAGATCCCTCATCTTAAAATGAAAAGTTCAGCTCCTTCAACTCAGAGGGGGTGAGTCATAATAATGGCAACAGTTTGTGGGATTTCACGGAGCTCGAAAGTGAGAAATGAGCTCAAGAAAAATGATTTAAAAGGAAAATTTGATTACTGCTGAAGTTTCCCCTGAAATACTCATGTACGTTAATAATGCACAGTGTTCAGTTTATTTACCTGAGTGAACTTGGATCTGAATTGAAGTCCTTAGGGCTTTGAAACTAGGACTTTCCTGGGAAGAAAGATGCAATGTTACCAGTTCAAAACACTTGTAAAAATCATGTCTGTCTCCCAAAAGCATGAGCGAACCTTAAAAAAAATCTTATGTCTAAAGTAATAGTAATTTGTAGGTTTGTATTCTTTTGAATCAAACGCAGGAAGTAGGACAGCCAAGACAGCTGTCCAAAAGGACCGTGTGTGAATGGGAGATGTTCAGCAAAGCTGCAAGTGAATTGCCTCCCATAACTGGATGCTTGTAAAAGGAATTTGACATCCAAATCACTACCACTACACAGGGCTGCTCCCTTACATCTCGGCCAACAGCTGTGTACAGGCCAGATCTGGAGTGGTAGGTGTATGTGTGTATTCAGGACTACAACAAGTCAAGCTGGAGTGTTGTTAATGCAGCCATGTATTTTCCAATATACTGCGTGTATTCTCTGTTCTGAAAGCGCTGTAAGAGGGAACCAGGACCAGCCCCTTTTTACAAAAGAAACCAAAGGGCAAAAAAGCGCAGAGTGCTAATGAGTCTTCTCATGCATTTTCTATTTAGACCATGTCCCTACAGAGTGTTTTGGAATTTGGAGGCATGAGTTGCTCTAAAATGCTGACACATTTCCAGTCACTCTTATTAATGTGAGAGAAGTGTGATGGCAGAACACAGTCTTTTAGGACATGAAATACTGTTCTATTCCACGAGTGATCCAGCCAGAGATGCAGGCCAGCAGCTTGGGATGCTGAAAATTCTCATTTGCCAACATTTCACATCTTGTCATTGCAAAATGGCCTCTGCCACTGCCAAAGCTTGGGAATGCCTGTGTTAATTAAAAAATAAAAAAAGAAGAAAACTCATTACACTAGATTTCCCAGTTTCTAAAGGCAACAACAGTTGTTTTTCTGTTTTGTTTTTTTTCTTGCTTTTGGTTGTTTCTTTTTGTTGTTTTAGTTTGTTTTTCAAAAGGAACGGTCTTACAGCTGCATTCAGAAAAAAGGCTGCAGATTTTTTCTTCTCTGTTTTCAGAACCACTCTACAAATTGATAACCCCTTTTCTCCCAATCTCAGGAAAAAATAAATAAAATAAAGTAAATGTAGGAGGTAGAGGTCCTCACTAGAGATATGCGAGTAGAATCTGTCTTTTCCTTTGCAAGTCTGAGCAGATGGTATTATCTGAACATACAAATCAGAATTATTATGCACTTTATAAAAAGGTGCATCTACCCTATGAATAAATTTAGCACAAATTTCACTGTTCTCCTGAGACTTCAGGAATTAGTAAAAATTCACCTGTTCACTCCAAGAAAAAATTCGAATAAATAAAGAAATAAAATATTTTATAGTTTTGGTTTTTTTTTTTAATAGGTTAAGTGGAGAACAAGTATTTTCTATTTGCTGATACAGTTCTTGGGAAAAAATAAGTAAATAAATATATATTTTTTCTCCCGCTGCTTGGAATGATAATATTTCTCCCATATTGAAAGTATTTTTAGGAAAAGATTTGAGTGGGAGGAGTGAAAATACAGATGTGATTTCATATGCTATCAAGAAAAATGTTGGTTGTATTGTCATGAGGTTGTTATTGCCAAACTCAAACAATAAGATTTTTTTGAAGGAAAAGGTATTTCTTTTTTTCCACCTTTATTTTGCTGTTGGCTCTTAAGCTATTCATTTTTTTTCCCCATCACTTACCTCAATTAAAGTGAATTTATTTTTTTTTTAATGAAAGCTGTGATTCACTCATAGCAGGATGTTCCAAGATGGATTTGATGAAAACCAGAACGCTTTCCCCAGGGTTGTCACTGCTCCATCACTGCCAGCAGGAAGAGGGAGGTGATCCTTCCCACCTCCTCAGCTCTGATGAGTACATATCTGGAGCTCCAGGCCTGGATTTGGGTTCCCAGTATGAGAGATGTGGACATACTGGAGACAGTCCAGTGAAGATGGTGAAGAGACAGGAGCACCTATCCTATGAGGAGAGGCTGATAGAGCTGGGGCTGTTCAGGTTGGAGAGGGAGAGGGGAATCTCATCACTGTGTGCAAATACCTGAATGAAGGGTACAAAGGGGACAGAGCCAGGCTCCTTGCAGTGGTGCCCAGTGCCAGGACAAGAGGCAACAGGTACAAACTGGAACACAGTTTCTCTCTGAATATTGGGAGTCACTTATTTACTGTGTGGGTGATAGAAGAGTAGCACAAGTTGCCTGGAGGGATAGTGGACTCTCCTACTTGTAGACCCCCAAAACTCATGTGGTCATGTCCCTGCTGGAGGTTGGGCTGGATGGACCCAGAGGTCTCAGCCCACCCCAGCCGTCATGCACATTTGTAACTTCTATTTTTAAGATTTATTCAGTGCTATGCTATCAGTACACAGGAGTTTCTTCCTCAGGCATCTCTTGTTCAGAGAGTGCTTGTGCTCAGCACCTTCACAGGCCCTCCAGCCTGTGGGAAATAGGGGCAGCTCCCAGCCTTTGTGCTGTGTCATAGACCAGCCCTGAAAGGAACAGCAATCAAAACCAAGCCTGTTCAGCAGCATAGATGTAGGCCCAAAGCTCTGGCTGCCCTCCTTCTCAGGCACTCTGCAATACATATATCCTCCCATATTTTTTTTAATAAAGACTGCAGAAAATGCTGCCTTAAAAAAAAAAAAAAAAAATCACTCTGAATGAGTTTTACTGCTTATTGAAAAGTGGGTGGAGGATGGAATGGAAGAGAGCTGTGTGTATTCATTCTATTCTCAAAGTGTAAAGCATCCCAGTATGAGAATGATTACAGATTGCTGGATATTTAAGTTTAATGATAAAGGCTAAAATTATCTAATTGTTCTTTGGGGCATTCTAGAGAATACACTGATATATTAAAAAATGCTAACTTTTGTGGATACACACACAGGTGTGTGCAGGGTCACTGATCCAAGCTCAGTTGAACATCTCTCAGGGAGAGACTGACTTGACAAAGAAAACCTTTTCCAGCTCCAGGCTGATGTTACTGATGATATACCTGGTCTCATGGTCACACATATAAAGAAAAGACAAAAGTAATAAGGGCTCTGGTTTGTTCTTAGTCTAAGAGGACAACTGAGGTTTACTTAAGATTTCTGTTAATGGTGGGAAGTTGAATCTTGCCCTTAGAGCTGGGGAATGCTAAATTATCTGTGTGCTGAAATATGAGAATAACAAAAAAAAAAAAAAAAAGCTACAGTCCATGTGTATCCTTGGTCAATGGTCTTCTCATAAAAAGCCCACTGCTTTTCTAAGGACATACCTCTTATTACCATCAGCATGCTATGACAGGATATGACTTCTGAGTGCCATTCATCTCCCTTTTATAATAGAGTAATTCTGCTGGAGTCAACAAAGGTGCCCCAAGGGAATCTACGAATCAAAACGATCCGTGTGAAAATAGGGCCTATTTGTAAGCTATGTATTACAGACCTGTCTGTAACCTCTATCCTACGAACTTTTCCAAGAATTATGATGACAAGTGTGGTGATCATGGTATGCTGAGAAGAAGTGGTAAGCAAAGGTCCATTTTAAAGAGAAAACCCAAAGATAGATAAATTCCTGTTGAAGCACATGCTGTTTGCACACAGACAATGGAGTCTATGTATCTGTGACTGGCCACAGGGGTATGGCTCAGAGGGCTTCCTGGCCTTGGGAAAGAGCACTAGAAAAAATATCTTGCTCTCTGCTTTCCTACTGTTCCTTTCTTCCACACTCCAGCTTCAACTGCTGCTGAAACTCTTTTAATTATGGCAGGAAATTCACTGAAAAAAGAAGAGAAAGTGACTGTCCTGCCCCCAGTTTGGTGAGCTGAATCAGCTTGCTGATGACCTTCAGGCGTGCTGGAGATGGAACGGGGAGGGATGAGAGGGGCCATGCTTTTTAACAGCCGTAAGTCACGAGGTCAGCTCAAACATTTTTGTCTACTATATTGTTACTATAAATCATTTAACTGCAAACCTGGCTGCACTCATACCAAAGCATCACCATAAAATAGTTATAATACACATATCTGGAACCTGTGGTTGTGGTAAAAACCTTCCAATAGACTGACTCATCCTCTCAACCCCAGCCTTGTGCTTACAGGAAAATATTTTCTTCAAGTATCTCAATCAGAGAGCAGTTTACATATTATTGTAGCTAATTGGAAGATTCCTGATGGGAATTTGGTTTTCCCTTCCAGCAGAAAAACTGCCCATTCATCAAAAGCAAAGTTCTTCTTTGAGACAGTTTACTTGCAATGAAGCTGCTGAGAAACAACCAAGGGGCTTGAAAACCTGTCTGAAAATGTTTCCTAGCTTCCTACGTGCTCAATTCCCAGCTGGATATTAGGTATCCCCACATTTCAAACCTGGCTTAGCTTGACAATTTGTGTACTTGGGACACTGATGAGGAATGGAGAGCACAGACCCTGTCTGATCTCTAGATTTCAAGCCACAAAACCTCCTGGTCCCAAGCTCCTGGCTGTGCCAGGTTTTCATTGCTGCTGTAGGTCTGATGAGCTGTTTAGTGCTTTGCAGCTCAGCGGTGGTGTTAGCAACTAACACTGATCCTTGAGCTCTAAAACTGGCGGTGTCCAAACTTCTTATTCAGCAGTTGACACAAATGACTTCCTGTTGTACCTCCTCAGCGGAAGCTGGATTCTGATGAAGTGGGATCATTCTGAGTTGCGATCCACTCAGTCTCCTCAAGAATTTGAAAGCTTTTGACTTCACATTCTACATTTAAAATAAAAACAGCATACAAATCAGTATAGAAACCCTGACACCTCATTTCTATTAGTATGCTATGTCACTAAGTAATACAAAATACAAACTCCCAGAACCTCTCTTGTGTAGAAGTCTCAAACATATCAGCAATTGTTTTCAGGAGCATTACAATCCCACAGTAATAATACCAATAATCATAATCATCTGTTTAAAGAAGATGTACAATTCATTTCAGACCCCACAGCTATTTTCCTAACAACTGACTCATTGTGTGTCCTGCAGTGATATTATTTTGCTTTCACAGTTTTGTCACAGCCCAACACCATTGCAATTGCATGAATTAGGGGGAAAAAAAGTAATGCTTTCTAGTGAAGTATAACCTTGTTTTCTTTAATCTCGTTTTCTTTTTATTTAATGTCACTGTTCTGTTAACATGAGTATAGTGTTATTACAGCTTAAGCAAGACTCCTCTTCACAAGTTCAGTTAACAATAGCAGATTCGCCTAGAGAGTATTTTACAGTAATTATTGAAAAGCGATCTTTACATGAAAATCAAGAGAATGAGTGCTGAATGAACGTAACATGAGCATTTCCCAGAAGGCTGCCTTGCTTGAAATGTGTTATGGTATCATCTGAATCATGCAGAAATGTGGTTGTTCTGTAATGGTAGTTCCACTTGTAATTCTTTTAACATACTCAGAGAAAAAATCTGCACATACAGATAAAATGATCAGCCTACAGAGACAATAAAACAGCTCAAACAAGAAAGTTTTTGTTATTTCTCTTCTATCCCATGCTAGTATTCTCTAAAACAAACAAACAAACAAATGAACAAACAAAAAACAAAAAACAGATCCAGAGGTGACATGAGAATTCCAGCCTAGCTATTATCATGCATGAGGTTCATTGTCCCAGATATTCTCAGAGACAGCTGCCATGAGTACCATTCATGTACTGACAGCCTAAGTCAAGTCTCTGACAGCAAATACTTTGATATAACATGAAATGAGACATAATGAAGCATTTGAGAAGGCTGTGTTTGAACATAGGTCTGACGGTAAAATTTTGTAATGGAAGAAAATTGCAAATCAGATTCAACACATCCAAAATGTTAGCAGAATTATATCTTGGGTCTGTATACAGTTTTACATTTGCTGTCACTTGCTCTTGTAAAGAAAATGTCCCCATCCTTCAGACTTAACATCTTGGACCAGAGCAACAGATTTTTCATTCTGATACCTTAATTCTTCTTCTTCTTCTTCTCATCTCTGCCTGAGCTTTGGCCTTCACTGCCATGTCTACTTCATCATTTAAGAAGTAGGCCACATGCTGCCACGTAGAGACTTATTGCTCTCTGCTGAGTGGGGGATTTCTACACTCTGCTCTAGTGTCTGTACTTCAAGCATACTGATTCCATTACACTAAAGATAATGCCAGAAGACAGTTGATTCAATTGACTGTGTGAATTCACTGTAAAGACTGGAGACCAGTCTGAAAGGCAGGCAGCAGTCTGTGTAGCTAAGAGCTGGACATGTGAGATGGCTGAGATCCAGCTGCAACATAATGAAAGCATGACTGACCAGAGCTGGTTTATTGACCATAAGGACTAGACAGATTCTGCTACCCAGGCAGAGATTATGGATGACATTACAAGTGTCACTGCATGGCAGATTAGTACCACTGGAGTCATCTAAGAATATAACCAAACTATCCAATGAAGAGGTTGGTGATATTATTGTTCATAATGAATTCAATGAAGTCATCTCTTTCATTCACTAATACGCCCTTTTCCTGAGCCAATGTGCACAGAGCTATTTGAAAATAAATCTAATGTTTGACCTGAGCGATCCTGATAGTGCTAATTTAGTTGTAAGAGTTAGCAGTTGAAGAAACATCTGCGTCCTGACAGTGCTTGAGCCTTCTCTCTATGACCATTTCACCAAAAGTCTGCCTATGGATTAGAGAAGCAACAAAAACAGCTGACATCTACTGTAAGACTGATCGTTAAGGACGGAGCTAGCAATAGAGAGAACCATCATCTTGGCAGAATCCAGTGGTACTTTGTCCATCAAAAAGGCCGGTAGCCATTGAATAAAAATGAACAATAGAGACCACTGGACAAAGTACTGAAGGAGTTTGGATCATTTCCCGCAGTAAGTTCTGCACCAATTGGAACCATCTCAAACTGTTTTTCAGGAAAGAAAAAGAGAGGATTTGTGGAAAGAACATTATTTACTGAAAAATAATTTTCATTTATAAAAGCTTCAGTGTTCCTATGAAAATTTTATCAGGAAGGCTTCCTAAGTCCAGGGTGGGTTTCTAGGTCAGAACCAGAGGAGGAGATAGAACCAAAAGCCAGTGACTGAGACATCTTTGTCCTCATCTGTGCAGAGTGTGCATCTTTGATATTTTATGATCTTTTATAACCAAGTTTCCAACTCACTTTTCCTAATGCATTTTTAATATCTGCAAAGTAGAGCACGGGGAAAAAAAAAAGAAAAGAAAAAAGAAAAAAAAAAAAAAGAATTCATAATGTCATTAGCTGAGTATTTTCCTGAATTAATCCGATGAAAGCAGAGACTTGACTCTTCTGGACCTGGTTCTTGGGCTTTGGGCTTTGGGGTAAATTGTAGTTTTCAGAATATTTTCTCAGAGATGACCAAAGCAATTGTGGATCAGTTATGAGCACCACTGCTTTCTCATGGACAAGCTGGAACTGCACAAACAACATTTACAAGCATAAGATTGTTAATTGAAAATTAGTATTATCCTGGGCACTTTTATCTGAGCAGGTCCCAAAGGTGAATTATGAAGGCTCTGAGAAGCTGGGAATAATGATGAATTTTAATTTCTTAGTGAAAAACCTTCTTCTTAATCCCTGTAAATGTTAGATGATGCCTATGTGAGACAGCAGTAATACTATTCTTATTTTAAGAGAAGATTCAGTACTTCTTTGTTCTCTCCTACCACATCAACTGTACTCCTGTAAGAGAGGGACTGGTATTACCACACATATCCAAATGTTGGAGGAGATAGAGTTTATGAATAGTGGCTGTCTGTGGTCAGGTTAAGCTAAATCTGCTTAGCTTGACCTAAATCCTCAGTCGTGAATTATTAGCTCACATACAGAAGCCTTCAGATGACAAAAGGAAGTTTTATTCAATGCTTTGACTTGTAAAGTGAAGGCTGAGAGAGAACAACTGCATCTCTGTCTCCAGGAAAGCAAAAATCAAGTCTCTGTTGTCACCAAGAACTGGGCATACGTGGTTTGCAGCACGGTACCTTAGGGAGTCTATTCCAGATCCTCAGCATGATGCTGTGAGGACTGTCTAATCTGTTATGATGGCAATGTTGCTCGGCTCTGTGGAGACTTGCTCACAGACAAATGATTTACGTTCTTCCCTTCTCTTCAGCAGCTAGAGTTCATCATCCTGCCATTTATTTCATCCTCATTAGTATTACCTTTTTCTAACCTTGGAAATAAAAATTTGATTAGGCTGCAGGAATGTTACATTCTAGACATGTTAAAATCTTGGACAAATCTTATCAACTGTAAAAACATTAAGTCTTCCTTACGCTGCTTGCTATGCTGCATGCATAAAGTTCCTCCAGACCTTGGCTCACAAAGTGGGAGTGAAGATATTCTATATTGACACTGAAGTCAACTTGCTTCCTCTTACTGCCATGATGGTTGCCAAGATGGGTATATTTCTCTCCCCTTTGACACCTGTAAGCAGTACCTTCTTAAACTATGGCAGTAAAATGTGTCTTAATCCTTGGAAAAGGCCTAAAAGAGAAAATCATGACATACGTTTCGTGGCTTATCTTCATTTATCACCCAAAACAAAAGTTGATTCTATAATAAGTTATTGCCGTATGAGCTATATTAGCTATGCAGGTCTCTTTTTGAAAAGATCCCTCACTTAGTTCTTCAGCTGCAGAAAGCACTAGAAAGCTGCAGAAACCACCTCATTTTCTTGTTCACAAACCAAGCGTAGATGTGAGTATGTGGCTTTCCTCTGGTTGCTCTGACAGGAAGAGCTGCCATGGATCTCTTGATCTTTCCATTTTGGTTCTCAAATCTATTGACTTTTCAGTACTAAACATATTTCACTTGAGCCATAAGCCTTCACTTTTGTGGAAAGGCAAATGTTCCCAGTGATGCTGAAGTCTAGTGCCTTGTCAGTATAATGAAAAGAGAAAAGCAATGAGATAAATTAGGCAAAGTGGTTAGATACGTTAGTCTGAGGAGGCCAATGAAAGCCTCAAGTGTGTTGCTCCTCTGACTAATAAATCATCAAATCTGCACTCTTTAAATGTATATTATGAATTAATTTTTTCCTTTCTTAGACTGTCCTTTGAAAGTCTGCCCCTCAGTACATATTCCGGAAAAAGCGTAACTCATAATTCATAAGATCTCTACATCCCATAAATACTAATTTTGTGTGATATAAAAGCTCCTGAGTAGGTATTTACATAAAGTCCAGTTCTGCCTTTTGGCACCTCTACATAGTTTACATTAACCACAATGTAAGCCCTGCATATCCATTCAAGACCTTAATATAGCCCAAGGTAGTATCACATCATTTCATTGTAAATTATTTCTGTCTTTAAGGCACAGAGCAAATTGAAGATGAATTATTAATAATAATACTTAGATCTTATCTTCAAAGCATTTTACTAGCATTAATTAATTCCTACACACCTCTGAGGTAGGTAGCTGCATTATTACTTACATTCTTTACAAAAGAGAAAATTAAGACAAAGGCAGAATGAGATTTGCTGCTGGCTAAAGAATGCTGATTTCCAGGTGCAGGTGAAGGAGCATCCAAGACCAGCTAAAATGCTTCCTGGCCCCAAATATTTGCTTTCATTTAATACTGAAGTCACTGTTTCTGTAGTGGGTGAAAGGTGAGGTCCTGCCCTAACCCTCTCTTCTACAAGTCTGGCACATTTACTGAAAGCGAGCAGTGAAGTGTATTTGGGGAGAGGGGAAAGAAGGTTAAGTTTCCTGAGCCTTGCTCTGAGAGTGGTTATCTCTAGCAGTGGAAAGGAGAAGACAGCTGGGAAGACGACACTGTCTCTGAGAAAGAAGGGAAGGGAAGGGAAGGGAAGGGAAGGGAAGGGAAGGGGAAGGGGAAGGGGAAGGGGAAGGGGAAGGGGAAGGGGAAGGGGAAGGGGAAGGGGAAGGGGAAGGGGAAGGGGAAGGGGAAGGGGAAGGGGAAGGGGAAGGGGAAGGGGAAGGGGAAGGGGAAGGGGAAGGGGAAGGGGAAGGGGAAGGGGAAGGGGAAGGGGAAGGGGAAGGGGAAGGGGAAGGGGAAGGGGAAGGGGAAGGGGAAGGGGAAGGGGAAGGGGAAGGGGAAGGGGAGGGAAGGGGAGGGAAGGGGAGGGAAGGGGAGGGAAGGGGAGGGAAGGGGAGGGAAGAGAAGAGAAGAGAAGAGAAGAGAAGAGAAGAGAAGAGAAGAGAAGAGAAGAGAAGAGAAGAGAAGAGAAGAGAAGAGAAGAGAAGAGAAGAGAAGAGAAGAGAAGAGAAGAGAAGAGAAGAGAAGAGAAGAGAAGAGAAGAGAAGAGAAGAGAAGAGAAGAGAAGAGAAGGCTTTATAAAAAACAGACTTTTTCTAGTGAAAATCATCTGACTGAGGATACCTCCAGGATTCTGTTCACACTCTGCTGCAAGCTTTCTTCTCCTTTGAAATTACATGGCCCTGTATCATCTCCTCTCATAATGAAGCCTCTATTAAACAGCCTCAGGAAAGGAAATCTACACAGCAGTGGCCTCAGAGAATTGTAATATACTTGTGACTCAGAGCTAATCTACTGATGCAACCAGATTTACCCCCTAAAAGTCACATATTGGCAGGTGCACTAGAGTTGGTATGTTCAGCAGTCAGGAGTGTTGCTGTGCTCCAGGTCTTCTGTGGTTCATCCCACTTACATCTAAAGTATGAGCTGGAGGTGCCTCATTTTGTCCTTTGGCAAAGTAAAAAGAAAGAAAGAAAAAAAGAGAGAAAGAGAGAAAGAAAGAAGCAGCCTAGGACAACTTCAGTGGCTTGGTTAAATGCCTAAAGTTGATGATGCAAATTTTCAGTACTAAGTGCAACTGAAACTGTTCAACTCACTGTGACCATGGGTGAAAATTGGAAAATCTTCACTGAACTAATAACAGATGTGTCCCACTTGTGCAAGGGGTTCAGAAAAAAATGTTCCAGGGAGTCTAATTGCTGATAGATATCTGCTAATTAGTTATGTTTCTGAGGGTCAGCAAACTCAGCCAAAATCACTATCAAGGTTCCCACTAGAACAGCAATAATTAGGGATCTAGGGAGTAGCTTTTTCAGGTATTCCTGCTTTACACAGTGTGATCTGTTAGCTCTAATTAGGGAGAGCACTGAGTACATGCTAAAATCCATTCCTGTTCAAGTCAGGCTTCAGTCCACACCCAAGATCTGAAGGGTTACCTGACTGAAGAGAGGGACAATTTGCAAAGCCTACAGGGTCCATGCTCCTGACAGCATCCCAGGGATGGAGACTGATCATTTTCATCAGAAGAAGCCCAGGGTTCTGGCATCTGGCTAGGCCAGTCTCTTCCCATGTACCTCCATCCCCAAATCACTCAAGTACAAAATAAATAGAACTGTGTTTGGCCCTTCAGTAGTTGCTTCAGACTCTCCTCCAGCTATGAAGATAATACAGCCCTGCTGTTATTCTAAGTATTTTCTTCTTCCCTTCCCTTCCCTTCCCTTCCCTTCCCTTCCCTTCCCTTCCCTTCCCTTCCCTTCCCTTCCCTTCCCTTCCCTTCCCTTCCCTTCCCTTCCCTTCCCTTCCCTTCCCTTCCCTTCCCTTCCCTTCCCTTCCCTTCCCTTCCCTTCCCTTCCCTTCCCTTCCCTTCCCTTCCCTTCCCTTCCATTTTTATATGACAGGATTTCAGACTGCTTAAAACAAACAGCTACAGACTGTCAAAAGTCAGGAGTGAAATTTCAGTTTCTCTGTGTGCCCTGACAGTGCCCCTGTTGCAGTACTGAGAGGATAGCCATCTACACAGGGCACTTTCTATCTTTGTCTAGATGGGTGATTCAGGCACTAAATGAACATAGTTTTGGTGTGATTGTCTTTCACCAGCTCTAAGGTTTAGTTTCATTATGTCCATTTTGCTGCTGTGTACAGCAGATCACACCATAATTTCCCACCTGTCTGAGAATTTTTACGACAGAATGTGTTGTATTTGCTTGGTGATTGCACAAATGGGATGATTAAATGCCACTTCTAATACTGAGGCTTGATTGTTTAGCTCAGGGCTTCTCATAATAACACCAGCTGAAATGAAAATCAAACTTGGTAATGTGTACTCCTGAATTTATTTTTGTTTGCCTAACAGCTTTAAGACTGTGTACAAAATCCATACCAAATCATATTTACTTCCCTGCAGTTCCCGAGCCTCTGAGTAGTGTGACAGATCCCAGCCAGACAACCCGAAAGCCTGACTATCTGTCCACCTACGTACTTCAAGATTTTTACAGGGAGGAATAAAGAATGAAAGACATCCATCTTTACTGAAATTGAGGCTACGTAAAAAGCTTTATGAATTTGTGCAGCCATCTCTAAGACACACTTCAAATTCAGTAGTACCTGAGGTATTTAAAGCCTGATTGGTACTTCGAGTCTCGAATAAACCAGAAAAGTATAAATTGCTGAGATGTGAATCTGTATAATTTCTATTTGATGCCCAGCATGTGGGCTGCTCTTGAGTTATATTGAATGAGTAAGAGAAAGTAGAGGCACAGGGTGTAGGGAAAGAAAAATGTCATCCCCGGCCATGTTTCAACTTTATGTTTTGGGGTTCTATATGCACATGAGAGTTAGCTTGCCTGGAAAAGGCCATATTCTCAACCAGTTCCATCTACGTAACGGCTGCCAGAAAGTGCCATACACTGTTGGCTCTCCTACTGTTGTAGGAGATTGTTGTAGGCAATGGTCAGAACTCTTATTTGTCCCTTGTTCATCTCAGTCCAGTCTTGAGCACACTGCCTTTAGCAAAGGTAGACAAAGCCTCTCAGATCTGCCATCCTCCTGCAAACTGGGGTCTGTATGGGGGGAGGGAGAGGGAATAGAGGTGACATGACCAGGCTGTTGAATTGCTTCCCTGCAGCTGAGATCAGATTGGGTAAAATGGCAGGGTATGTGAAGACAAAGTCCCAGGCTTGAGCCTAGGATGAAAAGACAGTGCAAATACAATCATTCAGAGCTGCTAAGCATCTGGTTTGCTTGGGGAATGCCAACAGCACTGCTCTGCACAGTGCACAGAATCTCTGAGTGTAAGTGTTGGAAACATTTCAGGGGCATTAGTGCAGAGCTGTGCTCTTGCTGAAAAAGCTGGAAAAATTAGGTCAAGTAGTGATCCTGGTGGAATGAGTGAACTGCTTCTGGTATCAAAGCCAATGCAGGCACTTCTTAACTATGCTATAGCATGGTGCTGCATGCAAATTTTAATTTTTGTCATCTCATCTGAGATTCAGCCTCATACTAGCTGCTCACCAAACCTCAGCAGATCAGGGCAGCAAAGAATGAGACCCCTTGAAACTATCATTGGAACAGACCTTTTCCAGTCATCCTATAGTCTACAGTACTGACATCACTGAGTGTACTGAAACATTCCTATAACTGATCATGAATAGAGAGCCATTCAGTATACACCAGTTAACTATATTAAAATACATCATAGAATTGTAGAATTTCCAGGCATCACTTCATGTCCTCACACAAGCTTGAATTTAATGTTTTTATCGGGGGTACACAATAAAAGCTAAAAAAAAAAGCAGATTATTCCTACTAGCCCCATTTTAAAGTAGGAAAATGAGACACGCGTTGATAAGGTTACTTGGCATAGGTTATCCTGCAGACCAGTGATGGAGCTAAAAGTAGATCTGTAAGCTCCTGAGTCCCAGTCAAATCTGTCAGACCACAGTACCAAAAAGCACAAATCAAAGTATTCTTGCTTAATATGGCTTTAAGTTGCACCAGAGTAAGTTTAAGTTGGATATTAGGAAATACTTCTTTCCAGAAGGGGTTGTAAAGCTCCCCAGGGAGAAGGTGGAGTAACCATCCCTGGATGAATTTAAAAACCACTTGGACATGGTGCTCAGGAACATGATTTAGTGAAGGGTTGTTAGGAGTTAGGGTAGGAGGAGTTAGGGTAGTATGGTTACGTCGTGGTTGAACTCGATAATCTTTAAGGTCTTTTCCAACCTGAGTGATTCTATGATTCCATGATTCTTACTTGGAAGCCAAATGGCCAAGAAGTGTCTTGATATGGAAAAAAAAAGTTTGCTTCAAAATCAAGAAGAAGAGAACTATCTTATAATAATAAAAAATAATCAACTTCCCAGAATGCTTGTTTCTCCCAAAGTCAGTTTCTCTTAACTCCTCTACATGCCTCTTTAATACCACAGCCTTGCCTTCTTCTTACACTGCCTTCCCTCTGCATTTGTATAAATATTTCTCTTAACTGCCTCATGCCACCTACCTTTGGTTTATTTGCTCTTCACTGGCTCGACAGGGTGCATTGAATTACATGATAAACATTTACAGCTGACATTAGAAAAGAAATGAGGGCTGCAATAGAGTCTCATTTTTTGTCTTTCACTCACATTTAAGACTGCAGCAAACATAATCCATGATGCAGGAAACAGAATCAGGGTACTTAGATGGACTGAACCCCCAGCCCACCTTTATTTGGTCTCCAATGAGGGAACCACATATCTTCCAAGGATTGAGAATCTCTCACCTTTATTTCCAGTGTCACACTGGGATGAGGTTGTAGGCACTGAGTGAAGTAAAAGGAGCTGCCCATTTCCCACCTCCTGTGCATACTAACTATTCTTCTCTTCAGTTTACCCACCTTTATTGCTGCTAACACTCCAATGACATTTCTCAGATTTTGAACTGTCCTCTCTTCCTGGGTTTTGTTTCACAGCAACATCTGCTGTAAGAGGGAATTAACAATGACACTCCTGTGACATTTACAGCTGATATCACGTCCTGTGTTGTAAACACCACAGAGGACAAGCAATGACAGGAGGGACTGAGGGCAGGGGCTGGCAGTGCTTTCTGAGCAGCAGCTGGCAAAGAGTCAGTGACAGTTTTTCTGATGCTCAGCTCCCAACATCAGCTCTTTCTTCACCTCCTGTTGGGTATGAAGGGCCAGCTAATGAAGAAAGAGGGAAAAATGCAGCCACGGAAAACTGTGAAAGACACTTGAGTATCTTCAAAATGGATGATATAATTCTGAAATGATAATGATTACATCTAGCAATTTTTAAAACTAGAAAAGGGAATTGAGTCATCTCCAAACGTGTCCCATTTCCCTTTGGGAAGGAAGCTTCATTCAAGGAGGTTTTGTTTTCTTTTCTTGTTGCTGTGGGATTAGGTGACTCAGTATTTGCTAAGCAAGAATGAGAAGAATAGCTGAACAATCACAATGCAATTAGATCTGATTTGGGGTAATGCAGGTAATGATGGTAGGGCAGACAGTAATCTGGAATGTGAGAAAAGTAAGGGAGAGAATAAATCAGGGAAACTATAGTGTCAATTAAAGCTATAGAATGAAGAGTAAATGCAATGAGCATGGTGGAGGGGAAGGCACTTAGAAGCACTGATAGTGAAACAGGAAGAGTCCTGTACTGAGAACAGATCTGGTGCTGTTAACAGATGACTTTTTCTGGCCGCCAGGTTAGCTAGGATGAGAGTCTAGCAATTGCTCTCTTTCAAAAATGGTCTATCGGTGGGGCACTATATTCGTTTTTAGAGATCATTTTCATCATGCAATAGTACTTTTGGAAAGTCTGCCTTGACCTTGAAAAATTGTATGATACGTTGGTAGCAAAAAAATCATCCCAAAGATCAAAAAGATAGCAAATAACTGAGAAGATATGGAAGATCAAATGAGAAAATCAAGGTCTGTTTATCATTAGTACACCCTGCAGAAACAAGGAAGAAACTGTAGTTGGACCAAAGAGCAGAGACACTATACTACGATTTTTTATTTTTTATTTAATCACGAGGAAATAATGAGGAAAACAGTAGAAACCCCATCACTTGGAACTACTTGAATAAAGTATTCATTAATGAACCAAGAAAAATCTAATGTTAGGAAGATGTACTGGGTAACATATTTAGTCCCTTATATTTATCCTTTCTTCTACAAACTACTTTAACAGATATGTTTGCTATTTAACCTTTTGGGTCTACAGAATCAGCTCTCCATCTCTTTTAAACTGCTGCTGTTTTATTGACTTCAGTGAAAGTAGGCCAATTTTTATCATTTGGATTGCCTAGTGACTACTTTTGAAAAAGGGAGAGAAGGGAATGGAAGGGAAAGGTTAAACAGAACTTATTCTCTTCATCTCTTGCCATAATTTAACCCAATATTGTTTTCCAAAACTATTTTTCATCATATGTATACTAGATTCACTTGCAGCTCTCATCTTGGTCAAGAGCAAAAGTGAGAAATGAGTCTGCAAATGCACAGTTTAAGCAGAATGTTACATCCCAAAGGACAAAGTCAAGAGCAGAATAGCAGAATTCCATTCTGGCATTTGTAAGTGTGGAGTATGAATGGAGATGTTCTCACACTCATTTCTGAGAAAGTCGCAAAGTGAAGGGCTCCTTTCAGGTGTTTTCATAGCTGTAGGTGATCAAATGATGGATGTAGTCTATTCACTAACTTGGCAAGCATCTTGATCTTTACATTAATTATAATCCAGCTATAATCCACCAATCTACTTGGTTTCTTTTAAGTGGCAGGGCATGGGGCTGTGGTCAGCACCCAGACAAAAATGTGCAGACATCAGGCAGAGACCAAAAGGAAAAAGGGCTCTGCAGAGCATTATTTTTGCAACACCAGAGGCAAATTTTTGTCCAGATTGCACTGCAGCTTCATGTGTTTAACCCTGGGAATGTCACTGCCATCTGGCCCTTGGATGGAAATGACAAGATCATGGAATTACAGAATCATATGAGGTTGGAAATGACCTCTGGAGATCATCCAGTCCAAACTCCTGCTAAAGAAGGCACCCTACAGTATGTTCCACAAGAAAGTGTCTGGGCAGATTTTGATTATCTCCAAAGAAAGAGACTCACCAGAACTATGAGCAGCCTGTTCCAGTGCTCTGCCATACTCAAAGGACATAAATTTTTCCGCATGTTTGTTTGAAATTTATTTTGTTCCAATTTGTACTTGCTGCCCCTTGTTCTATCTTCAGGTATCATTTAAAATAGCCAGGTCCCATCCACTTGACTCCTGCCCATACAGTTTAAATGTATTAGAATTAAATGTACATCATTTAGGAATATGACCCTCTTGGAATAAAGCATCAATGAGAAACTGAAATAAAGAAAGACTAGCTGCATTCTTAAAGTATTTCAAGTCCTAAAGACAAATCCCCTATGGAGAGTAACACTTGAAGAGTTGCTCTGACATCTGTTCTAACAACTCCCCCGAATTTTCCAGTTTTCAGCAGTGAACTTATCTTCTTGGAAAGCCTTGCTGGGAAAAGATTCGCTGCAAACTGTGCTAACTGACCCCTGCCAGACTCAAATTGGAAGCTATACCATCAGTAGTGAGGCATACTTTGAGTTCCTATGTACTGATCCAGATAGCATAACCCTTCTCTCTAGAAAGAAAAAGCAAATGGGAAAAAGCAGAAATAGTTCACCTTACTGAAAAAAGGGGGGGGAAGAAAAAAAGAAAAGCATTTGAGGAGGTTTCAAAATCTCCTTAGAGCCACAAAAGAATCTCTTTAAAACTTCAGAAGAGAGGAGGAGAGTTGCTCTAGGCTGGAACCTGCTATTTACACGTAACACCTGCATAACCGATTAATACAGATAGTAGAAATTCAGTGTATAATATTTTGTCACAAAGCATAACAGGCAGCAGGCTTGAAATGCTTTGAGCCAGCCATAAATGTGGAAAATTGTCAGCTGAAAATAGAGCATTTCCATAACTAAATCACTGCATGCAACCAATTGGTGGCTCTTTGTCAAGCACTTAGGAGGCCAAGGATACAGTAACATCCACTGTTATGGAGCTCAGGATGCTATTAGGATTTTCCACGAGAATCCCAAACAGCAAAAGGAACCTGTACATGGCATCAAACATGCAGAAGGAATATGAAATTGCAAAGGTAATTTTGAACAAGATGCTGCCCTATCTTCTCCAGCCCAAAACTTTCCTTCCTGTGTTATCTATCTCCTCCAGATCGAAAGAGCACCAAAAAAAAAAAAAAAAAAAAAGCCTTTTATTGTGACTATATATAGAATGAATTCAGATGGTTTGGGCCTTCGTAAACACAATGAGACAATATTCTACTGTACTGTTTTTAATAAAGGGGCCACATATGTGATGTACTGTAGGTATTTCATTTCTCACTTGCCCTTTGATGGGCAATAGAATAAAATTAGAGACAGGAGAAGCTTTTACTCTCTTCTGTGGATAAGCAATTCTAATTCTTCAGGGGTATTAAGACAGTGCTTTTCATGGGAAAAAAATTCACGAGTCCGTAAAGTTTTCATTTTTATAACCGTTTTGTAGTCAGTTTTAAGGATAGTAAGGCTATAGAGAGGAAGCAACAGAAATGGTATTCTTAAAAGAGAGTTTATATCTGCTCAGGCTGACATCTTATCCTACCCTTCTTTAGCCCCTAGTGCCCTGAACATGCTTCCAGTACTGCTTTTACCTACAGCATACATCACTGCAATTCAAATATTTGGAGAGTGGGGAGGGCTGCGGGAACTAACATTCATGGAATTTCATACCTGTGCCCACCTGTGGTTTGACAGAAGCCAGAAATCCAATGGTGTCAGTACAGGGATGACCTGAGCATTACTGCTGCGTGAGGCATCTCTCCCAGGATTCATGGTCCATATTTCTTTTCCAGGCTTCACTATGCAAGTTCAGATACATAAAATTATGCCCCATCACATAAACTCAACAATCTCATGTGGTCTCTCAGATACAAAGTTTACTATAATGTGCACATTTCTTATTCTCCTGCCTCCACAGCTGAAATTAATGCACCATCTAAAGTTCTCACTGGGCTTAAGGCCAAACATGCTCAAACAGCCACATCAGATGACATGCAGATGCAGTCATTTGAATGACTCCCTTTCCCAATTCATATGAACATTCTTGTAAAAGCTGTCCTTGCTCACTTGATCAGTCTAATGGAAGTCAAGGGTGCTGGCAAGGAAAATGTTGCACATCTACCCATAGGAAATGCTGCCACATAGCTTTGTTTCTGCTGGTGCACTATGGGAACCCAGTCAGCATTTACAGTTCACTAGTAGGGAGAGTTTTTCTCTTTGCTCTGTTCCTCACTCACTCACTACATTTTCAAAAGCTGTACACTAATCAGGAAAAACAAAGCCGTCCTGTGCCAAATGTTCAGCACTGCACACTGGCTGATGGAGCAGTGAACACGCTGGCCTATGATTAGACAGCTTTCAAAACATTGCTTTTCCTTCTGTTCCTTTCCCAACCCTTACCAATAAACCCACTCTCTCCTTTCTCACTGAGGGGTATCCAAAGCTGTCCTCCAGGCATGCAATGCTCCCCATTAGTGTCAGTGGGAGTCACAAGAGCACATCAGGGGAGGAACAAAGCCTTAAGGGAAAGAAACCTCTGACAAAATCCAGCCACCCCATGCTAGGGCTCTGTATGAATTCTAAGTGTTCAGATCTAAAGGAAATGAGGGCATATTTGCCCAAGAATGTCTCTGAAGTACAAAAACGTCTGTTTTACTCTGTTGGCTCTGTACATGATGAAAACTTCAGATAAGGCTTGCTTATGAACAGTACTCAGCAAAATGGCATCCTTTTCCTACTCCTGCTGAAAATGACACAGGCTGTAAAAGATGCAGTTCACCCCTTTCCTGGTGTTTTGTTTTATTAACGAATTTAAATAATAGTTGAACTCATAATTTGAACCACCTTTTGGTCTTACCTGTTCCTATGGTTACTCTAATAGGCCTTGTGTGTACTAAATTCTCCTTCACTCAGATGATTTCTCTCTGCTATAGATAGAATAAAAGTGCCATATTTCTATCAGGTCAGCAAGTGATAAGTCATGGCCTTTTCCTGTTTTGGCTACGGCATCTCATGGAGATCAGATTACAGAAGGCTATGAAATAAGTTGGTATTGCACTGATGGAGAAATATATATAGTTACAGTGAAAGTAACAGCCCACTGAAATTTGTAGTTCATTTTGGTATGGAAGAAAAGCTGCCTAAAACAAATATAGGGGGCAACTTTCATGTGGTTCATGGAGAGAAGAGTAAGAAGCAATAGGCATGGGGATATTAAGAAGCATCACTTACGTGTTAGTGAATTTCTGTGTCACCAAAATGCTGCTGGAATTTGGAGATGAGGTTTCAAAGCATGCACTACATACCTGAGCTCTCTAATGTCATACAGCAGTGCAAAGGCTTGTACAAGCACAAGCACACAGCAAGTGGGGAGAGTGGTTCAGGGAAGGATAGCACTGTAGTTTCCCCTTTTCTTTTGGAAAAAGAACAACAAAACAACAACAAAAACAACAACAGAATAAACTTTCTATCCTCTTACATCTAATTTTATTATATACCTAAAACAGTTTATACCTGCTTTAGCAAACATCCTGCTTAAGGATTCCTGCATGAGACAAATGGGACTTTCAGCTTCAAAACAGTAAGGAGAAATTATCTGAGGAAGAAACAGTCAGGCTTCAAGAGACAGGAAAACTCTTTTCACTCTATTTACCATTAAATCCTGTTTGTACCTTACCTTTAAATCCTGTATCTCCCATTTGGAAGACCAAGTCTAAGTTCTACACCCCGGTGAGCAGGTTAAATGTAGCCAGACAACAGCAGCCTAATTAACAGCTTAATTTTTGCCTGAGTGAAACAGGAAATTTCTTTTTACTGTATGTTACTAACTGAACATTGAAGCAATCCCACCTCCTAAATACTGCTTGGTCCCAATTAATGAAAGATTAATAATCTCCATACGATATCACACTGAAACATAGATCTCTCAGTGCCCCAGCGTGAAGAGGACAATCAATCAACCTCATTAGTTAAACCACACATTAATCAGCATTCAACCTGGGTCAAAGGGAACCAACCCCATAGCCTCTCTCCTCCTGAGGGGACATCAGAAAGCCTTTTGTAGATCTCTCTACTGCATTGCATCTCTGCTGTCTAATGCTGGAGAAAAGCAAGGACAATTCTTCACTTCACTGGAGTTCTTCCAGATCTACACCACATAACTTTGGATCTCAGTACTCATTTTCTGGATTAAATGGAACAACACTTCTGATATTTGTTCATTCTTTTCATTAGAAGAGGATAACTTTGTTGTGTAATTAACAGGCCAGTAATTAAGGATTCCAAGATGATGTACTAATTTCTCTCTCTCACACACACTCTTTCAAAATGTTATCAGCAGTAATTGCATTAACATCTTTTCTTTCCCTGTTTCCTTTGGGAGTTTATTAAGCTTTCATTTAGCCATTTTCTCATCTCACAAATACATACATGTTTTCTTTGCTTCTCTGAAAATTTGCTACAGACTTGAAAATTTTAAACATCCTGACCTGTGCTCACCCCTTCACCTTCCCTTGAAGCACAGAGGAGTGTTCAGTGCCCTTCTATTTTTGAAAATGTTTTAAAGAAAAGGTAAAACCCTACAAGTGACACCCTTCCCTCCTCCACTAACTTCCCTCACCCCCAGATACAGGTCTAGATAGTTCTTGAGATAACAGGATCTTTCATGTAGAGATGCTAAGACATCTGAAAATGAGATGGATTTAGGACTGTGAATTACTACCATGGAACTCTAAGAAAGTCTTAAAGTCATGCTAAGGACAGTTTATTGCTTGCTGAGCACTTCTTTTTGAGATTTAAGCTGAAGCTATAGAAGATTATAAAACAATTGATGTGGTTGTTTTTTTTCCAGTATGATGAAATACATAAAACAGGACAAGTTCGGAGACAGCAGAGAATGATTCATTTTATGTTTTACTCTTTTTCTTTCTTATTCCTCTTCTTTCTATTATTTCCTTGGCTTTTTAAAATATTTTGTTCCAAGAAGAGAGTTTGAGTTCTACAACTGAATGTTAGCATGCAGAGCTTAGACCAATTCATCAGTGCGTTGAAAACCTGAACCACAGCCTGGAGATTTTTGCATTCAACCTTAGAGCAGTAGTCTCCCAGCCTTGGTGCCCAGGCAGCAACAATACTGCAATGGTTATAAGTCATGAACATTTTGTTTCAGCTTTCTTCCATCAGCTGTAACATACACATAGGAAATCTGGGTTCAGGATCCAGCTCTGTCAGATCCCTGATTTTAAGAGGCTGGGCAATTGTACACTCTGCCCTAAGATCATGAAGTTGTAGCCCCAGTTTTTTCCACTTTTATTATGCATTAGTAACTAAAAAAAATAGCTCTTGTTTATAAGCTTGAAATATTAATATTTATTGTTCCCGAGCTGACCCTGTTTGTCAAGGGCGTTAGCTGTAAAGTGTGAGGAAGAAACACAAGCCAGACATTGAATCATAATACTAACTCAGGTACTGACCTTGACCTGCAACTTCACATTGTCCAAAGGCAATTCCCAGTTCATGCCTGAAACTGAAAACAATGGTTACCCATTAATCACCATACTCTGACAAGAGTACTCATTCATTTTTTTTCCATCCCTTTGCTTTCTGATGCATTTTATCTTTCATCTGCATTTATTTGCCTGTCTCTTTTTCTCTGGGAAAACAGATTTGTTGAAACCTCTGATCATAGTGGTAAAATCAGAGTGTTCGGTTTCAAGCCAACTTGAGGATGCTTAAATGAGAAAATGAGCTGGCAAAGAAAAAATCTAAAACAAAACAAAACAACCTACATTTGTAACTCCCCTGTGTGTGTAAGCTCAAAAAGGAGTAAATGTGCAGTTTTCCTCTTCTGTGACTTTGAATTGAGCCGGAGACCATAAAAGTCATCCTTCTGTTCCAGGTCAGATAGAAGAAAGGAACAGAATCCAAAGGCTGCTGCCACTGCAAGGGCAAACCCAGAACTGTTTCGGGGAAATGAGATTTTGCTGTATGCCTGGAAGGACAAACTTGAGGCAGCTACAGCTTCAGTTCTTTGCTGAGAATATCCTCCCTGTACAGTCCAGTGTAACATAGACTTATCCAACCTATTTCAGGTTTGGAAGCAGTCCAGCTGTGGTAACATAGAGCTCCAGGCAGGCTAATGCATGTAATACGTTGTCTGTGTGCTTGAGGTAAGAAATAACTCATGCCGTGGTAAACTTGCATTACACAAATATTTATGCAAACTATTTCAAGTGCTTGGGCAGTAATAAATTGCTATAGTTCGGTCTGTTAGAGCCTGATAAAAAGGCTGTTGTTTTGTCAGGCTAGATAGCTCCCGGTGATTCAAATAAGAAAAATAAACCCAAAGCAATTCTTGACCAGGCTGCCCAGTGGAGTTGAATTTTCACATGTCTACTGATAGGCTGCAGTAGGAACTACATACTAAACTAGTATTTTGTGTCTCCTTTTTAACACGCCAATGTTTCACCTTCAAGAGTAGACTGATTTCACAGAATTACAGTATCACAGAATCACAGAATCACAGAATGGCCCAGGTTGGAAGGGACCTCATGGATCATGAAGCTCCAAACCCTCTGCCTGGCAGGGCCACCAGGAGGTAAGGGAGATGAGACTTCTAGAGAGAAAATATTATTTGAGCTGAGTCACATAAGATGTCTATAACCATAGAAAAAGACCAGCTCTGGGTCATGGGGAAACCCAAAATCTAGTAAAAGAGGGATACATCAAAGGAACATATATGAAGGATTTTTATACAGAGTTAAGTTACTAGTCCTGTTATTTGCCCATCATACATTTTATGCTGGTTAATCAGGAATAAGATAATCTGTGTAATCCAGTCAACTGAAACAAATACAGGAGAGCTCTCCGCTGAAGTATGGAAAGGAGAGGGAGAAAGTCCATGAGGAGAAAATACAGGATTTTTAGTCCAAATGGAAAAGGTAACTCACTGCTTCTGCAGCAGCCTCATTTTGTTTACTTTTATGCAAAATACAGCTTGCTCTCCATTAATTTGACAGACACAGGAGATTTCCATGGAAACATCAGGACTCCATTTCACCTAAACCCTGATTCCTGATTTCCTTGTCAGGGAAAAAACAATGTATTGGAAATGGGAGATATGTTCAGGGTACTGCTTAGAGACATTGCCTGTGCGGAGGTTTTCAGAGTAGCGCAGTGTTGGGCCATAACCCATCACCATTCACTTCAGCATGATCCTCCACTCCAGGCTTCTTTCCTTTTTTTCTTCTATTTAGGCAGGTTTGGCCTTAGTTCCACTGCTAACTTTTTCTGCCTAACCTTACAAGCAATTACTATCCTCCCTGTTGGTGGGGTTATACACAGTGCCTGGGTAAGTGCTCCAGCTCTCTGCATTCCACTTAGAATCATCAGGGGCATTTGTGCCTCTGAGAAGTCAGGTTTATTTATGAACTCAAAAACAAGCAAACAAACAAACAAAACACACACACACACACACAAAAAAAAAAAAAAACCACCCAAAAAAACCAAAAAAAACCTCCAAAAATCAGACAGAATTTTTTAGATAGGAACTTTCTCGTGTGCAACTAGTGGGAAAAGAGGCCAGAAGTTCCTTGCAGAATATTGTAATCGAACAGTTTCCAGTTCATCTTACATATTAGTATATATAGTAAAGATACTATATTTTTCTTAAAAATGGCTAAGGATCTTCAGGGTCTTTCTGTGGAGCAAACTGGGTAGAAGTATACAAGGTTACATGTGCAGACTAAAAGACCATTGCTCAAACCCTTCTCCTCAGCTGTCTTCTTCCCATCAAGGCACTGGATCATAACGGCCCTTTCCACTACTTCTCCACAGTTCCAGATATCAAGACTGAACTCCATTCCTTGTCTTCTGTCTCAAAGTGTGCTCTGAAGCTAGAAAGGGCCACATATTAACAGGGGTAGATCTTTCTCCAGCTAGATTTTCACCTATCATCACTTCTACACAAGCAGGAACTCCTCTCCTCCTCTCCTCATACACACCCTTTGCTCACATCCTTGTTTGTAGACGTAGCATAACTCTCATCTATATTTTTAGGAGGCCTCTGGATTCTGCACAGTTGATAACCTACACAACAGCATCCCTCTGACTTCAAAACCTGTGAGACCCAAGGCCAAATGCCTGGAAGGGATCCTGAGTGATACTGGGATTTGATATTCACAGCCTGAGCATTTCCACTATTGCAGCTTATCAGGTTTTTTTTTTCCCTCCTACTCTGCTCTTCAAAATCCCTCATATGTATTAAGTGTGTCCATCAGAAGAAGGTATTGAGTAATTCAGATAATCATGGCAGAAAGGAAGCTGTTTTACTAGGGAAGGGGATGCAAAAGGAGGGTAATGTTTTTGGAGGCTAAAGAATACACCCTAAAGTAATTCACTACAGATGAGTATATGACCCCAGAGTCTTGAATTCCCAATCTTGGACTTTAATGATTATGTATCCTCTCTTATCTTAAACTTGAAGCAAATCCTAGGCCATAGATAAAGGTTTCAAAGTGAACCATAAATTACTGTCAGTGCTTCCCCTTTGGCCGGGATAATGGCAGAAGTACATATACCCTAATCTCTCAAAAGGTGTTTTTGAAAAGACACTTTGTATTTAAAGCCTTGATCATCTTCTCTGCATACATATCTTACATCTGTCTTTAGCTGCTGGCTAGTGGACCCTCTGCATACTGAGGGAAAACACAGAGGTGCTCCTTCTTGCATATCTAAAACTATGGAGGAGTCAAAACAATTTATCTTTCAACACAGTTGCAAAGAAAAAAAGAAAAAAGAAACAAAAACAAAACAAAACAACAAAACAGACTGCTAGTTTATTCCTGTCAACCTCACTTCAGCATTACAAATTACACTTTCTGCCTGGCCTGTCAATCATGAGCTGTAACACATATAGAAAGGTGCTTTCTCTTGATGAACAAACATTTCCAGGATGGGAGGAAGCAGGAAGA
Source organism: Coturnix japonica (assembly GCF_054131305.1). Taxonomy (NCBI): domain Eukaryota; kingdom Metazoa; phylum Chordata; class Aves; order Galliformes; family Phasianidae; genus Coturnix; species Coturnix japonica. The sequence continues at coordinate 50,662,954 of NC_140663.1, read as the reverse complement.
ACCTGACCAGCCTTAATATCAGCCTGAGAAAGCGTCAGAAGACAAGAAAGAGATCACTTCAAGAAACTGCAGCACCAAGGACTGCAATCAGCACAGGAACAAACTGGACGCCATACAGAACAAACAAACAAACAAAAAATCTTCCATAGACACCACTCCTAAACATTGTATAGATGTGTTATATATCAAATGTTGTGGAAGGTCATTCTCTTTTACTTACAATGATCACCTGTAGTACTGATAGGAGAGGACCAGACCATCTTTGCATGCCCTCTTCAGTCTCCATAGCTCAACTCCAGCATGTGCAGCTCTTGGAGTCTCATCCCAGCAGCAGGACTTTTTGTGCTGAGGAATGAGACTCTGAATATTTTTCTGCTACTTGACGTATCTCTGTTGCATGATGTCCTACAGGACAGACACCTTTCCCTTTTCCATAAAATCTGAGCTGTTCGCTATTAAGAGTATCATTCTTTAAATAATCATTTTACTGCACATTTTAATTTTGTTAGAGTGATGAGATCCAACTGGGAGCAAGCCTTGCTGGTCTGGAGGCTGTGCTGGGAAGCAGAGACATGTCTGTACATAGAGAACTTTGCTTAAAACATTAAGTGTGGAGAAGGAAACTCTCAAGTTTTGGTGGTGGCAAAAATAAATAATTTATCCTAAATTTGCCTGGATTAAAATACAACTGAAACAAAAGCACTGAATTGTCATGGGAAAGTTCTGCATGCCTCTCTATATCAGCAGTCATAGCGTAGAGCTGACAGAATTACTGCTTTTAGCACCGGCATTTTCCTAGCTTTGCACTTCCAAGTCATTTTTGAGCTGTGGTTTTGTGAGATAGAATAGTGGATATCTATCCATTAAGCCAGGATCTGAAACATTAAAACATCTTTAAATTCAATGTCTGATGGAATGGATTTCTGTTTCCCCTGTGATAGTATGGGATTGCCTTTTACATGGAGGGGCAGGATATGCCAAGCAGTGCCTTTGCATTCAGAAGCATCCCATTTGAATTTATCAAGAAAGAAGTGAGCAGAAGTTCTGAGGAAGGGAAATAAGCTACATCAAGTCTTTCGAAATTTAAAGTGAACCTTTTTTTTTTTCCTGTTCCCTAGACACTGAAACTACCTGGGTCTGCTTCCATCACATAACCACCACTCCTAGAAAAGTTAATGCTTCCTACATACTTCCAGCGCAGCCATACAATATGTGCTACAATAGATAGGATTATCAGACCTGCCATTGGGTTAATTGGAAGGAAAGCAATCAGGTTAAACAAATAGTCCAAGTAAACCAATAAGTAATTTCCTAAACAATGTGCTAGCTTCCTTAAACTCTCAGAGGAAAGTCATGGAAACCATATTGCTTAAACAGAAAATGCTTTGTGGCATTGTCTTTTAAGGATCCTTTCCTTAAGAGGGAAGTTCTAGTATATAGCTCTAGTCAATAAAACAGGACTTCTGGCACTTCCTGACTGGGGGTGCACATGAGCAGAATTGCTGATAAACCTGAGATTTTCCTATGAATGGTGGCTAGCAATAGATTCTAAGTACCCTAAGTAGTTTCTAACTGATAGATTCTAAGTATATATGAGATGCATCTCTCTATTAAATGGCCACTTTCCAGAATCATATGTGCTTGAAATTTCAGATTGAGAATACTGTTTGATTAATCCTGAAACCACTTCACTGTATATTTTCATTGGAATTTTGCGTGTAACAAGCTGTGTCTTTTTGACATCGACCTGGATATTTTTAAGGGACCTCTGTTGGCAGAGCAGAGAGGTTGTCTGTGACCTGATCATCTACAATTTGGACAGACTACCTTCATGGACACCAGCACCACATTTGATCTGGAAGGGATCTTTATCAAGCCAGTCTGGCATTTCAGTGAAATAAGACATTTCATCTGGTGCAGATAATGCTATGTTACGCTTACAGCTGGTAACTAACTGCTGTCTTCCAGTGCACTAGATAAAGCTCACATGGTTGTTGATTTATTTGTAATGGTTTAATTAACCTGATAATTAGATTGTTTTTGTTTATATCAAATTAAAATAAATTGGGTTAATATTTATTTTATGTTATTCTTCCACTTAATTATTTGATTTAGCAATTAAAGCATGTAAAATTGGAAAACTGGAAGATGGGATGATGGAATTTTTTTTGTCTATGGAAATTAGGATCAAGTCTCTGAGGAGTTCTGGGGAAGATAAGATCCAGCATGTGTCCTGATGACAGTGGATAAACTGAATCACTGATTATACCAATGTTTGTGATACTCACCTACAGAGGAAAAAGTAGTTGGGTTTGTTAAGATATTTTGATGCTTAACACTGCATAATGACATTTAGTTTTTTCAAAACTATGCACACTTTCCTGCATCCTTAGGAACATTTAAGGTGCGACACATTTAAAACCTCAGACCAAACAGCTTCTAATAATTATAGAAACTCTCAGACAAATAAATAATTAGGAGAGAAAACTGCTTCCCAGCTAGAGGAAACATATATCACATTTAAAATTTATCACATTTTCAATTGCATTTTTTATTTCTACTAGAGAAAAAAAAGACCTTCAAATTTCCCAAATAAGGAAAAGATTAGGAAACTGTCATACTGTCTTTTTTTTTCTTTTCTTTTCTTTTTTTTGTCTTTTCCTCCTTTAAAAAAAACAAACAAACAAACACAAAACAAAACAAAAACTTAAATATGGATGTGTACATGTGCATGTAAGGACTCTTTTAGATATAGCTGTATGCAGATCACAAAATTATAGAATTGTTTGAGTTGAAAGGGATCCTTAAAAGTCACCTGGTCCAACATTCCTGTACCAAACAAGGACATCTACAGTTAGATCAGATTGCTTGGGTGTAGGTATACAAAAAGGCTTAAGGATGCATTCCAAGGCCTGCACGTGGTAGACTAGACAATCCACAAAAGTGAATGACGAATTCCATTGTAACATCTTACACACCTCAGCTACCAATATGGTCTACTTCACTGCCCCTCAGTAGTCAAATGCCACAGCTGAGGTTATGTGAGGTACCAAAGAATGACAACAGGATATCACAGACAGACTTGGTGGCAGTACCAAGAGCAGAGGTTGGTTTCCTGGTTCCTGGTTTTGTATCCTGAGAAGGCTGTTTCACTTTCCCAAAGCTGGATGAACGATATTCCACAACAAAATAAAAGTACCCTGGAAGAGATAAATAAATGTATGACCCTGCAGGTATATGCTCTGGTGATTTAGTTAGTAGAAATGCTCCGCCAGACAGCTGCAAAGGAATATTACATAATAGCTATGAAAAGCCAATTTTGAGCTCTCTGGAGACCTTCATCCTAGAATTGTATTTGTCCAATGTAAGAACAGAAATACCCCCCAGTGAGCAATCAATATTTCTGTAAGAGTCTCCACTCCACACATCACTCCTTCAGTAGCAAGGAATTAGCTCTGGAGAGATACAAAAGGACACTTTATCTCCAGCTCTCTCCTGCCCTCTTGTTTGCCCCTGAGATAATGAGTAGGGGCAGGTCCTTTGGCTGGTTATTGATAAAAGGATGAAGCAAAGGAGGGGACTTGTACACGGAGAGATCTAAGGTAAGGCTGTAGGTGTTCTTGTTCATTGCAGGGGAGCTGGACCAAATGACCTTTAAGCATCCCTTCCAACTCAAACAATTCTATGACTCTGTGTGGCTGACCCATGACAGGGCTGCAGTTGACAATGAGCCTGAGAACATTAGGCTGAAGCCAGGGCATGAGTGTAACTCAGTCTGTGTGGCTAGCAGTAGACTAACAAGATGGACTAGGGGATTTGTGCCTCTTAGGAAGTTCAGATCTCTTTATCTGCAGTCTGGACTTCACCCAGCAAACAAAGGGTATTTCCATCGAGCAGCTTAGATTTTGAACACTCCTCAGGGGATGGCCAGAGAATGAGCTACACATAGAGCATCACTCACAGAAAACATTCAAGGAATAATGGATGACTGTGAGGATTACTCGATTTGTTCTCAGACAGTCTGAGAATATGGGCGAGAGAAGAGGAGAAATTCTGGCAAATGAGTTTTTCATCATAAAACATATTCTCCCCTCCTCCCCCAACACATACCAGAGTTTATTCAGAAGGTGGCTATTGCATGTGCAAGAGAGACGGAGGTTCTAAAGCTTTTCATCAACACAGGGCTGCCTTGTTGAGTCATCGCAATGATGAATGCTTGAAGCCTGCATGAAAGAGCAGTGCAATTACTGCTGAGTAATAGCAGCAGGTGGAGCTTTTCAGCTCCAGCTGGGCTCTAAGAGGTGATGGTGAATCAATCAGTATGGAACAGACCTTGGTTTTGGAAGGGAAGGGGGTGTGCTGTGGGTGAGAGGTGGTTGGTGGTTTCTTTGTGTGTGCGTGGCTGTTTGTTTTTAAATGCATATTGAATAGCCCATCAACTTAGAGAAGAGAGGACTTATATTGGTAAAGTGTGTCAATCCATGGGATTACTGATGTTAGCTTTAATGTACACTAAAGCTGCGCCTGAAAGGAAATAAATCTGAGGTCTTTGGGGCAAAGTGGAAACTCCACCTGATTTAAAAATAAGGTATTAAAATCTCCAATGGGGCAAAGGCAAGAAATAAAAGAGATTTAAGGTATGTGCAAAAGTAATTAAAAAAAAAAAAAGAAAGAAAAAAAATCCAAAAGTGAAGTCTTCTGATCTTTCCAACAGCTTTGGGGTTTCTGGGTAGATAGTCGGTGGCATAAACTTTTTCATGGTTAAGTACCTGAGAAGGTAAAAGACTAAGTAGCATGGGCAGTTTGTGTTTGAATGAGGGCAGTATGAGATGATGTATGCAATGTTCTGCTCCTTTGCTGCCTATTCTCTGAAAATATACTATGCCTGTAATAAAAAAAAGACTTGGTTTTCAAGGCTTGTCTGCAATGTTTGTTACATGGGATTGTCCAGCTATGACCCACCCAGACATAGCAGGAAAAAGAAAAAAAAAAAAAAAAAGGCAATAAAAACAATTTTGTTTGGGGTTGCAGGAGAAGGGCTTGTTACAAAAAGTTTTATGATAGTCTTGAGTTAACCACTGAGTTCAGACAACATTGTATGTGACCTAATTAGCAACTGAAGCCCAGCCTGTTGAGGTTGGTGTGCTGTGGTTGATAGTTGATATGCCATGTGTTGGAAGAACCAATCTGGAGTCTGACAATGAACATGATGAAATCAGTTATTAGTCTAAAGGATAAAAATACATTGAAAGAGAGAACAGGGAAAGAGAGAGACAGTGGAGGAAGTTGATGCCAGGTCTTATCAGTCTTCTCCTTGAAAATGACATGTGGTGCCTATGAAACCTACTTAAAGTTCCTCTGTGTCACAGGGAATATTTTTGCAGAATCTTGAAAGAAATTAGACAATTACGTATTTAAAAGAGATTCTATTTCTGGTCACCTGTGTTTCGCATGTCTGAGCTGTGCATGGTAGATGATGTGTCAGATAGAAACAGCAAATGGATTATTTATCACCCTGTAGGGAAAAGGCTTGGCCAAAATCAAAGGAAGCAGAGACTCTATTTCAACTGTGCTGAAGAAGAGTTAAGTCTCACTTGCTGCCTGACATGGCAGTGGACTCATTTAGGGGCAGTAGGCCTGGGACCAAAGCACCTCTTTTGGAGCCCGGAGTCCTGAGTTATGCCACAGGCTGTGAGTGACTAGGAAAGTTGCTTCAATGACCTGTAGGGCTGTTTTTCTGCATGTAAAAGTGGGAAAGGGATTACTAATTGCTTCAAAAAGTTATTCCAAGGCTAATAGTTGTGAATTACATCAGTACCTTAGCATAAAAAGTTATTACATATGTATACATTATCATAACCTCAGACTTTTCCACAGCTAAGTATTGGAGTGTAGGAAGTATAGGAAACTCACCATCAAGAATTGAGATGCACAGATTTAGGAGGAGCCTACTAAAATATCAGCCTTTGCCTTCGTTTAGTTCTCCATGGAAGTCCTTATTTTCTTTCTTTTGAAAGAAATAGAAGCTGAAAAAATGAAAAAAAAAAAAAAAGTCTCTCCTTTCTCCCAAGTTCACTGCAGCTTTCTTGCTCCCTTCTTCACTGCCAGTCTACCAACAAACAGGAGATGAGTACACGCATACTGTATTGCTGTATATACTGTAGTGCATTTGTTCTTAATTTGGGGAAGATGCATAAGACTGGACAGAAATATAAGAGTTCTCTAGCTTCAAGCAGAGCATGAAGATGCTTATTAGGTTGCAGCAAGAGCATGTGGAGGGAACCAATTCTTAATCACTAAATTTCTATCATGTAAGTAAGCCGGACATGTATTAATAAAAGGATAAGTGAGAAAGGACAGATGGATGAACTGGAATTGAAATGGTTCATAGCATTTTTGACTCCTTGGTGATGATACTGAGTGAATACAAAGGAGAAATTGAGTTTTCTTACCTGAAAAATCATGATAATTACAAGGTTTGAATTACATGTTGTTTCTTAAATGCAATATTGACTCTAAATCACTGTCCTTTGCCTCTAATCTGTCTGGAAGGAAAAAAGACTAATTTTGTCTGACTATGATTACAATAGATTCAAGAGCTCTGCAATGGCAGAGAGAACCTGGGAGCCTCACAGTCCATCACTCATGTGACATTTCCCCTTGACTCCTACCTTCCTGGGAACAACAAGTCCAAAGAGATTCTGATTTTCAGCGTTCTCCCTGATTTGCAGTTAAAAGAAAAAGAAAAAAGAAAAAGAAAAAAAGGAAAAAAAAAAGTCTTCTGCAAGTTTTTGTATGTTTTGTTCCTATATTAAAACCCGTTGTGGGAATGGATAGAAGAGGATTAACAGTGGCTATCATCTCTTCAATCTAATCTACTATTGACTGAGAAACATCACATCGGGACATCTTGAAGGAATTAACACAAATCCTTTTAAAGCTCTTCAGTGTCTTCTCCATTCCTTTTCTCCCTCCCCAGCCCCTTCTGTGCCCCTCAGTGCTGAATTTGTAGCAGAGGATGTGGGCAGGGAGGATCACGGGTAATCAATTAAGATGCAGACTTCTACCATTTGAGATGCATTATCATGGTCCCACTGACACATCCTGAAACACAAGCTCGATCTATCACATTGCAAATGAATTCAAAGCAGAAGATTAAAGAGGTGGAGAGGCACACAGCCACACTATAGAATTCAATTTAAAAAAGAAGAAGAAGAAAAAAAAGCACAAAAGCAGAAACAACAGAGTGAAAGCTGACTTGTCTGTGGCCAGACGTTACTCTATTCTATAGTTATTCTTTCTGTGGAGTCAGATTGGGAGGGAAAGTTTGGATCAGTGTGAACCATGGGGTTTTATCAACTTGAGATGTGTTGAAAGAAATTACACATAACCCTGTGTTTTATTCTACCTCCCCAAAATAGTGTTTCAGAACCAAAATTGAAAACAGGTGTACTTATTTATTACCTGTGGTCACTCCAGACAAGCAAATAAACTCACTGACAGCTAGGCCAGGGTAAGGACTGGGAACTGCTAATATTTAATGCACCTCTTCTTTTGTGGCCAGTGGTTTCTGAGGTACAAGCTGTCTACTCTTCCCCAAGGTAGGCTGGTGAGTGTGTCTCTGGCATCAGACAATGTAAATCCGCTGCAGTGTGAAAGCAGAAGCACAGCTCTTGCAATTCATGTGTTCTAAGTTAGAGGAGATTCTTTTTCTGCTTCTTCAATTCATTCTCTTTGCCCTCTTGCCCTCATGCAGAGTTGAGATTGAGATCTTCCCACCTTCTCCAGCACTCCTCTCATAGTCTGCCAGAATAAAGAATAGCTTAAATTAAGTTACCTTTTAAGTGATTTAAATCCTTTTTCTCCTCTCCACTAAAGGATTTTGCAAGTGTTGTTTTTTTAAAGTCAGTACGTCGGAGGTGTAAAAGTTTGGGATGAACACTGAATTAATTTGACATTAAGTAGAACCATGCCAAGGCATGGTAAGTACATAGCAAGTCCTCAGGCAAGAGCCCACATTCTTTCTCCCTGGGTCATTGCCTCAGGCATATCCCATTTTTGGGTGTGGAAATCTAAGGCCCCTACGATAGAAGGCAGTAAATGGAACCACAGCCACTTTCTCAGGCCTGACCTCTGTCAGCTCTTGTTAAGCCTAGCAAGGCTTTGACTCTGAACCTGCAAAAGTGTTGTCTGCTGAAATCTGTCTGCTATTTCTAACTTCCTCTGCAAGAAGAGTGAGGAACCGTGGCCAGAAACATACGTGTCCTCTTTCTTTAAAATTAAATTGTCATGTAAACCCCACCATTGGGAGCCTCCATGTGTCACAGCCTGGAGCGGTTGAGGCACCAGAGGGAACAGCGGCTGCTAGGTTCACTCTCTTCCCATCTGTTTGCTCTCAGAGAGCTGGTTAAGGAGCCCCTCTAGTGAAGACAGGAGACAGAAGCACGTAGAAGGTAACAAGGACATGTTGTGGTTTCTTTATCAGCTGTGCTCCAATTTGAGATTTATTTTAATGCTGGGATTAATTTGAGGCTCAAGAAAGGGACAGGCTGTCAGCACTGAGAAAAACCTGCCTGTCAGCCAGGAGGCATGGGGTGAGCTTTATGCACACAGTATTTGCCTACGCCCCTTGCTGCTGGTGCACAGCACTGTCTGCCCTTTTCTCTTCCCCACCTCTGTGCATCCAGCACCAATCCTGACCACTCCATGGGGCAATGGATATATCCATTCAGTGCTTTACCCACATGCAAGTAGAACTGTCTAAGCTTCCTTTGTGCCCCCCACAACGCCCTCGGACAAGCCCCTCTGAAAGAAGGTGCTGAGATAAAGCATCTAGATACATAAAGTCTGAACTATGAATTTATTTTTTTTTTCTGGTTCTGAAATAAGTAAATATTTCTACACTATGCAGGGCAAAACTTTTTTGTTGAGTTTTCTTATAAGCAGTTTTTCATGTAATTCTGTTTCAGAAAGCCTGAAATGCTTCATCAGACGGCTAGCTCTAGCTTAACCATTTTGGAATGTATTTAAATAGCTTGCAACCTTCCAAAGAAAACATCATGCTCAAAATTAGCCTGAAATATTGTGCCTCACATAATCCACTTTGGAAAGCTCACTCATTACTACAAGAAATGGCAGATTCTCAGAGCCTGTGAGGGCATAGGCTAAATCTTAAACAATGCACACCATGTAATGACAACAACCATTTATAGATACTCCAATCAAAATATCAGTTCCTGTTTCTTACTAGCATCCCTTCAAGGACTGATGCCTGGCTTTGCTACCTTTACTTCTGGAGAGGGCAGAAAGGCTCTCCTGCTGACTACCCCATCAAAAGTGACTTATGGACTGGGAACCTGCCAGGAAATACCGGGTTGCTTCCATTCCCTTACACTTTCTGCTTCAGCCCTAAATTATTTTAAAAAATATGACAATATAGTATTTTTTTTCCCAGTTACTCATGGAACTTACAAAAATATTTCAAGGACTGTCTTCCACCATGCTTTTAAAAATACCTGTCAAGCTATACATGTTTTATTTAATAGTCTCTTTGGTCAAGCAGACCTCTCAACAGAGAAAACATAACATTAACTATTTCTGTGAAGTACCTACTGAGATCTGGGCTGTGAATCCTGATGAGAGGGGAAGGGAAGAAAAGGGAAAATATATTTACTTTGCCTCAGCAAAGCAGCACATCTGGAAAGGAAATTCTACTGCAAAATCCCAGGCATAATCCAGCTATTCTCATCTGAAAAATAAAGGGGCAGCAAATGAGTTCCTTTAAAATGAGAGCAATTCATAAGCTGGACCAGATGCATCCCTGATGTACATGGCACTGTGATAGCCCTCCTATCCCATGATCAGGAGCACGTACATCTCATCAAGCAGTGCTGGTGAGGAAATAGGCTCCATCCCCAATGCAGCCTTCTTTTCCTAGTGAATCCACTCCCAGGAATACTGATGAACCTCACCAACCCTAGAGTAATTGCTTTTGGCCAAAACAGAGAGAAAATAAACAACAACCCCGTATAGACATAAACACCACATTAAAGTCAGACTAGGAGTCCAAAAATATATCAAACCTCCACCTCACCAGCAAACAGAATTCCACATCCCTGTGATGGAAACTATAGAACAAGGAAGTCTGGGCTTCTACCTGCTGCTGAGTGCATTTCCAGCTCAAAAACAACACCTGGCACTTTGTTTCTTCAAAGAGGACTTTACACACCTGAAGTCCTTCCATCATCCCAAGGGAGGGAGAGAAAAAATAGAGTTGTGGGGTAAGTATTTGTATGAATCCAAGTCCAAGCATACAGACTGATAGTTAAATAGACACACAGCTAAACAGTACCTAAACCTGAAAAAAAACATGGCCAGAGAAGATGGTGATGTATTCCTTTACTTTCATTCCCACTTCCTTATATGTGTGCCTCCTGATAGTCATCTATCACATTCTGATAAAAGTGGGCACTTGAGAAAGATCTCACTCCTATCAAAGCTTTCTGTATTACGTTGTCATCCCCCAGTTTCAGAAAAAAAATCTCATGTTGGCTCAACCACTCATTCCATTCCCCTCAGCACAAACATTTTTTCCAATATTGAAAACCTGACTGTCTTTGTTAATTAAGAGGCCAGCCTTAAAAACATCATAATAACAATGCTGGAAATTCAAAACATTACAGAGATTTGAGGTAGGATTTTAAAAGAAAAAAAAACACCCAGAAGTAGGCCATTGGTTTTGGAGAGGCTGGGAATAATGCCAGCTTCATGCAGAAAAGCACACACATGTGTGGAAGTATCATACTGAGCCTTTCAGTACTTCAGCTGTTTTTGAAAGGCCAGCTTCTAATTTAATTTTGAACAGAAAATGGTTGAAACTAACTGGCTTCTATAAAAAGTTGGAGCCACTGAGACGGGATAATTACTTTTCCTTTGCAGATTTTACAAGTTGTAAGTCCTGCGGAGATGACTGGAAGATCTGCTGTGACAGACAGGTAAATAACTGTGAGGAGCTGCCCCCAGACCCCCTCCCCAACCTCTTCTCACTTGTCCTGTGTCCTCCTGATCTTTCTTCTGTCCTTTCCTTTCACACCAATGTTCTTTACTGCCTGGCCAAAGACCCTTTCTTTAGAGTCAGCTTGACCCTCCTTTTTGCTGGACAAGTCCAGGTAGCCATAGTAACTTAAAAATAGCTACGAAGGCCTAATTTCAGATAGAATCATTTCAAAAATAAATAAATAAACCATGTTTTTTAATGATAGAAATCCATCTGAAAACATAATAGATGTGCCAAGACACTGTCATCCCCGAAAACACTTGAATTGTCACTTCTCAACCCATAGCTCCCTAAGGTGCCAGTGCTATCACATTTTTAGATACCTTTATTTCGCTAACTGAGGACTTGTGGACAGCACCTCACAGAGCCACATGTCTCTCGCTGATCAGAAAATTCATCCATCCTATTTACATCAGGCAGCAAAGATTTCTTTTTATGATAAAGGTCTGCCCATCCCCACCTCCTCCCGCAAAGTTAGCACCTCCCTGCAGTGCTTGATGCTTCCTTTGCAGTATGACATTACCTTCCAGCCTCAGCAGCCAGTACAAAAGACTGACGTTTTGCAGGTTGCTGTTGTCAAGAAAAGAAACATTTGGATGATAGAGGCCTGTGCCTTAGAACATTCTCCTACAGCTACAGTGGAACGTATCACAGTCTTGCCGCTTTAGAGGAAAGAGGAATCGGTCAGAGTTTATTTGCTCACTGCTTCATTGTCCTTCATCTGTGCACCTTCTCACAACCTTCTCTGCACTCCCTCCCTCTTCCCTTTCACCTCTTCTGTAGACATTTTTTCATCTTCAGATACATTTTCTGTACAAAAGGATTGTGCTTTATCGCTTTTGAACTCCTTTTCTCAACATGAGCTATTCCCCTAATCATATGTATCCACCTGTCCTCCCAGCAAAGCATCCCTTACAAGAAATGTCCAAATTCTTGAGATTTGTCTTTCCAGTTTGAAGATTGTAATCACTGTCAATCACTTTTCTCTCAAGAAAGTTTAGGGATTCTCTGAAGCAAATAATTGGACAAAAATGCTGTAGGTGTAACACCCAACCTATGATAATATTTTCCATTTTAAATTGCCAGAGGATTTAGTCAGACTAAATGCATTCCTAATCCTCGTGTCTTTCATGATCCTAAATTGAGTAGAAGGTATATTTGCATGGGGAATTAATGAAACAAAAGTGCCAGTAATTGTATTCTGCTCAGGACCTAGAAGGAACAATACCCACTTAACGGGACTTTTTAAGTTTGCATACAGGCATGTTTTAGAAATTAAAGAATAAGGAAAGAAAGACAGAAGAAGAAGAAACAGAACACTATTACTGTAGATCACTACAGCAAAAAAATCTATGCATTTAATTTTCAAACTGAAGATTGAATGACTTTGTAAAGAAACTGATATTTTATTATTTTATTGACAGCAAGTTATCTCACTATTTTTCCCTTATGAAAAGAAAAATAAATAAAATGAAAAATTGCAATCTCATGAAGCATATTTTGGGGGGAGGTTAGGTTTTTTTGCCTTTTTTTTTTTTTTTTTAAGGGAAATTTATTCAAAAAGAAAAACCCTCAGTTTAGAATTAAAAAATCATTCTTCATTGGAAAAAGCTTAACAATGAAAACCGGCTAATCCCATTTACATCTTAAAGCAAGCAAGGTGAATATAAATCTGTTATTAGTTACAGTGGACTTCTCAGGACAAACCAATTCTCAGGGCCAAGTTTAACCCTACTACACAAGGAATTTAATGATGTGAACTAAAAATAAATGTGGAAATCTTTATTTTGCATTTTTTTTAACAGTGACTCAAATGGCATGAATCCATACCTAGCTGTCAGCTAAAGATACAGAAAGACAGAAATGGTTGAATTTTACTTTTACCTATGCTTTGTACCAAGGGGGCAAACACTCTATTTTTAATCATCTTTTCCCTATTTAAGAAAGGGCTGGCACTTCCCAGTGCAGCCCCTCTATCTGGGGAGCTGCGGGACACTTATTTCAGACCAAGAGTTCAAAGATGCCTGAGTCTGTACAGTGACCAGCCAAACGAATGCATGGTTCCTACTGAGCCAGTGCCTTTAGATAGGAAGATATGAAACCTCTGCCAATTCAGTGTTTCAGACTGTGTGGCTTCATCATTTGCAAGCCTGAGAGTGTAAAAGCATCTTGTCACAGTTCTTGCAAATAGCCTATTGACCTTTTCCCAAGTTTTTGCACAGCTTTCCTGATGCTACATAAAATAAAACCTTTCCCTCTACATTCTGCAGCACCTCATTCAGAGGGGATTGCAGAGCACAGAGATTCTCCCTGGATACAGACCTGCATGACCTTCAATCACCAAAGATGATGCACCAACAGTGGCAGTGGCAATTTCTGCTTTTAGGTGCAGTGATTTCCCACTTCAAATTGTGGTGCATGGATTGACGTGACATGGTAATTGTCACAAGAGACAAGATTACCCCTGGACACATGCTGATTTCAACCAGTAAGAGAGAGCCACAGTCTGAACTTTGTGTTTCAGCTTCATGATGTACACAGAATAGTCAGCTTTTCTGGGTGGGGATTTGGCTTTGTTCTAGCTTCAAGCAGATGGGCTTTGCATTGTCTTCTGTCTTTCCACACTACCAGCTGCGCTCTGGTGCCTATGATTAAGGTACCACTCAACCTCTGAACCTGCACGGGACATTACTGTTGAAAATACTGGATGCCTCTACTGAATGACAACAAGACTGATATCTGCCAACTGCAGCGCTTCCTTACAAAATCTACTTTTTCTCATTATGTGTATTAATGTTGCTGTGCTTCCCAAACCTGTAGGAAAGTTGTTTGCATGAGTTATGTACCATACAGCTTCTAAAGACTTCACAATACATCTTCTGAAATGTTTAAATTGAAATCTTTGAAGAGACTTTTGCCATTGATGAACAATAAATTTTTGCAAGATTTATCTGCTGAATAGGTCTTTGGTTCATGGATAGTAAATTAAATGATTTGCTAGGCAATAGGATGTCAGGATTCATGTTTTTACCCTTTGCATGGGAGGGAAGTACGGTGTAAACCTTACAGGCAGAACTAACAACATCACATGTGATTTGAAAGGAAGTAGACAATAGTAACTAAAACAATCTAATCTACAGGGTAAATGATTTATGCTGAATTCTCATTCAGTCTGGAGTGACTTTGTGTGATTTATCCGTAAAATGGTTTTGCAAGAGAGAAAGGTTAACAGTTCCTGATTGCCAGGCAGCTTTGGAGATGCAAGATTTTGGTCAGCAGTATGGATTACAAAGTGCATAGGAAAAAAAGGAGCAATTAATATGGGTATTAACACAGGACGGTCATTTATAGCTTGCTGGATGGGAGCTCTTGCTTTGCTGCTATTGTGAAGCACCACAAGCCTTACTGATACCATGGGAAAACAAGTTCATGGCTCAGGCTCACATGAGAGGTTTGACCATCCAGACATGTTCCCAGCAGTTATAAGAGATTTATAAGAGCATTCATGTAGCTGACATACTTCTGTGTTTACATAATGTGAGTGAGTACACGCATACTACGCTTACATAATTCCAGCAGGATCTTGGTTTTGACAAGTCCCTCGGAGTCTAAAGTACTGCGGTGACATCTCCATAGCTGGTCTGTTCTGCCTTCCCTGTGCTCTTGCTGTATTTTCCAATTCAAAAGACAAGAGTCTACAGCGCATATGTACAACTAGGATTCATGCTGTTGTACACTGCTAACAAACAGGTATTTGTCTTCCCCAGTGCCCAAGGGGTTCCTTCTTGTGCTCTTTGAGGGAAAGAAACAATACCTCCACTCAACTCATTCCCCAGAGGAAAGCAACCAGCTTTGAAAATGCATCAAGAGCTGTGGCAGGCCTGTGCTGCCTGGGCGGTGAGCCCCATTCAGAGTCTGTGAGGAAGCTCAGTCCTACAAAGTGCTAAAATGCTTTAATGGACAGAAGGACCCCCACAAGGCAGTTCAGAAATAATTTGGCTGCCATCAAAATGAGCAGCACCTTCTCTTCCTGCCCTGCAAAGCCTTGGGAAAACTGATCACAGAGACTTTAGTGCTGGCTCTGGACAGTGGTTATAGGACTTCTGAGAACAGCCTGGAAGGGATGGTTCAGATTTGTTAGACATTTTTCGTTTCCTTTTCCCTTTACTAGATGGAATATTGAGTGTAAAGATACAGAACAAATGTACATTTAATTAGATAAGGCAACCTAAAGAATCTGTCTGTTTTGCACCAGCATGAAAGGCCTGATTTCTCAGACCTGAAATTCTTAGTCCTATTTCCATTTTGCCACAGGCTGAATTTTACTTTCAGTGAGTTTTACCTTAGGCCTAAAATAGATCCTTAACAGGTCAACTGACTGCCAGTTTGACTGAAAATACAAACAGCGTTTCCCTTAATTTAAGAGGCTGGAATTAAATACACTAATCTTAGAAGGACTAAATAGAGTTTGATATCTTCATCTGAGCTCCTTACTCACAGATAACTGATAACCAGAGAACCCCACCAAATTCTCACAGGTTTGCAGTTTCAAAACACAGAAAACAGAGAAACAAAGCTTAGCTGGTGATGAAAGGTCAACAAGTAAAAGGAAGGCTGTTCCTGAGATGAACACAGAAACATAGTTCTGTTTTGTATTACCCAAAAATACCAGTGGGGCTCTGGAAGGATAGATATAACAAGGTCCACCTGAGTACACAGGTTGTCAGGAAGTTGTTCCCCAATGCAGTAGGAACACAACCTCTGGAAATGCTATGATTCTTGCATTCTGTAACCCATTTGGGGTAAAATGGATGTCTTAAGACTGCTTATTTCACTTGCTTCTGGTCTGCAGCAAAAGGTGCCACCTTCTTTCTATATGGCAAAATAGGGATGGTTTGCACAACTGCAAGATTCTATGTATCTGTGCAAATTCTTTGTAGCTAGTGCTTCCTTTCAGGGGGTGTGCAACATCATATCTGTAAAGTGGTACTGTTTTAGGATCCATCTCAGAACTGGATTTTATTTTTCCCTTTTCATCAACTAGCACCCATCTCCATCACTGGTGTTTAATTACACTGGCTTTCTTGTTTTCTGTCTTTAGGTTCTTATAGATGAGTGAGTGTAATGGATTAGAAAAAGGTTACATAGCTTTTTCCAGCCCACACAAAACTATTCTGACTCTACTCCAGGCAATTTTTCCCTTTTTTTCTTAGAGGTGCTTCAGTGAGGGCTGTTTTTGAACTGATGGGCACATATCATTTACATAAGTCTCTGTTTCTTCAGTGTCACTGATTTCTAAGATATTTTTAGCCTCTTTTTTTTTTTTTTTTTTTAAAATTATTTTTCTACTGGTAAAAAAAATGTGTAGCTTCATGGGTTTTGTTTTTTGTTGTTGTTTTTCTGTATAATCCTTAGGGATCATCAGCCTGGTATGTGTATTCCACCTCTAAGTTGCCTCCTACACTGGTGAAAGATAGGATATGTCTTGCTGTAGGTTTCTTATTCTAATAGCTGTACTTACTTTCTGCAGGATTTCATCCTCAGCAGCAGTGGCAGCAATCATAGCCTGCCCTTCTTCTCCCACCCAACAGATTTTGGAGCGCTTTCTAAAGTAAAAAAAATACAACTGAACTTATGAAATCACACTCTGTGTGTCTACTTGTTTATCCTTTCCATTAATTTACCACATGTAACTTTTTAACTTGATGGTTGTTTTCAGCTAAACTAACAGAGGATTACTCATCTAAAAAAATGTAAAGTTCTTGTAAATTGATGTTGGTAGTCCTGAAAAAGAGAAAGTTACTATTAATATTCAGAGAGGAAAGGAAGCTGAAGGATGTCACAACTAAAGAGGAAAAGTCCATCAGTGTTTGCACCTTGAGACACCAGAGAATCTATCCATGTATGCAACCAGACTGAGTTTGCTTTGCTGCTCTTAGAGAGACATACTGAACGCAGACTTGGCTTTGCACCTCCATGGAGGTATGAGCTGGGACTTCCAAAAATTCACCTTCTCCAGTTCTCTCCATTGACCCCTGCATTTGAATCCCTTGTCTATTGTGCATGTTACACATAATAACACTTAGTTTGCCGATTCACACAGCCAGCCAAAATAAGAGTTTTCCTATGGCAACTACCTCACCCAAGGAACTTTTCCTGTCCTTGCAGGCTTGCAGGTGAGGATTTCAAACTACCTTCACATCACATTGCTTTATCTTTCCACCGAGGCTAAAGGCTTTCAGAAAGCCTTCCTACATTCTAGTTAATTTAGCCTCTTTTGAGTAGCTATAGCCAGGAGCTCTGGTTCTCTCCAAAGTTGCCAAAGGCTCCCAGCCATACTTTTCTGCCATTTTTCCTCAAATCTAAATGTTATCTGCATGAAACAGATTTTACTGGAGAGACTGTTTCCTAGGGAAATTCCCTGGGTGACCAAAACGTGCCAGCTGTCAGCTTGCCAAAACTGTACCCTAAGGCAAGCATTAAATAAAGGTAAACATGAGTGCCCTGAGAAATCCAGAGACAGACCAGATACAGCAAGCAGAGAAGAAAGTATTAGAAGTCACCATGAAAAATGATGTCTGTTTCTAAGTAATGGGAAATGTTACAATTTTAATGGAAACTTGTGTTAATTGGTGATGTAAATCACGGAGAATAAGCTGACCACTCCCTCAGCTGATTTGTGAAATAGCCTTTCTATTTTAATTCCACTGAGCTGATACAAGCCTACCAAGATCCTTCAGCTTTACAGGAGAAAAAACAATCATAATAATGGGACATGTAGTATCCTTCATCTCTAATCTGCGCTCAGAACTTCTCTGTACCTTGAAGACATTCACAAATGTAACTGTCCTGTCCTTTCGCCCTTCCCAGAAAGATGGTCTATACATTTATCCCAGTTATTAGATAACTACCATCTGGTATCTTACTAGAAACATCATTAACTGCCCAAAATCCTAAAAATAGATCTCTTAAGATTTTTCACCTGACTTCCGTATTCTCTATAAAAAATACAGTTACTCCTTCATTTTATTTTTATCACAACAACATATACATGTGTATTGCAGTCCTATAATTATCCACCTCTTCAGTTGAAGTAGTAGATCTCCTTAGTGTTTTGACAAGAGTCTACTATCAAAAATAAACCAACCATGTGATTTTTTTCCAACCTTTGCCCATTGCTTTACACAGCGGAAAGAATTTATGTTTTCCATCTACGATTCCAGTGTTTTAGCACTTGTATTTTACTATCTTTCTTGATAAACTTAAACTTGAATTTTACTTTCTTCACTTCTCTTTGGTTTGTTTGAATTGCGCTATTCAGAAATCTCTCAGCACAAAGCATTTAGACAGTTCTGTCACTGTTCTGGTGAAGCTCTGAACAATATATCTGTTTTGAAGCTTAATAGCTCAACATGTCAGAACTTAAGGTTCCTCTTAAATTCAAATGCCTTTTTTTTTTTTTTTCCTACCAAGACTCTCTTAAAGACACAGTGCTCTCATCAAGGTCAACTTTTCTCAAGCTCTTGCAGAAATTATGAAGCATTCTCCACCAATTATGGTTTTCCTTGTGTTCTCATGCATTTTTCTATTTCATGGCACTTTTACTACACTCCATTTCAGGAGGAGGTACTTTCTTCCCCATATTTCCCACTCCATATCTATCCCCACAAACAGCAGCTCACAAAGCAGCTTCCCAAGGATAGTTTCAAATTCCCCAAGCCTACCACCCTCTAGTACCAACCAGTTTGTTCCCAAGAACAGTGATTTCCTCTGTCTCAAGTAATTGTCTCTGTTCAATCTGCTGCAGCTAATGCAGGAGTTCCCTCTAGATGCAACCAGGTTATACATCTGGTCCCTCAGGCTGCTGACAACTCTTTCACTTATCTAGCTCCACAACTGAGCTTGATAAAAACAGCAAGCATTAATCCCCTTTTCATCTCTCCAAAAGTTCAAAACCTGTCAGTCTAGCAGATGAACTTGTGCACTGACACCACATCCCTGACCACACTGCGAGGCAACCATTCTACCGTTATTAACATTGAGCAGGAAGGAGGCACCCCCGGTTAAACACTGGAAAACTAATATTGGGCTTTCAGAAACCACTTCTTAATGATCATTCACAAACCTCCAGAAAAATCTCATTAGCAGCAATAGAAACCCCGGAGCTGTGCAGAACATATCCAGCATGTGTCGAAAGAGACCATTAGTTTGCCTCCTGATGAAAGAAGCCCATGAGTCACAGTGCAGAAGTCACCGGAGGGGGCAACAGAGATTTTGAAAACAGTGGAAAAGGACATCTAAGCAATCTAAGGGGAGACCCAGCAGCAAAAGGGAAGTCAGAAAACGGGTAGCTGTAGACATTCTGAACTGAAAATAAACAAGCAGTGTCAGGTTTAATATTTTTCAGCTTTTGAGGCAGAATGCCAGTTTCAGCTAATTTGGAGGAAATATCAGGATGAAGTACAAAATGATCTCTGTTACATGAGGTCTCTTATCAGAAAACAAGTTCAGCACCCTTGGTATGAAACTTGACTGGATCTTTTTCAAAGTAATTGTCTTTTTCCTCTTTTTCTTTTGCAAAATCAATGATTTTACTTTTCAAGAAAATAAAGTTCAACCAGAAATTCTTCCTTATAGCAAAACTAAAACATTCAAGTGAATGGATTTTAAAATGTCTTAAAAGTTGTAACTACTTTCCAGAATCTTCTCTGCCACATTACATCCAGACAATATAGAGAGAGATGCTGCACCAAGAATCTTGCTTTTAGCTCTACAAAAATAACACCTGAAGTTTTGACCTAAGTGTCTCTAACATTTACATTCCTCAGGCACCCTCATTTTTAATGATGCTCAGGAACATTTTAGAGATTCAGCTGCTTGTGTCTTTCCATTCTCTTCCTCCACTTCTCTGTCAGAGCCAGCCTTCATCTTCTCCAGAGAACCAACTCTTGCAAAGTGCCAGGTATGCTCAGCTGACATTTAACTGATCAGAAATACGGACTGCTCAGCCTCCTGAAATATCCACTCAGATCTTTTTAGGACTTGCCAGCTATACTGGTCTATGATGTAAACTAATTGGGATTGGGACAAATGTTCACAATCCCTTTTTTTTTTTTTTTTTTTTTAGATAAGCTGGAACAAGAACTGAGTTATTCTGATATTACGGCTACCCTGAGACTTGTTGCTTCTAATTCTCATATTAGATCAATATCATCCGATATCTGGTTAATTTTTTGAGCACAGATGTTGCCTCATCACCAGTACAAAGACTGATATCAAGGCAGAATATTGCACTGTTCAGTGTCAAGATTTTATAGAAGTTTCACATTATGGTTTCTTGTCAGCTAACTTTCAAACAACAAAAATCAACTTTTCAAGTCTGTGTGAAGAAATAAAAATGTTGCTTACGGAATCTTAATGCCTGAAAGGCAAATGAAATGATGCCTTACCTTATATTGGTCCCAAAGATTTAGCTGCAAGATTTTAAGAGAATCTAGTCCTGGTTATATGTGCAGGCCTTCCTTCCCTACCTGTATTCTGCATTCTGTCTTCTGTTTGTATGAGCAACAGCCCCACAAATTCACAAAAGTTGTCTTCCATCATTTTTAATGTAATGCAACTTCCCACACTTCGCTGTTTGCAAACACTGTTTATCAAAGAGGAGAGTGTAGGATATAAACCTCATGCTTACATTCTCCTGTATTCATTCTGAGAATCAATCTGAAATACAAAGGAAGGAGCTTAAAGCTGCCAATGGTAATTAAGAGTTTTGTGATGCTGTACGTGCCTCAGCCTACAACTGATGAGAAATACTCCTTACTTGAGGATGATCTTTCACATTAAAAGGCTGCTGCAACACAAATGTTGCCCTCCATTACATGGAGAGACTTAGTCCATGACCTCTTTTGTTCTCCACTACCTCTTTTAGTATGAGTGGGTCAGAACCCCCTGACTGCTGTGGGCACAATTATGCACTGAGCAGGCTGGCAGGAGAACAAAGAGAAGTCAAGAGTTAATGATCACCTCTGCAGTTGCCAGAGGTCCATATGTACTTTGAATAGAAAGCATTTTACACCATTATCCAGCATGGCTAGTGTGGCTTTCATGTGCAGGCAGGGGTTGAGGGGGGATGCAACAGCACTTTGAATCAACTCTACACAGCAAACATTTCTGCCAAACAGAGTAAGAAATCTGCTACTGAAATCTGCATGATCTCTAGTGCTTCCTCCATGACCCCTGTCTCTCCTTGCCACCTGAGCTGGATTTCCAGGGTAAAGCAGCTGATGTGATCATTCCACCTGATTTATTGCCTCAGACTGCTAAAACCTTGAATATGGGTGGAAGTGGGCTGGAGGAGAGAAAGTATCCAATGTCAGAAGACGAAGCTTCATTTTTCCCACCCACACAGCATTTGCCTGAGGGAGAGCTGGGAACAATGAAGAGGGCAGCCTTGTTTAAGCGTTTGTTTTGTTTTGCTTTGCTTCTGCAAATAGAAATAAAAAAGGAAAAGAAAATCCCTGCTAAAAGTTGAATGTGGCACTTCTTTCTATGTTTTTTTCTTGTAGGGGCTTCTCTATGTCCTTTCTCCAGAGTGGGAAGAAAGTCACAGAAATCGCGGTGCTCTGGGAATTAGATTTTAAGTGTTCATATAAAACAAGCAGAACAACAAGAGTAGGATCTCAAGAGATTTCATTTCCTGGATCACTTGGAGGTCCCTATCTAGTCAAACATCTCAACTCTTCCAAATGCTGGTATTTCCCTATGCTTTATCCACCCTTCCCCACTGCTAAAACAGACACTGTTCTGTTCTCTATATGTACACTAACCTGCAAAGGGAAATGTTAGAAGGCCTGTTCAAAACAAAACTCCTTCTTGCAGTCTGAACCTTGAGAGACCAAATTGGTGAATGTATACAAACTGTCTTAAATAAATCTGCTCCAGTTGGATTCTATATATATCAATTCCAGCTATGTGCAGGCAATAGATGATATAGAAAGTGTTGAACATGTACTGATTTGCATGGTAAGACAAAGCAAGAATGCTGTGCAAATATAGATGAGGGAATTTGAGGCCTTGGCCTCTGAGTAGTTACTGAACATTGGAATAGTGATGGAAGAAAGCCTGGGTAGGAGCAGATGTGAAGTGGTGAGGGGTCAGGCTGCTTGCCAGTGTGAGACAGAACGTGACACCAAGAAGAAGAGATATATAAGCATGGAAACTAAAGATGGGAAGGGAGGGTAAACACGGGGAACTGAGGCAGAACATTGCATACTACTGCAGAGGATTGTACAGTCTGACAAGAGACAGTGTGATTAAGGGAATATCTTCTTTGTTGGAAGAAAATGGTAACTGGGTCCATTTGCCTGACACGTCTTCTTCTGCTTCATTAGAGAGTTTGGGAGAGCTGTCACCAACAAAACTTCTGAGTACAGAATGATCTTTCTTTAGATGAGAAAATTAGCTAGGAACAGACTGGAAGGAAAAACAGAAAAATTGAAATTCATAGAAGCGGTGTGAAGCCAGTTTAGAAATATTTCATTAGAAGCACAGGATGTCTGTGGCACAGCTTTAAGCAAACAAGGGAGAAAACTGTATACACAAATGGTAAGGTTTGTGAATATATATGTAAATATCTTCCAAAAGCTAGACTAGTCAGGAGTGCCAGAATCAATGAGAGGATTTTACAGCCAGTACACAGTGAAAACGTTGCAGTCTAGTTACTACTTAAAAGCTGTTCTGCATACAGACATACTTCAGCGTATACTTAAGTGTTTCAGCAAATCAAGGTTGAAGCACTGTCATTGTCCGTTCAAAGGGACTTCATAATTATCACTAGATTCCCAGGACAGCATGAAATAATGAAGGATTTTTGGCATCTTTTTTTTTTTTGTTTGTTTGTTTTTTTTTTTTTTTTTTTTTTTTTTTTTACATCCGATTTCTTTAAAAAATAAACTAAAATTAGATTACATGTCACAGATGACCTGATCTATATGCAGAGGGAGCACTGTGTCTTCCTCAGATATCAAAATAATTCTATATCTTTCATCTGGTGTTGGATTAAGACATACCTAATGCAACATGTGATTTGTATTAAAGTGTTAATCTGTAACACCTGCAGTTCACAGAATTTTGAAGCAACTGAAACTTTCCTTTCCCAATCCACTGTTCATGCAGTGCTTACTTGCAAATGGCTTTTCTAAGTTGGCTTCCAATTTTGAACTAAAGAAATGTAATTTAGACTTGCTATTTATGAAGCTTTACTCATTTTCCTGCTCCATCACAGATTCCCTGTGTATCTGTAAGGAAGCCATATAGGGTGAGATTCAAGCACAAAATTGGAGCTTTTATTCCCTTGAAAATACTTTGTAGATCTGACCTTAGTCTTTATGACTATCTACAAAATATATGCAGCGACACAGACATACAATCCCTTCAGATGTAGCTTGTAGTGAATTGAGATTTTTCTGCCCACCACCTGTTCATTACAGGCCTCTCCTTCCTTTATAACCAACCTGCATTATGAAGTTGTAAGAGCATTTTATAGTTGTATTTGTAGATGTCTTCAAGACCAAGTCAGCTAGTTTAGCCTAAATTGTTACAGAAGGTAGACTGGGCTATTGGCAAAGCTGAGGAAGCTGAGGGGGAAATAATGCCTGTAAGATGGTCAATTTAATAAAAACAGTGGGCAAGGGATAGCTTGAAGAACTACAGTTCCTATGGAGAGGACACACCTGCCTCTTAGAGAGACACAGTCATGATTCTTAGTACAAGGAACATACAAATATGATGTGGGTAGACAGTCGGGTTACTATTAGTGCGCAGTAATAGTAAGTGCAAGCAAGTTAGTGTCTGGCTTGCTAAAGATGAAGATGTACATAGCCAGTGGTATAAAGAAGCAACACAGTCAGAAGTTAATGTATGTCATGGCATAGGATGAAAGAAAATGAGAACAGACCAAGCTAAATGCATGGCAAGAAGACAGGATAAGGTTAAGCTGTGACAATAAGCAGGCATCAAAGAATAAAAATCGTGTCTGAGAGTGCGGGTTGGTTAAGCAGCATCATACAACAGATCAGGCTTAGACTACTTTTCATATGGTGGGACTCTAATCACCTGGAAGCATGGTTACCACCAGATGCCTGTTGTAGCACTGGATGGTCTCTGCAGGGTTCATCAGAGCATTCAGTACTGTGGCAATGAAGCCTACATAAGCAACATGTACTCATCCATGCTAGGAGAGCAGTTCCTTTCACAAGAGGAAAGCACAGTACAGGGGAAAAAAAATCACATCTACCAAAACTCGAGTTGGGGGGAGGGGAGGGGGGGGGAAGAGAGAGAATTTTGGAGAGATCCTTTTCTAGTGTGATCTTCTTGCTCGTGTTGAGAATTCTGACTTCCAATGATCTCTAATACTAGTAAGCTGTGCTTTCTTTGATGAGATCTTTGAATCAAAGATAGGAAATGCTCATAAAAAATGCTTTTCACTCAGTGTTTGGGTGACCCTGTGGGAATGTAAGATTGAGCTCTAGAGCTGCAGGATTTCCAGGTCACTCGGTAGTTATCACAGTGTCATGAAATCTGGTGCTTCATTCTATGGCTCCTGAAACGCTGTGACTATCTGTGAATTGCAATTGCATGAATAAAAAACGACAATTCAGTTAACATCAGAACTAATAATGACTGTTTTTCTACTTATTTACATTGCACATACGCCCTCTTTCCTCCTGCCCCTACTCAGCTTCTCCTCTGCATACCCAACTCTTCACCATGGTCCCTAGCTTCAGGGCTGTAATTGTGTGCTGTGTAACATCTGTGGTTAGTTCAGCCCATGCTGAGAGCTCGTGTGCTTATCTGGAAGCTACTTCTTCAGTGGCAATATTAATTCAAGGCTTTCTTTTTTACTCTGCTGCCAATTTTTGTGAAACTTGTCAGACCTTTGTAACTCTTCTGCCCTTTTGCTGACTCCTGTAGGATCAGCCAACTTGTTCAAGAGGGTCAGACAGGAAAAGGGATTGATGGACACAGGTTTCAATCACATTACCTTAAAGAATCAACCCTTAAAAACCCATTATGGACAGAGAAGAATACTCATAAGATCCCTAAAGATTAAAAACTGAGTTGCCCTAAGAGCACCTCAGACCTGTTCCAAAATATCTCATGATTTTGTGGGCAAGATTCATTATATATTTCCAGGTTCAGCTGCTAATCCATATAAGCTTTACATCTCTGTGACCTCTTTTAGCCTTTGAGATAGCTTGCTTTCTGCTGGTGCATATCCTTCTAGAAAGATGTGATTGATAGCAGTGAAGGGCCATTCCTGTTAATTTGTTTCAAAACTATTTTTCTAAACTTGAGGAGAAGGAAGGCACCTCTTCCTCTCCAATCCCATAGGCTGTACTCTGTAAAATGGCTACTAGTCCCTAATCAACTGGAAAACTCTGCAATGCAATTCTGCTCCTCTCAAACACAGGGTAAAAATAATTAGGCTTTGCTGCCACAAAAATCACTTTTATTCTAAGGGTTTATTCTTTCAGGTTCTTCTTAGTCCCCTCTCCTGTACTCAGAAGTGTTCATTTATTCTTGGAACACACATCCATTTCTTCATTTGTGCTCACATCTGACATAAAGAATTCACTGGGAAACTGCCCCTGAAGGGGCAGCTGAGTTTTCCCACAGCTATAGCCTCATTATCCTGATAGCCTCTGCACTGGAAATGTATCAGCAGCTAAGGCATGCTGGAGTGCTTGAGAGGAGGGAGGCACAGTAGCTCATCATGCCCCGGAGGCTGCTCAAATTGATGCCAGGGGCTATCTGAACCAGAAACAAATTGTGCAAGTGGCTTTTAACCACCCCAGTGGGATGGTAGGAAAGCGAGTCCAAGCCCTTCACTACTGTTGGAAGCAGAGAACTCCCTTAGTGCTGCCTTAGTTAACTACAGTGCTAACCCAGCAAAGCTGCTGGCAGCATGCAAGAGCCTTGGGGGCTGGCATGAGGCCTGTCTGCCAGTCCCA
Organism: Coturnix japonica; assembly: GCF_054131305.1. NCBI lineage: Eukaryota > Metazoa > Chordata > Aves > Galliformes > Phasianidae > Coturnix > Coturnix japonica. The sequence goes on along the minus strand of NC_140663.1, from coordinate 50,636,887 downwards.
CACACCTGCCTCTTGCACTTCCACTGCTTATGAGCCCACAAGCTTGCCTGCATGGATTCTTTGAGCTCTGTCCTGTACTTAATCACAAGTGTGAGCTGGAAGCAGCTAATCTGCTTAGAACCTTGCAAGGAAAACCTTCTCCTCTTCCTCCTGTTACCATCTCAGAATTCCAAATCCCATCACTGTCAGCACAATGTTTGTGATTTCTTCAGATTCATTGCGCCCTGTTATTGTGAATCACTTTCTTCTCTTCACTTGTCCTCTAGGAGTTATCCCTGACTTCCAGGAAACCAAACACTGCCAACTGGCTCATCCATCTGTGAGCAGAGGCCCAGCAAGTGCTCACTCCTCTGTCCAAAGGAAAAAGTGGCTCTGCCTGTGCAAAGTGCCATCAGGTGCATGCCAGCCACAAACCAGAAACCATTGTCTTCTCCTGCATTAGTGAAAATATTCAGTGTGAACCTCAGATGCAACTTCTAACATCAGCCAGCCACTCCTGTGATTCACAACCTAAAATGGCATGGCTAACTTAATAGAATCATTGAAACATAGAACAATAGGATCACAGAAGTAAGGGACTGTAGGCTCATAGAGTCATAGAACCATAGAATCATATAGATTAGAAAAGAAACTTGGAATTCCTGATCTGGTATCTACACTTTTTGAGTTGACTTAGATTCTTAGAGACTTAGTGGTACCCTGCGATTCTATTTTCCAGCTTCTCTCCACAAAATATAAATCTGAGAAACTTTGGTTTTTCCAGTGGCACTGGAAGGACTGCCAAATTTTCTGTCCTTAGTTGGTGTGATGGACAGCTGAGCTTTTCCTGTCATTTTAAGGCACAGCCTACAGCCTGACATTTTAAGGCAAAGTAATTCTGCCTTTAAAGAATCAAGCTATAAACTGCAGTGATTCAACACGAACTTCATGAGCACCTCAGCAGAAATGGGGAGTGGGAAGATGATAACCTTAGCAGTACCCTGAGGGAAGGCTTTCTTTTTCATTAACTCTTAGTCCACTAAAAAGTGTGGAGGAATCAAGTAATTGCAAAAATTCAAGAGGAGATGAAATAGCTTCAGATAGTTTTGTAGTTTGAAAATTCACAATGCACTTTAAATTTGGAATCCATTAATACACACATGCTCTCACCTCCCTGATGTCTGAGAACCGCCTCCAGCCAGAAATCAGGAATGGATTATTGAGATAAGTCAGTGTTTGAAGTGTCGTACAATGCTAGCACCTATTGAAGAACTTCCATATGAAATCTATGCATAAAATTTCATCATTCATTTTGACCCGTGTATGTGATAGCTCTGCCTTGAAAACCTAATTAAAAGAAAATATATTTTTTGTTGTTTATCAGAAATGAACATCAGAAGTCCAGTGGGAGATTCAGTGTTTTTTCCCAAGCATCATAACAAAAAGAAGAAAATGAAAAATGCAGTAGAATTTTGCTGAAAATCTAATATTGAGCATATTACTCCTTGATTTTCATTATTCTGCTGTGTGTCAGATTTTAACTACTTAAAGAAGAGATCTTAAGCTTCCACTTCTGATATTCTTTTTACCTAGAAGTGAAAAATAGTACCATTTGTGCTGAGGCCAATTCCACTGCTCTGGAAATGAAAATGTATCCTCAGAGGGCACTGAACTCAAACCAGAGCAGATCTTTGTCATGCACAGTGTGCACGGTGATGTGATGAAGCACCTCTTCCACCTGGCTCATGGGCCTGCTCTTCAAGACTTGACTCGCTTATGCATGCTGCACTGGGAAGGACATATGAAAACTCAACAGGAGAATTTCATGTCATGGCATGGATGGCACAGTCGTGAGTCTGTGGGAAGGGCTCTTTTCCATATTTCTGAAGCTGAGCCAGCAGGGTTTTGCAGCTCAAGCCGATATCTGTTAAGGCTATTCAAGCACAACAGAGACCTGTACAAGTCAGACATAGTGAAGTCCAGAAGGTCTAGTCCAAAGTTTTAGAGGTCCTTTACGAGTTGCATGCACAGCAGATGACTTCTAACATGCCGTGCCTTGTATCAGCATTTTAACAAATTATATATAACACGGTGACCTGCAAAAGGATAATATGCTCATACACAAAGAGGCAGGAAGCTGTTGTAGGAGGTTTCCACTGCTCTTTTATTGGAAGTTCTGGCTTTTTTTGCATTCTGCCTGCAAATGCCTATGTGATATATTTTCTTGGCAGACCTGGAGTTCCAGAGGTAATTAGGAAAACACTCATTGATTCTGCTATCTGTAGGATACATTTCCGTCTTTCTTGTTCTATTCTATATCTTTACCTGTGACTGATACCATGACGTGTCTAGCTTCTTGACATGCTAAGGCCAGGCCTGATAGCAACTCAACAGGAGTTAAACAAGTTCTTAAATGATCCCACAGGAATCAAATATTTTTTATGTTAAAGAAGAAAAGAAGATGAATAATCATGATTTGAAGTTCCTCTGTTTTGCAGTACCCTTCTTGAAATACTTCAGTTAGGCTTGGTATTTTTACTGCGGATCTTCAAACCACCAAGAATAAATTAGCACATATATAAATTCTCACAGAACTAGGACCTAAGTAAGTTGTACTGTGGAGAAATATTTTCTAGTAATTCAGACACTTTTTCATAAAAAGTAATTAAAAGTTAGCTGATATTTCATTGCAGCTTTCTTGCAACTGCTACAAGAAACTTTTGAGCACAAAAGTACGTAAGACAGTAGAATGACTGCTATTGTTTTTCAGCAGTGAAAATGGTCTCACTATCCCTTGAAATCAGCTGGGGTCTTAGGTTTAATTTTAAAGGATGTTGAGCCAGACCCTAAAGCATTCCAGAGCCTAATTGTATCCTTGTTCTTTAGAGCAGAGCAGAAGACGTTAAAAAGTACTTGCAAAAAGTCTTGAAAAAGCTTATTTCCACTTAATTAAATAGTGGTTTTATAATTATTACTGCTATTGCTATTAATACTCATAAGATGTTTTGCAAACACCATTTAAGTACAAATACTAGAAGAAATGCTGATGAATGTTAACATATTTTCAATGGTTTTATTGAATTCTTGAATTCTATTGAAGTGCAGACTTCAGTCATGTCTGTATTAGAAATTCAAGAGTTAATTTTCAGTATGCAAGTTCATACTGTGTGCCCAATTTAAGACATTTCAAGGAGCCCAGTTTTCCAGATGACCATTGCTCAGCTCTTCTTCAGAAATGCTTAGGCCATCTTTCACTGGGCACGTTTCATCACTGTTCACTTCTAAATATACATATAATCCTGGATTCCAATATTTAGATTTTTTTATCAGTCAAGGATCTGAAACTATTTTTAAAGAATCTATGCTTCCTAATTCTAAATACCTAAAGTCAAGGTAAGTCAAGGTGAATCAAGTCTGTTTTAAATTCATACTTCAACATTTTAGTGAGCTGCCTGGTTAACAAATTGCCTAGTTCATAACATCTTCAGGTAGGTGTGGATGCTTCTTCTCCAGACATGAACGCACAAAACTCCATAAAAATGAACCTTCATATTTCTCAGTGTTATACATGTGTGACTTTCTGATTTTCATGGATGGAAATCAGACGAAGTGAGATGTCATTTCAGTCATACATACTTCAATGGAATTTCCCTCTTTTTTTTTTTTTTTTTTTTTTTTTTAATTTCCTTCCTTCCTTCCTTCCTTCCTTCCTTCCTTCCTTCCTTCCTTCCTTCCTTCCTTCCTTCCTTCCTTCCTTCCTTCCTTCCTTCCTTCCTTCCTTCCTTCCTTCCTTCCTTCCTTCCTTCCTTCCTTCCTTCCTTCCTTCCTTCCTTCCTTCCTTCCTTCCTTCCTTCCTTCCTTCCTTCCTTCCTTCCTTCCTTCCTTCCTTCCTTCCTTCCTTCCTTCCTTCCTTCCTTCCTTCCTTCCTTCCTTCCTTTTTGTTGTCTCTCACTCTTTCTATCTTAAGTTTAAGGATCTACTTTAAGTTTAAATGTTGTCTTGTACTTTCTGAAATAGTGACAGTATATTTTTTTAAGGTGAAATATCAAGACCCTGAGGAATCCCTTAATGAATGAGACTTGAAACGGTATTTTGTCACGATAATTGCACACTGTAAAATGTTTCAGGTTATATCAGAAAATCCATGTGGCTTGAGGTTACAGTGTTATGGATGGAATCATCAAGACTGTCCTTCTTCATTATTGCCTGGCTTATTTCTTTGAGCAAATAGTACTTGTATATACATTGCCTATGGATACATTCATACAAATAATTCTGAAGACAGCAAGAGTTTAGCATGCATATCCTAGGGCAAGGTTTTGCCCTAGATTTTCAGCAATAAATATTATTTTAAGCCCATTCATAATTAATAGTTCACCAAGAGTTCTTTTTATTTTTACCTTTCTTGGTTGTGGATATGTTGTTAAAAACATCTATTGTAATAATGAAATATGTCATTCTGTCTGTGAACTTGGCCAATTTACCGTAAGTGGCAGGCTATTGTTCCATTTCTCACTCATTACAAATCTAGCTCTGTGTGCTATTCATATAGACCTAATGTAATTACACGGGTACAGTGTGGTGGTTTCTGGTTGGAACTTAGTTTGTTCCTTGAGTGTGAAATAAAATTGAAAGATTTATATTGCATGTAAAGAAACATGTAACCTTTCCTTGCTATGCAAAGCAAACCATGCTCTTACTGAAAACCCCTGCTTCTCATTGTCTGTCTACCCCTGAAGACTTTTCCATGATGCATTTGCTGAGGCTCTGTCCAGCTTTGTTATAAATGTCCCAAGGGATCAGATATCAGTTTTCTTTTCAGTCATAACTGTTCTATGGTGTAATCAACCCCCGTGTCAGGGCCATTCATAATTATGTCTCTTTTTTTGTTGTTGTTGATGTAGTAATGTTACATGTCCTTTACAGTCCTTTTACCTAGAAGAGTACTTTTCAACTGCTTGTATTCAGTAGTTGCACCGTAACTGACCACCAAACAGTCAGCTATAGAGATTTGTATTGTGGCTGAAACACCAACATTCATTCCTCCACTACTTTAACTTAGTACCAGATATCATGCTCCATCAGCTTTGAATTGACGATCTGTGCCATGTGACAAACAGATGCAATTTCCTCCTCAGTCACTGTCTTGATGTGACGATGGGTGAGATATCTATGCGCAAGTTCATGAGAGCAGAACTAGAGACTGACTGTATTTACCTCTAGTTGTAAACTACAGATCAAGCTACATCCAGACCCGGTATTATAGAGAGGGATCACTATCTGTTCTTGTAGTCAGAAATCACTGAAACCATGGAGATGATTGACATATTCATTGTTATGGATCTGAGGGCACTAACAGGCTTTTCTGACCCTGCCCAGACTCCCCTGTGACCTCTACATTCTCTTTGTGTAGCCACAACCTTTCATTTGCCCTCCAGGGTGGCAGAAACGGTGGTTATACTTCTCATATTATCTCCAAAGTGGTTTCCATACCACATGTTGATCTAGGAATAAGTGCAATGAATCAGTGCCATTGTGTTAATATTTATTACCAGTAAGAGAGGGTTACCAACGCAAACCGCTGTATTGTCTAGTGGAACAAAATCCTCCAGCAGAGATGAGGGAAGAAATTCCAAAATGACCAATCAAGTAGAAAACTTGGCAACACAAGGACAGATTAGATTCATTTTAGACAAGTGCAAGGTAATGAACACTGGAAGGAACAATCTGAGCTACCAATACATACTGTTGAATTTAGATTTAGCTATTATTCCTTAGGAAAAGAGTTCTAGGCATCATTATGGATCATTCAATGAATACATCTGCTTTGTGTGCAGAAGCAGCAAATAAGATGTTTGGCTGTACAGGAAAGGAAATTGTGAATAGCATGGACAAAATTACATGATGCTGTTGTATAAAACCCACTATACACTATAGTGTACTATACCCACTATAAGTGTCCTCTCTTTGAATACTACATTTACTTTTGGTCACCTCAGCTCAAAGACACTATGAGATAAGCTGGAAAAGATACCAAGAAGAGCAAGTGAAAATGCTTATGATCACATGGGAATATTTTAAGTAAGGACAAAATGAAAAGAATCAGCTCCATTAGTATGATTAGGAGAAAAGTGAGCTGTGGTAGGGAAGAGCTCTCTGAAATACTGTATGGTGCATAAAGAAAGCAAATAATATATTACTACCTCCATTTTCCAGAATGACCTGTGAAGAACAGCAGGTTGTAAAAGGACACAGTGAAATATCATTGTATACAAAGTAAAATAGTCTGTAATGCTTTGGGGTTGCAGGATGAAATTGCAGCAAAAAGATTCAGTTTCTGATCAGCCATTGATAATAGTGAATGTCATTTACAGAAAGGTCCCACACTCACTGCAGGAGTGCTCTGAAAGCGATTTCCTATAAAATGAGATCTCTTGCATGAAAAGGTGAAGAGACAGTTTGGCTAAAATTTTCTAAATTAAGTTAAAATATGAAGGCCTATTATATTCACATGCCTCAGTGCACTTGCACCAGCACATCGCTCCTGACAAAAGGAAGTGGCTGACCTCATGGGACACAGGATCTTGGAATTCTGTTATGCAGTCTGTAGCACTGAGCATTGACTCTCACTGCTAGACTAGCTCCTGGATCTGCATAGATATCTTCAAGAAGTCCATAGCTTCTCTGCCTCTCCAGGATCAGTGCTACCTAATTCCTCACACTGGAACAGACTTCATTTCATTGACAATCAGCTTTATGCATTGAATTTTAATCCATAACTAACTCCATTTAGTCAGCCCTCTTCCTTTCCTAAAAATAAGGATTGAGGCTGAGGACAAAGGAACATGAACGTCTGGGACTCCACTAATATATGGAATCAGAAGTACAGAAAGAGAGACATCAGCATGTATTGGGAAAGGGAGAGGTATAAAAAAAAAACAAAAAACACTGAAATTACATATGGAGAAAATGGAGAAATAGAGAGGAGAAGAGAAAAGAGGAGGGGAAAGGGAAAGGGAAAGGGAAAGTAGGGGAGGGAAAGCAAAGGGGAAGTGGAGGGGGAAGCAGAAGGGAAAGGGGAAGGGAAGTGAAAGGGAGAGGAGGGGAGGGGAGGGGAGGGGAGGGGAGGGGAAGGGAGGAGAAAGAGGAGGGGAGGGGAGGGGAGGGGAGGGGAGGGGAGGGGAGGGAAGGGAAGGGAAGGGAAGGGAAGGGAAGGGAAGGGAAGGGAAGGGAAGGGAAGGGAAGGGAAGGGAAGGGAAGGGAAGGGAAGGGAAGGGAAGGGAAGGGAAGGGAAGGGAAGGGAAGGGAAGGGAAGGGAAGGGAAGGGAAGGGAAGGGAAGGGAAGGGAAGGGAAGGGAAGGGAAGGGAAGGGAAGGGAAGGGAAGGGAAGGGAAGGGAAGGGAAGGGAAGGGAAGGGAAGGGAGGATGAGCTTTGTATTCTACAGCTCAGAGTTTATTCTGGGACTGCTGTGTAGAGACAAAATGTAAAATGTCTGAAAACACAAAAGAATGGAAATATTTTAGTTATATAACATATGAATTCTACAGATTCTATGGCTTCAAGAGTCAACTTTTCTAACCATCTTAGAAGAAATCATATAATTTTTAGAAATAGTTCCAGTTGAAAACATACATTTTGGAAAAGTACTGGAAAGCTTGGAATAGCCAATGAGTTGTCATTCCACAGGAATATGGGACATTAACTGCCTTACTGACACAAATTCTATTGCACTGTTAGCTGGAAAGTAAAATTATCTACAATTAACTTTAGATAATTCTCAAAATTCTTCAAAAGAGCCTTCTGTACCTAATGTTCTGATTCCAGAATATAATCCTTGATCAGAAAGTGAGAACAAGATCTATAATGTTGTTTAATTTGTACTTCTTATTATGTTATTTTACGATACACATTCACATCCAGATATCAACCTCACTGGATATTTCAGATTCATCCGCTCTCCAGTGAGATCCATTAACGAGAAAACCTTGTATCTGTCCTCCTACGTACTAGCTTCCATAGACCAGCAGGCTGAGAGGTTTATGTGTCTTAGGGGGCCTATCTTGAATCTTTGGCCACATTCTCAGGAGATAACCCTGACTTCTCTGACCTTATAAAATTGTCCACATCGGTGTTTCCTTACTTCCCTCTTGTTTGCTCAATTAGATAGCAGGCAGCTTGATGCAAAGTTTTTATAGCGTACCATGTAGAAGGATGTTAGTCAATGCTGTAATGCAAGAGTAATCTGCAAGCTTAGGTGTTAGAATTTAATAGAATGCTTTCTACTCTATTAAACATAGTTACTGCACTACTGCTATCCTACTGCAATTAGGAATCTGCTGATTTATTCATTGCTCTCACTACGCATTCCTGTCCTGTCCCTCTTGAAGCACTAATGTAAGATGTATGTTTTTCGTCTGTGTGTTTAATATAAAAGAATAAGCATTTGATGTGTTTGTTCCTACTTCTTAGTGAGCTTGTGATGGAGACTAATACCATAAGTAGGATGCAATTAGCAACTTGCTATAAGTCTTTCAGATTTTTCAGTTTCTTGCAGGTTTGGTCACTGTCAAATTCTCACTTTCTACAGCTTATTCTTCAGCTCCTGATAAGATTTCTCTACATTTCTTTTTATTATTATTTTGCTTTATTTATATATTGCAATAATTTTCTTTCTGGAACAATGAATGTGCTTAGGACTAGGGAACTTTAATAATGGTTTAGAGACAGTTTTGTATTTCTATCAGATTTCCTTTCTATTATTCATTTTCAGAAGTAGGAACCCTTCTTTGTATTTCTAGTGCTGCTGAAGAAGGGGAAAAAAGAAAGATGGAAGAGAAAAAAGAGATATAATGGAAAGCTGGTTTGAAACACACATTAAGAATAAAGTAATATCTAGAATTTAAAACTACCTAGACCTTCTGCTCACAAATTTTGAAGACCGATTTAGCCTAGGCATTCTCTTCTCTTTGCCTGCAATTTTAGAATTAGGATTTCATTACTGCTTGTCAATTTCATCTGTGGCTGCCTTCTACTTCCCTCCTTTTTACATCCTAGATAGTAGCTCTACATCCTTCATTCTATATGCATACTTCAGCAGAGCAAAATTTAATAGGATTGATGATGGGACCTGTATGTCCTAAAGTATTTATTTATCCATGAGACCTACAGCCTGGCTCATACAATTGTTCTTCCCCTCAGTCATCCCTTACCATCCAGGCTGGGCACTTGGATTTCCAACAGGAAGTTCAAAGCAATCAGCACTGTTCCCTCATCGCCACAGCTGTGTATACTGTATTCAGCTCCTGTTGTTGCTTTCAGCAGTGGCATATCTGAGGCCCTGCAAGCCCTAACTCATGCTTGCAAGTGGGGTAGAAAGCCCTAATATCAAAACAAATCATCATTGAGAATAATTTGATATTCACTGAATTTAGAAGAACAGTATTAGTGCTATAGTTTCCTATGTTTTTCTGTCTGCTCCCCACTCAAAACATTATTACAACTATTTTTGTGGTTCATTTTATATTTGTTTATCGTTCCCAAGAACAGTTCCACTTCATTCTTTTTAGACCACTTTTCTCTGTCATTTTTCTATTCAGATTACCCATTCAGTACTTGTGGCTTCAGTTCAGCAAAGCACTTAAGCTCACGTTGTAGCAAATACATTTTAAACATGCAGTGACGTATGTTGTTGGTATGTCATTAAGACTTAATTTTTATATGGACACAGTGCCTAGCAACCCTATCCTGTACAAGGAATTCTGCTGCTGCTCATTATACTGCCGCACAGCAGAAAGTCAAACATTGTTCCCAAAAGCTTCTGATCCTGAGCTTTACATACTGTACATTCCTTGAATGTGTTATGAATATTAACTTGTGTAACCACTGCATTATGCTGAGGGTTAGATGAGCTAAAATAGCTCCCATTTGTTGATGGTGAAAATTAAGCAGTGAAATGATTGCCACTGTCAGTCTTTCTGCAACAACACTGGCAGTTTACCCTATTATCTCCTCACGGACTAAGCTAGATGTACTTCATGTTCCCCCATTCCTCTAAATCTAGGTTTGACATCTATACCTAAATGCAACTTTCTGTGCTAGACACGTAAATTGAACAGCTTGTCAATCAAGGTAAAAAATATCCAGATACTATATTGATTACGTAGCACAGAGAATTTGCAAGCTCTTAAATACACGTAACAACAGATTATAAATCAGTGGAACAAGGACAACCAGTCATTCAACTGAACAATCCATTTACATCACAGTATAGTTCTTGAATGATTTATTCCAATAGTAGTTTGTTTGTTTGTTTGTTTGGGGGTTCTTTTTGTGTTTGTGTGTGTGTGCATGTGTGTGTTTCAGTTAATCAGTCTCTTCTGGTATGGACAGTCACCACAGAGAACTTTAATTCTGCCAGGTTGAAAAGGTCATGTTTCTTTGTGACAAATCCTCAAAACCAGCACTTTGGAGATGCAAAATTAGAATCAACATTTTACAGATCTGTTTCATTTTTTGCTCTTCTGACACTGAAAAGGCAAAGCAATAGCAAGATTTTGTGTAATCTCCCCCACCACTCACCTTCTCTCTCCATACACAGTTTTAAAGATTAAATGGGAATGCATCTGCAGAGCAATTATTCTGTAACAGGTCAGTTAATTATGTCCAAACAGCCTCATATACTCCAACATTAGTTCTGTCTGCAATAGTTTAAAATTAGGCTGATACTGAGAAGACGGTTAATCTTACTTCTGCTCGATGTTGAGAGCTCTACACCTCTCTGACACCTATGCTGATGGTCGTTGTTTGAGTAGATTAGCAAATAAGAAGTTTTATGGATTTAATCCACCAAGTAAACCATGTATTTAGTTGCCAGAGACTTGACTGTGCCCATCACATGTGAAAATCTCCCATGGCCCATCTGGTAAACAGCAGTCAGTTGTTACCATGAAGAAGTAATTGGAATACTGAAGCCCTTGAATAAAGTTATGGCAGGGATCCTTCCCCTGTTCAGAGACCAGTTCACGTATAAAAGCAAATTTCCTTGTTTTTAGCCTAACCTGCAGCTATATTTCAAAAGACTGACCCACAACATCATCTATATTTTTGTGTATGTTGTAGCACATAGAATGAAATATCTTGTTAAGTGACTTAAGAAGAAGGTATGCTTCTTAGTGTGTCTGAAAATGTTTTGTTGCTAAGAAATAAGGGTTCATTTCCCAGTCTTGCTATATCCCATGTGTGACCTTTTTCAGGTCACTACACCTTTCAGTGTTTCAGTTTCAAACAATGGTATTAAGATGGTGTTGCAGTCTCTTCTCCCATTAACCTGTGTGGATTTGTAACCCTTCCAAGACAGTGACTGCTCCCAAATCTCTGGCTGCAGAAACCTAGTGCAGCTTGCAGAGCACAGCCTTCCTATGCCAGTACAGCAGATATTATAAATTATAGCACTGATTCTTGTAGGCTAGTTCACAAATGAATGGCTGGTAGTTAAGTATTCCCTTAACTTCCAAGGATAAATCCCCTCCCTAGGCTGTGACTTTTCCCACTAGCACCATGGACAGAGTCTTTTCTTCTACATACTGTTCCTGAATGATGCCTGATATTTCTGAATAAATGCTTAAAGTCTTCTGTAATCTTCATGTCTTCTTCATGATGTATATCTCTCCCACTAAAATCAGAAGTGAAAGTAAGATATCCACTAAGTGTATGAAACATTTCAGCTGAATATTTTTGTTTTACTGCCAGTGTTTTTCCATGATACCTCAGGGTCTATTTCCTTTTGATTTTAAGAGAAGAAAAAGAAAAAGAAGAAGATCCAGATTTTTATTTTTTTTTATTTTTTATTTTTAATGCTGACACAAATGAAAAAAAGCCAATGGGCTGTAAAAACAGAAGCAGCAAGGAATCCTAAGAACAGAGTCTGACATTCAACACAAAAGGGAATGTGCTATAAGAAGTGCAACAAGAACATCCAATACACCAACAGACTTGTCCTTCCTTTTTTCTTTCATACAGGAGTAGCAATAAAAGGCAGAGTAACAAAAAAAAAAAAAAAAGCACTGACTCAAGGGATCAAATATTTCTGTCAGAAATGAAGATGAATTTTGTGTCTCCTTTTTAGCCTTTCTTTAAAAAGTCTGAGCCATAAGAATTTTTCAAATGGATAATTATCTGTTACCTGAAAATACAACTTGAAAATGACTTGAACTATCTGCAAATTCAGTTTGGGTTTATAAGCTGGTCTAGCTAAAATAAATAAAAGAAATGCATAAGTGAAACTGCAATATTTTTTTACCCGCCAAGTGATTTATTTTTATGTTGTGTTTTTTGTTGTTGTTTATTTGCTTGTTTTGGTTTTGTTTAATTTTTTTTTTTTGAAGGTTGCTCTGAGACAAAATGGAGAAAGAATTATTTTAATTTCCCATTTTCATTTTCAGTTTGAACTAATTTTTATTTTATTTTATTTTTGGATTAAGCATAGTTTTTATATGTTTTCTCTCGGAGAAAATAAGAAGAATAAGAATACATTTTGTCAAAAATATTTATTTTGTTCAGCTCAAGTTCCTATCTTATGTATTTTCTTTTTCTTTCTTTTTGGCTACAGTATCAAAAACCATTTGTGTTGCTCTACAGAAAACCACAAAATGCATTTGCACCATCAGCAATTTTCTTGGCAGAGACAGAAGAAGAATATCGAACACGGAGGTATCTACTAGCAGAGGTCTCTGGGATACAGCTGTGGATGAGAATTGAATATGGAAAGCTTCAGAAGGTAAAGCATGGGAGGGAGATATGGCATTAAAAAAATCAATAATGTCTAGGGAACAGCATGAAATCAGAGGCCAGTATAACAAATGTGGTCCTGGCAATCCAGATTAAGATGACTTGACAAAACTGTTCTGGAAACCAGATTAGGTTGGTTATAAGGAAAAAATCTTTTACAATGGGGATGGTGATGCACTGCAATAGGTTGCCCAGAGATGTGGAAGCCCGGTCCATGGAGACATTCAAGGCCAGGTTGGACCAACCTCTAAGCACCCTGATCTAGTCGTGGGTGTCTCTGTTCATTTCAGGGGAGTTGGACTAGATGTCCTTTAAAGGTCTTTCCAACTCAAATATTCTATAACTCTATGATTCTAAAACAAAGACAAAATCAAAGGTGACTTTCTAAATGAATGGACACAACTAACAGTATTTATTTCAGACTTAATCAAGGATTGAGCTGGTGTCACCTGATGTGGACACAGTGCCATTAGCTCCTGACTTGTCTGGTGCCTTAGCAAGTTTATTTTGGTCCCTGAAACCCACAGGGTTGTTAGCTTTTTGGCCCACAGCAATAGCCTTACTGCTTGTGATGATGTTGACAACCCAGCTGTTATGGTACTAGCATTAGCCTTCACTGTCATCAAAAAGCAATAAAATCTCAGTTTGAGAGTTGTTTTCCAATAACTGTACTGAGCCCAACCAGGGAAGTATTCAAACTCCATGCTTTGAAGACTCTGTAATGCATTTTGTATTCTGTGCCTTGATCTTCCCTACCTACCAGGACATATTTTCAAAGTCTTTGTGTCCTCTTCCAGGTCTTGTGGAGCATGAGATGAAAATGACAGGGGCAGCTGCAGGGGTTAGAAGTGAGAAAGAGAAACCCTTCAAGACACTATTGCAGAGACTGCTGAGGTGTGTATTTCTTCATCTTCCAGCCACTGGCTGTGGCATGGCTAGGAACAGTCTGTTTCCTTGAACACAGGCTGTAGATCATACGCAGTACAGTTTCACACGGTATTGATAATTTCAGCAAATAAAACCTTCTATGTCTCTTTAAGGTCAGTGTAATTCTGCAATGACACATCATCGTCTGTCTGTACTCAGCACATTACATGCTGTCCCCAGACTGGAACTAAAATTGGCATCTCCAGAGACAATTCTCCAGGAACAAGTGGGAAGAGCCCCCTGCGACTGAAAATACTTCAGTTCCCTGTTGAGAAGTCTCAAATTTTCATAAGTTTTACAAGCAATTACAACTTTTTCAGAGAAGGAAAAACTCCTTCTTGAAGTTTAATACATATGCAGCTTCAATAGGAAAATATTTTTACATACATTGGGATTGTTGTTACAATAGAAAATGGAGAAAAAAAATGTTGAAAATTCTTCAATGATTTTGTCTTTGTCCCTTTATCCCTGATTGCTGCTGTGAAACATAAAGATTCAAAGATCCATTGGACCTTTTTCAAATTACATTTAAGTTGTACCCGAGTTTCTATAAGAAGGACAACTCAGGGGAAATGGTATAATAGCTCTGGTGGGGAGTTTCTGGTGATTTGGGAAGTCTATAGTTCAAAAAAAACATAAGAAAAGGATCAGGCCTTACATCTTTGGCTTATCAGAGTCATTATCTTATCCATGTGCCTGACTTTAACACTTTGAAATAAACCTTCTAATAGAACCAGTACATGAAGAAGTCAGGCTCTGCACTACAGATCCTATATACTGTAGAGCTGCAGCACACTGACTATAGTTTTACTTCAGATCCTTATTGGAACATTGAAAATGAAAGGATGGGCATAACTTGTGAAACATAAAAGAGAGGAAAAGTTAAGTAGGGGAAAAGAAAGGAGCAAAAGACAATAGAAAGAGAAAAAAATGTTTGATGCTGCACTTGTCTTTAATTGAAAAAATACCAAAAATGTGTACAAAAGCACATTCTTTTATCATCATGAAGAACCAGGTGGACTGAATGTGTGACTCTAGCTGGGCAGGAGGAATATATTCCAGAACAGTGCAGGGTTCAAGGAAAAATACAATAAAATAAGCACTCAGTGTAATTTAAAGGACTCCTGATGCTGCTCCGATCTTCTACATCTGCAACTCCTACATGCAACAGAGCTGCTGCTGGATTTGCCTAAACCTGGGATAAAATGGAGGTCTTTTATCCTAAGCTGAAGAGCTGTGGATATTCAAGGTTCAGCCACAGGTCCTTCTGACCCTTCCAGAGGGACTGCCCTAAAGGTGATGGATCCTTTGTATCAGCTGGTCTGTGCATCTCTCACATTAGAAACTGTATGAAAGGCACACCAGAAGAGGGAGACAGAGTGCCGTGTGTGTGCATGCTTCCAGCTTTTTTTCTTTTCTTTTTTCTTTTTCTTTCTTTTTTTTTTTTTTTTTTTAACTTTTAATATGAACCCAGGGATTTTACCTCCATGTTTTCTTACTGTCGGTGTTTTGACTGCATACTGACACACAATTGCAAGAGTCCTATTTTAAGTTTAGTAGGTGATGCTTCCTTTTCTTTTGCCTTTTAGCTTAGATCCACAAAGCTTGCTTTTCAGAAAACGGGCTCCAGTATTTCACAGATTCCCCAGAGAGTTACTTCCTTTCTTTCCCCTGTTATATCTGTTTTCCTACAGTATATCCACTTGTTACGCTTTGCCTTTTCTTCTCCCTTTGCGACATACCCAGGAAGAATAAAACATATATTCCAATACAAAGGAGGTTTTGAAGACAAATTAATATGTTGTTCTGAGCATTCTTAGATCTGATGATGATGAGAAAGAGGGACAGTCTTCCATGTGAATCCTGTACATCAAATCTGACAGGAGCAGAAGTCAAATAAGCTTCTCTGAAATTAACCAGCTCTGCATTTGGCCTATTGGTGTTAGCTCTTGGCAGTGGAAGCATATTGTTGCATTTATATTAAGCAGGTTGAAGGGTGGAAGATGAGTGGCATTTATCTGCAGCACTGATGTTCAGCACTTCAGCCTCAATGCATCTTCAGCCATGGATGGTGAAGCCCAATTTGCATGATGTTCCCAACTGGCAAATGCCATTTAGGGACCTCTTCTGTGTACAAAGTAATGATTGCTAAGGAGCAGTGTTCAAACAGGCACTTATCAGATTAGTGACTGGGGCAAATGTGAGCCTACAAGCCCAAAGAGACATGAAAGTTGTCGGTTCCCCAGCAGACAGTTGCTATCTGCTGGATGAGTATAGGAACAGTTTTGAAATTCAGACTTCAGAGTCATCCAGACTTGAGCTCTGCTCTGACTCTCTTTCTTCCTACGTGTGGCTTCCAACAGCCCACTGCCAGGCTGACATTTCTTTTCGCTGCTGCTGGTGACTGGCTTTCTTGCTGTTTGGAAACCCCAACAGGTGTCATGACTGAGCTCTGTAGGTCTGACTGACAGGTTTGTACACACAGCAGGCTAGGGCATCCAAGAAGCACTGATGACAGCTCACAGACACACAAAGGCAAGAGAGCAAGTGGATCTGGCAGGCTGAGGAGTTAGCAAAACAGGCTTTGGCTTCAGCCCATGAACTTTGGGGAGGCATCAGAGCCAATGTAGGGTTTGAAAGTGGTGTATGGAATTAGTGAATGCATGAAGGGAAGGTAAAGACGGTCGAATAGATGAGTAGCCATGGGATGTGAGGGAGATTAGATGAGGTGGAGAGTGTAAGAAAACACGAAAAAAAGGTGATGCCGACAGTGGGATGGAGTACACTGTCAGTAAGTTTGCAGATGACACCAAGCTGAATGGCAGAGTTGACATGCTAGAAGGAAAGGATGCCATCCAGAGGGACCTGGACAGGCTTGAGAGTTGGGCTCTTGCCAACCTCATTAAGGCCAAGTCCAAAGTCTTGCACCTGGATCAGGGCAATACCAAGTGCAAATCTGGAGGCACTGTTTGACAAAAGACTCAACATGACCCAGTGATGTGTTCTTTCTGCCTAAAAGGACAACTTTATCCTGGGTTGGATCAAGAGAAATGTGATCAGCAGGTCAGCGGAGGTGATTCTGCTCCTTTACTGTGCTCCCATGAGATTCTACTTGGAGTACCGTGTCCAGTTCTGGGGCCCCAAGCACAAGAAGGACAGTGAGCTGTTTGAGTGGGTCCAGAGGAGGGCCATGAAGACAATTCTAGGGTTTGAGCACCTCCCATACATGAACAGGCTAAGAGAGGTGGGGCTTATCTGCCTGGAAAAGAGAAGGCTCCAGGGGGACCCTACAGTAGCCTTCCAGTATCTGACAGGGGCCTACATGAAAGCTGGAGAAAGACTTTTATAAGGGCACGTAGCAACAGAATGAGGGAAAACAGCTTTAAACTGGAAGAGGGTAGGTTGTTTCTCTCTTATCAAAGATCATAGAATCACAGAATCATAGAGTCATAATATTATAGGATCATAGAATGGCTTGGGTTGCAAGGGACCTCAAACATCATCTAGTTCCAACCCTCCTGCCTTGGATAGGGTTGTCAACTGCTAAATCAAACACTTAAGATGCTTACTTGATCTTCCCTCTCGCTTGCCTTCCTCTTCCCTCCTACCCCAACCCACCTGAGAAAAGAAGCAACATTTGTCTTTCAAGCTGCTATCACTAATCTTCCCATAAGGAAGAACAGCCTGTTGAGTTTGCACATTTGCAGAGCAGAACAAATTTCTTTCCTGATTCTATAAGGAGATTCATATCACTCTTCCTAACCTTCCTAACAGAATAGTTCTTATAAAGCTCTTATGTTTATTGCAAATTTTTCCTGCAAGCACAAATAAGAGGCCAGGTCCACCTGACCAGTTTTCCACTGCCTTCACTGTATCCCACCAAATAAATGGATAATATGATTCATTCTGCAGTGCAGTTGTACTGGGAATTGAGGAGGAAAGGCTAGGTACTCAAGCCTACCAAAGATCTTTGAAAAACTGCAGACTCTTGTTTCCGTTCGTCACTGTAAAATGGAAAATAATGGTACCTACCTTCTTCCTTTATCTGATGGAACTACGTACATCGCTATGTCATGGGGTTCCTTTCCTTTCCAGGTATGATTGAATGTTGTGTTGAGGGACATGGTTTAGTGGGAGCTATTGATAATAGGTGAATGGTTGGACTGGATGATCTTTTAGGTCTTTTCCAACCTTGGTGATTCTGTGATTCTGTGTCCAAGAGATTCAATCATCCCTTCTCCAGCTCTTAACTTTTCAGCAAGAAGCCTGAAATTCCAAAATGTCTATCCAAGGGAAGCCATGAAACTTTTTGGTACAACTTACCTGTTTAGGCTGTAACATACTGGAGTAAGGGTTAGGTATGTGGGAATCAAATGTTGTTTCTGCATTTAGAATAAGATAAGAATATTTTATTTCAAGGTCTCATTATATAAATGATGCAATTTGTAGTTATTAGGTAGAAGTCATAGGTACAAAGACTGCAGCTCCTGTCTGTCCAGCTGTCTGAAATAGAACTACTGATTTTTGGTTCTGGACAAATAAGACCTGAGTAATAAAGGATCCAAAGAGGAGAAGTTAAAATAATTAACAATATGCCTGTGTAAACTAGCAACAATGTATGTTTTAGTGTTTTCTTGTACGCATTGTAAAAATATACAAGTCGTGACATACCTAAGAATGTGCCTGAAGAGATATCGGGAAGGACTGGAATCACCACCCCAACCCCCCCCACCACCCCCCCTACCCCACCCCCCCCGGCTCTCTGTTTAACAAAGGCGTCTGGGACAGAATGGAAGAAGCTTTGAAGGGAATCAACATATCAATACGATAAGAGTACCGAGACATCTTGGAAACAGAAACAGCAGGATGGCGACTGACAAGATAGCAAGTGAACTAACAAATTTCAGAATGTAAACCTCGGGTAAATTGTAACCTGCAATACCCAACCGAAGGGGAGAGGGAAGGGGAAAACATATGGGAGAAAAGGTATAAAAACTGTAACATCATGTCCATAGGTGCGCTTCTGCCCTCAGGGTGCCTGCCATTGCAATCGCAAATAAAAACTGCTTTTATCAGAGATACCGTCCTGACCAAAAATTATTGAGGATATTTCCAACAGGTAGCCTAGTTGGGTTTTACATGACACTAATTTATGACCTCAGTTTTCCATCTCCTCCGTTACCCTTTTCTTCTCCTATTTGCCCCAAGACCTACCATTGTGGATTTCAAGATACATTCTCAGCAACTCCTTTTTTAATTTTGAAGTTTTTCTTTGTTGTCAACAATGTGTAAAGGATCATCTGGAATTAAATACACGCTATGAAATTCTCTCACACTGGGAGCTGCCTGATGTCTGTGTTTTTAGCAAGGTCAAACCTTATAAAGGATTGTAATTTGTCTTCTCTCCTGTGCAAGTCTTGACATTTTGCCATTTTTCTGTGCTGTTCATTGAGTGTCACTGAAAACTTCAAGCTCTCTCCCACTTCCTCACAAGGAAAGTGAATGTGTCAAATGAAGAATCCACTTTATTTTGAGTGAAGCATTTATATTTGGTTTATTTCTTTGTGTACACACACTTTTGCTATTACATTCACACAGTAAATATAAATGCATATAAATGCAGGCGTGGGTGACATTGAACTGAGCATGAGTCAGATGAAGTAGGCATTACCAAAATGATCCTACAAACTTTCTGTATAGATCATCTGCAGTGCCAGCACATGAGAAAATGCTGTACCAAGCAGAGATTACTGAGGCTAGCCTGAAAATGAAGGCAGTGCTGCAGCCTGGTTTATGTTGAGATAGCAAACAAGAGCTGCACTGTATATGCACAAAATGTGTGTGTATCTGTAAGGATGAACTAAGTGGAAGCCACTCCTTTATGTCTTGTGTTTGACCTAGCTTTGCTATGCCTTGGACCCTAACTCTCCCTTGGGCAGTGCTGGATCAGACAACACTCAAGTGTAACTTCCAGTGTAGGCAGTTCCTTGTTCTTCTTGTGTGCGCCTCAGTGAGACTGTATGCAGCATGCAAAATACCAGATAATCCCCATTTGCTCCACTACACTTTTTAACAGGGAAAAACCAGGAGTTTTAAGTCAGTGGCTGAAGTTTTGCTTTTATATTTCAGATAACATAGCTAGATAAATTGATGAAGTTCATGGTAACCATCTGTCATTGGAGATGTTACACTAATTTATACATTTCACTTTAAGCAACCATTTTAAAAATCTTAACATCTCTGAACACAAGTGTTACCTGTTGACACAGCTGCTACTCTCTTGCAAGTGTCTCAGTGCAACGCAATTCCAAAACACTACTGAGGACACTGCTAGCAGTAGTCTTTGTGCATTCCCAGCTCCCCACTTTCTTCCTATGCAGTCAGAGTTCAGGTCATTTCTGAGCAGGGGTTTATGCTGCTACCTATTAAGAAACTGTGTCTAGAGAACAACTATACACATTCACAAATAGCCTATCTCTGCTTTAGACTTTCTTACTGGTATATGCAGGGACTGGATGGAGGTAAATTTGGACCCACATTCAGACTCAAAATTCAACACATATTTCAAGATTTGCTTGGGTCCAGAGATCTCCTTTTTAAGCCATTTCAATCCAAAATAAACTTCCTGCAAGTTTCACAGCTGTCTAGATTTATGTAGTAAATTGTGGGAGTGTAGAAAGAGTCCGAGAGACTATAAAAAGTGGAAGCAGAATTATAGTTCCAAATAGGATGTCTTTCACAGTTTAGTATGGAACCAATTCAGGGGTGATAAAGTTCAGATTTGTGTGTTCAAGGAGAGTCATTCCTCGCTGATGCTGCCAGTGATACTCTCCTTCTGCTTTTCTTCCCTGTACAGAAAACTTCCATGATAAGATGTGAAGAGCACTGACTTGGACATAAGATGAGGGACAGAGAGTGATAGAAGGTGGTTTCAGATTTGAAATAAATACAAAAACAATTACATTAGAAAATATACCTTTTTTCTTTTGCTTAAGAAGTGCTGGAAGACATTTTTGTTTCTGCTCTTTGACATTTCCCTCCTCCTGCAGGAATTCCTATTTAGCTTAATTAGGCTCTGTTTCTCCTTCATTTGGGCTCCATAACTCATTAGCTTCCAGCTGGGCAACTCGTGATTCCAGGATGTCTAATTACCTTCTTCTAGCAAATATCCTGATTGCCTCTGGTCAAAAAATGCTGACCCAGTCTCTTCAGCTGAGTTGTGTCATTAGCCCCATCTAATTTCATCCATACTTTCTACTTATTCCCCTTGGTCAAGATCAACATCACTTATGACCTAACACTGCAGAAAAAGAAGACCATAATGCAGTCAATATTTTAAAGAGGAGCTCTGCTAGTCTAGCCCTGCATTCTTTCAATATTATCAAGAAGTTTGGTTTGAAGTTCTAAGATGGTTCTGTATCTTCATCCGTTTCAGGTAACCACAGAGGCCAGCTCTTTTTCTCTTCTTTGCAAGGGTGACATTAAATCCATTTTAATCAGGTATGAGACCGTAATTCAATTGTAACTCTTTTCTGGGACTGTATCCAAAGTTTATTTGTCACAGTCACATTCAAGTCTAGTATGGTGAGATTCAAAGCAAAGTTTATCCTTTTCTTCTAAATTTGCATAAATATATCTATGTAGACCTAGGCTTTTGTAAGAAGTTCATCCTATTATCTTTGTAGTTCAGTTTACTCAGATTCAACTGACTGATTTTCTTTAAATAAAGGTGTCTTCAGTGACCAGGACTGATCCTGCTTTAATGGTCTAGAGAGATTATACATTTCTGTGGTACCAAAATGCCCCAGCCACAAGATACCTACTGTAGCAGGGAGGAATTGCACAGTTCACATTTTATATTAGATCAAGATTGAAGCGTTTTTCTGATTTACTAAGAATGGGTATTTAAACAGCAGTCATCAATATATATATCAGGGTATAATGTTAGCAGTTTTACAGAGAAACTGCTAGATCACTCAGAAAAAGTAACTCTGCACCTACACATTTCTAAGCATCCTTCTACAAATGATCAAAAATTTCTAAGCTCACACAACTACACACATATAATGTACATTTTCCAAGGATGGACCATGTGGGCATCTCCACACTCCGACACTGGAGAGCATTAGCAATAGCTGGGAATGGGTAGGTGGCATGTGGACAAGCTCACCACTGATATTTGCTCTAAATTGCACAAAACTGTACTAAATTCTGTTCTCTTTTTCTAGTAGCTCTGTTCTGTCTTTTTTTCACTTTCACTTGCATTGAAGAGAATTTTGAAAGCACTCCATAAAATCTGGTCCATATTTTTCATTGTTGTAGATGATTGTTTCTAGCCTAAAGTCTTCAGCCAAAGTGTTATTCTCCTATATGAAAATGAGTGGCTTATCTTCCTGAAACTAAAGAGTCTGCATATTTCCAGTCATCAACAAAGGCCACTTTAATCTATTATACTCTCACAAAACACAAGAAGGTCCTCTGCTGAGTTTGTCACCAGTACACTACACATCTTTTGTTTCAGATGCAAAGAAGTGATGGCCATTGTGCTTCAGCGTTAATTCAGACAGTTCTTCTAAGGCACTGCTCTGCAGTAGGTTGCTGAGTACCACCCTAAAGCCCCTGTTCTGATGGAGGCATTTACAGATACTAAAGGTTGAGAAAATGAGTTGTATTGCAGATACCAGCATTAGCATTTCAAGTACTGCTCTGCATTTATGCAGCACGGGTACCTTCAGCATGCTTGGGACAGAGCATTCGTGATTGTGACCTGACTGAGAGCACATCAAATCTGTTTTTCAGGTGTGGAAGATGATTCCCACAGATGACTCGCTCAAGGCCACACAAACTAGGTCAAATATGGGATTAGACTCTGGAAAATATGTTTATCCCAAAGGGACCAGGCTATTTTTTCCTGTCAGAATTCTGGGTTTCCACACTGTGATACATTAAACAGATGAAGTTCAGGTTAAAACATGGAGGCTTATTTTTCATTTAGAAGGATTTCTACACTGAAGAAGGTTTCTTGACTTTGTTTTCTCATTATTTCACTAAATATTTTGAAATGTGGTTATGAAACCAAACTTCCAGTGAGTGAGACATCTGCCTTTCATCTGTCATTAAAAGCTGTACATCCAGGCCATGGAATAGACAGAAGATGCCATTCTGAGCATAAAATATTTTGCTTTTGCAGCAACTGCATTATCAAATTTTTTCCTCTCAGAATACTTTTAATGGGATACTTTTTCTCTTTGTCCTACTTATTATACCCTATGCTTTAGTGGGCTTTATTTTTTGTGGAGTTGGTAAACTCTCTGGCTTAGGAATGTTGCCCATTTAATGTAAGTGCTCAGGAGTTTGTCAAGCATGCAATGTGCAATGTCTTTTTGCTGACACAGGTGCAACTTGGTCATTGCTTCCCATAAGTAAGATGACAGATTCTGTTGTTAAAAGGATCAGCTGATGTAAGACACTATTTGAAGAGAATAACAACTTCATAAGAATAAATAAGAAGAACTCCAAGAAGTTGATAGGATTAGGGGAAATGGCTTCAAAATAAAAGAGGGTAGATTTAGGTTAGATATGAGGAATACGTTTTTTACAGGCAGGATACTGAGGCGCTGTCACAGGTTGCCCAGAGAGATGGTGGATCCCTTTCCCTGGAGACATACAAGGTCAGACTGGAGGGGCTCTGAGCACCCTGATCTATCTGCAAGTGTCCCTGTTTATTGCAGAGGAGACGGACTAGATGACCTTTAAGGGTCCCTTCCAACCCAAATGAGTCTATGATGCTATTATTCTAAGAAGTTTCTGCTATCTCCTTATGTAAATATGACTGTGTACCTTTTCCCCCTCACACTCCAGAACTGTGTGAGCTCCTATTTTGTCCTGATGTGCCAACAATAGGATAATATGATAGATTAAGCCAAGGCAGTCACAATTAATTCCTAAACAGGCTTAATTTAATTTTCCTTTTTAAATAAACCCAATTTACCTCTGTGGAGGTGTGACACGTCTGATTACACACAGTGGTGCTGGGAGCAGCCATGCTTGGAGAGGTAGAGCGAGGAGCGAGCTCTGTGCACGATGCGATAAGAGATCAAAGCGAACAGCACTCCTCAATATTTTTATTAGCAATGATTCAAAAGAACCTACATTTCAAATGTCCCTCTGCAACCGCTTTAATTGCAGAGATAATAACTCTGAATCCCAGTAAAGGAATAGAGTCAGGGGTCAGCCCTCATTTAAGCAGCAGAATTATGGAAATGAGAAAGGCTGGTTAAGGTAAATAATCCTTGTAGCCTGCTGCTTCATCTCAGTTTCAGAGTACGTGGCATTAGGCTTAGAATCATAGAATCCTTACAGTTGGAAGGGACCTTTAAAGGTCATCTAGTCCAACTCCCCTGCAATGAACAGGGACACCTACAGCTTGATCAATGTGCTTGGAAACTGGTCCAGCCTGACCCTGAAAATTTCCAGTGGCAGGGTGTTCACTACATCTCTGGGCAACCTGTTTCAGTTCCTCACCACCCTCACTGTAAAATACTTTTTCCTTATATCTAACCTGTATCTCCCTTCTTTAAGCCTGGAACCATTTTCCCTTGTCCTATCACAACACACCCTAATAATGAGTCTGTCCCCTTATGTCTTACTGAACAGCCCCAGCTCTCTCAGCTTGTCCTTGAAGGGAAGTGTTCCATCCCTCAGATCATTTTTGTGGCTCTCCTCTAGATGCACTCCAGTAGGTCCATGTCTTTGGTGTGCTGAGGACTCCACAGGCTTAAGGGAAGGTAGCTGAGCTGTGTACAGTGCTGCAAGCTGGGTCTCATACATCAATCATGGCCACGTTTTCAATGCATATTACATTCTTCTGTGGCCTTCTGCTTTTCCTCCCTTTGCTGACCTGCTATAGTAGCTCCTAAAGCAAACATCCAAAGCTTTTTAGAGTTCTGCTTTCCCTTGATAGTGTAGGCCTGACTGGAACCCACATGTGTGCTTGCTTCTGGGAGAGCCCATTGCTTTGTAGCATTTTCTAACTTTTTAAAAGCTTATGGCTCACCTTCCCAAAGCAAAGACCATTTAGATCTTTTTACCCAACAAGAATTAAATATTTCAGAAAATTAGCAGATTTAACAGGTATATAACATGGTTATATATTTAAAATTTTTAGTGTTAATGAGAACAAGATCTTTTGTTGTGACTAGGTTTACACCTGGTGAATTTTAAGCAGATGGTGAAGCACAGCATGCAGGCTGCTCCTTGGCTGTTACAGCACCACAGGGTGAGCGTTAGACAGGAGACTGATAGACATTACTTTTCGTTATTTTGAAGTCATTATCACCACAACCTTTCCACCTTTTTTTCCATATTCCACAAGAGCAGGAACGGAGAGCCCTGTCCTGTCGTAGATTCTTGATTCAGACTGAAGTAAATGGGAATATGGCAGCTAAATACTTTTAGGGAACCTCACCGTAGCTGCAGCTGTGTGTAGCAATCACCACTAAGCTGGGCGTATTTTCTAACACCCAGTATACTGAGTTGAAAGCTAGCTCAAGGAATGCTGCTTGGCACTCAGGTCAGTCTGCTAGCACCTTTTAGACATCGTGAATGAAATACTGATCCTATTATAGTTTACATGGTGGTTCATACCATAGGGATTTGAATGTCACTGTCATCAGCCTTAGATACAGAGCTTTGAAATATGACAGGCCCCAACCCAGAAAACCTGTAAGAGTTAATGACTGTGTTTAGACCATAAAGTGCCATGGTGGAGGCCACAGTATGATGACAGTAATGATTGTCTGGGCTTTAACTTGATCATTTCTGAATCCAGAGGCTTCATTTAATTCTTGTATTTCTCCTGTGCTTTTTAACTCAAAGCAGTAACTATGATCAGATCGAGTTAGGGGAACAAGACTTGGGTCTATTTTTCACTGTTTGAAAGCTAATACTGTTTTTCATCTGTTTTCCTTCCAGTTGTCCCATCAAAATTTCTCAAGATTTTCAGGATGACTGCACTGATCCTCAGCATTTTCCATCTGAACTCTTATGAATACATAGTTCAAGGTGGCTGGAGAAATCTTTATATCTTATTGATTTTAGTTCTTCCACTCCTGCTGCTGTCCAAGCTTAGATTAAGAATTATTAATAAGACAACTGGATTTTTTTTGCAATGCTTTTCAGATGACCTGTGGAAATTACAGTGTTAAATTGCCCATTTTCTCACACATTTCACAATTCTAGACACTAAGAAAAAAAATAACTTGATTGCTTCTGTGGAAAGCACTCTGCACTTCGATTGTGTTCATTCAGTTCTTCCCTTTAAATGTGTTCTGAAAAGCTGAAGGCTGTGAGATGTTTAACATGGCTTTTCCTTGAAGTGGAGTATATGCATGTTTTTTTTAAAGCCTGCATGCAGGAAGAGTGCCAAATGTTTTGTCACATTTAGATTTTGCTTCACATTTGCTATTTCAGTTGATGTATTTCCATTCAGGAGCTGGGTTATCCAGTGCTGTTTCAGTGTCAGTAAATGTCTATTCATTGTGTTTGATTGGCATGTATCACTCTTCCCTCTGAGAGACTTGCAGCCTTCATTTTATAGTCTTATTTATGTATGTCCTGAGCAAAAGAGAAGTGGCTTATCCTGAGACAAACAGAAGAGCAATGAAAAAAACAAGGAAACTAGAGTAAATCTAGAGAAGCCTACTCCATCCTACTACTCTTTGGGCCATTTTGCAGAGCCTTGCAGAGGAAGAAAAGAATTCTTAGAGTGAATGATGATAACTTATAATTGCATAGGGTATGTATCTGGAATACATACCTGAATTTGCAGCCTGAACTCAGAGCCTGAACCCTGAAAGTCTTCTGCAAGTCACCTTTTGGAAGCTCTGATGACTACATTAAGGGTTTAGGAATTCAAACTGAAGAGTGGAAACTGTCCACAGGAAGCAGACAACAGTCTCATTAAATATTACATTATTAGGATAACATAATCCTTCTGTTTAGAAGGCCAATTTTTCTCTGGACACATTTCTTCTTTATTTTTAATGCATTCAGCTTCCCTAAATTCTTCCAGTAATCTCTTCACCATGATCATATCCAGGAATAAAATGTCAATCTTACATTTTTAATCCAAGATTTGACTTTTCTTCGTTCTCTGGAAAAATGTGCGATTGAATTTATGAAGAAATCCTAAGAACTTGTTCCGTCCATTTTAAAACCAGTTGTAATATGATAGGTTCAGCTGATGTCACATGATATTTAGTAGGAGAAATGAATATGAAGTAAATATGAGGTACATTTGCTGCCAGAGTTCTGCAAGGGAGACAGGAAATCTTAAAGGATTTATTTGTTGGGTCCCATGCATCCTATACTTTATCAGGCTCTGTAAAGTATAGGATTCCTGCTCCTTTAATGAAATTGATTGAAGGTTTAAAGAACATTTATGTCTGCTTCATGCCATGTAATGGGAAGTATAGTCATCCATTTTCATAAGGAAAGCAAAGGGCATAGTCTTTGTCCAAGTATATGAGTTTACTAGCAAGACTATCATGAATCTTAGGCTCAGAAGCTGACCTCCTGAGAAGGTAACTAAGATGGTAATGATTAGATGCTCTTAATTATAATGATTTCCCCATTAGGCATCAGGACCCTGTTGCATTCAGCACCACACAGTCAGGCAACAAGTTGATCCTAGGCTCAAAGAGCTGCCTAAGATGTGGAACAAATATCTGCTGCAGTAGTGATCACTAGATCAAATTTGGGGTGTTGTGGCTTATTTGATCAAATGTCACTCTCCATTGGTGTATTCAGTGCTGCACCACATTCTGTCTCTGTCTCCACTCATAGATTATCTAAATAGTATGTGTGGGTGGAACCTGCGCATAACCTAGCACTAATCAAATTACATATTATTGCCCATCTACAGGGATTTCCTGAGGAATACCAGGGAGAAACTGGGATGTGCTTGTGTACATTGCAGTGCTTTCAGTTGTGTCCTTCCCTAGTCTCCATGTACCCTGCTTTTCAGCATCCACCATCTAAGATTTGCCACAAGCACATGAAATGTTCCTTCCATTTCATGTTGTTACTACATGCGTAGCATGGCCTATAGCAGCTGGCTGCTTTTTTCTACAGCCTTCTCATAAAGGTTGGGACTATCCCATGGAAGGAGCAGGAAGTCCACACATGAAACAGCTCTAGTACAGGGATAAGAGAAAGAAGAACATCCACTTGTGAGTAAAAAGCCTACTCAACCAGCTTAATAAATAAACAAGCGAAGCGCCAGACACTCATTTTTACCATATCTAAACACAGTGTTTTTTTGCTCCCTCTGGTGGCTCTGAACTAACAGATCAGTGCTAAGCATCCGCCAAATCAAGCTGCTGATGGGACTGGTGCATAGAGCGCAGCTGGTGTAGCAGAGGGACAGCTGGCCAGATTTGCTGCTGACATAGTTGGCATTGTACCTTTGTTACTCGTCAACAAGAACAAAATTAAAGAGAAAAAGAAACAAAAACAAACGAACAAAAAAGCAAACAAACAAACAAAAAACCTGGAAGACCATATCTAATCAGAAAGTCACTAGAAATAATGAATATAGAATTCTACACTGTGCATCAGGTTTATAAATCCAGTCACTTCTCACTTCAAGGCAATATTTGTGGGGAAGAAATGCACAACAAAAACAAAGTGAAGTTTACTCTCTGTTCACAGAGGAAATATTGTTGTTTGTCACAAAAACAGACCCAGGAATTCCAATGAAATAAACATTGTTACTGAAATTGTCTTTTAGCTTTGGGGTTTAATCTATTCAGATCTCGCTGTGGTCATTTCTTTACTGAGCAGTCATATTCCTGATTCAAAATAAAGAGCCAGCTAATTACATTCACAGGTGATACAAAATCAGGAGATGCTGCAAATCCCTTGGAGAACAGAGAAGCAATGTAGATTGCATTTAATTCCATGTAGATTCTTGTACTTGCCCCATAACTGTCAAAGCTGAGAAAGAAATAGAGATTGAAAATAAAACAAAATTAGATTCAGCCTGGGAAAATGCACACAGGGGAAAACTCATCTGAAACTAAATTTTTTTTGTGGAAAGAGAAATACTTGAAGAGCTGACTAGTGAGAGAGATGGATGGTGAGAATGAATAAATGAATTATGAGTCTGCAATGAAAGGCGCTGAAGGAAAAAGCCAATGTAATTACAAGTTTCTTGCGCTTGAGTTTATGTGGTTGTGAAGGAAAGATTAAAAGAACAAATTTGTCCAAAGTCAGGCTACAGGAGTTGCTGGGGTTCATTTTGGTCCAGTATGTGCTGCAGTATTCATAGTTTGATTGATCAATGAGGAAAACGGCATCCACTAAGCATGTCCAACACTTCTGCTCTGTACCACATACCTCACAGCTTCAGGTGATCATAGTCAGCAGCATGTGCTTCTTGTACCTGACAGAGAACAGGTTGGGAAGTGCTGAGAATGGACCACAGATACCTGGTGATAGGGCTTTCCATGGCATGCCTGGAGTACTGTAGAATGGAAGATGAATGTCACCCTGGCTCCTAGGCTCCTCTTAGCTTTCCATAGCTATGAGCTATTTGGTTAGCTAGTGTCCCTGCTTCACCAGAGATGGAGAATGAGAGGTAAACCTGTAGTGCATAAGCAGTGCAGTTTGGCTGCCTGTAGCTAATGTATATTAAAGGAAATAATAAATAAATACAAACAAACAGACAAACAAAAAGCCACCTAAAAGAGGGAGAGCTGAATCCCAAGGGCTTGTGAGTTCAAAGAAATGGCTTGTTATTGAGTAGATGATTTGAAGAACAATTCACATGTTAAAAATTTACCACTAGTGTGCTGTAATAGACTTGAAGAATCCCAAGGGAAGCAACAGAAAGAGTTCAGATATATAAAACTCAGGGCAAATACTGATGAACACGAAATAAAGGAAAATTCTGCAATGGCTGCAGAGAGATGAACAAGACAAGCTGATACCATCTCTAATTCATGTTACTCTATATCAAAACATCACAGAGCATTCAGGAAGAGAAGTGGGGCCAAATTTTGCCCTGGGAAAAGCAGATTAATCTGTTGAAAAGACAGGAGTGGTTATATCATGGAGATACACACTGAGTTCCTGACAAACATTATCAACCAGTAATTCCTGACTCATGCTCACACACTTTAGTTGCTTTTCAGTATTGACCATAAAACTCTGAATACAAGATGTCCTTCATTTAGTGGAAAATGTGCTACATCTCTTGATAAGCTAATTCAATGGTTAATTATCCTGATTCTTTAAAACATGTACTTGGCTTCCAGTTTGAATTTTTTTTTTCCTATCTTCTAACGATTGGGCTTTGTCATGCCTTTGCTAAAGAGCCTTCAAACACTTTCCCCACTGCATAGGCAATACAGCCGGCAAGCTAATCTCCATGAAGTCAAATTAAGGCATTCAATCCCCAGGAGATACATGATTTAAAACTCATCCCCCCTGTTGTTTTCTCCTATTGGTTAATTTAAGTAGCTCCCTTCTCAGCATGCTGGTTCTAGTGAATTCTGTTCCTTAGCACCCAACTCTCCGAAGTGTCATTAAATCAAGAATGAAGGGTTTGAAAACCAGGCTCTGCAATGTTCAGTGTTGCAGTGGAAATATTCCTGTGAATCTGTGTCCTAGGCTTTGCAACTCTCATCAGAGCAAACCATAACTACACATAAGGACTCTACTGTGTGGATCTTTGCAACTTCACACCAATATTATAGGATCCACAGATTGAAGTCAATGGATTAGGAAGAGAAGAAGAATAAGTAAACTCTGACATCTTACAAATGGACACAGTGGCAGCAGATTCATAGAAATTCAGTTTTAAATCAATGGCATTGGATTTTTGCACATCCCAGTAAAGAACTGCTGTTTTGGCAACTATCGCAATGTGTAGTAAAACACCAAAATTTGGCAAGGCTGGTCATGAATCTGCTAGATGGGGCAAGACTGGGTCATTAACTGAAGTAAAAGCCCATTCGAGTAGATATATATTAAGAGACTGACTTTATTGAAACACATTAAGAGAACTACCTACCTCACGGCTCTTCAGGAGGATGAAGCAGACAGCTGGAAAACCTCAGAAGAAAAACAGAGAACGTGAAATTAGTGGTGGGATATACAAAGTCAAGCAGTCTGTGGGCAGGCCAGTAGGCTTTCTGTTGGAGAGAAAAGGGAGAAATGTAGAATTTTATAGATGGCATTTTGATTAATTGTGGGACTGACCAAGCTCAAACTAGATGCAGTTTAAAGAAACCATAGTGGAGTGACTTAGCCAACTGGTCAGATTGATAGGTAGCTGCAGGGAGTAGTGATTCAGCCTATCTATCTAAGTTCTGATTCACCCTCTGGAAGTACCAAGCTTCAATTTAGATCTTAGGTAAGACTGACTCAAACCCTAAAGGTGCCTATCTCCAAAGGCTGTAGAGAACCCACAACACAACACGTATCTAAGGGACAGCTGGAGGGACTGGATCTGGCCACCACTGCTTTTCATTGCCACCTGCCCTGAAGAGCTGAATGAGAAGCCACATCATTCACATGATGGGACTCTGGTAAAGTGGTTGTTTTCAAAACTGAGGCAAATGAAGGTCCACAGAAGCTGGACCTCAACAGAGTGAAGGATGTGGTGCTAGTTTGCTGATACCTAAAACATGCCAGCCTTCTGAGAATCCTGCTAAGAGCAGAATACATGGGGTGTGTGAATGCCAAAATCTTCATGCATATTTGGCAATTTTTTAGCTACTTAACATAAGCAAGTTTATTTCATCTTGTTCTGAGGGGTTAACTTAGAATAGATCATACTGTTGCTAAGTTCAACAGTAATTAGTGATATTTGATCTCCATTTAAGGAAGAACTTCTTTGTTGTCATTATTTAAGAGATCAGCATTTATTTTATTTACCTATCTATCTCTCTTGATGTTATGTTTTCTTGAAAGCTTTCAGTTTAAATATACAGTGCACAGTGCAGGATGTGGAAACAATCTTTTTTCAGTTTTTCTTGCCTTGATTATAGTGATGGTTACCTATTTCTTACAGTTGTTCCATAATTTCTCATAAAGTACTATAAGAATCTTGGGTGAAAGATACGAAGACCATGTGAAAACTGTTATTTTGATGATGCATGAACTATACAGATAGCAGTCGAGATCAGGGATTAAATACTGCCTTCTACCTGCTCCATAAAGAGGGTTTCCACACAAAAACTATTTCATAATTATTTCTGCAGGTAAAACTCATTACGACTTTCTCAATTCTTAATCAATACTTTAAAGGCCTTCTGTTTTATGGAACAGTCCATCAATATTTTATTTATTTTAATAATTTATCCTTTATTACAGAACCAGATGGAGCCTGCAGCACACTTGTCCTCAAGAAACCAGAGCAAGGAGGGGAAGGTGCCCAGAATCCACATCACCAGGGACTGAACACTTATATTTTCTTTGTCCTGTCCACCTGCATGGGCAGTAGAACTGTGAGTGACAGTCATCTCAACTGAACTGACTTCTGCAGATAGCTATGCAAAACGCCTCTTGCTCTCTTTATTGATATACTTGTAAATATATATGATCCCAATCAAGAAAAGAAGGTTTCTTTTTACCTGCAGTATGAATGAGTATGAACTGAGATGTAAACGAAACTGCAGAAAAACAAGATTTCATGTCATCAGAACCAGATGATGTGGTTTTACTTGCAAAGGTTTCAATCCAGGATAACAATAGGATAAAGAAACTTTGTTAATGCCAGTAGATTGAAAATGGTTGCAGAAATCATCTTGAGGAAAAAACTGATTTTTCAGGATCTGGAATTTTTGATACTATTATGGGAAAAAGAAAATGAGAGTATTTGTGTATTTACAGTTATTACTAGAAACCCAGCTAGCTGTTCTCTCTAGGATCTGTCTCTTTCTCTCTGTGTCTGGCTAAGAAATGTGGCCTTTCCCTCTGAAAGCAGACTCTATCTTGGCAGACTGTTCTCCCTTGTTTTAAAGGCCAACAGCTGATGTAGGACATGCTGGACAGGCAGGTGCATTGGTGCATCCACTGGGCATACATTTTGTTGCACTGCTGTACATGTGGGTGTCTGAAGCTTAGAGGTCGTGTTTTATATTCGCTGGTTTTCTCTCCACTTCTGATGGCAGTCTAGGCCCTAGATTTTGTTGAGAACAGTTTTTACCTCTGAAGGGACAATCTTTCATACATGGTAGATAATGTCATCTGATTTACTTGGTCCTTATTTTTCACTACAGATTGGGCTGGCAGCAGGGTATTGTCAGTGAAAAACATATGACTATACAGTTTTTTCACCAAGCTTAACCAACAGTACTTTCCTTGGCCTTGAATATGGATGACAAAGACTATCTTTCTTCTTATTATCCTGGAAGACCACAGTGATGGGAGAGGATTATTTGATGTATGCTTTGGCCATTGCTGAAAAGAAAATTACTGTGCAAATAAAAAATGTTTTCCTTTGGGTGGATAGTAAGCCAAAGAAAAGGGATCCAAATTCCTCAGGTGTAGCACATGTGTAGAGGCTGGGGGCTAAGAAGGGGAAAAGATAAATGGGGATAAGGATGTAAAGGAGAGTCTGAGAGATAGAAGACATAATAAAGTAGTGACAGGAGGTAATTAAGAACTCCAAGTAAGAAAGAAAAATAAAAGAAAGGTAGAAAACCACTGAAGATGGAAGAGGAGGGAAGGACTACCGATGAGTAGCAAAAGAGAGTTGGAAATAGAAAGAGTAGAAGAAGAAGAAAAAAAAAAGAAAATAGGTTGCTAGAGGTCAGATGTTGAGGGAAATGCATTTGAACAGTTTTGTATCACAGTGAAGTCAGATTAAATACAAAGACAGTAGGGTATGAAAGAAATAATACAGTATATAATGGGAACAGACATAAATAAGGAAAAAAAAATAAAGGAAAGGAAAAGAAGGACCTAAAGCAACTGAAGCAGAATAGGAACATCACTTTTGATTGTTTCACTACACAGAACAACTAACATTGGTTACCTGTAAAACAGGCAGACAGAATGGTAAGGTTGAGCAGACAGTTTGCTTCTTCCCCTAGGCTCAGATTAATTGCACTGGTGGATAGATGCCTGACTGCGTTCCCTAAAGACTGGAATATCATGGCCTTAAACTCACTTTGTAATCAATGGCTAGCAAGAGGGCACCTCCAGAAGGTAATTCAGACAATCCATCTCATGCTATTGACTGGAAGGAGCCCAGGGTGAAGAGAAACCAGATCTCAGTTATGTTTCTATCTTTTAAACAATCTTCCTTACTGTCAGATGAGCCTTAACCTGTGCCTGACAGATTAT
This sequence comes from Coturnix japonica, assembly GCF_054131305.1. Taxonomy (NCBI): domain Eukaryota; kingdom Metazoa; phylum Chordata; class Aves; order Galliformes; family Phasianidae; genus Coturnix; species Coturnix japonica. The sequence continues at coordinate 50,602,836 of NC_140663.1, read as the reverse complement.
TTATGCACACAGACCTAATCTGCACATTCACAGCTATTTTTCATTCTCAGAGCAAAGAGTTTTTGAGGGCCCTTTGGCAATGTAGAATGGGACTGTTCACAGTGATGATGATGTTGAACCTTTCCTGTGAAGAAGAATAAGACTTCAGTATGAGGATCTGCAGTTACATCTCAGTCCCAACGCAAGACACCCCCAGTTAGACCAGTTTGAGGCTTCTCTAGAAGGCCACATATAACTAGCCGTGCTGTGGCAGAGGCATTACAATCAAGTCTAGGAAAAAGTAAGTTAGACTTCTGTGAACTTGCTCAGGATTTAAGTAGTATCCAGCAGTGAAGAACTATAGCTTCCACCAATCCTGCTAAGTTCAGGTATCACACATATTACACACGCTTCTCCTTCAACGGCTCCATCCCCTTCTATAAATCACCTCAGCAGACTGACTGAGCTCAGCAGTGCAGCAGAGTTATTCTTTCACTTGTCCTTTCCCTATACAGTGCCTGAGCCTCAGAGAGTTTTAAGTCACAACACATGAGACCAGTCAGATACTGACATGGTTTGACAAGCTTCTCTTCTGTGTCGTCTCCTTTGTTTAAAACTCTGTCAATTACATTTTCTTCTAAAACACGGGATGATTTCCAACTTTACACCCACATGGTGATTCATTTGACTTCTGAATTGTCTGAAAGCTTATGGAGATCTTCAGTACCCCCAAAGGGAGGGAGGAAGTAATGGGGTGAGCATCTTTATTTCTTCTGCTTCCAGATGTTAAGGGCATATTCAAGCTTGATAAAGGCTCTCATTGTGGAGAGTATTAAAGTGAAGTAATTGCAGTCAATGTTCAATTTACTCTTAATAATGCAGATGTCTTCCAGTTCCCTTGAGACTTGCCATACTTGAGGCAGATGACAGCAGTGGTTTTCTGAACACCAAGAGTGAATGTATGCAAATCCCTACATCATTCAGATTAGTCTAGTGTTGAATAGAAGCCAAATGGGTTCTCCTAGATCTGATTCTCACAGAAGTGTAGAAAAGATCCATGCAGACAAAGGCTCAGTTCTTCTAATAACAAAGGAGTCATGATGACATAGCCAAGGCACACGCTTACCTATGTCTTCACCAACAGATTTATCCATTACCCATACAAATGCTTCCTTTGTTTTAGAGAAGAGGAAGCTCAGTGAATGGAAAAGATTCATAGGAAAAACCTGTAAAACAGATCTACCTATAGAATATCTGATGTTTACAATATGTCTGGCTGAAGAGAATACACAAGCAGAAAGGAAATCCCCTCCCCAAAGAACCTAGAGTCTCATGTTGATACTTCTATCGCTTAACATTTTCTAAAAGTCTCTATGGTAACAGAATTTCACAGCTCTAAAGAACACAGTGAAAATGTAGTGCCTAAATCTATTTATAGATATGTGTAGGAAACACAGTTAAGGAGAAAGACAGTATATTAATGGAAATGATTTAGCTATTGAATTTCTGGAATTCAGCACCAAAGTAAAAGCCTTGAGGGAGAAAAAAATCAGTAATGCAATGATGGCTGCAGAGTTCAGAGGAGCATGCAATGAGTATCTTTTACAGACTTCATCCATACTGAGATTCATCCATACTGAAACTTTTCTACTCCAAAATTACCCCTGCTAAGTATCCTGTGAAAATACCTTCTGGAATGACAGCTTAGTCTTTTCTTTGGGGAGTTATTCACACCAAAGCAAGGAAATAATATACACATATGGTTTAAGGATTTGGTACAGGACTTTAGCACTGATGACCATTTTTCAGATTGCTATTAGTATATAACTTAAACAAGACAAGAACCTCAGCACCCGATCTCAAGACATAAATGAACAATTCAGATCCCTCATCATTACTCAGAGATGCTGAAACAGGCCATGCTAGAAACTCAAGGAAGGACAGAAGTTCCAACACACAATTTTGGCCTTTCAAAAAGCAACCTGAGTGAGGCCCTGACCCTCTGAGATGCTTTAGAAAATCGTCTCTCAGAACTACAGCATGGTTAGCTGTCAGGATGCTGGAGACTTTTTTTTTTTTTTTTTTTTTTTTTGTAGATTTTGATATGAATTCTTAGAAAGCCAAAAGAAAAGGTCTGGATCAGAAGGATCAATTGGCCCTTGAAACAGAAGGATAATCAGGCTTTGAATTTTCTCTTGACAATATCAAATAAAAGGGAGGGAGATGGGGGAGGCTCCTCTTCTGGATGAATGTGACATCCATACCAATTAATATTTGTGCTTTCTCAGCAATAGAGATGTTACTTTCTTAGGATCTGATCTCAATCTGCAAGTTCCTTTTCAAGGGGCACAATCAACACAATATAATATTAAACTCAACCACCATTAGATTTTCCCAACTATCAGGCACTGACATGAAGGAGTCAATTAAGTATGGTCAACTAGTAGATCTTGAGCCACATGTTGTTCACAAATACAACTCTTTGCCAGAGCTATATGACATAAGTAATAGAGAGGCAGAAGGGAACACTACTGACTATCTTGCTTTTGAATTACCTGAAAAGCTAGTAGAGTGGTAGAGATCTACCTGGGACCCAGCTTTCTGCGACAATAAATTGGTGAGATGCTCCATGAACAACCCATTTGTGACATGTATTTCATGTACTATTTTACTCCCTTCAGTCAGAACATTATTAAATGCAACATGTCAGGACATTATTAAATTTTTCAGTGTAGCTTCCAAGATCAGTGAAGTTGGCCCATCTTTTGTAGTCTGCTTCACAGAACAGCCTTATATTCTCCCATCTTCTGTTCACATTATGTTCTTTTAATTTGTAAAATGAATGAAAATTAAGAGGATTTTAAAAATAAGGATGAACTACATACAGGTAGACACAACTTCAGAAGTAAAAAAGGTCAAGACTAAAAGGTTGCAATGAAAAGAGGGCAATGAGAATCTGGTGTCTAAAAGAAAGGAAAAGGCTGTCTACCAGTGGTATTGGAAATGGAAGAAACTTTTACAGCCCTGGGTTCATCCCACACTTGCCTCGGGATCTGGTTATCCGGGCTCAGGGAGAATCTTGATAAAGCATCCGTCTGGCCATGAAGTTATGAGAGAGCTGTTTGAGAAGCTTTTGTGAGAGCCTGCTATGACTGACTGCCACACTCTTCATGGCCATTAACTTACAGGGATGGAGGAGATATTTCCGCCTCCTGCAATAAAATGAGTTAATGTTGGATTCAGTGTTTCAATGCTACCTTCCATAATGGGGAAAATGGTATGTAATTATTGCACATGTATAGAGAAGGGTAAATTTATCATTAAAAAAAACTATTTTGATGGAAAGTGCTTTTTTCACTGAAACTGTAATGTTTACCATAAGAATCACTGTTAATCAAATTCTCTTAAAAAGAAATGCAAGTCAACATGTTCAGAATTTACTTATTTTTTTCATATAAATGTCTTTTCCATAGAAAAATATGTTCCTTCTTTATGAAAAAGCTTTCATTTAGCTTGCTTTTAATCATCGTTGCCTATTGATAAAATCCCTCTTTGCAGCAGAAATTCTTATTAGTCCCTAAGCACAGGATGTTGTATTTTATGCTAGTGACTGTCAACCTGTTTCTATTATTCTAGTCCTTAAGGTCAGTCAGTTCTCCCTGCAGCATTGCTTTATTTTCAGCTGTATTGACAATATTTCCCAACTTTGTATCATCAAGAAATTCTCCTATGAGGTAGAAATTCATCACTCGGTAACAATAGAGAATGACAAAAGCCTATGTGATAAATCAGTCACAAGGTAACCATGCCTATCAAATATGATCCTGTGATACATCGTTTACAGTATGCCCGGTAAGGAGATGAAAATACTGCCATTGTATGCAAAGGTGGTAAGAATTCATTTATTTCTTTCACTGTTTTGCAGTGAGCCACTGAAATATGAGAAAGAAATGTCATGGAGAGATACACTGGTGAGTTTTCTTCACAAAACAAACAAACAAATGAACAAACAAAAAAGCACCACCACCAAAAACACCAGAAGGCAATATGAAAGACAGACAAAAGATGCCTGATATGGGAGGGAAGAATGAATGGAGGTTTTTACAATTAGTGAAAAAATGGATGTAGGAAGGAAATAGATGTGAAGTAAGGAAGCTCAAAGGAAGATAAAGGAAGGAGAAAGAAAATATCAAGACCTACTATAGCATAGTGTTGTGCCTTCTCTAACATTCTGCCACAAGAAAAAGGTGCTTGAGAATAGCAGGGAAAAGTCAAAACAGTGCCTTAGGAGTGAAGAACAAGAGTAAACTGGGCCTACCAGAGAGGCTACTGGCTGCACCTGAGATGAGCAGGTTACACTGGGAGAAGAGAGACCATTTTTAGTTAAATCCTTGTTGTTTCTATTACTGACTCCGTGGTATTTCAATGCTTCTTAAAATTACTTAAGATGTTAAATGCAGAAGTAGAAAATTGAAGTAATTTATCCTAGCATTTTCAAATGTTTGTCAAATATTTGACATTTTTTTAATTAAAAAATATGAATTTAATAAAAAAAAATTTAATTAAAAAAAACACAACAAACCAAACACCCACACTTGTGTTTTGAAAATTCCTTACATTTATCTATAAAAGATGTAAGCTTTAGTTACAAATGTAACATTGAAATCAATTCGAGATAAAACTTTCATATGAAAAGACAAAACAAAACAAAACCTTCCAGTTTTTTTTTAGCATTAATGGTAAACACATAGTCTGTCATTCATGTCATTTTAGATCTATGTGCTGTGTGGATAGCAGCATGTTGGTGAGTGCTTGCAGGGCTGCATATCTTCTCAGAAGTGACAACAGGTTTAGAAAAGATGTGTATCAGCAACAGACAAGCCTCCTCCTCAGTGCCAGGAGTATAGTCCCTCCAAGTGACAGTGAAGGACAGAATCCTTAATAAGTAACCATTCCCATCTAGCATCTTTTTCCTTATTTATAACTTCTTTCCACCTTAGCAGTATCTCAAGAGGCTCCAGTACTTGTCTTCCTGAGATGTTTCCTTCATGCCATCTCATCTGACAGTGTAATTTTCTATACTTCTCTCACAAATATTTTCTGAGCCCAAGGAACTGTAGATAAGTGAACAGAAACACAAGGATACTGCTTGGATGGTATGGACAGAAGGAGTCTGAGGCTTCTAACCCTTTCCAGTGTTCCTCAGACAAATTTAAGGATGAGAGGTTGTTGGGATTTTTTTCAGTTCCCCCTCTCCAAGCCCTCTGCTTTCCCTTGTGGTCACTGACATTTACTCTAGAAGACATGGAAATTACAAAGCTGTCAGGAGATATTTAGGCAGGTTAAACAAGCTCTGAAATACAAAGGGATTACAAACGCAGATGTCAGGTCCATCTAGGCAGAAAGAAACTTTCTCCCATGTCCCTGTGCTCCTGTGTGTCACAAAACACTGTGCTGGAGGGCTGCAATTAGCCTCCTGCCCGTGGTGCAGAGCTATGCCTTCCTTTCAGTGAGGAGGTAGCCCCAGACAGCTTCCCTCACCCCAGGAGCCTGACCGCAGGGGCTGGAGGGGAAGGCTCTTTATCCAGGTTTCTCAAAGGAGGTTGTATAGAGGTCAGGGTTGACATCCCAGCTATCTGTGATAGGGCAAGAGGTAATGGCCTTAAGTTGTGCAAGAGGAGGTTCAGGTTGGATATTAGGAAAAACGTCTTCTCAGGAAGAGCAGTGCTGCAGTGGCACAGGCTGACCAGGGAGGTGGTGCAGTCACCGTCCCTGGAGGTGTTCAGGAACTGTGTGGATGTGGCACTGAGGGACGCGGTCAGTGGGCATGGTGGGTTTATCTTTGGACTACGTGATCTTCTTTGTTATTTTTTCTCACCCCGAGGGGCTCCCCAGCTACTCCCATATACTCTGGAAACACCTTCATCCTGGAGGCTGTCTTAGGTATCCCTCAAGTTTTCTGAACAGGGAAACTGATTTGTTTTTAAGCCATTGATGACTGACATGGTCTGTGCTAAAACCAGAATACTGCAAACAAACTGAGCCTGAGGCAGAAGATAGTGAAATAAGTTAGAGAGCCATGGTGAAACACGCTTGGTTTCTCCAGCTGGGAGGAGGTTAGTAGCAGCAATTTAGTGACCCTGGAACCTAGTGACCTTGGAACCTAGCAGTCCTAGGCTGTTCATAAACCACAGCGCTCCTTTACAGCAATGGAAAGGACGAGATACAATTTGCAGATCTTTGGACTTGCTAAAACAAATGGGGGCCATAGGCAATAGCCATTATTGTCTGTGACTGGAAAAAAACTTGTGCTTCACTCTGCCCACATCATACTAGATGATCTTAGAGGTCTCTTCTGACCTTAATGATTCTATGTGAAGGATCCAAAATGACAGGCAAAACCACAAATTGGCAAGAGGACATGAGGAAGAAAACCATCTGGAAGTGGATAGTCATGTGTGGAATATGAATAAACACAGAACATGGAAATACATCAGCTCTGTAAAAAAGGAGCTGGGAGTTATAGAAGATCACAACCTGAAAATGAGCTCACCAGTGTTCTGCTGTAGTGAAGAAAGCTGGGCTGTATAAACTAAAGCAACAGTTTGCCAAGCCCATGAACAAATCTTTCCCCTTTGTTCAGAGTTGTCGGTTAGCCAAATCCAAAGAGCTGTAGTTATGTGTGCCACCTTCAGCGACAAGTTCTAACTGTGCTTTTAGAAAATCTCCAAGACCACAGACTTCAATTAGGTATGATAACCTTCACTGAAAGACAGTTTAGTAGAAGCAGTTTTGTTCTTAATGCCAACAGTCTCCCCACTGATGACAAATATGTTTTTCTTTAAAACACATTACACAAACATTGTGTTTATTAAACAGAGGGACATTTTAATACAAGACATATAATAAATTATATTCTCTGTTTAAATGCACCGTAACTATATATTATTCCCTCTCGTTTAAAGCATGTAGATGCTTTAAAGACTGGGGATATATATTTTAAGCAATATATTAGTTCTCCTCTTCTTAATCTAAGTCTTTCCTGAAATGATTATAAACATCATATAGAATCATAGAATCATTGAAGTTGGACCTCCAACCATCCACCTATTACCAATATTGCCCATTAACCATGTTCCTCAATGCTACATCCATGTGTTCCTTGAACACTTTCATAATGGTGCCCGACCACTCTTTACAAGAAGTAGCTTTTCCTAATATCAAACCAGAGACTCAATCTTGCTCTTCTTCATGAGTCTTGCTTTTAAAGAAGTGCAGATTTAAATCTGCACTTTTGCCAGACATTGCATTCGTGTCTACTTCCCTTGTTATCAGAAGACTGGACCCAACTACATTTCTTAAGCCCCAGAAATGCTGGCAGTGTTGGTGAGTGAGTCATCCACAAAACATTCATTAACAGCAATTATTCAACCCAAACTTAACAACTTAAGCACAATGAGTTTCTCACTAAAACTCTTCCTTAATGTTTGCCCACAGCACACACTGCATTTGGTTTGTACAGTGAAAACTGACTAGAATTATTTCTGTCCAGTTTGACACACAGTGTTTGACAAGGGTACCCATGGACATCAGACACTGTTTTTAAAGTTAGCTAGGTTTTCTGACACTTACAAAGGAAATGGATACAAGCTTCCACAGTTCTCCAGTATCTGAAAATAAATATATAAATTAAAATCCATTATTGATCTTTGCTCTCTTTTGTGAGATTTGGAGAGGGCTTTCCCACTCCTGTAACTTTACAGAAAAGTTAATAAAATTTATAGTTGAAAGTCTTCCTTAACAAAAGATTGAAGTTGGAAGATGTGGTCATATTCGATTTGGGAGCCTCTCGCTTCTTTGTGAAAGCTGAGGGAGTTCCTCATTGATGCATTTCCTTTGAAAAATCACCTTCTAACCCATATCAGACAACACTGAAGGCCTTAGAGCTCTCTATGTCTTTGAAAATTGCTTCCTTAGACAGATGGCCCTGAAGTCCTTACCAGAACTAAGGAACTTAACTTGCTTCAGTCTCAATGAATAGTGACCTTCATGTCTGCAGCTTCATTCAGTGTCATGAGAGATTCACCTCCCCAGGCTCAGATAGTTATCAACACTTCAGTTTCCCAACACAGTTTTGGACAACTCCAACGTCAGAGATACCTACAACTTCATTACAAAACAAATTCAATGCTATAATATCAAACTAAGAGATTTTGAAAGGATAAAAGACCTGTAGGCCTTGATCCTCAAAGAAAAGAGATATATAATATCCAGTGGCTTAACTGGAATGAGTTGTTTTATCAATAATTGTACCAATAATATTCTGTACCTAAGTGTAATTCAAAAATAAGGCTTTCGCTTATGAGTCACAAATGTTCCTTTGAAAATATGTCCACTGACCTTTATTGCTACACTTTCAAAAAAGAAAAAAAAAAAAAGTCCTAACAGTTTTGTTTATATCAGTCAGCTCTTAAAAGCCCTGGAGCTTAAAATAGCCTGTGTAGTAACTCAGAACACAATGCAAGATATTCTGCTTCAGCTAGTTTCACTTTTTTTTTTTCCTTAAGCTTTGTTTGTTCTGCAGGTTCTATGGAATTTATCAGAATTTATGTTCTTCCACTTGTAAATAAACATCCTGCTGCCATGGCAGTAGATGGTCTATAAATCAGTGGAATAAATAAATAGAATAGGCTTGATTTGCCAAGCTGAAGGCAGCGTGTGCAGCTCTTAGGTGTTTCCTGTTGTTTTTAGCAGCATCGCTTGAAGCAATTTGCCTTGTCTTACACAGTGAGTACACGGGATACAGCTGGGTTTTATTTTCATTTTTGAATGTTCTGCCCTTCTCTTAGCTTTGGAGCACCCTCTTGGAATTGCTAAAAAACTTGGAGTGGCCTGCAAGCATTTGTGAGGATGTTCTGCTGTCAAGCCTTTCTCCATCTAAGGGGAATGTCTGTCACTAGCAGCTCAGGCGCAGGAGCAGAAAAGCAAAGGACCTTCTAAGTCTGATGGCATAAAGTCACTTCCAGCAAAAGGCATCAAACAGCACCTCTGTGGATGACAGCATAAATTACTGTAGTCTCAATTTCCAAAAGGTTACAATCCATTTTGCCCACTGCAGCACTATTTTCCTCTTTGCTACTCTGCGTTCTGTAAAATCGAGGCTTGCAGCTACCTCCCAGCAGCTCTTTGATGCCATCTGCTCCCTTGAACCTTATCATCCCTTCCAAATCTGGGAAACCATCAGTGTGATTGTTCAGATACTCATGCTTGCACTAAAGCAGCTGTGAAGGAAAAAGCCCTTGTTGTTTTTGTTTGGTTAGTTGTTTGGTTTTTTTTTTGTTTTGTTTTGTTTTTCAACCAGATCTGACTATTAACTCTTATGGAGGGCAGCTCACATAACCCAAATGTGGGAAGTGATTTACAGTTTCCAGTCTACTCATTACTGTGAAATGCTGACCTGCAAATTTTGCATGCGTTCCCACAACCTCTGAAGAACTACTCCAGCAGGATATAAATGCAGCAGTTCTCTCTGCTTTCTGTGCGATTGGAGTAGTTTTTCAGCTTATCAGCAAGGAAAGCAGTGTAAATGTTGGGGCAGTGAGAAACCAGAGTTTTCATATCTTCAAAATTATACACACTTGCATGAAAATTACCTCCACCAGGCCTAAAATTGAAGGCCTGTCTCCTTCCTCCACTTCATCTATATAATCCAGGGGTTTAAATGGGATTTTGCTGAGCCTGTTCTGACTCTTTGGTGGAGAGAAACTTTCTATGCACCTCTGCTATTGCTGCTAGTAGTGATGTTGTTCTCCAGATATTGGGATTTATCTTACACATACTGGCTTGGGTAAAGTGACAGATTCATAATGTACTGTTGTTGCTCTCTCACGGTCAATTTTGAAAAAATAACAACATGTCTGAGCGAATCAGAAGAACAAAACTCCCCTCAGCAGCAGAAAAATTAAAGGGGAAGGAGTACTGTGGTAAATGTCTCTGTTCTTCCAGTAATAACATTTTTTTTTTTTTTGTTCTGCCTATGCTACATTACTGATAAGCACCTTTGCACTTTTCCCTTCAACTTTCAATACATTCCCATTAAAATTTGCATTTACCTTTACATTAGTTTCCTCCAAAATCATATTACGGCCATCAGCACTGTGACACCCCAACCAAATCCATGACTTTGGCAGTGCAGCTGCTGAGTGTGCTCTGGCCATTGTGACTGAGATCCTCACTGCTGTCACACTTCCTTGCAAACTCAGGCTAAGAATCATGGTTTCCTTTTGTGTTTGCACATCACTTGGTATAGTGGAGTCCTGGTTCAGAATTAGGTAGGATGTGTAGATCATCCCACACAGCAAAACTTAAAATAATAATAAAAATAATAATAATAATAATGACATTGAAAAGAAGGAAAATGTGCAGCAGAAATAGCTGTATTACCAATCAGTTCAAGTCAGAAGGATTATATTAAGCCTAACCTCCTACAGAAATTGTGAGTTAATTTGGGGTCTGTGGGATTTTTAAGAAGAAACACGGCCTACTTTTCTGAATAATTAGTCAAAAAATTCTTGCTAAAATGCACTAAATGAGCATAAAGAATTAAAACAAAAATAAAATTTCTCCAAAGTAAAAGCTTGAACAAGCATTTTGGGAGAGGGAAAAAATCCTTATCCTACTAAATTTGCATAAAACCTTTTAATTAGAGCTTTTAATTAAAGCCCCCGGTAACTCCAAGTGTTTTCTGTGGGAGAATGGGAGAGCAAGTTAAGTGTTGAATCTGACTCTGTTGCCATCTTTGCTGAAATTATTCCTGCTTTTAAGAAAAAGAGAGGACTTATTTACATATATGAAGTCAAGCACAACACAATTGGAAAGAGCTGGGAAAAACTAGGATAGCCATTACTGTCCTTTTGATGTACCCTGCACAGGCCACCAAGGCAAACCCTTAATTCAGCTATAGTGTCCTAGCAGCTTGCAGTTGCAAAGAGGAACAGTCAAGTTCACCCCTGGTACTTTTGTCAGTCCTTGCTCCCTTTTCTCAGTGCAAGACTGGGAAAGAGAGCTTCATCTGTGAAGTCCTTGAGTGTGAACATCCCTGATGCTACCTTTGGGAGTCACCCAAAGTGAAAGTGGATTGAGAAGGACCTCCTTCATCCTTGAGTGAGGTCCCTGTTTGAGGTTCATGCATTGGCAGGCAGTAGAGGAATCTTGGGAGGGTGCTGGCGAGGGATGCTTGGGAGACGACAGCAGAGGGGAGCACCAAGTCTGTGCTTTCAGTGAGGTTTAGCAAAAAGGTGGGGAAGGGGAAATAATATAGTAAGGACTGACATGTGGGCTTATAGTGTAATGCCTGCAACTGATATAAGGTCTGCTACAGAGATTGTTGCTTATTGTTCTTGTACACAGGTTGTTCTGCTTTTCAACCTTACACTGTGTTTCATCACTCCTTCTCTTTTGAGCTCTATGCAGAAACTCATTGAAGCAGAGACTGAAACTTCAATATTTCCTTGCTTCCAGGATGGGAAGTTATTTATTCCTGGAGAATATTTTTATCCACTCTGGAAAGAAATAACAGCCTGACCTGACAGCTGGAAAAGCACAAGCTTGCATATCTGGCTTGAAAGCAAAACTTGGAGACATGGGCAGGACATATAAGGTGCTTGGCTGGTATGCAGATGAATTCAGGTCCTTCAAGAGACAGACAGGCTATAGAAAGAGATAGATATTAAATTCCCACAGAACTCTGGCATCTATGAGGTGGGGTCCTGAGGTCTCTACTACAGGAAATTCTGTTTTCTGTGACTAGATCTTTCTGCCACCCAAGCTAGTTTCTCTGGTAATGCTCACTCTGATATCTCTACCTAACACCACTAGCATACCAGTAACAGCAACGTAAATGTACCTTCTGTGGGAACATGTTTGCAGAGCCACATATTACACAAACCAAAAACCAATCCTGCTTGACAGACAGTCCTTTAATGGCATATCTGTATTCTTGCAACTGCCCAGATGGCTCCATTCTCACATGAAGATAAACAGATGTGCCCAGCATCATTTCTAGTAGCAAGTTCCTCTGCTCTCTCCTACTGCTTCCAAGTCTTACCAGGGCTTGAAAAGAGCTTTTGCAGATGTGCCTGATTAGGGCTTAAAAAGTGCTTGCTCCATTTATTCATGTATGCACCTCCTATGAAAGTCAAGTAGAGAAAAAGGATACAAGGACAAAAGAAGATACTCTGTTCCTGAGATGAACCTTTCACTACAGCAAAATACGTAACAGATTTCTGCAGTAGATTTGTTAGCAGCTAATAAGAGAAGATGGAGGAGCCAGTGCTTTTACCTTTGTGTGGTTAAAAAGGCGATCAGACTCTGATGAGAGATTGGAGACTGTAAGCCAGGCTGCAGTACTTCTAGTGCTCATAAAAACTTTGGCTTGCTAGAGTGCAGCTAACCAGGAGCACAGCAAGAGCTGTGAGCAACACCACACCAGCAGAGCATTAAATGCATTCAGCTTAAAATGAAGGAGCAAAAATACGGTGACTGTATTTCTAGGCACTTATTTTCCTTGTAAGGAACTGTGCTTCTTCTGGGATGGGTTCTCTGGGTTACTTCATGGTAGGAGTTTCTGGTTTGTTGCCCCCCCAGGTAATGGGAGGAAGTTTCTTACTGCCTTTCCCTATGGCATGAGCTGTCTCACATGCCACTGTGAGAGGCTGGATATAGATGGGCAAGGCAGAGCCACAGTATCTCCCTGCCAAGCCCTAAATTACTGCGGGATCATCATCTGACAGAAATACAAAGAGATGTGCTTCTGTTACAGGGAGGGGAGAGTGTGTAATTGCACCACAGGGACACCTCTGGGATCCAGCCATTTGTAGTTAATCAGAATTATTCATCTGTTTGGTAAACTTTTATTTCTTTTATGACAAGAGGAAAAATTGACTAGGGATGCAGCCAGGAGACAGAGTAAACACGCCAGCCTGGGAGGGCTGTGGATGCAAGTTAAGGAGCGTGTGAAGGAGACATTTAGCAAGCTTGTCTTCAGATGGAAATGCTGAGTGCAGGAAGTCTGATGCAGCTCTCAGTGTTCAGACTGGTCAGTGCATCTCTCCCTATGCCTCTGAGATGGATTGTATTTTAATAGGCTTGGCTTCCTTGCCGCACATCTTAGTGCTCCACCTGACAGATGATGCTTTGCTGGAAGGTTGGCAGCTCCTGCCAGGGCAGCATCTTGCTGAGGTGGAAGTGTAGTGTCAGCAACAGGGAAGAGTCCAGCTCAAGGTGTCCATCTCTCTTGTGCATGCACACACACACACACACACACAGTCTGTCATCTGGAAGTTTTAATGGGAGGGGAAGAAAGAGAGGAAAGCAGCAAAGCATACTTAACAGGTACAGGTGGCAGTGCTATAGCTTTAGCATTTGGGCTGCCAAGGGCTACAGATGGAGTTTCAGCTTCAGGTGGGAGCATGGTGAAAGTCAGGACAAAGCAAAAAGCAGAAGGAGGCATAGAATCACCATCTGCCCTGCAGGACATCACAGTCAGTTCCCTAACTGGGCCCATTCTCACCTGGAACATGTCTTCTCACCTGATGTTGGAGTTTCCTCAGCAGCGAAATGTCCTGTCATGACAGGAATTATGGTTTCTCATTACCGTCCTAGAGAGGCTCCACAGACCAAAGGGAATAGCCTCTATTGAAAAAGGAGAAAGTATTGACCCAGTGTGGGACATTCATGACCCGAAGAGTGAATCACAGGCATATGAAAGGCCATTGATCTTTATTCCCTGCTAGGCAGCACATACCCAGCACATTCCCCACCCCAACTGAAATTTCTTGCTATAGAAGTTTGCAGAGAAATAGCATGGAATGCAAAGAGATGGCTGACAGGTTAGCTCATTTTGCATTCTTATGGTAGATAAGTTTATGAAATATGTCCAGCCATTTAGGAAGCTCAAAGCAAGACTTACAGTGAGTGCTCCTACAGGAAGAAAAAAGAAATGAATTTTGCTTGTGAAATCTCAGGGACTTGCTGGGACTTACTTTGCAGGGACTTACTTTCAATTATTTATTTATTATCATTGTTTCGTAAGGAAACAAGTCTTACGAAATTGTCCTCTCTGTTGCTTCCTTGTCTCTTTCTCTGTGCAACTTTAAGTTACTGCCTACTTTCTGTCAACCTTTAAGGAAGTTTCAGAGACATGAACATGCTTTCATGATAATCAGAGCTGGACAGAGAGAGGAATTTAAATCAATGTCATTGCAAAAGGAGAAGTTTCAAGGTGAGCTCTGCAGTTACTGCTTTGCTCAACTTGCCCATGCCTGGGCAAGAACAAATTTCTTTCTTCCCACCTGCTGAATTATGGACACATGACAAGGACTCAAGTCCCTGGACACAGCCAAAATGTTGTGCATGCTATACAAAGCCCTGCAAGCAATGGCACTGTATGAGACGGGAGAAAAAGGAATTAGGTGGGGATGTGTAGGAGCATAAATCCAGGTGAAGCAAAGCTTTACTAATCCTGTGGCTCACAGAACACAATGTTTGTGCCAGCAGTAGGAGCTCCAGCTGCACCCAGCCCTCCAATTTGTTCCGAACCACCATAGGAGAACAGGGCTAAAATGCAGTTCCTGCTCTAAAGAGCTGCCCACACAAAGCTCGCTTGCCATTTTTGTGGAGTCATTTAGGCCTTCTTCCAATGCACTTTAAGTTTAACACTGGTCAAAGTCATTTGAAAAAATCCATTGGCTTCATCTGGGCTGTTTTCCAAATCAGGCATGGGGTTGCATATCTTCTCAAATCAAAGATTTGCAGAGTGAAGTGAGGAGTGGGGTGGTATTGTGGTAATTTTCTTGCACAGACATAAGTGGCCATTAAGCCTATTTGGACGCTCTAGATAGTGAAGGAAGCCTGTGCAGTTAAATAGCATGTTGACAGTTCCAGTAACAATTTAGGAAAGTATAGGGCAATGTTTCAGATAATGAGACAATCTTATCTACTTGTCAAAAGTAAAACCTGAAAAATTTAAAGACTCTATTGTAGCCTGATTTTTTCATTATTATTATTTTATTATTATTTTAAAAAGGAACTAGAAGAGACTTGATTAAGGTATTCATAATTATATGAGAAATAGCGAAAACTAATCAGTCTGTGCTTTTTATATTGTCACATAATGCAAGAACAAGGGGACCCTTAAAATGTAAATTAATAAGCAGTACATTTAGTGTTCAAATGTATTTAGTGATTCGTGTTACAATTACAGTATATATAAATAATCCACCAATTTCCATAAAACTATCTGATAAAATTTACCCGTAACAATAGTTCATTTCCCAATTCACTTTTCATTATTTGAAATCCTTTAGAAACCCAAGGGAAGCTGTGGGCTGGGGATTGTAAAAAGACGTATATTTAGAACCAATCTGAGGAGCAACGTGACTTTTGCAGCATGTGCCCCCCTTCAGAAATTCACAGCCCTGAAGTTAAGGACACTAACGTGGAGGCTGGTTAAAAGGAAGGGGAAAGAGGAGCCCACACTGGATAATTTTATGACCATTAGTAACATTTGTATCAATACAAGCTAAGATAATTATAATGGTAATCATATCTCATGCTTCAGAGCCTAAAGTGATTGCCTGCAGAGGCCAGAGAAGCCTTGGAGAGTTTCCACTGAGAGGAAGATTAGAAATGCCTGAGTTTATTTAATATAGTCATACTGGACATAGCAGAAAGAAGATACTTTCCCCTTTAAAAGCTTTTCCTTTCTGACTAAATTTCTTCCATGTCATTTTGACTTGTAACCTGGTATTCTCACTGGTACCTTCACTTGTTTTTCCCTTTCCCATCTGGTTTATAGCTGGATCTCTCTGTTTTCCTTCAAAACTGTTTCCCACTGTTACACACCATTCTTATTTGTTGTTGTCTGTTTCATCCTTGCTGTATCATCTGCTCATGCTTCATGTGAAGAAGCCAAGTTTGCTTCCAGCGTCCTTGGACATATTTCATTAGTAGTTCCTGCCTTCACTCTGTTGCTCCCCAGGTGGCATCATAGGAGCCTTTTGGAACCAGGCTCCCCAGGCCATCAGTTTTTTCTGTATCTAGAATCTTCCATTAAGCCCCATAGGAATAATGTTAATAGTATCAACTGAGAGAGTTTTGTCTAACATGTTTTCCACTGTTTTAAGGTCTGAATGAAATGAGTAAAGAATCACAAATGCCTTATGCTGCCCCATAACCATTGCCAAGTTGCTGTGGATTCTGATCTGGTGATCTCTTCTTCCTTTCCCATCTTGTCATTTTGCATCTTCATTGCACAGTGATCTCAAGTGTGGCCAGATTCAGGTAAGCTCTCACTGGGAGTTTTAGATGTTTTCACAAAGCAAAGTCTCCAGTGACTTCAGTGCACCTACACGTGTAATAACAGGTATGAGAGAATGTTGAAAGTCTACCTCAGGCAGAGACACGTGGTCATGCTTTGCACTTATGAAGAAATGAGATGGGAAAGAAATGGTGTCCTTTTATTACTATGTTCCATCTGCTCACAGCAACATAGTAAAGCATCATTGCCAGCGATGGGCTGCTATTTCCCTTTTCTTGCAAGGAAAATGGAAATACAGACTGAGATTTTATTGCTTACTACTATACAATACCCAAGTTTTCTGAGTATACAATGGTCAAGCACTACTGCAAGAAAACACATGCTTCCAGTAACTCCCTTACTAGAAGCAGCCACCAGGTTGTGACTTTCTGAGGTTGTGTCTGTATTACATGACAGAGGAGCAGGCCATAAACACACCAATCCCCTTAAGCCAATGACAAGAGCTATTAGTTAACACGTAATATCAGCTCAAACTGATCAGTTCTGTACTTACAGAATCATATAATTGTTAAGGTTGGAAATGACCTCTAAGGTCATTGTCAGCCTACCCCACCATGCCCACTGACCCTGTCCCTCAGTGGCACATCCATATGGTTCTTGAGCACCTCCAGAGACAGTGACCCCATCACCTCTCTGGACAGCCTGTGCCACTGCAGCACTGCTCTTTTTTTCCCTAATATCCAACCTGAACCTCCCCTGGCACAACTCGAGGCCATCAGCTCTGATCCTATTGATGTTACCTGGAGAAAGGGCTCACTACAATCTCCTTTCAGGTCACTGTAGAAAGTGACAGTCTCCTCTGAGTCTCCTCTTAGCCATCCCGAACAGTCCCAGTCCCCTCAGCCGCTCCCCATCACACTTGTGCTCCAGACCCCTCACAGCTCCATTGCCCTTCTCTGGACACATTCCAGGGCCTCCATGTCTTTCTTGTAGTGAGGGGCCCAGAACTGAACACAGCGCTTGAGGCATGGCCTCACCAGTGCCAAGTACACAAGGAGAAAGTCTAACAGCAGAAGAGCTGCTGATGAGCCTGGATTGCACCTCACACACTTAAATCCCCCATGAGAGATTCTGTGTACACACTAAACTTGTGAGCATGTCTGGGTCTTCTTCTCTGCAAATTCAGGTGTCAGTTTCCAAGTTCACATCTGAAAACTAACAGTATGGACAACCAGCAAAGCTGATCTGGAAGAGGGCAGACATAACAACTTAAGCTATAGCATACACTTATCCTGTGTTGTTTCCAAACTCTTAGGCTGCTCCTGTGTGCATCACTACAGAGTTTAGTGAGTATCAGAGCTGTGGCTGAGCTGTGAAATTTGGCACTTAGGAGAGCTCTGAGAGATTTATTTTCTCTGTGAGTGAAGTAGTTCACATTAGGACACTTCAGAAGAAGGAAAATAATTATTTGATAACTAAAGGCAGCTATGATAAAGATAGAGAAAATTACGAATGGAAAAAGGAAGGCCAGGAAAGCACTGCTAGTTGGCCTTTCTGGTAATAAAAAGTAAATTGGTGGTCATTGAAGAAAATTACAAAGCAACACATTGCAAGTGTGTGAAAGGTAATGTTATTTACAGAAGGTATAATTAAACCATGATGTTCACTGCACCAGAGTTTGAGAGGAATGGCTCTCCAGGTTCAAGAAGTGAATCAGCATTTATATAAATAAAAAGAACATCTGCAAGGACACTAGCGTAATACAATTACAAGGGCTATCAATCCACATGCTTCAGGCCATGGTTACCTGCTGAGGTCAGGAAGAAATTTCGTCATGGTATAGTACTAAAAAGAAAAATGCATTATTGGGCATCTATGGGTACTGTATGCCTTATTAGTTGGTCCTTTAATCTGTTCCACTGTGCAACTCTTCTATTCCTCCATATTACAAATCAGTGAAGCGTTAGGTGTGTACTTAAATTCCATTTTAAAATCAATAAGACTTAAATGTGCATAAATGTAAGTGCATGATTAAGTGATTTCCAGAATAGATATATTAAGTAACTACTTAAATTTTTAGATGCATTGAAGTGTTTTTTGGTTCTGGACCAATGTTTCAGTAATCAAGGCTCTCTCTCGCTCTTTCTCTCTCAAACACACACATACACACACACTCACAAAATCAACAACAACAACAACAACAAAAAAAAGCAAATCCAACCAACAGTATCATTTACTGTATCTCAGATATAATACATTGATTTTGCAGAAACTCCATATTACAATGTGATGTTAGATCTAAAAATCTTTCCCTTTTATTCTCAAATCCCACAGATTTGTAGCTACAGCTCTGCAGTTCATTAACAAATATAACCAATAGGCATAATCATACCTATCTAAAATAGTAAGTGCCTTCATCTTTGGACTTTCTTTGGTGTGAATCAAACAAGCTTTGCCATCTACTGCAGTCTCCTCCCTTTTATTTGAGTACTGCTGGTTGATCTGGCAGTTCCAGGTAAGCTGGCAGCCAGGTACTGAAGCTCTCTTTGAAGATTTAAGTGTCCCTTTAAACTTCGAAGCCCATCACTTCTAATCCTCCTTTCTTTTTAGAAGAGATGTCTCCCAGTCTCAACAGACATCCAGGGTCAGCAGCAGAACTCTGAACACAAGGGAAATGCAGTACCAATCAGATCTTGCCTGAGAGTTGGCATGTTAGCCTGGTATAGGTAGATTTGAGAGTTTTGAACACTTCCCACGTTGAAAGGTAAAAGACCTAGGGCAAGTTACATAGAAATATAAACAGAAGTTTGGTGTTACTCACAGACCTTCCTAAATGCTTCTGACAGGTGGTTAAAGGACCTGATAGATGTGGGAGACCAGAGCAACTGATGCAGCTGAATAATAGATGTTACCAAATCTCCAGGTTCATGCAGCCTACAGTGTTACTCAGCTAAAAAGCTACTGAAATTATTGCCATAATGAAGGGAGAGGTTCCTGTAGGTATGTGTTCCCTGTTTTCCTCACTGGATCAATTATACCTTTCAAAGAGGCTGTAGCATCTCACTAGGAGGTGGCTGGGAAGGTTTAAGCAATGTGTAGGCAGCAGCTCTTCTATCCTGAGTCTGAATGTTCAGGCTGAGCAGCAGCACCTGTAGGGACCTACACACTGAGATCAAGAGAACATTTCCAATGACTTACTGGAACTAGGCCTTTAAGAAATACTAAATAATTAATCTACACCTCATGTAGAGGTGAAATAAATCTGTAATGCTTAAGGATCAGTACTTAATAGTACACAGAAAAGCAAAATTCTCAGTCTATATAGGTAGGTATTATAGATCTGTGCTCATAACTAAAACCATAAATAGAGAGTTTTTTCTTAAACAGCTCTTTTCATCCCCTGATCGTTAAACATAAGAGTAAAGATATTATCTGATGCAGTCAGACATGCTTCCTAAATTGCCATTTGCTTCCAGTTTCATTCAAGATGAAATAAACAGCTTAAGTGCACCATCTTAGATACCTATAAAAGACTGACTTGCAGGAAACGTTAAGCAGATGTTCTCTGCAAATCTGTTCTACTTAAATAAGTCATTTCTAATTCAGCATCCAGAAGACACCCAACTTGGTGCTTCTCCAACTCAATAAA
Source organism: Coturnix japonica (assembly GCF_054131305.1). Taxonomy (NCBI): domain Eukaryota; kingdom Metazoa; phylum Chordata; class Aves; order Galliformes; family Phasianidae; genus Coturnix; species Coturnix japonica. Next base: position 50,582,890 of record NC_140663.1, on the reverse strand, counting down.
CTTATGAGGAAATGACTGGCTTGATAGGAGAGGGGGCAGCAGGGAAGAGGAGTCTCAAGGGAGACCTTATCATTCTCTGCAGTGACCTAAAAGGAAGTAATTCTGAGGTGGGGGGTCAGACCCAGGTGATATGACGAGACAGAATGACCTCAACTTTTGCCACAGGAGGTTCAGTTTGGATACTAGGGAAAATGAAGGAGGATCTTTATGCAATAAAAGATTGTGCTGCCATCCAGTGGGACAAGGACAGGCTGGACAAAAGATCTGAATGGAACCTCCTGAATTTTAACAAGGGGAAGAGTAAAGTTTTGCATGTTCATCAGTACATGCTGTGGACTGCCAAGCTAGGAAACAGCTTTGTAGAAAAGGTCTTAGTGGATAACAAGGTGAACATGAGTCAGCTCTGTGTTCTCAGGACAGAGGTCAACAGCTTCCTGAATTGTATTAGGATGAGTGTTGCCAGATGGTCAAGGGAGGTCATCCTGCCCCTTTGATCAGCCCAGTGAGGTTAAACTGGGAGTGCTGGGCTCAGCCCTGTGGTCCTCAGTACAGCAGACATAAGCATACTGGAAAGAGTCCCAATAAAGAGCCACCAAGATGTTAAAGAAAGAGAACCCCCGTTCCAATTAGGAGAAGACAAGAATGGTGATTGTTCATCCCAGAGAAGTGGAGACTCAGGTGAGACCTCATAAATGCATGTAAGTACTATATAAGTACCAGTGCATACCTGAGTATGCAAAGAAGATAGAGTCAGGCTATTCGGCGTTATGCCCAGTGCCAGAACAAGAGACAGTGGGTGTGAAAGAGGAGAAGTTTCCTCTGTACACCAGGAGCACTTCAGTACTGTGAATGTGAACTTCAGTACTGTGAATGGAACAGATTGTTCAGAGAGAATACAGAGTCTCCACCCTTGGAGATATTCTAGAGCCATCAGGATATTGATCTGGGCAATTAATCTAGGTGACCCAGCTGGAGTACAAATTTCAGCCAAATGATCTCCAGAGGTCCCTTCCAACCTCAGTCATTCTGTGATACTAAAAAATCACTAGTCATCATTTCAAAGTTTCATACATTGGAAAATTCCCTTTATCCTTTGTGAAGCTCTAATAAAAGCGTGCTGGGAGCTCCCTTGCATATGTAATGTTCTTTATTGCCCTGATAATTTGTTTTGGCTTAGGATTTCTTGAATTTCTAAACGACTACCCTTTCTTATCTGATATTAGGTACAAATAATTTCATTTTGATATTGAATTAAGAAGGACAGTATAAAAATATGGACTATTGTAAATAATTTTCCTTTACCCTTCTGAATCACCAGTGATCCACAGATCATAATATGGGAGCTGTTGCTTAGGTGTGCATTGAGTACACTGCATATTCAAGATGAAGACTGGTTACTATGGCCAGCTGACTCATTTTTGTCCAAGTAAAACATAATGCAACAATTTACACTGATGTCATAGTAGACTAATAACTGGATAGTGAAGAGAAATTTAAAAGGCAAACAGTCTCTGAAATATTCAATATGGAAAATTTTCTTCAACTTAAATAAGAAAAAAAAATAATTTAGGTCAAACATGGAGCATGAAATTTACAACTACAAAGGATATACTCCTCCATCTTCACTCTCTGTTAAAGGATTTCTCTCCTACTGGCTTCTGGCTGCCAACTGAGTTCCTCTAAGTCTCATTTCTCCAGGGCAATGCAAATGATAATTAACAACCACAGCATTTACTTAAAGCAAAAAATTGCATGTTTCAAAGAGAAACTCTACATAGTTAATCCAAGTGCCCCTTCCTGAGACTCACTTCCATGTTGTTTCTCTGTCTGATTCTCTTCCTAACTGTACAACTCAGAACACCCGCTCCACAAACCCCCTTAATTCTGCTGTAAAAGAATCAGTACCTTTTTCATTAGTAGCTACAAAGCAGTACTCAGTGCTTCTACAGCATTCACAACATTTCTACATCCACATTACTCCCATCTGACCAAGCCCTACACTCACTTTCTCCCCAGCACTCATTTTATGAGAGGCCTGCATGAGTTCAGCACTCTCTGGGTTAATGCTCAACACAAGTGAAAATCTTTCCCTCACAGCATTTGGGACAAACTGCATTTGAAATGGCTGCAGAGGGTCATCAATTTTTCAAATGGACATAGCATAAATCTCCCATAAATTGAAACATCGCTGATGCTGCACAGATTCATCTGGAGAGGTTATTATTAAGGGTCTGGGGATGTTTTCAAATGCAGGAATATAATTTATCATGACTAGATTTTGTTAGCAAGGAATATAGACAGTTTCTGTTACTGTAACCTAATAAGTCATTTTATTGGTACGTTTTATTTCCTTGGCAGCTAACACCTTAACAACCCTCATTCCTTCTTAGTATCACATGGCAGGAAAACAACTGACAAATAAGAGAAATCATTGGTTGTAAACTCACTGATATTGCCTATTCCAGCTGGGAAGCTTGGATAATGCAATTCAGTAATAAAGCAGACTCCATTAAATGTATATAGGCCTCTTGCATTCTCTCTCTGTTTCATCATACACTGTATATAAAAGGAGGAGTCTGTAACTGAAGAAATGCATCCTGAAATCCTGCTCAGCTGTCTGTCTGTAGCAGCATTTCTGGTATGTTGACAACAATGGATTTGTACAGACCAAAATGCAGATACAGAGCATGGCAAGAGGCCTCGGAGGAAGTCCAGGGAAAACGACAGCAGACCTGGGGCTACTTGCCTTCCTCCTACCTCAAACACTGGCTGACTGGTATTGATATCTACCCTACCCTAGTGAGACCTCCAGACCTCTGTGTAACCTGGGCTCACAGACAGCTGCTCTCCTTTGAAAAATCAGCTCCAATTAGGTCTTGCAAGATTATTTTCTCCTGGTTCAGCTCATCTCTGCTGCTGCTAAATAATTAACCATGTATTTGGCAAGAACTTCGTGTATTTTCCTGTCCCTGAATCTCCAACCACACACGCAAATAGAAGCAGTACTGAAAGTGCATTTATGTGTGATCTTGAGGGACTGGCACATGCTCTGAGGACCTATATATTTTGCTTTCACCAGGCAAACAGAGAAATAATTTCTTGGGTTTAAGAGCACCAAGGAAGAATAACTTGTCAGAATTGCCGGATCTCAAGTCTGGAACTAAATGCAACAAATAATAAACTTCTCAATTGCTGCAGTGAACATAGGATGATCTTTGAAAGGCAGATCAGAGCACACAGCTGGAAGGGCTCTGTAAATCAGGGTCAACTTCTTGATTTATTCCTAGAAACTATGAAAAGACTGCAAAAGTCCAACAAGTATCTTCCATTCTGTCTGATAATGCCCAGATCCGTACAGAGACTGTTTGGCAGGACAGACACAAAAGCAGAAAAGGTTGAATACGTGTTACAAATATAGGGACAATATGGTGGGATGCATAAGAAACAAGAAGGATGAACCTGAATGGTTAGGAAGACACTGAGAGAAGTGATCAGCTGATCACAACTGTCCTTAGTGCTTATTAGCAAAGGAAAAAACTTCTGAAGGATAATCCCTGCCCATTCTTGTCAGGATCATCCAGGAGACAGTAGAAGCGCTGTCTTGATGAGTTGGTGTAGAAAAATGATCAACCATCCTTGTTAAGAGGCCCTAAATGGAGTAAATCAGTGAGACCTCAGTCCAGTACACAGCTAAAAGACAGTTTGCATAGAGCAAAAGATGTGCAGATCACCAGAGAGCACTCTAGTTCCTAACCATAGCAGAGCATTTCCTAAACATTGCACCCAGTCCCTTCTTGGTCTGAATATCACTCTGTAGAAAGCAACAAATGGGTACAGTCTCCAAAAGAACACTTCTGGAAGACATACATGATTCTCCCAACTCTGTGAGGCTGGATCAGCAGAAAGAATTTTGGCACAACATTAGACTTATTTAGCTTTGTTGACCTTAGTGAAGTTACTGCTGGTTCTAGAGCTGTAAAAAAGTTGGACACAGCGTGAAGGAAAGCAGCAGTAATAGGAAGCGATTGCTCGGTCTGGAATTCAGTGGGCTTCTAACAGTTAATGACAGTTTTGCACACAGATACATTTTAATTTAGCTAACAAAGCCATTTACTACTGGTAGTACTAATTATACTGTACTAGCTGTACTATAATCATAGAATGAGAGAACCCATTAAGTTGGCAAGTACAGTTAGAGGTCATCTAGTCCAACTCCTCTGCCCCCTGCAGTGAACAGAGACCCCTAAAGCTATATCAGGATGCTCAGAGTCTGATCCAGCCTGACCTTGGATGTCTGCAGGGATGGGGTGTCTGCCACCTCTCTGGGTAGCCTGTTCCAGTGCTTCACTACCCTTATTGTAAATAACTTTTTTCCTTATATCCAATCTAAATCTTCCCTCTTTTAGTTTGAAACCATTTTCCCTTGTCCAATCACAATAGACCCTGCTAAAGAGTCTGTCCCCTTCTTTCCTACAACCCCCCTTTAGATATCGAAAAGCCACTCTCAGGTCCCTCCAGAGCCTTCTCTTTTCCAGGTTGAACAGCCCCAGCTCTTTCAGCCTGTCTTCATAGGGGAGGTGTTCCACCCCTTGGGTCGCATTTTGGCCCTTCTCTGGATGTACTCCAGCAGGTCTCCTGCACTGAGGACTCCACATCTGGATGCAGTACTCCAGGTGAGGTCTCATCAGGGCACAGTAGAGGGGCAGGATCACCTCCCTCTCTCTGCTGACCACTCTTGTTTGGATGCAGCCCAGGATTCTTGTTACTGATCTCCATTTGGACATTGAGCCATTGACCACCACTTTCAGGGTATGATCTCATAACCAGTTCCTCATCCATTGAACAGTCCACTCATCAAATCCAAATCTTCCTAATTTGGAGAGAAAGATTTTGTCACGGACCACGTCAAAGGCCTTACCGAAGTCCAGATGGATGACATCGGTGGCTCTTCCCTTGTTCATTGAGGCAGTTATACCATCATAGAAAGCCACTATATTAGTCAGGTACCTATAAATAAGCAATCATTTCCTGCTGTGCATTAGAAAAAGCTTCCTGATTTTATTTCAGGGTTGAAACTTGATAGATCAGAAATCCTTGTCTTTCATTGGCATGCTCCATCCAGCACTCTTGGTATTATTCCTTTCCCCTGCTGATCCTAGCACTTTAGATTAAGATTAATAGGAGAAGGGAATACCATTAGGAACACTGAAGTTGGAGCCAAAGGATAGTTCAGAACAGTCTGATGGTGGTAAGGCAAATGGGATCATCTACACTACTCCGAGGAGCAGTTAGGATGTAGGAGCACATCTGAAATGCTTGTATGCACACTGCATGAAGAAAAAAACAAGATTAAATTGAAGCTTTGATCCTTTGCCAACACTATGATGTCATCAGTCTTAGTGAGGCTGGTGGAATGACTCCATGACTGGAGATCTGGGATGGAGGTCTACTAGCTGTACAGGAGAGAAAGGCAGGGCAAGCAAGGCGGAGGGTGTAATGGAGACATTCGTTTGGGATGATTCAATAGAGAGCATCTGGGTTTGAATTAAGGGGAAGGAGAGCAAGGCAGATGTCATAATAACTGTCTACTATCAAGCTCTGACTGAGGATGGTGGCATCAATAAACTGTTCTATGGACAGTTAGGATAAATTTCTGGATCACTTGCCTTGTACTTGTGTCCCAGAGCTGATATCCCCAGACATAAACTAGGAATATCATATTACTGTGATAAGCAAGCACGGCGATTTCCTAAACCTTGTTGAAGATAATTTCCTGCCACGGGTACTTAGTGAGCCAAAAGTTCTTTAAGAATAAAGAAGGCCTTGTGGGGGAGGTGATGGTAGGCTGCTATCTGGGCCACAGTGACTATGAAATAGTTGGTTTTGAAATTTTCAGTGTAATGAGAAGAAAGGTCAGCAGAGTAGCCACGCTGTACTTTGAGAGAGCTAACTTTAAGCTTCTGATGGATCTAGTTGGCAGAGAAAGAAAACATATGATCTTTGAATGCAAAGTCAAGTTTCACAGGGATTGTGCAGAGCAGTGGTTAACATTTCTAAGGAGAAAATAAGAAAATCCAAATATTTCCTTGGTTTTGCCTTGGCTACTGAAGTGTCAGAAAACAAACAAACAAAAAAGGCTTTTTGAGTACGTCAGAAGCAAGAGGAGGTCTAAAGAAAGCACTGGATGGATACTCATTAGAAATGATCACCTAACAATAAGAAGGAAAAGGCACAGGCATTTAATGCCTTTTTTCCTCCATTTTTAAAGTTAATCTTGGGCTTCTCAGTTCTCTCTGCATTGGAGGATTATGACTGATGGAACAACTTCTCACTTGTGGTCACCAAAATTGTAAGAGACCATCTGTATCAGTGGAATGTTTGAAAGTCCATGAATCCTGACAAGACTCACCCCAGAGGAGGAGTTAGCAGATGTTACAGCTGAACTCCTTCCAATAATTTACCAAAGGCCTTGGGAGCTTGGGAAGGGTACTGTTGAATAGAAGATAGTCAAAGTTATGCCCATCTACAAGATGGCCTCAAGACCCAGGAAACTATGGGTCTGTTAATCTAAAACTAATCTCTGGAAATGTTGCAGACAGGATTGCCCTGGGTGCTACTGAAATGCATTCCAAGTACAAAGCTGTTACACACAACATCCTTCTGGACAAACTGTCCAACTGTGAGATGAACAGGTTCATACTATGCTATGTGCTGAACTGTCTGAACAGGAGAGCTCAAAGTGTCACAGTGAATGGGGCTACATCTATTTGGTAGCCACTATCTAGCAGTGTTCCCCAGTGCTCAGTTATAGAATTGATTCTGTTCATCATTCCTACCAATAATCTGGATGCAGGAGTTAAATACATCCTTAGCAAGTTTGCTGACTATTAAACTGAGCAGTGCTGTTGACACTCTGAAGTGACAAGCAGCCTTGCAGAGTGGTCTGTATAGATCAGGGCATTGGGCAACCACTGACAGCATGAAGTTCAGCAAAAGTAAATGCAGGGGATGGATACACCTGGGATGAAGTAATACTGGGTGCAGGTACAAACTGAGCCATGACTGGCTGAAGAGCAGTCCTGCAGAAAGGGGTCGGGAGAGGCTGGTTAACAGCAGGCTCAACATAAACCAGTAGTGTGTCCTGCAGCCAAGAGGGCAAACTGCATTTTGGAGTGCATTAAATATGGCATAGCAAACTGGACAAAAGAGGTGATTCTTCTAATGTATTTAGCAATGGTGCATCTGGCTTCAAATACTGTGTGCATTTCTGGTCTTCACAATATGAAGAGGATGTTATGATACTTCAAAACATTCAGAGGATGGCAACTGAACTGCTGACAGAGGTGGAAGGCATGTCCTGGGAGGAGAGGCAGAGGACAGTGGTGTTGTCTGTCTGAAAAGATGGCTGAGAAATGACCTCGTTGCTCTCTGCAGTTCCACAAGGAGGGAAAACAGAGAGAGCTGATGGTCTCCACTCCATGTGAATCAATGATAGAACACACAGGAATGGCACAAAGCTGAGCCAGGGTAGGTTCATACTGGACATTAGGAAACATTTATTTTCTGTGAGGTTGGTCCACCACTGCAGAACAGGATTCCTAGAAGGGTGGTGGATGCCACAGGCCTGTCAGTGTTCCAAAGACATTTGGATAATGTCCTTAATGATGCTTTAACTTCTGGTTAGCACTGAACAAGTTAGTTGGACATGATTTTGTAGTTCCCTTTAAACCTATTCTATTCTATTCTATTCTATTCTATTCTATTCTATTCTATTCTATTCTATTCTATTCTATTCTATTCTGTTATGTTATGTTATGTTCTATTCCATTCCATTCCATTCCATTCCATCCTACCCTATCCCACCCTACTCTACCCTACCCTACCCTACCCTACCCCATCCCATCCCATCCCATCCCATCCCATCCCATCCCATCCCATCCCATCCCATCCCATCCCATCCCATCCCATCCTATCCTATCCTGTCCTGTCCTGTCTCACCTTTAAATGTCCCTTCCAATTCAAATTATTCCATGATTCTATGATTCTATTCTATTTCAGAAAAGCAGATGTTCTGAACTGCCTTGTTTGGACTACAACTTGGTCAGAAAGAAGAGCCGGAAAAAAGTGGATTGTGTAGATTATATCCACCTGCCCTGTTAAACTAAGCCTGAGCCAACATTATTTGTCTTCTCAAACCACTTAATGTCAGACAGTAGGGTTCATGTCAGAGTGCAGGACCCTTGTGATGAACAGATGGGAATTAGTGTTCTGTGTGTATCAGGGAGTGGAAAATGGTGATGTGGGATTTGTGACAGCTTCCCCAATCCCTGGGAATTCACAGTGCAGTTTTGTGTCAGTTCAAAGTGAAAATTAAGAACAGTAGGAAAGGCAGGACTAGAAAGATGCCTTGGCTTTGGGTACATATATCTGAAGCCAGGATATTGTCCTTGCAGAATATTTACCATGTGCATAATTATACCCCTAAGTGCCAGCTGAACTGGAAATCATGCAGTGTGGTGCCTCTGCTATCATTTGAATGACTGTTAGACAGGTGGCTCTGCTTTGACACAAAAATGCAGTCCATCACAGTTCTGTTCATTTATCATCTGTTGTAGACTTGTTTCTTTCTTAGTTTAGATGTATACAAGTTGAAATGTTTTCTGCCTGCTGTCTGGTTGTTTGGTATATTTTTTTTACACTTCATTTTCTTTGCTGCTTTTTATGAACCCGTGAAGAAATAGCCACAGAGTCACACTGCTTGACATAATCATGAATCAAAGATATATCAGCTTAAGAAATAAACTTCATACTTTTCCTCCCTTGTTCTCACTACAAAACTGAAGTGAACATATTATTAATTAAACTTCTATTTCACTCCCTCTCCCTTCACTTTAAATAACCAGTAGCATGGCAGAGGAAAAGTTACCATGCATTGTTATGCAGTCATTACTATGACATATTAAGAAGAGAGCCAAAGTAATGATAGAGTAATGCAGCCAAAGAAAATTACCTGTATTATATTGTCGTAGGCGACTGAAGCGCAGTCAGTTACAAATATACAAGTCACAGGAATTGTTTAAAGAACAAGTAATTATGAGGTCAGGAAAGGGAGAGTTTTAGATAAATACTTTCATGAATTATTTACTGTGAGGATGTGGAAGACTTTTTTTTTTTTTTTTTTTTCCCCTGAAAATAACTTCACAAATTAGCTACAAATCAGCTTATTCACTAATCTGATCTGAAGTAATAAATAAGTATGTATGTATTTTTGTGTTGGACTGTGGCAGAAATGTCTGACCCAATCTGGCAATGACAGAAATTCTCATTTTGTCTATTTTAACTCGTCACCACAGAAGAAAATAAAATAAATGTTTATCCATGAATTTAACCTCTATTCGACACTCTTGATTTGCAAGGACAAAAACTTCAAAACCATGAGATAATGACTCTGCCTTGTCTACACTGGTTTTTTTTTGCTTACCACATGACAGCTTCTGAATCCTGTCTCTTCTTGGAAATTTTTCTCCTTTTCAGACAGTGAAAACGATGAAAAAACTTTTGAGATCTCCTAGAATACTCATGATTCATCATGAGTCACGATGTCTTAATTTTGGAGTATCCTAAACATGAAGGTTAAACTCATCTTTCTTTTAGGGGAATAGCTGGGGCTGGATTTGCAAATATTATTAGGCATCAGAAGACTCAGGAAAATGCCTAAAGGGCTTAATATTAAAAAAATGTTGTTGACCTGGTTAGGAATAAGATTTGTATCAGAGACATGTAAAATTTGACACCTAATTTAATTTAAGTATATCCTTCTGTTCATTCTGTCGCCAGAAGAGTATCCAGAGGAAAACTGACTCCATCAAGTGAGAGGTGAAAAGAACCACCCATGTCTCTCTCAAATACCTGGAGATGCTCGTGTTTCTCTGAAGTTAGGTGGGTTTAATCCCCCCTCTATGGCCAGCTCCTCTGAGAAAACCAGCCCTTCATCCACTGTCCTGTAATGGCATCTCTAGCTCTGAAGAAGCTGTGCCTCCATCCAGCTGTAACCCACATAATCATTGTGCATTGCCACTCTGTGTGGGACCAATTTGGAAGGAAACAACTGACAGATGTGCATTTATTGGAGTCTCTTCTTTTAAAATTTCTCAGCATAGTACCCACGCCTCAGAGCCTTTGCCAGACATCCCTTGTATCATGCTTCTCATAGTATGTATTCTTTTCATGCTGCCTCTATCTATGGGAGAAACTGTACTTTTGGGAAAAAAAAACCACAAACAACAGAAAATCCTTAGGATGAAAGTAAATAACTCAGTGAAAAGGGAAATGTGTAGGATTGGAAACTATTTTTGTATCCTTATTGGGCTAAGGATAATAATTTTCTAGGGAATATGTAAAAATGAAGGTGTTGTCTCAGAGATGGTCTGACACAAGGCTCATAAAAGCATCAAAAAAAGTCACTATATTGTTTTCAAAATGCACTGGATTGTATGCCACACTTGAAATATCGTTCAGATTCAGAGTGGCCTGAGAAATTAGTTTAAAAGCTTATCCATGTGTTTTCAGCTACATCTAACTCACCATGTAGGTAGATAAGATTCACTGTTTCTGAGAAAGGATATTTGACTCAAGGCTGCCCAGGGTTAATGGCTGGGTGGTCAGGATTTTTTTCCATTAAATATCTTAACTAATTTTTATATATATATATATATATATATATATATTTGTAACGAAAAGTACAATTAAAAAAAAAAATTAGAAATGTTCAGTGAAAGATTATCATAGAATCATTAAGGCTGAAAAAGACATCTAATATGACTTGGCCCAGCTGCTGTCCCATCCCCACCATGCCCACTGACCACGTCCCTCAGTGCCACATCCACACGGCTCTGGAACACCTCCAGGGACGGTGACTGCACCACCTCCCTGGGCAGCCTGTGCCACTGCAGCACCGCTCTTCCTGAGAAGAAATCTTTCCTCATATCCAACCTGAACCTCCCCTGATGCAACTTGAAGGAATTAGAGTCAACAATATCAGGGCTATGTAAGAGACAAGTCACTCAAAATCAAATTAACAATACTTTTAAATTACAAGAATGGAGCTTTTTCTTTCACTAGCACTAGTTTTTTGTGTATGGAGAGTGTTTCTGATTATGTACATTTTTGAGAGCCTGATTTCACCGTTTTTGCTTAGGTTAAGAAAAAAATCTGAAATATTGAACCTATTACAAGATTTGAAGTGTCTCCTGTTCACATCATTAAAGGCAACCTATGAGAACCACTTCACTTGTATTTAATCAGAGCAACATCAACTTGAGATGCCTCTGCCTGCACTGATCAGAACACTAACATGCTGACTTTACGTCTTGTATTTACTATCACACCCTTAGGTTTGCCCTAACTGGTATTTTTCAGCCTACAGGGAACCCTGCTACTGGTCCTGATTGATTGTCCAACAAGAGCTCCTTGTATTCACATTGACCATACCAGTGATACGACCTTTCAGGCAGAAAAAGTATCCCCTCCTGAAACAGTAAAAAGACAAACCCGTGGCTGTGTGAGAGAACAACATGCTTTTAGCACTAGCAGGTTATGAGAACGAAAAAAGAAAAGAAGAGCCTCTCCAAGGCCTGCTTAACAAGCCTAATGCAGCAGATAAAACAAGTGTTCTGCAAAGGGAACTATGTTCATTAAAGTGTTATCTCATTAGAGGTGAGGTGGCAACACTTGTGATGCATGCAGCTGAATCACTCCCCACAGCCTCCACAGATACCAAGCAATTGCTCACTCATCTGCCTCTTCACTGATGAAGCAGACATGCTGACATTTGAGGCTGAGAACCCATTAATATAAACCAGTGAAGCTCTGCTCCATTTCAGAGTGTATGATTGTTCAAGTAAAGCTGTTAGTGTGCAGGTTGTGTCCTCTTGTCATCCCACGCAGACATGCTGGGTTGACTTGCCCTCCTCTTTTACTTACGGCTCAGGTCTGGAAACACAACATTTAACAGTTAGAAACACCACTTACCAGACTTTCCTGACATCTCCCTTTACAAGTGTTTATTTTTCACACAGAGGATGGTGATGCACTGGAAGAGGTTGCCCAAGGAGACTGTGGATGCCCCATCCCTGGAGGCATTCAAGGCCAGGCTGGATGTGGCTCTGGGCAGCCTGGGCTGGTGGTTAACAAATCTGCACAGAGCAGGGGATTGAAACTGGATGATCACTGTGGTCCTTCTCAACCCAGGCCTTTCTATGAAGTTTCAACTGCACAGATATTTTCCATGTGGGATTTTTATCTCAGAATATGTGTCATTTGTTAGTTGCTTTTTTGTTTGTTTGTTTTTGTTTTTTTAAACAAAGGTAGTTGGAAAATTATTTTGAATAAGACAAAGGCAAACTATTTTGCAATGTTAACTGGTAGGTAAAACTTAATTTTAGAATCAGAACTGCCTCCATTATTTGGAGGATGGACTCATTTAGTAGAGGTGGTTTTCATCCCATAAAAAAAAAACAAAAAAAAAAAACCAAAAAACAAAACAAACAAAACCACCATGCTTTTTCATGACAAGGCTGAGCAATCGAAACATCTTGTTTTTGTGTGTATCATATAGCCTTGTTAGAGCTTGGCTGCTAAATATCCAAAGGATTCACAGGGGTCAGTATGGTTCCCTAGGCATTGTTCTGGAGGAAGAAGTGGGCACGCTGCCTCTGGAGCGGGAGAGGCTGAGCAGTGCTCTAGGAAACAGGCAGGACCATGGTGGGCTGAAAGCCTGATGTTGCTCCAGCAAGCAGAAGGACAAGGCAGTCTGGGTTAGCAGACAGTGGAAGAGGAGTTTATGGGGCTCTAGGATGAATAAATCTCAAGCGGAGGGGTCTGAAAGTCAAAGGGAGATAAAAGAGGGTGGAAAGAAAAGGGAAGGGAGTAGAAAGTGTTTTTTGTATTGTGAGAGAAACCTCCCCAGTCCTCTTCTAGCTACCAAGACCACCGCTGTTGTGTGCTTTTCCTCAGATCATGGAGGAAAATGTCCAAAATAGCATGAGGTAAGGTCAAACACTTACTCCATGTAACAACCATATCAAAAAGCATATACTGTGTTGTGTTATCACCAGTTAGCAATTGCTTTCACTGTGGCAGTTTGTCTCTGAATCATCATACTTCCGGGATAAGGAATATGTAGAGATTAATTGTGAGTTACACACATCGGAAGTGTTTATGTAAATATATAGTGTTAATGATAACAGCAACAATAATGACAATGGAGTATCCCATTTTGTGTGGTTGTGGTTGCTAAAAACAGCTGTTTTAATGAGACATCTGCCAGTGAAACAATTTAGCCTGAGGATAATGAATAACTGTTACTTAACTGAGACAGTATTAGCATAAACTCTACTTAATAGGGACGCATTTGGCCAGTGAGCAGTGATTTCTTGGTACTTATCTAGGTGTTTAATATTGAAAATTATGAGCTTGTGGCAAAAAACAAAGAAACAAACTAGCAGCAATACAGTTATGTTATGTTTTGGTTGCTTTAGTTTGAAATACCTTAGAGGAATTTTGTCAGAGAGTGAATTATTCAAAACTTAGTGAGACTTTGTGATGTGTGCTTCAAAATGTTGAAATACTGATGATCACTGAAAGTCTGTCTTCATCTTGTAGTATAGAAATTACTAATATATGAAGACAAAAGTTTGTTTATCTGTTTTATGGTATTATTTTCTCTTATCTGAATTTACTTGCACTCATTACACATGTATAAGCACAGAAGAGTTGTTAATATACCTTCATCTGAATTTCTTCAAAGTTGAGTATAATGCACATCCAGAATAGCATTTCAGGTCAGGAATTCTGTTCGAACCGAGTCTGCTTGACATGGTTTCCAAATTTTTCCAGTTCCCATGTACGTGTGTTTCAGAGTACTCAGACGATTCCATAAAATCTCTGTGCTGTGATGGGCAAAGATAGTGGTGTGTTATGATCAAAGCCATAGACCAGACTTTTTCAGACTACTGATTGTCCATGCAAGAAGGAAAAGCTTGCCTGTAAATGATAAGGTTATTTGCTTTCAAGGGAGATGGATTGTGTGTATATTGGCTGTTATCCCCTGGCTTTAACAAAATGCTGGCAAGGACCATGTTCTTTGTGAAATAAACTAGAATGATGAGGTTAAATGCAGTGTGATTCAATTTATTTGGCAAGATCTACGAACAAAATGAATATGAACCATGGGACCTTTGAACACTGTGCAAACCTATCTGTTATTTCTCTTGAGGGAAGTAAATGAATCCTTTTTCAGATAAGAGAAAGTGTTACTATATTAGTGAAAGAATTTACTCGATTTAGAAGAATGCCATGTAGTTCTTCCTTTCATATTTATAGCTGTCTTTTCTTGAATATAGAAAATGCAGCCCATGTCACATGGCAGTTCTAAAGGTAAAAGGCAGCCTTTAGGATCTGGATGGCAGAGAAGGTCTTGGTCAGCTGTAACTTACTGATGTCTGTACCTCTTTAAAGAAACACACAATTTGGTGAGGGATCCTGGTGTTTGCTTTCACCTTGGACTCTGAACACAGTAAAATTCCCATCTGAGAAATTTAAAGAAAGATTGACAATTATTTTTAATTGATTGAAAAATCTTGTTTCATTATATTATCCTAATAATAGCGACATATATGTACTATTCCTACTGCATATCTACTGTTACAGACATCTGATGAGAGTCATTTTTAAGAGACATGCATGTTCAAGAAAGGCAAGTAGGACTTGTAATCAGGTATTTTAGACTGTGATTCATTTGACCTATTTTAGACACCTACACTAAGAGGAGATGAATCTGGAGGAGTGAATCATGCTCTTCATGTCTATGCTATTCTGGACTCCTGTTGAAATGGCAGAGTTTCTGGGGGCTGCTCTAATTTCCTCAAGTTAGAGCACCCTCAGTAAGGTTCTCCAGCAAGTAACAAGTGTCAAAGCCACTGCTGTCTTCACTTCTTCTCTTTCCATGCCTCTACTCTCAAAGCAAGCTTATGTCTTTGGAGTTTGCTAGTATCATTATGTTGATTAGATGAGAATTATGCTCCTGATGGCTTTGATGACAGCAGACCTAGATGCTGTTATATTGGCATTATGGTAGGACTGCAATATTGATTTGGAAAAATACAAGCCCCACAGTTAAAAGACTTTTCTTGTGGGACAAAACTTTCTAGTATACATCTAAGGTTCATGGTGAGCAGAGAAGATAGAGAAAGCATGAGGAAAATTTGTACAATGTAGTTATTCAGGGAACAAGCACTGAACTGAATTCTCATTGGCTCCAACCTCACAGAAAGAGTGGTCACTCACTGGAACTCGTTGCCCAGGGAGATGATGGACTCACTGTCCTTGGAGGTTATCAAGAAATGTGTAGGTGTGGTACTATGGAACATGGTTTACTGGGCAACATTGGTGGTAAGTTAATGGTTGAAACAGATGATCTTAGAGGTCTTTTCCAACCTTAATGATTCTAGGATTCTATCACTTGCTCTCAACTATATATCTAAACCATGTGGATGAGTAGCATTCCAGAAACATTTAAATTGTTGTAATTCATGTAATACAGAAATAAATGACCTCCATTATGTGAAAAGCCATGGGTGTGCAGTTTCTGAAAAGTGGGAATTACACAAGCAAGAGATCGAATTTGTCTTGAAAAACTCAGATATCAGTAACTGCAGATGACTGTGCATGCACTAGTAATGAACACAGGCTTGAATACTTATATCTAGACCCAGACCACGAGTACTTCATTAAGGCTTCAAGACTCTTTGGACAGCTTTTAACTTCTAGCTAGAATTTTAAAAATTCATGCTGTAGTTGGCTGATGTGAGTTGTCAGGGTTGGTATGCAGTATGTTAACATTAGTTAGTTAAATAAATAAATAAATAAATAAGCTTTATCTTATTGTTTCTGCTTTCAGGTAAATCCGAAAGCTCCTCTGAAAAGCTGAAGGGAACTGATTTAATCCAAGATGTGGTTGTTCCTGCACCTTGTCCTAAAGCATATGTGCTTTAATTCCAGTGTTCAGACTAACGGCTCTCACTGTCCTTGTTCTTGGAGGGACATCAAACATTTTGTGTACTTGAATACATGAGCAAGCTACAACAGAGGCTGCATTCTCATAGCTGAGCTCCAGCCTGTAGACCACTTGCTCCAGTGAATAGAAAGTTCAGACAAGAGGTGAAATTGCTTTAACCCTCCCAACCTTTGCCTGATACAAAGCTCATGTACTTTGATGGTGAGCATTACTGAAATCCATTAATGGCCTTCTTTTATTACATTCTTTCTCATTGACAGAAGTAATTAGAAGAGACATGTACTGTCCCTGTGACTCTTCCCACTTGAGCTCTCCCTAGAGACAGAAAGACAGGGCATATTCATGTCAAGGAATTAAGATAAAGCCTTAAAGCTCACTCTGCCATCATGAGCATTTTTGCAGATGACAGGGAGGAACTTAATTCAGAAATTTGGGGGGAAAAAAAAAAAAAAGAAAAGAAAAAGAAGCCCTTAGTGAGTAGTAAATAGATTCTTACTGTGTTCAGCCAAGGAATAAACTTACTGTGTGACCTTTTTTGCAAAATAAAGCAAGTATCTTTTGGCTTGATAATTGCTCTGTATGCACTTCTTAATAGTTAAGATCCCAGCTTGGTGACAAATTGGGACTATTTGTACAACTGTTAAAAATTTGGGATTCTGGCCTAGAAGTGTGGTTCTTGAGTATGACCATAGTGCTCATCTTACTGTCAAAAACAATAGCAGAACTCACCCAAAATGAATATCAGAGTGCCATAGAGGAGCCCTCATTTGACACAGCTGTTTATGAGAAGAGCTTCCTTTTTTAGGTGAATACACACCATTTGGTGGACATTTTCTTTTTTTCTTCTTTTCTTTCTTTTTTTTTTTTTTTAATTTATTTTACTTTTTATTTTTATTTTTTTCTGGTTGAAGTAACCTTTCCACTACGCTTGTACTCTATAAGTCAACAATACTTCCTCTGCTGCAGGAGCTCAATTCATTGCTTAAGGGAAGAATAAAATAGAAACACACTGGATCAAAAAGAAACAAGACTGTGAATCCAAAAGAGGCCTGCCCTTGGCATTTCCTTTTGCCTTGTTCCCACAGGCAAGAAAGACTATAGGGGCCCTCCATCAGTCTTATGGAAATACATTTCATCTGAAGTAAATGTTACCCTAATCCACAGATGGCATAGAGAAAAAAGGACAGTCTTATAATGTTTAAAGGAGTGATCTGAATTGTGGAAAGGGCAGCGGTGAGTTTGGGGAGGCTCTGCTTGACCTCTCTTGATCTGGACTTTGCTGATAAATGCACACAAAGTGCCTAAGCACCTCCCCCCCCCCCGCCCCCCCCCAGTAAATAAATAAATAAATAGAAACAATTATAAAGCAATTAAGAATGGTGAACCTGCCAGTCTCCTTGACTGGACAAATGTGTTTTGAATGGATGAAACAGGGCGGCTCACATTACACAGATTTGGGAGATTTCTTCTTCCACTTGGGCTATTGAGGCTTATGGCAAAAACTGTGTTCACTGTGTATTTAGCCTTCCACTTAAAAGAATGCATTTCAGGAATGCATGCTAAACACATCTAAAAAATTCAAGCATTCACATATTTTTTAGCATTACTTCACTAAAGTTTTCCATGTGTTATGCATTGTCACTACAATGTGTTTTATGGCAATGGCAAATGAGAACTCACGGTGCTCTTTCTCCAGCAAGACAGACTCCATCTATTTGAACTAAAGGGAAACCTATATAAACTGCAAGCAAGAGAGAGCCAACACACAAACAATCTGCTTTAGTTCTGCCCACTGTGAAGGGAAAGTAATGATAATACAAAGGGAAAAAAAAAGTTATGTATTCTATCCCATTCACTATGTGCGAAAGCAAATTGCTGACAGGAGCCCTCACACGCAAGTTTACTGTTTTAAAAGTATTTTTAATCCAAAACACTTACTTCTTTTTGACTCCTGGAGCAGGAGTTCATCAGGAACTGTCAGGCATGGGGGATTGGTGCATGAAAACAAACAGCAGTGCTCAAGAATGTCAGATTTCATTTGGAAAGCCATTTTACTGTGTGTGTTCTGAGGTGTTATTATGATCACAGCTAAAGGAAAAGTATTCTAAATTGATAGCATCCTTTCAATCTCATATTTTAATGGGTTGAGAAGAATATCTGCCAGCGCAGACAGAAGCAATTGGACTTTGGAAAAACAATACATTATCTGCCTCTGCTGCATTTTCCGTAAGTAGATCTCAGAAAACTTTACAAGATAAAACCAGGAAACCAGCTTCAATATTACAGTAGTTGATGCGGTTGATGTTACATCTTCCTGTTATGCCTCTATGCAGTAGGAATTGATTTTGTAATGGAACAAACTGCCTTTTGTATTGGGTTAATCTAGCATTGGAATGATGCTCATCAGCATTTTTAAAATATCTCTGACTCCACACCTTTGGGAATATCACTTTTATAGTCTAATAAGAAAATACACAAAACATAGGATTAGCACAGGAGCTTTATTCTCCCTTTTATCTTCACAACTACCACCAGAGCCTTTCGTCCCAGGCAAGGAAGAATAAAAGCAGGGTGTGCAAAAGTTTAGTGAAGTGGCAAAATTATCTAACGGCTAATTTAGAGATGCACATAACCAGAGCAAAGAGGTGACAGTCCTTTACGCCAGTTGAAGCTGCATTTCCTGAATTCTATTTCAGACACACGATGTGCGTCTTTGATCGTGGCACTTCACTTCTCTGTATCTCTGATTCTGATGGAGGGCAATGATCTGTTAAAAGCCTGAAATTTTCAAACAGAAAACAAGCATCTAGTTGCTACTCTTGGTAGAATCACAGAACAGCTGATGTTAGCCGGGAGATCCGGAGGTCCTCTTGTCCAGTCCCAAACATCCAGAACAGGTTGCCCCAGTATTATCCTCATTTGAAAACACAGGCTCATTATCATGTGTGCATGGCACTGTACTGTTTGTATGTGTATTTACTGATTCTGGCACACATATTTTTTTCTCCATAAACTACATTTGCAAGGACTTTCTAGTATCTAGAAAAGATAGCTCTCATCTTTGAGGCTGCAGCAGCTTCTCTTTCAGCTCTTTATTCTTTAGCACTAGAAAGAAGAAAAAAAAATATGTACAAATCACTTTTTTACTTTATTTTAAAATACTCCCCTTTGACATTTCTAACTTGAACATCGGTAATTAAGACACCTCTTGACATATCCTTTGGTATAAACTGCAGGTAGAAGTATACTAAACATGGTCCCACAAGAAATCACAGCTTAATGCATTTCTTTTCTGCTAAGTAGGTTTTCTAAGTGTGATCTTGAGTTCTTTATTTAATCCCCTTAATACTTAATGTTAATTCATTAAAACAAAAAGACGGAGAGTTTGTTTCCATACTTCATCTTGTTATTAAATAACCCATTAACTCCTCTTTGAATGCACTGTTTCTCTTCTGCTTCACTATGTAGCGAGTCTAAATCTCTAAGACCTTGATTTATTCCACTGGAGTGGCAGCATTTCATACAGGTATGCTCATGCTAGCTTTGAATTCTACCTCTCCAATATCTATGGCAGAACAGCATTTAGCCTAGAATAGTTGATCATGTTGTATTTCAGATGAGTTTTCCTGCCTTCTCTAAGCTTATTGCTACAGTTGTTACGCTGACAAAGCTTCAGTGGGACTCTGTGAGCTACAGTCAGAGCTATAACAGTGATTTAGACAACCCTCGGTTTTTTTCTCAAAATGCATTCTCATCCAGACATGTAATTTTCTTGATCAAGTTTTTATTTAACTGTTTTTACATTTTCCTTTATCCATTATTATTATTATTTTATTTCTTGCAAGGACTGTTTTTTTTTCTAGAAACAACACACAATGGTACTACAAACTCATCTGACACATTTTCTAGAAGTGGGAATTCTGCAGTTCCTGGTGTCACTGAATCTTGATAATCTGGGTCATTTCCTACACAAGTTCATTAGTCACCAGTGATGCTGTTGGGGAAGAGGCTCCAGTAGAGAGTGGCTCAGAGTGGAAAGATGGGAGGATGTGCTATCAAGGGCTGCTTGGGCAGCAACAAAACCTTTTTATGCCTCCACCACATCCTGCTAAACTAACACCAGTGACTGTCTTACTTTGGTAAAGGCAACAGCCTTCTAAATCCCAAAAGAACACACAGAAGTCATTCCACAACTCCCTGTGCCTGCCAACCCATGGAAATTTGTGGTGGGATGTGGGATCATGAGTCCAGGGTGAGAAACCTGCATGGATGTATCATTCATTACCACCACCCACAGCATGCCTGCAGATGTGGGATCTGTGAATGGAGTGCTAGTGCAGAGAAAGTCAGGATGCTGAAGCGTGGTACACTGCTGTATGTTGGCAACTGCTAGATTACTTAAACCATGGTGAGCATGTAGTGTGGGCAGGCCTTATTAGCAAAGTTCAAACTAAGATGTTCTAATTAAAGAAGAGGTTGTCCTAGTTGCTAAGGGAACAAATAATTTCTGTATTACTGCTTCTACCCCAGTAAAGTGTGTTCTCAGCTGTCCCTCTGGTTGTCATTGTCAGAAAGGGGGGTCAGTTATTGTTACTCCTGTGACTACAGTGGTTTGTTTTTTAAGCTCAGATTTGCTTCTTTTGGGAAAGATGTAGTCTAGAATAGGGTATCTGTCAGCTTGTCTGTAAGGCAGAGACTGACCAAGTGTTGGAGCCAGTCCTAGGATAAAGGAGATGTAATGGTAAGTATATTACTAAAGTTGGTAGCTGCTGCCAGACACACATCTTGCTTTGCTTGGTCTCATGAGAAAGCATTCTCCAATTCTTTTTTCTTCTAACATAATACATACTATGCATAGGCGGATGCTAGGGGCATAAGGATGTAAACTCAGAGGTGAGATCAACAGGACTGATACAGTGAAGTTAATGCTCAAATGAAAAAATGTCTCCATGTGGTGATCCATTACTGGCTTCTAGTCCTGTAGCAACCCCATCATCCTTCCTTCTCAGTGTGACATTTCCATCCATCTCAGCTTGAAACTTAAATTATGACATATAGCATTTTCAGACCAGTAGTTTTCTTTAAAGTCTACATCCTCTATGGAAACCTTGCCGCCACCATTACAAACCTCTCTTCTCTGACACTCTGTGGGGTAGTCTGGCTGTTACTTTACCTTTGTGAGACACCAGATCCTTGCTCATTCTGTACCACAGAGACGGGAAAAATAATAAAATTCTCATTAAGAGAAAATTGTATCTGCCTGTGAAAAGACAATGTAGCTCTACATTAAGCTCCAGCTTCCAATATGCTGAGCCACTGCATTATTTTCCTTTGCTTTTATCTCCTGAACCCTTATTACTCTAGCTGTCTATTATATTGGAACATGTTCCCTTCATTTCATCTGTTCTCCCTCCTACCTCAAAGCAGAAGTTGCAGCATCTGTCATCACCCCTCCCTACCAGCTGGTTTGGTTTGCTTTCTCCAAGAAAGACGTTGTTTTTTCCCATAGGCTCTTGAAGTCACGGAGTTCCAGTGCTACTTTTCTCTCATTGAGGACTCCAAACCCAGTGTGGCATATCTCACTTTTGCTGAAAAATGCACCCTCTGCAATTTTAACTAGTCTGATTTTGCATTACAACCGCTGTGATAACATTTACCTAATTTAGATGCTTCCTCTGCATCCCATTCTACAGAAAGAGCTATGAAACCTTCATAACATAAAAATCTATATCTGAACTTCAAGTCAGACTGTCCCAAACTCACAGTACACAGTAGAGGTTGGAATCTGCCAGAATCTCCTTCCTGTTAGAGATAGGTGTGGGTTGTTAGATGGGGAAACGTTCTGAGAAAGAAAGCCAGCAACTGCTGAGTCTAAAGTCTCACCCTGAGTTACTTTCCTGTTTGTGTCGTTTTGTTTGGAAAAATGTTTTTGTTAATAAAGCTGTGACCAAAAACAGATGAGAAACCAATGTTGTGATAAAGACATTTTCATTTGAATTCTGGTGGAGTCTTCAACCATTTACAGGGAGGGCCAAAAGCAGCTGAGAACATTCTCATTGTGTATTGTGTGAAGAACTGGGAGTGCCAACGTGGCAGAAGCACTTCCCATAGTCAGGTGTCATTAGTCTCATTGGTCAGTGTTCATCAGATCATCCCGTTTGACATGTCTTGGCCTGTGATGAAGACTAGAACTTCAGTCTTTGCCAAATTAACAGGAAATCAGGATAAACTGTCACCTCTAAAGAGCTTTGCTATGCAACAAGTGCACTGACCATTTTATAATCTATTTACAATCTGTTTGGATGTTAATGGATCTGCAATAGAAGATAACATGTAATAATTTACTCTGCAACACGATCTGTACTGGGTTGTAAAAGTGGACAGGAGTCCTTGCAGGCTGTAAAGAATTCTTACGCATCAGGGATTGTTCTCTATACTTCATTTATAAATCATATACACCAGCTCTTTCTTAAATTCTACATTTATTTGTGCTCAGAGTGATAGTTCATAAAATATCCTCCCCTTTTTACAGTAAAGATCAGATCACAGACAGGTTCTGCCCTTTTATCTCAGCTTTTGCTTCACTTTGTAACATTTGGAAACTCACTGACTATACCTCTTTGATGCACAAGCTTAGAGTGAGCAAGAGCCAGCATGGCTGTTTTATCATTCCCACTTAGTATCTATAGGATTATCATTATTTTACTCATTAACGTTTCACTGCCTGTTGTCACATTCACTGGGCATTCTATTCAGGTTGGTTACTGATGGGACAGTTGGGCACAATAATTATCATTTCTAGTTGTGATGCTCTTGAGTGGTACAAGTGAAACACACTTCTGTAGGAGAGATTACAAATGTAATTAGAGGTATTTTGAGGGTTCCACAAATGGGAAGAAATTTGTTGACTCATTCAGAGCACTGAATGGTCTGTGAGACGGAATTCAGAAGATGGTTTCAGTCTTCCCTCCTTCATCTCTGTGATCTTCTCCCAGATTTCAGTTTAATGACCTTCCTTCAGTTCTCCAAAACAGCAAAGTCTCTTTTTTCTCCATCCTTTGTGGTTTTGGGGTTTTTTTTGTGTGTGTGGGTTTTTTTGTTTTGTTTTGTTTTGTTTTGTTTTTGCATAGGTCTCTTGCTCCATTTTCCACCTCAGACTTTTTCTTCACCACACTGCAATCTTTTCTCCTTGCCACACTCCCCCACTTTTTGTCCCTCACATACTATTAATGTTTCCTCTGCAAGCCTTCTTTTCCTAGGAATTCACCACTCCTTTACCCCATCTGTAAGTCTCATTCATTCTCTGTAAGCCTTACTTGTTCCTCTGCTCTTAATTTTGTAATCCCTATTTACTAGGTAGTGGTGTTGTCTACAGACTTCTCTCTATTCTCTTTGGAATGACTGCTGCTAAGGTAGCAGTTATTGTTCTGATGAACCATAAACACATATTTCATATTCCTGCTTCTCAGCAAGCAGAAAGACATATAACACAACAGAAACTAAGAGCCATTTTCTTTTCCCTCTTAGAGTCCTGGGTACATTAACTAGTCTTAATTGCCCACACCTGCCCCATCTGGGACCATGCCCACTCTCTCCCATGTTCCAGAGCTATTTAACTTCAGGTCTGGGAACCTACTTTTGCTCTGAATTATGTGGATGTTGTATCACCTGTGCTTGCTTCAGTCTTTGGCTCAAACAGGTTTGTATTTCAGCCCCAAGCTGCAGCTCTCTCTGCTCCTGACTACATTGCCTGGCTGGACTGTGGAGGTGGTTCTTTGCTGTGCTTTATTTAGGATTGTTGCTGAATCTGTCTTTGCTCATGTTACCAAGTTATGGGGACTGCACTTGGGTCAGTGGATTCACTGCCCTGCCAACATGGAGGCTGGGCTTGGTTCCTGACTTAACCTCCATCACAGAAATGTTTTGAATTGGTCGCTTCGTCACTGCCTAATTCCTTTTCTGCTGAGTGTTTGCATGAAGTTTGGGTACTTGGCCTCTGGCAGAGGCTAGGAGTATCTGTCAGTATTCCTGGTCCTCTTCTAACCTATACCTACTTATGTCTGTAACATTCCCTTGTTGTCATAACTGTACATGAAGGAACAGGAACTCCTGCAGTGTTGGCAGCCTCTCTTCTTTCCCTCCCATGTGCTCCCTCTCAGCTACCTTTACCAGTCAGTTTTGAACAACTCAGTAAAAAGTTCTCAGACAGGCGATTTCATTTTTTTCTAGCATGCAGTTGCCACCACCATCACAGGTGTCGAATTTCTGGATCTGCCTCAATAGAGATGCCAAATGAGTATTAATATTACATAACATTCTAATCGGGTTGTGTCCTTTTGCCAAAGGAAAATATCCTCTTTCAGGCATTCCCTCTGCTTTTTATAGAACAGCAGAGTAAATAATGGTTGCTAATGTTCACCACTTACAACAGTCCGAGGATTTAAATGTATATAATCCTAGATGAGAATCTGCATTAGCAGGGTGCTAAAGCTTTCAGAATGCAAACCTCACCAATACAAATAATTTAGGGAAGAAAAAAACAAAAAAAGCAAGCAGTGAAACCAGTGTCTTGCCTGTGTTCCACAGCTGCTCTTCATGCTGGTTACCGTTTACTCCCTCCTACTGTCCAGATATTTCCACTTGCATCTGTGAATTTCTGCTTAAACAAAATGGGGGAATCCAGAAACATATGAAAAGATCACAAATTTAGAAGAGACTCTTACAGCTATAGAAGAGCATAACTCAGTTTGCTTTTCTTTTCTCCCCCTCTGAACAGAACACTGGTTAGCTATTTCACATGAATTACTACTTCAGAACTTATTCCCCAGAGCAATGTTTTCAAAAAGTACTAGATTTTGCCTAATTACTTCTTAACTACAGCATCTTTTGGTTTCCTTTGAAACAATTATGTGATAAACAATTCCAACTGTTTAGTTCTCTTTTTGAACAAAGGATCTACTAAGTATAAGGGAATATAGCACATTCCTGCCAAAAATCAGTGGAGAGATTCAGAGCTTGATGAGATTTACCTCTTTTGGTTCACTTCTAGTGTCATACTGCAATTCTGTAAGGAGGTTCTGCATCACTCATTCACCAAGTCTAATGATTCTGAACACAATGAGACCTGTATTTTGTGGAAATCTGAGGGTTATAGAATGTATGGATCTGTCTGCTCTGGGCAGGGGAGAGAATGTTGTTTTGATTGTTGCTCTCAGAAAGCTGGTGAGTTTAGTTGTGTGGTATATGAATAGCACTGTATGACATCACTTCTGTCTTGTTCATAACTACCTAAGAGTAACACCTTTATGTACTTATTTTTGGTAAAAGAACTTAGCACAATTTTTCTTAGTTTTTTATTATTATTTAAGAAAAAAAAAAGGCATGTTAGTCTACAAGTGCAGTGATACCATCAAATAATCGCTAATTATAATAAATAGCGCATGCACATCTGATTTCCACTCGTATTTTGCTACTGTGTTGTCCTGCATTTGGTTGCCTTCCACCATTCCCATTCTCTTTAAAAGCTATCTTTGTTTGTTTGACAAAACTTACCAAGGAACTAACATGACAGTAGCATTTAATCCTTGTGAAGCTGTGGTATATACTTAAGACCCGTTCCTAAAAAGCACAGCAAGCTCAACAATCTCAACACACACAAAAAGCACTGTTTCTGCCTCAAAGCTGAGGGAATTGGGATGGGGATGCTGTTGCCAAGGGAAAGGAACGAGATGGAAACAGGTTGGAGACCATACAGTGAAGTATTGGTCAACTCCGGTGCTTCTATGAGGGTGGGTAGCATGTTGTCATATACAGCACTGCTGGAGAGGACCCTCAGTCTCAGCAGTGGACAGACATCATACCAGACACCCTGTCTGTACTCTGGTGACAGCAGTAGGAGGAGGCAAATAGTTTACTACAGATCAGGCATGGACAATGTGGTTTATTGGACCACAGTCATTCTGCTGTTCCAGACTGTGTCCTACTTTGCCCGCACCTGGGGCTGGTCTTTTGCAAAAGTCTTCATATTGCCATAAAAGCAATATTGTTTTTATTTTGAGCCAACTTGCAGCATGCAGCGTTGAGTATGTCTGCACAACTTTTTCAGAGTTGTGGTCTCAGCACCCCTATGGTGCTGGTCTATGGTATGGTCATATGGTATATGGTATGGTCTTATGGTATGGTCTTTGGTAACTCACTATGGCCAAAGGTGAGATCTTCAGTCTTGTTGAAAAGAGGCTCAGACGTTTACTGAGCCACTGCACTTGCAACAAGCTCTTCAAAACTCCTAAGTTCCTGCAGCTTGACACCACAAGAACATGTATATATAAAGAACCCAGGAGATAATTTGCAGTGACTGCTAAAACACATTTGTAATTTCTTCTCCGAGTCCTGTTCAGTTGGATTCACGATACGCAGCATGTTCAGATTCTATTTTCCATTTTTATAATGCAGAATTTTCAACATGCATTCTAATTAGAAGCTATGCAATTTTTCACAGTAACAGCCTTAACTTAAACAGCTTAAAAGACATTTGTACCCACCTTTCCACCATTTACATTCCAGCCTGGTGTACTGTTGTGTTAGTTTCACCTGAACAGTATAAACTACGTGATGCAACTGTCTTAGGTTCCTTTCCCTTTGTTCACTGTCTACTCCAAGTCCACTCAGTACCATCGTTGGTGTTTGGTTTGCTTAATAATGTCCTTTCCTCAGGATTTAAACTGCCAATGCACTGCTGATGTGGTTCATCGGGACCTAATGTCCGTTTCAAGAAAGCAATTGGTTTGTGAAAATAAAAGAGGTAAAGCTGGTAACAGGCATAGAAACAGGAAGAGACTAAAGCATTAAGTGCACGCTCTAACTACCCACAGGAGTGGTGGTCTGCTTTACTACCCAGTCAGGCTGACACCATCATACAAGGCCCCCAGGGAATTTAACTGCCCTCAAGTAATGCTGAGAGTTATCTATGACTCTGACTCTCCAGTTCTGGCAGTCTGGTGTTGAAGAGTGGATCCTTCAGGAATATAGTACGGTTCTGGTGCCTGCTGAAGATTTGATTCTCTGGAGACGGATGAAGTTTTGAAAGCTGAAGGAGATTTCTGTTTTCTCTCTCCTGTTCAGATAGGAGTAGGTGTGAATTTGAACTATTGGAGACAGGATATTTTTAGCACTGTGTTTCTTAGTAATTTATATTAACTGGTTGTCCTACTGAATCTACACTTTCCACTTCATCCTGTCCATCTATCTGTTCCTGTTAAAACGGTGTGCACCTAATGGAATCCTGTGTATAGTTGTAGAGTTAGCAGCTTGCTGAGGGGGATGAAGTTGATACAGATGTACTGGTGCAGTAAATATTCTCTTCTGAATTTAGAACTTTTATTTACAAAATGGAAGGTTATCAAAAGAAAAGGCAGAACATACCTGTATGTTACCTCAAAACTAACTGGAAAGTATGGAACTGTGAGGCTACTGATCTTGTTGCGTAATCATATTTTTCAAGGGACGTTAATCAGCCCAATATGTTAACATTTTAGCATAGAAAACATACTCTTACTGGGCTCAGTGCAGCAAAGGAAACTGAAAATTAGTGTTTCCCAAAAGGCTGTTTTGTTCTCCATGGAAGAAATAAACTGTCCATTATTAGTTCCAGTAACCATTCCCAACTAGGCTCAAATACAGAGGGGCAACCAGTTAAGAAAAATTGTTTTGTTCCCATAGTGCTGGGTAAAAAAGATTTTTTAGAAATCACTTGTTCTTTGAGATCAGTACACAAAAAAGCCTGGTAACAGTTCAAGAGAGAATGAGCTTTCTTAGCTTAGAAAGAACAAGAGGTATGAGTCCATGTAATGGGTACAGATTCTTTGCAAATGCAGCTGTCCCCTTTATCAAGCTTCTATTAATCACACAGGGATTTTAAAGGGCTTACATAAGTAAAATCCATCTATTTATGCCCACACGCTGGTGGCATTGTTCCCTAGCAGGATTCTCAGGTGTTTTCTTAATATAAAACTACCTTTGAGGGTCCAGCTACTGACAACCTTGCCTCTCAGCCATCTACCTCTCAAAAGATTGCCCTGTACAAATATCACTTGCAACCAGTCCTTCCTTTCAGTGAGCTGATAAAAACGTGTCATTCTCCTATAGTACAACTTACTGATTGCCAGAGTAGAGCTAACAATGCATTCATCATAAAGCCTCCATGTTTTGCACCTTGATCATGGAGAAGGTAGGAAAATACAAAACCTCCTACTAATGAACACTTGTCTTGGCTGCGTCTATTTTGCCTTTGGTTAAGCTGACTGGAAGAAGGTGGGTAGAAAGTTTCAAAATGCCATGGGCATCAAGCCTAGTATTGGAAAAGTTTCAAGTCATTCACTTTCATTGTAGTTGCTTTAATATCAATCTAGCACAGAAACAATAAAGCAGCACACTTGGAAATACTGTCAACACAGGGAAAGGGTACCATGCCAGTAACATTTCTAATTGTATTGCTGTGATCTTGTGTGCTAGAGAAGTGATATTTATAATTATTTTTCGTCTCTGTAGATTAAATTTATTTAACTGACTTAAATGCATGCTGATTTCATTGGAAACTTGGCTTTATCTGGTCTTTATTTTTTAGGTACTGCAGGAGTAGTGAATTCTGATGCCATCCATGATGGGGAAAGCTTATTCTTTTCCTCAGCGCGCAATCTGATACAGACTGCAATCTTAGAGTAAGTAGCAATGCTAGCACTTGTGTGGTTGAATTGGTTGGGATTTTTTGTATCTGTTGCTGAGTTCCTTCAATGTCACCTTCAGACTGAAGGACTGTCCTTTTTCTGGGTCCAGCCTAGTCAGAATGTCTAACAGCTTTAGTTTCATCTAAGAATCAATGAGAAAAACCTCTACTGTGTCCAGATACCACCTGAATCACAGAATATTGAAGTGTTAAAGTAATTCTCTGAAAAAATGGTGTTTAATGTTGACATGTTCATTGGCACTAGTATTGGTCTTGCCTTGCTGTTTGACCTCAGTATCAGCTTCCCTGTAACTAGTGGAGAAACTGAGAATCATCCTTTTGTTACTGACAGTTTTACTACTGAGACAAGGTGACTTTCCCTACTCTTTTGCCAGCGTAGCGAGTCCAGATCATAGTTCATAACTTTTCAAATGACAGCAAAAACACAGAAACTTCCTTTAGAATCGACAGTCTTGGCCACAGAGAGCTCAGTGCAGCTCAGTGTCACACCTCAGTCCTGGCCAAATAATATTTTAGTTTATTAACAGCACACATCTGAGATACACACTAATACAGAACTTCTAGTATCTGACTGATAATTGTGGTCACTTATTTTTGTATTCTTATTTCACTCATTTGGTAGTGATTTTTACTTAAATTTGGAGTAATTTATTTCCCTACACCACTTAATTTTAATGCAGGTATTTTTATATAGATATTAGGATGTATATTGTTACCACTCATCTATTTTAATTTTGTTTACATTTTATATCTGCACTTATTCTTCAGTTCTGCATAGGTTTGTTGGTTGGCTATTTTTTGTTGGACATACAAGAGCTTCTACATAAAGCCAGTGTGAACATGATGAAGAACAAATGTGCTACTACTGTTGATCTGGCATCTAAAAAAGCAATCAAAGCACCCTCCAAACTCGCTTAACCCACTGAATTAGGAATACTGGAGCTGACAGATGAAGTTGGCCATGAATGACATTATTTGGACTGCACTGAAGTTGATGGACATCTTAGCACTATTCACTTAATCGTCAGAGAGCTTCCTGTTGTTGGTTGTCTGAAGAAATCATTTGACTGTGGGAATAAGTCATTTGTCACAGGTATTCTCTGAGTCTGTATAACTGGCAGTTATTCCTACTTCTTGGCAGAAACATTCTGTCAATGATTGAATGAGCCTTCTTGCTCTTTTAAAGAAGACACAATTCTTCAAATACTCAAAGGCCAGTTTTCCTTCTAATTAGCATCCTGGCTCTGGGGACGCCTGTCTTGGTAACACTTTCAGAAGTTAATGAAGCTATTCTGAAAACAATTAGGCCTTCCAAAAACGAGAAGACCATTAAGTGCTTCTAATGGAAATAAAAGATCTTGTTTTGATCCTCATTTTTACCTGAGAAGTAAAAGGTTTCCTTAGATGAATTAAAATCTAAATGCATAAGGCAAAGAGTGAAGGAGCAATACATTGTGCACTTGAATTCTCCTAGAAAGGATAGCAGATATTAATTATATAGGTTTACAACTTAGTTGAGGCTTGTCATAATCTCATTTAGCATTCATACAGCAGGAGAATAAAAGGAGACGCAACAAAAGAAAACAGACTGTATAACAAGAGATAAACAATATATCCATTATTTGTTTGGGACTGTGGTGAACCAAATAGAAATAATTAATAAAAAGAAGCTTCACAAAAGCGTATGTATAGATGTGTAGACACATTTTCCCATAACACAGATTAGGACACAAAGGACAGTCTAGATTGAATACCAGAAGAATCACTGAAGTTGCTTTACTTACTTCAACGTACCTTGATTTAGGCTGTAAGAGTATTTGGGTCAATTTCATCTTCCTAGCTAAGCAAATTTACTTAAACTTTGTCCGGTGTTGCTTTTCTTTGCTAGAAGTTTCAGTAAATGGAAGGATACATGTTAACACAGACAAATCATGTTATTGTACATTATCCAGAATCCATTATCATTGTGAGTAGAATAGTGTGAAGACTACATCAGAAACAAAACAAAAACAAAAAACCATGAACCAAAAGCACATCACTTTAAACACAACAATTATTATTCATTTTATAGGATATACTTACACACTACTGAGACCTCAGGAGATATTAGAGTTAACTTTATGGAGTGAAAAACCAAAATCTTTTCTGAGCTGTATGTGCAGACTAGCAAAATAGTCATCAATAAGTAGCAATGCAGACCTGACCATCTTGGTAGACCTCAACTTATAAAAAATACTGTCAAATTAGATTAACTTCATAAAATTACTTACTCTTCTACTTCTTACCACTATTTGTTATGGTTTTAAAAAGCATTATTCCTTCCTTTAAAAACAAAACAGATTAAAAGCAAACAAAAAACCTCAACTATTCTCCATTTAACTAAGTCATAACAAAGGGAAATTAGTTAACTGACAGCAACAATAAAACAGAAAATCTGTAAACAGTTCTCTGCAGTACAAAGTAAACAAGTAGAGGAAAATAGCCCTCTCCTTCACCTTTTCTTAGACTGTAGCATTGTACACTTAGCTAAGATGCAAGTAAACATGTTTACCGTTTCCTTTTTGGGTCAGAAGCACAACAGAATTCCAGGAGAAATGTGCATGAAATTCAACATAATTTATCACAGAACATTCAGTTTATTGTCAGAAATTGACTTTGGCATAAAAGACAAACATTTCTCTTTAATAATTTATTTTTCTTTGAATTCTAGATTTTTTAGGTTTTCATGATGTTTTCTACTCACTTAAAGGTATGAATTTTATCAAGGTGATTCTTCCCCTAGTTGTTACAGCCACAAGAGCTCTGGATTTTGTTCAGGCTGCTTTTATTTTGGTGGTGGTTTTTTTGTTTGTTTGTTTGTTGTGTTTTGTTCTCAATTAAACTTTAATTTAGAGTCCATAAGGGAGAGCTTCTTATGTAATGGACTTTCCATTTACACGCAAGACCTAGACATTTATTTTTCCACTGGAGATTATATCTCAGTCATTTCCTGTCTAAAACACCTTTCCTACTACAAGAGATGTCGGGCAGTCAGTCCTTCAGCAGCCCTGTGTTCACTGTAGTGGCAGATAAGAAGAACGTCAAAGACTGAGACTTGCTCCAGACTTCTAGTCTTGCTCTTTGTACTCTGATATCATCAACAGTTGTGCAATTTCACATCTAGAAGTCAAGAGTGATGATTTATGAACAAAGAGTTGCAACCTTCTGTGTTTTAGTACATCAGTTAACACAATCCAATCAGCCTCTGGTTCCCTGTGACAATATCCAGAACGGTTAACTTCTATACAAAAGTAGCTGTTTCACTAACTCCACACAAAAGCAGCTCATGGAAAACTTTATTTTGTCCATGCATGTCCAAAATCTTGAGTGTGACATAGCAGCACCAGTCTTACCATGTATTTAAAATGTTCATAAATCACAGGAGTGTCTGTGGAGTAATTTGGGCAGAGACACCTTAGTAGCTTTCAAGAATGTTTTAGCTATAATTGAAGCTAGGAAGTAATGCACTAGTAAAGCATTTGATGTCACTTGATGAACAAAGCACTGTCTTTTTTCTCAAAAGAGCTCATACTGGTTGACTTCATCTAGAACAATGAAGCAACTGTAAGAATGTAAAAAAGACTTCATTGGTCTCAACAGGAGATGAACTCCACGTACGCTCTTAGCTTGAATATTTATGGACCTCAGACCCCTCCTTTCTTTCACATCAAATGGTTATACTGGAAATAATTTTGTTCTCACTGACACTCAGCTAATTTGTAAATTTTCAAGGTCTTATGAACAGACTTAGTCCTACTGTACTTACTCAGTGATGCTTTGCTACTGTGAAAGTGCTATAACCTGTCTGAATATGTGCACTCTTATGCCTTTACCAATTGATCCAGCAAGAAATTCACAAATCTTTAGGACACGGCATGAAACTAAAAACATATGAATCCACTCAAATTTCCAGTGGTAGGCAGTAGACAACGTGGCTTTCTTAATAATGAAAGCATACAGACAGTCTTGGGTCCTCCTCCATACATCCCCAGCAATTCTTTCATCACGACTGCCACCAAAGCAGTTGCAAACCTTCACAATTGCAAGAAAAGATAAAGATGTTATTTCATTATAGGTGACCCTTTTGCATCACTTAAGCGCATGGACAGAGTAACTCACTGCAGTATAGCTCATTTCTGACTTTGATTTGCTCATGAAAACTATGGAGACAAACCTGTATATGTTACATTCAACTTCATGATTTACTGCAGTTCATCTGATACCACTCCTGACTGAAGAATCGGGCAGTGGGCACAGCTGGTGGCAGAGCACTGCAGTTGATGGACCGAAGTCTTAATTGAGTCTGGCAAACGCTATCTTCCCATGAATAATCTGCTCCTGAGTTCACAGTATTTTGGTAGAGTGTACTGCAAAACATAAGTTCAGGATCGATTATAGCATTTAAACACTTGACGGAACAGGATAAATTAGCACCTGTAGTACCTGTAACAGAACAACATTCTTTTCTGAAAGAACTCTTCCTGGAATTCTGGAAAAAGAAAGCAATAAACACTGAACAGCATCCCTGTTATTCCTGCTTCTGATTACTTACATTGGTACCCAAAGCACGCGCCTACTTTCCTTCCTCTTCCATCCTAGGAAGGGATGAACGTCTTCCGAACTACGTTCACACTGGCTTCCTCCCGGAATTTCTGTCCTGCTTGTGCTTCCCATAGAGCTTCAGACACCTCCCTCAGCAACGCACACACGGTTTATCTCACGGAGAGAATTAGAAGAAAGAATAAAAACAACGAATAGAGTTAAATGCAGTTCGATGCTCACGGGCAGGGCACCTCCCGCGGCCGGGCTCCCCTCCACTTACCGCTGAGGTGCAGCCCCGTGCGGGGCCGGCTCTCCCCTCTCTGCCCCTCCCGCTCCGGCCCGGCCCGGCCCGGCCCGGTCCAGGTACAGCGGACCGGGGGCGCCGCTCGGTGAAGGCGGTCGGTGCGCGGTTGCCGCTGGTTGGGCGCTCGTTGCCTGTCGCTGGGCGGTGTGTCAGTGGGCTGGCTCCGCCTCGGCGCCGCGCCTCCTCCCGCCCATGCACAGACATGACACAGACACACAGTCACTGCAGCTGCCGCTGAGCCCGGGGCAGAGCGGCGGCTGCGGCGAGGACCCCTCTGCCGGCACTGGAGTACTCCCGGCGGTGGGCGGCGAGACCCGCAGGGGGCAGCCTGGCACCGGGCGGGGGAAGTCTGGCAGCGGGGAAGGGGCGGGAGGCAAGGAAGGAAGGAAGGAAGGAAGAAAGGGAAGGGGGCAGCCTGGCACTCCGAGCTGGAGGCGGCACCGGGCAGCGGCACGGAGCGAGCCCGGGCGGAGCGCGGCACCCAGCGGCCGCTGAGGCTGAGGCTGGGCCGGCGGCTTTAGGAGCGGGGCCGGGGGGAGCCGCTCCTCTCCCGGCTGCACGCTGCCGGTGACCTTCCCGGGGCTGCTCAGGCCGGGCAGGGCCTCGTCTCCCCGCGGAGATCGTGCAGCAGGCCCCGGGGAGAGGAGAGGAGAGGAGGCCGGGCCGGAATATCCCGCCGCCCCCGGGTACTGCCGGCCGCCGGCGGGGCCTGTGCGGGGAGAGGGGCGGGGGACGGCGAACGGGACGGCCGGGCGGCACCTCCGGACAGTGGGGAGGCCGTGAAGAGAGGAGGGGGAGGAGGAGGCAGCCCGAGGCGGCGCATCCCGGGAGAAGCGAGGAGCTCCCCGCTGCCCTCCTCCTCCCCGCGCAACCCGCGGAGAGCCGGGACCGCCGGGCGGCACCTCCCGGCTGCGGGACCGGAGCTGGAGCTGCGCGCCGGGAGCGGAGGAGGAGGGGGAAAGGAGCACGGGGAAGGGGCGCGGAGCGTCCCGCCGCCGCCCGGGGGAGGTGAGTGTGAGGCCGTGTGGGCGCTGGGGCCAGGGGAGGGCGAGGGGCGATCGGTCAGTCAGTGCCCCTCTGCGGGCTGCCGAGAAGCGGCGAACCGGGAGCTGCGCTGGGAGGGTGTCCCGGCTGCGAGAGGCACCTGCCCGTCGCTCCGGAGTTTGTCCGGGACGCCGAGGGTTCCCCAGCCCCGTTGGCTGTCGGCCGGGCGGGCTGCTCTGTCACCTCGTATCCGAGCGTCACCTGGTTCGGGTCGTTAAGCCCCGCTCGCCGGGGCTGGAGGTGACTCGAAGTTTGGCAGCGCCTTATGTAACTCTTTTTGGAGAGGCTGTGCTCCGTTTTGTTTTTAGAAAGCGAGCGGGTTCTTTGTAGAGCGTCAGGCGAGCGGTCTTGATTCGCGTTCTCACCTGAACGCAGCGTCCTCTGCTTTGTTCAACTTGGAACGCGGGGTTATTGCTTGAGAGCAGACAGAGCCCACTTTTTCCCCAGTGTGCGTTAAGAAAAAATTAGCCTGGGGAGGCATGTGGGCTGTGGTTACTAGATGTAAACCTCGTAGTGTACATACAGCCTATCTGCACAGCACTTTTGTTGTACTCTTAAATTATCACAGAACGTTTTCAAGGCACCGGTCGTCACTAATGTGTTCTGGGAGGTACAGGCACCAGGGTAGAAAAACTGATGAATCCAAAGTCCTGTAGCTTTTTTAAAATGCAGCTTTACTGATGGAAGGAAGAGAAAGCACAAGGCTAAACAGAGTGCTGCGTTAAAGCCAGACTTGGCAATTGCCAACAGGTCAGCAGGTTTTATTTAGTGAAATCTTCTGGATGCAGAGTAATTTTGTTTGTATAATATAATTTTACTTGCTCAGAAGCAGCAGAGAAACGAGGAAAATGAATTGAAAGGTTGCCTGGTTTCCCTGCAGTTCTGTAAGTGGCTGTCTTAATAGCAAATAAAAAAAAAAAGGCAAGCTTTTGACTTCACATAAAAAGGCAGGGTAGCGATTTGCTACATATTCTTTAGACTCCTACTGCAAAGGTACGCTAGGGGGACTAGTTAGTGTGGGTTTTGTTCCCATTCATTGGTGAAAATGAACAGATTAATGTAATAACACCTATGAAGCGAAGTCTTCTTTCCTTGCTTCTGTTGCTTCATTATTAGGCTGTAAGCTTAAAGGCAAAATCATATGTATAAATGCAGGGGATGAGTTCAGAGTAGGGAGAATACTGTAACAAAATCATTTTGCTTTGTTCTGTGCTTCCTGCTGCAAGCAAAGATAAGTTATCAGAGGCAGGTTTACTTATAGGAACAAAATAAGCAACCCCCCTCCGCAAGCTTCTTCCCTCTGTTGTGGTTTTTGTTTTGTTGATTTAAATGGAGAGATGACCAAGGTGGAACAGGTCTCCTTGGGCTTCTTGAAAACTGCAAGTTGCTGATAAGTATTACTAGTTTGAAATGTGAATTTCTTATTGCTTAGGTGCCCTGTAACAGCCCCTGATCAGCAAGGCTGCAAGTCATGTAGAAGCTGCAGGATCAGCAGAGTCTCTGATGGATAACTGGACTGGTAGGTTCTTCGTGTTTCATCTATTATTCATTTATTAGTATTAGGTATATTAATTTAAACTTTTCTTTGGCATTCAGATGTTGTGAAAATGTAAGGGTTTCCTTTGTGGTCTGGAGAAAATTGCACTGAGTTTTTCTTTAATGAGCACTCAGAATACTATTACTCACAAATATGTTGGATTCTCTATGCCAGCTATTCAGTCTGCTTTAATTCCAAAGCACAGTCCCTCTAAAAGCTAAAGTGCAGAGTGGTTGTGAATGACTGTGTGTCTTTTGGCAACACTGACATCTGTCACAGTCTTGATCTGCTGAAATTTCAGAGTGTAGGGCTTAATATTAGCAAAAGCAGTATTTCTCCTGAATGAATTACGTTAGGAACTTGCTAAACTTGGCACTTCTCATGTACACCTCTGTTGCGAAATGTAAGTGTTCTTAAATATGTTTTTAAAGGAACAAAACTCCAAAGTGCCATTTGTTTGACTATTTCTTGCTGAAATGTTCATCCATTTACTTAGTTTTAAATGGACTAAATGATTGTCAGTAGACCCTTAATGGGATGTACTACTCTCATACTCTGATTTTGTGTGTGTATGTGTCTGCCTTGCAAAGGGTAATCCTAAACACGCACAAAACTGACAGAAATCCAAGCTGTTTTGCAAGATGATTTTTAACTGAAGGCTAATAATGGGTAAAATCTACAAGCTGATGTAGTGGAAATGCTAAGTCATGGCCTGAAACAGTGATCAAAGACCTCATGAGAAGGCAGGGCCAACCCAGGGGAGCTCAGTTCCGTGCAGTGCACCTGAGGGACTGGAATGAGCAAGGCCAGGATCTGCCCCTTCCCACACCTCACTTAAGGGTGGCAGTGGAGACAAGAGTATCTTGTTGGAGATCTCTGCTTACCTTAGGCCTTCCAAGGGTAAGCGGCTTTTTTCCTTTAATTTCTTTGCCTATGGGTTGTTACCCTTGAGCAAACCCTTACTTGCTGCAGTCTGGGATCTTGCTGTTCTGCTGTCATTGCTGCGCTTTCAATCATATTACACCTGACTGCAAAGTCTTACTTGTCTACACTGATCTCAATCCACAGGTGAACTCTGTTGATGGGAGTTGCTTGTCTGGAACCAGAATAGCATATGGACCTTATCTTTCTTATTTTGTTGTGCCCAGGCACCTGGGTTTGTGTGAAGGTCCCTGTTAATGAGCCATTGCTGGCTTTGATTAAAGACCTTTCATCAACTGTGTTAGAATTAATTAAAAATTAGCCATTGTAGGGATATGAGATTTGTCATATCTGCTTTTTCCTTTGACCCATGTGTGTTGACAATAGTAGCACAAAGTGCTCGAGATGAGGATGTAATGGCCAATGCAGATTCACTGTTGGTCATGTATGAGTTTATCTCCGCTGAGTTGCTTATGATGTTTATTTGCCTAATTCTGTGGCTAAAGAATTTTCTGAACAAGTTTTGTGCCTACATACAGAAACACATGTGGTATTTTTTGCCCCTGGTAAATTATCTGGTTAGAACCCATCTTTCTTTTTGCAGTGAATGCTAGCTTTAAAAATCAGTCACTTCTTTTTCATTATTCCACACCTGGTGTAATTTATGAGCTGGAGAGACAGAACTACAATCAGGGAAAGTAATTTTATTCAACCTTTTTTGCTTTTCCCATTTGATTGCCATTTTTTATCTTCCTTCTGGTGCTCCTTGTGCCCCTCCCCAGTTACCTGGGAATAAGGGATGAGAAATGAGCATTGTACTTCATAGGGACTCCTTTTGGCATGACTTGGCTTAGCATTTGGAAGTCTATCGTATCTCTTGTCAAAGCTTGTTCAATGCATGGTTGTGAAAAGAGAGTAACAGTTAGCAAACTATATTTTACAGGGAACTTGGTGGCTCAGAAATCAAAGAGAAATTTGATGGAAAGGATTATCCTGGCTTTGGCAATGACTTTGAAGCAAAACTGCCAAGTCTGGAATCCTTGTGTAAGTGCCATCTGTGTCAGAATTAGAAGCAAACAGTGTAGAATAGTTCCTTTACCTGCTTTAATTTGCAGACCTGACGGTGTCTGACCTAATGCTACTTACAGTGATTTCCAAATAACTTTTTCTTTATAGAATATAGATGCTATTCCCACAGCAATGGAGTTAACTGGGTAGAAGCCGCACTTTATATTGGTGAGAGGAGCCCCAGCAATGTCTGTCTGTTTAGTGCAATAGGAAAAATCCAGACCTAATCACGTAGCCTGGCGGAAGCTGAAGATCTGAGGTAGCACAGGAAGGGTGCAGTCTGTCTTGCCAACTTCCATGTAAGATAGATACACTTGAAAATAGTAATAAAAAAGAGTAGGTGACTGTTAAAAGGAGTTCTCTGTCATTGTACTTCCCATCTCTTGACCAGTGCTGTAAGGAGGTGGGTGCCACAAATCTTCAGTTCTCCCAGATGTTTGTTGTGTTTTTGTTGGTTTTTTTTGTCTTTTAAATTAAAAAAGGAAACTCTGAGTTTACTTGAAATTTCTAGATAGACTTCTGTACCTGTTTAGGGGCTTGGGAATTAATATGTCTACTTGGAGAAATAAATACTTCTCACCCTACAATAAAAAGTACAAATGGGTGGAGTGAGAAGAATTGTGAACTGTTTGGAAGAGGTGAAATTTTCAGCTGATGTTCAGGCTTTTCAAATCTGCTCTTCCTGGCTAGTTTTCAGTTTTCTCTCTGACTTAGTGATGTGCCCCTAAACCTCAGTAATATCAGTAATCAATTTCTTTGGAGACAATTTTCCATTTTGACTTCAGCTAATGCTGCTGATGATCAATACTGCAAATGGAATTCTGTGTTCAGAAATTACTGAACTTCAGTTTATGAATTTGTTTAATTCAGTGTTTTCTCAGGCCAAGGTACTGGAAGGATGAATGCCATTGGGTAGAAATAGGAAATTAAAACCAGTCATCCTAGTACTACTAAAAACCTCAAATATGTTCTTTAGATCATGTTGCTCTTAAGTATTGTAGCTTTCATTTGCTTTAAAACAGAAGGAAGTCTTAGGCTTCTCATTTACTGTAGAAAATGAGCTGACGTTATCCCTGCAAGCAGAAGTTAAATTGTTTCTGTAGTCTTGTATTTCTTTCAGTCCCAAGACTGGTTTTAGAATATGACTCAGATTTAAATGCAGGGAGGTTATCATTTGTTTAAGGCAAGTCTTCTAGGATAAAATATTGGCTACCAAGCTTGCGAATTAAGATAAAATTGATTGCTACATCTTTAAAAGGGTAAAATTGTGTTTTGGATTCTTCATTAATGAGTGTGTTGCAACAAGATGCTGCTCTATTGAAGTAGAGAGCTGGAACACTGATGGATGAGACTCCTGCAAAGGTGCATTTTTTTTCTGTTGTTATTATTGGAATATTTTACAATTTATGTCCTTATCCTCGGTCTTCCTGAACTTTTTAACATCAACTGCATTTATGAGAAATCTGTTCATCTTCCATGATTTCCAAGTAGTAGAAATCTGTAGATGATGATGATGCCATAAGCACTTGTAGATGCTTGGAAAATTGCAGTGTTCTCCCATACTGACTGACGTTAGCTTTCAAAAAGCAACAAAATGATCAGCTTAAAGAAGTGGTAGAAGCATGCCTGTCTTCATTAAGATGTATCTTGTCAAAACACAGGAGGCTGCAAACAGAGAAAGGAGGGATAGAAAAATAAAATTGGTGCTGATACTGAGTCCATCATAATTTGGGACCCAGAAGGGGCTAAAACAAGTTGCCTGGTGACAGACAAGAAAGGGAGAGCTTTGTACTTGATGGTGTTTATCCTGTGACAAGTTTCAGACCACTGTATTGCAATCTGAACCATTACTTTGGCAAGCAGAAATCAGATATGTGAATGGAGGACGTTTCAGATACAGCTGTCTTAAACTGGTCATCTAGCAATTATCTTGTGGTTAAAACTTGAAGAAAGAAGCAGTGTTTATGCTGTGGTCTAGGATAGGTTTGCATGATTCCATGGTTGCTTTCAGATCTTGGTTGTGAAAAGAGAAGCAAACCAACAGCAGGTTAAGTTACTGCATTTCATTATGAATGCTGTGGTCAGTTTTCCCTTTCTCCTGTTCTTACTATAAGCTTAGTGCATCTGAAGGGCTGGTAGGTTAAAACAGTAGCTTCCAGCAACCTTCTTGGGTCTTTCACACCCGTTGTTTAAATTAGCAGTGTAGGTCCTACATCACTGTAGCACCTCCTTCTCATATAAAAGCTTTCCATTAGGGATGACTCCTGTGTGGCCAAAATCAGATCACCTTGTACCTGGTTTATAAGGTGAGAAACTACGTACTTTTACTTCCTTGCAATGTGGTTATCCATCTGGCAATTTGCATCTCTGCTGCAGCTATCCAAAGCCTCGCAGCTTTTGCATGCCCTGCTGGGTCAGTTGACTGTAGAATCTCAGCTTCTTTATACTGCCAGTGTCCACTGCTGTCGTGCCAGTGCTCGTGTGTGTCATCTGAGGTACATAAACTTGCATCGTATAGGGGAAGATGTGAAATACAGTTCAGTAAGCTTAGGTCCTGATTTATGTTACAATAACAATGTAACTATGTGCAGATGGCCAATGGACTGAGAAGAAGGAGGTTCCTAACATTTATTTCCTCATGAGGATGAACAAAGTAGTAATATTGTGCCACTGGTATGTGAGAAATGGAAGGTGATGACAGAAGTTTTCCTGTGCCGTATAACTTTGCCAATTTTTCAGTCTTAGTCATGAAGTGGAAATAAATTCATGGGTTTCTTGAATACTTTACAGCGCAGTTTAGGATGAGCTAGAGAACAGTGTAGAAACTTAAATTGATGCTCAGCAGGTGAAGTGATTTGAGCAGAGTTCCCCAGGTGGTCAGTCAAAAAGCAAAGAGCAGAGCACTGTTTTTCTGAGTCACCGTCCTGTGCTTTGAGCATATGTAAACACCTGTGTCTTTAGCAAAAAAATTATTGCTTAATATAGTTTTGCCTTAGATGATAAAGCAAGGTCTCTGGTACTCAGCATGTAATATATTTTTAATGTATATGTGCATATGTACATATTTCAATCAAATAACAAATATTTGTAAGTTACTTAACTGGATAAATGAAGCTCATCCTAGTAGAGGTTACAGATGTTCTCTGTTGATTTAGAGGCAGTGCTGTGACCAAGGGGAGACAGGGATGTTTTTCTTCTTCTAAGCAGAAAATAGTATGTTTAAGGGAGAAGGAAATGGGAGAATGCTTGTAGGAGTAAACAGATATATCTTGGTCTTCAAAGCTTGTAGATTAATGTTCTTTAAGTATATAGAGTTTTATCTATGGATGGATGGTGCTAAGAAACTTGGAGAGTGAAACCGCCACAGACCATTGAGCCTGCAAATGTAGCAGAAGTCATCATAAGTGAACGTTAAGGAGACCAAAATCTGCACTGATTTATTGATAGATGCTAACTGGTAAAAATGCTGCACTTCTATTGGTGAAGTTTTATATTAGTTTTAGGTTGTTTTTGAGCACTGATAAGCAGGGGCAGGCACAGCATCTGTCTCAGCAGAAGGTTACTTCCATGCTTGTAAGGTATGTATCCCACTGTCAGATTGAAAAATGTGTTCTATCTCAGTAATAAAGATTTCTAGACCTGTAGTTAGTATAAAGAGTTCCCTGAAATAATTAATTGTGTGGTGTATTTTCTGTTGCATTTTGTTCCTAAGCTTTGTTCTGCATTGTAGGTTGATATGCTGATGAAAGTTGATGATTTCATTTTTTTTTTCTCCATTTCCTTTTCATCCAGGCTTTCATATATATTTATTTTAAGGCCCTGTATGGGGGTAATATGATTTGGAAAAGCATCTTGACTTTTTTTGGGTGAAGTAGTGGAATTATGAATGTACTATAGAAAGCAGTTATATATTAATATTATGAACACACCTAGAGGCTTGGGTTCCCTTTATTCTGGGTGAAGCACAAATACACCAGTTCTGTGTACATGAAGGGTACTTGGTGAAATATACAGTTCCTTTCTATCAGCCTAAGCACTGGTGCGTGGCCAGAACTTTTCTGACACAGCAGTGTTTTTAGATGGCCCATAGCAAGTACCCACTACAGTGTCACCTGTACTGGTCTGCTCTTTGATCCTTGCCTGTAAACCCTTGGTTGGCTCATCATGAATCCTCAGACAAAGCTCCATGCATTTCAGCTGCTCACTGGCATACAGGATGTTGACTCCCATCTCCTTGTCTTTGTAGCTTGTCCTTGCTAAAAGCCTGTGCCAGCAGTCAAATAGAGCAAGCCCTCCTAACATGTCTCCATGATCCCCACAAGATCACAGCTGTGCAACTGCACCCAGATCTTTAATTCCTTGTATTTATTCATACCTAAAAAAACCCCAACCACATATATTAAAAAAAGTCTCCACATGTGACCCATCAGATAAAAACACTGTTTCTGTCAGTATAGCTGTGACTACAATGGCAGCTTCTGCTAGCCAAGTTACGTCAATCAACAGTCAGTCTTCACATTGCCAGTCAACTGAGCGGAGATGGTAGAAATTCCAAAGCGTGAAACTGTTTCCTGCCCAAAAGAGCTTACAAAATACTGAAGAGTGTGCTAAAGTGTTTGAAAGCTGATAGTTTGTGCTTTTTTTTCTTTTTTTTAAAAGTTATACTTTTCATCTTGGTTAATTTGTCATTTGACTAAAGCTGGTTTATTCTTTAATAATTTGTATTCTTGTAGCTGTATTCTTGTGTTGTGATCCATTGGTTGCAGCAACATGGGCCAGCTGGAACAATTCTCTGCAACATAACTGTTTGTCAGGTTATGTTGCTCTTTAATTGAAGAGGTGTTTTAATTATTTGCTTTAAGTATTTATTTTTTTTTTTATATTTAACTTGGAAGTGCTAAAATAAAATTTTACAGCAGCATGTAACACCAACAGAGAGAAACCTCTAGGAGGATGGAGTCAGATCCCACTGCACCTGCTTTGAGATTGTAATTTAAGGAGGTGAAGTGAATCTAACATGGCAGGAACTGAGTCATTCATTGTGGATTGCAAGAAATCCAGCTTCCCTGGTGTTTTCTTGTCTTTGCCTTTATTCGCTGTGCATATCTGCATTTCTGTTGCAGCTTTTTTTTGATCTTTAGGAACTTGTTCTATTTGGTCTGTTTTAAGTTAGGTACAGCTATCATTTTAGGGCTTAATATCTTGAATTTTTGGTTACATTTTAGGGGATTGAGCACTCATATTTTATCAGTCCAGAGATAAGTTTATTAGGAGTGAGTAGCATTTTTCAGGAGCTGTTTGTGTTGTTGACTTCAATCTTTGCAGTAAGACATCGTTCTCAAATTGTTTAGGTTATCTCAGACCTGTTTTGGAATGCTCACTATTGCTAGACAAATAATTGAGGTGATAACTCTGTATGTTTTCAAGTAGATATTTCTGTGAAATACCAACCCAACAACCAACTTTGATGCTTTTGTTGCTGCCTGGAACTCTGAGTTGACTGTGTTAACCTAGTGTAAATTCCCACTAGTAACCAGTCATGCAAATCTGGGCTGAAAGGTGGGATGACATGAACCTGTGCCCATTGCTCTTAGCTGGTCTCTATTCCTGTCTTTATGAAATTTATGTCCCTAGTTTTTTAGGGCCCTACTCAAAACTGCAGGGAGGCTGTTCCTGTTAAGTTCATTTCAAGGATTCAAGCCAGACTATTAATGAGCTAAAGGGAAAATCTTCGCCAGTCTCACTTTTCCTAAGAGTCATCTCACTGAAATCAATGCTGCTCATAATGGAGTGAGTGAGGTACTAACTTCAGATGTAGATGAAGATCTGTCAGTCTTGCACTATCTGCTTGACTCACCATCCAATTGTACTGGCTTTCACTGTGGTGGAACATTGGTAGGAAGACAGTGATGCATCTAGATTGCATAGAAATCTCAGTAGAGACTCCAGTTTTGATCTTCATCAGTAGCATTGGACACTGCAGATAATTGTGAATGTAGCAGATAAGTCTTTCTGATGAATCTTTTCGCAGAAGTCTTTCCCATTAGCTGTTGCTAAAGAGCCACGAAACACTCTAAACAAAGAAAATGGAATTCAGCAGGGCATGTAATAGATACATTTACACAAATTATGGCTTTGTATATAGCACATCCCG
Source organism: Coturnix japonica (assembly GCF_054131305.1). NCBI lineage: Eukaryota > Metazoa > Chordata > Aves > Galliformes > Phasianidae > Coturnix > Coturnix japonica. Next base: position 50,538,464 of record NC_140663.1, on the reverse strand, counting down.
ATTCTGTTGGACTCACGTGCCTTTAGATACTGTTGTAATGGACACAGCAAAGCTTTTCCATGGTGATATAGAATAAAAAAGATTTACAGTGGTGATTTAAGAAAAATAGGAATTTCAGCTGTGAAAATGCTAGTGTTGAAAGGCCATTGGTGTCTCCTGGTATATAACGTTGTAGTATTCCTTTATGATATTAGTGCTACAGAACCTGTTCTGATGTGTCACTAAGATGGGAATGAAATCACAGCATGCAAAACTGAAGTATCAGCTGTCTGTCCATTTACTTTGTATCCTCTTTTCTTCCTATGAAACAATGGTTGTTTATATCTTGACATACTAATATTTGCCAAGTGGTGCTAAATGTTTTGCTTTCATTTGGAATTGTTTCATTCAAGATATTCAAGAATGCTCAAGATATCTTATCGTGGCCTATGGTTGGTGTGAATACTGGAGTTACTGTTCTGATTTTAAGAATCTTTGTTTTTTATTTATATAATTAATTAATTTTCATTTTACAGGCAAGGCAGAAGTTGTAGATATGTGATGTTTTGTTGTAGTACCACTGCTCAGGAATAGCTTCATGGTGCAGACAATCTCAACTCTAGGGATGGCTTCATTGAGGGCTTCATTAAGCATAGAAACATATCTTAGATAACTTTTTATGTATGTAAAATGGGATGTGGACAGAACAGCTAATTAATCCCTCTAAGTATTGCTGCATAGCCAGGATACTACCATACCTGCACCATTTTTTTACCCTTCCTAAATCTGCAGCTGATGAATAGACTGAAGTCCTGTGTTCTTTTAACAGTTATTTCTTAAAAAATACTAAGTATTCCAGTAAGGGAAAGATTCTCTGTGGCACAGTTTGTGCAGAGTTTATTGCCGTTGTTAAATAACAAACAGGGGGAAGAAGTTAAGTCACTCATTAAGTCACGGACATCTCTTGACTGTCTGTCTCGTGTTTAATTAGGACATTAGGAAATACTTCTTCTGAGAAGGGCTGGTCAGGCACTGGAATGGACTGCCCAGGGCGGTGGTGGAGTCACTGACCCCGGGGTTGTTCAGGGAACGATTGGATGTTGTGTTGAGGGATATGGTTTATTGGGAGCTATTGGTAATAGGCGAACGGTGGACTGGATGATCTTTTAGGTCTTTTCCAACCTTGGTGATTCTATGATTCTAAGAACTTGTGGATACTCTGGATGTATTAGGAAAAAGTCCCTTTGAGGTGAAGATAAACATGGAATATTACTTAGCAAAACTAGTAACCTGAAATAAAGTGTAAATTGACATAGGTCTCATTTCTGTAAGTACAACATAAGAAATTGTATTAGCATGTTGCAGAGCAATTGAGGCCTATTCCATTCATCTTGGAATGTATTGTCACAACTCCTCTTGACTTGAATGCATGATCCTAAAAAGCTTAAAGTTTTCTTTGGTTCTCAATGGTATTTGTTACCTCTAAAGTTTTGCCTTGAATAATTTTCTTTGTTAAAATGTGTATTTACTTACTAGAAGACGGGATGGCTTACTTCACAGAGCAAAGGAAAGACTTACGTGGCATTATATCTGCATGTGTCTTTTCAGTATTAAGAATTTTCATGTCATAAGAAGCACATTTCTTCCTGTACAAATGTGAAATTGTGTTGTAAATGAAATCTCTTAATTACTGCTCAGCTTTGCTAAGCTATTTGCTTGAGTCAGCAACTGCTGAAAAGTACCATAATTATGAAGCAGAAATTTGGGACTGAAGATTTTAAACATTTCATTCTTCCCCATCATTAAGAGAATAGTGGCTTAGCGTTCAGGAGGAAGAATGTTCTAGTTTCAGTAAACAGTGTTCAAATTCTTGTATTACAAGCTTGTGGTTTTTAGATTAGAGCAACATGTTCTTGTTTCTCTTCCACCTTCTCACTGGCAGGCCTAACTGTTGGGTTTGCATCTGGTTTTTAGACTCGACTATTTACTTTAGAGTTGTATTTTTACTTTGATTTTTTTGGTAGTCTGGTTCTGAACCACACTTTAGGTTAGGTGGTCTATGTGTCTCTGGAAAGGGGTTGCCTTGAGACCAAAAGTTGACGGTGTGTTGTTTGTTGTTTTTACTTATTGATATATGAAAGTATTCTGAAAATCGTTCTTAGGGACTGAGAAGCTTGATTACAGTGAGTTCTGTGGTTTTTACAGGGTGGAAGTGGCATAACAGCCTGCATGGGATTTGTGGAGTGCTTCATAACATTATCTGGTTATCTGCTTAGGGCTGTACAGTTTCTCATTCTGTCTGAAGCCCAAGTTAAAACCCTAATTTGCAATATTTGGAAAGTGGGCAGTTTTACTTAGCTCTAGCCTTTGTTTTGAGATAGACTGTAGGATGCTTCCACGCTGTAGTCTGTAGTGAATGCTGTGAATATTCTCATTGAAACAGGTGGAGTCATCTGAGAATAATGACTCCCTTGTGGCATCCCCAAATGCATAGAGACCACTGGTAGTTGTACTTGCTCAGTTTCTTCTATGCTTTACCTACATTTGGATTTTGTGCTCGCTGTAGAACAGGTATAATTTAATGAAGTATTTGTACAGAATTAGCACAGAAAAAACATACGCCTTTGGTAATGCCTGGCAACCACAGTCCATAATGCTGAGTATGGTGCTCAGTAAATACAACATTATGCAGTTAGATAAAACTGGCAGGTCTTCTTAAAAACACACCCTTTATCCTGATATTAGTGTATGTACTTTTAAACCATAGCCCAGATTCTCTCTCTTAACAAGTGAGAGGGTTTTCCTTTTTGCTGCTCATAGCTGTGGAGGACACTAGTGTTTAGGAAACATGGGTAATAATAGCTATATTATTTAAACAAAGGTGGAAGTATTAAAAGCAAAGAAGGGAGGATGCAAAAAAATGTTCAGCAATCCTCTGCAATAATGGCCTTAAGTCACACGTCCTTGTGGTTTATACACTTGTTTTTATTTGTTCTATTTGACATAAAGCTGTGCCACTGAAGGGATTTGATAATAACCACTTTGATACATCTGTAGTCACTTGTATTAATGGAAAAAGTAATTTGAGGCTACTTATGGATTTAGTCATTCTTGCTATATGCATTTCACCTCTGATGCCACCTTCAGTAGTTTAGATGGAGCTAGACAAGGACTTAGGCTCACACTGTTCTGTCTCGTTGTGCTACATAAAATTGTCTTCCTTTTTGAAGACTGGTAAGATGTGTATGTACTGTGTGTTCAGTTTGTATACATGTAGTCAGCATATGTGAATATAGTTTGGCAGAATTTGCAGTTTACTTGCTGAAAGTATGCTGTTATAACTGTGGAAAACCCATATTAAGACAAGCAATCTAAAGAAGGGAAAGAAATTTTAAGAAAGACAACTGATGTATTTCTTTAACCTGTAATCTCTATTGCAGCCTCAGTTTTACAATACTGAATGTTACTGAGATAGAATCTCTAGGGGATGAAAGCGAGTTTCAGGTCTTAGACACCTGACTTATTCCAAGAGCCATGTATTTCAGTAACTGAAGAAAGTGGAAGTACAAGAAAGATAACACACTGGAGCAGGGGTCTAAGAGATAGAAGCCTTGGTTTGCTATTTTTGAGGTGTGTGGGGGGTAAAAAACAGAGGGGATATTTTTCTTCAGAAAGAAAATCCTTGCTGCTTCTGTGACTGTATATCTTTTCTATATTAAAATGTTACCTTTGTTTAGTATCCGTAACCTTGTAATAAAAAAGTTGTTCTAGTGCAAGTCTTTTATGTTAGCTAAACTCAGTTGGCTTCCCTACTGTGACTTCAATAATGCATCATTTCCTAAGTTCAGAGGATTTAATGTGTTTCAGGTGAATCTGTGAGTTGCTATTAGATGGTTAGAAGGAAAATAGCTATAGTGGTTCGGATGCAAAAGCTGCTTCCCCAGCTTCTTTCCCGCCCACTGACATGCAGAAGCATCTGCCTCTCATCTCCTCTTTGCCTGGCATGCTGTGTGAGTGCATTTTGACAAACATTTAATGAGCAGGGATCTTTGGAAAACCTATGAGACAAAATAACAGTGGTGAGAAATGTAAGTAATTTTGTCTCACGAGATAGATAGCTACTTATGCAATAGAGGGTGATGCTGTGGCAAATGGAAATACTTCTGTAGTAAATGTTATCACAGCAAAAAAGCCTGTTGTTTCTAGCTTTGCTGAAATAACAGCATCTCTAAATTTATAACAATTATTTATCAGTTCAAAAAAGTGCAAATGATTTTTGCTTATATTCTTCCCAGTAGTTAGGTGCTTTTCTTTTTTGTAAAACTTCAAGAATATATGTTCTGTCTTCTGAGTTATCTGAACACTATAAATGAGGGAGTATGTTTTTCAGTTAAAACACTTGCTAAGATTTTGAACTTTGTGTATTTGCAAATAGGAATAAGGACTTAAATGTTCCCTGCGTCTTGAGTAAAGACTGGCATACGGAAATGATATGTATTGCTTCAGTTGTTGCAACGTATGCGTATGGGAGGATATAAGAGGTTTGAGACCCCTATATTTTTCTGAATGTGGATTTTATGCAATGATTTTACTTGCTACGTAGTCTGGTGTAAGCAGATTTTTTAGGTAGTATTGAAGACTCTGTGCTCTGAAAACACCCTCAAATCTTTAATAAGTAACACTACTGTTTATAGCACATGTGAAGCTTTAAGTAATTGTGCTATCATCAAGCGTTTGGAGGATTGCAGTCATTTTAATTGGATTTAATAGTTGTTTGTGTCTGGTAAAGAATTGGCAAAAAAAGGAGAGCCGAGCAATTCTCGGGAATTCTGGAAGAAAATCAGAGACTCAAATAATCTTGCTCTTGGATTTCTGCATGTGTTTATGTCTGCATGTAAAATGTCTTCCTGGTCTAATAGAGTAAAACAGTGTAAATTCTTCTGTATCCACTTGGCTTGCCTGTATCTGTCCAGATTTTCATAATTTCAACATCTCTTAAGCAGAGAAGTTTGCGAAGCTGAAGTGGAATAGAGATGCTGGGTAGGAAAATTTGTGTGGGGAACGGGTACATTCTGCAAGTTGCATTCTGGTGTCTTTGGGAATGTTATGTAAGCGTAGAAAATAGTAAAACAAGAAAAGAGAATGGAAGCCTTGTTTTAAAAACAAACAAACATTTTTCTTCTTAATGTCCTTCTGAATTTGTATATTTAAAATCAACGCCTGTATGCAATATAATAATGTAGCTTGATGTTGGGAGGAGATGTGATATAAATTCTATCATACCTTCAAATAAAGAAAAATCTACAGAAGTTGATAGCAATGAAGATCATCCATTGGTAGGCACCCAGTAAGCATGTAAATGTTCTCTATGCATTAGAACCACCCACTCTATTTCAGTACCAGCAGGTAGGAGAGAGCCTAACAGCTTTGGTGGAGCCAAGACAGGTCTAAGGAGATGACTAAGCTACTCAAAGGCATCAGCATTTCATGAAACTGACTAGGATGTGTCTTCTCATGTGGAAGCACCGCAATTACAAAGCTATCCAAAGCTCTATGGCTTAGTAGAAAGACGGTGTCTTGCTTCACTGACAGGCTGGCAAATTCTTTGGCCTGCAGATAACTCCCTGGTGAGAAGGTACCTTATCATCCTACTGAAGCCGAGGGAGAACATTTTGTGGAATTGTCTAAGCCATTCTAGTAGCTGTTTGGTTTAATTGACATTGTGTTTCTTTTTGATATCAAAGACGGTTGTGAGAAGATTTGACCCAGTAGTGTAATTAAACTTTTATTGTTTAGGGGTTTAATGTTGGTAGGCTTCCTCTTTGACATGGAATTTCTATTTTCTGTAGTATACATCCTTACTGTTACTCATTATCCAAATTCATCTGGTTCTGTTTTTCATCTCTTTACAGTTGTCATGTTGAAACTGACTATGGTACGTGGTATATTTCCTTCAGTATTATTCATTCCTTAAAAGGCTAGCCTGACAGTAAACAGTGCATTGTTCCTTTGAAATACTAGGGGATGCATCTGGAAGGTAAGACATTCCAGATGGATGTTCTGTTGAGATGCAGTAGGGAATGTGCTTGGTGTTTTTTGTTTTCTCTTCCAAGACAGGAGGATGCAGAAAAGTTGATCTTCATTTCTTAGCTTTTTTGTTTGTATTTTTTTCTTACAGAGAGGTTTGTTAGTGCTAGGGGAATTATTCCAGTCACGGAGCCTGATGGAATCAGCTTGTGGAATTCCAGAATCTCTTCCTGGTTTCAGGAATCAAATTCCATAAATAATGTCTAAACAGATTTTTGAATCTTCAAGATTTGAATTTACAAGGAAGGTACCACATTTCATTGTTTGACCCAGAAGTTGTTTTATCCTACACTGGCAATGATATTTTTGGATTCTTTCCGTAAGCATTTCTTCAGGAAGCCAATTGATCAGTATGAACTAAAAGCCCAGGCCATTCAGACAACACAGTGCACCAGTGCCCATTAGACCTTGAGAAAATGTTTTAAAGAACATAAAAATTACAGGGGCTCAAAAGGCTGGATAACTATACCTACATTGAGGTTAATAATAGCAAGTATTGAATGGAATGAACAGTTGCAATTTAGGAGACTTATGAATATGGCAGTGCATTTTTACAATGCCTTTATAAATGCAGTAGGTCAGGTGGAATAAGAATAGATTTCTCAGAAGCCGAAAGAGACGTGTATCCAACAGGCGCTTGAAGAATGAAATCCAGTGAGAAGTTCCAGATGAACTTCTCTAGCCAGATTAAAATCTGCATACTATTTGGAATTTATTATTCTTGCATTTATAAAATTCTTTGCTTTTTGAACAGCCAGACAGTGTTACTAGTGAAAGAACATTCTTCTCCTACAAGATGGCTTATAATTGAAGGAAGAGTGCAGATGATATTTAACTGAGTTCCTAAAATATCTTTGCTACTTAAACTAACCTGTTGAATATTTGGAAATATAGATTCTTTTTCCCTGTAAGACTAACCCTTTTTTTTTTTTCTTTCCTCTGACCACAGCAGTAATCTTGTACTTTTCTGAACAAAGTAAAAAAAAATCTATAACTGCGCTCTGACAGTCTGCTCCCTGGATAACCGCAGAGTCTACTGTTACCTTCCTTCACTAGCAGCATAAAACTAGAATAAAAACACTTTTCTGGTAGTAATGGAAGATCCTTTATGATTTCAAATGTAGTTTTCAGAGAGATTTATAATTGGTCACTGCATCCCTGTGGTTGCCTAGATGATTTTTATAGGAGTGTGAAAGAAAGAGAGAGGAGGAAGAAGGAACACTACAAGACTGGCCTGATCCCAAAGCATCTCAGCCTTAAGTGTTCTGTTTTTGGGGTAGGCATCTGACTAGAGCCACCCCCAGCTGACATCTGTGGAGCGTGTGATCAGCTTTCTGCTCTCTGTGAAACTCACACTGAAGAACGGATCTCAGTCAGCACCAATCTCAGAAGATGAGTAGTCATCTGTTATCCTCAAGGGATCTCTTCAGTAGGTAAAACAGCACTGAAGCACACTTTTATGGAGTTCCTTTTAGATCTACTGATGCTTTTAACAACTTTCTATCACTGTTAACAAGGACTTAAAAAAAGTTTTCTTGACCTTCTCATGGTGTTCTGTTATGCAAGATTTTTTTCAGCCTATTTTACCAACGTGCGATTTTCTGTTGTATTTGACATGCTTCTGTAAGCAAGCTATGTGAGTACTTCTAGGATTGGAAGTACCCTTCCCCTTCAATGGAGATGTTTATTTTTCATTTTATGCTCATCTCATTCTGATATATATAGCTGAACAGCTCATGTTATAAAAATCTGTTTAATTTTCTGCAAATGGATGGACAAGATTGTGCTGTTTTAAAGGGCTACCAAAGGAATGAGTTTGCTTCCTTTAGAAAAGGTGTAATTCTTGACGAAACCACAAGTGCACTCTGACTTGCCTTTTATCTTCATTTGTTCTAGAGCCATTCCATATCACCTATAGCATGAGAGATGGCCTGCTTATTTACAGCACAAGGATTTCTTTGCATCTTTTCTATTAAATTTGCAAACACAAATAGGGGAAAAAACAACATCAGTTTCTTCATCTTAAAAGAAGTTTAGATCCTGTAATCAGCTGTAAATTGCTGCTTTTTTCTTTTTTTAAATTCTCTTCTAACTTGATGTAGGCTTAAAATTATTAACCTAATCCAGACTTGTGAATTCTAGAGTAGACTGCTGCATTAGTATGTTTGGCCATGTTTTGCTTTCTCTGCCAAGAATTGTTTTTCTGTCTATTAATTGGAGCTGTCACTGTGCATGCTGAAGTAGTAGCGATTTTTACATGTAGAACCAGCATACCAATCAGTAATTAGCCACAAGGTCAAAGTTCTGCTCCCTAGTGTATTGGTAAAGGTTCATGCCTAAAGTACTGCCTTCATCTTATGAACTCTATTTCCCATTCAAATTGATATTACAGGGGGTAGATGATTCATTACTATAAATTCATTTGCAATGGGGGTGTTGGACCCAAGTCCGTAAGTACAGTATCTAAAAGAGGGTGGTCTGCTGGAGTGACTGCTGGCCTAGACCCCAAATGCGTAGATGTTTCTTGTGTGCCTGACTGGGAACTTCTGAAGGATCCTTGTAAAACAAAAAATTAAAGATATATTTAGTTAAACGTGCATTTTTTCCCCCCCAACTTTTGATAATCTCAATTTCATGAAATCAGTACCTGGTGCTGTAAAATCATAGACCAAGTGAATTAAACGATCGTGCCTGAATGACTGAAGTGCTGTCCTCTTGGACAAGCTATCAGTATTCATTTACTGGAACCACTGGTACTGCTGCAGGGGAAGAGCAACACTTGGCATATGTATTTATTCCCTGTGGAAATTTGAAGACAAAAAAAAAAGGTTACTGTCGTATTAGAGTTTTAAAGGAAAATATTTTACCATCATGGCTGGCCTTCGCTTATGATGAGTTCTGGACGGCTGAAACCTCAGATCTATCTGTCAAGACTGTTAAACATCAGTACGTGTCTAGAAAATGATAAATAACAGCACCCTTAGACACACTTGACCTCTGCTGATGTAGAAGTGGAAATTTGTAAGAGAAATCATAAATTTTTCATGAATGTGGCATGGATGGAAGTGTAAGCATGAGAAGAATGAGCTGAACAAAACAAAGCAGTTGAAAGCATGGCCTATGTTGATAACAAAGGATACCATTTCCAGGGCTGTGTTCCCAGTAGTAAAGCTGAGGAATGGACATTGGGTGAGAACTGGCCTAAGATGTTGGTGATTGAATTTAGCAAGTCTCTGAGACAGAAAACTGTCTCATAAAAGCTAATGATTCCTAAGGAGGTATGAGAGTCTCTATTATCCTCTATCACCTGAAGATGAGGTTTTATTTCTGGCTGTTATCTACAGTCTTCTACAGCAGCTTCTTTGGTGGACTGTGGCCAGCTCAAGGATGATGACCCGTTACTGATGGAACTCTTTGCCTCACTGACTGCTAGGACCTTGGGACAGCAGCAGGGCCATGTTTGGAGGACTTGATGAGAGACTCTTTTGCACCTGGGTTGGAAACTCACACTCAGCAACTCTCCTGCCGGCAGGAAGGTTGCTGTGTTCTGCCAAGCTGGAATAGAGATTTCTTTTTGGAAAAACTGTTTCCATTTTGTGTCTAAATTACAGTTAATTACGATAAATTTACTTGGAATGACTGATGCAGGGATCAATGTGATGTGGCCATGTTCTCATCTAGGAGAAAGTCAAGACTGATGTTTCCTTGTATGCTGGAGGCAGTATAAAAGGTTTCTGCCTGATTGTGTTTATGATTGTTATATATTTTTTAGAAACTTTTACCCTTTCGTTGTATGAGACCCAGTGTTCTAGCTCCTAAGTTCTGGTTCTTGCTAAATCTCTTCATATTTTCCAGTAGTTCCAGCATTTTCTTTTTTGGACTTTGATTTATTCCTTCAGAAATGCAGACACAGATGGTGGAAGAATACATCTATAACAACTGCTTGGTCCTTCAGGCATAGTGAGAGAGGGTACAAGTTGAGCCACAGGGCTAAACGGAGTGCCAGGTTTTCTGTTCCTTCACACATCAAGTTATGTGAGAGTGATGTGCCTGTATGTTGCAGGAGAAAAACTGTGCTTCTTAGCTTTGTGTAGCAACACTGATTCTTTCAAAGTTTCCACAAAGGTCTCTGAGAGATAATGGAAGTGCATGTTACAGACCTCTGAAATCCCAGCACTGTGGATGACCGTCTGAGCCAGAGTTGGGGTGTACTGATACTAGGTGCTGTTGAAAAGCCCTATTGATCTCAAGATACGAGTAGGTATTTAGTAATTTAGTAGTAATACAATACTGAGTCTAATTGTTAAGTTATTCAAAGATCACACAGAAAATGTTTGAGACCATTAAATCCAGCTTCCTATGTGGCTGTTAGTTAGCCCTGTTTTGCAGGCATTTCCTACAGGAGATAGAAAGCAAGTATTCTACCCTATAGAATGACTTGACAGTTTGAAGCTTGAGTTGGTATCAATTTCTTAGGCATTTATCAATTAGAAATGTGCTTTTCTGTTTTGCATGCTGTTTCATCTTGGGCATCTGGGTGGCTGTAACATTTCTTTCCGTGAAACATCCTGAGACACCTACAAGATTAGCATGATGGCTGACCTCCTTTATTAGATTTCTTGTCCTCTGATGTGAGGTGGTGAAACAAAATCTTGCCACTCAGTGATTCATGATGGGAGATGTTACAAAGCTCAGCCACTAGCAATGAAATTATACAAGTGATATCCTTGTCCTACATTTCAAAGTACAAAGCACAGTGTAACAACCTGAATAAAATCAATGCGCAGGGAGGCAGGGAGCAGACAAACCCCCTAATCTCTAATGGTTGAAGTTGGCAGAGTTGTAAACGAGTGAAAACAGGACCTTGTATTAAAGGCTGCATGATAATTTTTTAACCTAAAAGTCTCCATCTGTGCTGTATAACTAGATAAGGTGGCTTTTGTCTCTTTAACAGGGGGAGTGAATGCTCTTGCATTTATTTCTTCTTTGTTGTTTTAAACACTGCTTAGCTACAGTGCTAGCTGGTACTGAGCAATCACTCCAGAACCAAGCATCTTCATTGTCTGGAACAACAGGAGAGTTTCTGTTTCTGCTAACTGCATCAAGCAGTCTAGACTAACAGTGTGCGGAGTGTATTACTGACAGTGGGAAGGAGCTATATAATCAACTTAGTGATTCTTGCATCAAAAGCTTTTTCTCCTATCAGGGTTATATAAAAGTTGGTTCAGCTAGCTGAACTGGGAAATTCTTTTTCTTTGATTGTGGTGATAGGGTGCATGGGAGGAGAAGAAGTGGTGTGCATAGCAAACCATGCTAAGGTGGCTGTTATGGTGGGGGAGTGAAGTTTGCAGTCATCTTAAACTACAGGCCTCTGCTTGAGAGCAGGGGGTCTGGAGCACAAATCTTACGAACAGCAGTCCAGGGAGCTGGAATTGTTTAGTCTTGGGAAGAGAAGGCTCAGAGGACACCCTACTGCGCTCTACAACTTCCTGAAGGGAGATTGTGATGAGAAGGGGTTTGGCCTCTTCTCCCAGGCAACAAACAGGAATTGAGGAAATAGCCACAAATTGTACGGGAAGAGGTTTAGATTGGACATAAGGAAAAACTTTTTCTCTCAGAGAGTGGTCAGGCACTGGAATGGCTGCCCAGTGAGGTGGTGGGGTCACCATCCCTGGCAGTGTTCAAGAGGTGTCTGGATGTGGAGTTCCAAGATATGGTTTAGTGGCTTGTGATAGCAATGGTAATGGAAGGACAGTTGGACTAGATGATCTTGTAGGTCCTTTCTGGACTTTTGATTCTATAGTTCTATGAGAGCTGGGCTGTTTTGCGGTATTAAGAACACAAAATAAATTACAAAACATTGAGTTGTACTGGAATGTGTATGGATAATAGTAGACATTTGTTTAGAGATATGTCCAGTTGCACACAGAATTGATGCAGTGTGAAAGTATGGAAGTGAATACTTTAAGTCCTGCCTTGGAAATTCAGTTCTCTGTTTTAAAAATATGATTATTTTTATTTTTTAGAAATCATAGGATGATACCCATATCTATATATATGTATGTATTCATAAAAATACATAATTGCATACCTAAATGTGATCTTTCCTGTGTATTGCAGGGCAAAAACCTTTATTAATTCTCCACAATTCTTTTTCAGAAACTTTACGCCATGCTACTGTAACACATCTGTCAGATGCTATACTAACTGTCTCTGGAAATGACTCATGAGGATAAATGTCATTCCAAGTGGGATTTGTGCTTATGAAGCACAGAGGTGTTCTGGAAGATTTTATTTAAAATCTAAAACTAAAAATTCAGTGTGCAGGTGGGGGAAGAAATGGGTTCAGTACATGTAGAACTTGTCAAGGCTTTAGGGTCTGTCTAGTAGGGGTTTCTACTGCTCATATCAGTCGCTGAGTGCATAATATCGAAGCGTGTGCTCTATTGCCAATGCTTGTGCTTTTCCCATTCCCGAGAACCATGAGCACCGTGCTGTCTTTCTCCCAAGTGTTGTTAACAGGAATGTTTTTCAAGTCTTCTTGGTGTTTCTTGCAATGAGGAAATGCAGCAAAAGGTTTTATCTTCTTTCCTGGGGTAGACAGGAATGCTGCAGACATTTCTAGTAGACTGTTAAAGAATTATTGTCATCACTTCTTCCAGTTTGCCCATTTTCTTCTGGGTCATAATTGTGTTTAGTGAATAGTAAACTCTTTATGTTGTGAATTTTACTTTTACTGCCCCTAACTCTCATGGTGGACAACTGCCAGCTTTGTCTGTCCTTGAAGTAAGAATATGTAAGCTTTAAAATGAGCCTGTATATAAGTGCTGTAAAATAAGTTGTTTTCCTTAAAATAAGGAGGGAAGAGGGGGAAAAAAAAAGTAATAGCAATAAACTTATTTTAAAGGACAACAAAATTGTTACTGCCTGAAACCCAAACATTGCCACTGTGACAACATGAAACTTAATCTGACTTGACTGAGTTTACCTGTTGTCAGAGAAGAGCAAAGAGGAAGAAATGTACTTTCAAGATGCTTTAAGTGTCTCTTATGAATGAGCCTTAAATCAATAAATTTGTTTGCAATGAATGAATAAATTAGCATCATAACTTTTGTTAGACAATGAAGTACTGCTGATTCTGTCATTTCTTTATTACTTTCTAAATATAAGAAGAAAAATGTTCTTAATTAAAAATAAAGAGGGAGGAGGAAATTATATTCGTTAGTTCTATTTCATACTTGAATACACTAACAGTGACCCACATTTTCACTATCTGGTGACTGTCACAGCTCGTTTGCATGGCTTGAGGGGCTTGTGCACCTCTGTTCTCTTTTTGTCTCAAAGGTTAGATCCAATGTCTTTACCTCTTCTTAGGCAAAATTTCAAAATCCCTTGAGTCTTAGCTCTAGGTTACAATGCCTCTGGTATAATTCTCTCTTAACCACTGGGTTGGGGTAAGTTCTTGTACTTAGATTCTTCAGAAGTCTGTGACCAGTCATGTATGTAATGTCATCTTAAAATAAACAGATTTAAGAACAGGGGAATAAAAAGTAGATGGCTGAAGGTATATTTAAAGACAATGGTCTTTAAGCTTTTTCCTCCTAAGTATCATGTCTGGCTTCGTCTCATATGCTGTACATGTCTGTCTACCTAGCTCTTAAGAGCTTCCCTGAAACTGCTTTGTCTTTTCTTCCTCCTGCAAAGTCACTTTGATATTGCTATACAAATACTGACAGTCTTATACTCACAGTTCTCCAGATGTCCAGCAGCAAATCTTGTGAATCTCTTAATGCTTACCATCAAGTCATAGATCATCAATAATTCAAGTTGGAAGGAACCTCATGCAGTCAGCTATTCCCACTTTTACTCATGGTATGGCTTACATTGAACCAGTCAGAGGGAAGCCATCCTTCTTGCTAATTAACTTAAGTGAAGAATGCACTAGGCTTGATGAATGTTTAATAAAGCACAATCTCCATAAACTTTGAGAAGATTTATTAATAAAATTTCTATTCCTCCTTTGTCACATGGACTACTTTCTCTTTCCTTTTTTTTCTTCCCTTTCAAGCAGTCCTTTGCCCATTCTTGAGTGATCTATTTCTCTGATGGATTATTTTGTCTGCAGGAATGGAAAGACATGCTTTTGCCTAATGGTTTGTATTAAGTTGCAGGCAGCTGGAACTATGGCTGTCTTTTTCTACCAGTGTGGAAACACAGGGAAGGTAATGGGAGATCCACTGTGAAAAATGTTATTTTCTCTCTTCTTTTTTGTTTTCTTTGCTGGGATTTAGGTGCCTTTTGAAGGTGCATTTGGGAGAACTGTATTTGGTAACATACGCTGCAGTGTGTGTAAATGCCCTGTAAGATATGTTTGCAGTACAGCAGGTTGAAGGAAATGCCCTCCTCTTATTCCTGAAGTGCTGCCTGCCACAGGACATCTGGCAGCCCAGTATGAAGGTAGATTGTCTTTGTTGTTTAAGTGAAAGTTACCTACCATTTCTTAACTTCTGCATGAGGAAGCTGGCCTGACATCTTTTAGCACATCTGCTTCCAAGAATGTACTGGGAAAAAATCCTTTATGAGCACTAAAGCTTGTTTGTGCTTTACAAGAAATCAAGCAAGATATTTAATGTTTTTAGTGTTTCAATTACTAGACAAAGCAAAGTTGCAAGTATTCATAGTAAAGAAACTGCTTCCACAGAAGCCTAAATAGAACTCTGTTTGTCATCTGTGCCATTGAAGTGATGTTTGTTAGTAAACTGGTTTTAACAGATTCAGCATATGGTTAGCTAAGCTAAAGTGAGAATTACTTATATACATTGCATTCTGTGAAGCCTTATAATAAAGTGAACCGTGACTAATAATAGCTAATTCTTGAAGTTGGAAAAGGCTTCTAAGATCACCTGGTCCAACTGCCAGCCCATTTCCCACCATGCCCCTCAGTGCTTTGTCCATGTGGATCTTGAACACCACCAGGGATGATAACTTCACCACTTCCCTGTGCAGCACGTTTGACAGGGTACCCATGGAGAAGTTCTTTTCATGAGTCAGCCAAGTTGAGTTCACCTAGGAAGAGGAAACACCATCAAGTACTGTGGTAATTCAGGTAAAATCAGAGGTAGATAGAAAGGGGAGCTAAAGCTTTGCAAGGGGTGTAGACCTATATCTGATTTGGAAAGGTGCAGCAAGGCTGATTAATTAGGCAAAAATTACCCTCGCACCTCTTTGTTTTCTCAATCTGCCTTTTTAGCTTCACTGTGAGTCTTACAGCAGGGTTTAGAGCATCTTTGCAACCTTCTGATGTATGTAGATATATATGTAAATGAAACTTTAAGATTTGCAGAAGGCAATAAATCTTGTGTCCATTTGCCTTGCAAAATTTCTTACCCACAGTTGGTGAGTGGGAGAGTGTATTTGTTACTGGCAGAGCCTGTCAGATCTATAATACACAATTGTTTTCAAGAAAGTGATGTTATAATCTAACTTTCTAGAATGTTTCCCAGTAATAAGTTTTAAAACAAATGCACTTACTTTAGATTGAAGATTTTGCCAAGCTCAGTTTTCAAGGCTGGGAGTTGGCAGAGTTATAGCTGTTATTAGATATAGTGAAGGTATAATGCAAGGTTCTTTCAGTTACTGAAACTTATTTCTCCTGATCCATTTATGTGGAAAATATTGATCTGCCCTTCTGTCTTAACTGTATGTTGTCTTTGATCTGAATAATAAAAAAAATCCAGAAGGTCGTATCTTTATTATTTATATATATATATATATTTATTATTTTTGTATTCAGTGTCAATTTTGGGAATGTGTGGTACTCCTTGCTTTCAGAATGAGCTGTTATTCTTCCCTCCTACCTCACACCTCCAGTATGTATGACTTCTGAGTAAGCTTCCATTTCTGCATTCTCTTCTTTGAAGCTGGCAACCTTGTCCGTGCTTCATCCTATGCATATGTACGTAGTTACATTGAGCGTGTGCTGAAGAAGCTCTCTGCCAAAACTTATTGCAAGGGAGATTATATAGATGGTGTATGATTCCAAGGAATCCAGTGGACAGCCTATTTTTTTTGCTAATAGTTTGTTACAAACAAATACTACTATTAATTCTACATTAATGAATCTAGGTTGCCACAGGGCCGTCCCTTGGCCCATACTAAAGATACCTTTGATATGGAAGGAGTTGAAATGGCTGCAGAGGGAGAGAAATTTGTTCACAGTCATGGTTTTGAGGGTCTGCGATCAATGTAGCAGATAGTGAACAGAGAATGTTAATTGTATTTCCTCTTTCACAGGTGTTTTTTTTTTAAATTACAGCTGTTGTGCATAAGGACTGAGTGATAAAGTGAGCTCTTGTTGCAGGATGTTGGTAGGAGAATGTTATGAGGACTGTTAAGGTTTTCAGGAGGTTTTGGTCTTTACGTAGTGCTCAAAAGTTACTGGTTATCTCTTAAAAGAAATGCCACATGCAGGTTTGAATGGGAGGTATTCTTTCAGAAAAATGATATATCCATGCCTTAAATCAAATTCAGATATGTCTCTTTGTGCAAAGAAAGATTTTTCTGTTGGTTCTAGAATCCTGTAGTTCTCAGGTATGGAGGAAAGTAAAACACCCATTTAAACTGTGAAGATGCCTTTGCTTCTCTCACTGATTGCTTAAGCCATTACCTGACAGCATCGGACAGTGAATACCTGAACCCCACCTCCCTTCAAGAGAGATATTATAGCAGTAATGACAACTAAATCACCAAGTGCAGATGGTAATCCAGATGCAACTCTCAGTGCCTGAACTAATGCTCTCCTAACCAGATTAGCGCTCAGACTGATGCTGTTTGAGGTTCTTTCTTGACAGTCTTCACTGAAATTATGTAGAGGTAGAAGCTTCAGACAGGAGACTAATTCTCGGCAACTTTTAGTAGGAATTAAATTCCCAATTTATGTTTATGCCTTTGAAAATTTCCCCTGTTCAAGCTTAAAAGAAAAGAGCAGTGGAAGAGATTTTTTTTTTTTTTTTTTAATTACTGGATCTAATTAAGAAACAAGATAAATCACTGAAATAGAAGTTCTTGTAAAATAATGAAAAGGATAATTAGCAATCAGACGACTGTCATTCTGGTAGTCAGAAGTAAACCATAGTTGGAAGAATTTTCTTGTCCTTTGTATTCAACTGAAAGGAAAAAGTAGTTGATGGGAATCAAATGTGATTTTACTTGTCTTGCCCTCCTATCCAATAATAGGTGTCATGCATAAATCTTGAAGCCATAGTTATATTTGCAAGTAATACAGGGATCTTCTGTCATCTAGACTCTGTATGATGAAGCTTACCACCATTCTGGATTAAAAATGGTTAAAACTGAAGGTGCCACTGTGATGCTACTGGCAAATATATGCATATACTTAAAAGCATACATACGTATTTAGATGAGAAAAATTAAGAATGTGTGCATTTTCTAGTCTTTCACATCCAAACCAACTTGTGAGACTGTAATTTTGCCTCTTAGGTCTGTATATGGAAATTGCTGGGCAGAGCCTCAGAATCTGAAACACATCCTTGATTTTATGTAAGTAATTGCATGAGTAAAGTTATGCAAAGCCGTGGCAGATATAAGCTACAGTTAGGAGGTGTGATTGCAGCTTCTACAAATAACTGGAAAACAGATTTAACCTAGCTAGTGTAGGAACCAACAGTATAGTCTGTAGGTTTCAGCAGTAATGATGCTGACAGGTCCTGGGTTTTGAGTACTTGGCCACCAATATGTGAGCATCCATGCACCTAGACTGCAGATACTTGCTTTGCTACAAGAATGTTGCATCTGTTTCCAGCGCTGTTAAGGACGGCTGCAATCCATGTGTCTTTTTTTTTCTTCATTGTAGAGTGGTTGTGTCTTTGTTCTGGAGTTGCAAACCTTACTGTTATTCTTTAGCTAAGCTCAGTGGCTGGATGTGAAATTTACTCTTCTCTCATGAGTTCCAGTTCTGTGTCTTAGATCAGTGCTTATTGGCATCGAATTTCTCTTCACAGTTAGATACTCACCTGAAATGCCTCACAGAGTGACCTGCTGTTTGTTTTCATTTCCAAGCCATGATTGGGAATCACAGAGTCATAGCATAACCTGGGTTGAATGCCTGATTACTTCCTGGGGTTGATTCCAGGGGCTGTAAATTGGAACTCTAGCACCTGAATTTATCAAAAAAGTATTTCCTTGAGTTGAGGCTTCTTTTAGTGTTTTGTATGTGAAGTCAAGGATTGCATATGTGCAGACACTGGAGAAGTGAGCTGTATTACTAAGCATGTCGGTTTTAAAGGAGTTCGTTTAGCTTGACTAAATCTTTTATGTGAATGCTTTTTCTTCCCCATGGAATTGCATAAAACCAAAAGAGTTTATTGTTCCTGGGCAAGGTTGTTCATATAACCTTTAAATGTTGTGTAGCTAATCTACTTGAATTCCACATGCGTAGTTAACTTAGTCTAATTTATCTGAATGTCTCCAACTGGACAAATTAGCCTTACTGACTCAGGTCTATTTATTCCTAGCACTGATTCTCAAATGGCTGAGTGACACACAGTGAGGGAAGGTAGTGTTTCTTCTGTACTCTGTACCAGCTCCTGTCTGTGGAAGTTAACCACTTGAAAATGAGTTACCCTTTATCTTCTTGCAGCTGTCAATTTTGTCTTTCAAGTGGTGCTCAGTTGAAAATACCAAATTTACTCCCGTGCTCCCTGACCTCTCTTCATACGCTTACTTGGGATAAGAATGAGTGGTGAAAGGCTGGATGAAAGATGAAGAGTGAAAAAAATAACTCCAAAGTAAGTGTACCTTAACTGTCTTCCTAATATACTTAGTGCGGGTGCAGGCACAGTCTTTGAAAATGAGCATGAGAATAAGGGAGGCTTTGAAGAACAGAAGGAAACAAAATCATGGTTAATATATTTTACAGAAGTATGATTTGCATCCCATGTTACCTGGTTTCTTTTGGGTCCAAAGGCCTGCCATATGGATGTAGGGTAGGGGGGAAACAGCACAGACTTCTTTTTGCAAATACTGCATTTTACAGTATTCTAAACTGGATTTTTATGATGATATCATGAGCAGTATATATATATGTGTGTGTGTGTGTGTGAGCAAGAAAGAGGAGAGAAGAGGATTTAAAGACATGGATTTATTGGTAAACATCTGAAAAGTCCGATTTTTAGAGAGAGGGAAAAATCGCAGCTATTCAGCATTTGAATCTCATTACTTTTTTGCCAGATTAATCCTTGGAAGGCTGTGCTTTTGGGGGGGGGGGGGGGAGAGGGGCAGAAGTTAGAGGCTTTATTTAAGATTTCTGCTTATTTTAATCTTTTCAAGAGGTGAAGACGTGCTGGTTCATCAGTACTTCTCTGTAGTTTTGTGTTCTTAAACTGTTTTTACATTGAAATAAATATATTCTTTCTCTTCATGCCACTGAGATCTAAAAAGAAATGTGGAATCAGACTCGCATAAAGTTATAAGCCCATTTATACTAAGTTTTCTGAAGCACAAGTGACGAGATGTTGAAAGGCAGAACTATGCAGTGATGAGTGCTGGTTGTGTAGAACTGACAAGGAACCACAAATAGTGGCAGTAATGTGTAATTGGCACTGTCCTTTCTGTGCTTCATTTGTAGTGCTTTTGATAGCACAAAATAACTTTTTTTCCCTATCTTCAGTTTAGATCGTGTTTTCCCTCACATAGCTGTGTTTCTGCTCTTTGAAGGTTTTATTAGTGATAGAACTTAATATGACACACAGTGTGTTTCTTTTAGTTAGTGATTATCATGTTCAAATATCTCAGCAAAGATCTGGGAGTAGTTTTTCAGCTGCAGCTGTGGAGAAAAAGTCTTAAGAATTATTTAATCTTAAAAGTGAATTTCTAAAGCTGGAATTTTTTTCCCCAATGCAGCTTTATTAACAACTGTTTGGGCAGCTTAATAGGAGATGCTGCTTTAACCCACACACGTAGTTCTGGTTATTAAAAGGAAGACTTCAGCAGTGATTGCCATAAAAAAGCAATGGTCTAAGATGTGACTCCATTGCTGTTCGTAATCCTGGAGCACATGCCCACTACTGAAAAATAGGAGTCTACTAGGAGTTTAATGTGTTAAAGCCTTGTTGTCATCAAAGCACTGGTATGTTTTAGTTTTGCTCTTGGTTAGATTAATGATGGAAATGTATTTTCTTGAATGACCAAATTAATTACATGCTGACTGTACGCTGATTTGCTGTTGAGTCGTTTCTTGGTGTGAGCTCTAGACTAGGTTAGCTAAGAGTGCTACTGCAAGATGACTGAATGCATCTATAAAGTCTACCCTCCATGTACTCCTATTGGAATTTACCATCTTATTTGCATTCTTCAAATGACTGTGTTCCTCATTCCTATTTCTTCTTGCTTACATGTGTAGCAATATTGGAGTTAGCCTTGTTAAGTCAGAGAAGAGGCATAGATTTATTTCATTTAGGCATGTGTAGATGTAGATATCTAGCTTTAGTGAAATGTTTGAAATGTCCTCTAGAAGGCTGGAGTTAGTGCTGAAAGAATGACAGAAGAGAGAACCTCTGTGTCTTTTGAAATAGTTTGGTAGTTGAATCAAAAATAGCCTTGAGATCCCCTGTTTTTATACTGAGAAGTCATCTTAGGTAAACTGTAATAAGGAGTTTCTCTGAACCTTTTTGTTGAGGTAGAGTCTCCTGTGTAAAACAAAATCCTGTTTTAAGCAGAGCTGTGCTGTGTGCCGATTACCTTATTTTTAGTCTCAGCTTTTCTGAAAATAGAAAGGGAAGGAGGGGGAGAATAGAAAAAAACAGTGACAGGACAAAGGTTGCTTCTCAGCTTCCCTTACTATGATCGGTGTGTGGACAGATGGTCGCTGTGCTCTGAGACACAAATGAAACATTAATCAAAGCCTGCTGTGATTGTGTTGTGACTTGCCTCTCTCAATTCAACTTCCGAATAGTGTTTAGATACTGTATTGTTGCAGCCAGAGGCTCTTTTGGAGCATTAGGTTCACTACCCGCCTTTTAACTGTGATACGCAATTTGGAACCTGCTAATCGTGGCAGTCAAAAATCCTGATTGAAATCTGCATGCTCTCCCTCTACAACCAGGTGGCAAAACCATTTCTGGTTCTTACCCAGCAAAGTTCATGACCTACTAAAAAGGGAAGGTCAGACCAAGAATCAGGAGAAATGTAATACGGTCTCACACAGATGGGAAACTGAAACAATTGTGAGTTGTCTTGAGTTGTGTAGGTCTTGACCCAGAGTTATAGACAGAACTCAGATCTCTGAAGCCACAGCCCGTTGTTTTTTCCTCTTGTTATTTCTAATCTTATTTTTTTCAGTTAAGAGCACTAACGAGGAGTTTCTGTGCTGCTGAAAGTTACACTATAGTGGCAAACACTGTGGAAGATCAAAGTGCAGAATGAAATGCTATTTTAGAGCTCTTTTATTTTCATTGCTTGATCATCATAGGAATTTCTGTGCATCAGTGCCCAAAGTCATGCTTATTCACTCACCTGGTCAAGCAGGCTGTTCTGTAATCGTCATTGTCCTAAGTACTAGATCAAACAGTAGTGATTTAAACCTTTTAATGTTACATTTGAAATTCATTTCACCTTTATTCATCAGTAATCCATCCTGATTGATTACACATTTGAGTGTTTTAAAGCCATGTACTAACTGTCTGTATAAATACTACCCATTAGAAAATGCTTTAAAAGTTCTGAATTATGTTTGTTACCATAGCAATATTCAGTTAAAGATTCATAGAATGGCTTTTTATTTTCTTCCTGCCATAGGGGAATTTGCAAGGGAGATTCAAAATCTATTTCAAATACTGAGGATTCAGTAGGACTGTGTGCATCAGTGATTGTGGGGAGAAAGGGATGGAAAAAACTGTCCAAGGTTTAAATCTTTATTTCTGGAATGCTAAAGATTTACAGTCTACAGTGTCTACAGGAGTCTACAGTGATGAGAAGGCTTAAAGCTTGTGGTTGCATCTTTTGTGTTTTAGGGGGCTTTGTCTCAAAGCTGGAACTGATACGGAGAAGCATCTGCAGAAGAAATCAGCTTCCTTTGTTCATTCCCACCTAAAATACCATGAGTATTTGTAGTTCTTCCTTTGATCCTTATGAACTCTAAGTGGTGCCATGCTTCTTGGGATTGTGAAAGCAGAAGGTGCAGAAATTAAACCCAGCTCTGAAATGTCATTCATTACTAATATCAGCTGCCCTCATAAATTTCTCTTCAGTGCTTTCAGTTGGTATTGAAATTGAAATACTGAATATTGAAACTTGTTGGAGTGTCAGAAATTTCAGCCATAGAGAACAACTGAAAACCCATATAAAGCTGAATTTTGAGTAGCTTGAATCAAGCTTAATCTGAATTCTCTCTTCACCTTTAAAACTAGTAGAAAGTCTTAGAGAACTTTGTCTCAAGTGTACTTCTTTTCTTTTGCTGAATGTTTCTAGACCTGGCTGGTCTTAAAACACTGGGCAAAAAGATATGTCTTTACTGCATGCAACATTCCATATTTTGTTATTGAATGGTTAATTTGGCAAGTGTAGGAATATTGAAGCCTCGTTTCAAATTTCTGTTTCTTCTGGGGTGGGAATTCTACCTCCTGGAGTCTTAAAGACCTGTTTGAATTTCACATGGTCTTAGAGCAGCTGTTGTTTCTGCATACCCAATGAACTGTAGGAATGTAAAGAAGTGTGGACAATATTGGATTTATGGGGAAAATAGCAAATAAAGTTCAGTATTTTGTCTGTACCAGCTGATTAAAGTGTGAAAGAGTGTAAATAGGGCACTGTATGTTCTTTATGGGAAGAGGTAAAACTTCAACAAATTCTACCTTAGACCAATCTTGCTTCTGTTCCACAATGTATTTTTTATTTTATTTATTTATTTATTTATTTATTCATTTATTGCTTCTTTTTTACTGAAAGTGGAAACTAAGCTATTAGACAAGAAAAAAAGTACTGTTTATTTAGAAGGTTAATGGGGGCTGGGAGAATGTATTAAATATTACACTTCATGGAACTTAGCTGCTATCAGAAACCATGTGCAAAGTGAGAAATGAGATTCCTTGCAGCAAACTCTTGTGTCGGTTATAAAATCAGAAGGTGGCTAGAAAAGCAAAAGAATTTCTAAATAGATTCTTCTTATTTGCATCTGGGGTTTGGAGCTGTTATGGTTCAATTCTTCAAGCTCTTAAAGCTCTTGTGACTTGGAAAAAGAAAAACAAATATCAGGCAACTTATAGTAATTGCAAGAGCTGCAACGCTGAGATAACAAAATATTCAGAATGCAGTTCCTCTTCACTTAGACTGTAGTTTTGCTAACACTTAAACCATGCGTTCTCTTCAGTAAAGCAAGTAATATGGTAAACAGTAGGCTAGTGCGGGTCATGAAGTTAAGCATTTTGAAACTTTGCCAGCTTCACAGCCTCAGTTTTCTAGCCTTTGATTTCAAGTACTTGTGGATATTTCCTAAAGATGGCACCAATTTAGTGTACTCTGAACTGATGGAAGACCTATTAGAATATAGGAAATACGGGAAATCTGAACCTTGGTTTATACCTAGAAAGTACAGAACTGTTAAACAGTAGGAATTCAAGAGTTTGCAACTATAAGGTGAATAACAGATACTTAAAGGTGCAGACAAATCCAGAAAATGTCGTCAAAAGTGATAGAAATGAGTTTTTTTTTTTACTAATTCTAGAACAAATTTGTTCAACTTGGAAGTTACTCACTGTAAAATAAACTTTCATGGTAGAATGTGAAAGCTCAAGCTATGTCCTTGATGGTTTGTATATAACTAGATATTCTTTCCATTTCCTGAATTTGTCAATTGGAACCACAACTCCCATCCTAATATAAAGTCACTCTGGGTAATTCCAGGCTGCAGGAATAAAGTCTTATTTATCAGTTTTTCTCTGCCTTGAGCAAGAATCCATTCTGCCACAAAATAATTATCCCCACCACCTGAGTCTGCAGTTGTAATTCTTAATTCAAGGCAGCAGTAGGCTTGGTGAGCAGAAGGATTTTTTAAATGTTACTGTCACTTCCAGAATTGCTGGTCAAACTCATTCCTACTTTGACAAAACCTCAGATGACAGAATTCAAAACCATGAAAATAAATACTGGCCCTTTCGTTTTCTTCTTAATCTTTAAGACTAAAATTTTTAAGTTTTTTATTTTATTTTCCCCAAGGAGGATGCTAGAAATGGCTTTTCAATGGAAGTATAGATCTTCAGTCTGTTATTTTGGTGTGATTTTACAGTGTTTCTGTGATTCAACCCTGATGGTCAAGGTTGAAAATCCTCATCTAGGACACTTAAGAATAATAAATACAAATGCTTTCCTAAGTACAAAAATGGGTGGTTTCAAATACTAGTGTGATCCTTGAACCGTAGGTACTTTGTTTCAGTTGTAGCTGTTCCTTATATTCCACTTAGTTTTTAATGTGTTCTTTTACTTATCCTCATATGTGTTTGTCTGTACCCTGAGCAGCACAGTGAATACCCGATCATTGGAAGATCTGTCGAAGAAAATCCTATAGATAATGAAATTGTAGTTGTACACCAGTATTTTACTTTCCAGTGGTCCAAAGTAGTCCAAGTATGGTCCAAAAGGGTAACAAAGTTCCTTTTTTCATTATATCCCTGTTATTTAGTCTCATCATTTCCAAGAATTAACAAAAACATTCCCCGAAGCAAAAACAAAAGTTTGGGATGACATCAGTAATGCTCACTTCTAAGCATGAGAAGAAGCAGCTTCCAGCTGTTTTCAGAAAAAGGGCCTATGCCAGAAAGCAATTTTGGAACTTCTGGGAGAGGTCATATAAGGAAAAAGATAGTTGTAATGGGAAGAGAAAAGAAAAAGGTAAAGAAGCTTCTAGATGAGGCAGTAATTGAAAATCACATATGGGAATGGAGGAGGAGTTTAGGAAAGGCCAACAGAAGAAGGCACTTCTGAGGTAAAATGGACAGTGATATCCTGGCTTCTGTAAATTGTGTTTAAGGAAAATAGGTAACTTGCGGACTATTTTTGTTCTTTATTGCTTTTGGCCTGGGTGTAGCTCTCATGCAGTTTTCTTACAATCAACTACTATATAGGTAACACAACCGGAGGTATGTGAACTATACATGAACTGTTTGTGATCACCTACATCAGTAAACTGTAGGGTTGATAAGAGAACATGGTGAACTGAAAGGTGATGTATTCAGATTGTTTTAAGGGAGTATCTTCGCTACTGTGAGTTGCTGGGAAATTGCATTGTTGTTTTAAAGAATAAAACATGGTAATGAAATGAGCTTTCATGTTTTGTGAATTTCTTTATCCTGAACAAGAGATGCACCCAGTCAGGTGTGCTGTGTACTGTATAAATGGCAATCACAACAAGATGTTGCATAAAAATTAATCTGCATAGGTATCAAATAAAATAACCTTTTGGATCCTAAAAATGGGGAAACTCAAGGTAAGCTTAATTCCGATTGAACAAAATGTGTGATGTAGGCTGTCATACCACCTGTTTTGAAAGCAAAAACAGTAAGAATTTTTTAAGATAGCTTAATAGTTTCAGCAGCTATATTATCCAGTTATGAACTAAAGGGGGATATTTGGATTTTAGAGAAAGCGCGTGTGTATTTATATATGGTGGTTTGGAATATGTATGTTTTTTTACTACATTTTTTTTTACACAATTTATGCTGCTTGTACTGGCGTATTTAACATATAGAAATTCTAGGGCATTATCACTCATAGAAACAGGTATACATGTACTGTTCTGTTTGAAATAATCATTTTGCTGAAGTATGAATGAAAAACTATATAGAAGCGAACTGAGTTAATTTCAATTTTTATTGCATATGCTGCGGAGAAAAATAACTTCAAAAGGAAAAGAACAAGTTTGGTAAGAGAAATAACCACTTGCTTTTCAGCTTTTAAAGTTGATTTATGAATAGTCTTTCTGAAAGTCTTGTTTGTTCTTATTCTTGAAGTTCTTTTGTAGCATCCCTGTAGATGATGGGTAAGTATGGAAAGGAGCTCTGACCTGTTTGCCTTCAAATACAATTGACTGAAGCTCAGCTTCCTTGCTGACTAAAATGGCAGTAATTTTGGATGCAATTTTGTCAATCAAATTGGGCTAATCATCTCTGTCGTGACACTTTCTTGTGAATTCTATGAAACTCAAGTGCAAAACTAAGTATCAGTATTTATGCAACTTGACCTGGCAAAATAAGTTACTTAAGTATACATATTAAAAAAAAATAAGTACCCAGAGCACAAAACCATGAGTCAGACCTTACACAGTTGCTTTTAATTGTTTATTAAAGTAGGTTGCATTTTATTTCTTTCAATTTCAGAACCCTTATAGGGGACACATGAGTCACTTGTGGTGATATGTTCAGAGATATGTCATCTACTTCTGAAAACTAAGATTGTGCATTTGTTAATTGGTTGAGTTTTATATGAGAATAACAAATATTTTGATAATTTCAGCAAAACTGTCATCATTTTGTTAATTTGTCTTAAGCATCTTCCTCTGCTTGCCCTTTAGTCACATGTCTCCCCAGCCATGCTTCAGGCCCCACGCTATATACAGTGAATACCATTTCTGTGTGTCTGATTTGTAAATCTGATTGGTGCAGAGAGAGGCGATAGAGAAGGAAGAGGAAGAAAAATGGATAATTTAGAGCAAAAACTGAGTACAGTACTGTATCTTGTCTTGTGGGGGAATGCTGTCTGAGACAGCAGAAGGATAAATTTTCTGTAGGATAGATGAAAAGAGCTCAAGTGGTCAGCAAGACTATAAAAAATATTAAAGGGGTTGGTTTTGTTTCCTCAGCATTAGGTATGAATAGATGTGTCTTTTTCCAGTGGTGAAAGGTGTTTGCCCCAGTCTTAAATGGTAGACCTGATGTTCTGTTCTTCCTGGCTGATAGAACTTGAAAAGCTGGCACTGTGTGGGACTGCGCTGAATTCAGTGGATATTAAGAGGGGAAGACTTTCTGTAACTGGAAATCCACTCTATTATTTCCTATCTTGCTTGGGTTAACAACTATTTTGTGCTTTCCTAGGGCCTTATGTTGCTGTAGCCTCCTTGTTGCTCCTGCTGCCACTGACAGACGTGCTAGGCCTCCTGGGACTTCTGGGCTGTACTCAGAGATACTTGGGTTAACTTCAGAAGTCCAAATATTTCTGCTGGCAGCTGTTTAGTTTCGAACATAGAGTAACTAATTACTGAGTGTCATCTTATTAGTACTTTAAATTGGTCTATCTCTTATGTAGGAATCTGAGTATAACTGGAGTTGCTAAAAAACCTGGTGCAGTGGGAGTTGTGACTAATTAGACCAGCTCATGGAGTAGCCAAGCACCACTTACCACCTAATGGCAGTGTGCTTCAGTTTTCATATTTTAACCTTTGATGATTCAAGACCTGAAGAAGGAACCTACTCTGAGGTTCAAAGAACCCTTTTTACAACTCTTTTTCTATGCAACTCAGTTGTTTCTCTATTGTTTGTGGGTGGGTTTCTTTTTTTGCTTTTGTTTAGTCACCTATACCCATTCCTGTTTCCCAGCCTAAAGCAACTTTTGTAGCTGTGGTAGAAGACAGATGCATCATTATGTATTGCTTCTTGCACATTTATTTCTTATGCTTTGTCTGTTACTTCGTGGGAGAAGAAAATGTCTTGCATGTTAGGAAGTTTATTTCCCAGCTTTACTGATGTGACCTGTTCTCTCCTATTTTATGCAGTAATTATACTCTTCCCTTGTCCATCATTCCCGAGGGAAAGTTTGTGGTTGAGTAATTATGCCCATGAGCGTATGCCAGTAGGGCAGCTTCATCCATGTTTTTTAGTATCCTTGCCTTTGAAGAAGTTAAATAGAAGCATTCCCATCTCCTGGGAACGTGTCCTGGAGAATGTGTGTTATTTCTGTGTTACCAGAATGCTGCATATACTGAGGAGGTCCCTTGGTAAGACAGTTGCAGTCTGATTCTCTCCTAGTAACTCTTCATTATTTTTGTTTTTTTTGGGTAAGATAGGAAAGAGGAAAATACTTCAGTTTGTTCATTGTTAATGAACAATAAAAAATCACGGTGTGAGGAGGGATAGAGATGAATAGGGAAATAAATATGTGTGTAACTAGAGCTTTCTTAAAAAGTTGAAGAAATTGGCAAAATCTAAATTTTATCTTATGCCTTGATGACTTTCTAGTTGGAAAAGTGTACTTCAGGATTGAAACTGATTGCACAAAACTACGTGGTTCTGGATAACAAGGTGCAAAAATAATTGGCTGAGCTATATTAGGTCTTCTTTACTTAACTTGGTCTTTGGTTATAATAATATGACAAGATGGGCTTGACACATTCTTTCTATCATGGGTTTCTGGGGAAACCTGTAATTTCCCCATCACACATATTGTTTTTATTTTAACCTTGAGAGAAATAGCGATCTCTAGGAAGTCGTACTGCTTGAATAACTGCGAAAGTAAATGGTACGGTGCTAGTAATGGAGACAGTTATGCAGAACAGTGACAGAAAGTAGCTATATCTTCTAGTGGGAAACAGAATTATGTTGGGGGGGAAAAATTGCAGACAAGAAAAGGACTTTTCTGTGCTCATAAAATGGTAATCAACATACTCAGTGAAGTGGGATGTAAACCACTGCAGGATGTGCCCATAGCACTTCACTTTGCATTTGATAATTTGCAAAACAGAGCTTACTTATCACCAGTTCTGTCATATTGCATTTAGCAGGAGAGAGCAATTTGACTTTCTCTTACGGATTGAGTTTCCTTGCCAGATACCAGATCTAGAAGTCCTACTTTCCTTTCAGGGGGATTTTCTGATATGCTCTTAATTTGCTTGAAACCATGCAGTCAATTACTACTATTGCTGTTTACTATATCTGCTGTTTATGCTTTTAATTAGGACAGTCAATATAGCTCATTTTATCCACATCTAACACACTATCCAAATTCTTTTATAACGGAGATTGATTTTTAACAACAACAACAAAAAAGCTAGTCAGGGATTTCTTGTTACTGTCAGTTTATCTGGTAATATGTTGTGATATTTAAGTTTATGCTGTACTAGTTTATGAAGTCCCTAATCGTTAGATTTGTAAATGCTACTGAATCTCTTATAGCATTAGCAGTAATGGATGAGCTAATGAGGGAAGGAGAACATTGCTCCCTGTTTTCGCTTAGCCATACATTTTTTTTTTTCAGGAAAACAAGATTTATTCTTCATTGTTTGTTCTTGGATGGCAGTTGTTAAAATGTTTGTTATGTGAATCTTAATAAAAACATACTTGTTTTCCACAGTCATAAAGAAGAGTATAAAGCTCTGTGTATTTTCTTTTTTTTCTTCTGTGGGTAAGCAGGAAATGGCAGATGTTGGCATTAAGTTAATGCTTGTTGACGTCTGTTTATATTAAAATAATGGAGGACTAAAAATCATGAAAAAATGAAAAATATGATGTTCTCATGGTCTCTAAGCTTTCACTAATTTTGTTTCTGTATTATGAAGGTCTTCATATTTCGTATTTGCCATGGAGTAGCATTTCATCATTTGGATAGTTTGCATGAGATGACATGTATTTCATCTGGGTAAATGAATGAAAAACCCAAAGGATGAGAAAGAAAACACTCGTAGGGTGAACGTCCTGTATATCTTAACCTGCTGTGTGGTTAAATACTCTGTAGAATAAGCAGAGTCTTAGTTGTCTAAGGTTCTGTTTTCAACATCAGTGAGCAGGCAAGGGAATACATGTGATTGACTCAACAGAGAAGTTTCTGCTTCATATGTGGCTCTGTTTTATGTATTTGAGAGCAGTTTGATCCAACGAGCAGCTCATGGGCCAAACTTGGTCTGTATGACGCTTCCCTTCATCCTTCCACTTATTCTTCAGGGAAGATGGATAGCAGCTCTTCGGCACTTGAAAGCCAAACATCTCTCTTCACATGTGGGCGCCACTAGGAGACAGATGTGCTGCCACAGCAGCACTGTATAAGAAGGTGCTGAAATAAAGAGTTACTGCAGATTGGGAAGAGGGGGCTTGGCAAAGCTGTGTGTGCTTAGCGTCCTGCAGGCCTTTTTCTTCAAGTAATACTGCAGTTTCCTCATTTTGAATAACTCTCAAATTGATTTAAAATTAAGGGAGTTGCTGTCTTGCCTGTTGTGTCATTTTTGTTATTTTTTTAGAACAATTTTGATGAAAACTCAGAGGAGATTTTGCATTTTTTTCAACCTGTATCACTGAATTTGGAATATGTTAGCAGTGTTGCATTTCTCACTGGCAGTTGTCCTCCCCAGACAGACAACCTGAATAGGAAACTTAAGCCTGTACACAGTACATCCAGTCTTCCTGGTTACCTTCTTTGAACTGCTTCAAATTAGTCCACATGTTGCTGGGGTGTCTGTTACAGGGTATTTGGATGACAGTGTGAGAGAAATAAATTTTCCATAGTGGTGCTTTCTAAACTGTGAAAGATATTTTGGGAGCACAGAAGAAAGTTGTTATACTGATTTTTATATAGAATTTCTCCCGTGTTGTGGGATCCTCTGAGTAATTATCTTGATAAATAGGGCACCATTTTTATTTTTTTTTATTTGCCAACTGTAGAGGTCTGAAGACTATACGATTAGTGTATAAAGCTATTATGTAAATCTTCTTTGCCCCAGTTTATGCTAATGCCCTACTTATAGCATGCCTGATGGGGTGAAGATGCATGTTCACTCCTTAGTCAAGTAATGCATTGCTCTTGTTGTGTCGCTAGAATAGGCGAGCTGGTCAAGCAGGTTTGTAAATACTTAAGTAGTCATTTTAGTTTTTCATGTACAGGACACAAATGAGTCATTCCTTCTGTGTTTTAGCACTGACATGAGATGGTTCTGAAAATAGCACAAATTCAGAAATAGGACGCCTCCCACCCCCATTAGCCATGAAATCAAGGTAATGTAGCTATTAGATTTTAAAACAAAAAGCAAGAGCAGGTTTCAGCCCTCACAGCAATCTGGAATTGCATTCTGAGATAAGCGATCAAATTTATATCCCCTTCCTTGGACAGTAGGCCAAATTATTAGCCTTCATCTAGGAGATAAAGGGAAAATAAAGAAATAAGGATGGCTAAGGCACTGCGCCAAGAAGACCAATAGTAGATGGGGAGAGGGTTTTTTTTCTTCTTTTCTGAAAAGCTGTCCAGATCTTGCAATGTAATCTGAGATTTTCTGAAGGGGGAAAGTAAGACTGAAAGAAGTATAGAGGGCAGTATGCTGATAGCAGGTGAGTTTGAAAGTTTTTCTATGCTGTTTTTGTTTGTATAGAATACTTATGTTGTGAGTAAGAATTCCTTGATTACAAGGCTGAGAATGGGGAGAAATATAAGAAAGAATCCAGTACAAGAAAGAAACCAAGAGGGGAAGAATAAAAGGCAAATAGTGAGTCCTGTACCTGGGTTGGAATTAAGCCAAGCAGTGGTACAGGCTAGAAGTAGATGGGGTAGAAAGTCACTTTACAGAAAGAGACTTGCAGGGTGCAATTTGACAAGAAGTTCAGCCAACTGTTCTTGAAGCAAAGTTGGCCAGTAGTGTATTGGGTTGTATTAGCAAGACCGTAGTCAGCAGGTTAAGGTAAATGATTATTCCCCTGTATTCAGTGCTTACAAGGCCACATGTATGAAGTTTTGGGCTCTCTAGCACAAGATGTATTTGTACATGTCTAGTGGATGGCCAGCAGGTGGCTAGGGGGGAGAATAACTTTCATGTTAATTTAGAGGAATCTTTTATATAAACAGTTAAATACGTGTAACAAGGTAGCTTATGACAGCTACCTTGTTGACTGTCTAGATACACAGTTTCTGTAACAGTATTTGTTTGGTAACTGTTTCCTTTTCAGCTGTGGGTGAAATACCTCATAACTACTACTTTTCTTTTTTCCTTTTTTCCTTTTTTCCTTTTTTCCTTTTTTCCTTTTTTCCTTTTTTCCTTTTTTCCTTTTTTCCTTTTTTCCTTTTTTCCTTTTTTCCTTTTTTCCTTTTTTCCTTTTTTCCTTTTTTCCTTTTTTCCTTTTTTCCTTTTTTCCTTTTTTCCTTTTTTCCTTTTTTCCTTTTTTCCTTTTTTCCTTTTTTCCTTTTTTCCTTTTTTCCTTTTTTCCTTTTTTCCTTTTTTCCTTTTTTCCTTTTTTCCTTTTTTCCTTTTTTCCTTTTTTTCTTTTTTTTCCATAGGAAAATAATGTGAATTTTGACTTTCTTAGCAGCTGGAATACTGTAAATACCTGCATTCTGCTAGCCTGGTCATACATCACAGTACAGAATTAACCTCTTCAGTTTGTAACTTGCAGAAGCACAGCTGCTTTCTGAATCAGCGAAGTTCAGGTGTTACTATTTTCCTCATATCTTCCTTGTCATGACAAAAAAATGAACAAAATCTGTTAAAAGCCAGTGATATAAAAATACAGTTTCATTTGGAAAATATGCAGCAAGTTCAAAAGCTGCACAGCTACCTGACATTCTCAGTTGCCTCTTTACATGTTTGCAGAGTTTTCACAGCCCAGTTTTCAGGTTAAAGTGTGTGCTGGTTTCATAAGTTCTTAAACTTCTCTTTTTTAGGATTAGTTCAGTGATTCCCACTGGTAATTGGGCTTGTTCCTATTTATAGAATATCCTTCAACACACAGTCAGTGCTCAAGTTTGTCACCAATACTGAGGAGTAGATCTCTTTTTAAAGAAAGTCAGAGCACATAGCGTGCAGTTCTGTAACTCATAAAGAGAGTATGAGAAAGGGAAAACGAAAACACCATACAGAAATGATTGGGTGGTGATTAAAGGTAATCTGCATCTGGCCTGAAAGTAAATAAATGCACTGCTGTTGTTTTCAGTTAAGATGATAACGTAGGGTGTAAAGAAGGCAGGATAGCTCTTGGGAAGGGGTATATGTAGAGATGGAAATTACCATTTCTGAGGTGGAAACAAACTTCCAAGAGCTAAATGCTTTGAAACTGAGCAGACGTGGTAATCCCTACTTCTGAATTGAGAAGTAACCTGGACACTATAAATCTACTGGTTAGGATTTATTTATTTGTTTATTTTAATATACAAAATTTGAGGTTGTTTTATATGGTTGTTTATGACCCTGTAAAAATGAGGCAGTCATTTGCTCAACTGAAAACTTGTTGGTCTGATCTCTTTAGAACAAAATTAAAAGGAAGGTAGACATGGAGGTAGATAGCAAATGAGATCGTAAACTCACAATGCTTTTCAAAGGGAGGTTGTGCTATACAAACCTACTATCTAACATCTGCAAATAATTTTTTTATAGAGAAAGGTCTGATTTGTCTCGATTTCAGTAAAACATCTAACATACTGTTACGTGGGGTACTGCTGGGCAAGATAAAACAAAATTGAATTTAAAATAAGGAATGCGATCTGGGCAAGAGATCAGCTGCAATGAGTCATTAAGGAAGCCTGAATATAATGCTGGGTAGGAAGGAAAATACTGATGGAGTACCTCAACTGTCAGATTTGAAAATATTCTTAATGGTCAGTTGGCACAGAAAATAAATTTAAAAAAAAGCTGAAAGTTGATAATGACATGAAGAACTTAAGTAATGTATAGTAGCACTGGATAGCAAATGAAGATGCACAGTATGAAACAAAAGATCGTACCCATAACATGTAATTGTTATACACTTTTGTATGTTGGAAATGTTACTACTAGAAAATGACCAAGGAATGAGAAGACCTTGGTATGATTCAACTGCAAGATGATTGTGGACTGACTATGATGTATTCCTAAAGGAGAACAAGTATGATATTAAGAAAAAAAAGATTAGGAAAGGTACATTTGCCAAAATAGGGAAATACTGAGCCCGTTATACATCTGTCGTGTAAATATTTCTATATGATGCTGTTAATCCAGAACAGTAAATAACCTTTTTAGAAAAGGGAAATGTGATTTGGAAAAGAGCTTTTACTTCGGCTTGCCTGGTTACTGCAGTAGAGGCAGAGGAATGGCGTGCTTCCCTCTGTGAATGTGTTGTGGAGACAATTGGCACAGCACAGATAGAAGAGCTTACACACATTAAGGGAAGTACATCACCACCTTTGAGATCTGAAACATATTGCCTCAAGTACATTATTGGACTGCTATGAGATAGAAATATTGGATCCTTATCATCAAATGAACACATTATTTTTGGAAGATTCAAGATCATTTTCTTCCGTTATGAGGACTGTTGCTTTGTGTAGCTCCTTGGTGAATTGGTGTGTTTTCCTAGAATGGACAAAAATTGCTGCTCTTAGACAATAGCAAGTTTCTCATCCTCCTATTGAAGAAATACCTTTACATCTCTATCTGACTAGCATTGTATATTTGTAAAAATGATGTGAAGAGCTTTATGTGGAGGGCTGGGTTATTAAATGTGATGTGATTAGGCCCTATTTTGTAAGGGAAATGTCATTGTCTGAGAAAGTAGGAGGGAGTCTGTTTTAAAACCTAAGATGTAAGCAAAACTGGGAAAGTTCTTGAATTCCTGCTTCCTGATGTTTTGATTTGGCATTCATTTAGGGAAGTGAGAACACCAATTTCCACTTTGATAATGATATTCCTGAACTAGTTGCTTTTCAGACTGCTGTCTGATACTTCTTCATAGATCTTCAGTTTTATATCAGTAAAGAATCGTCATAATTCAGACTTAATTTCTCCCTCTTTCTGGGTGGTTCAGTTTTTAATCTCTTTGGATGTCAAAACTCTATTTGTTTTGCTAACTACAGTGCTCAATAACAGAGCATGGAATTTAAATGTAAAACAGGTTGTGTCATAAACAGCTGAACTAATGAGGGGACTGATTTTCTATTGAAATGTATCCTGTTCTCTTAATTTACTTAACTACATAACTTCTTGGATGTCTCTCCTATCACCTACTTAATTGGCTGGAGAATTAAGAGACAGGGTGGCTCTTAAGAGTTTATTCACATGCTAAACTCTTGGATAAAGATTGAGGTAATTACCATGCTTGTCTGGGAGCACTCACTTCATTCCTCTTCCTTTACTTGGTTGTTGATTTCCACTAAACGAGCAAGAATTTAATCTATGGAAACTGCTGATGCTTTGTCAGATTTAGAAGAAATTAGCCAGAAGTTACAAATAATAAACACCTAGAGAGACAGACATTTCTTTTCATAAGAAATAAAGCTAAGACCTTGAGAGGAAACAAATCTGTGGTCTCTTCAGGTCTCAATCGTACCTAATAGAAATGGTGGAATCCTCTATGTTTCTTCCATCACAAATAATTTATAAAATACAGCTCTGAAAAAAAAAAATATCTCAGGGGCGGGAGGGAAGGTGATGCAGAAAGCTGCGTGTTGTAGGAGAGATGAGTTCTGATTATGTCTTTCCATCTCAGTCTGCATAAAAGTGGAGCTTTCCTTGTGTCTGTGCTAGATAATTTGCAGACACACACAAAAAAACCAACAGTTTCTTTGGAGGCAGTCAGGTATCCAGCTTATTTGAATCCTACTGCAGATGATAGAAGTAAAGGACGATGTTGATGTTCCTAGACAACTGGAAAAAAAAAAAAAAAAAAAGTGAGAAAATCAAAACTGTGGAGACTTTTAAAGGACTTCATTTTGCCAGAGTGTGGCTTAAATAGTCAGTCTGAATGTTTTGTTACTTATATTGTTAATGCATGAAACTAATTTGGCTGATTCCACTGGATATATTTTGTGTTTGGGGAAAAGCATGATAAGAATCAGGTAATATCTTAAGATTCCAGTCTACTGAATCACAACTGGCTGCTATACCATTCTTTCAGCTAATTGAATGACAAAATTGAATGGAAGAGGACAAATTTTGAGATAATTGGGCTCAAAAGGCTTGCTTTCTCTTCTTCCCTCCCCCCAAAACGTATAAGCTGTTGATGTTCTCATAAAAGCACTTATGATACGTGGAATCGTGGAATGTGTAATGTTATCTCCCGTTCCTGAAAATACACAGTTTAGCTTGTTTGTAATGTCAAATTGTTTATTGATATAAAGGTGATTATAGTGGTGTTAAACAGGTTGTGTATCTTTTATTTAGTAAGAATGTAACCTTGTATGTACACAGAATATGACACGTATATGTTTTTTTTTGTTGTTGTTTTTGTTTTTTTGTTTTTGTTTTTTTTTTTATCATCTCTGTGCTTAATTCTGTGAGTAAAAGATGGACCAGAGAGAACATTGGTTTGTTACTTGGTGAGAACAGTCACCTTGCAAACAGGGACAGACAAATCAGAGACTTTTAATACCTTCTTTGCTTCTGTCTTCAATACTGAAATGACAATGGGCTCTGGGACCCCAGTTGTCCTGAGTTGAAGGACTGTGAGTTCTGTAGCAATCAACTCCCAGCCAACCTCAAATTTGTGTGGGACTTGCTGGTCCACCTGGATATGTATATGTCCATTGTGGACTGATGGGATTCATTCCTGGGGACTTGAGAGCTGGCTGTTGTCATTGCAAGATCTCTCTCAATTATTTTTCAACAGTCTTGGGAATCTGACAAGGTCCCACTTGACTGGAAGCTGGCAAACATTGTTCCAGCTTTCAAGGGCAAGAAAGAAGGCCTTGGTAATTGCAGCCCTTTCAGTCTCACTTCAGTGCCTGGTAAAAATTATAGGAAAAGTTATGCTGGGTTTTATTGAAAAACACCTGAAAGATAAACTGCAGTCATTGGTCACAGCCAACACAAGTTCATGAAGAAAAGGTCCTGTTTAACATAGTTGATTTCTCTTTATGGTAAGTTCACCCATCTAGTTGACCAAGGGAAGCCACTTGATGTTACCTTTTAGAATGTCAGTAAAGCTTTCAGTAGTGTTCCTCACAGCATTGTTCTGGTCAAAATATCCCGTATTCTGCTAGACAAAAACATAAAGTGATGGTTGAGCAATTATCTGATAGGTCAGGCCCAAAGGGGTATAGCAAAGGTTGAAAACCAAATACAAATTTTGGAACAAAATTGAGATTAAAATGCTGTTTTCATATCTACAGTTTTCATGAATGATGATTATTACTCCTTTTTCCTTGAAATCAACAGCAGAAGTATCGTTTGTTTCAGCCAGAGGAAAGCTAGGCTGATAGAGAACATTTCTGGATACCTCCCTGCTATGTTTTCTTAAGAAATATTAGAGTGAAAATGTACGGTTTTCACATAATGACAAAACAGACTCTCTCTTGATGTTTTGGGAAACTGTCCAAATACGGCAAAGGTTACTTGGATAGCCTTAACTCTGCCAGTGTAGTGCTGCCAGGTTCTTACATCCAGTGTCACCGACCTTGTTTTGGATAGTAATTCTCCCATGAATGGGTTTACAAAAGCCTCAGATGAATTGTTTGCAATAAAGCAGACTTCTCAAGTAGGAAAAGTTACTGTAGTCTTTGTGCACTGTATGAAAGAAACTGTGCAAAATGAGTATTAGTGATACACGTGTTTATTTCCAGTGGTTTTCACTACCTGCTTTTTGGTGCTAAAACCTTGAGAATCCTTT
The DNA here is from genome assembly GCF_054131305.1 of Coturnix japonica. NCBI lineage: Eukaryota > Metazoa > Chordata > Aves > Galliformes > Phasianidae > Coturnix > Coturnix japonica. The sequence goes on along the minus strand of NC_140663.1, from coordinate 50,500,851 downwards.
GATTGAAGCCTCTTGGACCCAAGGGAGCTGTGTCTATGGAAATGTTATTAAATATTTAATCTATATACTTGGAGAAGCACATGTAGACTACAGAGGTACAGTGCAAAACCACTGCCAATATGATCTTGTTACAATCACAGGATAGACAACGAGTTATTACTTTTTGGACTGAGAGTGCACTTTCAACAGAAGCAGACAAGCTGCCCCCTCCAGGGACATGCATGAGGTATTCCTCGCTCTCAATAGGTCTCAATTTTGAACGATATGAGAATGAATGAAATACAGGTTCTGTAAAATTTGTTGAAAGTTGTCCAGCAGATGCAGAAGTTATTAAGGAAGAACAAAGAGTGATTGCACAAGCTTTGCTTCTTTAGGAAAACTAATTAAAATGCAGGTGAAGTTCGGTTTTAACAAGGTTGCAGTGTGTATTTTGCTTGTGGCATGTTTTTCTCTAAAATGGATGAGAACATTGTAATGGTTTCCTAGGAATGTTGTTCCAGTTCTGTTTTCTGTGTTATGTTCTGGAAATATTTTGTCTGTTTAATTGTCGAGCCTTACTTCACAACAATTCTCATTTTAATTTTTTTTCTTCAGAAACTTTGTTGAAATTCTTTATCATATATTTATAAATAGCTAAAATTGGCTTCATTTGTGCTAGTTCATCTTTTATTGTCTGCGTAGACTGGAATGTGTGTTGAGCTTGTAAACCCTTTGGATTACTAAGAGACCTAATGGTTTATGCATCCAGACTTTTTCTTTTTAATCATGACACTCATTTGGAATGAATATTTAAAAATAAGCACCATACATGGTATGATGCCAGAGGCAAACTCATGCTCGCATTCTAATGTGAGAGGTGATTAATGCAAAAATTATATGTATGTAATTGTATATACGAAGTGTTTTACTTCTTGTTAATATTGATGCTTCTCCCTTTGTGCTCTTAAACTGGTTAGAATTCTTATCTACTGATAGGCTGGAAGCGTAATGAGAAAATCCAGTGGTTATGAAATTACTTTGCCTCTGAAATCGTCAACAAAGAGCTGTTCTTTCACTAGGCCATGCATATCAATTTTCTTGCAAAGCAGTGGAATTTTTTAGATTTTTGTACATCTGTTTTTTGGAGTGTTGAGTGCTTCTATTGTGAAATATGAGAATTTAAGTAGGCATTGATTGTTGCACTTTGATTAAATGTAAATAATATTATTGGATTTCCCAGCAATTTGGATTGCGTAGGCACATGATTATAATTCAGTGATAATCAAACAAACGTAAATAGCCTATTGGATTTCCTTTTTTCCTTTTAAAAACAACAACAACAACAACAAAAAAGTGTTAGGAATATGTACTGCAGCCTTCTGACTCCTACACTGGGAAATATGCTATTGACTATAGTGGATTTTACCCCTTTCATTTATACTGCCAGAAAAACATGGAAAAAGAGACTGGGATCTAAGTACACAGCCCGCTTATTCTCCACTTAAGCCTTAATATTTGTCACAAGTGTAGTGAGCTGGGCATGGATTTGGAGGGAATCGTAGAATTGCTAAGATTGGAAAAAACCTTGAAGATCATCAACTCCAACCACAACCTAACCATACAATCCTAGCTCTACTACACAAACATTTGTCCATGCCCTTCAATAATGCAACCTTCAACACCATATTGAAGGACTTCATTTATTGGTATGCGTGCATTAGCTTTGCCAAACTATAGTGGCAGTTTTTGACTTAGTAAAAACCAAGCTACTGTAGTAGCAATTGGTAATTGCTGTAATGAGCTATTTATAGGAAGCATCATAATACTGATTGGTTAGAAACCCTGTGACTGAAAGGCAGCTGGATGATCATCTGTCTGGTCTCCACATATAGCAAGGCTTCTTTTAGTAGCCCCAAAATAACTTCCTGGGCAGCTGCTGCTCTTTCAGCTGTTGCTGTGGCCGATACAGGAGACGCTCTGGGTTTTCAGGGAGCCTCACTCTGACCTGCAGCACCAGGTACTTCTGCTGGATCTGAGACCTCACTATGTCAGTTCTGGCTGTGTATTGTCCTGTTCCATGTCTGACTGCAGCGTTAAGATTAAATCTTCTTGCTTTTCTTTAAAAATCATTGATACTGTGCTGTTCACAGCAAACTGCAGCGATTACTCTTATAGGAGGGCTGATCTGAAAGTAATGCCTCCTAATTTATTATGTTGGCCCACAACATCAGAGGTGGATATTGGTGGCATGACAGTAGAGCTTGAACCTTCCCACAAGCATCCCACTATATTTTGTTGCAGTGTGATAAAACAATGTGTGACACGGAAGTGCATATGAATCAAAGGGGGTGGCATTGAATTCCTCCATGCATAAAAAATAGCACCTATTGGCATTCATTGATGCTTGCTGAACATTTGTGTAAGCTAACCAGTGGATGTGAGCACAGTGAGGTGATGGCAGGTGCATTTCAGCAGTGATGGCAGTGCCAGTGAGTTACCTTCACTGGTACAGATCTGTTACGGGTGCAGGCTATTTTTCAACACTGTTAAAAATGCATAGCTAATGATGATGTCTGTTTTAAAATTGAGTTCTGTAGCTGAGAATTTGCTCTATCAAACAGTGTTATTGTTTGGTTTCCTTTAGTTTCCATGGAAATAAATAGGAGGCATTACTTTTGAAGGAGCCTGTGTAGGTCAGTTCTTAGCCATTCTTGTGGCTGGCTGCTTTTCAACAGTTATGACCCATGGCTTATATTTATTAAATCAATTTGACCTTGAGCGGTGCGTGATACTTCTTTCTCTGTTCTTGAAGACTGATACAAACACATCTTCTGAACTCTTGGTGGATAATACACGCTGCTCAAGAAGTTGTTTTTCAGTATTAGAATTGATGAGACACTGTAGAAATTGAAGTCAAATTCTGGCATATGCTGCTATTCCAGGATTCTGAAAAACAGACTCTTCTAACACTGGAGATATTTGTGTGGGAGTATCTGCTTCTATCTCCCATTCAAGAACTGGAAAAATTGTTAACAGCAAAGAAAAAAACGGTGTAATTTTTATGGAGCTTTGCAATCTGTATTATAAAATGCAGTTTTCAGTATGTACTACGAAATGAGAATGCTTGAGTTTTTTTGCGTAAATGATATCACAATTCAGACTTTCCAGCATCATCTTCCCCCCAGAATGGTCCCCATCGTGTTGTTTACCTTTCTTTTTTTCTAATTTAACTTAGCTTTAGTACAGCACTGGCAATTGCCTCGGTGATTTTATTTTTATTTTTTAAGAAAGAAAACAAAAAGATGTTCTCTAAGACTGGTCTTAAACTGGAGTTTCGTTGTCGGAAACTGCAGTGGTGTAGAGCCTGATCTAAGTGTATTTTCTGGCTTGTTTTGATGGTCTGTGGGGAGTTCTGCTCTCATCTTCTTTCAGAGCTGATGCTAGAGGTGCTTTGACAATAGGTAATACAGAGCTTTTTATTTTAGTTAGGAGGTGGAGATGACACTTGTACATTTTTATTTGCAGTGTTAAGGCCAACACTCTGAACCGTGTTGACAGCATTTGCGAGGAAGAACTTTTTTTTTTTTTTCCCATGGAAAGTTTGAGCAGTAGTTGATCAAAATTACCATGAGAGATACACAGGATCAATGTGAAAATGCAAGACTATGAATCCCTTATGCAGGATGCATCTTTTATTTAAGATATTGTGCTATTTTTCCCTATCAAAGACATCAGAAACATCTCCCACTGCTCGTAACACTGTTTTTGTTGTTTTCTGTTGTGATACCATCTCCGTGTGCCGTGCATCCATGATGCAACAAACACATCATAGCTTGCACTTCATAGCTCATGCAGCTTACCATAGTGTGTAATACAAAGATAGGGTTTTGCTGTACTTAAAGGGGTTTACATTTCAAATGCTCTCCCATTCCCTTGACTAAGAACAGACAGCTTTATCCATGCCACAAGCACTCTGTTCAATATATCATCTCTCCAAGACACATTTTGGAAGGATGCAACCCTTGATGCTGTCAGGGAGAGTTATGGCTACAACATTTATTGCTGTTACTTGTAAGATAGAATGGATAAAGCACAGGAGATATGCAGTAGCACAAGGAATTCTTGTGCTATTAATGTAGATGCAGTCATTGATTTTTGTTAGTGGAAGGGGCTGCCTTAAATACATAGACATAGCATAGTCAAAATACTAATGTGAAATGGTTATGCTGTTTTTGAAAGCATTGCTAACAAGAAAAGAAGAGACAACAAACTAACAAACAAAAGATCATCTTAAGAGTTGTTCTAAGTATGGCCTTCCAGAAGTTGATTGAGCTGGAAATGAGCCGAAAGTTTGAGGTAAAAAGATTTATATGTGGCTACCAGCCCCTCTTATCACAGCGATCTTTCTTCAGTTGCCTCAGAAACTGTATCTATGTTTTGGGATATCTGTGGTGGTGAGTACTGTCTGTTATTCCACACAAAGCAGCAGGCAACTACCAGCAGCAGAATGCATCTTCTTCTCAACACAGAGAGCTCCTGCAGAGAAGAGGGGTGGTACTAAACATTTCCTACAGTTTATCAGAACTCAGAATAGATGAAAAATAACTGTCTAGAATTCTGTGGTATGTGCTGGTGTTCTTTTAATGTTTATGTTAAATGTGATGGAGCCATGTTTCTGAAAGTATGGATCTTGCAAATTAACCCCATTGTATATAACAGTGCCAGATCTGAATAATATTATTTCCCCTTATTTCCGAAATCTAATGATAAGGCTTGTGCCACAAATGCAACACAATTTCAGGGCTGCTCTGTGAGGTTGTTGCTGTGTGACTGTCTTGCATCAGCATCATACAATTGCTGAACACCATCAGGAGCATTGTGAGACAGTATGCAATAGCTTCTTTTTCTCAGGCTGTACAAAACGGAAGGTTGAATAAGAAACAGAAGAACCATGTGTGGGTAGATTGCATGCAGACACAATAAACTTAAATTCATCAAAGCTTACCAACACTAAAAAAGATGAGAGATGTTGTGTGATTTCTGTAACAGTGAAATCAACTATGTGCTACTTGCCAGAGATGTCTCTGTTGATGTGAAGTACGGTTAACCCTTTAATTCACTAACTGTGTAAGAGCAGCAAATACAACAGTTTGTTCCAGTGTATTCTGTGCAGCACTCAACTATGCCAGTTGCAAGGAGTGCAGCTGAAATGGGGTCATTATGTCTTTGGTCTGTCACTGCTCCTCCATTCCCACAGAGCTGAACTGCTTTTGATAACAAACTTTTATTTGCTGAGACATCATAGAAGACTGACTGTGTGGTAAGTCATTCTGTCAGTGCTCTAGCTAGTGACAGTGCTTGTGTGTCATGCTGGATGTGCTGGATCCTCAGCATTTGTACCTAAGTGAGAGTGTTGGGAGAAGGGTACAGCCCCCATCAAAGCTCTTTGGGTATCCTACTCCTCTCCAGTTCCTTCTGCATTTTCCCTTACTGCTCTGCCTCACTTGTTCCCTTCCACTGCACCACAGGAGTTATAAGACTCTAAAATTTTTTGAGTACGTTTAAAAAAAAAATATATACACACACGCATATATATAGGATTTTCCTGACCAAATGATCGGGTGATCACATCTTTTTTGTCATTCTCTAATCTTTAATTTGCCTGCCTGCCTGCTTTATTGTTTTCCCAACTTTCATGCTGATTTCTCAGTGATAGCTGGAAAAGAAAGTTGGGTTCTTCTGTACTGCTTTACTGCCTACTTTATTTACATGATACTGTCCGATAAATAAATTTTTGGTGCAGAGCTTCCAAAAGAATGAACACAGAAGTCAAAGATAAGCAATGTACACACACAAAGTGATCAAGAATAGAGCCTAGGCTTAACAATTTGTGACCATAATTTCAATTTAGTACCAGGCATCTTCTGTTGTCACACTGAACGCAAGTGCTTTACTTTGCATGGAGTTTTTATCTTCTCAGATGTGGTATTTTAACTGAACCTAGCCTAGAGCTTCTGACTTCACCAGTTAACTTACACACCCTAGTGTTTTCCCAGAGATTCATTGGTTAATGCGTTGAGTAATGGATAAATAAGATCAATGCAAATACTAAAGATGGAGTTTACGTATATATAAAAGAAGCCTGAAGGAGTCTATAATCAGTTACCTATGAGGCAAATTGCTCTTATGGAGTATCATCATCATGCAACTTCAGATTTGGACTACAGTCCCTATGCTGTATCCAGGCATCTCAGACATCTTTGGTTTCACCATGTCAGGTATCAAGTTGTACAGTTAGCAGCCTGTATGTTTTGTGTCCTGTGGAAAAGAAGAGTTTGGATCAGCTGACTAGATTTGTCAAGAGGTGTCTGTCCCAGGTGGCAGCTAAGCAGTATTTCTTAGGGCGCTGCTTCTCTGAGAAGCAGGAGACCCACTCCAAGTACAGTGAACATCCCTTTGCTATATCCAGCAGATTAAAAGACCCACCAGTTGGTGACATCTGGCATGAGTGGGAAAAGACAAGCAGCTATGCCATGAAAATGCCAAGTGTGACCAGAACTCTGGAGAATTAAGTAAAGCTATGTAGTCGTAAGTACTAGATTGATATGAAGATCTGAAGAGACACAGGAGACAAAGATCTCATTTCCAAGATGACTTAAACTAGTTAATTTGTATACAGCTGCCCTCAACCCTTAAAAAGAATTGGGACAGTAACACAGTATACTTGAATGACTGTTTCTCCTTCTGTACGTGCTTCCTTCTTCTCCATCTACTGCTACTTGAGAGCTTTAAATGGAATATTGAATTCTACTTTTTGGAAGCTGGATTTTCCACTAGGATGTTTCAAATTAGATGCTTACAATCATTCAAGAAGTCTTGGCAGGACAGGAACTGTATATCTCTCTAATTTGGAATAAAGTAGCTGAAAGTATTGAAGGCTAATGCAAAGTATGCTAGTTGAGGTATAATGTGTGAGGGAGCATTGTTTCTGTTTACAGAGGATTTTTGGAATACTTTTCTTAATCACTGTGCTATTACTTGAGATAAAGACAAAACAAACTGGCTGAAAAACCACAAGCAGTATGAATTGTTAAAAATTTAACAAAATAGTATTTGAAATGACAGTAAGTGCTATAAGGAGAACTGGAATAGTGATAGTGTAAGAAGCAAACAGAAATTACTCGTATTCATAGGCACTGTTGCTGTGTAATTATCAGAAGGCTGAGTCAAAACTGAGCAAGTCTGTCAGAAATTCAGCATGTGTCAGGAAATATTTCTTAGCTAATAAATAATGTGAAATCTCCCCTAAAATAAATTACCAGCTCCTTTGCATATCTGAATGATATGTAATGGGAATAAGTGAGCACAGAGTCAGCAATTGTGTGAAGAAAGAAGCCACATTATTCCTTTTATTTTTGGCTGTGCCTGGGGTCAGAAGTTCCTTTGTTCTTTTTACCTCCCGTTACAGCAAACATAGGCTGCTTCTTTTTTCTCAAGGCTCTTTTTTGCTGTCCAACTTTTAGAAAAAAAGCAATACAGAAAAACATCTTTATTTTATTTTAAAATATGTCTGTCTTGGCTCATTATTACTATTTTCAGTACTTGCATGTTAATAAGTGTTGCCTTATCCTACACTGTAATATTTTCAAAGGAAAAAAAGCTCTTTAAAGAGGCAGGGTATTGGAGCTGTAATTTACTTAGTTAAAACTTCAAACAGTAATACTTAATGTGCATGCTGTTAAAGTATTAACCATGCATCAAGTATTTACAGCGTATGAGGCTACTTATATAATAACATGCTTTGTTTATTGGTGCTTCCACAGTTTGGTTTACTACTGCTTTTTCAGATGTGGATCATCAGCTCCCTCTGTTTTGCCTTTCCATCTTCAAGCTCTTTGAGGCCATTGTTGTTTGCTTCACATTGTTAATATTCCACCTAAAACAGCACAGAATTCTTCTATTGGCTGTAGGTACTTATAGCAGCAGTAAGTTAAATAACAATAAGGACCATGTGTAATGTTACGTTTATAAGCACGATTCCTTCTATGGAAAGTATGAAACTGGAAGGGTGAGCAGAAATATTTTCAGATTGCTGTAAACCATGAGCTGAACTGTAACAAATCCATGATTGCTTCATGGTTGTCACTCTTCTGTTCACGATAACTGTATGGAATTTCACAGCAACAGCAGGGGTAGGACTTGGATCTGTGTGCATCTCAGTATTGGCTTGTTGCCGCTCGAGGAAGGGCCCTGCCTGGGTTTAGTATTGATGCATGGGGTTTACTAGCTCAGAGTAACCTGTAGGAAAAGGCAATTAATTACTGCATTAGTACGAGTACTGACAGTAGAGCTGGTGGGCTTTATTGGCTTTAGGATGTTAAATTGCTTTATCCTTTCCCAGTGGTTCATTTTATAGAAGACAACATGAAAAGATGTGCGTGACAACAGTGTTTATACTTTAATGACATATCTTTTTTTCCAGTTTATGAACAGATATCGCTAATTACTGGACTCCTCGCATGTAAGATGCTTAGGGGTAGTTATCTGATCACATGGCATATGTTTTCACATAAGACCATGCATCAAGTGTGCATTTATGAAAGGGATGATATGATAAAGCATTGACCAGCATGCTGGCCTATGCAGGTAAGGAGAGTACTAAGTGTTACTAATGTGAGTCAACAATCCTATGACTTTCTCCAGTACTCTGTCCTAAGGCCACAAACACTCACAATTTGTTCAACTGGTGTAAGAAAAGACAATGTGGGAGCCCTGTAGAAGGGAAAGACTTCACAGAAGGTTTTTCTCCCTCACTCTTGTTCTTTCCACAGATTTTGCCCTTACCCATGTATCTAGGAGAACCAAGACGTGCCCAAGTGATTGGGCTATGATTACTTAGAGTGACATGCAGGATAAGAGATGTGAACTATTAAGTTCTCATCATATCTGCTATTATTATTATTTTTTTTGTCTTGATTGGTGATCACATGGTGTTTTTGACTGCACTTTTAGTACTCTTGGAGTTGACAGTGATTGCAATCTTGGCCTCTTCATTGTGTTCTGTCTCAGTAAGACAGTAGGCAACATTTCTGATTTCCCTGGTGTCCTTCTCCCTCCTTGTCTGGATATTTTTTGTCTCTAATCCTCTTCTTTATTTTCCTGTCTTCTCTTAATGATTTTTGCTCGTTGTTTACCAAAACTGGACCTCTTGAGAAAATGCACATGGAAGGGCTGTTAACTTGGGGGTTGTTTTATTTGGGAATGCCATCAATATGTGACTGATTCCTTCTTTGAATGCTTATTTTGGTGCTTTCATAACACATATGCATTTCCATTCAAAATTCATTCAAACTGTTCTTTGTAGTCCCCTTACAGATCTGAACACATTGAAGTGATGGATGGGACAAAACAACACCTTTGCCAATGTACAAGCAAGTTCCATAATCCCTTTCAATTCTCTAGTCCTTGAAAATATGAGATGTATCATAAAACCTACATGCATATTCTGTGCCCTCCCTCCTGTTAGGAAAATACAAATTTTATTGAGCAAAGCTTCTAATGAGCAGAAACGTCTGTGTTCCCTTATGATAAGCACAGCACTTGAAGAAATTCCTGTGTCATGCCTCGTATGTTTGTCTTTTATGGCCCCTCATTAATTGGAATCTCTGCATGAAAAATAAAACCTTTCTGCTTCTTGTAAAAGCAGCACAAAATAAGGAAAAACTAGAAAAATAGTACCGACTTTGTTTGCTTATTTTGTAGCCAGATCATCTGAGAGACAGAGGAAGAGTGCATGCATGTAATATACCTAATAAACAGCGTAGATAACATATTATTTAGAAGAAAGATCCTTTTCTTTTTTTAGAAGGTTGGAGGGTATCTATTTTTCAAGAGACATATCAGTGTCAGAAATGAGAGTTGTGATACCTGGCTTGCAATAACTGCTCATCTCAGAGTTGCTCATCTACAGCTCTGTGTTGGTGGTTTTTTTTGGCTTGGGCTATTTGCTGGGGCTGTGAGCGTTCTGTTTCTTTGATCGGTTAGAGTTAGTTGGTAGATTGTTTTCCTGAAGAAATTTGTCATAATTAACTGAAATAGACTGAATTGCTGCTTGAAAAAAAACCCCAAACACACAGCAAAACAAAGGAGGGGGGAAGGGAGTTATTTAATGTTCCTCTTCATAGAGGATTTTTGTTTCTTGTAATATGTGTGTCTGATAGTAGACTATGTTCAGAATCTTGTGTATTGCAATTAGCCTTTAATTTTCTAGGGGTGAGGTTACAAAGAAGTATGTGCTGAAGATACTTTTTTTTGTTGTTGTTTTTGCCATGCAATTCAGAAATTATTGAAAGTGTATGGAAAAACACTGAAGTTAAACAGTAAAAGATGCTTTTAATGCTTCTGTGAACTTTCTCCCTTGTACTGTGAAAAGGGGAGCCTCACTGGGTATGGCCTTTTCCTTCTGGGGCCTATTTTTGCATTATAATTTGGGTCATAACTTTTTAGAACCTACGTATGTGAAGCTGGTTGCTAATTCTAGCCATATTAATTTTAATTGTTAATTTGAGACATTGTAAGACCTTGTTTTACAGAAGTATTAGGAACTGTAAGGTTTTGTTGAGTGTTCATAGAATTGGCTCTATGAAAAGGCAGACGTTCCACAATGGCAAAACAGATAGAAAAGCAGCCAAACATGTAAACAAAAATACCCTCAGATTTTGGACTTCAGAAGGTATGTGCCTCTAGATTACAACCTTTGAAAAAGTTGTTCATTTTGCAGCTATGTTATTATTATCTTCTCCTGTTTCTGCAAAGCTAAAGAATGACAAGATTAATAGGCTTTTTTTAAGACGTTATTTTCAGGGATTTCATAAAGGATAATGAGAAAACTATCCTCAAAAAAGAACTAATGGTTTGTTTTATATAATTTGAATCTAGGTTTTCATCTCCTATTTCTTTATTATGTGTTTTGATTTTCCTGCTGCCTTCCTAAAAAGCAGTGGGGTATATCTCAGCCATTGCCTTCTGCCCATGAAGGATATGAAGGTGGATAATGCTCCCACTGGGCCAGATCACATTTTCATGCTGACTAAATGTGAGAATTATGGGGATGTAAACTAATAATCATACTGCTAGACTGAAATGTGAGTGGGGGAAAGTATGAACTGAGTGCATGTGAATGTCTCTGATATGCAGTTGCCATTTACCGAGGAAAGCAATGATTCTTAACAGTGTGTGGGCATTACAGAGATGATCTTTTCTGACCTGGCAGTACTGTGTTAGGTCATTCTTATTACCTTCATTAGTGTCTTTGCTCTTTTTTTCCACAGTCCTGTTTGGGTAATGAAGAGGAAAGGAGGTAGTAACCTTATTCTAGTGTATTATTTGCAAAACGTAGGCTGAAATCACCCTTTCTGTAATACTCTACAGAGCAAAATCAGGTACCATCATAGGAAGCATGATGTAATTTGCTTAAATCTTTAGTCTCACAGCTGTATGGTATGTAGCTTCTGTTTGAGACTTTACTTCTCTTTCCTGGAGCCATAATCCCATGTTACAGTGCTGCTCTTTTGTCCAAAAAAGGTGAGACTTTTGACCGAATAAGACTATTTATGTGAGTTTCCATGAGAATGATGAAGTAGAAGTCAACTCCATAGTTCATAAAAATGACCATCTACTTTCCTGTTTGTAAAGTAAAAATGAAACTGTACTGCTTCCAAATGTGGAATCTTCAGTACAGGAGAGACATGGACCTGTTAGAGTGCATCCAGAGGAAGGCCACAAAAATGGTACAGGGCTTGGAACACCTTCCCTACAAGGAGAAACTGAGAGCTGGGGCTGTTCAGCCTGGAGAAAATAAGGGCCCAGGGGGACCTGATAGCAGCCTTTCAGTATCTAAAGGGGGGCTATAAGAAAGAAGGGGACAGACTTTTTAGCAGTGTCTGTTCTGGATAAGGGAACGGGACATTGTTTTAAACTGAAAGAGAGGAGGTTTGGATTGGATGTAGGGAAGAAGTTTTTTTCAGTAAGAGTGGTGAGGCACTGGCAGGGGTTACACAGAGAGTTGGTGGATGCCCCATCCCTGGAGACATCCATAGTCAGGCTGGAGGGACTCTGGGCACCCTGGTCTACCTGTGGGTGTCTCTCCATTGCAGGGGAGTTGAACTAGATGACGTTTTAGGGTTCCTTTCAACTCAGAACAATTGCATGATACTATGATAAAAGCATTACATTGTGTTAGTTCTTTATGTACGTGAATGTGACAGACCTGCTTGTATTCGTATTTGTGTGTGTGGTGTGATCAGTGTGAACTTAAATCAACCAGTATGAAACTGGAAGGAAAGAACAAGGTTATTATTGTAGTATCAGTTTTTAAATATCATCAGAACGTGTTTTGTCAATGGAAGGAATATGAGTAAGGGGGAAAATCTAGATCTACATTGTCTTCTTATTTAATATTGACAAGAAAAGGTCAGATCTGGATGATGTCTAGGTGGAGACTATACCCCTAACTGTCTCCCAGCATATAAAGAACATGTTTCATTTGCCTTTGATTAATTTCATGAAGTGCATTTTGCAAGCATTTTCTGAAATTTCTGAAAAATCTTTCATTTGGCAAAAAAGAACCAAGCAAACCAAAACAAAAGGAAAACTGAGTCTGTAGTTTCTGTCTGGCATTGAACACAGGGAGAGGATCTGATTGTGGCATGAAAGGTTCTCTGGTAATGGTTCTTTTGCAGATGAATAACTATTAGTTAAGGTAGTGGATCTGGTCTTTAGGATCTGTTTTTCAGCTCAGGTGTCAGACTTGGTCTATTATAGACAGGGCGCTGAACAGTCAGACTTGATAACTACTTGATAACTACTCTTCATTTGACAGAGATCAGAACCTTTTCTTTCTGTAGACTTTTGAGTTGCAAGATCTCAAAAGGTCGGAATTTCCTATGTTTGCACACCACTTCCTACTCGTGATCCTCCCACAATAAGGCACACAGGTGTAATTGTGCAAGAGTCACTACACCGTGACAAGGAAAAGCAAAAATGTTTCCGTTTTGACAGCAAATTTTTGTTTGCACAGCCGTACTTTTATTTGCACTACATGAGTAAGCTATCACTCACTTCTAGGATTAAGTAGGACCTTTTCTTTGTACCTGGCTATTGTATGCTCTTCTGCATCTGGTAAATGTCTTGTTACTCTTTATTGCCCACTGCAGTCGGAGAATTCCCTGGCTTTCCTGGAGGCATTAGAGACAATTCTGTTCTTGTGTTCATCTTGCTAAACAACGCGACATCTGCTGTCTGTCTGTGGCATTGCAGCATTTCACGGTGGGCCGCTGAAAAATGCAAGCACTTAGTGGAATTACACAACTGACTTTCAAATGGAGCACCCTCTTCGTGGAAGCTCATTTGTTTTCTTAAAAGCATTTAGAACTACAACACCAGGATGTATAATTTCACTCTGAGTTGAAATTTTTCTTTGAAGCACCAAAAGATTGAATACATCTAATTCCTTTCATTTCCACCTTTGAGGAAATAACTGCTTAGAATTGTAGATCGGAGGGGAAAAAGAAGTTGTCATTAAATAAGTAATTTATCTCTACCTCCTTTGCTTAGTGTAAGTGCAAAAGCAGGAAAATGCCCCCAAATAAGGTACCTTTATCAGGTACATAATTAGCTGAGCTCCTGTGCTTCAACATAAGACAGATTATGAATGGGATGATGAAAAAGGAATGCTTTTATAGCCTAATTTTTAGATGAAGAAAAAACTTGCATTTGATCACAGCTGTTGATTTTTCCTGACAGTGCCACAGCTTGTGAACTGTTCCTCATTAATACAGCTATCTGAAACCAGGTGTTTTTATTTCACGTTTTGTGTGGCTTTCAGCTTTTTCTGCTGCTTAATGTGGTGCAGCTTTGTCCATGCTAGCAAACACTGTGACCCAGCAGAAACTGATTTGTGGAGTGAAGTAGTTGACGCGGAGGACGTGGTACTCAAGCTGTATTAATTTAAGGATTTTATACTAGGCTACATCCAGTCTTGTGCCAGCAACTGAACATCCTTAGCATCCTTTAGTGTGTCCTTCTGGGCTGCATCTTCTGCTTTTATTTCATTGTAAGGGAGTTTGGTTTGTGCCCTTTCTGATTGCTTTGTTGTGTAGCTCAACCTACAGTAAGCAAGTATGCTTAGGGAGTTTGTGTCAAAGGGATGAAAGTGGTACTCTGAATTAAAATGCTGATGTAAACTCATTCATTGACTTCTCAGCTGGAGCTGAAACTGCCTGTTTCCCTGCTTTCTTCCATATTGATTCACCAAAACCAGTGGAGATTGAATTTCTGGGACATATGTCATGGTAGCTCTAGGGTTTCAATTGATAATGTTGCTGCTATTAGCATACTGATTGAACTTTTTCCCCATAAACTTTTGATTTTATATACCTCCAGGTCCTTCATATTACTTGTAAAGTGAAATAATTTTAGACACTTATAAAAATTTCTTAATCTTAAAGATGGCACTAAAAACTAAACAGGAAATACAGCATGTCATTATGAAAAAAAATAATAATCCAAAATGTGTAGATCTGATTCATTAATCTTTGTTAGTGGCGCTTAGACAAGATTATTGAGCTACTGTGGTAAAATATTAATGAGGGCTGAGGTATTGCTTAGAAGGAAATATTTTCACTTGAATTAAGCATTTTGAATGCTGCTTCTGACTTTACTGTTACACAGCAAACAAATGATAAGGTCAACTTTTCCTTAAGTTCTACAAATTTGTACTTTAGGTGCCTGGTATCTCCCAAAGATATGCCAATAGTTAGACATCTAAGTCAGAACAGGGGCAGGATGACTTCCCCAGTCCTGCTCACCCCACCATTCCTGATATAAGCCAGGATGCCATTGGCCGTCTTGGCCACCTGTGCACACTGCTGGCTCATATTCAGCCAACTGTCCATCAGCACACCAAGGTCCCTTTCCATCAGGCAGCTTTCCAGCCACACCTCCCCAGGCCTGTAGGGTTGCCTGGGGTTGTTGTGACCAAAATGCAGGACCCAACACTTGGCCCTATTGAAACTCCTGCCATTAACCTTGGCCCATAGATCCAGCCTATCCACGTCCCCCTGTAGTACCCTTCTTCCCTCTGGCAAATCAACACTCACTCCCAAACTGGTGTCTTCTGCAAACTTACTGAGGTTAGAAATATTTATAATATAATTTGGATGTTACAAGAGCAGTGGAAGCACTAAGAAAATGTTGAGACTTCCAAACAAACTCTGAAAACTAGACTAAAAAAATTACTGATAGAGTATTTTAGTATCACATGTAGTAAAATAATATTCTCCCATAGAATTGCTTATGTTTCAGTTTCTCAAGCCTGATAAATCTGTATTGTTGCTGTGCAAATGCAGTTTTACTCCTGAACTCTTTTGTGTAATTATTTGCCTGTCACTTTAAGTATTAGGAGAATGACACGTAGCGTTTGATCATATTATTGAATATAGCTTTGAAGGTGACAAAAATACCTCAAGATGTATTGCACATTCAACATTAACTCTTCTGAAGTATTCAGACACACAGAAAAAAAAACACAGTTCAGCCTATGAAGTTCTGCTTTGCTTCACACTACTGCTTTATAGTATTAACCTGAAAAGGTCTTACTGTGAATTCTTACTTCCATGTGAGTACGAGATAAGGTCTCAACAATCAAAATATTACAGGATCTTTAATTTGATTGGATATAAACTACTCCCGGCACATGCTTACTAAAGTTCTTAAGCTGTTTGTCATCACAGTGTGCTTGAATGGGACCTCAGTGTAGCAGATCTACCTGATCTGTATCTGCCAGAATTCAGGAGCTGTTCAGTAATAGCCTGAAGGTGGGATTAACGTCCAGCAGTGTTTTGAGCTGTCTTTAAATAGGCATGTTCATTTTCATTAGTGTTACTGCAAAACCCTACAATTTTCTTGTGAGCAACATAAGGTGGTATTTTGTATCAACTTCAGTTCATGAAGTTCTAATACAGCTTTGGCTTTCATAGTTTCAAATGCAGTTTGAGAGATGAAGTTTTAGTGCTTTGAAATCTGATGGTGTTACTGAGGTAAAAGAGACGAGCAACATTTTCATTCCCTCCCCAGCTGGTGAGGCCTGTTCTTTCAGATCTAGAACACCGAAGTTGTAAGACTATTTCTTGTTGTCCTACATAGGCAGAAATAATAGTGGTTGCCATTGCTTAAGGGGTATTTTATAGGAACAGTTTTCTCTATTTTTTTCCTCACAACTATGTTACCTAAAGCTTCGATTTCTTATTAAAATAACTTTGCATATTAATTGTCAAACTCAATATGTTTCACTGCATCTTTGTTTCAAAATCTGGTTGTAGAAGTCTTTACCTGTGGAGATAAAATATAAGCTTAAGGTCAGCTGTGGCAGAAACAATAGTAAGAAATTCATTTAATCTAAGTCTGTTTGAAAAGTACAATATTCTTTTAAGCACTGTATGCAAGTTAGAAAATATATTTCACAAGTTTTAATATATGGGATGTAGGTTCATTTTTCCACACGATGATGAAATGCAAAAACTGTATGAAACACAAATAATTTATGTCCATGTTTAGCATTTTATCAAGTTCCAAGCCTTCAAGAATAAATGTATTTTCTTTAAAAGCTGGTTCTTTTTAGAAAAATCAGATTTAAAATGATTTTGCTGGGTGCCAACAAAATACAAAGTCAGTAGTATGCACTGTAGAACTAAAGCATAGAATGCAAAAGAAACTCACCGTTAGGTTAGATAAGAGGTAGGAATTACAGTCGTGGCCAAAGAATCAGTCACTTAGGTCATCATTTACCTTGTAATTATAACATTATGTCAAAATTACGGCTGATGTAAGATCATGTTATTCTTAAAAGTGTACTAGACATTTTTAGCATATTATAGAACAGATATAAATAGTCTTCCGGTACTGAGTGGGTCTGCCCTTCGTCTCCAGCTTTGTCATTTGTAACACGCTCAAAAACTGTGCTTGAGCTCTCTTCACCTGATGTACCGGAGCAACCTCTAATGACTGGAATGTATTTTAAGTTTCTTTCCATAGGATTGTGTAAAAAATACCATTGCTACATGGTGTGGCTTGACGTTTCCATAACACAATGCAGACACAATAATTATTGACTTTGAAACACTGGGGCAAGTAAGAAAAAATACTTGAAGACTTGGCTTTGGAACTTTCAAGACCAAGTTATGGGCTCCCTGAAAAAATAGTTTATGCAATATGAGCTCAGCAATTAGTGTGAAATAAATATTGGATCAAATTCAGTCCCTTTCATTTCAGCATGTTCTCTATGTTATCAAATGCCTTCAATGTAGATTCATTGTTGACTTGAAAATGAAGGATTTACCTTCCCTTTTGGCTGTGCAACAGTATATAATCACTGCTAGCATTTCCTTTATTTGTAAGCTATAGTTTTAATCAGCAGCTGCAAAAAACCAAACCAAAACAAAAAAGAAAACCCACCACAAAACAAAAACTTTCATTGAAAAAGTAGTTAATATAATCCATATGATCCTGGTTGCAAACAAAACTTCTTGCATGAAAATCTATCCTCATAGGTATGGATGAATGTTGCAAAAACTGTGTTATGGAATTGCTTGTCAAAATCAGCCAATCTGTGTGCATACTATAGTAATGTGATACATTTTCTGTAGTACCGGCTCTTTCTGTTGCCCTTCAGATAACTACATTGTTATGTCCTATATTTTTGCATCTCCTAGCAACAAGAACAAAGTTTTAAAAAGTTTTATTTTTAGAAGGGCACTGGAATTGTTTTCACAATCATTATATTTCTATGTCGTCTTGCTGACAGTTTATTGTGAGCAACTGAGAAAACTCTTCTGCATGAAGAATAATGAGATGTTAACCATGGGGTTAATGCAGTCATAGAATCATAGAATGGCTTGGGTTGGAAGTGACCTCATTAGGTTCCAATCTACCTGCCACAGGCAGGATTGCCAACTGATAGATCAAGAACTAGATCAGGCTGACCATGGCATCATCCAACCTGTCCTTGAAAACCTCCAGGGGTGGAGCTTCCACAACCTCTCTGGGCAGCCTGTGCCAACACCTCACCACTGTAAAACACTTCTTTGATGTCCAATCTGAATCTCCACCTCGTTTAGTATGAAACCATTTCCCCTTGTCCTGTCACTGTCTAATTGTGTAAGAAATTGTTTTCTCTCATGTTACTAAGTACCCTTTAAATATTGGAAAGCTGCAATAAGTTTCTCCCCACAGCCTTCTCCAAGATAAACAAGCCCCGTTTCTTCAGTCTGTCATTATAGGAGAGGTGCTTCAGCCCTTTGATTATATTTGTGACCCTCCTCTGGGCCCTCTCCAAAAGCTCCGCATATTTCCTATGGTGGTAGCCTTAGACTTCAACACAGTACTGTAGCTGGGGCCTCATGAATGCAGAACAGAGAGGGACAGTTACCTCCCACTCTTCTAACTACCCCTCTTCTGATGGAACCCAGGATACCATTGGCTTTCCAGGCTGCAAATGCTGGCTCATTTAAAGTTCTTCACCAACCTGGACCCCTAAGTCCTTCTTGGAAGGGCTACACTCAAGGGGTTCTTCTCCCACTTTGTATACATATCTGGAAGTACCTCAAGCCAAGTGCAAAACCCTACAGTTTGCTATGTTGAACCTCATTAGGTTCTCAGTATTGTGATCCCAGTCTGTATTTGTATTGTATCTGCTATGAACCTGCAGCTTACATGGCTGCTAGATTCTAAATATTGTGACTCATATGGGTGTGCTAAAATATGATGCAAATACAAAATAGGTACTGTAGCAATACAATTTATACTGCTCAAAGTATTGCATTCAGATATTGCTTCTTGATCTGCAAGGCAAAAGGCAGAGAATGACTGTCATTCACATCACTTTGTCTCTGTAGAGCAGATTGGCTGCATCCATGATGTGGTGTATTCTTTGCTTAGATCACTTTTGAGTCCCGAGACCTTATTAGTTTTTGTTCTTTATATAATTCAGAAAAACTATGGTTCAGCCAAGTGTATGGCATGTTTCCTGAAGTACTGCATGATGGCAGTGCCTGAAGGCAACAAACCTGCTGAGACAGTGCTGGGAGATTGTAAAAGAGCTCAAGAAGCCAGAAGCAATCTCATCCATGCTGTCTGCAGGGAGCGGTCCCTGTAGTGAATTGGCTTCAAAGCTTCACCTAATTCTGCATCAGGAAGACCTATCTGGCTCATTCTAAAAGAAAGCCTGGGAGCTCTGAGATGTGTGGACAGCTATAATAGATCACAGATCTGGAACATGCAAGGGAGCAAAGTTATTTAACAGTATTGCTACACAGGTCGTTATTCTGACTGCAGCTCCACTGATTGAACTAGCTTTTCTAAAAATGTATTTCAGATGCGTTCTTTTTGTTTTGATAATACTTGAAGTTAAATTTATATAGATGTGCTTGTATGCACATGTTTGTGTAAATATATATTTGAGATGTTTTTCCCTTTAGTATCTGTATCAGTGATCAAGATGGGGGATCAAGTGCAGCCTCAGTCAGTTTGCAGACAGCACCAAGGTAGATGGCAGAGTTGATCTGCCTGAGAATAAGGAGACTGCGCGGGAATCTTGTTAGGCTGGACTGACTGGCTGACGCTTCAGCAAGGCTAAGTTATGTGTTTTGCACGTGGGTCACAATAACTTCATGCTAAAGTTTATTGCCTGTGGGTTAGGGGAAGAGTAGCTGGAAGGCTGT
The DNA here is from genome assembly GCF_054131305.1 of Coturnix japonica. Taxonomy (NCBI): domain Eukaryota; kingdom Metazoa; phylum Chordata; class Aves; order Galliformes; family Phasianidae; genus Coturnix; species Coturnix japonica. The sequence goes on along the minus strand of NC_140663.1, from coordinate 50,481,097 downwards.
CTGATGGAGAAGGACTCAGGGGTATTGGTTGACAGACAGCTGAATATGAGCTGGTAGTGTGCTCAGATGACCCAGAAGGCCAACATCATCCTGCCTTCTATCAGAAATACTGTTGCCAGAAGGATTAGGGAAGTGGGTTGTGGTCAGTGGGCCTACGCTTAGGTAGAAGCTGGTGATGGCGACAGTCTTGGAGCCAGTGCTCTTCAACTTCTTTATCAATGATATAGACAATGGGATTGAATGCACCCTCAGCAAGTTTGGGGGACATGGACAGACTTGAAAAGTGGGCCCAAGAGAACCTGATGAGGTTTAAAAAGGCCAAGTGCACAGTGTTGCACTTGGATTGCACAGCCCCAGATATGTGTACAGACTGGGAGAACAGTTGATTGAGGGCAGCACTGTGCAGAAGAACTCAGAGTTCATGGTGGATGAAAAGCAGCACATGAGCCAGCAGTGTGAACTTGCAGCTCCGAAGGCAAAGTGAATTGTGGGCTGCATCAAAAGAGATGGTGGCCAGCAGGGCAAGTTAAATTATTGTCCCCCTCTAATCTACCCTTGTGAGACTCCATCTAAATTACTGCATCCAGGTCTGGGGCCTGCAACACAAAAATAGATGTAGAGTTGGTGTGGGTCCAGAGGAAGGCCATGAAAATGATCAGAGGTCTGGAGCACGTCTCCTGTGAAGACAGGCTGACAGAGCTGGGCTTGTTCATCCTGGAGAAGCTAAGGCTGCAGGAAGACTTCAATGCAGCATTCTGGTACTTGAGAGGAGTTCATAAACAGCAAGGAGACTAACTTTTTACATGCTCTGATAGTGATAGAACAAGGGGGAATAGCTTTAAACTTTAAGAGGGAACACTGAGGTTACATGTTCGTTAGAAAGTAATTCTTTACTCAGAGGGTAGTGAGGCACCAGCACAGGCTGCCCTGAGAAGCTGTGGGTTGATTCTCCATCTCCCTAGGCAGTTTGATATGGTGGTTGGCAGCCCTGCCGACAGCAGGAGGTTGGAATTGGATAGGCTTGATGTCTCTTCTAGCCCAAGCCATTTGAAGATGCTGTGATTCTGAGGTTCTGTTAAGTAATTGTTTCTCTGTACTCAGCTCTGGTGTGGCCGTACCCAGAGCACTGTGTTCAGTTTTGGGCCCTCGCTACAATGAATACATTGAGGTTCTGGATCATGCCCAAGTGAAGCTGTGAAGGGTTTGGAAAACATCACGTCCTAGCTGGAACATCTGGAGAAACTGGGGTTATCTTAGCTTAGAGAAAAGGAGGCTCGGGGAAGATATTATCACTCTCTGCAACTACTTTAAAGGAAATTGTAGAGATGTGGGATCAGTCTCTTCTCCCAAGTGACGAGGCAAAAAGAAGTGGCCTCCAGTTGCACCAAGGGAGGTTTAGGTTGGATATTAGGAAAAATTTCTTCACAGAGAGGGTCATGAAGGTTTGTACTAGGCTGCACAGGGAAGTAGTTGAGTACCATTCCTGGAGGTGTTTAAGAAACGTGGACAAGGTGCTTAGGAACATGTTTTATTGGTAGACTTCATAGTGCTAGTTTAATGGTTGGACATTATGACAATCTCAGAGGCCTTTTCCAACCTAAAGGGTTCTGTAATTCAATGAAGGATCTTTTCATTTTAAACTATTATTGAGATCTAATACATAAAATTTGTTGCAGAAATCAGTCTTCTCCATAGGAAACTCAGATGTGTTTCAGAATTCCTTTTAAAGGCTTGAATATTCATAATATGACTTTCAGTCACTCCTATACTGTCTCAGTGGTGAAGCAGTTCTGTTTGGTCAGCAACAGTTTTGGTCTAAAGAGCAAAAGACTCCTTCACCTTAATTATTCTCTGAGACTCTTAGTCAACATTTTTCCTACTCTCAGAAGACCTACTGTGCAAGTTACTAGAGGTTAGCTTTACTTCTGCTCTGGATTTACGTTAATGATGCATAAAGAATCAAATTGTCTTAAGAGACACTAGAATGTCAATGCAGAGTTAGGAGAGGTGCGTTCTTCCTTTCATTCACTCATCTCTAACACCAGTCAGTATTTGAGCATGTTCTTACATGCAGGCATGTCCACAACTGCACAGCCCTCCTCATCCTTTGTGGAGAGAAGATACTCAGCATCACTATCCTCTTTTCCTATTTTTTAGACAAGATCTGACTACATCCCCGCTACCCTGAAAATGATGAACTATAATCAAATTTAAAATGGAAGTGTTAATTTTGTGCATCTGAATAAGGTCAGTCTTCTCAGCATATTCATTTTCTTTACAGAGGACCATCTAAATACTTTGTATGTGTTATTTCTGTACCTCTGTCTAGTTGCTAAATTAAAGGGGATTATAGTGATGAGAGCAGAAAAAGATTATGAAGACTAAAGTTATCGTATAGAGAAACGAGGAAACATTCAGTGATGTTCTCCACAATTTGAGGAAATGAGGGAGGACGTAGAAACCCTATGTCCATTGCTCTCTTTCTGTAGAAAGACTGCACCTTAGGGGATAGTTTCTGAATGAAGAGTAAAGGGCTATCCAAATAACAGGTCAGTTTGAAGTCATTCAACTTGCTTTCAGTGGAGGACTGGACTAGATGACCTCTGGAGTTCCCTTCCAACTTAAATTATTCTACAGCTCAACTGAAATGCTAACTCCACACGTGAACAATTTGGATTCTATAGTAAGAGCTTTTGTCAGTGTCTCCTCTTGAGGATAATTTCTACAGCTTTGGTCAGCGTTGATGATAGCTTTCGTACTCCATGTGTAATGGTGTTAAACTCTCATGCCATTCTTGTCTAATACCGACATTAATCTCTATAGCTGTTTTCCAGTGTTCACGAATACTCCTATGTGAAATAACCTAACCCATAGCTACCTTCCCTACTTAAGAGCACTTGACAACACATTATTCTACAAGAACTTTGCTTCTATGTCAGGTAAAGGGAAGGAATCCGGGGGAAGCACCTTTCAATTCAATTTATATAGCACTCACTCAGCATTATGAAAGCCAAGGAAGACAGACAGTCCTTGTAGCATGTCTAAATACTGTAGCACTTAAAAAGTAAATACTGAGCCTTGACACACAAGGATTCCAGCAGGAAGGTTTCCAAAAAAGAAAAAAAGAAAAAAAGAAATAAATCTTGCTGTGCTGCCTAATGCATTTTGCATGCAAGGAACTGTTGAGAGGCTGGATAATGCAATGGACTCAGTAAATTAGCACTGGAATTTTGGTGAAGGCTGTGTTCTCTATTGTCAGTCACAGCCATAGGTATATATTTGTGTGTAGTGTTTTTTTTCCTATTTGCTAATGCCTTGATTACTCCAATATGAATTTCCCAGTAATTCAAGAAATCTTTCTTGAATTAGTTCTTCTGTTTTTATATAAATTCAATACAAATACTTCTGATTTTAGTAATATTTAGGATATGTGTAGAAATGAGGTGTGTGGTACTTGTATAAAGAATCATCTTTGTCCTTTAATTATGAAAGATTCAGTCCCTATTTGTTGTTAATTGATGCAGGTTGAATTAACCTTAGTGTTACTATATTGAATTACGCTAGCTAACAGTTTAACCTGGGATTCTCTGCGTGTTTCAGTTTGTAATTGTCTGCATTCATCATTATTCAAGTACAGTGCAGTAGGATCACAGCTGGAAGTTATGAGGATTTAAATCAAGTTACCTGTGGCTGCTTACAAAACTGTAGAATCACAGAACCATGGCATTGCATTTGAGATGGACCTCTGGAGATTGTCTACTCTGACACTGTGCTTTAAAGAGTCATCTAAATAAGGTTGTTCAGGACCACATCTAGCTGGGTTTTGAGTATCTTCAAGGATGGAGGCTCCACAGACTCCGTGGTTGTGTCCTTACCTGGTACTGAGCAACCTGGACATGCTCATAGTACTCCAGATATGTCTCACAGGTACTGAACAGTGGGGAGAGATTCCAGGGAGAACTCCTTGCATTCCTGATGCTCTTAAATACAGAATAATTTCTCATCCTTGCCTTCTAGACTGCCCCTTCCTAAAAAGCCTGTATCTACCCATAATGTCATTGCTGCAGGAAGGTCCCACCATATCACTCAGCGTACTTTGCTTGCCAGCCCCACTTTCTAATTTATTGGTAGTCTTTAATCTCCTTATGTGAAATTCTCATGACCAGTTTGACCAGCCTGTTGGAAATGGCAGTACTTTATAAAAAGCAATTGAAAACTGCAACAACGATTTCTATCTCCAACTGAAAAGTAAGTAGCTGCTTTGAGTGTGCTACTAATCCCCAAGTAAAATAGACCTTTAATTTGAGATTTGCAGGCTAAATTATGAGGTTTTTGAGAAATATATATTTTCTTTTTAGGATAGGACATTTCTTCATAGAGAGATGTGGGTTCTTTTGTCAGGGAGGAACACTTCATGTAATAATTGTTTCTCCTGGGCAAAACCTGCTGATGAATCTTTAATCCATTTCCACATTAGAGTAGCTTTCTACCCTGAGGACTGAAATAAAGTTAAGCATTACTTATGAGTAAGCATCTAAGTACTTTAGATGGAAAGTGAAATAGCAGCATCAAAATTGGCAAGAAAAGTGTTAGATGTGTTGCATATGGTGCCCTGCTTCTGATTTGGAGACCACTTTGTCTTCCATAAGAAGATACAAGATGGAAGAAAGAGAAATAAATAGTGAGCAGACAAATGCATGGCTCTTGAAGGTGGAAGAAGCCATGGTATCCTCACAGGGAGATCAATGATGCAGCAACATATCAATGCTCCTTCCAGCTAAGAATGATATTCTGTAATAATTTCTTTGCATTTGAACCTTAAATTCAGGTTCAAAATAAATGTAATAAAGTTGTGGTCTGAGAGTAAACCATGATTCTGGGGCAAAATTGCATTACTACTGAATGATTCTGTACCACAGCTACTACTACCAGTTTGCCATGATCTCCAGGATGTTCATAGTTCAGTGATTTGGGGATCTCAGTTCCAAAGACATCTTTAGTATTCATGGACAGTATCTTGTTAGTCTTCTGCTCTGTGCAGACCGAGTCAGGCTGTTTTGCTCTTTGACTGTGTAGAGTCCTGAGTTAAACTATGGAGTCAAGAAATTCTAGTGCTATGTGCTTCTGTAGGTGAGGAGCTGGAGTACAGCTGAGTTTGGAGAATTCATTACAAAAATAGGTCTGAAAACAGGTATTATTCATGGGTTGCAATTGAATTGATACAGTGGCCAAGGTTTGTCTTTCAGTCACAATTGTGTTTGGTTGCAGCTGTCACTTCTTAAATGGTAGATTTTTCTTTCTCCTCATGTTAATGCTGACATAGTGGAGGCTTAGAACTTTACTACTCTGTTATGTTGTATTCTTCTTTGATATTAAGTGTTAAAGTTTCAGTCATTCTTTCTTTTGAGCTTGAAAGGAAAAAAAGTGAAAGCATCTTACTTTTCTTTGTCTGCAACCACACTACTGTCCAGATAGATCTCCATTCCTGCAGTAGTGTTGCTTACAGCCCTGCTGCCTGGAAACTTCTAGAAAGCTTTCATTATCAGACTACTAACAGAATTTTCCTAGAGCTGCAGCACATATTGAGTGAAGACATAACAGAAGGTGTCAATCCTATGGGCCTTGAGAGCAGTTAGCACAGTTGCAAGGCAGAACTCATTTTTGCTGTCAACTTACTAGCTATTTTCTGTCTTATAGATAGGGCTATTTTCTTGTAACTTATTGAGAAACAGTAAATTTGGTAGCATTTGAAAACTACTGTATTGTTCCTTTAAGGTGGTTTCTGAGGAGGATCCCGAATCCTTCCCTCAAGCCATGGTACCACAGAATCACAGCATCACAGAATAGGTTGGATTTGTAGGGACCTTAAAGACCATCCAGTCCCAACCCCTGCTGTAGGCAGGGCTGCCACCCCCCAGCTCAGGCTGCCCAGGGCCTTATCCTTGAATGCTTTCAGGAATGGTCTGAGAAGTCTGATACAGTGGGGATGATTGAAATTATTCAGACAATGTACAAGCAAAAGGAGCTTTAGGTTTGTTTCTATGACATGTTCTTCAGTGTGAGAGAGGGAAGAGTTTGGTGAGGGAGAAGATGATGTTGTCCTTTCAAAATGCTATTTCTGCTTTAACAACTTTAGAAGTGGAGCATATTAGCAATGGAATGTTTATCTAAATAAAGATTTATATTTATCTTTTATTTCACTATGCTGTCTTTATGGTATCAGACTTCCCTCTAGTCTGGTAAAAAATCTGTCAAATGGCCATGAGCTTTCAGAACTGGAAGACCACAAAGCTTCAATCCTCTTATAAAATAAAAAGCTGACTATCATGGAGTAAACTCCTTATAACCTCACTTTAACAGTATTTTAAATGAGCATTAGAAAAACACTGGCTAAGATACACAGCTTTTGTCTTTAGGTTATTTATATTTTGAGTTTGATGAAAAACTGTGAAAAATCTTTCTTAAAGGATGGATGCTACATTGACACAGAGCCAAAGGGGAAGCTTTACAGCAGAAATTGTTCATTGACTCTGTGACTGCAAGTGTGGAAAAGTAGAAAGAATTAGATAACATTAATTGAAGAAACATAGCAAAGCCAAGGAACAGGATTGGTGTATAAACAGCTTTAACTGTATGTATTCATCTCAGTTGCTCTGAAAACAAACAGAAGATTACTGGGATAAGATTAACTGTAACAAATGCAAGAAACTGTATGAAGCGATTGGAAAAGCTTTTTATAGTAGAGCAGTTAAATCTAGTTAATTGTGTTTGATTTTTGTTTTCATAATTACTTCCATTGTTCCACCGAACTCCTGCTGGATGGCCAACATAGTCGAGCTGTCATGCCATAATTGGGGAAAAAACAACAACAAAACAAAGAATTGAAACCGAATACCAATGTGATTAGTGTTGTGTTACATGCTTTAATATACGTGCTGCTCATATTGGTTAAGAGCTGCCTCACGCTTAGCTGAGGAGATAATCCTTGATTTAAAACAAAGCAACCACTCTGACAAGGTAATGCGGTTAATGGAAGCGTTTAACCATATGCAAAGATAATGAAAGGCTTTCAGCTCACTGTTGTGGAGTGGTAAGGAGGTCATGAGTATGCTTTTGCAACGAGAAACCCAATTTATTTTAATTCCCACTGCGACCTCTCACACAGGCATTGTCCAAGCTCTTAGCCTCTTACAGCACGGTTAGTAATAATCAAGCTGGCCTGAGGTTGCTGCGTTGCTGACTTTTGATCTGTACATGTACAGTAGGTTTTATGAATCTTGAATTTCAGAAGTGTGGAGCATCTGACTGACAGCATGACATACATGATGGCATACATACAGCTGACTGCTGTGGGTATGACTTATTTCATCAGATTTCTAAAAAAATAATTACATCATACCCTTGGAGCATATTCAGTACTTTAAAAATTGAAGATGAATACCCTGAAATGTATATGCCTTCTGTGTATCTGTGGTAGAGGGAGAAAATCTGACCTTCCCTGGAAGAGTGAAGACCATATTTAAAACTATTTATCTTGAACTGCTGGCACTGGGCAATAAATTAAGAAATCATAGAATCATTAAAGTTGGAAAAGGCCTCTAAGTCCAACCACCTGCCCGTCCTCACCGTGCCCACTAGCTGTGTTTCTCAGTGCCACGTCCACGTGGTTCTTGAACACCTCCATGGACAGTGACTCTACCATCTCGCTGGAGGTTGCATTGGCTGTTAGGTGGTTGGACTGTCTCAGCTACAATAAACTGCATTTATGACCCCCTGGACAAATTGGAGTGTGGAGGAATAGTAGATGCTGTAGAAGAGGTCTGAAATGGAACAGTGAGCTGATATGACAGAAAGGAACAGCACTGCCATGTTCCATGCTCAGCCATTGCTCAGCCAGTGTTGTCACTTTCCTTTCATGACTAACATCAAGCTGACACCTGATGAATTGAAAGAAATACTCAGTCATGAACTGCATTATCTTCTTTCAATTTATATGAAGATGTCATGTTAGGTAAAAAAAAAAAAAAAAAAGTAAAATGTATGAAAAATAAATGATTGAGTCAAAAGCTTCTGTTTTTAGCAAGGCATTTTCTTTATCAGTCATGGACCTTTCATAGAATTGCTTATGTAGATTTTGTGCATAATGCATTGTCTAGTTGCAAAAAAATATTCAGCAAGTGTGGTGATTCTATTCTCTGAAAACTAATATCTAAGACTCAAGAAGCATTTCACTGCCTTTGGAAATTGGGAAGATAGGTAGAAACTTCCTTTAAAATAGCTTATGGATCTTTTCTCTTTTAAAGCACTACAAAATGAAGTACTTCAGCATTTGCAGGGTGATCCATCAAATGCTTGCATATCATTCCATGATTTTCCTGAATACCTTCCTAGTGAGCTGAAAGATGTGCATGAATATTCAGAATGGTCTGGCTGTGTTGTTTTTTTCCTGATAAATCACAGTTTACAGAAGATTGAATATCCCACATTCCAACCTTTCTGTTGCTACTGAATTGAGAATTTAGTGTTGCTCCTTATACTTCTTAACTTTTTAGGGTGCTTTATATTCATGGGACAGAAAACCTTGATTTCATCATTCTCATTGGCCTATTGACCTCAACTCTTTGAAAGGATAGATAATAGCAGGACAAGGGGAAATGGATTTAAGGTGAAGAAGGGAGGATTTAGGTTGGATGTCAGGGGGAAGTTCTTTACCAAGAGAGTGGTGAGGTGCTGGAACAGGCTGCCCCATCCCTGGAGGTGTTCAAAGCCAGGTTGGATGGGGCCTTGGGCAGCCTGGTCTAGCATTAAATGTGGAGGTTGGTGGCCCTGCTTGAGGCATCAGGGGGTTGGAGCTTCATGATCCTTGAGGTCCCTTCCAACCCCAGACAGTCTATGATTCTATTTAGGAAGTTTGTTTTCTTGGGTATTTAAAAGAATACATTTAAAAAATCGATTATTATTATTTTTAATTTGCAACCTGAGGATGAATTACTGCACTACCACTACTAGAACCCTCAACTGTGTAGTCTGAGTGTCATTATCCTGGAAATTTGTACCACCTTATTTGTAATAGCATCATTTCAGGAACATTTAGTGTTGATTCTATGGGTTTTACAGGAGTATCATGTGACTAAAGCACACTGCATTGCAAAATATTGCTGTGGAAGAATAACCCTACTTGTGAGTTAACTACTTCTAAGATTATTTTCATATGCATTGATTGATGCTAATGGTGCACTCCATGATGTTACAGGGATGGAAAAAAAAATGTAATTTCTACTTCAAGTAAATGATTCTGTGTAGTAGTTTACAATATATATACATATAGCAAGTGTAGAACACAAAACCCAGGAGAATTATCTGTGTTTTCAAGTAGGCATCTAAAGGAATCTCTTCAGAGTAGTTGTACCAGCTATGTGATGTAAGGAAAATAAATGAAATGTAATCAGTATCCAAATGGAATGAATAAAGTTAAGAGTCCTCTGCAGTTTATCTACCAAATGTGTGTCTCTGTTCAGCACAGTGTCTCTATTACCACAGCTGCTCATCTTAAGTCTGTCCACATATTTTCTGCAGAATCTCTGTGGTGAGGCATTCACTCAGGTGAAAAGCTGACACAATGGAATGCTTTTTGTGCTGGCTCTGGACAAATTATCCATTTTATCAGTTCCAAGGTCAGGAGTGCTACCACGTCTTTTAAACTGTAGTGGAGTAAAGTGGGCTCTGTTGAACATTTGAGGAAGAGCTGTAAGTTTCTCTGATTACTGCAGCCTGATATCCCCAAGCAGCCAAGTTCTTCGCATCAACTTTCTTCTCTTGTCTATAATTCTCTCTTTTCTTTTGCTGTAATTGGATTTCAGAAATGACTTTCAGGGCAATATACACAGACTTGTTTAGCATAGACATAATTTAGAGGCATGCAGTAGTTATTGTTAATATTGTTAAAATATTGTTGAACTTTGTAGAAATGCTTTAATTACTGATTTCAGTTCTAGCGCTAGTTAAAGATGAACCATAGGGTGTGCTGGGAAACTCCTTGTTCTGTTTCTGTCTATGCTTCTTTCCCTATCATGCTTAAGCACCAATTTTTAATATTGGGAAGCAGAAGCCCTTTCCCACAAGGCCTGAACTAAACTTTTTCAACTTAATCTCTCCCTTTTCCAACTCTTCAAATTTAACACCAGCCTTCCTGTACTTGCCTCCCTTTAAATATGTATCTCTATATATGTATATATATGTCAATCTTGCTGTATGCATTTATATAAAGCAAGGTATGTATAACATGTGCTCTGCATGCCTGCACTGATGTGGGAATATTCATTTTCCTGCGAGTAAATATCCCTAGATTATTCTGCTATGCTAAGCACATGAAATGCATATAAATTATTTTAAATAAATCAAGATCCTATTTTTGCCTGTAAAAATGATGATGCTTTTCAAAATCTCCTTTTATTATAGCATACAGCGTGAAGATCCTCATACCACCTGTTTGTGACTAAGGAATCTTGCTTGCCTATTTTTCTTTCCCTTCTCTTTCATACAGTTCATCAGCATTGAGCTCTTTCAATGCACTTAGCAAAGTATCATTTTAATAGCACCCCTCGCCCCCTAGACTTTACCTTTCATTCATTCTTCAGCCACTGTCTTGAGTTCATGACCACCTGCAGCCACCTCATTGACTGAGTGGTGTGGCTTTTGCTCTTCGGAAGCAGGTGAAGGAATACACGTGGATTTCTCTTATCTGTCCACGGGCACCGCCACACATAGGCATCAAAGAATCAAGAATGTCTTTAGAGTAAATGAGAAGCAAATACATTAGAAATAGAGGTGACATCTCTTTGTGAGATCAACTCTGTGTGTGTTTAGATATTATGATATGTAATGTTGATGGTCCTGTAGGGGACTTCTGAAACTTGTTTTATTATTAAATAGTTATGGGTAAAAATGAAATGAGTACTGCTTTGCAATTGCAAAAGCACAGTTTTTGTCTTTGATCTTCTAACTCTTTAGGAATACTATCTTGTTCCCCATTTCTGTAGAGAGATAAGCTGTTGAGACATTTTTTCCTTTCCTTTTCAGGAAGTAATATGTGGGAGGCTGTGGACTATTTGCTTCCAACATAGGAACAGCGCTGGGTTGGGAATCTGAAACTCCTGAGAGAATGCTGGGAATCTGCAGAGGGAGACGGAAATTCCTGGCTGCCTCTCTGACCGTCCTCTTCGTGCCAGCCGTAACGTGGATTTATCTGTTTGCTGGGAGCTTTGAAGGTAGGAGGGGAGTAATGGCTTGGGGGAGCGTGTGTTGAATGATTTGTGTCGGAGCAGACAGACGTAAATCAGTCATCACTGGTTTTATTTAAATAAGCCTGTTTGATTTGTACGGGAAATGGCTCCCAACATGCACATTTCAACGAAGCGCTTTACCTTACCACATTCTCACTGCTGAGGAACAGGTTATTGCTGTTCAGTTTTCCTCTAACCCTTGAACTTACATGAAGATGCAAACAAAACTCTGATTTCCCCTTATTTATTTGTCCTCTCCGTTTTCTGATCCTTAAAGGTGGATCTATCTTGTACACTGTAAGATTTTACTTCAGTTAAAATTATTGTCTTATTTTCAGTTCTTCTCTTAATTCTGTTTGGAAATGTTTAAAAAGATACCCGTATGTATTCTGGGCACTTTTTACACAACTCTTGCTTTTGTGGATGTGTGTGTGAGTCTTCTTATGTATGGATGGTATGGATCATGGTGTTTAATTTGGGGATATGAAGCAGAAAGTGTATCTAGCTACAAGAACATAGAGGGTCTGCAGGAAAATCCAGGAAAACATGTACTTAGCATGGTTCTATATGTGGTACACGCTGCTAGGTGAGGGTCACTCAGCTGCAGGCTCCCTCTTGTCCAGTGGCCTCATGGCCTCATTGAGCCTCTGCTCACTGAAATACGGAAAAAGGTGGTTCTTAGTTTGTGGAATGGGATGTGGTGTGGTGGAACTCTGCTCTGTGAAGTAAGCATAGCAGTAAAGAAATCATGAGATTTCTAAAGGGCTTTTACTCAGTGCATCCGGTAGCTCACATTGAGGTTTAACAGAGCTTTCTGAACAATTTGCCATCTTCTAACAGTTCTGCACTCTTACCATGGTGAAAATAGGTGTAGCCCTGCCATGCAGATTTTGGTGAGTGTGACATGCAGGCTCTTCTTCATTGCTGGTGAAAATCCATCACTAATAGTGATTACTGTGTTGAAAATGTGTTACGGTTGAGAATTTGCTCTCCAACAGTTTTGTTGTGATCTTTGTATTGATTGTAGTTTCCATGGAAACAAATAGGGTGCATTACTTTCAGAGCAAGGTGACTGTCTCGCATTTCCTAAGCAGAGCATAAATATGCACAGCCTGAACAACACCTGGCTGAGCAGCTAGTAGAGTGCCTGGGAAGTGTTCAGCCTCGGACTTGCTGTGCAACTAGTCTGCCTTCACCTTACAGAACAGTCAGTATGTCTCTGTGAATACCCCTGAGATCTTCTGTTTTCATTTGGGATGTTCTTCTACAAGAGAAGACATAAAAATAGTTGTATTACTTCTGAGTCCTCTTCCTGTATAGGAAATATGTCCAGGTACTAGATTCTACCCATTTGCTTCTAGTGCTATGCCCTGCTTTAAAAGCTGAATTCTGTGAAATGGTTTAGGTTATATAAATACCTATGTGGCTGAAACCTGCAAGCACATGAGGCTATTTTCTTGCCATTCACCTTGTGTGAGGACTATTAGTTCTGGCCACTGCCTCTGTGCTTATTGTGCCAGAAGGATGAACACAAAAAATCAATGAATACCGAAGTCATATTTCTTTATAAAATCAGTTTGAATCCAGGTCCCTGTGGGTGGCCATTGGGTGTTATACCTGGGACAGCTCTCCCTTCTCTGCATTCTTCAAGCAGAGATCTTCAAATTTGTGTATGTGCATCGACTTGCGCCATATAACTGGTACTTTTTATCATCAGACTCGAAACAAGCAGTACTTTGCCTTTTCAACTGTATATCTGATGAACTTTTTCTCTGTTCTTAAAGGAGTCCAGTGCAGTTAGGTGAGATTAGAAAATGTTGTATCCCTCATTACTTGTTAATAAACAGCTTTTTGTTGTTTTTATTTTATTTTTTGAAGGTAGAGAATTTCATTTCTGGCAGTACCTTAAAAAAAAAAACATTTCTTAGTTATCTTAACACGAGGAAAGGTGTTTCATCCTTTAAAAAATTGTTCAAACACAAAAACTGTTCAGCTTACAGTCTGATAAATTTTAAAATTCATTGTTTTAAATGTCAAGCAAGCTTCTTTTATGTAATCCTGGCTGAGCATTTTGTGCCTGGTTTCAGAACAAAATTGGATTCCAAGTTAAATTACAAGTAAGGGCATCTAAAGATTTTCAGTGTATGCTGCATGCATCTCTGAATTAGTTGTATGTCAGGTACAAATATTTGCTTATGCAAATTTATTTGGTTACTTAAAATTCTGCCTTAATGGGCAGTAACTCTGTGAGCTCATTCTAGAATGAAACACTTATGGGATTCACATAAAACTGAAAATATATGGGGTGCTGGCTGCATACTTGAACAGCAATGATCTAGCAGTCAGAACAGTACTGATTTTGTTTGATTTTTAAAAGCTGAGCAAATGCAGCCCTCACCTTTTTGTTTTTAGAAGAATATCATGCTGCCTTATTGTAATGACTATTTTAATTGTGTCCACAATTGTAAATGGAGTACAGCTTTAAACTCCTTCTTGTAGAATCCTTTGTTTTTACAGAGGGTTCAATACAGATCTTGAAATTTGCTTCTACATGCTATTTGAGGTGACTTAAAGCTCTCAGCATGAATTAATCTTAAATGAAACCAGGGAGCAAAGCCCATTACCGATTAAGAAGCCTTGCATTGGAAAAGGACTGCAAGCGATGTAAAGTCATTAACTCTTTCCTCTATCTCTCTGTGGATGTTTATTTGATTCTATTTTATTTTAATATTTGGCTGAAAAATGAATGAATCTCTGTTTATTGGTAGAACACTGGGGTAAGTTAAAGTATATATTTAACCAAATAATAGCTAGCATTTTCCTAAGCTTGTACTTATAATGGCCGGAGATTTGAAGACATTCTTCAATTTATTAGACTTCTTGTGGGTTTTTTTTGTGCCACTTTGGTCCACATGATTAGTTTATGTTCTAATGTCTTTATGTGTTAATGCATACTTGAGTAAAAAATGCCCCAACAGCGTGGTACTTTGATTTGAAACCAGCAGGAATGGAGAGTCCTCTACAGCTTCTGGCACTAGGTGTTTCTGATTAAACACAGGTGCTGCTATGAGTTTTCTTTCCAGTTCCTCTGGTTTCAGATTCAAGTAAATGGTTTTCGTTACGCTTTTCTCCACCAGATTAAAGGGACAGCCTCACTGAATTCTTAAGGTTGGAAGTGACTCCGGGAGCCCTCCGGTTGAACTCCTTGCTTAAACAGTGTCAGGCCAGATGACTTCCAGTCATATCTTGTAAACCTCCAAGGATGGAAACACAACATGGCTGCTCTGATCAACCTTTGTCACTGCTGTCTGTCTGCTGGACTGTCATCAAGTGGGAGAGTTTCTTGCTGTATCTATATTCCTTTGTTAATGGCTGGTGGCTGATATCACTCAACCTGCACAGTGTATCTCTGTGAAGAGCCTGGTTCCACCTTTCTGCATCTGCTATGGGTACTGGGGCTGTGCTATAAGTCTCTTGGATCATCTTATCTCCAAGTTGAACAAACTTGGCTCTACTGGGGCAAGCAGTTAAGCAACCAGACAGCTTCGAAGTTCTACTTCATTAATGTTTTTCTTAAATGGAGGACCCCAAACTGGACACAATATGCCGGATGTGGTCCAGTGAGTATGAAATCAAGGGAAATGGTCACTTCCTTCAGTCTCTTTGCTATGTTCCTGTTGATTGTTCCCAGCTTGAGTTGCTGTCCAGGCACACTACTGGGTCATACATAATGTAGGGTCCAGCAAGACCTCAGGTCCTCCCAGAAGGACCAGTCCCCAACTTGGATAGAGGAATTATGTTAGAGACATTAAAAAAAATTGCACCTACTGGTCTCTCGTATTCAGAGCTATAATCACTACATCACAGGAAGCATTCAGGTTGGGCATGTCTGATTTACCCTTTGTAAATCCATACTAATTTCACTGTCAAGGCTCTGTGTGTTTCCTTTTACAGGTACTTACATAGCACAGTTGAATCACCTCTCAGTAGTGGGTTGGTTTTTTTTTCTTCCACTGAGATAAACCAGTTTAGGTAGCTGAGTTGTCATGGCAAAGAATTTTGTAGTCTTTTTCTTTCTGCAGTTGTTTGTTTGTTTACTTGTTTCAGAGCATTGGAATCAAATGTCTCTTCAGTACTTAAATCTGCAGTGTTGCATCTTTATGTTATTTGTTCTTGATGCAATTAACAATTGCATTGCTGCCTCGTTTTCATATATCTAAGGGCTTCAGTTGTTAGTTTGCGATGGCGTAGCGGTGAGTCCACATTTAAAAACCTTCTATAAGTGCTTTATTAGTAGATCTGTAAAGGAAAATATACCCCAATGTTATCAGTTCCCTCGGTGTGCTTTTCAAATAGCCTGAAAGTCTATAGAAGGAAATTTTGTTTTCATTTTGATTTTTGTTTCTGTTATCAGAAATTATGACGTCTACTCTGAAAGTAATTCTTCTCTTATTATGTTTGCCCTCAGCATCAGGGGCGGATGTTGATGGCATGGAGTAGAGGTTGAACCTTCCCACCAATATCTCATTACATGTTGTTGCCGTGTGACAGATGGCAGCAGAGGGGCAGTCTGACAAAATAGTGTGTGACATGGAAGTGCGTATGAAACAAAGTTGTGTCATTAAATTCCTCCATGTGGAAAAAATGGGACTCACTGACATTCATTAATGCTTGCTGAACGTTTATGGAAGACTATGCAGTGGATGGAAGCACAGTGAGGCGATGAGTAGTGTGTTTCAGCCATGGTTACAGCAACTTGAAAGGCAATCCAAGTTCTGAACAGCCGTGCGGATTTTTATGACTGTGGCATGCAGGCTTTGTTTATCAGTCGTAAAAATGCATAGATAATGGTGGTGACAATGTTGAAAAATACTGTTTTGTAGTTTTCTGTTGTAGTTTCCATGGAAATAAATAGAAGGCATTACTTTCGGAGCAACCTATGTACAAAGCAATCTGCTGCATCGCAGCTGTCACTCAGAGACAGCCTTGGAATATTTATTGGAGGTTTCATTATCCAAGCTGTGACAGCAATAGCTACTAAAAGCCTCATTAATCAAGTATAAATGTCTATTAAGGTTGTGAACTGGAATATTAAGGAGGATTTTGAATATTATATAGCCTGAGAATGTACCTGGTTACTGTTGTTGTTTTTAACGATGCGCAAGGGCACCATAATTTCAGTTATCAGTTACTTTGAATGAAAAAGCTAATTGTTCCAATATTCTTAAATTACATTCAAAAGGCAGTGCAATAGAGTGGGAAGGGTAGAGTGCATTTAGAAAAGAGGAAACTGAAGTAATACGTAATGAACTTTCATTAGAAAATAGTTTAACCAACATTCGCTTCAGAGATGGTATCATTTTGCCATATATATACATAGCAGTTTACTATCCCCTCTATTGTGGAGGTCATGTAAAATTGGATACTTGGAACTGTAATTTGATATCACTGATTCCTCAGAGAAGTGTCCACTGTGGCTTTGCACCCTAAACACTTTCACCATCTCCTCCATCTGACAGGATGAAAATACACTGGAGTTACCAATCTCTGTGTGGCGGATCCTTTTGAGTTTGGAAGCCCTGAAGTGTCTATTTCAGGGCTTCTGTTTAGAAAATGTGTCACAGGAAAGGAAGAATCGATAATGTAACTTTTAGATGAAAACTGGAGAAGAGGTTGTTTGTAATTGGGTAGGGTGCCTTTGAGAGAGATAAAGTTGAGTCTGTTTTTTGTTAGCTGCTGGACTAGCATTGTAAGAGTAAGAGGTCTTCCTTCATTCTTGCTTTCCTGTATTGTCCTCTTTACACTACCGTGTCAGGCAGCTGTCATTCTCTGACAGAGAGTGTACTTCAGTCCAGGCAATCTGTAGGGATGATTGAAACCAGAGTTGGGCAAACACCTCATAAAATACAATAAAGTGAAATGAAGGAAGGCTGCAAATACTCATCTTAGTATTTAAATGGGTTGACTTTGATGCTGTTCATACTCTTTTTGTGTATGCTTTCCATAAATATTCTAGTGAATATGTTAATTGGGAAGACTGTCTAACAGGAACAATGAATATCCAGTTTTAATATTCATGGGAGGCAGATTTTGAAGTCATATTTGTGAATACTTGAATCAGACAACTGATTCTGGGAGTTCAGCTTTCTACAGTGAAGTGCCAAAAGTTTATCACATGATCTGTGTGCGTGATGAAAACTGCTTGAATTTTTAATGCTTGCAATAAATTGCTCGTAGCAAGAGGCAAATAAGTAATTAATTGCTAAAATGTTTATCAGATACCTGGAACCGATGAAAAAATATTAGAAAATAATCCTTTCACAGACAATGTAATCAGAAAGAGGCAAAATCTGAAATTGAGTTTTTTTCATTATGATTTGCACAGTTTGCTTGAATTTTATCCCTTGTGTGTCTCAACAGGATTAAACAAGAACGTTTAATCCAATGTCCATTTACAGTACGAGTTTCAGCCTCTGTATCGATCCTGTCTTTTTAATAAAGTTCTGAGAAAGGAGATCCTGAAAGAATGCCTCTGCTTATAATAAAGATATTGCTGTGGTAAGAGCCAGAACAGGACAGCAGGAGGTGTATTTTTGTTAAGATTGACTTACTGTCTACCCCGTCTACCCCTTCTTGAATCCTGCTTCTGTGTGTATTTCCATCCTGGAGTGGTTTACTCCTCTTCTGTTATTTTTTTAGGAGGTATGCTGACAATTGTCACTTCAGCACCTCTTTATCTCAGCCGCAATCAAGATATCTTACTCAGTATCTCTGCAGTTTTTACCAGTGGATCCCTACAGTGTAAAATCCGTCACCATAGTGAAGACCTCAGGATTACACTGAGTTATGTTGTGTTATCCTGGGAAACTCCTCTTTTGATGAAACACTTGTGATTTGGGTGCATGGAGTACTTACAACGGTTGGTCAAAGTATGCTTTTGACCAGAAGGTCCCTGCTGTGAAACTGGCTAATCTGATTCTTTGCTCGTCGTTTTAGCATACAAATTCAGTATCACCAGAAATAGGTTCTGCTTTACAATATGAGAACTCTTGCCTGCGCATCTTGCAAGAAAATAAAATTAAACAAGCAAATATGAAAAAATAATGATCTTTTCTCTCCGTTGTCTAAAGAAACAGTCTGCTTTTGAGCAATGACTGGAAAGACAAAGTAGTTTCTATGGCAAAGCAAGAATGGCCTGACACAGAGAAACTGAGCCAAAATGTGGCACGGCCATGAGAAGCCTCTGGGATTCAAATGGAGTAGTGATGCCTATCTGGTTTTCTTCTCTACCCCTCTTTCAAGTAAACTAAATGCTTGCGTTCCTGCAATACATTTTAACCTTAACAAAAAATAAGGTCCACTGAAGGCTTAGCATCCAAATGCTGGTGTCAGTGCTGTTTCCTCTTTAGCTTGCTAGAAATTCCCATTTTTTTTAACCACTACATTCTAGTCTCAGGAAATGCCATAACTTGCATTGATTGCTTGTTTTATCAGGTCACTGTATCAAATGAAGCAAACCCAAATTTTCCTTTTGAATAACTTTGCATAGACATTTGTTCTCTTTTGATACCTTTTCTTTCTCTCTCTCTCTTTTTTTTTTTTTTTAAGGATATGCTTTTTGCTTTTTGTTTGGTCTTTTTCGTCCACAAGAGTAAAATAAGCTGTAGGCTTACTTTCTTTCCTCTCTATACACCTCTTGGTTGGATGGATTTTTTTCTTGTTTTTTTGTTTTGTTTTTGGTCTTCTGTTTCTAAGCATGTCTACCAGTTTTGTCTTGGCTTTCTTTATCTTGTTGGCTCCTTGTCTGTCATTTTTCTCAGAAACAAAAAGATCAGAGTGGAAAGGAATTACTTGAGCAGGAACAAGCTGCCAGCTTCTTAGGAACAGCAGTGTATTCTGAACACAGTCTGTGGAATTTCTCAAGATCTTTGCTTCATCTCTTTCTTCCCTGTTCTCTCAGCAAACTTTTGGGGAAAATGTGGGCTGTGAAATTTACATTGTAGAAAAATAAGCTAATTCTTTCCAAGAGGAAGGAACATACGCTACGTTTTGTCAGGGCTGCGCAGAAGACTAGTAGTAGGAGACCTACTTCCTGATTGCTCCTCCTTCTCTGTTTCAGAGATGGGCGCTTCCTGACTCTATAGTAGAAAATGCTTTTCTGCAGACAAATTGTAAAGTAAGATGAACTCAACCATCATCTTTTTTAGAATGCCCAACCCCCCTAACAAGCAGAGCTTAGCTTTTTGAAACAAAATATATGGTTTTATATGTACGCCAGACCTTCTTTGAGTGCTGGAACTAATGTAGCCTGTGATCAATGTCATGCAGCTGATTGATGTTGAAGCTGCTTTTCCCACAATTAGGGTATTTATAAAAACCAGCTCCCATATGGGTCTTCTGGTGTCTAAATAAATCTTCAGCTCATGCTGCAGTGTATTTCTCAATGGTAAAATGTATAGCATCTCTCATCTATCTTACACATTCCTGACAATTGTAGAAGCTTCATTACCTCCAACTTCTTTCCCTCTAACAAAGTCATTTGAAATTTGCCATTGTGTTTTGGGGGTGAACAAGCAAGCAGGTCAACAAATGTGTACAGCCAGAATGGGGGGGAAAAAAAAAACAAAAAACAACCACATAAAATAGAAATATTTTAAAAGATTGGAATAAAAAATCAGCATTTTGATTCTGGTGAATTGAGGTAAGAATCTTACAGGACAGTGTATTGTATTTGTAGTGCCTTTCAGTAATTTTGAAACTTCTATTTTGAATATTTATTTAAAGATGCATAATGCAAGAAGGTGAACAAGTCAAAATGAATTATCTTCTACCAAGTAAAAAATAAATTCCAATAAATACTTCTCACATCATGCCTGATCTTCCTGTTTTCTGCAGATGATACTGTGGAATGGTTTGGGAAAGGCAACAGAGAAAGAAAGATAATGTCCTGATATCAGACAGATGCATTTTACTTATCCTTAGCTTAAGAATAGCAGCATCTTCCATACATCATTTTATCCCCTCTTTGCCCTTTTCAAACTTATTTCAGTTGTTGAATTGTTCCGTTGAGCAGTTATTTCTATCCCTTGAAGTATTGCCTCTCATGTTGCTTTGCCTTCTGCAGTGCTTTTTTGTTGAGACTTGAATCTAAGGGCTTCTGAAATACTTCAGTCTCCTTGGAGAATTGAGTGGAACGCACAACTAACATAACAAAAAATAAAATAACATGGGCTGACAGCAGTCGACTTGGTTCACTCAACCTTTAGACACCAACAATAGGAGGAAGAGTTGGTGTCCTGGAGAATAATATGTTTTTAGCCTGAGATTTTCTTTGTATTTAACAATGATCAAGCCATTTGAACTATCCTGCTATAGCCATTTTTTTCCAGCCTGTAGCACGCGTGCCCTTTTTGCATAGTTCTGTGAAACAGGACTCAAAATGCAGGATGCAACCATCAAAAATTTAAACATTTTCCCCACCCATCCACTCCTTTGTAATTCTCTCAGTTTTTAAACTGTTAAATGTCAGAGTTTGAAGAAATCCATGACATGGGCAGGAGGGATTGACTACAGTTGAAATTACAAGAATGCTGGATTTACCACATTCTCCTAAGTTAGATGTATAGCTCATAGCATAACTTGATTCTATTCTGGTAAATTTATCATTGTTGGTGGTTTTTTTTTTAAGGGTAACAACTTATATAAGCCTAGTTAAAATATTTTGCAGTCTGAATAGTGTTTCATAATGAGGTGTTCTGCCAGTCAGCTTGTAATAACAAGTCTGTATCTGTTCTAAATAAAAGATGCATGATCTGCTCTCTGCATAGTTATTCCTGTCGATGCTCAGTGAAATTACCTTGTAACTTTACACCAACGTACACTTTCTGACACCTGGAGTAGCTTACAAGATTGGA
This sequence comes from Coturnix japonica, assembly GCF_054131305.1. Lineage (NCBI taxonomy): Eukaryota > Metazoa > Chordata > Aves > Galliformes > Phasianidae > Coturnix > Coturnix japonica. The sequence goes on along the minus strand of NC_140663.1, from coordinate 50,459,901 downwards.
TTTAAGGCATAAAGTCCTGAATTGGAAAACCCAAAATACAAAATAAACCAAAGGTATGACTCTGGTATGGTCAGTGCTGCTTGTGATGTCTGTTAGCTGACCTAGCACAGGTACTGTTAGGCAAAAGACTGGCCAGTCTGAGAAGCAGAAGCAGCACTGATTTCTAGGTATGGACTGTTGTCTTTATGTAATAGATTGAAACCAATGCATCTGGTTTCAGCTGCACTGTGGCTGCTGGTGCTACCACAGCATCAATATTTTGCTCTCCCTATAGGAGACTGATGTTGTGGTGGTGCAGTGTAATTTCAAAGGGTGTTGGATGGTATTCTTGTAATATAGAGAGGATTGTGTCTGGAGCTGTAATAAAGCCATAGCCAAGATGATAGAAATACTCTTATATTCTGGAAAGAACTGGAAGAAATTGCTGGTGTAAAAGACATGGAGGAGCTATCTGTTTATGATGTGATGAAATAGAGGAAATACAGTAATTCAGAGGAAGTTGTGTTCCTTTCTTCACACCATTTTCTTCCTCTTCTGTTTCTCCTGGCTTTTGAACAGTTCAGTTGGGAGGGACCTAAAAAGATCATTAGGTCCAACTGCCTGAGTTTTATCACTGATTTTTTCTTCCTTACTTGAGTACATCTCTCCTAGAGTAGTTGCAGCAGTCTTTTGTTTCATTTGTTTTTCGGTGTGGAATTGGCAGACAATTTTTAGGTCCTCCTTAAAAAATGGCACAGAAAGGTTACTGATTTTTTTTAGCTTTTGAAGATGTGTAGATTTTCAGCATAGGAGGGACTATTAACGATCTCTTGTCTCTAATATCTTGCCTAGCACAGGCCAAATTATATTGTAGAGTTGACAGGACAAAGCTAGCCAGTAATCACTGCCTCTGACCCGTGCCTTCCAAATTTAACAGAACTTTACCTCCAGCCAGGTTTCTGAACTTAATTTTAAAGCTGGTGCAGGATTCTAGCATCAGTCTGACATATTATTCCACCTTGTTCAAGGATATGTGCTTTTATTCTTGTCCAAATTTTTCTAGGCTCACTGGAGGAAGTAAAAAATGAGAATTAGATGAGGAAAAGATATTTTAGAAGGATCATTTTAACAATTTCATGTAAAATAAGTGGTCATGACTATGAGATAATTCAGTACATAAATTGAACTCCTAAGAACTATCACCTTGAGAGCAAGAGATGAGAACACCATGGTTAGTAAAACATATACCTATTTATAGAAAGAAATAAATTTACAGGGTAATTACTAACCTTACCGTAGCTAATGGAAACTGGTTACCAGGATGATCCATTGCCACCCCTGTTCAGGAAAACTATTTCCCTAATGTATACTATGTTCTGGGTTTGGATTGCAGTACCCTTTCAGGTGTAGAAAACGAAATCCTTGAGAGAAGGTCAAATCAGATAGTTTCAGCTGCAAGTTAAAAATGTGTATTAACTTTAACACACCAGATTTATTTGAGCACTAATTTGGCAAACAGATTATTCATGAGTTCAAGGCCTCAAAAGTCATGTTTTAGCAACCTTGTAGATTCTCCGAATAAAACGTAACATCGGTGTACACTGTTTACAAGTTACCTTTGTAGCATTAAGAAATGGAAGGCCTTTCATTTTTCACGGCATTAAGCCATTCAGTATTCTAAAACCATACTGAACGAATACCACAGCCTTAATACTTCATAATCAGTGAATTTCCTGCTATTCACTGGATTTAATTTAACCTGACTCAGTGATTTTGCTTGTTAACTTTAGCAGGAATAATATTTTCAGATGACCGAGTGCTATAAAAGTCTACTTTTTATTCCCTACTAATCAGGCTATTATAATGCATATCTCCAGTGATCTACACTGACTTTAACAGAGGTTTCTTTTGGTCTGAAAATGTAATACACACAGAATGTTTTCTAGGGGTATTAACTGTAATGGATTTAGCTATTTCACCTCTTGCTTCAGTGCATTACAAACCCAAGGGTTTAAAGGAAAAAATCTCTGCGGAGAGGTTGCATTTTGCAGGATATTCTTATAGGGAGCCAGTATAAAAATCTGTCTGCACAGCTACACGTAATTATTGGTTTCCAAGGAACTCCAACAAGCTCTCTTTAAAGCTTTGCCAATATACACAGAGGAAAGTAAATCTGAAAACAGCAATTATCTAACGCGTTTGAGTTGGGCTAAGGTATTAGTTGCCTGTTCACATGCACTTGAATGAAGCTGTGATGAATTAAGACATCTTCCTGTAGAATTCAAATGTCTTTAACCAAACAGTAGAAATCTACTACTTATCTCCTTTAAATCATGTGAATTTGTTTGCCCAAGAGTTCTGCTTTGCCTTGCAGTAACCTGACTTCACAGCTGCTGGTAGCGACTCACAGCTTCATTCTGAGTTTCTTGCTTTAGCAGGTTAAATATTTAGGAGCAAAACATACCTAAATTATTTATCTTTTCCTCCTTTCCCAGTTTTAAATATTCTCATATGTCCCCTTTCTCTTCAGCTACCATACTTGCACCTCGGTGATTCGATATTAATAGCAACGATTAAGCAGTTTCAGCTCATCAGAGAAGAGATATTAATCATCATCAGACCCAATGAGAAGTTTAATTTTCTGGTTCTCTTTTTTCACTAAGCTCTGGCGGCTGTCACTCGCACCGATGTCTGCGGGACATTTAATAATCTTCTGAAGATGCATTTCAGTGGTTTCTCTCCTTTTATTTCCTCTGTCAATCTCAGCGAGTTTCATCATTGCAGGCTTTAATTGAAGACCACTGCCAGGAGATGGAAAGAAAATTCTTTCTTGAACAAAGCTGGTTCAGGAACTCATAGCTTTTATTGTATTCAGGAGGCAGATGAATTAAATGCAGATGTTGAAAACTAAGGGAATTGTTGTTTTGCTACATATATCACTATTTCTTCCCTTATAAAATGCTATTTTCTCTCTGTCCTTAGCTCCCAGTTTTCATTTTCATTTTGCTTCAGAAGTATTGTTAGATTTGTGGTGTAGTAAGGAGGTTCAAAATGAATCAGGTGGAAAGAAAGAATCCACATAAAAAAACTTCATAACTTACACCAGGACTGATATGTCTCATTGACAGGATAGCATTATCATGGTGTTAAAATGTCTTTTTCCACCTCAATTGAAACAGCTTCCAAAATGACATGTGTACCAATGAAAGCAGTTATGTAGGGTATTACACTAGCTAATATAGCAATAGCTATTTAAAATGGCATGTCATCTTAGCCTGGCAAAAGTTTTCCTTATAGAGAAGCCCTAAAACTAGCAAAATAATTTTCTGAAATGATGCTCCTACTGTCTGTCATCTTATAGCTACAGTAAAATACCGAAGTCCTGTCTGTATAGGTGCTAATTTGCATCTCTTGCCTATTCGGAGGGTTGTTTTATCAGCTTCTGAGTTGAAGCTCTCCATTGGGAGCAGCACGCTGCATTTTTGTAAGTCAGAGAAGAACAGATTGGACTAAGACAAAACAACACAGGGATCTCAACAGCAAAATGATTAGTTGCCTGTGTGTGCCAGATAGACCTTGTTTCCTATATCATGGATTCATTGCTTGAACAGTGGTGTGGCTGGTTAATTTATACAGCCTTGATGTGAAAGCACTTATGTAAAATACTAAGCAGGTCATAATTGGATGTTGCTGTGCTTGCATTACCAGGTTTTTGAGTAAATTTTTCTGTTGCTTAAGAAACAGGCCCCTTCACATTTTTCAGGATCATATGATGATAGAATATCCGAAGTTGGAAGGGGCCTGTAAGTGTCATTGAGTCCAACTCCTTGCTCCACATAGGACCACCCAAAATTATAACTTAGGAGAGGCTCAGGTTGGGTACCCAAAAACTTTTACCGTAAATCAGTTATTAATTCTGAGTATCTGTGCAGAAAAAAGAGAGGTCCTTAGTCTGACACTTTGCTGTTCTGGGGTGATTGATTTATTTCCTCTTGCTAGAAGATTCTTGTATCACAGCAGATTCTTGTATCCAAAATGGCCTTGGTCTGCGCTGCTCACCTGGGTAACTGCTGTAGGCCTGCAAGTTTTCTAGTCACAGAAGCTACCTGAGCTTTATTAAAAGTGGCCTTTTACAAAGAAGAACTTTGTTGTCATCAATAGCTATTTTTCTACCTTGGGGACTGAAAACACAGAAGGTCTGGAAATCAAATAAAAAAGACATCAGTTTAGAAAAAAATTGCTATTACTGCATTTGCTGCCAGTAAAGGGAGAGCAAAACCTTCCCCCACAACAGGTCTACAACAATTAATAATATTTTTCTCTTGATTGACATAATAGCTTATTTTGCAAATTCATTCAAGAGAGGCAGATATAGAATAATATCGTCAACCTAAGTCAAAGCAAAATGGTATTTTAAAGCATACTGGACTGCAGTCTCAGAACATGAAATCTGGTATACGGTGGAGGAGAGAACATACCTTTATCTTTATTTTTCTAAGTGTAGGATACTGCTTTTGAAAAGAAACAATTTTGCTTAAGGGCAGAAAAGGGATGGAAAAGCTCCTACTTGTGGAAAGCTTACTTGTGGCAATGACAGGCTGGCAGAACTGGATCTTCAGTTAGTGAGAAAGAGGAGGAATCACTAGAAGTGAAGTTTAAGAGCTGTGTTTTTAGTGAGTCTCCCAAGAGAGGTGTTCTAATTGTGTGGTGAAAGCTGAGGAATTAAGGCTTTAGTTAAGGATATAGGAGGTAATGAATAGGAGGAAGGAAAACATCCCGCTCAGGTCATTACCTGTTGGGCATGGCCCTCTAGCCAGTTCCTTACCCAAAGGAGGGTATACCTTATCCTCACTGGTCACATTCCCTGCTGCATCAAGTAAAGGATGGACATTTTCCTTGGTTCTCCTATTTCCACTGATATATTTGTAAAAGGATGGCCAATCTAAATTCTAGTCGGGCTTTTGTCTTCCTAACTTCCTCCCTGCATACCTTAGCATACCTTACCCCTTTAAAATAAAAGAAGGGAAAATTACGTTGGATTTCAGGGGGAAATTTTCATTTAGAGAGTGGTGAAGCACTGACACAGGCTACCCAGAGAGGCTGTGGGTGCCCCATCACTGGAGGTGTTTAAGGGCAGGTTGGATGGGGCCCTGGGAAGCCTTATCTAGTGCCTGATCTAGTGATTAGCAGTGCTATCCATGGCAGGGGGCTTAGAAGTAGATGATCTTTGAGGTCCCTTCCAACCTAAGACATTCTGGCATTCTGTTGTTGATTCTATGAATATAGAAAATCCATCTACTCAGTCCTTTCAAGAGGGAATACAACTCTGAAAAGTATGTATGGGAGAAAAAGAGGAAAGTGAGCTGGAAATGAGGTACTTTTAGTAATGATGGATGGTGCAAAGATTATTTATGGTCAATTTAAGTCTCTCTGACTTCCTGGCAACTCTTTTCATAATCATGTACCCAGTAAGATAACCAGAGGTTCTGTGCTTAAAAATAATGTGAAAAGATTGGAACTTGTTAAGACAGTTGTGCTCTTCCTCTGTACTTTAATCAAGTGCTCCAGCATATTGCAAAATGATCAAGAATTAATTAGAACATTGAAGTTTTGAATAACTTTTTTCCATACATATATGAAATGAAAGAAAAACATTCATGATATATTAAATAAGAGTGGTCCTGTGTGGAGACAGAAAAGTTGGACTCGATGATCCTTATGAGTCCCTTCTGACTCAGGACATTCTGTGATTCTGTGTTACACTTTTAGATGCTGATACTGAAGAAAAGGAAGACAAATTAGAGATGAACTGAAAGAGTCGGCTTTGTCATTATTTCAAGATGGCTGGTTGAACATGAGCATGAGATAATGGCTGTGAGAATCCATACAGGGACACTCTCTTAATGATCCCTCTTGATTATTTATTTGCAAAGAAAACAGCAGAATTTTGTTACCAAGCTGATGGCAATATCAGGGAGATGAGAAAAAAACATACAGGGAGAGCTACCTGTTCCAACAGCAAAAATAGAGTAAAAGAAGTTCAGGACTTTACAAATGCGCTAATACTAGACATTAAAGTATTTTGTCTGAACACGTTTGTTGAGAAAGAAGTGAATCTTAGCACTGTGCTAAAGCATATGGTGGAAAGTCAAACCTCTTTCCTGGCTGATTAAAAGAGAGAACAGTTGATAAATGGTGAAATTCTTAGAAAGACAAGAACTGTACATTAGTACTTAGTACTGCAAGCCAGTTAGACTTTTCATTGTATAGACAAGTGGATTTGAACTGAACAGAACAAGAAACAGCCTTAAATTGCAGCAGTGGGAGATTTAGGCAAAGGTTTACAGGATGAAAAGTGGTTCAAAATGTAAGAAGTGTGAATAGTCCTGATAGATAGACTTGTAGAATCTCCATCAGATGGTCTTTTTCTAAAGCAGGGTGACAGAATGACACATTAAGTTCAGTGTTGGGAAGTATGAAATAAGGCATCTTGGGAAAGAAGAATCTTAATACACAGTAGTGGACTCTTGGTAGTTGGTATTGCACTGGAACTAGATCATGGCCTTTTAATAAATACTACTTAGGAAATCTGTATTTGACAGTGAAAGGGAGTGGATAATGCATGTATGTCAAAAACCAATGGCAAAATCTAGTAGACCTTGCTTCTTATTAGAACGGGAGACTTAATTGTATTTTTCCTTTTCCAGATTGAGAGCTTTCTAAATACACAAGGCGTGACAGAGTTTTTAAGATAAACAGATAATGTTAATACTGCACCAAATGGATTTTATCAAATCAGCAACACACTTAATGGAAATTGGAGGACGGTATCTGTTTATCAGATCAGTGTACTTCTGCCACAGCCTCTCAGTGGAACTGAAGAAAAGGAAGAATCTTTCACTGGTTCTAAGGCAAAATTTGACCTGTTAAAGAAAGGGCTTAAATGGTTTATCAGCATGGGACAACTGGGCCTTAGCTCAGTAACCACGAAGGTCCCTTCTAAGCCTATATGGTACCTTCAAAAATATATTCCTTCTCGTGTTCCAACGAGCAAGCCATAATCTCCTTTGCTAGAGAAGGTATATCATTTGAAGCTTATGTTTGGCTTCTTTGTGGTTTTAAAACAGCATTTTTAAGGATTAAATCAGCAGAGTTGATAATTTTTTTGGTATTACTTGATGAGTAAATGACACCTACTAAGTACTTTTGATCTACTGATGAAAAACACTATAGGCTAGGTAATATTATTGTTATTATAATGAAGTGTTGGGGACTGATTAGTCTCATCAGCCTTTTCAGGCAGGGGAAAAGAAGTGTTGATGGAAAAAAAGGAAAGCTGTTAAGCTTTGGGAATGCTGCTTGTAAGTCTTCTTTTGAGTGACAGTCTCTGTGTAACCTGAAACTACTCAAAGGCACTTGTGTGGGGAAGTGGATGTCTTTCATAGTGGGTGGTTCGCAGAATGCAATTTGTAAAGAAACATACAGCATGTATTGAAAAAGCTCTGATCTACCTTTCCTTTCTTTACCTGACACATTGATTTTTCTCATGCTATGCTTCCTGTCTTGATGGATCATTGAAAGTGTTCTGCAGAATACAGACTCAACTCTGAAAGTTGCTGAGAACCTGTAGCTTCCAATAACTTAGATTTTATTTATGAGGAATTATTGTCCATCATTAAAGAATAAAAAGAGACCCTCAGAAGCACTGCACAAGAGAAGAGTCTGAACAGTGAGGAAAAACATTGTAACATGCTGACACAGGAGGAATATTAAAAACAAGTATAGTTACTGTGTTCATGTTTGACCAAAACTCATGGGTAAGCAGCCCTCAGTCCTGAAAAAAAAATCAAATAAAAGGTAGTCAGATTGTTAGTAAGTGGCCATCCTCTCTTTTCATAATATCATGAAAACTGATCATCACCAGGCCCAATTCAGCCATGGTTTCTGAAGATAATTCTCTGTTACATAGTGCATTTCTCAGGTGGAATTACATGGAGTATCCTCTTCGTCCAGACTTGCACGTATAAATAACATAGGGATCATTTCTGTGCTGATGTTGTGTCCATATATTTTGATGCTTTTTAAAGTTAAGTAGCCTGAAAGCTTGGACCCTGACCTATCTTTTCTTGCACGCTTTTTGCAGTCATGGTGCTAAACTTATGTTGTCTAAGTCTATAGATTTTCAACAGAATGATAAGTTAGTCTCTTTGAAGTATAACTTTACGTTATGTATGAAAGCGAATGGATGGAATCAACTTTCTTTTTGGGCTCACCTCTCTTTTCATAAGTTTCTTATGTTCTTCATCAAATGATTCTTTAGCACTGCAAAACTATTCCAAGCATAGGAGACTGAGTTGGAAAATGTCCTGAATTGTACATCAATAGAATTACTAGCAGCATTTTGATGAGCAACTCGTTTTATTGTTGCTGGAAAAATAAAGATTCTTTCGCTTTTGTGATGCAGGTTGAGTTTTGAGAAACTTATTTTCTTTGTTTCATTATTATTTATAATATTTTCTGTATGGATTTTTTTTAGAAATCTGTTGCTGAATTATAGTCCATAAGATCCAAATTTGAGGATGGATAAGCACAAATAAGGTTTTTATTCACCACATAGACCTTCAGTAACCTTCAAGTTACGAATTAATCTATATGAATCTTTTATTCTAGTTTGTCAAGAGTATGACATGAACATGACAAATGGAATCTTTTATAAAATAAATATGACTGTAGAAATGTTAAATGAAATCAGTATTTTTGAGAGTTTGACTGTTCACAGGGAAGCCGTCCAACCTTTTCACTTTAATACTCTCACACTAATAAACTCCAGGCAGTCTTCAAAAAACAAAACAAGCAGCTTCTCTGGCATTAACCACACAAAGTGAAATAGCTCGTTCTTCTGCTTGACATTTTACATAGGTGGAGAGATGTCTTGAAACTCTTGAAAACAACACTGGGTCCTGTGGTGTAGATATGAAAGAAGGAGGGTGAGAAATCCATTAAGGCTATTACTAGGGTAGTCAGAATAATTGAAGCACTGTAACTGTTGTTACTCAAAGATGGATTTGAGTATTTGTGTTTTTTTCAAGTCTGTTCTATGTGAATTGAGAAATATTTCCTGGTTTCATAATTAATATTTTTAATGTAACTACAGATGTGCAGTAGAACTTTTCTTACATATATTTATCCCTAATCACTGTTCCTAGTGTCTCTGTTCCTAATTCATCGCTGAAAACTTTTTATGGGGATACTACACATCTGTTTGATTTTGCTGTGGACTATGGCATAAGAATAGTTCAGTAAATAACAGCGAAAGCATTTAAACTCTTGGCTGTACTGTGAAGTTACTGGTTCCCTGTTCTTGCTGTTTGCCCTTTTCCAGCAGACACACTGTGTGGTCGTTTTTACCACCTTAAACTGGAGGACAAAACTGAAAGAAATTTCTGGATGTCTCATTTATTTAGATTTTTGTGATCACTGGGGTTCTCCTTTCTTTCTTGCATTGCACACTGGTCTATTTTCATGTTTTCTTGTAAAAGGCTCTTTTCTGATAAATGATGAAGAAAGCAAATATAAAGAAATCCAACATTAAAAATCTTCTTTATCTGTTTTTCCTACTATTGCTTTATCTTACTGCATACCAGTCTGTCACTCTGCCATGCTCTATTGCTTACTTGTGCTCTCATTCATACTCCTGGTTATTCTTTCATGTTTATGCTTGATTACCCTCTCCTTCTTTCAGCCTCACTCAAGCAAAATCTTGTTTCTGTTTTCTTCTTGCAGTTCCACTGGCTCACACTTCCCTCACACTTACTCTTTCCTCAGTGTTTTCACCCCTCTCACCCTTTTAAGCTTTTTGGGTTGCACTTCTTTTTGTGCTTCATTTCATTCTGTCTCTCTATCATACTTGTTCAGTTTTCTCTATTTTATCACTGAATTCTTGGGGGTATATTTACAGTGCTGCCTAATAGGAATAAGGGAGGCGATTCTAGTATAGGTCTAATATCTTTTATGTTTCTCAGTCAGCACCTGTGATGATGTAATCAGAAAATCTTACCCACTGCTAGCTTCCTCCTACATGTACATCATTAATTTTCTTTCTCTCTTTAAACAAATATACACATATACAAAATCCAGTTTGGTTCTACTTTTTAAAATTGATTTTCACTAGAAAAACAATTATATCGTGGAAATGCAAAGCAAAGGAACATTGTACACAGAGTTTACAGTGTGTCCTGTGCTAAACTGCAAAAAATTCTGGAAATGGAACTAAAAGAGAAGAATTTTGAATCCTCCTTTTAAATAGCAGGCTACATCCAGCATGGCTCAATGATCCAGTGATATTTAAGAATGGAGAAGTCATGCAAACAGCTGTGCATGGCTCACCTGTCTACTTCCCGCACTATGTATTCTACTGTTAGAACACCTGCTTAGCTATGGTTAGCATAAAAACCTCACTGATTGTAGTTTCTGTTATTGCACTGGGAATCCATCTTAAATGATAATTAATTATCTGTTTCCTGAGTAAATTTCTCATGAGCAGCTTAGCTTTCTGACCTTTTCTTTAGAATGTTCAACTCTGCTGTACCGCATTGGCTTTATAGGCTCAGACTTGTATACTGATTAGGAGCATTAGTATTTAGGGCTTCCACTGAATAAAATGTGATTCTACATCTTATCACCCAAGATTAACTAGGTAAGTATAACATTTTCAGGTAGTTGAAAATTTATTCAGAAATCCATGCTCTGCTTCTTTTTGCTTAGTATCTATAATTTAGCACACTGGGCTAATGCCTCTCAGAAATGCTGTTGATGTCAGGGGAAGTTTGTACTTACAGTTTAGATAGTTGCTAGACAAATCTAGCATTATTTTACTGTAACTGAGGCTATGAAGAAGTAACAGGCACGATATGACTTTCTTTTCCAAAGAGAAGCATCTCTGTGTCATGTTTACATTGGACTTGGGAGGTAGAGGAAATGAGACACTGGTAGAATAGGTTGAGATGATGTATAATAATAAACAAGGAAAACAATCCACTCATTTTATTAGAGTAACAAATTCAAAGTATGCCTACATCTCATTTAAAAGCACAGTTGGGGCACTACTGTTGCATATCCAATAGCTTCACTTCTTCTGGTTCAGTGGCAGTGTCAATATGTTGGGATTCCTTGCACAGCCAGAGCTGATACAGACTCACTGTGTTCAGTGTCTGAACTAGTTAATGGAAACATTCTTGGTGTGTTTGCACCTCACAGCTGCCATGACCCATCACGGCACTTAAGGGATAACAGCGAGCTGTTGGGACTGTAAGGGAGCTGGAGATCAGTGGAAGAGAATGGAGTCCCATCAAACCACTGATCCATCCAGTCATGTCCCATCACTCAGCCAGCATGAGCTTTCTTCCAGATAGAGAAGTTTGGATTTGCTGCCAGTGAGCACAGTGAGGTCAGTTTCCCTCCTGTCTTCGAGTTCCTGCTGTCAGACATCTGCAAAGCCCCAGGGAGAAGATTCAGTGGAACTCCTGAATTATTTATTAGAAATTACTGGAGTAGCTACTGCTAATAATGACTTGGTGTTATTTTGATACTTGTGTTGGGAAGTCTAAACAGCGATTTGATTTAGATGATACTAAAAGACCTAAATGTTATCATTGGGGTACCTGCAGATATGCCCATTTTTAATGCCTTTAGTGTCAGAAAATAATCTTTTTAAATCATGGAGGTTTTAAGAGTTTGAAATAAAGGTTGAAGTGGAGGAGAGATGTTACTCTTTGTCCCTAACACTTCTGTTTGAGTCTTGGGTTGTTTGAATTGCAGGTAAAGCAAAGTGCACTTTACCTGGGGATTAGCGAGCAATTGGGGCTTGGTGAATGTCTAAGTGAAACTACTGTATGCATGTCATGCCACAGCTGCAAACGGGGGTGCTTCATACAGGTAGAAACTCGCCTGAGATGTACTGTGTGTGAAGTGGCAGAAAGATTTATCCCACTGCTGGGTTGAGAACTGTTTTGGTTAGAGTGGGAATTCTCCCTGCTACTTTACTGCAGAGCCAGGTGGATCCCTGTCCTTCCCACAGAACCATACAGTCACTCTACTGGGTCTTCCTCCATGATGCTGCAACTAAGAACTGGAGCGGACTGAGGTTACAGAGGGAGGTGACTGATGTGTGTGTATTGCCAGCTGAGGTGTCCACAGTTGATATCTCTGGAAACCTTTTGGTATGTTTTTGTTTGTTTTTTTGTTTGTATCCAAGTCTGTATCGTCAAATAAGCGTAGAGCTTTTGAAAAGGAATGAGTTATCAGCTCACTGGAGGCAATGCAGGGAGACAGATTTAGATGCATAAATCAAAGTGGACCTCTCAATTTTCTTGAAATTTATCAGGAAAGAAAATTCAGTGCTTTATTTTAAAACAGTTCAATTCATTTCTTTAATGAGTATTTGAAAATCTTTAACCTTCAGGAGCAATTATTCTCTAAGACTTATCCGTTCTTTCCATTCTGTAGATATTTTTCTTAAATAAAATTAAAAAAAAAAAAAAGAAAAAAAAAAAGGAAAGAAAAAACTGATTAATTGTAAGAAGATGGATACTTAACTGAGCTTCAGGCTTCTCAATGAGGCTCAGCCTGAAGCTGACAAATGTTTCCTCTGACAATTTAAAGGGTTTTTTCTTTTAATTGAGTTTGTTAAAAAATGGACATGCGTTTAAAAATTAGCAAGACAAGGTGATACATAACTGTCATGAATGGATTAAATTCAGCCCTAGGAAAGCTTTCTTACATCCCCATTTTCACTATCAGAAAAATAAATAAAGATTATATTTGACTATGTCTGTGTGAACAGAAAACCCCTCTGTTTGCTTAGTCTGTAAAATAAGGAAATCTAATAGTGAAATGGCAAAAAATTGGCAGAAGGAGAAAAGAATGGATATAATTCCTATAATTCCTCAGACTTCTAAATGTTTTAATCACTTTCAGTCCTCAAAGACTTCATAGAATTTAATTTGACTGATGGAGTCTCTTTGGCTAGAGAGGATATCATTTACAGTATTGTCAATCCCAAATGTCCTAATATCCCGAGTTCTGGATCACAAAATTCATGACATTGAATTTTTAATTTTATTTCTAAAGCAACTTTGCATCTGTTCTCCTAAAAATAAAAACCCTCATTAGTTGCCATTTGGGTTATGAATTATTAGATCAGAATTTATAACTAGATAACAATTTCAGGCTTTGCTTTCACATTGTATGGAACAAGAAATCTACTTACTTTAAAAAAGAAAACTAAAGACTCTTTTTTCCTTGCCAGTCCACATGTGCATTCACATTAATGGTGATTGTCTAATCTAAGCAAAACATGGGCTTGTCATCTCAATTTTGCTGAATTTTGTTCTTTGATCTGTCATACAGTTCTAACAATGATGTGATTTGTTAACTAAAGTATTAGTTGGGACATGCATCTTTTTTGTCAGTTCACTGTCCTTGATACCTACAGCATGAGAACCCAGTGTGCTGCATCTCTCTAACTCCCAAATGAGCTAAGAATGCATTAGTTTCAGACATAGATCTAGGGAGCAGCAGCTCTTAGGAAATTATTGTGATAACCCACACCAGTTTAGCATCTGCGCTCCAATGTGCACATACCAGTGGCTGTCATGATGGCATCTGGCAGCTCAGTATGCTCTATGGAATTTGGCCATGGGTATTTGTGGCAATTGTCTGCTTGTTTATTTCCAAAAAGATTATGAATACCTGTTTCCTCTCTTTATAGGTTGCCTTCCAAGTAAAAATGTGTGAAGAGAAACACTTGGGAGTGGACAGTAGGTAATGTGTTAGGTTAGATCTCAAGTAGAGCTGATGGAAGGGACCCATAAAGATCATTGAGTGCAACTCCTATATGCGGACACACAAGTTTTACTGTGGAAAAACACAGTGTTGGCAAAGCCTCAGCCAAATCATAAGGCCCGTGTCCCTAAAGACATTTATTAGGTCAGTGACAGGCTTAAATCAACAGGATTAGTATCAGGCGTTTGGTTGGAGACAGTGCCTCGGCCATGGGGCAGGAGCCACCTGCACTTCCAGCTGCAATTCCTTACAGGTCTCTGTTCACAGCCTTATTTATTTTGCTTACATGTAAAGGATTAAGCTGCATATGTGATTCATGACTAAGTACTTCTTCCAGTTCACTTTGGCCAGGATTTAGGGTTCCTCCATCTTTTCTTAAAGCCAGAGTCACTTGCTGAAATCTCTCTGGCCTTCATTCTTATCTCTCCAGCTTCCTGCAGCTCCATGGACCTCAGGTGATGACAGTCCTTTGATTGCTTCTATACTCTGCCCGTGAATTTTGTCTCTTGACTAAAGCTACAGCCTAGTTCAAATTGTTATATACAGTTTTGCAAGCATTTGGGTGAACTTACATAGCCTTTAATACACAGGAAGTCAGATAAAATCTAATCTTCTCCTCATTAAGGTAAAACTGTGTCCCTGTCTACACTAGAGAAGACTCCACATTGCATAGTATAACCTACCCTACAACTCCTTAGATTAAATGCAATCATCTGACTTGTTAATATGTCACAGCATCACAACCTCATCCAGCACCCAGAGATGCAAAAGTTACAGGAAGCTGTGATTCACATGGCTTTGGACCTCTACATTAGTGCCTCCGGTATCTCACCTTTCACATCTCAGTCTGGATTTTAAACCTACCCCATGTTCCTCAGTTGACAGGTGTCATTCCAGTCTTGATCTGGACTATAGACATATGAGTTCTGCTTTCACTAGATTCAAGCCTTCAGTGTCTTTTTTTTTTTTTTTTTTAATAAAACCTTGCTTGCCTGCATATGCATGTTTCCTTTTTTCTGATCCACATGCACTTTTCCAGTCTTCCCTCAGATTAGTGGCCATTATTGTAATGCACACGAAAATGAGATAGTGTAATGATGGCTCTAGTGGAGATCATCTGTGGCACACTGCTGTTTCTTAATGGCATAAGCAAAATACCTGATGAAAAGTCAACTTGGAAAACAATCTGGCTCATTAAATCATGATTTTGTGATGAAATTGTCCTGAGAGGTGGCTCAAGCTTGGCTAGATCGGGCTGTACCACGAAGACCAGCAGTCCTTCACAAGCATCACACAGTAGATAGCATATAGCCTGGTTTTGACAGAAGCTTCAATGAAGTCTGGACATGTGCATTTCTCAGGACCTGTTATAAAACTTGGTGGAGCTTATACAGATAAGTCAACTCATATGTCACTCTTCTTTTTTATAAGGTAGACAGATTGATCTCTTTAATTGGTGGGGCATTATCTCTAGTCTTCAACTCATTTTCTGTCTCTTTTCTGAACACACTCCAGATTTTCAACATGCTTTTAGAAATGCTTGTAACAGAAGTTGTAACGGTATGAAGTATCATTCTTGACAGTACTACATACAGAGCTACACATATTTCTCTCCTCCTACTCTTTCCTCACCCATGTATGC
Organism: Coturnix japonica; assembly: GCF_054131305.1. Lineage (NCBI taxonomy): Eukaryota > Metazoa > Chordata > Aves > Galliformes > Phasianidae > Coturnix > Coturnix japonica. The sequence continues at coordinate 50,444,438 of NC_140663.1, read as the reverse complement.
TTCCAAAATCTCATTACTTCCACACTTTTCTTTCAGCTCTTGACCCTCTTTCTCAATTACTTGCTCATCTGGGTTTCTAAGTCCCTTCTATGATCATTATTTTCCCAAATATAAAATTCTAGCCTACACATGTGGTTTCAAAGGTAGAGCTTTGTGGGTAGACTACCTTTGGTACATGTGGGACAGGGTTGCCGTGTCTTTAGCATCATTTACACTCTTAAATTTGTGTTATGAGTTAAGTTCTTCATTGCTATTATTTCCAAAGCATCAACTAAATACTGAGTAGGAACCAGCAGTTTACTGATACTTTTGAGGTCTCAATAGCTAATTCTGATCCAGTAATTGATATTTGTTTCTTGCAATCTGTTTGGCTGGCTGGTTTTTAGATTAAGATGACCTGAAATTGTAACTTTCCAAGAGAAAGTTTTGTTGTGAGGTCAGACACCTTGCAGATGTTTTAATCTATCTTCACAGTAATGTATTTGTACAGTTGTCTTTATTTGCCAACTCAAAACCTGATAAAAATGAAAATCAGTCTGATCAGAGCAGATCAATATTGAAAAAGAATGGAAAAGGCTGTATGTCTTTAATAATATTCCCATCAATTAATTTTCTATCTACTAATGTTTCTGTTAACTTTTTCATTACTTTAAGTGCACTAAATGCATTTGGCATCTGTGTTCCAGGCCCAAGAGTAATAGTGATCATTTTCTTTCCCCCTTTCGCATACTGGCATGAAATAAATACTCAAGTCAGTAAAATGGCATACCCTTTCTGATAGGAATTAAGTAATGCTCTTGGCTGTTTGTGGACAAATTCTATCCTTTATGTTTGAGCACAGTCATTTCCTGAATATTTAATGTGGGCCACTGGTTAGAACATACTCTGTTTTGCATTCTTCCTAATAAAAGTCAAGTTCTGGAATTTGTATTCAGTGCATCTATCTGTTATGGACAATCATGGTTCTTACTGTGTTCAAAATTGACAAAACTTCTAAATTTCTAAATAATGAAAGAGGTCAAATTCAGTTAAACTCCAGGTGATTTAATTTTCTAAGCATGCAGTGCTTTCTAGTGCATATTTCTCCACTATTTTGTCTTCTTCCCCCATCAGTACACTAGCTACCTTCAGTCTTTCATTTATATTTCAGAAGCTTTACATAGGGACATATCATTCTAGAATCATCTTTCTTGAAGACCACTTTTGCTGAAGCCCTGTTGTAAGCCCGCATTGGAACATTGTGGGTGGAATTTGCGCAGTAGGGTATTGCATTGCAACAAATGGAACGCTTATGTATTTGCTCAATAATTCTAATTTAGGATGACTAAAGTGGCACTTCCAACTATGCAACATAATGAGGCTTCAGAGGGAAAAATTACAAACTCTTTCTAATCTTGTCGTTCCAACTCTCCATATGTCTATTTTGTTAATGCACAGCTTTAAGACTTTCAGCTATCATTGATAACTCAGTGGCAGATATATGATTTTTATAGCTCTTAAAATAAATAAACCACACAAATGTAGGGAAGATGACTGAAAAACCTTCAAGTTATGTTACACAGACTGTTCTTTCTTCCTTTTATAGCACTGGAATGCATACTCCTAACTCTTCTGTTCACTGTGTTGTGGGGTTTTCTCTTCACAAGTGGAAGAGAAAACCTTTGTAAGAAATAGGTGCTGTTTGTTGTAGTCAAGTCACTCTTTTTACACCTCTACTATTAGGTCAGTTTTTTCAAGTCTGGGATTTTTTCACTGAATTTTAGCTTGTAAATCCCTTTGTTCTTCTTGTTCCCTACAGACAGACACCATCTGGACATCGTTATGTTGTAATTGTGAAGAGCCCAATATCTTTGTTTGTTAGGATTATAGTATTAGTCTGACTTTTAAATAATGTGAAAAGGACATAATCTCATTATCATTTATATTGTTTCTTCCTTTTTTTTCCTTGTTGCAACAAATAATATTAAATCATAGGGTTTACATGCAGTAGATTGTTGAAGTTCACCCTAATCGTTTTGGGGCCATGAGGAATGGGGTCAGGTCAGTACATTAGTTTGCACACCCTAAACCAGACATCCTTATGCTTTTGGATTCCTCTGTGAATGTGTGGTCCTCTTGGCAGGGGCTATGGAGCAGTGAAGATTGCTGAACTCTGTGTTGTTTTTTAAGCCTAATAATCAAAATCACCAATAAAGAGAATTTTTAATATAGCGTGCAGACTGACACAATTACAGTCTTCTTCATGACCAAGGCCACAGAATAATTTTATTGCTTTCTCCAGTAATTGTTATTCATTTTAATTTTAATTATTATTTTTTTTACAGGCCATAATTTGATATTGGTCTTAACTAATGTTTCCAATGCTTAATTGCTTTCCCTGCTCAAAATTTGTATCCTGTTTCTGTCTTGTGTTTTTGAAATCACATTTTCAGCTGCTGGTTCTCACATTCTCTTACAGTTGGAAGAATCTTCTTGGAATGAATGAATATTTATTTATTTATTTAAGTACTTAAAGATATGAGGAAATTGTCTATTAAATCCTGTTTATCTGAATAAATTCCTATCCTTTGGCATTTGGGTCATTCTTTAGATCTTCTCATATGATCACAAGAAAAGAGCACTGTTTCATGTTCATGGATGTATATTTTATAAATGGAATGTAGTTATGTATTTGTTCAAGTATTGAAGTGTCAAGAATTAAAATTGATCTTGGCTCCACCCCTTCTCGTCACTCAGGTACATTGAACCAACCCGAGCTCCCCTGGGTTGGCCCTACCAGGTGCTCAATCTCTGCTTTAAGTTGTGACATAGCATTTCCACTGAACTTTGCAAATAGTATTCAAGCACTATTTAAACTTAACAGGAAGTATATTAATTCCATATACATATCTTTGTAAATTCTGACGTTTTTGAGCAAGTCACCCATTGAACTGAGGCTTCTAGAACTTATTTGTTTGGAAGCATCTTTCATGGCAAGGAGGATGAGATAGGTACAAAGGAATAACCAGAATGTTGTGCAGGTTATAACAGGATAGGGGATAAAGCAGTGTGTTCCACACATTCACTGCCTTCTTAGATGCTATTTTCTGGGAGTTGATAATTTCAAAACGTCATAACTAGAAAACTTCACACACACAAAGAATATTATCTTTCACCAGGGAAAGTGACCGTGATGTGCTGGGGAAAAGGACTCGCACTTGAGAGGATGTTAGGTATGTAAATCTGATGTTGTGCTGGAGCAGCAGCTTTTCAGATTGTTCTGTATTTTCAGAGTGCACTGAGAAGGGGAGCTTATTTCTGCAGGAGATCAATATAAGTGTTTTGTTTGTATACAGCAAAAAAGGACATAGAATTGAATTCCAGTACAAGAAAAGGCTTTGGTGTGTTGTTAAAATTGTTAATTTAAATGCACAGAAGCCAAGAACTTCAGAGTTATAGCAACTGTGGGAAACATAAGTCGGAAATGTTTTACATACACTTCAGGGCATACATATCCTAGCTTAAACAATAATGCAAAACACTACATATGTACCAGAGGCGAGAGTAATGGGTGCTGTGGGAGCCATGTATGACTTTGAATTTCTGGACTTACTTAGAACCGAAGCTGTTGTCCCTCTGAATATGTAAGGTACAGAGTGAAATACATCTTGTTCTGAAATACAAGTTCCTGGTTCTGCATAAGCTTAACTTCTTGCATAAATTCAAGCATCCTGGTAACCACACTGCTTGCTTTCACTTCTTTCTCATGGATTGCACGCACAGAAGTGTTTTCTAGGCTAGTGACCAGCTTCCTAGAAACAGAATAAGCCAAGAAATGAAAATGAACACATGATGCAAAATGGAAAGAGTCCTGAAGAAATTTTGTTCTGTTCATAAGTTGCAGTACAGGTGTGGTGTCCAGAAATGGATAAATGTGTCTTAAAAAAGTGTGCATTCCCAGGGTATCTAACTGAAGGAGCTCTAATAGTTGCTCTTAGATGAGAAACTGTGAGATTAAGACCATGAGTCTTTGGTCCATGGCTTGGTGAGGGAATGGGCAGGAGGTTGCATCGAGACATCAGATGTGGGTGGGAGATACAGGATTCTCCCAAACTGGATCTTTTTGTTTCTTACTAATAGTTAATGCTGGCTGAGAATCCAGTTAATCCCATTAACACTTTCTTAAGATTCTTTGTTGACTTCCATCCTGTTACACATGCAAGGCAGTTGTTTTCTCTACTCACAGTAGTTTGTAATAAAAGATCTTGTGCTTTCCACTCTTTAACCTGCTAATTATCCCTTTGCTGCTCAGAGGCTATGTATTATAAAATAATCTGTGTCCACTTGATTGATTTATTTTCTGTTAAGTGTCAGGTCTACATATTCTTGCTTTCATTTTTGACATGCTTACTGTGCCAGTTTATAAATACACAGAATTTACTTCCATTTTATTCTAATCCTTCAAATCAGCCTAAACTGTAGAAATTATTTATGCTTTTTAAAACATGTACTGCCTGAAATCAAACGGGCATTTCCTTCTGCCTTTTGTGATCTTCCTTCTGGTACTTGTTTTGTCATGAAACTTCTAAGAACACACCAGAGTAGAAAGATGTAGAGTGCTTAGTCTGGCCTCTTTGCCTATATTTAGTAAATGTGGTCATTTAAGAAGCAGCTGTGACTGCATGTTGTTGGGTTGTTTTTTTTGTTTTTTGTTTGTGGTTTTTGCTTTTCAAGTCTGTTTCTGTGATTTTGCAAAGAAGAAGAGAGAGTTTCACAAAATTTGAAGTTTCACCATGAGGATCAGTGGGTTGGGAGTTCTTTCAGAATATCTTGATGGTGGTGAGGGTGGTTTATTTACTGTTATTTATAAAACTTCAGAAAGCTCGATTTCAGTCTTTCTTTACCTTTAGGAAGGTTAAGTGTATTTTTACTCTCATTTAGAAGCTGAGATCACGCATAACTCCATTATGACAGTTGAGAACATCACCAAGTATTTTGAAACTCATGTGATTATAAGTTTTAGTTGCTTTGCTATTGTTTTTGCTATGACAGTTCATTATAACCTGGTTCTTCTGAGTAACTGACAGCAGTTGACATGTGGACTGGGTGCATTTCTTCCTGCTTTTCACTATAGCAAAATTGAGTTGCTCCTAAGGAGGCTACCAATGGTCTTCTGTGCATGCTTCAAAAGGTACTGTTCAAAATCCTAGATTAAAAAAATAAATTAACAAGCTGTGTGTTCATGCTACCTGCCTACGTCCAGCACCAAAGCTCAAGAGAGAGATAAACTGTTCAGACCATCTGCTGTCCAGGCAGCTTCCTGTAGCATTGCTAGAAAGAGGAAGGTGCAGTGCCTAAATTTCATAGTCTGTAGGTGAGCAGTCTGAAATGGCTATTGGTAGTAATAGGTCTCCTTAGCACTCCAACAAGTGCTGAGTACCATAAGGGAGGATTTGCCCACTGGCCTTGTAACACAGTTCTTCCCCTCCTTCACAGAAACCTAGAGGACTGGATAAAGCTAGGAGTGAAATGTTACATGTCCATCAGTATAGCCAGAACACTGGATGCGATCTCCTACTGTTCAGTGGCCTCTTCTTCCTTTGGCATGCCCAATGGCACTTTGACCACAGTGTAGCTCACCTTCAAAGCCTGAGGTAGAAGATGCAAGGTGAATAAATGGTGAAGCAATCTATCAGTCTGCTTTATAGCATCTGCAACAGCTGTATGGCAATGTGCTTTTCTTTGGCAGCCGCCAGCAGTGATGCAATTAGTTGCCAAGACAATTGGCAGCAGATGGCTTTGTCCAAAAGTGCCATGAAATGCATTTAAGCTAAAAAGATGGAGTATTGTATTTGTAGCTGATTCATTACAAGAAAATGAGACTCCTTGTATTCTGATTTTGTAAGTAGTGAATTTGCAATTACAGCTGAGATTCCAAAGATTTTGTATCCTCCCTCCCTCCTTACACAGCCTACCACCATGAACATGCGAAAGTGAGAAAAGTCTGGTAGTTTTTTTCAGCGTTATCAAAGGAATGTTATCTATATTTACTGCAGCTGTTCAGACGACTTTTTAAAGCAGATTGTAACTAAGGACATTTTGGACCTACACTTCCTGATGTGTTTTTTTCTCTGCACTTCCAAATCTTTATTTTGGTATCCTACCCCATCATCACAACAATACTGCGCTGCAATCTCTGAATAAAATTACATGACAATTTCATAACTTCTTTTAATACATAATTTTTACTGCAAAGTAGTGTGTACCTGATGTAGCCCCTCTTCAAGCTCTCTTTTCTGTTCAGTAACCAAAATTCTCATATACTGCTAGTTTTCAAGGAACTTCATGAGAAAATCAATAAAGGAATAATATAGAAGAATACAGTTTATACTGCTTTGATGCTAACCTTATCCTTTAAGGAATTTAGTATCTCTATACAGTACATGCTTTTGTTTATAAGTTAGATTTGTTTATGGAATAATAAAAGATGCCTGAAAACCATTATATTTCTCTAGCAAGACCAGTCTTCCTGCCTACCATTCATGCGTGTGCCTGAAGTATGACAAACTATCAGTGTATACCTGTTTTTTTCTGATAGTTGCTTTTTCTTTCAGTACCTTCACAGATTGATATGATTGGCTGATCTCATTTTTTAACTGAAGTAAAAAAGTGTCAGCCTTCACACTTCCAAATACCTCAGTGGCAAAACCAGTATCTATTCTATGAGCACTTCAGTAGTACACTGTCATTTGTATGTTATACTAGTAAAGCATTTCTAATGTGGAAGCAACTGTACCAGTAAAAAAAAACCCAACCCTCTGTACTGATACAATAAACTGCTTCCCAACAGTGAAATGTACTGCAAGTGAACATGAGTTTTTTTCTGGTGTAATTGTATGTACTCAATGCTTCCACAAGGATAATAGTTCAGTCAGGGATTAAACATTTTCATACTCCATTTCATGGCTCAAGAAGTCTCCTCGGGAGCTTAGGTGTATTGCCTAGAAAGCCTGAAAAATCCCCTGAACAAAAATTTGGATGCTAGTTTGTTACCAAAGGAGCAAGGCTTTTAAAACCATCATATAAAATCATTAGTGTTTTGTTGTTGTTGTTTGCTTATTTGTTTGTTTTCCTCATCTCTGCTGTGAAAAAAGTACTCTCAGGACCTCCTATTGTATTTGGAGTTCATGAAGCAAAGGAGAAACATTTTCAATTTAATTAACATGATCTTGAAGAAGTTAATGAGCTGTTCTTCCAAAAAGCTTTTTATTAGTATTACATATCGCATTCTTTATCCACAATCCACATAAAGGTGTTTGATGCAGACAATTTTGTAAGGACATTTGATAATCTTCCCTCAAATTTGGCTTTACTGCTGCTTGCAAGAAGTTGAGTTCTGCTTCTGAAATTTATGAGCGTGGGCATCCTCACAGCCTCTGAGATAAACCGAGCAGCCCGAAAGTAGGCTCCCGTTATTAAAACTCATACTTAGCTGCTGAGATACTGTGCTCTGTTAGCAGTTCAAAGCCAACCAGCACCATGTAGGACAAGGCTGTACCTTCTCTCATTTATTAAGTACAGGAAAAAATAAGAGTTCAAATGTAATTTTAGGCAACCTTATTGTTATCAGTATATTAATGGAGGAGTTAACAGCATCTTCAAAGCCTAATTATTTTGGTTTCGTACATAGATATTAGCAGTGGATGTGGTCGACATGGACATGGTAGCAGCCATAGAGATACTGAGCATGTTCTAGGCTTGTGGGTTTTCTCCTCCTTTAAACTTCTGTTGCATCTCCTCAGGCATGTATGTGCCTGCTGAGCATTAGCTGGTACCAGGTTGTCAGAATGGATGTGTAATTAGTCTTGGGATAGCATTTTCAAAAGAATATCAAGTCCTGTTTTCAAGAGCAAAGTTAGCTGGTTAGGAACTTCTTTTTAAATGTCTTTTAAGCTATTTTAGAAAGGATGGATGCCTGAAGATGTACCTACTTGCATTGTAGGCACCTAATTGTTCTTGGAAATCTGGTCTTTCCAGGCCTCTTAGCCCCCTCAGCAGCTATTTCTTTAAATGGAATGCACTTCTCAGTCATCTCAGTGAGCTTTAAGGTGGTATTTTAGTCAAAACATTAGGAAGAAAGGGAAAATAAAGAGGATAGAATTTTAGTCAAAGGTATCAATATAGGCCATGGTTGCTGTTGTTGTTGTTTAATTAAATAGTCTCATTCTTCCTTACCCAGATTAAAAGAATAATTATGGATGCTCATCTGTCTCGTTGTTCTGATGTTCCCCAGTCTATGCTGGAAATAGGAATAAGGAGCAAGTGAGGCATTTCCTTTTTAAAATTTAAGGTCAACATATGCTGTGCTTGTCTTAAACTCATCATATACCTTTTACTTCCACATCCCAACAGCCCCATGGCGGCTGTTTTATTGCGCTGTTTGTTTTTTGTTTGTTTTGTTTTGTTTTTTGCTTTCCTGGTTCATGTGTTCTCAGTTCTAAATTGGCTTTGTTCCTATTTCTCTCTCTCTTTTGCTGTTTTCTTTTTATGGAGGAATATATCAAATGTGACCTCACATTACCGCCTTTCATGTTTCTTGGAGCACTGCTTCACTGCACCCTGCACACTCCATTGCCCTAACAGTTTAAGCTCTTCTTCCAGAACGCACACGTAAGATCATCATTGTGCACTGCTCTGTGATCAGGTCTTCCATGCATTGAAATTCAGTCAGCAAGATACAGTTGTTGTGCCGAGTTAGCAGCTTTAATTGATATGTAAGGAGTGGTCCAAGAGGGAAAAAGCTACAGTCTGCCCTTTTTGCTCAGTGGCATAAGTTGCAAATATGCGTACACTGCTTGCAAAGTTCCACTACATCATCAGCCGTGGGACTATCATAAGGCCTTCCTGTATGTGCAGTAATGTTGCAACTGAACTGATTAAAGTTCCAGATAGGATTTTGTTCTCTAGAAACATTTTATAGATGCTCATATAATGTTCACATGCCTGTCCCATATTTACCTAGCATCATGTCTGCGACCAGGGTGGACCAATTCCCTCTGATATACACAAGTGTATTTGTCAGTTTTTCTCTGTTTTTTTTGTTTGTTGTTGTTGTTGTTGTTGTTTGTTTGTTTTGTTTTGTTTTGTTTTTCTTGATTGCTGAGTTTATGAACTTTAAAGGCCGTGTAAGGTTTTCTCCCCTGAGAAGTGCCCAGTACGAGTAATATAGGGAGGGCACTCAAGGCAAGACTGAATGTGGCTCTGGGCAGCCTGGTTTAATGGTTGGCAACCCTGCACACAGCAGAGGGCTTGAAGCTGGATGATCTTTGAGGTCCCAGGCCTTTCTGTGATTCTGTGATTACCTGGGCAAGCACAACTAGCACCCTTGCCACCATCTTTTTGTTGTACTCTCCTGTGCACAGAAATCAATTTGAGTTCTTTCTGGTTCTTCTTTTTTCACCAGCTCATCTCATTAGCTTTTTTCTGGTCTCCTCTAGAAGTTTCTTGGTTAGAAGTCAAGCATCTTGCACTTCAGAATACAAACCAGAACTTGCAGCTGTGAGTAGGTTTTGGTTCCAGTTGACATCAATTAGCATTACCTCTCCTCCTGGATCATATTCCTGACACCACATGGGATATCCCTTTGGCCCCTGTGGGTCACCTGTCCTGGCTGTCCCTTCCTATCTCACTGTATGCTCCTAACCGCTATGGCAGGGCAGCATGCTAAGCTGAAATGACCTTGGCTCTGCGTAGCACTGCTCTTCAGCAACTGAAACATAGCTTTGTTACCAGCATTATTCTTGTCCTAAATCCAAAACACATCACTGTACCAGCTACTAGGAAGAAAATGATCTCAGCCGAAACCAGGACACACTATTGCTCAATTTTTTACTCAAAGGTGGATTTCCTGAATCATTTGCCCAGCTGATTTATGAAGTTCTTATCATTGCCCATACCCCTGCTATTTCTCTTAATCAAGTGCTCATTCTCATGGGAATGAGTTTTTTGATAACTAAGTTATTTGTTTTCATCCAGTCTTCTTAGATCTTTCTCTTTCAATTAGAGTATCATTAGTAGATTCAAGAACAGCTTTAGCTGTTTTTGCCATTGATTTTAAAACCTGTAGCTCTGTCTCTCAGCTGTGTCCATAGTTCAGTGCCAACTTCTTCAGATTTACTTCACCAAAGGAATGCCAAATAGAGAAAGAAAAAAAATAAATGTAAAATAAACTCAGAGTTAATAGCACCTCTGTGCTCTGTAGTTTACAGGTTTTATGGTAGAAAGTATTTACTGTAATTGTTTTTTGCCATGGTAGGTATGAAAGGAAACAAGCATTCCTGAGGTCACACAGCAGCCTGAAAACCCATCCCACCACATATAGAGGAACATTTGGACAATAACTGTCTCAGACTGCATTTGCTGATTGCAAGTAATAGCCCCTCTAGTATACAGAAACGACTTCCACTTTCTCTAGAATACTATTTCACTGGGAGATGTGCCCACTTAAGCAAGTACTGAATTTTACGCACTCTTAGAATATTTGAAAGTGAAGGCTCAGCTGTTATGTTTTAGGCTAAATTTATGGATGATTTTCCATTGAAGTTAGAGAATGCTCACCTATATTAGATGCTTTATGTCTTGAATAATTCTGTCACTTCATCCCCTATTTAATTACTTTCATTCTTCCCTAATTGAGTTTAGGGTAATAACTTTGATAACTGAGACACCATCTGGCATGGAGATATAGATTTCACAAGAAGAAAGCAGCAGAATTACACTTGAAGTTCAGCTATATTTTTTTCCTCTCTTTTAAACAGAAATAATCAAAACCAAGCATTAAAGCATTGTCATTCCACAGTTTTCAAAGAAATGTGCACCGTACAAAATCTAATGATATACAAGTAAGTACAGAGTGTACCCTAGTATTCCTACCACATAGTCATTCTGTTAAGTAAAATAAATAATAACATGGTTGTAGCTATGCGATTGAGGCTTGAAATGAGGCTTATTTTCACATCTCTTGTGTGCAGCTGATAAAAGCCAGTCAGTTAGATTAGATATACCTGGTCTGCCTGGCACTGAGAAGGCGAGAATTGATGAAAATTCATTACATAAGCATTTTACACTGGCTGATCCATAGAGCAGGATCAGCATCAGCCTATTATGAGGGATTACAGTCTGCACAGCCACACAGAGAACGAATATAGAATTTTGCAGAAATTTCAGAATGAAGAAGGGAACTGGGGAATGGTAGGCTCTGGAATTAAGGCATTGAGGTTCATCAGGACCTGATGAAGAACCAGATCCAAAATACCTAACCAATAGAAGTATAGAGAGGAAAAAGAAATCCAAAAGGGAAAAGGGACAGCAGTGAAATAAAATGTAATTGATATCTAACAGATTTAGAGCTTTATATTCTTGGCGGAGTTAAACTTGTGCTTTACGAGCGCTATAATGTGATAGAATTAAATTGAAACCACTTCACTTTTTTATGAGTGTTTTTTTTTGGTTTTTTTTTTTGTTTGTTTGTTTGGTTTTTTTTTGTTGGTTTTTTTTTTCCCCCCCTGGGATCTGGACACCTTTTGAGTGCCCAAAATGGAGAATGAGAATGCCCTGTAGTGCGTAGTGGTGAGATAATGATGTGTTTTTTCAGTCAACGCTTTCCCTGTACAGCTCTCAGAAGGACAATCCAAATTAAAAAAAAAGATTAAAAAGAAAGGCAATGATTCACATGATTGATGCTAAATACATCTGATTTGTGTGTGTTTACTTATCCCGCCTAATACTTTTGTCTTGAAGGTGTGAAAATTCTGCTGTGGACTGCCACAGGTTACCTCGTACTACTTAAGATGCCTAGCAACAATTAAAATTGTTTTCCTAAGTGCTCTTCAGGCAGAATTGATGATTGCATCCTCCCATCACAAACGTGCCACAGGTGCACATTTGCCCCTTCTGTTTACCCACCTCAAGTGATTTGTCAGCTGCTACAGAATATACTGTTCATAATAAAGCACACATCACTTTAACAGTCTTAATAATAATTTTAAAAGTGTTGCTAGTTCAAAGTGTAAAAATATCATATTTTGTAGTGTCTGAAATTAGTTTTTAAGAGCTTTGTCCCCTTATTTTTGCATCCTGACATGGACCATGCATTTTGTTTGTCCTGCAGAGATGAAAATGAGATCTGACTGCAAAGGAAACAAACAAGCAGCGAGTGATGATATTTTCTCATCTAACTATAGGATTCTACCTCCCAGTAAACATGCAGTATTGCAAAGCTTTAAGTACAGTTTTAAGAAGTGGAAATATTGAACATGGAAAGTAACTTCTTTGCTCATTCTTCTTAAATGTTTTGTACTTCTTAATATTTGAAGTTGGAAAAAGATGTAATGACTGTCATGTAATAGGTTAGAGGTCTTCAGGCAAACCTGGAATTTTAGTTTTCCCATTGGCTGGATTCAGTCAGATTATTCAGGAAGAGAAAGAAGAGCACTGTCCAGAGGAATCTACAGAAAAGGTTTGTGCTCCCCATATAGGAAACTAAATTTCTTCATCAGAAGGAAGTTATATGAGTTTCTAGAAGGAATTTTCAATACGTGCGTGGTGTAGTTATGGTTGCTCGAAAGAGGAAAGGCTGTCTCTCAAAACAAGTACTACATTCAGATGTCCTGCCAAGGGACAGAGTATATATTATATACTGATTGAAATGTGGGCTCTATCTCAGAGGAATGTATATGGTCACAGCTGTTGTAACTCAGTTCCTGTAGTATCTTAATGATAGTTAAGACCTGAAAAAAAAGGCTTAGTTTAAAAAGTAAACCAGCTAGTAACACCACAATGAAGTATTTTTGTTCCCAAGTTTTTCTTGGGCAGGTGGTCGTAAGTTAGAAAGGAGAAGACCACATTTCCTCGTGTGACAGAAGGGCATGTATTGTAGCAGCCCATTCTTAGAATGAATGAAGAGTGAAGTGAGCCATGTCCTTTTGGCATTCTCTCCTCCACGTTTCCTACACCAGTTCTTAGCTGTCGATTCCTGTGTCTGGATTTATGCAGGTTAATATAGAATATGTGACTACAGGAAATGATTAATGATGATTAAGGTCCTTTCATTCTCCTGAAACAAGATGGGAATAGATTGGTAGGGAAGCTACTTTTTTGGTGCACGTATATCGGCAAAACTACATGTGTGCCTTTCATGTCTAAACGCATTACGTCCGTATTCCCTTTAGCTTAACACAGAAAAGTTGTCATAGACAGCAATAAGTTCACAGAATATGTCACTGTGGAAAGCCTGTGGCTATCCACCCTCACAGGCTGCCTAACAAAAGCATCATTAAAAATGACAAGTAGTATTTCATTTGTACCCATTCAATTCATTTATATTTCATTCACTAAGGAGGTATCCCATAATATATTGTCCTTTTGAGAGAAATTCCTGGAGATAATGAAAATTAGAAAAGGAGTGATGTATTCCACAAGTAAATAAAAGCTAGAGATTGTTTACCTGAATGTGTGTAGATCCCAGGAATATTGAGTTGTGTAAAGCAGCAGTATTTTAGCACAGTAAGCAAGCATGTCACAGGAGTTTTACTTTCAAGTGATCCTACACAAGAATAGGCATATTCTTTAAGGTCCTTACATAGAATCCTAAAAATATATTAAGATGTTACTGCGCATTGGAGCAGAAATTTGAACTGGTCTCAAAGGATAAACTTCATCTGTTACAAGACAAAGTCTTAGTACGCAAAACATCTAAATCTTGCTGTCTGTTGATGATATTTAACAAGTTGGTACTTGTGGCTGCTCAAGAATGAACATCTTTATTTGCTTGCTGCATAGGAAGCTCTGCTGGATTGTGATGGGGCACAGGGAGTATGGCCCACATTCTGACCTACTGCAGTACAGTACTGTGTACATTTATGGCACAGTATAAATAAACCACTGTGCTGCCGTCATATTAGACCCATGCTTGTTTTCATTGAAGTCACTGGGTTTTGCCTTTTACTCTCTTGAGGTTATATTCTTGATCTGCTCTCTTCACTTTTGTAACAAAATGAGAATATCATAAAGAATGACTTCCTGGTGTTTTTTGATTGCAAGCCAAGGTCTCTGCCTGAAATGAAATCTCTAACTACCTGATGTGATATAACTGTACATACTGTACAGTACATATGTTCTGTACATACTTATTCCATCTTTACAGAAGGAATACCTCAAATAAAGTAAATCTTTTTCTTTTTAAGATAAAAAATGAATTCATGCAAGAAAGGGGTTCTGTGGTATATGTCAGTGTACTTCTTGTTCTAGTTATTTATCATTATTATAACTTATTTTAATATCTATTATTCTAAAATGCTGCACATTTCATTTCTGATGTCGTAGCCACTACACATCACCTCCTGTCTGCATCACCACTGTGGTGGTTGTTTCTTTTCAAAGTGTGTTAGAAATTTTGCTACTTATAGTACATGACAATCTATAGTACATGACAGTCTGTTATGACATTTTTCTTCATGAGGAGCACGGGAAACTAACTCATGAGTTATTTCATCTCTTGTCATAAATAAAGATAAATGTCATAACACTGATCAGCCTTCGTGTGTTCTGAATGTGCAGTTATTTGCATTTTCCCTCACTGTTCTTTAGGACTGAAGTGGCTTAAAAGACAGGTGCAGCACATGAAAAGTGCTGAGAATGTGTGGGGAAAATAGAAGATTCTCAGTACTGAAAGATACTAATAACTTATGCACTGCTATGTCATCACTGAAATAATACTGATGTTATTTCATAACATATTAAACTGGAAATACAGACTTGCAATATTTCTGTCTGCACATATATCTTCAGATCTGTTTAGAAAGGAGATCATTGCATCCTTTCTATTTGACTTTATATATATCTGCTTGTATCAGTTGATGTTGGCCAGAGCTCTGTCAGATTTGTGGGTTTGTAAGGATCTGGATCCTGTAAAGGAAGAAATTTGTGATGTAGATTTGCATATTCTTTTTCTTGATCCTTGAGCAGTCCTTGATAGTCAGTCAGTATTCAGACAGTCTTCTTTTCCAGCAGCCTCAGTCAGAGTACCAGTGCATGGTGCTCTGATGGCATCTCAGTGCCAATGGAGATTAAAGGGTACGACATCTTTCCGCTAGGTTTCAGTGATGCCAGCCAGCCTGAACTAATGCTATAGCATTTCTGTAGATGAAATGAAAATCAACTTTTGAGATTACATGTAACAGTGCTACCCAGTGACTTCCAGCCGCGTGCATAAACTCTGCTACAGCTAAATCTGAAATTACCACTTAAGAGGCTAAATGCTGTGTTTCAGAGGGTCCAACTACCTGATCTTCCTTACATCTCTTCTTCTTCAGACCACCTCTCTTTTAATCAAAGCCAAACTTAGACATCTTTTACTTTCCAGTTCTGCGATATCCATGTGATGTGATCCACATGATCCATATTGTTTGCATGTGATGTCCATAAAGGATTCAGGTCTGTGAGTGGTAAGCATGTGCCAGGCTCTTAAACAACTTAAACCCAAGTGGGAAAGGAGCTACACAGGATCATGTAGAATCATAGAATCCTTAGAGCTGGAATGGACTCTTAAAGGTCCTCTGGTCCAACTCCCTGAAATGAAAAGGGTCACCTACAGCTCATTTAGGGTGCTCAGAGCCCTTCCAGCCTGACCTTGGATTCCTCTGGGGATGGAGCATCCACCACCTCTGGACAGCCTGTGGCAGTGCCTCGGTGCCCTTTCTGTATCCAAGTACTTGTATTATGGAAACATGGAGAACTGCACGCATGAATGTAATTTACTTGTTATATACGTATCGGGATTCTTAATGCAGTTTACTGAAGAACATGGCAATTGCAGATGTTCAAGAGTCACATTCCGGAAATGATGTTCTGAAGAAAGTGAGATAAGAGAGAACCTTACAATAATACTTAGTATTCTTTTTTAGGAAGGAGCCTCTTCTAGAGGGCAATGGCCATCTAGGAAGTAATGGGCTGGGTCTGTCTACTGAAGTTTTGTGTGTCATAGAAAGATTAGGGTTGGAAAGGACCACTGGGATCATCCAGTACAACCATCAGCCTATACCTGCGGCTGGTCTGAACCTTCTTTTAGCACGTCTGGTCTCTCTTGGCATAGTGCAGTTGTTAAAGCATCTTTTAAGGATACAAGGAAGCTTAGGTAATTGTTTTGACATTTATGCAAAAATCTACCTCCTATTATTGTTCTTATTAGAGATTTTCCAGCTGAAATGGATGGCTGCATTTTAACTGTTATGCAGTGTTAGCACTATTTTTTCTTCCGGCTTGTAGACATCAGTATGCGTAAGTGCATTTCTTCTGAATGGTCTGCCTGATGAGGGTAAGGAAGGATATGCAAAGCAGACTCTCGTGCCCAGGTTCCCCAAATCCAAGTGCTGTACAATCAGGAAATGCATTATAGCATCCATTGTTGCTTCAGCAGGGGAAGCGTGCTTTACATATGCAAATACTGCTCAAAAGTTTAACTTAATAATTATCAGCTGGAGTCTATTGCGGAACAGCTGAGGCAAATCATCAGCGTCAGACTCTGAATTAACTACTACCAGGCTTTGATTGAGCACACTTGTCTCATGCTTGTGGTTACTGTGACAGTTGTAGAAAACCATGCATACTTTTTTATCTTCTCTGAGCTTACAGATATTTATTTATTGTATTCCTAAAAAATAAAAATAAAAAGAAACAATGAACAGTAGAAAATGCTAAATTATAAACTTTTCCCCTTCCTTTTTCTTCCACAGTGAGCAGAAGCCAAAACAGAACAGTTTGTACTTCCCACTACTGTGAATGATTGTCACGGTACTGCATGCAGCTATGGGGATGCATTTGAGTTTGTGCTTTACATTAGAGATCTGTAATGGACACTGACTATAGATTGGATATTCTGCTGAACGAGGGCCTCAGAGGTTATGTATGCACCAAAATCACGCCTGAGCACAGAGCAATCTTTGGGCATAGCCAAATGGTTAGTGAAAAAAGTGATGCAGCTCCCTTTTAGGAAATCTTCACTTTAACAGATCCCGTTGTTGTCCCTCCCACTCCTACTGTACTCCAGGGAGTTTCAGCTGGCTACAAATACTTAGTCTACAGATAACATTCATATGTCTTTTCCTATGTGTACTTTGTTATTCACATCACACTCCTACAGTCCCCCACAGATTCTCATCTGATTATTCCCTTCTTGCCCATTCCCATGAATAATCTGTGGTATTCACCCTCATTCTGCCATTTAAGGCAGTTAATAGTCCATCCTACTATGAACTGGATTGTTCATTTTCCAGGAGGTGTCACAATTTATTTAAATTCATCCAAAATGTAACTCTGAAGATTTATTAATGACTTGCAGGAGATTTCTGCTTCAGGGCACATTCGCCCACTAGACAGTGGTTCATCTTTGCCACCATCGTAGGAGGATTGCTTCAGGGCAGAGGCAGCCAGCTCCTCTGACAGTTTAAACTGGGTCTGATGCTTTGCACTGCAGGAGATAAGAAGCATGACATGACCTTTTGGGTCAGCTCTAGCTAGTGGTTAGCTGAGGGCAATGATGTGTGCAGCAGATCTAAAAGGGGTCATTTATTTGTGCTCCTAGCAGACCACTTCTAATGGTGATGTGCTCTGCTGTGGCCAGAACTCATTGCTAACTGGTCTGGTCATCAGCTCTGCAGACAAGTGCTTCTTCCAAAAATACTACAGGAGCACCTGTTGAGTCCGGATATGGTGGTCAAGAACAGAAGAGATACTGACCCTCTTTTCATGGATTCTCTAAGGTGTATAATTGCAGAGCTTTGTTCTAGGAATTTCCCCTCCTGTACCTGTTTGGTGTCTGAACATTCGAGTCTTCAGAGTTGTCACACTGGCAAGCTTTTGAAAAGAAAAATAATATCCCTCTATCTATCTTTGTGGAGAAAAAGCTTCCTTTTCTCCTGTATCCTCCCCTTTCCCAAATGTTAGAGAAGTAGTTTGCCAAAAACTCAGCATCTTAACAGGAACGGGATCTGGAGAAAATAACAATTCATCAAGAGCACAGATGGCTTATTTAGAATCTAATAGGTATTAAAACCTTATTTTCCCCAAGCTTTACTCCTGATATTGATAACGTGTTATCTTTGCCAAGTTCCTCTCTTGATAACACGTTATCTTTGTCAAGCCAAGTCTTTGATAAAATCTTATTTTCATTCAGTACTTACTCTGATAAGGCATTATTTTCTTACATCTCCACTCCCAGTGGAAAGTGGAGAAATGTTATTTTTAGTACTTTTCTTGGAGAAGCATATATTTTGCCGAGGCACTGCAAAGCAAGGAAAGGAAGAATGAAAAGAAGACCAGGGGAAAAAAAAAAAAGGGAAAATAAAGTCATTGTATTCTAGCCAAGGAAATGAGTAAGTCACATTAAGACTTACGAGCTTTTCTTTCTAAGTTTTGTGAGAAGTTAACGTTCTTAATGTTTCATTTGGAAAACAAACTATTTAAGAGAGCAGTATCCATTCTCAGAAAAGATGCATAAGGTGTTTAGAGCTTCTCTTCCTCTTTGTTCCTGCATTATGTTGCTGCAAACCTTTTTCTTTCATATTCTTTTACTGTTTACCATCCCCGTTATCCCTGTTAGAAGTACCAGAATTAAATTCACTCAACCAACACATAAACAGCTCTCTGCAGCAATGCAACGTGATGCCATCATTGACAATACAATTACTAACTTTCTGAGACACAAACCCATGCCTTCATTTATGTGTGCATAGCAAATGCAGCAATGCGGTAAGTGGTTCTGGGCTTCTGTTGCAGTTAATTAAAGAGACTGGAAAGTGTGTCATGAGCAAGGCAGGGGAGTGTAGAAAGAAATGGAACTACTCTGTAGTTTATGAAGTTGAATCTACCCTGGAAAGCAGTTTCTACCACTGAATTCGTTACATGATCTTCTTAAAACAAAGCTAACAAAGCTTAGAGATGAGTGCTAACTGTATTTTTTTCCCCCTGTTTTCTGTGGCTACAGCTTGCAGACTCAGGATATGATTTGCAGGAATGCTAAGCGTATACAATAGCATATACAGGTGATGAGGCCTGTTCTGTAAAAAAAAAAAAAGGTTTATTTGTTTTCTGGTTCTCAGCTGTGCACCCAGAGCAGTTACTTTCTTTTGGTGTTAAGGACACCAAACTTCTCTGCCTTGCCTGTATAGAGGAACTGTTAGTATCACATTTTCCTCCAGTAAGTTAGAAAAAGAAGTGTCTGATCATCTGTGCTGCATGTGTTACAGTGAAGGGCATCATAGGCCAGTGAGGAAATAACTCCTCTTTTTATGTGAGATGTGAGTGGTTGTAGATTTAATGATGAGCTGAACAGCTGTGAGCACCATTAATTCTGTCCACTCAGTGATGCCGAGGTTCTTTGGAAGAAAGTGATGATCATGAAGTTAGTGACCCTGTCATCATGAACAAGGGAAAGGCTGGACAAGAGGTCTCATTTCCAGAGTTCTGAGTGTTTGACATTGGAGACCTGATGTTCTGTGGGTATAGTGTTTGTGCATGATGTGTATTATTTCCAAATACACGGATAGCAGATGCCTGTTTTGCTTGGGAGAGACAGTCCTCACTGGAACATTTCTCAGTGATACAACACAACATTCTACTACAGAAACTTTGTCATGTAAGCTCTGAATTGCTTTGTGTCACTGTAGAACAAGGAAATTCTAGGTACATAGTTCTGAAATAAATTGCTTAGATTATATTCCACTATATGGAAGGTTATTTGGACAAGGTTTTCTATTTCTAGCTGCAGTGAT
Organism: Coturnix japonica; assembly: GCF_054131305.1. Classification (NCBI taxonomy): domain Eukaryota; kingdom Metazoa; phylum Chordata; class Aves; order Galliformes; family Phasianidae; genus Coturnix; species Coturnix japonica. The sequence continues at coordinate 50,424,633 of NC_140663.1, read as the reverse complement.
TTGCGAAAAGATGTAGGAGAAATAACTGTCTTGGCAAATGGGAGAGTAGGTTTCATTGGATACCTTAGCACCTACTTGTGCGGGTGTGTAAGCTAAAGAACTAAACTTCATTTATAGCCACCCATATAACTAGTATCTACCTGAGCATTCAGCTGGGCAATATACATAGATTGCTGGGGTGGCAGGTGATTAAAACAGACCTAGAGCTCCAGCAGAAAATGGATAGTTCATTTGTTTACACAGAGCTTCTGTGTCTTAGATGACTGCAGTCTTCTTTCTCTCCACCCTTTCCTCCTTAGGTCCATAAGGCTCTCTATACAGGGGTCTGAAGCACCTCTCCTATGAGGAAAGGTTGAGGGAACTGGACTTGCTTAGCTTGGAAGAGTGGAGGCTCTGGGGAGACCTCATTGTGGCCCTCCAATACTTGAAGGGAGCATATAACAGAAGGGGGAATGGCTGTTTACATGGGTTGATAGTGATAGGACAAGGGGAGATGTTTTTAAACTGAGACAGGGGAGGTTAAATATTAGGAAGAAGTTTTTCACTCACAGGGTGGTGACACACTGGAACAGGCTGCCCAAGGAGGTTGTGGATGCTCCATCCCTGGAGGCATTCAAGGCCAGGCTGGATGTGGCTCTGGGCAGCCTAGTCTGGTGGTTGGTGACCACATAGCAGGGCGGTTGAAACCAGGTGATCATTGTGGTCCTTTTCAACACAGGCCATTCTATGATTCCATGATTCTAGTTTCGTTTATTTTTTATTCTGATTTATTTATTTATTTATTTTCTGCAGAATGTTGGCTTTTGATTAAAATTGTTACGTTGCTCTCTCTCAAAGGGTGCACTGATAATGCAGATTTGCTAATGTGAACAAATGGGAAAGGGAGGAGGTGAAAGGGAGTAGTGGCGCTTCCTTGCATGTGTAGTCAGACTGAAACATTATCTGTGAGCAGCATGACTTCCTCTTATCTCAGAAGCAGCCTAGAGCTCACTGTCATCAGTTAATTCATTGTAAAGGCATTCCATGCTATTAGGCAGGGGACAAATAATAGCTAAAAGACATAGAAACCTACAGACCTTGCAAATATGCCAAAAGGCAAGGCACTTAAGATAGCAAAAGAAATGTAAAAAAAAAAAAAATTAAGGTAAAAATGAACCGACCCCACAATGTGCTACAGAAATATCCTTGTTTTGGTTAGTTCTTGGCTTTTAGCATTTGAGCTCAGGGCGCAGCCATCAGAGAAACGTGGCATTCCTGCTTCTGCATTTGTCCTCTTAGTCAGAGTGATTTTCCTGCACTCTGAAGCTTTCTCCCTTATCCAGCCCTGCAGTTAACCTCTGGCTAAACTGTGCCCTTCCCCCAGAAAGCTTTCTGTGCCACTGGGCCCTTTTCAGGACTCTCATCTCCCGCAGTCTCCAGAATACAAAGCTAGGATCTTGGTGCCTATCCTCATCCTTTAGGCTTTGTCTGTAAGAAAATTGCTCTGCTTCAGTCCCTCTCCTTTCAAATAAACTGTGCTGGGTTGCTTTCTATAGGCTTTATTTCTTCTAGTATCTTAAGGTGCTGGACTTATTGGAGGACAGTAAGGTTTAATGACATCTCTTGCCTTAAATGCAGGCAACTTCACATACGCAGAAGCATTCAATAATCCACACAGAGTTCATAACTTGTCAAGCTTTCTGAACTGTTTTGCCTGCTGTGATAATAAGTCATTGGCCGTTGTCAACCGTGAAATAATATTCAGGTTCGCGTTTTGTGGACAGTGGAATTTTGTAGGTTATTTCTTTGCTACGGCTTTATCAGCAAAGACAGTCTGAGGTAAAAGACTTGACACAGATAGAAAAAAAATAAGTTGTCTGTGACTGCCAAGGCCCAAAAATAGAGCAATAACCCCAAATGAAGAATAAAAAATTATAGCTTTATTATTATTTACTGCAGCACTGAAAAGTGCGCTACATCCTTCAGAGCACAGCAATGTTCCTTGCAGTGTTCCCTGGGTGATCTCTCGTCCCAAAGTCACACAGACCTCGTTATGTGTTATGTTACTTTATTTTGATTTAGATTAGGTAAAAAGTGCCTAGGCATCAGCTCAGAGCGCTCTGCCAGTTACTTAAAACTATAAAACTCAAGTGCAGTGCTATCAGTTTAACTTTTCTACCTTGCTACATACTGTCAATCAAGTCCTTGTGGCGCCTTAGATGTGTTCACTTCTTCAAAAATGAGATGAAGCACACAGCCCTTCCATTGCCTTGAAAAACAATGGAATGGAACAGGGTAGCAAGTGATGGAATTGATCTGCTAGGCAGTAACTCCCAAGTCAAAGTACCTTCATGTGTCCAGTGTAGTAAGAAGTCTTAAATGGAATAATACACTGGCAACCTCAAGTGTACAAAAATTATGAGCTAGACCTTCCCCAAATCTATATAATAGCTTTGACAAAAATTACTTCATTTCTGAGTTTTAAGAATGAGCTCAGTCCACTTTTGTTTTTATTCTTCCATTTCAAACAAGTCTTTCTATTGTCACGGTATCATTTTGCAACAGGGAGTTAAGATGTGTTGTGCTCGATCTCCGCTTGATACAGAGCTGCCATTTCCAGTGAAGGCTGTGGCTAGATTTGCATTGTTGTTACCAATGTACGAAGGCTGCTCCAAAAGTAATGCCTCTTTCTTATGATATTGACTCATGACATCAGAGGTGGATGTGGGTGGTTTGGCAGTAGAGGTTGAACCTTCCCACCAATACCACGTAACATATTGTTGCCATGTGACAGATGGCAGCAGAGGGGCAGTCTGATAAAATGACAAAAGTGCAAAGGTGTGTAATTGTATTGCTCCATGTGGAAAAATGGGAGCTATTGATATTTCTCAATGTTTACTAAGCACTTATGGAGGCCAAACAGTGGATGTAAGCACTGTGAGGCAGTGGGTGGTGCATTTCAACGACAGTGATAGTGACAGCAGGTCACCTTCACTGGTGTAGATTGTTACGAACACAGCATGCAGACTCTTCTTCATTGCTGGTGAAAGTGCATAGCTAACGGTGGTGACTGTGTTGAAAAAATGGTGCTTCATAGCACAGCATTTGTTATTGTGCTCATTGTATCTGTTGTAATTTCCATTGAAATAAACAGGAGGCATTACTTTCAGAGCACCCTACCTCAAGTGCAGTCGCACTTGAGCACCCCATGCTGGAGTCCCTGCATCAACAGTTGCAATTCTGTGCCTTCCAGGCTGGATGGCAAGAGCTGACTCAGTATTTTATTGCACTTCTGACTGTAGCACAGCCTTTGTGTTGTTACTCCTCTACCATTACACCTGTGATTTTTCAGCCATTTCTAATCTGTTATTTATTACTACCTACTTTCTTGACAATTCAAGCTCTGAAATATCAATGGCCAAACTTCAGAATTTGTCTTGAGATGTTTTTGAAGCTGATATTCATTAATCAGCTTTGCTAATGGCAAAAATGATAAATCGGAGGCTGTTTGTGAGAGAAGGTCTACAAGCAAGTACGGTGTATTCCATCCAAATGTTTTATTTAAGACATTTGGGCAATTTTATATGGATAAAAGGATGTGTTTACACCTGCATAACAGCAGTAGAATTTGAAATGAGTTTTTCTATGGCTGTTTCTTTCTTTTTTTCTTTTTTTGCAGTAAACTCAGGGCTATTCACCATTCATGTATGTAGGAAACAATGGAATGGAACAAGGAGTGAGCAGGTCTTTATAGCTTTGAGTCAGAGAATGAGAAATGTTCTTGTAAAGGAGAACTGCTAAACAGTAACTGCATAATTTTTTGTTTTCTGAGCCACACAAGCTGGTGTTTGTTTGATAAAGCAAAAAAGACTCTTTGCAATGGAGATACTATTAAATAGCAAACTTAATGCAAGCAGGTGGAAAGTTATTTCCGTGAAGTACTTTGGGATAACATATTTACATAACTACACTGTAAGGGGATATATGGCTAATTATGAGAGTGTGGATAACTCACTGTCTTGCTTTATTTCAATTTGATTTTAAGTGATCATTTTTCATCTGTAGTTGGAGGGATTTTTACCACCTTCTAAGCATTTCAACTGAATATATACAGCTTTGTATGAGAATACGTCTCTTTGCTCTCTTAAAATTTGGTAGCAATAGTGTACTGTAATGTGATGGTAGAATGCCTTGCATTGTTTTTCTGCTGAGGACCTCAGTTTCAGGTTAATTTGACTGTTTTATGCTTTACATCTAGCTCATTAGTAATGCTGTTTTGAACAAAGAAGATACCTTTTGAAAGTTAGGAAATGAAGTCTTTCATGTTTCTGGAATGTGAGTTCTTGTTGAAAGGTGCCAAATTAGACAGGTTTGCTTTTTTTTTTTTTTTTTTTTCAAATTTCCTTGTCTTCTTCAGCCAAACTACTTTCCAGAAACTGACCCACGTGTGTAATGAGTGTTTTTATTGTTCTGAACCTCTCCTTTCTCGGCAAGCTGTGTTGCTGAACAAAACCCATCTGCTCCTCACATGTGAATCAGCTGGGGCTACTACTTGGCATCAAACGGGATCCAAACTGCTGCAGCTCAAATGTGGAGGAAATGGGGAATAGGAAAATTATTTTATCTTGCATACACTTCTAAAATGCATTAACTATATATTAATTGTCTTGGAATTGAATCCTTCTATTCTTGATTGTCTTCCCAGACTAGATGCTGGCAGGCAGCCCTGTTGAGAACAAAAGAAACACATGTTTATTTTTTAGGGTGGTTTTTAAACAAGTAGGACCTGTAGCTCATAGAGCTTCAGCATCTGTCCAGGTTTACCACGTGCTTAACCTTTTTCTTCGAGTTCTAAGCCCATTTAAAATGTATTTGAAAGAAATCCCTGCCTAGTAATGGTCACATTAAAGAAAGATGCAGCTTTCTGTTTGTCTTGACAGGAGTGTTTTGTTTCCTTCTCTTGCAGATGGGAAGCCAGTGTCGCTGTCTCCACTTGAATCCCAGCCCCACAGCCCTCGTTACACAGCCTCCAGCCAGCGGGACCGCGAGAGCCTGGAGGTCCGCATGCGAGAGGTGGAGGAGGAGAACCGCATGCTCCGCAAGCAGCTCAGCCTGGCGCAGGGCCGCGGCCCCTCACACCACCGTGGCAACCACTCCAAAACCTACTCCATGGAAGAGGGGACGGGCGATAGCGAGAGCCTGCGGGCTGGCATTGTGGCTGGGAACAGCTCTGAGTGCGGGCAGCAGCCAGCGGTGGAAAAATGTGAGGTACGTGAGCAAAAGGATCAGAGAACCACCTGGATTGGAAGGACCACAAAGCCCATCCAGCTCTAGACCCTCCATCAATTCAGTACAGTGTTGCTGTTAAAGAACCAGGGTATTTCTAAATGAAATGAAAGTGGCACAGTGTTGTTGTTGTTTTAAGTATTATTCTTGTGTTTGGTCACCTCTTCTGGAATGGCTCAGAATTACTGTTAATTAAATTGTGGTATATGGAACCAATTTATGCCTTTGAGTTGCTTTTCAGCAGCGTATCCAGATGCCACAGTAGAAGCACCTGCTGTGTGTTAGCTGTGCAGAAGAGGTGCGATTAGTGACAGAAAACTGGAGATCTGTTTTTAAGGTTTTAGGGGGTTGTTTTGGTTTAGTTTTCTGTATTTTATGCCAGTAATTTTGTGGACATTGTCTGGCTACTTGGTTGTCATATATCTGAATGATAGCCATTCCAAACCAGGAAGTCTTCCTTAAAGGCCTTCTGCCAATCCCAATTGGTGAAGACATCAAAAATAATTTTCACCATTTATTTTTACGAAGAAGGTAATAAAATACCACCTATTATCTTGCTTTCTGCCACTGGGAAGAGAAAAATTGAAACAAAATAAGTGTGAGGGAAAAAGAAGTCCTAATTATCTCTTCAGATAAAGTCTATTTCATGGGCAAATACTGCTAAAAGGGAATTACTGCTTCCCAGTTCTGTACATCTTTGTCTGGCCCTGCTTGGAAAAAAAAAAAAAAAAAAAAAAAAAAGGAAAAAAAGAGCTAACGTTGTTTTAAAGAGGGGGAAAAGAAAAGGAGGAGTCTTTTTCATTTTCCCTCCTCCTGATAATGAGGGTCTGATTTTCTTCCCTACCAGTATTTTGGCATTTGTTTTAATTAAGGGAAGGTTCAGACCATCGATAAACAAACCTCACTTCCCCCTTATTATCATGCCAAGCAGTGATGAGCTGAGCCTCAGCTCTGGGTTGTTCAATGTACCAACCAATTTGGGACACAAAAATAGCAGCTTAACCGAGGAATAGTTTAAGTGGTCTTTCAGATTATAATGTGTTTTGCCAATAAATTTTCTTGCTCAGTGGGGTTTAGCATTGTGCTGGAGGCAATGGTTATATAAAATACAAAACCTCACTTTATTTGCCATCCCCCTATCTCACTGCACACTATTTTGATAACAAAATAGCTTTTTCTTGCTTTTCTTAAGGAATTTGCTCAGTAATTCAGTAATAGCAATGGAAGTTAAAATTAAACTTTGTTATTATCAGATTTGCCAGGGGTCTCATCGTTTATCCTATTACTGTAGATTCTGGTTCCATTTTTGTGTGAAAGTGGTATCTTGACTCCATTCACCCTCTTTTTTACTGTTTCAGAGGCATAAACTAAAGATTTTTATGCCTCTGACTCTGGAATATATTACAGCAAGAGTCAGTGATGTTGGTGGAAAGAGACAAGGATCCTTAGAAGACTCTGGGGAAGACAAGGGGAGCTAGGGGCAGATTGTTTATTTCATAAAAGCAGTTCCTTTAGATTTATTGAAGCTAACATTTCAGAATCTAATTTAGAATGGTCTTTAGTGATGATAAAACATCAGAAATTGCAGTTGCAATGAGTGAACATTAAATCCCCAATTAAGCACGATATGTGTGATAATAATTGTGATCTATATTGAACAGTTGGGGATTTGTTGTATTCCAGCCACCACTTCCTACTCTCTTGCTTTGCAGAAGATGTTATACAACTCTGATATAGAATAAATTAGCATTATATTGCAAGACAAGGTCAAGGGTCCAACTAAAGACCTTCTCCCTGGAGTGGGAAGATCCCTTTCCCCAGACAGTTTTAACATGAGCATAGTCTGTGTACATAGATACAAATAGCAGCCTTGAGAAGATAGTAACAGTGATGAAAGCCAACAGAATGGTATGGTTTTCTTCTGATGGTATCCCAGCATCTGACCAGCTTTTGCCTCCATAAGCTGTGCATTTAGCTTGAATTAAGTGTGCATTTATAAACATCTTTAAAAGAGAGAGTCTACTAGAAGATATTTAATGAGCAATGTAGCATCCAGTCGGCTAGCAGAATACTAAGAAACATTTGCTGCATTTTTACAGGCGTATTTGTATTGTTATTATTCTCAATGCTGTTGCTCTGTAGCATTGAACATGCAGGGCTCCAGGGCCATGAAGAAAAGGCCCCACCACTTTAAGAGCTGTAAAAACACAGGAAAGGCAGATGTTAACCTGCCATGGGGAGGCATTTGTGCCATATTTACATACTTGTAACATGCTTTTAATACCTCCTAATCACAGTCATAAATTATTTACGGAGGGTTAAACAACTGTAATGGAATGCCTGGCTAGTACTACTGTGAAATTACTGAAGTATGAAATGCTTTACCAAAGACACTAAACTAATTAGAGTTTATTAACAGTAGTATTTCACCATTCCAAAACATTGCCTGAGGAAGAAAAAGGATAACATCTGCTTATCTAGGCACCTCATGCTTCTCAGCATGGGATCTAAGGCCCGGTTCTTGTGCGATTTTAAGAATTTTCTTCCTATTAATATTACTCCAGAATGGCTTTATGAGAAATACCACTTTCCTAAAAATGTTTTTTTCATGTCTGTAGCAGCTAAGCCATGTCAGCGTGCACCTTGATGTTATTTAATGTCACTGTGCACCTTGGTGTTATTTAAACTCCCTTTCCTAAAGAAGCTTAACTTCCTTAAATGCCTTTAAGCATGTGGGATTGAACACTACCTAAACTATTTTAAATCTAAAGCAGCTATCTTTGTGTCTCTGATCCCCATTGTATAGGAGGAACAGTGTGGGTAACTTCTGCAGTGTTTTAATTATGTATTCATATCTGCATGCGTGAGTGAATGTGGGGATGGATGCTTTCAAGGAGCTCAGTTTCATCTTGCAGTGGTTTCTGAATATCCACACTTCAGCTGTATGATCAACACTGATTCCAGACAGTGAGGAGCAAGTGTGGAGCTTTGCACATCAAATGCACAGAGCTGCACATCAAATGCAGAGCTTCCATGTGAGATGTCTGGAGGGACATGTTGAACCAAGCTGGATGCTGCACTGTGGGGAAGCTGGGCCATCCATGGCTTATGTGACTTCACTCCTAAGTGGTCATTGCAGCCTCAGAGGCTGTGTGTTACAGTCACCCATTCTGGTGGGATGGGGTACAGACTTCTAGCCAGCAGCAGAAGGAAAATGAGGAGTTTCAGAGATCTGGGAGGCTGCTGATCAGTTTCACAATCTGGGAGCAGGTGCATACAGTAGTGTACTCAGGAGGATGCAAGGTCTTTGAAGTGTTTCCTTCTTCCAGCTGTTATTGCCCTATCATCTTGCCAAGGTATGGCTACAGCCAGCTGGTCTCAATCCAGACATGTGTTTGGGATAAGCATGGAGAAAACTTGCGATCAGGGCTTTTTCATTAGAAAGCAGTTCAGGTTGTTGACCTTACGTTGACTTACAAATTTTCCAACCGATTCTGTTTAACAGTTAAGCGACAAGGGGAAGGAAAGTGAATCAAGAGAAGAGGAGAAACAGTCTTGTAGCATGCTTCAGGCAAAAACTGTGCAAGAAGAAAAGGACTAGATTTCTATTATCTTTTAGAAATAATTTTCTTCTCTATAGCTGATGGCAGGCAGATAAGTAGTATCAAACACTGCAGAGAGACTGAGCAAGAGATATATGGATTCCCGTGTCTCTGAATTTTAGAGAGATATTCAGCAGAGCAGCCAGAGCTGTCTCCTCCCTGCACCTTGGCTAAATAAGCATTCAGGACAGCAGCACCTACTAAAAGATACCCAGGAATGCCTAATTTTAGCTTTGAAACAGTCTGATTTAGGAAAAGGAAATGGGTGTGGGCAAATCCCCGATAGAATTAACAGGCTGTGATGGGAGTTGTAGGGTGAAAAGGGAGCATGTGAGGAGAGTTTATTTGTCCAATAGGTGTAAAATGAAGTTGACAGTGACATGACAGTGCTGTTCCATTGAAACTCATCAAGTGTTTGCGTCTGGTCCAGTGTCTTCAGGTGTTTAGCGTTTAAATCACACCTAAAACCATTTTCAATTAATTCTGTTTTTATTGGGATTGAAGGGAAGAATCTTAGAACATGAGAAATGCTAGGTTGTAGCGAGTTAGGAATCAGCCTCTTCTGCCAGATAACAGCAAAAGGACAAGAAGTAATGGCCTCAAATGGCGCCAGAGGTTCAGGCTGGGTATTAGAAACTGTTTATTCTCAGGAAGAGTGGTGCTGCAGTGGCACAGGCTGCCCAGGGAGGTGGTGCAGTCACCGTCCCTGGAGGTGTTCCAGAACCGTGTGGATGTGGCACTGAGGGACGTGGTCAGTGGACATGGTGGGGATGGGCTGATGTTGGACTGGATGATCTTAGTGATCTTTTCCATCCTTAATTATTCTGTGATTCTGTGATTGAGAGAGGAGGCAGGGCATGCAGTGTCAGAAATCTGCACCACATGGGAACCTATACCCACAAGCATCATACAAACAGCTATTAAATAAAAGCTGCCTGTGTTCTTCCCTATTATCATCACAAGAGAGAAACGCAATCACTTTCTGCAAAGTGCTGAGAATGCTCAACTCCCTTTGACATGAAAGTGAATTTGAATTGTGGAATATCTTACAGCACTGTTGTCAAAATATGCTGTGCTGTATTTTCTTTCTCCTGCCTCTCTGGATGGTTACCTTATTAATTCCAATCCTCTAAAATCTTCTCATCTTCCCAGCTAGTGACGCATGCTGGGGCAGGAGGCAGCTGCAGTGTTCATGTGGGACTGTACAACAGTACAGCCACTCGGCCATCACTTGATCCAAATTGCTCCCTGGACCAGCTGGTGTTAATGGATGGGACTAGGGACTCTTTAGACATGCCCAATGCACGCCACCTCCTGTGTAAATCTGCCTCTGTTAAAGGCCAAGCTTTGGGAATGTATGACTATGTGAGAAAGCAGAATTCCTTATTTGTTCTCAATGTAGTGGGCTGACTGTGGAAAATGAGAGCTGTGTGTGTGTGACAGACCAGCTAACCAACCTTCAAATGGAAGCCAAATGAGGCTTCCCTGCAGTTTCACAGCTGTGCCTCTGATCGCAGCTTTGTGCTGCCAGCATGGTAAACTCTCCTTCATTTCTGTGACCACTAAGAAACAGAAAAATACAGAAGCTGGCTAATTTTAAAACCAGAGACGAGTAACTTAACAGCATTTTTGAAATTATTACTTGCTGCCTTAATAATCAGGAGTAGTAGCACAATTTTCCCTTTCGTCTTCAGCAGATAAGCAAACTTCTGCCTCAGATTAAAAGGAAGGGAGGAATAAGGAAGAGAAGGGAATATTTACCAAAGTGCTGGGGTACAGACTCTCAATTTCATGTTAACGCTGCCTAGTGCAGCCTACGCTGCCAGTCATAGGCAGAGAAGTGACCTATGCCTTCCCAGCTCATGTCCTGTATTATTGTAGAGTCTTAGAATCACAGAATCACTTGGGTTGGATGGAACCTCAAAACCCATCTATCCCACCTCCTTCCATGGCCAGGGATGCCACCCCCCAGCCTCAGGCTGCCTAGGCCCCCATCCAACTTGGCCTTGAGCACCTCCAGGGATGGGGCACCCACACCTTCTCTGGGCAGCCTGTGCTGGTGCCTCACTGCTCTATAAGTAATCATTTTCTTCCAATATCTAACCTAAATCTCCCATCCTTCAGTTTAAAACCACTCCTCTCTGTACCGTCACTATCTATCCATGTAAAAAGTTGATTTCCATCCTGTTTATAATCTCCCTTTAAGTACTGGAAGGCCCATTATTGATGGGACACACCCTTCCCTGGGCAAAGTAATTGTCCCTGTGGTCCATCAGAGCTTGCTCACTCTCTCCTTAAAAGGCATCCTTATGATGGACATGATGCAGAATTTCTAAGAGCATATCTGCTACTGTCAGACATATTTGTAAGCTTTGAGTTCAGAAGGCTTAACAGTGGCTGCTTGTTTGCATACTGAGAATTTTGTGTGCTGCCTAATGGATGTGCGTCTGTATACACGTGCACACACATATGCTCTTAACTAATAAATGCAATTTTGTTCAGACATCTGATGTAATTTAGGGACAGTAATGACTTTGGAATGATGATGGTGTTATAACTCAATTAAGATGTTTTTAACAAACTGCCTCAAGTGGGCTGCAAACAGCTGCAGAACACCCACTCAAATCTTTCACAATTGCTGCACTAAATAAAAGCTCTGTCATGTATGTGCTGTCCCTAATAAGCGGTAGAACACAGGAGCAGGCTTTAATGTTTCTTCTTTTTGTTCCTCTTTTCCCGCAGACCATCCATGTCGCCATTGTTTGTGCGGGGTATAATGCCAGTCGGGATGTTGTCACACTCGTCAAGTCCGTCTTATTTCACAGGTAAACGTACACTTTTCTTCTTATATACCATATATATATAGATACACAAATAAGCTATTGTCACGTTTACTCTTACTCAAAAACAAGCCAGATACCCTTCCCTTGTTTCTTCTTCTTTGAAAGGGATGAAGCATGAAATATGTGACCACCAGAAATAGATTCGCTCCTCTAAAGATTTGTAAAGTGAATTGAAGGGTTCAGAAATCCGGTTGCTGCCTCTCCTTGTTGCACTGCGGGTATAGGGACCATATTTATTTGTACTGTAAAGCATCTGCATACTCCTGACTGCTGTAAAATAATGATAATAGCAATAACAGCACTGTTTTCATTTAGCTTACATTTGGTTCCAGTTTATGGCACAGGTGTAGGTAGTAATTTGAAAGCCATACAGATAAAGACACATTGGTGGTTTCTTGGCTATCCTTGCTTCCTATTTAGTTGTTTATTTTTCAGTATAATCCTGTTACTATAGACTGTATTATTTCAGATTATTTATTGTGGCTTTGGAGGATCTACTGGTAGCCCCTCAGAAAGCTTTGCAACCTGGTTTTAACACATAAAGCATAATTGCATGCCAGGTTTTAGGGGTATAAATGCCCAATGAAGATAAAATAGCTGATTCTCTTAATAAATAGCAGCTTTAGAAAAACTGAAATGGTGTTAAACTGTGCATGCACATATGTGTGTATCCCTTGTTTGGTTTAGTCAGCATTTCAGATGATGCTTTCCTAGGTAGCCAAGAAGGTCAATGGCATCTTGGCTTGTATGAGAAATAGTGTTTCCAGCATGAGCAAAAGAGATGTTAAGGCCCTGGAGTGTGTCCAGAGAAGGGCAATAGAGCTGTGAATGGTCTGGAGCACGAGTCTGATAGGGAACAGCTAAGGGAACTGAGGTTGTTCAGTCAGAGGAGTCTCAGAGGAAACCTTATTGCTATCTACAACAACCTGAAGGGAGGTTGTAGTGAGGTGAGGGTCAGCCTCTTCTCCCAGTATAATACTGATGGGGCAAGAGGGAATGGCCTCAAGTTGCACCACAGGAGGTTCAGGATGGATATTAGAAAAAATTTATTCTCTGAAAAAAGTGGTGCTGCAGTGGCACAGGCTGCCCACAGAGGTGGAGGAGTCACCATCCATGGAGGTGTTCAAGAAGCATTTAGATGTACTGAGTGACATGGTTTAGTGGGAAATATTGGTGTTAGGTAGACAGTTGGACTAGATGATCTTGGAAGTCTTTTCCAGCCTCAGTGATTCTACGGTTCTGTGGTTCTGTGAAATGGGGAGTTGAGAGACTCATCAAACTCTTTAACTCAAAAAGGACAAATAGACCAGTAAAATGTCCATAGTGTTTAATGAGTTTATTAAGGAGACAATTTCAAGCACTACTTCAAACAAAATGATATTTTATAGCAGGGAGGATGAATTTTATTCACATCATACTGATATCTTTTTAAACCTTGAGTGGGTCATTCCAGTTCCCTACTTTGCTCCTTATGTTTGCTCTGAACCCTGCTGGAACAGAGTTTTGATGCCCTTGCAATGTGTTTAATTCACCATTTTAATTTACTCCTTTTTTGTCAGCTTTCAAAGAGAATTTAAGTGCCTACCTGCCTTCTTCTGTGGGGAAAAACTCATTAAATTACATTTTTAAGAGTGGCTGGAGAGCAGGTGGAGAGGGGAAATTCTCTAATGTAGTTATCAGGATGTTTTTCAGTACTGTGAGGGTGGTCAAACACAGATGCTCCGTGCTTGTCAGTGTTTCAGAGGCACTTTGTTAATGCCTTAATAATATGCTTTAAATTTTAGTTTACCGTGAAATGGTCAGGCATTTGGTCTCGATGATTGTTGAAAGTCCCTTACAAGTAAACTGTTCTGTTCTACCCTCCAAAACTTGAGACTTTCACTATTAAAATGCAGCCTTCGCAGATCTTCCCAAAAATAGTATGTTCCTGTTAGATGAATATTAGAAAGGGCCAGGAGGAAGAAAAATACTACTAAAATAAACATACCAGTACCAAAACAGCAGTAAAAACCTGTATCATGCTCTAGGCTGAATATTTCTGAATGCTAAAATCCTGTTAAATTTTAAAACTCAATCTATATCCAATTAGAATCCTGAATTATTCAGTGTAAACTAGCTTTTTGTTGCAAGAATGTTGGGCGTTTTGTCTACTCTGATAGTTTTTTTTAAGGGGTTTCTTGCAAATACTCTTTTTGTTTGTTTGTTTGTTTGTTTACAGTGATTTGTTTTTTTCCCAGCTTTTAGGAATTTTTCTTTCCTGTTACTTTCCACCATTTCAAAATGGCTCAATTTCTGTATGTTTCCAAATACACTGTAAGAGGAACATCATAGCTCAAAGGTTTAAACAGTTTCCTTTTGTGTTATTTGAAGGAAACGTCCCTGAAAAATTAACAAACTTATGATCTGCTATAAGGAAATACGTTTAAAGTAATGAAGCAAAACAAAGAGAAGTAACATTTGTGTTTCTGAGTCTGGTGGAGTCTTCACTTTGTCAAGAACACAGCTGCTGTTTGGATGGCAGTATTGCTCATCTCAGAGGGTTTATCTGGCTCAGCAGAAGTGATCAAGATGAAGTCCAGTATAGCTAATGAGACTTCTTATCTGTTCTAACTGTCAGAATAACCTGTCTGGCTTGTTTGCTTAAAACATACTTAAAGACAAACTGTGTGTACTTTCCTGCCCAGAACAAGCTTTTTTCACAAGGCATTAAGTTGTCCACTAGGTAGAAAAGGTGTTCAGAGAACTGACTTTACTTCTTGAAGACATTTCTTCCTTATCCATAGAATCACAGAATGTTTTGGGTCAAGATCATCTAGTTCAAACCCCCCCTGCTATAGGCAGGGACACCTCCCTCTACACCAGGTTGCTCAAAGCCCCATCCAGCCTGGCCTTGAGTGTTTCCAGGGAGGGGGCATCCACAGCCTCACTGGGCAACCTGTTCCAGTGTCTCACCACCCTCACAATAAAGAATTTCTTCCTAATGTTTAGAATATATTTTCTTCCAGTTTAAAGCCATTTCCACCTGTCTCTTATTGCAGTATTCTTCCATTTTACTAATTAAAGCATGTTTCAGCTGAGTGCCTCTATTCTGAAAAAAGAAGATATGCCTAAGTAGGGAATCCCTACTTCTGAAGTGTAAAAATTTAGAGGAAAGGAGGCCACGTCAGTTTAATCATCTTCCCCCGGCATACTAACATATTTGTTATAGCCCCAGCTTTGAGCTAGAGTGCTAGACAGAGAGATGCAAGACAGCAGGGATGCTGGGTCATTAAGAATGAAAACTACAGGAGTTTCTATAGATGGAGTGTGCCGTCTCTGCTCTCTTGCATGAAAGTGCAGCAAATCCTGCGTATTGAACATTTTAGCTCTGCCCAGGTCTTCCTCTGCCAGCTCTAAAAAAGCAAGTTTGTGATGCCAGTCATACCGTATATCATGATACATAGGCAGGCTACTCGTTCAAGCCACTTGAGAAGCTGTGTCTGTCTTTGGATTCCAGAGAGGGAGAGGAGGAATGGAAAGAGCTGGTGTGGTAAATTCCTTATAAGAACACCGTCATTCAAAAACGCATTTCACTCCCAACAGAAGAGGAGCTTGATTCCAGTTCTGCCTTTAAAAAACGTATGTTCAAGCCACAAAATCCCAGCAGCTTTTAACACCCAGTTTGACATAACTGACAGTCTGTTCTCAGGGGGACACTCCGCAGAGCTGCGGTAGTGCAGAGTTTGCAGACTCTGATAAATATGCATTGGCACTTCTGCACAGAGGGAGGCATGGAGAATGAGCACTTAGTCTTCGTCTGCAACTTTCCTGTTTACCTCTCCTGGGCATCTAGACCCTAATTATGACAGATTTTATAAATCTGCTGCAGGAGTGAAGAAGCTCTCTCGGCCAGTTTGGTCTCTTATCAGTGTGACCTAAGTGCAACTTAGGTTTAGTTTTTCTGAACCAAAGGCTAAAACACAGCTAAAGATATTGGGCCAAATGGGCAGAATGAAATGCAGATGCTTTTGGAAACAGTGCACAGTGTCCAGAAGAGCATCTGCATTTCATTTTCAGGTGTGCTGCAGTGGCCTGTGGCTAATTACTATCCTTGAAACCTCTGGTACAAGTTACATTCTGTCTTTTCAGTGTTTTACTCCATTTCAGAAGATCGTAAGAATTAGAAAAGGACAGTGTTTACAGTTTCAGATTGCAAAGACCATTCTTGCCTCTGCTTAGGTAGTTCTTAACTTCATCAAGAGCTAAAATCATTTTTAATGTGCTCTTCTCTTTTCCAAAGACGTGATGAAACACCACGTTTCATTTGGGAACAACGGAAGGCCAAAATTACACAGCTATGACATGTTGCTGACATGTTAGGTCAACCTGAGAATCTGTGAGAAATTAGCTTCTCTTCTGTGCCAGCTAATGCTGCCTTGCCAAAGTACTGCCTTGCATGTAGTGGTTTGTATGACAGCAAAGATTGGGTTTGGTTGTTTTCTTTTAATCTGGTAAGTCATCCCTCAAAGGTGATGTGAGCTCGCAGTATAAACAAAAGCAGTCAGCCAAACAAAACACTTTGTAATGTTACGTAGCCTTTTCAAAAGACAACTTTACAAACTTCAGGGTAAGCAAATGCCTGAGTATTTTTGTGATTAGGACTTCAAACTATGTTATAGTTTGCTATAAGAAGGATAATCTGCTTTTCTTACAATAAGTAGAGTAAGACGAACAAAAAGAAAACCTAAATTAAATAAAAAGAATGACATACACCTTCCAAGAAAAAACTTAGAAGTCGACAGTGGCAGGTAATTGAAGCTTACGTAATCTCACGACTGTGTTCCATGAAGACCATTTTGTCTTAATGGAGTTCATTTGATAATTTAAAACTTCTGTCATTGTTTCCAACTTTTCTAACACGTGTTTTATTTGGAGATTCTTCTGACAAAAAATATCGTGTGTGAACTGGTTTCTCCAATGCATGTGAATGCATCAGTAATACGTGCTTCATTTTGTATTTTATTGCTGTCCTAACGGAGAAATAATGGAGTAAACAGTCTTTAAAAGAAGCCTGGTCATATAATCTTTTATTAATTTCTGAAGTGGTTCTTGTAAGTTAACACAAAACAAGACAATCCATCCATGAGGCAGCTCATGCATGTTAAGATCTCTCCAGTAGTTTGGGGAGCATTTTAGTCAATACTGTGTGTGAATGGGTATGAAAATTCTGTAATGATTTTCACATTGGAATTCTCCCCACATAAGAGATGAATTGTCACGTGGGCATTAGAAAAAAAATAAATAAATAATCCCAAGTTGCCTTTTGTAATTTCTGTTTGAAGTGCTTGTTACCATTTGTTACAGATATAAAAGGTATCACCTTGTTGTGCTTCCCTTAATAAAGTATAAGGTTTGGAAATAAACCCCCCGGGCTACTGACCTTTTTATATTCTTAGACAATAAAATTCCTCTGTTGCAGTGTGAGACTATACAACCAAGCAGCTGCTTTTTGAATTGCTAACAATTGAGCTATGGAATAATATAGAATGCAAGAGTGAGTCTTGATTCACTACTCCCTTTTTCAATTGTAGGTTTTTATATTTAACTCTGTGACAGTGGCTATTCCAAAAGAATGGTCCGCATATGCTTGAGCAAGCAGATCGAAAGTGTGATGAATAAGAAGTTTTGAAATGTAAAAATAAGACATTGTGATTAAAAAAAAAACAACAGAGAAATGAGTATCTCAGAATAAACTCCTAATTTTTAGCCTGGCTTTTAAAATTACTTCTTTTTGCTGCACTAAACTTTATAGGATTGTGGCAATTCTGAAAATGAAAGCATTCTTTTAAGCTCCTATATTTAGGCTTAAGAGCCTATATTTAAGCATTCGTGCTTGAAAATATTGGGAAGAATCTCTTTTCATTCACTTTTGGAGAATGCAATTTAGATAAAGAAATGTGTTCTCTTTATGTGTGGTTTACGTTGTCAGATTGTATTCTGGTCTTAAGATAAGTAGAAATAATTTAATGTACAATGACTTACACTTTTCTAAGTAAAGTGGTTTAAACCTTGAGTTTCCATTTGATGAGAAATGCCCATATTTTGAAATGGCCTTTTTCCTCATTTCAACAGTAACATCAGCATTTTCCATGTACCAGAAACTATGAAAAAATGTACTTTGTAAAAATTGAGATATTCAAAATTCTTGACACAAAAGAGACAAAGTGATTTTTGCATATGGGGGAAAATTCCATGAGCATTTCAATATTTGCTTCAATAGTGAGGAAGCTGGAGGATAAGAGTTCAAGGGTTGCTCTGTAACCTGGAACACTGGAAAACTTGACTTCCAAACATACAAATTCATGTGGAAACTTGGAGTTCTTCAAAGCCTATTATTTTGGCTTTGAATTTGATTATTTTACTGAAATAATCGTATATTGGCCTGGAGATCCCATTGCAGCCTTCCAGTATTTAAAGGGGGATTATGAAAAGAAAGAGAATGAATGGGGGAATGGTTTTAAGCTCAATGACTGAAGATTTAGTTTGGATGTTGGGTGAAGTTCTTTACAGAGAGAGTGGTGAGGTGCTGGCACAGGCTGCCCAGAGAAGCTGTGGATACCCTGTCCCTGGGGGTGTTCAAGGTCAGGTTGGATGGGGCCCTGGGCAGCCTGGTCTGGTACCAGATCTGGAGGTTGGTGGCCTCCTGTGTCAAGAGGGTTGGAACTTGATGATCCTTGGTGTCCCTTCCAATCCAGAACAGTGCTTCCAGAAACATGGTTTAGTTTTTGTGTAGACCTGTGAGAAGCCAGCAGTTGGAGTCAATGATCATTGTATGTCCCTTCCAACTTAAGATATTCTGTGATGCTATATACATTAAAAATAAATACAACACACAGCTGTGCTTTGAAGTTTGTTAGTAAAGGGGAAGTCAGGTGAGGTTCAGCTCACATTTTGAGTCAGTTTGTGTTGGTCATCACTCTTTTTATGAGACTTCACTCCAAGTTCCCTTCAGCACTAGATAGAAATCCTGCAGTGAAGTCCTGTGGCTTGGGAAATGAAAGGAAACAGTTGGGTCTTTTCCTTCTTTTCCCAAACTTCTTAATCTGTAGCTGCTAATGCATGCCAAAGATTGCTCTCTATATGGCTGTCCCTCAGCTTCACTTCAGTTTTGTAAATAATGTACACCAAAACGTGTCTATCCTTCCTCTGGCACCAATGCTATTGCAAAACATCTGGGTCTAATGAAATGTAGCCTGCAGTGAAGTCCTTGGCTGTCACCCCTAATTCTGACAGCTAGTGATTCAGTGATGTTGGCAAATAACTAATAGAAAAAAATAACATCCCTTTTTAGTATCACTTAAGAAGGATTTCTCATCTTTCGTGGTGGATGATGATTGATCTTTAAGCTTCTGCACTTGTTTCATAAACACTTCGAAGCAATCCTTATCTTTTGGGCTTTGCACATTGCAAACACTAGAACATCCAAAAACGTCATCTGTGTGTATGCTAATATTGTTGCCTTCAGAACATCTTCCAGGTTTCTCTCCGTGCTCTGTTGCCTTCTAGCACTACAGTCAAGCCTACCCTTTCACATAACTAAAATCTAATCCAGAGTACAATTTTGTGAGGCTGATGCACGTTTAGTTGTAGATGTCAGCGGGTCACTATTCTGTTCAAGGGATATATTTTTGTAAGCGATAATCCTCTGCTTTGCCTCTGACACGTACTTTCCTTCCAGCTGAATCTTTACCACGAGGCTAATAACTTGAAAGAGATTTCTGAGTTGGAGTAAAACTACTCCTTTTTTCTTTTTCCCAGTAGGAACTGAACTAAAGAAAATGTCACCCACTTGTTCCCATTTAAGTTTCATACACTGTGGGTCACTCAGATAAGTATAAACTGCTACTGAACATCTGAGGGTCTTTGTATCAGATTTTTCTTTTTCAAGTAGTGTGTTTTATCTGCAAATGCTTTTTTTTTTTTTTTTTATCAATTCCATTTAACTAAGTGGTGCTTTGAAAGAAGTTGTAGCTTTCTTTTTTTTAACTGATTTTATTCTTCTTATTTGACTTTGCAATGTATAGAAAAATGACCCTGAAAAAAAAATTACTGAAGATGACCAGCTGGGAAATAGCCTGACCAGATACCAGACCCTGCTAAGCAGAAGAATCTGTATAGATTGTGTTGGCAGTATACATCTATTTACCTTGAAATACTGCTTCACCAATTCCACTAATTTTGGACCTTTGTTTCCCTTGGCCTTTTCTCTGATAATGAAATACATTTCCTGATTGGCAATGAGCCTGGTTACTGTGGAATCTGCATGAGCCAGGGCATCTTCTTCCCTCCTGCTGGGTCAGTGAAGCAGTCATAATTACTGTGATCCTTTTGGGTTGGTACTGCAAACCTCAGCAACCTATAGCTTTACCTTTCCTCTGCTCATTCCAGGACATATGGGAGATGAAAAGAGCTTTGTCTTTTTGGAAGGCATATTATAGCTTAGTGCTTTGCTAAACTCAGATCAGCTGTGAGTTTATTCTGTCATCACAATTAACTCTTATATAAGCCCTCTAACCAGCCCTTTTCCTGCCTTTTCTGTAACTATATAATTTGATCCACAGTCCCCTTGAAAACAATAGAGCAGCTTCACTGAGATTACTGGGTATTGGGTTGGATTTTATGTGCAATATTTCTATCACTGCAAAATCGAGCTACACTTTGCTTATTACAACAATCTCCTGTTTCTGCAGAGAGGTGTACTATGATACTATGAACCTTTATATGTATTTTTAGGTTTTCTTGTGAACATTATTGAATAAGAAACAGTATTACTCATCAAAGCCAAGAAAAGTAGCATTAAAGAGAAAGGCACTTATTATTCATTAAGGGAGGAAATGGAGAAAGAAAGAACCTTCACCTTTTGGAATAAGCCCAAAAGCATAATGGTAGTGCATTGGCCTGAATTAACGGAGATTTCTTCACTTCTCCTTCACACAGCAGAGCGTAGTAGTGTCATTCTTATTCCACCTTAACATCTGAAACTAACTTCTCTTTCTTTAGATGGAAAATATTTGTTGACAGTACAACCATTTACCTTCATAACTTTCACAGTAATGAGATTGTAATATGCTACCCTAGGGATCGAGGAAAGGTTGAGCCAGTGCTAAAGGTTAAATAGACATCTGTCATCTTGGTGGCTTTTGTATATCCAGTCCTTCTCTGATGACAGTGAAAGCAAAGTTAGGGATAAATGTGGAAGACTATAAATCGTGACTAGTTCCCTCTGGCTGCTTTTCGTATTTGTACCATGTAAGCTGAGCAAAGATCACTTTGCTTACTGTTCCTCAAAGAGAGAAGCAAGCTTAAGGGATTTAAATGTGGTAACTGTCATAGTAAAAAATAACTTCCTAATATCTAATCTAAATCTGCTCTCTGTCAGTTTAAAACCATTACCACTATTCCTATCACTGTATGCCCTTGTAAAAAAATCTCTCTGTATCTTTTCTATAAACCCTTTTCAAGCATTGCAGGGCTGCAATGAGTTCTCCCCAGAGCCTCCTCCTCTTCAGGCTGAACAATCCCAGCTCTCTCTGCCTTTCTTTGGAGGAGAGATGCTCGAGCCCTTTGATCATCTCCTGGCTCTCCTTTTGACATAGTTCAAGTAACTCTAAGTACAGAGATGATGCAAGTCTGGTGTTTTAAAATAATATATTTTATTTGTTCCTGCTTTTCTACAGCCTGTCTTATAGGAACAAGGATGAACCTGTCCTTGTAGGAATGAGGATGTGGGGAAATTTACGTTCTCAAGTGTATTCATTATTTCAGTAGCTAGAAGGCACTCACCTGAAACATCTAGTTCTGAGTTCTCATAGGGTAGCTGTTAATACCCAAGGTTTGCTTTGTAGAAATTATGCATGTAATCTCAGTAGTCCTGGAATGATACCTCATTCAGATGATTATTTTTCACCTTCACCTCTACTCTGATTCCTCCACAGACTATTCTTACCATAGAGATAAATTACCAGGTTCACCGAGAAAACGGAAAGTAATCACATTCTCATCTTAAGGCCCAAAGGGGGATTTAACTTGGATTTCTTTTAAGAGTCCGGTAGGAGGGACCAGATCCTCATCTGTTATAAATCAACACATTCCTTTGAAGTCAAAGGAACTATAAGTGTCTCAGCATTTTTTCCCACAGAGCAGTACTCCACCGAATGTGATGATGTACACTTTGTGTTGCAACCTCTGACATGCATAAAACTTTGTACAGGTTTTGTTGTCCTTTTGCAGTAAGAATTAGAATCCTTCAGACCAATGCATTTTTCTCCCTTTCCCTGTCAGGCGAAACCCACTCCACTTCCACCTCATCGCAGACGCAATTGCCAAACAGATCCTCGCGACTCTGTTCCAGACTTGGATGGTCCCTGCTGTGCGCATAGACTTCTATGATGCAGATGAACTCAAGGTAAAGACAAACACAGCTGTTACTCACGCACTTGTGGTTTCATTTCTATTCATTCATCTGGACTGGGGAGTTGAAGGAGAATTGCATTGTCCCTGGCTAAAAATAATACTAACCCATGTGGCTATAATCTCAGTTAGACTTAATTAGAAGATACTAATTTTCTAAAATCAGTGTGCTTACTCTGCTCATGTTATATATCATTTAGCAGCTTAAAATTTTACCTTCTACCAAGAGGATTCTGGATTTCTGGGTTAAATTGCATTGGATGAAATTGTGTTTTGCTAAGGATGCTTCTTTATGGTACCAATAGAAGAGTCATAAATATCTTGTTCAATGATCTTAAGTCTTTTACTGGAAACAGTCAACCTCCTTGAATTCCTTAAGCAAAGGCATATAACAGTGTAAGTAAGTGCACACAACCTAAAAAGTTATCAATATTATATTTTGAAGTAGCTCTATTTTTTTTTTTCTTTTTTTAATCTAAGTGCCCTTTCAAAAGAAGAGACTCTGAAAAAAGAAGTGTTCCAAGGGGGGAAAAGTGACTTACTCTAACAAGAAGCCATTACCTTCTCATAGATTAGGAAGTTTAAATTAGATCACGGGTGCACAGCTTTGAATTTGAGCTTTATGTTTCTTAGCCATGGAAGTAGATTGAAGCACTCAGATTTTAATGTTTGGAGTTGGTGGCAATAATTTGTTTGACTTAACCAGAGTGTCCTGTGCAACACCTCTAAAGAAGGAAAAAAAATGAATTTAGACAGTGGCTGTGCCAGTGGAAGGGTAAGTCCGAAGTGTGCCATGTTGTAGAATCTTGAATAAAAATGTTACAGAAAGTAATGGAAAAGGGAAAATTTGATTCTTAGGAAAAGATGTTTTTTCTAGATGTATTTATTGGTTTCTATATGAAGCCATATTAGTTATTGACCTAATTAACTAAAGATCTCCCGGACATCTCCCTTCTGTTCTTTCTAGCTTTATAGTCAGGAAGAAGTTTGATCTTCTGAGCCTTGTACATGTCCATATTACTTTTACTTTACTGTAAATTGTGGGATTCTACAGTGCTTAATTAGCCTCTCAACTGAACGTGACAAACCTCTTCACATTTTCCTTCTGGTCATTTGGGTATGGTCCAATCTAGCTAAGTAAATAATAGACAAGAAAAATAGACAAGAGAGCTTACTTCAGTGATCCCTTACACTGCTTTTAAGGCAACAGCCCTGTGCAGATAAGAAGCTACAGAGCGAAGTCTTGTTTTGTCTCTCCCTCTTCACTTTAATTTTCACGTGGCCAATGATCTAATGCAGTACTGGAGGATCTTGATTATAACCCATACGCTTTAGGTTGGGGATCACTTTCATAGTGGATGCAGGTATTGCATCTGCCATGATACTGGCTCATATCCAGATCAGACTGCAAATTTTAGTAAAGAACACAGAGCAACTGTTTAAAGACAGCTGTAGGAACTCATCTTTTCATTTTTCCTATATAATCTCTGGAGAGGATTTAATGATTATTGTGAGTTCACATTTTTCACGTGCACTCTTAGGAGATACATCATTTCGTCCAGTGTTAGGAAAACATGGAGCTTATTCTGGAACGCTTTGCTTTTCTACCTTTCTTTTAAAGTCTGCCCTTTCTCTGGTCTTTGAATCCAATGTTACTAGGGTATCTACCGAGTCTCAATTTTTAATA
The DNA here is from genome assembly GCF_054131305.1 of Coturnix japonica. NCBI lineage: Eukaryota > Metazoa > Chordata > Aves > Galliformes > Phasianidae > Coturnix > Coturnix japonica. Next base: position 50,400,787 of record NC_140663.1, on the reverse strand, counting down.
ACCTTCCATAGTTCTTTTTAAACTTAGAGTCATTGCTAACTGCTGTTGTCTAAAAGGGTTTAGGCTGAAAAATAGCTTGGGAAGTATCTGCTTAGTCTTCATTCACTACCATCTCGGTTTTTTTTTGTTGTTTTTTTTTTTGAGTATGTTTTAACTGGTACAGAAAACAGTTAATTTCATGTTTGTTTTGTTTTATTTACCTTTAGATATGTATGAGCTTAAGTCCTGGGAAACGCCCTGCTCCTGCACAGACAGTGGAAGGGACCACATAGTGTTAGATTCCCCATAGATACTATGAATTTCTGCTTGCTTCAGAATATCTGTTTTCAGTTCAGGGAACACTATCCACTGGAGTGTAATTTTTTTCAGTCAAAATTTGGAGAAAATGAGCAGTTTTTCCTAACATCTCCTGCAGTTCTTAAACACACACTGTTTAGCTTAGAGATAGAGCAGACAGTGTCCTGAAGGATGGCGGAGGAAATAAGTCTCTGTAGTAAATGATGGTTTCTCTGAGATTCTAGAGAACTGGATGCTTTCTTTTAAGAAATGGAAAACAAAGTACCACTCATTATCCCTGATTTTCTGGCACTGGCAAACAAGCACAGCTACACTTTGTTTGCTTCTGTGGAAGAGCCATGTCAGATACTCCTTGTGAATTTTAGAAAAGATGTATTTTTCCTTTTCAAGATGACGCTGCTGTTCATATTTGTCCTGCAGCACATAGAACCTTTGTTCATTCTCTCCCTAGAAGAAGGTACCAACCAGGTTGCTCGGAAGTGTTATGAATCACAAGAGAACATGGCCATGGCAATGTCCATCTTTGTTTGAGGCCCTTGTAAGAGGATGTGGTAGAGGAGGAATCTGATTCTAGAGCTGAACAAAAGCAGCAGCATTTCCAGAAGGGTCAGACACAGGGGAATGTGAGCTTGCTAGTTATATTTCTTTCAGCTATTTTGATGATGGTAACAGCCACTTCTAATAAGACACTTGTAACTTCCAAAATAATTTGTTATGTCTCCTCATTGCCTTGATCATAACCACAAGGGAGACCTGTTGCTTAAAAGCTCTCCCTCACCTTAGTAGCTGTTTATACTGTGGACTGTACTGGTAGTGCAGCTCCCTCCCAATAGCTAAACATGCTACATGCAGTTAGCAGTGAACAATAAGCATCCTTGAAGTGCGGAGAGCTGGTAATGGCAGCAGTAATTGAGCCACTCCATAGCTGCAGAGTTCGTGGTTCTTTTACTCAGTGTGGCCCACACGTAACACTTCCACTGGAAGTTACTTGGCAATGTAGATTTACTTCGTATGCTCGCAGTAGCTCTTGTCATTCAGTTTTGGTCCTAATGCAATAGATGTAGCTATTACAATGCAGCCTCGCAGCACATAACTAGAAATGGAAAATTATCATCTTGAATGTTAAATAAAATAAAATAATATACCTGTGGAACATTGATCTAAATGACCTATTACAACTGTGGCTTGCAAATATCATGCTGCAGGTTATTGTGTTTTCTCAATTCAGTCTGACATGAAGAAAGTCCATTAAAGATGTGCCCACTCTAGCACTTAGCTTCTGTGCTTCATTATTTGATGTGGAATCTCATGCCAGTTCATTCACATGGAAGTGCAGGCATTAAACCCATTGTGATCAGTGCTGGCCCAGAGCAGAAGGAGCAGCTGATAAAGCAGTACGGAATGTGTGATGTGTGGAATATAGATGAGGTGGGTTTGTTTTCCCAGATGTTGCCTGACAGACTGCTGACAACATCAGGTGAACTGAGGGAAGCAGAAGGTAGAAGGTGCAGTTGTCTGCTCTGCTGCGTGTGAATGTTGATGGTCCAAATAAATGCAGTCTCCTCATCACTAGTTAAGCAGAAAAGTCCTTTAAATAGTTCGGCCCATAATCGTACTGCAGTCGATCTGTGAACTGCAAGGTAGGGATGTTGATTGGGGTTTTTGCAACAGATGTGCATTTGATCTGAAGGTGAAATGTAAGACGCTCCATGGTTTTCTGCATATATGGTCTCTATCCCAGCTTTTTTCATTCCCAGAAACACCAGACTACAAGTCTCACTGTCGATGCTGCTTTTGGTAGTTTCTTACCAGAAGTGCTGGAATAGTCTATACAATCAGTCAAAATAGGTAGTGTGGTCCAGAGAAGAGATCCAAGCTGGTATTGTGTGCTGGTATTGTAAGCAACACCAAGTTTAAGCATGAAAGGAGTCACTCCTTAGAAGTTCCACTTTCCTTCCATCTGAGCTGTGAAGGCAGTTCCTTTGGTCAGATGTATCAGTGTTTGGTCAGACAGACAGGCGAGCGCTATGAGATTTAAGGATGAAAATAAATTTAATTCTTTAATTATAAACGTAGTGTAGCTGGGTCTCGAGGCTGTGCCTGCGTGCTAGGTTACTAATTCCTGCACAGATGAAATAAAGTGCTGCTGATTTGAGACAGCAAACCAGATTGAAACTAGATGATTGATTTAGCTGCTGGCCATCTGCACGAACATTTGACAGATTGTTACAGGAGCTCTCCCAGTGGGAATTTCAGACAGTTCTTGAGATTCCCCAGGCAGTCCCTGCTGTGCCTACACCAATTTGTATGCTTAAACGTGTTGATTAACATCCTGAACGGAAAATCTGGTGGACCCAGAAATTCCCAGGAAGTTCTTGCTGCAAAATTAATCAATTGTACAAGAGCAAAACACTTGTAATTATTCAATCGAAACAGCTCTTACAAATGTAGAAATGATCGAGTAGAACAGTCTTTTGTATATTGGAAATGTTTTGCAGGTGGTTTAAGGAGATCTATAGTGATGGATCATGCGTGTGCTAGAGTGCTCATCTGGGACCACAGACCAGCTGGGTCATAATCATTGGACAGAACCAAGTTTTTTAGGGAGTCTTACCCAGTCCAACTAAGATGCGCTTGCAGGGACCCTTATAATGGAGAATCCCTTCACCATCCAAACTGCAGCCTATAATGTCTTATTCAGTAAACTGGATTATCCATGCAAAAGTTACCAAGATCCTGATCAGTAGTTAACCTTTTTATTTTAACCTGTTTTCTGTTCTTAGTCCAATAGGTGACATAAATAGCAAATCAAATGGCATTGCATTTTTTGTTATCAGTGAAAGCTTTTCCAAAGAGTAATAGTATTGGTGGAGCTGTGAGTATCAAACACTGCCACATATCAATTTTGGAAACACATTCAAGCAAATGTAGTTGCAGAAGCAGTCAGCTATAACAGTTTATATTCACAGGACTAGTGACTGGCTGCTAGCTATCACTAACTAGAAGACTTAAACTATATTTGCATAGGGCTTAAGGGCAATGCATAATTTTTTATCTGTTAGTAGTTCATTTATGCACCAGAGGCAGACACACAAAGTTATAAAGCAAACATACATTAATTTTCTTTTCCACTTCACATGCGAGACCTAATTGTTATTAATGCAATACAGGACATGAAACACAGCACCTGTTTATGTTTGTATTCATTTACATAGTAGTAGGTATTCAATGAAAGTGTTTTTACATAACTGTGTTTTTGGTCAAATATTGTCAGGTTTGCATTTCACTAATATTGGGCCTTTCTGTAAGCTGGTCAATGGTACATGTCAGTGAAATCATAGCCGTGAATTGCTGATTTTTCCCAGCCTTTCTCTTCCAAGAATATTTATCCTGGTTTCAGTTGGGGTATTGATATTTTTTTTCACAGTAGCTGGTATGGTGCTTTGTTAGGATGAGAACAGTGTTAACATAACAGCATTTCAGTTATTGCTGAGCAGTGCTTGCACAAAGCCAGGACCTTTTCAGCTTGTTGTGCTGCCCTGCCAGTGGGGAGCCTGGGGATGCACAAGCAGCTGGGAGGGGACAGAACCAAGACAGATGAGCTAAGCTGGCTGAGGGAACATCCCAGACCAAATGACATCATACTGAATAATAAAACTGAGGGGAGCTGGCTGTGGGGAGCTGCTGTTGCTCAGGGACTGGGTGGGTACTGGTCCACTGGTGGTGAGTAATTGTATGGTGCATCAGTTGCTTTTTGTTGTGATTGTTTTAATTGTTTTTATTTTCTTTGTTGCTGTTGTTTTCTTTCTTATTAAACTGTCCTTAACTCAAGAGTTCTCACACGTTTACCTTTTCAATTCTCCCCCACATCCCACTGGGGGAGGTGGCGAGCAAACAACTACGTGGTCCTGAGCTGCCTGCCAAGTTAAACCACAGTAGAGTTTAAAAATAAAGAGAAAATACAAATTTAAGATATTCAAAAGAAAAACCTACAGCCAAATACTGTACAGAGTTTCATAACTTGCATGAGTTAGTTTTAGACCTGGATTTCCACATAAAAACTCACTTTGTGCATTTGCTAATGAACATAGTGAACACAAAAGACCTAAAATCTCAGGTGACAAAATATGCTTGTGGTTCTGACATGCAAAGAATTGGGTGGTGTTACTCTTCCTTCATCCACCTTCAGTACCAATGACTGGATCTTAACTGAGCAGGTTATGGTAAGCTGAGATATTCTCTTGCATCAAGGCAGGACTGACTGAGAGGAAATGAGTAGAGTTAACATAACATCCCTTGCACAGAGGAACCTTTATAAAGTGGTCAGATCAGTCTCATCTCTGACTTTGCCTCCAGAGGGAGGCAACACAGCAAAAGTCAAAAAGTTTAATGCAGAAGTTTTCTGTGTAATTTCTCCTAGGATTTACCTGTCTTGTCAGTTCTTGTAGGACTTGGAACTGTAAGGAACTGGTGTACTGGAATGGAGCCCAGTATGATACAAATTGGTGCAGTATTTCATGGGCCTTATTCAAAGGACCCTGCCAACCTACTGTGTTGTGTTAGTGCTTTGCTCATATTGGGATGAATTATGAATTTAAACTGGATGTTCCAAAGCAAAACCTAGTTTTCGTGCTGATGTTAGTGTTTTGAAAACAGTGGAGTTCTTGGTAAATTTTATAACTTATTTCTAACTATTGTGGGCTCCTTTGGAGCTCCACCTTTTCTTGATACTAGGGAAAAGCAAGATTCTTCCCTGTGTCACTATGTACTACAACCACAAGGAAGCCACTCTGTTCTGCATAACATATGTGAATTGAGGAATAAGGAGCCAATGCTCTTCCGCTGCCATCACCCACGTTTGTATCATAGTAGCTGACTCCTCAGTGACATTTTGATAGCAAGGATTCCTGTGCGGCATTCAGCTTCTGTAATGTCATTCTTATTTCGGCAATGTGTGCTGAACCTCCAGGGAAAGCTGTTTTAGCAGGGCATGAGAAAAGAAAAATAACTGCATGAGAGATTTTCCAAAGATGATCCAGTTTTACAAAAATTATCCCATGTGTCCTGGTAGAGAAAGAAATTTAAAACCACAACATGCCTCGAGCTGACTGCTGCAACTATTGTTTGTTCTATACATCTCCATTACATCAACTGCTTTTGCAGAACTGTATCATCCTTCTATGAGGGATGAAGGCATTTTGCTATTCCAACCTCACTTTTTTCCTACCGTGGGAAATTTGTTGAACGTTTTCATTTGGATACAGGTATAGGTTGCATATTCCTTGTACTTGCTAGATAGTGGTCATCCTGTATTCAAGGACAATCTTTTTTTGTGACGCTAGCAGATGAAGACTTGGGAAGATATGTATAATGAGTGTAGTCTTACATCATAATGGCTCTTCACCATACCTCCTCGTCTAGGGATTACTGATAGGACTGATGAGGCAAGCTCATCTCTGCTGGGCAGATAGCATAGGCAAAAAGTATTCTGAAGGTCTATGGCTAAATAGTTAGTTCTTGTGGTGGAAAATGGTATACAACACTTTTTCCCAACTCTGCTAATTACAAGCCATGCCGAGTCTGACATTGCGCCAGCATTTAGTGAAGTTGCTTTTCTCATAGTTCTTCTGTGACCATCTCAGCCTAGGTAAGGGCATTCAGTCTAATTTAATGTTTGAGTATCTGCTTCAAAGGGGGAATTTATAGTAAGGCTAGTAATTATATGCCACCGATGATACATCTTTTTCAGTCAACTTGATATGAAAACAACTGAATTCCTAAATTGTGAAATCTGATTTCTATTAGTGAAGAGAACACTTTTCAGATCAAACTGACTTCACCTTTCCAGAGTTCTGTTGAGGGTGATTGTCTCACCCTTTCAGCAACAAGGATGGAAACTCAGTATTGTTTTGATCTCCTGATAATTTTCTTGTATGCCGATCCATTTCATCAGGTTTGAGCCTTTTCAAGGTCGAATGGATTCCACAGCTTTTTATCTAACGCAGATGAAAGCCTTCATGAAATGCATCCAGCTATATGGTTTTAATCAGCCATTTAGGATCTGTGTTCACCAGTCTATCTGACTGCATCTGATAGTCCTTAAGGTGAAGCTACAAGATTATATGGAGATTGGGTGACACCAGTGGCTTAGTCTACAAACCAGAAGTTTCAAGAAAAGTAAGAGAGAGATGTCTGCTACACAGACACACCCTTAGAATGTCACTCATACAAATTCTCTGTAATCTTGACCGGTATTTAACCAGAACATAGGCAAGAAGCTATGTTGGTGTTATGAACATCAAGTTTCGTATTTCTTGCTTTGAAAGAGCCCAGCTTTCCCAACTGTATCTTTATTTTCTTCATAGTTCATCTCTAGTTAATTCTGTACTGTATAAGAGATACCTTATGCCTTTCTATTAACAAAGAAAAGAAACACTATTTTTTCTCTCTGTTGCTGTAGTGCTTCTGGTACAAGGTTATTGTTAGTATTGCTTGTTCACAATGGTAATATGTTTTATTTTTTATTATCCTTTTTATCCCAGATGCATTCCAGGAACTTTTTAATTTCCAGGAGTTTTTATAGTTTTCATCTATTGTAATATTTACCATTGGAGAAAAGAGCATAATTTCATGTAATTTTTATTTTCTTCCAGCAATAATTGTTATACAAGAAGTTCACACTTGCCTGGCCTCCAGCCCTGCAGGATGGAAGACTATTTGTTTTCCTGCTAATTCTTTGCTTTTGCTGAAAATAAGAGAACTAATAATTCTTAGTGGAATGTGTTGTTTATCTAACCAGAAAAATGTGTGTTCCACCTACTAACCAGACTCTTTTTTGTTGAAGCATTTTCAGCTTCTGTTATTTAAGCTTATTTGAGTTCCCCCCATTTCTAATCTGTAGGTAGAAAATGTAGAAGTTTATCTCTGTGGAGCACTGATTTTCCTGAAGAGATTCTGAATAATAGCTAGTGGCTTCGTTCTGAGCAGAGGAGTGAATCCTGGTTTTTTTCATTGATATGTCATATTTTGACATCATATTAGGATCTTTGAGCTGTAGTCCCACATGCCTTCCACAGCTCTTCTGCAATTCTCACTTCTGCATTGAGGTACCTTCTGTTTTTTATTAGATACAAACAAGACTAGATTTTTTTCAGTCTTAGCAGGGTGAAAAATTCTTTCCAAAACATTTGGGTTTTCTGCATGTGATAATATTTTAGATCTACCATCTCCTAGCAGATATTGCTAGGTAATAACAAACAATGCACCTATTTTGCTGTCTCCTTTTATCACCCTAGAAACGTACTCTTGTCCAGTCTTATAGGGAAAAAACTCCACTTCCTATATTTTTGTCATCGAGGAGAGGCTATTGTTTGTCCATCATAATGTGTTTATTCAGGAGATGGCATTGCTTTTTATTCTGACCAGTGCATCTTAATGACACCTGTTTAATACCACGCTGTCATGCGCGCTACAGATTGGATGCCTCTGGACTTTAACCCCAAGAGCTGCATGGAAATTTGCCAGAACACATAACACATAATGTCTGCTGCTAATGTGCATGTATTTGCATAGTTACTAAAATTAAAAGGCTGGCATCAACAAAATTTTCATGAATTTATATGTTCCCTGATGAATTAGTACAAAGAGCTCGTTGATTGAGTTCACTAGCAATTAAAGGGTCCTACTGATCTTTCTTATCTTTCTGTATTTGCTTTTGACTGTTGGCCAAATTCTAGCTGTGTCTACCTGTCACTCAACTTTTAGAAGAAAGTTCTGGCTTCTTGCCATTTTATCTAACCCAATCTACATCTCTTTCTTTTCACTCATTCACTGACAGGAAGGGGAAAATAAAACAGAAGAGGAAAGAAAAAAAAAAAAAGGCCGTATTTTGTAGGGAATACTTGCACTGTTATCAATACAAGGGAAGTAAGAGTCAAAAGAAGGTGTTTGGTTTATTCTCACTTACTTTTCTTGGGATGCTCTGACACTTGTTGGTCCTTCACCCTTGACTATCACAATGAGAAAACAACTGAGTTGAGGCCAAAGTGCTCAAAGCAACAGGAAGCATCATGAACTAAGACTGTCCAGTCTTGTCCTTTCTGCTCTCCACTTTCATCTTGGAAAAGAACGGAGAAAAACAAAGAGAACTTTCAGCAATTTGGAGATAGCAAGAAAGAGTGGAGAGAATTAAAAATGCCCCACAATGAGTGTAAAGAAAAGGACTGATTTATAGTCAGATATAAATTGTTCTTTTGAGTTTGGTGGGGTTAAGCAGTGAGAGAGAGATGGAAACCTGCTGGAGGAAAGCCAGTCAAAGGCCTAAAAGGAGGGAAATATTCCAGAAAGATCAATGACTCTTTGGTCATTTCTTTTCTGAAGAAGATGTATAGATGATGTCTTGTCCTCTAACAGCAGAGGCAAAAAATTGTCCATTTTGCTTTATATAACAGTCCGCAGTTTCATCCATATAAAGTAGGCTTGTTCCAAACACAGAACATGGCTTAACTCTTGGCATCTGCGGTTAATTTTGTTATTAAGATGCTTTGAATTAGCATCTTTAAATCAGGTTTTTCCCACTTATATCTGCCCTTTATATATGTATATATTGGTGATAGGTTTGGAAAGAAAGGTTTAAAAAAAAAAAAAAGGAAAAACGAGCACCAACATCAGACTGTGTTACACACTTCGCTACAGAGATGAGAATTAATTTGCAGTTATTTTGCTTTGCTGTATGCTAATGCTGATTTGGGAGGTTTTATTTGTTCTGCCTTTTTAATATCTAATCTTATTTTCCAGTTGTGACTTGCTCCATGATTTCTGCATTTGCTCTACATTATCCAGGACCCAGAGGTTCAGATAATCATCTATTTCAATCGCAACCTTTTCGCTCACTGCTATTTGTATCCAGACTTGTTGCACGTATGTGTGGAAGATATCATCTGTTCATAAAGCAAAAGATGAGGCAGAATTCTATTAAAGTCACCAGTGCTTCTGTGATGAGTAAGAACAACAGCAGTCAAGGCCTGCAGGAATAGAAAAATAATTTTGACAAAAAACATATAAATTCTCATCTCCTTGCAGTTGTTTCTCAGTGTGAATTAACATTATTTTTGTTAAGTACTCGGGCACAAGAAATTCTAAATCTAGAAAAGTTACACAGCTTTGCTGGGTTCCTGGTATCCTTGACAACCATTCATATAAATAGTAAGGACCTGTTAGAGGGGTGTGGGCTATCAGCCCAATAGAAACCTGTGAATCACCTAGGAAAAATTAAACTCCAGGTTCAAGTTGTGTGTTCCCCAGCAAACATTAGGGGAATAGTCTGTTTTTGTTTAAGTCAGGAATCAAGCTCTTCTGTTAATGTTGGTTGGATGAGTGACAAAGAAGCAGCAAAGGTTTGGATTATTTTTTTCCTGTTATTGCCCTCCCCACCCCCATGGTGACATGCAAATAGGATCCTTCTGGTGTGTCTCTGGTGGCAGCTTTCAGGTGATGATCACTTTCTTCCTCCTGGGCTCTCTGCTTGTTCAGAATGGACCCCTCTCTTTTGATTCCTTTTTTTTTAATTACCTGTTAAAAGCAGTGTGATAATGAAGACATGAATGTTAGCCATGTTCATTTTTAACCTGCTGATATTCTTTTTAAGATTGAGTCAATGTGGTCTCAGTAGCAATGTGTTTCATCTTATTCTGCTAAAGCATTTGAGGGAGAATGGGGATCAGCCACGTGGGTTTAGGTGTGCAGCACAGCCACCATGAAATGGAAAAGAATATCACCAAACTAATCCTGATCTGTGCTCAAGCTGCTGGAGTTGTGACTGTTTTCATGACTGTGAGAAGCGCAGTGGGAAAACTTTACAGCTGGATGAAGTTCTATGTGTATGAAACTGAAAAACAGTGAAGAAAAATAGTGCACATCAAGAAAAGTTCCCGCTCTGTGCCAGCAATACGAGTTTGTTTATTTTCCCTGTCTTTTTCTGCTTTGTGTTGCAAAATAAATGTAGTAAGGTGATGGTCATTAAATAGTGACAGTATTTTCCTCCAGCTGAGAAACTACCTGAAAGCCACAGTTCTTCTGGTTTTGTTTTAAGTAGAATTCACCTGCTTTAAAAACAGCATTTTCATCTCACTACCTCTGGCATTCATAGGAGCAGCAAAGCACTAAAAGAGTAATGAAAAAGCTATGCAAACAAGCTGTCAACTGTGTCTAGGAAGTAATTTATCCAATCTGAGGAAAATAACTTGTTACTATTACATGAACATCATACATTCCATGAACAGAATTTCCATGGGTTTTTCCAGTACCTGGACTATTTATAAAGACTGTCTGAAGGAATGACCAAAGAATTTGGTTGGTCTTATTTCACAGAGAGCCCTCTAGTTTTACGTTCTTGCCCGTTTTGGTACAAGTTTTCAGGTCACTGTCGGACAGAATTCAGAAAACTTGTGCAAATCTAAAACTCTCTTTTTGATTATACCTTGACATGGAAGTTTCTGTCTCTTCTACTTTGTTTGTCATTTTTCAGATCCTGAAGTTAGTTTATCACCTTCAGGAATCTTCGGGAATATGTTCCTTTGTTTAAGTTTGTGAGTACAAGTGGATGATGAATACTTTGGAAATTCAGGTTTCCATCAGGTCATTCACCACAGGGTCTAAATTTGCTTTTCTCTACATTTGAATCAATAATTTCTAGATTTAAGATCTTGTTTATAGCAAAACCTGGCATGAAAGTTCTAGGGAGGTAGAACTGCATACAGATTGCAACTTACCCTGACCTTTTGTTTTCCACCTCCTTCCTCCTTCAGCAATGGGAATCTAGCGGTTATGTTGTGGTGGTGGATGGATTTTGGATCTGTTTGGTCTTGAGCTGAATACTAGGAAAAATTTCTTCCCGGAAGGAGCGGTGCTGCAGTGGCACAGGCTGCCCAGGGAGGTGATGCAGTCACTGTCCCTGGAGGTGTTCCAGAACCGTGTGGATGTGGCACTGAGGGATGTGGTCAGTGAGCATGGTGGGGACAGTTGTACTAGATGATCTTAGAGATCTTCTCCAAATCTAATGATCCCATTTCTTAATCCATCTCTGAGAGGGGTACATGCAAGTGGCAACTGCTGCCTGTGGGCATGAACCCCACCAATAAGATCTTTGGATTCTTGCAGGATTCTTGCCTTAGTGGTGCTTTTGTAAATTCATCTGAACAAGAAAGAGTATCTTTTACTTGGAGAGGAGATGACGGTATTATGTGCAGTGGAGGATTATTTTGATTTTTTTTTCCTTTCTTTTTTTTCCCCCCCAAGCATATCAAGGAAAATGCTGTGAATTTAGTGAGGAAATCAGTGCAGTATTGAAGGTTGCATTTTTACAGTGTAAAGAGTTTAAGGACATGCTGCCAGGGAAAACAGTTCATCAGCCAAACTTCTCCTATCTTATCACACTGAACAGGAAGCATTTTCTGTAGCTCAGGGGGTGCTGCAGTGCTATATTCTTTCAGATAGGGAGGAGTTTTGATAAGAAAATGGGAAAAGTATGTTACTGAACAGACAAAAGGAAGGTGTGAAAACTACAGCCCATTCAATCAGAAAAGTCAGGTAGGGAGGTAGTCAGGTTTGGTTAGCTGGAGAAAGGCTGCATTTGCAAAGGAAATGCAGGGTCATATTTGTGTGATTGGTTAGCTAATTCTCTGAGTGTTTTATTATGTATCTCCTTCCAGTCCAAGCAGAACATAGCAAACCAGATTGTTAGGTTTTCTGTCAACTCTAGTACTTAAGAGTTTAAGTGATGAGAGGAACTTGTACAGTCCCTCAGAATATCTTCTGTGTTTGCTACTGTTCTGTGTTGTGATCTGTATATATATTTATAACCCAGCACTAGGGTAAGGCTTCTAATACATTGTCTCTTTTCTTGTACTTCACATTATTGCTCTTATCCTAATTTTATTACCATAGCAAGGAGAAGGATGATGGCAGAAAAATCATACTCGAAAATGAAACACCTCAGCCTGTAAGTCTGAGGACCTTTGAGAAGCATGACGTATAAAGAGGAATGTAAGGTGTTTGAATTTAATTGATCGGGCTTTTAGCAAATACAAAACTGTGCCCCGTGCTGGCACAGAACTTCAGGGTATACTTTTGTCCTCACATAATCAGAGCACTTACCCTCTTTTTGACTTTCATGTTCATGACTGCCACCAACCCCTGCACCATACTTTTGACACTCAACTTTCCAAGCTATCTTCCTCATCCATATCCTGATCTTTTGATCAGGTGACAGCTCTTACTAAATGAGAGCAAAGAACCCTAACTCAGTGAGTACAGGGATGGGCTCTGAATTGGCCATAACCACTCAGAGAAACAGGTTTGCTATTAATGATAGTTCTGTGAAAAAGAATGATAGCCATATTAAATGGGTAGATAGCTGGATTCATATGGGTAGTGTTTTCCACGCTGCTGTCTGCTCAGTCTACCAGCTTCCATCCCCTTCATAGCTTCCTAAAGCCTTGGCATGCAATTGCTATACAGTTTATTCAGAAAAGTTACTGCTTTTCCCTCTCTCAGTAGCAGTAACAGGGAGCTTGATTTTGTTTTTAAGCTGTTTGCATTAGACTACTTTCCTTAAAGTGATACCTCTACAGTAGCGTTTCATGCACAGCCAGAGCAACTGTGAGAAAGCTGAATTGGGCTGACCACAGCCACAGTGTTTCGTTCAGCTTTTCCTAGAGATGATCTGTGCAGTTAGTTAGGGAAGACTGTGTTGGCAAAGTACAACTGTGCATGGAGGCTGTTGTTGCCACTTCTCTCCTATTTACCAAGGTAATCAGTTATGTATAGCATACACTTGAGCATATACTTCCTGTATTTCTAACCAGAAGAACTGAATAATGTAGATAGTTTGTTTTTGCTCTTCAGTAATCATAGAATCGTAGAAGGGCTGGGGTTGGAATGGACCTTAAAGCCCACCTTCGTTCCAACTCCTGTGGGCAAGACTGCTGCCCACCAGATCAGGGTCCCATCCAACATGGCCTTCAGTGCCTCTAGGGATGAGGCAATAAAAATAGAAATAGTAGAATCATAGTATCACCAAGGTTGGAAAAGACCTCCAAGATCATCCATTCTGATGAAAGATCTCTAGAAAGATACTTTTTAACTTACCTTACTAACAGAAAAAAAGAATCACTGTCAACACCAGCTAAACGCTTCTTTTCACTCTCCTCTCATGAACTAAAATGCAGATTTTGAGAGCTAGAGATCTGAGATAAAAATGCAGACTATGTTATTTCTCCTGAAGTGAGAACTACACAAATGGAAAAGTATGTCATGCAATTTTGTGTCAGTTTACTCTTTTACTAACTATATGTATGTATATTTTTTTCTGTTCCTTCCATACCCTCTAAGAACATTAGTTCTCAGCCACTCTGATGCAAATTGTAAAGCAAATGATTCACAAACATCCCTGTATGGGTCATTTTAACTAGGCTAAAGAAAAAATAGATTAAGTCCTACAGAAAATACTGGGATAACTTTTACATAAAGGAAATGGCAGCTTAGTGGTTGCATGGTTTCACAGGCATTTGTGCCTACACCAACTTAACTATTCCAAACTGGCACTTGATTACTGAATATCTATTCAATCATAGTGTTCTTATAATTTATTGTATTTTTAAACAAGGCTATGTGTGATACACACAGAGAATGAGCCTTCACAGTGCTGTTGTGTAGAGTAAAGAGTTTTTCTTGGCGTGCATTTGGCACGGTTACATTATTCATGATTAGTAATTCCACCAGGAAATTATTCAGGGATCAAATTAGACCCTGCTTATGTGTTAGCCAACACTACATCAGGAGGAGAGAAAATTTCAGGTAAGTCAAACCAGCTGACAGTTTAAGCTTCAACAGAGGCTCAAATCAAACACTGTGGACCACTTGGAACAGAGACCGCTCCTTTTCATTTTCAGATGCAATTGTTTCAAGTAACAGGCTTCGGGGTGGCAATCCTGCTGTTTTGATGATGTTTTGGGAATCTTGAGGGAAAAGGAAGTAATGGCTCCTGAAGGTGACTCTTTTCCAGCTGCCTTTTTCGTTTTCTGCTTGTCTCAGGCTATGCAGGAGACATCTGAGCCCCTGCCATATTAGGCTCATTTGCATAAACATATTAGAAGTCATTCTGGAGCAGTATTGCATTTGGACTAATTAAATGAGGGACATGCCATCCAAAATTAATAACACGGGAATGGATAACACTAAAAGCAAGCTCCGGTCTCTAAAATTACATTAACTCCTGCATTATGTCAGTATGACTAGAGAGCTGATCCCCAAGGCTGGTATAGCACAGCTATGTAAGGTGACAGATTCCAGATGATGTGCAGAGGTTGGGGATCCAAGATAAATACTGCTTTGCTGGCATGTTGGTGTGCTGGTCAGTTCTTTGGGACATCGTGTGGGAGAAATGGGATCACAAATACCTGGAGTTTTGAGGGCCTGGGTTTGAAATTCTCTTTGTCACACATAGAAAACAGTTCTAGAGAGTATGGAGATTCGTGTGTGTATGCTTAGAGACTAAGTAGTAGAGTATTTCAGGAAGACAAATTAGATTTCTCTTCTAAGCACCATACAAATTACGGAGAGAACAAGCAAGCAAGAATGAAATAAGAATGATGGCTTCATAAATGAAACCATTTTGTGTGTTGCTTCACTCTTGAATTTATTTATTTATTACATAGTGGTTTCTATCAGAGCACTTTCAGTTTTGCCCATTCACTTGCTTCTACTAATTCTGGCATTCAGCAGTACAAATCTTACAGAGGAGAGCACAAGTATGTAGCACAACCACTTGTTTAGGTGACAGTGCCAGCAAGGTAGTGTGAACAGATGATTATATGCAAACTGTATGTGCAGGCAAGTGAATGCACTCATTGATATCCAGGATTAGATGTTTTGAAAAAATAAAATGCAAAAACCAACAACAAACAACAAACAAACAAACAACTTCACACCTTGGAAGTTGCTTTAAGATAATCTGATTTTCCTGCCTTTCCCCTTAAAATTTAACTTCTCTCTGTAAAGGTTTGTTCTGGTATCTTCAGTCTTTTAATTAACTTAGAGAGGGAAAGATCTGCCCTAATACATGGACTGTGAGAATACAGGAGTTGTGGTTTTTTTTTAGAGTGAAAAGAGAAGGTCAGCTTACACTGATAGAAGCCTTGTTACTTTATATACAGAAGGAAAGGCACTTTAAGTAGCTATTATTAGCTTTTCTTTAACCACTCTTCCAACTTCCAATCCAATCCAATAAAGTGTAGGAATCGTTTCTGTTACAGGAAGGTTTTCTTGAAAGATTTTGGAGGAAGTGACTTCTTATGTGTGAAAGCTCTTTCGCGTAATAAATTTTACAGTGCCAATAAACTGATATGAGACATTTGAACAACATAATCAAACTTCAGAGTTTTATGAATGCACTGGGCTTCCACCAACCTTCTCTAAAGTATAATATTCCAGGCCAAGTCCTGAAACCTTTCTCACTTAGGCTGCTGAAATTCAAAACACTAATGGGAGTTAATGGGAGCACCAGTCCAAAGAAAACTTAGTAAACATCTGAGAATTTCAGTGCATTCCTTTTAGAACATTAAGCGAGGAGCTTTTCAAAAACTTTTATATCCCACTTTTCAGTGATGACTTCTGGTATTCGAGAACTTGAGCTCATAAGAGGAAAGTGAAGGGTAGCTCGTGGAACAATCTTGTGCCAGTAGCACAGTGAGACATGGAAAGCCTCCTGACTAACTTTGGAAGCTGTAAAAATGCTTTGTTTAGCCCTTGTGGAAGAAGTACAAATGTTTAGCTTTGTCCCATTCATATATAAAAAAACCAAAATATATGGCTACAAATCTTCTCTGCCTTCGAGCATGTCTGTGTGATGTCAGCAGTTATAAGTTAAGGGTGTAAGGTCTAAGGAAAATTTGAGCTGTCAGCAAAGAAAACGTTTTGCAATTTTCTGGCCCATTGTTCCAAATGAGTGGCATTTTAAAATTCTGACCTATAAATCTGTAATAAAGAAAAGGGGGAAAAAGAAAAATTGTTCTACTTCACAGTCAGAAAATTCTGGGAAGAGCAAACAAAAACTTTTTTTTTTCCCGCTTGAAAAAGAAAGTAATGTAAAACGCACATGGAGTGTTGGATTAAAGGTATACTTCACTTTTGTCAGGGTATGTGGATATCTCTGAACTTCTATGTCATGTTCTATGGTGGAAAGACTCACCTGATTTTAGTTGTATTGTATTACGAAGTTGCCTCAATGGACTTTTTTGTTCCAGCGCTCAGAAACTTCAGCGTATTTCGGAACTTCTGATGTTTATTTGGAAACAACATTTTTAGTTGGTTCCGTATTGCTGATACTCAGATATCTTCCGCTGTTTCAAGAAACAAGAGTCAGAAAGAGAGTATGTATCTAATTAAGTTTTTTTTTTTTTTCTTTCTCTCTCCCATTTCCCTTTTCCTGTTAGTCGGAAGTATCATGGATCCCCAACAAACACTACTCGGGGATTTACGGACTGATGAAGTTGGTTCTGACTAAGACTCTGCCTTCCAATCTTGAGCGAGTGATTGTCCTGGACACAGACATAACTTTTGCCACTGACATTGCTGAGCTGTGGGCCGTCTTTCACAAGTTCAAAGGTATTCCAATGATGGTTTTACTTTTTATTTGTGGAGGAGGGACAGTGGTAAAGCAGACAGCAGAGTGGGGAGGTAGAGGTAAAGGGCAATCTGAGTTACACTGGATGTTTTCATTCTTTCAGTGTAGTTGTTCCATTTGTGAACTCTTTCCTCAACGATGTTTCACACAGAATGATGGACAACACTTTGTGTAGATTGTGTAGTTTGTTCTATTGATCCAATTATTTGGAGCAGGCAAGATTTTTACAATTATGAACATGCTTTACTGAAGTAACATTCAACCCCTGTTTGTATTCAATACTTGGGAGCACTGGTTTAATATTACTTCTTATTAATAAAAACTAATTAACACTTGTTTTTCATGTAACTCTTCTGTGGAGCCACTGACCGTGAATGAAGCTTGGATCATGTTCAAACTGAGGAGGAGGGTGGAGGAGGCAAATGTATACATCTGAGTAGAAATGAGTTACTGTTTCCTCCTGCTTAAAGAGTTGATAGAGGCATCTGGATGTGTTCACCTGGATGTGTTCACCTAATGTAGCTTCCTTCCCCATATCCTCCTGCTCCGAAAAAACATCCTTCATAGTCTGACAAAGAAGGGACACTGTTAGAGTAACTGTACAATAAAACGGTGACAGAAAGGCTCCCTGCTTCCTTGTCACAAACCAGAGTTCTTTCCTGGCTAGCACATGGCTAAAACCACCTAATTAATTCTCTCAGACTTGTGTGTTGCCCGCTCTTCAGGGTCAGAGGCATGCCCTGCATTTCTCTTGCCCTCGCAATAAGTACTGGAGAGCTGGTACATGCAGAGGCATTCCATTGTCCTACTTTGATGGCTCACAGCCCCATGGAAGTTCAGCCTTGATGTTCGTCAGTTCTCTTTAAATCACCTCAGATAAAAGTCAGTCTAAGCGAATGGGAGAATTTATTTACAGAAACCAAAATAAGCCATTCATTTACAAAGGCGACAGAAAAGAGAGTGCATTCAATCTACTTAACCGGCACTGAAACCTAGAATGCATTTTTGCCTTTCCCTGTACCCAGCTAACAGGCAGTAGCAATTATCTTCGGCTCTACCATCAAGCACTCAGTTTGAGCGCTAACTTCTCAGTGCATTTTTTTTCCTTTCCATTTTCTGGAAATATCAATATCCAAACCTGAAGCACTCATCCGCTTGCTTCACTGAACCATACATGAGCTTTCTTCATTAAGGAATATAAAGATTATCCTCTTCTTGAGGAGACCTGCTCAGGACCTCGTGTTCAGACCTCTTCACAAAGCCTTTCCCTACAATGAAACTGGAATTTCATATAAACATGTACCTTAACAACCACATCTTTTTTGTAAATGTATGCACAGTGAGTGATGCTGTGCTATTGCACTGTCTCGCTGTATACTATTGTCCCATTAATAGTAATACTTCACTCAATATAGTGTATGCACATTCTCTAGCAGGTAAAGAGAAGTGTATGAACATGGCCTGTTTCATGGCATGTATGAATTGAAATTAGACAGATCCTCTCCTTGCTTATGTTTTCTGCCCTACTTTCAATGAAGGCCTCTCTTTTTAATGAGGTAAGAAAATAAGCATACAAGCCAAACTTGTAAAGAAGGGAATGGGGAGCAAATGAAGGACTAAGACTGAAAAAAAAGAGATGGAAATAGGGACAAGGATGATTGCTGAAAGCCAAAAAAGCAGGTGTAAGTCGAGGATCTCTATAAATCTAGGCAGTCATTCAGCTAATTAGAGCTGTGGAAAGCTCTAAGTCGCACACAGAGCCAGAATTCCCGTGCACCTGCCAGCACTCATAACATACCTATCACTCCCGTGTCACACACGTATGATTTTGTAAGTTGTCTGCTTTGTCTTCTTAATTCCTGCTGACCACCTGCTTCTCCACAGTGTTTTACATGTAGCGACAAATTGCTCAGTGTCTACATCTGCTCACCTCCCAGATGGTCACATACAAATAAAGGCTTAATAGCACAATCCCGTAGAGCAGGGAGCTCAGCGGGGTGGGAGAGGACTCAGGAAAGCATGTATGCCCAAAAAAGTGATGCAAAATCCTGGAGGGAAGAGGGAAATAGAAAGTGTCTCAGTCCAAGCTTGTGGTGCAGCTTATTTTATAAAGTGCAGTCGCATTAGGCAAAGATTCAGTGGAAATGGATTGTGGAAGACAAGGGCAAATAGTCTGGAGGGCTGCTGTTCTTTTACTACTTAGTAAAAGACTGGTTTAACTCACAAAGCGATTCTCAGTTTCTTGTCAGTGTCATTTTATTTTTCCTAGCAATGCCTCATGTCTTTAGCCCCAAATATTCATATAAAGGGTCTAGTTTTAAACAAATGTAGTCGTCTCCTCGTTTCTCCCTTCAGAAGTACCAAGTATGATTATGAAGGTTCCTTTGAGACAATTCAGTGTGTTTGTTGAAATATCACTTAAAAGAAATGCAGAACTCTTGGGAAGCCAAGTTCTAATCTCCAAAGGAACCTGACATTGTCCTTGACCCCAGATTAAAGGGCAAGTTTACAGCCACAGGTTTCCTTCTAGAAATGTTCAAATACCCAACTGTTGGCCTGAATTAGCAATAATAAACTGCTTGTACCAGGGTATTGTTTGAGCACACAGAAGAATTTTTCACGTCATTGAAACCCCATTCTGTGGGTTGCTGCAGGATAGCACACGGGATTGTCCAGCACAGCCTCCTCCGATCTGCAGTCAGGTAGAGATGGGAGAAGGATGTAGACTCTGTGACAACTTCTGTGCCCAAGAATACTTCTCAAATGAAAACAATGACTCAAAGAGGCCAGTAACTCAGATTGTCATCTACTTGAAAGAAACTAAGTTCCATCTAAACACCAGGAAGAATGTCTTTACTGTGTGAATGACAAAGCAATGGCAAAGATGCTGTAGAGTCCTCCTCTTTGGAGATCTTTAAAACCTCTAGACATTGTCCTGGGCACCCTGCTCCGAGTGGTTCTGATTGAAAAGAAGTTGAATCAGATGACCCGGGGGTCCTTACCAGTGTCAGCCAATTTCACATTAAGGATTGTCTTGCAATTTAGCCAGGTATGATTTCCTGTGTAGAAGGGCCCCTCAGTGTATTTTTAAATAGTACTTAAAATACCCAGTGTCCTTGTTCTGCAAAGGTTCTTTCAGTCATTTCAAGGGCTGCAGAAAAGATCAGACCCTTACATAGAAGCTTAATATATTAGTTGTTAAAACTACTATTATATCCACTCTGCAGAAGGAAAAAATTGAGTAGAATTCCTTTGTAAATTACTGCTCTTCTGCCCTTTTCTGATAAGCTCTTTGCATATGCCCTTATAATAAATGGTACAACTATCCTGTGCACAAATTAAGGCTCTACATATGTGAATTTATTTGAAAATCTCCTCTTTGAAGTGGCAACCTTAGGCTTAGGGAGAAATTCACACCTCTTTTCAGAAGAGCTCTCTCAGAGCTCTGAAATTGTCTCTCAGCAATGTGACATTTTAAACTTTCTTTCAGCAATTACTAAAGATTGTATAATTATTACTTTCAAACGCAAGTTTCAGTCTTAGTGTGTAAATATGTCTTTGGAAACCAGTAACTTACTTCAAGAGTCAGATATAGCTTTTCAGCTGGGATTTGAACATTTCTTCCTTAGTATCATTCTCTCTCGTTCTCCCAAAGATAAGTAGTCTGTTTCTCTAGGACAGATATAAATATATATATATACCTCCAAATATTGACTTCAAAGGTGTGAGTCTGCAGTCCGTCTAGTGAAGATAACCTGTCATGCATGTTTTCTGTGACTTAGTTGACACTGATTAGGTTTTGTACTCATCTTTCGCGGGATTTTGGCAGTTCTACACTTGAGAAAGCATCTAGCCTAAGGGCAGAAGAATGGGACTGTAGATCATATGCATTCTTAGACGAAGTGCTGCAGAGTATTTCAGACAGCAAGGATTAGTGTAACCAATATACTTTTATTGCAGAAATTGTGTGAATTCTTCGGAGAAAAGAGCCAGTCCAAAGCCATGCTCTCTGCCATCAATCTTAAACTTATTTTAAAGGCCACATCAGATAATTGTTTTGATATTCTTGCTTACCCAGATTCTTGGTATTGAAACGTGGTTGTTTTATTCTAAGCTTCTCACTTTGACTTTAACTACTTGCTTAACAGGGGTTCTCAAGAGCATTCACTTTAAATATCTATGTGAATTTATTTGGGATCTGACTATTACAGTTATTATAGTTATTTGTTACAGGTTGCTGTTCCAGACAGGATCACAGCCTCTATGTATCATGTGTGCTTTACATACCACAGAATCATTGAACTACTAAGGATCAAGGTTGAAAGGACCACTAAGATCATCTAGTCCTGCCACCAGTGGCCGCTCACTCTATGCAATGTTTATGTTTTTCTGGAACATCTCCTGAGATGGTGACTCCACCACTTCCCTTGGCAGCGTGTGTCACTACAGCACCGCTCCTTCTGGGAAGAAATTGTTCCTAATATTCAACCTGAACCTTCCCTGGTGCAACTTGAGACATCCCCTCTTGTCTTATCACTGTTACCTGGGAAGAAGAGGCTGATCCCCACCTCAGCACAACCTCCTTTCAGGTCATTGTGGAGACTGATAAGATCTCCCCTGAGCCTTTTCTTCTCAGACTGAATAGTCCCATTTCCCTCAGCTGCTCCCCATCACACTTGTGTTCCAGACCCCTCACAGCTCTGCAGCCCTTCTATGGACACGCTCCAGGGCCTCCATGTCTTTCTAGCAGTGAGGGGCCCAGAACTGAACACAGCACTGGAGGTGCAGCCTCACCAGTGCTGAGTAGAGAGGGATGGTCACCTCCCTGGTCCTGCTGGCTGCACTAATGCTGGTATAAGACAGGATGCCTTTGGCCTTCTTGGCCACCTGGCAATATATGAATAGCAAGAAACAATCTTTGTGCTCTACTTAGTCTTAGGTGACCATTCTCCTATCTGCCCAGTTCCCTTAGGCCATCACTGTACATGAGACAGAGATGAGGCCCACAAGTGAGACCTGAACAGTCTCTGTAGTTAAGTGTTGAGAACCCTTCATTAAATGGAATTCCATGTCTAAGTATGTGCAGTATCTCAGAGGCTTTATTGAGAAGTGATGACCTACCACAATATGTTAGTCTCACAATCCAGACGGCTAATACAATGAATGTTTTAATTACGCTTAGACAGTACAGCAGGATAGAAATTAACTGGTGTATTCCAAATAACTCTACCTGTAGATTAAATCATCCAGAGAATATAAACTACAATTAGTGTTGATCTCTGAAAATTAGTCTTCTGTGGAATGCTGAATAAGACATAAAGGCAGAATCACCTTCCTTCATTACCAAGGCATCCAAAAAGGAGAAATAACAAGCTTGAGAGAAAGACTGCGATTCCTATATTCATATTTTGCATGAGGAAGAACATGCAATCGGTGTTTGCTTTGTGTCAGGAGCTCAAACATTGATAAAAATCCATACATATATCACAAATACCAGAAAAGGTCAACAGTGATTTTGGTGCAGGATCAAGTGCCCACAGCTGAGGAAGGATTGGCATGTTGTCAATCCCAAACCTAGAATTCTTAACCACTCAGCAAGGGAGTGCTCTGGCATATTGCACTGCAGAATGCCTGAGGTAACAGTCTACATTCAGGTTAGTTCTGAGGTTCTTTGGGAAAACGAGCAAATGAAAAAATCACACCCACCCCAAAATGTGCCAGTAGGTGCGTAGGTGGTTCAGTAGTGACGATACTATAAGAACTGTTACATGTAAGGTTTTAGTATGACATACATGCATGACTTTTAATTTGTGTTTGAATTTGGTGTGCCAGAAAGTGAGATGCTGGTAGCACCAGTGAGAGTCAGGCAGAGCCAGCATGTGCTGTCTAAATGTGCATGAATTTGGCTCTACCAGTGAAGCCCTGTGTTAATAAACTGTGCCTGTCACAGTCCTAGGTTCTTCTGCAAGGATTACACTTTTTATAGGTATTCTGGTCTTGTGATGATATAAAATACTCTATTGCTGCCAAGATTAAAATTGAAATTTCATTGTCACCTATGGCTGAAGCTGGGATTTGAACCCCAAAGTTTTTTCCAAGCAGGTTCCGTAGTTCAGTCTCTCCGTTTACAATCAGTAAGTCATTAAAGCTTCCACAGATGGTTCTGAGACAGAATCTCTGCAGGCTGACATACTGCTTGTGTTAAACCCTGCAGTGATCTTTCTGTATCTTCTGGTCAGTACAATAGCCTTTCTTTTCTAACTGTTCAAGAGGAAAGCATTAGCAACGTACACGTTAGCATGTGAAGAAATAACACAGTATGAGTCAGTCTTTTTGTGAGGGAAACAGGATCACATTGTAGCAGAGTGCATTAATAAAATTGTCAGGCAGCTATTAAAATAGCTTAAAATCATCTGAAATTTTATAGGTGTCTAAAAAGGCCGAATGGCACTTGTCTTCACCCATAAAAGGAACATCTGTTAGTTTCTGAAAGACTTGTATAAGTGTTTAATGGTTAGACTACAGTGCGTAGCTCATCCTAGGGTTATTCCACAAATGCAATACATTTTCTCTTTGAAAAGGTCCCTGTGGAGACTCTGTCTGCTTAAGATTTTCTTTTCCTGATTCGTGTTGTTTTCTTCTTTTTTGCTGCAGAAGCTTTGAAGTTTCATTGAGAAAGAATCCTTCTTGTTAGCTATAGCTGATAGAAGTGCTGGGGTGTGTTGTCCTCTCTCTCGTGATGCAATTGTATCACTGGCGTGTGAAACTACAGCGCTGAACACTGAATTATAATTTATCTTGGTGAAGAGTCAAAGAAATTAAACATGTAGGATATTAGGGGAAAAAAAAGCAAGTTTTTAACCATAATTGGATATTTAACTTTGCTGATAAACAGGAGGGAATCAGGCAAAGGGGTGGCATTTCATCTAGCTGTAGGTGTTCCTGCTCATTGCAGGGAAGCTTGACTATATGACCTTTAAGGGAATCCCTTCCAAATCAAATGATTCTATGATGTGTTGATTCTGAGGGTCTAAGAAGAAAATCTTTCTTTCCACACTTGTCAGATAAGTTGTCAGTTTGGAAGACCTTTCTTTTTCCTGATAGCAGTTTGCTTTGCCATAATTTGCTGTTACTGAGGAAGGAGTCTGTAGGAAATTTGACCTCCATAAAAGAGCCCCAGTGGGGAGAGTTTATTATAAGAATCAGCATGCGCACAATCTAGTTTATGGGTTTGAATGTGGCAAGGGACATAATCAGAAACTTCAGATTATGAATTGCTGCCAAAATAGAATAGCTGCAGTTTCTGAAACATCTGTAGTTCTTTTTTAGCTGAATGGTTCTTTGTTTTCTGCTACCAGGCAGAAATATTCAGAGGTTAAGGGTCAAGAGTGTATAAAAATTGTGTGTAACTCATGGTAGGGGAAATTCTAAAATGAAGAAAAAAAGAGAAAAAAAAGTCGTGGATTCTTTATTTTTCCATTTTCGTTTCTAAGGGATACCCTTTGGTCATGTTTTCAGGTTGTTTCCTATGAGGGCTAGGGATGTTTTAATTAAAAAGGAAAGCTGGTACTCTTTTGTCATCCTTTGATTCCTCAACTGGAGCTTTCATAAGATAAACCACCACATGTTACAAGATTTGTAATAAAATCTTGTTGGCAGCACTGAAATCTGAGGGCTCTTTTCTACCTTCTCGGCATCAATCTACTGCTTTTTCTGCATTATTTCTCTCCATTTTTTGTTAAGCTGCCACTCATTCTTACGGCTGTCTTCTTCGGCTTAGATGCTATGATGTATCAAACACCCAAACTAAACATTGTATGACTCACCCAGTGTTAAAGAAAAAGAAATAAAAAAAACAGATTCTGTCTCCTCTGAACTCTTTCTTGGGGCTTAGAGAGACATTAATTCTATGAATCTCAAGTACTCCATCTGTGGAAAATAGACTTAGAGATTTCCAAATTGCCTTGCACATCTTTGTTAAGAGAAGGCTGAGCAGAGCAAGCCATCCTGGGAGCAGAGTGCTTGTCCCACATCAGGAGGCAGAAAATCTACCCTCTCCTGCAGTATTAAACTCATACATTTGGTGCCTTTGGCTCAACAGCTCACAACTTTAACTTTCTGTTCTTGTTGGAGGCTATTCAGAAAAGTGCATTCTCCACCCTCCCCTTTGGATGCTGCTCCCCTTGGCTGGAGCACACAAATCAAGTGTGTGCAGTGCTCTCCCTGGCAAGTCTCTGCTGCGTGCCATAGATGACAGTAAGGCAGAGCAAGTGTATGAGCAGGTAGTGAATATGGAGGGAGTTACAACGTATCTGTTATCCCAATTAAGAATTTGAAGTGTTGATTCACCTCTGCATGTATGAAGAAATGCCAAGCCAATGAGACGCACGAGTCCTTCACCTAAGAAATGAAGTTTAC
Source organism: Coturnix japonica (assembly GCF_054131305.1). NCBI lineage: Eukaryota > Metazoa > Chordata > Aves > Galliformes > Phasianidae > Coturnix > Coturnix japonica. Next base: position 50,375,391 of record NC_140663.1, on the reverse strand, counting down.
TTTACGGTTTGATAGTTATATTAGCAATACTGGAAAAAAAATAATATTTAATAGATAGGTTTGCATGCCTGAGGCCCTCATTCTAATTACATGCAATCTATCAAGCACATATGCTTTTCACTGTTCTGTGACATGCATTGTAATAACATGATATTCTGTTTTCTCCTTCCTGAACCAGGCATATACTCTGAGCTTACCTTGTTCTGCATAAGCAGTCTGGAGTTTTAAGGACCTAAGGCCCCATTTCCAATTACAAAGCTCTCATCTGAGGTTTCACTTTCTTAGTTTCCTGCTACAAATCATGACTGTAATGCAGGCAGCACAAAGATTTGCATACAGTTTTGTAGGGAGTTTGTCTCACAGGCTCAAGCTGGAAGGTAGAATGTATTGCCCCTCAGTGTTATGACTGTCCCATTAACAGAGTGAGTGTGTGGTATTGCTGTTTGCACAACCAGGAAAGAGGGAAAAGAGCATACAAAACTGAATTTGTTTATTGCGTAGTTGAACTAAGGCAGCCTACAAATGCACCATGTACAGAAACATTGGCAGTTTCAAGGAAAATCATTAATCAATGCAATATTGGGGAAATAGTAGACACCTCAGAAGTTAACCCTTTTTTAGGCAGTTTAGAGAATCAGAGTCATCTGAACCCCTTATTTTAACCCCCAAACAAAATAAGTAGGTATGTCTTCTAAGGCCCACTTCACTCTGCATCACCCACTGTCTTTTTATTTAAATCTCAAGCTTGCTCTACTCCATACTCTTTGCACTAATCTCTAGTTTACATTCAGCGTGGGCCAAGCAGTTCAATTAAATGAGGGAGTTTTTGTTCCTCTGACACTTTCCTCCAAGTAAATCATTTCTGTGCTTTGGGATAGTGCTAAAACCAAAGATTTTTGTTCTTACCCTTGCAGAAACATACTAAAAGGTGCTTGATAAGCTGAGAGTAAAACTCAGAGACCAATCATGTCCATAGCTTCTCTGTATTTTTATTATGTTTCCCAATTTTAGTTGTAACAAAATTTATAGTTTGGGCTTAAGTTTCATGTATGGTGCATCTGTAAAACTCTTATGTTCGTGTTGGGAAACGTGGTGATTTTTCTTTCTACTTAGCAACAGGGGAAGCTGTCAAATTTATGCTATTCAGTTGTACCAAGAGAATTTCTGGATGGGTGTACATGTGGAAGTGTAGCTAGGAACATTCTGTAACATTCAATGGTACTATTGACAAATAAGCCAGACTGTGAACCATACAAAAGCTGAGGACCAGCACATACTTACTACTTCTCCCCTGCTGAGAGACTGGTACCTTTGAGCAAGATTGGAGCCCTATTGTAATATGGGTTATCATAATAATTTTCTCCTACATCCTTGGCCTTGGCCTACTCCGTGCTTCCATTCTTCTAACAACAGGAACTGCGAGCCAGTTTGTGCTCACCTACTGAAATGTACAGCCCCCCCCTCCCCCAAAACTGGCTGAGAGTCCCCTCAACTTCATTAATTCATGATATTACCATATCTTCCTGAAAATGGTCATATTTAAAGACAGTAATAATATTCTGGCGTGCTTCAGGATACGATTATTGTAGGTGCCTAGTGGCATCTGTAGGACTGTCAACAGGCTTTTTGCCAGCCTACTTCAGAGACAGGTTGGTGCCAGTTTTTACTGTATTTGGAGATTCAGGTGCTTTCCCGCACTGCTAAGAAATGATGACATGAATATTGTTACACTGGTATCCTAAAATCCTGTGAAAGCAGGTCTCAGCTCATATAAACTGGCTTTATAAAACATCAGAGTGAAGTGAATGATTCTGACTTACATCAGTAAAGGATTCTAGCTCCTGTATTGCCTGATTTGCTTAAACTTTAGAGCTGACTTTATAGGCTTAAAAAACAAACAAACAAACAAACAAAAAAAACACAAAAAACACCTGGAATAATCAGGGGAGCATTCTTTAAATATGTACTTCATTCAACTTTAGACCCCTGTTATGGGTCACAAGTAAAAAGAGCTGGGTGACCTCAGCCAGGTCTGATGTGTATGAAGGTTGAAGTGAGTAAGCAGTGAAGTAAAAGGACATACTACTGAGTATGAGTTTTATGGCAACGTAGAGGAAACAGGGGGTGATGTTTGCATAGTGTTGGTAAAATTATCATGATCACGTTGTTCTTTGAAATGTAAAAATGGAAGTGGATATAACTGGTAAGTAAACAAGAAAATAGCATGGAGATGAAAAGTGGGAGTGGATATAAAGGATAATGAGCAGGAAGAAAACACAGAAAAAGAGAAAAGTGAAAACACATCCCAAGTTAGTCAAGATAGTTTATCTTGAAATTTCCATGGGATTAGCTTGAAACATCGTATATCACAGTACATGTCTGCGAAGCTATAGAGAAATAAGTATATGTATCTAGAAACTTCTTGCATTTCCTTGGCAGCAAGATCTGACTATATGAAGAATCTTGCCAGGGAGATAATGAACTATTCATTTTGATGGCATTTACGTCAGTGCAATTTGGGTCTAACCCTCCTGTGAGATGGGTGCTGCAGGTATCACACCAACTTGGTTGAGATCATCAACTGGTCCTACTGTCCTTGTTAATATACTTCTGTTTGTTTTGCTTTATGGTTCAGGAGCTCTTCTTGTGGATTAACGCTTTCAGTTCTGGCTTATAGAAGAAAGTGGTTAAAAGTTTCTGCAAATCCACTGCTATGGAGCCAAGTGGTTTTCTTTTTCCAAAAGGGCTTTGTTCACAATAACGCCCAATCTAGTGTCTGTGTGGGGCAGGAGGGCTGAGAGTGATCAGTAAAATTGAGAACAGCAGTAATGAAGTCCCATTCCATGATTTTTTTTTGCTTTGGTTTTATGCTATTGCTTTTAAAGGTTTAGTTGCTATAACAACCCAAAGCAATCCTGTATTACCATAGAAACATGCTGTTGTGGGTGGCAGTTTTTATGAGAATCTTTTTTTTTTTCCTCTCTCCTCTTCACACATTGTCTTTAACACTGGCCTTTTTGCTGATATATCACAGTACACTACAGGGGTTCCATAAAGTGTCGGAATTATGTAATAAACAACAACAAAAAAGTGAAGCAAATACTTAAATCCAAGAGGAAAGACTGATTGTGTGGGAATAAAGGAAAAAGTAACAGTAAATTCATTTTTCTTAACTTGGAAGTCAAAAAGAAATTGAGCTTAGTTCAGGGCTGGGTAATCAGTCTGCATGAGTAAATACTGAGGCAAAAACATAGCAAGAGAGGAAGTAAGAATATGCACCAGGGACTTAGTATAAAAACAGCTTGTCGTGACAGTTGTAGTTATCAAAAGACTGGGCTACTTTAATGTGCTCTGCATGGGGCTGCTCCTTGAGACTCTTCAGAGGCTGAAGTGAGAACTGCCGAACGAGGCAGCCCTCTTATAAAGCACTGCTTCATGCTGAGAGTCGGTTCTAGCAGCATACTGATAGTCTGCTGGTTTCGGATGTTGGTCCTGACCTGTCAAGCCCTAAATTGTTTGGGATCCCTCTATGTCAAGGACTTTCCCTTTCTCTGTGTGAGACCTTCTAACAGCTGTGCTCTGCAAAATATCCTGGGTTAATAAAGGTTGGTAATGGAGATTCCAAAAGTCTGCGTCCCCATCTACCCTATTACTTGGCTTTCCTAGAGCAGGAGACCACTGGAGCACATCAGCACTCTTAATTGATAGATTACTGTGTATATTTCTTATCAGACTTCAAATTGAAGTCATGGAGCAGTTGTAGACTATATACCTTGTCCTGGCAAAGTGCTGCTGAAAGGAAATGGTTACAGATTCATGGTTTTTTTAGGAGTCACACAACTTGTTTGGGAAGAGGGTTAAGAAGCATAGACAGACAGCAGTAGGGATTGTTACTGATCGGTGTTGCTATGGAAAGGCATGACTCTATCAGTTCTCTCTAATCTGTTGCATCCATTATGAGAGAACTTTTCCTGCCTGATAGTTACATTTTAAATACCATTGAAGTTTCCTTCTGGGATCTTGCAGGAGTCCCCCTTGCCAAGGGCAATCAGGCAGCAAGGAGTGCCATGAAGTTCAGAAGTGTTTTATGGTTACTGAGCCCTGTACAATCCTGGACAAGTCTGCTATTGCTCTTAAATGGCCTTCAGTTCTCCAGGTTCAGTCCTGAGTTTCTCATCCCTGCTGGAGACTTCTGATTAGTGGGAAACAAGGTTTCTTTCCCACTTTCTGAATATCTCCCTCAAACCTTTTCAGAGACATGGCATGCTAAGATGCTCCGTATCCTTCAGTTTATGGTACTGGAAATCCCCTCTATGATCTTGAAGTTTTCACATGAGAAAATTTCTGTGCAATATAACAAAGATATATATAGTTGGACATAACTCTCTTCTTCCTCTTCAACTCCTTTCTCAAGTCAAGAAGTTTCCAATAATAAGTCAAAGGTTATTGTTAAGTATTGTAAACTTTCTTCTTTCCCTTTACATCATGATGACATTTTGACTTCTACCCCATGAAAAAGTTGTAGCCAAACTTCAGAGAGACTTTTGTATTGCCTTGAAATTAGTTCCTGTTGCTATGTAATTACTGAAGGCTGACCACCATGCAGTGTGATTTCTACTCATTAATCTTACTAACTAGCTATATTCAGTACAAATCCATTCTCTGAATGGTCCTTCCACTTCTAATTTGAAACGGCTGCCACAGCTGCTTCTTTATGTCAGCCTTCCTGTAAACTCTATAGTTGGTAGTTTAGTTTTATGGCTGAATTAGAAGATATTTATTTTCTTAAGAGCTGAACTGCACACAGGTGCTCAAAGCTGCCATCTTTTCCACTTGTTTAATAATGAGGAAACTCACTGTTGAGCAAGGTACATGCATGAGTGGGTTCTTGAAGAACAATAATGTCAAATTGAATGACATAACCTGAACTTTTCAAAATTGCTGGCTACTTACCTTCTACAGTACTAATGCTAAGGCAGCTGTTACCCCTTATATAAGCTTCATTTTTAGTGGAGACCTAGACTGAAAAATAATCTTTTCCAGTTTCAGGACTGATTTTTTTTCCTATATTGCTTGACAGAGATTGATGTATGAGGCCAGCACAAGTAAAGAAGCAAGATTGCTGTCCTAAAATCATCTCAGGGTTAGATCTAGATCTGGAATATGTATCTGTGCAGATGGAGAGTTTGCGGAGTTTTCCATTTAAAGTGAAGCAAAGATGAGGAGTAGTCGCAGGTGCAAAAAGCTCTCTTGTAGCCCTGCAACAAAGGAGAAGTTGTCCTAACCCATTGTATTCATCTGTGAGTTTCAGTACGCAGGCAGTACAGAACACATAACCAGCATGAGCTTGACCTATACAGTACACTCAGTACCATTTAAGTGTGGGCGATGAACACTTCACTTGGATATCAGCATACTTCAGTAGTTCTTCATGTGCTTCAGAGCTGCATTATCATTACATATATAACAGCAATATTAGAGCTACTTCACTGTTCACCTTTCTTACAGTCTACAGTCCTTTTTCTATCTTCCCATTGCCACGTGTTTTCTGAGGAGAATTGAAAACATTAACAGCAAGCACCTGAGGTACACCTGGAGTTCCTTGCTGGGAAACACATTCTGAACTGGGGAGGCACACTTCACCACACGGATAGCCAGGTCTGTCCTTAACCTTACCCTAAAATGCACCAAAATTAAGAGGTGCAGAGATCTGCTGATTCAGAAATAGAGTAAATATGGAACTAGAGACCTTGGTACGGGATTAGAATGTCATAGCCATGTAGTACTAAGTGCTTTGCTGGTACAATTTCACCAGTTCATTTTTGTTCTGTAATGTTAATGGGTGAACTCTATTCTGAGAAACCTTACTCTGGATCAGGTGCCATCTGTCTTTCCATAGTAAGCTTAAAGTCAGCATAAACTGCAAGTCATGTGCTATGGTTAATGCAATAGAAATGTCATTCTGTGCCCACATTTGATTGTGTATCAGATTTGCTCTGCTGGGTGACTCAATCACGAACAGGTCCTGTATACTAATGAACATGGAGCCATCTCTGGAGCAAGGCTTGGACGAACTTGGTTGAAATATATTGCTCTAGGGTACCTTCCTGTTTAACTGACTCTCACATTGAAGGCTGATGGGACTGCTAATTTCTCGGGCTGAAGCTTGAAAGGCAGAGTCTAAAGTGGAAGAAATTTGATTTTAGTGATCCCAAGCTCTGATTAGTCTTAATTTATCCCCTGGTAGAAGAGTAAGATGTTTAATCATTTCACTAACAATATGTAAGGTCTCCAGGTTGTCAAAATTAAGAACGAAAGATTGGGTTAGAAATCTCTGGAAAGCGTGTGGAGACCTAGAGATCACCTTTCATTATTTTGATCCTCTTGTGACCAGTGCTTGAAAAAGCAATGATAAACTCTGAAGGAAGTTGCAGCTGAAGTTCAAAGCAGAGACAGGAGAGCTGTAATTTAAGGCTGAGGGCTTTGGAAAATAAATTTTTTAAAAAAGCAGAGCCACGCTTACATGTCCACCTCTGCGAAAATGCACTGAGGATATACTTCTTAAGGCATCCAAAACAGCTAGTACTTTTTGTTCTTCTCTCCAAAGACTGCCTCTGTCTAGCCTAGCTGTCAGGCAAAACACGACCTTGCTCCCACAGTGTTGTAGCTCTGATGTGTTGTTCATAGTGAGTCCACTGCAAAAGGACAAAGAGGAGGCACGCACTTCCAGAGGAATCAGCATAAACTACTATCCCTATTGCATTATTAGCCTGAAGCACCTTTATCAATTACCAATACCCCTTTCCTGCCTTGCAAGTGGGATTAGGATATATTGAAAGCAATTGAATATCATCCAGCAATTGCCACGAGTGAAGTTGTAAGTAATTAGTACTAATGATACTTATGAGAGAAAGCAGGTGTGGTTGAATTGCACCTTTCCCTTTTAGACACAGAAAATATGCAAACTGAAAACAGTTGTTTAATTACGTGTTGGGGTTGTTGGGGAGTTTTCTTCATGTATTTTCATGCTGTTCTTGAGGAAGTACACTGAGATGGCAGAATGCTGTAATCATTCCCCTTGAGTTTTAAAGTAGTTGTGTAGATGTGCCCAAAAATACCATTTTCCCCACCACAGGATCTTGCAAGAATATGGTGCATTTTTTTCACTAAAAACTCAGTGTTACCAATGGAGGTCTCAAGGGAGACCCTTGTGAGATTAGGCCAAGCTCTTTGCCTCATTTAACGCAGGCTGAATCCAGAGTAACTCCATTATTTCCATTTAAGTTGTCATTGGATTTCTATTGGTGAAAATGAGATGAGAACTCAGGTTTTAATTAGAAAACAGTTCGTATGTTTCACATACTATATTTTTTCTCTCTAAAACAGTAGGATTTAGTGAGCAGCAGCAGTCTTCCAGAAATAATCTTGCTGTCAGTGCTCCACATAAAGCCAGGAAAACAGTTGATCCAGATACGAGGTTTTTTCTGGAAAATGAAACCCTGTGAAACTCTGTTAACATTTGAGGGAAAAAAAAAATAATAATAATGAGGCAAACTTATGGAAAATATCAAACACAGATAAATCTGGTGATAAAGGGAAAATGGGATAGATTTGATTTAGCTCAGCATAGAATAGGATTTGTCTGTCTATGCCTGAACTCCAGTTTCAGGGTTTCCTTTCTTTATTTCATACACTGTAACCCATGTGTTAAAGGCACGGCACAGTTCTTGCAAGTGGGTTTTTCTGTATCAATGGCTATTGATGATTCCTCACTTGACAGACTGATGTGATGCCTTGTGAATCACAAGGAGGTTCGCCTACGGGGTGGCAAGAGTAAGAGCTGGATTTTTCTGGCTGTACACAGCTGTCAGACGTGAGTTTCAGAGATTCAGTATGGTGTAACTGTCAGCACATAGCTTCCTTGTGAGGAGACCAGAGCTTTTTCTCTCCACAGTCCCAGCAAGACTCAGCATTAGAGCAAGGAGGGTTAACTCAAGCTGGGGACTCAGTGCCAGGGACCCTCACAAGTGCAGTGAGAATCAGAGTCATGTCTCTCAGGTCAGTGAAAGGCGTAACAAATTGTAGCTCTTCATCCCCATTTTTTAGTGTAGTGTTTTCCACTCATTTCCATCCCATTCAGTATTTCTCTCTGTTTTGATTTATGTTCTTCAAGCTTTTTTTCTGGAATTATGTGTTGGGGTTTTTTTTTGTTATTTCCCTACTCTTGCTATTAGCCCTCTCAGTGTCTCTGTAGCATTTCTGGTCCTCAGTGGTGTGTGCAATAGCTCTCAGCTTAATGACACCTACACTGGAAACTCAGGGTGCTTTTTACCCTTCTTTCGCTGCTGGTAATGGACTGTTCATTCAGGCAGCTTCTGCTGAAGGGAATAGAGGAATTTTAACAGCCTGGTGTACCACAGGTCAGGATTTACGGACCTGGCCAGAACTCCAAATGAGAAGCATATACAGCATCTGCACACACTTTCTGTAGCTGTGAAATAACTGAAGGGTTCTATTTTTATTTTACATGCCTTTCCCCCATCCCCTCTCTTTTTATTTTAAGGTTTAGTCCTCTCCTCAAAATTTTCCTGAGTCATGGGTTATTATTTTCATAGCCAGTCCAGCCGTTCCATTATGAATGCTTCTGCTTTTATGCTGAGCATCACTGGAAAGAACATCTCTCTGACCCACCTCCACCGCTTGCTAAGTCAACTGCCTTTGAAGTACCTGTAATAAACTTCCTCTGATGGTAAAAAGAAAAGCCTCATTAGTTCCAGCCCTTATTTGGGATGCACCTCTAAGCCATGCTCGTTCTGCTTCTTTCTTTTTAATGTTTAATTACTGATACACTGTACCTGACTCATGCAGACCTGTGTTGGGATTTTTCCTGCATTTCTACCACCTCACTTAACTCCTTGCTTACAGCCTGGGTCACATTTACATTACAGTCTGTAAAATGTCTAGCAGAAAATGTAGCAAAGGAATCCCCAGTGCAGTAAGCTGTGGTGGCTGAGAGAGGCAGGAATTCGTCCTATTCAATAGTAGGCTTGCAGAAGGAAAAAGGCGACATAGCTCCAAAAATGCGTGTCTGCTGATGAGGAAATGTTCTGCCTGGTCTCCTGAAAAAGCTATACTGCAATGAAACTCATATAAAAACAATATCCAGGAGAGGGTAACTCTGTTGCTCTTCTCTCTTTTCCTGTTGTGTGACTTAAATGCTTTTGTGTTCCAGCCTCATTTAATCTGATCTCTGTATGCTTTTCACTTCGCCCACACGGGGAATTTACTTTTAGTCTGGTTCTTAGTACTTGATTTTACCTAACTGTACTCTAATTAAAGTGGAGTGCAGTTTGTTTTTGTTTATAATCAAAGAGCTGTTTCAAATGCCTGTCTGGGTTTGCCTAGTGCTCTGCTGCTGGTTGGAATTTGGGCATATCCTTACAGCATGTAGGTACTTCTTATGTGGAAAACAGAAATGATATTTACAGGCACTTATCTTAGTCTCTTGCAGCATTTTCTGGTTTTTGTTAGACAGAAGGCAAACAGTAGTAGTTGATTTAATTTAACCAGTTGACAGAAACAACATTCTAGTAGCAAAGAGGTTAGAAGATACTCTTTGTTTTGTTCTCTTTAGTTGAGTGGTTTTGGTTTGTGTGAGGCTTTGTTTTGTCTTTGTGGGTTTTTTTTACATGTCAGGTATCAGTATGTGACCAGTATCTCTATATCTTTATTGCATCCTGGCTGGCTACATGAGCTTTTGATGGCTACCCAAGAAATACTACTTTTGTTACAAAACCCTGGCACTCAGAAAGATATTTTCAGCTGAGCCTGAGAAAAGTAGCTGCAGCTTCTGCACACCAGAACCAAAAATCCTTAATGAGAAATAATATATGGAATTGAAATACTGAACCTGAGAGGTTAGCTCCTGAGACCCACACTGATGGGAATAGTTTACCATGATAAGACGCTCAAAGATCAGAAGATTGACATTAAAAATCATAATGTTAGGGGGGGAAAAAAGAAACTATATAGTTCTTGTTTGTGGTCTGGCTCTTCGTTACTGTTCCTCACTTTTCATATCTGTCACAAGAGCGAAAAGCTGCTTTTGGGGAAAAAAAAGAAGATACTTGTGGAATATGCAGTACTAATAAAGAACCTCAAGGTGTGGTGGGATTGCTGCTTCCTGGCCTCACAAAGGAAGGAGGATATTGGACTGTAGAAATATAATTAATTCTCAGGAATTTCATTTTTCAAATTTTCAGGAGTGTTTTCCAGTTCCTGCCATAAAGCACAACGTGTTCAAGAAATTTCACAGTAGGGCCAAAGTTCTTTGGCAGATATTGCAGGGACATTTTGATCCTCTAAGCCCTTCTCCATTTAGCAGGGCTCTAGTAAGAGCAGTAGGAACTGCAGATCTTAAAATAGCAACGAGGCAGCGATGAACAGCAAAAGCAATGTTATGGGTATAATGCCACAGTTTCCCCAATGAATAACAGGAATCCAAGAATTAATAAAACAGGGAATGACTTTTGTCTTTTAACTGGTAGTGTGTTGAAGGTCTCTGATACAAAATCCTACCTGGACACATATTTCATCAGGGCAGGAGTTTCAGTACATACGTGATTTAGTTTATATATGATTTTGGTATATGGAAATTGCAAGATAATGTATCGAACACATATCTTTGTGAACAGTATCATCTCAAAACCAGCGTAACTGTTGTTTAGCATAATTAAGCCTCTACCGCTGTTTATGAAAATATCTTCTTTCTCACTCTAGTGCTTCTTTCCTTTGTTTTTCATGCTGCATTGTAACCTCTATCAACAGATTTCTTTATTCATTCAGTAGAGTGTTTTATAAGTCTAAGCTGAGAGTTCAGCATGACCACAACTAAATGAAGGTAAGAAACAACCCTAGTTTTGCTTTGATCTTTTCAGAGTTTGTTGATCCAAATCGTCCACTAGGATTGGAGCAGACTGAGTGCTGTTATGTCCTTGCAGTTCTAGCATGTTCCCTCTTGCAGTTAATTATCATCAAGGGTTTTCTACTGATGATGGTGTCCTCTGTCTGCTGTTCAGCGAAGCCACTTAGCAAAACTGAAACTGTTCCCCAAGAAAAAAAGTATGCTCCCCTTTAAGCTTGTGTGCATTGGTATGTGGCAGCAGGCAAGATTAAACAGCTTGATGTGCCTGGTAGGTAAGTCTTGTTAACCTGCCAGCTGCCTAGCAGGAAATGAGTAACCTGCCGACTTTCCCTGGAAAGGGCCATGGGAAGCTACTGAGCAAAGCCAGAAGTCTAGCAATAAGAGGTGCATATTTAATACTGGTAGAGTCAGCAGTAGGTCTCAGGCCCTGGAAGGAAGGTCCTTTGCCTGATTTCCTGACAAATTCCTAAATAAAGATCCCTTACCAGACAGAAGGGGTTACTCTGGCCAGTGGTCAGCATTCATGCTGGTTCTCCTGAGGAGTTCTCTTACTTCTATTCTCTATCTCCTACACACTCTCTTTCCCCATCAGTAGCACAGGCCATATACACCTCAGTAAAAGGAGGAGAAGTGCCAAAGTAACTGGCTCTGGATTACTTCTCCCTTTTCCAGGTGCTAGAAATGAGTTAGAAAGAAGGACTCCATTACCAGCCTGCCAAGGCTGTAGCTCTTGGTTGAAGACAAGATTGTTTGATGATTAATGAAATGTGTTTAGCAGTCTCATTTGAGCTTTTAATGGTCTGTTATCCGCATTATGGCTTTAACATACACTTCAAGGTGATTGATAGCTTGCTCAGGACTAGGGAATAGGGTAAAGGGCTGCTTTGAGGTGTATGAAGTGAACTGAGGCAGAAGTGAAAATAGCTCAGTAGCTTCTGGAAGTACAGTTTGGCAGTACCTCAGGACAAGTGTGAAGTACCTTGGGATACATCTGTGGGGGCCAGCACAAGCACTTGTATTTTGAATAGTTAAACCACACTAGCAAAATACTTTGTTGGGCCTGTCTAATCTTGCTGAACATTCAACCATTCTTCTCTGCACCAACAGTAGGGTAAACACAGCTCCTTCTTGAATCAATCAATTTCTTAAGTTTAGTGGGAGGATTGCTGATATGAAGATTGGAATGTTATTTTGCCACTTGTTTTGCCAGCCGTGAGCCTGAAGGGAATATGTTGCAGGTGAGAGAACAACCTTCAGGAGTACCTAGTAAGCATCTACAATTTAAATTTAATGACCTTATTTAGCAGAGTGCTTAATCATAGGCTGAAGTGTAAAAGCTCATGAGTAGTCTCATTGACTCCAGCAAGGTTGAAATGATGATACACTGAGATGCAGCACTGAGATAGGGCTGATAATGTCTGAGCCTGTCCTGGCTAATAGATTTAGGGACAAGTGTTGGTCTCTTTCGTCCTCCTCACTGAGCAGTATCTGCCAAGTGTGGTCTTTCACAGTGTAGAGGAGATGTGATGTACTAACTTCCCATTAGCCCTTTGGTGCTTAAATTTAAGGCAGAGTTAAAGATCCTTGAGTTCAGCACTGAGAGAAAGGTGGAACAGTCAGCAAAATGTCACAGGTGACCATGATGAACTACTGCTCCCCACTGGCATGTGCTGTGGCAGATGATACATGCCTGAGGCAACAAAGTTCAGTGATTCCTAGTAAAAAAAAAGTTCTTGGTCACAACTCATAAATTCTTAACACTAATACAGTTTTGTAACTAAACTTGAGCAGGTGAAAAACATTTGTAGAAAGAGAATGAAAATAACTGGGAACCTCCAGCTTCCATAACACTGAGTTTGTATTGGCTCTCCTTAGCCCAGTTTCTGAGCTCTTGGGTGTCACCAATTATTAGCGTACTCTATGCTTATTTTGATCAACTTCCTTTTTGAACTTTAGGAATATGTCACCTCTGCGTCCATCAGAAAATGCACATATCAATTTCCTTGTCACCTCTCTACCTATTTGCTTCACATAAAAAATGTGGGCTTTGTCATCCATTTATTTATTTTCCTGGGACTGTAGCAGTTCATGAATTATTCTGATCATTTAATGCATCTTAGCCCTGCATTTTGTGGGTATCTTTTCTTGGTAGCAATAAATCTGTCAATTTAATTGCTTTCTCTTTAGCCTAAAACTTTTTCTCATTAAGTCGATGAGTAATCATCTTGTATTATTGAGGATACTAGGGTGGAAGAGTTGTTACTGGTTCTCTTTGAGTTCTTTTATTTAATAAAATGAACCATCTAAATAATAATCCCTCCCCACTGTTTCCTAAATGGTATTACTTCCTCTTAGGCATGTGGGAGTATCAGCCTGTTTGCTTTTTAATTAAAAGTAAGTTTTCAGCTACCTCTTTCATCATCAGAATTTTCTGTCACCTTGAAATGAAGGCTTTGGCATTGTCTTTTAAATTATTGAGCACTGGACGACTAGAGGAGTTCAGTTTAGAATATACATTAATCTTCTTAACTGCACTCATCAAACTGACTGTCCAGCCTGCTACAGTTTCAGCGTTCCTGTTTTCTGTCCCTCCTTTGTTTTTCCACCCACCCATTCATATAAAAAGTGAATATTATCTTTTAGCATGCTCACTGATTACTAGATTGTATATTTTTTTGTATCTTGGCATGTTTCCCAAGGTCACGTCTGACATTAATAAGTTGGTGTGGAGAGCTTTTCCTTTGCCACATGTCTAACAAAACTTGGAGTTGAAAGCAGCATTGCCAGGGGAGTTTTGTCAGACCCCCTGGGAAAATATTACATGCCTGTCTTTCTTTTTTTCTTCACTTCCAATTCTCTGATTTGCAGAAAAACTAAAAATTAACAGTTTGGGCAGAGCTGAACTAATTTGCAATCTTAACAGCTATTTAGACTGTCCTGTTGAAACAAGAATAAAGGTTAGTGATTTATGCTTGTTCCTTTTGTTGGCGTTTTGACAAACCTTGTTGCTCGTGAAGTAAGTTGTTATAAATCCATAGCATGGTGGAGAAGAGCAGATCTACTGGTGTGGAACAACAGAGATCTGGGCTCTGCTTCCAGGCTTTGCTGCAGACAGACACAAGCACCACAATGCCCTTGCTGTCCTTGACCTTGCTTGTGGCGATCAGATCTACCATTTCCTTTCTCCTTCCCGTTGTCCATCTTGGCTAATAATTACAGGTCAGGTATTTGTATAAAACCTAGCTCCACAGAGCACTGACTAAGCTGCCCCTATATAAATAAATTGTCTAGAAGAATAAGTATTTCCCACGCTGAGCCCTCATTACATTGGGAATTCACAGTTCCCTCTGATTTATCTTGCATGTAGTCTCAGTGGACTAATTGTACAAGATTTACCATGAATACATGAAGTTATAGCTGCCTGGTTTCATTGTCATTGCTCAGATGGTAGTGTTTGTTTTCCTGAATGATATCTGTCAGACACTTTAGAGGACGCATATTTTATTCTATAGGTTTTAACATTTAGTACCACAGAGGATTCTGGTTGTTTCTTCTCTTTTTTCTCAGAGGGCGGTGAGGCACTGGCACAGCTGCCCAGAGAAGCTGTGGGTGCCCCATCCTTGGAGTTGCTCAAGGGCAGGTTGGATGGGGCCCTGGGCAGCCTGAGCTGGGGGGTGGCAGTTCTCCCCATGGAAGGGGGGTAGAACTGGATGATCTTTAAGGTCCCCTTTAACCTAAGCCATTCTGCTGTTCTCACAAAGTACTGTTCCATGAAAACATAAAATGAGAAGTACTCTTGTAGCAAAACGGTGGCAATTTACACATCCTTCTATGCCATCCTGCTATTACCTCAGAATTGATGGTTGGATCACTTTGTGCCTGAGAAGTTGTTGGTTTTAAATTTGATTCCTTTTCTGAAGAACTGAACTTGGGCTGTTATGGATTAGAATTTGTAACGGCCAGTTTCCCCAGTGGCAAAGCACCTCCTACACAACCACATGCTTTTTGGAGCATGACTTGGCTGGAGGATTGCTTGCCAGAGGCCAGTTCTTGATCTGACAGCTTTCCTCACCAACTTGTCTGGAATGGGAAAGTGAGAGATTATTAATCAGCGATGAAGCCAACAGCCAGTGTTTTTATGAGAAAATACGTGAAACACTTATTTCTTCTGCAGCATTAATGTAATGAGCCACATTCTGACCTGCCAGAGTTTGGAATGTCTCCAGTTATTGTTGTAAAAGTACCTATACCTACTTATCCTATCTCTGTATTGTCTCCTTCAAGTCAGCTTGTGTGAGTGAAGGGCCTTCATTCCCTGTCACTGTGTCCACATCACTGAATCCATTTTATCAGGATCCACTGCAGCTTCCATTGCAGACATCCAGTAGCAGCATGTTAAGGGTATTTTATTCAGCTGTCCTTCAGAGCCAGTACTGCTGTGTTCTGGGTACTTGACAGTGCTGATACTCACTGAAGCACCCTTGACACGTAACATCTGAGTACACAAGTGTAGCAGAACGTATCCAATTTTAATCCAAGCCTATATACCTGTGGTATTTTCGTTGCTCAGGTTTGGTCAACAGTACAAACTGAAGTTGATAAATGTGAATAAAGCAGAGAAGAGAAAAAAATCCCTTGTGCAAATGGACAAGGACCAGAGATTTTGTAGTGTAAAGAAACCTTCGTGATCAAAGCTGCTGTGATGTGACTGTAAGGTGGCATATTCTATAGAACAGTCCAATACAAACCAAATTAAAAAAATCATTGAACTAAGTTACGTATCGAGCTAAGTATGAGTCATCCAAGAATTTGCTAACATGTCCTGAAAACCTCGGCTACTCACAGTACCCTTAAAAAGCTTTCCACGTGCTTCTACAGTTATCAGCTCCCAAGCAAATGTAATGATACCACTTTGTTGTTTTGTTTTTTCCTTAGGATCTTCTGTTAATTTCTAATTATCTTAACCAGAACAAGACTATGTAAAAGAGGGCTGGATTTTTTTTCACTTTCTTATCAAATATAACTCACTTACTAGTCTCATTCAGGAATGTGTCTCAATCTGTCACCATGGAAATCATTTGATGTCACAGATGTAAGACTGCAGGATCAGTTAATATGTCGGGCAGGTAGACCCAGACTAATTGCAAAGGAGAGAAATTAAATTTAACACACACATGTATTGACAGTAAGTAATGATGGGAGAGGAAATTAAGCAGTAGCTCATGATTGTTAAGTGGTCCAGAAGAAATGCATCAAACTTCTTACGAAAGCTGCCATAGGTATTTAAATCACTTTTGGATTATACTGGGAACATGTGCAGTGTCATATATCTTACAGTCTATTTAAGACCTCCACTCTATAATCCTTATGTAGAATTAAATTCAGTTCCATTAGTAGTTCCATAAGCTTATTTCTGTTATTTCCCCACAGGTACATTGATACAGTTGGAGACGTTTATTCTGTTAGCTTCCTTCGCATTCACAGCAAGTTACTGGCAGAGCATATCCAGAAATTATTAGAATTATTAAAACAAGCTTCTTTCTTTGTTAAATTTTAATCAGTGTTCATCTAGCTTCTGCTGCAGTGTGCACATATGCATGTATACAGCTCTATGATCCAAACAAAGCTCACCAAATTTGCTGAATATTAGGTGGTCTTTGCTGCACTTATATTCACATAGGCTTTCTATTTAATGACTGTTCAGATAGATAGAACATTTATTTTGTGTTTCTGCTGTTCTTGAGGACAAGTAGCACAAATGCCTTTTCCCAAACTGTAGAATTAGGAGATCATAATAATAGAAACGTCTTTGTTTTATTTGGCTTTTTTCCTTTTCATCTTCAAAAAGTTATTTATTTCACCTTCCATACATCAGAGGGAATAATAAAGTTTGTCTGAAGGCAGGTTTTCCCTCCTAGCTGTAATTCAAAGGGACTGTGTCAAGATTTGTTAGTCCTAAAAGTCAATCCGCAGTAGTTTGTTATTTGATAAATCTGTAATAATTTCAGTCAAAATAATTTTTCTGTTTTATTGGAATAAATGAAATTAAAAGAAAACCCCCAAAAGGATTGATTTGCTTTCTGCAATAAGATGTAGACATCCAGCATGAAAAACAGCAACACCCTTATCTTCTGAAGGGAGATACTAAGGATTTGCATTAATAACCACTTCAGTTCTTCCCCAGTGGGTTTTCTTTCAGCCAGAATACTAGTCCAAATACCAAGAAATAGCTTGAAGTCCTTCCATGCTAGTTGACAGTGGCTTGAAAATTAAGTCCAAATCCTTGCATTTTATCCACCAAGTAGATTATTTCATTCAGTTCTGCAGCCAAATGGAGGCAAATCAAGCTCACATGTTCATTTCTAAGAACAGTTAGCTAAACACAACTTCAAAAGATATTTTGGTAAAGCAAAGCAGTGCCTCCCGGAGAAACGAAACAGCTTGGCTATGACTTCAGATATTCTTCTTTCAGTTCATCAGACGCTTGGTTCTTCAGTCCTAGGCTAGCCTTGTCTCACTGTTACTGGCAATGGGCAGCAAGAGAGGTCAGTTCATTTGATACCTACCAACCTTAATAGAGCGTCTCTTTCTGTAGTGTTGCTTCTGGCGCTGCAGGACATAACTCTCAGAAGGAAAAGCTACGTCTTTAATTCATTTTTCTCCCTTTCTCATTTTAAGGGGTCAAAAGTTGCAGAATTTGTTCTATATACATCTTCTTTTCTTAAGTAGTGAGCCTTTGCTTGCTTCCTACTATTGTTTGTGTGAAACAAGAAATTGACATGTCTTTTTTTCACTCAGACTGCTAACGTTCAGTGAGGTGCCTGACAGCTTGAAGGAGAGTTTTTGTGGGTAAACCACTCAGACCTCCAAGGGACGCTGTCTTTCTGGCCTGGAAGCTGTCCTTGTTCCAGAAATACATTTGCATAACGTTGTTATCGTGTTGGGTGGGAGAGAGGAGAATGTATGCCAGGAGATAAATTTCAAGACATGTTGATTTATCCTAATGCTCTTGCCAGTGAGTCACTGCTGTTTTGATCATTCTGTTTTCAACTACGATCTCAATAATGGATTGTAAGAAGCAAATGGAAAGGAAGTGTGGTTTTTTTCATCTCTTGCACGATTTTAAAAATTATTTTCTTGTGTCATCCATACAAAGATGATTTAATTAAATACTTTAATCCAGACCACAAATAATTTATGTAGTGGTTCAGTGAGAGAAGCCCGGCACTGCCTTGTCGTAGAGCATTTACTTAATCCCGTCATACCTGTTTGATAATTACTCCCTCAGATCTGTCCTTCCGTGAGCTATAAAATTAGCTTAGAGGACTTGAAGAGAAAGAGGATGGGGAAATCCTTCAAATTAGTTAATATTTTATGACTCTTGTTGAGTCAGCCCTCATTCAGTCTTCCTGAGGGGTGAGCTTTCCCATCTGTTGTGAAATAACATTAACACTTCTCAGTTTCTAGAGCTGATCAAAATCTCATAATGATATAGTGACTATCTTTTCAAAGCAGACAGTGATCTCTTTTTAATGCCCGGGTGTCTTTAGTTGCATGTTACATAAATCTTCCTTCAGTGCATGCTTACTCACACATTCCTCTTCTTGAAGTGTTGATCTTATAAGCTTAAATGGGAAATTGTTTATTTTCCTTTCTTGGGAAGGCAGGAGCAGAGTTTGTCTTCACATGGTGATAACAAATGGAAGGTTTCCTCAAAATTTGATCTGTGCCACACAGTTTGTTTCCTTATGCAATTACTGTGCCAAGCCTAAGTGGCAGAGTAGGAGCTTTACAGTCACAAGGTCACATCTTACTCTAGAATAAATGAGCACTTCATGCATTGCAGAGGGGTGTTGTTCTTGTTTACTCTTTGTTTTAAATAAGTATGGATCATTGAGAATCATCTCTACATCTCTCATGCCAATTTATAACACGCTACTGACAGTCACTTTCTTACAGCATTTAACACAGAGAGAAAATCATACAAACCAGAAATAAAATAATCTTGTGAAAAAGAAGATAATTTCTCAAATCCCTGAGGACATGATAGGAAACAAGTGTAGGTCCAAGCTAAATGTAGCACTAATGAAGTGGGAAGTTAAGAAATGCCCCAGGGCAAGACTTAAGTTGCTCTAGCAGAAGGAGGATGGAAGTGGATAGATTAAAATAAAAGTTAGTTGTGATGCATTTAAAAAAATATCTGTACATAGATGATTTTACAAGAATTAGAGAAGCTATTCACATTATCATTTCTTTGTGCAGAGTAAGTCCTGGAGAGGTCTGTCTGTTTGGGACTACACAGCTGGATTTTATGAGTGGGTATGATGCTGGTGCACTTGAATGAGAGAGAATCCTAGAGAAAGATCAGTTGTGACTTTTAAAAGGGCAGAGGTGGAAGCTAGGGTGAAATAGTGAAGAGAGACTTTCAGAAGTCTACCAGGTTATACAATATGTCCTCAGTGCTAACAGGGGATTTATCTTTTTGAGAGTTTAGAACAGATTAGCTGCAGAAGTCCCATTTACTGGATGCTTTTGGAAGCATAAACTGATGTCCTGACAATTTTGCCCGGAGTGATTGAAGAAATTTTTGTCATCATCTTTTCATTACTTCTCCATGAGATGCATTAAAAGATTTTATGGGGACTTAAAGTCCTTCTCAGTCTCCGTCTCACCATTATTGAGCACCAATGAAGAGGGTTGCAGCTAATCCTGCTGGCTGCACTCTGAGGTAAGCAAGGTAGTTGGTAACACCATCTATGGGGTGATAGTTCCTCAGACTAGTGTGTTTGCTTCTAGATCATTTATGTAACTGTGATCTAAATGAATCCTCACAGTGTTAAATCCAATGGAAACCAAGAGAATGTCTCTTAAGTTTAGCCAGAACTTACTGATCTTCACTATATAGAGCCAAAATTGTCATCTGCATTGTCCTTTTTTTTGACTTACTGCTTTCCTGATCTGCAAATGCATATTAATTTGTTTCTCTTTTTCAGTACTTGAAAGGCAATCCATTTCTAATTTGCCGAAGTATTAAATGTGTTTCTATTGTAATTTGTATTTATTACGGTGTTTAATAGAACTGCAGCATGACTGACAAAAAGGTGACACCAGTCTTCTGCTACGTGCCAATAAAGGGTGTGTCTTGTGATCATATGGTGAGTGAGGCATTTCTCCTCTCTCCAAGGAAGACAAAGAATGAAGCCTTTTGTTTTGCAGTATCTTTTTTAAACGATTTATTTATTTATTTATTTATTTATTCTGCAGAAAAGGCTTATCAGACAGATTGCAGATAATTTCCTTCATCTTTCTTTTATCAACTCTATCTCATACATTTTTCCCTCTTGAAGAACAAGTACAGTGTGTTATCTAGCATCTGTGGTTAAGAAGGAGTTGGCCAAGTCCATTTTACAACTTTCAGGTTTCTTGCTCTTCCCATCTTGTCCCATAACAAGTGAAGAGGAGAGTAAGTACAGGGAAATTTATTTGACTTGCTATTCTTATTTTTTTGATTACAGAATTCAGCGAGACTGAACACCGAGTCAAAACTCATAACAGCATTTTACTGCTTCGTAAAAGAAATGTCACTTACACTCCGTGCATTAGTAGAGATTAAGGGGATTAACTGACAGCATAACTTCCTGCATGCTTTCCTGCAGTGGCTGCACAGCTGGTCTGCAGCATTTTGATGTCGTAAGAGTTCTTAATGCTTTTTGTGGACCTCTCTTTTTTTATTATTATTTTGAATTGTGGAACTGTGATGTACCTTATCTAAATATTTTCAGTGCTTCAGCTGGTCATTTTGATTCTTCTCTTTTGTATTTTTAAAGGAAAGACACTACTTTAAATTCTGCTCAAAAAAAAAAAAAACTTTAAAAAAGCAGAAATATTAGGCTCAGTATCACTAAATGACACTTGTTAAAATTTAATTCAAAGTGGAGTTTAGATATTTAGTTTACGAAGCAATTTGCAAAGTTTTTCCCACCTGCTGTATGAACCTTGCTTTCAGCCACAACAAACTGCCAATTTAAATTCTCTTGCTGTGTGTGCTTACAGATGCTGTCATTTTGGTTAAGCCAGACAACCGCCGGCTATTTTTGGCCTAAATCCGTTTTGCATCTTGACTCTCCTGTACCTAACCTTTTGAAAGGACCAAACAAGTTGACCTCATAATAGGAGAAGGGTATAAAGAAGTGGTTGTGAGGAGCTAGTGCTACATGTTATGTAGGTCACTTTGAAAGTAATGTCTCCTGTTTTGTTTTTTTTCCATGGAAACTACAACAGATATGAAGAGCACAGTAACACCTCTTAACAGAGTGAATTCTCAGCTACAAAACACTATTTTCAATGTAATCACTACCATTAGCTATGCATTTTCACTAGCCATTAACAAAGAGCCTGCGTGCTGCACTCAAAAAAAAACCTGCACCAGCAGAGATGATCTGCTGTCACTGTCACCATTGCTGAAATGCACCACCCACCACCTCACTGTGCTCACATCCACTGTTTGGTCTCCATAAACATTCAGCGTGTGTCAGTAAATTATCAATGGGTGCCATTTTTCCACATAGAAGAGTTCAGTGACACACCTTTGCTTTGTACACACTTCTGTGTCAGAAGTCACTTTGTCAGACTGCCCATCTGCTGCCATCATCTGCAACATGGCAACAACATGTAATGGGATGTTGGTGGGAAGGTTCAGCCTTTACTGCCATACCACCAACAGCCATCTTGGACATCAGTGGACAACATGAAAAAAAGGAGGCATTACATTTAGAGCAGTCCTCATATGTACAAAAGTAGGAGGAAAAGCACACCACCAGGAGAAGGAAGGCTCTTATTTAGCCTATATAGTTTTAAACCAGCTTCTCCTGTTTCTTAAAGAAGTATCTGAAGCATCTGGCTCTGGGCAGCTTCTCAGCGAAGTCATGCTGCTGTGCACCAGGAATGCAAAATTAACGAGGCTAGAAAGAGAGGGAGAATAAGCAGGAAGGATCATAACCCTGTCAATCCACTGAAGAGGATACTTCTCTAACATGGAAAGTTCTGGATTTTATTTCAGCAACTGCTTAAACTTTTTGTATTTTCATCTCGTTATTTCCTGAGAGCAAAGGCTGGAGTGCTTTTGCTAACCATCACTGTTTCAGTACTCTCTTAACCTCTACTGGGTCAATTTGAGGACAGGCAGGTTGGGTTTGGGGGCTTTTTGAACTCCCATACAAATGTAATTTTACTTCTTTCTGGCGTTTGGCTTTTTTGTACATTTATTTCTGTGGCTACTGGGAACTGGGAGCTCTTTTCTGTCTTTCAGTTGATGGAACCACTTGTAACTGTTGAGTGTCAGTAAACACACTTCTGAGATTTCTCTGAGGATATTTGTTACAGGGGCTAAAGAGAACAGGTTCAGCTGAATACATATGTGCATGTTCTCCCCGTTCTGTAAGCACAATGTAGAGTATTTCCTTAAAACCACATTCCAGAAAGTTCAATAGTTCATAGCCTTCTCTTTTGATCTTATTCTCTCCTCCCTTAGCTGAAAACAGCAGTCAACACAAAAGTTGAATCCTAGGGAACAGAGCTTATCTCAAAGTGCCTGTGTGAGAAGCCTAAGTGACACTTTTTCACAGATCTCTATAGAAGACACGTGAGGCAGTCTGCAGTTCGACCAAGTGAAAAGTCCTTCAGCTTCCAGGAAGAGAACTGAAGAGACTTTTCTAAGCATTCAGACTAGTAGACTTTTGCACTCTTGTTGCTTTCTTCTCATATAACATCAACATTATCCAGAGAGCAAACTCCCAGTAATGAAGTCTGGGTCTCTCCCCATCTGTCTCACTAAATGCCACTTGGAACAAGCGCCTTTTCATTTGACAATAAAATCAATGGGTGAAATATTAGAGGCTTGAACGATATGATGTGCAGAATACATTATGGGAGTAGTTGTGTTTTGGCGGACAGCAAGACTTGCCCTTTCTTCCCGTTATCATCAACATATCCACTTAATGAATCTGACACCTTCTGCTAATCTCTCACCTCTTTGCTTTAAGGTTTTAACTCCTTTGTGCCACTTTTAAAGTCTCAATAACTCAGAGCTTTGGAACAAAATTCTGCACTTCTGTGAACTATTGGGCTGACGTTTGTTATGTCTCAATTAAAAACAGACCTGCACTAACTGGATAATTAAACAACAGAGAGAATAGGGAGCTTAAGTTGATTTTCATTAATGCTTTTATCCCTTTTCATTTTTGACATAGCTTTCCTTCTTTTTGCCCTGAGGTTCTTTATAATGACAGGGATCAGTGCTACGCCAAGAAACAGGGAAAGAAGGGAAATGTCAGCACTGAGGTGGACTAAAGTTAAAAACCCGACAATCTCTGGAACTAGCCACATAGATTGATTTGCAGAAGTCTGAAGAATGTTTTTGTTTTTCCTTCTTGTTTTGTCCAAGCCTTACTGGATTCTCCATCAGGAATATTAACCACTTGATTGTCATTGTAGTAAAATCTGTCATAGATATGTTTAATTACTGAAAACTGAGAAAAAGTAACTAATGGTTACTAGCAGTCCATAAGATGTATGGTACTACTCACCCTTGGAGCTCAAGGTGCTGTGTAAGATTCACAATTTTATTTCTGTCAGTCTTGACTCTGTTGCATTCAACAGTTATTACATACTAGCAAAACCAAGTCAATACTATATATGATTTCAGGTTGAGCGTACAAGTAGACACATTTTCAGTAAGAGAACATCTCAACCACTTTGCCCTGTAAATCTCTTTCTCTCCTGGGTATAGGTTAAAAGACCAAAAAGAACATAGAGAATGAATTTAAGAACAATTCTCTGCGCATTTATAAGGTGCTTGCAGTGCTCCATCTCTTGCAGCAAAAATGACTTCAAACAGTGGTGGGATAAAGTCTTCTGTTCTCTAAGATGTTCCTATGTGCTCATCTGCTGTTTATCGTGACTGTAGAAACTTACCTACCCAGAGAGGCTGAAGCTCATTATAGAGGTGACCCAGCAGAGATTGCACAGAGAGTCAACATGAGAACAAGCAGATCCCACGTATCTTGAGGTCATCACTAAAGCATGAGGCTTCTTGTACAACTTTGTTGTATCAAGCATAAACAGCCCTCATTCCTTAAGCTGAAGATGCAAAGCAGGAGTTTGTTTGGTGTCAGAGCTCTCTATCAGCACTTCCCTGATATAGGACTAATTGTGCGCAGTCATTAGATATGAGCAAATGTTTACTGTGCCATCCTGCCATCTGATACTCCTGATGCATAAATCATTCTTAGCTACAGTCTGTCTTGAAGTCTAATTAACAGGATAAGGTGAGCTCCTTACATAAACAAACCAATTATTGGTGTAGTCAGTACCGTTAAAAGCAGTGGTAGGAAGAGCTAGGGAGGCAGCAGCACCTTCCTGCAGTTTGTGTCTGCTGAAGACTCTTGAGTCTTGATCTGCAGAAATTTGCATAGGCTGGTAAAGCCACATAGCCAAAGGGAAAGTGCAGAGCTTGTTTATTTTTTAACAGAACTAAACCCAACAAAGGGGAAAAATAATGTCAACACAGTTGGATTTTAACACCACTTCCACTAACTTGACACCCTTTTCTACATCAAGTCTGTGACTACAGCACTTTTAAGTATAGGGCTATGTTTTGTGTATTTTGTTTTTTTGTGTGTGCCTTTTTGTTTGTTTTGTCAACAGAAAACAATCCTTTTAATTTTATTTATATTGGAATTTTTTCTGCCCCTGCTTCTACATCCTGGGACCTCTCTGACACTCAGAGCCCTTATGATACCTCCCAGTATCTTCCTTAGAAGCATTCCTGGTGTGTCCATTGGTTTGGAAGATTTGTTCTTTTAAAATAAAATGAAGATGGGTTAATATTGTGAGCTGCCAAAGAGGATATGAAGTTGGAAGAACCAGTTTAGGAATACTGGAATGCTCTTACCCTCTGTCTTTAATTCATTGTTAATGAATGCCAGCAACCTCAGATATCAATTACCAAAACCTGATAGGTGTAGTGAAGCAGTGATGTTATTTTAATTATACAGAGAGAAAGAAATGTTGCTCCATTACCATATGCCTTAGTTTCTCCTGTTTTGTTCTCTTTTCTCTACAAGAGTTTCTAATAAAAGGAATGGCATAAGAATTAGGTTATTGATTACATATTACAAACTGCTGCTCATATCCCTGTTACTGAGATGCATTTCACAGAAGGAGTTTGTGCCAATCAATATATGCATCTCAGGAACTTCCCCCTTTGTAAAATTGATACAGTTATGACAGACAGCCATGGTGTGGGAGCAGTTACTTTCATGCCTTTCACACTCTTTGTTCAAAGCACTTTTGCTCCATTATTTTAGGCAGGGAAAAAAGGAAGAAGTATCATTGGTTAAGTGATCACATATTTCTGTGTAGTACAATTTCATGCCGTTGTTTTAATAGCTTGTGTACTCCTGAAACACTGGGCACAGTAATTTTTGAATGCTTTTCTCTCAGACCTCTGCCTGAATATTCAAACTAGTGGGTTGGAATTGACATTGTTCATAAGGACGTTTCGCTGCTTTCAAAGGAAGAAATGTCAATTTTATAAAAATGTAGGGTTTTGTATTGAATGAATTCAAAATTAAAAGGGAGACTGTGACAGGGGAAAAACTGTCAGGGTTGAGAGAGTCAAGGGATAATCTTCAAGTTACCATTGGTGTTAATGAAAATGCGAGGTGTGTAGTCAGCAGTGGGTACAGACCCTGACCTACAACCTTATTAGAATACCCATCAGCTGGAAATGGGTTCACATCAAGTCTCCTATTGTTGTTAATTAGATGGCATTGGTGCTGCTGGGACATTCGAGTCCATTACCAGTGGCACAGAAGGTCACTGAGGTGGAGAAGGATAAGATCAGCAGCACATGAAGCTGGTTTGGGCATCTTATGGTCAAGCATAACTATTCACAACTATTATTATAAATACTTCACAACTATTTCTGTGATTGGGCACAACTGCAAACTCACTCCATTCTAGAGTGCTGCTTCTGGCAATGTTTTGGACATGTCCTTTCTGGCCAGGTAGAAAACAAAAACAAAAATTTCTGTATGTGTCCAAATCATAACATCTTTGAAATACTTTTAAGCGTTTGTCAATACAAGAGCCCTGATGGCATATGTGCACAAGGCCTTTTAATTGCCACAGAGAGCCTCAAAAAGCTTTGTTCCAAAGTGAATGCTTTTCTCCACTCTGTTGTGCACAGCTGCTGAGAATCCACTTCCCAGAAATTCTGCAGGTGTTACTATTGAAAACATTAATGATAGATTTCCTGGGTTTGTTGTAGTTTGCTAAACTCATCACTGTCTTCTTCATTTTCTAACAACTTCCTTGGAGTAGAGGAGGTGAGAAGAAACCTAATATATTCTCATCTTTCAATTGATCTCAGTCTTTCATCTTTCCTTATGAAGATGAATCACAGATTCAGCTCTTTACCCCAACCTTTCTCAATACAATTCTGTATACTTGATCACCGTTTGTGTATGATTTTGCCTTTTGAATCCTCCCTCTTACCACCTACAGAACACTTGAAGTGTTCCTTTCTTAAGAGACTCTTGCTGAGTTATTCTTATCTGGCCCAAGTTACTGTAACTTCTGTATCCCTGACCATATCACCACCTCTGAATACATTCAGAAGGCAGCTGATGCCATTGCCATAGGTTTTTATTCCAGCACTGGCAGTACCATTATTCCTTTCTCTAATTCCTTTCTCCTTCACTCTCACAATCTTGCCCATCATGTATTTCCCAGCTCTCTCTCTCGTCATATCCTATGCTGTAAAGGCATATGAGGAGATTTCAGGTGGCATTTCTGGGGACAGGTAGACCTGGCTACAGTGCACACAGAAAATTTAATGTGTGTATTTTAATGTGGATTTGTGGTAAAATTCCTAAAGACTTTTTAGAGATAAGTGCAGAGAGTTATTGTGCTAGAAATACATTTCCAGAAGTAACTCAGGGGTTTTGTTGTATGAGAAAACAGAGACTTTTTTTTTTAGGGATGGAAGAAGGCATGCCAATAGAATAGAAGAGTGATTATGGAAACAGGGACAAACATGAATTGATATAGACAGAGCAAGAATTGCACAGGGCATCAATGGTGAGGATGGAAAGCTTGAGGCTGACAGTGATCTGAAGAGGTCATGAGATATGTGGCAGAAGAAGTGGGAGATTTTAGAAGCCACATACTTTGTATTGAATCGGGGACTGGAAGGCCATAGAGGAAAGGTCTGTCACTCAGGCAAGACTAACTTCAAGTGCAACTCATTCAGCTAGTAGAAATCAGCGTAACTACTCTAATTTCAGTGAAGACATGCAGATTTATACCATCTAGGCATGTATCCTCACAGATCTTATGATTATTTCAGAAAAGTAGGGTGTCTTACACAGGTATTCAAAAGATAAATCAGGAGAAGGATGGAGACAGAAAGCAGATGGAAAGGGTATTAATGAAAGATTTTAACTCTGATTCAAAATAACCTAGCTTCATTGTACTATTATAGATTCTGCTGGTCCTGACAGTGATCATCAGATTTAGTACTGGGCAATTTGGAAATATGCTAGCATTTGAAATATGTACCTTTCCCCCTCTTCCTCTTTATACCTTTTTATTCTCTATGTTTGTGTCCCATTTGGGGGGAACTAATTGCAGTTCTCCTGATTCCTCACAGACTTGAATCTTAAAGTCTCACTGAGTCCTCCTGTTTTTTTCCTCAGCTTATGCTGAAGGCATGCATTGCTGCAGTAGTACTACTTGGCTACAGCTCCAGCTTTCGTGCCTGAATTAAACTCCTAACAACCTAAACCATGACCACTGAAGTGTTTAAAAGTAGCAAGACAGTTCTGCTCTGTTCTGCTTTAAAAACCTCCACAGTGTAGGATTCGCTTTGTTTGTATTTTTAAGCACTGAAAATACTTTACATTTGCTTTTCCCTTTGAAGGCCGCTATCAAATACCATTAAACCACAATAATGCAACAACCAGCTGTGCTGAAATGAACCTTCCTTATCACCTCATCTTTTGGCCATGGGTGATCAAAGGTGGCACTCCACCCTGCACACCCCTTTCAGATACCTTTCTGGAAACAGCCTAATACCCTGAGCATGGAGGGGCAACTCAACCTTAATATCTGCAGTGGAGCCATTGCTCTTACTACGCTTGCAGAGGAGTCATATGAAAAACATGGTAATCACTAAGAAAATAAGTTTTTAACTAAAGAATTAGTAGAAAGTAGTTGTAATATCATAAGGGTAGCTAATATAAAGATGCTGACCAAGATGGTGGTAAATAGCCAAAGGTTATTAGTAAGGAAAACTCACCAATGTCAGTGCCTTGACCAGGAAGCTGAGGCAGGCACCACTGGGAAGCAGTCTCCAAGAGATGCTGCCTCAGTGGTGATCAGCCCTTAAATGAGGTCTCAGAGGAGGTGGAGTCGAAGTCCACCCCTTCCGGGAGCACAGCTACATTACTCTCACCTGTGCTCCCACAGCTGACCCAACACTTGCCTCAGCTAATTAATCAGAGGTTCAAGCTGTGATTTCCCATACACATATTGTGATTTTTAGTGTTATTACTGTAGTTTGTAATAGCTAAATAACTTAAGCTGAGCTTAAGGTCAGTTGTAGCAAAGATTCTACAGAAGGTGGAATTCTGTAATATCAGGAAACACATACAGAGAAGAGAAGGAAAAGGTTGTTTGTGCTCTTTTCCACTGTGGAAACTACTGATCACCAGATGAAACAAGCAGAAACCACATTCCATGTAAGCAGAACCTGCTACTCTTCACATGAGTCATGCCATGGGGAGTGGAGGAACTCTGCTGAGCGGTGCCACCATCCAGCTGCTCTGTGCTGTGCTCCTCACTGCTGCTGAAGGCACAGGGCTGTGCTCAGTGAAGCTTCAGCCGGGTTAATAACAGAGTTATTACCTCAGAGTGCTTATACCTGCAATATATGAGGCAGGCAAAGTGAGAGAGGGATTACTGTTATCACTGTTATTATTAATGGAGAATTGAGCAGGAGGCTGTTATGTGACTCGTGCAGTGTCACCCAAGAAATCAGTATCGGAATTGGGAACTGAAATGAGATCTTGAATCCCCTTCAAACACCTGAATTACAGGAACATGCTTTCCCCTCAGTTAGCCACCAAAAATCTATGAAGTGTAAACTGAATCAAAGGCATTGAGTTGTCAGGCTCAGAAGTATCTGTTTGGTTTTTTTCCCATGGAAACGTCTTCCCAGCCATAGCTAAGCTTTAGCAAGGAGAGATGCGCTTTCCATCAAATGAACTGTCTGGTAGCCATGCTGTGCAAAACACCACATCCAATCATCTGCCTTCTACAGGAACCTAGTCCCAAAGCCAGGCTGTGCTGCCTAAGAAGGGACAACCTGGCTGTGATTCTGCCTGCTCAGTACCTTGGCACTATGGACATGCCAGAATCATAGAACTG
The DNA here is from genome assembly GCF_054131305.1 of Coturnix japonica. Taxonomy (NCBI): domain Eukaryota; kingdom Metazoa; phylum Chordata; class Aves; order Galliformes; family Phasianidae; genus Coturnix; species Coturnix japonica. The sequence goes on along the minus strand of NC_140663.1, from coordinate 50,345,975 downwards.
TTTGAGATGGAAAGGACCTTTAAAGGTCATCTACTCCAACTCCCCTGCCATGAACAGGGGCACCCACAGCTTGATCAGGGTGCTCAGAGTCCTTCCAGCTGGACCTTGGTTTTATCTAGGGACTGGCCGTCCACCGCCTCTCTGGCAACCTGTGCCAGTGCCTCACCACTCATATTGTAAAAACCTTCTTCCGTATATTCAGTCTAAATCTCCCCTTTGAAACCATTTCCCCCTGTCCTATCCAAACAGACCCTGTTAAAGAGTCTGTCCCCTTCTTTCTTATAGCCTTGTTTTCTGTTGACTGGCTGTTGGTGATGTATGAATAAGTAAGAAAGACAGCTTCATTTTCATAAGCTAACATGTGCCTGGAGTAACAGAGAGGGAGAGAAGTGCACTTAATCATAACCGCAGGGCCAGAGCAGAAAACAATGACAGAGCTTTTGGTGTTAGTCACGGTATTTTATTATAATAACTCTTAGGAAGGAGAAACAGACAGCTGAACAATTCAGATTTATTATGGTAGCCACCGTGTTCTCATTTGCTGGAGGAATAGTTCAAGTAACTCCTTCATGCTTCCTTTTTACAGAAGGCCACGGTGGCAAGGAATGTTGGTCTTTCTCCTCCAAAAGTCTGAATTCAAAATGTAGTTTGACTGGAGGCAAGATGAGAATGGGGGCAGTTTCTGTTTGATGTTATGCATCATTTTGGTCTGTGTCACATGTTGACGACTGTATGATGCATTTAACAAAATAGATAACAGATAATAAAATGATTGCCAGTGCTCAGACTCGCTAGTCAGAGTGCTATAGAAAACACAGATATTAAAAAAATAAATAAATCAGATGATAATTTTGAATTAAATCTTTCTATTTGATCAAAATTGCAAGGGTAAAACAATGATTTTGTAGGGGTTTTGGATGTTTTAAGATTATAGAATGTGATAGATGAGGTATATGTTATACATCTGTATTATGTGTCACAATGTTAATATTGAAATGAGTGGGGCTGTACATTCAGAGACGGCTGTTTTGATGTCCTTAGATGAAAATGTTTTGGGACTTTCCCAGAGCATATTTCTGAATTTGACTTTGTCATCCTGTTTGAGAACAAAGAAAATGTTTGGAGCCATCAACCAAACCATGCAACCAAAGATCTGGTTTTTTTTATCACTTCTGCCATAAGTCAGTCATAGAGATGTAAAGGGGAAAATACATACATTATTCTTAGGCAGAGACAGCAACGTTGTTCTAGACTAGAGAAAATAGGAATATAACAGGACAAAATATTACATTTTTCTTTATAACTTTCTACAAGCTCATCTGCTCATCTGTTTCATCTGTCTGGTTAATCTTTAGACACCAGCAAGGTTAACAAGAGCCAGATGTGCAATATAATATCTGCCCTAGGACAGTACCTGAGCACATGTGAATTCCCAGACCAATGCAAAATCAAATTTTAAAGTGTTAGCTATCGCATCTTATTTTGTATTTATAGTGAGCTAAAAGGGCATGTGCAGGCAGTTATTCCAGCTCAGCTGATGCAGCGTTGTCACGTTATCTGATCTGTGTATCTAAGCCCCAAAGCTCAAATGATGTTAATTGCTGCCTTCATCCGTGTGCTATATCAAACCTCCAAGAATACTGAGAGCAGGATTTGTTGAGGAATCTTCAAAAATAAAGGGGAAGAGGGAAGGAAACCATGAAGCTACTATAAATATGTGTGAACTTAATCTCATAAGTCTTTTCTCTTTATCTTATCGTAATAATAACTAAGAAGTAAGTATTTCAGGGGCATATTGTCAGAACTGAGATTTTGAACTGGTAGGTGGGAAAGCAAAACCATTAACAAGCAGCAAGGTTTGTTCATTTCTTATTATTCATCAGTTTGAAGGTTGAGCTGTCTGACTTGTTGGGAAATGCATGGGGCTAAAATAATGAAAGCAGATTGTTGCTCCCTGGAAAGGAAGTTCAGTATCTGCCACTTGCAAATGGAATTCTAACATTTCTTTTGATGTTAATGGTGCTATCCTGCAAAGGATCTGTGGACTGCTGAGTTGTGAAATGTGCTCTTAGAATATGAGCAGGGTCACTCTATTCCTACTAGCTGTGCCAATCCATTGCAGCCCAGATGCACCTGCATTTCTTATTGCTTTTCTTGTCCTTGGCTAGCCATTATAGCTCCTTATTTTGATGTATTCTACCTCACCTGTAAGGGAGTGGTTATAAAGATCATGCAACCTTCCAGCGTGGTATCAATAAATGTTAGTTTAAATTGTACCCCTAAGCCTTTTTTAGCTAAGATTTGTATGAATCAATCGAGACCCCTTCCCTATTTCCTTTCAATATATGGCTCATGGGGCCTTATTTGTGCTCAGTGTGTTCTGTGCGTCCTACAGTTGAGATGCTGCAGTTTATTAGTATGGAGAAAGAACATATCTTCTATGCATCAGTTGCTTTGGATGTGTCTGTCTCTAATTTGTAATTCAGCTCATTCTCTTATACATTGCACTCTGTTAGTATTACCAGTTTTAAGTAGCACCAGTGGGGTGAGAATGTATGGCATTCTTTACTGTCTCCACTAGACTTTCCACTTCTGTAAAAAACTCATGAAGGATTTTAATGTGAAAAAACAAAATATGAAGTATGGACTGAAAAAGGAGAGACAGCATGAGAAAATGAGGGCTGGTGTGTTATGATTAGGATAAAGCATGTTGATCCTGTAACAGTGGTATAGAGTGAGCCTGGTAATCTCTCAGGGTTATTTCTAGATTGATTTCCATTCATTCCTTGAAGGCTTTTGTGATGTGAAGTTTTCATTTATTTGCTGTATGCACTGGACACTCACTGATGGTCACCCTCTGAAACAGAATTCAAGACGCATGAGGCTTACTGACATTCCACTGCGTTAGGTACCACCGAGACTATCCCAATCATCTGGCCTACACTGGTGTCTTACCAGCTGATTATAAAATTGAGTTTGTCTGTATGCCTTGCTTCTCAACCCAGTCTTGTCTTGGACCATACTGAATTTTTAATAGTGCAGCTATGGTTCCACATAGACAGCATAGGTTGGTTGGTAAGTTATTGCTTTCAACATGCTGCTGTGGCCATGCACTCAGTTATGTGAGCATAGCTGGGACTTGAAAATGTACTTTCAGACATGATGTTTAATTGTTTTCTAAAAAGATTGCAAAACCATTTTCAGTCTTAGTCATGGTATCCTCACTGCATGGGTTCCTCCACCAATACACCATTCCCCTTCCTTCTCTTAACTAGATCCAAGTGCAGTTTTCCCCTTCCCTCTGTCCTCCATCACCAAAGCATCATTTCAATCACTTGTCTTATTTACATTTTATGCAGCACATTCCAGAATAGATAATTAAGTCCTTATCTATACAAACATTCACTTTTCAGTTGATTTTTAAGCAGTGCAAACCTTCTAGACACATTTGATTTAAAGCACGTTTTACTCTAGCTGAAGCCAGCTGCTAATCAATGTAAGCTGAACCAAAATAAGCCCATTTAAAACCGAAATCATAATTCTTATGCAGCATTCCACATAGGCTTACCTAAATTACTTTTAAATTAATCTCTTAAATTAAAGCAGTGCAACTTACGTAGGTAAGCCCTTAGAATCCAGTTTTTTCCTGAGCTAAAGGAATCTCTTTTGTGACTGAAAAAAAAACCCACCCTGGAATAAGGCGGGGAGAGCATGGGAAGAGAGTAATTTGTTATATTGAGCCTTGTTCCTCTATTATATTATCTCCATCAGAGTATAAACAGATCTTCATATTAGATGATCGTTTTACCAACACTTACTTCTCACTAGGAGGATTCTCCATCATTGTGTTCCAAAATCAAGCAGCATTCATATTTGTCTGGGTGATATATTTTTGTCAGCATGACAAAGGTTCCCACAGTGTTTAATTACTCAGACTAGCCAGGGGAGAAGGAAAGAAATGAGCCGTGCTGAGTTTGCTGTGCCAGGATTGCTTTGTTATATAAGCAAGCATCTTCCTAAATGCATGAAAGGAAGGCAGCTTCAGAACTGCTGTCTGCTGTTGCCACTGCCTGTCCCTCTTCAGATTTTGTGTGTGTTATCCATTGACTGTCTGACTTTTGCCTAATAATCCCTTGCAATGTGCTCATTTCCAGGGCAGCAGGTTCTTGGCTTGGTGGAGAACCAGAGTGACTGGTATTTGGGCAACCTTTGGAAGAACCATCGACCCTGGCCAGCGCTTGGAAGGGGCTACAACACAGGTACTCCTTGAGGGTTTTCTCTGAGTTAACATTTGCATTTCACATGCAATCAGTCTCCTGGTGCAGCGTATGAAATGTGGTAACTCACATCTCCTTTCACAACCTACTGCAAAATTTGCCATTTAAAGGAGTAAAAATGATGCATTGTGATGCATTTTGGAGTTTCTGCTCATGTGCTACTCTGAGGGGAATATGTTTCCTCTCCACGATTGTGAGGGATATTGTATGGCATACTTGGGGAAAGGACAGCCTTTCAGCTGTCTGACACATCCTCAGCACTTCTGTAATGTTTCTGTCTGTGATGAAGCGTATATAGTCACAGCAAGACAGAAAGAACAGGAATGAGATCTCATTTTCTGTGGAGAGGTAAATGGTATCACAAAATGTCAACCCAATAAAGATATAACTCCTGCAGGATGGCAACAGGGTCATAATTGTCCTAATAAAATGCAAACTACTGGCCATCAATTTCTGGTGCTGTGGGAAAGGAATAAAGGCACTAGATCAGAGAATGTATTAGCTTACAAGAGACAGGTCTTCTCATTGATTTGTGTTTGGTATGTGAGAAAACATACCAGGTGCATAAAGAACACACACGTACATCTAAATCATTTTGATTCTAGGTTTTACATGCTGATGCAGAGAGTTAGGTCCCCCCTCTATTTGTAATAAAAGGGCAGAACAGATGGTGAAGCCTCTATTTAGAAAAGATGAGTCCATTTAAATATCCCTGCACTATCAGAAAATGATTTACCATAAATAGTGGTTTTGCTTTGCAGAAATATATTGGATTGAATTAAACAGACTTACTAGGATTGCATGCAGTTGTAGCTGGGTCATCTGTATTTCTGTAATCGTTTGTATATTTGAGGGAATCATGCCTGTTTTTGTGAATTGATATTCCAGCCTCTGCAAGGCATCTCTCTTCAGTGAAAATGTTCAAGCATAGTCTGACAGAACATGGGCTGATAGGGATATAAGATTTTGGCAAAAGTTGTTTGTTTCCTGGTTCGTTGCTTGCCAGAGCAGACTGCATACATGAAGGTTTGATCTGCTCCCACTATCCAAATACATCAGACAGAACTAAATTTCATGGATTTGTCCTGGAATCTGAAAGCTTTTGTTACACAGAGCCAAACTAGTCAATGTCAATGTTCAGCATTACACCACAAAGCAATATATTGTGCTCTACTGAGAGATGACCACTTCATACAGCTCTTTTCTTTCTGCTGCATTTTCACTTTTTCCTCTCTGCCATTTTAATGCTGTCCAAGAGAAATATGGCATACCCGTATACCATTAGGCTGAGCCATAAATGTACACTACGTAGTATCTGAAATGCAATTATTCAAATATAAATGCTGTAAAGCTTTAGATTATATTAACTTACAGATCTAAATGCTTTACCAAATGTCAGTGTGTCACAAAATTCTCCCTCTAGAAGCAAAAATAATTGAATGTCGGTAGTCTTTCACACATATTGTGTGTGTTAATTGGCGGTGTGCATAAATACAGAGTTACCAGGCCCTATGTAATCCTGCACGTGATTTTACACTGCTTGCAGTTTTGTTCTCCAGACAGTTCACGTGTGGTTATATAATTGACAGGTGACTGTAATAAGTGGAATGGCGTTTTTTCAAGTACATGGAACAAGGGGTCACTGAGGGAAACAGTGCAATGTACGAGAGATAGCAAGTGGTGTTACTGACAGAATCAGTATCATTTACTATATGTATTTTTTTAATTGAGTTCATTTTTTGCCTCAGTAATCGAGCAGAGATTAGAGGTATAAATCTCTCAAGGTAGAATAAAAGGAAACTGGAGCTTGTTTGATGTGTTCAGCAAATTAAAATAAGATACTTAAGACAGCACTGTGGTCAGGAGTATTCAGAAAGCTAAAAGGAGGTGTATAAAGAGAGTCAATAACTCTAAGCAAAACACCCAAAAAAGACAGTGGGCCCAATGGGGATGACTTAGATATTCAGATGTGCAGAGTCATGCTTATGAACAGTGAAAGGGACCCCAAAACCTGGAGTATTTAATGAGCTAAGTGGAGGTGGATGAGAGGGAAGCCATCAGACAGACTTGTGAGAATGTTTATTACAGTCCATAGGAAAAGAAATTTTTATGTGAACCTTTTTAGCTAGACCCAACCCTGTCACATTTAAAGCAGGAGCATCTCTCATAGTAAGAATTCTTCCTCTGCTTTCTCCCTGTCCCTAAAGCAAATAGTTTATCACTCACTTCTGCTTTTCTATGCTGAAGCCACTCTGGACAATACAGGCCAGGAATCCCATAAGGCAGGTACACTGAAAGTAAATGTGTTTTTGTTCCTTCTCTACCAGCTCTTTAAACCCAGTTTGTGCATTCTCCTGTTCTGTATCCAAGCCAGATCTCCAGACATCCAATACAGATTCTCAGGGAAAGATTTTTGATTGGTTGTTTTTTATCACTGTTTCACATTTGGACATTTACTTTAGTCCATGATAATGCTGTCTTAGGGGAAAAAAAAAAAAAAAAAGAAAAAAAAAAGCAGACCAAATTCAAAAGTCAATTCAGGGACAACTAAATTTGTGCTTAAAATGTTTTTATTTAGACCCATCCTTTATCTGAGATAGCATTCACTTTGTTGGGTTATTTTAGAATCACAGACTCATAGAATCGTTAAGGTTGGAAAAGACCTCCAAGATCACCTGGTCCAACCAGCAGCCCACCCCCACCATACCCACTGACCATGTCCCTCAGTGCCACATCCAAACGGCTCTGGAACACTTGCAGGGACCGTGACTGCACCACCTCCCTGGGCAGCCTGTGCCACTGCAGCACTGCTCTTTTTCAGAAGGAATATTCCCTGATATCCAGCTAAATCTCCCCTGGTGCAACTCGAGGCCATTCCTTCTCATCCTATCCCTTACCTGGCAAAAGAGGCCAACCCCCACCTCACTACAATCTCCTTTCAAGTCACTGTAGAAGCAGTAAGGTCTCCCCTGCACCAAAATGAACAATCCCAGTTCCCTCAGCCACTGCCCATAAGACTTGTGCTCCGGACCCTTTAAATACTGTTCCTTCTGTACCACAGAATACAGAGGATTTTTTTTATGTACTTCACAGATTGAAACTCAGTAAGCTACGTAATCAGATTCTTTTTATATGATTTGTTGGCTACACTGAAATTAACTCTTGCAGTAAGACTATTCATACATCAGTTAAATCAAACCCTTCTCTGCATTTAATCTATGTTGCCTTTCACTGACTATACTGTGCTTCCAGTAGTATTACCTGAGGTGCAGGAGTATTTTTCTCTTTACAGATGCTAAACTGACAGCTCCAGAATTGCTCTGGATTGCTTGATGTTCATTTCTGGAGTAGCAGTCATCTTAGTCCTCAGAAAAATACCTTGTCAATGAAATTCTCAACATAAAAGCTTTTAGTTCTTTGTCTGCATTATACTTTCCATCATGGGGGGATGGAAAGTAATAGCAGTTTCTTGGAACTCTGTTGTCATGATTTCAAGCTGTTTCCCCAGCTGGCATACATCACCCCTGGCTTCCCTGCCTCTCTGCAGCAAGGCCAATTTACGGCAGCTGAGAATCACACCCTGAGCCTCTCAGATGGAAAGAGTGGATCAGACTAAATTGCATGAGGCAGTGTATTCAGTGCAGTTTTCAAGACCTGTGAGAGTTTAGTCTCTTGACAAAAATGTCCACTATTATTGAGATAGCTCAAAATTCATTTTCTATTGTGCCACAGCATGAGAACCATTTCTCAGAGTGGCCCTTTCATCTGTGGGCTTGTTAAGTTCATATTGGAATAGACACAATGAAAATTAGTGCCAAAACAGAACAGGATGAACAGCAGTAAACTGAGGAAAGGACGAGCACCTAAAAGGCAGGGACAGGGCTGCATGATTAGACTGCCAGAAAAGCTAAAGAGCCTCAGGCTCAATCTCTTCCAGTTATCACTGGAAATGTAGCACTGCTGCTTCTGCTCCGGATTCCAGATCTCAAGTTTCCTCTTGCTTTCTGCCTCAGAGTCGGAAAGTCTCATCTTGCTCTAAACCATGAACTGATTAGGGACATCACTACTTAGGAACGTGAGCCACTTTATCCTAAGACAGCCCAATTCTGAAATCAGGATGCCAGGAATTTTTTGCAGAAACTTCAGCCCAAGGGATTTCAGACTTCTGAACCACAGAAGCCCATCCTGAGGGTTTGAGGCTAATCTAAATATGCCGCCTTGGTGGAACTGTGAGGTGTTGTAAGGAGGAGTCTTGAGCTGAAGATAGCTCCCACACCGAGAGATGTCATATCACCAGATTTGTGGATTGAGAGCAGAAGGCAGCGGCTAGCACCTAACAATTACCTGCCTACATGTGCATCATGCATTATTGCTTCCATGTTCGTAATGACTGGAAGAAAGCTAGAATGAATCTTTCCTTAATTGTTAGCCTGAAGAAAGGACCTATGAAGGATGAATTGGAAGTGGGAAGCATATGTTATGTCATTTTTTGCATAATATTTAACAGCTACAGAGAATAAAAGCAAGCTTAGGGCAGATTGTTTATATGAGATTAGATAAGATCACATCTAATGCTGCTTCTTGATGATACCGTGCATCTTCAGTGCAGAAATAAAACGAGTAGTCAAGCAATGCAAAGCAGCTGTGAGCCTGGGCTGGAAATGCAGTAACTAACTGCTTTCATCTGGGTACCCTTCTACTCATAGCAGTTCAATTTTCAATTAATTAAACATTTCTTTTTTCTCTCAAAAACCCTCACTGCTAATGCTTTTTCTAGTCATTGTTGTCTAATTCTGGTTAGTCAGAATTCTATATTTCTCTACCAAAATGTCAGAATTCTGTGAGAATCACATGAATATGGCAGTGATTTGCCAATTATGTTCCATAGATTCTGACCAAAATTAGTCCTTGTCTCCATGTGGTGTAGACAGAAATGTAGTGGTTGTTTAAGAGATGAGATTTTTCCAAATTGTCTTACTGAACAAGTCAAGAGAACTCATGGGTTATTGAAATTTTAAGTGCTTGCCATCAGGACCTGACTTAGATTAGCCGTGCTCTCTCTAAAGCCATTACTTCATTCCTACCTCCCATTACTATGCCTTGTACCAGTAATTCAGGTACTGATATAATTAGATTTGATTCTAAATACAGAAGCCTTTAAAAACACATGCAAAATACATTTTAATGTTAAAAAAAAAAAAAAAAAGAGAGAAGAAGGAAAGAATGATTCCAACAGCAGTGTCAGGGCAAAAAAAGAAACACTCTCATCACCTATTCAGATTCATACTACATCAGTTTTTCTATTAGATTTTCCTTCTTTAAGATAGATACTATGAGTTCATTCAGTAAGTGCTGTTTTCAGTACAAAGTATGCTTGTATGCATATGCTTTATAATGCACAAAAACACATCTGATTTACAGGAGTCAACCACATTAAACAGGTAGTAGTTTAGGAAGTGACAACATATTGTTGCTGCTAGGTGCAAGAGGAAATTTCATCTGTTCCTGACAATGGTGGGAGTCTAAAATGATCATGCAGACTTTGAAGATGACATCCCGATTGCTGTTGCCTGTATAGTCTGTAGCTTACACTTAAAAATAGGCTATCTAAAAGCTGACTACCTTCAAAGAATAGATTCTTTTTCAGTCTAACAGTTTCTAAAGCATGTGATACACTGAGAACTTGTTTACAGCACGCTTGACATTTCTGAAATGTGGGTCAATATGTATTTGATTTTGAAAATGGTGCCTCTTGTTTGAGAGGCCTATCCACGTAATGAAGGCATTGCTGTGATTGAATTAGTCTTCTGTTCATTACATTCTCTAAGATACATCCTCTGCTTCTTGGCAATTGATTCTATCAGGCCTTTTTTAAAAACTCTTTTGTTTGAAACAATGACAACTTTTGTCTCCTAAGAAACCTACAAGAAAGTAACAACAGCATTCAGTCTCCACCAGATTCTAGTTTCCCTTGCGCTGAAGTAAATAAAATGTATATACTTTTAGTTGAGTAAATGATCTAAGTTTGGGGCTTTTTTTCTTGCTCTGACCAAAATTCATAATGTGTGTTTCCATGTAATATACATAAATATATCCTATATATGTACTAACACATTAGTAATCATTTAAGGAATCATTTTGAAATATGATACTTTTAGCTTGATAGAGGCAATTCTTTATGTGAACACAGATAGCCTGATGAGCAAGTATGTTGTCCAGCACTCTGAAATGCCCTCTCTTTATTGTAGAGAGACCATCATTAGCTGATGATGTAAGATCTACATGTAAAAGCTTAGTGTAGGAGTCTAAACTAAGAACAGAGTCTTCTATTACATAGTGAGAGAATCCCAGACAGATGCAGTGTTAGTAAAACCAATACTTCTTCTGAATACTACTACTTCTGAAGTGCAAGTCCACTTTCTCATGAAGTTGTGTAAAAACAACAAACTTTTCTGTAGACAAAGAAACAGAGGTTTTAGCCAAAGAGGCATTACAGTTGCACTCCATCTTTGGATTCTTGATGGGTAGTGTAGTGTTTGTCGCAGAAAGTATCAGGGTAACTAAGACATCTTTCTATGCTCATGTATTGAAAGTGCCAACAACAACAACAAAAAAAAAACACAAAACAGTTGAATGTGGTTTGAGTCAGATCACTGTCCTAGCTGCTACAGACTACAGAATTTACTATGCTTTAACCATTTTAGCAATTAAGCAAGCTAGCTTCAGGACAAACCCATACTTGAAAAAAAAATCTTCACTAGATGAGGAAAGAGACTTTATACTGCTTGAGTTGCAGATGTTCCAAGAAAAAAAGAGTGCAAAATTGAGTTAACGTTAAGATCTTTGAAGCATCAGCTGATTTGTTTCTTTCTATCCTGGTCCTTCTGTCTTCATCCACATTTTGGCTTTAAATTTTCTTGCTGTAGGTCCTCAGCCATCCCTCTTCCACCTGTCTTTGTTAAGGCAAGGTCGGGGATGGACAGGAGCACTGAAATACACTATGCAAACAAATTGCTCTCAAGGCCTTAGCAGAGGTGATGAAAAGAAAAGCTTTCCTAGATAGAATCACAGATAACTTGGATCAGACAGGATCCTTTGTCACGAGTTCACACTACTGGCTCTTGTTCTACTTGCTATCCACCAGGACTCTGAGGACTTCTGCAGAGCTTCTATCCTCATAGCCCACAGTCCATGCTATCCATTCAGGAAGAATCTTGTACAGGATGTTTTGTTGATCTCTTATGAAATTTAGCTTAGACTTTACGTACTGCCTGTCAAGGTCCCTCTGAATACCAGTTCTGTTTCTAAGGTATTGACCACTGCCTCCATTCAGGTGTCATGTGTGAATTTGCTTAAGATGCATTCAGTCTCATCTCTAGCTCATTAATCAACATGTTAAACAATATCAGCTCCAACATCAACTTTTGTGGAATACTACTTGTAACTGCTCATCACCCAAATGTTTTATTGCTGAACACAGCCCTTTAGGCTTGCAGTCCCACTTACTTTCCACTCAGCTTGTAGCCTGCCTATCCAAACCTTACTTCACCACTTTGTCTATGAGCATGTTAAAAAGCTCCACATACATTTTCTCTTTAAACTAATGCATTGCTGTACTTCTGTTGTGAACCTAATCCCGTCTCTCTTCTGATGGAATTGAAATGATAGTACAAGAAGAATGAGCTGCAGCTGACCTTTAGGTGGAATCATTGCATTAAAGTATATTGTGCTTCCTGGTTAATCTTAGCTGCATGTTCATCCTGTGCTGCTGCTTTCCTTCCCCTAATCCAGTTCTTAGGACATTTTATTCATCCCGAATCTAATCCAGTCAATAAAATGTCCATTAAGAGAAAAAAATATGATTGCTTTTGAATGCAGAATCCCAAATTCATAGTCATCTAACTGAATGAATAACTAAGAGGCTGTTCAAACCACCAGCCACATTTCTACCTCCTGCTCAGAACGCTTGACCAAGAATAGAGTGAACTGTTGACCACGAAAGGTTGAAAGTGGTTCTTAGTCATTGTTCCCATCCCTATAATTAAGCTTGTGGACTGTTGTTAATATTAGAAGCCAGCCAAGATAATTATCACTTGTGCAGGGTACATTTTTCCTCTTTACACAGTCCAAAGCAGAAACACTGTAAAATTTTTGACATTTCAACCAGTGTTAAATATGATGCTTTGGAGAATATATTTGGACCATCTACTTCATATACCCTTAAAAGGTAGAGTCACACTCAGAAAAAAATGGAAGATACATGAAAATAAATCCACAATGGATAATGAGCTGAACATAAGCTTCAGGTGTAATACAGTTCTCAAAATACTTGCCGTGAACTTGGAATTCAGGAACAGGGACATTTCAAGTACAAGTACAGGATTTTTATTTTTATTTTATTTTATTTTATTTTATTTTATTTTATTTTATTTTATTTTATTTTATTTTATTTTATTTTTATTTTTTATTGAGCATAGACTTTTTCTTCTTACATTCTGAATGTCTGCACTGCCAGGTAATTTAGCTCCATAGTTCACTCTTTAGTCTTGTCATTCTGATCATCTACAGGGAACAGAAATTAGTTGGCACTCTGTCTCTCTTAGGTACCAACCTGGCTTCCTTCGGGAAGAAAAAAATACTGAGTGTAATTTGGTGCTAGTTCACTCTGGGGAATATTTCTGGTAGGTTGAATGGATTGGTTGAATGGCTACACTGTGTTTGGCTCGTGTTTCTTGCCCATCAACACTGCATCAGAAGACTTCACACTAATACTCCCACATGCCCTGGTGCCACATTCACCAATCCATACAACAGAGACCCTCAGTTGCATGCTAAAAACTGCAATCTAGAAAATCTGTAACACGGTTCTCGCATTATTTAGGACACTGGGAAATGCAGACACAAAGTAACAGTTGTGTCTAAGAGTTGAAGGAATGGGAACTTGATCGTTAAAGATGAGGTTATGTACTATGAATGTGGCCAGCTTGCTTTTAAAAGGGCTTGACTCTGACCAATGTGTGTCCATATTTCTTAACCTGGGTGATAGGAGCCATTTCTTGAAGTGAATGTATTTTAAAATGCATATTTAGCCTCTTGTCCCAGCCTAATACCCATAGGTCAAGGGGGGATACTTACTTATAAATTAACCAAGTTCAAAGTAAATGTTAGAAAACTCAGGGCTCAAGGAGCTCATCTGGGAGAGAGTCAAGGGATAGCTTTATCATTACTTATTATTAGTGTCTGCAGGAAAAAACGACATCTGCTAATAGAGGGCTTGCCTATTCAGCACAGGTTCGGCAAGATCAAATGGCTGCAAGATTGAAGGCATGTTCAAATTAGAAATCAAGGATGTATCTTTCATCAGGATAATTATGCACTGGAGTAAGTTGTCATCGTTTGTGACAGATTATCCATTATTGGAAATTTTAAATCAAGACTGAATGCTTTTCTAGAAGTTAAGTTCTAATTAAAGTACAAATTGATTATGAAAAATCCTGTGGTCTCTGTTGTGTAATAGCTACGAATTATCCTTTCCAACTTCATCACTGAAATATGTATTTAAATAGGATTTTTTTCTTCTTGATTGAAGTCACCTAAACAGCCAAGCAAATGAAATTACAGTTAATCTGCAGTATAAAAGCCTACTGCATTTTTAATACTGGAAAGTATTAAAAGTTTACAAAGTTCTTCAAAACTTTGTAAAAATTTTCCACATTTTACCCATGTACATTTTTTTTGAGGTCTCACAAGTCAAAGTGCTTTACATAGGATGCATACCTGGCCATCATTCTGTTAGTGTTAGCTTTTGGAACCTCCATCATCATGTCCCCCTGATACGTAAAGAGACTCACACTGAGTTGCTGTTGGTTGATTCTTCTGCATGGCAGTGATGTGAGATTCTCTCATCCTTGAGACAGCTGTCCAGTGCTCCATTTAGATTGATCGTTGCCCTTGTGCTGCAGCATACAGAAGCTGAAACCTCCCTCCTCTTTCCTTCTGCTTATCTGATGTTAAGGTGTATTAACTGAGATTTACAACTTCTGGATTTTTTCTAAAAAAAAGCTGTCCCAATCGTTTTTAAATTTGAATTTAGTGTTTGTATTATTGTTCTGGGTTGGGTGATTTTTTCCCTCTAGGAAACCATATCTCTGGTTTACCAACTGAGAAGTCACTGGCATTTTTACTTTCCACTGCCTTTATAACGTAACCTGTATACCCTATATGCTCACAAGGGTAGTGAAACTTAAAAGCTGTAAGAAAACTAGTGCTTTCTGAAGCCCATGTAAGGAGCTGTGATGACAGGTGGTTATCATCTACTACTCCTCACACGGGGTTCTGAAAAAACATGGAAACAATGAAGGTGGTATCACTGCTGTCATCCATAAGGCACAAATCAGACAGAGTAGATGAGAACTCTTCCTTCCCTTTTTGGTTTTGCTAATACTTGTCCTTTTGCCAGCCATGCAATATTCTCTTAAAGTTTTTGGAAAAGTTGATCAGCAGTTTGTGCATAGAAGATATGTGACTTTATTCTCAATGGATGTGTTGTATATCACTGCATGTTTTTATTAGATGTTCTGCATTGTGAAAGGCTTTTTTCAAGTATAAGGCTGGTGCACGTGAGTGCTTATAAAGTTACATAGTAGGGTACCACAAAATTGTGATAAGAATGACAGTCCTTTGGTCATTGTGTGTTAAAAAATAAAGAACTGTAATACTATTATGGCCACTCAAATTATGAGCAGCAGTTAGATAAATTGTATAGAAATCAAGTAACATAATTTGTTATTTCCAACTTAAGTAGTTATGCAGTGATTTTCATCCACACAAAGACTTAAAATGAAGGTTAAGAATCATTTGCAGTTACCATTATGGTGTCTATTTAGGTTGAAATATGTGGAATTACAGCTTCAGTTTTATTTTTAATCCCTAACACATATAAACTTGTGTTTTTCTGTTTATTCTTGATACTGTGAAGGGAAAGCAGAGGCTACCAATCAGTGGTGTGTGTGACCCAGTGGATTGCAAATCTAGTCCTTAGCAAAACTGGTTGTCTGGACCCTAATCCAGCAAAGACTTAGTCATATTGCTGGCATTGCCTCCTGTAGCCACTTCCACTGATTTCAAGTACATTAAACTGTAATTAAAAGAACCAAGAGATAATGACTTTAAGTTGCACCAGGTGAGACTTATGCTGGATACAAGGAAAAATTTCTTCTCAGAAGGAGCAGTGCTGCAGTGGCACAGGCTGCCCAGGGAGGTGGTGCAGTCACCATCCCTGGAGGTGTTCCAGAACCGTGTGGATGTGGCACTGAGGGACATGGTCAGTGGGAACGGTGGGGATGGGCTGCTGGTTGAAATAGATGATTGTAGAGCTATCTTTTCTAACCTGAATGATGATAGGATTCTGTGATTCTACATGCTGGTTTACTATGCAGTTGGCACTATTACAGCACTTCTTGTGGGATGGCAGAAATGTGAGCCTTTTCCTTAACACCTAAAGTTGGACTGTGTGGTACCAAATGTATTTCATATTATGTGGCAGCTTGCTGCTGCTTGTACTGCCTTAAATTTCTGGCGTAGTTCATGCAGTAGTAAATTTCCATAATGTCAGCCCTATCTAACATTATTTCTTGAATAGTCTAAGTCTTAGTGGCTTGCTGTGCGGTCTTTGGTATGCTGGTTAGAAGTTGTAAAATCCTAGTAATTATTCGAAAACTCGCTGATGCTTTATATTTAAAAAGCAACAATGTACTGTTGTCTACTTTCTATCTAGATGGTTTGCTACTTAGGCGCAGCTGTGAGATGAATGTTAAAAACATTACAAGGACAATCTCTGTGATGCTGCTCACTCAATATGGCATTGCCTAAACAGCTCACAGAAGTATCCCGTTCCACCTGAAAGAAGCACTGCTCACAGATTTGTTAGTGGCTGTAATCCTTTTCTCCCCACAACACTTGACTGTTTTCTCAGCCACTTTAAAATGGCCGTTTTAATAAATTGGTTGCATTTGAAAGCTTGTCGAGTTTCACTGTAACCTCTATGAGTGATTCTGTTCGATCTTAAAACGTTGTTTATTACTTCTTACTCTACTGTAAATTCCTTTGTGAATTTCAGGAAGAGAACATAGTCTGTGTTCCTGAAGCGAGAGGTAAGGCTGCTGGAGGGCACTCCAAGGGAAATTGCTGATGTTTCCGAAATCTTTCAATTTACTGTTTGGATAAATAAAATGAAATATTTTGTCCTGGATCAGATTCACACACACACAAAAACACACACACACAAAAGAAGCATGGAAGCACGTAGGGGAACAGTTGCATGGTCGTAGCACTGGAAAGGCAAAACAATTGATTCCAAGTAAATTAGGAAAGGACAGAAAAATCGGATGATAACCAAAACTTTGGTTAAACCCAAAGTAAAACATTCATTTTTCCACTCATTTTCAACAAGTTTTTTTTGTTTGTTTGTTTGTTTTTTGTGTTTTTTTTTTTAAATTTGTATTGCTATTGAGAAGAAGAATATTTTAGAATAAGGTGTTTTGTAATTTGCAAAATGAGACATTGCAGTATTTCCAAAATGAAATGTTTCAATCCAAAGATGTTCATGTAGAAGTTTTTCCCTGTTGTGTTCACATCTTTCACCAAATTCCCTTTCTCAGTTTGAGATTGTTTGTGGGTGTGTTGTTTTTTTTCTGGTGTGTCCTGAAAATACCTTTTTGGAGTCACTCAATTTTTTGTTAGTTTTAGCAATTCAGAATCTCTCACATTTTGGTAGTTTAAACAAAATCTTATCAACATAGGGGAGAAAATGCCATTCAAGTAAAAACTGAACATGTAGATGTCTTCCACATGTTTAGTGTTAGAGCATTTGTTTTTTTCAGGAGCTCTTCGAGTCATTTTCACCTCTGTGTATGCCTGAAATAATTCCTCTAGATCAGGAACATGGGGTGTTCTATGACCAATCATAGTTTGTTTCGTATTCATGAGACATTTGGTTTGCCACTTTTCTCTTTCTGTTTGTTTGCTGCCAAGCATTCCCTTTGTTTTTCTCAGGTAAGTTAGGGCAGGAGAATGCTGCACTCATCAAAAGATGTGAAGTCCCTCTGCCTGGGGCCAGATGTTCATAAAATATTCCTTTGATTTATTTTTTTTTTCCCTCCTGTCTCTTCCCCCCAGCCCAGCAGCCAAGAGAAGGTCCCTTTTCCCCTTATGTTCAGCAGCATGTCAACTTGAATTTACTCTGAGATTTCAGTCAATTTGACTCTCAGGGTAAAGGCTCCTGAGGCAAATATTTCCCTTTCCATGTTTCAAGCACTTTGCCTGCACACTAATTGCAGAGATTGGAGTTAGTTCATTTGCTACGTTTGCTTTTGGTAACAGAAACAATATAGATGTAAAACTGGTGCTCTCTGTTCTGAAGAAAAGGTACTTTTCCCTTTGCATGAACAATTTAAAAGTTTCCAGAACACTTGCTTTTCCTTTCTGTTGCACTTATTAATTCAGGTGAACAGTACTAAATTTCCTATTTGCGTAAGTCTCTTATTCTCACTAATACTTATGAGTAAATATCTAAGCATGCTACAAATATTCAACAGCAAGTTAGAATTCCATAGTGTGAGATGCCCAGAACAGAGACTGCACAAAGGTGTTAAAACCAGATTCTTGGGTGAATTAAAATAGAAATGACATCTAAATTAGTCCAGAAAATGGACCATTTAAAGCGTGTGTATATTTTCAATAGCCACAATTGCATCGTGATTTAATGCATCCTCTCTTACATATATTTCAGTTTTCCACCCATCTGCCTCTTTTTTTCTCAGCTGCTACTGTGATAGCCCCTCAGGACAGCATAATCTCTTTAGCTGCAACACCATAATCTTCTGCTGAAGTAAGAGTGGAAGACAAAAAAAAAAAAAGGAGACTACAGCAAATATTAAAACATTTCTCCTTTTTCTTCCCAGATTGGTGGCTGAAAGAAGTTGAGAAAAAAAAAACTGTTAAGAAAAGAGTGTTTTATTTTTCATAAAATTCAAGAACTGTTACACCAGAGTTAACTGAATCTTACAGTTATTCTCTATTTTTCTTTGTTATTTTTCGGTGTTGAAACAAAGCTGGCAGTTTTTGCCAACTTGAAAAAATATGCTGCCAGAGAGGAGCTTATCCTATTTAGTTTATTGCTGCAGTGCAAGGAATCTGTTTCACACTGATCTGGAATTTCAGACAATGCACAGTGGCTATCCTAGAAGCTAATGCATGCACACTGCACATTCCAAATAGGCTTCAGTGATGCTGGAGGGATGACAAATACACTGGCAAGAATGCTTTACAGCATGTTGTGACAATATGCCCCTTTCCAATCCAACAGTTGGAAGTAGGAAGGTTGAGCGAAGCTGAAAGGGTATCCCTCCAGTACGAGTTCCAGCACCTTTGGGAACCAGATGGACTCAATAGAAAAAAAGAACTAAAATAGACTGCAAATTTCACTGCCAGAAGAGATTTTCGTTTTGTTCATAATAGTACTATTTTTGCTATGAAAGACTTTTCCATGCCATAGTAACATAAGACAGAAGTGAACCAGAACCTCCTTTGTTCCAGTGCAGGATCAATCCATGTGTATTTGCTAATCTTTGTTTAGTCTAGTTTTTAAGGACTGGAAGTGAAGTAATTCATTTTATCTGCCATTTGTAGGCTATTCCACCATAAAGGATTTATGATATTTTTTTCCTAAATATTCAGACTACGTTTCCAGTCTCATTCTGATCACTTTTAGTTTTATCATCTTAAATTCCCTCGGGCAGCTTTTCTTGTTGCCTGCTTTTTGGCATTTCTTATTCTTCTGATTTTTCATTTATTTATTTATTTTTAAGACCTCTGGTTTCACATCAGTTGCAGATGTCATTGCTGTTCTATTCACTCCTTTCTTCCACTAATGAAGCTGTGGAGCAGTACAGGACATATCATTGCTCCTACTAGGTACTTCCTGTCATCCTGGTAGGCCACTGAACTCTTTCTTCATGGCCCTTCAGTTTATTCCCCATGACAGTGCTCTTATCTAAGTCCTTCCAAATTAATTTTTCAACTAAGATTTTCTGAGGCTGTGTAGGAAATGTTTTGCTGATGCTTCAGTCCAGCTTCACTGCTTCTCCTGCTGTCCTTTTTCCCACACAAGGGATTCTGTCCAAACAAAAAACAACTGAGCTAGCTCAAATGCATTCTGAGCTATCAGTTTCCCCCCTTCAGGTCTAACTTTGCAATCTGTGTCTCCTTGCTGCCTTAACAACAAGCACTTTAAAAGGCTAGTTTGCAGTGAACTTTGTTTACCACAATAAGGCCTAGATTTCACCTCACACACATTAAGTAAAATGTCGTTTACAAGTGGCAAATTTCCCTTTTCCTCAGCATAATCTTGGTTTCAGGCCAGGTAGGATCTCTTTAAACAAAGGGATTTTGCAAGAAACAGATCTCTGGTCAGTGTGAAGATGGCAGAAATAAGCTCATACTAGATAAATCAGAATTTTCTGTACCTGCTCCCCATCACAGAATACCCTCTTAGAGCCTGTAGCTTCTCAGATCAAGTGAGGAATATCTTCTCACTGAAGAGACATTTATTTATTCATTTATTTTTATTCTTGTACAGTACTGTCCAATTCCCTTTGGAATGATAAAGCTAGCATGAAGTTGACGTCCATCATGTGAATCACCTATACAGGTTCATTTTGTCAGGAGTAGTCCCAGTGCTAATTACATCATAATGAAATCAGGCTTTAGCAGTTAAGAAGACTGATAGAAATATGACATCCTTCTCTCACTCCTCTCACATTTCATTATGCTGGCTACTTTGTCTTTCTTCCAAAAGTCCGTTTAACCTAGCATTTCTTTGTACACCATTTCTCTTCTGCCTCAAGGATTCAGGATAACTTTTCCTTAATTATGTATTGAAACATGAAGGATTTTTTTAGTTCTGTGGTGGCATAAAGTGAAATCTGTAGCCTGCACAGATAGAACCCTGCTCTTGTCCTTGTTTCAACTGCCATGAGGAGCACATAGATGGGAATGGCTTTGTCTAGAATATGGTATCATGTCCTCTCTTGTTCTCTGCACTGTTTTTCTTCAGGGGTGATCTTGCTCCTTCTGGATAAGTTACGTAAGATGAAATGGGAGCAGATGTGGAGACTCACAGCCGAGAGGGAATTAATGAGCATGCTGTCCACTTCACTGGCTGACCAGGTGAGTGGGGCATTGCAGAATGGTGGTGTGACCATGTCTTCTCTATGGATTGTTGCTGGAGGTATAAATGGGACAAGGAGATGAGGTATGGGAAAAGGAGAGAAAAATATTGTGCCTGCAGTCACCATTTGTTGAATGATTGTTCTGGGGAAAATGTGAAGAAGAATAGAGATTTACTCATAATGTTTCTCACACTACAGTGACATTTTTACCTCCTGTGCACCGATGATTCATAAGATGGACAACTGGGGTTTTCAAGCTTTAATTTTCCTTTCTTCTTTCTTTGACGTAAAACCCTCCAGACATTAGAAGTCCAGACATACTATGTCTTTTCCTACTGGTTTTGTCTAAGCAGACTGTAGTTCTGAAAGTCTCTAGATATTTCTTTACGGTTTCTGGCAGATGAGTCCCATAGGTCTGTAATGTACTCCTGGCCATAACACCCCTGTGAAGGAAAAAGTGGTGCTGTCACCCTGCCATAAATGAGAAGCTGAAGCTGAGAGAAGAAATAGTGCACCTACACACAGAAATGCATTTTTACTCTGTGATTCCTGCCATCTCTGCATATTAAATCCAGAAGCCCTGTTAATGTAATACTGGACCTGAACCAATAAGTCCCACTCAGCAGTTTGAGTCTATTAACTCAATACAGTGTCATATTTAGATATTTCTACAGATTCTGAACTACATCTGGCTCATGATCCATCATTGCTAAGTAGGCATCGTGCTTACTGTACACACAGAGATGTATGTATGCTTACAGTATCCCTCCAGGTTGATCAGAAAAATCTAGAGAAGTTCATGCAAATGATTCCTGTGATTTCACTGTGTTTTCAGCCAGGTCCTGAATCACTAATGCCTGTATAGCTAACACATGTTTGGGGCTGAATTTTGCAGAATGGACCAGGGTTGTTTACATTCCAGCCTAATGCTTAACTACAGGATTGTCTTTGTGGTTTTTTTTCTCCAGCTGAATAGCTGCATAAAGTGGTCCTTTTGGCAAAGGCTATTCTGTAGGTCTTTCCTACATACCTTTTCAGTCAAATACCTAGAATAGTTGTTGCAACAATAAGATATTATCTAAAATCCCACATAATAATTCATACTGAATCAGTGACACCTTCAGGATCACTTTCATTCCCTTTATGTGATACAGTGCTCACTAACAGCAGGCATTTTGACATTTATTGTATATTACACTCCCTAATGAGTAGAAGAGAAGCTATGTCTCTTGCTTGCGGTACATGGTACATGTTCTGAAAACTTTACTGGAGTCCAGAGAGAGTCTGTTCCTCTAGTTCAAATCTACCTGTCACCCCTTAGGCTGATAATGTGTTTCATAGAAACAGAACCATGAAGCAGGTTTTACAGAGTTAAGCTCACGACCACTTACATTTCTGCCTGTATATGGGGAGGACAGTCAGTTCAGAGGGAACAGCCAACTTACATATACAACTGTTTCTTGGTTTCTCTCTACTAGGATATCTTCAATGCAGTCATCAAACAAAACCCCTTCCTTGTCTACCAGCTTCCATGTTTCTGGAATGTGCAGCTGTCTGATCACACCCGTTCCGAGCAGTGCTACAGAGATGTGTCTGACCTGAAGGTATGTTTTACAAGAGTTTGGCTGAGTGGGATCCATCAGAACAGAGAATAAAGGACACTACAGTGATGGAAAGACAGAGCCTGGTTAATGGAAGGGAAACAAGAATATATAGCTTATGAGGGCACCCAAACAAGGACAGTAATTGTCACATTAGCTTTGTGAGTTTTGACTGCTAGAAAAGTGAAGGGTGGATGCTACTTCAGGGGTTTCACAAGATGAGGAGTGATAGTAGAAGTGTTCAATATGAACTCCAGATACTGGATGAATACAGAAAAGCAATCTCCCTTGACACACTGATTCCAAAAGCTGGACTTTCCAAGAGACAGAATATACACCCTGTGGTGTAACTGACCTATCAAAGATGGTCGTTGTTGTTTGAGTTTCATAGATAAAGTCATTCATCTATTAGTACATGGCCCATGGAAAGCAGTTTTTAAAATTAGATTAGATTTACTAATCAGTAAATGTTTTATGAGGGGTTCTTGTAGGTCAGGACTGACATAGAGATGAAAAGCACTGTGATCCAATGCCTTGTAACAAGATGCTGGTCAAAATCCTAGTCCTGTGCTCATGTTCAGAATCATGTATGGGAGCAACTGCCAGCAATGACATCAGTTGCTTGAAATGAAAGAAGAGAGAGATATGTTGGCGGTGAAAAAGTTTTCTAAAAGATCCATTTTAGAAAAATGCCCTTCCTTTATGGGGGATGCACATTATTTTTCTGTGATTTAGGATCTTATATTAAATCATATAATCATCTGTGACAGTCAGAGTGGGGTTCAGCACCAGGTTAAGACACATACATTTGCATTAGAAAAAGATATTGACGCTAATTACTAGGGCATGGTTCAATTGCTTAATACTGTTTGAGTCACTCTTCCATCTCTGTGGAACTGGCAGATACAGCACAGGCCTACAAGAGACAGAAGTCCTTTTGGTAGACAGGCAGGATAATCATAAGATGTTTCTGTGTTACTAGACGTCTGTGTGGAGGCAACTGAACTGTGCTATCCATCAAGGGTGTTGGAGAGTGCTTCAGCTCACCTCAGAATAGCCATGTGATGACAAATGAGGCAAATTTCTCTTCAGACTTCAGTGAATGTATTGACTAATTCCCATCAGCTGTGGGACATCTAGCTCATGTGTAACACTTACATGTAATCTTTTAACAAAAGTATCTTAAAAATAACTGGAGTCCTTACTTCATTAGTAAGAAAATTGTTTACCAATACAATTTAGGCTTGGTTGTTTATTTGCTGTATTTATTGTATCACACTATCAGTCCCATTACAGCATAGGCAGTGAAGTCTAAGATGCAAAATATCCTCCACTGGCCTGAGTTACTTAACTCAGCAAGGGGCGCAGACACACAAGCAATTTCTTCAGCTGAATTGAACTTATTCACACCACTAAAATTAGTCATATCCCCTAAGTGCTGTGCTGCATTGAGGCTCAAATTCTTTGCTTTAGGAGAGAGGCAGAGCCTTTTGTAATACAGTGGCCATCAGTCAGTACTGTTCAATTGTGATATGCATTTTTTATGTTATGAAGAACTTTAAAGTTGTGCATTTGCTCTATGAAATTTAGTAGATTTCTAGTTCTAAAACAAATTGGGCTGTTCTAGTATGCAGTCTTCTCAAATAAACAACAAATGTCTTTAGCCCACATTAGAAAATGTGCTCTTAATATCACCAAATTTAATCTGTTTCCACAGCATTGAATCTAAATAGTATGACACAATATATTTGGCACGTCTTGTATTTCACAGTAAGACTGGCGTTAAAAACAAGGTAGGGAAAACCTCCAGAGGGAGAGGGAGAGAAAGACAGATTATAAAGTTTGTACTGGAGGATTAAGAAGAATAGCATAGGAAAGACAAAAATGCAGGGAGAGGTTTAAATTCTATGGCAAAACTGACCCAGTCAAGTATTCTTCAGTCAGATCAGGCCTCATGTCAGACTTAAAAGGCACTGATTTAATTCCGTCTGCTCTCAAAGCGCATGGGATTCGAGGATTTGTCTTCTTCTGCACACAACATTGTGTTAAATAAACTTAGACCTCCAGGGCTGGCTGCTTTTCAAGTGTGCACACACTTTGCTGCTGTACTCATGTCTACACAAACCAGTCTGGCTAGCATGCTTTTAGAAGTCTATGATGCACTTAAATATTTCGTAGTATGTAAAGAGAATTCCAGTCTTTCTTTTTTTTTCTCTCTTTGTTTTAAGATAGACCTCATTAAGCTGAATCTGTATCAATTTTAACTTTTTTTTTAATACTCTTATGCTAGATAAGGTCAGATGTTTGACTACTGCTGAACTCTACTTTCTTGCTGCAGCTTGGCAGCATATACAAATCTGCGAGGACTTGCATATGGAAATCTTTCAGAGGAGGCATAAGAGGAACAGCAATTGCTAATCAAGTTTTGCATTGTTAGCAATGACTAATTTTAAATCCATCTGAACCAACATTAAAATACGACCACTTCAGTATTTTTGTTTGCCTAAATGCTTACTTACCTCCTTTGTTACACTGTATAGTGCTAGACAACGTACTATGTACAATTATGCATTCCGAAATGTTCTTTTCTTCACTCTGGGGGCACCTGCGTGAAGATGCTTTGCTTCAGTGTGTGACAACCCTGCCCTGTTGGAACTAGGTGGTCTTTGAGGGCTCTTCCAACCCCAGTCAATGTATGATTGTATCAATGGAAAACAAGAGCAGGTTAAGAGGAAGCAGATGCCCTTTAATTCGTCATGCCGTGCAAGCCAGCTTCAGTCCCTGAAGGTCAGAGACATCTAGTTTTGCATGGCATTTGTTACACCTTGGAGAAACACTTCAGAATTGCTACTGAAGACTGGCCAAAAGATACCTGTAGACATCCACTATCTTACCTCATTTATCTCAGCTCCTCACTTGGTCTGCAGTAACCCAGAATGTCAGCAGACAAGCATGTGCATTGCTGGACAGCAGCGATCTGTCCGGAACTGAGTTTTATTTACGCTTTACTTTTTCTGGATTGATTTTGATTAATGTTGGTTTTTTTTTTTTTCCTGTCTGTAAGGAAATCTCAATTACTGTGATTTGGCACAAACCAAATGGCAAGAAAAATCCTATGAAAGACAGTAATGAATTGTGATGCCTCTGACAATGAATCATGACCTCATTGAATGAGTCAGTCATCAAGTCTGGTTGTCAAGGATACAGATGCAGATACACACACAGAATGGGGTAATTCGCAATCACAAAAATTAGAGGCTGGGTGTATATCAAATTATTAGAATTTATTCCCCACAAGATACGTAAGTGCTTTAAATCCCATTGATTGCTTTTGAAGACAGGTTTAAACACAACTGATACCGAATTAGCAGGTAGATTTAAAATTAACCTCAGAAATTCCCCTCTCTGAAATGATTTCATGTGAATTACTGTGCCTTTCCTGGGTGTGTTTGCTGTACTAGAGCAACCTTATGAGATTGCCTACAAAACTTTACACAGCTTCTTGTCCATAACCCAAATACATCACTACTGATCTTCTTCAAACATGACCTATTGCACCTCCCTGTGTTCCAGTCCCTGAGCCACCCCCCATGCTGTCCAAGCACCTCAGCACTAATCTGCAGGAGCTCTGACATTCTGCTGCCTTGAACCTTTTAATGCCAGCCAAGGAAGAGCTACACTGAGAGGAGCAAAGGGCCAAGAGGGGTAAACACCCATCCTTTGAATGAACACTGTAATCAGGAAGGTGATTCTGTTCTTCCCAAACAAGGTGTGCTGACATATTGTGGAAGTACATTAAAGGTGTTGCTGCAGGCAGGAGGCCTCTTATTAAGCATCATTACAGGAGTTGGAAGGAGAGCTGCAAACCCTTGGAGAACAAACTGAGAATTCTGAAAACTATAATGCAGGGGCAGTGCTTCTTAGGCAGCAAGCCAGGAGGCAAAAAGTAATCCCTGGAACCATGGAAAGCAAATCAGGCAGGACAGAGATTTGAATCTCACATCTGAAAGCAGTGCCTACACCTCTCGGTTGCTGCTCAAAAATGAGTCTCTTCCACTTCTGTACTTCAGATATATCACTTTGGAGCTCTGAAGCCTCCCTGGTGACATTTGTGTGAAGCATTTGGCCCTTTCTGGAAATATAATGTTGCGTCTTTTTTCTTGTTGTTGCTGTTGTTGGTGGATGTTTTTTTTTTTAAATAAAATGTTCATTTCTGATAAAAACACAGTTTAAGAGTAATGTTTCCAGACATCTCTACTTCAGGCATTGGTTTAATAGGTAGAGCTTGCTTGCAGTGTGGCTTGGGGCACATTCCAACAAAACTTTTCAACAATATGTACCTGAAACACAAACCTATTGAGACGGTATTACAATGACATATATAAGAGGCTGTACTATGCAGAATTGCTTATCACTTCTGTTGATTTCAGTGGGAACTGTCTGGCTGCCTAAAAAAAGAATCTAGGTTTTAAGCAGGAAAGCCATCCATCTACAGAAATCTCTTTTACTTATTTACCTACATAGTGATGTGCTCATGGGCTTAATTAATATCTGTTCAGCAGTTTGCAAAAATAAACCTCTTCAGGATTAAATTTAGGCTTGATTTATTCTTACTTTTCCCCCTTCAGCCTGGAAGGTAGGTGCTGAGCTACAGGGAAAAGCAGAGAAGGATATCGTGAATTCTCTGATGTTCTAAGAGCTCAAGTAGAATATCAAGATCTGTCTTTGGTTAAACATTGGAAGGGATTGTGGTTAAGGAAACATTTGGCCAAATACTTTTTTTGTAGATAGAGGATGCAATGAGGGAAGAATGGATATAGAACATTATAGATATAATGTTGTATTGAGGCTTATAGTTTAGTCCTTCGAACTTCAGATGGGAAAAGTTTAATGTCTCCAAAGAGAATAATGTGTCTGGGGAGAGTAAGGAATTTTGCTGGGATTTCTTTTTTCAGTATATTTCAGTGCAGATAACTGACCATAGAGCCTTCTCCTATACTCTGTCAGTGCATACCACCCCCAGTTATTTTCCATCTCAGATCCCACTGGCAGGCTATGAGACACCAATTGCATGGTCATTTGAATGCTTTGAGTCATAACCTGGTAAATAAATGGGAACTACTAGTTCAGCTTTGTGCTTTTCACTCGGTAACAAATAGATGAAAGTATTCCAGAGTCTGGCTGATTGAAGTCAGTGAATGGTAACTGTTGTTGATTAACTAGTATGATATGAATGGAAATGTATATAATGCCAAGTTGCTTAGTGACAACTAACCAAGCGTTAAATAGATGTGGAACTTTAAGCTCTCATCTCTCAGTACTTAAATAGCTAAATGAAGATTAAAGAGTGTATTTTTCCTAGTTCCCAGAGGCCTTGATCAGGATAGGAAGGATGCATGGGAAAGCCTGAAGTCTAGCACAGATCTTGGGTTGTCTACGCAGATAATGGCAGTGGCATTTCACATGTTTCAGATGCAATTTCCTCTATAAGCCAACAGAGCTTTGGAATAGCTTAAAAACTATGAGGGAAAACAGAAGAAGAAATAAATGCAGTATTACTGTGCTATTTATTCTTAGAAAGGGGATGTTGTAGTAATGAGATTTTTAGTTTCTAGATTCACTTTCCCTTTTTAATGTTGGGATAACACTTAGTCTGCAAATAAAGTGGATTCCGAGTTCAATTCTTTTTCTTCTGATTTCCCTGTAGTCTCTTTCAAACTGTTGTTGTTTTTTTTTTTTTTCTTCAATCAATTCACTGTTTCCTGCTGTAAAGTTTCTAATGTAACGTCCTCAGCTTTACCTGAGCAGGCTGTTGTCTTCTTCACGTCACTGATGCCTGTGACAGCCCATCCAAGGCTGTCTTGGCCTGTACAACTTATGGTGTGGCTGATTGTATGGTAGACCAAATCTGACAGCTACAGACAGAGCTCAAGGTTATTTTTTGAGTTGACAGCAAGAAAAAGAATATGGCCTTTAAACGTATTATTATATATCAGTAGTTAAGAATCTTGTTACCTTCTGAAACCTACTGTTCTTTTCATGCTTTCACACAAGACATAATATTTCTCTAATCAGATTATGTTTGAGTAGTAGTCTGCTCTTTTACTAAACCTGTTTTTTGGTTTTCCTACCTCAGGTCATCCAGATGGTTGTATAGTTGCTTCATGTTCTTAAGCTGCATTGACATGTTCTGTCTTACTTGATTAAAAGATCTGCTTTTCTGGGCGGTCATCAGCTCCATTCAGCTTCCTTCAGTTCACTCCAAGCTCTCCTGACATCTGTGCACATGCGACATCCTGACACTTTTCAGATCTGATCAGATCTGAACCACCAGCTAGGCCCCTGACACTTAGCAGATTTTGCACACGCAACAGACTTGGAAGCAGAGCAGCAAACAGACTCTGCACTGACAACTGTGATTGTCTGGCATTGACATCATCCCCCACGCAACTTGGTAGAGGCATCAACACTGGAACTTGGCTATGATTTGATATGGTATGTAGTGATGGGAAGCGTGTGCAGCACTGGGGAGCCTGTCCCAACACAAGGGCTGCTCTAAAAGTAATCCCTCCTAGTTTGTAGTTGTAGTTTCCATAGAAATAAACAGGAGGTGTTACTTTTTGGAGTGACCACTGTAGTTACTGAGTTTATCATCATTAACTCTTGTGCTCTCAATCCCTGGTGGGAGTGTACAGAGAGCTCAACAGGGCCATAGGATACTCATGAAGACATCCCAAAGCAAACTCTTACAAACTGTACATTTAAAAGGGAGAATACACCAAAGGTCTTCTTAGCAAGCATTTTTGTTCCATTTTCTAGCTTTTCAGTGTTATTTGATCCACTCCTGAAGAAGTGCAGGTTACCAGCAGTCTGACAATTTCCCTTCAATATCTGCTTGAAAAAGCGAATCCTAGTACCATGTAAAACTGACTAGCAGCTCTTTAGGTTCATTCAGTCCTATGTTTACATTTGCCTGTTTCCCTGAGGTAGGTTTCAGTCACTGAGATTTTTTGCATACGTTATGTGCCTTTTGCTGCATTTAAATGCAATGGGTAACATATTTAAAGTATTTTAAAGAGAGGTTTTGATCATCTGTCACCATGAATTTGTGCCTTATCCCTGCCATGCTACGTAAAGCTCCTTTTGTTTCTGTATTGTTCTGTATTTTTTACAAACATTGCAGCAGAATAGTTGACAATTAAGATACAATTTTGAGTGTATGTACAAATGTAAAAGCAGCAAAGAATGTAGCACTACCTGAGAAAAATATCTATATCAAGTATATTTTGTCCAAATTTATGGTGCTGATGCATTGGTGGTAGGTGGATGGTTGGCCTGAGGGATCTTAGAGTTCTATCCCAACCTTAATTATTCTATGATTCCATGATCATAATCTTGATTTAACATGTTCCTATAATAAAGTGATTTGCCTCTTTCTGAAACAGTGTTGTTTCCCTATTGTTTCCTTTCTGCTACTGTATATATTGCATCCTTGTAGTTCCAGTAATGAAACCCTAGGAAGGGATAAAGCTTTCCACATTGGGGAAAAATTTCATTTGGGTTGGCTGTATAGAAGAGAGTGCTGTGAGCTGGTTTTCTTTGTGTCACAAATACTCAGTAGAGAGGCTGTCTTATTTGCTGAAGTTAGCGCGAGCAGAATTCAGACGACGTCCTGTTCTTTCCTCCTGCGGATGACTCATTCAGAAGCAGAGAGAGTGTTTTAAGAGGGCTCCCTGCTCCTGCCGAGCTGTTTTGCTGACACTGAGGGGAGCGTGCTCACCTGCTTGGGGCTGCTCTGTGCTTCTGTGCCCACTGCCTCCCACAGCTGCGATGCACAGAGCAGAGCTGACCACCTCACAGCTCTTGTGTCTGTGTGAGTGATGCAGTGCCTCCATGCAATTAATTTAATGCGTTCAGAGAACCTCCAGAACTCCTCACTTGGAAATGTTCCCAAGGGAGATGGAGTTTTTTTAATCTCTTTAGAAGGAATAAAACTGAATACAAAGCACTTGCTTGTTGTTTTTTGTTTTTTGTGGGTTTTGTTTTGTTATGTTTTGTTGTGTTCTGCTTTTTCCTTATGCCTAAAATACAGCGTCTATAAAATGAAATCATTCCTTCAAGGTACTTTTGGCTCCTTCATGGTTTTTCCTTAGGGCCCCATTCTTGTTCATGCTGTCAGAGTGTGCTGCAAAGTCGCCTGCTTGTAAATGAGAATTGGGTCCTTTATGTCAGCATTAGAGTTAAAACTAGGCCAGCATGAGAGTCATCTCCCATTGAAAGAGCTTAAATACATTCTAGAAATAGGAATTCCAAGGGTGAAGCATTGTACTGCACCACTATATTATATGATGCAACTGAGATCAGTCTTGTTTAAATGAAGCAGTGGCAAGAAGGAAATCAGATTAGATTCAGTCCTTTTTGAAGGGTTTACATGCATGCAAGAATTCATCTGAGGCTTTTTCTCCTCAGTACTTAATGACAGAAGAGCTTACCTCGCTTGAAACAGTGAATCAATCAGTCATATGGAAATCTGAGATTAATATTTAATACCAACATCTACATGTCCCTGTTCAAACAGACTCTCTCCTGTCAGGTTTGTGGTAGGCCCATGGCAATGTTTGTGCCATGCTGCATCACAACCTACAGCTGTACCTCAACTCATTTGTGCAGGTTATCCTATGGAGGAGTTCAAAAGAACATTGTCAAAATGTGGCAAAGTCTTCATGCTGGAAAGACATTGTGGCTGAGGGAACTGGGATGTTTCGTTCTGGCAAAGAGGAGGCTCAGGGGAGATCTATTAGCTCTCTACAGTGACGTGAAGGGAGGTTGTAGCGAGGTGTGGGTTGGCCTCTTCTCCCAGGTTACAGTGATACAACAAGAAGTAATGGCCTCAATTTGTGCCAGGGGAGGTTCAATTTGAACATTGGGAACAATTTTTTCTCAGGAATGGTGCTGCAGTGGCACAGGCTGCGTGGGGAGCTGATGGAGTCACTGTCCCTGGAGGTGTTCAGGAAACATGTGGATGTGGCACTGAGAGACATGGTCTAGACCAGTATCAGGCATGACTGGATGGTTGGACTAGATGATCTGAGTGGTCTTTCCAACCTTAATGATTCTATGATTCAGTGATTCTGTGATGTAGTTTTGGGGATCTCTGGTTTTAAGCAGGCACTAAACTAAACACATGCAAAAACCTTGGTCAAAGCCAATTGTATTCTAACAACAAGATGTGTTTTCTCTTTTTCCTTCTGAGGTGATTCACTGGAACTCACCAAAGAAGCTGCGAGTGAAAAACAAGCACGTGGAGTTTTTCCGCAACCTCTATCTGACATTCCTGGAATACGACGGGAACTTGCTGAGACGGGAACTCTTTGGCTGCCCCAGCGAGGCAGATGTTAACAGTGAAAACGTAAGTGGCACTTTGAAGGCTTGCAGGTTGTAAAGAGAGTTTCATGCATAGCACAAGCTGCATGAAAACCTGGAGAATTGGCTGTGTAGGTAGGGACTCGGGAATTGAGGTCAGTGCCCAGATTCCAAGAGTGACGCTGTGCAAATCATTTAATCTCTCTGTGCCTTGGTCCGTTCCCCGTAAAACTGTTGTATTAATCTTGCCTTTCCTCTGTTGTTTTTGTTTTGGTGCTATTTTTGGCTGCCTTTCTTTTTAAAAATCCCCATCAAAGCTAAGTTCACAAATTGAAAATGAGGATTTGGGCTCCTAATTCCATTAGGCAATTCTGCAAATCTCACCCTTAGACCTAAAACTTTTCAAGAGAAAGGATTGTTTCTTGCCATGTGTTTGTTCAGTGTCAGACAATGTTGACTTTGGCTAGTAGACACTAATGCACAAATAACGAAGAGGAAATGATAATATCAAGACTGCTCAGTTAGGTCTATGAATTTTTGCCATACTGTAAATTGTAGAATGAGTTAATACTTCAAGGTACACATAGGCTGTGAGACTGAGTGGGTTTTTTCTGCCCCAACTCTAACAAAACACAGCAGCACTTATGTGTATTCTGCATAAAATTTGCAATCAGAACCTTTCAGATGAAACAAATCATTTGAAAATGGTTGAAATCAAGGATGTTTACATACAGATGTTCTTAAGTATGTGTGTGCCTTAGTACATATAGTTCCAGTGTAAAAAACTGTTATTTGAAATGCTTACACACAGATGCATATGAAATCCTTCTGTATAATGTGGTCTGTGGAGATTTCTAGACCAAGTATCAATTTTGACTACGTAGCCTGAAAGGAAATACAAAGAAACCTATATCATTTTATATTATCTCAAAGGAAAAAAAAAAATACAGAATTATCTGAAATATAAAAAAAAAATCTCTCTATAAAAATCAATGAAGCAAAGTCAGTATCAAGTACTC
Source organism: Coturnix japonica (assembly GCF_054131305.1). Lineage (NCBI taxonomy): Eukaryota > Metazoa > Chordata > Aves > Galliformes > Phasianidae > Coturnix > Coturnix japonica. The sequence goes on along the minus strand of NC_140663.1, from coordinate 50,313,486 downwards.
ATTAGCAGTTCAGAGATAATTAGTGATCAGCAGCATCACTGAGGCTCCATTTTGCCTGCAACCACAGAAGATGCCAGCCCTAGTTTTATGTCTGTAGCAGTCAGAGATTGGATGCATCTATTTTAGCCCAAGGCATGGCTTCCCAGATACTCATTCAGCCTTCCCACAGTATTCTGAAAGAGGTGGGGAAATGATGAAAAACCAGAGATAAACATTAACTCAAGGAGACTGAAGCAGAGACAGGAGAAAGTGCACAGCAAGAGTGAAAATACATGAAGAAAGAAAATCCTCTGCAAGAGTGAGAGGCTTTTAGAGAATCAAGTGAACTGAATGTAATGAAAGACCACTAAGAGGCTGATGGCTAGAGATATCAGGATACAATAGATGGAGTAGAGGGTTGAAAAAGGGAAGTGAGACATTGAAAATAATCACAATAAAACAATACACATCTTCATCATTTTTAAGTAAGTATGCAAGTTAAAATTATTCTGAATTCACAACTGCATGTGTTAGTGGAGTAAAAATTCAGCCACAGATTCGTTGCTGTATTTTCCAGAGCTCTGTAAGTCCTTAATCATAGAATGGCTTGGATTACAAGGGCCCTTAAAGTCCATCCAGTTCCAACCCCCCTGCCAAGGGCAGGGCTGCCACCCACTAAATCAGGCTGACCAGAGCCCCATCCAACTGAACCGTGAACACATCCAGGGATGGGGCATCCATGGTATCTCTGGGCAACTGTGCCAGTACCTCACCACCCTCTGAGTAAAGAATTCCTTCCTAACATCTAATCTAAATTTCCCCTCTTTCAGTTCAAAGCCATCCCCCCCTTGCCTTATTGCTTTCTGATCAAAATGTCGATTCCCCTCCTGCTTATAAGCTTCCATCAAGTACCAGAAGGCTGCAGTGAAGATTTCCCAGAACCTTCTCTTCTGCAGACTGAACAAGCTGAGCTCCTCCAGACCTTCATCATAGAAGAGGTGCTCCAGCACTTCTGATCATCTTCATGGCCCTCCTCTGGACCTCTTCCTCCTCTTTCCAACACCTCCACATCTTTCTTTTGTTGGGGTCCCGGGCCTGGAAACAGTACTCCGGCTGGGGTCTCATGAGGACAGAGTAGAGGGGGACAATCGCCTCCCTCTTCCTGCTGGCCACCCCTCGTTTGATAGAGCCCAGGATACTCTGGCCTTTTGGGTGCAGGTGCCCACTGTGCAGACATGTCCAGCTTTTTATCCATCAGGACCCGCAAGTCCTTCTCCACAGGGCTGCTCTCAAAGAGCTTGCACTTGGCTTGTTGAAAATCATCAGCTTCACATGGACCCATGTCTCATGTTTGTCCAGGTCCCTCTGGATGGCATCCTTTACTTCTATTTTGTCAACTGCACCATGCAGTTTGGTGTCACTTGCAAATTTGCTGAGAGTGCACACAACCCCAATGTCTTCATTAAAGATGTGTAAGAGAACTTTTCCCAGGACGGATCCTTGGGGTACATCACTCTTGACCAGCCTCTACCTGGACATAGAGCCTTTGAGCAGAGCCCTCTGGCTGCAACCATCCAATCAGTCTTTATCCACTGAACAATCCACCCTTGGAATCAATACTTCTCCAATTTAGAGATAATGATGTGGTGCAGGACCTTGTCAAAGACCTTGCACAAGTCCAGGTAGCTGACATCAGTTGACCTTCCTTTGTCCAACAATGCCATCACACCATCGTAGAAGGTCACTGTCTGCCCTTGTTGAAGCTGTGCTGTCTTTGCTGTCTTTCTTGGATCACCTCCTCATTTACCACATGCTTTAACATCTCATCCAGGAGGATCTGTTTCATGACCTTCCCAGGCACAAATATGAGGCTCACTGGACTGTAGTTCCTTAGGTTTTCCTTTCTCCCTTTCTTGAAAATGGGAATGATGTTTCCGTTTTACCGGTTACCAGAGACTTCACCTGGCAGCCAGGACTGATACAGTGAAATGCAGTTTGGCAACCACATCAGCCAGCTCCCTCAGGACCCTGGGATGCATGTTATCAAGCCCAACAGACTTGTACACACTCAGTCTCATGAGGTGGTCTCAGACTTTCTCCACTCTTACAGTGGAAGGTATTTTGCTCTCCTGACCCCTGCCTAGAGGTTCAGGTACATGAGAGATACGGGAAGCCTGACTGCCACTGAAGACCGAGGCAAAAAACTCGCTGTGTACCTTAGTCTTCTCAGTGTGAACTGTAGCCAGTTCTCTCTCCTCGTTTATCGGGGAATTACACAGTCCTTGGTCTGTCTCTTCTGACCCATATATCTATAGAGTCTCTGTTATTTTACACATCCCTCACCAAGTTTATTTCAGTCTGCACCTTGGCTTTCCTGATCACATCTCTGCATGTCCAGACAGTACAGTTATATTCTTTCCAGGCCACCCACCCTGCTTCCGCTTCATTTGAATTGGCAAGTTGCTGGGGAGCAATGCACACTGAATGTAAGTTCTTACTGCTGGAAATGGCTGTTATGGAAGTTTGAAATGGCTTATTTTACTGAACTTGTATCTGGTTGACAGACACTGGAAATGACTAACTCTTCAATCCTGTTTCTTATTCAAGACAAGTAGTACGCAATATGGTGTATGGTATGGCTTCTGTGTGAATAGGAAATGTAATTCATTCTTCCATTTATAAATTTAAATAAATAAATAAATAAATAGGATACTGGAAAAGATTGAGTTGGATGTATAAAAATATACATGTCCTAACTTGCCAAGAGACACCAAAAAGTTAACAGCCTTCTATCAAGGCGATGAGATACAGAAAATAACTAACTTTGGATAGCTTAAGAATAGTCACTTAGGAGAATACATTGTTTTTAATCAGATGCCCTTGATGTAAGCCCAGCTCAAAACTTGTCAGTTTCCTTTTTGTTACAGAATACAAAAAGCAAGTTTTGACTTTGATGTTATGAAACTCTAAGAACAGGATTATCATGAAAACCTCACTCTCTCCCTCTCTCACTCTTCTGTAGTACAGAGTATGTCACCGGTGTCCTATTAAAATACAGTACATTCCCATGATGTATTGCAGGACAGTGTTCAGACACAGAGCATCTTGTAAGGTGAACAGGGAGCCACTGTTTGTCATCCCTCATGGAACAAGAACTAGGGGACATGAAGTGGAAATAGCAAGTAGCAGGTTCAAAACAAAGCAAGGTATTTTCACCCAAGATGCAGTCAGGCTTTGAAGAGGAAGTAATGTTGCTAAAAATACACCCATATTCAAAAAGTGACTCTGTGGAAACAGAATCAGTCAGGAACTGTTAGGCTTTGGTGCAGGATATCCTTAAGCCCAAGTGCAGGACTGGAGGACAGTTCTGAGAAAGCATCACTGTACACTCACACTGCTTTTGTAGTCCTCCCCAGGCAGCATGGCTGGAGAAAGGATTCTGAGCTAGGTGTACCTTTAGCCTGACAAGATGCAGGTGTAGGGTTAGGATGCCTAAAGACATCTTTCACATAAAAGACTGTAATTTTTGCAAAACCAAATATGTGTGAGGTAGGAATTGTTATTGATGTTACAGCCATTATTTTTTTCCTTTCTTCTCCAGATTGAAGCTAGCAACCTCAAAACACAACTAAGCTTTATTGTGCCAAGCACTGAATAAGTGTAAGCATTTGGGGACTGGAACTCAATGATTTTTAAGGGCTCTTCCAACCTAAGCCATGCTGCAATCCTACGAAAAGCTGCTTCTTCATTTGACTATGCTTCCCTGCACTGTGTACCAGTGGTCAGAATGCTGGAATACCTCTGCCTGTTTTATAACCAGAGAGAATTACTAAAGCACTAAATCCGCCGAGACCTGCTGTGGAAGAAGCAATGGCTTGTTAGGAGGCTGTCATTCAGAATCTGGCTGTGGCAGAATGTACCCTTAAGGTCTTGTTTCAATATGCCAGCCATTGCAGCTCTGCAGTTTAATATTTGTAATGATGTTTTATTTAGAGTGCAACCTGTAATTAAGGAATCTCATTTGTAATGCAGATATCTGGAAAATGTAAAAAGAACTGTGACAGTGGGTACCACTGTGCTGATTCTGTTGCTCTAAGGCCCTTTACACATAACTCTAAGGCCTCCTTACACTTCTCATCAGTACTAAGACAGCCTTAAAATGAATGTAAATTATGTGTCTTCCCTTTTTAAAGACTATTTACAATGTCAGGGAGTTGTAAAGGGGTATTAGTTTAAAATGTAATCAGACATTACATTTATCTGTCACTCTTTCCCAGGCTATGTATGCTTTTATATATGACTGCGTGCATTAATATAGATTAGTACTTTTTTCTCTTTTTTTTAAATGTTTACTAAGGAAATATAGTATCACACACTGAATTTCTAGATGTCTAAAGTCAGTATTTGGATCCTATAATGCACAGCACCAGTCTCATCATGTGTTGATCTTCAGCTGCACCAAGCTGTACTGTTAGTAGGTTGCGAGAAGTTACAAATAGGAATGAACAGATAGAGCTTTGAAAATGAAATATTAGAGGCTAAGAAGTACAAACTTAAAAACAGAGAGACACAACAAGAGTCATTTTTCTGCTTATATAAGAAGAGTTATATGTATGTGTATGGGAAACTGGTAATCACAGCCTGAACCTCTGATTAATCAGCTGAGGCAAGGTTTGGGTCAGCTGTGGGAGCGCAGGTGAGGGTAATTCAGCTGTGCTTCCAGAAGGGGTGGAGCCTGACTCCACCTCCTCTAGACCTCATTTAAGGGCTGACCACCACTAGGGCAGCATCTCTTGGAGATTGCTCTTTGGTGGAGATTGCTTCAGTGTTTTTCAGCAGACAGGCCTCTACTGAGTGAGTCTTTCCTTACCACCTCTCTTGTACCATCTTTGCATTGTTGTCTCTGTACATCACTGTACAGTATGTCTATGTGTGCATACATATGTTATCCTTTTGTTGGAATACTGAAGCCTGAAAAGTGTGGTATGTTACAGGGGCCTGGCACTGCAGAGCATCACTGTGAATCCCCTTCACTCATTATGTGCTAACATGAGATTACACAGAGCTGGCTTTTCTTTGCAAACTGGTATTACATTCATCTCCTTGCCCTGTATGCAGTTTCTGGATGGGAAATTCTAATGTGAAATACAGATTATGAACCAAATTCTCCTGTAAACACTGCTAATGACTCTAATGGCCTTTGGAAGTGGGTTCTCAGCCATTCCTTTTTACATCTTCTGTGTTATTTCCCCCTCTTATCCTCTTTGATCCTCTTCTTACTTTGATGCAAGGGAGAAGATTTTAGGGAAACCTTCTAAATAAAATGTTTTCTATTGGCTTTTAATGTAAAGCACAGCTCTTCATTCTTAAAAACCTACCACAGCATTTAAAATACTTCCATATGATCTTCTGCCTACCGTCTCTGTAGTTGCACTATGAGATACGTACTCTAAGCCTGATTTTAGCACATGCACATACACTCAGCCTTTTAGCATTCTCATAAAACTTGTTTCCTGCAGGCAGCTTCTCACCAGGTGCTTCTGCCACAGCATTAAATCTGAAGGTTGAATGAGGTGTCCCCCATTACTAAAGCCTGTGTCCTGATCCAAAACCTAGAGCAAGATCAGTGGGAGCCTTATCACTGATTTCACTCAATTGTGGAGAAAAAGAGTAGATTACCCTTAGAGAAGAGTTTTAAAAAAATTTTAAAAAGGAAAGATTTGCTCCAGATTTCCTCCACTTATAAATTTTCCCATTCAACAGCACAAAAGAACAGTACAGAAATTCTTATTCTCCCTGAAAATGCTTGCTTGGGTGTTTCAGTACTTCCTATATGGCTTCTAACTTACTTACTTTTTTGTATGAAGCCACCGATTATTAATAGTAGCAAATGGCTCCACATGCCATCTAGTAATAACCAGCAGAAGAGAGGGAGACTGATGTGCTATGTAGTTTAAACTCTGCTCTGTGCTACGTAATATACACTCAGCTAATAGATTCAGTGATTTCTTAAAGTCTAAAAGGGGCATGCAGAGGAGCATGCATACTTCCAGGACAGTAACTGGGTGCTGAACTTAAATCAGGCTGATGCTGTGAGTACACTTTGTTCCTGCAGGATTTCAGCTTACTGCATCATTTGTAGGACTGGCATATAAAGGTACTGTTTTGTCACGTCATAGTCTTTCTCTAGTAATAACAGGTGGCTTATGGCAGTTTTGACAGGAAATCCTAACTTGCCCAGCTGTGTTGTTTCTATTATTAAGGCTGTTATTATTATTAAATGCTGAGCTGGTAGCACATCATTCTTGCTGCCTGAAACTTCCCATTATACTGCTTTCAGCTGCTTACAGTATTGCTAGATGGGGGAAATGTGTACTGTGTTTCTTTTTGACTTGCTTGTATGCCTCCCTTTTCCCAGTTCTTAGAGTGGAGCATGGGGAAGAGCATTGGGGGTAGCCCACAGTGCAAGTTCAGATTACTTCTTCATGGAACTACTCCATAGCTCAGAGAAAGAACTGACATTTAGCGAGAGTGATCTTGGGGCAAAGAATGTGTCTTTTGCCAGGCTGGTGAAAATTTATGCAAATTATAGGGCTGAAAAATCCCCCTATAATATACACACTCTCTGTTGTGCTTTGTTTGCTAAGTAGGAGGCTAAGATCTCTGGAGACTCCTTTAGAATGTGCATGGATGTGTCTGATTAGATTATAAATTCGCCACTGCCACAGTACAATGCAGTATGCTGCAAGTGTGGGACCAGGATGAAGATGAGCATTTTCTGCATTTCTTTCAGAATGCTCAGGGCCAGGTTTTACCAGACAGCAGAGCTAAGAGCTGGAAACAGTGTAATTTCTGTTCTGAGAGAGATCCATTAACTTCACTGCTGTCTAGGCAATATGGGGGAGGAAAAAAAAATAACTTTCACTTCTAAACGGTTAAAATTCAGGTCAGAGAAGCCTGTTGTGAGACATTGGCACAAGCTTCTCAGAGAAGCTGTGGGTGCCCCATCCCTGGAGGTGTTCAAGGCCAAGTTGGATCAGGCCCTGGGCAGCTTCAGCGGGCTGGGTCTGGGTGGGCTTTTAAGGGCCCACTGTGGAACTTGCCATAGATGAAGGACAGTCTGAGGAAGCACAAGACCAGCCTGTCAAGGCACTGTGGTGCAAGGGACCCGGAGAAAGGAAATTCAGAGAGCTACCTAGACCTCACAGCTGCAGCTAAGAATACACAAAGCTGTACTTCGTATATGCCTAACTGTCATGTTATGCCTGCCAGGAATTTTTTCAGTTCTTAACTGTGCTGATCACTCTTAGTAAAGGTAAGCCATTACTTCTGTTTAGCAATAAGATTGCCTATTTTATTTATTTGACAGCAAAATTCTTGTTAGGTAGGCTTGCTCAGACACTATCCTTCTCTTTGTCCTAAGCACAGCTGTGTTTAATAGGAGGCTGAATTTGCCCCATGGCAGATGTACAAAGTTTTATGACATGGGAAGAATAAAGGTTTCATTGACAGGAGATTAGTCAGGTTTTTATTACTAATTATTGGAAGAGCCAGAAGGACTTTATGTAGGTCACCCAAACAACGCTCAGTAAGTGCTTTGTCCTCCTTACATCATCATCTGGTTGTTGTTGTTTATGCCATGCTAAAGGCAACCACTAATTCACACACTTTAAAAGTACTAAATGTTGCAACACAAATTGCCTACTGGTGGGAACTGGGGCAGCTACAAAAGAGGAAATGAAACTGCTGCATTTTATAGCAAGATTGTAGTTTCTTCCTTAGCTGGTGTTATGTTTCATCTCTCAGTGACTAAGCTGAGCAGAGTGAATTTTAACTGCACACACCTGGGAGAAGGAAAGATGATCTGAAAGTTTAAAGTTTTCATCTAAGCAGCTCAGTTCCTGTTGTGTTAGCATGTTATTTAGTGAGTTACTTAAGCCTCGTGTCATCTCCTCTTACCTTAAACACCTTATGAAAGAGAGATGTCTGCATGAGGGGACTCGTCCTTTTCCCAAAGTCTAGATAGCATTCTACACACAAAACATTTTTTGTTCAGGTTCTTCGTAAGTATCGCTTATCCCAAAGAAAATACTTCTGATCCTGTATTTTGAATCAGTCTTATTTAGGATGAAGCCCTGTGAATGTTGGTGGGAAGTGAATTGTTTCTGTGACAGCTAAAAATGCAAAGCTGATCACTGATGTGTTCCCACTAGGAGTAACTAAATTGTTGGTAAATACGTGCCATGTATCATATGGGTCTGTCATCTGCTACATGGAGAAAAACACCACTTCATCTCAAACAAGCGCATTAGGCAGTTGGACTTGATAATGGTGAGGATTAATGGTGGAGTTGAAAACCTTCTGGCTTGAGATCTAGCTGAGATCTGATCCCTTGCCACAGCTGGTTGCCTCTTTGCTTTGGCCTCATGTATGCCTTAGTGCTCTCTGCGTGCTGCCATTTTTATGTCAGAAACAAGTGACATCATGTGCTAATGAAAGCTACGATACTTCCTTAGAGAACATGTACTACACATAGTCTGAAAAGAACATCGCCTTTCTACTGCAAGAATGTTTCCTTGAGGTGAAATTTCACGCATGCTCAGTGGCAAGTAGCCTTCACACAAAAAATCTTGTAGAAAGAATCAAACTCATGCTAAGCAGGATCTTGCTTTTGAGAAAATGAATGCTGTTACTCTAAGAATGAAAAGTCTGTGTTATATTAGGCGTTTTGTTATAAGTATAATGGAGAAACTCATAATGGGTATGCCATCTTTTTATCGAAGCCAGCTGACATTAAGATCCTTATTTCGATGGCACACTGTGTATAAGTGTCTGTTTGCATAGATCTGTCAGATCCCCATTTAAGCCCAGTTTTAATGCATAATGTGGGAGCAAATCTTAAAGCAAGCTATAAGGTTTTTGTCCATAAAGAATGGATCCACACAGTGCATATACTGTAGGTAAGATTGTGTCAGTTGAGAGATATTAAGTGATCGTGTAACTGAAAAACAACATGGGGTAGCTTGTAAAGAGATGATTAATAACAATAAGTTATATATGTGGCTATCTTAGACAGTTACTTTTATTTTGAATGTTGTGTGTCCTTACCATTTTCCATTTAAAATGTGTCTAAAAATGGCATACAACTGTGTGTGGTAGGTATTTGTAGACTTCCTCTTAACAGTAAAGAGGTTGTAGCTTTTATCTGTGTGCATGATACTGGGAGTATGCAAATGTGTAGACAGTGTAGACTGACAAAACATTGGTAAAACAGATAAGCCAGATACACTGAAAGTCTTTCCATAGGAAAGGAAGTGCTTATATACCCACTTCAGTGATATGAACTTAAAGTACAAGAGTAGTCCAGTATGGAGTTTGTTGAAGACCTAAATGTTTTACTCTGTATTTTCTTTAAGACTCACACCTCAATGTATGAGGTGCCTACGCAGCAGTAACAGTAGTTTGGGCTTGGCTTAAAAGAGACATGTCTTTGAGGAGACTCTGTTCCTTTGGGTTTTTGTTATTAATATTAAGGCATGAGTGCTCTTCTTTAAATTTTGAAAACATTTTCTCTGGTAAAAAACAAAGATGCTGTTTTTGTTAGTTCTGATGTGTTAAAAAGATGGGCTGTTTCTTCAAAGAAATACAAGGGATTCTTTGGCCCCTCAGCTCCCCTCTTGTTTCTTCTTTCTTTAATTTGCCTGCAAACATCGGGGCCAATTTCAGCTGTGATGCTGTTTGCCATTAGTTAAATTCAGTCTTGCAGTGACAACAAAGCAAGAATAGGTGGGAAATTTTCCTTTCCTGCTCTTACCTCCAAGAAAGTCATGCCAGAGAGCAATGGAAGAGCTATACTGCCTAAAAGAATGATGAAACTGATACCTTTGCACCTGCACAAGTAGCACAAGTACATAAGAGATCCCCAAAAGAAAGGGTTGGTTTTTTTTCTGCTATAACTCCAAAGAAAAGGTTTGGGATTATTTTGGCTGTGATTTGCTTTATGCAGTGCAATCATTTGTTACAGTGATAAGTATGAAGTGCACAGGTGAAGTGTGCATATTTTGCTTTGTGTCCACTTTGTATTGTTGTCAGTCATCAGGCAAGAGGCATATTGAAATAACAAGCTGTTCGTTTTTAAGGATCTGATGTTCAGGTCACTGGAGGAGAGCGAAGGGGAGATATTTGGTTATTTCTTCAACCACAGAAACAGGCAGCGCCATTAGGCCATGATGGCTGTAGCTATTTCTCTTAAAAATAACAAAACCCACAGTAAAATTATCCTTGAACTACATTGAATAAAAGGGAAAAACGAGTTAATGAGCCCCTGAACACTTTAGGACCTGGCTAACTTTATGAGTTCTTTGATATTGTCTAAGCCAATATTTTTTTTTTTTTAAATTTAAAGCTTCTTGATCATTCTGGTAATATAGATATATGTGTGTGTATATATATATATATATTCTTTATAGGCATTGTTGTGAAAATTGGGTTTAATTCATATATTGTTTGAATGTTCTTTTGAAAATGAAGTAGAGGCTCAGCTGAATGATGAACTGTAAAGTAGAAAGAATGAAACTCCAGCAATATGTTAAAGAATTCCTGATTTCTATTCCACCAAGAGATCTTGATTTCAGTAGTTTAGCCTGAGTAAAGCTTTGTTGAGATTCAGACTCTCATCCTTCTAAAAGCAGTCTCTCCTGAGAGGCATTTTAAGATCTGTGGAGAACAATTGCAAGGAGGAGTGAGATCCTGATCCAAAACTCACTGAAATCAAAGGAGATGTTTCCATTATTCAAAAGAACATTAAAGAGTGATATACAGAAAAATACCTGGAATTATTCCATCAGCCTTCACAGGAAAACATTCAGTTCTCACATTATTGTTGATGGCAGCCATCATGCTTACAGTTCCAAGAACAACAGCTCTTATTCTTAGCGCAGCATTAGAACAAGAAACACCCACATCTTCCCATATCTTTTTTTCTTAAAGATACTCTTGTGAACTATCACTTTAAATTATTCTGCACAGATTTTTAAATCTAAATAAGTGTCTGTAATTCGTGATCTATTCATTGCAGGAAAGAGCTTTGAAATCTGCTGTGGTTTTATCAAAACTTGTGAAAATGAGATGAATATTTGTCTTAATTTACTCTTTATGGACAAAAAGGAAATCGTAACCTTCTTACAGAATGCTTTTAAGAAATACAGTGTAAAAAATGATACCTTTACTAATAATCTGCATTTTAGAGCAATGCAAACAGAACTCTATTTGATGTGTCAACACCATATATAATTTTCATCTGTGCTGCATTCTGTAGGACATTTTGGCGCAGGCATGACTGATTTTTTTTCCTTCTAAATGAATGCCTTTTAAGTGATCTACCCAGATGTTTGGCTTTAAATAATGTAGTTTAGTGATGGAATTGGTCAGCTGCTCAGACATTTGGTCAGTTTTTCTCTTCCTCCTTCTCCCATAGCTAAACTTTTATTCTTTTAAAGCTACATGACTGCATGACTCAGATTGAATTGCTTTCTTATGCCTGTTTTGATTTTGGAGGGTCTTGATTTTCAAGAAAGCCAAGAAATAATGTGCTCTCTGGTAACCTCATATCCTTTCAGTTTCTCAAACCAGGTATCTAGAAGCACAGATTCTGTGCTTAATTCTGGCTCTTCTGCAGTTGAAAGATTGTTTTCATTGCAAAATTATACTGATTCAGATATGTATGTCTCAGGAAACTGACTAATGTTCAGTTTAAGATGTTACTTTTCCAGCTGTCTGTCCATGCCCCTAGCAACACTTAGCATTCTCCAGCAGAGGCAGCAGAATGGGAATTGCTCAGTTCAGGGTACAAACTTAATCTGCTGCTGAGTCTTCTCTACTGGAGTTGTATGTCTACAAGTAGTTTAAATTACTGCTCCACAGAAGGAATGGCCCTATGCATCTTATTGGAACATTTGCTCTGAATCTTGGTGGTATTAAATGTTGTGATTGTTCACTGTTTCGTTGCTAGCCTGGATGTTGGAAGTCCACAATAGGTATGATATATACAATATGTAGATCATAATACAATGGACTACCTGCCTCATCTTTTCACATAAAAGACCTTTCTTCTTATCTCATGTTCATTGACTGGAAGAAGTGAGGCTTGGAAAAACGATGATATGTATGTGGAATTGAAATTCCAATCCCCATTGCATCATGCCACAGGTTTCCAACCTCTTTATTCTCTCTGACTTCCAAGAGGAATTGTAAAGAACTTACCTTTGTATCTACTCTTACCTTGCAGCTCCAGAAACAGTTGTCTGAGCTGGATGAGGATGATTTGTGCTATGAATTTCGTCGAGAACGTTTCACTGTCCATCGCACTCATTTGTATTTTTTACATTATGAATACGAGCCTGCTTTGGACAATACTGATGTAACACTGGTGGCTCAGCTTTCAATGGACAGGTAAGGAAAACCTTATTTGGAAGCATGAGACAATCTTTTCTGACAGCGCTTTATGTGGCTTTAGAGAGATTTAAAAAAAAAAAAAAAACACCAAAAAAACAGGAACAGTTACACTGTAAGATCTTCAGAAGGAGTAGCACATGTAGGCATCATGTGCACCCAGACTAGAGTTGTATAGTTCAAATAAGAGTACAAACAGAGCTCATGAGGGCTTAAATACTGGAGCTGCAGGAGTTGTTACTTGTCAGAGTTGCCAGGCATTATTAGTTTTAGAGTTTCACAATAACTTAGTAATAACAGGAGATGTTTGTGACGGACTTAAGCAAGCAGTGGTAGCTGATCTAAGGTTTTACACACAGCATTTCCTCATCAGGCAATCTTAGTTTGTTTTCATTGGTGTTTTTGATGCAGAAAATTTCAGTTAGTGACTTGATTTCCTTATAGGAATGATAATGAAACATTTGAGTTTCAAACTGGGCAGTTTAAAGTAAAATATTTTTAGGTTTACTGTGAAATGAAAAATGGCCTTTCGATAGGAGTCGCTGCAGTTCTGTACAAATTTTCAAAATAGTATCTGTAATTCAATGCTTTCCAACTTTCAGTCCTGATGTGAAGTGGAATTTACCTGGGATTTAATTTGGGGGGGAAAATAAGTCCATTTCATGGCAAGCTCCATTTTCAACTTTATGATTCCCACCGTAGTCACGTTTCAGAAGCTCTGACAATTCAGTCTGGATCAGCCAGCTCATTGATACTTTGAATTGTCAGTCTCCTTTTTCTTCCTGCTTCTCGGTTCAAATCTGTTCTAAACTTTATATTTGCTGCTATAGGGGGGGGGGTTATAAAGTGATGGAAAAACTCCTGGCTTATATGCATGCAACTACTATTTCACTTGGTGAAGCGTGGGCAACATGCTGTAAGACCCATGAATATGACCACTGCTACACTAGTGGAAGGTCAACACTATTCCAGGAGGGTCAAAGAAATTCATATCAACAAAATATTTGCAGCCGGTTTTAAAAATAAACATGACGGATGAGGGCTGTTCTGTTTCAGCGGTGCCTCAGCACATTGTATTATGATGTGCATCGGTGTCTGTTCTATTGATTTTTAATTGAGGAAACATTTCATAAGTGTTCAGAAACCTCTGAGTACAAAACTAAAGAAATAAATTAAACCAGACCCTGAGCGAGTGCCACAATAAATTAGTAGAAGCTGGTCTGTGCACATGGTATATTTTCCCCCCAGAATTTAATTCAAAAGAATGAGCTGGGGCTTGGTGCTGATTCACTGGCACTGATGCAAAGTATGAGCATCTGTTTCTCTTTCTGGATCCTCACTGGGGCACATGTTTTTATTGATAGACAGAACCACACATTTTTATTCAGGAAGAACAGCCCTCTTGATACTGTGCAGGAGAAATCTTTCCTACTTCTTTGGTGTGTTGCTATAAATTATTGATTTGAGCTGGAAATACTCTCTTTCAGCTAAAATCAATAAATAATATCATACCAAAGAGCTGTTTAGCTGCTTTGTTGTCTTTCACATCTTTCAGTTACTGCTTTATTTTTCGTACCTTCTTTAGACCACTTTTATTAAACTCCTCCGGCACAGCTGTAGACGTTTAAGAATAGTGTCTCAGATGTAAGATGGCATATACATAAACAATGTGCTATATGCCACACTCTTGCTCAGTTCTTTCAGATGATCAGCCGACGTGAGGAAAGGCAGAAAAGCAACTCCCCGTGTCTCCAGTTCTCATCCAGGAGTGTTGTGACAGGCTTCTGTTTGTGCTATAGGCTTGAGGAGTGGAAGGCAGTGGAGTAGCTTAGGAGCTAACATTAATGTCAGTAGATGGAGGCTTTGAAAGAGAATTCATTTAGTGTTGTCATTGTTGGTTAATTGTCACTTTTGTACTGACCTGACAAGATTGGTCATAGAATGGCTTGTTCCCATCACTGGCTTCATATGCAGCTTTCAAGTGCTTGGCTGGGCAGCCTTGCTATAAGGCATGGAATGTATCTAGGAATCTGTGATCAGAGTGGGAGTTAAAAAATGTGAGATGAGGATGTGAGCAAGAACGACAAAATTAGCATTAGAGGTTGTGGTCAAAATGACTTGTAAATTGGCTGAAAATGTTAAAGAGGAAGAAGGAAAACAAAGAATCTCACAAAACATTTGATTCCCAGTGAAATGCTCTTGACTGAAGCAGACCTTAAAAAACTTACCAACTAAATGATGACCTCATTTATAACACAATGTAAGAATTTGTTTTCTCTAGAGAACGCATTCCTCGGGACACATCGCAACAAAGAAATAACTTGGTGAGCTTAGAAACTTATATTTCTTTTATGGTCAAAAGAGACAAATTTAACAACCTACAGAGTGCAGGTTATGGGGCATCACTCAGCAGTCCCTGTATCAAGCTCGTGGAAGTGGAGCCTGTCAGTGAGAACGGCATAGCAAAATGGAGTGTTCTGAAGGGCACTAAGCTGTCCAGCTTGAAATTTATACCAGCAAAACCCAGTTTCCATTTAACTATTGTGGAAAGCTTTGCAGGCATCATCAGGTGTGCCATTTAAATAAGTTATGTATGCCATTTGTCCACTGCTTAGAGTCCTTGAAAGGTGTTTCGCTGCATTTCTTTCTGGGCAATTATTTAATTTATAAAAGGTTCCCAAGATCTGAATGCTGATGAAATGGATCCTTCTGATTAAATGTTCTCTATAATGTTGGAGAAAGGCAAAAAATGTATTTTTCTATGTATTTGTTACTAGCACAATCTAAAGCCTAAAGACTTCATATACCTTTAGATCCTCTTTATTGATCTGTGTTTCTAATTCAGCTGTATGTTTCAGGCTGATAATAACCTTTGTTTCAATAATAGATAAAAAGAAAATAATGTACCACATGTAGACTGTAAAAATATCACATATCTAAGACAAAATGATTATATCGTTGTGGATGTCATCAGAAAAGCAGGAAAAAGCTATTAATGTTAAATCAGAATTTGTGTTTGCTGGTATGTCGTTCCTTTCTGCTGCAGTGCTTATTGCGATAGTAGCAGGGGGAAATTATTTTCTCTGATTACAATGAAGCAGAAAACTTTTCTTATATACTGTGTAAATATTAATAGGAAAAGTCTAGTAATGTGGATTTGAAACGTAGGAAAGATTATCATGTTGCATAGTCTACTCTTCTTAATTTTTAATAGAACATTGGCTAGACTGCATAGGTTCATTTCCCTTTATATTAACTCAGGAGCCTTTGTAATCAGTTATTGATGTATTTTTGGGTGGCAAGCCTGTATCTCAAGGCAATTTTGTTTAAACTGCACAAAGTGGTAAATCTATTTTGACCAGAATGGTTATGATTCACTTTATATATGGAGTCCTTTGTTGATGTTTTCTTCAATAATATTGTAGGTACTAGGAGTTTTAAAAAATATACACCAATACAAACTGTCTTAAAAATCATTTCATGGAATTTGAGGAGGTATTGCTAAAAATATATGTGAATTAATACTTTAAATGATATTTTTGTTTAAAGTCTCTGTTTGTTATTCCATGACAGTGCTATTTCTCCCCTTCCTTCTCTCCTTGCTTCCTACTCAGAGTAAACACCATCGCTATTGACGTTGCATCTATTTGCCCTTCCCTGTCAGTGAATTTTTTTCCAGTCAGTGCAAATATTCATGGAAATCAGTATTCCCTTGATTTACCATTCTTAAGAGCTTTTAGGATCTTACTAACTGTCTTAAAAATAGTTTGGGGAGGTTTCCATAAACAAAGAGGTGAAATGATTTCTGAGTCCGTAGATGTTTGTCCTTCTCAAGGTTTTTGAAGTGCAGTATATTAGGGTATGACAAAATCTTGACTCAAAATGTGAATTGGGCACCAGGCACTGTTCTGCATACATGCCTTGCGGATGTTTCTATCTGAGCTAAGGCCATATTTGTCTCACCATTGTACGCAGTGGAGACACAGGCATATCTAGGGCACAGTCCATCTGTCCAGAAGGAGACGTAGACTTAGATAAGATGAATTGTGCTGCAGAAATATTTATTGCTTTCCACAGGATATAAAGTGACCCCAATCTGTCTCACTTAGATAGAGATAGCTGTATTTGATGAGATGAAAAAGAGTCCCAGGCAGGGAGACAGCCTTTTCTTATTCTCACCCTTCCTCTTTCAGGCTCCAGATGCTTGAAGCCATCTGCAAACACTGGGAAGGTCCAATCAGCCTGGCACTCTACCTTTCTGATGCAGAAGCCCAGCAATTTCTGCGTTATGCCCAGGGCTCCGAGGTACTCATGAGCCGCCACAATGTCGGCTACCACATTGTGTACAAGGAGGGCCAGTTCTACCCAGTGAACCTTCTGAGGAATGTGGCCATGAAGCACATCAGCACACCGTACATGTTTCTGTCAGACATTGACTTCTTGCCCATGTATGGACTCTACGAGTACCTCAGGTAAATGGAAAGGATGGCCTTCCACTGCCACACACTTTTTCTATCCTTGTTATTCCACTATGCAATTTGAGCAGATCTGAAAAAGGCAGCCTGTAGATGTTTAAAGTGTGACAATGCCCAGCAAAGCAAAATATCTTTTAGGGTAGAGAAAGAGGATGCAACTGGAAGTGATACAATGTAGCTACAAAAAGAAAAGACTAGGGTCTAGTGTGAGCCCCGTTAGCCACCAGAATCACTCCCTTAGTGCAGCAGAAGAATCAGTTTAAAAATTGAACTGGACTAAGGATCATTAAATGTACAATAGCATCCAGTGTTAGCAGAGATGTGAGCTAGGCAGTTTCCTCAAGCATCCCAAGTTTATAGTGTCAGTGACAGAAAAAAACATGCAAAACATGGAGTTGTTCCCCTTGTGACACACTCTTTATCCAGTTCTGTAGCTTGAAACCACAGTGAAGGTCTAACCACCTCAGGAATATGACTGTAATGCCAGCACCTATTGAGGCAAAATAATTAGCATAAAGAAACTGGGAAGAGTAACCTCAGTATGTACTGTATGATAATAAATGTGAGCAAGTTGGGCTGAGCAAACTGCAGACCTCTGATCCATTGACAGAGCTATTGTTAATAAAGACCCTTTTCCCCTACAGAGTCTGGTCATCTGAGGCCAAAGCATAGAGCAAGGAGGACACCCTGTGGCCAGACAGGAGGATTTCAGTTCCGTAGTCCTTAACCAGTTTTGCTTTCCATCTCTCTCTGAGTTTGCTTAAACTTGGCCACAGTGCTACAGTGAGGGTGTGTCTGTAGGTGAGCTCTATCAATGCATAGGCCTGGGGTGCCGGGGCATAAAGGGAAATCTATCTTCCTTTGTGGTAAACTTACAGAGCAATTCCTTTGTTTCAGTATAGCAGCTATTGACAGTGGTATGTAGTACCAGAAATACAACTTGTCCCTTCTTGATGCTTCCCAGTGCACCAGTGGAAGCCAACACTGAAAGGGAGAGGGGACAAAATGGCATACCACAATGTACTATACATTACAGCCATAGAAACAGTTCTCATATGGTGACTGTATTACAGGACTAAATGCACAGTGATGCCACACATTGGTGTTCAGAAGGAGATGGATTGGTACTGACCATTGTTACAGCTGAGATCTTACATTGCTCTGCAAGTCCTTAGTGAAGCCTACACCACCTTAACCGTGCACCTCTGTTGCTTGGGAATATTAAAATTGCCTGTCTGCTACTGCCAGCTATTTAAAAGGGAACTGGATTTGTGTGTGTGTGTGGACTAGAGTCTTTTGTTGCTTTTTCAATAATGATTTTTCTCAGTAACATAGCAGGGAGATGCAATGAGATTATTTTAAATATGGCTGTGTTGTATCTTTCCACATTGATTGTTCCTGCTATCTCTGCAGGTAGTTGATCAGTGCCGTCAGTCTGAATGGCAGCAGCTGTTTGTTAGAGAGCTGTCACAGGTTTCCATCTTCGCTTCCTCAGAGAGGACAGCCATAAGCAAATGGAGGTAGAGGTGTTTCAGACACTGCTTTGAACAGGATGTGCCAGACAAGTCCCTCTCACTTGCAGACTTGTGGAGTCCCATCTATTGTGTCTCTGCAGAGTATATATTCTCAGAGAAAAAGGAATTTGAAAAAACATTTTCAACCTACTTTGAAGGTTGTATGTGAATGATTACAGTTTTGAAGAAGCTGGTTACCAGTCCCTCTAGGTGTCTGTTGGTAACACTTAGATTTGTGCTAATTGAGCTTTTTCACATCTACTAAGTAAGGTCATTTCAATGCTTTTAATCTCCATCAAAACCCCTTTTTGTCTTGTCTTACTCTGCTAGAAAACAGAGAAGGGAAGAAATGTATCATTTAAAGATTTCCTGTTCACAGAGCTCGGACGTTTTTGTGGTCTTTGCTGAGTAGAAGTCTTTTGTCACTTTCAGTCATTAGTTACTGAGGTCATCTTGTCATTTCTCCAGAGCTAGAGGCTTTTTCTGGTTGCAACAAGTAAGGTGGCTGGGTCATCCTAAAGGCTCATCTGACATAAAATAACTATATAACAGGCAGCTTCTTTATGGTATCTATAGTTGTCACAGCTAGCACTAAAGTTCTTTGCTGACACATTTGTATCAAATATGCTCTTTTCTTCCAGGGGCACATAGCATTAAGTGAGAGCTCACATCCAAACTCGGTCCACAGGTTACAAACCTGTCCCTTGCAAACAAACGGAGTAGTATTTCTGGTTGATCTTTAGTATCTCAGAAGGAATCCCACTTTGTCTTGTGCCTGTTAATTTTTGTTTGTTGGGCGCCTTTGTTGGTTGCTTTTGTAGAGAGGATGAAAATCCTGGACTGACAATTCTTCAGTTCTTATAACAAGCGCCATGACTGCTTTGTCCATTGATCTTGAGCTAATCACACAGAATCCTAATGGTGGAAAATAATTTGAATTAATGAACTTTTTCCGGAATTCAGGGCAAACATTTGTGTCTGAACTTCCCTATACTCCAGAAATGGGAACGATACTATTTATGTGCCCTCTTGAGGATTAAAACTATTTGTTAATGTTTGGAAAGGACTGTGGAGATGCTAAGATTGAACTCAATGCTCTTCATTCAGCCTCTGAGGAGCCCTTATGATTTAAAGTTTGTTTCTTCCATCCTTTACAAAAAACAGGGTTGATAGGTAAATTAAAAACGTAACCCAGCCCTCAGTGTGTCAGAATGACATACATCGGGTCTGAACACAAAGGTGCCTGGGAAATGGTTTCCTGGACAACACCAGCAAAAGAGAAACCACTTCATGAAATCTTGTCTCCTTGTTTTAAGGTCTGGGGAAAAGCACAGATAGAGAAAAATGGCTGCAGGATTGATATTACTGAATCCAACAGCCCTCGCAAGTATAGTGAAGGAATTAAACAGTTTTCCCACTGCTGGTTTGTAAAATAATCGTACGTATTCCTCACATTATATTCTATGTAATTTGTAACAGTTAACAGTGGAAATCTTATATTCCAAGTATCACAAAACCAGTCAGCCAGCAAATGGTTGACTCTGCTTGAAACAGGAAAAAAGGCACCACACAAAAAAGGAAAACCAGATTTGCTTTCAATAGGAAGAGGTTAGATTTTCAGCTGGCGGTTCCAGGAGCAGGCCACCACTTACAGATGTCAGAAGGAAATGGAAAATGTTTTCTTCTCTACCAAAACCTCCATATCCTCATCATAATTAACATGCTCTCTCTTGTCTTTTGTCACTCAGATTCCACACCTGGTTATCAGCACTGATTCTTTCCTCACCTGATGTCACTCCTTTGTATTACATAGTCCGCATCCAAAACAGGCCGTTGCTCTCAGAGATCAGTGCTGCTGTCTCAGCTCCCAGCTCACTTTTGGTGAACCCGTCCCCTTTGGCCTTAGCACTGTGTACCTCAGGTTCTCACATATCTCATGGATATATTTTTGCAAAGATTATCACATTGTGGTATTTCACTCTTTCACCTCTCCTTTGTCTGTGTTTGATTGCATCTACTACAAGTATCTTGTTTTCAGACTTCTGCATCTCTCCTCTTACCTTTCTTTTTGTAGTCACTTTGGACTGTGCCAGTGATTTCAGCCTCGTGTATCAGTTTGTTCACTCTGCCCTTGGTTTTATTTGTAACACTACTGTCATCTGTTGTTTCCAACAAGAGATCTAAGGCCCAGTTCAGCCACTGACACCAGTACTAAATTTGCAGATGCCAAGAGAAGGGAGCATTCAGAACAAATATCCACATCATTTTAGTGTTTGTATCCCATATCTTAGAAAATGAGTCACGCTCAGCTCTGGTTGCAATGCCGTTTGCTCTGTCTGACAGCCTCTGCTGTTGCCCCTGCTTGATACCTATGTCTGCTTTAGCTTTGTTCAACTTCAGGTTGTGAACTTTGGTGGGCAGGATTGTCTCCTACTCCTTGAGCAGTGCCAAGCACAGCTGGGACCTTGATTTTTGCATGGGGCTTCAGAGCTCTCCATCAGAGACAGCAGCAGCCATAAATGGAAGCTGCTCTTTCCTTGCAGAGCCCAAAGGAAGAGCATCACTGCAAACATTATCTGTATCTTCCTCAAACTGAATCCTCAAAGCTGCACCGCTCAAGGCTGACAGATTGCAGAGTCCAGAAAGCCTGAGATGTTGTCAGAGTAACTGTGTTAGCGTGCCCTGCTTGCAGAGAAGGTGTGAAGGGGAAGAAACATTAAAAGCATCATAAAGACCAGGTGCTGGCACTGCTCAGTGATTCTGGAAGGTCATGGAGGCTGATTGTGAAGGAGTCATCTATTTACATGCAGGTATCTTAGCCATTAGTGATGGTAAGGGAGAAGGCAGTGAGGAAAGTAAAGAAAAGTTATGATAAGACATTGTTAAAATCCTTCAGTTATGAAAAGTTCAGTGGAATGTGGCAGAGATTCTTTAAACAATGCAAACTGTACAGTAGGGCTCTCAGAACAGATTTCTTTTTATAGAACAGACCCATAGGGCAGTATGAATTCTCTAAAATTCAGATTTTATTAAATAGCCCATCTCTTTTCCTTTTTATCTGATGGCAGTAGAAATAAATTCTAGGTATTCTGGGCCTAGGAAATTGTTTTGTTTGGTTTTCCTGGTATTATGACAGTGATCCAAATTCTTTCATCTTGTAAGGCTGTAGAGAATTTCTTGCTTGTCAACATTGTCCTTGATTGCTTGTTGCAGTAACATAAAAGTCAGGACAGTGAATCCTGTTAAGAGGAACTGACTATGACAGGAAAAGAGAAGCATATTTCTCTTATGAAATATAAAGATAATGAAAGGAAAATCGAGACAGAGTTATTTCTAAAGACAAGCATGCTAAGATTCAGTTGGGGAATAGAAAAGTAACTTATCTTTCTTCTTCTTTAGGCTTTAGTTTGTTAGGGAAGAATTGATGGAATACCTCTGGCAGGCTGTGTGTATGTTTGCCAAAATGTTGCTCTCCTGCTGCAATAGTCCAAAGGCCTCTTTTGTACAAAATGCAGTATGCGTGTGTGTGTGCACGTGTGTGTACACCCACTGAAACAGTCTCCACACTTCACAATTTGAAGGAAAAGAACGCAGAAAGTGATGCATCTCAGAGCACCCAATGCAAAACACTTCTCATAGCTCAAATGAGCTTTGAGCTCAACACAGTCTTGGGCATCGTGATAGAATGGCTTAGAGTGGAGGGGACCAATCTAAGCCCACCCAGTTCCAAATCCCCTGCTGTGGGGTTGCCCATGGATTGCCAGCCACTAGATCAGGTTTCCCTGAGCCCCATCCAACATGACCTTGAATGCCTCCAGGGATGGGGCACCCACAGCCTCTCTGGGCAGCTTGTGCCAGTACCTGACTGCTTTCTCAGTAACAAACTCCTAACATTTAACCTAAACTTATCCTCCTTTAGTCTAAAGCCATTGCTCCTTGTCCTCTTGTTATCAGACTATGTATAAAATCAACTTCCCTCCTTTTAACAAGCTCCCTTCAAGTATCAGAAGGTCTCAGTGAAGTCTCTCCAGGACCTTTTCTTCCCCACAATAAACAAACCCAACTCTCTCAACTGTTCTTTGTAGGAGAACACAATGAACAATCATCAACAAACACTTCTGCTGATTTACCATGTCCTTCTGGCTTGAGTAGAACAAAGACTGACCTTTATGGCAACCAGTATTCTTGAGAGCAGATATCTTTTCCATAGGAGAGGAACAAACAGTGTACTCATAGTAAAGAACATTTGCAGTATCAAACTGCCTGTTCTCTTTATTTTGAAATGCCAAATAATTTTCTCAGTTTAACGTTTTCCTGCTTGTATTTGTTGTTTCTCTTTGCTAGGAAGTCAGTCACCCAGCTAGACCTGGCTAACACCAAGAAAGCTCTGATCATACCTGCTTTTGAGACCCTACGCTACCGCCTCTCCTTCCCTAAGTCAAAAGCAGAGCTGCTATCTATGTTGGACATGGGAACCCTCTTCACATTCAGGTAATGGAAAACACTATCATTGAATCTTTGTTCATTACCTCTAAAGATTCTTTGCATGTTCTGTGAATATTTGGTTTTTCTTTTTTCTGTCAGCTATCTAGCTACATTAAGAAACATATTGGATTTTTTTCCCTTTCCATAGAGGAGCGTTGAACAGCCGTATGTGGACATATTCCATCTGTAAGCTCAGCATTTTATCTAGTATTATACTCCTCTACTGAAAGATGTTAAATTGAATTTGTTTTATTTTCATCATTTTTTATTGCTCTATGAAATCAGGCGCAACCAGTACACTCATGTGCATGTAATTTGCTTCTTGGCTGCCAAATACTATCTGGATAGCAGTGTCCCTCATGTGACCAAAAATAATTTCTCTCTGCTCATCGGTTCACTTCCTCACTGACTGATTGGAAAAACAAATACAGGCTTGCCATGTGCTCTTATGAAGTATGAAATAGCTGCTTAAATAGCTGTAGTTTCACAATGCGGAGGTAAAAGTCAACTTTGACTAGAGTTGAGAAGTGAAGAAATCTAAATTTGGACTTCCTCTCCGAAACAGACTCCTTTTGTGGCTGTGAACAACTCACTTCTATTATCTGCCAGACTCTTCAGTTTTAAAATACAGCTACCAGGGGTTAACTGTCTCATGGGTGTGTGGTAAGGTCTGATTAGCAGACAATTGTAAAGGATCATAGTGATGGCAAGAGTACAATATGGCCTTAAGATACTGCACAGAGAGGGGGCTTAGCAAACCTGTGTTCTTGTCCCAGCTCCACTACTGCCCCGCTGAGAGGTGATACATGAATCAGTTCTCTTTCTTACATCTTTGTTCTCTGTCTCTGAAATGCAGGTAACAATGTTCACCTCTCCTTTACACAGTATTTCAAGATCTAGAGATAAGAACTATGAAAACACTAAGTATTATCCATGGCCAGCAAAGCTCTTTATCACCTCTCCCATCCTTTCCTTACCTTAGAGCGTTCCTTGCAGTTCTTCCATTCATTGCATTATGCACATCTCTCATTGCAGCAGCCACCCTTCTTTCATGTTGCTTTATGCAGATGTTAGAGCAAACAGCCTGTGTGAGCCTGGAACACCCAATTCGGACCCTCCATCTACAAGTGATTTGAAATAGAAGCTCAAGATGACTGAGATATTAGGGAGTCATGACTCTCCCTTGAAAATTACATGAGGGTAATGACAAATGAAGCATTTTTCTCTCTCCTATGGCTCTTTAACATTAGAAGATATGCAAAATGACAGTATATTTGTTGACAGAAAATTTTGTTTCTCCTGTAATTGAAAGAAAAATTCCTTCCAGTGGAAAGTAACATTCTCAGGATTTACAGTTGCTACATTCCACCAGCAGCCAAATTTTCAGCCTGTGCAGCAGTGGTCTTCCACTACAGATTTCATTGTCAAGCTGTACAGCATGTTGGCATGCTAGATACGCAGCCAGATTTGCAGGTCCTTTCTCAAGTCTCACACAAAAATTTCTTTAACATTAGTGGGAGTTTTGACAGGACAAGGTTTAATAAGAAGTGAAGGACGTGAGTTCTGTAGCTGGTTTACATATTAATGTAGGACACATTTTACAGATGCTTCCCTAGTATACTTTTGCTGAAATCTATCAACAGCCATAAAGCAGCTGTGATCTGGACTGAGAATTTCCACATCCACCTTCAAGGTGCTTTAATAATGCTGCAATTCAAGGCTGAGCAGGTGGGAGGGAGCTGGGGAGGACTGCTGTGACAGTGATTGCTGAGAGTGCCTGCAGCATCCCAGTCCCTCACACCATACTATAGATTACGATCTTTCCTTGGCTGAAATTGCTTTTGTCACCTCTTTTCCAAATGGTGACCTTTTCTACCTCTGGGCAGCTAAGAAATACAAGACAGCTCTCAATTACATCCCCCAGTCAGCACCAAAAGAAAAAGGAAGATGTGAGCATCAGTGGATGACTGGGTGTGCTGGGTGGAAACCCTCTGCAGCAGTGGGCTGCTTTGTCGTGGATTGCTGGTTTTGTGTGCAGGTGCTGGCAGTGACTATGCCTCACAAGGATGTGCCTGCCTTGTTGTTGGGTGGGAGCTGATGAACCACAAGTGTACCGCCTAACAGCTTCCAGGCTCAAGGAAAGCCACAGCTGGTAGGAGGTGCATCACATTGAGAAAGCATAACCTACAACAATTGATTGCATCCACCATCTCTGGTCAGCCTGTGCCAGTGCCTCACCACCCTCTGCATAAAGAATTTCTTCCTGATATCTAACTTAGGTATCCCTTCTTTTATTTAAATCCTTATCCCCTTATCCTGTCCTAAAAAGTCAGTCTCCCTGCTACTTATAAGCTCCCTTCAAATACAGGAAGGTGAAGCCTCACCAATTCTGAGTACAGGGGCAGGATGACTTTCCTAGTCCTTCTCACCACACAATTCCTGATACAAGCCAGGATGCACTGGCCTTCTTGGTCACCTGGGCACACTGCTGGCCATCAGTACATCAAGGTCCCTTTCCACTAGGCAGCTTTCCAGCCACTCCTCCCCAAGCCTGTAAGGTTGCCTGGGGTTGTTGTGACCAAAATGCAGGACCTGACACTTGGCCCTATTGAAACTCATGCAGTTAACCTTGGCCCATAGATACAGCCTATCCAGATCCCTCTGTAGTGCCTTTCTCCTCTCTGGCAAATCAACACTCCCAGCTTGGTGTCGTCTGCAAGCTTACTGAGGGTGCACTCAATCCCCTAATCAAGATGGTTAATAAAGATGTTAAATAGAAGCAGCTGCAGTACTGAGCCCTGGGGGATGCCACTCATGACTGGCTGCCAACTGGATTTAACTCCATTGACCACAGCCCTTTGGACCTGGCCATCCAGCCAGTGTTTCATCCAGTGGAGTGTACACCCATCCAGACCATGGGCAGCCAGCTCCATCACAAGGATGTTGTGGGGGACAGTGTCACTGGCTTTACTGAAGTCCACGTAGACCACATCGATAGCCTTACCCTCACCCACTAAGTGGGTCACCTTGTCACAAATGAAATCAGGTTTGTCAGGATCAACCTCCGCCTCTTCTTTGTCAGCCTCTTTCCTTCCATACACGTCAGTTGCTCTGAAGAGGCAAGTAGATCTCTGATATTATTTTCTCTGTTATGGTTTGGTCTGTTCCTTTCTTTTTGTTTTCTTTTGTTTTTCCAATCTCACTTCCCTATTTTCTCTTCATTGTCTGTTCCCTGCAATTTTAGTTTTCCCGCTGTTCCACTCTCTCCTCTCACAGAGGTTATACCTTAGCTAATGTGAATGCTTATATTACTATCCCCAGAAAGGGGCAAAAGTAAGTGATGTTTTTGTGGTTAGTGTCCTGTTCCCCCCACTGTGTTA
This sequence comes from Coturnix japonica, assembly GCF_054131305.1. Taxonomy (NCBI): domain Eukaryota; kingdom Metazoa; phylum Chordata; class Aves; order Galliformes; family Phasianidae; genus Coturnix; species Coturnix japonica. The sequence goes on along the minus strand of NC_140663.1, from coordinate 50,287,203 downwards.
ATCAGCGAGAGAGCTTTACTAGAAGAACAACAGCATTTGCCTGACTCTCTGCAGGAATCTCTCAATTAACCAAAGTTTGCATGAGGCTTTGAAGATCCAAATCACTTTGTGAGTGTTTAGTAGTCATTATTATTATCATCATAATTAATTTCAAAATGCCAGAGGTAAGATGTTAGAAGATACAGCATCTTCCACAATTCCATATCATTTTAAGCTCTGCATTATGATTGCGTTTTTTTCCAGCCTAGATAGCTGCCCATTAGTGGCTGCATAGGTTACAATGTTATTTCCTGAAAGAGCCAAGTGAAGGAATGGGTTTTTTGGAGATGGTTCTGAAGGCCATTACAGACTGTAAGCTTCTTTTAAAGTCTGGCACTGTTTTCTAATAACCTCTGGTTAATTAATTCACTGTCAGTTGTTGCTGTTTTTTTTATTTTTAATACAGAAGAGCTTTCTTTCCTGATCCTCAAGGCAGATAGCTGAAAGTGATGCAATCTGTGTGTAAGTTAGAAATACAGCCTTCAGAGGACCATAAGTTCCTTGGGACACCATTGCTGTCCTAGTAATTCCATCCTCCTGCTCTGCCCCTGAAGAAGGAGTCAGTGAAGCTGAGCACTTCTCTGTTAGTGCAGTGGTAAGCCATATGAACACAGCCAAGGTGGCAATTCTTAGGTTTTGATTCCATCTCTCTGTTTTTAGCAATGGCTTGCAACATTGTGAGAATTTCTAGCTTGAGCCATTGCCTCAGGTCCCAATTCTGCAAATAGTTAAAGCTTAAATCTCTACACTTTGAGCACATGAGTCATCCTTGTGAATTTCATGTACCCTGTATTACAAACTGGCAGGATGTTTGTTTTGCCCCTTCTGTTACACATCTCGGAACACTGTAATACAGATGGCCTGCTATGCCTTTGTTTCATTATTTAATCTATGAGTCTGTAGAAAGAGCCTGTCTCATTGATTTTTGGAAAGGTGTAAGAAAAGTAAGTGGGCGAGAGAATCATTGACCCTGGGACTAATGGGGTGGATTCAAGCTGTGCTTGGAAGGAACTTGCTGCGCCCTAAACAAAGTTAATGAAGTATAAAAGGATCTTTTTCTGTAAATCAAATTGATTACCTTACTTGGGATCACATTGGCACTCCCTGCAATACAGAAAGTGCAGCAGAAAGCTCTTATGTGGTATTTTACTTATTAATTTAATTATGCTTTTTGCCTCCTACCATAGAAATAACAGTAATTAATAAAACAGAACATCTATCCGGAGCTGCAGGTGTCTCTCATACAAATTATAAAATTACATATAAAGCAGATCGTGAATGTCACTGTGGTATAGAAATAGCTCATTTTCAAGGCCTTAAGAGAGCTGCAGGATTTCACACTGATTTTAGAGCTCTGATACCACCACTTGGTTGCTAGGAACAAGAAGCAGCACTTTGCAGTGTAGATGAACTGTCTGTGTATTTTGTAATTGTTTCTCACATGAGCATTAGATAGTGTTTTCACACTACCCTTCACCAGCTAGATGTGTTTAAGCATTGAGCACATCGAGGCTGTGGGAAGTATGCTGGAAATAGTCCTGGAAATTGCCTCAGATATGTCCTGAAAATGACGATGTGAACTGTAAGCTAATGCCCTTATTTTTGAGCCTTTTATCTAACAAGTAATATTTTGTAGCCTCGCCAAGATGCATCCTATTTAATTGCTTCCCCCCATTCATGCCATTTATGTCTGCTTAAGGTATCACGTCTGGACAAAAGGGCATGCGCCAACCAACTTTGCCAAATGGCGAACAGCCACCACCCCCTACCGCGTGGAGTGGGAAGCAGACTTCGAGCCATACGTTGTTGTGAGGAAGGACTGCCCAGAGTATGACAGACGGTTTGTTGGATTTGGCTGGAACAAAGTAGCTCACATCATGGAGTTGGATGCACAGGTGAGGAGATGATGCCTGCATAACTCATTCAGGGTACTGAGGGTGGGCAGCAGGGTTGTTAAATGACATCCACCTTCTGCACTGCTGAAGTGCTCATCTGGCATCATTAACTGCTTAGTGAGGACTTTTTGAGCGGGGAATGCACAGTTCAATACTTGTCGAGCGTTAAAGAGAATTTCCACATCTAGTAGGTGGCAACCATGTCCGTGGCAGGGATATTGGAACTGGATGTTCTCTATGGTCCCTTCCAACCTAAGCCATTCTGTGATTCCTTAGTTCATTTGACAGTGCTGCATAAGCTGTTGTATTCAAGTAGCATGATGCCTTCTGCCCAGCACTTGCTACTAGACCCAACACCTACTGTGGAATCTGTAGACCTGACTGGAAGCTTCTCAGTTAAATAGAGGTTGATGAGTCCCAGCTGCTAAGAATTCAGAAGGCAATCCTAAATTGAATCCAAGGCAAGGACCTTCAATTTCTGGCCTGGATTTACAGCACATATCTACAAAGTCAAGGACTTCACATTTCTGGGGACTCTGACTATGTGACACACTCTAGAGGATCAAGGAATTTGATCCGAGGGCTACTTGCCTCTTGGATCTCTGGCTTGGGCTGGTGCTTCCAGGCAGAATACATAAGAATAAGGATGCAGAGAAACCTCGAAAGCCCCAGACTGTCACCAGAGCTCTCAGAGCTGCCAAAGTCCCTGCCACAGTCCCAGATTTTTAGGCTGGCAGTGGTTATGGCTCCACAGGAGATCTCCATGAAATGGCAGTTTGCGCTTCCCTGTTGTTCTTGGATGTGAAACTAACCAGTGTGTTAAACAGCAGGGTCTGGATCACAGCGTTTCCATTTATTAGGTGGGTTTTGTTTGTTTGTTTGTTTGAAGTTTGTTTTCAGTTCCAGGTTTTGAGCTAGTAGCATTTCATGTTAACTAAAAAACCACACTTTTGGCCAGCTATATTCCACTTTGCTAACTTCTGCTGTGACATCATGCACCTGAGATATGGCTTCTGTGCCCTGTTCTTACATGAAGCAGAGCAGCACAAGACATACAGCAAGTTACTGGGAGATTGTGTCTTTGGGGTGCAGGATACAGTGCAAGCAAGTATGTGGGTAGTACTTTCTACTTCTGTTGCAAAACTACATGATCACTTTGGGCTGCATGCTATTTGCCCCGTGTTTGCAAAAGGGCATTCACAACAAGTCCTTGCCTACTTATGCTGAGAAAAAAAAAAATGGCTACAGACTACATAAAAGATATTGCTTGTTATGTTATCATTAATAATAATTGCTCTGCCATCGCAGTTTAATTTTCCTGTGCAGTTTCCAAACAGTAATCAATTAACTATCAGTTGTGGAGAATGTCAGTGTGATGATTTATTTTTTGTTAATCTGAGTATCAAGGCTTGCATTCCCACTGGCAGCTCTCATTTGGCACTTGTGATTTAACTCTTGTTCAGAGACATTTGCTTAGCATACAGACTCAAATGTAAGAAATTGGAACATTTTTCAAAGTTGATCATAGTGCAGGTATTTTAAATGGCCACTGGGACAGAATTAAGTTGGGGAATTCTTTTTCTCACTCTTTCAGCCTTAAAAACACATTGAAAAGAAGTTTTGCTTTCATCTGTAATGACAAAGGTATTGGCCTGTTTTTCCACAAATTCACCCTGGAGGAGACATACTACTTTCCCCCGTGGCAGCTAGAAATACCAAATTCCCTGGGCTAGCCCAAAATATGCTGCACTACACGATTGTTCTGTTTTCCTTGCAATAAATTCAGATGTGTCCCTAGCTGGGGCTTATTTAGGCTTTTTCTTCAGGGAGCTTTGATCTCCCAGCCACTCCTGCTGCTGCGTGTTATGATCCATCTCCTGAATTCTGTCTCCTTCCATTGGCTGCTCCTTAAGGTAGGAGGAAGGAATTAGGATAAGTAGGGTGACTCTCCTTCCTTGAAAAGGGGGAACACTGCACCAGGCATTAATAAGGCTTTCCTTTGGCTTCAGCATTGGATCGAGTTGCTGCCAGCTATTTGGCTGGCTGTAGTATCAGCAGGCAAAACAGCTTCTCAATTGAATTATTTCCCAGCTCCCTGCAACTGCAGTGTCTGTCAGAAGGACTGTGGGAGACTCCTTACCAAGGGCCTTTGCCACTAACTATCCTTCAAAGCAGCACAACATGGAGATAATCTTTATTATTCTAGGGGCACACAGATGTCCACTGAGCTGGATGCTGTAAAAATACATAGATAATGACAGTCACCGTCTGAAGCATTTATAACGTGCAAGGTAGGGACAGAGGTTCCCACGAGCGCTTTCCTTTCTCAACAGGCATTTTCTTGTGGTAGGGATGGGCAATTAGGAAACCTTTGCCTGCTCTTCCAGTGACTGTGGAACTAGATTCTAACCATCATTTTCCATCCCAGCCCAGCATCTTTCAAAGGGGCTCATTAGCAGCAGACTAGTGTTTTTTTTTTTTTGGAATCTTTTATGTGCCTAAAGGCCTTTCAGGGATGGAACATTGCTGTGCTGAACAGTTTACACTGCAGAGCATAAATAGTCACTGACTTTCAGGATTATAGACTTGAGATGGAAACAGAATGAGATGCACAACAGAAAAGATTATATGAGGGGGATTTATCTTCCTCTGCAGATTCAGGCCGTGATGCTAAGGTCCTGCAGAGTTATTACGCAGTTTGTTGTTTATCGTCTCTCCTCATTCCATCATGGCAGCCTTTGTTTCTGTGTTTGATTTCCCATTAGTTCTAATTTCTTTCCAACTGAAAGAGTTCTGCCTGTGAACACCAGATTATTTTGCTCTTCCTCTGTGCTTGTCATCCCTAACAAGCTCAGTGGGGCCCATTCCCATATATGACAGATTGTCACTTGGCACAAGTATTTGCTGATTTAGTATTGCCTACCAGGGAACAGACACTCCCTTAATGATAAAGGAGCAGCCACAAAGCTGCAGCTGCACCTAGATGTCCAACAGACGCTGCTGTTTCCTAAGTGTCTCTGAGACAGCACTGCAGCCTTAGCACCTTCATTTTGGGCTGTGTTCCTCAAACACCTGGTTTTTGGTAGCATCTTAACCCAGTAGTTTTTGTCGGTTGTATTTTGTTTGATGGAGAAAGATCTGTAGGTGAAAATTCTAGCGCTTATTAGCTCAGGTGTGTTCTCTCCCATGAATGTCTTTCCTGATAAATAGTCTGTGTCCCTGCATAGACTCCTCAAGCTATAAATGACTGGAATGCGCAAGCCAGGGGAAGTTCAGCACAATTTCTTTTAAAGCCAGAATGCTCCTGAAAAGCTCAATGGTTATCCCACTGTCTTAGGCAAAGATGGTTAATAATGCAATGCAACAACAGTTGTAGATGAAAACTGGATGAAGACAACAGAAAATGTGATTGTGAAGATTTTGAAGTGTCTTGTTATTTGCATCTCATGTGAACTCAGGCTTTCTTAGGTCTCACATGAAAAAGATAGCTAGCATAACCCTAGTGGTCTGAGTACTTTGCTTAGCTACAGAGTGCTGAGGTTCACATTAATTTCCTGCCCAGGCCTTGTGGGAGCTAATACTCAGTTATTCTACACCCTACAGTAGTTACTATTCAACTTTTCTAGGAAGTGCTCTTTGTCCAGTTTTGCCCCAGTGACCATATATAAAAATAATATTACTTATAAAAATTGAGCACATCTAACAGGAGTAACTGCAACTTAGGTGAGACATCATTTTTAACAACAACAAATGTCAAAAACTTGGTCAGGTATAAATAAAAAGAATTAATAAGTGAAATAATAGAGGAATAAGCACAATACATTAGACTCTGTGAAGGCTAAGTTGATTTATGTAAAACTTTCTCAAAGTATATGGAATTAGTAGGTCCATCTTCACACACAGCCTATAAAAGATACCATATTCTCCCACTACTTCAGGTTTATAAGTAGTCTGGGATAGTTTTGCTGCTCTGATTATCTTAGCATAGAGGCAAAGCAACACAGGATATGCCTTTTTAAATCTTGCTTATTCTAGCATCACAAGTGAGACAAATTACAAGAACAAGAGCAGGCTTCTACATGAATATTTGGGGCTCACGCTGTGTGCATTCACAGTTGGTTGCAAGCACACTACTGCAAAATCTGTGCTGCAGACATGGCTTCAGGCATGACTTCAGCACAGTTTTGCTATTATTTGGCTTATGCGGAGTAAAATATTTTCAAAGACAAAGTAGGTCTCATAGGCAGAAATAAAAGTATAACTTGAAAAAAGGTTTATTTGGCATAGTTGTGTGAGTTAGTTGTTTTTGGGGCCTACGCTGCGCTGTCACATGATGGAATATGCTTGACTGTGGAGGTATGGGCTCTGCAGAAGGGTTCGGGATTACCCCTCACAGCCAATGTCTTTCTCCCCCAGGAGTACGAGTTCACGGTGCTGCCCAATGCCTACATGATCCACATGCCGCATGCCCCCAGCTTCGACATCACCAAGTTCCGCTCCAACAAGCAATACCGCATCTGTCTCAAGACCTTGAAAGAGGAGTTCCAGCAGGACATGTCACGTCACTATGGCTTCGCAGCTCTCAAATATCTCACGGCAGAGAACAACAGCTAGCACAGCAGAGCCCATTTACGGGAAACAGAGATGCCGGAGGGAGGAACCAGTCAACGTTTGGGGCCCAGTCTTCAAACTTCAAACTGAGAAATACTTTCTGTTTTTATACCATACCTGGCAGTTCTAACAGTAGGGATTTAAAGTGACATGTCTTCAGGCTGCGGTCATCAGCCCCTTCCTCAATGATCCCAGGCCTTTCAGCTTTAGCATTTGTAAGGTGTCAGTGGGAGGGGCCGGCCACTCACCCGCCATACCACAGGAGGTGGGAATGAGGCACAAGCTGGGAATGCACTCTGTTCTCTTAACTGCAGAGCAAAGAAAGACCTTCAGAATATAGGATTTCATGTTGTTATTTAATTATGAGACATACTTTTTAACTCTAAAGGAAGATCTTCGGGTCGCTGTTCTGTGAATTTCAAATCTGCACTACTCTGAAAGGGAACTTTCACCTGTGAACCTTCACAGTGGCCCTCTTAACATGGATGACCTTGTTAATGCAGGATGAGCCAAAAGTCTGAATTAGCCCTGAAGATGAAGGGGATGCTTATATAATACTGCACTCCAGAGAAGGCGTGTTACTGGTTTAGGTGTGTACATGGTATTGGTTGGTCTTTTATTCTCAAATTAGTTAAGTTTTGTCAGGAAAATCCCCTAAGCCCTGCCCTGCTATTCCCCAGCCCTAAAAGCTGTTCCTTTCCTTGCCAAGGAAATGTTCCCCTTGTTTCTTTGCCACATTCAGTTCTCATGGTCCAGTAAAGGAGATCAGTAGCTCTGCTAGAAAGTGAACAAAACCTGTCAGTGAACGGTCTGCTTTCACCAAGCAGACTTGTTCATGCGTGTCTCATAAAATAAAGGGCCTGGTTGTAACTCCTTATGTTTTTTAGGCAAGAGTTGGATTTTGCCTACGAGGCATTTTGTGCGGGAGAATGTTGATTCGTAGACTTATTTCAGTGCATGCCCATCTGTGAAGGCGTCGGGCATTGGGCTTTAAGTGGACTTCTTCACTGAACAGGTAGTGTAAGCATGGCATCTTACAGCCTGAGTGCTCTCCTGCTGTCTGCTACAAGGTCTAAGAACTACTTCGTTAAAGGAGTATATAAATAAAAGGAACAGAACCGTTAGGAATAAATTCCCCATTCGAGGGAGAAAAGAATGTGTTGGGAATCTGAGTGTGAGTGTTTGTTTAAATGTGGACTGGTCAAGTTCACAACTTCGATACACACAGGAATATTCTGGAGGGTGGAAAGGAAACCTAACAAGCAAAACACAGAAAACAAGACACTGGACTTTTTACAGTTTTCTTTATTCTTCAGTATTAATGTTGTGTTTACATTGGATAAGGAGATGAGGTTTAATGCACTACCCTTTGCAGGGCTATTTGTAATTTCTTTTGCAATGTTAATAGAGAAAGCAGAAACGACTCAGTGAGAAATGTGTCTCTCTCCCTTCCCCAGATCCCTGTGCAACCACATGTACCAATACCACTGCCTGAGCTGGGAAAATGGATCCATAGTGCATTATGCTCACTTTGTTCCATTTTGTTTTTCAGCCACTGCACCTTCTATTTTCCTCCCCGCTTCATCCCTCTAGAGCTTGGTTTTATTTCCAACCTGACATTTTGTGAGAGCTTTCTGTTACAGTGGAAACCATGCAGTTAAACCAGACATTTAAACTGCAAATATCAGTTCATCATGCTGTGTATATATGAGAAAAGCCAAAAAAGGCAACATTTTTGACAAGAAATAAAAAGGGGTGGGAAGCTATGTGTAATTACTACTTTTTCCCCTGGGAGTGTTGGCTGTGTACAAATACATCACTACTTAGTTTTCCAAAGCGCTTTTCTTTGGTTCTTAATGGCTTTATGTAAAGATTTACATATAAACCCGTGAAGAGCTGGGAAGAAATGAAACAACTGCTTAGATAGTCCTGGCTAAAATATATTTATAAAAATAATAATAATAGTAAAATCTTAGCTCCATAAGTCCTATATTATGCACCATTGAGGGTCCAGGTCATTGTGTATTGAGAATGGGAAGAACCCTGCAGAACAGTCCTTTTGATTATCTAACGTACAGAAAGGTATGAAGAGCTGATCCTAGGGGAGGGTGAACATTTGTGCCTACACAGAATCTACTGTCAGATTTTCAGTGTGGCCACCATTATGTTTCATATCAATGTAAAAAAATTCATTTCTGGATGTGTATTTCTCCTTGACTTAACAGTGTTGCCCAAGGATGGACTAGATTGCCCTGCAAAACCATAACCTGTAGCATGGACCTGTGCTTATTTTGGGTATAGCACAATCAGCGTGAACATTGTTTTTGGGTGGTAGATTACTAGTTGCCTATTTATCTGTGCAATCTTTAGACCTCCTGGATAGACTTAGATGTGTGGGCTGGTGAAACCAACTCTGAGATTGGTAGTAGGTTTAAAGAGTCTTCTTTTTTTTCCCCTATAGACCTGATTCAGACTTTTGTCTGTCATGTTATGTTTGTCTACGTGCTTCCCAGTTTGAGAGGTATGGGACTTGTGTAATTTTAACACATTTAGCCAATTACTTGGTAGCAAATTAGGCTTACTTACCTGTCTTTTAGCTGCCAGGGATCCTTGAACAGAATGAACAAAACACTGCCAGCAAAAATCCCCAACTCAGCTACACTACTGACTGTCTACCAGTCTTCTGCTGTGATAAAAATATTTGCTAACAACTTTGCTACTTAATTCTCAGATTTCTCCCAGATTCTTCAAGAAATGTCAGATAAACCTGATAACTTAATGCCTTTGATTTATTGATTTGTTCCACTCTATTCTCTCTTGAGTCTTCAATCCATGACCTCTCCTTCTCTTTGTTATTTGAAAAGTGTGAGTCTCTCATTTAGATGCCATTCAGACACCATCTCTGGTGAAGACTGATGTAAATGAATCGTTTAGATTCTTGTCATTGTCCTTACTGTCTTTAGTTGTTCCCTGTACTTACCATTTGAGGTGGCCTACTGGTTCTCTCCAGCTTTCTGCTGTAGGTGTACTGAGCAAATGTGTATTTTCAGTGTTAACTTCCTACCTATTGCTCTTCAAATTCCCTCTTACCTTCCTCAAAGTCTGTCTTAGCTACTAGATACCTTCCTTTCATCTTTATGAAGTTTTCATTTCCATTCTCTATGAAGATTTCCAGTTTGGTCTGAATAACTTCAGAAATCTCTGATTCAGAATTACTAGCATTTCATCCTTCTCTTTCATTTATGTAAGGGAATCCCAAATTTACGAGCCCCTTCCACTTTTAATCTGAGGATTTCAGAGTTGTCAGTATTTTTTTCTGTTTATTTAGGGCTTCTGATGTTTTCTTTAAGAGAAAAAAGGTGGGTTTCTGTCTTTTTTTTTTTTTTTTTATCTAATGTGAAACATCACCTTATTAGATTTTAAGGGGGGAATTTGTTTTGAAGAAATTCCCTCTTCAAGCTTCCTAAATGCTAACCTTCTCCTAGTGAAGGGATCAGAAATAAAAGCCAACAGAATTCTTGTGTTCTTCTCACTGAGGGTCTTATCTTGACACATCTTGTCCTGTGTTTCCCTTTCCTCTCCACTCCAAAACTCAAGTTCTTGATGTCTTTTTCAGCCCTGTAAGTCCCTTCCAGCACCAGAACCTGAACTGTCTATTTCCCAGCACCTTCTGACCTCCTGCTCTGTTTTGGACATAATTACTGTTTCAAATAATCTGTTAGCTGGCACCCAGTTCTGTTTTTGTTTTCATGCTTCTCCCTTTGATGTAACAGGCTTTGCAATTAAAGTTTTGGCCAATGCTCTTACCTGTATTTAATGCCTTATTATAACCCACTAATATGTCTCCATGATTTCTCACTGTTGTCAGAGCATACACCAAAAATATTTGGCTATAATTTCCCTCCTATCACTTTCTGGCTAAGGATCATCCGCCATTTCCCATCTACTTTTTGAAAATGACTTTGTTTTTCCTGAATAGTCCTCAGAATCGAACAGATATATATTTTTTTTCCAAGTCCTACTTTCAGTAATTCCTTCCAGCCTTGCTGTTTTCCTATATGAGCAATCTGGTTCCACTTAATATGTGTGATTTTTATTGTATTTGTAATCATCATCTTGGACTCAGTGACACAAAGGAATTAGCAGCATACCTGTAGTTCCACCACTCTCGTTAGACTGAAAATTGGATATGCTCATGTTTGTTCTTAAGCACTGAATTTTTACCCGGTAGGTTTCATGTGGTTTGTGTGTGAATCATAAACTGCATTTTCCTTATACTGTGACAAGTGGAGGCACTTTGTAGTGCTATTTGCAGTACTTACTGCAGCAAAGTAAGCCTTGTGTTAGGAAAAAAAGACAAAAAAACCTTGTCAGGACTGTAGCTACTTTTTCTCTCTGCAGGGGAAAATTAAGGCCCTGGCACAGCTGAGCAGTTTTATGAATGCCCTGCACAAAACACATCGCACATTATTTTCTGGTAGGTGTAATCGTACATCGTCCAATTAAATATGAAAAATACATTTTTTATGTTCTCATTTTTACATGCAATTCTATCCAGAAGATAATGCATTTCCTTCTGTATCTTGCCAGTTTCCCCCATTACTTCAAGCTGCCTAATAGCCCCATCTGTTTTTGGCTGAGAAAGATTAATGACCAATAGTGCAGGGAGCCCTGGCAAATCAGCAGAGATATTACTCTTAGGCATTGCACAAGACATTCCGTGCTGCTCTGCCAGACATTGTATGGGTGTTCATCAGGTTTGAGTGCAGCAACAGGAGAACACAGCAAGCTCAGCAAATAGGGTGAGCATCATTATTTATGAATTTCAGCAAGGTCTGATACATTAGAAGGTAGGAGTGCGCAAAAAAAGTATCTTTGTTAGCTAAAAACCAATTTGAATTTAGGAAAAGAAAGCAGCAAAGTTTCTGAAACTCCACTGAATGAGACTGAAACAAAGTCACTTGTAGACCATGACAGTCAATAACCTTCCCTTTCAGCACTGAAAGTGCAGAAGCATTGACAGGTAAATGAAGTAATTTTTATGGTAGTCATTCAGAATGCACATTTTGACTGTATGTTTGCAGCCAACCACTTTGGTGAACTGCTAAATGTTTAAAGAGTGTTATTCTTGTTCTCTGTATAAATTTAATTTTAAAAAAGCTGCTGGCTGTGCACAGCCAGTCAGGAATCAGAAAAGGCTTACAAATATGGATTTAGAAATACCTTGCTTTGATAGGAACTTGTTTTCCTCTATGGGTATACATTTCCAAGACAAGACACAAAGTCCTCAAGAATTTCAAAAGAAGCTTTTCTACAGTCAGCTGGATGGAATGTATTCCTCTTACAAATACTGGGAATTTAGAGTTTGCTTGCTCTGCAGAGTGGAGTTATTGCACTCAGCTGAAAAAAAGACTCTAGGAATTAGAAAAACAGCTAAATATTTGTTCACGTAGTGTATCACATGGATTTATATATCCAGACATATTAGTAGTTACTGTAATGGAGAATTAGCTCGTTGATAATGTCAGGATGTAAAAGGTCATATCAAAATGTCCTAAATTTCTGCAGAATGTATTTGTGAGAAGCACTGTGCAGGTGACAAAGGCCTCATTTGAGCTCTATGGTGTATTGCCATGAGACACAAGATTTCAATCCAAAAGAAATAGTTCTGGCTTGGGGCTAGTTCTCCAGTCAGACATGTAGACACTACCCTCACAATATATATTCAAGAAGAGGTCTCCAAGCGCTAGACCAAGTAACTCAAGCCAAGCTAGTTCTATTCCTCAGTGTTATGGCAAAATATTTCTTAGACACATACATTATCTAAATTAACCATTTTATAAGATTCCTGCTAAGGCTGAAGGATCAGCCATGTGAAAAGATACGGTATGTGAAAATTAAAATTCCGGTTGATGCTGGAACTAGTGCTTGGCTCATACGACTTATTTCTGTTTTCTGATACGTACAGATTAGGACATAGTCCCTACACGATCATTTGCTGGGTATTTTAGAGGACTCATCTATCATTCTGTGCACAGAGTGGATGGTACTCAGGGAGTGAAGCATCTGGGTGATACTTCTTTTTACTTTTGCTCTCACTGAGCTTTTCATAATATGAGAGCTGCCTTGATTCTGAGCAAAGCCAGACATTTTTTTAACTTTTTTTTTTTTTTTCCTGAGAGATAGGTTTAAACTGTGATTTAGGAAAATCAATTATCCCCCATGCCCTCAGGCTTTCTGAGCAGAATGCCTGCAGTTCTGTTCTATGGGCTTTTCTAGCGTGGAGGAATCCCACGGAGCTGATGGAAATTACACACTCGGAAGCCATGCAGCACTCAGCCCCAAGCCTATGAATGCTAACAGCTGAGCATGCAAGAGTGATGAATCCCAGCTCTGCCTGAGCCCCCAGCGTGTCTGCTCCCACTCAGGGAGCACTGAAGGCTATTGGCACGGTTTGTCAGGGAAGCAGAGAAGAAGAGATGGAGTAAATAACTCGGAGGAGTACTTTATGCAGCCAAATTTCCAGAGGAATGAGAGAGGCAAAAGCATTCTGGGCTCTCTCAGAAGGGCTTTTTGTAAAATTGTTTGTGGGTTGAACTCATGGCATTTCTTCCCAAATGCTGGTCGTTGTGGTCCAACTGTAGTACATTCTGTGGGCTGTAAAATTCGTGGAAGTCTGCACTGAGATTAAACTCAGCTAAAAGATATTTAATTTGTTTCAATTCTTTGTATTCCCACGTTGCTCCTGATGGAAAGGAAAAGTTAAAAAAAAAAACAACAAAAAAACAAGATAATAGCAGCTGGGTAACAGTAGGAGTCTGATTATTCAACCTTTGTAAAATGGTCTGCACCTTAAGTCAGCACTGCGGTCTATGGTTTGGGCAAAGCTGGCTTTCACGAGGTTTGTAGAGTTTTGTCTTTTGATCTGCCTGTGGATCTGTTGTTCCAGCAGCGCTCTCCAGCGATGCTGTGAGGAAAGGAAAAACCATCCATTGCTGATTGATCTGTGAACTCTTCATCCAGTCGGAACTAAACACCAGCAGCAGGGAGGACAGCACCGCTGGCTGCTTTGAGTTTTTTGAGAGGGCAATAGTGAGTTACAAATTAAGTTTATTATTCCAATAGACTTCGTGGAGCTTTTCTACATTTTAGATGTGTGCTCACAGGGAGTGACTTAGGCCCCGTGAGTTTAGGTACGGGTGGGGAGAATGAAATTAGAAGTGTATATATTTTCCCTCAACATCTTGCCCTGCACTTACTAATTATATTAGCAGCAATTAATCCAGCTGGCTTGAGACTCAGCATTCAAGCTGAGCAGTAAGCTTCTGCTGTGTTGATAAGAGAATAGACATATCAGGAATGAAATGATGCTTTCTGTCCATAGCATTAATGAATATTGCTGTAATTATTCATATGGCCAAATCAGCCACGGATTATTAATATCCTATCTATGGGTCATGGATAGTTTACATCTTTTACTTTCTTCTATTAGCGTTTATTCAAAGTACAGCAAAGGCAATCCAAAAAAAACAATGCTTTCTGTATGGACACATGAGGATTAATACTCATGGAGATGCATGATAGGTGCAAGATATCCATCAGACTTTGTAATCAAAGTGGAAAACAGACACAGTCTTCTCCTTCCTCACACATACTATAGCAAAATAAGTGTATGCAATGAAAGTAACTCCCTAAATGGGTCCGCCTAAGATCCAAATAATTTATAACTTTTGTTGCTGTCATTTCCATTTTCATACATAGGTTGCCAAACTTTATTTTCTCAAGCTGATACGTCTCCTGCATCAGACCTGCAAATATTACAGTATGTTCTAGGGCACAGAATAGGAATTGTTGAGAAGTATGTAATCACTTCTTTAGTATAGAGGTGCCCTTTCTGTAGCCTCAGGGATTATTCTTTGCTTTGTATTATCAAAGGTTTCATTTCTGTTGTCTTCTAGGTATGAAAGACCACTGGCTTGTGCTGTCCCCCTGCATAAGTCAGTTACCAATACTCCATAGCATGGCACTTGGGTCTCCACATGAATTTGCTCTGCAGCTTTTTCCCGTTTTAATTTTCAGGTCTAAGCCTAAGAGGAGAAGCAGCAAGGTGTAGCTACAAGGATGGAATCACTGTGTCTTGCATTATTTTTTGATACATAAACGTCTTTCAAACTTTCCCATACCCTAAGCTATATACCTTCCAGAAAAGTGTTCTGAAAGTGTCACTGTGGATTATCCAATTGGGTTTAAATCATCAGCATGTACAAGAAGTTTGCACAAGTTTCCATAATGTGCAAACTTGCTACAAATTCTGTTGAAGTCTATTTCAGAAGTCTTCAGACATCCTGTTTGTAGAGTTTTCCTGCATTCCTGTCCTGCATTCTCAATATCCTGTACCTCCAAATCCACACTTACGCAACTTTAAGGTGTTGGCAGGTACTTTGAAGACAGCGTAGATACTTATAATGAAGGTGAGATCTAGCTATATCTGTTAGATAGGGGAAAAGCATCATTCCACTGTTGGCTCCCTTAAACCAGCATGAATTCCCTTAAATAAAACAAACACTTGGGCTGCTGTGGGTAGGGAACAGAGATACTTTTATACAGTTAAGGCCAAAAGGAGATCAGGTTCCTTAGGGCACCTAACCACACTTTGGTAGCAATGGGTAACATGGTAATGGTGACTGTGTGGCTCTGGAAGAAACAAAAACTTTAGAAGGTTTGACAATTGTCATTTGATTTTGCTTTTCCTACACAGTGGAATTGCTTTTCACAGAGCCATCTCCCAGCAGCTTATTTTGCAATGGAAAAAATCACATACATCATAATTCTACAAACATTCCTTTTCCTTCCAATTTCACTATAGGTCACATTGGTACAATTTGCTCTGTTTCTCCACCCTACACCAGAAAACATCACAGAACCTGAATAAAGGCAGCACTGAAATGATCTAAATATCTTGTAAGTCCAGAATCCCATGCTTTTGGGTGTCCAGCAGGAAGCCTTCAGGCCCGGATTCATCCCATAGAACAACTTGGCAGCTGTCTGAGAGCTGGGATGTTGGAGCTGTCCCCTTTGTTTCCTTTGGTAATTGATGGAATGACCAGGACTTTTCCAGAGAACTTTTATACTTGCCTAAGCATTAAATCACTCCTCTGCTCACTGATTTGCCATCCCTGGAGGTGTTCCAGAACCATGTGGATGTGGCACTGAGGGAGATGGTCAGTGGGCATAGTGGGGATGGGCTGATGGTTGGACCAGGTGATCTTAGAGGTTTTTTCCAACCTTAATTATTCTGTGATTCTTTGACGAGCAGAAAAGGCTTCAGTGCTGATGGTTCCCCATGCGGGTCTCTCAGGCATGCACCTGCCTGAAGCAACATGGCACAAATCTGGGCCAGTGAACTCCAGTTTTAGAGCTGCCACCTCCTCATCTAAGATTGCAGGTGTCAAAATACCCTGGAAACTGAGCAGTAAGTGCTACAAGGCTGTAAACTCAGTATTAACTGACAATCTTGAAAACAACAATCTAAGTGATGGAAAACGTGTGGGAGGATCAGTCTTGGGAGGAGGGTGATGTGTGGACTCCAGAGACTGTGATACACATTGTGACAGGCACCTCATGCTAACAGCCAGGAAAATACTCATTTTCAGCACAAAGCTGCAAGCTTCATAATGACGATTAAAATATCACCCGTGGTCTGGTTGTGCAGTGTCTGTTGCACTGTATTGCTGCTGTGTAACTGCTGCTGGCTGGTGTCTGCCTGCACTTTTCCTAAAGTACAAGTAGGGAATCCATAGGAGAGAAGAAAAAGAAATTCTCCCTTCCCTCTGTGTTTCTTCCTAAGGATCAAACCTCACTCCTGGTCCATCATGACCAAGGTAATTTTACATTCTCCAGGGGAAAATCGGGCCGTTGTGACCTTTAAGGTGAACTATGCACAAAACAAAGCTTGTCACTTGCTAGCAAGGCTTGAGCTGGAGGGGTTTGTATCTTCACATCACCACCCTGTCAGTGCATTACCTGACTACCTAGACCTCTGCTTGAACTAATAGCAAAACCTTTTGTTTCCCTCCCAGGTTGGGGAAAGGTCCTTGAATAACATTTCAGGAAAGAAAAAAAGAAAAATAAAAAATGCATATTTTTTTTCCTTCTGCTGCCCCATCTACCCCCAGGTTTACACGGAGGCAACTTGCCTTCAACGCAGACCTCTTAGCTGACATGTTTGCTTCAGTCCATGTGTAAGTTTTCTAGGTGACAATTCTATCGAGGAAAGTGCTGTTTAGATTGTGTGTGCAAAATCAATGGCTTGTAAATATATTAAAAAGAAAAAAAGAAAAAAGAGAAAAAAAGGAAAAGGTTAATTTTCAGTTGTGCAATAAAATTGTGAAATAATCCTCTCCATTCCTTCCCGGTGTCTGACTCAACATGTGCTGGTTTCAGGAGCTGTTGTTTCTTCTGATGGAAACAGAAAGCAGAAAAGCAGAAAGGTTGTGGATTGTTCACTTTTCATCTCTGAGCCTTTTATTACTTTTAATTCACTTTATCATTGCCTTTAATCTGGTTTATGCCTCCAACTGTGGTTCAATCAGACGCATTAGCACAAGGCTGTTCCAGCTGAAGACAGGTGAGTCCTTATCTGCTCCGCGTTAATCCCAGGGTTATCTGCTTTTCTTGAGCTTGACCTGCTGGCTGTTGGCAGGAATCAAAGATAAGACTTTGGTAATCAAAGTAATCAAAGACTTCGGCATATGGGAGAAGTTGTTCACTTCATGCTTAATTATGACAAGAGTCAGATGGATCCCCTTCAGTGAACATCATTTCACCAACACCACGGAAGCCAACCCAGCCCGCCGGTTAGTATTGCAAATGCTTTATCCGCTGGGAGGAAGGGTGGATTTTCCATTATATGCAAGTCCTTCTCTTGGCAATATAAAACACTAGGTAAAAAACAGAAGCATCCACTTTTCTTTTAATTCACCCTTGCTGATAGATGGCTAATAAGTTTTTCAGGTGCTCTGAGCTGCTGCTGCACCTCTCGTAATCTCACTTCCAGCACTTACATTGCCACATCTTTCAGTACTTCCAAGTGAAACCCTAAGCAAACAGTTCCCTCATTCCCTCCTTGCTACTTCATGGCCTGAGGCTTCTCTACAGAAGAGTTTCATTACAAAGAAAGCAGAGGAGGGCAGGAGTGGGAAGACAGGTCAGTTGCATAATTCTTTGTGTGTGCTTGCTTTTTTTGAAGCCAAACTTTTAAAGTAGCATCTACTAAAGAGTGCACTTGTCAGCACAGAATTTGCATCTGTAGGGACATCATAAAGAATGGCCTGTCCCTAGATGTAGAGTATAGAGACTCTCTGAATGATTCAACAGAACGTGGGCAGAGATTGGCGTAAGTTGGAAAGCTGACTGAATTGCTCTTCCCACCCCCACCCCGATGACTACAGAATCAAATAGGTTTTGTATGGCACAGGAGCAGACTGGGATACCAAGAAGACTTAGACTGAGAGCACTGTGGATTCATTACCGGAGGCATAAATACTTGGAAAAGTATATATACATATAAATAGGTAGGGAAAAAAAAAAAAAAAGAAAGAAAGAAAAGAAAGGAAGATGAAAGCCTGGAAATATTCAAATAGGGGTTTTATAAGCTGAACTCTGCAGTCACTGGAGACTAAAAGAAAAGCTGCAGGTGGAACTCCCTTAAATTCCCTGACTTTGCAGCGGGGCAAAGCTGGCTTGCATTGGGAAATGAATGACTGAGCAGGTGTAAGAAGTGAATGGCATTAACTGTGTAAATAGCAGCTGATTTTCAATAATCAGGCTCCCAGAAGGGATCCTCTGCCTTTGCCATTTCTACATATATCACCCACAACCATTCTTACCCATCCACCTCTGAAAAACCAGTAATAAGAAAGAGAACTTCCTTTAGGGTTTTTGACAAATATTAATGCTGTAGGGCATATAGATTGCTGTATTCTTACTTTGGGGTCAGAAGCTAGGTTTCTTCAAAAGGAAGCAAGCTGAGATCCTGGGACTAAAGTACTGATGAAGCATTACTCAGCCCCACACCATCCAGGCTCTTTGCATGACTCCCAATGACCTGTGTTTAACCACAGCTACTTTTGAGCTGCCAGGGACCGGATGGTATGGGCAGACATGGGATGTACGTGTGTTTGCTAACCCATGGTACACTATCCAGCTCAAGAGCCATGTGTTGTTACTGGGGTGTCAGTGGGAGTTCTGCCATGGATTTAGCCACTTAAATGGCTTCAGAGATAATCTCTCTCCCCTAGTTAGCCACTCCAGTTTCTGTTTCCTATTTCCACAGATCAAAATTGGTTACTCTGTCTTCACCTCCCTATGTACTAAAAGTGATTAGTCTACTATTTCCCTTTTATCCCCTCTCCCAAATCATACCTCACAAACATCTCTTACATGATAGCAAGGTGTCTATAAGGCATTAAGTGGCCGTGGGGAGAAAGTCAAAATTGAATTCACAAGGCCAAAAGTTGGATTTCATGGTTTAAGCCCTGGAGGATTTTGGAAACTCCAGTCCTGGTAAGTTTGTATTTGAACATAAAAAAAAGAGAAAGATACATCTCTTCAGAGAAAAGCCATACTGGGGTGGCAGTTATTCTTCCTCCCATTACTGACTGCGTTAAACCCATAGCATCAGCTGGTCACTGAATACCCTCTGTACGTCAGGAGAGAAACAGGTTTTTGCTGACACTGAAGCCCAGTTTGGCTCCAGAGCTGGCAGCTACCTCAGGTGGTGAATGGCAGCAGTTTTTCTGAGCTTCTCTTCCAGGCTCTTTGCTGATGCAGCATCTTCATTTATGCTGGGTTCTGATTTTGAAGGTTAATTTTGCAAATATAAGTACTGTACACATTTTTGAAACAAAAGCCAATATTTTGAAGTGGCCACCAGGGAGAAGGATGAACAACTATAATGAGTTCAATTCATCCTCTGCTTCAGGGCATAACAACGCTCTTTAAAAGCAAATGTTCCCCTTTCCTGAACTGCACAGAAAAGTGAGGCATTCATATACAGTTACCTTTCCTTTACTGTGCCCTTGGATTCTTTCCCTTGAGCACTCATGGGTGTCTCTTGCTGAAAGCAGCCCTTTCATGCTGCTTTCTGGGAGCTGCCACCCTGTCAGCCTCACTGCTGCTCCCACAGAAGCCCGGTCTTCAGTCTTCCATCCCTCTGCATTCTTCACCTATGCAGTGGCCCTTCAGGCAGTGAGGCTGTGTGCTCTCATACAGGTAAGCTGAAAGCCTGCAGAGCACAGGTCATTCCTAGTACTGAGAAAATTGCTGTGGAAAATTCCTGCTTGTTCTGGCCATGCCACTGCCCTCACAGAGGTTGAAGAGGCAGAGTCATCACCAACTCTGAAGGTGTTTAAGGAAAGGGCAGGGGTGGTACTTTGGGACATGGTTAGCAGGTGTTAAGAAAACCAGAAATGCTAAGTCACAGCCTGAAGTAGTGATTGAGCACCTGGTGGGAAGGCAAGACCAACCCAGGGGAGCTCATGTGCGTGCAATTAACCTGAGTGACTGTAAGGGGTGGAGCTAAGATTCATCCCTTCCCAAACCTCATGGTACTGGAGGCAAGGGTATCTTACTGGAGTTCCCTGTGTACCTGAGGTCCTGCTAAGGTAAGTAACTTCTTTCTTTTATTTCTGTGCCCGCAGATGTTCTATCTGAGTAAGTCCTTACTTGCTGCAGATTAGGATCTTGCTACTCTGCTGTCACTGTTGTGTTTTCCATCATGTTACACTGGACAGTACTGGTAATAGTTGGATAGTTGGACTAGATGATCTTAGAGGTCTTTTCTATCCTTAATTATTTCATGATGTTTTGCACAGTGTTGTTCAGAACTGCTGCAAGCCTGCCAAGACCGTGTGAAGTCTGAGGTTATTTCAGTGAAGCCTGGTGGTTTCGTACAGGTTACTTTAGGAGCAGAAACACAATCCCACGTCCCTGCTTGCTTACCTAGTAAAGGGTGTGTTCACCTGTACCCGTTACCATGATGTCAATGTGTTTTTGCTTTCTAATATAGTGGGGGTGTTTGGTACTGCACATCAAAGCTGTTCTTGGACGAGAGCTTTTCTCTCCAAAGGGAATCACCTTGCTATGGGGATGTCTGCCTACATGTGGCCAGAGTTAATTTTGTTGTCTTCCACCTGCAGAGAAGATAGATTTATTCTGTGCAATGGAAACAATCTGCTGGTTCTGCTCATTCCAGTTAAGCACGAGGCACAGAATCTTAACTTTAAGTGCCCCTCAAAATAACAACAGGATGTTTAATTTTCAGCTGGAGCCTGTAAAAGTCCTTCTGCTGCACTACTACACATAGCCCTAAGAGCTCAAGCAGAACATAGCATAGGCACAGAGCTGATCTGCCCTCCCAGACACAGCATGGAACTGGCCCCTGAGCTGGGTGAATGCTTCCTCCCTTCTCTGGTTGTCAGGGAGGACAGAAGTCATGAGCCAGGGGCTGCCTTTAAGCTCAGTATCTTGAGTTTGATGGTTATTTATTGCACCTGAATCTTTGTGAAATGTTTGTTTCATGAGACACAGATTTAAATTGGATGGTTCATTGATTTGATTAAGAAAAGCGATTAGTGTGGCAGTGAAAACTTGTTAGTCAAAGATTTTTAACCCAGCTGTTCCTGTGATGGGGGAGGGAAGCAGATCAGATGGGATTTTACTGCTGATTCCAGTACTGAATGTGGTTTGCTTTACAAGCTGTCACAAAGCTAAAGGCAAGGGAGCCAGAGCATTTTGTTATTGAAAAGGAAAATATTGCCATCTCTGCTGCATCTCTGCTAGATTAGAAGACAACGGTGTAGGGCTGTATGTGTGCTTCTAGTGACACCAGGTGAGAAAATATGTGAGTGGATCCTTTCTTCTGGGGCACTGCTGCCATGCAGTTTGCTGGTTCTGAGGGAGCAGCATTCTGCTGGCAGTTCTGTGGGGCTGGTTTTCATAGATCAATGAGAGGTCTCTGTAGGTCCCTTTGTTTCTGTTCTTCTCCCAGCTGGGGAGTTCAGGATCAAGGTGATGAAGTTGTAGCTAGATGCCCTGCACTGCAAGCAGCAGTACTTGGTGTTCCACAGATGTCCAGCCCTTGTGGTATGAATGCTGTAGAAAAGGTGATTTACAAAGCATTTTAATACTGAGTTCTCTGAAGTAGGTTGAGGTTAATCAGCTTGTCAGTGTGGCAGTAACTCCTAAAAATAAATAAATAAAATACAGCTAAAATGCCTCCGTTATATTAAAATCCATATTAGACACTGATGTTCAGGTTGGCTGGAAGGAACAACTCTTCTACCTGAGGACTGTCAAGCAAAGGCATAGGTTGCTCAGAGAGGCTGTGTAGCTTCCACCCTTTGAGGTTCTGAAGACACAACTGATTTGAGCCTCAAGAAACCCTGTCTGACCTGAGAGCTGTCCCTGCTTTGAATAGAAGATCACTTTCTGTTCAATGGATCCAATGAAGTAGTGTTCTATTTGGTTAGTTCCTCATTTCTGTGGCTGTGCCCACCATCAGCTCAGTCCCAGCATATTCTGGGAGCTCTGCATGCTTGGGTGCTCTCCTGTGCACCAGCCCTTCTGCTCTCATCTCTCTTAACTACACTCTGCTCTTGCCACTATGTAAACCATGTACTGCTGTGAACTGAAGTTATGGTCACAGGCAGAAAGCTTTTTTGTGACATTTAATACATGAAATTTCCTGCAACAATTCCAAACTTGACTGCTTTTCTGCTAGAAACAAGTGATGGGGGAAGTAACAACCCACCAGAAAGATGCATGGCTGCAGTTACAAGGGGGGGTCTACTGGTGCCCACCTGTTCCCTGGGCTCTGTTGCTCTAGGCTGCAGTTTTGCTCGGCATCTCTGACAGCATTAATGATGTCAGGTTGCAGAGTCCATTGCCATAGGCTTAACCAGGCATGCTCTAAAAATACCGAGAAATCATGCAGCACAAATCTGCTTATCGTTTACCTGCCTTAGAGCTGAGAGCCAGGGGAAAATAGCTCAGGCTATTGTGTATAGCAAGTGATTCAGGAAAGTCAATTGCACAGGCTGCAAGATTGACAAGTAAATATATTTCTGAAAAGTGCCTACACAGAACTGGTTGGGGAGGCACAGTTCACTGTTTTCAGGCAATGTGGGGATGCAGGCTGGCAACTGGGGCCACCTTGATTGTGTCTGCAGTCAAAGGGGGATGTGTATGTGAGCTGGCATTGCCATCTGCTGGCTGCCGCTCCAGGTGGGTGCTGTTGGGTGTCAGGGTATTTCAAGACCTTGCCATGCTTATTCCTGCAGTCATCACTATTTCTCCTTCCCTCTGCATGGCGCTGAGACCACTGGAGGTCCTGCTTTCTTGCTTCCTTGGGGGTGACTGGGCAGGGCTCAGCTGTGCTCTTCTGTTTCATACTTTGTTCTGCTGATTGGTTTTCATTTATCCTGTGCATGCAGTTTTGGCTCTTTTTTCTTCTCTAGCTTGATACAGTTGTTATTGCATCTGTATTTGGAATGTCATTGCCCACTGTGCTAGGAACTGGGTGGAATGGATAGCTACTGTGGTTTTAATGAGTTAGCTAGCAAATGTTAACAATTGCAGGGTAGAAGTCTCAATAAGCAGCGCGAGATCCTTTCTGAGAGAGTCAGAAGCTGAAAAAGCCTTGTCTCTGTTTTGCTAGCATTCAGTTTGCTGGTTAACGATGCTCCTTCTGCTGCTCTTGTCTAAGTTTCTGGGGCACTATTCCTTGCTGGGAACAGGCCCGTAGCTTTTAGCAGTGTTGCATTAAAAAGAAGAACCAAGCTTGTAGCCCTAAGCAACTTGACTGCTCTCCCAGTACTACATTGCACACACTGTTATTTGGCAATCTTGCCCTTGGAAAAATGGTATATTTCCATGTATTTCCAGGAGAATGTGAATCTCTCAAACAAGAGAGGAGAAAAGGGAATTTAAAACCTAACTTCAGGGGTGCATGATGGAAACTGAGAAGTTTTTTTATGAATTGCTCCCACATCACAGGGCAGAAATAGTCAAACTGTCATTGGGGACTGAATTATTTTTCCCCCCTTTAGCTGGCACCATGTTTTCCATCAAGTGGATTCAAACTACTGTCTGCTGCATTGTACACACACACACACACAAATTTAGAGCAAATCAAACTAAGGGAGAACACAGAGGAAAGGCTGGTGGGAAGTTATCTCCTGCCATAACAGCAACTTGCGTATAGGGCTAAGCTCTACTGGCTATGATCTTCCTTCTATGATTTGATATGCCTTCAGCAGCGGGGTTTGAGCTTGATGATACTTGAGGTCCCTTCCAATCAAGCCATTCTATGATATGGCATCCAAAATCTCCCCAATGAATCTTTGTGGACAATTCTGACTACAAAAGTAACCAAGCATTGGATGAAAGTAACCATGAAAAAAGAGTGGTCGTCACTTTCACATCAGATGCAACCATCATGTGTGGGTATTTAACAGTGCTCAGCTCCTGGTGGGTCTTGTGGTAATAGGCATTATCAGTGACACCAAAATATATGCATGGATAGTGGCAGCCTACAAAATCTGGACAAGAAGTAAAAACCTAGGAGAAGAGCAAGGCACAAAAAAAAGCTAAAAAATGTCAGAAGACATTACTGGCTAAGCACTGTGAAGGATGCTCAGTAGGGAAGGAAGTCCTGCAGGTGATGCTACCTGGGTCTGAGGACCTAGATCTAATCCGTATGTACCCTATAGTCAGATAAACCGTATCAGCACAGTTCAGGGTAGTGGAGCTGGACAGAGATGGGGACAAAACTGCTGTTAGATACCTCACATGTAGGGGAGTATCATGAAGTGGAGCACAACTCAGTCACCTTAATGAGCATCTGCATCTGTCAGTCATAAGGGAAATCCTACAAAGAGAGGCACAATCATGATACACTTGTCATCAGATTTTAAAGTGATTGCATGTTACCTGATACAACAATATATTCTTGTGACAACTGCTTCAGTCCATTTATGCTCCCAGTGATGGACCATAAATTTGTGTCATGAAGTACAGCCTACTACGTGGCATTATTCATGTGATCATATTGTTCCTTGGTCACTTACATCCTGCTCCTGACAGCTGAGCTAATGTGTCAGTAACTTACTCTCTCTTCATCTTTTCCCCTGAGTACTTGGAACAATATCCTCCACTAGATATAAGCTGCTGGTACTTGGAGATGTAACAGTAACAAAGAACATATAGTATGTTGTCTCAGATTCCCCAAATCAAGCTGTATTGTTCTCAGCCCAACACCTCTCTTTAATGGCTCTGTGTGACATGAATGCTTGGAAAATCAAACAGATCATCCTTATCATGACAGAAGTCAAACAAGATTCAGTGGTTTTCTCTGATCATTTTGTATTCAAGATGATCAGCTCCAAAACCAAAAGCACAGGATGTTAGATCGTACAGAACTGGAGAGGCTGCTGCCCAGAAACTTTGCACTGAAGGGTCACTGGTGGAATGATGCTAATCTAGTCTGAAAACAGCTATTCCTTGTGGAGCAGAAAGTAATTCTGCTGGTGAAATCATGAGCACAATGATTTTATTTATTTATTTATTTGTGTTTATCTGGAACTTTTTCTGCTAATTTCCTGCTGCATTTGAAGTTGGTTTTCATTTTTAACTTCTGCAAAGACAACTGCTTCATTTGGAGGGGCACCCACTTATGATCAGATTTGTTGCTTGCATGCTGAGTGAGGGGGAGAAGGAAGAAAAACCAATTATGATTAATTACAGCCGCTGTTCTGCCACTAGAGACTCCTGGAAAGTATCAGTCACATTCCTGAATCTCTCACAGCAGCTACAGCAGGATTAACAATTGAAGCAAGGTGAAAGTCTGTATCAGGTAGAGAGAAATCTCTGAGGATGCCTTTGAAACGCTCAAAGAAGGTTAAGTAATATACCACTGACTCACTACAGCTGGGGATAAGGTTAACCAGGAGATATTCTTAGCTAAGTACTCCAGAACTGAAAGTGTGCCCCCCTAGGAATGTGTATCTACTTACACTCAAGTGACAGGTGATTTGGGAAGCCAGGTCTGGAGCATGGAGATAGCCAAATGAACCTCAAACCTTCTAAAATATTATGATCCAAAGTGTATGGAGCATGATACTGCATCCACTTCCCTTACACTCAGGTCAGAGGATACTCAGAATATCAAGCCCTTTCAGGGAGTTGTACCCGTTATTGGATGGCAGTTATGTACCTGCCCACCAAGGAGAGTTCTGCACCAAAATGAAGAGGAGATTCCTCAGACAAGGTACCCAGTGAGTTTGCACTGCTGTCACTTGTGTGGTTGAAACAAAGAAAGATCAAGTTTTTTCACTCGAATAGGCTTTGGGCCAGTCAGACTCAAGCTTCTTTGTGTGGAGATAGAAATACTGAGAAAGGAACATGTTGAGAAGGAAGATCATGGTTTATGGACCTGCTGAGATCCAGAAATGTCTTTGTTGAGCTGTGTCTCAGTTTCCTCCTTGTGAGAAAGGAGGCTTGGGCTCAGATCTCTTTATCAGAGTCCCTCCTCCATGTGCTGAGTCACAGGGACAGTGCATCTTTTCAGACCAGGATGTCTCAAGATATTTATATCATTTACATGTAGGGTGTTGGGAATGTTGCTTATGTCTATAGGCATAGAAGTGCAGGTACTTTAAGCAATGATTGAAGGATGTCTTACACAGGTTATTGTGGTAATGCTCCAGGGGAATCTGAGTCAGTCGAGATTCTGAGTGAGTTAATTGAACTAATTCCACTTTGTGCAGGCATCTCAGAGATAATTTTATTATAGAACAGCCAGGTAATATGGTACAATTGACAGAAATTTTACTAATGTTTTGAATAAAAGAGAAGAGTTTTGCAGCTGGTGAAGCTGAAAGGCATATGAGTCTGGAAGTGTAAATATACTTTGTAGTGCTCTCCAGTGACTTTTATGCCTTGAGTAAGTTCAGGTAAGACAGGCTATGAATCTAAACTACAGTTGTTATTCTGGATAATTGTGTGGGTGGCCCAAGGTAATTAATGTTTTGTCTGGGACACAGTCTGATTTCTCAGCCTGCAAATTGTCAGTACTCTTCAGTGCACCGAAGAAGAAATGTCTAATTCTGGATGTGGAAACCTGGTGTTTTTAATTGAGATTCACACTTCATTTATCATATTGGGCTCTGTCTCTCAGTCCTTGGAACGCACATCATTTCAGGAAGCTAAAGGAAAAGTTGTCTTTGGAAGCCATGTTCTTTTGCTCCAAATGCTACAGTTAGCAAAATGTCACTTCTAGAAACACTGTAATTCAAGTTACTGAGTTATATGGGAATATTTCTGTGTATTTGATTTGTTTAAATCTGTCTTTGTACTCATAATCTCAGATCCCAGCACTGCCCTTTCAAAATGCCAAATGCAACAGCTCGAATCATTAGTACGCTTTGAATTCTGTTATTTGGGTTGTGCAATTGTGACTTCTGTCCTTTAGGCGCTTTCATGCTATGTGGGGAGTGGGTGGAAATAATATTTAAAACACCATAGGACAGTTCTAGTGTCATGTACAGTGCTGTAAGTCCAGTGAAACCTAATATATCTATCCCAACCTTAAATGACACAAAGAAAATGTGCTTCAGTGTGAGGAACTTATCATTAACACTGACCTCTGTCTGAAATTTTGTTTCCCTTCAGTATTTCTTATCTACTTTAGTCCCTACACACTCGACTTGGAATTGTATTTCTTCTCTAAGAACTCAACTTTCTCCTTAGTGAGTCCATATGGAAATTCCACAAAGGAGGAAGAGACAGATCTGTGGGGCAGCTTCCTTCCTGTTAGCACAGGCTGCTGCCCAACCATTTGGGGTGCAAAACCTCCCTCTATTGTTTTTTCTCTCTTGTTCTGGATGAATTCTCAGTTCCAACAAAAATTCCAGCAAGTTTGTAGTCAGTCTGACTCTCGTGTGTTTCTACCATTCTTGGCAAGGCAATTGCTTTTTTTATCTAAAAGTATAGGGCTGAGGAAGACAAGGGACATAACTGGTGCTCTAGCAAAGCTAAAGATTAAAGGGTTTTGAGGAAAAGATGAAATGTTTGAAACAGGGAAAGGACAATCAGAAGGGATGGAAGGAGAGGAACAAAAGAAGAGAGAAATGCAGAAGCAATATGAGAGTCCACAAATGGGGAGAGGGAAGGAGAGGAAGAGAAAAAGAAAAAAGAAACACCACTATTATATAGTTAAATTCTAGGAAAAGAAAAAGAAGATGACAACTGGTGGAATTTGTTACTCAATAACACTACCATATATTGTGTTGCTTTCCACTGATGTCACGTACATCAGGATCCATACTTTCAGTGTTTTATTTTTATTGCACACCTTTAAATACTTAATTTCTTATCAACAAGAAACTTTGGGGTACAGGGCTATCTAGGCTTTTGGCCAGCTCCACTCACTTAACTCACAAGGGAGCCTGCCTCCATTGTAAATCTTTTAAATATATACACTGGTGGAAGGAGAGCATCTGCTCTGCAGCAGCCATATATTCTCCTGAAATGACGTCATGATTGCGACGTACCTTGTAATGCATACATAGAAACACAAACTAAGATTTCACCGTTGACCTTAATTTTGGCACTTTCCAGCTTACATATTCTTGAATTTGTATCCTTGATGTTTTACCTTTCCCCTGAAATTATAAATAATACTTTTCATTTCTCTGATGTATTCTGCCCCGGAACTTGATACTGTTCTATAAACAATTTTTTTATTAGGCATGACAGAAGCCTTTTGAAGTAAGTAACTTTTGCCATTATTTCAGCTTTTGAAATGAACGCATGCAGAGATCATGCTTTGCTTAGTCACACAGGATGTCAGTGAATTGGAAGTGACAGTCCCTATCTTCTACATCCTCACCTATCATTTGACCTTCATTCACACTTCTTTTTTAGATAAAAGTTCTTTTTTAAGATCACAGGACTGCATTTGTGGCTTTCCTATAGAATTCACTTGAAATAGCATCATATGTCATTTGGAGATGTAAGGCCACATCTCATATGCAGTGAGTCTGAACAGAAAGCTTGCTAACCCAGTCATACCCCAGTCAGCCTGGGGTTCACTGCTAAGGGCCACATGAATACTTGATGAATAATAATATGGACTGGAAAAATATGGATAATGCAGGTGAGGTATTGTGTTAGAGCTATTTTAAGTAATTATAATAGAGCATTACTAAGTTCTTGTTAGCTGACTTTAAATTTGATCTCTTTAATATAGTTTCTTGTTTGTCCTTCAATAAAGGCCTTCTGTGCATTATGGTTCCTTTTGATAGAGCAGTCCCTGTCTGTTGGTCAGCTAATTACCTGTGTTTTCTTCCTGCCCTGTAAACAGACCTCCCCTTGTTGTTATCACAGGTCACACCTCACTTGTTTTCTAGTAGACTGCTTTTTCTTCTGTCAAGCTACAAAGGCCTCTTCTTCCAAAGCAAGAGATAATAAGCATTAGAAACTAGTCCAGACTGTAACTGTATCCTTCAGCTCTGTACAGAAAAAAAATGTAACTAATTGAGAACAAAGTCTTTGCTCTGCCTGTACACACTTGCTTTTCCACTCTGACCTACGGCCTTGTGCCTTAATTTTATTGGTTTTCATTTCCTGAGTGTGTTATCTATGGTACTTCCATCTCTAAATGCCTTCACGGAACTTCTCTCTGAACAGATTCCTTGACTATAGCAAAGAACATAAACTTTCCCTTCCACAGACTGGAGCACTGAGTAATACTGGAACCCACTTGACTTGGTAGTAGCAGAAGCAGCAGCAAAAGCTGCTGGGCTGCAAATCCTGTGGTCAGGTCTAGCATGAATCATAGAAGTATGTCACCTCAGCCCCCAAACAGCAGCAGCTCTGCTCCACTGTTACAAACAGCTTCATGAAAAATGCTCCTCCCTGACACCTCTCCTGAAAGAGACTTTTCCTGACACCCTGTCTCTTCCCCATTCTTTGACTCCTCTTTCATGTGAATTGGACTGATGGATAGCCTGATAATGGAAAGCAGCCTTTGCTGAAATAAGAGGTAGATTAAGGTGTGAAATCTGGTGTCAGGATCATATTTCTATCAGTGTGCTATGAAGCTTCTGACTTTTCTCCATTTGGTGATGAATGGAAGGAGGGGGGAAAAAGAGGGAGTAGGAAGCCCCCCTACTTTCATCAGGGGGAGAATGCTTAGTGTGCAGTAAATTTCTCATATTTCCAACTCATTTTGGAGCACGTTTGCCAAGAGTTTAAGAGTTATAGACCTATAAGTCAAATACCTTGCAAAATAGGTGTCATTATTCTCCCATTTTTCACCTGAGCTTGTAAGTAGGCCACATATATCTTTGACTCACTGCAGCACAGATTTCTTGCATGTTCTGTTCTGTTCCTGTATGTCAATTAAACTCCAGCAGGGAGGTGATATATGAATGTATTTCATCAAAATAATTATGCCTAGAGCCTGGTGATGGTGCTCCAAAAAAAGATGTGTTACAGATACAACATGCCAGGAAGTGGCATCAGAACTTTTTCTGCATGTACCCAGTGGCTCCTACAGGACTGCACTATGACTGCTTCATCTTAGCAGATACATCAGCATTTATCACGTTATACCCATGCCCCAAGCCCCTCCATTGCTCCAGTGCCCAAGTGCTTCATACCACTCCACTTCTCTTGTAGGTGCGCTGGGAATAAGAGAAACTTTCAACCCTATTTTGTGGTGGAAAAACAGAAATTCTGCCAAGCTAATACACTTACACAGGAGATACTTTTTGAGGATTAAAGACTAGAAACGTTCCACTTGACCAAATGGTCGCTTCAGTCTTTTACTGATAATATTTGCATTCAGGAATCCCAGTTCTTTTAAGGCTCATAAGAGCAAGGAAAATTTGCCCTAGATGCAGGAAAATCAGGTTAGAGAGCACTTAAGCAAAATGGACAAATACAGGCTTATACAAACTCTGGTAGACCGGATCATTGTGTTGCTATTCAGAAGAATAGACAATTATTAGACAAGCAGAATAAATGGACTGATATGAGCTTAATGGTATTCAACAAAGGGAGATGAAAAGCCTTAAACCTGAGTAGCAGTAACATCATGTACTAGTATATGCTGGGAGCAGACAGGCTAGAAAGCAGATTGGCAGAAAAGGACCTGTGGGACATGGTGGACAGCAAGCTGACCATGAACCAGCAATAAGTCCTTGAAGCTGAAAAAGCCAACAGCTTCCTTGGCTGCAGTAGGAAGAGCATTGCCAGGAATAGTGATTTTCTCAGCAGTAGCAAGAGACCAGATCTTGGCTCCTCAGTGTGAAGACATGGGCATATTGTAGTTAGGTCCAGGAGTTGGACTCTATGGTCCTTTATGAATCTCTTCCAACTCAGGATATTCTATGAAAATCATTTGGACTCTGGAGCATCTGACATATGGCAAGAGGCTGACAGAGCTGGAATTGTTCAGCTTGGAGAAGAATATGGGAATATTTACAATGTGCAAAATATTTGATGAGAAGACATAAAGCCTACAGAGCCAGATTCTTCTCAGTGGTGCCCAGGGGCAGGGCTTGAAGAAACGGGCACAAACTGAAACAAAGGACAATCCATTTAAACACGGGGGGAGGGGAAGGAACATTTTCATTGTAAGGGAAGTTGAACACTGAAATAGAATGCCCAGAGAGCATGCAGAGTCTTCGCTCTTCAGGATGCTTGAAACCTAACTGAGCAATGTTTATGCTTTAAGCAAACCCATGACATGAGCATCTCCAGAGGTGCCTTTTAACCTGAGCTACTCTGTGGGTCCTGTGAAGCTCACGGAGTGGAACAGGGCTGGGGTTTGGTTGATGATTTCACCCATCAAGTGTTAATGGCAAAGTTATCTTTTTATTAAAACTGCTTTCATTTTCTTAAGGCAGCAGTGTTATCCCTCAGGCTTTGCACTGACTTTGCTTTGCTTTAGGTATATCTTAGGGTTTGGTTTTAGTTGAAAACTTATCTTTGCATATGTTTTCAGTAAGGATGTTCATTACTTTTTTTCTCTACTGTTATGGCTGGTGGGGAAATTTCTACCTTCACTGTCATTGTGCACTTCCCTGAGCTTTGTACCTTCACATAATGCAAAATGCTCGGTCAGGTCTTTTACATGTACACTGGTTTTTAACAGGTTGTGAACTGAATATTAAGCTGGTTGCTGCAGCTCTCTGAGCTATTACCCTGAAACAGCACTACAGTTTTTATTAGGTGCAGTGACTTTTTCAGATGCCTTTTAGCATTTTTCCCCTGCACCGTCCCTCTAAGAGACCTAATGCAGAGGTGAAATGGCTTCATGTCTCAGACACCAAAAAAGGAGTGTCTGTATTATCTCATCTGATAACTTTCATCTAACCAGTAATACCATTTGATTAGTTGATTCAATGTTGTTTACCATGCCTACACTACCCAAAATTAATTGTTACACTGACCAAAGCATTTTAGAAGAAATGGATTAATATCTGTTGTATCGAGAACTCCTTCTCTCTAAATGTCTGCTTCAGGGGAGGTTTAGGTTGGACATTAGGAAGAACTTCTCCGGAAGAGTGATGATGCACTGGCACAGGCTGCCTGGGGAGGTGGTGGAATCCCACCCCAGCTGGAAGTGTTCTGGAACTGTGTGAATTTGGCACTGAGGGATGTTGTTTTGTGGGCAATATTGGTATTAGGTGGATGGTTGGACTAGATGATCTTAGAGGTTTTTTCCAGCGTTAATGATTTTTTCCAAGCTATTATGTCAGTGAGGTT
This sequence comes from Coturnix japonica, assembly GCF_054131305.1. Lineage (NCBI taxonomy): Eukaryota > Metazoa > Chordata > Aves > Galliformes > Phasianidae > Coturnix > Coturnix japonica. The sequence continues at coordinate 50,254,822 of NC_140663.1, read as the reverse complement.
TCTTCGTCTTGGTCTTGAACACTGCTCATAGCCCATCTCAGGATCAGCCCCACTGATTCCTGAATTCCTAAGGAGTAGGAAGAGAAAGGCAGGACAGCCTGGTGATGCATGTTGTCTCCAGAGTCTATGGGAATACCAGTTCCAACTAAGGAAACCTTAGTGATTTTCTCTCTACTGCAAGCTACTGAGGGGAGTCCATGGCACCCCTGCACATGGCTGTCCCACTTCAGGAGGTGTAATACCTGCATCTCTTCAGATGGCCAGGCTTTCATACCAGCTGCATCATTTTTTTCTGCACACAGAGTATGAGGATGCTGGAGAACTTGAATGTAATGAGATGCTTGCCTAGTTGATGCACTGTCAGCAAAAATAGTGCCCCACCAAGCAGCATCTACCTATGCCCTTTCTTTGAGCGGGTGCACCTCTGCTCAGATCGAGTCAATCTTTTGATCTAAAGAGACCATGGAGAAAGAGCGTACATAGGTAATCTGAAGTCACCTTCCAGGACAGGGATGCAGTCAGTGCACAAAGAAAGGTAATGGGACTGGGTTACTGGGTCCGGGTAGCCATGAACAAAGGGATCTGATGGGGAGTCGTTCTCTGAACAAATCTTTGTGTTTACGATGTTCACCTATCCATCCTCTGCTTTACTCTCTGCTGAGCACTGGACACAGTCACAATTCCCCCACTAGCTCCTAATCTACTCCTTACAACTGTAAAAAAATATCTTCAGCATGATGATTAGAAGCTAAGTAGGAATGTCCAGGCAGTGTGTGTGCACACATCTGTGGTGGGAACCTGAACAGGATACTGTTTCTTCTGGCACAGATCTGTATGTTGAAATCTTTCTGTCAGCATACATCTAACGGTGTGCAGGGGCCCCTGGAAGCTGTATTTGATAGTGAGTTATTTGAGTGATTTTGGTAGCACAGAGGAAGGCTGTCAGCACTGATCTTCTCTCCTGCTGTTGAAGGTGATTAAGTACCCATTTAAAATAAATAAATAAACAAATTTGGTTTTGTTTTCTCTTTCAAATGAAGGATTGTGTCTTCTAGTATGGGCCATTCAGCATATTTAAGCTGCAGCAATACAGGGTGCAGTTCACTGTCTGCAGAGAGTAGGTTGTGGAGAGAAGGGAAAATTCCTTCGAGAAGAAATTGTGAAAGGCAATGTGGGATAGGCAGCACAGCAATGACAGTAGGTACCTTGGTGTCAGTGCTGTGTGGCAAGAACAGAAAACCCTCTAGATCTGCATGGAATTTACAGTACAGCTCTTAAAGAGGTAAAAGTCTGCACATCACTGGGGTATCTGGTGAAGCAACATTCCTAACAGTTCAAGCTAGTCATGGTCTCTTTTCATAATTATAAGTCTTGCATCCTGCCCTGGTGAAGATTTCCCTGGGGTAGTGTACTAAAGCAGGGAGAGCTGTGTGCATTGAAAATGTGGCTAGATTTCCTCAAGCAAGATGGTAGGATAGTAACTGAGGCTGTGAATTTGTTAAAATAGAGAGATACAGAACAAACTCCTCTGCAGGGCTGGGTAGAGTGCCAAGGTTATACATGCTGTAGGTACTGCACAAGAACAGTTGTCACTAATGACTGAAGAGGACAATGCAGAGACTTACGTGCCTGTAACCTATCTTCAGCATTAATGCATGCAGATGTTGGCACTAAATTGGAAATGTTCCCAAGAAGGAGCTGACTACTGTCTTGGCACTAACAGCTGATAATTAACAGTATTTCATATCCTTCACCCAACCTAATCCTGACAAAGAGAAACTGATACAATAAGGAAATGATTAGAGAAAGCGGAACTTCAAATACATTAGGAGCTTTATGTGAGTAGAATTAAGAAACTTTTATTAACACTTGTAAAAAGTTCATTAAAATGAGACAGGAGAAAATAACAAGCCAATGTTTTGGGCTTTTTTTCCATTTCCCACTCAAATGAAGATTGTAGTAGGCACTAAAATAAGTCCTTTTTTCCTTTTAAATGTGCCCTCCAGCCTTCTTTTGTTCCTGTACTTCATGAACATTTGCATTAAATTTCCACATTAGTCTTAGTTTTGGTTGATAGTCAGAGCTATTACAGTTATGTATATGGTCACATGCAGTTATTCATTATATGTATATGGCTGGTAAAAAACTTCTTCTAGTAGTTAACAGGAGGTTTTCTTTTAGTATCTCTAGCAAATTAAGTCATCTGAAGAAAAAAATGTAAGTTTTACTGGGGAGGCTAACAGTGAGATGAAAAGATAGATCAAGATTTTGCCTCTTTTTCTTTTAAATGTATCTTGAACCAATAAACTTACCTTTTATCAGGCTCTCAGATAGCAGATTAAATCAGTTCCTGCTATGTTTGACAGAGTAGACCCAGTATTTTGTCACATACAAGCAAAGTAAAGGAGTGTGGTTCAGTACTCCATTGCCAGGCACAGCAAGAGGCACGTGCTTGCGCTGTAATTCAAATGTCCTGGTCATAGTAACGAAATCCATGTTAGTGCTTGAGATGCCCAAATGCTTTTATTTGGGAATTGAGATGTAACCCTGTGCCTCAGACTGAATTAAATCACTTCAGGAGTGAACTTGACAAAGCTGATATGGACATAGAACAAGAACTGATAAATGCCCAAGCCTGCCTGGTTAACACAGCTCTATGATCTCAATGACATTTTCATAGAGGCATAAAATGGCTTAAATTGGAAGGGACCTTAAAGGTCATCTAGTTACAATCACCTGTCGTGGGCAGGGTTGCTACCTTCTAAGTTAGGCTGCCCAGAGACCCCTCTAACCTGGCCTTCAATGGCAGTTTAACTTATGTTAAGCTGGTAATACATTGGTTTTTTTGTATGAACTACCCAACATGCTTTTGGGCCAACATCACAGCAGAGGATAGGTACATACAAGTATGTTTCAGCCAGGCTTTCTCTTTGCCCTCATCTGTGAATGCAATACGAAAAGCAAACCTCTACATGCACAGGAGCTGCCTGTGCCAACATGCAACTTCTAGATCTACCCCATGGAGTGTTTGAACATTAGGATCAAAAATCTGCTGTTAATTACTAGCAGTGTTTCTTGACTTCTTAAGAAAGCCATGATCATCACTAAGATGGAAGAGTCTGAGGACTGCTTAGTTAGACCATGGTATTGTAGAAATGGTTGCCTGAAGTCAAGCTTTTCATGAGGCTTTTGAGCATCTGAAAAGTCTCCTCTATTTTAAAAATAAAAAAATGTAATTAAAAAAAATGAAAAAAAATAGAATATTTAACTTGATGTTTTCAAAAACAAGGCCTCAGCATGAAAAATAAGTGTTGAAATGGCTCTGGTTTGTAAAGCTCTCTTACAGTCTGAGGTGAAAAAATAAATTGAGGTTAACAAGAGACATCAGGAAAGTGGAGAGGCAGGAAATTAAACCTTGTGCTTGCTTGGAGAAAAAAAATAATAGCATTTTGTTTTGTAAAAATGTTTGTCACAATGATTCTAGCAAACATCAGCCACAGATATATTGCTTTACCAGAAAGCTGGCAAGCAACAACAACGAGAACAGATGAGAACAAAGAGATGGAAAAACTGGTGAAAAGCATTCTGCCTTGTATCTGAAGCATTTATAAGGTACCAGCCTGGTATCTAATTATAGGCTGCACAGGAAATAGCAGCTATAGTTAAGGTTTCTTGACATTCTTCTCTAAATGTCCTCCGTTGTTTTCAACTCTCTCATATTGTTTAAGCTGTTGTTTTCCATGGTGGATATCAGTCCTCGGCTGAGCACGTTCCAGACAGGCAGACTTAGCCCAACTACTTTGAATGTTTTGTAAGAAAAAAAAGCAGGGGATACAATCCTGGAACTTCACCCATCTTAGATAAACATCTGCTTTCTTTTTTTATTATTATTATTTTTATTTTGTTTAAATTTAAATGTAAAGTTAGCCCATAAAGCCTTATACTCTTACTGACACACACACAGACAGCTACTGAACCAGCCGTATTTTTGGCCACAACTCAATACTTACTGCAAGAGAGCTCCCACACAGGGCTTGTCAGCAAGCCAAGGTCATGCTATAAACTCCCATGCCATAGCCTAGATTTCTCCAGTCTTTAGTTTGGGCCAAGCTGCTCATATTGGCACATGGGCTCAGCTCACACATTGGCACACATGGGACTTGCTTCCCAATCTGATACTGATCCTGCACCCACTAATCAAAATTATTTTCTTTGCAGTGTTCCTTACAGCCTCTGCTGTGAGGACCTCTCTCACTCAGGGCATGCCAAAATGTATATGCCCCATCAGTCTAACAGTTCATTGATCTTGGAAGGCTTCTTGACATTGCATTTCTTTGTATCCAAACAACTCGAAAACATGTTTCTGGTGCAGTATTTCTTGGGCGGGGGGGAGAAGGGAGATATGTTCATATTTACAGGTGAAAGAATTTCAACCATTTTTATATTCTTTAATCAAACACCTACAGAATGAAAAGAGCCTTTGTAAAGAGGATAAACATTCAGGGAACTGCTTGCTTCTTTTTGTAGAGAGGGACAGAGTAATTCTGGAGGTGGCAAAGTACATGAAATATCAGTGCCACAAAAGGGTAAACCTCTGACAAGGGAAGAGTGACCAAGGACACTCAGAGATGAGGAAAAACAGCTTAACCCTGAGTTGAGTGTCAAACACTTACAAGAAAGCACTTGACAGTTCTTTGGGCTGAAGGTTAGCCATTACTGTCCTTGGATGGTATGAAAACAGCAAAAGTAAACAAGCCTTTATTGTCATTGTCAGCATTTTCAAGGTTACGTATTGTGGAAGAACATGTTTTTTTCTCCTTAAGAGATCTGATATGTAAAATACATACAGCGGCAGAAGGAACAAATGATACTGTTGTGCTGAATGCTCTGGGACTGCAGAAAAATGTTAGTGAAGAAGGAGGGGGAAATAGCAGTAATTTTCAAGTGTTTTGTTGGTGATAGTGGTGTGTTTGTTTGTTTCCCAGCATTATTTAAGGTAGGGTTCTCTTTATTTCATATGGACAACAACCTGATGAAGCACCTTTTTTCCTTGTGATAACTATAGCCCCTCAAAATGTTCCTGAGCCACATCTCACCTCCAGACAATTCCCAGCCCTCATCCCCTCTGCAGGGCACTCAAGCAACACTAGGGGGAAAAAATAAATCATCAGATACCTTTCAGTACTGCCCAGGGTTTAGATCAACTTGCCCACTGGAGGGAACCTAAGAACATGCAAAGAAATACCCAAGTCGGAATTTCCTCTGTCCTTGAGCACAAATTGATTGCTCCTGAGCAGCTATTCAATCCTGGCTGGACAGCATCTGGATAGACTTTTACTTGTGCAAAACTGATGGGCAGCTCTGACCAAAGTGCATCAAAGCTCAGCCAGAACTGCCTGGTTCCCACTGTGTCCCATGAGACGAAATTGTTGTACCCTCCTGGTTCATCTGTGGGGAACTGAGATACAGGGAACTTCTGACCAGAAAGATTCGTTTGTTTGGATACTGCATTTTCATGTCTATTATATATTATTTGGGTTTCAGGTGACTAAGTATTTTTTTTCTTTTCCCAAACAATGAAACTTAAAGCTGCCTTGTGGTATTTCAAAGCACAGCTGTCATTGTCTGGCACATGTAGAAAACAGGGAGGGCATTTTTGCTCAGTTCCATTGCAACTGCAGACTTCTGACAGGATAAAAGTTCTCCTGGGCATCTTTCTAGTCCAAGAGGATTTAGTAATCCATTTATGCCTTTGATTCTTGGAGAGGCCAGTTTTTCTGAGTTATCTTAATGTATATATTTGAAGCAATTTTGGATTATGAATTCTGTAAAAAATAAGAATAATTTTAATAATAATAATAAGAATAACATGCTAGAAAATGCAGTATAAATCAAGCATCCTACCAGCTCTATTAGTAAGCCTGTGCTTCTTTTCCTCAATCTTGCAAAAGCAGAGGCTCAACTGAGGCAAGTAGCAACCTTTACATAAGTTGTTTGATTTCTTCCCTATAGCAAGATGACTTCAGAAATCAGTTATGGCTTCTCTAGGCGATACGTGACATTACAGGTGAGGAGTAAGCATAGCAAAACATAGCATACAAAGCGATCCAGGGTGAATTTAATTTCTCCTGTTTTAATGTCATGACCACACAATGTTATGTGTACATGTAAGATTATTCTGGTATTCTGGTCATTGTATTTCTGCTGCTATTAAATTCTTAGTAAAGCAAGATAATTTGGGCACTGGGTAATCAGTGTCTAGTCCAAAAGTGCTGAGAACTTACTGGCCTTTCCCACAGGACATGTTGGGAAATGGCCCTCACTGTCCTTTGCTGCAAAAAGCTAGCAGTAGTACAAGAGGCAATGGCCTTAATTTGTGCCAGGGAAGATTCAGGTTGGATATTAGGAAAAAATTCTTTTAAGAAAGTGGTGCAACACTGGCATAAGCTGCCCAGGGAGGTGGTGGAATCACCATCCATGGAGATGCTCAAGAAAAGTGTAGATGTTGCACTGAGTGACTTAGTCTAGAGTGGTCACAGGCGTGAGCTAATAGTTGGACTGAACGATCTTAGATGTCCTTTCCAACCTTAATGATTCTAGAATTTCCATTCTACGATTCTATGAAAATCCAAGCAGCTGAGGAAGAAGAGAAGGGATGAAACAGAAGGTGGGGACTATCATTAGGCCTCCTCAAAAAGCAAAATAGAAAATAAAGTGAAGAGAAAGACAAAGGATTGCCTGCAGCAGATCCCCAGGCATTTGTGGCTATATCGGTGATGAGCCAGAAATGTTGTGGCTGTGACATAAATCTTCTTGGAGGCATGGCCAACCCCTCAGTGCTGGGTGCAGAGAAAATCTTTCACCAGTATTGGTTCATCCTGGAGTGCCCCAGTTAGGTCTGCTGCAGTTATCTATTCCCAGGATGGATGTTCCTTCCCTTTTGATTTCACAGCAGTGGGATTCTGCTCCAGATTGCTGATATGAGTAGTGATCTCACAAAGTTCTGATTGCCCCAGCCCACTGACCAGAGATGTTATACGAGGGAAGTCTTTTGGTGGGGTTCTTTCTTCGTCTATCCAAAAATGCAGGGCAAGCCCTTCCAGTAACCTCTCTACAGCTGCCATGGCACATCCACTCAGTTCTTTACAAGAACCCTACAGCCACAGAGCTGTCTCAATGGCTTCTACTAATCAGTGCTTCTTATCAAGAGGATCACTCTGATCCTGCCTTTCCTAGGGCCCACCACTTTTCCTAGCCAAACTTATTTGCCAGCTTCCTCTTGCCTCATTGCAGCCAACCAGAATGTCCCAAAACAACTTTGTTTCTCTCCACTGTTTTCCCTGCCTTTTAGGGATAATAATGTGGTTTATCTAATAGTGACTACATCAAAAATCTTGCTGTAATTGCTATGTATAGGTACTAAGCCAAATGCAGTTCTGGCAAACTTCTATGGAAATTAACGCGGGTGTGCTAAGAATGCATTTGTAACATTTCCTTCATAACTCTGCCAGCAGCCATTGTATGATAAGCTTTGGTACACAGAAAGTGAAACAAAAGGGTATCAGGAAATGACAAAATCCTTTATTAATCTAGGGAACAGGTTATTTTGGGAGAATGCAAAGAACTATGTGCTTCTAAACATTCTACTTCAGTGCATATCCAGAGCAGCCTGATAGTTTTATTCTTTGATGAAACCTTGTGCCATCACTTTTAATTGAGGTCCTTTGGGGTTTTTGTCTTTTATTAATTCCAAGGGATACTTCATCTCTGTCGTAAACAGAGAAAATGTCTGTTAATAATGCTACTTGTACTACTCTCATAGCTCTTCCATAGCTTATTTTCATTTATAGCTCTTATCGTGCTTGGATAAGGATTCAGTGCAATACGTGAGAGATAAGCTAAGGTAAAAAGAGTGGTCCCATTTTCAGAGGCTACCCCCAGCTTCATGCTTCTCTTGGATAATGTGTTGACAGCTGCAGCCAAGCACTTAGGCTTCACTAATATATACTGAAATGTTTTATTTCTAAAAGTTGAGGATTTCCTATTCTTTTGAAAAACCTACTGAGCCCTTGGGCAAGTACTGTGTCACAGATTCTCACTTGTTTGATCACCTTGTTTAGGCTGTGAAAAGTAGTTTTAACTGCAAAGTGCTTGAAGTTTGTAAAACTGTTTGTGATCTGTAGTGTTTTAAGGCCAAAGGGTGACTGATTGCTAGCCTGCAAGTGAAAAGTTAGGTTCATCCGGGCCCAAGTTCTGGGGTACTGGTTTCCTTGCTTTTTAAATGTACCTCAAGAGAAGCGGCCCTTGAAGTTGTTTCCATACCAGGAACAAGCTTATGTCTTCCTTACTTAAAAACCAGTTGCTGCCTAGCATCCCTGATGGATGTGGTGCTGTATTGCTTGGGCAGTCAACCAGCTGAATCACACTGGTGGGATGAGGTGGAGTCAATGTCTGTAGAAGTCCAGGAGGGACTTTTTAAAATATTAACCTTATTTGGGTGTCAGTGATCTTGTTTTAGCAGAAGTTTTGAAGGAGTCTCCAGTGTTGTGAGAAGTTACGTGGCTCTGAGCAAGAACTGTTTTTGTATTCGGAGAGATGAGCATGTAGCTACGGAGGGGCTTTGATCTAAATAAAGTTTCCAGGGAAACTGTCTTGGTGAGTGCTCCCTTAGAGATGAGAGAGCTGAAGCAAACATGGATATGCTTCTGAGAGGTAAGAAAGACTGAGAATACTGTACTACGTGATTTATAATAAATGCTACCCATGGGTTGTTAGCCAAAAGCTTCTGATGGTAGCTTATTACTTCTCTCCAGAGCATCAAAAATATCCTTATATTCACTCTGGGATAGGGATCTGTTTGTATGATCACCGAATAATATAAGTTCTTTAAGTTCACAGCATGCTTATCTCCCAATTACTTTTCCAAGCGCATATGACCAAAGACTGCAAACGTTTAAGCTCTAGGCTAGGTCTACTTCTTAAGTTGCATCAGTGTCTGCTTTCTTGGTTTTTCTGAATAAGGACAGGAATCAAATGTCACAGACCAGATGTCTGTGAAAGGAGAAAACATGGGGAAGCATGGGCCTCAAAAAAATTCCCAGTCTTACTTACGTTTTGCATTAGAAAGCAACAGTGTCAGGATGGAGCTTTTCCTTAAATATTGAGTAATATTAAACAGAATTATATGTAGCTATTGCAGAAACCGCTTCTGTAAATCTTGGCAACGGTGGGTAATGAGAGAATTTGCTAGGCACCGCTAGGTGGTGCCTCCTGATCACTGTTAATGAGGGAAAATAACCTCTCACCGGGAAAACAACCGGCAGGAGGGATGATGGTAGGGATGCATGTAGGCCCAGCCGATCTGCTTGGGGAAAATGTGGGTAAATAATACAGCTGAGTGTGTGGCAGGCAGAGCTGTCTCTCCAAAATCCTGGACAGAAAACCTCTGCAAAAGTACCAGCTCTGCAAATGAAAGCTGCTATATTTCTTTCTAATGCTTTGGAAGCCTTAACCTCTGTTATGTGAGCTCCCCCAAGTAGGAAAAGATACTTAGAGAAAAGGGAGTAGCTTATTATCCCACATAAACCGTACTTTTTTTTCATCATAAAAAGAAATTAAATAGCTTATTTTTGCAGTAAATCCATTCAATTAGACGAAGTGCAGGCTCAGTGATCCTGAGGCCTGTTAGTGATCTGAAGGGTTTATGTTATCCTATTAGTAAGCCAAGTATGGAGTAGAGATGCAGCATGTCTGGGGTTCTTGATGTAGCTTCATTATCTACTTTTTTAACAAGCAAGAATATAGGGGTAACCCCATCTCCTATAAGGAAGAACAATATTTTTGGATCAGTATTTAACTGCATTCTCACTGTAGCTGATTTTAGCTCAGTTCTTGATCTTGTCATATTGCTTTCTATTCCCCTTTTTCTTTCAATCCAGCATGCACCCTTCTGTTATTGTGATCATACTTCTAAGATGTGTGCTTGCTGCTGGGGAATGAAGGCCTTGGTTCCCAGACTTCTTGTTCTCTGCCACTGTATTTCAGTGCTGTTCTTTACGCCAAGGCTGGGAGGGAGGAGAAGCCAGGTCTAGAAACAGGACCTCAGGGGAAGGGTGTGTGCTTTCCTGTGGTACAAATGCAAAGGCAGGAACTTGCTATGTTTAGCTTGGGCTCTTCTTAGTAATAAAACAACTTTCAGAGACTCCAGGTGGATTTTTGAAATCCTTTCCAGAGTACTCTGATACCAATAAAAAGCAGAGTGAAAAATGAAAATACTCTGTAGCATGTTGGGAACAAATAATGTAAGGTCAAAAAATAAGTCCTTGGTAATTAACCCTAAAATTAACAAGTCTGTAAGGCAGTGACTTGTAGCATAGCAATACTGCTAAGTCCCTGAACACCATTATTTCAGTCTGTGCCTACAGATCAAAAAGGATATTGGTGGCAGAAGTCTCAGCGTATTTAGAAAACATTATGAGGTTAACCCAGAAAAATATACATAGCAAAAATCATAAACTTTGTTTATGTGAAAGATGACTGTGATTCTTGTCCTGTAGGAATCTGAAAAGTGGTGAATATTCTGCTAGGTGGCTCTCTAACATAAGAGAAAATCAATGCACAGTGGTTGGCAGCTGAAGTGAGACAAAGTCTGAGAGAAAATTGAATTCAGGTTCCCAGCAGTGAGGCTAATTAGTTAATGAAATGACTAATTGCAGGGAGGACACAAGGACACTGTGTCTTAAATCTTGATTAAAAACCTGAGTTTTTAGGATTCTCTGATGCCCTCAGATGGGTTATAGACTTAATGCAGAAATTTCAACAAATTTTAGGTCTTCTCTCTGTTGAACAAACTCCAGTCTGTGGAATAAAATTACAGATGAATGATAAGGTGAACCATAAAGGAAACCATATCAGCTTATGTTGCTCTGAGAGGCATCTTCCTGGTTTAAAAGGTTCCTGAAGAACTTCTCAGCTGAGCTGCTAGTGCTTCAGAACAGGTCTCTGTCTAAATTGCTCAAAAAGACTTACTGTGTCTCTCCAACCTGTGCTCTATTACTCTCAGTAGTTGAAACTGACAGTGTTTGCAGGAAAACCTGGTGCCTCTGAATATATTGGCTTAGGTTGCTACTCTGAAGAACAGGTTCTGAGAAGAATGGAAGGGGTGACTTAAAATATGCAGTAAGCTTCATTTAACTTGGTTGTGTAATGCTTCCACTGGACAGGGGCCTGTAATTCTTTCAGATGAGCTCTGGAGTCATAAAGAAGAGACTCAATGCCCTGTGTTTTCTAAGAGTCATACCCAAAAAATGGCATCTGCTGAGATATCTGGTCTGAAAACTGCCTCTGGAGGAGCTGAGATTTCCTGGCCCTCCAGCCAAGTAGAAGCAAGTACAAATGCCTGTTGTGATACAGTAACCTTTGTGTTAAATTGATTTTATTGATATTTTTATCTCCTGGAGAAGAATGTCAACACTGACCGTGCACCTGAAATAAAAATTTCATTGCTTCCTCTTATACCTCAACAAGGCTTCTAACACTCAGTATCTCCCAGATAAATTAGGCCTTATCTGCATGTTCCAAGGTGCACTCAGTAGGTTTTCATATTTAAGTCTCCTCCCCAACACGCTTTCCTCATTTAGTTTGAGCAAGCTCTCTTCCAAACCAATTGTAGGCTCCATCCATCTGCAACAACATATCTTTGCAGAGACTCTGCCAGCTCCAAGATATGAATAATGCAGAGGAATAGCTGTGTTGAAGCTGGCTTCATTGTCAGTTTAAGCTTAGCATGAATAATTGAACACATTTTCTTTTCAGGGACAAGAACAGCTGCCATATGAGCTATTTAACCCCTTTTGCCTTCTCACATTTCTCCTTAAACTTGCAAAACCCCCTGTGCTTAGCCATGCCATGTAGGAATGCATAAAACACGTTTGGGGTAGTGTCACAAATAATGTGCTGTGCTTATAATCCAGGCCTAAATGAAGGCTGGTTACAGTGTGTACACTACTTTTGTCCAGCCTTAACTCTTTGGTTGCTGGCCTGCTACTGGACACTACTGGGACATCAATATTAGGATGCTGGGCAGCCAGTAAATGCCTTCACAAAGGTAAACCTTCAGTAAGGAAGAATATAACTAAGAGGTGTCAAGGGTTTAAATATTTAAGCATTTGGTGTAAAAACTATGGAATTAATGGTCTGCCAGTTCAGCCTTCAAGGCTATTAATGACTCCCCCATGAAGCTCGTGCACTTTTAGTCTCATTAGGTGGGGAAGGAAGCCTATGGCTTTTATTTCCCATATATCTTTTGAAAATGGAAAGCGTCACTTTGAAATTGCAGCAGCTGGCTTGCAAAACTGAAGTTGCTGTTAATTGAAGAATTCGATGTTTATGACTGCTCTTGCTCTTTTATTTTATTTTCAGGAAAGAATGTGTAGTTGGTATTCCAATTAGATGTGAGTTCAGTGATGGAAAAAAGTTGAGAGGAGGAGGATTTTTATCTTTTTTCCTGAAGTCTGGTATGGGAATATTTTGAAATCGTGAGAAGAACTTGTGAAATCTTCACTCTGAAGAGAGAATAAATTTATCACAGGATCATATATGTATATGAATATGTATATGAAACATATATATATGTCACTTCTTCAAAATGCTTTCACTCATAATTTTCCAGTTATATTCATTTTTATAAGGTTGTCACAGATGAATGCCTTCATATGCTTTGTATTATAAGTCTCCATAATCTTGGGAGCACACAACACATTATAATGAGCATATCCTATAATGAGATGTGTTTGTGTTCCCTAGCTTTCCTGTTAGAAATCTTGTTTCTTCTGTGTAAGTCCCTCTCTTTGTTCTGATTCTGAATCAAGCAAGCACAACTTTCCTTTTAATGTTTTAATAGCCAGCAACAGCGTGTTGTACCTCCAAGCTAAAGGCTTTGTCCAGAAAGATGTGTGTCACATCATTAGTAAGTGGGTAAGAAAATTCATAAAACAAATATTGGAAATCATTCCTAGTGTTAGTGAAGGAGCTGTTCTGCGTGCTGTATATACTAGCTGAATTATATATATGAAAAGTATGTTTTCACAGTCTTCAGGTAAAGGAGTTGTATAAGAAACTGGCTACTGCAGATCCTTAAGCTGTCTCTGAGAATAAGTTTCTTGAAGGGATCAAAGGAAGCTGGATGTGGTTGTCTTCATCCTTCCATTACTTCTGAAAACATATTTCTTATTTTAGATCCCATGATAAAATTATATGGAATCCCTGGAATTGCTGGTTTATGTCATGGCAATGTAGGCTGTTTGCCATGGTGTTATGCAAAGCAGAAAAACTGACTGCTATGTATCTTGCTGTATGGAGGTTGTTAAAGCTGTAGTGACTCACAACCTGCATGATCCTTGTCTTATGGTACCCTTTGCAATTGCAGGGATTTTTGCCAAAACTTCCTTTCCTTGCATCTGTGAAGTTGGCTCTCATTTCCTCACTTCTACGATGGGTGTACTGCAGTGGTATCATGGCTTTGAGTCTGTGAAGTTTACAGTATAATGTGGGATTTCTTATTTAAACAAATAAGTAAAAATAAAACCACAAAAGCAAACAAACAGACAAACAAACAAAAAAAACCCTCCTGTGCTGAACAAATGTGCGTCAGTTTAAGAACTGTCATCATCAGGAGAGTTTAGGATGATCTGATCTCACTTACAGTTACTGCAGTAAAATACCTCTACACTTTCCATATTTGATGACCTCTGTCTTGCTAGTGGCCTGGCCATGGTCAGTGATGGTACTAATGAGTTGTTTGGTCTTTAATGAGTCTGGGTACAAACAAGGACTGATACATTCAGTTCTACTGAACAGGGCTCTGGTGGGAAGTCCCAACCTCACAGCCTCCTTCCTAGCAGGCTACTCTCCTACTTGGAGAGGAATTTGGAAAAAGCATCACTTTCTCAGCCTTGCTGCAATAGAAAGCTTTTTTTCCCCCAATAACAAAGTACCAAAAATATATCAAACCTGACTGAACCAATAATTAGAAAGCTTTTAGATAAAAAGATAATTACCCACATCTTTTTGTGTACAGACAGCCCTATCCTGATTTCTGAAAGTGGGAAACTAGCAAAACAAAAAGCATGTTAGATGATTGTGATGTTGGCCTCCTCTTCTCCAGACTGGACAGGCTAAGCTTCTTCAATGTCTCTCACAGGACGTGCCTTCCGACCTTTCTACCAGCTTTGTTGCTCTTAGCACCATTTCTGTGCTGTGGGGTCCAGAACCGCACACAGTATTCAAGGTGAGGCTGCACCAACACTAAATACAGTGAGAGAATTGCTTCTTTTAACTGTCTCTCTATGCTGTATCTAATGCACCCCAAGAATGCTGTTTGACCTCTTGGCTGTCAGGGCACACTGCTGGCACACATTATAAATATTAAATAAAGCACACAATGTGTTAATTGCTATGAGGAAAGTTGTTCTCATGGTTGCTTCTTTGTTTTCTTTTAATCTGAGGTTATGCTTTTTTGACATGTCATTCCCTTCCCCCGCCTTCCCCCTCCCCATTTTAGTTTTCAGCTCTAATTTCTATTTCACATATTAAATCTTGCTCAGCTCAGGGGAAGCCATCTGAAAGGTGCTGCTGCTGCAGGTTGTCTGACAATGGATACTCTTCACAGTTCAGTGCTCTCTTTCAATAGCTGGTAAAATCCCAGTAGATCTGACCTAATAAGAATGATCAGGGGTAACAGCTGGCCAGCCACATTCTTCAGCAAGAGAAATTATTGAGCTCTGAACATGATCTTGCAGACAAAACAGTATTAAAGATGTCACACCCATTTTGCACGACTGGAATGTGGTTTGTGCCTGACCTTGGTCATACAGCATATATGAAGGTGTGATCAGAGGTGATGTGGAGAAACTAGAGTTGCCAGAAGGAGACATCACAATTTGGAGGGATAAATCTCTAGTGGTATTTTAAAAGTATTTAAGTCCTCCACAGTCTCTATGATTGGATGAAAACTGTGTTTCCCAGCATATAAACCTTAGTTTTCCTTGGAGTAAGTCTGCTCCTTTTCTTTGCATTCTTCTACCCTGAGCCGCCCACTAGTGAGGAAGTAATGGTGTACAAGGAAATATGTTAATGCAGGGCTTATTAGCCAAGTAAAATAATCTGCTTACAGCTGAGTTTATTCCTGCAAAAGAACATTCTTTCAAGACTTCTGAATGTGATAACTGTGAAACAGTACGTTCTTTGTTCTCTCAAATGAATGGGGGTGAACTATGAGGTAGTGTGGAAAGCAAACTGTGCACTAATGTGGGATACGTCATGAGTATGATTTCTTCCTCAGAGCTGCTTGGTATGAGATATGGGACTCCCACCTGCTGATCCAACCCCTCTACCCCCTGACATGCTCAGTTTCAAGAGTGGAGCCCCTCCATCCTTGTGCTGCATGGACAGACACTTGAAGTATGGACTGCTGTCTAGGAAGGGCTAAATGAGACCTCAGATTCTGAAACCCCTAAGGCTAGACAAAATACTTGTGTTACTTAGTTGGAAATTCTGTTTCTGCAATGGATCCACCATCAGGCCTCTAAGCCCAGACTTGCCATTGAATGAATGTAGTAACTACTCAAACCAATTTTTATTAGATACTTCAGGGAAAGTAATCTGTATCTATCCAAAAGCCAGCTATATATTCTTCAGCTGTACTATGTAGCAGGACTTCAGGTAGCTGGAGGCTGTGTACGCGTGCCTGGGAAACAGGCTGACTCTGTAGGTCATCTTGTTGCTGCTGTCTTCATCCTCATCCCCTTCTTTATTTGATGCAGAATTATAACAGTTTTCACCAAGTCTTGAGTTCCTGGCATCTCC
Organism: Coturnix japonica; assembly: GCF_054131305.1. Classification (NCBI taxonomy): domain Eukaryota; kingdom Metazoa; phylum Chordata; class Aves; order Galliformes; family Phasianidae; genus Coturnix; species Coturnix japonica. The sequence goes on along the minus strand of NC_140663.1, from coordinate 50,238,958 downwards.
CTGTGTGCAGTTGTTTCTACATCTCTTGAATTTTCTTCTCTATTGAAGGAAAATAAAAACAAATGATTGCATATTTTTCTTAATGGTGGGCTTTAGACTTTCAAATGAAAAAAATGAGTTATTAAAATAACAGCAAGATTTAGTTAGTTAGTTAGTTTAATAAGCTAGAGAGAGGCTATTTTGATTTAGTATTTTGCGTTGTCAAGAGATATAAACATGCTGGAGAAGTTCCACTTTTAAAGGAACTTCTTAACCTCTTGCTTCTAGAACCTCCTGTATGAAACTTGGAATTATCTGTAATTCCAGTATTTTAGAAAGCGTAAGGAAATAAGAACTGAGCCAGGCCTCTTGCCCCTAAATCTTTGGTGGTTGATTCTTGTAGAGCCTTAGCACTGATATATGACTGTGAACATCAGCACCTTCTAACAATTAGTAAATGATGAGTTACTAGCTCTTTAAGAGGAGATGTGTTTTTGCGGCTTCAACCTGTTTTCTGGAGGGTAAAGTTAGGGGTCGGTGAAGATGGAAAGTGGATGTTTAATAAGCCATAAGATGCATAAGTTTCTGTTGTTCTGTGAGAGAAGACATAGGTATCTCAGCTTCGCAAATAATGCTTGAACCTGTGTGCAGTATAAGCAGGGTACTGCTCTCAGAACATGCCCCATGAGACTTTTTTCCTTTCATCTGTAAGTGTTGACCTGTGAACATGAGCATCTTTCTCATGATCATGCTCCAAAGTTGATCTCTTTTTTACCATCCCATCCTCATCTGTAAATTTTTAGATGAGGTCTTCAGATATATTTAGATACTTGCCTTAATGCCAAGGGTGTGAGCCACCTGTGCCAAGACAGAGGCTTTGGTTATGAAGATTTCCATGCTGACAGGAGCTTGAGTTAATAGTGATATACCCATTTTTTCTTGAAATCATCTAGAAAAGGAAAAAGGCAAACTAGGCTAAAAAAAAAAAAAAAAAAAAAAAAAAAAAGTAGCATGTTATCAGTTTCCTATTATAAAGGAATAGAGGGGGATAGTGACTACGTAGTGGGAAATAGTATATAAAGTTGATACTTCAATGCTTATTTACCTGCCTGCATGGCTCCTAATGAGAGCTACCTCTAGCCACAGCAGATGTCTGATTTTGACATGCAGTAACCCTTTCCTCATGGCAACACTGTCATAGTGTCACTAGGAAGGAAACCACTCTGAAGTCTTTCAGTACCAATTTAATGAAGTGCAGATCAGCAGTGATGTACAGGCCTTCAATCGTAATGAAAGGCAATGAATTCCCTGCAGGCAAGCTGGAAGACTTAGCTCTGAAAAAACTTTATTGCCAGCCAGGACATTAATTTTTCCTGATGGATTCTATGGAGACAAATGAACCCAAATGAGCAAATATTACATTGCCAGTTTGACAACACATTTATCAATAGCTGTGATCTCTATTGCAAACTCAATGAGAGAGGCTAGAATCTGTCTTTCACCCTTCCTCCTAGCACTACTCAGTGGTGCCAAAGTATCTTGTTCAGGATGGAGGAAAGAAGCCACAAATTTCCTTCTTGTCATTCTTCTGAACAGTCAGGTAGGAAAGATGAGACTTCCTTGTTATGGAGATGCTTAGATGGTTTCCTTGGTTAATGTAGATTGCCCATTTGCTGCTGTTTTTTTCTGAGTGCCTCTGTAAAACACTAATCTCTTCCAGTCCCTCAGGCCTTGTAGCATCCCTGAATGTAGACATTCTCTATCATTCTCTCTCTTTGCAAGTCCCAATGCTCTGCACAAGTAATTCCTCACATGGCTCTAGTGTATGTGAAGCAGGCATCATTTGGTGCCCTGTTCCACAAGCAGTAAGCAGAACATGTTAATCTTGCAAATAGTGTCTATAAGCGTGGTATTGAATAACATGCAAGGTTTATTCACATGAATGGTTAAGATTGGTACTGATGTTGTGCCACTCAGAATTTTAAACATGTTGTACCACTCAGAATTTTAAACATGCAAACAGTGCAAAAGAGGAGTATATGCCAAGAAGAGGAGTTGATGCTTCTCTGGCATTCAAGGGTTAAGCTTAGATGTCTTCAGAAGCCAACTTCCCAAAAGCAAAGTTGCATGCCAGAACTTTTTGCTCTGTGATGTGCTATGGCAGATCAAAAGTCCATCCTCAGGCATGCAGTCTTCTTGTGCTGTGAGTGAGGGCTCTCTCATTGCTTGAAGATGATGTATTTCAGTTGAGTAATTTGGTGTTTGATTTCTACTGCAAGAACTCAGTGTTAGAACTGAGGCATGGAGCAAAGGGAGAACACTGAACATTACTCTTCATTTGTAAGCCACAGAAGCATATAGTGAGAATCAGTAGACAATGAGTATAAAATCAAACCATAGTTTGAGATCCATGGAAATGTAACTTAATGCCCGGCACTTTGAGCGTGATAAAGTCTAGTCAATAATTTTTGAAATTTCGGATGTGAAATACATTCTTTTTTGCCTCTTTGTCTGCTGTTCATACTTGTCTTTTACAACACTTGATTAGTAGCTTTATAATAAGTAAGTAAAGCTCAGAGCAGAGGTGGTTCTTGGCATTGACAAGGTCTGTGCTGTCTCTGATAAGGGAGTTACCAAACAACACCTTCTGGAAAAGCTTTAGTTTAGTTTAGTTTCAGAAAGATGTGTAGAATGTTATTCTGAGTTATAAAAATAGCAGTAAGGAAAAATTAACCATGGTCTCAAGATTCACTGCATTCAAGCTTTTTCCTCTATGTTTCATTATGGAAAATGTTGCACTCCTGTTAAATAGCTTGGTTAGAGTTTGCTTACAACTGTTGAGTCTTAAACCAAGTTGAGCTGATCTGGGTGATCTAAATGATCTGTCATTGCTAGTGGCAAACATCTAAGACTTCTGGAGTCTTCCTGACCAAGAAAATGTCATGGGTTGCTCTCACCTGAGAAGAAGCACCACTTGTTCATGTGTGTGCTTGTACTTAGAAAGGTGACCGCTTTCCAAGGACAGTGCAAGCCAGATCTAATTACTTTTGTTACCCTGTCCAAGGTACTGAGGCAGAATCTGCTTTACGGGTTGTTACATGAAGGCAAATCCTGGTTCTAGTTCTTACAGTTTGGGTACTCTTCTGCAATACACTGCCTTAACACAATGTGTGGATATTTAACACATTGAAAAAATGATATCAAAAGCCTTGAAAACCTTCAGTGTCTGTCTCATATACAGCAAATAGTGCCCAAAGCAGCAGCACAAGGCTGTATATTGTTTGGTAAGCTTTAAGACTTAGTCCAGTTGGTTAAAAGCATTCAGAACTACAGTTAATGACATTCAATTCTGATGCTTCACTTAAATGTTTTGTTCACAAGGCAAAACAGTGTGTTTTGGTTCTTTGTTTTAATAGCTGATGTTAGTGGAGGAAGTTTGTAAAAGTACTGCGCCTGCAAATTGTTAAAAAAAAAAACAAAAGAGAAAAATCTGCTCTTCTGCATCCAACATAAAACACGAAGTCTCATGTCCTATTTTCATCCTGATACCATCACAGCAGTGATCCTTGATTTTCAAATGTGGCCTCAAATGTACTTGATAACTTCTCTCGAAATTTCATTAACTAGTAAAAACAAAACCTTCAACTTCATTTCTGGAATGTCTCTACCATCTCTATAGCACAAGCTTCTCTCAGGGCTAAAACAGCTGAATATGATGTTCGGTTCTACTATCTGCAGGTGATTGCAGCTGATGAATTTCTAAACCTATCCCTGTAGAGTTTGAGCAAGATAAAGTTGAGAGTCCATTTAAGACAACTATATTTTTTTAATATTCTTCAGCATGGAAAAAACCCTGCCCTGTGAAATAACTGCTATGTAAGTTGTTAAGCCAGCTTTGGAAAACGAGGCAGAATATTTCACAGAATTTCAAGAAAATGGTAAGCTTCTTTAATATTTTGTGTGTGTGTGTGTGGTGGCAGTTCATCATACCCAAAAACTTGGAACACTGAAAGCTTTAACAAGAAAAACAGCTAATCAGTACCAAATTGTTGTGGTGTTTCTTTTTTGTTGTTTGTTTTGTTTTTTTTTTTTGTTTGTTTGTTTGTTTTTCTCTCTCCATATTTATTTTGTTTTACTGGAAATGTTTTGTTTTGTGGAATCTGGTTTTATCTGAACTCCAGAGTTGCCTTCTGGGAGTGAAAAAAGATGGGTTTCATGATGCATATTTCCTCAATGGACTGTCTTAGTCATCTTATTCTGTGAAGCATGCTAAAAGATCCCACCTTGAGGAATAATTTGGATTGTTTATCTTGAAATGGAATATACTTTGTCTAGATCCTGAACCATTTATCTTTAATTTTTTTGTTGGCCATACAACATTCACAGTTGGCCAGAACTCTTTGCAGAGACTAAGCAAGACTCTTCAAAGTAACATATGTGAATTGATTCTGGTCAAAGAGAAGAAAGTACAGCATATGTCCTATTAAAACTGACATGACAAATTTAGAAAATGTGCATATTTCATCATCTCTTACACTACATAATTAGTCAGGCATTTAGCATCTGTCAAAAGGATGCTCCTATAAAATTTATCTACAGGTTTTTAACGTAAATATAGGGAATGTAGATAAACTGGTTTTCCATTTCCCTGAATTTTATGGATAAGATGGGCTGACATCCTTTATTCTTCCAAACAAACAGTTTTGATTTTACAGGTGAGGCTGCACCACACATCTTTTGCCAGCTTCATGCTGTGCTAATATAATTTACCAAGCATGCAATGGTAAGAAAGAACATCATGATCCAGAAGAAAGGCAATTCTGTTTTATTTCTGCAAAAGAAGTTGCAAAGCACTGTTTATTTCAAGATAAAATTAAGTCATTTAGTTGTGCTCCTTCAAGCAACAAATTAATTAATAGAATGGGAGGTAGTTTCACAACAGGATTGCCCTTTGCTTCTGTAGGCAAAAGAGCAACAAATCAGGGTGACAGAAATGCTGTGAGGGAAATGGAAGGAAAGGCAGCAGATGATGCTTTTTCCTACTGATGCATTTGCATCAGAGTAATCTCATAATTATTCATATTTGGCTGGAATTACTTTCCATGAAATTTTAGCCTGGAGTGTGCTCACTGTTTCCTTCTAAAGGAGAGAGTGAATTGCATCAGGCACGTAATAGTGTAAGAGCTGTCTTACTGTGATAACTGCGTGGCCTTGGTTAGAAAAGCTGAATACTTCATAGAAAGGCTTGTGATCACTGTAAACTGTACTTCGTGTATTATACTTCAGAAGATGTTAGCCTGCTTCTAGGTGAGGGTAATGCTCTTAAGAGTGAAGAAAAAAAAAATTGCTGCTATTTTCTCCTTCTTTCTAGTATTAGAAACTGTTGAGGATTGATCCACAACCACTGGAGCCCTGCAGAATGTAGATTTGTCACTGGAGAACCTTAAGAGTGTAGGAAGTGACCATTCACCCTAATATTTTATCACAGTAATGAGTTCCATAGGTTAGTTAAGGAGGATTTATATGAACTTGATGAAACTTAAAAGTAAATGAACGGGGACCATCTGGTCAATGAGGTCTTGTTTCATGTGGGAACAATGTTTGTTAAATACCCATACATTCTACATGCACAGTACAAATGTTACAAGGCAACTGGTGAGAATACTTAATCTGCTCCATATCTGGTGCACAGATAACACTGCATATTTTCTTCTAGTACATTATGGACTCATGCTACTGCTTTTCTATTACAGTACTTTAAAACTAATGCATCCAGATGGTCCAGAACAGTAGGAGTCAGCCTTATGGAGGTTTTCTCAGGCTAAGATCAGAAAGTTGTGTGTACATATGCCTGAACAACCAGCAGCCAAGACACTGTTTCCTGAGGGATGTTTTCTCTCCATGGAAGACTAGATTCAATGACCTACTAAGGGCAGTGTTGACTCCACCAGAGAGTACAAGATGCTCAGGGAAGGGTTGGTTACTTTTTAGGCCAGTTGTGTTACCTCCCAGCTATTTCTAGCTAACCAAGGGGCAGTGTTGGTAGTCTACCAGAAAATGTCACTGACAAGTCTGAAATATGCCTTCACTTAATATACAGTGCCATGGCTATGATTTATCATTCAGTAGTCCGCAGCCAATTCTATGGACTTCTGTAAGTCTCATGCACAGAGCTGTCCTGTAATAAGAAACATTTTTTTTAAGGTTTCCTTACCTGTGAAGAGGAAGAAGGATAGAAGATGACTGTTCTCTACTCTCATAATATTGTCTGTATCTATTTCTAGCTCTATCCTAAAAGTGCTAAAAGTTTTAGTTTGACTGAAGTGTCTGTAGAATTTGCTATTAAGTTTTTGTACCTGAATGATAACCTTCTATTATGATGTGCATGTGTAAATAATCTACTAAGTCTCAGCCTTTTCAATGAACAAACCTCTAGGCATATTATTGTCAGAAAAGTAAACATGGTGCAGAAATTTCAGCATACCATATGCACATCAGCTGGTAGATCAATTTCCACTTTCCTGAGTCATGGATTAGATATTTGGTAACCAGCAACAGGGACTCTCTGAACAGCATGACAAACTGAAGGCTGCGTGCTGTAATCTCTACCCTGGAAAAATTACCAACTGTTCCTCTCTGTTGACATGAAAAATACATCCTTTCTGTTCTAACCACTATAAACTGGAGCTCTCCTGGGGTCAGGATGGTTCAGACTTGACAGCTGGTGGCTGGAGAGAGTTGGTAGTGGTGGCAACCATCTTGCCATCTGTCATTTCTGATGTAAATTCTCTGAGTTTCTTGTCAGCCCCATGTAGCATTAAATTCTGTGTCTGAAGTGCAGAATGGGGCTCATTTCAGTCTGATAGTCTGAGAGACAGTTTCAGAATTCTTCCCTGGCATAAAGACCAAATGGCACAAAATGTATACAATAGACTTGATCCAGAAATAGAGCTTTCATCTCTGGAAAGTTTAAATTTGGCTTCTCTGGTCAACAGAGATGGGAACATAGCAATGGAAAAGCACTTTCTAAACGTCTTCAAGTCAGAGGTCCTGAATTCTTTTTGTCAGAAATGATGTATTTCATTCTGACAAGGGAAAATGAAAAATTTTCCTAATCACAAGACTGAAAAACTTCATTCAATCTATTCTGAGGGTTTGGTTTCATTTTAATGAAGCACCATTATTTCTATACAGACTACACCTTAAATTTCTGTTCTTCAAGAATAAACTCCAAGTTCCTAATATTTTGTTATAAACCATGTGAAAATTCAGGAACAATTTAGGATTAGAGTTAAGACTGTTAGTAGGAAGAAGAAAGGTTTTGTTGTTGGTGGTGCTTTTTTGCTGATTCCTGATCTTATGGATGTGATGTGGATTTCTTTTAGTATGTGCTGTAATTTTTCATCCTATTCTTTGTCTTTACAAAAAAAGGTTATAGTTGTCTAACCAGAGATTCACTGCTGATTAAGTTCCATGCTAAGTGTTAGTATTCACAATATTGTTTCTACCATTTTTTTTCCAGAATCACCACTCATTTGACATACCTGATAATGTCAGGTCAAGAAAGGCTGTTGGATAATTCCAGGGTTTTTTTTGGTTTTTTTTTTTTTTTGTTTTTTTGGGTTTTTTTTGTATGATGTATAGCCTAAAATCTCTTAGGAGGCCCAGAGCCAGAATATCAGTAAACTGAAGATGATGTGATGTCCATGAAAATGTTTGCGTTTTTATTTTTTCTTGGAAAAAGGTAGAGTGCTGCCAGATCCGGTGGTGTATGTGAAAGTCAGCTGTGAAAGATGCTAGGAAAGAAAAAATACAGAAAGTTAGACATCTGTCCCTTGCATCTTTGAGAGTCCAAGCCAATCATTGTGCTGCAGCTCCAGTATCAGAGTAAGAAGCCTTAGAACCATCTGTGGATGCTTTCTGCTAAACATCCATACCAGAAAAGGTGTATGATAAGGTGCAGGCAGGAGCATCAACGATTTATTGTTTTAATAGCCTAACAGTCCTAGCTGTTCATCCTGCTAAAACGCTATATGCCCATAATCCAAGTAAATACAGTAAAGCCTCACCAATACATCTCAAAATATTATACAAAAAAGCGATGTGTTTGTGAGGGGAAGATTCTGACGATCTGCCGGTGTCCTGAGGTCTTCCCTGGAGGGCTGTGCTGTTTGTAGTGGAGATTTATTCCTCTTCTTTTGCAGATTTTGTGCTGATGACTATCTCTTCCTTAGTCTTAGGATCCACTTGGATTTTTTTTTATTTGATTTTTTTGTTCTTTTTTTCCTACTTAATCCATCTTCTTGCATGCTCTCCTTTTATTGATTCCCAGTTGTAATCACCAAAACTGCTCTGAGATCATCCCGTGTCTGTGCTCTTCCTAACAATGCTGTTTTGCTGTCAGAGGCATTTTGGTCCACAGAAAATAACTACTTGACACCACTCTAAGCTAAAATGAAAACAACACAGCTTTAAGCAACAGTTCCATGACAGCTAGAACAGTTTAAACCAGCTCATGCTGGGACAAGTCTAGACATTTCCTGAGACCCTGCATTGCCAGATCAATACAAAGCCTTTGGCTCTTAAGTCATAATAATGAAAATCAAATTTATTGGGCGACAGTACAAATCTCAGAAGCAGGGGGGTGGAAATACAGCACAATATATACAGATCAGTGTCAACATTAATCTCTAATGGCACCATCTCTGGAAACTAGTCTAACAGGTTTTGTATGTTTGTTTTATATCAGCTCTTACGGGCCTCTTTATTTCTACATACAACAGTTTCCCAAATAAGCACATAAGTGTGTGGCTATGTTTGCATTTCTCAATTAAAACTGCCTTACTGCATCCACCCATTTTTCCCTTTTTTCTAACATTGGTTGTGCTGTAGCTTCTGTAGCCAGAGACTGAGTATCTTGCAAATGTTTAGGTATTTGTCAGAGCTGCTTTCTGAACTACAGCAGACCTCCTGCTTTATCAAATCCCTCTTCTTGCATGCTGGGCACCCTCCAGATGAAAGGATTTATCTGTTTTCAAGAACAGTTCTCATGTTGGATGTCAAAAAGACATTGCACTGCAGAAGCTATTAATGGGAGAGCTTTGTGTGACACAAAGAGAACCAAATATTTAATGCATTCAGCTCTTTTGGCTGCCCCCATGCTTCAAAGCCAATCCAAATATCTGGGGAATATAGTGAGTTTGAAGTGCTGTCACACTTATGAATAATGCCTGGAAGCCCATCTGGGGAAATCTCAGAAAGAAGACTTGCTGGAAGGATGATGTGAGTTGGTTCATGGCAAGCAACCTATGTTTCATTTACCACTAATGAGGTCTTATAAAACATCACTGGGTGTTGTTGTGACCCAAGATGAACATTTGGTAAATTTGAAACATTACCATTTGATGCTGAGAACTCATGTGGCTGTGCTATGCGTTGTGGGGCTTCCAGTAGGTTCTTCTCCCAAAGAGGGGGAGCGCAGTGCCTACAGAAAGGAAAATGTTCTGCTCATTGTGAACGGTGTGTAGAACAGCAGTTTAATGCTGAAGGAAAGAACTGTAGTACTTAGAAGAGCATAAAGAAAATGGAGATTAACCAGAAGAGTGATGGCAGGGCTGACATAGGAGATAATTGTGCTCAGTAAATAAATAGAGATCTAGCCCAGCACCACTGCCCACCTGACTTCCCCGTGTTCACACACCAACAGGCAAAGAGTTGTGACTTCAGAGCTGTCAAGAAATTCCCCCATATGCACATCTTCAACAGATCAATAGAGCCTCAGCCTAAATCAATTGCATCAAACTGGGAGAAAAAAATAAAAAACAGGAAAATAAACAAAATAGAAAAAACCTGCCAGTGAGTCCGTAGCAGTTTAGACTGGGGGAGAAGGAGATCCCAATCATAAAGTATAGCAAAGGGGTGAGATGGGATTGCTACCAATCTCTGGTGAGTGAAGTATGCCACTTACAGAGCTGGCAGCTAACCTGAGTGCAGCTTCCTGAAAAGTTTTTTCCCTGCCATGGAAAAAATGATTGAACTTTCATAAATTCATTTATGCAAAGAAAAAGTATCTGTCGTCCCCATACAGGGAAAACTAGTCAAACGTTTTCTGGCAGAATAATTTACCAGCAGTTCAACTTGTGTCCACAGGTGAGTAACAGGGTTGGATTCAAATGTGCTGTCCTAGAGAGCACAGTAAGAAAACACAGCTATGGACAGCTTAGTGATGCTGAGACAAGCATACTAGTATTACAAGCTGCAAATGCTAATGGGATCAGAGAGCAGTGCTCAGGGTACTGATGTGGACAGTCTTGAATACTTGGAATGGTTTCCCAAGGCCCTGTTCTGCAGTCGTAACTAAGGCTGCTCAGAAGAGCCTAATGGTTGACTCTGAAGGCTGATGATACTCTGGTATGTCTTTATTGCAGTAAACATCCCTACACATTTTCAGGATTTGTGTTAAAAAATAGCACTGCACAAAAAACTTTTCATGAACCCATGTCAAAGTTCTGAACCCAATAAAACACTGTTGTACTCTGAGGTATTTGGGCAAGTCTCGAACTCAACTGGGCAATAATGACAGAATCCCAAAGCGGTCATGAATCCCATCATGAAACACTGTCTTTAGGATACCGAACTCCTGATAAAAGATGAATCATTGCAAGTTTTATAAATCAAAACCTGACTGATCTGAGTTCATGTTTTCCTGTTGATTCTTGAAAGACTACTTGGTTTGCCTTTCTTACAACTTCCTTCTTTGAATGCACTGATTCTTTTGTAGTGTGAGAAGGAGAGTTGTTTACTGGCTTGTGGCAAAAAGCCATGCCTTGATTACACATTTAGGGACCCATTTAAAGGGAAGTTGATTAGTAGGTGCATAATGGCCACAACAGTCTAATTTGTGTGGTGATGAAACTATTCCAGAGGGGAGATGTACACACTGCATGTTATGTATGATTGAATGTGTACATTACACATGATGGAACCAGGGGATATTGTACTTTCTCCCTTTTTTTCCTCATTCTATTGTTGCTTTCCTCTGTGAGGCATGTAATTTTTCTTGGTGCTACCTTGATAGTCTAGCATCACTGATGAAAAGTAGAAGCAAAGTTGCGTTTGAATTTGTAAAAGGTTTAATTATATGGGTTCTGATGACTGAAGACAGCACCTTAAATTATTTTGTCAAGTGGGTTATTTTTGTATTCTTCTTTCTTTTTTCTCATTTCTCTTTACTTTTCTCTGCAAGACTTGTCTTGATAAACTGGTAGATGGCTGCTTAGAAGACCATTGGCTTTTGCTGCTTGTTCTCACATAAAATTGAAATAGAGCTTCTGCTTTAGTCTGCTAAACATCAGACAGATCTGATTTCTGTTCTCTCACCAGCTTTCCCCTTCTGCAACTCCAATGATTTATGACTCAGTTACCTTAAGTTATAGCTTGAGAGAGAAGCTTTTGAAGCCACAGAGTAAAATCTGAACATGGTTGACTTGTCCATTTATTCTGAATAGTTGTTTTCAGTTGCATGTAGTTTTCTGCAAGGTCATTTCAGTTCAGGCTTTTTAAATAACAGCAAAAACTCTGAAAGTCTGGCAGTGCCTGTGTAGCAGTCAAAGACAGCATTGTTGCTTCAATTAAAATAGGACATACCCCAGTGGCCTTTACCAGTGACTTCTTTCTCTATACTATTCTTGGGGTACTCATTGAGCGTGACCATAAATAAAAAAGTGGCAGCATGTTGTTATTGCTAGATAAACAATTGGGCAAAATTTTGATTCTAAGACACCATGTAAAGCATTTCTTTTCTTTGTTAATGATGCTACCTACAACAGTAGCTTTGTTTATCAGCTAAAGCTGGTCAGACTGAAAGGATTAATAAGTGTGTTTGTATTCTCATTTGTATGTTAATGCTGTTATTTTAGTGATGGTGATAACTGTGACAGGAGCCTTACCAATAAATTGTTGCAGCCACATTTGAGTGCCAATATTTTAGTGCACTAATGAGAAGGTCTTTTACACTAGCAGAACTGAAATGCCTATGTGAGGGTACTTGTAGCACAGTTACATCCAGTCCAATAAATTATACATGCCCATGAGTGTCCTTGGGCACTGAGGCCAGTGGGCATGGAGTGACCTAGTTCTTTGATAGTAAATCCTCTTGGACTTGAGAACAGCATGGCCTGTACAGAATGCCTATTGGGAATGGTCCTAGCAATGCTCTCATCGCTGACCCAGGCATAGGGATGTTTGGTGAGCATCCCAGTGTACATGCAAGCAAGGCGTGCTTACAAATGTCCTCCACTTAGTCAGAAAGATCCTGTTCATGTTCCACTTCTCATATCACAACTAACCCACACTGTCTGAATATGGAAGATTTGCAGAGGACTACTGATCTGAAAATATTGTTCCCAAATATGTGGGACTGTATTGAACTGCAGCTGCTTCTTGAGATGAAAAAGTTACATTCATTTTCATAAATGATATGCTATGAATTGGTTTCTCAGCCTAATTAAAAATTTAAAATGAGAGGACAATACGTGATGTGATATGACGCATAAATACACACTGAGGAATGAATGTTCTTACCCAAACTATACTGTGCCTGAAAAGAGGATCAGAGAATAGGGGAAGCTAGGAACCATGCTCTGGAAAATCTTGCTTTCTTCTGCCGTTGGCATTATTCCCCTTTTGTGTGACAAAACCTAGTGTCTGTATAAGCTAGCACACTCCCAGCAAGTGAGAAATCCTCTCCCCCTGCCATCTGCTCTCCTGCATGAATAATTAGGAGAAGGAAATAGACCCAGAGCAGAAAATGAGAGATGCTGGGAGTCAGGCTATTGCTGGGAGAAAATATCCCATGGAAACTAGCGGCAGGCTGGGAAGAGAGAGAATCAGGGAGATGGATTTCTAGCCTTAGGCAAGTGCTGCACATAGTGAGCTGCTCACAAAGCACCCAGCAATGTTTGGGAGTGGGAGAGCTGAGAGGGGAGAGAGCAACACTTGGGCTCCAGCAAACACTGTCCTGGCAACAAAGCTCTGCCAGGTAGGCTGGACTCTTTTAAGCAGATGTTCTGCATTCTGTCCCCTTCAAAACAAACTCTAAGAGAGGCTTGTTTCTATCCTCTGACTATCTTGGTCTTGCATTCAGTTAGTTGATCCATTTCCTTTTGCAGTTAGAAGCCTCGTATCATCCTTTACTTCCTGGAGTAATTGATTTGCCCTCCACATGGGCTTGTGGGACATCCTGAAACACATACCTGCCACAGCATGACTCTGTCTAACATTGACTGTTCACAGTGTTGGCAGAATTGCAGGAAATCTGAGTCTCCACCTGTAGCTCTGGTTTACATTCTGTGTGTTTACAGCTAAGGGAAGAATCTCTGCCACCTACATCTCTTATTGATTGCAAAGCCACGTGTCTTCTGAGGAAATCTAGAACTACAAGTTAGACACAGGTATTCATCTGATACTTCCCATGAAAAATTTATACAGCTTTTTATAGGTAACTAGAGAAGGAAGATCATGTCTCAGTATCTGGCTCCTTGAAATTCTTCAGGGTAGCTAATCCAGCAAGTTTATGGTCTTTCATTTCATACTGTGTATCTAGCACTGTGTCTGTTTTCCAGTCAAGCTTTAAATCAAGACATAGAAGATAGCATTGAGGCACTTCTTCCTGATCAGCAGCAAGGCTAGGGCATCAGCAGAGCTACAAACTCTGGTCAGTGCCATTATGTAGTATATCATTTGGATAGTGTATACTGCACATTACTGTGTTCTGATCAGAGATATAGCAAAAAGCAGTAGATGCAAGACTGAAAAAACTATGCTCTGGATAAGATTGGTTGTATCCCCTGTTTGAGTGGAGATGTTTTGATTTGATCAGACATAACCATTTGATCAGTGGGAAGAGCACCAGGGCAGGAGTGTGCAGGGTGGTGTTCCAGCTGCTTTGCCTCTAGGAAGTATTCCAACATTATTCTTGCAATCTTGCGCTGTATTCACATTTCAACCTCCAATAACAACATTTTTGACCATTCTATCCATAAATACAAACATGCTGCTTCACTCAGTCATGTCATTTCCATAAGCTTTTAGTACATCCTTACCCCATAAGCACGTATTTTTACAACATACAGTTTCAAAGCCATATTTCAGGGGGAAAAAATAGTTTTCATAGCTTTCTGCATGTGTGTTTATGCCCTCCTGTGCAAAAACTTTCCTTCTGGTCTTTAGCTGCCTTTTAAACGTGTAACATACATGTCTCAAAACAAACTGTCCAATCCCTTATACCTGTCCTTCTTCCTATCAAGCGGAAAAACTTCCAGAAGTTCCCTCTCTATAACCCCTTTCTTCTGCAATAACAAACTCCAGCTGCATTTTTATATTGCTTTTTAGTAGCAACAAAGCCTTTTTTTTTTTTTTGCACATCACCAAAGCTGAAAGCACGTTTTGTATCCTCTGACTTTCACCTCACCCCTATGGTTCCTGATTGATTACTTAAACTTTTATTCCATGCAGTAATTAATGTGTTGTGATAAATTAATTCTCGAGCTTCTTTCCTGCTTCATTAATGCAGGAAACTCTTTGTTGTTCAAAGAGGTGATGTGGCTGCCAGATATCACACAACTCATTAAAAAGTAGCTTTCGGTGCTGTAAATCAGCACTCAATCCAAACAAAGCAGAAGGGGACACAGGAAAGCATCAAGGTTCTACTTGCATATGCAACTCCCTCTTTTGCACAGACAGGCATTATGCTTCTAACTGATAGTCCCAAGATCTGTGTTTTGTTTTTTTTTTTAATTTCCTGTTTGAAACCAGAAAACTTCAATTCAAAGTAAGGGCTGCTATGTACTCAAGCTCCGCATATTGGGTGTTGTACACTTCTGTAGACGCTAAAATGAGTTTGTTGTTTTTTCGCCTCCCCTTGAAGCAGAAGGTGTTTTATTTTGTTTTGCCTTTTCCTTTTCAACAATTGACAGTTCATGATTTGGGGCAGTATCTGCCTGTCTAGTGACCATAGTGAACAAGCAAGTATCATAATGGCTTGAAAGCCTGGAGGATGTAAAGACATGTCACAAGTCATTAAAATGTAGAAGCTTCATCCACACACTGTTGTGTCTTGATCTTTTTAACTTTCATTACAGTAAAGAATCTTTGGGTGTTTTTCCTTCTCTCTTTAATTAAAGCAGACAGAAGACTTCTCTGTGAGGTTCTGTGTCTGTTGAATTTCACACATTGCTTTATTTAAGTAAACAAAACCCATAAATATGGAAAGGAAGCCTCAGTACAAGTAAATTGTTGCAGCTCTTTTCAGAAAATACAAGCCTCTCTAAATGCTTTCCTGGCAGTGCTTAACATGTAATCGCACTCAGAGTACATTGTACTTCTGCTTTGAATAATGGAACTAAAGGTGCTGCATGACTGTGATCTCAAGGAAAGGGCAGGAAATGTTATTTGGGGTTCTCTTGTCTTTCCTTCTTTGTGGGGTCTTTCAGTGCCTGCTCAGGAGCTGAGCCTGAAGGAGTGCTTAGTGAATGAGGAGTTTAGGTGGAAAAGAGCATTTCTGGTGGGGAAGAGGCTCATTATGCTCTCCATAATGACCTGGAAAGAGGTTGTAGCAAAGTGGGTGTCAGCCTCTTCTCGCATGTAACAGCAATAGAACAAGAGGTAATGGCCTCAAGTTGTACCAGGTTCACGTTGGATATCCATTTATTCTCAGAGACTGATTAGGAGTTGGATCAGGCTGCACAGGGAGGTGGGGCAGTCACCATCCCTGGAGGAGTTCCAGAACTGTATGGATGAAGCACTGAGGGACGTGGTCAGTGGGCATGGTGGGGATGGACTGGTGGTTGAACTGGGTCATCTTAGAGATCTCTTTCAATCTTACTGATTCTGCGATTCTATGACTAAGATATCTAAGAGCATATAAGGAAGTGAACTGTGTCTGGAAGACATAGAAAGCCTAATGTTTTCCAGGTATTATGGTCAATACAAAAGCATAAGGAACTAGACAGAAGACTGTATCAGATATATATAAATTTTAAACCTGTGAAAATAAGACAGACATTTGCCTTTTGGTGAAAGACTGTGTAATTTAGGCAGATAGTCATTTAGGTAGCAGCAGCAATAGCAGCAGCAGCAGAAACAAGTAGGAAATAGAAAAGACCCCCTTGTAGAGATCAGCACAATGTTTGAACTGTAGATATCATAGAATCGCAGATATGAAAGAGGTTAGGAAGAGTTGAGGCCTGAGAGTTCACATTGTTGGACTCCTCATCTCTAATGACCTGGAACTGCACTTCCCACAATGCTGCTGGGACTGGATATAGATCTGACCTGCTGTAGGCACCCTCCTGTTCTGCTGTACTGCTCCACGTAGACATGCCCTGAAAAGTGTTAGTGTTACTCTAACCTATATATTTTATTTTCAAAAAAATTATCTGCAGAGAAGAGCAGGCCATTTCCAAAGCTAACCTGGGGTCGTGTCACTTATGATGAACCGGAGGATTCACGAGGGTTACCAACAGTGGTCAATTTGTATGCTGTTCTTGTGTGGCTTTGGTCCTTACAATTTTGCCTAGTGCTGCAGTAGATGCCCCGTTTTCTCTCAGCTTCATTCATATCTGCCACTGCTGCCTCTCTTCCCTTTAACATACTTTTAGAAAGGCTTTCAGCCAATAGCAATAGGGAAAACATTCGTATTTTGCCTGTCTTATCAATCGATGAGTAGTCCTTAATTAAAACATTGCTTTTTGTTTTCTGTGAACATGTTCTGTGGTTTCATTTTACAGCCTTACAAGTAGCTTCTCATTTGATTCTTATGCCCCTGGGAAGTGAAATATATTGGAATACAGTGGTTACTTGCCCACTGAAGATTGCTATTTGAAAAGCTCCCCTAGGATGTATGCACTCTTGAAAGAATTTATTCCCTCACCTTTCTTCTTTCTCTTATAAAAGAAGCCTGCATGGATATATCAGGGTCCTCCTGGGTTGCCCCTAGTCCTCTGTTTCTCTGCTTCCTTTCCCATACATAGCCCTCCCCTTCTTCCTCCCTGTTCATTCCTCTCACCTCAGCCTTCATTTTGTGTTGTCAGGCACACTTCTCCGCAGAGCCCAGCTGAGCTGCTGTGGCTGATGCTGTGTAAGAGTACACAGCTGAGGTCTTTCCTTTATGTAGAAAAATGTTTCCTTCCATCCAACTTATCTAAGTAAAGCCTTGCACATGCTATGCATTTATTCTAAATTCTAGACCCAATAGAAGGGAAGAACATTAAGGAAAGTTCTTAATTAAGATTTAGTTGCCAAGATTCATAATTCCATTATTCCCTTCCCAAAATAGCAAGAACACCTTGATGTAAAACAAACAAACAGACAAAGAAAATGGAAATAAGTTGATCAGAACATCTTCTTGTTTGGTTTGTTTGTGGGTTTGTTTTTTTTTTTAATGCTACACCAAATAGGTGTTAAAACACACTGCAACAAGTTTCCCAGAGAGGTTGTGGATGCCCCATCCCTGGAGGCATTCAAGGCCAGGCTGGATGTGACTCTGGGCAGCCTGGTCTAGTGGTTGGCAACCCTGCCCGTGGCAGAGGTATTGAAACTAAATGATCATTATGGTCCTTTTCAATGCAGGCCATTCTATGAAAAGGAGAAATGAGACAAATTAGCAACAAAAAAACCAAAAACCAAAAAAAAAACCAAAACCAAAACCTTTTTTTCCTACATCCTAGTTTCCTTTTCTGAATCAAAAAACTTCAGTTTTCTTCTCAAATAACTGGAAACATACCATTGAGATTTTTGTAATGGAGCATTGCTTTTGTCTTCAAGCCTCAGTGGAAAAGGCAGCAAACCCATCTGTGACCTTGGAGGACAGAAGAACCTAGGATGTGCTAGAAAATAAGTATCAGGGACAAAAATCAACTGTCTGTATTGTGTTGCTGGGAAACCCAAGGAGAAGCGAGTTTCTTACTGCTAAAGTAAGCTGTAAACCTGAAGGCAGGACACAGTTGTTGCAGCAAAGCTCAGCAAGAATAGTAGGATTCAACAGTATAAGATTTTCAGTCATGAAATACCTTCTTGCTATCAAACAAAACCTCACTCAGTCACGTAGATGTGTAGGAGGAAGAAAAAGCATACCCTTTTCAACTAAGGATAACATCTGGGTCCAGTTCTGACTGGGTCATTTAGATCAGTAATTCAGTTTGTGTGGGCCATACATAAATAGCGCAAGGTGTCTTAGAAAGGCAGATTCTAATCTGTTCCCAGATTACCAACTCATTTGTGATATATCTTGAAGAAGATATGGTACATAATTATACAGATTCAGTGTCTGCAGTGAATGCTATCAGGTTGGATGGCCTCAGGGTACAGCCACTATCATTTTAGGCACAACACTAGATAAAAAAATTTGTAAAAATCTCTTAGAAACAAATGGCTTTTTTTGGCATGATATATGGAGGTAAGCTGAAAATAAGGTTTTGTTGTGTGGCAATAAGTCTCAGAAATACTCCCAAGATACTAAAAAACATCAATAATTCAGTGTGACCACAGGAAACTGAAAGTAATATTGAAGTTGCTCAGATATAAAGTTTAGACATCACTGTTTTTGTTTCTTTTTGTTCTGGTTAGGTTCAATACTGCACATGGTGAGATTCTGAAAATCAGCCTTCCCTTGAAATCAAAGTCACAGGTATATCTAACTTTCCAGACTGTTTTTTACCTGACTCTGTACCTGTGCTTAGTTGATGCCACCATTTTAAAATCCAAATTGTAGTTTGAAATACTAATGATGTCATTTCAGAATATAGTACTATGCAACTTTGAAGACCAGATCTCAGTTTCTTTTGTTCATAATCATGAGGCTTATCCACCAAAATAAACTCTGAGGATGGGAATTTGGGTAGACCTGGGAGATTAGATGGCATCTTCCACACCAAGTTAGCCAAAGTACTTCATGGAGGCAGTACAGGGCTTTCCATTTCATTTTCTAGTGGCTGTTCTTACTCTTTATATAAAGGTGCCCAAGCTTCCATTAGCAGATTACTGGTGAAATTTTTACATGTCTTTGGCATTTGTCCTATGGGACACACTCTTAAATCAGTGCTGTAAACTTATGGATGTGACCAACCACAGAAGTAATCCTCAGAAATGTAATCATGTAGTCATGAAATGTATTTGGGGTATCTGGTATTGAAAGGTTTCCTGCTGTACAGGCTGTTGACATTTATGCTTCAGCTCCTTAAATCTGCTGAGCTCCTCAGATCTGCTGAACTGATGGAAAACAACTGAACCCCAATAAAGCTCAGAAGCTTGGAATCAGTGGAAAAGTTTAGTTTTTGTCATTATGGATGCACATCCCCTTGCACTATAGCCAGTAGCATCACTTCATGGTGAGACATTGCTTCTGTGGCCAAGGCCACACTGTCTTTGAGGATTTTCTAGGAAAGAAAGCCCACACAGTGCCCTAAGGGGTGGTTTCCTCCGGCATGCTCTCCAGTCCTTTTAGTAGTTGCTTAGCAACCAGTAAAGGCAGCAAGAGGAGGAGGAGGAGGATGTGAGAACACGGAGGCACCTGAAGAAACAAAATCTCTGGGGGACCGTACTATGTGTACTTGTTATTTCAAACTTACTAATTATTTAATAGATTCTCATTCAAAAAGCCTTGTGGGGAAAAAAAAAAAAAAAGCAACAAACATAATTATTGTGTTTTATTGTATCAGAAAAGCATAGCTAGATAAAATACATCTTTCTCTGACATCGTACTGCTATGATATTTGACACAGCAAGAATTACCTGCAACCAATAGCGTTGTTATAGAAAGCTGCTTAAGTCAAGTATGGTACAAGTAGTTACTATTGATCTCTTCCTAGATTAAGAAACGATAGTTGAAAGGTCTTGAAAAGTTTACAAGTTGTAAGTCATTCTTGCTATAGGATGAAAAATTCTTCTTGTTAGAATAATGTGTGAGACACTGAAGCATCTTTTCAGAGATGCAGTAACTTGCTTCTTATGGAGATCACCACACAGGTATGCAGTAGAACTGAATCCTCAGCATAATACCTAAAGCTGAATAAGTAAAATGCAGATTATCCAAAAGGCATCTCGCTTCAGAAAAAGGCATCCCAGACACTTCCAAGAAGTTTATTCTTGCCCTACTAATTCCGATATTTATTTCTATGGAACCTACCACTTGAATGCTTTTGCTGCTCTTACGCCATCCCAAGAGTCTGCCAAGGTGACAGCTGTTAATGAGGGTGTCACAGTGTACTCAACATGAAAAAATGCTCATCTCACTTTGCTTAGCCTACTCCAGGTTTCAGATGGTTTCTGCAGGCTGCAGCAGGACTCTCCCTCCCTACTTTCTCTATGAATGCTGTGATCTGCCTTCTGTGTTCAGTGCTTGTCCATGATGAAGCCTCATTCCGTTTCTCCTACCCTGCCTCTCTGTGCACTACTATTGCCACTGCTGTGGCTCTGTGGAGCTCTCAGCTGAGCACCTTTCAGCACAACTATGTTCACAGTAGAGCTGGCAGAGGTGGCTTATGCCCTCTTTAGCCAAAGCTTGTCTCCAGAATATTAAACCCTGTCAGGGCGAATTTGATGCTAGGAATTAACTTGAAAGAGATTTGATAACCAAGGGCCATACTCATAATGCAGAGCTTTCCATTGAAGAGCTTTCCCCCTCCTGAGCATCTTCTGAATTTTGAGCAGATTTTCTTGTTGCCATGGCAATAGCCTAATTTGCTCTCTTTTTGTGATTTAAGTAAGTATCATGTAAAAACTCTCCAATAAATGATGCTAAAACGCCCCGAGTTTTGGTAGTGACATTGGGTATCTTGCCACGTGACTTAATCTCTCTGAAGCTATCAGCAAGTGCATAATTCAAGACTTCATTTAGCGCAGAAGCTCTTAAAAGTTTGGAAGGGTGCAAGGGAAAGGGAGTGAAAACAGCAGCTTCAATTCTTCGAAAGTATAGAATCTTCAGAAGCAGGAAAGCAGTTGTTTGGGAAAACCACTGGTCTGTCATCACTAGTGATCTGTGTTTGTAGCCAGGCTGGTACCTGGGGGTAGCTTCAGAGAGGTTGAGAATTGTGCTGACTCTAGAGATAGAGCTGAGGGCTGTTCAGCCAGACAGTCCTAACAGATGAGCCAGGAATAACAGCTGAATGAAGGAGTTTGGGTTTTGGTGCAAATCTGAACTGCATACTGTTGTGGTAGAATCACAGAATCATGAAGATTGGGAAAGATCTCTAAGATCACCTAGTCCAACCATCAGCCCATCCCCACCATACCACTGACCATGTCTCTCAGTGCCACATCCACACGGTACTGGAACACCTCCTGGGATGGTGTAGTGGGCAGATAGACTCTTCTGGGTCAGCGTTGACACTCACAGGGGAAGCTGAGTAAAAAGGATGCTCTTGGACCCCAAGAGAGGTAAGCTCATGTAAGAAAAAAAAAAGGTCTCTTGGTCTCTTCATGTGGATGTTTCATTCCTGGAGGTGTTTAAGGCCAAGCTGGATGGGGCCCTGAGCACTCTGATCCATTACTTGATCTAGCAGTTGGAAACCCTGCCTGTGGCAGGGGGGTTGGAACCTGATGATACCTGAGTCCCTTCCAACCCAAGCCATTTTATGATTCTGTGATTCATTGATTCATCCTGCCTGTTTAAATGAGAGTCAGAGAATATCCCGAGTTGGAAAGGACCCATAAGGATCATCAAGATCCAGCTCCTCTGAGTCACAATGCAATGATATGATTTGCAAGCACTGCACTTGTAGGCAAGTTATTAGCCGTAGCTTTAAACATTGCTGTGAATGGTGACTAAAAACACCTGTCTGCTTGGTCTGGGTGTGATAGTCCCACTTTGCTCCTCAGCTGCCAGTGTTGGTCCCACAGAAAACCCTTCAGACTCATAAGGGGCTCTCATGCTCGACATAGAATGTAGTATCCCTGTCACTGCTTTGTAACTCTTAAAATAAAGCTTCATTTGTAGAGGACAGCATTCATTTGGAGGAAAACTGCTTCTCAGGAAAGAGATGTACTATTGGTTTCTGCTATGCTACAAATTTCTGTTCAGAAGAGTTAAAAAAAAATAAAAGAAACAGGAACAGAGCAGCTTAGTCATTTGTTCTGAGGGAAAACTGCTGCTTTGGTGGGTTGTTTTTTATGGTGTGAGGATGCAGACTCCCACCACTGGAGTGTGAAATCACAGTCCCTGAGCGATGCGTACATGAGCCTTTCAGGAACCACGTACTTGCATCCCTTGGGTGTCTGAGCAGATAGGATGACAGTGTGGTTGATGAACAGAGGATATCATGGAACAACGCAGTCTCTCCTGTTTCCTTGTAATCTGCTTGTCTTGTCACTCCCTTTCTGCAAAACAGGTTTTTGTTTGTTTTTTTCTTTTCTTATGTCTTGCATTTAGAAGAGATGTGAAGTGACTGATGCTGTGTGTGGTACTGCTTTGCATGGGCAGAGATCTCTGCATCCACTGAGATTGTGATGACCATTCACAGGGAAAATACAGTGCTGTGGGGTGATAGAACAACAATAAAAAAAGGAATTCTGTGGCTCTAGGGAGAGGAACACAAGTCAAGGCAAGAGAGACAGATGGGGGAACATAAGTAGGTAATGTGAGGTCTCCTTTTCAGCGGTGACAGATTCTGGTTTCTTTACCCACCTCTCTTTGATAAAAGCCTGCCAGTGGGGGTGAAACTTGTGACACCAGAGCCTGTGCACCCTTGTTGTTCGACTAAATTATTCATCCTGTTCCTGCGATAATATAGTTATAAGGAGGAGCCTAATTGAATTTACTGTCTGGCTTTAGCCAATAGGGTGATAAGGATCCAGCAGAACGGGATGACGGTGAATCCTGCCAGTGTGCTGTGAATGTGAAGCAGGAGAGACCAGCAGTTTGTGTGCAGAAGGGAAAGCGAACAGGTCCAGGGCCCCCGGATTAGCAGCCCAGGGAAAGGTAAGGGGCGAGTGGGAACAGAGCTTGCTAGAATCCGAGCCTGTGCCACCAGGGTGTTTTTGTTTAGAGCAAAATACTCTGCAGGCAGCACTTTCCTGCAGGGGTTGGAGGGAATAGGAATGCATGTGGTAGCACTTGCTCAGCGTGTGAAGTGCGTGCCTTTGTCTTTATATGTGCTACAGGGCTTTATAATATCTCATGTTTGTTATGCATGTCTGTGCAGAGATGCCTCTGTTTTGTACGGATGCTGCAGCAACCTATGAAGCATGTGCATTATAAATGCAAGGAGAGAGTGAAAAAGAAATGACCTCATGGGCAGCCTGGAAAAAAACAGTAGTGCTTTCTGGTTTCATTGAAAATGGAAATGCAGAAGCTCTTAGCGATCCGTTTGCAATCAGAAAAAGAGCAAGCGCATGTGCATCTGTCTGTGCATGTATCGAATCTGCAGCGAGATGTGAAAACGGGAAAGAGGTCAGACTGGAGTATTAGTCATGGCAGGTGGAGATAAATGGCAAGCAATTTGTGTAATCAGATTCTCAAACATGGAGAGAAAGTGCAAGTGAGTGGGGAAGTGGATTAATCCTATCTGCAGCGGAGCTAGCTACACCTGGAAAGTGAGACTGGGAGGCTCAGAGCAGGCTATCTGCCTGGCTGGGAGAACTGGTGATCAAAACGTCCTGCCTGCTGGCTGCTCAAGTGATAACCCATTGCATTGCTTCCACTTATTTGCCATCTCCCTTTTCACCATACAAAGAGAGGGTGAGCAACTCCAAGGATCAGGTTGAAGGCTATGAATTAACATGACATTGAAGAACAGGAGCACATCAAGCAAATTAGCCTCTGCTCTTCCTTTTGTTTTACCGACATTGCTCTGATAACAAGTGTCTGCTTAACAGCAAGGGCAGGTTGGGAGAGTGATAAGTGTCACTAAGCCATGTATGATGATGCTACAGACATAGAATCATACAATCATATAATCACCTGAATTGAAAGGGACCCCAAAGGTCATCTAATCCAACTCCCTCATGACAAACAGAGGGCTAGGAAGGTTGCTCAGAGCAGTCCCACTCTTGCAGCTTATATCTTGGATGGAAATAAACTATTAGGGTGAATGCTGAGGTTTTTCAGCTTCTTCAGAAAGGAACAGCCAGAGGGTTCCTCAAAATAGAGTAGCAAGGCAGGCTGCCCCATAGGAACAGCACACAAAATGGCTCATGTTGGATTAACTCAACCTGTAATCTCCAAGGAAGATCTAACCTTGAATAAGTTCTCATTCTGCCATGACACTAAATCTCTTACATCAGGGATTAGATTTGCCTGGCAAAAGTTCTTTGTCTTCTAGGTTTTCCCAACTGTCCCATAGGTGGGAAAATTCATACACAGTGGCTATTCCCACTGGGGAGAATCTTTCTGCTCATCTTGCTCCTATTTACAAGCCCCTGGGCTTTGATTCTGGAGTGGTGGGCTCATCCTGCAGCTTGTGTGCACACACCAGGTGGGAGTGAAGGAGATAAACTGTGTGTACTGTCACTTCACACAGGTACATAAAGGCTCCACCTCACAGATGATGTTTGTATTTGCTGATGTAAAACCCAGAGGGAGCATGCTGCAGCTTCTGGTAGGATGGAGCCATGCTCTCCCCCTCACAAGAAACAGCTTTTTGAGTTTGCCTCCAATTTGCAAAGCACAGGTAGCAACAGTGTGAGCTGGAAAAGGAAGAAAAACAAATCTGGCTATCTGGAAATAAATGCTTTGGGAAAGTCTTCTTTTCTTCCCTTTCCTCTGCCCCAGAAAAGTAGCAATAATAGCACACATTCTCCTGCTCCAAAACACTGTGGGGCCTCCAGGTGCAGAGCAGAGGGCTCTCCTACAGAAGGGGGCATCTACTCAGTGTGCCTGGAAAGCACACTTGAGAGATATGCAACCTACTATGGGACACCTGCTTTAGCAGGGGGTTTGACTTGATGATCTTCAGAGGTCTTTCCAGCCCTTATGATTCCACAATGCTGTGTACCTGCCTGTTTGCACCTGCATGTTTCAGGGTAACAGCACTTTCCCCAAGAGATGCACTCGGGGTTCGGAAGAGCAGCATCCCTCTGACACTGCAGTGGAAGCAGCCGGCATGTAGCACTCAGTGCCGGTTGGGTGAGTGCATTGTTTGCCGCTGCCCTCAGAGTCAACAGTGAGGCTCAGAAGCAGGCAGAATGCCAGAGTATTCCCAGGGAAGCTGACGTCATTGCCAGCTCGCCAGTGCCAGACACAATGCTGGAAAGCTGAGGTTGCTTTGGCCATTAATTGCCCAGATGATTAATTCATTCAATGATACCATTTTCCTGAGTGGAGGTTACAGGGTTTTTACTCTAGTAATGAGGGGCACGATGGGATGCCAAACTTTGCTCTGCGTTGAGGTTAATGCTAATTACAAGAAGCAAGCCACAATATCCTCCAGATCATCCTTCCTCCCCTGGAAAGGGAATCATTTTTAATTGCTCTTATTTCTTTCTCCTTGTGATTTATTTTTCTTTTAGTTTTGGTGTGGAGTGAGGTATTGTTTTTATGAGGTAAGCAGTACTGCAAATTCTACCTAACACACTGAGCTTTCAGACCTCCTTCTTAAGAAGGTTTGTTGCTTTAAATTTAGCTCTTTTTTTATGGCTTCTTCCACCTTGCAAATCTCATTCCACCATCCAAGAATTCCTTGTATTTATGTCATTTATATTGCACAATCTGGCATACATGTGTAGATGTACATATATAGATGTACATGTGTGATCCAACAGGTCTGGATCTCACTGCACAGTACTGCATTCTGTTATGTGGCTTCCTCCCCTCAAAGGATGCTGTTCTGCCTATAGCTGTATGCAGTTGCTTTCTAATCAGTTTGGAGATTCTCCAGAACATTGGGTTTTGTGCTAAACTCTCCAAGACATTTTATTGTTTTACAACTTTTTAGGCTAAATATCTCTCTCCTGCCACATTAACAGCTAAGCAAATAAGCACGGAATTCCCAGGAGGACAACACAGATTTCTGCCTTGATCCAGATACAGCTATTAGCTGATAAACCTGAGGCGACTTGATCTGATAATCTATCAGTAGGTGAAACTGTCAGCTCCAAATGTCTAAGGAAACATCCAGTGCATTTTCAGAGCCACTGTAAGCCATTGTATTTTCAGAGCTACTTTCAGTCAACATCACATCTCTGCCTCCTGTATCTCTCCCTCTGCCTCCTGTACCTCTCCCTCATTCACTCCAGCATTTCTGTTCCTCCCTCCTTCCTCATTGTTTTTAGCTGGCTTTGGTCCCCAGAGGTATACAAAGCTCTGCATCCTAAGTTTTCAAACAGACTCGGTAAGATCAAATTGTAACCTTACAGTTTCTGGATAACCTTGTTATCTGTGGGATAAAATGGTTTCCTTTCTCTCAAAGCAGTAGGTAAGCCATTCTGTCTCTCCATTCTGGATAATTTTTCACTTCTTCCCATCTTTCATAGTTTGCTGTGGTATTCTCCTTACTCACTGAAACACTGGAAAATGTCAAGGATTTTTTCTGAAGCACTGACAAACAGTAGAATTCTGATTAGCTATTGTTGCCAGTTAGGCACTAGTGTATATTTACAATAGGGTTATCAAGGAAAATTAAGTGTTTATGCAGATCTAGTAATGTCTGTGTTAGTGGCTGTCAGGCTCCAGACTCATCTGTTGTCTGTTAAATGAGAAGTAAGCCTATGCTGGCTGCACAGATCAAACACCAGAGCGAGGGTGCAGCATGACTTGCTGGCATTAGCAGGCTACAGTGGCCACAGGACAGGTGGCCCAGGGCATGCACTTGCAATTGAGACCCTGCTCTTAAATAATGAGATGGTCTTAGTTTTAGTGAAGCAATAGAAAGTCTGTGATGCAGCCTTCAGGATGGAAATGATCTTTTGTTTGTGTGACAGCTCTCTGTTGCAAAGGATTGAATTCTGCATTGCCACTACAACAACCCAAAGGGGAAGGAAGAATCACTTGCATTCCATGGTGGCCTATGCACTTGTGGTGGGCTATCATTGGAGGAAACAAAGCATGAGGTGGGAAAGACCCCTTTTTCAGGCTTACTGAAGCTATTGTGCTCAAACCACTTCTGCAAGAGCGGCGGACATTTTTAAAGGGAAATTCAATTTTCTGTAAACTGTCAGGCTGAAATATGAACAAGACAGACAGCTGTTCAATAATTCATCCCGAGGAACCGTGACAGTGGTGTTGTCTTCCTATGGGCCAGATGCAGAAGTCTGACATCATGTGAAAGAGAGGAGAAGTAATGAAGGGCTGGAGAGAAGGGGGAAGACCTATAGAAAGCAGGGAGGAAAAGTTGTCTTTTCTTTTTCAAAGAAGAAAACTTCATTTTATGAAACATTTCAGCTTTTGTGCTGATTTATTTCCTGCTCTTAACAAGAACCACAGCCAGCATTTCTTCACTCTGTACCTCAGCTGGGAAGCTTAGAGAAGCACTGATTTACTTATTTCATCTCACACACAAGTGAGAGCACATAATAATTTCTTTCAAAATATTAAACCAATGTCTTCCACAAGATCTTCATCATTTGAAATAGTTATTTGTTCAGCTCCCTTAAGTGTAAAAAGAGGGTTAGCTCAGGCCTTACATTTTCATTTCTAATTTTATTGGATTTGGCAAGAGCACAAATGTAGAAGGAATATATATTTTAATTTGCTAATTCTAGTCCTTTAAGGACAGCAGTCTGCATAAGAAAACATTCTAGGAAAGCACTTTTTTGTAGCGGTGACAGCTGAAATCAACATTATTCAGAGCAGAATAAGGATTCCACTGACATATCATTCCCATCCAAGTGAATAAAGGAAGTCACACTTTGCTGGGACTCAGGACACTCAAGACTCGAGCAAAGAAACAACCAGAGCTGTTTTCACCATGCTTCCTGTGTAGCCAATACAAGATACTTTTAATAAGGAAGGACTTGAAGGCTCTCACCGACAGTGTATGAACTTCATAAGTAAATGCATGAATATTTACAGAGCTCTATTATAAAAGTAAAACCAAACACTGAAGAGCATTCAGCTCCAAGTTGAATCAAACCTTAAAAATCTGCCATTTAAAATATAGTAGCTCTCTCTTTTTTTTTGGCACATTGTATTATTTTTAACACAGGATATCTTTGCCCTGCATGGCTGTACATCACAGTAAGCCCATCCACTACACTGCTGTCATCCTCCCCAACTTTCATCTGTTTCTTGCTGGGCTTACAAGAAGGTTGAACAGCCCTGTAGCACCTATAGGAAAATGTCAAAGACTTTCTTAGCACAGAAGCACTTTTGCTTGACATTGCAGAGCAAACTGGTAAATACCAGGGGAAGGTGTTAAAAAAAAGAGACTCCTTGGAGAAAGAAGTTGAGAAAAGCAGGTATTTTCTCATTCATCTTAGCAGCACAGCATGGTTGGGATTACCCACAGCTGTGGAAAAGTAGGGGGAAAAAATGTGGGAATCTGGGAAAAAAGAGTGATCATGTGGGCCTGGAGGTGACAGACAACACACCACTGATGTGCTGTGCCTACCACAGAATCACAGAATCACAGGGTCATTAAGGTTGGAAAGGACTGCTAAGATTATCTAATCTAACTGTCAGCCCATCCCCACCATGCCCACTGACCACGTCCCTCAGTGCCACATCCAGTGACTGCACCACCTCCCTGGGCAGCCTGTGCCACTGCAGCACATAGGGACCAAGTGCACAATGCACATGGGTGGGGAAATGCACCCTACACCCAGCTGCTTTCTAAAGTGGGCCTCACAAAACCAAAGACTGAAGGACTGATGGGTTAGAAAGCATTTATTCTTTCTTAGCCCTGAAATATTTGGTTTTGCTGCTTAAAGATGAGACTCAATGTCTGTATTTACTGTCTGATTGCTAAAGCATTAGAGCACTTTGGAAAGAGGTGTTGGATGAAATGCTGCACTCCCTCCAGCAGCTGAAGGCTGCCATATTTAGCTCAATGCATCTATCTAAAATAGGCCATTGTGTATTTAGTTAATCTTGCAGGCTGGCTTTCTTCCTTCAGCATCCTCGTGAAGCTTCTTTTAACAGCAGAGAGAGGAGTAGGCGAGGTATAGTGTGCTGTTTTATGATAAAACCAAAAGAGACTGTCAGGAATTAGCATGGTGGTTACTCTTGGCAATCTTAACAATACAACAGAGCCTCTCAGCCAGGGCTTTCTCTTCTGGTCCCTGTGGAATAGTTTCATGTGTGAGAGTTTCTTTTCTTGAGAGCATTTAATGCACCAGCTTCACAGAAATGTGAGGCATAGGAGAGTGCCTATCAAGACCTCAAGCTGTCAGCCCCTATTAATACACAGGGAGATTTTTCCAGGAAGATCCTTTGATTTCTCAAACTGCTGGTCACAGGTCATAGACCTCTGTCTTTTCATGCCATACCTCTGCCTTGAAAGAAAGTGGCAGTTCTCGTGCTGAGTCCTGCAAGCAGATGGCATCACTATCATCCCCTCCCTTGGAGGAGCCCACAGAATGAGCAGGATGATGCTTTTGTTTACTTTCAGTGCTGACATATCTTCTGAAGTCACCAGATGGCATCACCTGAACAAGTGATACCAGCTATATAAGATCATCTGCCCTTCACTGTGGTCAGAAGGGGAGAGGGATCAGATCTGAGCCTAAAACATTTAATGACTTCATTGAGAATCCTGTTCAAGCTGATGAGAATTTTGCTTGAGCTGGAAGAGAAAGAATGGACCAAATGCTTTCTGAGATGTGGGGTTTTGTTTTGTTTTGTTTTTGTTTTTGTTTTTGTTTTGTTTTGTTTTTTTTGTTTTGTTTTTGGTTTGGTTTGGTTTGGTTTGGTTAAGTAAGTAGCATTGCAGGTTTTCTTTTACACTCTGTTCTGCTAACTTGCAAAAAATGTTTGAGTTAGTAAATATTCCAAGAAAAGCAAAGGCATCAGAGGAATACATAAGACACAAGCTTCTGCATTGCTGTGGCATTTCATCTGTCAGATAGAAAATGTTTGTAGAGAGATTTGGTAGCCTGTGAAGCACAAAACACAGTCAGATGCTCATATTAGCTGATGACAAGTTCTGCACTTCTTGGCAATAAGCAGTCATTATACTTACTAGGTGGGAATACTGAGTTACTAAATAGTTTTCCCATCACATTTTCCCTAGCCAGAAGTTTTCTGCTGCTGCTTCATTAGTAGTAAAGAGCATCAGGTAGGTACTGTGGTTGCACCACAGTGTGGACAAAGGCAATAGTTTTATTGAAGTCTGCAGACTTACTGCCTCTTACTAACAAAGAAAACCTTGGTGGGCCATGGACAGCAACAGCACCCAGGACTGAACTGTGCATGAGGTTCAGTGATGAAAATCCCAGGGAAGTGGTGGAGTCACCACCACTAGAGGGATTCAAGAAATATGTGGATGTGGCACTTAGGGGCATGGTGGGGAGGAGTTGACAGTTGGACTAGATTGTCTTAGTCCTCTTTTACAACCATAAAGATTCTATGGTTCTATGAAACGGCAGAGGGAAGGCAGGGCCATGGCTGACAAGCCCTCTGCCATCTCCTGCAACGCTTGGCAGTGTTCCTTGTTCAACCTTCAGAGTAGCTAACTGAGGAAGCAACTCAGGAAGGGATTGCTGCCAGGTGCTGACTGGCCTTGCAGATGATGCACAGATAGCAGCTGCTACTCAAGACCTATCTGCCCAGGACACAGCTACTACTTTACAGGATGAAGAACCTAGCTCTTCTGAATTGCTCAGGCAATGTCCTTGCATTAGTTTACCATCAGATTACATACTGCCCACTGAAATTTGGGGAGCATTACAGGCAGACAAAATGCTGTCTTCTTCACTTGAGCTTTCAGGGAGATGTTGCATTGCTTTTGCTGAGGTAGAGGTGGTTTGGGCTCAATACTGGTTTGGACCGAAGTGATGAATGGTTACAAACTAGAGATGGGGTTGGTTTATAAATCAGAAGTTATAAACTCATGGCAGGGATTATTGGGAGAAACTACACACACTGTGCTAAGTGGGAGGCCAACCTGAATGATCTTTGTCTTCAAATCTGAATGATTTTTTACAAGTACTCTACAGTGTAATTGAAGAGATCCAGAGCAATTATCCTCTTTCAGGAGTGAGTTACTAATGACGGGGAGCTGAAGTGAAAAAAAAAAGAAGTATGTGATTGAGCTCATAATAGTGAAGGGGTTTTATGTATTTCGTATTATGCAATATGCATTATTATTAATGCTCACCTGACCCTGTCTTGCTCTGGCTTCACATGGAGATTCTCATGTAAAATGAATCACAGAATCAGTCATAATCAATCATTAAGATTGGAAAAGACTTTTAAAATCTTCCAGTCCAAAAATCAGCCCATCCCCACCATAACCACTAACCATGTCCCTCAGTGCCACATCCACATGGTTTTTGAACACCTCAAGGGACACTGACTCCACCGCCACCCTGGGCAGCCTGTGCCAGTGCATCACCACTCTCTGAGAAAAAAAATGGTTCCTAATATCCAACCTGAATCTCCTCTGGTGCAAGTTAAGGTCATTACCAATTGGTTTAACCAGTGTTCTTCCTGCAGCTTTCACAGAAAAGTACATGGTTGTGCAGGGTCTATCACCAACTTGTGAGAGTAATTTTCATTTTCATGGAGTTTATTGATAGTACCAGGTTTACATAACCCCGGTGCTCACTGCATCATGTTTGGATACTGTGTTTGTGTTGGAGCTGAGAGGAAAGGGGACAGAGAACGTTGTGTCTAACCTAGATTATTTATAAAAGGTCACTCGTACACCACCTTCTTACACAATTAACCTCTTCTGAGTATGCAAAGTTTTTGCACTGATTGGCTCTGAAACTGAGTTTCAGTGACCCTAGCAGCTCTTTTCTGAACTAAGAACTCTATATAATATTCTTGCATGGTAAAAAGTAATAGATTTTTTCAGTTTTTCACGTAGAGTGAATTTAAAACAGCTTCCATACTTACTTTGTGTGTTATAGAACACCTCTGAAATCTGTATTTGTATCACTGTGCAACTCAGGTTCTCTCAAATCTAAACCATTTTAACATTTCCAAGCTTTATTTTATTTTTAACAAGGAATGTCATTACACAGACAGGTATACAAATACACAAAGCATGTTAGTGATCTGCTGAAAGCCAGAAAGTAAATCCATAGGGGAAAAAAAAAAAAAAAAAAAAAAAAAAGGTACAGAAAAGGACCAGCTGGTCCTATTCCTATTCAAAGGAAAAAAGGAAAACCTATAATATTGGTTTTCCTTTCATGTGCAGTATTGAAACAGAGAAGGATGTTTTGTATACTTTAACATACTGACTGCTATACCGTTTCAGGCTGGAGGATGAGGTCTGCACCACACCTATGGAAAATGCTGTATATGCATGTGTAAGCAAGAGCAGATTTTGGATGACTGTCCTAGCTGGGGGAAACTGGGCTCCAGGAGTGTGCAGCTCTATGCAAAGCTGCAGAGAAGCATACTTCCCCAGCCTGCTGCAGTTATCACCCTGCCATCCATGCCAGCTACGAAATGCTTGATGCTAAGAAGTTATGCCCCAGAGTTTGTTTTTTGTCTTTTTAGCCTGCTCTGTGGTAGTGTAGGGGTGACAAAGCAATGTAGCTGTTGCAGGGTGGCCAGTTAGAAAAGGCAAGCTTTTGCACCTAAGCTCAGACATTCCTCCTGGGGAGAGCTGAGTACAAACCCAGCAGAGCAGAACAGCTTTCCAGCTGTCTCTCAGGACATTATGGAGTTTGTTTTGGACTCTTCAGTTGATCTTAGAGTATACTTTTGGATGCATCTTTTTTTCTGCAAATACATAACTGCAGTTAAAACAGCTTTCATCAGTAGGGTACAGTCATATGCAACTGCATTGCTCAGCTCTTAACAAATACATAGAATTAAGGAATCATTTGAGTTGGAAGGGACCCTTAAAGACCAGCTAGCCCTACTCTCCTCTGATGAACAGGGACACCCATGGCTAGGTCAGAGTGCTCAGAGCCCCTCCAGCCTGACCTTGGATGTCTCCAGCAACAGGACACCCACTGCCTCTGGTTCCAGTGCCTCATCATTTTGTAATCATAAGTAAATAGCTATGTTACTGGACCATCAACCAATCTGCTAGTCAGGACACTAATACAGAAGGTGAGTTTGCAGTATGGCTCTCAGATAACTTCTGTCAGAGACTTGCAGATGTTTTCATTGCAGTGCTCCCTGCCTTTGAAAGCTCTGGTGGTTGGATTCTTAAATGAGGCTGGCAAGTTTTGTTAACCTTAAAATCTCTATAATTCAGCTAACTGATCAGCAGGGGAATCAGAGCTTTTGGCTGGTCGAAGCTGCTCATGCTTGGTTTGTTAGTGCAGCAGGTGGGCATGAAAATTGGTCCATACAGTGTCTCTGCATTTAAAAAAATCCTAAATAAGGAAATCAAGGCAGTGATGTCAAGCGACCTTTCCTCAAGCTGATGGCAGAGGATGCTATTAAAATCATGCTGTGCTTTATTTTCACTTCTACGCCCAGCCCACTCGCCTACTGTCTCAGGATGTTTTGTGGGTACAGAACTTATTCCAGTACCCACACTAATGGATCATATTTTCTGGTGCATTTTGCTTGAAGATAGTTCTGAGTTTGGAGCCAATTATGAAGGGCTCCCGTACTGTTCAGCATGAATTCAAAAACTGGATGGGTAATCAAACAGGAATCAGGAGAGAAGACATCTTGATATCAAGAGAGCTGAGTGAAATGATATAACATTAAGTTTTTGAGGCCATTTTCTAATTATTATAGTAAACCTGAGTATACAACTCTGTGAAAACAACATGCCTAACTTCATAAATGGCATTCAAAAGCTGACTAGATTCTTTACCATGAACTTGGAGCACCTATCCCTCACTGTCCCAGACAGGATCCTGGTGGCACCGTGAATATATCTGCCTTGCAACTCCAGCATCCACCACGACATAGCAGGATCTCATGGATGTTTGTGAGCTGGAAAGCAGCAGCTGGCTGGGGTGCAAAGACTGGAATTATAAATCCAGGTCTGAGCAAGGGGATTGTCACCCTTGCTGGGGTGTGAAGTTTGTGGGTATGCAGTAAAAAGGATGTACTTACACAAACCCACACAGCTTTTCACGTGTTCCCATGTGATCAATAGTAATCACATGAAAAAGTGAAGAAAACATCTCCTGGAAGTACTCAGCACAGTTTGAGTTGGTCATTACAGAGCCTGAGTCAGACACAGCCAGCTGGTCTCCCACAGTGCTCCAGAAGCTCTGCCAATCTCTACTTTCTCTGCTTCTTTTGGGGGATAGTCTAGGCAGCCAGTTTCCTACCACTTCAGTATTTCATGGGTGGATTTGTCATGAAGCTATCTTACAGTTGTGCCAGAAATCTTCCCCAGAGGGCAGTAAAACATTACCTTTCCCTCCCATCCTTAAATCAGTAAATATGCTCAAATTCCCAGCTTATTTTTCTTGTATTAAGTGCTGCTACATGAGATGGGCAAATATGCTTGGAAAGCAAACGAGTATCTTGCCGCACAAAGGCAGTTTGTAGCCTTTTTTTCTCCAGGTATCTTGTTACTCATATCATCAGGTCAAGTGCATCTCAAGTATCAAAAAGGGTTCCCATTCATGTGGGAGGAATGTGGAAAACTGTGGTATGGTAATGTCTGGAATGATGCAGGAGGTAGAAAAAGGGTGAAAGCAAATATGAGCAAAGCTTAGAAGGACTATACTTGTAGTGATGATTTAGAAGACTTCAGATGTTTGAAGGAAGAGATTTTGACCTTCCAAGGCATAACACATTTTGGGGAACAAAGGAAAACTTTTTTTAGAACAGAATAAAAAATAATGGATTTTTGTGGCATTTTAAAAGGAGTTAGAAACACTAGTGCCTGAATTGTAGGGTTGTGTTTAAAGATAAGTTACTTGAAAATATACTATCTATTTCTGTCTTGTAGACCCACGAAAAGTAATAAAATGACTTCAGATATAAAATTCTTTTTACTTCCAGAAATTAATTAAAGATTATCTTCATTGCCTATTATTATCTTGCAGTGAACTGTTTCTTTCCTTTCACATCCTGAAGCTTTTTTTCTCCGAGACATCTAGTTAGCTCTATAGTAGCTAAGTACTTTGTTTACCTGCAATTTGAATAAACAATATACTGATGCAGAACTGAAATGCTCTGGAAAGAAAATTATGCAGAAATGAGGAAGCGTGGGTGATCATTACCAAGACCAGAGGTACATTAGCTCTGGGAAGATTGCTTCAGTTTCCTGTGAGAATCTATGAGCTGTCGGTCCCTTAGGCACTTTCTATCTAGATGAACTCTAATGCATATTGGCATGATCTACATATTAAATACATCCAGCTTCTTGATTTTATTCAGATCAGCACTCTTCAAAGCAGTGTGTCTATCAGCTGGAGGAAATCCCTGCTCTACTAATGGCATGCCTGATGCCACTTTCACTCTTCTCACCATGAAATCCCAACTTGTATGGCCACTGCAGGAGACTTGGACATAAACACACAACATGAGCTGTGGTCACATCCTGACTGGAAAGGAAAAAGATGGGCGACAGAGCCTTGCTTTCTTCCTCCCCACAGTTCTGTCTGTTTAATATACAGACCTGTAAACTCTTCAGTTTGTACTGATGCCTCCTGTTTCTCTTTAATATAATCATAGAAGTCCCTTTTGGCATGCGTGTAAGCACTAGGTTTGATGGAGTGTCACTGTTGCTCGAGTTGGGGATGGCCATGATATCCCAGAGAAATGAGAAATGGAGGCAATATGCCAGTTTCACCTGGCTTCAGATGTAGATGACTTGGTAGCATTCAAGAACTAGCAGTGGAATTCTTTACCCCATCCTGCCTATACCCTCCAGCTGGATCTGGCTTTGCTGATAAGCAAGTCTTGATATTGAATGAGTCAGGGCACAACGGCCCTCCTAAGCACATTCACAAGGGGATATCACCACTGCAACAAGACCAGGGGCTGTTAGTTGCCAACCGGATTTCCACACTAAGAATGAAATGAGGAAGTAATGTATTGTTTCCAGCAAGCAGCAAATCAGCACTTTAGTTTTGGTAAGCATTAAAACCATAGAGTATTATCTTAATATTCAGGTTTATTTTTCTCTAGAAAATTTGCTACTTTATTACTCATGGCTTTAGCCATCTTCCTTAGCAATCTACTTCAATGCCTGATAATATTACAATGACATTTTGCTAATTTAAAGTCTTTTCAGTTCTTTCTTTTCTCACCTGACATTAAGAAATAACAGGGAAAAGAGGAGAAAAGGTGAATTCTTTTCTGAGCTGGGTGTAGACTTTTGTGCTCTGATGACTACATATGTGTTATCTTCAGGCCCAGACAAAGCACATCCTCCATGGTGTAACTGGTATACAGAAAACACTGACAGCTGCAGACTGAAAAAGTAAGTAAGATCTGTGAAACCTAGACTTTTTAGCTCAATAACCAACCAACAAGGTGATAAGGTCTGCAAGAATGCAGCAATGGGACATTAGAGTTGTGCTTTTGTATACATTGATTGTTTAACGAAGCATGTTGGACAGTTTCAAGTGATCCATTTCTGACAAAGAAATTGCCTGGCATCTCTGAGGATGTCTCTGAGCAGATAAACAGGATGGATAAGACACTGCTTTCCTGTGAAAGTTCTTAGAGGAATCATTTCCAAAGGAAATCACCGCTGCTGTTGTGAGATGATAAAAAGTTTGAGAAGTAAGTGGAATTCTGATGAGCAACAGCCTAACACACAACAGAGATCTGACACCCTGAGTACCACCCTTGTCCTGATGATGTGCCATCTCCAGTCCCTTGCTCTGCCACCTCTGCCAGCTGCAGCTTCCCACAGCCTCCCCAGAGAGGCTGCACAGGCAGCTGGGAATATCTTACACTGAGCATGCACGCTACAGGTTATCCACAAAGCAGATGTAAGGGGCGTTAGTTGGTGGCCATTTCCAGATGACAAGCATCTGTCATCTCCCAAAGGATGGGAGGATGATCTCCACCATTGATATCTATGTTGGATGTTCCATCTTGCTGCCCCCAGTTGTGCTCAGCTGAGGCTGTCAGAAGCAGAATCAGATACCAACAGATAAGGCTGTGTTAGTTCATTACCTCATGGCATAAATAATAAATTCGGGGGAAATCTAAGCACACTTAAATATGTGCAATTGAGTTGGGTTCCCTCTGGAAGTGACTGCATATTAGAAGGTAATCCAGGGGGATGGCAAGAGGCTTAAGTGAACGTTTTGTTCTTGTTTTCAAACACGTCAACAATTTTTTGAGATGACTTACATCTCTGTGGAGTATGTCCTTGAGAGAAAGCATCTAGGTGCCTTGGTGCTATCAGCATACTAAGGGAACAGATTGTTTTCCCTTCCTTGCCCTTCCAAAAATATCAGCCAGGAAGTTTAACTGCGTGTTAGTAAGGAGTTGATGGTGCCAGCCTCTTTGCTGTTGTTTGCAAGGTCAGCTCTAATTGACCTTGCTCTTGCTTCATTTAGTTTCTCACATCATTTTCTTTTGATTCTCTGACTGTGCCCACATTGTTAGAATTTCCACATGCTCATGTGCTGTGCTTTGCTTAAAATGATTCTTGTTCGCTTCCTCCCTTTCTGCTTGTGCCTTCTCATCCTCCCCCTCTCTCCTGCTTTCTTTCTTTTTTCAGGACACACTCATTCTCCTACACCTTATTTATTATTTCCTAATCCCAACATGCAGCCCATAGCCCCAACCTGCAGCTCCATGGCCCAAATGCCCATTGTTTTCCCAGCAGCAGGTTATTCCTGCATGGTGGGAGGCAGCCCAGAGACCTTGGCAGGAGCTTCTGCCTTGCCTGGAAGCAGCCCATGGGTTGTATTTCAGCTGTGGACTGTATTTTAGAACTTTCTATAAGCAGATTTGTGCCTGTAATGGCAGTAAGTTGCTGACTTAACTTCACGTGAGCCATAGGAAGACTGGTGTACACAGAAGCAAGGTACAACTTGATGGTGTAGAACCTGCAGCCCTCCTACCTGCGGCTATGGAACAGAACACGACCTAGCAGCTCTGTCTTGTTTCTAAGAGACGTGTTGGCTCCTGGCTTTGTTGAAGTTACAGCCCAGCTTGTCTACTAGAGTAGGAACTGTATGTACGCTGGGTGGATGCCGAGCTGCATGCTGTGAGAGCTATGCAGAGCCAGATTTGGTATGACGTGCTGAGCCCTCAGGATTTCCACAGGAGTTTCAAGCAGTGGGTGAATGAAGTCCTAACCTATTCAGACTGTGTCTGTAGGAAAAGTTCTGTTGCTGAAAGTTAATAACTAGCAAATGTGCATGATGCAGAAGCAGATCATGAGGTTTTCCAGTAAGCAAAAGAGTCTGCTGGCTGATGGCATTACTCCCATTGCAACCATCCCCTCAATGACTGTGCTAGTGGCAATAAATTGATACAATGAAGCCAGCACTAAATTCATTAAAAAAAAAAAAAAAAAAAAAAAGAAAGAAAGAAAAAGAAGAAGAGGAGGGACATTTTGACCATATTACTCATTTCCTTAGGAAAAAAGCTGTGTGATAAGGACAGCCTGCTCCATCTCTTCAGCAAGTCTGAAGTCAAAGTTCCTATTAAAGTCAAAGTTTGCTATCTCCATTCCAGAGCAGATCCAGGTGCCACTTTGCTGCAGCAGCCGCATCTTCCAGAATGTATCTGCCTCATGTTTTGCTGGAGGGAGATTTCCCCATGACATCAGTGTCTTGGGTTTCCTCTCCTTCCTTCCAGAGCCAAGGGCACGCAGCCCAGCCTTCGCAGCAAGCAGAGACAGTGCCAGCCCAGCACAGCATCCCAAACTCTCTGGACAAGAGAGTTTTATCATTCTGCAGTGTCTCCTGGGCAACATCTTCCACTACCAAACCCCCGATGGAAAAAACGATGAGGCACTGTAAATATTGCTGTTTGAAAGAGTCCAGGAGGCAGGTGGTCATGGGATACTCTGGCCCCTCCCAGCCCTATGACGCCCTATACCACACACTTTCATGCCCTTATCCTACAGGAGGTATTTTCCCATCACTTCACTTGCTGATGCATTGCAAGAAGCCCATGTTCTTTAGCAGACTGAAAACTTGCAGAGGAGGAAACAGCCAGGTGAGAACCTAGCAGTGGGAAGAAACAGTTCCAAGAGCATGCAAGTCCTACTGGACCCCGTCCCAAGGCGACAAGCTAGTGAAATTAGCCTTGTACAGCCTATATGGCTGGGGCCAGGTTCCCTCCCATGGCTGAGAGCTGTCGCAGCAGGAACGAGCAGCTGGGGCAGTCTGGTGCTAAACTTCTTGTCCTGAAGCTGGTATTGAAATCACATTTTTGTTCTACCTTTTGCCAGCTTATGCTAAGGTTCTCCAATAGAGCACACCTAATTGCTGTGAACAGTCACCAGATAATTATTTATAGCAATTCTGATGGCTTACAGGTATCTTGGATGCTCCTCTCAACCAGGACTGGAGCAACACTTAAATGGGCCGCTGTTAAAGTGAAGGGATTGTTTTTACATGTTTTACACAAAGTAAAATACATGAGTTCCTGAAGAGAGATCAGCACAGCACATTTTTACCTAGCCTGTAGTATATAAGTGACCCAAAGTCTTTGTAGGATTTACTACATCTGGTCATCCTGGAAAGGCAATTGTGTATGGCTCTGTGCTAATGCTCGTTTACAAGAGTATGCCAAATGTGTATGGAAATATGTATGAGGTATCTGGATCATAATTCATGTTACCTTCTTTTTGGAACAATTGATGCATAAGCATAGAGGGCTTGCTGGTGTGCATCTACTGATTTTGTGCAGTTGACG
This sequence comes from Coturnix japonica, assembly GCF_054131305.1. Classification (NCBI taxonomy): domain Eukaryota; kingdom Metazoa; phylum Chordata; class Aves; order Galliformes; family Phasianidae; genus Coturnix; species Coturnix japonica. The sequence continues at coordinate 50,199,117 of NC_140663.1, read as the reverse complement.
GATCCCACCAGGATTGGGTGGGAAGTCAGCATAATGCTTTGAGATACATTATCAGCTGTAAATGTGGCAGGAAGTCATTAAAGATTTCCTCAGCTGTTCTCTGGGAAAAGACTACTCCCAGGCTCCAGCAAGCACAAAGGACTTGTACTGCCAGGGCTGAGAACCTAAAAGAAAAATCGCTCTAATAAGGTGACGTGTCAGCAGCTTCAGCAGAGAGCCCTCTGCTCCAGATGACTCCTGTGCCCATGAGTTCAGGAGGGTGATGGATGGCTACAGATTCAGAGGGCAGTGCTAAGGAGCTATTTGTAGATCTCTTACTCCAGCCAGGCTCCTCTGAATGAGTTTCACTAAATTTCTGGGGGACTAAGAGTACTATGGATGTAGAGAGGTCTGAAGCCTATGTCTTTAAAGCTTTGTAAATCCACATAGTTGAAATTAAATGACATCTTATTCTAAAACTGGTTTGGTTCTTCATGAACTTTCAGACATAGCTCCAGGAGTGAGAATCATAAATGTTGAGCTCTTTTGGACCAATTGGGAGGAAATAATTTCCTGCCATCTGGAGGTAGTTGGAGACTGGGACAAGAGTGCAAGCAGTGAGGGAGGCCACTGTGGGGAGGTCAAGGCAAGGAGTCCTCGCATTTGTAGGGGATTGTTCAAAAGGATGTGTTTTAATAGAGATACCAGAGATTCACTTGACTCATCTCACTTGATGTATGAGGTACATTTCACTTCTGTTTTTGCAAATATGACTGTCTTGAAAAACATTCATATTTTACCAGAAATATCCTTCTATTCTTTGTTGTTTTTTTTTTTCCTAAACCTCACCAACCAGCTTCTGGTCAACAAGACTCCAGTGCTGTGTCAGCAGAGAAACAGACTTGGGGAATTACTGTGGAAATCTCATTTCTGGACTGCGCCCACAGGTGCAATAAGGAAAAAAAAAAAAAAACTTTCTGTACTAATTCTGTGAAATTATTTAACTGCTGAACAACTTAATGTTCTTGGTAAAAACAATGTCGTCATAATATGGTCAAGGGAAAAGAGCCAGATAGTTACATTCCACAGTGTTCCTTTTCTCTCTGGGAAAGATGAGCAGAGGATCAGACCCTTCCTCATAAAACAACGCAAACAAGCAAACAAAAAAAAACCTTCCAGGTCTGAGTACCTGTAAAGATCCCTCTAGTAAAACCTGAAAGGCAGGTAGTTTGCTGCATCTGCCTACAAGTCACCAGTATGCTACTAGCTCTGTCTAATAATTTCAAATGCAGGGAGCAGCAGGGACAAAAAAGCGTATTTTGAAGATTCCATTGAACTTGATCAAGATGTGTGGGAGGATTTTTCCACTGCTTGTTTTTTTCATGCTATTTCAATTTAAGATGTTTGCTTCTTAATTGTGGAGCCTCACTAACAAGCCTGCCAAAGATGATGCAATTCTCTATTCTGCTGGATCATTTTCTGGTTATTTTGTAATAAACATAGTATGCTTATTACACATATTAGGATAATATCAGAAATAAACTGTCTTTCTTTTAACAACCATCATTTATAGTCAGGATTATGGGGAAAAAACCTGTAAGTATGCTGAGAGCCTTATTCCCATTTCTTCTGGATTGTTAATGCCTTAGTTGGTGTAAATTGGTCAGCTCCGACTAAAAAATGTCTTAGGATGGGCAAGAGGTCCTGAAATCTGTTTTGCCACAGCTGCTTGTCTGTACCAATGTAGCATGCAACAGAGAAACAAGCACTCCTTTATCCTCGCACTGTTGATTAATGTACTCATTTAAATGGCCAGGATAGTCTCCCTTATGTAAAATTCATGGTATGTATCCCACATGTATGTGTTTGACTCTCTTTCCACAGGAAAAGAAAGGAAACATAACTGAAAATCAAAGGCATATTTCTCGAACAGGGTTTTAAGAAAGAAAACCTACCAGGACAGCAACCAAGTTCCCTACACACACAAAACTGGTGACACCATCAGAGTCTTGTTCTTGCTGAGGTTTCCGCACAACACTTCAACAATGAATTTCCTCCGGAGACGTCTGTCAGACAGTAGTTTCGTGGCAAATTTGCCCAATGGCTACATGATGGACTTGCAGCGTCCCGACAACTCCACAAGCTCCCCAGTTTCTCCTGCCATGGAGAGAAAACACCCACAGCCACCGCAGCCCTCGCAGTCTTCCTCTACTGGCACCAGCATCTTCAGCTCCATCTCCAGTGCCATGAAGCAAACCACACAAGCAGCTGCAGGACTCATTGATCACTCGACAAGTTCCACACCACCTGTGGCTCAGAAACCCAAGATCCTCCTGGTTATTGATGATGCACACACAGAGTGGTAAGTCATCATAGCTGTCCTTCTGCCTTTGGCTCCACCGTGTTTGGGGGATGAGAGGGATCTAGGAGACACAGGGCATCTGTTGGGGAATACATAGAATCTTTCACATCTAGGTCATCTGCTAGGTTGGATGACCTAGGTTGGATGACCTCAGTGAACAGCAGACTAGGCTTTCCTCGAATCTTGTTTAAAAAATGGCACTCACTGGCAAACTCCTTGATGGTTTCAATATATGGACACACACAGAGCATTCTTGGCTCAGCTGTCTTAGCTGAGCTGGCACATCAAACATCAGCCCTAAGAAATTGTAGCTGAAGGTGTTTTGATGACATGGTAAGGAAATTTCATTTACCATCTGTGCCAGATCTAGAATTGAAAAGAGGCTCTTCTCTCTAGCTCTTTCTCTCTCTCTCAAGATCTTCCATGGGTGCACATTTATTAATAAATTAACAAAAAAATTCCAATCCTCCTAATACCAATAGTGATGACTAGAGCTTGTTGGTTGGTCAAGAGTCCTTCATCTGTTTATCATTGTGATTATGGGCAAAAGATTCTCAGGTTCACGTAAGCATTGTTTGTCTTGCTCCTGCAGGTCTTTGTTTACAAACAGAAGTTTGGAAGTATGTTTTCTGTGATATTTGGTAACAGAGGACTCTTGTCAAATGGAAGGACAGCTGAAGTCTTTTGAAATGTTGGAGGAATGTCTCAGTAGTTGCAGTGTGCTCCTTTTCAAAGTCAGCTGGTTTGAAAAGCTAGTGGAGAGATGTATTTGAGGGAAAACCCGGACCATGTGTTAAGGAGATTGATGCTCATTGTTTTGTCTGCTAGCTTATCTCAACACAAGCTAACACAGGCTAAGGGACCAAGTGAAGACTTGGAAGTGAAAGAACAAAAGAAATAATTTGGTTTACCAGGTCTTAACCAGGGGAGATTATTTAATTGTTCTTCTCACTCCACTCTACTCTTCAGGAACGTAAGGTCTTCTTTACTTTCCCAGGAGCAAGAGGACAAGATGGGACCTACCTTCCTGGGGGTATCTGCACAAAGTGCAAGTCCCACAGTCTGCTTTGCTCCCTTCCCCTAGATAGATAAAAGGGTCAGGGACTGAGCACAGCTAGGTCAGAATTCTTCAGACAGCTTGAATTAGAAAAGGGAAAACAGTGGGGGTTTTCTCAAAGGAAAAGCAACTTTTTGAGTGAGTGGGAAAGTCCCTGATAAGACCGATAATTGTATCAAAAGTTTCATCACATACTGTCTTTTATCACAGTAGCAGCGTGTTAATTCAGGATAGTGCAAACTGCTGCATCACTCCAGTTCAACCCTGATCTCTCTTTCCAGTGCGCACCTGTAAGTTTCCCAGCAGGTTCACTGACCGTCTCTGCTCAGCCTTTTGCAGTTCCTTAAAATACTGCCAGGTGGCAGTCCCCTAACATAGCATCCTCCAGTTGAGGATGGGAGTGCCTGTAATGCACTGCTCAAGCAGCTGGAGTTTAGCCGGCGCTGCTTATTCCAAGCAGTGTAATCAGAGAGGAAAGCCCTAGCTCAAAGGCCGATCCAGTTTTTCCTTGAGATTAATGGTGCTGAAGGTAGTCTGGGCAGGGAAGATGATGGGGAGGGGTTGGACTCTGTTGCAATGTTTTCATGGTTTAACACACATTGCATTCAGTTCCCTAACTTTATATCTCACAGCTGCTGGACTGTCATGCAGACTCTGTGCTCTGCAAACTGAGTTTGTCCAAGGAGCAGCAGCTGGGAATTATAAAGAGGAGGTATGGCTACCCGTGCTGTCTTCACTCCTCCACTTGTATGTAAGCACTCCCCGAATCCTCCTGTCTTGGCTATCCCTCAGCTGTCTGTAACTCAGCAGTTTCTACATATGATTTCTACACCTTTTCAATGACATAAACAGTGGGATTGGACCCTCAGCAAGTTTTGCTGTTGACAGTGAGTGGTGCAGCTGACCTAAAAGAAGGGATCAGTGCCACCCAGAGGGACTTGGAAAAGCTCAAGAAGTGACCACATGAGAATTTAATGAAGTTTAATGAGGCCAGGTATCTTAGATATTAGTATAGACTGGGAGAAGAACACCTTGAGAGCAGCCCTGTGGAGAAGAAGTTCTGAGGGACAGAAAGCTGCATGTGAGCTCTTGCAGCATGGAAGGCCAATAGCATCCTGGGCTGCATCAAAAGAGGGGTGCCCAGCAGGGTGAAGGAGGCAATTGTCCCCATCTGTTCTGCCCTCATGAGGCCCCATCTGGAGTATTGCATTTAGGCTTGAGGCCTTCAGTACAGAGCTGCTTGAGCGGGTGAATAGGAAGGCCATAAAGATGATCAGAAGGCTGGAGCACCTCTCCTGATGACAGTCTGAGGGAGCTTGCTTATCTTGGAGAAGGCTCTGGAAAGACATTCTTGCCACCTTCCAGTACTTGAAAGGAGCTTACAAGCAAGAGGGAGACTGGCTTCTCACACAGTCTGATAGTAACAAGACAAGGGGGAATGGCTTTAAACTAGAAGAGAGTACATTTAGATTAGACATTAGGAATATTTTTTTTCCTCGGAGAGTGGTGAGGTGCTGGAATAAGTTGCTGTAGGTGCCCATCCCTGGAGGTGTTCAAGGCCCGGTTGGATGGGAACCTGTGCAGGCTGATCTAGTTGCTAGCAGCCCTGCCCATGGCAGGGGCTTGGATCTAGTTGGCCTTTAAAGTGCCCTTCAACCTAAGCCATTCTGTGAGGATTCTGTGGTGGAGAATCCCATTCAGTCTTCCCAGTTCTTTGCCTCTATCCACAGACTTAGATATCAAACAGTGCTGCTTGAAAAGGCTCTGTGCTTTCACTCTCTGCCTAACATTGTGAGGACACTGATGTAAACAGGCTTGTGTATTCATCACACACATGGCATGAGAACTATGAAAATACTACCAACCCTTGTCTACCACGTCTCTCTGTAATATAGGCAAAAACACATGCTTAGCCTATAGACTTTCCCAGCCTAAATGTAATGTGGCCCTTTCTGAAACAGAGTGCCAGTGCAGTCACCTCAGCAGACCACAAGGGTGCTGCTACCAGTTAATTCTCACCTCTCCAGGAAGTTCAGGGAGCCCTTGACAGCAGTGAAGACCAGAGGTTCTGTGGATGTTTATTCTTGGTAAATTATTTCTGAGTAATGTCAGTCATCTTGGTCTCAGCCATGGTGTTAGGTGAGCTCGAGCTGAGGTCAAAGGCAGCAGTGTTTACCTTGTGAGGGCATGTCCAAAGAAGCTGGTTATCTGGCGATTCTGGCTTGTCCACTCCGCATCACTTACAGAAACACAGAAGAATTCCAAGTGTGAACAACAACAACAACCTGTTGTTATTCCAGTGCTGGTGACTTGGGTTTTGGAAGAAGCATCATGTTTGTGATGCATTTCACTTCTGTTGGCTCTGGTTGTTGTTACTTTTGAAACCTTTGTCTTTGGTTTTCAAGAAAGAGCCCTTTCCTTTGCTATTTTGAACTAGTTAACTAATCTGCCCAAAAAAAGAAAGAAAAGAAAGAAAGCTGCTGAAGTGCTACCCTTATCTTAGGGGCAGGAGTCTTCCTCCCTTGCAGCGAGTCACACAGTTGACAACAAGGACTAGTTTGCTCAGAGACAGGAAGAGTGAGAGACAATGGAATCTGCCATTTGATTTATCTTTTCTAAATGAAAACACTTTCTTATAATTGGAGACTGTAGCAATATTGCCAAGCCAGACATTAATTTATCATCACTGTTTGTATTACAGCAGAGGGAAAGAGCTGCAATTAATGGATCGGGACGAGGTGTTGCACAAGTGCATGACGAAATGATCTAACAACCTCAATAGGCGTGTGCATGCTGAAGGCACTTTAAAATGACAAATGGCAATCCTTTCTATTTTTAAGGAGCTACTCTGTTTCTGATGGCACAGTATAGCACTCTGCATATCTTGGAGATCTGGAGGAAGTGAAAAGCACCCAAGAGAATTCATGGCCTGTCTTCCTCCATAAAATCCTTGCCACTCTTGACATGTAGCATGCTCTGGTTTATTCCAAAGACAAAGCACTATAAAAATAATGTGAGCTCCACAGAATATCATCAGCTGCTTTCTGCATTAGCAGCAGTCAAAGAAAGATATACACTATTAAAAGCAGGGGAACTCACCCAGCTTTCTGTTAAAGTGGCAGTGTTTGGACAGATTTTCCATCCTTCTCCAAGACTCTGAGCACATCTCAAGGAAGCACACAGCTAATCTGCCCCATGCAGGATGCATGCAAGAGGAAAGCACTATCAGTGCAGCTCCTTCATGCTCTTGTCTGTGACAGGCAGGGCTCAGAGGCACCACAGAAGTGACAGTATCCATGCACTGACTTATTTGAAGAAAGCTCTGTTTCTCCTCAGCCAGTAATAGGGCACAACTCAACTGGGTGCATCTCTCTAGAGAATGAAGGTGCTTTTTGTATGCCAGGCAAGCAGTAACTGTGCTTTAGGAGGTTCCTGAAAATGTATCCGCAACCCACCCAGAGCAGCTGCTAGGAAAGGGGAGCTCAGACATGAATACACACATACACATGCAAACACACAGCTAAAAGCAGCAAGGCCATGAAGGAGGGGGATGGCAGGACTCCATGTAACAGCAGAAGGGCCAACTCCAGCAGCCTGACCTCAGCCTGGAGGAAAGCATCCCAACTCTGGCAACTTCCTCACACAAAGTACCCTTAAGTAAAATCATGCTCTTGCCGGATTGAATGTCTCAGCAGATCAAGCAGTATTTAGCATTGTGAGTTGTTAAACCACCTCCTCTGCGAAAGTGCTCAGCTTTTGAGCCTAATGCTTGGCGTTTAAACAGATTATTTGGGAATAAGCTAAGGCTTCCATTAACAATATGTGCTAAAAACATTGCTTTTTGGACCAGACAGCATAACAAAGTTGTTCTTGCTGCATTGGTTATATGTCTTAGTTGTATTCGTTAATATCTCAAGACAATTTTCAAAGCCAGTGGCATGTCCAAATTTCAGGCTGTTTCAAGTGGTCATGCTGTCCTACACAAAAGGCATGTGCCCTATGTGATGTTGTTTTATGTGCTAGGATTGTGCCATGTTTCACTGAAAACAAGCTGCTGAGGATATTTTAAGAGACACAAAGTTGAATTGATGTTTCTCATTTATTTTAAAGCCAAATCAGCCTAAGCATATTGTCTCATAAAATTTAATAATGAAAGAAGGGAAAAACAATGATTAATATTGTTAATAATAATATGAAATCCTCTTAATAAAACTGAAATGACTCTTTGTAAAATAATAATGTCTCGGCTCAGATCTAATTATGGGCTGACCTGCCAGGATTGTTGTTTTTCACTGTATGAAGGTAATTATCAACATTTTTTCACTGAAATAGAGCTGTTTTTCCTTCTGATAGTATATGATGATATTGAACCTTAAATATGTCATTTGCCCAAAAATGTAATGGTCAGCCCCATAGAACATTTTAATTATTTGGGAATTTCCAAGGCCTTATTTTTTGCAAAGAACTGCTTTTCAAAGATATTCCATGAGTATCTTGCATGCCATGAGTCATTCCATGCTTTCAGTAGACTGAAGATGATATATGAAAGCTCACACAGAGAGGAATATTTCTGTACTTTACTGAGTGAAATACAACAGGAAGTTCAGGACTAGCTTTTAAATTCAGACTTCATTGTAATTTATCATTTCTATAACTCATTTATCATTATTATAACTCAGAGTTGATACTTCAAGCTTGCTCTCATGAATTTGTGGGTTCAAATGCAATAGTTGTCAGAATTTCCTGGTAAGAAACCCACAATCATCTGACATGGTGGTAACTGCCTATTAATTATGAATTTGCCTTTATTGCAGAGAGGTAACCTTCTGATGTTTCACAAGTTCTGTGCAACGACTCAACTATAAAGTGAACAGCTACCTACTGAAATCTATGTTTTCCAAAATCTAGCTAAAAGCCTTCCATTTGCATTATTTAATGATGTCTAACCAGGACCGAATATTTCTGTTTCTATAACCCACACCAAGAGTGACTTGAGGGCAAAGTTCCATTTTAGGAACAGAGGAGGCATGTTTGTGTTAAACCATGTGTGTGTATGTGTGTATGTATGCATGCTTGGAAGCAGCATGAAGATTTTCAGAATTAGAAATAGTCCCCAGCAGGCAGGCATAGGGGTGAAAAAGAGGTAAGGCTGTTGGAGGTATTCAATAAGTCACATTTATCACATTGCTTTTCAGTCTGTTTTAGGTATATCACTAGCATGTCTGCCTGTATTTTTGTCCTGCATATGCAAAGCAACTTGGGATCTAGTCCTCTTGCATGAAAGGTGATACAGAAATGTAAAGGATTAGTATCATTACAAAAATAGACACAAGGAATATGGAAAACATTCCCCACCAGGTTATAAATATGCTAATGCAAGTTAAATCTGAGACCTTAATTTCTTTACCAGAGATCCTATAAATGCATAGAATTTAACCTCAGAATGTCCTGCCTAGTCCTGTGCACACTGAAAAAATAAAACAACATCCCTCAGATGTGTTTCTCAAAGGTCGTGAGACAGATTTCTTCAGCTGGAAGCCAGGAGCCCTGTCTCATAGTTGCGCCAGTTATCCTACATCCCCAACTCCTAACATTCAGAGAGGGCAACAAAAAGTTTTCCATTCCGAGGAGGAACCAGGAAAAAGCATTGCACAATCCCCAACAAAATGCTACCACTTGCAAACAGCTCCAAGCCATACTATCTAGATTTAGCAAGGCGGAAATGTGCTGGCGATGCACTATTTTGAATACTATACAAAATAGTAAAGTTGCCTCATGTTGTGCTTAAAGCACACCTCTCCAGTCCTGGCTCTTTGTTGCCAACAGAAATGTGACAATGAGGGAGTGTACCCTTTGGAGTGCAGCCTGGGGGGGTTCAGACCTACACTGAAGTGTCCTTCCTATCCTGGTGGCTTGAATACAAAAAGCCTTGCCCATAAGTAATCACGTAGCACTCACCAGTGCTTCTTCTTTTGGCCAATTACTTTGATTATCCCCATGCCATGGGCATGAGGTGGTACAGGAAGATGCTGGGGGGCCAGCATTGTGTGGGACTCTGCAGTTGAAGAAATAGAAAGAGTGCCTGAATAATGGTGTCTATGACTGTTAAAAGTGCTGTTTGTTTGCTGGCTCAGACCTCCCTGAAACCAGGCCTTTGGTTCCATTTGTCAACTCCTAGTCTTGAGTGAAAGGAGATGTAAAAAGCCCTTCTCCCTTCCTACCCCCAGATTTCCCTTTTTTTATGTGTTCAAGCCAAGAACATACATCTGGCCCTATAGGGTGGGGTCTGGGACCTCACAAAGAATCACAGAATCAGAGGGCTTGGAAGGAACGCTTCTGGGGATCATCTAGTCCAGTGCCAAAGGACCTCACCATGAGGACCTCCTTTGTCCAAAAAAGAACCAACCCCATAGCACCATCAGAGTCTGACATAAACCTCTTCAGGAGTGGGCACAGAGGTATTTCTTCCTATGTGATCCCATAGCAAGAAATGTCCTCGGGGTTGTTTTAGAGTAACCAGAGCAGGCTGGGCTTGTGGTTGTTCCGAGAAGGTAACAGAGGAGCTCTGTTCCCATTGATTTGCCATCTGACCTCAAGCACTGAGGGTATACCTGCATTGCAGCAGGGCTGGCTCTGGATTAGGTGGCTCCAGCAAGCTAATTTCACCCCATGGAGCCCTGGGACTGGCTGTGGCAGCACTGCATCCCAAGCTGGAGCTGCAACTGCTGTGGAGGTCCTGGCAAGGTATCAGTGTATTTAGAGCAACCTTTTGTAGCATCCTAAATCTTCAATGTGCCTCTTAGCCCCTTCCACCCTACCTGTAAAATGGGGATCCCCTTCTATTTATTTGCTCTTGGCTCTGGTCTGTTTAACCTGTCATTAAAACTTTGTAGTTCAAGATGTAAAAATATATATCATGCTTTTCCATCATCTTCAGCATCCTGAACAACCCACTAGGAATCACTAGGTACCCTACCTAACAAATATTAACTGCTAACCAGCTGATTGATGTGTAAATGTATCTGGGCTGTAGCAGATGTAGACGAGAACTCGAGTAGGTTGCAAACCCCAGCACTCACCCCAGTGATTTTTCTCTTCCCTGTGCTCTGGGCAGTCAGGATTTGACTGTTTCAAAAATCCTTGTTTGCAGCTGGGAATTGCTTAACCAGGGAGAAGTGGGGAACATGTTGAGGACTGGTCCCTGAAACGAAAACTTGTTTTTACCCCTTAAGAAAAAAATGGCATAAATGCACCTCTTCTCCCTCCTCCCTCCCCCCTGCTTTTACAGCCTGTTGGGGGCTGGGGGGGGTCGGGGCATTCCAGCAGCTGCTGGCCAGTATCCTAGAAACTGCCTTCTTTTTCCCAGTCCCAGCCCCTTTTATGAAGGAGACAATGCGGACATACAGTGAGTGCCTTGTGCATCACTTGGGCCCCCAGGCCCTTTGACACAGGGATTTCATACAGTGGCTAACCCCCAGCCTCTCTCCATTAGGTCCCCCCACACTCAATCCTGGGGACACCATCTCAGGCTTTTCTAAGCTGCTCCTGAATGAAATGCCATGCTTCATTTTCCTAAGGGCTTGAGAGAAATATCTGTGATGCAATTTCAAGGGAAATAATTCAGATAATTCTAGAACATATCCACCCATCCTTTTTGGCTTATTTACCCATGTCTCTTTCTCAGGACTTCTCTCCCTCTTTCTTGCTCCCACTCCCTCAAGCTCCAGGTGAGAAGTGGTCTCCACCCAAAGGGTGGCTTTCCTTCCTTTCTTTGTTGTGTCTTATCACAGAGGCACAAACCCAAGGGGGTCCCACTCTACTCTGTGCTGGTACTGCCTCACCTAGAGCACTGTGTGCAACTTTGGGCACCACAGTTCAAAGCAACCATTATTCTAAATTCTATATATTCTATTATAAAATATCTATGATATAATCTATGGGAACAACTTTAAGCTTTTTAATCACTTTGTTCCTCCAGTCCATTGCTTCAGCTTTCATCTTTCCTGGCTGATTCTTATGCTGAGGACAGTGTTAGGTGCCTTTTCTTACATGGAATGCTGCTGTCTAGAGGCACTGTACCTGGGGAAGAGATCCTCAGGTAGCTTCTCCAGCTGATACTTGATAGAGGTACCTCTCCTGTTCCTGTTCACCTGTGCAGAGCATTTCCCAGCCTGGCTGAAGTTATGCAGTCCCCTGCTGCATCTCTAATGTTTCCCTTTCACAAAGATTCAGAGGAGAGTACTGAAGCAGCCCTCTGAATCAGCTTTGATGTGCTTCTTTGCATCAAAAGAAAGCAGAGGGAAGAGAGGAGAAATAACTCCAGGGGAGATGGCATGAGCTCTATACAAGCAACACATCCGCAATTCCTTTGCTGAGTGTGTGTAAATGGCATGGGTGCAGGGGGCACAGAGATTTGGGCACTCTCTCATAGCTGCAGTATAAGTCAGCCTGCTCACAGGTGGGTAGCACCAGAGGTTTTAACTGCACTGCTGATATCTGAGTGCTTCACAAGTCTATTAGCAACCTTGCATCAGTGCTTGCATCTCTTGTTTAGAAGGATGCTTCACAGGCATCTAAGCAGTAAAGTTATGGGTTTTTTGAGAACTTTCCCTCTGATGTATGTAATTCAAGGTAAATTGATCAAACCATCAGTTGTTTTGTTTTTTCCCTGCTGCTATTCAGGATACACCCTGTATACAGCAGAAAAAAAAATGCATGTACGCTTCCCACAGCTACAGTCACTGAGGAAAAGTGGGACTGTTTCATGGCAGCTCTGGAAAACAAGCTTTTATTCTTTCCAAATTACTTCATAAGGAGAGGCATCAGGTTTCCTGTGGTCCTGCCACCATTTCAGGCAGAAAGCAGAAGTAATGCTTGCCTGATGCCCTTGTGCCCAGAAAACCTATCCTTTTCCAGGGTGTGTATCTTCCTTGCTGTGAGTTTCAAGGAAAGCTCTCCCCCTCACAGACAGGGCAGGCCTTCAGCTGTTTATTACAGAGCTTCCTTTCTCCCGTCTCCTCATGTGAACACATACAAATGCACTTCCTAGCACTGTGAATCCCACCCAAGAACTGCTCCTGAGTGTGGCCCAGCAGTTTGCATCAATCAAAACATGTTTACATGCTAATTTGCTGAAATCAACACAACTGTACCACACCATCTGTGACCTGCATTGCCAAATTATAATGCTGCCTTCTAGAAGAGTAAATATATGATGTGCTTTAAGACTAAGAGCTGGACAGCTGATCATTGGTCAACACTGAAGGCTCCCTGAGGTGGGCTCATGTGGCCAGTGTTTGACCCAAACTGGTGGTGCTATGAGGCAGCCTCCACCCCAGGCAGTGAGCCAATCTGATTGCTGGTAGCTGGCTGTGATGGAGATGAAGGGAAACACTTCCAGGTCCCTTAGAAAGACTTCTGGCTGGTCTTCTGTGTGAGGCTCATAGCTGCACTACAAGCTGCCTAGGTAACCCCAGAGGAAGTCACTTCCTGGGCAGAAGCCTGGAGGAGCCCAATACTCATGTTGATCATGCAGCTCATGCTGATTTAGGAGAGATACTATTCACAGATGTTCTGCACGCTGTCCCACCTGCAAGAAGTACCCATCTTTCTGCTGCATCCCCATCAGTCAGCATGCTCTTTCTTTCCACCATCCATTGCCTGCTATACTCTTGAAGGGAACAGGTTGCCTAAAGTTGTATATTCCGCATCCTTGGAGGAGTTCTAGGCCTGGTTGAATGGGACCCTAGGCAACGTGATCTGGTAGGTGGCAATGCTGTCCACAGCAGGGGTTTGGAACTGGATGATCTTTAAGTTCTCTTCAACTTAAGCCATTCTGTAATTCTGTGATTCTATAATTTCATGATTCAGTGATTCTGTGATTCTCTGACCAGAAGCCCTTTCATGGACTGTGCAGTACTGACCAAAAAATGCTCCCTCTTGCCATAAAGGAATCATAATGTTTCCACAACATCAGCAACAATTCCAGTTTACTTAAAATTTCAAGGACTTCAGGGCAAGGCTAAAGTCATTTTTCTTTTTGGCATGATAGCCATTACAGCCCAGGGCTCTGAAACACCAGGTGCAAATTGAAAACATCATCCATTTCAGAGATGTTTTCAGAAAGGTTTCATTCTTACCCTGTACTGCGTCAAAATGGTGGCTTGAACTAACTATTAGGCTTCAGACTGTTCAGAGACAGTCAGAATAGGTTAGCCCTCCTGAAAGCTGTCTTTGAAAGAAAGTGATGTATTGTTCTGGTAACAGATACTGTCCTGAGACAAGGGATGAGACAACATGCATGGAAGGAGGGATAAGAAGGAGAAGAGGTTACGTGGTGTCTAATTCAATATGCCTTGTCCTACTCTAAGGAATCCTGGTGCTGAATGTGCCCTCTGTGTATCCATGAGCAGAGACAGTGTTAATAGAATCACAGAATTGTGCAGGTTGGAAAAGACCACTAAGATCACCCAGTCCAACCACCAGCCCATCCCCACCATGCCCACTGACCACGTCCCTCAGTGCCACATCCACACGGTTCTGGAACACCTCCAGGAATGGTGACTGCACCACCTCTCAGGGCAGCCTGTTCCAATACCTCACCACAAAAGAAAACACTTTTTCACTGTGTGAAGGGTAATTTCTGGGAGTGGAAGTCTCTTAGCTCCATCTGTGTCAAGCTGAAGACCACAGCTAATCACACTTCATTAGAAGCTGAAGCAAAGCAGCACCAAGGAGTCTGCAACCAGCTGGTCGGCAAAGTGGGGAGGCTATAGAGGGAGGAAGCGTGTCTCTTAAATGTGGGTAAGGAGCATATATTATGAGCGTGCTGGGAATAAAACAAACTTGTACCAGTGAATAGCGTGCCTCAAATTTCAGACCAGTTCCTGTGGGCCCACTTAAATCTTATTCCAGTCTTTCAGAAGTTGCTGGTTCTAGCAATATCCCCTGTACTTAGGAGTTAGGAATGTTGCCAGACCCAGCCATACCCCTAGAAATACGATGGAATTATTGAGTGTATTTAGCATTCCTGTTTATTGTTAGAGGTGTGATGTATCAACTTGTCTGGTGAGTTGCTGTTTTTCATGCAACACATAGACTCAAAAGAGGGTAAGAAGTGGCCAGCACTCTGCTAGTTACACTAGACAGGGATTGTTTAAACCACGTTGAGTCTTCTGGCTGTTACACCGTCCCTTTACGTACGTCCATGCAGAGGTCTTATTAGGACCATACTGATGGATAGGCTGTCTGGGAAGGGGAGTGGGGTACAGCCCTCAGATGCCCTTGTTATAACCACATGGAAAACTTCTGACTTTTTTTATATCTTTTCCTAATAAAACAAAAACTTGATTTGGTTTTGAGCCAGGATCACAAACAAAGCATCTTTACATTTCTTGTTGCTGGGGGAGGGGAGAATTCAGTTCAAAACTGGTGCATTTCAGCATGGGGAAAATTGCCTTCCTACTGTCTCTCCTTTTTTATTGGAACAAATAGACACATAGTAAAAATGTGAGCCAGCTTCTTATTTTGCTAATACTATAAAATAGGGAGTAAAGCCGACTTCCCTTCATTTTCCTTTACTTTTTTATTCTGTCCTGTCTTTGCCAATTGGAAACAGAGCTCAGAGAGTTACTTTGTCTCTGGAAACAAATCTTGCAGGGCTTAACTCTGTTTTCAGCACTTTCCAAACAGAAGAGCTTTTTGGAACCTACACGATCTTCCTGAAATTTTGGGGGGTCTGAGAAAATGATCTACGTTCATGTTTTCTTATGTAAAGTTTGTTTTATGAGGAGCAGAACCGGGGAGAAGTAGAATCATAGAATTGTTTGGGTTGAAAGGGACACTTAAAGGTCCTCTAGTCCAACTCCTCTGCAATGAAAAGGGACATCTACAACTTGATCACAGTGCTTGGAGCCCCTCCAGCCTGACCTTGGATGTCGCCAAGGAAGGGGCATTTACCACTTCTCTGGGCAACCTGTTCAGCAAATATCCACAGGGGAAATCCTATTGGCAATTTCCCTGCTGACTGATCAACCTAACAAAGCATTGTATTCAATAAAAAGACTAAAACTTTCTTTCTTTTTCCTATGCATTCTTCTCCAGCACAACTGTCAGCCTTTTCCTCTCTGAAAGTGCACATTTATGACATTGTAGATGCATATACGATTTCTGTAATAGATAAACAGTGGGAAAGCAGCCCTTCAGTGAGTGAGCAAGAGAGAAAGCTTAACAGACTGTGTTGATAGAGATCCTTGGCTAACATCAGGAAAAATATAGTTCAATGCCATGCCTTGCTTTGTTCTCCTTTTACAGAATAGAGATTGGGTATTAAATGAGATTAGTGAGGAATCATTGATTAGCACTATTGCTCTGGAAAAGATTAGGAGAACATGTGGTTTTCAGTTTGAAAATAGAATGAAAAACAAGCCTTGCAGGAACTTTCCAATGTGGTTTTCATCTGGCTTTCATCTCCAGGTTTCTCCTGAAGAACATAAGGTTGAAGAAGATGGGAATTAGGAAAACATGCCATGACCCGAATAAAAATGGAACTGCTGAAGCAAAATAGCATGAAACAAGAGCCACAAAGTCTCTTTAACCATGCCCATCTCTCTCATTTCTTCTGCAGGGCCAAGTATTTCCAGGGGAAGAAGGTGAATGGAGAATTTGATATCCGTGTGGAGCAGGTTAGTGACAGCTTACCTGTAAGAAATATTTGTGGGCAGAGCTGAGGTCTCAACAACAGATAGTCTGTGGATTTTCTCCAAGAGAAGACGGGAACTAGGGACAAGTTTTAACACTTGTCCATTACAGACAGTGATGCATGACCTAAGTGAAAATATCCTGTCTTCTCTCCCTGCCTTTGCAGAATCAGTCACTAATTCAACTTAAAATTAAGTTTTCCATTTTGGTGGTGGAACTATCATTTCTTCCATTGGAAGACTACCTCACAGTTACATATCTGTGTCTGTAAAGGTGAAAAGCAAGTACACAGAAGTGCATCTTAGTGATGCTATATTCCACATGTGAGTTATTGAAGTCTTCCAACTTATTCTGATTTAAGTCTAAAAGTTTTGGTTCCCACATGCAATATAACTGCACACAGCATAATCTTTTCAGAACTGACTGATGTGCAGAGTGTGATTGTCACAGCAGAAATGACTGTTTATAACCATCTGCAGGTGCCTAATTTGAAAACAGGAATTATAAGAGAGGTGTAGAACTGAGTCTGTGAACGTGAAGAAATCATGTGCTTGCTTTTTTTTCACTGTGGGGCTATAAAACTACTTGTATGGGTAAAGAAAGATGGTGAATGCTTGAATTACCAGGTGTTTTCTGTCTTTATAAATCTGGTGATTCTGTGTCATATATGTGGATGTGCATACAGGTTTATAAAGAAGTACTCATGAAGTGGTTTTGAAGACTTTCTCAAGATCCACTCTCCATGACATGTTACTCCTACTCTTTTCAAAGGGATTGTCCAGTTGCCTAAGGCTGTGTATGTGCATACACAATCTGATCAAAATCTGTGTCTAGGACAAGAAGGTTAGCAGGTCGTCTTTTGCAACTGTGATATATGAATGCTTAGTTTTCCTCTTTTCATTTGATCTTGCTTCAGATACCCACAGATCATTGCTTCAACCAGAAATATAGTTTTTCTTGGTAGAATTTTATGTGATAGGAAGAAACTCCTGATTCGAAAAGCTAAATAACAAAACAGTTTGAGTGGCAGAAAAACATGAAGGGAAATATCCAGATGTTCAATAGTCTTGAAAAAAGATGGTACTGGAAAAAATGAACTACTCTATTTTTTTCTGACAGAACTAATATTTTGCTGTTCTTCTAGAATGCTCAGTACTTGGTTTAAATTGAAGGAAGAATCTTGCTGCTTTCCTTTTTCACCTCCATCTCTATTACATCTTTCTTAGCAAACCGTTTTGGAAGGTTGGGGTGTGGAGGTAGCAGAGAAGGAAAACAGGAGTATTTTTTAAGTCAAAACACAACTTATTTATAGTGGAGCACTGAAAACTGCACAGCCTGTCTCCCTCTCTGCAGTGGGAAGTCAGTTATCTAATCTGGTTAAACTCCCCTACCATCTCTCTGAGCTGCCTCTCCCCGTTGGCTGTTGCTTGAGGAATGCAAGACATATGTGATCATGCTGTCTTAATGTCTATCCCCCACACCCAAAGCTGTGGAAGACATTGGCTGATTTCAGCTGAATTTGAGAAACAGGCAGAAGTTTCAAAATATTAAGTTTCAACAAGCTCCTTCAGAAGAGGTTCAGTTCTATTAAACACTGGGTAACCCACAGGGAAGAGACTGTTAAATACCATCCAGCTGCTCAGGGAACTACCTCTTTAAGACTTGGCTTGTATGAAAATAGGTTTTATGGACTCTTGAACAGGGTTTTCTGTTTGTTAACTGCAGAAATGAACTGGACAACTTCAATGCCACCTCCAGGCCCTTGGCCTTCAGCTGACCACTAACCATTACCATTAAAAAGAGACAGTATTTTCTCTGGGCACACCTGGTGCTGGTGAGCAGGAGAAGGAGCTGTTAGGTACACTGCAATCAATGTATATACTGTGTAGCCTCTACTTTCTTCTTCTATTCAATTGAAGTGAATGTGAGGGCTGACTTTTTTCCCATTTTTTCTTCTCCTCTTCTAATCTTCATCATAATGTCCAAAATGTATTTATTAATTTGCCTTAGAGGCTGCAGAATTTGTTGTCACCCTTCCATTACTGAAACTCAGGGGCACAACTTCATTTTCAGATACGTCATGCTGAGTTCTGAGGTGCTGGGAAGCAACCACAGTCCTGGAAGGATGAAGGAGAAGATGAAACATAGGAAGCCAGTCTGTTAAGTGAAAGAGGAATCCAAATGCCATTGGTAGTACAGGGGGCTTTAGTCCTGGGACTCAGAGAAGTGGTGGACATGAATGACTTTTATTGTCAACTATCAAGTGGAGTCTGGGGGTGGTAACAGCTTAGTATTTTCAAGTAAAACTAGTGGTGGCATGAAGAAGACTGACTGACATCACTAAATCATGTCTTCAGCGCTAAACCTCAGATAGAAGCATAGTGCAACTCTACAGCTTTCTCTCTTTAGCTCAGCAATACATCTCCAGCCTATTCCTGCAATATTTTTTTCCCAAACAGAGAAGTAAATTTGATCTAAGCCCATTTAGGAGATCATTTAATAAAGCAGGTATGATGTATTAACAAGCAAAGTATTTCCACTCAGAGGAAAACATAATTTGATTTTGGCATAAAACTTAAGTTTGCACAAGGTAAAATGTCTGTGCAAATGCTCTCTTGAATTCAGAACCCATTTACTTTGGAGGCCGTTTCCATTACACTGCCTTTATTTGGGTATTTTTTCACTACACATCCTTTTGTAGCAACAGTAATCATTCATGAGACTGAACGAAACACGGATCGATAAGTGAAAATCTCTTTGACCTATTCCTATTTAAATCCTGATGGTTTAAGTCATACTCAGTGTGGGCTTAAGCTTACTCAGTATAGCTGAGTCTAAAAATACTATTGCTAGTTTATGCTTAAAATAAAATCATAAGATTTTGATCCATGCTGTTGCTTTTACTTGCCGTATGATCTCTGGCTTTGGGAACTGCAGGGCATACATCTACAGCTCTTTTCCTCTAGAAATAGAACAGCTAGTGATTTTTTTTTTAGAAATGAATGGTTTGATTATATAAAATGGATATATGGTTAAGCTCAGCATTAAGAAGAAATGTAAAATGCCACAGGAGTTGACAACGCTGCTTTTAGTCTCACTTGAAATTAATTTTGCTTTTGTCTTCTCAGACCATCTCTCTCCTTTACTGGCCAGAGAGTCCACTCAGGAGGAGAACGAATTGTACTGTAGGCGTTATGCTCTTTCATTTTCCATCACTGAAGGCAACTGGTACTAATTTAGCACCTCTTCCACCACCTTCTCAGCCTTGTCCCAATGAAAACCATTTTTGCGTTCTATAAGGATGTCATATTTCCCTTGGGTTTCCCATATGGATCATAAAATGTCCTGGGTTGAGGATCTCCTTGTGAGTTATCCTTGCAAAGAGGATGCTGTATGGCTGTGTGTCACCAGCAGAAGATGGGAGGGGAGTTGGAGCTGAGGCCTGGACAACCTCAGCTCCATTGGCCAAACAGTGACACTGTGGGCTGTGGTCACATCCCACATCTGGGATACAGATGCCCACGAACAGGAGATGTGCAGAGTAGGAGATGTGCACAGGGATGACTGTACAGACCTGACTCATGACAGCAAACAGAAAGAGCTGAGCTTGTTTATCCTGACACAATGAATGGATGCTGAAGGAGACACGGCTCCTTTTAATAAATGCACCAGTTTAAGAAAGGGTTTTGTGACAAGGTGCTGACAACAGCAAGAGCTCAAACCCTGTGGGTCTGGTGGTCTTTTTCAGCCCCGTGTCCTGCAATGACTGAAGAAAGTACATGAAGGGAAGAGGAGAGCACAGACCTAACTGGCAACAGCAAACAGCACTTCTCCCAACCTGAGTACCTTTCCTTTAGATATTTGCTAAAGGAATTTCAATGCATTCAGAAAAAGTCTTTCCTGGAATTAGCTAACGGATGGTCTCTGATGAGGCCAAAAGTCTTATCTCAATTTTGATTCCTGTTGTCTGTCCACCCGTCTTCTTCCCACCATTTCCTGATGTGATGAGGTGGGTCCATCTCTCTGTCTGACATGCATTCTTCTCACACAGCTCATTCACTTGTTCCCACTGCCTGGTTTATTTTCAGGGAATGATTATTCAGTGAACTCCTATGTACATGCTTCTGGAAAAGTATTGTGGTATAGATTATGACTTCATTGGCAACATTGTCAGGAAAAAGTTGTACTTGGCTCATACAGAAGATAATTGCAATACAGATCATGTCTTCTTTTTCCATTGTACCTCTCATACTAAAACAGTGTTTTAATGTGTGGTGTAAATTGGCCATTTCAAAAGGTAGAGTTTGATAGGACCACGTGTGACAGTGTGAATTAGTCTCTCACCAAACAACTATATAATTTTTATTCATTACTTATTTAAAGTTTATTCATTACATATTTAAAGGGTTGGGGGGAGGGAGTTTGTCTGTTTCGTTTTTTGTTATTTCCAACTGCAAGTCATAAAGCTGTTCAAGAACAGTAATAGCAGTTCTCATCACTTTGCCACATACAAGCATTCATAAACCGCAAATAAAGAGAACTGGAAAAAAAATAGGAAGAATGACTTGAAATCATTAAATAGAATCTACAAGGGTACTTTTGTTGGTTTTTTTTTTCATTTTCCAATTGTTTTTGGATGCTTACAGAGTTCATGCATTTGATCTATATCCTGGGATCAAAAGGTTTAGAAACGTGTTTTTACTAACTAGAACTCCAGTTTTCAAGCAGTCACATGATTTCTGAAAAGAAAGTTTAAGAGGTGGTTCCAAATGCCATCAGGGTGAATGCTCCAAACTGCACTCACACAGAGTGAGGCACTGGGGACCTTCACCACTATCTGTAGGTTAGGAGCACACGTCCTGAATTTGAGCCTTGTCAGGAGTAGTTCCCCTTAGATCTGAACAGGAACATTCCCCCTCTCTGCTGGACCCTCTCCATCCTTTCCTCCCAGGTAACAATCCCAGTACTGGGGGCAGGGTCCACCCCAAGGGACAATGTCTCAGTGAAGAGATATGGGGAATCAAGTGGTGACTAATATCCAATTCTGCATGCATGCATGCATGTACCAAGTATGTTCTGCCCTAGCCCTTCCCTTCCCCCACCCCCTCCCCTTTCCCTCACTCACTTCCAGATGATCTGTTCGCTTTTCTGCCTGTGCAGGGATTAGGGACTGCTTACCTCCCCCGTGAAATGCTTGTAATGGTTCTAGTGAAATATGCTGTTACTGGAATGCAGTCTGGCGTCTGCCAAAGTCTGTCTTTCCTTATGCATATTGGAAGGTCCACCAAAAAAATGAAGTATAAAATCTGCTGAGGAATGTATGTGATTCGATTAGATGCTAGTAATTCCTTATCCCAAGTGCCCAAGTTGTTTCACAAACCAGCCTGTCACTCTGACTGCATTTCATATCACAGGGCAGGGGAAGAGATAGAGATCCATAATAATGAGTGAGGAGAGCAGAGAGCTTTGTTCAGAGGCTGTTTATAGCACAGTTGTTTGAGATATGAGACAGACTGTCTCATATAGACTGGTCAAGAATCTCTGGGGAGATGGATGGTGATTTCCAGGTGGAGAGCTGGCTGTAGAGGGAACAAAAAATATGGAACAACAGCAGTCATCTTGCTCAGACTGTGTCCCTTGTGATCCCGCCTAGTATTTAATTAATACCACATTAATCAACTCTCCTTGTCAGTTCATATCCAGAGCTCCAGACATCCAGTGACAGCAGGCTGGGAAAAGGAAGTCCTCTGGAAAGGATATGGCAAGATCCAGACTTGGATCTGAAGTGTGCAAGTGTGTATACACACAGCAGGGATAGCGTAGGAGAAAAGCAGCTCAGGCACACAGCTTGGGTGTGGATGCTGAGCATCTTGTCTCATTGACACAGGGATAGGACCAAGGAAACCAGCCTTCCCAGGCCTACTGGGAGGTGGACCACCATCAGTAGGTAGGCAAGAGTCTGAGGAGACTGAGGAACCAGGGATCAGTCAAGGAGTAGAGCGGACTCCCAGAAGACCACTGCTCCCTTGCGGATGGCTGGGGTGTAACACTATGCTGGAACATAAGAACAGCAGTAAGATTTGCTTCTGCAATGGGCTTAAGAAATCAAGAGAAATTTCAGTTAAACTTCAGGATAACTTTCCAAGGTTGTTAATGCACAGATTGTCTGAAGAGGATCCTTATCCATGGAAGACACAGAACTTTTCTGAAACATCTGCCCACAATGGCAGAGGTAGAACTAATCCTGCCTTAGGAAGGAAAAACAGTTTGCATGGTATCTTGAAGTCCTTCCAACCCAATGTACTGCCATTCCATGAAAAATATTCTAAGTCTAGCCTGAACATATGTATCCAAGGAATCTTGAAAATCTATGGCCTCTTTGTTTTATTCTCAGCAAACAGAAACCCTAAAAAATCTCAACAGAAAGTTCTCTAGTATCTAGATAACACTAATAGGATAAACTGAGATTAGCTTGAGACTGAGTTCAAGTGAACTGGAGAGATTTATGATTCCAAACACCTGAAATAGTAGTTGTTTTTAATAGAACGATCCTCTCAAATCTGGGTGCCACAAAGGTACAGATACACTCCCAGACCCACAGTCTGTACTACATTATCACTGAAATTAGGTTGTGTCACATTTGTCACACGTGGTTCACTCTCTCTCTAAATGTTTTTGCAGCCACTGGCACCATTTGCAGAGCAAGTATAAAATACCATCTGGCTAATGTGTTGCTGCCTTATACTTGATGAGTCTTAGCACAAATGACTCTTGGAGCAATGGAGAGCTGTGCTCTCATGTTCTGGGTGCAGTTACCTGTCACTATCTGCATGGGCTGCTTTCAAAGGCTTCTTTGTCTGCAAGGTAAGAGCAGGCTGGGGATGACCTCAGACTCAAAATCCCAGCCAGGGGAAGTCATCAGGCTACAAAACCCACAAAGTTAAAAATACAGGGAGCATTGGAAAATCAACAGGAAACAATTTCTGCTGACTGAAATTTTCAGCCTTCTTCCAAACGCCAGCTAGCAGCAGACTGTCAGATGGGACAAAGCACAAGAGCAGCAGTGGTCCTTAACTTAGTCTGTTATAACAGAAATGGATGCCAGAGTAAGGTTAGGGCTCGGCTGTGGTTGTATGTTGGAGAGTTTTGAGGCTGGGGTTGTGCAGAGGCCTGCAGACCCTTTCTCTGCTCCTTAATCCTTGCCAGGGTGCCCAGTACAATAGTTGCCAAAGGGAATTTCTCCCTTTCTTCTGGCTCTTGACATAAACAGGCCTGAAATTGGTCCTGGCAGTTTGGTATGAAGTACTTACCAGCTCATAGGGTTCTCAAGCCTGTTTGAATGTCAGGTGTCTGAACATGGCTTTGTTTGGTCTGACTGCCGTGGAGCAACGCCTGTCAGGATGACTTAGTTTGGCTGTATATGTCAGACATCAAATGAGGAATGCCCATTTTCTCTCCTGGCAAATCCAAATGTTAAGTTCTTTAGAACAAAACCACTTTGGAAGAAGAGCAAAAAAAATATGAAAACACAGGCCCCAAACTTCCCTCTCTAGAGCTGGCTTTCATGTATAATGACATGTCCCTCAGCTGCATAAGCCAAAGGTGCAGAGGAACATTATGAGTGGGACATCTCTGAGACATACATAGCCACAGAGATGGGTAACACATCCTTTCCCCAGTTTACCAAGCCCACATGTAAGACAGCAAGCAGTTGTGCTATGTTGCACTCTCATAGACACCCTGAGGACATTACTGATAGTACTGAAGGCATCTCCTCTCCTTGAATTTGTTCAAGGTGAACTCCCTAGTCCCTATACCTGTTGAGATTTTCAAGCATATTGAATGCAGGTGTTTTCTTCTCTCTGATCCATTATAATCACTGAAGATCAACTAACCTAACTGGTGTGGCTGGAGTCAAAACAGAGGCCATGCAATCTCATAAGACAAGGCCAGCAAGTCACATAAACCTACTGCCCCTATGTGTTTGTGTGTGTGTGTGTGTGTGTGTGTGTGGAGTAGGATTTAATTCTTGGCAACAGGAATTTTCCCCCTCCTTCCGTTATAAATGGGAGTTACACTGATGTAAGTCCATGAAAGGGTGTTGCTTTGAAAAGTTTACACAGGGCCGCAGACATGAAATTTCATTACATCATTGGGTCACCAATCCACAGTCACTGCTTTAAAATTGCACGGATTATAAAAAATGAAAGTTGGAAGTGATTTTTTCATTTATCATCTGGCCTACAAATCTATACAGGTGCACCAGTTCTCCATCTACAAGTTTTTTCCATGAGGACAAAATGTGTGGGTTTTTTTCTTCCTTTTTATTATTTTTGGTGTTTTTTTTCTGTGTGAAAGTTGTTCCTGGCACTATCTTCCAGTTCCAACTAGTTGAAATTTCAGAAGAATATTAAATACTGCAAGGATCTCAATAAAATCACAAGGATTACCAACAGTTAGTGCTCTGTTATTAAGCAGCCACAGGTTAGAAAATGATTAACTGCTGCCCAGTCCCCACAACACTAATTCTGAAAGAAATTCATTATTGAGAAAGGGAAAAATATCTGTTGAAAGAGAAAAAAAGAAAACAAATACAAAGAAATACAGCTTTCTGTCTGTAAAACTGAAATCTGATTATTTATATGAACAGGCAAACCTCAGCTTGAGCAGGAAAACACAATAGTTCAACATAGGATTCTGGATCCATAAGGATGTGTTTGCATTGTGATGGAAAGCAAGACATTGTACGGTCCACCAGTGAGAACAATAAATGAACAGGTTGTGTAAGTCCAAAGTCTATTCACTTGCTCACACAGGACAAGTTTAGGGTTTGGAGCCCAAGCCTTGTGCAGAGCAGCTAAACCCAACATTCTCCTGCTCCAAATGGCTTGAACCCCCCAAGCCTTGCTAGAACTCCTGCCTGCTGGGAGCACGGCCAGCTGCCACACCACAGGTCACCATACCTCTCACCCCGTTAATCACCATCATTTGTGTCTTAACTTTCACTGACACCCTCAGCAGTCAATATCACCTGGTGCACGTTTGCCTTTTGCTCCCCAAAGCTTAAATATTCCTTGCCAACCTTCCCAGACTTGTAAGTTGCACCTCCTTTAGAAGATAAAGTGTTTCAATAACTGAGCAGCACCATTAACAGCCTACCTGGCTTTTCTAATCCTTTAAGAGTTAGAATCTTAATAAGTGAATTGCATCATGTGGGTGCATCTGCTTATCACTTCCCTACCTCATAATGAGGATTTTTAGCTATTTAAGGAGGTTTAAACCTTTTGTATTATGTTTGTGGCTGGCCAGCAGCACAGCAGCCAACCCAGACATAATTCTAAATGAATGTTTCCAAGTGGAAACTTGGAATTTGAATTCAAATGACCTTACCTCTTTTTACTATTATTTTTATTCTTTCCAGTGTGCGTTTTTCATCTTGCTAATTCTTAATTCCTTCAGTACTTATTACTGCAATAAGCCTAATCCTGTAAACTTGCACACCTCAAGTGTGGGACCCATAAATATTTTTGCAGTTTCTCTGGGGTAAATCAGATGGAACTGGATCTCCCATTGCCTCGTGGGAGAAAAATTAAATAAAAAAGACTATTCAGTGTTGATGAGTTTATGTCTCTGCTGCCCTTGAATAACGCCCTGTCCTTTTGTTCCACTTCAGGCTGAGTTCTCTGAGCTGAACCTGGCTGCTTATGTCACCGGTGGCTGCATGGTGGACATGCAGGTCATGAGGAATGGCACCAAGATGGTAAGGTGAGGAGCACCAACTATTCTTGAAAACTGGATTTTCTGGAGAGATCTGGGAGCAAGCAGGATAATCTCAGGCTCTGACTTAGCATCTGAAGGAGAACAACGCAGTTATGATGATTAGGAGGTTTCCCAAAAGATGATGGAAAGTTTGACTTGATACTGGTGGTTTTGTACCAGGTCTCAATTGCACATTATGCCATCTAGTCATTGCTTCCAGTCCAGATCCTTCATCCCTCATTTTCAGGTTATTTTTAGCCTTTCACCTCCTAATAGAGGGAGAGATTATTAACCTTTATTGCTGTTGATTTATGTCTCCTGTTCTGCCAACTGTCTTCCACTGTAAACAGTGCTTTGCACTCATTAGTCTACCTATGTTAGATCCTGACACTGGTAGACCATTTTTGCAATAAGCACAAAGCCCTTCTATGAATGTGTCTTCTCATCTCAATTTGTCCCATAAATCTCACCTTTTATTTGCATGAGATCCCCCATGCTTTAGCCTTACCCTGATGTATATCTCACAGGTAATACCTTATTATTTGGTGATGATTTTCCCTGCTAACATTACTTCATAATTTGCAGTTATTGCAAACAAAGATTCTTCACGAGCAATGCTTTCCCAATCACAAGTCCAATTCATTTTACTAAAGTGATATTTCTTTTCTTTTGGACACCAGGGTGCCTGCAGTTTTGACTCAATCTTACCAGTCCTATACAAAGAGCAGTGTGGGAAGTCATATTTGTGTATGATGGAAAATTGCTTCTGTTTACAGAGCCTTGATATTACCTTCCACTTTATTATTCCCAAGCCTACATTTCTGTCATTAAAACTTTCAAATCTGTATTTCACTTTTGGGCACAAAAGCTTTTCTGTATTTGATTGAAATCTCATTACCGTTCCCAATCCATTTTCCAAGCCTCCCTAATTCTTTTTCTGCCTTTTCTTTTTTGCACTTTTTGTGTATATTATATCTTGAAACTTAACGATGTTCTCACATTTAGTTGACACTTTTGTTTACTTGATGCTTGTTCAGAAATAGGTATACAAATATCTAAGATATCATGCAGGGAGATTTTTGAAAGGGATTATTAGAGCATATGAAAAATGGAGATTCTGATAGTGCTGAGCTCAGTTTCATTTCTCAGGACATTTCCAAAACACTGTCACTGTCAGTTAGCTGTGACTGTGGTCCATGAATTCATTACAGGCCTTGACATCTCTTAGAACGTCCACAAGTCTCCGTTCTTTGGCACAGTTACAAGAGTGTCTGCAAAAAAACTGTAAATGTCAGGTCTGTTATATCCATTTGCTTTCTCTCAGCCCATGAATGTCTGTTTCTCAGTTAAAGACAGCACACATCCCATGAACCTACTGCTGGAGCATCCATCAGACGGTGCACAGCATTAATGTGCTCTTTTGTTCACTTGCTCACTACTCTGGAAGGCTTCCCAAGAACCATTTCCTAGGTTGATCACATCTTCATTTTCATTCCCATGCTTTTCCTCCCAAAGCCATTCATATGTCTAGTAGAAAGTTCATCAGCTATTAAACTGAAACTGAAGACAAAATTTATTTCACAGGAGCGTCTGAAGCATGGTGTTCATGCTTCTGCTCGTGGTTAATGCACATACATAAAAACTAGCCTCATGTGGCTATTTATATATGAAGTATATATTTACATATATATAAATGTAAATTTTTTTGTGAGTGGCAGCAGTTCAGCTTTTTATGTTTACATCTGTGAGTGCCTATGGAAGAGGATTTGGCTCTGCTTGTGTAGAGATGTGTATAGCATTTCAACACATCAAGCTACTGTCGATGCTGTAACCTCCGGGAGCACAGAGAGGTGGCAGATTGGTCTAAAAATAGTAAATACAATGCAAGGCAGAGGATTTTAAATCAATGAAACAATAAACACTTTTGTTATTTATAATAGGAGTAATAATAATAATAATAATAATAATAATAATAATAATAATAATAATAATAAAGCAACTACTTGGATTTCCTCTCCAGTCTTGTATAATGTTAATTGAACTCTTAGCCTACTAAATTGTGTCATATTGCAGCAGATCTCCTAACTCCTTCTTTAAACAGGAGACTTCCTATCATATGGTAAAATGAAAGCTCTTTCCTTGCTGATCTCTTGTTCTTTTCTGCCACCTTGGATTGAAGTTGTTCTCCTACACCTTGTACCAACTGACTTGAGCTGTGCAAGGAAAGAGCTACCTGGAAAATAAATCTTCTTTTGTTGAGAAGATATAAGCATTGTTGTCAATTACAGAGAGCGAGGAACTAGAAGTATGTAGACCTCCACAACTACTAGTCCATGTATCCTTAAACAAGAAACTATTAGTAAGTTTGCAAACAACACAACTGAAGCAGGCATTACTTGCCTTACTTAAATTTAGTAAAAATGTGGCTCCCAGTGTTTAATTCTGCAATAATGAAACTCCTTTATCTGTCTATTAAGTTCTGTACGTCTGTAGTATAGGATGATTGAGACAGTCTAATTGAAACGTGGTGCTGGAGATAGGAAATATAACCTAACAAGTCTGCAAAATTGCATGTGTTTCCCTGTGCCATTTCCACTACAGAACACAGTGCCTCCATCAGCACTCCATTCAGCAAGATTTATTCACAGTTAGAAAACAAAGAGCTTGTGGTGGAACATCTCATGCATTTTCTACCATTTCCCTATTTCACTGTGTGACCTGCTGCTCTTTTGTCTTGACCAGGGACTGAGCAGAGGGATGAGCAGGGCACTTGGGGCTCAGTCAGAAGAAACTTCTATGTCTTGGTCCTTGTTATCCCAGCACATCTTTGGGTACAGTTGGTATCAGAGATTCCCCAGTGAAATCTCAAATATGGGAAACAGGAGGTGGCACTTGTTCATCCCAGAAAATCTCTCACTGACTTACAGTGACTCCTTCAACAGAGAAGGAGCCTTCCTTTGTGCAATGAATGAACCATTGTGGAGTAATTAAGCAGTGTGGGGAAAAAAAACATTAAGCATGGGTGATGTCTGTTTTTAAATTGTTTGAGTGAATCCTTTATCTTCCTTCCACAGCATCCACAACTTCCTGTTTTACAGATCTACAGACATAGATGCACACACACACACTCACACTCATACTGAACTGTCTGGAGTTTAATGTACCTTAGAAAGCTCTTAGGTTGTCTCATCTCTGGTGAGTTTAGATGAAAAGAGTGGGATTTTTGTTTCCATTTGTTCTTCATTTCCCTGAAGGGCCTTTTTTACCAACATTTCCATAGTGCGAAAAGGCTGTCAGTGCTGGCACTGCACCCATTCTGAGGTGCATTTATACTTTCAGGATATTATAAAAGTGTCTCAGTATAAATGAGAATTTGAGCTGTCTCTGCTTCTGACAACACTTAGACTACTAAACTATGATCTCAGCCTCTGCATTAGATTAAACACAGTTCTGTGTTTGCCTTTTGGGCTTTACAAGGCTTCAGCTATTAATTCCAGTAGATGTGGGACTAAGGCAGGGAAATACTGGAAATCTGGATGGTTTTCTTATATAGGGAATACTAATGTCTCTGAGAGCATTTCAGACTTTTAAAGATATAAATTAATCATGGGCCAGACTGCTCTCATCTCCTGTCTCCTTGTGGAGCTGGCTCTTTTGCCATTGGGGCGATCATCAAGGGCAAAAAGCACATTTTGGTATGTCTACATGGGACCTACCACTGTGATGCCCTGTTGCAGACCTCCTTGTAGCACCACAGTACAATGGCTGATGGACTAAGAGGTGCCCATCATTTAAAAGAAGAGGACCTGTGTGGAGCAACGGCCCTGGCAAGTAGAAAGGAGTGACAAAACAGACAAAGAAGCAGAGTGAAGCCAAGTATATGGGAAAAACCCTTTCTATGGGAAAATCCCTGCGATGGGATGGCATTTAATCTTTCAGGCCTTGCCTAAGTGTGGCTACTCAGTGTAAAATGGGTTCCAATGAGATGCATCCCAGAGTTCTGAATGAATTAGCTCATGTAGTCGCCAAACCACTCAAAGTTATTTGAAAAGTCATGGCAATCAGGCGAAGTCCCTGGTGACTGGAAAGAATACAACATCACACCTATTTTTAAGAATGGTAAAAAGGATGACCTCAGGAACTACTGACCTGTCAGTCTCACTTCCATAGTGGGAAAAATTGTGGAGCAGATCCTCCTGGAATCTATGCTAAGGCACATGGAAGAAAGGAATGTGGTACAGGAGAACCAACATGGCTTTATCAAGGGCAAAATCTGCTTGACCAGCTTGTTGGCCTTTTTTGATAGTATGCTGCTTTAATGGACAAAGGAATGTTGTCATCTATCTGGACTTCAGTAAGGTCTTTGACATGGTACTCCACAACATTCTTCTTTCCAAATCAGAAAGATATGGATTTGACGGGTCAACTGTTCAAAGGACAAAGAACTGTCTGCCAGATTGATTCCAGACAGTGTTTGACAATGGCTCTAAGTCTGGGTGGAGATCAGCGATGAGTGATGTCTCCCAGGGGTCCGTGCTGGAACCAGTACTCTTTAATACCTACATCAATTACACTGACAGACAGGTTGAATGCACTCTCAGCAACTTCGTTGACAACACCAAGCTGTGGGGTGCAATTGACACACCTGAGGGATGGATGCCATTCAGAGAGACCTAAACAAGCTTGAGCAGTGGACCCAAGTGAACCTCATGATGTTCAGCAAATCCAAGTGTGATGCCTTGTACCCAGGTTGAGGCAATATCCACTGCCAGTACATGCTGGGGGATGAAAGGATTGAGTGCAGCCATGCTAAGAAAGACCTGGAGGTGCTGGTAGATGGAAAGGTGGACACAAGCCACCAGTGTGTCCTCACATCCCAGAATGCCAACCATATTCTGGGCTGCAACAAAAGAATAGTGGTCAGTAGGTTGAGGAAGGTGATCCTTGAGGAAGGTGATCCTTGCACCTCTACTCTGCACTGATTATGACTCATATGGAGAACTGAGTCCAGATTTGGAGTCCTCAGTGCAGGAGAGATGAGGACCTGTTGGAGTGCATCCAGAGAAGGGCCACAAAAATGATCCATGGAATGGAACACCTCTTCTATGAGGACAGGCTGAGTGAGCTGGGGCTGTTCAGCCTGGAGAAGAGAGGGCTGTAAGTGAAGAGAGTGTGGCCTTTCAGTACCTAAAAGGGAGCTGCAGGAAAGAAAGGGACAGACTCTTTAGCGGGTCTGTAGTAATAGAACAAGGGGAAATGACTTCAGGCTTAGAGAGGGAAGATTTAGGTTGGATATGAGAAAAAATTTTTCTACATTAAGGGTACTTAGGCCCTGGAACAGGTTGCCCAGAGTCTTTGTTACTTTGTCCCTGGAGACTTTCATGGTGAGGTTGGATCAGGCTCTGGACAAATTGATCTAGCTGGGGTGTCCCTGTTCATTGAAGGTGAGTTGGAATAGATGACCTATAATGGTCCCTTCCAACTCTAGGTCTTCTATGATTCTAAAAACCTGTGTGTGTTATCCACCTCACATCCTGGGTGCTGTGCCTTCATCACTGACAGCTGTAGTGTGGTCATGAATGCATTGTTTCTTCATTTTGTTCCTTTAATTAGCACTGGCTTTCCCATTTTTAGCTACTCGGTGCTTATACTAAGCTATGTGCACTGATAACAGGTCATCTGCTTGTTTAATCTCCATCCCACATAGACAAAGATCCAAAAGCACTCCTTTTTCCCAAAAGGAATTTTGATAAAAAGATGAGTACAAAAAATCCTTTTTCATTGGTGAAATGGGGATGAAACTGGCCATCCCAGCATCTGACAGTTGCTTGTGGATCCCAGGAGATGTACTTGGGCTAAAAAAAGTCTTCAGCTTCAGGATGCAAGACTTGATATGGTCACCTTCCTGATGCAACATTTCCCATTGCAGTGGGTTCACCTACTCCACCAGGCTACTGATAAACTGCTCTCTGAAAGAGACATTTGAGTTTTCTGCTCTTCAGAGACCATGCTTTCTCACTACACAGTAGATTTTCAAGGTTCTGGACAGATTTGGCATAGTTCCGTGACTAATGAGGGGGGACCCATACCTCAGGAAAGGGGGATAGGGGAAGATAGGGAGATCAGCTCTCAGTCCATTTTATCTTTCCCTCTGAACAGAAAACAGAAACAGAATAAAGAGGTCTTCTGGGAGCTGTAGTTCACCTTTTCTCTTCTGAGACAGGTACCCAGAACTGTTGACGACACATGGAACTGGAACATTAACTCTTAAACTCCCAGTACACTACATGATGTTATGATGTGGAATACTTAGAACAGAAATCATAAAACCACAGCATCTGCACATCACTAGGAGGTGGTTATTTTTTTGCCTCTCAGAGACTATTCACTCACAGGAGCTGGTGATTCCTCACAGTTCTTCTATCAGCAGAATATCCCGGAAGGTCATGACAGTTGCTACTGATCCTGGTTGCTGGTGTAGGACATACGAAAAATGATTCCTATGTGGGTGAAGATAATATCTTCTTGTTCCTCACCTGCCTGTCCCCCTCCTCTATTTTAAGCCGAAAATAACAAAGAGCAAAGAAGTTATGGTGTGTTTTTATTTATTCTCAGTTGCCTCCATCTCAGCTCCTGCTGCTGACCAGCTGCTTGGAGGCCTGTTTCTCCCACTGGGGCTTACTGATCTCCCAGATGAATAATGTCCCCCTTCACCTCCCCAGCAGCTGGCACGCATCTGACATGCAGGCAGGATGCTGACAGATATTGGGAAAACATTTGGCCTGCAGACAGCTGCCAGAAAGCAAAAGTCACACTGAGCAGACAGGGGTGGGGAGCATCTCCGAGACTAAACTGTTCCCTGGCCCCTTTCACATTTACAGCAATTCTTTCCAATAAGAAGTGTGTTGCCAGGGCCTAGAGCGCTCATTAATTAGTTAATCCTGGACTGGACACAGGAGTGATTAGGAACTGTGGTAGATTTTTTCAGCCTTGATCAGCTATTTTTTTCCATTTCTGCTTTATTTTGTCTCCTTTCTGCAGGGGTTTTTACTATGGCTTCATCTAGGAAAGGACAAATGGAGATGTTAAGGGCAAAGTCATGCTGCACCTGCACAATACTAGTTGAGTTGGAGCCTCGTTAACTATCTGTTGCTTGGACAGAGTGCAGCCTCAGCAAGCTCTTGGATGGCAGCAACTTGGAGGGTGGGAAGCTCTGGTGGGCTAATGAACCACTAGGCGCTAGTGGTGAAGTATCCTAATGGCTCACCGGGCATTAGTAGCAAGAGTGTAGCTAATGAGACACTATTCACATCTGGAGTACTGTGTCCAGTATAAAAAGAGCACTGATAGACTAGAGTGGACCTGGATCTCCTCCTGTGAAAGCTTTGGACTGCAAGTGTTTTAAAGGCAAGCTGCTGCTGACAAGTGTAGCTTTTATTTCCCTGAGACGTCAACAGGATCTACACAATTTTGACAAGGTCAATCAATATTGAAGTAAAACATGAAACAGACTTCAGAGATTGCAACAGAAAATGCTGGAGAGTGTATGACATGATTTTGTAGCTCATTAACTATTGGTCTTTTGCTGAGTAGTGAATCAGAGCCTCTTCCAAGGTGTCCTTGTCTGTATAAAGACTGTATAAAGACTGTATAAAGACCACGATTCCTGTTTCCTTCTGCTTTTTCTACATTGATCTCTCCCACATCCCATGGCTTTCCCCAAGACATTTCTTGATCACACTGCCCCCAAAGACTCCATGTTCCTCTTCTTCAGCCCAATAAAGTTGGGCCTTTCTCTATTCTGTGTTTTACTTACTTGTTTCTCAAGGACCAACTCTGCCTAATCTTACATTCATTCTTTCTTTGAATAACCACAGAAAGGTTTACTTCTTTCTGTGGAAAATGGTGTCATGAGGTTAAGACTGAAAATGATTTTTTTTATTAGCAAATTACCCATTGCACCATAACATCCAACATAACATCAACACGTAAGTAGGCAAAAATGTCATAGATTTCTTATTACTTTTCAGTAACTTAATACCATTAACACACAAGTAAAACAAAAATAAAAAAATAAATGAAACACTTGCTCCTATTTATAAATGCCATTTTAATTAGCTCTCAGATACCTGAGGCACTGCATATTTGGAGGGATTACTGCTCTTCTCAGGTAGTTGCAGTCACTTTGTGTTTGGACTTATGCCACCAAAGCTTGCCTGAAGGCTCCATTAATTCCCAATAATGCAAAACTTATTGTATCGTATTGCACAATTACACACTTTTCTTCCTCTCTATGGCACACCAAGCTGATAGGAAGGATGTAGAAGAGAACTTAGTAAAAAATGTGTTCATTAGTAGGAAGGGTCAGCAGATTGCATGAAGTCTCTTTGAATAACAGAGAAATGACAGACCCTGAAATAAGGATGTCCTTCATCAGTGTTCAAGGAAGATCTTTTCCTTTTGATATGAAGTGCCTTTTAAGTCAGGAAATCTTAAAGAGAGAAAACAGAAGGGCCCATCCTTCTCCCAGAGCATAGGCAAAAGCTGCTCTGAATTCTTCATGTTGCTGAGGTGTCTGAGTTGGCTGCAGATGATTATTCACCATTGGAGATGGAAGGGATGCATAAAGGGTATTTTGACAACATTATCTATTCTTGTACATTCTTTCTTCATGCCCATGAAGCTTCTATGCTTTGGAGACAATAGCTGAAGGGACAGGAAACATGCTGGATTCCTGTCTATAGTCAGAAATAAGAAATAGGAAATCTCCTTATGGCACTAAGACTCCCAGCGGGATTTGCTGTCATCATCTCTTCTCTATCCATTCACAGTTGCTGGAGACTTGTTTTCTGCAGAGAAATGTTAGTGTTCAGAGCTGATTCTCTTCTTATTGTTCAAGAAGTTAGAACCAGAGTCATCGGAATATCAACTGCTACTCCTGAGATGTTTAACATCCATAGTCATCATCAGTGATATCTTATGTTCCTTCACTCGTGATGACAACATTACTGAGACAGATAACACTGTCACAGATTTAAGAGTACATGAGTCCAACCTAAGAAATTATATTCTGTGGTCAGATCTCTTCCTTCCTGTAAAACATTAGGTATTTTGGATCTGGGCATTATACTTGGATTGGTCACGGAAGTATAATTTTACCACTAAGAAAGCAAGAAAACTTCAAAGTACACTGGAATGAGTTTTATAGAGACTTTGTTAAATGAAACTAGCATCTCACACAGTTGCACCAGAGTCCTGGCTCAGGATTGGCAGCATCCACAACTCCCTCACAGAAACTCATTAGCATCGAAAGTGACTAACTTTGCTGGTCTGGTTTCAGTTACCAGGAGGAAAGGCAAGTTGAGTGGCTGCCATGGTCTGTGGCTAGGTTCTGGGACAAGAAGGCAATCATTGTAAAGGGAGGAAAAATCATGGACACCTAT
Source organism: Coturnix japonica (assembly GCF_054131305.1). NCBI lineage: Eukaryota > Metazoa > Chordata > Aves > Galliformes > Phasianidae > Coturnix > Coturnix japonica. The sequence goes on along the minus strand of NC_140663.1, from coordinate 50,163,818 downwards.
AAGAATTGCCTCACCCAAGGGGTGGCTGATCCTGTTGTGCACCACTGACAGGCTTGAGCCATGTGTGGCTGTTCCATCCATCAGAGCCTGCAGCCACATGAATTGAAAGGATTTCTCCATTCCAGAGGAAAATGAATTCTCAGTAGTTATTTCCTAGAATCACCAAGGTTGGAAAAGGCCCCTAAAATCATCCAGTCCAACTGTCTGCCTATCACCAACATTTCCATGCTGCTTGATACAACATCTAAACACTTCTTGAACACCTTCTGAGACAGTGACTCCACCACATCCCCAGGCAGCTTGATCCAGCACCTGACTCTCTCTAGAAGTATTTCTCAGCATTCAACGTGAATCTCCCCTGGTACAACTTGAGGCCATTCCCTCTAGTCCTATTGCTGCTTACATGGCAGAAGAGGCCAACCCTCCACCTCACTACAATCTCCCTTCAGGTCTTTGTAGAGAGCAATAAAATCTAGTGAAGACAAAGGGCTTGTGTTCCTCTTCTAGACCTGATGGGCTGGGGTGCTTAGGACCTCAGCACAGGAGGTGGTACTGAGTTTGGCTCTCCCAATGCAGCAGTGTTTCAAATGTGGGACTTCTGCCTAACTCATTTTCTGCCAAGGTTCTGAACTTTCTGCCATGTGAGATACTATGGGCTTGGTTTGAACTTGAAAAAAAAACAAAAACAACACTTATACTGTTGGTTGTTCCAAATCCAAGACTCACTATGTTAAAGATTTGCACTTTGTGAATGAGGAGTAGCTTGCAAAAGTAACCTACAGAAAAGCATGAATCCTCTTGTGTGAAGCAATTAAGCCTTTTTCTCTGCATCTCATGTGTACTCCCATTACTCATTTTTCACACTGCCACTCCTACTGCAATTATTTATTTTCCTTTTACTGCCTGCTGTCCTTTCTATCCTCTCCTCACACATTTTGCCACTGGTTTCAGCTTCCACTTTACAGACATCTACAGGCTCCCGGCTCTCTGGCTGATGTTTATTCGCAGCTAGTCCCAGACCCTGCACTCCTCTGCCTTGTTCTCAGTATCCATGGGAACATCACCATTGTCCCACAGTGCAAAAGAGAGATTCAGCATCCACCTTCACTTTAGAGATTCACTCCTCATCTGCTATGTGAAAGACTGCCCTGCCTTCCTATACGATGCAGAGCTTGAGAATTGGCTTTTCTATTTCTATTCTGTATTCTTGTGTCCATCTTCTAAGCTGAAAAACTCTTCCTTTGCCAGGATCTGAAAAGACAAGAGCTTTTTTCTAAGCTTTTGGCTGGCAGAACTAAAGCTGCTAAAGGCAGCTTCCCAGCCACTGTGTTCTCCCCTCAGCGGGTGACACTTCCTTGCAGGCTTCCTTCCCATCATGGCACCATGTGCACAGTCTGGGATTCTGGGAGATGTTCAAAGGCAAAACCAGGTTGGATGTTAGGAAAAACTCCTCCAAAAGTGTGGTGATGCATTGAAACAGGCTGCCTTCGAAGGTGATGGAGTCACTGTCCCTGGAGGTGTTCAAGATCCCTATGACTGTGGCACTGAAGGACATAGTGGGCATGGTTGGACTCAAAGATCTTAAAGGTCTTTTCCAACCTTAATGATTTCATGTTTTCTCTGGGGTGAGCAGAGCAGTAGCCTTGACTATTACATGTGTGGCTAATGATAGTTATTCCCTGAGTCAAGTCTGGGAAAAAGACCTGAGTCCCAGCCAGGACTGGTTCCTTCCTCACCTGCTCTGTAAGCCAAATGAAAGAGGGATGTGCCTGAAGCTCCTGATATAGGCACTACAACTCTTTTAGCAGCTCGATGGAGACATTGAGTCTAGTTCATAGGAAGCTGATGAATCCCTCCTGAAGACCTGTGCCTGCCTCCAGGCTGCTTTCTACATGGCAAGTCCAGAAGAATGGAGCAGCCAAAGCTTTCCAAGATTTGGATTTGCTTGCTGTTTCTCAGCAGGGAGTCAATGCTTGCCTCAACCCCATTGACACCAGGGAGGTTCATAAATCAGCTGCACAGTGATAGCACAGCCCTCCTGATGCTCATTATGCATCTTGCTGCTGGAGGAAAGTACCACCTTCGGTGCCAAGTACATTAGGGAACATGCTGGGGTTTAAATACTCCACAGGAGGGAATCGCAACATTTCCAAAAGTTGGCCTCTTGCATCACAAAAGCAGAGCATGCTCCTTGCCATGCCTAGAGCAAGAACAAAAGCTTGAGGCCAACAAACAAAAAGAACAGCTCTAAAACAACAAAGCTGCTCTGAGTTCTGTATACAGAGTTTGTTGCCACAATCTGGCCCAGACTTACCATCTCCAATTTTCCTGCCAAAATGATGGAAATATAAATAGGGACCATAAACCCAAAGTATTTCCAGCTCATATATCCAAAGGATTGAAATTATAGTCTCTTAGCAAGGAAAATGTTCTAGGGTAGTGAGGTAATGGGACCTGGTTAAAGAGCTCATTTCTCTGAAAAACTTTAATACAGAATGGAATTTTTTCCAAAGTCCTTGATGCAACATTTGTTAAAGTATGAAATAATCCCCCATTTCAGAGGCAAAGACCCTTCTATGCCTTCAAGAGTGAACCACTGAGCTCCATTTTGGAAACTGTTTCTTTCCAGTTGCTGTTTCCAGAGATTTCTGAATGGCTCCAAAGGCACAGCATCGACAAGGAATGAGATCTGACTGTTTGCAAGCAAATCTGTGTCCTCTTGGCTTACCTAGAAAGGGCCTAAGGGCCTCGCTTTTCTGTTGATTTGCTGAGAGCTGCTGCTGTTGAACCATAGGAATCCCAACTCCAGACTTGCTAAATAATATTCTGGAAGTCCGCGCCGTGAATCACAGTGCTGGATTCTGCTCTGGACTCTGCTCATTTGATTAATTACATTACCATGCCTCTGCTTTATTTATTGACTCACAGCCATAAGAGCCTGGGATGTGCTGCGTATGTAGTGAACTGATTAAAGGGGGAATGTATGTTAATGCATGGACGTGTACAATAGCTTTTTGAAATCCCTCATGATCTTCCCACCCACTGGGCATTGCTTCAATATCGAGTTCAATCGTCAGGAAACAAATTTGCTCCCTCATCTGCATAGCACATTGCAATGATCTTGCCAAATATGGCCAAGCTTTTTGAAAGAAAAGAGAATCCCCCCACCAGTGAATTTATGACCCTTGGCTCCCACGTGTGCCTTGTTCCTGTGCATGCCTCAGCGACATGGAAACTGCAGCAGATCTGTTTGACCTCTTCCTAGACTCTCATATTTGCAGCTCTATTGGAATATTGCTTTTTTTTCATTAATACTAGGGTTTTTTTAAATTTGTTTTGTTACTTTCTAGCACAAGCAACACATGAGGAGAGGCCCAAAGATGACAACATACATTCATGAAAACTAGAGGGGAAAAATGGAGAAGAATCAGGGATAGGCTGGAAATGTTACTGAATGTGAAAAGTAGTGTTATTTCTCTGCTCTCTTTCAGGTCCTTCAAGCCTGACTTTGTCCTTATCCGACAGCACGCCTACAGTATGGCATTAGGAGAGGACTTCCGCAGCCTCATCATTGGTCTCCAGTATGGTGGCGTCCACGCAGTCAACTCCCTCTACTCTATCTACAACTTCTGCAGCAAACCGTGGGTGGTAAGTGATGATTCAGCTCTGCTAGATGCCAGCACTGTGAAGCAGATACCTGGGACCAATAGAGCAGTGTAGTAGAAATGTCAAGTCACAGCCTGAAGCAGTGATTGAGCACTTGGTGGGAAGGCAGGGCCAACCCAGGAGAGCTCAGGTGCAAGCCATGCATCTGAGTGACCAGAAAGGGTGGAGCTAGGATCCATCCTTTCCCAAATCTCATTTAAGTGTAGGCAGTGGAGATCCCTACCTAGTGGAGGTCTTTCAAAGGTGAGTACTGTTTCTTCATTTGTTTCTGTGGCTGCTGCTTTTGGGCTTCCTCTCTTTTGTCACAGGCTAGGATTGTGCTACCTTGCTACTATCGCTGTGCTTTCTTTCACATTACAAGCACTTAAACTCAATTTCTGGGAGTCTTTCATAGGATGTGGGTTCTCCTGTGCTAAAACCATCATGGGAATTTAGTGGGGCTTGCCTGAAAAAACATCAATGCTACTCATTTGTAACACCTTGATATTATGTGGGGCTTATTTCCACACCTTGAGTAAGGCACGTTTTACCTCTTCCCAGACTATTTGTATCACAGTTATATGATGGCATCTAAATTTCTTGTAGAACAGAATGGTTGAATAATAATAAATAATATCTCTGAGAATATCAGTGAAATGTATTTTGTGCTTTCTTCCTCATTTTTCTGAATGATGCTTTCTTGAAAGGCAAGAGAGGTACAGATGCTATCTTCAACAAGTAGGTCTAGCCAAAAAGGGAACTGAAAATGATAAAGGCCTTGGGAAGATGCAGAAAGGGGGAAGTGTGCAGGTTCTCTCAGTGGTTGCAGGAGGAAATAGAAGTCTGTCAAAGTGTTTTTTCATTAAGCCTGAAAGACTGTACCCTGGAAACATCTTGATCTGAGTCAGTTCCTGGGAAGCACAATACTGTTTTAATATTCAAGGCCAGGCTGGATGGGACTTTGAGCAGCCTGGTCTAGAGGGAGGTGTCCCTGTCTATAGCAGGGGGTTGGAACTCAGTGATCTTAACAGTACCTTCCGATCCAAACCATTCTGTGATGGTATTGTATGCTGTGAGCCTCCTTCAACTGTTGTTTAAATTTTGTCAATATCATGCCAGAATCTCAGGAAACATTACAAAAAATATATATAGCATTGGTGTATCTCAGCCCTGAAGTTTGCAATAATTCCCCAGATCTGTTTTATAACAAACTCAAAGTCATCAAGAACTGAGGGAGCAAGAAACCTTGAGGAATAAGACTGGCCATCATAGCAACTGCAAGAAAGAATAAGATACTGGTGCATTTCTTCAGTGCGTATTTGGGTCTTCCAAGCACTTTCATTCCAGAGTAGTCCCCTTGATCACTGCTGCTCCCAGAATAGGAATTTTCCATGCACTCTTCTAGGTGTGAAGCAGGCAGATACAAGCTATCTGGATTTGGCAAGGAGATGCTTCTTTCCAATGTACTCCCCCATAGAAATCTTTCAAATGTTTGTAGGGATTTTCACTATTCATTGAACAAATATAGTTTGGGATGGGATTAATTAGCTCTTGCTGTAAACAATTTATTTCTCTTTACTTTTTGGTTCTTGTTTTCTTGGAATAAGAAGTCTGTTAGTCTTCAGAAGTCTATTATTCTTCAGACCCATGGTTTAAGCCTAGGTGAGTTGTGTAATAAATCAGACTTTTCTTTCATAGTGTTGGGTTTAACCCAGTTTCTATCAAAAAATGTTACTGGTTTTATTTAAAGTCTTCTCAGCTTTCAGCCTTTTGCAATATTTGGATATTTGCAATATTCATTGAGACAAAGGTAGGGTTCTGCCTTTTCTGAAACTGTTGTGGTGCAGTAATGCACTGGGTAACCCAGGTCCTCAAATCCAGAGAGAATGTAGAATCATATGTAGTTACGGTTGGAGAAGACCTCTGAGATTATTTAGTCCAACCACCAGCCCATCCCCACCATGCCCACTAACTGTGTCTCTCAGTGCCACATCAACACAGTTCTTGAAACACCTCCAGGGATGGTGACTCCTTTTACCTCTCACTTTTCCATCCCTGCCCTCAGTCCCTATTTGAATCATGAGGGTTACTGGGAATGGAAAAGATAGGAAGAGAGGGATCAGCAGTAGGTTTAGTTCAAGGTGTTTTCTATAGTTAGTCTGACTCACTGTGAGCATGCTGACCCCAGTGACCAGACAAGAAGCCTGTGTGCTTTTGCTGAGAAGACAGTCATGTGGCCCATTCCATCTCATTTGTGGTTGGAGTCTGTCAGGTATCAGTCGACAGCTTTCAACTCATTTGTTGTAATTACATTTCCTATGGCGTACAGGGGCCTCAAGTTGTGACAGGCCTATTTTTAAGAGTCTAAAATAAAACAAACTCAGCACACTGTGAAAAAATAAAAGCTAAAACTAAAAAAAAAATATAGAGCTGGCAAGGCAGTGTGGGATAAATTGGTTCTGCCAGTAACTCAGGTCTAAATATGTTCGGTCTGGTTGTGCTGTGCCATGCTTTCCTCACAGGGAATACAGCTGTCTCAGACAACCATCCCAGAGAAGTCAGAGAAACCACTTCCAAACACTTTGGTGTATAGAATGCCTCCTTTATTTCTCCACTGCCCCCGTGCACACATCACCCTCAAAGACAAAAGATTGTAATACACTGCAGTAATCTAAAACCTCAGATGGATCTGAGCTGGCATTTGGCACCACTGAAATTTTATCAGATTAAGGTTAGCTCAGGTAGAGGTTGCATTAGGCCATTTCAGGGCAGAAAGCCTCACTGGCTGGACAGTCAGAAGATTTTGTGATAGCTGGGGAGTGTGAGATAGGGACAGAGCACTTTGGTGCACGTTCTACTTTGATTGCAAAACAGGCATCTTGAAATAAGGCATCCTCTTAACAGAGATTACTGGAAAAATTTTGGACATAGCAGTTGAAACACATGAAGAAATGAAATTAAACCTCCTGGGAAAATGTGCTTTTCACTCTCCCTTTTATTTTTCCAAAAACGGTTCCATTTCATAGAAATGTTTATGATTCTGTGGAGGGGGATGGAAGGGAAACTGCTTTTCCTTGGCAATTTGCAACAGTGTTTTCTCAGCAACTGTAATTACAATCAGCTGAGTTTGGCCTTGAGTTTACTCAAACACACAGCCCTGCTTTTTAATGACAGTTTCCAGTACTACACATTTCTTGAAAGGTTAAAATTTGCATTAAGCACAGGCATGGTTTGACATGCACGTTTCTGAAGGAAAAATAAGAAAAGAAAAACACAGCAAGAATCAAACACTGTGAGGGGACCTCACACAGAGAGAAAGATCTAAGCAATCTAAGTTTTAAGATGATCACTGAACTATGGAGAAATAATGCTCTAACCATCTGAAACACAATGCTTTAACCATTCATAAGAATAAAATTATTGTTTATAAAAGTCATGATACAAAATCCAGTGGGAACAATGCTCAAAGTAGCTCCCTCTGGCCTGCAGAAAGGTCTGTAACTGTAAGACAGCTTTTGCATCTGTAAGACTGCAGGTAATTAGAAGTCTTGATGTCAGGCACCTATAGAGTCCAAGTAGACTCCTATTATGGGCTGCAGAGGGATATAGGCTCCCTGGTGACCTAAACATTTTAAAAGTATACAAATGGACTTGAGATGTTCTGAATGGATCTTCTTATTTCTCTGGAAATTCCCTGCAAGTACCTTGAAAACAAGCAGCCAAGCAAGGTATTTCACTTGCTTATCTGTTCCAAGTGCCTCAGATCCTGACTTTGCCATGTTGCCTTACCCTATGTTTTGCTCTGCAGACTTGGATGCAATCTCACTAAGATCAGTGGAACAACAGACAGTAAGAACTGACACCAAAACGTGTAAGGGGCATTTATTTCTGGTTGGATTGCTGACAAGAATATTCCTACCCATCTAAAATGCATTAGGAGTGGTGACTTGAGCTCTATCATCAGGTATCCGAGAGGCTCCTGTACCATGCAACATGCACTTCTCTGCCAATGTCTTGTCCAATAAGCATCAAAAAGGAAAAAAGGAAGGAAGTGACTCATCAAGGTCAATACCAAAGGCAGAGATTTTGTAGATCACTGAGACTCTTGCTTGCATGCATCAAAAGTAAGCCCAAGGAAGAAGTTGGGATGATACCCATCAGCCACCCAGCTGCTCCAGTTATTATATTTGTGCTGATTTCCTAATGTAACACAGAAGTCACCTCAACATCACAGTGCCCGTGGTTCAGCAGGTCTGCATTCGCACACAGCAAAGGACATGCGTTGCTCTCAGCCTGGGTGTTTTTCTTTTTCTCCCTGTCTCTGTCACATTGTAAGTCATGTTTCCTCACTTTGCTTGTCAAAACAGGACTTTGTTTTTTCTTCTCTAGGATGTGCAGGTCTCATACAAGTAAGGAGAAGAAAACTGTCCTCCATCCCCCAACATCAATACCCTTCTTGCCAACAATAATTATTCTACACAGGGAGTTTTTCTCTTATCTACTGATGCATATGAAGGGGTGGTGGTGTTAGTGATGGGATATGCCAGCTCTTGATGTTTCCTAGGCTTTCTTAAATGCCATATTTTGACACATGAGATTAGTGAAAGAATTCTTCCAATTTGTCTGCAAATCTGCTGGCAGCTGCTGCTTCAGCATGTAGCCTGAGTCTGGCACACACCCTGCAGCCAAAGTTCTGGGATTTTTTTTTACATGCTGGTTTTGTTTTTGTTTCTTCACATAGATTGCCCTTTAACTCTCAAAGGAGTGTTTCTTCTCACCTACCAAGACAAGTTCCAATTTCTTGTAGAGAATTGTTTTTGCTTGGACTAGCCCAGGAAGTGGGACAGGAGCACTATCACAGCAGCTCTATCTTTATCTGCAATCTAACCTTGAGTTTGAAGCTGCCTTTAGCGATTCCCCTGAAGTGCCTAGAATGTGTAAGATCAGACAGCGCATACTATTTGGAAGAAATGAGGCTTTCTCTTCTCTTCCTTGTTCCCTAGATGTCTGTTCCCTTCCCCTAAAGTATGCCACCTTCCTCCACTGATAAAGGTGACACAAAGATTGCCTTCAAGATGAATACACCCCTAGCTTTAATGAGAAACTTGGAGGAACTTACATAAAGAACTTACAGTGAGACTTGGCCCAGGCTGAGGGCCTTTTGTTAACTTAACTCAATCTTACCACATTTCAGGGGACTTGGAAACTTGATGCTGTTTCTAAATCACTTTGCAAATAGGACACCGATGGGGAGTGAGTTCACCCATGTCTACCAGCTCAGCAGGAGCCAGGATTCTCACTTCTTGTCCAGCAATCCCCCATCACTTTATTCTCTCAACATTCATGAAAATAATCAAGCTACTGTATTCAGCCTCTTTCCTTTCCTGTAAGACTGGTCTTACCACATCACTGACAGCACTGCCAGTTCAGCACTGTCCATGGGAACAGGGCTGTATCTCTTCAGAGGGGGAAGGGTGTAGCTCTATGCGTGATTGTGAAGAATCCATGCATCTGCTTCTAAGATTTGGAAGGTTTTGAATATGTATGTCAATTCTTATTCCCTTATCTGTGCTAACTCTCATACTATCTCTAGGTATCAGGTTTATCTTAGACAGATCTGTTTGTTTTTTCCATCTGATCAATGTATTATGTAGGGAGGCTGCAGACAATGTATGGATTAGTCTGATTATTCAGAAATTGTCATTTTAGAGCAGGAACTCACTGTGCTAAACTTCTGTTGGGTCTCTGGAGCATAACTAGAAATCAGAATACTCCTATTGTGGGAAACTTTCAATCTGGCTGGGCACAATCCCAAATAACAAACAGTTTATGAGGATGATAATAATGGTGATAATGAAGCTTCAGCTGACAGACTGGGATGATGGCTACCTGGGACATGTAGGTGGGGCATGGCTATGCTCTGCTTGGGTGGATGTTGGGAAACCCTTAGTTCATAATAAGTGCCAATTATGATTGGAAAAAGTGTCAATCATGCTTCCTTGATCTGGTACACAGACCTGGTGGTCCTCTTGTCATCTTTCTCCCTTAGCTATTCTCTTTCCCTTCAGCACCACGGGTAGATATGTCTTGCTTTATTTTGGCTGTGGGACAGATACAAAGAAAAGCTTTGGTTTTGTTTCTCTCTGCTCGCAAGTGATTTCCTGCCTGGTCGTGCCTCTAAGCCCTTTCCTCTAACAAGAAGGGAATTTAATGCTTGTTCTTAGTAGATCTGTAACTAAACCCAGACCAACCCCCTTCTGGCTCCTGAACTCCATCCCTTGGTCCAAGGTTGTGTATACTGTTCAGTTTGGCCCTGGGTAACTAGTGCAAGTTCTTACTTGCTGTTCTTTTCTCCATTCAAGAAAGTAAGGTGGGAAAGGCATAATAACATTTTTTCACTCTCCTCCTTCACCAGTACCAAAACACTTTGCAAGCTTTTACCTGTTGCACAATAAGCCACTAACATCTACTCTCTCCATTTTTGTTTTTATTTTTTTGGTCCCCCTCTGTCCCTCCCAAGTTTTCTCAGCTCATTAAAATCTTCAGCTCTCTGGGTCCTGAGAAGTTCCCTCTCGTGGAGCAAAGTTTCTTCCCAAGCCATAAGCAGATGGTGAGTACTTGTGCTTTCTTCTGATTCCAGCATGGGTGGGAGAGAAGCAGTAAATGTGATTTGGGCATGAGAGAGTGGTAGGTATGTTGGGAAGAGCCTCAATTTTTGCTTACAGAGAATTGCTAGCAAGAAAGCTCATCCCATAGAGGACAGAATCACTTTGTTCAGATAAACCATTTCCCCTCCTGTCAAACTAGAGTTGTTTATGATACATAAAGTATCTGGGATAGGGGCAGAAATAGTTGTTTGTCTTACGTTTGCTTGGTCTGTCATGAGGTTGCCATCCATGAAATATTTATCAGCCTTACGAGGCAGTCAAAGAAAACTGGAGTTCCAAAAACAGAGGTTGTTCTCAGCTTATATTGTTTCCTTTGCCCTGTGGCTCTGGTCTTCCTACCAACACTGAAGCACCTGGTGTGCCACATGGCTACTGGGCACCATACCAACCTCTTAGGGCACCTTCCAATGGGAGATGCAGAAATGCCCACTGCAAACTTGGTGTTAGTTTTTATCACTGTTCCGATACTCTGTGCACTCTAACTAACCGTGCTGTAGGGTAAGCAGTTCATTCATATTGCACATGTACATGATGAAGGTAAGTACAGTCATACTGTGAAACACTCAAGTATGGCAGTGATGAGAGCTGCGTGAGCATTTAAGACAAAGAAATGGATGGTCCTTATGTACTGGGCAAGAGTTGGTTGCAGATCTTTAAGAGAAAGTAATCGATACATCTTGTTGCATTTAATCCTCATTATTTATGAAGAGGGATTTGTGATACGCATACTGTTTTGGGGACAGTTGTGACTTTGGCCATTACTTCAGATATGATATGTTTTGAAGAGTTGATTAAGCTTCTCACTGCAAATGTGCTACCTGGCAATTTATCATTACTTTTTTTTTTGTCTCAAAATCTGATTCCTTTGCATGTAAACACATTTATAATCAGTATCGTAGTTTGGTTTAGTGAAGCACTGATCTTAATTAATTTCACTTATTTGTCATCTGTGTAACTTATCACCAGCTTGCAGATGCTGTTGCTTACTTCCCAAAGAATACAGGAACCTTTTAAAACTGTAGATAATATCATCTGATCATGCACTATTGTTGATGTGCAAGTTGAAGTAATCTGATTTAAATCAGTCTCTTTCCAAACATTTACACAAGCAACAATCTGCTAGGGCAAATTACAACCTGCCCTTCCCAGATGTAGGGGTGGGTAGGAGGGGGGGGTCAGCTTCTTTCTTCTGCCTCGGGGAAAAATGGAATGAGTCTACATAACTTCCTAAGATCTTTCTAGTCGTGTTTTCAGTATCCGGAGCTGAGAGTGTGAGCACTTAAGGCAAGAAAGCTGTAGTCAGCACTCAAGCAAATATATGTGAAACTTGCACACTGTTCATCAGCTTCTCAAGGTATCAGGAATTATAACAATATCCCTTCCGTGGTCTTTCCTTTCCTTTCCTGGAGGTGTTTTCAAGTTATATGAGTTAACATGGGTGCTTTGCTTGCTGCCCCTGGATCTGTATTTTAATTTAGTTGAAAATGTTTTCTCTCAAGCTTGCTTCTCATGGCAAGAGGGCATTTTTACCCAGCCTTAAGCAGTAAACCTAAAGAAAAGACACACGGCTCTGATATTTCACAGCAGAAAAGATCTGAACAAGGAATCTCCAATTCCTTAGCTATGGGTGTGTACATTTCAACAGTCCCCTAGCTTACTAGGAATAAAAGCAATCAGGCAACTGTTCTTCTAAGGCCCTACTGGTGCTAAGTGACTTAGTCATTATGATAGCCCTGCTCTGCAGTGACCCCCTATGGCCAATTAACAAGTAGGATATGTTAACTTCTAAAACAATTTCTTGTTCCTCCTGGGCTTATGATAAGTCATCAAGAGATCAACTCCAGAAAGGAGGTGGGATTACAGGGTGGTGTCTTCGCCAAAGAGCAAGAATTGCCGGAGTTGGAATGTCTGCTTTGAGCCCAATAAACAGTATCAAGAAAGGGAAGGAAATGAATAAATCCACTTGCAAATCCATCTGTGTACATTTAAAGTGGGCAGAAACTAACATAAGTGAAGCAGAGACAGAATGTCTGTGATAGAAATAAAACCACTTTACTGTTTAGAATAAAAGGACACTATAAAAAGTGAACATTATGCAACATTACCTTAAAAGACAATATACATTCACTGAATATAAAATTTATAAATAACATGGAGGAAAACTGTAAACAGTGCTAGAAAATTTAGCAACAAATACATTCCTTCTGGACAAGATTTTTCACGCAGGTTTGGTTCCCTCCCCAAATTTCCATGGCTATCAGGAACAGCAGAGTGGCTCTGTGAAGGAAGGGTAGTGTCAGAGAGAATGGGAAACCAGTACAGGCAAAGCAGCAGTGCTTAGAGGAGTGGTAAGCTCATTGTCAAGACTGGTAACACCAAAAGAAACTTATTCTAACTAAAAAAGGTTCTGCAAAAGTTTTCCCCTGCCTTTCTAAGCTAGAACAGACATTTTCAATATTTTATTCAAAGAAAGAATGGAGGTTTGTTCCCATGGAGGCTTCTACTTTGAGTCCTTATTGTGAAAAACACTGCAATGTGTTTGCCATTAATCACCCTGAGATAGTACTCCAACCAGCATGAATGGGATATGGTGATACATTTAGGTTTTCAAATAGCCCTATATAAAAGGCCATGTAGTTTTTCAAAACATGAGAATTTTAGTCCTAAACTTGCAGTTCTGTCCCACGGAGGGGTGAGGGAAGCCTACCACAGAAGGGGACCACAGTATCTCAGTGATCCCAAGAGGACTCCAAACACAGATCTGTTCCTGTTCTCCATCTCTTCCCTTTTTGGAAAGGAAAACTATTTCCTAGGCTTCAATATATTTTTCATACTTCTTATATTTCTAAGGGGAAAACACTCTCAAGCAAAAAAAAGGGAAAATATAAATAATTATAACTTAAAAAGCAAGAGAGTTTCTAATGATGTTGGCATACAGAGTTGCCTTCATCCTACATGTGCCCAAAGATCATGCTCACATGAAATGGGCAGTTGATAGTTTCCATCTAACCTCTGATTGCAGGGTGAAGTGAGGAGCACGGGAGAGGTGACTTGTGTGAGCCATTGTATGCTCCAGTACCCAGTATTTAAGGGAGAACTTCATACCTGCCTCCTCACATCCCATTTCTCAGTGCCCACATCCCTTATGGTGTATTCTAACAATTGAGAACAATCATAGAATCACCAAGGTTGGAAAAGACCTCCACGATCATCTAGTCCAACCATCCATCTACCACCAATACTTCCCCACAAAACCATGTCCCTTAGTACAACATCTAAACGTTTCTTGATCACTTTGAGCTTTGTCTCACAATGGGAAGTAATGACTTAGCGGGATAGGAGAAAGGAGAGCAGAGAGAGAAAGGAATAAGTCTTAGAGTCTGAGTTAAAACCAATACAAGCCACGTTAAGAGCTCCCTTCTACTTCAAGGGAATCTTCAGGCAAGTCCTTAATGCAAGCACAAACTAAAGCTTAGCCCAAAAAGCACACGTCCCTGATAGCATGCACAGAAACAAAATTAAGTAGCTTCCCAAAAGAAATGTATTTTACTGGATTCTTCCCCCTCCTTTTGGCTCCACATTTTTAGAAGTCTTAACTACTGTTTCTTCACACAACAAGGGAAACGATTTGCTACCAAACCCCAACCCTTGCCGGTCTAGCTGTATGCATCTCAGAAATATTTTACCATCTGCAATATAACATGTGAATTCAGTTTTGTTTTCTGGTAATGTGGTTGCTGTTTTGTTGTTTACAAAGCACATAGCTACGTTATATCCTACCTGGGGACACAAGCCCTCATAGCATTAGAATGAAAATATTTTCACAATAATTTGAGTGCAATACTGTGATGTCTCAGCTACAGCTACATGAATCAGTGACAGGTAAAATATGCAGAGCTGCAATTACATGAAAAATCAACACCTCACTGCTTCGAGAGGCATTCTCATTCAGCGTCCGAAGCCATGATAAGTGGCTGCAGCTCAAAGAAACATCAGCTTTGCGAGGTCACTTTGAGCTTGAGAAGCATCTCCAGAACCGCTGACTCCACACAATGCAGACAGTGAGGGTGGAAGCATCCCTGCTGGCCAGGTTGGCTCCACTCTGCACTCAGAACTGAGATGGAGTCCTCGGAGATTTTGTTGGCAGTACACAGCTCAAACAGGTTGCCCCACTGTGTCCAAAAGCCTGATCCCATACTCTGCTAAAAGGGGCAACGCTCTTGATCTGAACCTATGATGGGTGCTATGAAGCACCCTACTCTCCCTCTCATCTCCAACCTATAATTTAGGAGTAGTCACAGGGAAGAGGATGCTTTGAAAAGTGTTCCAAGCCTGAATCACAGGAAAATCCAACAGATTTTCAGTGTGTTGAGTTCTGTATTGCCACTCAGAGCAGCTGGAAAAAAGAAATACACAGCAAACCTAGTTGCCTCCTATACCAGCTCTTTGCAAATGCCCTTTAAAGCTCATGCTGAAAACGAAGCTCTGACACTTTTTGCTGTAACAATTCATCTAGTGAGTGGGGCGTTTCAAGGCATGTACATCTGTCAGAGCACTGGTAGCATAGAAGAGCCATAAAAATGCATCAGGATCTATCTTAGACATCCACTCCTTTCCATTTAGCAAAGAGGCCTCAAACAACTCTTCAACAGTTGAGAAGGTCACTGACTATAAAATGCTGGATTGCCCTGGGCTGGGATCGCTGCAACACTTTCTCCTGCTGGTGGCAGCTCTGCTTTCTAAGTGGAATGAATTGAAGATATACAGAAACTTAAGATAAATAATCATAATAATACAAAAATGAAGTTAAGCATAATCTTCTCCCTGCCCAAACCCTCCCCATTCAAAACTCAGTCACCCATTTTGTCAGAACCCCTTCTTCACCATCATTAAAACTTAAAATACTTTTATTTGATAAGAAAAATTATATTATAGTTTTCTTAATAAAAAACAAAATAGAACAAAAAAACTTCTCCAGTCAACAGCAAAGCACAAGACAGTAAGGCTCCTCCTCCCACATCACTGCAGGACACAGTATGAGCACATGCACAGATCTATGCTTTACAGTGCCTAGAGGGGGAAAACAGCACTTGACACAGAAGGAATCCTCTGGGCAGCTGAAATGTTGTGATCCCAGCCAGCACTTATTAGGAGACCACTCTTCCTTGCCTACCCCCCCCCCCCCCCCACATACACACTTCCTCTCACCATATAAACAAACACAGCTAGTGTAGCTGCAGGGAGGAACTGTGGTGCTGGGGTACAGAGGAAACATTGACTGTAGCCGCTACTGCAGGTACACTGGAGCTTCAATATCTTAAGAACAACTCACTGACTCGGAATGTCAATATTTCTGTCTTTAAAACACAATCAAACCATTCTTTTGTTTCTAACACCAAAGAATTTCCACGTCCTGTCAAAAATAGCTTATGTCATTATGTGTATGTATTTACATCTTAGTTCAGCAAAACACTATTTTGGCAATAGATTTTTTTATAGTAAGAGCTCTAGCAAGTCTCCCCTTTCCCTCTCCCGTGTGACTGATTTACAGTCGGTATGTTTGCATGTTTGGCTTAAGGTGTTTACAAGCTGTTTGTGCTGTTGAAGCTGAGCTGCAAAGAGATCAGGGACCGACACTGTTCAAAAACAGGATGCCACAGCATTTTATCTGCTCTGCTGCAGGTGGATTTACCTCCCTGAACACAGGGGACGAGGCTTTTGTTTTTTAAACAACAAAAATACAAAACACTCTCTCCTTTGTTCCGGAGAAAGCCAGAGCTTTAAACGTGCTGTTGCAATCACGCTGTGATTGCATTAGATAGGACAGTCAGCCAACAATGCTTTTACCAGACGATGTGGTCAGACACACCAGGTGAATTTCTCCCACTGCTGGAGTCAATCACATTGCCAATCTCTTCCATAGAGGAGGATTTTTCTTGGATGTCATTTTTATCCAGAGTTTAAGCTGGGTTTCTTTTCAGTTTGCTTCATCTGCCAATCTGATTAATGAAACCTATTTTCCTTTAAACAGATTTGTCTACGCATTTTCAGCATTTAGTGCATGAAGAGGGGCGAGGGGAAGCCAGCGCACAGAAGAATACAGTGCCTGATCGGCATAGTTTTTAGATTTTTTTTTTCCTAAAAAAATAGAGATTATATTGCTACAGCTAATGATACGAGTAAGAGAGCAAGAGCTCCTTGGTTTGCTTTTTTTCCTCCGTTTTTCCCTCTGGTGTGCAAAAGTAAGCTCCCAAACGTCATCTGACCAAAACGAGTGGTATCAAAAATGGAAAAGGTAACTACTACAAATTCAGTAAGGTAGCACAGACTTTTTTCTTTCCTTTTTTTTTTTTTTTCTATTTTTTTTCTTTCTTTTTTTTTTTTTTTTAAGTGTTCGAAGTGCTAGAATTTGCAAGAAAACAGGCACTAATTTCATTGTCATCATCATGATCGGGTAAGAGTTAGTGTCCAAAGGAAGATCAGCCACAAGTAAGGGAGAGGGAAGATAAAGAAGGTACAGCGTGCTCAGGGATCTGTGGCATTGATGATCGTTTTATCTGGAGGTGCCCATCCTCTATACCAGCTGCAGTAACCTTCCACCCTCTGGATGCAGGCATAGTGCTTCGCTTGGTGTCCTGAGTGGCCGAAGTTGGAGAGCATGTCTGTCCAAATGCACTCATTCTTGGAGGTGGCAAAGCAGGGCAAATAGTAGCAGGGCCGAATCTGCAATTGCAAAGAGCAAACCAGTGAGGCGACACAGAACCTTAATATAAAATGCCTTTCTACCAGAAGCAAGGGATTAAAAATTCCTCTCCTTAGAACCTCACTAAATCAAAATTCAGCCTCAGCTTACTAAGTATGTAAACATGTGCTTAACTTCACATACACAGGTAATTCCAGAGTCAAAGAGGCTTCTCGGGTATAGAAAAGTTGAGCTTTTTAGCTGTGCTTTTGCAGGCCTGAGGCCATGAGCAAAATCTTGGTACTGCCACCAAGCTGCCCGGTTTTAACTATTCAACTTGTCTGCACAAGAAAAAAGGAAAAAAAAAAAAGAAAAAAAAGAAAAAAAAGCTGGCCATTTCTTGCCAAACATTTAGTACCTGATTTCATTCATCTGCAAACGATTCTGTGTGGATTCTAAAAGGCTTCCCTAATCCCAATTAACCTCTAACATGGAGTTACAAAGGTATAGACACAGCACTTTTATGTATCTCTTCTCTAGTCTCAAAACTAAAGCTGAGCTGTTCCATTTTCCTTGCAAAAACCACTGTCCTTTATTTCCTTCACTGGCTGTTCGCTATTACTGGTATTACCAGCTAGAGGAAACAAAACTCTAGGGTTCTAACATCTTCACACTACACAATTAGAAACACCACTTACCTTGCATCCACAGCCCAGATGATAACGATGATTCAGTCCTTTACGCTGGGACAGAGTCAGTCTGTCCCATTTCTCATACCAATTGCACAGGCCAGTGTAAACCTTCCCTTCGTACACACGGCCTTGAAAACAGACACACAGTCACAAGTTAGCACTTCTCAGCTCAAGCACTTTGCTCATTTCCTGAGACCGCTAATGCTCTCAACATGTTTGGCTTCAGTCCCTGCTCAACAACTGCTTTCTTTTTGTTAACTGGCTCGGGAATTTCTGACCAGAAAGATTACAGCACTTCTGTAAGTTAGGACTGCTGTGCCAGCTGTAAGCACCAACATACAGGTGAGTAATACTGACAAGTTTGTCTCAACAATAGAGCAACTCTAAGTGAATTGGCACCTTCAAAAGGACTATCATATCACTTATCTCCTTGCATCTCTTATCTCAGCTGTCTGTACTCAGAATAGGATGGGCTGGAAAGGACCTTTTGGAGGTCATCTAGTCCAATCCCTTGCTAAAGCCTTTGGAGATACCACAACCTCTCTGGGCAGCCTGTTCCAGTGCTCTGTTACCCTCAAATTAAAGAAGTTTTTTCTCATATTCTGATGGAACTTTTCATGTTCCAGATTGTGCCCATCAACCCTTGTCTTTTCACTCCAAGACACTGGTGAACACCTTAATATTTGGAAGGCTTTTAACAGAGCTGTGTACACAGCTGCCATGTCTTTAGCAGCCATATGTATAGAATGGAAGATTTTGATTACAAAGTACATTGTCCTTTACCTGTAATCAGATACTGGTACTTGTTGACCTCCAGTTTCACACCACAAAGACTTTCTGAGGCTTCTGTGTAGATGTACTGAACGTGTGGCATTATCTGGAAGCCCCTGTACATCTAGAGAAAGAATAAAAAGGCATTAAGTCATCTTAAGATAACAACTTTTCACTCAGATTCTTTACAATATATGCTTCTGGACTGTGGCAGCAAGCAGTGAATTTTACTGTTTAGGGTGAAGGACTAACAGTACTAGCTGGATTCCGAGGGAAGTCTCCCTAACAATCTTCTCACAGGACAGAATACCCACCTGTACAACTCTACAGGGGGATCCCTTTCCCTGCTCTCATTAGTTCTAGTGGCACGAAGGGAGTAAAGAAGTACGAACGTAGCAAGCTCTGCCAATATCCTCAACAAGTTTTTTTTTTCCTTTATGTAGCTTATAATCAGGGAGAAATTGGTTCAAGTTTGGCTTCTTTCTCATTCATGTGACTTAAACAATTTCTTGTGAACAAGGGGATTATTTTCTTTTAAACAATGATCTTGTTTTCCAGTATCAGTGCTGTAAGAGCTTCAAGCTTTTGCTGCTTGATCCAAGTCATCAAGCCAGATGCCTACTTCTCAGATGCCTAGCACACACAGCTCCTGTTGACCTCAGCAAGGATTTAACGTTTCTCTAATGAAAGCAGAAATAGAATTCTACTTAAAATTAGCCTGTTATTGATGGCTGCCATGAAAACAATATCATGTATACATAATTCCTCTATGCTTCTTCTCCTTTTTCATAATCGTTAAGTGGAAGCCAAGATGCAGTTCAATTTAACTGAAATATGAACTCACAGACACACTGGCAGTTGGAGTCAATCAGGAATTAGCAAGTGTCCTTATCTGACTTGACCTTACCACTGCCATTTAGGGAAACTCATACATACTTGTTTAGTAGTATAAAGAGTCTGTGCATGGCAATGAGGTAACCATTACAAGCATACACTGAACCCAATAAATCATATCCTTTTTTTGAAACATTGAGGATAATTTTCCTCCAAATTTCATCTTTAGAATTTGGATATTTCAAATTATTCAGGCTCTTTTTCCTCCCCTGCCGCAAGATACATGAGTTGCCAACATTAAGAAGTTAAAGGAAAACAATGGAGGGCAGAAAGAATCACAATTTCACAGTCTTTCTTAACCTACCCTTTTCTCTGTTAGCTTTGTTGATAGAGAAGACATTCATATGCTAGATCCAGGTACTGCATATACAAACAAACAAAAAGCTACAATTTTTCTATGTGCATTTTTCCATGTCAAATCACCTTACGGTTATCCAGGGAGTATCCTTACTGACAGTACTCCAACCAGCCTTTTATGCAGCTATCACAGTTCAGTAACAGCACTGCTGTGTACAGTAAAAGACATTCCAGAGGGTTTCTATTTTCCAGCCTGCCTTCTACGCCCAACAAATATGCAAGGAAAGCATTTTTTAAAAATTAATCATACTGTAAAAACAGAAGCTCAGAGATCATGTTTGGAATAAAGCACTATATTCTTAGGTCAGCAAAGCCTTACACTGAATATAGAAGAACTGAACCTTGCCTCATCTCTACTTTATTCCTGCAGTTTTATTGGTATGGGATGATCTACTCAGAATTTCCAATCACCATTGAGATAGCTGAAGATCTAAGTGCTGGCACAGGCATCCTATGTGTCCTTGGATGAGTTATTTAGTCTTTAGTGCATTTTCATTCCTCATCTGCAAAACAACTCTGCCTTGCTTCACAGGGGTAGTACTGTGGGGAAACACATGCTGACTGAAGATCGTGTGTTCAGACCCCAAGCTAGTGGTCATCACAGCAAGAAGCTATGATTGCAGCATCTAAGCAGATAAGACTAGCTAAGATAATGGCTGGGGCTGTCCAGTCTTCTCCACCACAGAGAGCTGGAGGCCTGGCCCATGCAATACAAGTGACCTGAGTCACTCTGACTGCTAAGCTTCAAGGAGCATAGGGCTAATTAAGGATCTGAGCTACCTGCACAAGCTCCTCTTGTAAAAGGGTTCACAATCTAGATTAATCATTCTTCAGAAGAACATCTCAGCCCCTTCCTACAGGACCCCTGCAGTCCAACTCATTGCATCTTCTGCACCAGCAAGCTCAAAATAATTGCCCCTGAGGTAACACTGAAGTGGCATCTAGTTTTTTACTCCCATGCTTAATTTCCAGTTCACATGAGTGTCAGGGACAGCAAGCACCGCCAGGGTTGCTGAAGGCATCATGCCCGGCCTCCCTCAAAGCCCTCAGCAACAACCGCCATGCTAACAGGCCCGGGGCTGGGCCAGACAGGGCCCGCCTCACCCTCTGACAACTGGGAGGAAACAGAAAATTCCACAATCTTTTACAGATGTCCCCTTTCAAAACAAATAAAGCATTTTCTTTTTTGAACGAGCTAAATATCCTGGAAGTGCTATTAGGGCAGTCAGAAGAAAACCAACCACTAAACTAGCCTCTCTTCTAACTGCTACCCTCGGAGTCCTCCTGTCACCACAAATGTGTATTTTCGGAAACAAAATGACAGGGAACAAAGTATTAGAAAGTGTCACATGGTGATGCCTGCTAGTGCTGCTCTATTTCCAGCTGTGTCAGCATTCCCTTCACAGACCCATACTACCCAACACACATGCAAGTACTGTGGTGGCTCCTACTGCATGACTAACTTCTGCCTGTGATGTGATGGTTCTCCTCCATTCCTCCCATGTGAGGTTGTGCTAGATGCCATAGCTTGGAGTCATCTTGCCAAAATTCATCTGCCTAAAATCTAGGTGCTTCACAGGAATTAAACACCCTCTCTAGTCAAATGCCAAGCAGGTGCCCAGGGAAGTGGTGGAGTAACCATCCCCAGATGCGTTCAAGAACCGCGTGGATGCGGCACTAAGGGATCTGGTTAGTGGGCATGGTGGGGATGGCTTGATGGTTGGACTAGGCAACCTTAGAAGTCTTTTTACAACCTTAGTGATTCTATGAAAGGCAACTCCAGAACAACTCAGCCCATCACAAAATAGTTGCCTACAACTGGTGGGCTACATTACACTTTACTGGTTCCTGTATCTCTCCATTGACAACCACAAGAGCAGGGAAGTCTTAACATCTCATCTTAGTCCATCTAAAATCAAACAAAATGAATCCCACCCCACTTCTTCCCTCTTCTGACTATCAAACTTCACCCCCTTTGGCTAATTTTGCAGATAAGCTACAAATCAAAGAAAGCCTCCTTGCTTCTGGCAGCTTGTGCTAAGTGCTGCCATGGTTAACCAGCACTGCGCGTGCACATGGAGAAGAAGGATCCTGTCTCCTTGTTTCCTTTGCTGTTTCCTGAAATAGCTCTGGAACCATGCTCAGAATGCACTGCAGCAGCACAGAGCATACAAGGATTATATCAGTCCTGTACAGACTTCTGATATGTGATCTTCAAGTATTCTTACATTATCTGAGAAAGCAATAAGAAGTAGGGAGTGCTAGAAAAAGCACAAGGCCCTTTCAGACAACAAGCCTGAACATTAGAAAGCCTGGCACTGTTTTGAGCCCGAGGGCTGACCTTGTGCTCCTGTTTAGGCCCCAATCTGATTTAATTACGAAATTCAGCAACAAGTTCAGCAGTGTTAGTGAGAGCAAGAATCAGTCACAGCAAACTCTAGGAACCCGTGAAAGAAATATAACTGATTTCCTTTTAAGGCATTCAATGCTTTTCACAGGCAATTCAGTGCACACAACTAGGCTTAAAAGGCTTGTTTATTTTTCATCCGCAGGTGCAGGCAGGTTTATAGGTGGCCAAAAAAAACCACCACTGACATTTAGTTTTATCTTCAGAATTGTTCCCATGCAATTGCACAGAGCCATAGGCTGCCTTCATTTTCCTTTCAGCAGGAGTACAGTCAGTTTTCACTGGGGCAAGCAAGAGATATTTGCTGCATCGTTCTCATGTGGAGCTAAATCCTTCTTCAAACTGAATCCTCTAAGCTCAGCAGAAAGACAGCAGGGTTTTGGTGAAGTCACTTGGTTTGTTTGCTTATCAAGAACAGCGTCCTTGGGACATTCCAGTTCTACTGAGCACTTCGACTGCTTCAGGTTCCTTTCTGCCAAAGGTCTGTGCAATGCAACATCTCACCAGCCCATCATTAGTGCAGCAGGGCATAACATGGCAATAGAAGCAGCTTGCCCAATACTCAGTCTTCCCTTTAAAATCACTCATGTCCTTGCTGGACATGCAGCTTCCCATCAAAATGCTGTGGGACTTCTACTGCAAAAAGACAATTGTTCTCTTGTGGTCTTGGCATGAGGAAGTTACAGATTACTGCGGTATCTACTATAAACACCATGGTGCTGTGCTGCAGGCTTAATTCAAGGAAAACAGCCAGGACAGGCTCCCATGCTTTAGATAGTGACACAGTGGTGTCTGTTGACAGTAGAGTAGCTCCTGCTCTGCTCACCTTGCCTGG
Organism: Coturnix japonica; assembly: GCF_054131305.1. Classification (NCBI taxonomy): domain Eukaryota; kingdom Metazoa; phylum Chordata; class Aves; order Galliformes; family Phasianidae; genus Coturnix; species Coturnix japonica. The sequence goes on along the minus strand of NC_140663.1, from coordinate 50,140,867 downwards.
GCTTGTGCTCTAACCCTTGTCAACAGAGACAAAGATGCCTTTTTTACTTGTTGCACTAACACCATTGCAAGCTCCTAGGTAGATGAAAAGCACTTATTTAATGCTGTTCCAGAGATTTTTGACATTGCATCTTACTGGCTGACAATAGGACAGGCTGCATTGTTACCAGATGGAGTATGAGCTGGTTTCACCCTATGACAGTTTCCAAGGCTCACAGGAACATCAGTGTGCCTCTTACACAGTCAACTACACTACACAAAGATGGATCACCTTCTTTGTTCTGACAGTGGAACACCAACCACTTGGACTGAATTCTGAGGGAGTTATTAGCATTACACCACCATCTTATGACAGATTTCCCAGAAAAATGTGTTGCACTTTTCTGAGCCATATTCATTTCCCTTCTTAAATCTTGGCTGTCAAGATATCTTCATGAATGTCATCTGATGTCAAGGTCATGCTGACCTTGCTCCTCAGGTGAAGCTGGGAGGAAAACTAGGGGCTCTTTCTGGGACAAGAAGAAACGTTATTTTGTTCACAGTCTTGCAAAGCAAGTGCTTTACATCTGAAATCTCTGTGCTCAGGCAGAAGAGCAGTAATAATAAATAATTAAACTCCTAATAATAATTTTTAAAAAGAGGGTAATAACTCACATTGGGACTATTGTTATTCTAGATCACCACTGTAGTTCCTCCATAGCCACATGTTAGAAATGAAGCACAGAACTGAGAAAGGGGGAGGGGAAGGGCCCTGGACAAATGAGGGTGAAATTAGGAAAAGAACAGTTGATGAAGTCAATGCATCATAGTTTTGTGAAGTATACCAGTTGAGCTAGACAGTAAAAGCTGGAAAAGAACAGCAGAGAGTGCTGCAAGACTGGTTAAACCAGGGACAGCTGTCAAAAAAACAGAGTGGCAGCACTGTCCTGCTGCTGCCAACATAACCAGTTGCTTTTATGATACTAATAAATAAAAACAAAGTTTATCAAATATATATTCCCTTTTGAATCTTAACAAGAAATTTTAAAGATAAAGAAAATAGTAAGCCCAGTACCTTGTGTCCTCTTAAGCAAAGTAGAGGCATTCCACTCTAGTGGAAGGGCTGTGCCAGAACCAGATTTGGCCACGTGTGCAGTTTTGCGATAGTTTATGCAACAGGCTTTGAGCCTCCTCCTCCCAGTTTTGTTGCTTAGCTATAAACTTCCTTATAAAGAGAGTTACTGTTATGAGGCAAGCAACTGTTTTTTCTGAACCTTTACTTTGTCTAATATGTTTCAGATTTCTTCAGAGTCTGCCAAGCTTTTCCTTTCCCTTTTTTTTTTTTCCTCCCCCTAAAGACATAAACCAGTCTTATGACTGGAATAGCACAGCCAAGAAAAACAACATAGAGCTGATTTTTAGCATTACATAACATGGGGGTCAATTTGAGGAAAAAAAAAAAAATTCAAAGCAACAGGTTGAATGCAGTTTCTACACCAAAGAGATCGGGGCTCTGAAGACAGAAAGTAGAGAAAGCAGACAATTGGTGGAGGAGATCCACCTATTTCCACCTACAGAGTCAACAGCACTTCCAAGCTGATGATACTTGAGAGCAAAAATGTTTGCTTTAGCTTTACATAAGAGATTTTGCTATAAGATTCCTTCGCTCTTTAAGTGGGAAAAAAAATTACCATTGTGGTAACTGGTGGTCACAAAGAAAACAAGGCAAGAAGAGCACATTTCCAAGGCTGGCAGACCCCCCAGCACTGTATTTTGAGCTTAATAGAGAACACTGCACTAAAAAGCTTGTCTCCACAGTATTACACTGTTTACGTTGAACACAAACATGACTCCAGTATCTACCATCCTCTACTACCAGATATGTTAACAATACAGGAGAAATGCAGGTATGACTGCATGTCAGAAGTGACCTCTCCCTGCTATTTTCCCACGCCTCAGGCAAATTTCTATCAATTGCTGGTTACCTTCCATTCTGACTGACAAAAAGAAAGTTGAGGGGCTGTTTCTTTAAATAGGCACACAAGCTTATTCATTAATAATTAATTCATGTTACTTAGAACCATTATTAACTTAATTAATAATTCATTCATGTTACTTAGAACCATTATTTTATCTCAACACCCATGTGAAAAGTCTGCAAACATACCTTCATCTGCTTGACTGTGTATCGCATTGTTCCAAATGGTCCATCTTTCATGAGCTTCTTCCCCACAACTTTAGCACGGATCACTGTCACGAGAGAGGAAAAATACAACTGATAAGTAACTTTGCATTTAGATAAAGAAACCATCACAAGATTCAGGCTGGACCCACCACTTCAAAAAAGCCACTCAGATAAACTGTTTTGTAAAACAAAACTCCAGGCCAACATTCCTTTTAATTTATTCTAGAATTTCACATGCAACAGAGGCATGTAAAATGGGATGCCAAAGAAAGTATTTATTTAAAGGAAATCCAATTAAGTGTGAAGACTAAGAACAAGCATTATTTGTGTTGAAATCCCTCTCCAATTTGAAAAACAGATTATAGCTGGGACCAAGACAAGGTAAAAAAAATGTTTGCACCAAGCCAATGGGATGAAATTAATATTGAATGCCTTGAATCTCAACATACAGAATTGCATGATAGGTGCCCCATGCAGCTTCTGCTTCCCAACAACCCAACAACCCAGTACAGCACACTGCAATGTCTCATATCTGGGGACTTCCTACAGCAGCTTGTCTTGAGGTACCACAAGACTCCCAATAAACAGCTCTCTCAAACAAACAGTTAAGGATTTTGAGGTCTGTCAAACAAATCTAGCAGGTAGCTTACAGTCAGTGCTTAGTGAAGCACTCTCCCACTTCTGTATTCTTTGGGCATACCGCACAAACTACTGTGATATATATCCTCTTCTTTGAAATCACCTGATCATCACAGGAGGAAAGCAAAGCTTAGTAACAGGGCAGGAATTATTCAGCTAAAACCCACTACCATAGAACAATCACATTCTGTTATAAAACCACCAAAAGTGGCTTAACTTTTACAAGAGCAGCAAAAAATGAGATTTGAGAAGACCAGTCCTGAGAAGAGTCACTGCTAGAAAACTGTACCCCAAAAGCCACTCAAGCCAACAAAAACAAACAAATGAGGAACTCAAAACTCTATGAAGAGAAACGTCAAAACTACAACATGCCCATGTAAATCCTGCCTCTGAAGTTATGCATCCATTGTGCTTCTCACCATGAGGGCCATGAACATTCTTCTAGTAGAGTAATCCAAATATTGCAACATGCTCACAACACTGTCTAATAAAAGCTCATTTTTTCATGGGAGGAGGTACCAAACACTTTTGCATGAAGCTTATATTGGTACAACACAATTGCAAACATATCTCTGCTGAAAATACAGCCCAGTGTTTCCAGGAAATCCTGCAACTAAAATGGACTACATATATCCCTCCTCCTGAGCCTACAAAGGTCCTGATCCTAACTCCCTGTGCAGGACAGAGGTATTCCTTTTACAGAGGTTGTACTAACGCATCAGAGACAACAATTCATAGAACCACAGAATCACCGAGGTTGGAAAAGGCCTAAAAGAACATCCAGTCCAACCGTTCACCTATAACCAATAGCTCCCACTAAACCATGTCCCTCAACACTACATCCAGTTGTTCCTTGAATACCCCCAGGGTCAGAGGGCATTAAGAAGTAGGAAAGCATGGAAGAGAGATCAACAGGTGGAGCTGCTCCTTAGCAAGTAGGAAAATCCAACAAGCAATTATATGCATTACAGCCATATATAAAAGCAGTAACAAAGTTCATGTACCCATTTGCTAGTCATACAGGATATAAAACAAACACTTTGTTGGTTCTTGTAGGTTTCAGACAGCTGTAGAAGCACATAGAGAAATGGTAAGAAGAGGAGCACTGAGTTTTGTTTGCTACCTCGATCAAATTAATGAAAGATTAGGAAACTGTTTGTCCTCACTCGCCTAAAATGGTTCTTTCTAAATAATGTGAAAAACAGATTTAAAGAGACAGATCTAGTTACATGCACCAGTCCCTGGAAATTGTTCCATGAGGATGGTGTGAAACGAAGACAAGTCCATTCTGGTCCAATTTACATTCTGTGCCTTAGCCAGACTTCTCAAATAAACTTTAAATTCAGTAAGACAGTGCTGCTGGCTTTGATTCAAAGGTCCAACAAAACTTCTGTTTATTGAGTATCAAACTTCAATTTTTTTTTTTTTTCATGATTCTATTTTCCAATGGCAGTAAAAGCATACAAATTTGTACTATTTTGTTGATTCCACTATTTAACGAGCTGCCCAGAGTTCAATATACTCCCTCCTTCAGAAACTTCATAGCTACACTGCAGATGTCCCTGAGGATTGCAAACAGCTTCAGAAAACGAGGTACTTCCCTTTGTTTCCCCCAACCACCACCACAAGTGAAACTGCTGTAAGCAGACGGCCTAAGAGTCAATGAAAAAGAACAGAATTTTGTTAATGCTCTGTGAAATCCAGGGTACTTCATTAGTAACACAGCCCATAGTAAAGGGTATGAAAGGTCTTATCTTCATCTGTTGCTTATCTAACACACCAAGACTGGAAAAAAAAAACAACTAGTGTTTGCCTAACATAGGATTATTAAACTCAGATAACTAACTGACAATGGAAAGAAACATATTAAAATGCAATTTTGCAAAACCCTAAGGTTGCCAAACCATGGTTAGCATTAAAGATGACAGGCACATTCCCAGTTGCTGACAAAATACCTAAAAATCTGTTTTCTTCATGTACTTAACTGCTAGTTTGGCAGCCCTTTAACTTTCTGGTTAAAGTAGCACAGCCACTTCAGAAAGAAAGCAGCTTTGATTTACGGACTAATCAACAGCTTCACCACAGGACCAAAGATTCAAAACACACATCTTCACTACCACATAACAGCATCCCAGATCCAGCGCTGCTACCCTTAAAGTCAGGTGGAAGGATCTGTGACTAGGTTAAGATGGCCTCATCTCTTCAGATTATTACTCTCCAGCAAGGATAGAAAGGAGAAATCATACCAGCACATTCACCTAGTGAAAGCCATTAAGAACCTTAGCGTAGGCTGTCACTCCAAGCCTCTAGCAAAGCGGGTCAAGTTGTCTGTACCTCAGATAACCTGTTTTTATCATCCAAACAGTAAGCTTTCAGATAAGTTCCTTCCTCTACCAAAAAGCTTGGAAGCAACAAGGAACTCGCCCTACCTCATTTTTCCCCATATTAAAGGAGAAATCAAGCTGTTAGCCAAGGAGCAAAGGATGCTCCAGTTTCCACCACTTGAGGATTAGATGCCTCTGAGTAAGAGGAAAACAATGTTTGATGGATGGGACTGCTCAGAGGCTGCTCTTACACATGCAGCTTCATCAGCCGTGCATGAAAGCAGACCACAAACCAGCCCAGAACAGGCTGCAGAACTGCAGCCACGTAAATGCTGCAAATTCAGTCCCTGATACATTGGAGAAATCAACTGTTTGCTTCTGAGGACTCCTACTGTTTCATCAGAAAAAGGCAAAAGGTGCTGTGAGTGCTCCCCTGAACTCCTTTCTCCCTGAAGTTCTGTTTAAGTCCTGCTGTTACTGATGGGAAACTTTATCCCACACAAGTGGTCACCAAAATAGCTGCATATTTTTAAACCACAATTCCTTTGATGTACTGCCTATAAAAATATGCAGAGATTAATGTTTCTCAGTACGTCAGGGTTTTGGGTCAGGTCACTTTGTGGGACTGGAGCAGTTGGCAAGGTCTCACGAGTGATTTGTAATTATTATGAAAAGTTAAATTAAATGGGGATATAAATCTTGATAAGTGTGGCTGCCATATAGTGATTCAGAGAGGAGAAACTGTATGGGCTGCTTGTCCAGCAATGATACAGTTTTAAAGAATGATTGGTAGCAGAGGGCATTATGGTCACAATGTGAAGACTAGGGCCACAAGTGAGAGAACTGGGCACACTTCACACAATTATGAAGCCATTCCATCCAGGCATAAACCACTACTACATATGTAGCAGGAGCTCTTCTTCCCCCCAGCTGAAAAGCAAAGGCATATTTTGTTAATTCAAGCTTGTCCCTTATGGGGGTCAGCCACTAGATGGTGACACTATCACAAATCTCACATGAACGAGAGGGAGCTGTACGTGTGGGAGCTAACACCCCGAATCCCAGTTGTATGTTCAGCCACACCATGAGAACCAGATGCTTCCAAGCAAGCTGGCTGCTTTGTCATCCATAAACAGCAGCTTTCAGTGGAGGCATACTGCCTTCAGAGACCAGGATTTGCTCCAAACCCATCTCCCTTGTGACTAATGATTATGGAAGTCTCACGAGAATAACACATGCTACAATTCTATTATTGTTTTCAGGATCTCCTACTAGTGTGCAATAGGGGTATTTTTAAGTGAGAAGTTTGGCTGAGCTGCACACTCATTACATTTAAGCAAATGAAGGATGTGGAGGATTCACGTTGTTTACTAATGAAGACATAGGGGAGAAATAATTCTCTCAGCCCATTCTTAGGCATCCAAATAGCAGCGAAATAACATATATGCAGAGCATCAATGTGACCAGGAGGCTAAGAAAGGCTGTCTGTCCTGAGGCCACTAGCTACCCCAGCAGCTGGACTGCAGAACAACCCCTCAGCAGAAGGGTGTGCTTGGAAATGCTGTCTTGACACTAAAGGTGGGACATAATGTTATGTTCCTTTCCCCCATATGACCTGTTAGCCATTAACACCAAGACTCCTTGCATCCCTAATAACAGAGAGCCATAACTACAAGAGGATTGTGTCCTTTGGACTGGAAGTCTGGCCCAACTGTATGCAACCTTTTGGGAACCTGTTAAATTGCCTGGTGGCTGTAAGCTTGTGTGAGAAGCAAGCGGGTGGGGATGCCTCTGGAACAAGAAAACACCATCTCACCCTGTTCTCCACTTCCACAGCACAGCAGAACCACAGGGAAGATGATGATGGCAGCGGGGGGTTCATGAAAAGGCAAAAACAGATACAAATCCCTTGTCTGCCTGTAATTAAAGTCTTATCCTCCTACGTAACCAAAAGAGAATTATTAACATATTGAATTTGAAGGCTTCTTGCAAAGACTGAAGCTGAGAATATGATACAATAGAGGAGCTTTCTCTTGCCTTGTTCCACCACGACCTCCAGCAAAAGCCACATGAGCAAAGAAAACCTTTTTTGCATTGCCTTGGAATAATCCAAGGCCAGCAGAGCTCCTGGAAAGCACTGCCAGAGAAGCTCATCAAGAAAGCAAAAAAATAACATAGAAAATAGCAAAGTAAGCAGTTTGCTGCTGGCTGCCTTCCTCTTATACCCTCACCATTAAACTAGGTCCCAATTAGCCTTCCCAACTGGCAGGCTAAATCTCCATCTTCTGCCTTTTCGTATTGCTCTAAGGAGCACTGACAGAGAAGGAACAACCCCTTGACCTCAGTCACCACCAATTATCAGACCATTGCAACGATAATACCACAGCAGAAAGAAACTCACACTTATTTCAGCAAATTAGCTGCCAAGTTTGTTGGAACATTTTGACTGACAAAAACCTAAACAAAAACAGGAAGGAAAACACCCAGATATCTATCGCTCCATTTTTTTTTTTTTTAACTAGAACTAATGACGTTTACTTTTGGCCTTTGTTTAACAGATCAAAAAAGCCTTTTCCATGTTGAAAAGGTTTTAATTGCTGTTTGAAAACCACCCCAAAAAGCAGAGGGCAATTAAATGGCTTCACCCAGACCCAAGCTATGCCTGAACCAACTGATCTTAACTGCAATTGCTAAACACTAACCAGGTTTCCTTTATACTCTGCAGAATTCCCAGCCTCTGAGATCCTGTTGGCACAACACATTGAATTTTCTCATTTCCAAAACTGCAAAACAGGAGCGATGCACACTTTCATTCAAGATCAATTGCATCAAACCTCCCATCAGTTCAAAATACTATAAACTGCTCTAGAAGGGCTTTTCCTACTTGGGAAAAAAAGCTAATCCTCCTAACAAGACCACAAATTAAGGTTGCAAGGTTACATGTGACAAGCAGAACTTGGGTTGCACATGGCATTTCTCCTGTAGTTTATTTACTAGATATTATTTTTAACACAGCACCAGTAACACTTTATGCCCTCTCTGTATTGTGCCTCTCAGCTTATGCAAGTCTAAGCAGGATTGTCTTTGAAATACATTAGGACCAAAGAGGAAGAGAGGTCTCTCTTAAATAACAAACTGCAAGTTCAATTTTAGACCTTTCATTCAGGTTCCTGTATCTGGTATTGTTGAAAACTCCTCAGCTACCCAGAACTACATCCAGCTCCTGCTAGCTCTCTTGCTTTCCCATCATACACAGGTAGTCTGTTAGGAGGACAGAGGAAAGATTGAAAGGAGGGGAAAGAAAGAAGGGATTTAAAATGCATTTCCATCCGAGTAGAATTCTTATGATCTATATGTGGATGGTATGTTTTGTGCCAAGTGAGACTAGTTTCAGGAAATACCTTGTGATAAACACAGAGAAGCCAAAGTTGGGGTGGGGGGGGAACAAAAAAAAAAAGCCATTTGGTTTTACTAGCTGTTACACCTAACTGAGTTCAGGGAAGCCAAGCAGGACCAAGAAATTAGCTAGAACAGGCAGAGCATAGCTAGTTGGGTCATAAAAGTTACATGCATCACTAGGTTAAACTTACAGCTTGCGTCAACACCATGTTCTAGGCTTGCTACAAATGTAAGCAAATAGCACTGTTGCAGGCTGCAGAATGAGTGTGTTTTACAGTTTCAGAATCTTTTGGCAAAATAAAATGAGGAACAAAACACGCTCTTGTGAACTAGCCACTTTGCTGCCTCCTTTTTTTGGCATGCTTCTTCCTCCTGCCCCTCTTCTCCCCTCACCCCCTCTTCCACCTAAATATTTAAGTAGTTACTGACAGATGAATTGGTCTAGGCAGCAGTTGAATGACAGAATGAAGGAAGGAACAGTGCTGTGAATGGAGGAAATGAAAGAAGCCCCCCAATGAACACAGCATAGCAGCACCTTGCCATCCTCCGTAAAGTATGTTTTCAGCAGAGTGCACTTTTCCTCGTCTTCTGTCATCAACAGCTACCCAAGAAAGAACTGCTTTCAGCCAAGGTTGGCAGTGTTGGAAGGAAAACCAACATGCAAATACATTTCCAGAGCCAACTTACAACAAAGGATAGAAATGACATGTATGTGACTCAAAGCTGGTCAGGCAATGCTCCACTCAAAACACCTTTTCCATTATCTTTTGGTTTGCATGAGACTGGGGGAGTAAAATGTAACTCGGTCTTCATTTCTAGATCAAGTACTTCTAGACACAGTATATGAAGGGCAAGAGGAAGCTGAGTTGGGACAGGCAAGTCTCTGGCTTCTCAGAGCTCTTTGGAAGCATTCAAAGGAGCCATAAGTCTAAGTGTTCCACTCAGAGAATATGGCAAAGCTGAGGTGAGACCAATTAGGGGCAAATGGAAACCATATGTGGTTTTAATAAAACAAGGAGCTGGAGTGCATGGCTTACTGCTGGAGGAACATTTACTGCCTGAAAGGAATGCGCATCTGGCATTGATTGTTTCCCAACCCATCAAGTGAGCTGTAACATGGAAAGCAAATTGGAGTGTATGAAGAAAGATTAATTGCCTGAAGAAGTACAGTTAGGGGAGCAGCCTTTGCAAGAAGGAAATGTGTCCTCTGGCTGTGATTTAGTGATATGGTTGCAAGTGAGACTGATCTTGCATTTCCACAGATCATGATCAGGAGAACAAACTACAAAGAGCAATTGTTAGAGTGACTGAAGTGGATTGTGTGGTATTTGAAGAACCTACTATCATAGAAACCCCATTTCATGTCACACAGAGTAGACTCTTATTCTCAAGGTAATGGACACTACTTAAAGAATAAAGTACTGCTGACCCTAGGCAAAGGTAACAGAGTCCTCAAATGGCATGTGAGTTGCTGAAGGGGAATGAGGTTGCTTTTACCTCAAAACACGTAGATGGGAGATTTGAGGCTAAGGAGGCAGTGCAGATATGCCCTTTTTTCCCCATTATTTTTTTTCTTTTTGATGGCAAATTTCCGAAGACATTTCAATTCTGCTCTGAAAGAAAAGTCTTTGGCCTGCAAAGCTGCAGATAAGCTGCTCTGCTGGGATACTGTCACTTCTTTTGCAAGCTGTTGTGTTGCAGCTTGATAACTGGTTCTCAGAACCAAACCACTATCTCAGGCAAGCAGGCAAGAGACTACTCAACAGACATCAGAAGGCAAGAGAGAGATGCCCTCATCCAGCACTGAGCCATGTATACAGTGTTAAGTTTTCCTTAACATACTGTGCAACCCAAGAATGCACTACAAGCTCTCAATGAAATGGACCAACTGGAGGAAGAAGAGGAGGAAGGAGAGTCCTGTAAAAAAAAAAACAAAACTAAAAGGACATCTGAAAGCAGTCTTCTTCTGCACACTGGAAAGAAGGCAGATCTGACAGCCTATGTAAAGCTTTCAAAACAGGGAGTACCAAAAGCCGCAGGCCTGGACACTCCCCACCACAGTGACTTACTTCAGAGGACTTCTTCCTTCAGCACCTCGGCTGGCTGGGACGGGTGCCAGGCTCTGCAAGGAGGCCACACTCTGCTAATCACATGGGTTACACATGGTTTACACTCTATTTTGCACGTAGAGCTAGGGAGGAAGAAGTGCTCGGGAACATGTATAGATTTCAAGGGTACTGGGTGGGCCTGCAAATTCCTTCCCACATTAGAAAACATGCATTAAACTGATAGACTAAGCAGCTGTCCATGCCAAAGAGGTATACATATCTAACCAGGTCAGGTCTATAAGCGCTGCTCTGCTGTTCCTATTTGCACAGGACCTCACAGGACCTGCTAGTATTGAGCCTGCTGGATGCTGGGATTAAGCCTGCATTCAAAACAGTTTCTTCTATCAGAAGCCACTACCTTTGCCCACCATTATAGTATAAACTGTTCAGAAGCTGACAGACTCTGTAGACTGTTCACAGACACTGGACATACCCATGACACAGTTCTGATTTATCATAACGCTTAAGGAATTTAGTAATTACCCATCTTAAAAATGCATTATCCAACCACAGTCACTGACAGTATGGATTAAATCTTTGAGCTTAGCTACGTTAAGAATTTCACCCTGAAGTTCCAATACCATTTAAAGACAGGGTGCAGCTCACAGGTCCTCATTCAATGTTCATTATAACAAGTGGACTTCCTGTACTCTGAGTCAGCCCCTTGTGCCACAACTCCCATTTCAGCCACGGTCAGACTGACTACAGGTCAAGGTCAGGACACTCCATGCTGGCAAGCTCACCCACCTGACCAGGAACCGTCCAGGATCCCATAGGGTACCTTGTGTTCCAGAACATCAAGCTTCAGTTTGATCCATCACAGGGACACCAAGAGCCAAAGGGACTCGATTTGTTGGGGAGTAAAGTAGTAAATAAGTAATAGTAGAGTGATACAAGTCAGCTCATGAAAGAGGTAATGAGATGGCCTGGGAGTCTAACAACACCTGTAAGCAACAAGTGACTACATGAGTAACCATTAATGCATGCTGTATATCCTCTGGCTTTGAAGACACCAGATTTTACCTACACGCAGGTTTAGACTGCTGGCAGCAGGGAAAACAGGCAGACACCAGCCAGTTACCATCCTACTGACAGTCTGACCAGATATGCTCCTTAGAGACCATAGCAGAGAGACATAGTATAGCCACTTGGTTCTTCTATTACTTTCTTCATCAAAGGGAACTTTAATCAAAATTTCAAGTTCACAGACAGCCCCAAAGGCTCTCTGTCAAATAGATTTCCAGAAGTTATGTGCTACTACCCTCACACTCACATACAACCTGGTGTTCCCTATGAAATACTAATGAGACACAGCTTTTGGCTAGAATTCTTCAAGCACAGAGAACACACTCAATAGTTAGTAGTGCCTGCCCCACCACCAATTGCTGTTATTATTTATTTATGCAATTATTTATTTACACAAATTCAAGACTTACACGGTGTTTTATCCCTCATCAGTATTGCTGTTCATTGCTTTTTACATGGAAATGCTCGTCTGACCACTCAAACCTGATGTGATTTAATGGAAGTTAACCTACCAGTCAGTTAGCTTGTATGGATGGTTAGCCCTTTCACAGCCACTCTGGCACAGTGATTGCTATTTCTGAAGGTTGTAAGGCCCATTAACAGTTTTGAGAGGCAGATGTTCTCTGGACACTGCCCTGCTGAATGTTTACAGATAAGGGTAATCATTTCCAGGGTACACACCAGGCCTGGCTGCTTCCTGCCTCTGCAGAGCTCTGAGCTGTAAGCAGGTTCTACTGCAGAGCAGTCATGAACCTGAACTAACTGCCAAGGAGCCAGCTTGTAGAGTTTAGCTTAAGCTCACACCTGGAACACAGGTGTAAGCAACCTTAAGCATTTTGACAGGGAAATAACTGAGAAACAGGAGGGGAAATGCCTCAGCTCAGCTCACTGGCAGCAGCACAGCCACAAACTCCTTTGTTCATTAATACAGCAAACCCACAGAGAGCCGTCTACTGCCAAGGAACAAAGTGAAAGGTGGGTACACGTGCACTAAAGAGAATGCTCAGCACTCAGGAAAAGCAAATTGTAAACCCAGAGGACCAATGACCCGGAATCCGTTCCGGCTGGAGGGGCAGCACGTAACCTGATCAGAATTTCCAGAAGGGAAGGCTGTTACTGTTAAGCCATCAGGGATAGGGCTGGTAGAAACGGTTCTGGAAACACTTTTTCCTGTCAGGAAATATGGTTTTACTTAAGTCACAAATTTATAAGGAAAAGGATCAACTTCAGAAAAAAATGTATATATATGTATATACATATATATTATCCTCAAAAATGACTGAAATCTATTTTCATCCTGAATCAGCATTTCTCTCCAATTTCACTTGATGGCTACATATTAGCGTGACACGTCTGTTCAAAACAGTTATCTTAAGTTAACCCTTCAAACCATTACTTTCAGATGCATGAGATGATCTCTTTTTTTCCCTCAAATTTCATTCTGAAGACTTCTGGTATTTTCATTTTTCATCTGGTTTCATTCTGAATAAAATTCTACCACTTCAAACTTCTCTATGGAACAGAAACCCTAACCCTCTCCAACACGTGCCTGGATTCCTCCTTCTCTCTATTAATCAGAGGTGACAGCAACAAGCTCTAATGACAGAAGCAAGAGTACCTTCCATTTTTCCCCTTGTTTTTCAGAAGCAGCAAGTAACAAATTCATACCACTGAGAGCTGTGGGTGCTTCCTTTCAAGAAGTAAACCCACTATCCCTTATGATCGCATAGAGTATCTAAACTAAAATGAGCACTGAACGTGAGAGATCAGTCTTTTAATAGAGGGTGCCAATAAAAGTCTGTCAACACTACAGCCGTAAATGAACGCAGACATGCTAGAGCTGACTTTAAAAAACCACTCAGGACCACCACAAACACGGTAACTTAACCTGTTCCTCAAGCAGAGCACTGAGCTGCTGAGTGCTTGTTCTTTGAGACTGTAGGCAAATCAACTCTGTGACAAATGTCTTCCTACTCTTTTTATGCTTCCTTGCTGTTCTCAACATTTTGGAGCAGTACTGTGTGATTGCTGCTTCCTGAAGCCTCTTGCTTCAACTCCCTTCTGGACCCAGCAGGAATCTTGCCTCCGATTTTAAGCAGAGCAGGATCAGGCCCTAAATAAGTAGTGGTGGAATCCCCAGACTTAGGGGCTGAACAGCTGCATCTGCCCTTCCGAAAGAAGAGGGAAAAGTTATTCCTGCAGCTGTTTTCCCCTAAGTGCCTTCACTCCAAACTGTAACAGGACTGGAGGGAGGGGGAGAAGGTGGAATTTTAATAACCCATTAAAAAGGAGTACGGGCCATTGCGCAGCAGCTCTTTCAGTTCTACTCAAGAAGGGTCAGTGCTGCCAGGCTCAGACAGCCCTAAGGGCACGGGAAAAGTCGTCTTCTTGTTTTCACATCTCATTCACAGAACGGATAATGAGGGGGAGGGAGGAATCAGCTTTTGGGTTAATTAGCACCATGAACAGACAGCTGCATTGTCATTAAAAGTTCAAGAAGTCATCGGGGTCATCACTGAACTGCAAGATGTACACACACGCACACGAGGCACACGTCTGAGCCTGGAGCTGTAGCAGCCTTGCATGGCTCCGATTTTCCACTACTCCAAGGGAAACTCTTGAGTTCTAAGAACACTGAGCTGTTGTAGCTCTGAGGAGAAGCCAGAAGCACAAAAGTACTCCCTCTGAATGGTAGTTGTTCATCCCCTTGGAACTGCTTGATTTCACACTTAATATACCAGCTAAGAATAGTTAAATGTCTTTTTCCCCCTGAGAAAAATCAGAGGCTGAGCCTACCAGAGCACAGTTTCATCTCTGCTTCCAATGTTCTGTGGGATAAGCAGAAAAAAACAGGGTACCAATACACATGATTTCCTTCCCCCGCTTCCTTCCACCAAGCAAAGAAGCTGAGGAAGTGCACATTAGCAAAACCAGAAAACGAACGTATATGGAAAATAATGAGAAGATAAAACCTCCAAAATGACATGGACTACCATTAACAAGATTTGGAGCACTGTTAGTCTCAGAGTCACGGTTTGGCTTAAAAACAAAACTAACAAATTATCCAACTATGCAAAACAGCCGCAGATTGCTTTCTCACTGCTATAGCTGTGCAAGTAGCATTTTCTGGTATGGGACCTCAGTGAAAACACACCAAGAGAAGAAAGTATTCCCCTCTCACTTTCTGAAATGGGATAAGAAGTGGAACTTCAAACCTTGAGTATCAGAAGCAGTAAGAGAAAGCAGGCTGGCATCACCTGGTCCTGTTAGCTGTAGCTTTGCTGTATACACTCTCAAGGCAAAAATGGGGCTGAGAATACTATCACTACAGCTCCCCCTCACAAAAACATGGGTCTACTGGGTGAAAGGAACACAGATCCTGTTTGCTGTTGCTATTATACTGGCAGACCAATCGGATGCATGTAGCTCATAAGTGCATAGTTCCATTCAGAGCTTCCTCATTGCCAAGGGAAATTACTCCAGGAACACAGAAAGTAGACTCTTTTTAAAAATTTTTTTTTTTTTTTTTTTGTAATTTTAAACCATTATAGCTCTGTCGATTCCCAGGTACATGCATTGTTCATGGCACAGAACTTCAGTACGCTTATGACCATAAAGCTTTTGTTGCAGTTCAGCTGGAGATGTTCTCGAGAGGAAAAAATAGAATTAAGAGATATAGTCCAAAATTCCAGTTCAGAGGGGAAACAACAGCATTCTGGTTCTAACTGCTCAAGTTAGGACAGCTGCTGGAAGCTCTGAAGGATTTACTTCATCACCAAAGCAAACCCAAGTGGTCTACATAGCAATCCTTACAAAACTCCTTCAAGCACCTTCCCTTCCCTCCTGGACTCAGATTACTTTTAGGAACAAAAGCTGCCCTTTCTGTATTTGACTGTGGTGTTAACCTGGTGAGGTTGCCCCAAATATATGTCAATAATCTATTAGTAAGCACTGTGGTCAGTCTTCCCTTGTTGGTCCACATATGTGTAGAGGAATATATGCTGGAAGGAACTCTACTATGGATGGACTTCATGGTGGCTTGATGAACAAATAGAGTCTGAAGAGAAACATGACTGCATCAGGTATGCTAAGACAACCACGAGCCCTGGATCCTGTTCTGTTTGCTCTCTTGCCCTTCCATGAAGAAGTCAGCCTAGCCAGGACACATGTAAGCAATGTTGTTGAATTCAGCAAAGGGGAGCTTTGAACAGCTCAAAGGACAAAGTTTACGTCAAAGGCCCAAACTGCCATACTGTGCAAAAGACAAACAGGAAAAGGTCTCTGTACAGTTTCTGGGGCTGGAGGAAAAGAAAGACCCAGAGTTAGCACCAGAGGAAATCCCTTTTAGAGAAGGGCAGTCCGAAACAAACACGGAGGACCAGCACGAACAGGAAGGAACCTATTGGCTTGAAAACTTTCCGGTACTAGTGAAAGCTTTGTTTCCCATCCAGTCAAGCACACAGGTGCTGTCTGCTTTTATCAATCTAAACTATATCTTCAACCAATTTAAGTATGAATGAAAGGCATGGTAAAAAAGGTCAGTAAGAACCAGCAGTATTCATGACTTCACATCTAGGGACTAAGTGTGAAAAGCAAATGAGAATGACAAAAATAGCATTGCAGACCATGCAGCAATCCGCTGAGCCATTCTTCTGCAAGAGCACAGGCAACTGCACCCCTGCACCCCACAAAACACACAGCCCCACGTCTTCAGGGCTCTGAATCATGCAACTCAGAACTTGCAGCACCATCCCTGCAGAACTGTGCTAAGACACACAACAGAGATATAAGACTTTGCAAGCACAAGGACTTACTATTCCTAGCCTTGCAGATCCATAATAATTTGGTGTCAGAACAAAGTATGAATAAATGCATAACTCCCATCCTGTGGGCTAAAGAGAGCCCAGAATACAGTGGGAATTTCAAGAGAGCTGCATCTTAAGAGTGCAGATGGGAGGTAGATTTGACATTCACACAGATAACAAAACAGACTCTCCAGAGTTAAAATAACAAATGCCTTGAAAGAGTTTTGGAAGGAGTTAAAAACCACAGGGTGTGAATCAATCTCTAACCACAGGGAATTAGTATGACAGAAGCAGGCTATGGGAAAGTCAAGACTATCCCACATCAGGCTTCTGGGAGGTGGATTCTAACAGCACTGGAAATCCAGACTAAATGGATGATGCCTCTCTCTGACTCACAACCACAGTCAGGTTCTGTTGCAGCACACCTGTTCTGAGGGGAAAGTATAAACTGCAACCTACCAATAAGGGTCATCAGTTGTTTGCCACCAGGTCTACTTGAGCTTCTCTCCAAATGGATAACATCCCATTCAAACCTTCCTGTGATCACTTCGGGTCTCTCAAAGTGCTACCTAAGAATTCAATCTGATGTTGTGGAATCCTCTAGTTCTATGCTTCTCTGCAAAGCTGCAAACTGTTATACAGTGGAGAAAAGCAGGACAGCTGTTTAATTCTACTGCAAATACACCATCTGTAGAGAAGATGGAAGCAGACTTATTGAAGTCTCCTTTTCATCTTGATCCTCTAAGGAAATAACCAACTAAATCCTTAATCCTCTGCTCCCTTGGGGAAAGAAAGGAAGAAAGGAAGAAAGGAAGAAAGGAAGAAAGGAAGAAAGGAAGAAAGGAAGAAAGGAAGAAAGGAAGAAAGGAAGAAAGGAAGAAAGGAAGAAAGGAAGAAAGGAAGAAAGGAAGAAAGGAAGAAAGAAGAGATAGGTGCTACTCTTCATATTTACAAAAGTAAAACAAAGATCTTAAGAACTCATCTTGCCTTTATCCCCAGCACAATCCTTGCAATTGCAAGGTGCTTGCACAGGAACTGCTGCCCTTGTCTTCCCACACTTCTTGAGGTTGGTGATTTCGTCCCTGCAGGAGAAAGGGGGGCCTAGACTTTCTGGCTATGGCAACACTGCACAGGATGGCCTCTTACATGCCCCAGAGTTCACGTCACTGCTTGCTTTCTTGTTAGACTGTCTCTCTTCACCATTGCATTTATGGTACTCATTGATGCAAATGTGGTACTTTCCCATAGTGTGGTCTCTATGCTGGTGTCACTTGTTCCTTCTTAAGTCTCTGCTCCAAACCTTCCCTTCTCCCAATTACCAGACATGTTCCAGCTTTAAGCTATGTGCCATATGCAGTTTATCACTTACTGCAATAAACCGTTTACTCAGAAACAGGCCTGCATACCCTAGTCCAGAGGTGAGCGAGATAAACAAGGCGGCTGTGTCTGTCTCAAAGGCCTCTCTCCATCTGCCAAAAGAAATTCAAAGCAGAGGACTCAGCAACCCCACACGTGCCAAGGGCTGGGCTGCAGGCCGTTCTGTACCGTCACCTCAATCCCCTTTAATCTGCAGCGTGTGTATCCCTGGGCTGATGAAAGGCAGGAAGATATTTATAGCAGTGTCAGACCAGGCAGGAAGTAGGAAACTGGGGCGGGTGTTTGGAAAGCATATAAAGAGCCCCGAAGAGCAGGGCTGGCCTGGAACACCTTCCCCAGAAGGACACGGAGCTAAAGGAGAAGCATCAGGGGAACAGATATCCTCTGGCTCTCTCCTCCCCTACCTGTTGCCTTTCCCGCACCAGCCATTTCCCGTTTTTCAAAGTCAAGTGGAAGTTTTCCATTCTGTGGTTTTCCTGTCTTGGTACAAGTAAGCCCTTTTTCGTTTTCCCTAAATATTTTTAACTGTTTGGAGACCATGTCCAAAAACGTTTCACTAGAGGAAGGAGGTTCCTATTTACAGTTGACCCCAAAAACCTGAGAGAGCTGATTAAACCTCAGGGGATTGAGACCTTTGCTTGTTGAGCAGGAGGCACTGAACTTGCTGTCTGAGCAATTGCTCCAGTGCTCTTCCACAGAAATAAAGGCTAACACAATGCCTCCCTGAAAGGCTGCACTGCAGTAACACCCATTACAGAGGGAAACAGTGAGAAAAGGTAACAGATGTTAGATTCCCAGTACTGTAATTACAATACAGCACAAGGGAATTAAAACTCATGTCTCTCAGCCTAGGCCAGCAGGAGCTTTGCACGTTTTGAACACGGCCCCGTGGAACAGAAGCATTCCCTTTTCCTATGTGCTGCTGTAGGATTATTTACTTTTATTTTTAAATGAAACACCCGAGAGCAATAAGTAATAAAGCATTACCTTCACACTGCTGCACCTGGTATAGCTACTGCTGTCTGTGCAAGTACTGTGTAAACACAGCACAACTTATACCTGCTTTGCTGAAGTACCAGTGATCATGCGGGTCAGGAAAAACCCATGCCTTTATATGTTAAAGTCAAGTATGTAAGGAAGGAAAAATCTATGGGAACATTTTTTACAGCCTTAGACCTTTTCATATACCTTTACCTCTTGTATCAGACTGAAACCAGCAGGACTACAGTACCCAGTCACTTTAACAATAGATGAGCAATCAAGGAAGATCATGGATTTTTGATTAGTGTACATTTTTGTCCAGAATCCATAACTATCAGGTGCTAATCATAGCAGTGAGTTGGGCTGCTACTGCTTGTACTCTATGAGTACTTTTTGAAGGGTCTTCCGCTCCTTTGTCTCTTAAATACCTTTCCCATTACAAGTTCCCAGTTGAGTCTATTGCTGTGATCATCCTCCTCCCCCATCAGTAGCAACGATAAACTTTTTCATACCCAAGCCCATGGACACAGACCACCATTTTCCCAGTAGCACAACTCAGGACCCAATCCCTGAGTTTACAACAGCCTCCCCAAGCACTGCTCTGTCCTGTTTCCAACCCCTGAGTTTACAACAGCCTCCCCAAGCACTGCTCTGTCCTGTTTCCAACCCCTGAGTTGACAACAGCCTTCCCAAGCACTGCTCTATCCTGGTTCCTGGTGGATTTCAGTCCCAAGAAAGATAGCCCAGATCAACTCCTTTCTCCATAAGACGAAAATGCCAGTCTACATCTTAGGAAAACCAGTGCTGACATTTGAAGAGGTCTGATGATATTTTTTGCATACACGTCTCTCTATTTATCTTGTTTTATTGTCTGTATACTGTTTCTAAGGGCTGAAATTGCCCTCTGGAAAGGTCTTGTATAAACACAAGAAGGAATTTGGACTATTCATAGTCAACATTTATTTTACCAGCATGAAACTCAAGAGACTTCTATCTTGTTTCCAAAAGACTCACAGAATCTTTTCAAGCTGGCAGAAACACTGAATAAATAGAATAATCAGGGTTGTGTAAAACTACTTGCATTTTTATGCTATTAGGCACTGTCAATTAATGCACTATATCTTCAGTCTGGTCACTCAAGAGAACTACTTCACATTACAGTAGGAGGTTAACTATTGTGGTGGTGTTTTTTTTAATATAATAGTTTTATGCACTCCAGTGTTTGTAACATTCCTCCTAGAAACTTGAAACCATCACCTGAAATCCAGCTCTGATAAAAGCCACTGAAATGCTGCTGAGACCAGCGGCACTACACCTGCTTTATGTAAGTCGTAAGTACGACGTTGGCCCAGCATTCCTTTTTCATATCGACAACTGGGCCAGATTTAGAACTAGTATAAGAGGGTATAAATCAATTTAACCCGCCTTGGTCTCACCTAATATGTTCAAACAGTAGAAATTTGAAATTCACGTGCTTCATGTTTACTAGCTGTCATGTTAATCAACAAGTTCACAGGTTAATAGCCTTTTCTCAAGTTATTCCAAAGCAAAACCAGTTTAAGCCCAGGTTTAAAGAAGCACTTATCCCACTAGGGCAAGAGAACACTGGTAGCAGAGTCAGCAGTAGGTTTATTGATAGGCTATTTCAATACACTCTTTCAGACATCCATTTTAAAGAATTCTTGGTTTTAATAAAGCCTCAGCAGCAAGCAGCCCTCCTCTGTGCCTTGAGTGCTCAGACACAGAGGGTTATTATAGAGGCTGGCCTTCAGCTCTGCTGTTGGCAGTAAATGCTCAGTGGCTCAAAGCTAAGGAAAAGTTGGGATGGTCTTAAATAGTTCCCAATACAGTCAACTGCTTTAGTCAACTTTTCCTCATTCAGAAATCTACAGGAGGTGTAGTTAGCTTAAAAAGCAGTATCAGTCCATTAAAGTTACATCAGTAAAGTTCCACATATCACTTGCAGAGGTTCTTCGGAGGTTTAGATGAGCTTTAAGTTCAACACATTCTGTATTTGTTTAACAAATTTGTGCTTGAAGGCTCAATTATCTTCTCACATCTTTTACGCCACTGTCCTTTCACCACTAACATTTGTTTCCAATCAGTAACATCATGTGAAAAAGGATAATCATACCCTAAGAGTTGAGAGTAAGGATACTCATCACTAAAAGGAAACTCAGACACACGCACCCCAGACATTAATAGGGCTGAAATAGCTTAGTTTTGCTCAGAGCTAGCAAGCAGAGCATACCCAGCCTTGCCTGCTAACTCACACCAAACTGTCATCTCAAGTTTATTAGCTCTTATGAACTCCCATCCGGTGCAGCCAGTGGAAGTTTCGTTTAATGACAAGACCTCCTGCACAGACCACATGGGTTCCTTTTCTCAGGGAGCGTGCTTGGTTGAGCTACATAAGAGCACCAGATGGTACTGGAGCTGTTTGGAAAAAGAAATATGACCTCAGTCAACATTGTTACAAGGAAAAACTAGGTTTTCATCTTAGCCTTAACATCCAGTTATGGCCAAGGTGACTCACCAAATGCTCCTCTTGAAGATTCTTGGTCCCGCTGTGACTGTCAGAGGGATTACACAGCAGTACAGATATCCATTGCATCAGATGCCAATCCAGTTGGCGTATCTAAGAGGTTGAAAGGCCAGATCTAATCGCATTTGGTGTCTTGGAAAACATTCTCAGCTTCACCAGTGGACTTAACATTTGCTATCTTGAGCCACTTCTTCTGTGACCAAATGACCAAACCTCCACAACCTGAATCACATAGACATGAACAAGTCACACCCTTTCCCACCCCAGGTAAAAATCTTTGCTGGGCTAGAAAATACTAGTGCTGTATATAGTTGTACATAATTGTGTTCCCACCAGCCTGCTTCTTCTTCTCAGGAAGGCTAGAGGAGCAGTTGCCAGGTAGAGTTCTCTGGAACAGGTGGGAAATCAGTGGAAATAAGAACTTAAAAGGCATCTGCATTAAGCAAGGTGCTCTAAGACTCAAGGTTGGAACATCTGGTTCTCAGGTCTTGGTGGAGTTACTTCCTGCAGGAAATCTGGAGTAAACACACGCAATAGTAACGAGACACCAAAGGAACCTTATATAATATTCTGCACTACAGCTTCCAAGCAGTGATTTCCACCACATATATATTTTATTTTAACATTTGCATTTGGAGATGGGACTAGCTCCACATCCCAGAAGGTCATCTCTTTCCTCAAGTAGAGCAGGGTTTACTTTAACTGTAAAGAACCATACAAAACAGCAAATAAGAAACTTATATTCCCACTTTCCAATAGGATCACCAGTTTACAATGGTGATCTTTCTGCAAGAAGACAAAACCAGGCACAAAGAACACCATCTCTCACCATGTTTTTAAACACAGACATTGGAATTCCATACAAGTTAAAAAAAACTTCCTCAATTTCTTTAAGATCTCATCTATGATCAAGTTGTTCTGCATGCCTCTTCTAGCTTTCTAACAAAAAGGCAGAATGATTGTAAAGAAAACCAGTGAAAGAAACAGGGCTGGTTTTCAAGGGGTATGGAACAATGGAGGTATGAATGGCATCCTTCACACCAACAGCTTGCCAACTCTAGTTTAACCAAGAGTGAGGCTATTTAGAAGGCAGAGGGACAACTAATCACAGCTACATTTCTTCCCCCAACACAATCTACAGAAAAGAATGCTATTCCAAACTCCTTTGAACTTTTAAGAGACAGCCAGTACTGCCATAGCTCTTTCTGAAGTATATGCACAAGATGAAATTGAGATAAGCATGGAGTGGACAAAGTACTTTCGTTATCATCTACAGATTGGTTGGTCTGTAGAAATCCAGCCTGCAATTTCACATACTTCTCCTTTATTTGAAGGGGATGTTGAGGGAAAGTTAGGGAGGAGGCGTTTTTCCAAACCTGTGAATGCAACGTTCAGCAGCCAAACTGAAAAGTTCCTGCTGCTCCTGCAAAAAAAAAGGACAAACAAGCCCTTTTCATGTCAGCTATGTCCTGCTGGAAATGTCAGGGCTTTGTCACAATGGAACAAAGCATGCCTGGTGTCTGTTCTTTCAAAAGGTCTCTTAATTCAAACAAAAGAAAAATATTCACATCTGGAAGGGGTCGAAGGCAGGGGGTGGGAGGGGAGGAAGCAAAGTTCAGATGGCATGTCGTAGGATTGCTGTTTGTCTAATTACTGTACTGTCTGTTCTGGCACATATCGATCCAGTTGAAGAAAGAAAGCCAGGAGTTAAAAAAAGCAATTTTTTTATTGACTGACCTCAAGGGGTCAGATGAGACACACCTCTTCACTTTTGCTCTCTTCATCATTCTGCAACACACATGCTGAGAAAAAAAAAGACCCTTTTAAATTAGTCTGGGAGTGGTTTCTTCTTCTTCATCAGAGGAAGAAAGTAAGATTGTTGTGTATTTAGCCCAAGCTTGCTTTAGAAAGCTCACTTTGACATGCACAGGACATACATCCTAAAGGGCTGCCCTTTCCAATGGGTTTATTTGAGCATCTGTTCCTGCAAAGATTAAAGCCTTCTAATGACTGCAGAGCTGGGAGGCTGCATCAGAAAGGAGCCATGGGAAAATTAAAAACTAAGTGTCTAGTGATGTGAGATCAGAGGGGGAGAGAATAAACTTGAGAGCAAGACTTCACTGCCTAGGCTCAAAAAGCCAACAGCGAGAGTTTGCATTACAGTGCTAGACTCTATCTCCTTAGGCATTCAGGGCTTCCAAAGATGAAAAGCCTCTCCAAGGCTGCCACCTAGCTAGTTAATTCCTTGTATTGTTTTAGGAGCTATTTTAAAATGCTCTTCTGCTCCAGCTCTTACAGCACTGACTCCTCCCTTCTGAGCTGGTATTTTGTCAGGAGTTTCAAGAGCGATAAAAACTTGCTGCCAAGTCCCTTTCTTCCTTGCAATGTGTTTTATAACCCAGCGTGTAGTTCAGCCTGTCCAAACAACTACACCAGTACACTGCCACCAGTTTCCATGGAAATGGTTAACTCCTTCACAGCTAGAAGGCTTTAACATGCATCTCGCCATGAAGAACATAACAGCGTGCACAAAGATCAACCTGCAGAAGCACTGCATTTTTCCAACAGTTATAGAAAATTTAGCTAAGGATTTACTTTTGCTTCAACCTATCACACCAAACTGCAGTCTTAACCACAACTCGCATTTAAGTCATCCCATAACATGAGCTGCTCTCTTCCCACATGCATCTTGGCATTACCATCATGTCTGAAAGCACAACGAACCCACTGACACCAATTTTCTGAATGTCACACCTGGGAAAAAGCCAAGGCATGAGACACAAGAGCTCCAGCACAGAGACAGGGGAGATGAAGGACATGGCTTTGAACTCAACCAGAAATCAGAGTAGCAAACAGCAAAACTTCCTGCCCTAAAGTTTAGAAGCGCTGCTGCATGGAACTGTATAGTTAACTCTGCTCCTAGTTCATAACAAATTGACAAAAATATACTGTCGTCGGCATGCATTCATAACAAAAACTTATTTAACATCATTTTTTTCCCCAAAATTAAGTTGACCAAAAACTACCTTTAATCTACTACAACATGACCTAAACAGAGAACCAAAGGAGGTATCCAGCAAATGAAGGCCACGTGCTGTCAGCAGCTTTAGCTGTGGAAAAGTGGGTTCCCATCCTTACTGTCACAAAGGCTGTCAGTCCCTGGCAGCTGCCCCTCGGGTAGCACTGTTAACCCAAACTGAAAAACAGAGGCAGAAATATGGATATTCAGCAGAATTTTCAACCGCAGTTTCCTGGAAGGATTCCCCACTCTAAAACTATTCTATAAATATTTTCCAGGCTCTCATCGCTGAGCCTTCCCAGCACTTTTAACATGTAATGTTTTCTTCTGGCACTCAGACACTCTACAGAAACGAGAACTGAACAACCAGACACAGCCACAGCTTTTGTATAAGTTTGGCTACAAGCAAAGTCACTGGCAGGGAATGCACCAAGAACTCTACTCTGTTTGACTTCCACAGCAGCCGCCTGGAGGGTTTCCTTGCAGACTCTGCTTGGAGTTGGTAACAAGTGGGAACCAGCAGCCCCCCCATACACCGCACTACTACAACAGCCAACGGAGGTGCAAGAAAACTCCATGCACACACTCCGCTCACAGCTACCGAGGTGACAGCCCGTGCAGACTGTGAGGCGGACACGTGTCCTGCTGTAGCACAGAGGACACCGCTGATGGGTTTCGTACTTTTTGCCACTTAGCAAACAGCAACCGTATTTGGCTAAGCAGCCTCAGCTACAAACAAAATAGAGAACTTGGACGAAGAGGTAATGGAAACTCTAGTCCCGAGACAGTTTGGGTGTTCCCTATCTCACGTTCGTGCAGGGCTGATCGTAAGGATGCTCAACCCCACAGCAAGGGGGGACCAAGCGAAGAGTTCCAGCCTTCCAAAAACACACGTGTCCGCACGCTTATGAGATCGCCCCAAGAAGACGCAGCGTCCCAAAGGCGCGGTGACACCCGTCCCTGCCTCCCCAGCACTCCGGCCGCCCCCTCCCCTCCGGAGCCCCGCGGGACGCCCCACGGCGAGGCGCTCCCTGCCGCCCTGCAGCGGGCAGGTGGCAGCCCCGCAGCGCGGGGACGGAGCCACTCACCGATGTCGGAGTTGCAGAACGCGTCCTGCGGGTGGATGGGGACGCAAGTGCACGCCTCCGCCACCAGGTCCCGCAGGCTCCAGCTGCACAGGAACACGGCGAGGAAGCCGAGCCACGCCGTCATGCTGCCTGCCCCGGGGTGCGCTTCGAGCTGCAGCCGCTGTTCTATTCGCCTAACTCGAGCCTCGCTGCTCGCTCACTCGCTTCTCACACCGCGTCTCTCTCGGTCTCGGCAGGGCAGCCCTCTCTCGGCAGCACGGAGCGAGCCCGAGTGCGCAGCGCCGTAGGACTGAGCGGGGCCGGAGCGAGCCGAGCTGTGCCGCGCTGCCCCGTGCGCTGAGTTATAGCCTCGATCGCGCCCTCTCGGGCTCCGGGGGCGCCGCCGCAGCCGACCAATAGGAGCCCCGCATTACCTCATCGGCGGGAGAGGCCAGCGGGACGGGGCGGGGCTGTGGCCGCGGCTTCAGCGCCTTATACGGAATAGAGCGGGGAGCGCCGTGCGCGGGCGGGCGTTGGGTTGGTGGTGCAGGTAGTGGCCCCCTGAGGGAGGAGTGCCCCTGAGGAGAGGACAAGTCCCTGTGGGGCCAAGTGCTCAGCTCGGCTTGGGCTGCGGCTCGTAACAACGCAAACAGTCGTGCCGCCTGCCTGCACGGCTCTGTCCCACGCAGCCCATTCCGCACCAGTGAGGCTCTGCCTCCCCTGATGAGGGGAGAAGAAAGAGGCACCTCAGACGGTCGTGGAGTCGCTGTTTGCTCTCAGAGCTCGGGGTGTTTCTCTCACAGTCATCTCAGTTGGCTGTAAACTGACTTTTGGCTGCGGGAGGTGGGAGGAAACGGCACTGCGAAGGGTTTTCAGAAGAGCGGAAAGCAGCACCTCACCGCTGCTCCTCCTGCACTAAGCAGTGAAAGGAGGATGGGGGAAAGGACAGGTCCCAGCTGAACCCCTTGCCATGATGTTGCCCTGTGGCCCTTCATCCTGCCCTAATGCCCTTTCTGCCTCCCCACTTGCCCTTCATGAGATGGCAGACAGCAAAGGCTGGAGCTGGGGAAAGCAGTGTTACATCTACCCAGGCACTCCCAGCATTTAATCTCAAAGTGTATTTTAGCAGAGCAGCTTTAGAGGAATTTATAGAAAAGTCCTGCTTGTTTTGTTTTCCCTTATCCCCTTTTGGAAGAGTACATTTCTATCAGCCAGAGAAATGTAAATGTTATAGTAGAGCTGGGACAGTGAGGAAGGAGATTGCCAGCTGCAGGATGCAGACAGCCTTATTATCCTGCAGAGGGAACCGAGGAGTGATTAATCACTGTATCAAACCAGTGTATGTAATGTCAGAGTACTTTCCATGGGGTTTACAAGATTTAAGCATGTCTAGTTATAAATGATGCTGGTATTAAAGGCCAGGGACCAGCTGTCCTAAATTTCTAAATAGTCAGCTAAGTCTGTAGATTTACAGTTCTGCTCCATCTGGGTGAACCACAGTCTGCCTACACCTTTTCTTTAATCATACCACCCCTATAAAATTAAAGCATCCAGTTCGGTGGAATCACAGGCTCTCATTTAGGGCATAGGTGTACAAAAGGTTGAAGATGGGTGTTGCTAGCAGCTATCAAAATAACAAAGCAAACAGCGGAAGTCATAGAATCATAGAGCACCCTAAATTGGAAGGGACCCATAAGGAACATCAAATCCAGCTCCTGGCTCTACAGAAATGTAGGTCCCTCTCCTTGCTGTGTGGTGTTGAGGTGATAACAGGTTGTACAGGTATACACGAAGCAGGACATTAAATGGGACATTAGATGTAGGCATGCTAGTGTCAGAATCACTTGGATTCAAAGTGCAATATGAGAAACCCCATGCAAAAAGCTCCTTAGGTATTTAGGCTGTCAGCTCCATGTACTAGGGCTGAGGTTGAATCTGTCAGATCGGGCTGTCACTTCAATCTCACTGAGTGTAAACAAGGAATAATTCCACTGACCTCAGCAGAGAAACACGGAAGAAAAACGAGGTGTGTCTGGCACTTTCATTTTTTCTTTGTTGTTGTTAAAAAGTTTGATATCACCAACATCATGATGCACCTGATCTATCAGCATCTCAGATCAGTACCTGAGAGAAGCAGAGTTATTCCATCATCTGACACTGGTGTAAATAAGAGAGACTTTGGCCCACACACAACTAGATTATAATCACAACTCCAGCACCACCTGTCCAAGTAGATCTTCTGAGAAGGTTTCTTCATGTCTGTAATAACACCTTTCCGGTGCGTTCAGAGGACTAACGAGCTGAATACTTTATAACAAGCTTTGAAGGTGCTGGGTGTTGCATAAATGTTGAGTGCCTGTAATACACAGACACAGGACACGTTCAGAGGAGGCTGAAAAACAAACCCTTCAGTCACCTTGCTTTCTGCAAGGGGAGAAGGAACGGGGCTAGAAGTTACTGAGATTCCTTCCTTCAGGCACTTCAGTAGCTTGTTTACAGTGGGACCGACAAAGCTTGTTAAACACCAAGTTTGTGTTGATTAAATGAACTAGTTAACTTTTCAGATGTAACCCAGAGAAGTAATCTGCAATTACCTGTCATGCTGAAAAGGAGTGCTGCAGTCTGACCTAGTGGCAAGGCACAGCTCTTTGGAAGGGATGATGCTCGAGTTGTCTGTGTGTCATGGTGAACCATTTTCTTCTCTGCTGCAATTTGAGAGGGGTGTACCTGTGTCTGAACAGGAAGGAATTAACTGATTTTTCTGCTTTTTTGACACCTAGGTATTCCATTTCAAAGAGTTGAACTTCCCTGTAGTAGTAAGGATGAAGGATACTATGCAATAATAACAGTCCAGTAGGACTAGATATTATGCAATAACTGTATTTATTTGCCACTTAACATACACAGAAATGAGAGTGCTTTATCTTTGTAAATCACAGGTAAATAGTACTCAGGAACCCTCAGTCTGGCCCGTGGCCTGCTAGGAGGTTTCTGTTCAATCATTTTACCTGCTTATACATTAGTTTCCTCAGAAATAGAGCTATTATGTATTGTTCTCTGATTGTATCTATTAGACGTTCAATGTTAGCCTCTCCACCTTGAGCCCTGCCACTAAAATGTGCTCTGGAGTAGCCAGGAAAGAGTTGTGTTTGTTTATTTATATGAGAAAATTTTGATATGTGGTCAAAGTTGCACAAAGTCAATTAAGGAACTGAAAGGAAAACTCATTCTGAGTCCCTACCCTCTGCCCTGTCTGCGTGGGAGTAACTGCAGGGGGAAAAATAAAATTAACTAGCATTCAGCTCCTTTGGCTAGACAAAACTTTAAGCCTTATATGGCCATTAAAAACATAGCAAGAAAAGAAGGAGAAAATAAAGACCTTGATCTTGAGAAAATTAGAGTTCACATTTGATTTATGTCACCAAATAAAGAAATCTATGTTATTTCAGTCCACCAGCAAGAACACACTGTTGAACACAATTAAGGAACTCTCTGCTTTACTGGGCAGCCACACCACTTCATGCTGTGATCTTGTCGGATCCCACAAGCTAAGCATGACTGGGCTGGGTCAATAGTTGGTGTGAAATTTCCCAGGGAAAGCCATGTCCTGCAGGTGTTGCCTGAGTAAAGTGGCATTCTTCTCTGTAATGCACGAATGTGTAGAGACAGTGCTAGGGGGCACTGCGCTGCAAGAGATGTTTGCATCTCAAGTGGATGAAGTCAGGTTCCTTGCAATATCTAAAGAATTCACTTCACAGAAGGAGGGATGTTAAGCTGAGTGCCTTGTTTAAGTGAGGAGAGAGAACTACATTTGCTTCCATGGGTACTCATTGAAGGATACATCAAGAGCGTAACTGCTAATATCATTTTCCTTCCACAAGTCCTTTTTGTGACTTTAAAGGATCAGCCCAGAGCAAGGCATAGAGGCTGAGATAAAAGCACTTTGGGATGGTCCTTCAAGAGGCATAAGGTGTTGATGCAAATGAACTAAAGGTGTACTCCCTTCCATTCTGATCACCTTTCACAATGAGCTGTGAGGGTTTCCAGATGCTGGCAGAAAGCTGCTTCTGAACTGACAAAAGCATCTGAATGTAATTAGTACAGAAGGGCTTAATCAAATGAACAAACAAACAAAAGAAATACACACTCACTACCACCAACTTAAAAAACTCTGAAGACGACCCAACTCCTCCCAGAGCTCAGCTGGCTTAAACCAAGCAAAGCACAGATTAAGCCAGGAGAATTCAGCCTGCAGTTCAAACAATCCTGCCACCTCCACAAACAGCTCATTAATTTTAAATGTTACTGAACTGTGGGCATTTTTTCATTTTAGATTGCCCATAGTACCTTGACTAGATCCATGTCTGTAGAGCCATCAGCACTCCAAATTGTCTGGCTGCCAAGTTGCCTCATCTTGTCCTGAAAACATTTATTGAAATTAATGACCCTCATATCCTTTACATCAGTTCAGCATCACACCCTCTAGAAGATGTCACTGCTCTTCTGCTTTTATATAGCAGGTAGGAAGGGACTTTTTACACACAGAATGTCCTCTTTGACAGCACACCCACACTATGTCATAGAATTATAGAATCATAGAATGGCTTGGACTGGAAGGGACTCAAGGATGATCAGGTTCCAATCCACCTGCCATGGGCAGGGCTGCCAACTGCTAGATCAAGTACAAGATCAGGTTGTCCGGGCCCCATCCAAACTGGCCTTGAAAACCTCCAATGATGAGGCATCCACAACCTCTCTGGGCAATCTTTTCCAGCACCTCACTACCCTCAGTAGAAAACTTTCCCCTGACATCTAACCTACATCTCCCCTCCTCTGGTTTAAAAACATTCCGTGTTGTCCTGTCACTATCCACCTGTGTAAGAAGTTGATTTTATAATCTCCCTTTAAATATTGGAAGGCCACAATGAAGTCTCCCCGCAGCCTTCTCTTCTCCAAGCTAAACAAGTCCAGCTCCTTCAGCCTGTCTTCATAGGAGAGGTGCTCCAGCCTCCTGATCACCTTTGTGGCCCTCCTCTGGACCCTCTCCAACAGCTCCACAACCTTCCTGAGTTGGAGGCCCCACACCTGCACACAGTAATGCAGATAGTGCCTCACAAGGGCAGAGTAGAGAGACACAATCACCTCTCCTGATGCAGCTCAGGATACCGTTGGCCTTCCAGGCTGCAAATGCACACTACTGGCTCACGTTTTGTTTTTCATCTACCCCTAAGTCCTTCTTGGCAGGGATACTTTCAAGGAATTCTTCTCCCAGTCTGTATACATATCTGGGATTACCTTGACCAAAGTGCAAAACTTCGGTGCACTTTGTTTTGTTGAACCTCATTAGGTTCACATAGGCCCACCTTTTGAATTTGTCTAGGTCCTTCTCGATGGCATCCCTTCTTTCTGTCCTATCAACTGTACCAGTTAGCTTGGTGTCACAGTATCACAGTATCACAGACTTGTGCGGGTTGGAAGAGACCTTAGAGATCATCGAGTCCAACCCCCGGGATTCAAGCCTCCTGTGTAGCAGAGCAGCAGTGTCATTAGAAAACTTGCAGAGGGTGCACTTAATCCCATCATCTGCATCAGTGATGAAGAAGTTAACAAATAACAGACCCAAGACAAACCCCTCGGGGACACCACTCGTCACCAACTTTCATCTGGACTTAGAGCCATTGACCACAACCCTCTGGCTGCAACCTTCCAACCAATTCTTTATCCACCAAATAGTCTGCCCTTCAAATCCATATCTCTCAAATACAGAGATAAGGATGTGGGAGGGGCCCATGTCAAAGGCCTTGATATGTCAAAGGCATCCTACTGAAATGGTCACATATCGCATTAGCAAAAGATGCTTTTGTTTCCTAATTTTCTTTTTTTCAGCAGGTTTGTTGTTGGTTGAGTGTAGTTTTTTTTTCAGACACTTTCCTTTGAGAAGACTTTATTTGCTATAATTTGTGTGTAACAAAGGTTGAAACCAAAACTTCTCTTTTAATAACTGTTGTATCTATAAACTTCATCTGCTACTTAAAATGACTCTTTATTCAAAAATGCCTTTGATTCTATTTATACATATGAATTTTTTTATTTGATCTCTTTCTCTGAGGTCACAGAGGAATTATGTCACCTTCCTGCCTGCAAGCCAGATGCAGGTAACACTATCACATTCCCAAACTTTTAATTAGAGATACACCATTAAACTTCCATCAGCTCTAACAGTTCTGTGTTGTATTTAATCTTTATGGATCCTTCGCAGATTGTGCTTGCAGAGAGCACCCAGTCTGGAAGCAAAACATGGGCACTGTGTGCCACCAACAGCATCACATTGTAAGGGACTGTTGAATATGAAATCACCCTCTCAGTAATGTGGGGATCCTCCGGTCAGGCTGCAATGTGGCATCAGCTGCAGAAAGGTGACCAGGAAATATCTTCTAACAGCCTTTATCGAGTTGAAAATGTTTCATGCACATGACTCTGCACTTTGGCCCCATTCCAGCAAAACACGAAGGCACGTGTTCAACTTTAAGCACACAAGATGGTCCACTGAAGTCAACAGGACCATTTATATGCACAAAGTTAAATATAAGCTTAAGTGCATTTCTGGATTCAGGCCAAAGGGCTCAGTACCATACAGGGTTCAAGCCAGGAGGCTGTGATTAGATGGCCTGACAGAGTTGGGGGCGGGGAGCAGGATGTGATTTGCTTGGCTCTACCTGCCTATGCCTCATTCCAAAAAAATTAATTTTCTCTCATTTTTGTTTATAATAAGTTGGGGTTTTTTTCTTCCATTTTTCTTGCTTTGCTTTCATGCTGCTGTAGCTATTTCCAAATTGAAGTTTTGTTTTGATTTTAAACCCCTTCGAAACAGCATCAATAGCTTTAAGTGACTGAACAAAGAGATTTCAAATAGATGAGGTGCTTCAAATGGTAATAAGAGCTGGTGTTCACAGAGCTTTGGAGGCTGGCACTGAGAGGAGAGAGAGAGCGACTAAAATCACTTTTCAGTTGTTCCTTTGTATGAACAGTTTTCAGGCTTATGCAATGCACAGTAATTAAAATGATTGAAATGCCTGACATTTTTAAGAGAGCTTTAAGGCAGCTCTGTGGCACTGTGTCCAGAAGAATTCACGAGCTGTAGATTTGTGACTGTAATCAAGGTTTGACGTTTCTATCAGTGTAACTTGAAGAAGACAGTATCTCTGTAGAGGCCTAGGAGGGGAGCTTGAGAAAGAAGCAGTAACATCTGGTCCCCTCACAGTTGCATGAACACCTATTGAGCAAGCTTTCCTTTCTGTGAAATGAGAGCCTGAAGGTTTGTGTGAATGTCAGAGATCCCATTGCTTTCCTTCACTGTAGCCTTCTGTCCTGTCCAGCTTCAAGAGTGGAACAGCATTTCCACAACCCTATCCTAATGTCAAATACTCATCTGCCCCTACAACGTGCTATACATTTCCATGAGGGAGGGTACCAGCCACTGCAGTTGTTGGATGTATTTGTGGAGGGCCAAATAACTCCCCGGTGTGAGCAAGGCAGACAGGCAAGTCTCTCTGCTCACAGCCCCCATTCTTGTGCTGCTTGACAGAGATAAGGGAAAATCTTGTTGATTTTCAGTCCCCTTGGGAAGTGATGTGGGGGGAAGCCATGACATCCCTTGCCTTCTCTCAAGGGTTGGCCTGGCTGCTGGCAGGTATGAACAGCCATGGAGAAACAGGGGTTCTGAGCCCAGTCTCTCTTGGGATGGGAGATAGGACCTTTTTGTCATGCTGAGCATCAAGATCCTTCTCCCCTCTCTGCCTCTCACCAGCCTTCTGAGGACACCTACTGAACTCCCTCCTCTCCCATCATAGTCTTTCTCCCCTTTTTCTACACACCAGAGACACACATCAGAGACACTGAGTATGATACAGTGGTCTCCACTACACTGTGTTAAGGTAGGAGACAAAGAAATATCCCAGTCAGGAGGCATTGGCCCTTTATCTTGTACATTACCCTGAGTGTCAGTTGAAGCTAGCAGAGCTGCAGTGTCTCCACACCCCATAGGACAACCAGTCCATAGGATGTGCCACTGGTTCTAAAGTATGTTGGAATCCTTTGAAATCACTGTACTCATGAAAAGCAGAAAGTTGAGCACCAAGGGGCTGGCATTCCTCTTTTTGTTACATTAATGAGCCAGGAGACAGTGTCAGGCTGTTGGGTCTGAAAGAAGGGCCTTGTCTTTATCTGCATAACAGGTGCAGCTGCAGGAAAAGTTTACTGTCTTTTGCTCTCTTGCATAACCTGCAAAGACTTCCCACAATATAAGCCAAATCGCTTCATCCCCATAGTCCAGATAGTTTCTTACTTGAAGCTGCAAACAGAGGTGTTAGTTACAAGGACGGTCTCTAATGATGGGACAACCTCACTTATGACACGTCTCTCCCACACAGACTCACCATCCAAAGCACAAAACGCTGGGGATTTCTGATGTGAAACTTCAAGGACAGACCTACTTCTTCTATGGAGCAAAAAGCAGCACTTCTGTTTGCTCACTGTACTGGAATTTTGCTCCATAAATCTTGGCACACAGTGTGAGACAAAAGATGAGGAGATGGTAGGTCTGCAGCCGGGAATGAGGAGGATTCTGTCATTTGTTTATTGTCCTACTCTTCCTGAGTGACGAATAATGCACTCATCAAAAGACCCTTTCAGATCTGCAGTGTAAGTTCCACACCTCATATATTAATGCTGGCAGTGAAAAGATCAGTGTTTGATTTAGCACAGTTTGAAAATAATATTCTTTCTCCTCTGAAGAAAGCAAGAGAAGTCTACCGTCTTCATTCCCCTTTATGCAAAGAGCTTGAGCAGTTCCCCGGTTGTGCAGGAAAGCACCTTGATTTCCATTGTGACTAGATTTGATTTCCATCTTGTAACCAGATGCAGCACAACTGGAGGTGAAGTCAAGAAAGAGGAACAGAGCAAACTTCCTCTGTTTTTCCTTCACACTGAACAAAAGTACCTTTACCAAGAACCACGGAACTAGGATTACAATATCTTTCATTACTAGCAGGAGCTCAAAGAAACAGTGTTCTACACTTGCAGAGTTCAACTCTTAATTTTTAACTTAGTTTGTAGCAAGAGCAACAGGTAGCACACTGGGTGTGGGGTGCACATAGTATGGATGAATGTTCTTTCACCCCACTGGTACTGCTCAGAAAGAAGGACTTCAAATGTGTATCAGAATCATCAGTGACAACCACACAGAGTTGTCAGGATTCATAGAATCCTAGAATCACAGAATCTTAGAATCACAGAATCATAGAATCATAGGATGGCCTGAGTTGAAAAGGACCACAATGATAAATCAGTTTCAACCCCCCTGCCATGATCAGGGTCGCCAACCACTAAACCAGGCTGCCCAGAGCCACATCCAGCCTGGGAATGAAGCAGGAAGGTGTTGAATTCATGTATAGATTCCAAAGAGGGAGCAAAGTTATGAGGGTACCACAGCTTGAACATGTATCCCGAGCATGAAAATACCTCTCTGTACCTCTGTTCCACCAAACCTTGCTCAGAGTGTTGGCCAGGAGTGCAGTGTTAAACCAGGTGCCTGACTGTGGGAACCTGGGCTGCTCCAGGGCAATGGTTCATCAGAAGTGCTTCAAAGCTGGAGAGATACATTTTTGGTGGTTACGGATGACACCTCCTCCTCTCCTCTCCTCTCCTCTCCTCTCCTCTCCTCTCCTCTCCTCTCCTCTCCTCTCCTCTCCTCTCCTCTCCTCTCCTCTCCTCTCCTCTCCTCTCCTCTCCTCTCCTCTCCTCTCCTCTCCTCTCCTCTCCTCTCCTCTCCTCTCCTCTCCTCTCCTCTCCTCTCCTCTCCTCTCCTCTCCTCTCCTCTCCTCTCCTCTCCTCTCCTCTCCTCTCCTCTCCTCTCCTCTCCTCTCCTCTCCTCCCATCCTCCCTAGTGCTCCACAGCACAGCTCCCATTCTTCTGTTCTCCCAGTATCTGCAGCAGTGATTTGAAGCAATGCTTAAAGCTCTGCCTAGACACCTAGCTGGGGACTGGGAGGAAAGGGCTCTCAGTGTAAAGTTTTGCAATACACAGGGGGGATCTACAGAGAGATCTACTCATTGAATAACCCATAGAAAACAGCAGTGTGAGCAGTAACAGGTTCTACCAACAGAGAAGTGGCTCCTCATCAATCTCCTAGCACTAGAAAGTATGACAATTAGATAGACAAGCATTTTAGGCTTTTTCATTTAAACTGTATCTTCATGTTATGTGGATTTCAACCAAGCATTCTTTAACTGAAATCTTGCTCCAGTTCAAGTTCAGCAGAACCACCACCTCAGTGAGTGGAAAGGGGAAGGAAGGATTGGAGGTCTTACTAGTGCAGATAAATCCTTACAATGGTCAGAATATAAGGCAGCAGTCTGATATCCCATATCTCACAGCATAGCTATAGGGATATCTTCCAAAGGCACTGCAGTTCTCTCTCTCAGTTTTCAGATGAAATGATCTATTGCAGCATCAAAAGAAAGCACATACTTGCCTCACAGAGGAGGAAGGAACAGGCTAGAAAGGGAAATTTTTACTTCATTTGAAATTGCTTGCCCCATCCGGAATAAATCTTCACACTGAAAATTGTATATAATTGTGACTTAGCCTAGAGGGGCTGGGATAGCGTTAGCTTACAGCATGGCTGTAAGCAAATAGCACCACAGAGAATTGGCTGGAGGAAGTAAAATCTTATTCCCAGTGAATGCAAGAGCTTTTCCTTCTCCTTCCTGCAGAGACAGAACCTAGCTCCTCAAATTAGACAATATCTCCAACTCCCCTAAGGTGCTTCCACAAATGTCAATGTGATTAAACAGTTTTTACTTCCTTGAAGCTACAGTCTGAAAGCAGACATAGCCATTCAGTTTTATTTTGAGAAAAGTCTTCTGAGAATAAGAAAGTGAAGGAGGGAGAAGCTGGTGCTGCAAAACTCTTATTCTGTCAGGCATTAGTGGGAAGGAGGAGGGAGGGCAGCAGTAAAGGCATGCTTATGGCTGCATGGAAGGGAGAGTTCTCAAAGGATTCCTTTAATCAGATTCTTCAGAAGATAGACTCTCTCTGTAATTCACTCCACATCTTATTCAAAGGCCATATGCTCTGGTCATGTGGAGATTTACAGTCTCCAATTTACTGGCCTCAGAGAATCTAAAAGAATTATTCAAGAAATCATGTTCTGTGATAACTGAGGCTTCGCACAGCCATGCTTTCTAAAGACTGCTTCTAGCTTAAGATAAGATCCCTCGAGGGCTTTGGAGCCCTTTCGGGGAAGAGGGTAGAGGAGAAAAACGGGGAGCTGCTAACCATTGCCATATGTGAGAAGCATCCCTGTCTGCACATGGGTGTGACGTTCATGTTATCATAGAGGCTGAGCTCCAAATAGGCCCCCCATTTCCTGTTTCCAGTCAGCAACTTGCTGCTGGAGCAGGAATCCCATGTCACACTGTACTGCAGTTACAAAAGAGGAAAACGATGGCCAGTGGAGAGAGAAAGGGTGGGGGAAATCCTCTAAAATAACAGGGATGTGAGCCAGAAGTCCTGAGAGGGAGCAGAATAAGTGGGAGTTTAGCAAACAACCATTTTATTTCTTTGACTAGTGTTCCTCAGAGACCTAAGCCCTCCAGTTCTCAGAGTTAATTTTAGCTATTTGTGGTTGGCCCGTTCCTAATGTCCCTTTCCTATCTCTCACACACACTGAACCTTGGGATACTCTCTGTGGGCTGACAGATGACGTGAAAACCTCTAATCTGTGGGTCAAATATCAGAAATGAAGTGGGATCAGGAAATTGGAAGCACAATTTGTTTTCTTCCAAATAAGGGAGATACATTCATATTAGAAGTTCCTAGCATACCAAGTTTGTGGGGTTTTTTTGTTTTTTTTTTTTTTTAAAGAAGTGTATGAGAGGAATGACTTATTCTTGAAATTTTTATGGTAACCACCAAAGATGTTATCATCCCATGGACATCCCATGGCCTTTCCTATGCAGACTATGACAGACACGCATTTATTACTTCCAGGCTTTTCTGCAGGAAAACCAAAACCACACTGTCCCAAGTACTGTACTCAGATGCAACAGGCAGAGTACGTCCCTGCCAGAGGGCACAGAGTACACATTAGAGAGAGTTCAAAATGAACACAGTTATAATAAAGCCACGGTGCCAGGAACTAACAAGTTTGCTATATATGGTATTCATACTGTAGGTGTGTGATGTTAACAGAAGTCTGTGCCTTACCTGGGCTGATGTGCTGCCAGTGTTTTATGGTTCACCAGATTTGCCCTACAGCCTGTGATGAATCTGATGACCAGAGGCACCACAGGATGCAGAGCCAAGTTAAAAGGTTTGAGATGATGCCTCCCATCTCAGCCAGTGCTTCCCATAAACTTCAGCAAAAGGTGGGTCTGTTCCTTGCTCTGAATCTCCCATCCTTTACCCATAGAAATCTGTAGAGGATGCTTTGCTCTTTATCTGCTCAGAGTGATACATGTGTAGAATTGAAGACAGTAAAAAGTCATATGGTCCCATAAGGAATCTGGAAGAGAAGCTGGCCCTATAAGAAACTTAAGTTCAGGGCTAAAAAATCAGCTCAGGACCCTTACTGTCAGTTGATAGATTTAAGGCTTTGAGTCAGGTGAAGAATGTGAAGGTCTCTCATATAAAAGACCTTGGCCCTGAGAAGCTGTCTGGGAGGAGGAGGAGAAGGTAGTTGCTATTCTCCTCAAGAGTGGAAGAGCAGTAGTTCCTGAGCTGACAGAGGGCAGATTTCTGTTATTACTTGGGCAGACTGCACTGGTTTTGATTTGGACCAGAAACGAAAGACTGACTGGGGCATCTTGGAGA
The DNA here is from genome assembly GCF_054131305.1 of Coturnix japonica. Lineage (NCBI taxonomy): Eukaryota > Metazoa > Chordata > Aves > Galliformes > Phasianidae > Coturnix > Coturnix japonica. The sequence goes on along the minus strand of NC_140663.1, from coordinate 50,102,540 downwards.
GGGCTGCCTGTAGCTCTCTGTGCTGGCTGGCAGGACATGGTCTGTCTGCATAAAAAGGAAACCGAGTGAGCTGCCAGTGTCTCTTTTTGATGCACTGCAGGTATTTCTCAGGTGAGCTTATGCTACTCAGGTAGCTATTTTCCACTATACAGAGAGGTAGCAGGACTCTGGCAGCTGTATCCAGCACTGCTGGCAGCAGACACAGCTAAGCTGTTTGGAGAAATCTGGCAATGAACAGAGCACATGTGGGGGCATAGAGGGCATCCCAGGTTGACTTTGGCTTCCCACAGACTTCCTGGAAGACCTACAGATGTCTGAAGATCTCCTTCATTTTTTAAGAGCAAAGCTGGCATCTTCTTTCTGTTTCAGAAGGAGAGGCTGTTAGGAACTCACCTGCTGGATAGGAAGATCTGTGGAGATGGAACTGGGTGTCCTGGTGGGCAACAGGTTGGCCATAAGCCAGCAGTGTGCCCTTGATAACCCAGAATGCATTACAAAGAGCATGGCCAGCAGGTTGAGGGAGGTGATTCTCCCCCTCTGCTCTGCCCTGCTGAGGACACATCTGGAGTGCTGTGTCCAGGGCTGGGCTCTCCAGTTCAAGAAAGACAGGGAACTTATATAGAGTGCCCAGTGGAGAGCCACCAAGATGATGGGGGTCTGGAACACCTCCCTCATGAGGAAAGGCTGAGAGCACTGGGACTGTTCAGCCTGAGGAAGATAAGGCTGACAGAGGATCTTACCAGTGCTTATACGTATCTAATGGAGGTGTGTCAAGTGGATGGGGCAGGCTCCATCTTCTCAGTGCTGCTCAGTGACAAAACAAGGGGCAACAGACTCACACTGGAGCAGAGGAAGTTCCATTGGAATATGAGGAAGAACTTTACTTTCAGGGTGACAGAGCACAGGCACAGGATGCCCAGAGAGGTTGTAAAGTCTCCCTCTCTGGAGATGTTCAAAACCTACCGGGACACTTTCCTGTGTAACCTACTGTAGGTATCCTGACTTAGCAGTGGATTGTCCCTTCCAGCTCTAATGATTCTGTGATTTTATGATTCTGTATGTCCTGTCCAAACCAAAGGAATGAATATTGGGGAGCTCCGTCCCATAAACCATCTACAGGTTTTCCTAATAATGCCTGGACAGATGGACAGTCATGTGAGTCTTTGAAACTCTATTCACTTTGGAGCAGCCCCGGGTGTGGTGCAGTGGACGCAGCCCTTTACAGACAAGCCCTCTGTCTTGCAAAGACTGAATATCAACAAAATCCTTCCTGTGGGGACTTCCAGCTCTGCCTAAGCCAGCTGTAAATTCCTTTGAGGCTAAAGACTAAGAAAACTGGAATCCTGGGAGGACCTTGGTACAATCCCAAAACCATTTCCACTGAACCTTCCCAAAAATATGGTTTCTCTGACCCAGGAATGCAAGCTCTGTAACAATGGCAAAGCTGAAGTCCTAGACCATTGGCATTAACTAGTATTAGCTCATTATTTCTGTACACTCTGTCTGCCTCAGCTAATATGAAAATCATTCATGTGATTTTGAGATACGTCTCCCTCTGGGAAACAGACTCTTTGTTCTGCTTTTGTGCAGCACCTGGCATGATGGGGTTGCTACTTTTTTAGTGGGATGCTACCTCCACATAAACAAATAACAAAGCTTGTGGGACCCCTGGCTTCCCTGTCTACTGCTTTCTTTTTGAGGTAGTTATTATGAAGTAATTATAAAGCATCTGAGTTAGCATAGCAAAGCTAACGGCTGTTTCAGCAAGGAAATGGCTGAGAAGGGGTGACAGCAGGAACAGAAGCCATGAACTGATGCAGAGTGGCTGAAGCAGTCAGAAAGGTATCTACATATGCAGAGAGCCCTTCAGTGGGTTTCAGCAAAGCTGCAAGAAAACTACATTTGCACTAGGGCAGGTGAGGGCACGATCCTTCAAACCCAGGAAAGCCAGACAGCCTGACCACAGGACCAGCTGCTGCTTCAGTTGCCAGACCTCCAGTTTTTGTGCTCTGTTCCCTACACCCTCATATAGGAGTGGTGCCCACCAGTTGTCACCCTCTGCATGAACCAGTTGAAAAGTTTTGACTTCCCTTCTGTGGCAGGTTTCCGGCACTTTTTTGTTTTTTTAATGTTTCCTTCCTTGATACACTTTCTTTTCTGAGCATTTGCAGGTCTTGCCCTTTACATGCAGGAATTCTGAAGGGATCTACCACCCCTTGGAGGGAATGCATTCTCCAAAAGTCTTCCCCACTATGTTGTGGCCCCACTTGTCAACACTCTTCTCTCCAAAGAAGGAGAATGCAATCCAGGCCTCCCTCCCCTGCCTGGGGTGTCTTCAAAACAGCAAACTCTCCAGCAAGCAGCCTTTCAGCATTGCCACCAGCATGCAGGGAAGGGCATGTTAAGGGTGGGAAGGAAGAGTGGCTACACCACATTGTGTTCCAGGCACGTTTTGTTGGCTGATGGTCCCCAAGGGACTATTAGATGCTGGTGTGTGTAAAGGCAGCTTCTGGGCTACTTGCACTCACACTGCTGATGGAGTTAAGGCAAAATGAAGCAGCTGAAGCTGGCTCTGAGGATCTCTCTCATTTCTCAGTGCTTGTCAGCAAAGCCTGATCAGAGCAGAGTACGCAGCCCCACATCACACCATACACACACCAACTTCTCAGCCTCCACTTCCCACCTGTCAAAGGAGCAGGGTGAGTGTTTCAATAAAATCTTCCACCCAGGGTAAGAAAAACAGTAGATGAAGAACAGCCAAGCGGTGTGCTGTATTCACACGCTTCCTTGTGCCCCAGACTAGACCCATAGTCTTACATGCATGATATTACATGTGCTCACATGAAATACCGAAGCACTGAAGGGAGGAAGGCTACAAGGCCTGATTCCAGCTCCAGAACAGCCCTTTGATAGGACTGGACTTTTCTTATTTATTTATTTTTTTTATTTTATTTTTTCTTTCAAAAAGAGAGGATGGTCAACACCACCACTAAACTCACCTCCACCCCCAAGCAGCTGTTTTGCCAAAGGGTGGAGAAGCAGACCTCCTGATTGAGGGTGGAGCAGTTTGAAGGAGAGGAAAGCAGTGACTTCACTGTATATTAAGTAACAGCAGAGCAGGGCGTGCGTCATTCTGAAAAACAAGATTTTGGGTGGGGGCAAAGGCTCTCTGCAGCATCTTGCACATGAAGCCTTATCCTTTGTGGGAAATAAGCAGAACATGCTGTTCTGAATGGGGGAGCTCAGAAAGCTGTACCGGCTAGATACCTTATAATTTCATTTAAGGGGATCCAGCAAGAGCAGAAATGAAAAGGGCACATAATGGCATAGAGGAGTTTGCTCTAGACTTTCTTCCATCAAGGACAGGGGAGCATGGCTATAGATCAAGTCCATGTGAATGGAATGGCATGGGAATAGATTCAGGTCCATCCAAATAAAATGAGAGTTGAGTGAGTGGCCTGGATGCAGTAGTGTGTCCAGCCTTCAACCAGGGCAAGGCAGGGCAGGGCAGCCCCAGGGTCAGCTGTCTTCTTGCCGTGGGAGCTGGTCAGCCTTGGCACAAGCACCAGTACCACTGCAGCTCAGAACACCCTGTAGTCCCCTCTAACTCATCTCTGTAAGGGTTCTGAAACTCCCAGAGTGTTTCTGTCTTGTCTCTTCCTTGCTGCCTACACACTAACTACTATGCAAATGGAGCAGAGCTGGCAGATTTGATTCTAGTGAGGCCTCCTGCCCTGGATAGGGAGTTCTGTGTCAACATCACTGAGCTCCCACAGAAGTGTACAGCAGTCAGCATCTGTGGGAGCAGAGGGCACTGGGCTGCAGGTGCAAATACCAAGCAGGGTGATGACAAAGTAGATAACAGAATCCTTCACACCGCCCCTTCTCAGCCCTGTGCTAGTGGACAGGTATTGAAAGAGGCTGGATGCCTTCTCCCCCATCCCCCCCAGCAGTCCCTTCCTTGCAGCTGAATCCTGGAGGGCTGTAGGGTGAGCTCAGGCCAGTCTGTACCTGCATCTGCTGTTCCAGGATCCAGCGGGCTTCTGCTTATCCTGATTATGACTGAAGGAGTCTCTCAGGCTTAAGGGCACTCTGGTACATTAGGGCCCATTTCAGGCTGTTTTCACCTTCGCAAGTTTTAAAAGCAGTCTTAAGACTCCAAAGAAGGCAAATGTAACACACATTTTTTACACTGCTTATACTGTTTGTACTGCTCTGGGAGCACAGTCCTGAGAGGGGCCATCAGAACAGTAGCTTTTTCACAGGTGGCCATGGGCTGGCAGAAAAAAAGCCTTCCTGCTGGCTCTGGGTAATGTTGATGGTATCATCACAGCACACCTCCAGCCCCATTTGCAGGGGCAACATAACCGCAATCACTTCCTTCCTCAGTCACCCCAGGTGAATCTCAAAACACTCAGAACACTATCCTCCAGGGACAAGACAATGTCATGGGGACATGGCTCACCTAATGTTTCTCTAGCTAGCCCAGGTAACAAAGTGCAGTGCCTTGGTGCTGGTGTGTGCTTCTCCTGCTGGAAATTTACCCAGGATCTCATCAGTGCTCTTTTGACTTTCTGTCCAGGCTACAGAGTTTGTACCTGTGCTATTGAGTTTGCTCTTCAGGATCTCCTGGCCACCTTTGTGTCCCATATCCCCAGAGGTTTTGCTTGGTCAGTATCCTCTGGGGAGAAAACATTCCTGTGCCTTCATATGATATGTTTTCCCCATAGATATCACTGTCTGGCCTACAGCATGAACATCCAATAGTACAGTGAATACATGAAATAAAATCAAGCAAGATGTTATGAGTTGGACCTAGACAGGCAGACAGTTGGGCAGAGAGGAACGGGATGAGGTTCAAGCAGGGAAACTGCAGAGTCCTGCACCTGGGGAGGAATGATCATGTGTATCAGTACAGGTGAGGGGCTGACCTGCTGGAAAGGAGCTCTGTGGAGAAGGACCTGGGTGTCCTGGCAACAGGTTGGCCATAAGCCAGCAGGGTGCCCTTGTGACCCAGAAGGCCAGTGGGATCCTGGGGTGCATTGCAAAGAGCATGGCCTGCAGGTCAAGGAGGTGATTCTGCCCCTCTGCTCTGCCCTGCTGTGGACACATCTGGAGTGCTGTGTCCAGGTCTGGGCTCCCTGGTTCAAGAAAGACAGGGAACTTCTAGAGAGTGCCAGTGGAGAGCCATCGAAATGGTGAGGGGCCTGGAGCGTCTCCCTTATGAGGAAAGGCTGAGAGCCCTGCGACTGTTCCACCTGGGGAAGAGAAGGCCAAGGGAAGATTTTATCAATGCTAATATCTAATAGAGGTGTGTCAAGTGGATGGGGCCAAGCTCCATCTTCTTGGCGGTGCTCAGTGACAGGACAAGGAGCAACAAACTCATACCAGAGCAGAGAAAGTTTCATCAGAATGTGGGAAAGAACTTGACCTTCAGGGTGACAGAGCACAGGAACAGGCTGCCCAGAGGAGTCTCCTTCTGTGGAGATGTTCAGAACCTGCCTGGACACTTGCCTGTGTAACCTACTGTAGAGATCCTGATTTAGCAGAGGGTTGGACTGGATGATCTCCAGAGGCCCCTTCCAAGCCCTGTGATTCTGTGACTTGATATCTGGCTCCTACACACTTTCACATACTGATACCACACTTGGTAAGCATGCCTCAGATGCGAAGAACTCAGACTCTGCTTAGCAAAGGTGTAAGAAACTGCTAGACTATTAGATGTTCAGGCCTTTTATCTATCTCTTTTTGTTGTATATAAAAACTGAATCCCCATTTTTGTGGTACGAAGGGAAAAAAATGAAGGAAGCAAGAAGTGGATTCTTTCATCCTGACCTCAACAGAGTTCTATTTCTAAGGGTCACTAATAACCAGAATTTTGTGTTCCCTCTCCCCACCTGAGAAAATTAAAGCACATTCACAGAGCTCTGCTTCCTTGCCCACAAATCATAAATGGTTTAACAGAACAGCACTGAAGAAAAATGAGAAAAGGACAAAGGAGCATATACAAAATAACCAGTATGGATACACATCCCTACAGCATGGGGGTACTTAGCATAGCCATCTCTCATTGCCTTCTGAACTGTCACTACAGCAGTCTATCACTCCTGCCAGCTCTGGAAACTCTCTGCACAGCTGACAGTTTGGGGCCCCCACCACTCACCTACTGGGTTCTCCTGAGCTGCAGCTGAGCTGGAGTGGGAGCCACTGACTGATCTTTGCAGCTTGCTCCTTTCTATAGCTGTTCTGGCTCCACTAGCTGCTTCTCTTGGCGGCTCCAGCTAAGCGTGTCCCATCACTTGCAGTTCCTGGCTTTTGGCTGCTTAAAAATAAGTTCTTAAACAAACTTTGCTGTCCCTTTAGTTTGCTGTATTTCTGCCTCTCGAGACTGCAAACAATTGCTTGAAGCTAAGGGTGGTCACCTACAATGGGCACAGCTAATCCCAGCTTTTCACACTTAGTGAAAATTGTATTATCCACATTTTTATGGTGAAAATATTATTGTTTTCTTATTCAAATTCTCTCACTTACAGTGACATGTGAAAATCAGAACGTATGGGTATTAGGTCTGGCTCTTTCAGCTCCTTTTATTCAGAGAGAAAGCCAGCAGAGCAATCTTCCTCTTCCAGCTCTCCACCTCTCTGGGCCTCCTTGCTGGTAGCCCAAAGAAAGATGAAGGAAAGGGTGGTATTCAAAGTCCGTTCTTTGCATCTTACAGTCAGCCTAAGCATCTCAATAGGATTCACTGAAAAATAACAGCTTCAAGACAATCCCCTGTTTATAACAATTCAACATTTTGCTGTTGTTTCTGTGCCACAGATGAGTGAACTCAGACAGGTTGAGAGATGCCAAGGAGTTTGTGACCTGTTCCCAAACTTTTTGTCTCTTCCCTGTTTTCTTAGAGCAGGCAACACCTCCTTCTCAGAACTGGGCATTGCATTAGTAACACTAATGACGGGATACATCATCTCTGCATGCTCAGCATGATTCACAAAGTCAATGTGGCCCTAGCAGCTGAAAAGAACAATGCAGTGTGTTCTCAGTTACTCCTTTTGGCTACACCATCACCCGAGCCCAGAACAAGGGCAGTGATGTCATATCCATAGGCTTAATGTGTGAGTAACATATACAATGCTACAAGCTCTCTGTGATCTATTACTTCCACATTAATACAGCTTAGGGCATATATACACAATCAGTTGCCAGAGCCAAGAATAAGTCATTTGGAAGAAATTATTTTATTTTAGGCTTTTAACAGAAATAATTCTCAGTCCCAACAGGCTAGTTCTGGAAAGGGAGTACCTAGCTAAACGTGGAGCTATATAATTTAGCCAAGACTTCGGCTTTAAAGACAAAAGTTTGGAATGCAGAAATGGGCAGACCAGAATCCCACTGAGAAATAGCTTACATTTCTTTCTGAGAATTAGCCATTGTTGGAAGTATTTACATAAAAAGAAGGGGGAAAAAAAAGATTAAGAAAAAGCTCTGAAGCAAAGAAAGAAATTATTCCCAGCCATTTTCAAGAAAATGACTTTGGAGCCTTTTCGTGCACTTGTGTTTGAACAAAGCTTTTCTCCATTTAGCCTCTGAGTGGAGGGAGGGCGTTATTCTTTCCTTTTAAAAATGTGTTATGTGTATTCAATGGTCTGACAAAAGAGACAGCACAGGAGGAGGCTCAGGGGCTAAGTGTATAGCAACACTGCAACCAGAGGCCAGTCCATGGGTCAGGCAGACCCATTGTACTGGCTATAAACTCCATGGTGAGTGTGATAACCACAGCCACAGAGCTCACGGTAAGCTATTAGCCAGCACACTACCCTAGGTGCTGGTGATATCTTGTTCAGGTAGCCCCAAGCCAGCATCCAGCTGCTATGTGCTTTCACTGTGGATAGATGCTCCAGGGGTGATTCTCTCTGCCTTATAAACCCCTTCCCTCATGCACTGCCAGGTGGTTTGCAGGAACCTCAGATGACAAGGCCTGCCTGTGTCCTCTGTTTTGGGTCCCTTCCATCATTTGCTGGGTTAAGCCAGGATTCCTCTGGCCAGCAAAACAGGGGAAGCCCTGAGAATGCATAACACAAAATCTTATCTCAAGGGGAAATAAACAGAGGCTTGTGTGTAGAGGCTTGTTGAACTGCACATTCCTGTAATAGTTTCCCAACGGTGTATACGGATGGGACAGTCACAGGCTTTGCTATGTGTTCCCAACAGGCTGGAAGCTTTATTTCCTGGGCAGGCTGGGGCTGGAGCACTGCCAGCCTCCCCAGGGACTGCTTTGGCCCTGTAGATGCCTGTGCCTCCTCAGTGGGCTGTGGACTGGCGGAAGCTGGTGCAAAGCTGCCTGTCCGATTAAATTTGTTGTTCTGCAAAAGGATTTAGCTTTGTTTGCTGGTTATTACCGAGGAAAAAATCCTAAGCTGCTGCTTTAACCTGTGTTAAAACCTTTCAGGGGGTGAAAGAACCTGGCTTCTTTCCCTCAAAGTTGTAAACAAGGAGGAGAAAGCTAAGAGAAGGCACAGAAAACAAGCCATAAATAAATAAACAAATAAAGTTTAAAATACTATCTTGATGACAATCAAAAACAATTCTAGATTTCCTGTGCGAGGGGGCTGCCACATCAGAAGCATAATTGAACTTATCTTCTGAAAATAAAAGCCTATGATGGGTCATCTGCCACCATCTCGAGCGCACTCCAGCTCCCACACATACCTGCTGTCTCCCAGGGATGTGCTCCAAGCCCATCCAGAAGGGTCTGCACAATATTAAGTCAAAGAGAGATGTCTGAGGTTCTCATATTTTGTCATTCAGTCCTGCACAAACAAACCAAAGGCAGCCAAATCAAACAAGTAACTTATTCCAAAACAAGATATCTGTACACAAGCTTTGCTCTGGTTTAATTGAGTTCATGGCTGACTACTACTAGTTAAAACAATAAAATGATAGCTGTAGGTATCTAATGCATTTTAGGTTGGCAAGCTACAAAAGATGACTGTGAATGTATAGCGTGAGTGCAACACTGTGCTAAAATACAACCATGTGTCCAAAGCCAGGAAGGGCCACGGGAAGCACCCTTACACTGCCACTGAAGTTTTAATTTCCCTTCTTCTAGCCCTGCAATGTAGACAATTGTTTTTAAAGGATTCCTGCCTCATTTCTGCAATTAACAAATTAGCGTTTCATGCTTTGCTTTATCCTTCCACTTAGTGGATAGACACAGATAATCTCTAGCACACAGGATTTAAACCATGCTCTGAGAACTGAATGACTGAAAGCCCTCTTGAGTTCAAGGCTTTCAGCAAGATATCGTATCAAGCTGCTTCAGGAACATCACAGCACTGCAGTAGCTATAATGGATCTTGTACATGAGAGGTTGCCTACTGAAAACTGTAGAGTCAAAAGACTTTGAATACCTTACAAAACTAGGACTTGGGTTTTCACAGTGTCCAGCATGCTGCTGCACTTTGTATTCAAAGCATCAAACCAATATGCAGTTGTGAAGGCTCAGTCCTTTTGCAAGCTGGCTGCGGTTCAACGATCCAGAGGTTCCAGCTGCAACACCAGCTGCAACACCAGCTACAAGGGCTTGCACCCCTGCCCTGCATTCATCTCTTTGTGGGGCTCGTCTGCAGACAGAACCAGAGAAGCAATTCTTATTAAAAATAACACTCAATTCTGGAACACTGTCTCAAACCACTGGGTGGAGGCATCCAGAAAACAAGAAGCAGCCATGTCACAATCACCTGCAGGAATTCTGGCACAGGGTAACCTGCCCCACAGAGCTGCATGGCTGTGTAAGGGTGCCAGCTCTGCGGGGCAGCAGCCCATGGCATGAGTCCCACAGTGACTCCAGTTCTACCTGCAGTCCCCTACCTCACTCAGTGCCCACCTTCTTTCCACAACACTTCAGGCAAGGGCTAATGCAGAAAACCATTTTGATGCTTTCACAGCCCTAGAGCAGTTCCCTCCTACTTGTGAAGCCAGGGAATGCCTGGAGGAAACTACAGTCTGTAGCCTTTGAAATGAAGTCTGCATCATAACCCATCTGATCTGCACAGACGTTGCCTGGGTAACTTTAGTCCCGGATTTCCTAATTTTTTTGAGCACTTGAGTCCATAGTTTTCATGCAGACTTTTTGTGTGTGAAATATGCCCTTATTTAAAGAAAGCTAGCGTACACAAAGAAAGAGAGGAGATAACTATCTGGGCTATGCCAAGGATCAGAACAAATGTTTTTTTCCTTGCTCTTTATACTAGATTATTTGGAGATAAAAGAATTTGGAACAATTGCCAGCCAGGGCTTGCCACTCTCAGAAGCTGCTCCTTGTTAACTGCAGAGTTGAACAAAATCCTTCCCCATGCAAAGAGATAGTTTGTATTGGGCGTGAGGTGACTGCTCTGAAGTTCAACCCTGTAAACAGGACCACTGCAAACACAGGAACTGGTGACTGTCTCATAGCAAGTGTGATGGGATTTGCTCCATAATGCTGCTTAGCAAATTCCTTTTCTCTTGTAAGCAGAAAGATACAACAGAGGTAACAGTTTTTCTTTAGTTATTACTATCTCTGGGGTGACACGGGAGATGCCATTACTGACCCCTACACAGGACCGTTTAGCTCCCTTCAGTACGGTTCAGTCCTAGGCATAATCTAGAGAAGCCTCAAGGCCATTCTGACAGCTGTCTTGATATGTGAAATATCTTTGTTCCTCTCATTTCCTCACTGAGACCATTTTAGCAGAGGATGGGACAGCAGCTCTGGAAGATTTGCTTTCCCTACATGCCCTGAAGTAGTTCATCACCAGCTCACTGTGTTGCTTTTAGTGCAGGTTTTCATGACTGGAGCAGCATAGGGGAAAACTCCTGGCACAGAAAGACCAGCTATTGTGAAGTACACTAAAATAACAGGCTTATATGGCATCTGGCTTCCTTTCTTTCACTGCATCAGACCCAAGCTTCTTGACCTTAGTTTTTATGATTAGAAAATCTGTATCTTCCCACTCAGAGTACTAGTCCTTTTTTAGTACTGCCTTTGTAGTTTACATACTCCTTCTCTGGCTTACTGTTTTCTTTGTCCTGTGCTGATTACCCATCTACAACTCCATGGGCCAGACTCATCTGTGGCCAACTGGCTAAATGAAGGCTCCCCCAGAACAGAAAATAATTGGGAAGCACACTGTATTGAAGCAAAGTGACAGCAGCCTACATTCAGGAAGATTATCTGCCATTAGTGGAAACTGTGCATATCCAGGCTAATCAAGCAGCAAACCAATCCTACCTGTTCTGAGCCATGCCCCATCCTGTAGAGTACCAACTGCAATTGTAGGGTGGCATAGCTGATAGTCCTTTCCCTCAGACAAATTCCTGCTGGGTGGCAGCCACAGTAACAAAGATCTATCACATGTGGGAGATTGTTCATACCTTTTCTACCTGAAACAACTAGCTCTTACTTCCCATGCAATACGCACCCTTCTCATTTCCTTAGAAGCTTTGACCGAGATTTCTATGCTGCTTATAGGTTTGATGTGACCTGGCCTCTACCTGGATTTTCTTATTGTATCTATGCTGACAGTCTGCAAGATACTGAAAGGCAAGCTTGATATGTACCTTTCCTCTAATGACCTCTCCATAAACATTTCAGTGTTAGTGACAGTAATAATCATAAAGATAATAATGATAATAGCAGGAATAATGATTGCTACAAGGTATGTGATAGAATTACTCTTGATATCACCCTTCTATTTGAAGAAAATGTAGTAATATCCCTTCTGGAGAAACCAGAAGCACTCTCCTTTTGCAGGATGAAAGGAGATGAGGAATGTTGGTTGGCACTGCGTCCCAGTCCTCTTGGGCCTTTAATGGGTTTCCTGCTCCCACAGGTTCAAAGAGCAATTACAGTCTCCAGCGAAAGTACAGCAAATGGAAAACAGATTCTTTGGCTCTCACTAAAATGCCAAGAGAATAAGTAACCAAAGATGAAGGACCTGAAGCCACTTCATTGCAGTAGCTTATTGAGCTGAAGGGAAATCTCCCTCCCTTTACCTGTGTGGCCAGAGAAAGTCCCTAACACAAAAGGTGGGTGATGGCAAGCTGATGAGAGAACCGTGTTCACACCCATCTCCTTTGAGATACTCAGAGTGGAGAGGAGGGATGGTCTTCAGCACTCTGGGACTGCACAGCAAGATGCCCAGTGGGTCCAGTTCCTTCACCTCTGTGTTGTCTTGTGCCTTTGAATTGGCCATCAGAGTGGAACGATTGCAGGCACTAAGGGAAGCAAGGGCAGGGCAGTTTCCTTCTTAACAGCAAATCATTATAAGGGTCTGTGGAGGTACATATCCAGAACAGAGCAGCAGAATGAACAGATGGGGGCTGAGGAATCAGCCTTGGGTATCTCCAGCCTGAGAGCGGTGATGCTTCCTAATGCACCAGGAGGTGACATCCCCATGCTCTTTGCAGAGAAGGAAAATTGTGAAGAGAAGGAAAAAAATAAGGGCCCAGGTCACTCAGACATGGGATAATCCTCTCAGAGAGCTGCTGAATGTATGTACAACAGAGAGTTAATGCTCAGGAATTTCATCAGGAGGGACCACATGCACAAGCACTGTGAGCTGCATACTAATCTCCTGTGAAGACCTGCATGGGCCACACAAGATGGCCTCCAACAGGGCAACACCGCCCAAGCAGTTCCACAGGGGTCTGTGCAATCAAGCACTAAAGATTAAAAATGAAATCCACAGGAAAAGCAGGACTGGATTTAGGACCAGAATAGCACGTGCAGTTGTTTTGGTTTGGTTTGGTTTTCTTTCCCAGATCTGGGCTTTGATATAATATTTTTCTTTTTTTAAATGGAGGAATTAATTAATTAATGGAAGACACTGAAAATACATTGTCTGTATAAAAGACAACCTTGCACTATTGTCATCGCCTACACCTGGTGCTGGGAAATGCTTTCATGTGATCAGCAACACCTGCAGTAAGAACACATCACAGCACTGGCATGTAGCAAGTGAGGTTTCTCTTCCATCTCTGAAAAGAGTTGTTACTTGACCAGCACGTTTCTGATTTGGTATTCAGGAAGCTGTGTCATACATGGGAAACTAAATAAGCCTGTCTGAAGCAGAAAGCCCTTTGGGTTGCTTTGCATTGTGTTTCATTTCCACCTCAGATTACTCGAGATTAAATCCTATCACCGACAGCAGAGAGAAATAACTAATAAAGCAGTACATCAGCAATAATACCAACTTTGTGCTCAAACAAGGATACTCAGTGTCCAGCGACTGTACAAGTAGGTCACCTGGCTAGCTTAGCAACCAGAGAAACTTCTCCCTTAGAACTTACGTCTGGCACCATTCAGTTGTACAGCACAAAGATGGGATGCAGATCAACACTGCAGCTTCTCAGGTGTAAAGGGGAAACTGTATACTCATAATTACACAACTGTGATGTAATAATTGCTAAGGATTTCCTTGGCAATCTTGTATTACAAATTGATGCTTCCTCCGGTTTTCCCTACTGACTATAGAGGGAGAAGGCATCCTTTCTCTCTTTACCATATGGATGTGTAATTCCCCTTAAGCTAACAGGAAGCAAAAAGAAATTGGACCCTAATGAGAAAGAGTGCAAAGACGTGAATGAATAGAAGAATTCTTCTTAAAAGCTCTGATCTGGACCTATGGGGTGGTTTTCATTTCTGACCTCCTGCTGAGAGGTGTGGACTACAGGCATAGAGTTTGGATACGAAAACTCTGAGTCCAGAGCCATGCACATTTAGACAGAAAACATTTTTCATTTGGCCTTGTCTTTTCCACCCATTAAGCATTTGCAGCCGATGCAAAAAAATAAAGACATTGATTTAATTTGTTCACCCTTTGAAATTCTTCCAATCTACCTGGGATGGTGGGGAGAAGGCTGTTGTAATTAAATGTTTTGAAGGAATGCCAAATATTTTTCTCATAATAGAGGATCTTTTGAGTTGACGGGTTTGGACAACACAAGGTGAAAGTGATTTTTCCCTGCTGCAGTTTGATTGGGTTTCTATGCAAGTTATCAATATCAGCTTCTCCATTTTTCCACACCAAGTTTCATCCCCTCTCCTTAAGCTACATAATTAACCTGAATTTCAGTTTCTGTTGGTAAGGAAAGGAACAAAGGTAGAATAAGATGGGAAAAAAAGCAGCTCTGGAGCTTCCGTTACAAGACACAGCCACCTTGTCCTCCAAGAGTGCATAATTTTAGTTTGAACACTGTCTTTATCAATCCCATACTGTCATGTAGCATTTATTTTCTGATGAATCAATATGAATACATTCACGAAAGTTCCTCCAGTGCTACTTTAGCAGCAGTAATGATCTACTGCCTTCAGGACTCTTCACTGCCAAGGCTAGAACAAGGAACTTCTAGATGAGTAGAAAATAAGCTAGACTACCACTCCAAAAGGGTAATAACAAGCAACACTTTAGCACCTGCTCACAGCCAAAAACTAATGGTGTACTCCAGTGACTGACTCTGTGGCCCATACAGTTCAGTCTTCATAACTAACAAAGATAACACAAAAATGCACCCTCAACATATCTCTGGAAGGTGCAATCTTATGACAGCTGACTGACACATATATATAACATTCAGCTGAGAAGGAACTCGTGCAACTATGTTCTGCACCAACAGAAATTTCACAAAGACCAAAGATCTGCACATGAGGTAGAATAACACACTACATCCCTGCAAGCTGGGAGCCAACTGGCTAACAGCCCTGAAAAGGATCAGGAAGTTACAGTGGATGCCAGCCTGAATGAACTGACAGGTCAGAGGTCTGGAGCACGTCATAAGCAAGGATGTGTAGAGAGATCATGGCTTGTTTAGGCAAGTAAAAGGAAGACTAATAGCCTTCAGCTACTTTAAGGGTAATTACAGACAGATCCATATTCTTCTCAGTACTATCAAATGACATAGCAGGGAATAACAGCCACCAGCTGCCACCTGAGACATTACAAAAAAGATTTTCTTTAAGGGCAGTGCAGCACTGGAACATACTGGTCATGGATTATTCCATTTAGGAGGCATTCAAGACAACTGTTCAAAAGTTAGAGCTGTGGTAACTGTACTTCAGCAAACAGGTGTCTGGACTAGATGACTTCTACAGCTGCTTCAACCAAGATGTTTATTCTGAATTTTTTTACAGCCAGTAGATTTGTCAAGGATTTATCAGAATACACTGCCCAGTTAGAGGCGTGTCCTAGCAAAGTCTATTATCCTTGCATGCCTAGCAGCCATTTTTCCTCTAAAATATGATGAGTAGCATTAGAGTTATGTTTCCTCATGCTCGCCACTGTGAGTCCCACATCTTTTTTTCTGTCCAGAAGGTTGTCCGTTGCTCATGTTTAGGTAAAACTTGAGGATGAAATGTGGGGTTATTGGAAATAATACTGGCATCAGTCACATAGTCAACATTTCTCTAACTGTTCTGGGTCAAAGGTAACCTCACTAGGCAGTAAGGCAAGATTTTAACAGCTTACACTTAACAAGTCAGGTCTTGTGGGCAAGCTAAGATGTATTCCTTACGAACAGAGGTACCTTTTGGATTTTAACCTTGATTCTGAGAATATATAAAGACATTTCCAGAGGTATCCAGCCAGGTAGAATGGAGAGGTGCTGCTCCCAAAGATCCCAAATGCCAGTTGACTTCAAATAGTTTACCATCTAAAATGTCTCCAGAGACCTTTGCCTACCTTCCGTATCTATAAGACAAAGTTCATTTATTCAGGTGTCAGGAACAGGAGAATCACTCCTTCATTCTGGCATCTAAAATGCTAAAGCTATGATTTTCTCTTTTTCCCAGTCTATTTGTCATAGAGTATCCTGTGAGAATCCCAGCTATGTACACAGAACAATGACACCAACTATCTCTAAATCTGGGAAGAGCCAAATCACAGCCCACATTTCAGTCAATGACCTCTTAGCTGAGTGGTACCAAAGAAAAACCCAAACCCGAAGTGTTACATCTACACAAAGAATGCGATGGTTTTACTCCGCTGTTCATGACTAATGAGTCACAAGGATTCAGTGAACCAGCAGATCATTTGTAATAATATTTGTGAAACAGAAGAGGGATCGTTCTTGTGGTTAAGGCTGGACTGACATGCAGGATGTCTGGGTGCAGTTCCTAGTCTAGCACAGATTTTCCTTTGTAAGCACTGGCAGGCTGCTAAGACTGTCATCTTCAGTTCCTTGCCTATAAAATTTTTCCTTTCTTTGAGTTTTTTACTCTGATCTCTTTTAGTTCTGATGTATCTCTGTAGTTTCTGACATCCAGGTATGTAGAGAATATAATACAAGTTGTGCAATGAGCTGCAAGTAGCCCAAAACAGCCCATCAGCTAAATGTATTCACTTCAGTCACCTAACAAACATATTTGAAGAAACTAGCCTGGACAAGTGAATGGTTAGCAAACAGGCTACATTCAGAAGTAATTGTTTATAATGAATTTTGTTAAATGCCCGGTGCTGCTCCTACTGTTCAATCCAATACCAGCACAGCCATCTCTGCTACCATTTAATGCCAACCCAGCTTAAGGGATGGCACACATTTTCACTGATATTTGTATTACCTTGCAACAGCAGATGGGAAGGGGAAGGGGAAGGGGAAGGGGAAGGGGAAGGGGAAGGGGAAGGGGAAGGGGAAGGGGAAGGGGAAGGGGAAGGGGAAGGGGAAGGGGAAGGGGAAGGGGAAGGGGAAGGGGAAGGGGAAGGGGAAGGGGAAGGGGGAGGGGGAGGGGGAGGGGGAGGGGAAGGGGGAGGGGAAGGGAAGGGAAGGGAAGGGAAGGGAAGGGAAGGGAAGGGAAGGGAAGGGAAGGGAAGGGAAGGGAAGGGAAGGGAAGGGAAGGGAAGGGAAGGGAAGGGAAGGGAAGGGAAGGGAAGGGAAGGGAAGGGAAGGGAAGGGAAGGGAAGGGAAGGGAAGGGAAGGGAAGGGAAGGGAAGGGAAGGGAAGGGAAGGGAAGGGAAAACAATACAATTTTTTCAGACCACAAAATGTGAGACAGGAATTTTATGTCTGACATACTAAAATACTGCAACATTCAAAAGCCTATCAGTAATGTCTCCCAGGACCGATAACTCCAACTTTCAACACAAAATAGTTTTAAAATTGAGCTTACTACTGATTAGGTCGCTTTCTAGCCTGCCATTTTCAGAGCGTGATTAAAATGTCAAGATACAAATACAAATATGGACACAATTATCTCTATCTTGCTGCTGAATTTCAGAAGAACCGCCTTGGCACCAATAGGTCTAGATTGCAAGAAATAAAATCTAGTATAACCAGGTTACATTTTAATCACTTGACTCTTTGGACCCTTGACTGGAAACACGTGGATCCCAGAGTATTAAAACTAAAAACAAATTCTTCTACCATCAGAGTTTTATATCCTTGCAAACATGTGCTAAAAAAGTTAATACACAAGAGGGATTTAGTTCATAAAAAATGCCAGACTCATGAACACACTAGAATTAGAATGTGGATATCAATGGAAGGGGGCATCTCTGAGAGAAAAGGTAGAAGACTGACAGTAAGGGTTTCTAGATTCCTATCAGGATTGCAATAATAAGGGGAAAATCCATGATACAGAGCATATAAGTTTTCACACTAAGCAAGCAAAGTAAGGTCCACTAAGTCCAGCAGTCCAGTCAGATGTACCAACTTTTTTCCCTCATTGGGAAGACAATCATTGTACAAGCTGCAGATCCTTCATTCTCAATTGGGTGAAACTGTGGGTTGGAGTTCACGGGATACTGTGCTCATTCTGGAAAACAGAAAGAGCTAGAAAGGTCTTGAACTGTAGAAAAAGACCACCAAAGAACCCAATGGAGCTTTGCCCTCCACAGAAGATAATAATGACTGAATGGAAAATAGCTGCATATGCATTAGCTCTGCCTGCAACGCTGAAAACAATTCTGTGGTGTACACTTGTCATAATACTGGTCATTGTGCCCAGCAAATTGCAGCTCTTCATTATATTCAACTTTGAATGCAGTATTACTACCAAGTTCAAGAGTCTGCTTTTCATGTAGTTCTGTGTCTAGTTACAAAAACAAATCCTGAGAGACAAAGGATCAAGCCCTCAGGGAATTTTTCAGACTTAGTGGTGGGAGGTGATGGATTCAATGAGTTAAAACTTGATGTGCACTCTGAAGTCTGATGAAAACTAGAGATAAGCCTTGACCATTTGCCAGATTTTACCAGTATCTGTGAGGTCCCCTCTGCTGGCTGTTCAACATTCTAGGAGTTGATGAGGACTTTTTTTCCCCAAAGTCATTAGCACGGTAAATATACCTTAAAAGTACCCATCTGCCCCTTGTCTTGGTTTAATTCTACTCAGAAATAAAGCAGATTCTCGTTGCAAAAAACATCTGAAGAGAAGTTATGGTTGCATAGCCATCCTTCATGACTTCAGGCTGACAGCAAAACGGTACAGCTCACTTTCTAAGGCTGTAACAAACACCAGCTGAATCTCCAGCCTAGGAACATGGAAGAACTACAAATGGGCTAATGATGGGCTGGTCTGAGAGCTCAGCCTCCCCTCCATCATATGGTAAATCTAGTGACTTACCAAAACAGTACATTGACAAAGAAAGGGAAGGTAACAAAACCAAACAGAATAGCACAAGGGGTTAATTACCCCTATCCTACAGCACAACCATCATTTCAAGCCTTTTTGGTGAAACAGATGCTAGAGCTGCTTTGCTGTTATCTGTTTGCAGGCTCTGTTTCCTGGTGTCTGAGGCTGTCAAAGCTGAGTATCGAGGGCCATTTCAGCCAACCACATACTGTGTTCCAGGACACTTCAGCCAGTCACTCCTAGCCATTTCCCATCCCTACAGTTACTGCAGCTGGCCACCAGCCTTGACTTTGAAGGCTATTTCTACTCTTCAGTATCACCAATGCTTCAACAATGTAGACAGCTTACAGGCATATATATAATCTATTCTGCTCACAGAAATGTGTTTTTAAACAAGCTATTCCGGTACATTTCCTAGACTGGAATGTACACCATTGCTTACTGCACTTACACATTTCTGTGCTTGCACCAGCTTTTGGAGACCACTTATCAAGGATGGCTTCAAACATAACACTTTCCTCCCTTCCTTTCTAGGCTGACCATTTTTGCTCCCCAGCTGATTTTTAGTCTTATTCTTCAGGTATCAGAACATTATCAGAAGATAACCAAGTACAAAGGACCAAGATGGGGATCAACCTCACCCAGCTAGTGATTAGCAATCTGAAATGAGACTGTCAGAGCAGCATCGTTTTGACTTGGGCCCTGAGGCAGACAGTGTGGCAGTCTGGTAGTGGTAGACACTCATCCTGCCTCAGATGTAAATATGCACCAGGCTTCTTTTTACCACTTTTTGGGAAGCATCAACAGCTCTTGGCAAGAAACAGGAAAGAGATTACTAAGAGGCTGCTGGCATGCTCCTTGAGTTGATGTCATCTTACAGCCTGACTGGTGCTGGGTGCACACACAGTCATGCATACACACAGCTACCAATCACCAAACTTTTGTTATGGCTGAAAAAATTACATTAGTTATTGTTGGCTGGAGAGTTCTCCCTCCCTCTCACCCTTATTACAGCTGCTTTCTGTCTCCTGCTGGCAAGGCAGTCTCCCCTTTTGGAGTACCTGACATCCAAACTCCAGGATAAATCTGTCAAGGGGCACCAAGAGCTGGACTGCTCCTTAAAGGGAGGTGAGCCAAGAGCCATGATGGAGCCTTGCCAGCCAGGTCTCAGTCCCAGAGTGCCAGAGAAAGGTGAGCAGGACAGACTCTGAGGTGGTGGCCAGGTCCAACCAAGAGTTCAGATCAAAAGGCAGTATCATTGTGATGAGACAAATCAGAAGTCAAGACAGGAAGTCAATTTGTAGGTCAGGGGTAGGATCAGGTCCAGTGATCACCAGGCAGGTCCACAGTGACAAAGCAGGGAGAAAAATAAGCCAGTCTATAGGTTGAGGTCCAGATCAAGCAGCTCCATAGCCAGACAGAGAGCATGGCTGTGCTTATACTGGAGATCAGCACTCCACCATTATAGCATATGCAAGGAGAGAAGGCCCAGGGCTGAGCTTAAATAGAGCTCCTGGGCCCCATGGGTGTGGGCCCTGGGTGAGGCTCATCAGGGTCATTAGTGCACTGTATTTGTCAGGGCCCTGACAAATTTAGAGGCTCCATGAAGTCTGGGATTGTTTTGTATTTACACACTGCCTCCCGGTCATTAACTCTTTACCTGCATAGGAACTGACACCTCTCCTTCGCCATTCTTCTTATTGTACCTCCCGCCCTACCTGCACTGAAACATTTTTTCCTCTCGAAATCCAGATGTGGAAATCACATTGGCTTTTCCTTCCACCATTTTTCTGTCTTCCTCTGTCACTTAGATTAGATTTGCCAGTGATTGGGAATAAGTTGCTGATTTTTCCTAGCGTGGTCTCAAAAGCGATACACATGAATTAATATCAAGCTACAGTTATATACTTTACCATACTGCATTTTCTTTTCTGTGTCCCATGGAGGACATATCAGCTAATAAACTGAGAAGCACAGACAGAGAACTCAAGGTTGCTTTGGAAATGCCAGGATCAGGGTGGATTGTACAACTTTATGTATCTACACATCAGTCCTTGATTATTTGATCACATACTGTGGTTTGTATTGTTGTGTTTGCTGTTGTTGTTTCATTTAGTTTTGTCTTATAGTTTTCCCCACAAGACTTCTGCCTTATTTAATACCTATCCCTTACTAAGTTAGCTGTTATCTCCTCAAATATTTTGTCCGCTATTCTCACGCTACTCAAGTGCTATCCTGTAGGGAGAATTACTCTTCTACCCTTGAGCATTTCAGTAGCTTGCATCACCAAAGTTTCACAAATGATAATCAATGCCTACTCAAAACATCTTTTCCAGATAAGGGGAGAATTTCAGCCTCATTTTCTAGACAGAAAATTGAGCTTGTAAGAGATTAAGTTCAAAAGTATGTACTACATTTGAGTGTCTTATGTGAGATACCTTAGACCCTATTTCATTCTGTCTGTGTAGCAGTATTTGATGTTTTATATAATCATACAGAAGTTTTCCACTGACTTCAGCTGCAACCATGACTGCCTGGCACTTGAGTTAGTAAAGATAAGGGCTGCTAGATCACAGTCCGACTTCCTGGATTTTATAGGTCTTTATATACATTTCACTCAGCTCTATAATTAGTGCAATAATTCAGGATCAACTTAAGTGAAAGGCAAGTAGTCCAGGGAAGCAGCTAGTCTCAGTTAAAAGACCTCATGAGATAAAGAGCTGATGCTGTGCTAGGGCTCATTTTTCTGTGGCAATTAATTCCCCTCACTGTTAAAGCTTAAGGTGGAATTCCACATCTGAATCTGCCTGGTTTAAACTCACAGAGACTCTTGTTTCACTTTTCCCACTGCATTAAAGATTCTTTATATACCCGGTATTTACTCCTCAATAAGGTATTTGTAACCTGTATCCAAGTCACTTGCCAAAAGTTCAGTAGGCATCTCTTTGACAGATATGTTCTTCATCTCTTTGATAGTTTCAATTGCTCTTTTCCAGTCCATCTCAAATTTTTAAGTATTTCTTTTCTTTTACATATATATGTGTATAAACAGCAGACCAAGATGTCATTTTCAGGGTTTAACTGTAGCAGGATATAAAAGTTGCAAATCAGTTTCCAGTGTTTCAAACTGAGAAGGCCGAGAACTTTAAAATTACTGCCTATAGAGAAGTGTGATTTAAGTGATTTTCTCAGTATTTCACATGGATCTTTAGGCACAGTCAGGGACAGAATCCAATTCACTAAGATGCCCTTCAGCTGCCTTAATCCTCAAAGTGCCCTTTTTTCTCCTACTATTCCCTGACTCATAATTTATGCATTTTCTGACTTTTGGAAGAAATGAAGCAGGGGTCCTGCAAACAACCTCCTCCTTAAGTCCAGATTTAGCCTCAGAACAGGTTCACCTGATGGACCCTTCTGTAGGAGATCTGTGGAAAAAATAACCCATGGTCATATAATTAAAGACTGATTCATAATGTCTGTGTACAAGTAAAGAAAATTAAGGCTGCATTTCCTAACTTTTGGGTGCTTAACTTTTTGACCTTAGTAAGGATCTTTTCACATGACATATTGGGCATGACAATTCTTGGGTTTACCACAAAGTAAACTGAATTATAAAAACACATATTCTTTCTGGCAGGCATAAATTGGCACTTGCATGACTTACCAAGACTGGCACTTTGACCTGCACTGCATGAAGAGAAGGCATATGTTTGTATTCATTTCCTGTGGTCATACAAACAGCTTTGCAAATATTAGGAGAGAATTTTTTTCTGAAGGGAAAAGGCCACAGTGGAGACAGAATTACCTCCCCTGTTCCATCCAGTTCATTTGTATCTTCCTTCTGGGTCTGTTCTTCTCCTTAGCCATGTCCCATTCTCCTCACACAGCTGGCTTTAATGTATGCCCCTTAGTTTTTCCTTCCTTGTCACAAACATCTTGCCTATACAGTTATCATATTTACCACCAATTTTGGTCTGGTGAGTTTCATAGTTTCATAGTTTCATAGTTTCGTGCGGGTTGGAAGGGACCTTAGAGATCATCGAGTCCAGCCCCCGGGATTCGAGCCTCTGTGTAGCAGAGCGGCACTTCTACCACTTGCACCACAGGGGGGATTCGAACTCCAGGCCCCAGTGTTGCAAGGCGGCGTCTTTAACCACTGCGCCACCGGGGCACACGTTTATCCCTATCTGGTTGTCCATACTATCTCCCCTTCTTGCAAATATTCTGCCTTCAACCTGATTTTCTCTACTGGACTCCTTCCCCGTTTGCTGGGCTCATTCAGAGCATACTCTCTTCAACTGGTCAGTTATCTATCTGCACTTTGATGCAGATTTGTTCCACTGTTCCCCATAGATTTGGCTCTTGGCTCCCATCTAACCCACCCAAACTTAGCACAGAATTAGAGAATGGCTTAAATGACTTTAAAGGCCATCGAGCTCCAACCCCCTGCCATGGGCTGAGCTGCAACCCACCAGCTTGGCCTGCTCAGGGCCCCATCCAAAGTGGCCTTGAATGCCTCTAGGGATGGGGCACCATCTTTCTTGTGCTCAGGGCCCCAGGCTTGGATGCAGCACTCCAGATGGGACCTCAGAGGGCAGAGTCAAGGAGGGCAATCCCCACCTTCTCCCTGCTGGCCACCCCTCTTTTGATGCAGCCCAGGCCCTGTCAGCTTTATGGGCGCCAAGAGCACACTGCTAGCACACATCCAGCTTTTCATCCAACAGGACCCTCAGGTCCTTCTCAGCAGTGCTGCTCTCAATGAGTTCTTCTTCCAGTCTATACTCATATCTGGAAATGTCCCAACCTAAGTTGAACCTCATTAGGTTTCACGGGTCCAGGTTTCAAGTTTGTCAAGGTTCCTTTGGATGGCATCCTGGGTCCTTTCTCATCCATGCTGGTTTCCTGTCTCCTCTGCTTGATTTCTTTTGCTGGATGGTGGAGAGCTATTATTCTCACAGAAAGTTGCCGGAAGAACCCCAGGCACCTGTACAGGCTGGGAGGAGTGGTCCTTGAGAGCAGCTCAGCAGAGAAAGACCTGGGGGTCCTGATGGACGAAAAACTCAACATGAGCCAGCAGTGCGCTCTGGCAGCCTGGAAAGCAAATGGGATCCTGGGCACCATCAGGAGAGGGGTGGTCAGCAGGGATAGGGAGGTGATTGTCCCTCTCTACTCTGCTCTTGTGAGGCCCCATCTGGAGTACTGTGTCCAGGTGTGGAGCCCTCAGTACAAAAAAGACATGGAGATTTTGGAAAGGGTCCAGAGGAGGGCCACGAAAATTATCAGGGGGCTGGAGCACCTCCCCTATGAGGACAGGCTGAGGGAGTTGGGTTTGTTCAGCCTAGAGAAGGGAAGGTTGAGGGGTGACCTCATTGCAGCCTTTCAATACCTGAAGGGAACTTACTCCCAGGAGGGGAGTAAACTCTTCAAAAGGGCTGACAATAGCAGGACACGGGGAAATGGTTTTAAGTTAAAAGAGGGAAGATTTAGGTTGGATGTTAGGGGGAAGTTCTTCACTAGGAGAGTGGTTAGGTCCTGGAACAGGCTGCCCAGGGAGGTTGTGGATGCCCCGTCCTTGGAGGTGTTCAAGGCCAGGTTGGACAGGGCTCTGGGCAACCTGATTTAGTAAAGGTGTATGTTTGGTGGCCCTGCTAGGCAGGGGGGCTGGAGCTACATGATCCTTGAGGTCCCTTCCAACCCGGGTCATTCTGTGATTCTGTGATTCTGTTCCATTCCTATATCCCTAAGGACAGTATCCCAGGGGATCCCATCCAATACTTCCTTAAATAGTCAGCTTTAAGTTCAGAAGTTCACTCTTCTGAAGTTCAGATTCCTGACTCTGCCCTTTGCCAAGCCCATGTTCCTCAAGATCAGGAACATAACCAGGACACGGTCGCTACAGCTTGGACTGCCTCCAATATTAACCTCTTTGATGATCTGAACTGCATTAGTGAGCATCAGGTCTAGCAACACTTCACTTCTGGTTGGTTTGTCTAATATCTGGACTAGGAAGTTGACCTCAGTTCACTCCAGCAGTCTCCTGGGTTGCCTGCAGCTTCCCATGTTGCTTTCCCAGCAGACATCAGAGTGGTTGAATTCTCCCACCAGGATGATAGCCTGTGTTCTAACACCTGCTGTAGAAGATCAGAGAAAGCCTCATCAGCAGCTTCCCCCAGTCAGGTGACTGTGGTAGATCCCAACCACCAGATGTTATTTATTGGTTATAAATTAATTAATTTTAATCCACAAGCTCTTGTTCTGATCATGGTTGGTTTTTAGAAGCAGCTCTTTGCAATCTGTGCACTTCTTAACATGGAGGACAACTCTTGCCTTGTCTATTCTAACAGAGTGCACATAGGTGCTTTCATGACCTTGGGATAGATATCCCCTTCTTTGCTTTGGCTCCCCTTTAGATACTGACATTCCTCTGATGATGCTGCCATGTTACAGGCCAGCATGATGGGTCACAGAGACCTGATAGCAAGTGTGCATGAAAGCTGCGCATAGAATATGTTGTCAAACATATGTACTATTCAAAGCATATATATTCATACTGCTCAGTTGGCTGGAAACAAAGAACAGTCTGTCAGTACATCCATGCAATTCCCAACAGAAACACTTGTGATCTAAAATAACAGCAACAATAATAGAATATGATGATAATAATATTATGCCTGAACATTAAATACTATACGTTTATGCAAGCTCATCTTTGTTTTCAAACATATGATTTAGACAAACTAATATATGTTAGCTTAATATAAAGCTGGGCTGAGTGATAGGAAACACATGTTATTTGATACTTGTGGTTGCACAATGACACACACACAAAAAAGAGTCCTGACATTCTATAGGCCTCTGGACAATTCTGCTATTGATGTGATGTGAGTCACCACAAATAGGCCATCCTATGTCTCTGAATCACTTCCTGCTCCAGGGGTTCCTCTGCTTCTTCCAGAGATTGTGTGCTGGGGAGGAATTCACTGGGCTAAATCCATGGAGACCTGTTCTAAATGCTTTCCCTTTCCCATCCTTCTCTGTGCAGCTGAATGACTCAGAGAGGGGGTGACACCTTGAACTGATGTCACCATTCCCTTGATGGGATGGGAGAACCCTATGGGGAGTCCAGAAGGAAATTTAATTTGTATGATTTATTTTAAGGAGATCCTTTTTCCTTTGTTTTTCTTTATATTCTGCTGTTTTGAGGTTTATAAGGGGTGGGGAGGAAGGTGTTTCAAAATTAGAACCTGTCTAATTAGAACCTGTCCTTTATAAAATAAGGAATGCTTCCCCTATTTGCAGTACCATTGCAATGCTTTGCCTCTCTGTCTCAAAAAGGTGTTAAGGCCTGTACCACAGAAAGAGGAGTTACAGGTGTAAGTACCTCTGAATCCTGATTAACTTTACAATTACTAGTGCTTCCCACCACCTACACTGAGGTTCTTGGAACAGTTGCAGACACTTTCCTCACATAAGCCCATGCAGTTGAATTGAAAGTTCAGTTTTCCATATGCACCTTGAGGAGCATATCTTGCATAGAAAGCCAGACATGTGTCAGCAGCTCAATAGTTAATATTCAGTCTGTTTCTGAGGTACCCTGTGGAGTTGTAGGTACCTGTCCTAACCCCAAATCAGCACAAAACCACCCACAGTTACTGATGAGCACCTCTAAATTTCTTGTGGTATAATCTAGGCTGCAGGTGCCTCACCTAGCTCTGGTCATCCTGTGCTTGAGACCTTCCCGAGCAAAATAACTGACCTTGTGTTCTTCATTTCTCTGTCCCTAATGGAAATTAGAGAAGCCACTTCAGGTTTTTAGAGACCAAATGTCTATTTGTAAAGGTATTCTCATGAATTCAAGCTTGTCGCTCCAGATCTCACTCCTACTTGCAACTGTTCTTTTTCCTTATTGCATAGATCATCATCTTGGCTTTCGTGTAGGAGCAGATGCTTCTACAACCTCGCACCTTAGTTCTTAAAGGTTTCTTTTACCTCATCTGATTCTCTGTAGATGTGCCAGGCTTTTGCGTCATCGATTTCTAACACTTCAGGTATTCTCACTTCTTCAGATTTTTGCTGAAGGAAATCTTAATAGCCGTCAAGCCACTCATCTTCTGTGCAGTCCTGTAATTTAAGGATGCTAAAAGCAGGTCACAGTTAACCTCCTTACTCCTTTCCAGTGGGTGGTTACTTATTTAGATTTCTACCAACCTGTTGTACTGAGTGTAAATTTGGACCAGCAGTAAAATGTCTCATACCGTGCTTCACCACTGGCTGCCTAAATTCATACACACTAAACTGTAGAGCATTTTTAGCTATTATGTGTTCCAGGTTGCTAGATCTAGAGAAAATGGATGCAGTCCCCTTTGGGACTGTTTAGTAAGGCTACCTCCGAAATAAATACTCATTTCTCTGACATAATGTAATTTATGCCAGACTTCACCAGCCAACCAACTATTCCCATTCCATGGGAGTTTTTTACTTGACTGGCCTGTACTTTGAGTGTATGTGACAAGCCTTAACAGGTTCCTTTTCCCATGGAAGATATCCTCAAACTCTTTTTCACTTGTTTTGATCTTCTGCTTCTTTGGTGAGTTACCTCTATATTATGAGATGAAGGGAGTGGCGTGTGTTTATACATGGATAATTTTTTCCCCTGCTGTGATTATAAATTGTGCTTCTTCCAATTTGCTGATCGCCCATGAATTTAGTCACAACTCTAATTGGAATTAGCTCACCACACTGCGTCCCCAGCTTCACCTATTTACAGCCAATTGTCCATGGCTTTGCTCTCCTTGCTAACATCCCAACTCCTAGCAGCATATCAGCTTGTGCCAAAGTCCACTTCCAAGGCACAGATACTCAATTTGATTTTGAGATGATATAGTGCTTTAATCTTCCTGCAGCGCTGCTCACCGGTCTCATAATGAGTCATCTGAGGACATGGTGCTATTGTCCTCTTTGTCCAAGCTGAGGAAACTCTTGGAAAGTGATAGGAATTACTGTGGTTCTCGAAGGCTTTTCCAAATACCAGCTATTGTCCTTGTGTTGTTGTAGATCTGTGTGCCTCTTTTATGAGGACAGCAGCTCCGTGCCCAGTGTACCATTCTGCTTCCAGTTTCTTTTCTGGTAAAAGCCTACGTCCTCTGCAGTGTGATAGCAGTGTCCATCTTCTGTAGGTTTCAGTCTCAATTAGGCAATTTCCTATGGCTGGTGAATTCAAGATGCATTGCCAAAGAATAATTCTGGCTGTTCCAGTCGATTTTCACAGCTTTATCTGAGGTCCCAGCCACATATGCACTCTAACTGAAGTCTCAGTTCCTCATAATCAAGGAGATTGGCTCTTCAACCCCTTGACAACCGCAAGATCTGTTGTATTTTTGCCTGCTTATTGTACTGTTTAATGACATACAGTTCACATGTTGTCTTTTTATGTGGGAGCCAGTATTCTTCAAATTGCTGTGATACAGTGTCCTGGTGAGCCTCAGATGTCAAGTCTAATTCAGAACTACTAGAAGCATCCAGGATTTCAGCACCAGCTATTGTCAAAAATAAAACTACCTCCAACTATCATAGAAGTGCTCCACTGAAAAGTCACTTAGTAATGTTTCCTAGTGTCACTGAGGGCTATATACAAACAGTGGATGCACACCACTGTAGACCACTGCTCAGCAGCTCAGAGTGAACCAGGCTCCTCCTTTTCCTTGCCTCATGGTACCAGCTAGCAGAAAACAGTAGAGTACAGATACATGTGTTAACTTTCCTCAAGTTACCCTCCATGCTCCCAGAGAGCTTCAGGTCCAGTAAGGTGAGGATTTCAGTACCTCTAGTGTTCCAGTCAGAGCATTTTATTAGATTTTTATTCTTTTTTCTTTTTTTCTCCCACCTCTGGATACCAGGGTGCTGCTCACAGTCAGTTACACTGAAATCTAGGGTTCATCTAACCGAATGCAGACATGTCCTATAGATGTATTTTATGCAGGCATGTATGTTTGCGCTAGTCACCAGTACTGCCTTTGCCATCAGTAGGAAGACAACCAAGCACTGCTGGGAAGCAGCTATTCTCAGCCTGATATGCATTAGTCAGACAGTTTAGACAAATAGTTTACTCTGCACTGTTGAGACCTCACTTGGAGTACTGGGTCCAGATGTGGAGTTCACAATACAGGAGAGACCTGTTAGAGTGTGTCCAGAGAAGGGTCATAGAAATGATCCAAGGGATGGAACACCTCTCCTATGATGACAGGCTGAGAGAACTGGGGCTGTTCAGCCTGGAGAAGAGAAGGTTTTGGGGAGACCTAAGAGTGACCTTTTGGTGTCTAAAGGGGAGCTGTAAGAAGGAAGGGAACAGACTTTATCAGGTTCTCTTATGACATGACAAGGGGAAATGGTTTCAAACTAAAGAAGGGGAGATTTAGGTTGGACATAAGGAAGAAATTTTTTACAGTAAGGATAGTGAGGCACTGGAACAGGCTGTCCAGAAAGGTGTTTGAAGACCCATCCATGGAGACATCCAAAGCTGGGCTGGATCAAGCTCTGAGCACCCTGCTCTAGCTGTAGGTATCCACATAATGACCATGAAATAGAACTTTTGCTTTGTAAGGTTTTCAAGCTTCAAAGAAAAGTAGGGTGGAGCAGGAGTGGTGCGTCAGGTGTAGGCCTTGGGAGGATGCAGCCGCTAGGTTCCAGATTGCCAAAGTTCAGCCTCAAACTGCTATTATGGACATAATTCTGGGTACATCAGGTATCTCTGACATTTTCCTGACACTCCTCACAGACAAAAAAATGGATACATTTCACTCAGGAAAATCAAAATTGGGCTTGTGAAGCACAGAAAGAGAGGGTCACTCCAGGCACAGCACGGAGACAGACAGTGGTATTACTGGTTGCTGGGAGCATGCAGCACGCACACACATGGCTGGGCTTGCTCCATGCAATACAAGAGCAATCACCACAAGAGCTGTCGCCTTTTGACCTTCTCCATGGATCTGGGCTGACCAGGGCTGCACAGCCCTTGACTGGTATGCAGCCCTTGCTGAATAATCTCATGTTTCCTCGTGAATACCATCCCCACTGATCAGTTTCCAGCTGGCTAATATAGATGTAGCCTAATTCAATGCAAGTGTTTTGCGTGTAGAAAAGGCTCCGTGAATGTTCCCATGAGGTCTAAATTGGTTCCTCTCTCTTTTCTTTCTCTTTAAATCCTATTGTCACTTATGTGTAGCTTTCCTGCACTCAGTACATGCCTATTCCTGGGGGGAACAATTGGTAAGGGCTTAATTTTAGAGAGGAATGCTCACTCTGCTGTCTGGGAATGAAGCCTGGTGTAGCCAGCTTCAAAGAGCAGACAGATTTGTAGAGCTTAAGAGACATCTTCCCCTTGAGTGGGATTTGCTATTGTATCTCCTAGGCTCTCATCTCCCTTTTCAGTGCTTGGGAGGGATCAGGTGCTATTCAGACTCCTTCCATCTTTGGACTCTTCCGAACGCAGATAATAAGAGCTAGCAAATCCTCAGCTCTGCCTCCTGCACAATGAACATCATTAAGCAGACTGAGGATGTGGCAGATTTGACAGGATTTGTGCTTAAGGTTCCCAGCATTTGGCTCTTCTGTGTACACAGAGCCCTGGCGTTCAGACAGTACAGACCTAAAAGAAGGATTGTTTTTAATCCCAATAAACTAGCACAGAAGGAGAGGGTTCTTCGCCTTCTTCCTTCGCATGGCATCACATCACAATTTTAGTCCTAACAAAGGACTTCACACCAAATACAATAAAGCACAACGCTGTTTTTCCTTTATGCCTGTTATTTTTCTGACAGACATATGTGTTTGTTTATTTTTAGATTACAAAATACAATTATTGTGTTCTCTGAAGTTCCCATGAAAAATTAAAAACATGTGTCAACTTGCTGCTTAATTTCTGTTAATTAAACTGTTCAGTGGGAAGGATGTTCCTGGTTAGGTTGTTTTAGTAGGATCTGGATCTTATTCTTGGTTCTGCCAGAAACTGCCTTCTTGATTCATGGCAAATCACTTAATCTCACAGTGTTACAGTTCTCCATTCTCAAAATGAAGACAATAATTAACCTACATCTTCTCTGCATTGACAGCAAATGCTTAAAGCAGGGTTTGTTTGCACTGTGTTTAGCATGAGTTTTATTTGTATTTTTATACATTGATAACTGACCATCTCTCAAGGAAAAACAAGACCTCTGCAAGTCACTTCCTGATGCACAGATTTTGCAGACATACATTTTCCATCACACTCAGAAAGGCAGCCAGGCAGAGCTCTGTCAAATCATACTCAAAACTGGGTTTTCACCAGGGTAAATAAGCTGAGTTCAGGTTTCTAAACGCTGCCATTTTATTCTGGAAGTCAGGAATTCTTCTTCAAGGAGAGCTTAGTTCCCTCTGTGCATTCCTCAACTTCGTCTAAGCTGAGGAGTTTGTGAAATCTCTCTGGGAGTTTTACTACAGATCAGGTCCAGGCCTGCGGGTTAGATAAGACAGAAATTCTGGCTTGGGCACAGTTGGCCAACACACCTGGGAACACTTTCTGTTGTGTGAATGGCAGAAGGACCTGCTTGGCCATGATGGGGGGCTTCCTCTCTTCCTAGTGCCTGCATCTGCTCTAGAGCACAACGTAGGCACACTTCTATCAGCTTCCTCCTTCATTTGACATACATAGCACCACTTCCCAAGTATAACTCTGACCTATCAAACAAGAGCTTCACTGAACAGCCAATGCTTTGTATGACCAGCTGGGCCTGGACTACTATGTCACCAAAGAGGAAGAGTCCCAGCCTTGCACTGCTACATGTTTGGGCCTCACACTCCACACTGCCCATCATCAAGTTTGTGGTATGGCCCATGCTTCAAGTATGACCCAAAATGCTGGAGTTCCATGTCCCCAGTCCAATCATGTGAAGAAAACTAGAACAGCTTTCTTAATGTCATTTGGAGTCAGCATAAACTCTCATTATAAAAAATTCATGCAGTTTACATCTGTCCCGCTTCTTGCTGGATACATTTGCCCAACAGCATTGCAAGCTCCATGATGCAGACTATCCTGCTCTTGAACACGATTGTGCAATAGACTTGTTTGGCGGGCTATCCCTTGAGAGGAAAGTTCTGGCTACTAACTGACACTCCCCAAACTAATAAGCCTGAAATAGAGGTCACTGAAATTCAGAGCTCATTCAGTTTGCACCTACGTGTTTAATTCTTAATGCCTCTGATTCCCACTAATAAACTGTGAGGAAAGAAGAGCGTTCAGGAAATGGGAGTGGTAGGAGCCAAGGATTGGGGTATCCGTAAGCATCTGCCTCCCATAACATTCACACTGAATTAAAGCAAATAGCCTCTGCTTCACCTCATTTAGTGAACTCATTTACAATTCACACCTATCCCCTACAATGATTTCCTTTTTCATTTCTTCCCCACAATTCACTGAAAAATTCTCCCTCACTCTCTCCATAAACTCAGCAGCCTGTCTTCTGCTGAAGTTACGAGTCAGATGTTAGCTTAGGCAGTGATTAATGCAGCTCTTGGAAAGGTCAGCTTTGAATATTATGGCCAAGTTCACCCACCTCTTTGGGCAACTCCTTATACCTCCTCTCTTCCCTTTATAACATATTTGCAGTGGAAAATAATTAAAACTGTTATGCTGCTTTATATCTTGAAAGCACGTTAGTTGTTATCTTTCTCTTGGGTATTGGGAAATGTTTTGAAGCTGTGATTCAAGAAGCAGGATCTGTTTAATCCATCTCTCGCACAGATTGTTTGAAGCTAGATATGAGATCTCCAGTTGTCCATCGAGCTCTATGTACCACCTAGCCACCTCTCAAAACAGCCTGGTGGTTCTGACAACAGTATAATTGTTGTCATCTATTGGCAGGGACACAGAAGAATCACATCAGTATTTGCAAATAAACTGAAGGGTCCTCATTCTCCCTCACACCTAAGCCAGTCTTTTTAAGTTTGAACAAGTAGATTGCGTTAAGGATTAGGGTTGAATTTGTCATATAATGTAATGCTTATGTCGTGCCTATTCTGGGTATTTACATGTACAGCGTCACCAAGGAAGCTCTGTTCTGCATCAACAGAGTCAAAATAATCCTTTGATAGGTAATATTTTAGGAAATTCGACCTCAAAGCCTCTCACATGGAGAAATACAGCGAAGAGCAAACAGATTTTTGCTGTGCGTGTTTTTGTTTTCTTGTTCCTTTTGAAGTAAAAGAGAAAATATGGGAACCATTTCTAAGTTACCCATGCACCAGAGTGACAGAAGAAACCCAGAAACAGATAAAGACCAACAGCTGGAACATATTGTGGTACAAGGAAGCAATTAGCTTATAGCATAAAAGAATGAAATCACATATAGAAATGATTTGTGTCTCCTACTGTTACCTTGGCAATGTGAAAACTTTGGGTCAAACCAGGCTCACGGCTGCAGTCCAGTGTTGGTGTAGTACAGGCACATGCCTCCATAAAGGCAGTAGTCACAGCCTTTCCTGAACAGCTCCTGTGCCCTCATTGTGCATCTGGCACCACTTGAAGGAGAGGGTCATGCTTGGGAGAGGAGGGAATGCAAGGAGCAGGGCACGTTTCTGAGAACTGTGGAATAAGCAGGCTCCACATCCCTCAGAAGCTTTTATCTGGTCTCTTTGATCAGTGAGTGTGTTATAGAACACGGAAGCTGGCTGAGAGACCTGCTCGACCTTGTGAGGTCCATCCCTGTACACATGCCAACACTGTTGCTCCCCTCCAAGAGGCAATCATAGTGTATTTGGTTGAGATCTCACGCAAGAATTGTAGAATCATCATAGCATGATAGAATGGCTTAAGTTGGAGGGGACCTTAGAGATCATCCAATTGCACCCCCCTGCCATGGGCAGGGCTGCCAACTCCAGCTCAGGCTGCCAAGGGCCCCATCCAACCTGGCCTTGAGTGCTTCCAGGGATGGAGCACCACAGCTTCTCCAGGCAGCTGTGCCAGTCCCTTACCACCCTCTTTGTAAAGAATTGCTTCCTAACATCTAACCTAAATCCTCAGAACCTTCTCCAAGCTAAATAAGCCCAATTCCCTCAACTTTTCTTCATAGGAGAAGGACTACATGGTCCATCCCTTCCCCACTTTCTGAACTTGCTCAACGTTCCCAGAGGAACTTGCTTCTCTTTACCACCAGGGTGCCTCGAGGCAGCCATGACCCACATCCCCCTGGGACGTCACATCAGGAGTGGCTGACAACAGCATCTCAGCAGCCCTCCCACTCTCAGTCAGCCTCAACTTTTGGCACAACAGGCCACCCTCACAGGGTTGCTTAAAAGAAGTTTCACCATCAAGCAATAAAACAGTGAAAATATCTCAGGGAGAGAAGAATTTCAGATAAACAATCTTTACCAAACATTGCAAAAGAAACCATAGCCTTATTGAAATGAATAAGCTAACTCCCATTGCCTTCAGTGAGGCCCGGGTTTCAGTCTTTACGTGTGAGATGCCACGCTGCCATAGAGATGAGGTCAGGATAACATAAGCCACATGATGTCAGATGACTGGATTGATAGACATAATCAAATTTCCTACCTCATTACAGTTTTACTGTGCAAAGTCTCAGTTTAATCAGCAATCGTACTCTCAGTGGGATTTGTTTCATTTGGGACCACCTTTGCCACTCCCAGATTCTGAGAGCTGGTTAATCCTTTCACGGGGCAGGGTTTGCGTATCATGCCTCATAAACTCCCTTTGTGAGAGTTTAGGAAGAAAGGGCAGGATTTTTCATCAGTGCTCCGTGAACATGTCTTCACTGCAGGCAGAGAGATACCCAACCAGATGGCTTTGCACCATTAACTTCTCACGAATGGAGGCCAAGGTGCAAAAACAGGCAGGCACTCAGACCCATGTGTGCTAACCCCTGTCCCCCTCCCTAGAAAGGTCTGGGAACAGAAGTGACTGAGCTGTCCCTGCACAAGCCACCTACATGTGGCTTTTTTGCCACATTCATCCAACCGTAAGTTTCCCAGCTCCATACTGGTGAGTTTGCATCACAATGTGTTTCATGAGCCAGTCAGCCCAGAGGATCTCCATGCAGTGCCCCACTGTGTGGAGCAGGTGTTCCAGCTGTGCTTCAGTTGAGGTTACTGAAAAATTCACTACGTACAAAGGGGCACAGCAGCATTCATGCTTTGGGGAACCCTTCCTACCAAGGACCATCACAAGCCCTGCGTGCAGTAGGATCAATTTAAAATGATTTCACTCAGAGTCCTTGGTGGAAATCCTCTGCCAGTCACCCTCCTCACGTGCTTTTTGTTCTGAGAACCAACAGCTCTCAAAAAGCAGCCTCAGAAGGGGCCACATCTGTACAGAATTTGCTTTCATCCCCACAAGGGTTCCCAGACAATGCCATTGCTAGCTGGAGGTTTGCTGAATGGTATGAGAACCAAAGGCTTCCTTTGCTTTCTCTTCATCCATTAAAACCTTGTGAGTCAAAATTAGGAGCGCAGGAGTGGAAGCTTTTGGAAGCCGCGGTTTGTCACAAATACCTGAAGCTAATGAGAAAGCTAAAGTCTCCAACCCACCACTGCAGCAATGTCACAATTAGTCAAACACAGTCTATTCTGCTTTACATTTACAACGCAGACAAACTAACTTAGCTAATTAGGGCTGTCTGCAAAATTCTTGTGAAATGGTACCCTGTCCTCAAGGTCCGGTGTCACAGAGTCATTATCAAAGTCCAGAAGTGCACACACGCACTCTGACCACTTGCTACTCTCATTGAGTCACCTCTGCATGGGAAACTTTAACACCTCCATTGTCCTACCCACAACTGATGGGTAAAAGCCCATCAACTAAGAAGACCAGCAGAAACTGTGTAGAAAAAGCCTCTCTTTGGCTTCAGAGCTTCAGAAACAAAATCAAGAAAAAAGTGAAAAGCCCATTTTGTTTCTGCCACCTGGGACTAGTTTTTACCTCGTGGGTTTTGAGTAGTCCACACAGACTGAGGTATGATTGAGCTTCATTGAGTGAGCAAGTCTTTTTTTCTTTGTGAGTACAAAGGCTTTTCTTTTTCCTTCTCTGTTTGAAAGGAGCTCCCACTCCCCTGAAGTTCTGTCTATACATTTCAATAGCAACTGTTCTTTCAGCATGGTGATTGGAGTTCAACTGCTGCATTTCTGAGGTGCTGGCACTACATCCATGAGAAACAAAATGAGAACCACCATGAAAGACTTCAGCAGACAGTTTGGAGAAATAATGTAATGGTGTGAGGTCTGATAGGAAGAAAAGAGGTAGAATTGTAACAGGAAAATGAGCACCCATCTTTCAGGACTAGTCCTGGGCTTTGCTCTGAGTGAGCTCCAGGATGGTGCAGCAATGCGATAGCAGGCAGGGACAGCAGTGGAGGTGAGCGGTGAGCCTGTTCCTTTTTCTTCTAGTACTTGTCCCTGTCTTCATCTGGCCAAATGCCCTTCTTTTGAGCACATGCCCATGCACCTCCGTGCTGGCTCCTGCCCACATTCCAAAATCCTACCTGTATCCCATGACAGCCTGGGAAAGAAACAAATACCTTCCTTCACTAGGCGTGGACCGGCTCACTCACATCTGCCTCATTTATCCCGGAGAAGTGGAGATATTGCCTCACAGATGGAATCAGCTCAGGTCTCCACCTCTTTTTCCAGTAAAGGGTGAAG
This sequence comes from Coturnix japonica, assembly GCF_054131305.1. NCBI lineage: Eukaryota > Metazoa > Chordata > Aves > Galliformes > Phasianidae > Coturnix > Coturnix japonica. The sequence continues at coordinate 50,066,251 of NC_140663.1, read as the reverse complement.
CCTTTCTCTCCAGACAAAACAGAAGGAGTGGGCTCATGGAGACCACAGCATCCTTCGCCTCTCCAGGCTTGCCCAGGCTAAAGAAGAGGGTCTGTGTGTTACTGCGAATGGAATTTCTCTGCTTCCTGCTGCTCACTGTTCCTGGCCGCTGCAGCCTGCCATACATCAATGTGTGTGCTCAGCTGGGAAAAAAAAAACCACTGCTGACCGAGGTGGTGGCTGTGAGATGAAAAAGGCTGACCCACACAGTGGTTTCTTCTGTTTCCTCTGAATGCATTCACTTGAGGAGCCCCTTTCTCATTACAGCTGGGAAGGATGTCAACAGCAGCCAGTCCCAGCTGAAAATAACCCTGCCCATGTCCAGTGTGCAGCCTGCTCAGCTCCTTGGCCCTTTTTTTACTCAAAATGGCAAAACTGGGTTTCCTCTTAACGCTGAGGTGTAGCCAAATTCTGCATGCAGGGTAATCACACAGGACACCCCCATAATGTCTTTCTTCCTCTTCATTGAAAGCTCTGATGTCTTTTTAGGAAATAGATGTAGCAGGATCTTGTCTTATCTTGTGGAAGGAGCCAGGAGAGGGAGACAGATAACCACATGGTGCCATTGTGGGCCTATGCCCTTACAGCCTGGGTAGGAGAAGGTTTCCTCAGCGCTCAAGAGGTTTCAAAGCTTCCCTAACCCAAAGTCAAAGATCCTCATGAATGAAAGATGCAGCAATAAAATGCACATCGGGAATACTTTCCTCTTACAGGTTGGAAGCATTTCATTTCCTCGTTGGACTAAAAAAGTTGATTGGTGTTCATTCACAGAATCACTGAAACGTGAAACTTTCTGCTACAAAATTGGCATTTAGAACCTTTTTATTTTTGTTTTCCTCCAGATAATTAGGAGAGTTGGTGAGATGGTTTCCTTCCTACATTTTTTGGCTCCTACCAAAAACTTGTCATTTGAAAGTTCCTAAGTATTCTCAAGCGACACAGAGCTAACTCAGTCATAGATTACAGTGGCTGCCTTTCATGTCCTCAGTGTCTATGCCATAAGACAAAAATTAGTCTGGAGAAAGCAACAAGATCGTTATCTGAAGAAAGAATCTTGAAACTATGAAGAACAAGAATGAGAATATGGAAAAAACAAAGCTCCATCTGCTGTGGGTGCCCACAAAAGATAGTTAGAAGTTCAGGACTCTGAAGACCTGCTACCAGGGTTCATTAAACCATGTGTAGTCCACGAAGGAGATGAATCCATGGAATACACCTTTGAAGATCTTTACTTCTTTACTTTTAAGACCCAGGGAGACAGAGTGACCAGAAAACACAGGGCATGTGTATCTCACTGCAAGGCCACTTGGTAAAGTATTTGGATTCCTGCATAAGCCTAAGGGCTCAAAATGCTTAAAATAAGATCTGGCTGTAGAATAGGACAAGCTGGGCCCGTGGCAAAAACATTTCTCATGTGAGGTAATACTTGACTTTCCAGGTCAGTGGACAAAAGAAATGAGGACTAAAGAAATGCAATATAAATATTTGTGGTTGCAGGTTAAAAAAATGCAGCCACTGTGAATTCAGTATGAAAAAGGTAGCCTGTGAAAATTATTACATGGGAACAGTATGTTGTATAGCAGCTTAAATATACTGGACACATGATAGACTTGTCATTTGTACAACCAAAATATAACACAAATGTGGGAGCATACACAGATAATGTATAATGTGAGATATAAACTATTCTCTGCACAGCCCTGTGTGACAGACATAGGCTGTGTTGACTGTAGCAACACATTCAGTGCCAGGGCAGAGCTGTTATGGTCTGGCCACAGTTGTACTACTAAAACTCAAAAATATCCTGCAGAAAAAGGCTGCAGACACATGCTGGTTTCCATGTTGTGCTTGGGAATTGTTTTGGGGATTTATCCCTATGGGCAATTCGATGCCATTGTCCTTGCTATGGCATTGCTTAATTTATTGGTACAGGTGTAGCTTGAAATACCAGTTGCAGGGTGACACTTCCCATCTTCCTCATTCTTTTCTATACCCAAAGTCTTCTGTGCTCTGCAGCCTTAGTTAAGGCAATTGGATCTAGCACTTGTTCTAGTGGCTGGCAGTCCCACCTGTGGCAGGGAGGCTGGAACTTGATGTCCCTTGAGGTTCCTTCCAACCCAAGTCATTCTATGATTCTGTGATTACTTGGAGGGGTGTGATTCCCTGAGCACTGCCATCAGGGTATGTGGCTTCACTTGGTGTGAGAACTGGGAAAGCACCTGCTTTGCCTTTTGGAGGCATCTGCAACTGGACACGGTCTGAGGTTAGAGACCCATGCTACTGGGTGAGCCATCAGCTCCAGCAAGGCCTCCTTGCTCCATAAGACCTTTTCCTGAAGGGATTTTCAATTGTGGAGACTGTGGAAGTTTTGTCCTCACCAAAGAAATCCCATGCTGGTCATTGTGAAATCAGTGAGAAGTCAGAGCTTGCTCCAAAAAAGGGTCAGGTTTCTGAGTGAAGGAAGAGCTATGTTGGCCAGCATCTTCTGACCCCCAGGGGTTCTTGGATGAGGGATGGCTTTGAAGACTCCACCATAATTTCATAAAGCATTTTCATCCCTCTACTTCCTTTCTGCAGCTTCTACCACACTTGAAGCCCTGCAGTTTTCCCAAAGGTAACTCATCAAAAGCAGACTCCTAGATAGTTCTCCACCTCATCAGCAGCTGGTGCTTACCACCTCTCCCCCTGAAGGACTGTGATGTGGGGAAAGGAAATTTCTTATTTGAGAAAAACACAGCAATACTATCCAATTCAGGTCAGGATAAGGGAGACAAGGGAAAGTTTCCTCCCAACCTTCTTTTTTTTCTGTTCCCACTGCATCTAGCAAAAAAACATTGACTTTTTTTTTTTTTTTTTTTTTTTTAACATCAGAATGTATTCACTCTCCTAGCAAGAGAGGAAACACGAGAGGCTTCCTTAATGGCAGCAGTGACAAACAGAGGATAAACAAACCCCAAACATTAAGCAATTACAATTTCCATGTGCTCATAATGACCTTTAAAAACTCGCCTGTATTCCTCTCAGAGGCAATGGGGATGTATTGAGCAGAACCGCTAGGTATGTGTGCATGTAAAAGCACACAAATAAATATGCTATATTATTTTTTTTCTGCACATCTGTTTGTCTGGCCTTGCACATAAAATTCTCACACTGGAAGCACCAAGGGAATAATATAACATGCTCACACTCTTCATCCTCCAAAATGCTGAGAGGGACCAATGGGAACCCAAAGGCATCCTATCTCAACTATAAGAGAAGTTACAGTAACATTAGAGGTAGCATTAATGAGAAAAGGTTCCACATTATGCTTAACCCTTTCCACCTGCTTCTAACCTCAGCAAGCATTATAAGCCCCAAAACACTGGTCTGTGGTCAGTTCTCTTGAGAATGTGGGGACTAAGTCATGCTGCTGTTAGGTTTTCTTTTTGTGTGTACTGTGCTTTCTAGAAGTAATGCTAGGATCAAAGGACAGGTTTTTATCACTATGAAGGGTCTTCTCAAACCAAGGCACTGCTGACCTCACCTCATAATGCATGCTGAGTACTGCCATATCTCCCTCTAGTTACTCAGTGTGTTCATTCTATTTGAAGCTAGAGGTCTGGGCTCCAGCACTAAATGAAATGAGCTGAAGTCCATCCACTTAAGGCATCTTACATCTAACCCTTTGCTTTTCACTCATTCCTGGTCCTCTCAGGTCTGTAGCAGTGATGTCTCCACCAAATTAGTGAATGTTTTTTCTCCTCACAACCTTGTTATTAGCAACCTCATCCTTGCCTATTCTTTGTGACACCTCCAAAACCTTACACTTGCTTGCTAAAATGCTGGCCTCTGGCCTCACAGTGCTTTGTACCATGTCTTAGTTTATTCCCATTTGATCCTATGAGCTTCCCTTACAGACTTCCCAAAGTATCACCAAATCATCCACCTTGCCCACAGCACTGATTTCATCACCTCAGCTCAGTAAAGCCCTGCAAAACTTACCCCATCCTAAGACGCAGTGCAATCTCCCCTTCTACTATACATTACTACCTCCCAATCTACCGATCCCTGTAGTGCTTTGGGTCCTACCTTGCACAGTGCTTCTTGATACAGCTATGAATAAAGTCCTCCTGTCACAAGTATCTCAGCACTTATTCCTCCTCAGGGTTTAATTCAGCTGGTTTGGAAGCACAGGACCTCTTTCCCTAGCTAATCATTTTTTATTCATTGGGCTGCAATTATTATACAGTAATGAAAACACACGTGTGTGCTTTGAAGGAATCTGTATCACGTGTCTTTAATAGAGCACAGATGTGAATGCTGGCAGCTCTTATTGCTCAATATGTTCTCCTATTGTTGCTCGGTTTTTCTCACACTGTTCCTGATCTGGCAAACAGCAGAGGACTTGTCTGTCATACATTGGTCTCCGCAAACCTCCATGGGACCAAAGTGTTAATCCACTGAGTCAGCCATTCTGCATGGATTTGGTGATTATATGAGTGAGCAAAGGTATAACAGGGAGCAGAAATTCTCCTCCTCCGTATTTCACTGTACAGCCCTGACACTGCCACATCTGGCAAGGCCAACTTGCAATCAGTGTTAATCTTTAGCTTAGACCTTTAGTAAGATAGTTCCATAAACATAATGACATCATGTCATGACATCATTACTTTCCTCTGTGTTTGAATCAGCTTGAGTGCTTTTACAGAAAATCGTGTACATTCATTGCTCCTCCGACTTAATTGACACCAGGGAAGTGCCACACACATTACTTTCAGCATTCAGCTCTCAAGGACATGAGCAACATTCCCATAACCCATTAGGTACCCGCCCAGAGCAGACTTTGTCATCCTACAAGTAAAGACAGCTAAATAAACAGAAAAGTCAGTTTCACAGCGTAAAAGCTTGAAAAATAAAATAAAATACAATAAAATACAATAAAAAAGAATCCCAGGATTATGTCTGGGGGAAGGGGGAAGGAAAATGTTTGCAGTACCTTATGAATTGAGACTGCAGGCCTGATTTGAAAACACTGTATGCTATGGTGATACCATACTGGTGCCAAGAGACTAAAGCTTTGATGTTCCATTTCCCACCTGCCCCAGACCTCTCCCATTATGAACCATGATGCTCCATGGGGTATTAACATTAGCATTGATTGGAAAGTCTCTGCAGTAGAATAACCCCTGGAAACTAGAAGTGGAATGTTGTATGATATGGATAATGTGAACTAATGCATGAAACTGATCATGGCTGAAGGATTCAGCATTGTTTATGGACAGGACAGTATATTAAACCACAGACCCACGGACAGCATCTCTTGAGAGCCTCAGTGAAGGAAAAGACTTGAAAATATCGTACTTACACAATAGATTAGGTTTTGTCTATGGTATCCTCCTGAAGGTTGGTTTATATCCACCTCTCTTCTGCTGCTCCACCAGAAATAAATACAGAAGATAACTGTACACTTACAAGAAGTACTGGAAATCCCATTATTTGTTGGAAAGGAGGGGCAGAGAGTAAAGGGGAAAGTGTCATAGTTTACAGCCATATGTTTTCAAATAGGGGCTAATGCATGCATACTGGCACTCAGTTTTACACACCACTGCCAGAATACTGATTAACTGCAGAGTTATCTTTGCAGTGACACTACACAAAGAGCACAGCCCATAAAATCAGGCACTACAATGACTTGCTTTAGGCCATCAAAGTCCTTCATCCATGTCTCCCCAACGAAAGTCCCTAAATTAGGATTTGGACTCCTGCTTGAATCCATGCACTGAATTCTAGACACATCTGTAAACATCACCATCTCAACGCTTTTGTGTGACAGCATCTAGGAATGCATTTATAGGATTTTAATGCAGTAATTCAGTGGGTGGAGTTGTGTGCATGACGTGACACATCCATGTCTGATCGCTGAGCAAGTCGCAGTGCCACAGTCTCACCCCAAAACCCACAGGCGTTCTCTATCCCAGCCTGTCAACAGTTCATGCACATTTTAAAAGCATCAAAGTTTGTTTTTTTTTTTCCCATTTCTCCAAGAAAAAAAGCCATTACAAAACATAAACACACAGAAAGACACAGATATTTATTTGCATCTTTCTTTTAAAAAACACATGCCTTTCTTATTAAACTCTGGTGTTATCCTTTGATTATAAGCATCTCCCTTCCCAGGAAATCTATGACTATGTGTGTGTAAACCCATGTCTCAGGGGTCTGCTCTTGTGGCAGTTGTGGCCACCCCCAGAACTTCTCACTGGGTCTGTGTATTCACACATGTAACACATCCTTTCTTCCTTCAGCTTCCCTATCCATCCATGTGCTTGCCAAGTATTCTGGCTGGCCACCTCATTACAACAGAAATCCCAACCAGGATGTGGTAGAGGCTCACATTATCTCTACTGATTGGTCTAGCCCACATCACTTCTACCACTTGGAGTCACAGAATTGTTTGAGTTGGAAGGGACCTTCAAAGGTCATCCAGTCCAACTGCCCTGCTATGAGCAGGGACACCTTCAGCTAGATCAGGGTGCTCAGAGCTTGGTCCAGCACCTAACCAGCAGCATCCTAACTCTCATATCAGGTGGCTGTGGACTCTGGTTTATTTAGTCCCATGGATTACTGAGAGCATCTGTTCACACTTAACTTCAGCAAGGTCTAAGGGCACTCCATTATCACTAGATAAACTCTTTGTGAAATCCAGCCTCACTTCTCTCTTTGCTTTCCCATAAGGCAGGTTCACATACACAGAAATTATACCAGTGTGGGATTTCAGTGATGGAAATAAATTTCCAGCAAGACCTATGATGACATTCCCGCAGAGCTGCAGGTTTCCTGGTGAGGCTGCCACGTGTTTGCAGCCCCACTCCCTGGCACCACAGTCAGCCCAAGCAGCTTGAGGCTCCAGCCTGCTCCAGCACCAGCTGGGATGAGGCAAAGCCTTACCAAGAAAGCTGACATCACGCTTCCAAGAAGCAAAGAGAGAGACTTGAGCAGAGCTTTTCTATTGCCTGTGGTTTCTCCCAGGCTAGGATGAAATTAGGGTTGTTTATTGGATTCCTAACTCTCTTTGCATGTACACAGGAAAACAGATGCTTCCCACTCCCAGGCCCTGTGCTCAATCCAGGCTCCCTAAGCAGAAGCCACAGGTAGGGCACACAGCCGGGACAGCAGAGACATGGCTTCCTGCCTCACTGCTTGGACATGATGATACGGCGTTATCTATCTCCTGCACTTCTTCATCCCCTTGCCAGGGGCACAAAATTTGTGGCCTGCTTTTCCTGCATGCTGGGAACAGCCATCGCCTTTGGCTCAAGCAGTGTGCACGGGGCACAGATGACAGAGCTGGGAAAAAGGCCAGATCTCCCTAAGCCCAAACAGGCGGGTGCCCTGGCTGTTGGTCTCGCTTTCATCTTCCAGAGCTAAAAGGCTGTCACGGTTCACCCATAGTCCTATCCTCAGGTGCAGCCCTCTGTTTGACTCACAGGTGCCAGCAGCTAATGAAGTTTCAAGCTCTTACAATAAATTAGAGAGGCAAAGGAGAAACAGAGCATAAACTCATGTGCCTGGACGTATGCTTATCTTAACTGTGGGGCTGTAGGAAAGCTTCCTGTCGGGGTCTCTTTTCACAGAACTGCCAGCCTGTTCCAGCACTATGGCATGTTGCTGTTGAGGGTTCCTTTCATTCATGAATTGGAGTATAATCATAGAATCATTAAGACTGAAAAGACTGCTTATATTACTTAGTCCAACCACCAATCCATCCCCACCATGCCCACTGACCACAGTGCCACATCCACACGGTTCCTGACCACCTCCATGGACAGTGACTGCACCACCTCCCTGTGCAGCCTGTGCCACTGCAGCACTGCTCCTTCTGAGAAGAAATTTTTCATAACATCCAACCTGAGCCTCCCCTGGTGCAACTTGAGGCCATTTCTCCTCATCCTATCACTGTTATCTGGGAGAAGATGTAGTGAGAGGCACAACACTGAATACGACACTGGAGGTGCAGCCTCACCAAGTCCTTCAGCTTCCCGCCTGAAGAATGTCTCCACAAGTGCCACAGGTTGTCTGAGCGTGCGATGCACTCACTGTTCCCCTTTCCCATGACATTTCTTTACACAGGCAGCTGAACAGCAAAACATCGGCGCTGGTTACTAATTTTGTTATTTATAGCAGGCTGTCGCAGATGGAGACAGCAGCACCATTCTATCTTTAGGGCGTAGTGCCTGCCTGTCCATACAGACAATTGGTAATTAGCACAAGAACAGTTTGTTTATCTGTTCTCAAATAAATAGGAGAGCCATTTATCTGAGTCAAAAACTCAACTCCGGATCTCCAGGTTAACTGCTTGATGAATAGAGTTCAGTGCTTCAGGTATTTAGGTAGACAGAAGTTCCTTTTAGAGCACTTCCCAAGAAAGCAAATAAAAATATGCAATAAAAAGTAATATGTTATGTACCAAAGGGATAGTAGATAGATCAGATAGACCTGGTCGCTCTCCTGGTATGGGCACTTCCTACGTGGCTGTGCAGCCCAACTCACAGCCAATCCCTACAAGTGAATCCCTGCACAAGCTGAGGAATGGGAGGCAGAAAGGATAGTTCTGCTCTCTCCAAGTAAAATCCCACATGTACATTAAGATGCACTTGCACAGCTCAGATGGCAGGACCATACCCAATGTAAACACCACAAGAGCCAGAGCGAAGACATGACATAATTTTTTGCTATTTTTATTGCTGATCCCAACCCTTCTTTGTTCCCTTTTATTCCCTATACCCACCCCTAAGTTAGAGGAGAAAGGGAGAGGCTTTATGAATAGATGGACTCTGTGAGTCGTACCCAAGGGCTGGCCGCTGTTCCCCTCTCCTTCCCCCACCACTGCTGGAAGGAGGCGAACGGGAGCTGCAGAGGGACTGCTCACTCTCATGCTGTCTGTGTGAAAAGAGAAACAGCCCTCATCTTTCTTAGAATTCAGATATTTTCAGGGTCTGGAAGTGTTTATGTATTCACCCTGGCAGGTGGAGTTTTTTACATGCATGCACACATACATGCATATCCACACGTACACAGCAGGGGAGAAAAAACAGTTTTAGAGGTTACTGTTATCAGGCAGCAAAAGAGGGTCAGATCTGAAGAGTTTTGCCTGTCCTCTGTTTCCGACCATGTGCGTCCCAGCAAAGAGCCACTTACTTATTGTGCTGCCACCTGGGCAGTCTTTATTGGACCTGTTTATCTTCCCATTAGCATCTAGGCAGGGGATAAAAGCTACCGAATGAAAGTAAACTATTTCAAATACAATGGCTGGAAATAAAGACTAATGAGTTCCTTCTTCTGTCTTTCAGCTCACAACTCCGAATTTTCCTGTAGTAGTGAAGCTGGGACACGCTCACGCCGGAATGGGGAAGGTAAGTAAAGGAAAAAATACATCAAGAGATATCTGTGTGGCACAGCCTCCTTGCGTGCGACCAGCCAGCAGGGAGTTAAACCTTCCCACAGCCTATCTGGGTGGCACTGGCTGTTCCTGTGGGAGAAAAGGCCTCCTGCTGCTGTCACGCACAGAGCCAGGCAGTGGTGTCGGGCGGAAGGCTGCCAGGGTGTGGGAGGGGGTTCAGAAGGGTGGGTGGAAGGCTGGCTAGGCAGGGGCCATTCAGCTTGTGTTTTATACATTTTCTGCTATCCCGAAAGTAGTGGTGTTGTTTATTCAAGCACCTGCAATGCTCAGCTACACCCCATGGCTCTCACAATGAGGCACAGCAGCGCTGGTCCTTCTGAGTGCATGACGATGACCTTATTCAATGAAGTGGGAGCCCTTCAGCTATTTTTTTCCTCCTTGCAAGGAAGAACAAGACCTTACAAAGCAGAGTGGCTGGTTGCCTGCCAAGGAATCCTGAAAAACAGTTCGCTCTGCAGAAGGACCTGTTTGTTTTTCCCAGGCTCGCTGGGATCTTTATTCCCCCAGTGAATTGCCAGCCCCTGTTTCTGGGGGTGCCTGAGCTCCATTTTCAGCAAGCAATTACCAGTATGTCCCTGCTGCACTTTTGCCTCCTCTTTCTTTCATATACCTCTTTAAAAAAGCATCCTCTGCCTGTTAAAAACATGATCTGTTCAGAGTTAGGGTATTCTGGTGCATCATCTCTGAATCCAAATGGGGTGGCACGTGAACTTTGTTAACTGATATCCCTGTCACAGCACTTCCCTAGAGCAGACCGTTGTTCTCCCTGCCTCACACTATTTGCCTGAGAAGTATACATAGGTGCAACATACCTAAGCCTAGTACAGCCTGTTTGCTTGCAGTCCATAAACAAATGTGCTTTCTAGCATCCTGGATCACACACAGAAGCTCTCATGATCATCCTTGCTTTGGTTGCATCATTCCTTGTATGGATGGTCTTCAAGTTCTTTGAGGCCCTGTGGGGTTTCTTAGTCCTGCTGCAATTCTGGGTCTCTCTGACCACTACTCAATTTCATCTGTAATGTAAGGAGGGATTCATTGCTCTCTCTTTGCAACATAGACCCTTGGGTGGCTACAGCAATGAAGAAAGAATCAAAGGAAAGCATCCCACCCTGAGCAGTGTATGCACACAAAATAGTCCTCAGAAGCTGTTGTCTTCTGCACCACTGCAGATCTTCTTCCACCTCTCACTTTCTCTTCCATTTTACTCTGCTTAGCATTTGCTTTCACAAGATATAGGGAAAAACAGTTTCTAATCAAAGTGCAGGCATAATTATATGCAGTGGTACAAGGGAGTTACATAGGAAGTTATTCCAGATGCAGATTTGTTGAGACTCAGCATCCTAGAAGAAAGAACTGGTCTGAGGCCAAGTTTACTTTAGTCCGTTATGAAATGTAGGGACTAGCAGCAAAGTCTGGATGTGACATTGGGCACTTCTCTCTTTAGTTAATGGGGAAGGTACAGGAAGGAAGTGCTGTTGACCTTATGGTTTTAGTTTGGGCTCTTCTCCAGCCGCAAACAGCCTGAAGGTAAGTTGAGGCTGATTAAATTAGATTTCTTGAAGTCCTGTTTCATTTCATTGAATTGAGGGAAAAAATGAGAAGAGAGAAAGTGAAAATAAAGAACAAGTTGGTTGGATAGAATACAAGTGACAGGAATTTGTTTTGTTTTGTTTTTAAGACAATAGAGTTCAAGATGAGGCTGACAGGAAAAAAAAAAAACAAAAAACAGAAAATGTCAGAAATACAGATAAGCAGAGCTATGGACTGACTGAAAAAGTAGCACCTAGAGGTAAAAATATAGAGAAATAAATAAGAATAATCAAATGTCAATGCCCTCAGTAATTCAGAAGAGAAATGTTCCCTGGAGTCATGATGATTTTAAGCATCATAACATAAGAGTAAGAATCAGTCATGATAAGGAGATTATAGAGGTTAATAGAGAAATTAGAGAGAAATAAAAGATTTCTTGGTCTTCAGAAATAAAGTGACAAAAAGAAATAGCAGGTCATTATCTCTGAAATATACGTAGGAAGAAAAGAGAGAGGTTTGCTCTTGGTTTGGATGAGAGTAAGAAAGTAAAAGTCATGTTTTGTGTAAAAGCAGTGACTGAAGAAACAAAGGATAAAATAACCAACCTATTAGCCAAAGTACACATTCATACATTAAAAATAGTACTTACTGTAGCAAATGATGCCAAGATAGAGAGCCATGTACTTCTACCTGTAATGGGTGCTTCAAAGGATGTGAGCATTCAGATTACAATCTCATTACCAGGAGAAATTGTCAAGGAAGTGCTTACATTTTTCTTTTTATTAATGATAAAATCACATATAATGGGAGGCATCAAGACTATGAAGAATAGTGTTGACTTGAGCAGAGGCACCAGGAATAGCCTTCACCAAGAGAGAAGAAAGGACTCTGGGCAGTTTATTTATCTAGAAGCCAGATACATGCTCCTCAGCCCCTTGCATGACTATGGTTAACCCCCTCCCAAAACCTATGGGCACTGGAAAATTGCAGCAAGTATTCTGTTCTGTTAGTCCAATACCATATTGATTCAGATGCAATATCAGAAATATTACATAGGTGATGGTTTACAATGGAGTCATCAAACAGCTCTCTCAAGCTGTATTTAAGCTCCCCAGCAGTACCCATGGTCTTTTCCAGGGAAATCACAGATGGGTGCTGGGAGCAGTGCTTCCTCGTGTTGCACTGAACTGTTGTTCACCCAGCAATTCACAAGAGGTCAAGGCATTTTGAAGCATCTTGCAGTTTGAGCCTATCTACCCTAGATGTGTTTGGGGGAGTCTGTGTTGAGTAGGGTGAGTGCTACAGTGAGAAAGAAGCAGTACTTCTTCCTGACTCGAGATCTTGTAATGCCAGAGACCACTGGAAGAAATAAAGCCCTGAGTGTGTTAATATCTGGCACTTGTATGCTAACGTGACCCCAGAGTGCCCTAGGAACAGAGCCCAGCACTACAAAGTCACTCAAAGAGCCTCTTCACCTCTTCCTGATCAGATCATGAGAAAGAGACAACTGCCAGATCTGCAAAGAGAGGAAAAACAGTTTCTATTCATGTGGCTTTACATGTATTTATATGAGTTTAATAAATATATGCATATATTGCTACTTCTGTTTTATTTTTAGATCTCTCTAATTAGACCAGTTCAAGAGTCACCTCCTCTCTATGCCTGCCCCATAATTACGAAAACACCTCCTCCAGTACAAATCCTGGCTCAGATGAATTTATTACACTGCAGAAGAAAAACTTGTTGCTCATAATAATGTGGTCAGAGTTATTTTCTCTCTTACTGGATGGGAGAGACTTTTCTCTCTCTTTTTTTCTTTTTTCCTTTTTTTGCTTTTTTTTTTTTTTTTTTTCTGGTACAAATATAGCGCACACTAAACATAGCCACTATGTAATGTAAAAATACCACAAGCTTTTTATCAGGAAAGACAGCTCATCACCTCGTCTCTCTCGGGACTGGAAATAGAATGTTCTAAAAGTGAAAGCTTTGAAAATCCAATGCACTAAAGAGGAAAGGAAGGGGAAAAGGCTGCTTTGGTTTGTCAAGGAACAAATATTTTCTTTCACAGAGGGCAAATAATGACATGTAACATTACATTCAGAACAGAGAAGCCCAATCAATGTGTTCCCACTGACTCATGAGTGAGGAGGTACCACCCATCTTGAAAATAGCAAGAGCATCCTCCTCATTTCTTGCACAGCAGCCTGCAACCTTTTGCTGGACACAGAAAGCGGTGACTGAGCCAGGATATTGGGGTCCAGAGCTGCCAAGGCCTGTGGTTGAGAGCAGCTATTCATTGGGAAGTTAATAGGGATTGTAATGTAGTAGACAGTGTAACATTCTGAAAGCTTCACTGTGAGGATAGTAAGGAAGTGAAGACTTTAGTATATCTTTATTATTTTGAGGTGGTTCAAAGAGCAAACCACATTTGGTTAGGCCTAGACTGAATGTGTGTCAGAGCCAAATCCAGCCCTGACTCAGATTAGGACATTCACCTTGCAGCTGAACCTGCTTCTAAGTCCAGTTTGGACGAAGAAATTGCATCTGCAAGCCATGTCCCCAGTGGTGTGGGTTTAACCGGTAAGGCTGAGCAAACTCTGGATGGCACTTGGCAAGGCAAGGCAAGGGCAGCCCTTGCAGACTACTGTAATTCTGATACTTCAGCCAACTAACTGTTATTTTTTCATGCGGCCACATCACTAATGAAAGCAAAAGGGCATAGTGAGGCAATACATGCAGTGCTTAGGTTGAAGAGGAGAGGAAGGCCACAGCCCTGGGATCATGGTGTGCAGGAAGATGAGAGGTATGCGAGAGGCAGGGAGGAGATTTGGGGTCTGGGAGACTGAGGCAGTAGAAGTTTAGAAGCCTTTCAGTACCTAAATGGAGACTGTAAGATAGAAGGAGACAGACTCTTTCTCAGGGTTTCTTGTGATAGGAAATGGGTTCAAACTAAAAGAGGAGAGATTTAGGTTGGATACAAAAAATAAAGTTTTTATTATAAGGGTAGTGAACTGAATGGGTTGACCAGGAGTGTGGTAGAAGCTCCATCCCTAGTGACATCCAAGGTCAGACTGGATGGGCTCTGAGCACCCTGTTCTAACTGTAGGTGTCCCTGTTCATTGCAGAGTAGTTGGACTTGATGGCCTTTAAGGGTTCCTTCCAACTTAAACAATTCTGTGAGTCCATGAGGTTTCTGCCCAGTTCTGCTCAGGAAGAGCTAGATCAATGTCTGTTGGGAAAGCTGCAGATGGGAATGGGCACAGTATCTTCTTCTGAAGTGCCACCACTAGTCAGAGGGTACAGCACACCTGTGTGAGCGTATCCCTGGGGATACAGGTCCCTCTCCTCTGCAACCAGAAAAGTGTGGTGGGGCACTACTGGCACCCACATGGAAGTAGAGAGCCAGAAGGGAAGCGGGAACTCTCCCGGGGAGATTTCTTGCTCAGAAAAGGCATTTGTCAGCACACTGCCTCAAGCTCTTCACAACAGGTCACTAAAATGCTACAGCAAACAGCAGCTGATGGCTCCAGAATGAGCCTATTGCTGCTCAAACAGCCAGCACAGCTAAGCAAACACACTGGCAGGGCAGGGGCTGTATTTGCACACGCTGTTTGCACTCCTCTGTGCAACTAATGGGATATTGCGTTTATCCTAAGAAGGATGCAAAAAAAAAGGAGAGAAAATAGCTTCTTGCTGATTTCTTTCCAACTTCTTTTCTCACTTCCGCACTGCGGCCAGCCTGCCATTTTAGGAAGCAGATTTATCCCCTGCTAGGTAAATCGATAGCTATTTGATCAATAATCATTTCTAACAGTCCCATCTTAAATGATGCCCTCTGACGTCACACTACTTACATTCTGCCTTTGGTTATCTTCCATGTTTTTTTTTCCTCTCATTAGAAGAATGGATATTTTATCGGTGTGTAAAACAGCTACAAGTCCGGGGGAAATGAATTATAAAAAATGTAAAAGTAGAAAGCTAATAAAATGGCGGACTTGATAGATAAGGCAGGAAAAATAAATCTAATTTGACTGTAACTGGAGTGCTTCCTGTTTATGAAGTAATAACCGCATCCAGGCCTAAGCCAGCATTAACCCAGGACACAGTTGTTATTTTGTCAGATTTGGCTGGCTCTAACAATTAACAAGGGGCAGCTCAGATTTCAGCTTTGGTGTGGTGATTATTTTGATGCCCAGTGGGAAACAGGGGCTTGGCCTCCCAGAAGGGGACCTGGCAAGGTACTTTCTCTGAAAAGCCCATGGGAATGTCTGTGGCATGGGCTGGGAAAGGAAGCAAATCTATTTCCAGGGGACAGTGTAGTGCTGTAGCACCAGAGGTATCATCTGCTGTGTTCAGTTCCTAATTTGTGTCAGGTCCCATGAAGAAAATGTGCTTCACGTTCATCCTCTCTCTCCCCATAGGGAGGAGCTGATGGGGAGCAGGAAGGAATTCACCCTTCCTTCCTATAGCACACCACTTTTTTGAGGAGAAACCGTATTTAATGAGAAGAGCATGCAACTTCCTTGTAGCAATACCAGGATGGTCTAACTCCAGCCTGCAAGGGGAAATGGCATCCCTTCCTCTGCCTCATAGTCCAACACTCCTGGGTTGAGACCACAAAGGCCTCAGCTGAGGCCCAGAGACATCTGTTGTACAAGCACAGCACTTTGTGTCAGATCCCACAGAGGTTCCCATTCCTAGTAGGTCATTACATAATGTCACAAACTAAAAGACAGAGGAGGTTGGATATAAGAAAAAAGGTGTTGGTTTTTGTTTTTTTATGATAAGGGTAGTGAAGCACTGGCACAGATTGCCCATAGAGGTGGTGGATGCCTCATCCCTGGAGACGCTCAAGGTCAGGCTGGAGGGGGTCTGAGCACCCTGATCTAGCTGTAGGTGTTGCTGTTCATTGCAGGGGAGCTGGGTTAGATGGCCTTTAAGGGTTCCTTTAAAGGTTCCTTATAACTCAAACTATTCTATGGTTCTGTGGTTCTATAATAATGGTTTTTGTCTTTCCTCATTGCTAATGTGTTCTAGAAGAGTGGGGTAACCCCCTGACTCATGCATTCCTCAGGTCCCTCCTGCCATCATCTTCTTGGAGCGGCATTCTCCCTTTGATGTCACACATCCCAGCCATTCTTATCTTTATAGCAAAAGCATCTGGCACTGCCCAGCCTGCGTGCCTCCCTTCCCCAGAATTCTACAAGCTGCGCCCAGCCTTGGGGCTCCCTTGGGCTGGAGTGCTACCCATCAAGGCGTAAGAGGCAAAAGCCCAGCCCATAGCAAGGCACCTCTTCTGTACAAAATACAAAGGTTTACATTGACTCTTTCAGTTTTTTATTCCCTTTTTTTGTTAGTTTTCCCCCATTCCTCCATATGGCAGTAGTCTTCCTCTGCTCCATTTCTCATTCAGCCCTGAATAGCAGGAGCCCAACCCTTGCCACAGAAAAAGGGAAGAGGACAAGGAATATTCTGCATTCAGCAAGAGGAAAATCAGACATTAGACCATTTTTCTCTTTGTTCGGGATTCTAGAAATCAGACTAGTTGTGATTTTTACCTTCCCCACAACCTGTACAGTTCTCAAGAGCTTCTCTACACCAGGATGTGGAGGCATCTTTGGCTTCTGGTACTGGAGCTTGCCCAAAGCTGTCCAAACAGTACAACAGGTTAGCCACAAGCTTGTTCTCTGTTCTCTAGTGAAGATGGCTTCTGCCCTCTCATGGCTGAAGGCAGATATGTGTAACAACTTGTTTGTTCTTCACAAAGAAAAACCAAATACCATTGCATGTGTTTCCTTCAGCTGGCTCCACACAGTCTGGCATCTCCCTACTTTAACATACACATTGACGCAACTGGGGAGCTCTTCTGGGGCAGAGACCATCTGCTTGCTGCAAGCAAGCACTCAGCAATGCTGGGCTGCAATCCCCAGTTGTGATCTCAAGATGTTACAAACTGCAAAGGATAGGTAATATGTAAAGAAAGGCACTCCCTCGTTCACCTTTTCCACACAGTGTTTCTTTTTTTCTCCCACTTAATTCACCTTTCCTGCATTTGTCCTGCTCTGAGAAATAAGAATTGCATGGGTTTCTCTGATGCACAAAGCCTATTTTTACCAATACACTAAAGATTATGGTTGGTGATGTGAATGAGGTGAAGTTGTCCACCATGTCCAGCTTGTTCAGTGCTCCTCTCCCAAACCATATATCAGATACGATACAGATATTAGATAGATTAGATATTGTACTCTTTCGGTTCTTCCTTTTTTCTTTTTTTCTTTGTTTTTGGATAAAGTTCAGAGTGTTCCTCATCAGTGAACACAAACCCATGAAAATCGAGCTTCTCAGAACATCACTACTTCATAGGCTCTTGCCATCTCATCTCCAAGTGTGACTCAAGCCCAACGCCCCACCAGCTGCCCTGAACACACCCATGCCATGCTGCTCTCACAGGTCTCTCCAGGCACCAGGGCTCCCCCATAGACCTCCTTTCCTTTAGAGCTTGCTTCCAGCCATGAGACCTGCACCACTCAGTCAGTCAGGAAGGAGGCAACGTGAAATGCCAGAAAACTGAAGCCTGGAAGTGGCAGACAACCAACTCTCTTGATTTCTTGGCACTGATTGTGATTTCCTGGCCACCCAAAATGTTTTCCTCCATCTCGACATGGGAAATAGCCGTTCTGATGTCTAAATGAAGTAATGCCACTTAAGAGATGAAATATTTTTTTGAAGCATCATAAAAGCAATGAGCATTATTAGCAAGAGCCATCTGGGCGAAACTCAAGCTCTCTCCATGATGGCAGCTTTACCAGGGCTTGTGCATGAGGCAGGAGAAAGGGGTTGCTCTGGTCTAGTCTGGTCTCAGGAACCTTTTTATTTAAACCACACAATTCCTGCTCCGTTCTTAATTCTGTCATTGACAACTGACATTGTGTGATTCAGGCATGGAGATGACTTCTACTTACCAAATACTCTTGTTCTTTTTGCACCTGTCATGTTTCTGATGAACTTTCGGCAATCAAGGTCAAGGTTGAGAACCAGTATGACTTCCGTGACATAGCCAGCATCATCGCCATGGCAAAGACCTATGCCACCTCTGAGCCATTCATTGACTCCAAGTATGACATCCGAATCCAGAAAATTGGCAACAATTACAAAGCTTACATGTGAGTGTGTGGCTATGTTGGGGTGATATGTGGGGAGACATTGCCGGGGATGCAAATCATTCAGTATCTGGGCAGGAACAGGAGGCTGACTCTGAACCCAGACCCTGCTGCCACTGAACATCCTTATTACTCACCATCATCGTCACTGGAAAATAAACCCTTCTCTGTCTGTTGCTGAGCTTCAATTCATTTCCGCTATAAAAACCATGTTCTACCACCACCTCCCACCTCCACCTTTCCTTGCAAAAGGGGTCATCATATCTGGCCATTTAGTAAACCCCTCCATCTCCCTATGTCTTCCTGTGGGAACCAAACCCACCATCTTCCCAGCTGGAGGCACAATTAAAAAAGGGAATCAATAAAACAAGAGGGGTATCCCAACAGCACCAGGGAGCTGAAAAGTTTGTTAGAGTTGGTTGCCCCTTGTGGAGTCCTGCAGTGTCCAACCTATAGCAATGCCCTGTCTCCTCCCAAGCCAGAGGTCATGGCACCATGTTCACAAGAGGGCATGAAGAGTGTGCAGCACCACGTAAGGATGGTCTCAACTGTCTAGAATGCAGGGTTTCCATCAGCATTTTGCATGATTGCTCCCTGTGACATATAAAGGAGGGGAAGGAGGAGGACAGACACTGCTGCAGGTGCCCCACAGCTCCTCCCTGCTCTGCAGGGTAATAAGGGAGTGGCACGAAAGCAGCACTCAACACTGGTGTGTCTGAAAATATTAAAAAGTGCTCAGCCAAATTTGAGTAGTCGTCAAGTCAAGCTCAATTAAAGATGTAACCACATGACTCAACAAAACACCTGTTTCTTTTTACTGCAAACCAGTAGACAAGCAGAGCCAAACAGCTCCTCCAGCAATACTACTCCTTACCCAGCTGCAGAATTGGGGGCAAGTAGGCAGCTCCAGCAATGCATTCTTCACATCCCCAGATATATTTCATGTGTTACCTAAGACCTGCAACACTGTGAGTTGCAGGCCATAGAGCTCTGGTGCAAACATAGTTAAGTAAGATAATCAAAAGCATGTGCTCACACATTTTTCAGTTTGAGCTGCCTGGTTGGATTCCTAGCACAGAGGTATTTAAATAAGCTAGATAATGACTGTGCTCTTCTTAGGAAAGACCTGTGGGACACTCAGCTACTTCTTATGAACCCAGTGAGAGAAATGTTTTAAGTCTGATCAGGTCGACAACAGTCCAAATTGGCCAAAGGAAAGTATTAAATGTCCATTAAAGTTCTCTGTTCCTGCCAACCTACTCAGCCTTGGGTCCTGAGTCTGCTCCCAGCCCGTCCCTGTGTGAAATAAGGACCCAGTCAAGCTGACCATGACCTGTCCCTGTTTATTATTCACACCCACCACACTCTCATCCGGGCAGTGATCAGAAATAATAATTGGTTAACTGAGGACTGAAAGCAGTCACACTAAAAGCTAATCTCACTGAGGAATATAGCTGTGCAAGTAATTGGTTGCTAAATGAGATATGTTTCAAAAACAGCAAAATTCACCAAGTGACTTGCTTACCCAAAGTATTTATTTAAATTTAGAGAGCCATTTATGGAAGTGAGATTGGGAGGTTGGTATAACCAGTCTGATCGTGGGTTCTTCCTTCTGGGCATCAGACTGAATAGATTATTTCTATGGTATAAATAAGTCCCTGTGATGTCAGAGGGCAGAGGTAAAAGCACCCAAAATATCAGAACTCACACTGGTGTCTCAAAATCGTTAGTTATGATAGCAAATCTCAGCCTCAAAGGCAATACGGCATGTGTCAGACTAAGTGAATTTCTTTGATCTGTGAGCCATGGAATCTACCCAGGATTTCTATACCTACACCCACACATATGAGCTTTAAAAACTGCTTCCTTCTGACAACAGACAGCGTACCAAAACTTCTGCATATTATGTTTACTTTGCACCAAGCATCTGCCAGAGGGAGGATGCTGAGGGTGACTCATGCATTCCTTCCCGCCCCAGATGTTCAATGCACTTCCTTCCAGCCCATGACCCAAGGCCTGAGTTCAGTTTCCCATTGACTTCAGTGCAATGACTCCAGATTTGCACTACTAACAAACACCTACTTAGCTCATGCCTCGGGCCAGCCGCAAAACAGCAGATAAGCAGCATGTGATAAGTGCCTAAAATTCCACTAAATGTATTTGACCGACAATGTAATACTGGTGAAGAGAAAACATGAATACTTCTTATGTGGCAGCAGAAGCTGGGGGAGAAATTATACACTCACCTCTTCCCTCAGCTCAGGGTCAAGGGATCATCCCCAGTTAAGATGTCAAATTTCCTTATAAAACTATAGCTATGGTTTGGTTTTCTCACCAGTGAATCAGTTGCTTACATTTGACATACCAGGTACATTTTCTGAGCAGTCATATTCAGTCATCTCGTTACTAAAAACACTCCAGGAGTTCTGAGTAATAATAGAATTCTGGATGCCACCTGCTACTGCAGGGAAACATATATGATAGTAAAGAATGGCTCTTCCCATTACAGAACTGAAGAACAAAATCAAAGACTCACATGTCAATAGAAAAAGAGAGACTGAGGGGTGAACAAAAGCCACCAAAAGACTCATAACGATCAAAGCTGAAGGAGGAATCTGTATTTTAGAATGTAGGGTAGGGAGATGGATGTTGGATGAAGGTAACAAAAGGCAAGAACTAACACTATGAAAACACAGTTATTCAAGAGTAATTTTTGCCCCCTTCCCTCTCTTTTAAAATATGGATTAAAAAGACCATTTAAATTTCACAGCAACTGTACATACCACTTCAGAAGATAAATGGAAAAGGACACCAGGTTGTCCCTCACCAGAGTAAAGGAAAACCCTAGGTAGCCAACTATAATGGTTTACTATCTGCTATGAAGCAGAACATCAGTATTACAACTGCTCTATATAATCTTACAAGTTCAAAGTCTTTTCTACATCATGTTACAAAGGTGAGAACACTGGGAGAGAGGGTTTCCAAAACCACATGTTGAAAGTGCTGGATCACACAGCACACTGATCTCCTAAATCTCATTCATTGCAGAGATTCTCCCTGGCTGTATCTGTGAGCTTGTTCATTTGTTCTAGCATGTGATTCTGCCAGGGTTATCTGCACAGTGTTGTCACAGCAGGTCTGCCCTGTGCCTGAGGTCAAGGAAAGGAAAATTGTCACCCTCTGATGAATGGTGGTGAAACCCAGCGACGCTACATTTTCTTTGGAAATTAACCATCAGTTACGACTAATGAGACTGTAACCAGTTTGCAATTATAAATTCTCTAAGACTAGAACATAGTAAGCCGCAGAAAGGTCAATGAAAAGTCAGTGGAAAAAGAGTGTATAATCGTATTTTCTATGACACCAGTACAACTGAAGTCAAATTTATGGAGACCCAGGGTGTTAGAGTTGGCATTTGTGGAACTGCTTAGTCAGATGTTTGCATGGAGTGCTGTTCTTCCACAGATGGAGGATGCTGCCTTTGCAGAACACAAGGGCGATTGTCCCAGAGACCTTCTCCTGACATTTCAGCTCTCCTAGGCCTGAGGTGTAAAGAAAGTATTCA
Organism: Coturnix japonica; assembly: GCF_054131305.1. Taxonomy (NCBI): domain Eukaryota; kingdom Metazoa; phylum Chordata; class Aves; order Galliformes; family Phasianidae; genus Coturnix; species Coturnix japonica. The sequence continues at coordinate 50,044,515 of NC_140663.1, read as the reverse complement.
CAGAGCTTGATGTGTGCTCAAGATTCCTTGGAGATTTCCTTGCCTAATTCCTCATTCGGTCTTTCATGAGTTTGAACAACGTATCCTGTATGGAGCGTTGCTGAGGCAGGATTTGGAAAGATTTCTACAAGGAAGAACCTCATCTCATCCCCTCCTGTACAAGCACTAAGTCAAGAATGAGAACTGCAGTATGAGGGAGGATGGGGCAGGAATGTATGCATTTTCATGCTTTGGTTATGTTTCTGGTTTGTTTTTCTAGGAGGACGTCTATCTCTGGAAACTGGAAGGCAAACACAGGTTCTGCAATGCTGGAACAAATTGCAATGACAGAGAGGTAAGGAAGAGGGTTTCAAGACAGTCCGAACTATTCTTGGCTTAGAAGGGAGGAATTGTATTTTAGACCTCAGTTAATTGAGAGAACTGGTAAGTGCAGTCTCCTGGGAGGATGGATAAAGGGGTTGAAAAGACCAAGTATTTCCTTAAAAAAATACTAAGGGCACAAAGGCAAACTGTCCTATTTTGGAGAACGGACTGGAAGGACAGCTAGAGATCAGTGTCGCTGGGTCATTAGATCTTTGGTGAATTTAGCCACAGGAAACAAGACCAGCACATTAAGGTCAAGCACACAAGTACAAACATGTAGGTACAAAATCAGCAAGGTCATAGCACAAAACAAGAAGTAACAAGAAGTTATTCTAAGCACATTACAAATGAGATGCAGACATGGAAAAAGTGGGTTTTTTCCATCCAACAGAAGGAAAAATCTGTCAGTTTAAGTGTTGAAAGGGTTAGTCTGTCAAAAGTGGACGCTGTTTTGGTGAAAGCCTCACTGCTCAACAGAAGGAATTGCCTCATGCATCTTGTACGCTAAACTTTGCAGATGGTACTTCCGTATATTCAAATCACTGTGATACTTGCTGATATTGAAACTGTGTAATATTGTTGACTCATGGTAACTTGCTTTGATGTATTTTCCATACGCTTTCCTATAAAACTGCTTTCAAGTTACTTGTTCTCCATCTTGCTTTTTTAATGTAGGTTCTTCATAGATTTAAAGAATCCATGCATGCTCAATCAGGCCTACTCCACAAGCTGAACAATGCTTCGTTCTAGAGGATAAAAATTAAAGAGCATAAGGTCTTGAAATATACAAAAGGCATTAGCCACCTTTATATTGCTAGTGCAATGTTGTAAGAAATGATAGGCTTACCCTACAGCAGAAAAGGTTCACTTGGGCTTTGTAAATATTTCCTAATAGTAAGGATAACAGCACAGGAATGAATTACCTGGAGGGGATACAGGACCTCTGTCCTCTTTCAGACCAGATTAGAGAAATACCTCCTCTTTAGACAAGAGTTGTGCAGGTGATCATATAAGGTCCCTTCTGCAGCTTTAGTTCTGTGAAACTGGGAAACCAAACCAAGCTCCTAATTTGATGCCAAAGATGATCCTTCAAGACCCTATGATGACTGTGGGAGCTGGACATTACTACTGGACATTAGTACGTATCCTGGCTGTTTACAACACAATTTAAGCCAGAGAGATGAAGGGCAGACATTTCCTAATTGCACCTGATCTGCTTGTCTGCTTTAGTGGTTGGCAACCCTGCCCACAGCATGTGGCTGAAACTAGATGACTTGAGGTCACTTCAACCCAAGCTGTTCTGTGACTGCAGTCTGTGATTCTCTTTCTAAAGCCCAGATTCCGGCCAACAGACCACGCTGAATTTTGAAAGTTCAGTCCATAGAGGTAGTACCCCAACTCAATGAGCCTTATCTAGACACAAATGCAACAAATCCCATTGAAATCTGAGTCATCAGTGCATACAACAAGGCAGAGGCATGCTGAAATGCTTTGCCAAGTGGAAGCAATCAGAACTACATACTGTACTCACCAGTAGCCCAAAGGACTGACATGTCCAAGTCAGACTGGGCAAAATCATAGTGAAACTCTGCAAATGCTGCTGCTGATGTGCAGGCATAAAATGCTCCCCTGCCCCATAGCCCTGCTTGCAGTGCTTCAGGGCTCAGGGGATATGCAGCTCTCCTCCTCCTCACAGCAGTTAGTGCTTCTCAAGCTCTGCTCTCCTCACAAGGGCTGGGATGAACGTGTTTGGTGTCCTCATTAGGAGCCATTTTCCTGCAGACATTGCGTTCACACAAGTTGATCATTATGTTGTCAAGCCATGGGGACTCTGGCTGGCTTCAAGGATATAAGCTTGATCTTTGGCCAAAACAGCTCTTTTCCCAATCCCCTCAGGGCCTGCAAAATGTCAGTGTTTTCAAGAGACCATGGCCTCCCCTCCCCACATCTTGTCACAGTCCTGCTTACAGATCTGCTTCTTCTGAGATTATTATTTTTATTGAAATGTTCAGGACTGCAAAACAGCTGCACAGGAAATAAAACCAGGCCGCCTCGTTCCCTCCTCATTTCCACAGCGGGGGGGATGCAGTCCACTCATAATATGCCTCTTGTCATTCTCTCTCCTCCTCTGACAACAGGACAGCTAAAGGGACACCCGCCAAACCTGGCCTCAGCTCAGAGCAGCTGATAGTCCTGTTCTGGGATGGACAGAGAAAGGGTCTGCAGCCTGGTCTGTGTGATGGGACTGCCTGGTCAGGAGCAGTGCCCCAGGGGTGGGAGGGAGGTGAGATGCTGTGGAAAGATGGCACTGAAAGAGTGAATTGGAGAAAGAGGAGCCACTGGGTAACATAGCACTGAGGGGATGGCTGCTCTGCAAAGTTCTGCTCTCACTTTCCCATCTTATTGAAGCCCCAGTGTCCTGAATGTCTTATCAGGAGAAAAGTTCTCTGCATAATGGAGGGCTTTCAGGCAAAGCCAGTACAAATTCTAAGGAGCCAAATCTTCTGGGAGATTAAATGAGCTAAATATTTATAGCTTGGCAAAATGACAGCCGACTGGAGATCTGATGTAAATACCAAGGAGGGAAAGAAATGTTTTAAGGTGGCTTTGAGGGCAGAATTGAAGCAATCTGAACAGGAAACTTCAGACAAAATTCTCTTGGTTTTCTGGTTCAAAAACCAATGTGTATCAAGGGTAATTTGTATCAAGAATGCCTTATGATTAAAGGGGCTCCAGAATCTCTTTGTGCAGGCATTGGGAAGGGTAACTGTATTGGTGTATCACCAGGGCAGCTAATCCTAGACCATGCCTCTGTACTTTCTGCAGGTACAGACTGTGGGTGGATGCCTGTGCGGAAATGTTTGGAGGTCTTGATATTTGTGCTGTCAAAGCTGTCCACAGCAAAGATGGAAAAGACTATATTATTGAGGTGAGAGCAAGGGGAACCTTGGGGAACTGTATCTGCAAACACTTTCCCTCAGAGTTTATATGCACCAGTATGCTCACTTACACCAACATGCAATGTCCACTGCTCTGGGGTGCCTACCTGTGTCCTCCAAGCTCTGGCTCACTGATAAGCAAGAGTCTAATTCACAGCCCCAGGCAAACTGACTGACTGGTGAGACCTCACCTGGAATACTGAGTCCAGATGGGGAGTCTTCAGCAAAGGAGAGACGTGGACCTGTTGGAGTGCATCCAAAGAAGGGCCACAGAAATGACCCAAGGGATGGAACAGCTCTCCTACAAAGACAGGCTGAGAGAGCTAGGGCTGTTTAGCCCAGAGAAGAGAAGATTCCAGAGAGACATGACAATGGCCTTCCAATATCTAACGGAAGATGCTGTAAGAAAGAAGGGGACAGACTCTTTAACAGAGCCAGTTGTGATAAGAGAAGGGGAGATGGTTTCAAATTGATAGAGGGAGATTTAAACTGGATATAAGAAAAAAGTTTTCTACAGTAATGGTATTGAGGCAGTGGAACAAGCTGCCCAGAGACAAGGTGGATGCCCCATCCCTGGAGACAGCCAATGTCAGGCTGGAGGGGCTTTGAGCAACCTGAAGTAGCTGTAGATGTTGGACTAGATGGCTTTTAAGGCCCCCTTCCTACTCAAATGATTATATGATTCTATAATGTATATGCAGCAGGGGATCAGAACTAAAGTGCCTTCAGTTCTTAGTCTGGGCTGTGAAGAGAACTGGGAGAGCTGCAGACTGCACAGCCACCCCAGCTTTCCAGATAATCAGTCCCCACCATGTGGTAACATACCAGCATGGGACAGGTGTGAAGCTGCCTTCTTCTTAAGCACACAGTAGCCTGGAAGTGTTGCTGTCAGCATCCAAAGTTTGGCATGCCTTGCTGCACCAGTGTCCTGGCACCATTCTTCCTAGGCTGAACATTAGCAAAGCCAGCACAACTCTGATAGCTGGTAGTAGGGATTGATAGCATCATGAGAAAACATGCTTAGATTCAGCCCAACCTGAATCCAGGTGCCACATAGCAATATTAACCATGTTACCTTCCACCCATTACCAACCAGTTCAGGTCCAGGAAGTGACTTGGTTCACTAAAAATCTGTTTCCAAAGGAACATGCCTTTCTCCAGTCACTTTAAAGGGTACTCAAATAATAAAGCTCCTTGCTGCATCTTATTTGGTTGGATGAAATGATCCTAGTGGTCCTTTCCAACCTCAGTGATTCTATGACTCTATGATTTAAGAATAAATGGTGAGAGTGTAGCATAAAGGTCCATAAGCAACAGGGACAGGTTAATTAAAAAAACAAGTGCATTTTCTAAAATCTTATGCGTGGACATCATTCACTAGAATAACAGAACAGCAAGGCAGAGCCCTACAGAAGTACAACAGGCAGCACGGACTACAGACATCTGTGTTCAGAGCCCCATTAATTGCACAAACTGTGGCTCTGGGAGCTAAAGATCAGTGCACTCCTCAGCAGACCAGAGGCAGAGATGGGAACGGGTACAGGATGCTCAGGTCATTTGAACAGGGCAGGGGGTGGAAAAAACTGGCCAGAAAATCCAAGTGGAAACTTAAGAGATGCCCTGGGGGAAAGAAAATGTGGCAAGTAAGCAAGTGCCTCTGTCACTATGTGATTCAAGGAGGCACAGCATCTGACCTGCTGTAAACTCCGCCAACACAGGCCAGCTGAGGAAGATGAGCAGAGCCAGCCTACAGCTTCATGAAGGGGTGCTGACACACTGGAAAGATATGTGTGGGAGAGCAGTCCCACCCGCTGAGGGTTGGGATGCTGATGAGAACCACATGAGCCCTCCAGCGACTGCACATTCCAGCATTATGTATCTGCTCACTGGGGAGAAGCGACCTGTCAAAGGGCATGTGATCCAAGCACCGTTGCCAGCAATGAAATGCTGGCGAGCCTCTGTCTTTGTGGTAGTGATGAGTCTGCTCCTGTGTGCAATTCATCAGCACCTAGAGGAGCATCCCCCAGAGCAAACTGCCTCTCTGCTCTGCACTTGTATATCTCTATGAACACGTAGCTGAGAAAGGAAGAGCAAGAAAGCAGCCCTGCTAAAAACAAGCATAAGGACATTTGGACTGTGTCCATACATGGTCAGATGTGAGATGTGGTTATCGTATCCCCTCATCTATTCCTGCACATAAGCCTATGTACGTGCACACATGGATAATTCTGTGCTTAAGGATTATACGCTTCTGCCTGGATATACCTCTGGTTTTTCACATCTGTCTGTGTCTGCAAGTGGCTGCATGAAAAGCACAGCCACCCACTGACAGCCATCACCACACACAGAGAAATGCACGCTAACACTCCCCCTCTCTCCAAGACCAGGGTAAAAAGCAACAGATCCAATACAGCACAAATTAGAAGAAACGCATCAGCTTCAGATGGGTCATGCTTAATTATCCCATCAGAAAACCTGACTGAGCTGCTCCAATGTACCAACACTGGCATTCAGATGCCAGGCTGACGGGCACTGTTGGGAAAGGAGTAGAGCAGTGCAATACAAATAGCAGAACAAAGCCAAACAGGCATCTTTTCTGCTTTATGCAGATCTGAGAGAGATGTTGACAAGTAACTAATTTCCTCCAGCCTATTTCCTGAGGTACTTTTCTTGGTCTGAAACTGATCCTTTATTTTGCTTTTTTCTTTCAATAGTGGGGAGAAAAAAAGAAGTTTTTTAAAAGTGTGACAGCTGTATTTTTCTTGGTGAAAAGGAGCAGTATGCTGTGACTTGATACGAGAAAGCATGCCTAAATGGCCTGAACAAATACAGAATTTGCACAATGCAATTGCAGGCAGCAATTAATTTTCACAGTGCAAAGCTGTTCTCTAGGAAAGAATTGCAGAAGCAGTGACAAGCAAGTCTATGAAATGCAATTTATCACAGTGGCTCATTGCAAACAGAATCAGATTGAAAGAGATGAGTTATCGATAGAGGATAAGAATAGTCTTTCACTCATGGTATTTGCTGCCACTTGAACTTCACCTTCATTTCCTTTCCTGTGGCAGATACCAGGACCTATTGCCCTTTAGAGCAACAATACACATGGTCAGTGGGCATGGTGGGGATGGGTTGATGGTTAGACTAAATGATCTTAGTGGTCTTTTCCAACTTTAATGATTCTCTGTTTCTATAAGTTCCATTTCCATACTCAAAAGGAAATCTACTGATTTCTTCAAATCTTCATTCTATTAAAACAGCTGTGAATATGATGGCAAAAGCTGATTCTTCCGTACCCTCTGATTTAAAGAATTTTATCACTTTAAAAGAGTACTCAACATGAACATTCAGAAGGCCAAACCCTCAAAATAGTACAAGTTAGGTACCGCTGTTAGCAGCCAGATTCTCAAAAGAGCTCAGTGGTATGTATGGTCTAATAATCTCTCCCCCCTCCCTTTTTGGCAGTCTAACCCTTTTCCACATCTCTGCCATACTGACAAATATGGAGCAAGTAAGGGACAAGTAAAATGATCCACATGATGTGTTCTTCCTCCTGGACTGGCTAAGCTCTACCTGCCCTGGAGCCAAACCGTGAGACCAGAGACATGCTCCATGCTGACCCTGCCCATCCCTTCACTGCCACCTTATCAGTCCTTTTGAAATGCTTAATCATGTGTCCTTCCTTCCTTCCCTAAAAAATCCCCTAACCGCCCACTCTTGCACGCCAGAGCACCGAAGAGCATGGCCATCCTTTAGGCCTCAGCATCACAGAAGGGCAGGAGGAGGAGTAGGACGGGGTTTTCCTCAGCCTCTTCTTTGCTCTGCTGCTTTCCATTCCCCCACATCCCTTATCAGGCAGCAGCAGCTGCCTCGGGAGCAGACACTGACCTTGGGCAGCTACAAAGGCCAGGACCATGTGTGTCAACATCTTCTTGTTTTGCTCAGCTGCTCTGTGTTTTTCTCAGCATGAGTGCAATCTATCTGTGATTCTGATATTCATAGAATCATAGAAAGATTAAGGTTGGAAGAGATCGCCAAGATCACCTAGTCCAACTGTCATTCTATCCCCCACCATGCCCACTAACCATGACTCTCAGTGCCACATCCATACAGCTCTTGACCACCTCCAGGGATGGTTATCCCACCACTTTTTTGGGATGCCTTCCAGTTTGTTTATTTCAGCAGTGATGTTGGCTGGATTGCTGGGCCCAGAGAGTGTTGGTGAATGGAGTTAAACCCAGCTGGTGACTGGTCGTGAGTGGTGCTCTCCAGGGATTGATACTGGGGCTTTTTCTATTCCATATCTTTACTGATGACCTGAACAAGGGGATCGAGTGCACTCTCACTTATTGGGAATGGTGGGGATGGGTTGATGGTTTTACTAGGTGATCTTAGATGTCTTATCCAACCTTTACAATCCTCTGGCTCAGGTGGGACCTGCTCCATGGTTCATTCCCCTAGTACTTCTGCTTTACAAAATAGCAACTTCCCCTTCTGCTCCAGCCACTGCTGCCACAGAAATAGGGAAAAGCATTCTCAACGTGTGGAAATCAGGAGTTTTATTTGAGTTGGTTGTTTCAAACTAAATTTTATTATTGGGAGGGTTAGGGTTAGGCTGGTCTGTCAGCAGAATAATGGCATCATCTAGTGGTCAGATGAGGCCCTTGCATGGTGCCTTGCATGGAGCTCTTTGTACGTATGAACTGCAATCGCCAAACAAGATGGGAATGCTTTTAGTGAGGGAGCTGTGAGGAGGAAAGCTGCAGATAAACCTGCTGGAGGGCTCCCAGGAGCAGCGAGACACGGGGGGATGCTGGCCAGTCCCTGCCATCGTGGATTTTACACTGCCAGGGAGACATATTTTCCCATCTCCCTTTTTTGCAGAGAAACAGACTGGACAGTGATAAGAAAAGTCACTTTGTGTATTGAGCTGAACATTTCTATCAGATCTTCTGTCTTCTTTCTTTCACACCCAAGGTCAAGCAACCAGGGATATAAACACCAACTCCTACTATAAACCTCCTGGGTAGCTTCTCTAGAGCTTGTATGAGCCACCAATAGAAATGAATGCAAATTAATAGCTCTTCCACAAGAGCTGAGTAGAATACAAACTCAGTGAACTCATCTCACCAATTTCCCCTAACTTAACTCTAAAAATAATATGTGCAAAACCTTCCATTTCACTCACAGCCTTGCAGCCTTGCCAGAGTGGATTGCATGTCCAGTTGTTATCTGAGCATGAGTCAGTGCCTCTCTGGAGCAAAACAGCCTTTAACTCTGCATTTCCAAGGTTTTTAATGTTTGGTTTAAAAATAAAAGCAAAAACAAAATAAACTCTTCCAACCCTGATATTTGGGTACAACTATATTTAATCCAGCTGAATCTTAACTTCATCACAGCGCAGCTCTTCCTGTGGGATTTAGCTAATGTTTGTGAAGAGCTTGATTTAGAATGAACTGTTGAAAATGATGTTTAAGGCTGCTATGCACCTGAGGTTCTGCTGTGTTGTCATTGCTATTGTTTTAATCAGACCACCTCTTACCTCAAAGACCCTTTGACAGCTCTCTTTACCCCACATCCACAGTTTTATGTCCCAGCTTTCTCCAGCACTGTTCTGGTACTTGTTGGGAAGCAGTTGTCTTGTGACAATATCAAGAAGAAAAGCAGAGAATAAGTTTACTTTTCTTCATTAGATGCTGTCATCCATTACATATCTGTGGAGTTTATTTCCCTTCTCAGGGTGCAGTGTTTTGTGTTTATTAACCACAAATGTTTCCTGATTTCCGCCAGTACCTGTTGCTTTCATCTCCTCAACCTTTAGTACACTGTGTTTCCATACTCCCGTGCCTGCATGTGGCCCTTTCTGCTGGAGTCCCCCAAATGCTGTGGCATGATGTCAGAGAAACCCCATCCATGAGAGTAATCTCCTCAGGAGATGTGAAAAAGCAAGTTTGTGTTTACTTGATGTAAAAAGCCTTCAGACACCAAAAGACTTGGATTGGCTTTCATATTGCTAAAGGATGGAAGATGGGGTGTAGTGGAAGCACTGGAAGGCGCTGGCACGGGTTGCTCAGAGAGGTGGAGGATTCTCCCTCCCTGGAGACATCCAAAATCAGGCTGGAGGGGCTCTGAGTGCCCTGGTCTAGCTGTGGGTGTCCTTGTTCATTGCAGGGGAGTTGGAACAGATGGCTTTCAAGGATCCAACTCAAACAATTCTATGAAGTACGTGTCATTTCCAAAAATGCTGAAGTGAAATCCCATCCAGATATGTTTTCGCATGAAGGGTATTAATGACTAGAAGTGCTTGTATGAATTTCAGGGACATGAAGCAAGTTAGTATGATATGTGAGCTGAAACATGAATCCACTACCAGGAACTCTCCTTATTAACTGCTGCTTTTCCCTCTCTTGGCAGGTAATGGACAGCTCGATGCCCCTGATTGGGGAGCATGTGGAAGAGGACAGACAGCTGATAGCAGATCTGGTTGTTTCCAAAATGACTCAGCTTGTCAGCACTGCTGGATCTACCCCATCACCACTGAGGCCTTGGGTATGAGAGAACAGAGACCTTTTGGTCAAGCTGTTTCCTCAAACTCTTTTGTTCTCTCTTCTTCCTGTGTTTGTGAGGCAATCAGAAGTCTCATAGCGTTGAACAGTTCCACACGAGAGTGTGTTGGATAGATTGACTGCTGCCCTTCCAAAGAAGTCTCTTGCAGACCATTTGCATCGCATATCCCTAAGAAATGGTTTGCTCTCCCTTCCTCCCCTTCTGCTTGGCTGTGGTACCACAGTGGTACTATGGGCCATGCATGTGCATACACGTTCTGGCCTTTTAAATTCATACTGAAAACAACATTTTTAGAGGTGCTTGCAACTCTCTGGTTCACCTCCATCCAACACCCAGTTCTTAGGATAGACTTCACTCCAGTTTTTGCATCCCTGATGAAAATCTGTGTTTTCCAAAAAGGAGAGTGGGGATTTCCACTAAGACTTGCTTCATTTCTCACTGCAGCATTGTTTCTTTGGAGATGCTCTTCACCCCCTCATCAGCAGCAGGCTTAACTAATGCTGAATCCATGTAAGAATGTGTCACTGCTGCACTTAATGTGCCTCATGGAACATTCAGTCTAAAGGTGTATGTGCTGCACTTCTTGCAGTATCTAGCAGGGAGCCAAGAACAAAGGACTGAGGACAACAGAAAACTGTACAAAAGAAAGAATAGGAAGAGTAAGCAGGATGAGGAACACTGACTGCAACACACTGGATTCTGTGGCTTTCTGCCTCTGTCATACAACAGCTCACTCCCTGCTAAACCAGGTCCCAACCTGCAGTGTACTCAGGGTAACTCCCAAACAGATTTTAGCTAGAGTGGAGAGGGTAAACATTAAATAGACACTAAAAATGGTTTGGGATAGGGAAAGTGATACAGACGGGATAGGATTTACTCTGGCCAAAATGGAATCAACAAATGCCATCTGAAATAACAAAGATATAGAGTGTATAAATGAAAAGCAAAGGGGAGGCCTGCAGAAATTGAGAAGAAAATGGACAGATGCATCTGTTGTCTATGTCTGTAATATACTGGTATAAGATTGGATTGGATTACAACAGACCTAAAATAGGACTAAAACAAGTACAAAACAAATGGTCTTGGAAGGATAAGATGTCAAATAGAGTATTTAAATAAGCATCCTCATCAAGAATACAACCTACCAATAATCTGTACACAAGATAAAGAAAGTTAAAATCACAAATGTTTTAACTTCTGTTTTACTGGAAAAAGACCTTGGTACAACAAACACTGCAGAAACTGCACAAACTACAATTGTCATCACAATGTCATAACACAGAATTAAAAATTGAAAGATATCATTGAATGCGAGGCAGGTGATAACCATATCCAGTTCAGGAAGTGAACATTGATGTCCCAAGAACAGATGTGGTATCAAAAAGTAACAATGTAGCACAAACAGATAGAAAAGGTGATTTAAGTAAAATTAAGAAGTTAATCAAAAGCTCCCTAGTATTATAAGGAACTCCTTATGGATGTTATTTAAGAGAGCATCGTTTTCCTGAGTGCATATATACATTGCTGATCTGCACCTGAATGAGGAATGCAAGACATAAACTCCTAGACCTAAGTGGCAAATCAGAAGGAGACATTCAAGATGATAGACAAAAAAAATCTTCCAGATTTGGAAATATGACATTTACAAAGACCTTTACATACAATACATGCAAGTAACAGAAGGAAACTGCAAAGGGATAGAATTTGATTCTGAAGATCAGATAGAAAGAAGATGAAACGACTTCTCTGAGTTTCTCAGAAGATGGAACCCTACCAAAAGATTGGTGGACTCTGTGGATCTTCCAGCATTAAGGGAGGAAAAGAATACAACACAGAGTGTGGCTCTACTAAATGTAATTGTTGGAAGTGGTGAACTTCTTAAACTATACATAGATTTTCCTGATAAGAAAGACACAGCAGAGAGCAAACTCAGTGATTAAATTAGTGATGATTGATATTTTTAAACGTTATTAAGCCCCCGATCCAGCTGGCCATGTCCAATGAAACAAATTTAGGAAGTGACTCAGCTGCCAAAAAAGTGCTATTTCATTAGAAACAGTTGTTGCTCCAGAGGACTGGTGTACAGTACAAAATCTATGTTTAAAAAGGCTTTAGGAGTAATGTAGAAATATGTACGTAAGGGAGCCATAGACCTTAATAATTACCTCAATAGCTAATTATGAAATTAATACAGAAGACTTATAAACCAACAGAACTGTGGCTTAAGAGCATTCACCACAGTCTTTTTCTGAAGAAAAATGATCCATTAATCTTCCTTTGATATTCATGAAGTGGTAGATAGCAGGGAGGTCAGTCAAAATAATGTAGCTACACTGTCCCAAAGCCAAAGGCGAGGTATCAGATGTGCTATTAAAGAAAGCAAGGAGAGAGAGGAACTAAAAGGCAAAGTTTGTCTGTGGAACATGATCTGGCCTTAGACAGAGACATAGATCTGAGAGACTTGAAATCTTGCACATAGTTAGCAAAGTGGAAATTAAAGGATACTGAACATGGTCCTGACACATTAATAACTAGTTATTAATCGGGTTGATTGATCACAGGACTTCATAGAATCATAGAATCATTGGGTTGGAAGGGACACCTAGCAGCCATCTAGTCCAACCCCCTGCAGAAAGCAGGTACACCTACACCTTAACCAAGTTGTTCAGAGCCTGATCCAGCCTGACCTTGTAAGTTGTTCATAGCACCCATTTTTTTCATGGCACCCATATGATATGCAGTTTAGTGGTTACAGCTGCAGCTCTCTCATGGCTCTCTGCCTCACTTCCACTGTTTCCCCTATTTGTTTTCTTTCCAGGACCTTGGCTTACACTCACCTCTTCATCTCTCTGTCCCCAAATGCTGTTTTGCCTTCAGCTCTTAGGAGCCTTGGGTTGGGTGCAGGTAAATGCTGTAGAGGTCAATATGATTCCCTTTCTCTGGCCAGTCCAATCAGGATGTCTTATGGGATTAGGACAGTGCACTTCCACCAAATCGAGACAAGGTTCAGTGCCTCAAGCGATGCAGGACTAGAAGCTATGAAATGGAAAATTTCCTTTGTTTTCCCCCACCACTTATTGGCATGTCCTAGATAAATAGTGCACAAGATGGGCTGGCAACCTCATCACATTTATTCTAGTCAGTTGAAACTCATTTTACTGCTTCCAGCTATGAAACATTTCTTCCCATTTCCAGAATCACTTAGCTCATTCTCCTGACCTTCCAGGATCTTCGACAACCCCTTTATCATTGTGTTCCCCATGTAAATAATCCAGCACATACCAGTCTATCTGTCTCCATCTTCCCGTGTTCTTTCATAAACAGTTTTATGCAATAGGCTTACACAGACTTTTGTTAACCTTAGACCAAGCTCTATGTGCAACAATTCTGTGTTGCTTAATCTATTTATTAAAATATCTGTCAGAAAGAGTAAGCAGTGAGAGGGAAGAAAGTGCAGATGGCACCAACTTATTTGGGTTAGTCAGAACCGAGGATGGTAGCGAAGAACTTCTGACAGGGCTGTGTATGTTAACTCACCACAATAGTAAACTGTGCCGGAGACTGAAAAGTAAGCTGAACTGGGGGTAAAGAGAGGGAGAATATAAACAGTAGGTACACCTTGCAAGTCCCACTAACTGTGCCACTTGAGAAGGACACTGTAGCAAACAGACTAATGAAAACCATTACTCAGACTAGGGCTGCGTTGGCATGGGAGAAGCAAGGAATTTGGATGCAAAAGTAATGAGTCGGTGACGTATACAATCAAGATACTGCTTCACCTGGAATAATGCAAGCAGACCTGCTTCTGGCATCTGCAGGAAGGACTGCAAAGCCAGAAAAGAGAAGTGTGTGATGAAAATGATTAGGAGCCTGGAAACATTCCCATGGAGGGACCGAAGGGATTCAGCCAGTTGGCTTTAGAAAGGACATAAATCAGAGAGAGGGCAGTAAAAGTCGACAAAATAATGAATGGCCTAGCAAAGGTAGATTGTGAGAACTATTCTCAAATGCAAAGTAATGGAGCCGAGAAGTGAGGAAGGTAGTGAGGCTGAGAGTGGAATAAATTTCAAAGGGTCTGGGTGTCGATGTTAGAATAAAATATCTGGAACAGTCGCAAAGATTTTGTGAAGCAGATAGTAAGCTTCGTGTTTCATGGTTTATGCTGGTCCTTACTTACTAGCAATCAAGATAAGACCCCTTAGGGTAAGGATGTGATTACTGCATGGAGGTTTCCACGGTTCATCCCTCTTTCCTTTGGAGCATCTGGTGCTGGCAACTATCCAAGATAGGAAATGGGACTAAGAGACCCCTCAGGCCTGATAAAACTGGCAATTCCTGATCGCCTAAAAAACATTATAAACCATAACTTCACTGTTATTCCCTGTGAGCAAACAACTTACGTTCTCTTTATTACTCAGCTCTCTCTTTCAGTCCCTTGAAATTTTACCAGCCAGATGCTGTGTGTATATACTTAAGGAACACTTCAGGATTCCACTGTTCCTATAATGCCTCCGGGCTCCTCTCTGGGGACTCTATATTAACAGGAATGGCTTTTTTTATTTCCCATAGCCTCCACAAGTTCAGCCTCAGACAATGAAAACTCAGCCTGGACCTCAGCTTGCACAACTGTCTCAGCCACGGCCTCCTCCCCAAGGTACAGTTGTTTGGGGACCCTACAATCGCATGGACTGTGAGAAATCAGTTTGCTTTTTAAATAAAAGCTCTCAAGATAAAGGTTTTGCTCATTGTTCCAATTCACTGATAAGCAAGCAGCAGATTCTGTGAGCTGCTAAAGGAGCTACTGTAGTACTCTGCAGTAGCTCAGAAAGTGGGCTGAAAATCTAGTACTGTCAGGCCTGGAATAGATACCAAGATGGTGACACCGGGATCCTTGATCCATCTATACACACGTTACCCTGTCACTGAGGAAGAGCACACCCTCAGCTTCTCTTGACAGCAGAAGCAAGCTTGACTTGTGACTTGGCCAGAACAACACATTTGGTTTACTGTCCAGATTTAGCCTGAGGTGTTGAAGAATGTGTCTGCCCTATAGGCATGTCACACCACAACAAGCATTCAATTCACAACCAGGCCATCCTTTTTGGCCACCTTTGTCCCTTTCTTCCTTTGCAATCACTAACTTTTCCCAGCTTTTCACACTGCTGTGTCATATTCAGCAATTTCTCTGAGCCAAGGCTGCCTCAGTAGCCTAGTCTTTGTTCATGGCTTTAATTGCTAGGATTGAGCTGCATGCAGGTCATTTCCAATTAGCAGAAGTGAGTAGTGACCAAAATAATCAAGTTCAGACTCTGTTTTGAGGGTCTGCTACCAATATGGCTGAAGCTACCTGCTGATAACGCTGGAACAAACCCATGGATAATGATAGGGTGTACAGTTTTGCATCAAAATGTTGGCCCCACAAAGAGACTGTTGACCCAAACCAATCTTCCTTCCCAATGCAAGTGCTTGCCAAGAACAAGCATAAACTAATAACTAATATTGCCAAGAACAAGAAATATTAGTTATGTGGAAAAGTACAGCACATTGAGGCAATTTCCTTTGGGTAGAGTGGCAAAACTTCTTTAATTTTTAAAGAAATAAAGGAATGGACTACAAAAGCTGTAGAGCCATGGGCATGACACTGGTGATAGACTTTTATTTATGTATTTATTTTGTCACAGAGGATTTTCCTTGTTCTTTTGCATGAAACTGCTCTGAATAGTTTCTCCTCTTAGCAATTATCCATATGCTGCTTGCTTGTTTTCCACATGACCTTCCTGATGCTTATTATCTACGTGACCCTTCCAGGTGGACCACGCCAGCCTCAGGTGTCTCAGCCTCCACGGACAAATGCACCTCCACAGCAACGGCTCTCTCCTCAAGGACAGCAGCCTCAGAGTCCCCTTTCCACCTCACCTCAGCAGCAAAGGTCACCTGGATCTCCACAGCAAGTCCGATCAGCAACTGGATCCTCTCCAGTCCAAGCTTCCAAGGCAGGCATGTTCCCACCACAGCAGCCCAGACCTCCTGCTCAAGGCCGGGCTCCAAGCCAGCCAAGCCCCACCGAAACGTCCAAGCAGCAAGCCACTCCACAACCACATCTGAAGTAGGTGCTCTGTTAAACCACTGATAACTGCAGGTACTAAAATAAGGCTATCAAGAAGTATTCTGACCTATTGTCAGGCAGCAGTTCCCCCCCACCCCCCAGAGACAAAGGCCTGAGTACCTGTGAGTGACTTCAGAGGTACAAATGCCAGGCACAACTCAGGTCACCAGTGAACTGCTATCAGGAAGAACCAATTGTACTTTACATCTATTAAGACTTCACATTCATCCTCTTGTTCATGTGCTCACTGCTAAATGTGTGCACTATCACAGATCACACAGAATCACAGAATTACCCGGGTTGGAAGGGACCACAAGGATCATGTAGTTCCAACCCCCCTGCCTAGCAGGGCCACCGAACAAACGCCTTTACTAGATCAGGTTGCCCAGGGCCCCGTCCAACCTGGTCTTATTGGTAGACTACTACCTTTCCAGCAGGGTATGTAATATTTACCCTTACAGGCTAGGCAGCACGTGATCGTAGAATCATAGAATAGCTTGAGTTGGAAGGGATCTCAAAGATCATCTAACTCCAGCCCCTTTTCTGTAGGCAGGGTTGCCAGCCACTAGATGAAGTACTGGATCAGGCTACCCAGGGCCTCATCTAACCTGGCCTTGAATGCCTCCATGGAAGAGGCATCCACAGCTTCTCTGGGCAGCCCGTGGCAGCATCTCACATCTAACCCTCCTTTAATTTAAAAATATTCCCCCTTGTCCTGTCACTATCTACCTGTGTGAAAAGTTGATTTCCTTCCTGTTTATAATCTCCCTTAAAATATTGGAAGGCTGTAATGATGTATCTCCATAGCTTTCTCTTTTCCAAGCTAAACAAGCCCAGCTGCCTCAACCTGTCTTTAAAGAAGAGGTGCTTCAGCCCTCTGATCACCTTTGTGGCCCTCTTCTGGACCCTCTCCAACATCTCCACATCTTTCCTGAGTTGGAGGCCTGAGATCTGCATGCAGTACTGCACCCACTACTCCCCCATTCTCCCTTGTTCTTGGATGTCTTAATATATGGAGATTCGCCTTGCTTACTTCTTTTTTTCCTGAAGTGTCTCTGCAGTGGAGCACAAAGCATCCGTAACCAGCTCTAAAAAAGCACTTTCTCCTGCTGAGTCTGAGTTCCAACTCTGTTTTCCATTTCAGCAAATCGCAGTCCCTGACAAACACCTTCAGCATATCTGAATCACCTCAGAGGGGAAATGCCAACGAAGATGAAGCAAAAGCTGAGACCATCCGCAACCTGAGGAAATCATTTGCTAGCCTGTTTTCCGATTAACAGCCCTGCAGCTGGATCTGTGCTTTGGCCAGCCCTCACTCTTCATATAGCCAATTTCATCTTGGGATATACTCAGTGGTCCCCAGCAATTTACAGCTAATACCTGGGTAAAAGGAACTGAGAAAACTATAGTTGTTTTAATACGAAGAAGGTATTCTAATAACGGCCTGAAAGGTGACTGTATAAAAGTGGCATCGTTTCATTGTTTTTTGTGCATAATCAGAATTACGCCTGTTCAAGTGACTGAGCTGTAAATCAGATTTTACTCCAGCTAACCCCTGTGGAGACTACAGTCATGACATTGAAAACTAGATTTTGTTTTGATTTGTATATAGTCCATCCAATCGCTGACTTCCAATTACAGAATCCTTGTTGAGCCTGAGCTAAAAAAGAATGTAAGATTATCTCAGAAACAGATGTGCAAGAAACAGCAGCAAGTATTCATAGACTGATAAAGCCTGAGTATGGAAATACAGTGAACCATGGAATTTCATGATACCAACTTTGCTTAAAGTCATTTTTCAGAGTGAACTACATTCAAATAAGAGACAGTGCCACGCATTGGTAACTGCCAAAGATCACGTGAGCAGATGGACTGCTGGTTTGTTCCAGATCACTCTGCTCACAGCAGTTAAAATGTCCTTTTCATGTCTTGCATTTATGTCCCCAGCATGTGATTCCCAAGTTTAGAAAGAAAAATGTCACATTCAAATCCTGTAGCGTCAGCTCAAAAGTAACCTGAGAAATGGCCTTTCCAAACACACACACACAGAAAACAACTTCTTTCCTTGCCCCTGGGAAACACTGTAGAGTTCAAATCCATAATCCATACAAATCCAAGCACTTTGGTGGCTTGATTACATCTGCCTATGTCTGTCCCCTGGGAACTTATTTAATTACTAGCAGAGCTGATGAAGTGCACATAGTTGGGTGCTGAGTGTTCCATAATACAGATTGGACGGAGAGATGGAGTGAAATCCTGTCTCACTCCTTGAACTCCCATTGACTGGGGTGAGTGCAAAACTAACCAAGGTGACAGACCTGTGATGGAACAGGAAAACTGTCATCTAGAAATAAGATGAACTGGGGTCCATCCAGAGACACCAAGCAATGGGAAGGCATGTACTTGACCACCCCAAGCAGGTAATGACCTTCTGGAGAAGACAGACATGGATCTTTGCTGGCTGTGCTTTTCTTAAGCATGTAATATAGAATGAAGCTGTAGACAAACACACATGCTGCAACTAGGACATGGCAACAACAGGAATGACACAAACCATGTTTGTACGTGAAAAAAAACAGTGTGTAAATCAATCTCACTATGGCTACTTCTACCAGCTGAGAGCCCACCCAATACACCTGATGAAAGCACCAGCCTCCATCCCATCACCTGACATATGCGAAGCAGGCTCCAGGAGGAAGCCTCTTGCATTTTTGTGTCCAGTATTTGCACCACAAATCCATATGCACAGCTGCAAGGCCAGGCTTCTACCTTTATGTTTCCCTTTGCAACTTCGTATCAGTTACACTTAGGAATACCAGTGGTGGAAAGGAGATCAGTAAGTCAGTTACAAACATTTGAGCCAGCGGCGCAGATCTTAGCAGTCACTTAAAAAGAGGTCCCCATGTCAGAAAAACCAACAGCAGTATCTGCCATCTTGGATCTCATGATTCACAGGTGGGAATGAAGCCAGATGAGCAATTCCTTCATGCACAGCACCTGTAATGAGCATCTAGATCCAATGCAGTCATCCGGACCTAACATGACCAACCCGAACATACCTCTACAAATATAATTGCTTTTGTGACCTGTACACTTTCAGGCAAGTAACTGCATGGCTTTTCCAGCTTGGAAGGCTCTCGAGAGACTCATCTGGACCAATGATTTATATCTCAAGTTCAGAATTAAAGAACCACTCAATTCCCTCCTGATTTATCCTTTTTCTTTTCTTTTTTTTTCTTTTTTTTTTTTTTTTTTTCTCCAGCTCTGTTTTGTCCTTCCAGGTTTGCTAAGCAGCTTACAATGTAGCATCATAAACACATGTCATTGCCTGAGAAAGAAAACAGACCCTGCTGTTTCTCAGTCTCCAGGAGCAATAAAAGAGTGACAAATGACTCCGAGCACTGTTCCACTGGCAAGAACAATAGCAGATTAACCAGCTCCACTGTATGGAGAAGAGGTAATACAGCTCTGGTGGAAGAGCATTCCCTTCCATAACACTTCCCTCAGCACGGCTCATGCCTTGCCCTACTAAGTGGTCACCAGAAACGCAAACATAGCAGTTTACTGACAGAATCCTCAATTGTTCTACCCTCCACATCTTTGTGTATCTCTTACCAACACACCCTACACACACACACACTAAATAAATAAATAAATAAATAGACAGGGAACTACTGACTGGTAAGATATGGCTCCTTCAGTTGACTTCAGTTAATTACTGGTATCACAGCAGTTGGATCATTTGCTGATGCTGCCCTTGAAACACAGCAGGACCGTCCTCCAGCTGACTACTGCAACAGGACAGCACTGCTGACCTGACAGCCAGCAGCGACTCATCTGCCTGAATGAATTTACATATTGCTGTTTAGACCCAGACTGAAAAAACATCTTGTCTTTCTTGTAATATCTAGGTGTGGTATTTCAAGAGGAATGTAACTCGTGTTCTCATGCAATTAAACATCTTGTATAAAGCTAAGGCTCAGAATAGCACTCCTGCTCCAATGACTGCAGCTGTACTTCCTTTTCTTTCACTTATCACAGATGGGTATGTAAGACCTTACACCCTGCATATAACTAGGTTATTCAATACGGTCTTCTTAAGTTCCATGAGTAAGGTAAAGCAAATTAAAAAGGGGTAAGTGCAATAACAGTTCCCAATTTCCAAGCAGCTGTTAGCAGCAGTGCATGTGAATGAACAGTACAGGTAAGGAATGATGGCCACCCTCAAGCATTTCATCTTCGTGTCTCTTCTGTAGTTTGCAAGCAGCAATGACACGTACGCCTGCCTCAGAAGCTGGTAAATAACCAAGTGGCTGGTTTTCAAGTATTTCCTTTGTTCTGCCATGTCATTTTATACTGCTGGTCCTGACATATTCACACTGTATTTCATACACTGTCCTATGAATTAAGGAAATTCCTCTGTAGGAAATCAACGGTTTGGGATAAGGCAGATTCCTTTATCTCTGGCTCACAATGCCTTCCCCTACAGTGCAAAAGAAAGGGAAGGAACACCTTCAGGTCACTCATTGGTGTATCTGTAATGATGCCCAATTTGTTCTTAAACGTCCCAGTGACAAAATCCATGATAAACAGAATCCATTAAAGTTGTGTGACTTTGCCTGAGTATTATGGATGCATTTCTGAAGGACACATCACAAGGGCAAAATGGTGCAAGACACACACAGTGCAGACTTCCATTTTCCCTTGAAGAATCACTGTTAGCTCCACAACGCCTGACTATACACTTAAATGAAAATTCCATTGGAACAAGGCAATTCAACCACACTAGGAAAAAGTTAAGGCTCATTCTGATATTGAACCACTGCCCTCAGGCTCTATTGATACTTATGTGTGATCAATAATGGCAGGATTTGCACTGGTTTGCTGCTGCTCTGAAGTGGAAAAAGAGAGAGAAACAAGAAATACAACTTTTGAGAGCAAAAATCAAACAAACAAAAAAGTATTATTTTACTCCCCCAGAGTTAATAGAACTTCCTGACCCAACCAAAGTCAGCTGATGTGTAAAACAAAAAGATGAATCACTGAAACATCACCTGAAAAAGCACAGAAGTATTACTGATGAAACAGCTTGTATTTAGTAGGAAACGCAATTCACTGCCATTGTTAGAATTCCAAAAGGATTGTAGAAAGCAATATCAGCTGTCACAACAGTCATCGGTACCATTTACGTTTTCAGAAACACCGAGATCAAACCATCTTAAAAAGAAGGAAAATAAGAAATGAAAAGTTCTAGCAAAGTTTAGTTATTCCAGTCTTTCTTTAATTGAGCTTCAGTATGACACTGCAGATCTCATCAGGAAACTGTAACAGCGATGTTGTTAGTTGTTCATTAGTTAACGAGACAACACTTGAAAAGCTCTAACATGCCACAGCATGTTTTCTTCCGTCGAGATAACTTTTGATACTGCTCTAGTGCAATTGAACAGAACTTACTGAAGTATGAACTGGTTCTGTTTCTCCTGCTGTGATCCCACATCCACTGCAATCGGGTCAACCTGTTTAATTCCTTAAATAGTTAGGCAGGCAGAAAAACTTATTTTTGCATCCATTTTAGTTCACACACAGTAAACGCGGCCATGTACTATAGCTACTTATTTGTAAAGTCAACCTGTTCAAACAAGGAAAAAGTCAAAATGTTTTGCTGCTGGTTCTTTGTAAAATTGCTCTGCTTCTGTTCAGGCTTTGAGTTGCCCTGCAGCATGGGTTCACTCAGCTGTTTGCAAAATGAACTGATTTGCTTTCTAATTTCTTCCACTTAAAACAAAAAGTCCCTTCCTTGTATTCTTTGTGTATTAAGTAACGACATAAAAATGCTTTTTACCTAACAGAAAAAGGAAAACGTCTCTGAAAAATAATCTATGAAAACACATCTACCATAGCAGTGGTAGGATCCCATTCTACGTGGGATGTGGCAGAGTTTTTGTTAAGAAAAATCATTAGCCAGGTAGATTTGAAGCGAAATATTTTTTTTTTCCTGGCAAATTAAAAAAACTCTTCAAATAAGACAGAAAAAGATACTCTTTATCTGATGAAGCAAATACTTAGCCAGTATCCTTCTAGTCTCTAAGTAGCACTCCACAGGTGATTGAAGAAGAGAGGTGGGAGGGAAACAACATGTACTGTTCTAAGTCACAGCCCATCTTGAAAAAGACCTTAGTGCCAGGTACTGCACTATTACCAGAACACAAACAAACCCTAACTCTGGGGTCAAAACATTACCATGCAAACAAGTTCTTGCAACAATCTGAAGAGAAGGCAGATGTTAGTGCCTGGCTTTACAAGGTCCTGCAGTTAGAAAGCAAGCTCAGGAACTAGAAAATCCAGAGGGAGAAAGCAGCAATCAAATGAACGCACGGCGAACGTCCGTGGGGCGGCCCCGGCTGGGTCTAGGTGGAAACCTGTCATTGGGACCAGCTCGTCCTGGAAGTGTAGGGTTTGCTCCAGGCAAGGAACCAATGGGGTCAAAATGTGGTCTGAATGGAGGAAACTGGCATGGTGCTTCTCCCGGGCCAGGAATGAGTGAATTAATTGGGTCTCCAATATACAGAAGCGTTGGTCTCTCAACATATTCTCCAATGACCATGGGGGGATAGATTGGGTTTGATGGGAACGGGTTGGGAGGAAAGGGACTAGGATAAAATGGGTTGGGATGAAAGGGAATTGGATGAGGGGTAGGGGGCAGAAACATGTGCCTCCATCTCAAGGCCTCCTTCTTCTGTTTCAACTTTTTCTTGTATAACTGCAGACAGAAACAAAAGTATTTTAAGGTTCACCAAGTCTCTTGTTGATGTTCATCTTCCCCTACTCCAACCAAACTCAACTCGTGTTTACAGAACACTTTTAAATTAAAATTTAACTCAAAACTACAGCTTCCCAAAGTCTCTGTGTTTGCCCTGAATTTCTCCCATGTAGACTAATCTCAGTGAGATTATATAGAGAAGCCACCTACTTCTTTCCAGTCAGTGTCACGAGGCCTTGCAATGGGATCTACAAGAGAAGCACAGAATCAAAATGAGCAACCTCTTTTAAGTAGCATTTATGCCAAGGATTTGTGGGAACATGCAGGAGATGAAAAAAAAACATCTCTGGTCAATACATAGAGATAATGTGTTTAAAAAAAATATAAAGCTGTAGGACCATTCAGTATATAATCTACTCATATTCTCTATAAAATACCATCTCCAAAACTCCTAGGAAATCCCAGGAATATTATTCCTATCTTTGATTTATAATAGCACTTCCCTTTACCACCTTTTTCTTCAGTCTCTTGTGAGGAATTCTAGCAGGAATATCCCTTCTCTTCACTCTCAGATAGCTGCAATAACAAGTGTATCTAAGTAGCAAGAGAAACAGATGAAAACAACCAAAGTTCTACCACATGATGGGCAGAACAATATGGTCCATGAGAAATGGCTCAGATAACTATTACTATTTTTCATGACAGAAAACAGAATACCCACCTGAATTACATCTAGTCCACTGTACTGGTCACTATCACTAATGACTCTATTTGACGCCAGTATTTAAAAATCAAGACTGCTTACCTGAGGAACCTCTTATCAAAATGTAAGACCTAATTACCCCTGTTCACATGAGAATGAAATTGAAGAAAACGTGTATCACCGTTACCTCTGAAATCTCGCAGATACATAAACCTCCACAGAAGCTGATCGTTTGAAGCTGCATAAAGATCACGGCAAACAGCAGACAGAGAGATGAGGGAACGGACATCCAGAAGTCTAAAAATCCGAAGCTTCAGCTCAAGAGGAAGGACCACTAACCCAAAGACATCTGGCAAGTTCAGAGCTACGAAGTGGAGGACACAGAAGAATTAACTAAATGGTGCAAAGCTGATGACCCTGAAGAAAAGAAAGACATCATAACCTTTCCCTTAGATCATTCCCCTTTGATGCCTCAGTTAAACAACGGGTCTCCAAAAGCACCAGGACACGGTTTCTTAGAATACTGATCTCTTCCACCTTGCAGTATGTTTATGAGTTCATGAAATAGGCCAAATGGTACTTTACATTGAACACCAGTGACTGCTGTTAACCTAAGAAACATGCCGCATGCTTATGTGTGCAGGCTACAGAACAAAGGCCAAAGGAAAAAGGTCTGCCTGATTACAAGAGTCCATAAAAAAAACATATCAAATGGACAGCATATGTTTCACATAAAACCTGCCCGCACTGAAGTCTACAGATTCCACTGTGTCTTCAGAATACTAAGCTGAACTCTTTTACAGCAGTATCTATACACAGAAAGCCTGATTTCCTACTGCTGATAGGTCTTAGAAAAGTCTAGTAAAGAGACACAATCAATATCTGGTTGCAATTTTACACGTTCCATGTGAAAATTCACAGGTAACGTATTTGTGTCAACTGAAAACAGGAGAATGGCAAACATGAAAAAATTTGATGAATCTCAGACTCCTTTATCAAAACAGAAAACTGCAAATATGTCATTGTTCACAGGACAGTTTAGCACCAAAATGCTTATAATCATTTGCCATAACTTCAATTAGCACTGCACCGTGCCCCCTGTGTCTTGGTTTCAGCTTAGTGTCAAGCACACCCTGATGTTTGGCTGTTACTGAGAGATGAGTGCATGCCCACGGCTGGGCCGGGCCGCAAACATAACAGGAAGAGCCTGCCATGATGATGTAGAGTAGGGGGTGGCTGCAGTATGAGCTATGCCAGGCTGCATGCAGCATGTGGGTTGGACATGCCTGCAGTTCTACTGTTGAACTTTCTGTTGAACCGGTTCTACTGGCTGAGCTTTCCCACCAATATGCTGTTACATGCTGTTGCTTTCCAACAGATGGCAGCAGAGGGGCAGTCTGACAAAATGGTGTCTGACACAGAAGTGTGGATGAAGCAAAAGTCTGGTACTGAGTTCTTCCATGCAGAAAAAAAATTGCACCCACTGACATTTATCAACATTTGCTGAATGTTTGTGGAGACAAAATATTAGGTGTGAGTACAGTGAGGCAACAGCTGTGATGTGAAAGAAGAGCCATGTTCTGCATGGCCACACACAGCTGTCACATAATGAAACGAAGAGTGTCTTTATCAGCTCATCCATGTGAATCAGTGGATTACATCCAGGGACCAATATACAGAGCTGAGTGTCACCTTCAAGAAGTTAGAAAAGATGGTGGCAACACTGGAATATTGAGACTTTTGTGTCAGGTGGGCCCCACCAAGGCTCACATAGGAACACAAAAAACAATTTATACAAGTCTGTGAGGACCCATTGCAACAATACCATGCTGACAGTGACAGCCTCCTGTTCCATTCTCAATCAGGAGATGTGGTGTCAGCACTACGAGACAGAGTCAAAACAGCAGTACACAGAGCAGTGATACATGAATTTCACATTAAAAAAAAGGTCAAGGTGCCCTCAGTGGGCAAAGTGAGGAAAGAGATGATCCTCCTGGATTTCCTGGGACATGGACAAACCATCAATGCTGACTGCTACATCACGATGCTAACTAAGCTGAAGGCTCCAACTTGCAGAGTCAGGACAGCAAAGACAACCACTCTTTTGCATCATAGTTATGTCAGGCCCCATACCAGTTTAAAGACAGTGGAGTACATTGCCTATCTTGGCTACACTGTCCTACCACACCCATCGTACAGTTTGGATTTGGTGCCCTCTGACTTTTGATGGGAAATTATCATTATATTGACTTCTTTTAAAATACAAAGATTAATCTAATTTCTTTAGAGTGTCCATTTTTTTCTTACTCTCCACATACCCACCACTGAGCAGCTGTCTGAACTGTTTCTAACACTTCTCCCTCAAGACTCCGCATACACTCCCTCCCTTTCTTCCATCTGCAAAAATTAAGTATCATCTCTCTCACCTTGTCGGGCAGCAGCCAGAAGAGAATAAACCAGCTGGTCTTTAAAGAGACGAGATAATTTCTGAAGGTCTTTGTAAACACCCGCAACCTTTTCTATCAAATCAGAGAGATAAAAAGCTTAATTTCAAGAGGTTATAATGCAATGATTATGCAAGAGCAGAAAAACCATGGCTTTCTTATAAACAAAACCGTGATCTGTTTGTCATCTTGGTGGGCCCAGGTCTGCAGCTAGTGTGTGTATGTGGATAGTGTGTATGGAATAGCAATTTTTTGAGAAACTCCAGCCTACTTCCATGGTAAGGCTAGGCTACCCAATGGCTTTAAAAAGCACCATTATGAGAAATACATGAGTTCTCCAAAAACCAACTGGCTCTCAAGCTGTCAGACCTTCTTTGATCAGATTTCAAAGCTCAGATGGCACACACCTATGCTGTAAATGTCTGTTACATTCATTTTTCAGATAAGAGTGCTTTTCCATTCTGTTATCCTAGGAAAGAGGAGCCAGAAGACTCTACCATTATCTTGGACACGTCAGTGTTCAGTTATTCCTCTAGAGCCTTTTGACTAGCTTCTTACATCAGTGACTGGAGATCTGAGAGACACAGTGTAGGACACCAAGTCACCCTCAACTGGCAACAAAGAGGTTCATTAATGCCTTGTAAAACAAAAGGCTAGTCAGTCCTCTGCTGACAAAGGATCCACATCCATCTGTCCTTCTCCTCCCCCACCTTAGTACTTCTCTGATTTTGTCATTCTGGAGAGAGTTATGTGGTTGGCACCTATTTTATAACACAGATAACAGTTACGTTGTCACAGTAAGAGTGTAGGTATCACCAGCCTCTAAAGTCCTGAGCCAGCAGGGAGAAAAAAAGAGGGTCTAATCCAGCATTGCTGCCTCAGAAATTTACACTGACATTTAGGACCTCAGAAATAACAGGCATTTGGGACAAAGCATGAGTCAGTCTTTGCAAAATCCTTTCTTTATTCAGTTAATCAAAGAAATTTGAATTACTTTAGCAGCAAAATACAAGTGAATGGCTATACTCTGAATTCCTTTTACCATAAAGCAATAACCCATCTAAACAGTGGTTGTATTTTTATTCTTTCTCGCTATTTTTTTCCTATTTAGTTCTCCACTTACTATTCCTACCCGCTATTGCATCACTTGCCTACTTCCTAGCTGACTGTTATCAGTATTATAGCTCACGCATACCTGGTTCCTGAAAGCAAACAAAGGATGCTGGCAGCAGCTGTATTCTCTTCACACCTTTAATCTCTTTGTTGATTTTTAATGTTGCTGCAAACATAAGAAGAAGAAAAAAAAAAATGATATTCCAAAATTGAAAACATACTGAGAGACAGGCAAGACCACTTCATCACTGCCTTACTCTCAGAAGTACTTTACTATTCTCCCTTACCAGCTCCTGTCAAGGAAAATACCAATGACAGCCAGCAGTTAGATACACAGAAATTTCAGAAAAAATAAAAACTGAACTCCTAATAGCAAAGGATAACCAAACATATGTCTACAAATATTAATCAAAGAAACCTTGAAATTAGAATGGAATTCCAATTTAATATCTGTTCCATAATAAGGAATTGCTCAAATGCTAAATCGAACATGAAAGAGCAACTAAAAAGCAACAAACCAATCAAAAGCTACCAAGAGATATGGAAGTTGCCTCAAAATAAACAGACTTCTCTTAATTTTCTGAGTTAAACAGCTTTTTGAGACCACAGTGAGAATGCTCATGTGTTTCAGTCAGGACAAAAAAGAACACACACTAGAACAAAGAAATATGTAGTCTAGAAATGGCTTAAGTCTTGCAAAGAGTGTGAGACTAAATAAAATGGATTAAATCTCTCTCTTTTTAGTATTTACTCAGGTATAACACAGTTCCCATGAAACGAGATAAAACCCATACTTTTACAACACTGTAATGAAAATGCTAACTGACTTCCCCAAACATTATTCCATTCTCATTAGAGAGAAGGAAAAAGCTGATACTGAGGCAAGAAATGCCAAGAATTTCCAGCATCAGGAAGTGGCATCTGCCTCATCAACCTGGATAATGACATTGTGATTTCAAAGAAGCTTATGTAAGTCTTCTCTTGCTAAGCAATCGTGATATTTAGCAACCTATATCCAGGATAAAACTTTACTAATTTACCATTAATAGCAACAAGATCTCCCAAAGGCACACAAGTCAAACCAGCAGAACCCTCTTCGCAAAGGGGATGCGTGTACTGTAGCTTGTAAACACCATTCCCTCTCCATTTCTCTGGCATAGACACTGCCTTGGCTTCTGTCCCCTGAAAATACACAGAAAATACCGTCATATCTTCAAATGGAAAAAGAGGACTAGAAACTTGAAAATGCCAGAACTGTGTTTGAATTCAAATCTTTAGTTTAGTCCCAATCTGCATTATGATACAGACTATAACTGCATGAGCACATACTTTTTTCCTCAATACTAACAGCAAATCTAAGGGAAGTTTAGCAATTTCTGTCTTGCGCCAGTTTCTGGGGAGGTTATTCAGCGTGTAGACTTATAGTCACTGTGTAAGTCTATACTTCACTCTGCCATTCACTCCAGCATTCTGAAAACTCCTGAATATATGATAATTTTCTGCATTTAAATTGTCTTATTGCACCTTTTCTGTGATCTCTGACAGGACTTGAAGATCATAGCTTCAAAATCTCAGTGGATTAACTGTTTTCCTTTCAATTTCAGTATGAGAATTATCAGATGTTAACTCACAGAGAGATGCAACATAACCACAAGGACAAGCAGGGTCTCTCTTTCTTTCCTCTTAAACTTGCACAAAAATCACGTTCCTTCTTCTCAAGTCCACAAACTGACATTAACAAATTCTGCTCCCTATGGGAATGTGTTCATTGGATAGTACTTCAGCCTATGGGAGTGCTGTTTAATAATGTTAACTGGTGTTGGCCAAACAGAATTAAACTGATTTCATATGGTTTTAGCACCACAAGGAAAACAGGACACTAGTCACATAATAGTAAACACCTAATGCAAGTTACATGAAAACGGAAAAGATGAACTCACTGGACAGAGACAAAACTGTAGGTGCTCTAGACATTAGTGATTCTAAAGCCTAACTGAACCCTGCTGAAGATGATGTAAGTTAATACTTAGGCAGGCCTAGACCTTATTAGCCACCATTTGAACTGTATCCTATTGAGATGACACTTACGTTGAGGAAAGCACTACAACAAAGTGCCACAATCCAAGCACATCTACACAAGCTTAACAGTAAAAAGCAGAAATGTCAGGTTATCAGGTGAGTTCCAGGTGAGGACTGAGAGGAACATGGAGGCAAGCCTCTCCTTTTACCCCGAAAATCTGCTCTAGAGTTTAGCCTTAAGATATACTCGCCAGTCAAGTTAGAGATGCTGACACTTCAGCAGACTGGGCTGCTTACAGTATACACACAGCCTGATCCAGACCTCTAGAAGCATCTTGCATTACAGGTTCTTGTAATATTCTACAGCCCACTTGCACTGATCGAGACATTTCCTTTTTTGGTTGTGTACTTACCTGAGGTACATAGCCTGTCTCCATCATGAGAAGATGTAGTAGGACAATCAAGGCATCAGTGGCACTGGTACACTCAGCAGAAAGGTAGAGCACCTCTAAGGAATGCGGAATCTCTCCATCAGCAGCCTCACTGCACAGCATGGGTTCGGAAGGATAGGAACCTGTACCTTCTTCTAAATCAACATCTCCTGGGACTAATCCAGAAGGAAATTCTAGGCTGGATCCTGCCTTCAAGAGATAACAAGAGATACATGCAGAAAATTATACCATCACAATTGCTTGTCTGTCTGGCAGTCTTCATGGGCACCAAGTCAACACTACAGATGTTCCATGTAACTTCTACAGACTCAATTCATCTCTGTTTTCTAGCATCCCAGTTGGAGACTAGGATTATATACACAGCCTCTGTATTTTTTCAATATTTGTAATGCAAGTCTTTCATTTAAAAAGTCTGTCATTTTCTTGCAAATTGATAATAAATTATTGAACATTTGTCAGAATTCTTGCAACACTTAAAGGAACAATTATTGTGGTACTTCAACGTGCATAGCAAGAAACCAACATGATTAACTCAGACTCCTTAGAAATGCAATAGGCTTAAATAGCTAAAATAATCATTAACAGAAAGCACTTGCTGACATTTCAAGAAGACTGTGGCTTTATTGTCATTTCCTTTCTTGCATGGGCTTGCATGCCCACAGCACCAATGTACTAATGCTGCTTTGCTCCTGGCAAGAATCAATGGGACAACGGTCCAACTACATTCTCCTTCACTACTCAGAATTCTTTGGATCCTAAATCTTAATTCCTGTACTTTGAAACAATACCTTATACATATGTTTGGCAATATTTCTCATAAGAAGGTCATAGCGAGTGATATTTTGTATTTGACAACTAATCCAAAATCAAAGAACAAACAAACATCTTCTCAAGCTCCTGTCTTGGAAGGGACAAAATCAAATAATGAGACAGGCACCAAGCAGCACGGCACCTAGGGGTCTCTTCTAGAAAAACCACTTTCACCACACAACTAGCAGCTGGCAGATGCAGTTGTCTGCTTAACTGTTCTATCTACAGTCACAAACAAATCACTGCATAATATGCAAAAGACATGCATATTAACTGGAAACAGGTTTGTGGCTTCATAACAAATGTACACTTCTGAAGCACAATGCTACCTTAGCACTGTTAAACTTCATGCACAAGATAGACAGATCTCTCATTCCAAGCAGGCCATCTGAATCCTAGAAAACTGCTATAACCACGAGAATGGAATCACACATGCTCAACTTGAGAGTGATATTTCAGTATTTGCTGCATTTGTGTGGTACCTCAAGTAATTTTTTTCAAGGTAGCACTGAGGCACTAGAACTTGGAACCAGGACATAACAAGTAATGATGGAGACAGCTTTCCATCCAAATAACTGGTTACATTATCAGACAGTCAGAACTAGTCAAATATTCTGAAGCAATTCTTTGATATGCAGGGCATCACCTGATGTAAGATACCTCATTTTTTGTCTTTTGTCAAGCCAATTCTCACGTGCTTACCCTACTGTCACTTTTCTGAGCTTCCGCTTGAGATTTCTGGTTGTCAGACTCTTCATTCTGCCTTTCTTCTTTTGGACTGTCAGCCTGACTTTTGGGAGTTAAGGTGGATATCTCATGACCATTCTGAAGTGAGGGAGGATTAGAAGATGAGGGAGGAGGTAGGCTGGATTTGGCATCTGTTTCTTCTAGTAATAAACATAACAAATCACCAGGAACTATCCCATATGAAACTAAAGTCTTCTCATCTTCTGTAAGAGCATCCTTCCCATTCAACGTTATTGAAAACTCTGTATCAGAACTGTAAAATAACAGAATAAGGAAATATGGTTAGCTGCATTTGAGTAGCTGTACACAGAGGCATAGTTAGAAAAGCATACTATGTTCTACAAATGTTATTCCTTTGGGTTCTAATCTATCAGTAAGGTTCAACAAGGGCAAGCACAGAGTCCTACACCTGGGAAGGAATAACTGCATGCACTGGAACAGGTGAGGGGTGACCTACTGAAAAAGAGCTCTGCAGCAGAAGGAACTGGGTGCCCTGGTGGGCAACAGGTTGGCCATGAGCCAGCAGTGTGCCCTTGTGGCCCAAAGGCCAACAGCATCCTAGGTGCATTGCAAAGAGCGTGGCCAGCAAGTCAAAGGAGGTCATCCTCCCTCTCTCCTTTGCCCTGCTGGAGTACTGTGTTCTGGGCAGCCCAGTTCAAGAAAGCCAGGGAACTTCTAAGAGAGCCCAGCAGAGTGCCACTGAGAAGATGAAAGGCATGGAGCATCTCCCATATGAAGAAAGCCTTGGGACTGTTCCACCTGGAGAAGTCTTGAGGGGGAAATCTTTTCAATGCTGATAAGAGTCAAATGGATGGGGCCAAGCTCCTTTCAGTGGTGGCCTGCATCAGAACAAGGGGCAACAGACATGAACCGGAATATAGGAAATTCCACGTGAACATGAAGAAAAACTTCTTTACTGTGAGTGCGACAGAGCAGTGGAACAAGCTGCCCAGAAAGGTTGCAGAGTATCTCCTTCTCTGGAGATACTCAAAACCCACCCAATTGCTTTCCTGTATATGCTACTGTAGGGAACCTGCTTTAGCAGGGCATTGGATTAGATGATCTCCAGAAGTCCCCACCACACCGTACAGAATGTCAAGCCCTACAATTCTGTCATTCAGTAACACTCAGCAATACACTACAGCAAAAGTGAGGAAATAACTACAGTTTGAAGTTTCCCCCCCGATTCGCTCTCCAGGTACACTGGAGCAAAACTTTTTCTAAGTTTTTATTAAGTTTCACCTCACAACCGTTCGCACTGCGCTCCCGTGCGACGGAGGACGCCTCTCCCAACCCGTGGCCAGGCCCCGCACAGCTCCCACGGACCTCTCCCCACAGGGGGCGGCAGCGCCACGTCTCGGCCGGGGGTGGGTTAGGGAGGAGAAACGGGCCGGGCCGCTCCGACCCCACCCCGCGTGGTTCGGCCCCGCTCCCGGCCGCCCCCCCCGCCGCCGCCGCGGGATGGTTCGCTCCGCGCGCTACCTGTAGCCCCAGGCTGGAAGCAGGGCCCGGCGGAGCTGCGCGCGCAACTCCCCCAGCGTTGGCTCCGCCCCCTCCAGCTCCAGCGGCGCCGTTCGTTTCTGCAGCCGCACGCGAAGCTTCATGGCGGCGGGGCCGGCGGGGCCGCGCTTCCGCCCGCTTGACGTTCCGAGCGGGCCCCCGCCGGCTAACGATGGTGGCGGGCAGCGGGCGCAAGGGCTGCCGGGGCGTGGCGGTGTTTGGGTTGGCGCGGCGCCGCCTCTGCCCCCGGCCGGCTCCGCCTCCGGCCGGCCCCGCCCCCGCTGCCCGAGGAGCGGTTGCTCGGTGTGCCAAGATGGCCGCCGCCCGTGGTGCGGCGCGAGCGGGTCGCTGCTGCGCATGCGCACGAGTGGCGCGCCGTGGCGGGGAGGTATGAGGCGGGAAGGGGCTGTGAGCGCTGTGGCAGCTAAGTGCAGTGAGGGCACTGCGAGCGCTGTGCCTGTCAGGAACCGCTCTCCTGAGTCTTGGAGAAGGTTGGCTGGGGTGTTTTGTATCTCTTCAGCATTGTGATTATTTCTGCAGTTTCCAGTAATCAAGTATCAAACTGAGCTCAGGCTGGGCAAGGCGCTCTACAAAAAAAGTATTGAAATCGTAAAATCGTAAAATGGTTTAGGTCAGAAGAGACCTCAAAGATTGTTGATTTCCCACCCCTTTCTATGCACAGGGCTGCCACTCCCCAGCTGAGGCTGCTTAGGTCCCCATCCAACCCAGCTTTGAATGCCTCCAGTCATGGGGCACCCACAGACCTTTGGGCAGCGCTGCCTACTGAGTAAAGAATTGTTTCCTAACATCTAACCTAAATCTTCCTTTATACTACTGTTGTATAGCTAATACCTTTAGTGAGGCTCTGCTTCACATCTCAGGTTGGCTGCTGGCCCTTATGCAGCATCCTACGTTTCTTTTTGTGGCTCTTAACTGCTCTACACCTGATGAAAATATGTGCTCCATATGGAGCATAATTCTATAATATCCATACTCCATATGGAGTATAATTTCTATTGCTTTCCTTCATCATTCTTGACCAAACATCAACGTAGTCCTCTACTGGAGGCTGTAAAAAAAAAAAAAATGACAGAGGTGTCTGAATCGGAAATGTCCTTCAGAACATCCTTCAGGACCAATTGGCTGCTATACTGTCTTTGTTCCAATGCTGTCAGCTATGATGTGAGAACCTCAGATTGGAGATGAACCTGAATCACAGAGTATATGATCTTAGATATCTTAGGCAATCTTGTCCTATATAAGAGTTTATAAGTTTATCAAGGAAATCTTAAGGTCCTTGTAGATCAAACTACGTCTCACAAGCACCTTAACACTTTTGTTCTTTATATAATTCTTTTCACTATTGAACTATGTGCTATATATATCACTATTGAGCTACGTGCAGAGCAAAATTCTTTGAAGTGACACCTCAGAAACAGAGTTTGGTATCTCTGCATTAGCAGCACCTTTGCAACTCTTAGCTGTGAGGCCAGCATGCACTGTGAGAGCACTGACTTGTTAAATGAACTTTGTTAAAAGTGAATCAAGTAGTCCCAGTTCAGGTACTAGGACAGGACAGTTATAGAGGTCAGAAATGCAAACTAAATGGGTTAGAACGGTGGAAAGTGTGTTCTTGTTTACCATCAGCTCATCAGACAACTGCCTTTCAACATAATTATCTATCATCAACGAGTTCTGTGTAGGCACTGCAGCTATAGGTGTTTCCAGCACAGATTAGTTGCCCTCTGGCAGCTACATTCCAAGGCTTTCCAGTGGCAGTAGAGAGCAGATACCTGCTTTTATGTCCTTTAGCAAACTTCTGTCTGTATCATTTGTTGGATACTTTAAACATTCCAGGCAGTATCTCCCTCCTGCTAACCATATAAATGTTGTATTCCTTTTCCCTTGAGTGATTTTCCATATGGAATATCATTGTATAGGAAGGGTTAAAAGCATGAAGCTATTGAGTCATTTTGATTTGATATTGCAGAGTGAGCTGTGGAAAGCATACTTATTGCTGCTGAGTAACTGGAAGAAACAGAGCAAGGAAGAAACTGAAAAGTCTAATCCCAGTTCTGCGCTAACAGCAAAGAGATTGTGAAACTAAATGCTCTTTCTGGAGTCCAGGTTGGAATTATACTAATTTTTTACTGCTTCATTTGAGGACTGTTTTTCTTGTGTTTCTTAACTATTGAGATTTCTCCCCTGAAGCTTTAGGAGTGAAAAAAATTCTTCTGTGGGCAGCAACTGAGAAGTTTGTGCAGGGCCGAGACAAGGACATTGACAGCATTCTTTCTCATGGATATTCTAAAGGTTGATCAATTTAAGATACTGTGTTTTATGGCTGTGTTAAATCTGTACGAGACAATAATAGTGACTTTTTTTTTGTTATTGTTGGGTTTTTGTTTTTTTTTTATCAAAAGCTTTGATTCTCAGTCAGGCTTCAGTGGTTACCTTTAATATAAGTTTTATTTAAACTCTTTTGCAGGCTTCATGAGGGAAGCCTCTAATGTTTGCATTCCGGGCAGTAATGTACTTCATTAGGGTGAGATAAGTACGCAGACTGAAGCAAAACAGTTTTTCATCTTTTTTTCTTTATATACAATACTTGAACACTCTATCTCTGAAAAGACAAAAGCATTAAGAGAATTATTTATATAGAGGATTTGCCTGATTTGTGCTCAGTTACCGAAGATAAAAATCAGAGCAATTTATCTATCATTTGTTGTCATCAGCAGTGAAAATGGCAGCTCTGATTCAGATTATCAGGCAGCTGGCATCTTCCATCTCCTTAGTTCTGTCTGTTGTGGTCATCTGACTAAGCTTGTACAATCAACCCTGGCATATGACAGAGGCTTTGGTCTTTGATGAAATCGTAAATATCAGCTTTGGAGTGTGAAAGTAAAGCTTGTTGATTAGAGAAAACAGTATGTGATGATACCATCTTCTAGCACCATGGAAGTTCAGTTTGTTCTTTCAGCTTCACGCTTGGGATACATTTAAGAGCCTAACAATAGTGTGTAACTTCAAAGCAAAGTAGTTAACTAAGGTTGCTGTTTTCTGTTCCTCAGTGGGAGTGAATTTCAATGACAGTGAGGTAACCTCACCTATGTTAGTGCTGCCTGCTTTCCTTTTAGATAAATTAGGTAAATATTTCATACATGTCTGTGTTATTTAATGATAGAAAACTCTGTCTTTTTGGTTTTATATGTATTTTTAATTGAATCCATAGAATTAGGCTAGAAAAGGTGACATTTGCAAGAAAAGCTAAGACCTTTTTTTTGGAAAAGTGTTAAGGTCTGTGACTCCAGGTGGCTGTTTTATGTAACACTGCTACCTTAAATTAATTCTCCATGTTGTGTTGGTTACAATAGAGAAAATCAAAGAAGCATAAATACTAGAGATGGAAAGACCACTTAAAGAGGAATTTTCCATATCTGTCAGAATTTGGATTATATTTTCAGATTTATCCGTTGCTTGTTTTTTTTTTTCCTGAAGCCACCTTTTCCTGCATAGAATTTCTGGGGCGATTTCATAAGTACTCTATGATTTATATGATATTCTATTATTTTTATCTATGATTTCTATGATTTTTAAGCATTCCTTCAGAAAACTACTATCAGAACAATACTGATAAAGCTTTTTGTCTATTAACAGCTCAGAAGTCCCATGAAGAGCAGTATTTTATGAGCTGCTGGGTAGATACTGGATTTGTAGCTGTTCGAAGTCTGGCCTCATCAGTATTAATTCCAACAAAGAAGTAAGACTATCAAAGGTTTGGAGGTAGGGAGTTGCATGTTTCTTTGTTTTGTTACACATTTGTATATATTCTGGTTTTGTACATATGCAGATACTACAATCACAGTCTTACATGTTGGAAGAGTGTGATCTAGTCTCCTCAGTGTTAAGGCCAGTATAAAATCACCACAGACCCCTAATAAAAATTTCACTTAGCACTTGGAATACTTGAGTTGTCATGTGAAACAACATTCAGTTTCTAGGGAATTGAACAGTGCCTGTCACTGATGAAAATCATGATGAATGCAAGTTTTGAATGAAGAAACTTTACTTCTGTAAGTGTAAAAGAAAAATAAAAACTAATTTGTCGCTGCTCTTTTGAAGCTGTGTTTTGTGTTTGTGTTCCACCATGTAGTGGCTTACTTGCTTTGCATTCACACTCGCTATACTGTAGTCTGCCATGTGAAATACATGCTTTGAATTAACCATTGCACTCCCCTCTTATGAGCTGATTTGATCAGCATTTGGATTAAGTCAGAAGTTTGTCTATGTATGTGAAAAGGGTGTTGGCTTTTATTAGGACAGACGTTTCTCAGCTGTTTGCTCTGTCATGTTCACTCTGCATGAGCTAGAATATGGTAAAATAAACCAGCCAAAACATGGGTGCAAGGAAAGCACAGAGTAGTGGAGCAGAACCATGCAACCTCACCAATAGGTGATGCCTACTGAAGTGCTATCCAGTTAATCACTGCTCCCACTATGACTACATTGTGCAGTAAAATCATCAGCTAAACCTCTCATGGTTATCCACCCTTGTCCACGTTTCTTTGAGGGAACAATGCCAGATAAAGATTTTTTTGTGACTCATGGTATGCGTCATTTACAATCACATTTGCATCATAAACGTTGTTGACAGGTCCCAGAGACAAAGGTGAGAAGATGCGAAAGATGTGGTATTCTTTCCTGCCATGTTTGCTGTTTTTACAACTTGAAGCTAATCCTGGTCTTAAAGTGAGAATTACTCAGAAAGGGCTGGACTACGGTATGTCTGAGATTACCAGAAGTTAATTTAAAATAAATATTCTATGTACAGAATATAGTTCTTTAAAGAGGTGCAGTGTACAAGCCCGGTCCTTAAATACTGCAACAGAATATATTCCTTTTGTCACCTCATAGCAGAACGCCCTTTGTCCCTTCTCTCTCTTTGTCTCTTTTTTGGACTCGGGGTACAAATTTATCCTTGAATTTGGGGCTGCATGCTCCTGCAATCCAACCATGTTTCTATCACACTTCTCATATTTATCTGCTGTCTTAGAACTAGAATGAGATGGTCACATAATTTTTCAAAAAGTGCTAAAATCTTGATTGTAAGTGCAATATTTAATTGAAAATAATTAACATATAATAAGAAAAAAAAAGGGGGTGGGGGGGAGCTTAGAATCTTGGAATGGACATGTAACTGCACACTTTCACTGTCATTCTATTTGAGGTGAGATAGAATCTGCACGTGCTGTTCTTTACAGCAACCATCTGCTGTAATTTTGACCCTTAACAGAACATCAGCGATTTTGTACATGGCACTCCTAACCTCTACAGTGTATTTTCCTTACTCTTTCTATTCAGGCTAGCTTTCCCTGCCTCCTGCTGAAGGTGTAGTGCGTGGGTGTGGAGGGCACTCAGTACAACTTCAATTGTTTACAGAATTAATATTAATAATAAAGGTTAACAAGGTACAGATTCAACAAAGGCTGGGTCACGCTAAGGATTAATCATCATTTATGTACTCAACACACTGACAGCTAGACAATGGACTTGTGAGATGAAAAGTAGAAGCTTGGGGCTTATGAGTTTGAGATGAAAGAGAGGATCGAGTCTACTTATTTCTGTGCATGAACATTGTTTTTAAGGCTTTTGAGGAGTTAAGTGTGGGACAAACATCAGTTATCCAAAACAGAATTGTTCTTTGTATCTTTTGATGAAATGCGAGTGAAATTACTCCCTAGGCATCTCTGTTGCCTTTAGAAATGAAAATTCAGCCTATTTCTTAATATGAGCCCAGCAGTAGTTGTGACATTCAGCGTGGCATTCAAGTGCCAGACGTACAGACTAACCCTGTGTTAGTCATTGGGGGTAAGAACAGATATTGACAGTGACTCTGGCAATGGTATTTCTTGTATTTGAAAAGTGTGGTACCTGTCATAGAATCACAGAATCATAGAATTGCTTAGATTGGAAAAGACCTTAAAGATAATCAAGTCCAACCACAACTTGACCGTACTACTCTAACAACCCTCCCTTGTGTATTTTCCTTTAACATGAGATTTTAAGGCTGAGTCAGTAGATCCTCCCCTCTCTCTCATTTTGGCAGGACCATTTGAGGTCACTGGCTGCTCTCATTTAGAACCATAAGTGAGCTCTAGGGTATTTCTGTCAGAAAGAGCCTGTGTTTTCGCTTTTGAAGAGGGAACTTCCAGGGAATCATAATGAGTTATCATTTATTGTAATTGTTTGGTTTTTTTTAACTTACTGAATTCTGGAAGGGGAAAAAGTATATATGTATATATATTTATTTATTCAGCAGCTGTGAGGCTCTAAAGCTAAAGAAACTCCTGTAAAAATGTGTTTGACATACCAACGCTTCATATGCATATGTTCACACTTCTTACCTAAGTAAGGACTATGCATGTTGGCCATCTTGTCACTTCTTAACAGGCCTCTTCATTCAACAGGTGTAAGACAGTCTGAGAGAAATGTGATGACCAAGTATTTCCAAGGTTATCCACACTGTGTGTGAAGTGAAGGAAGTATAACAGTTTCAAAAAATGGGTAAGAGTTCTAGAATGTAAAATGCAAGTCAAGATCATCATGATCTTGAACTAAATGATTCATATGGGGGCAACAGATGCAGATGTGTAAGTAGTTGGAAAGAGGTCTAGGTAAGGGCTTAAGAGCAGAAGAGTTTCCAGAACTGTGTTAAAAGTGATTGAATTATTTGTCAGTATATCTAGACCTTTGCATGCCATAATGTGGCCTGCAGGGTATCTATTTCCTCTGTCCCACTGCAGGCAGGAAGATTGGGATAGAACTACTGAAGCAAAGAGTATTGCAAGAGACCTTCCCAAGTTGGAGTGGGCAGGAGAGTTTCTCAATTGTGAAGGTGAATTATACAATCTCAAGGTAAGTGAAGGAATTGCATTTCAAAGTTTTAGGATGAAACAGGTCCGTAGTAATAATTATGCAGCCTTTTTTGTTGTTGTTCAGTACAAAACTTTAATGGTTCATCTAACTGCTGAAATGAGTTTCATGAGGGAAAAGCCATCATGAAAGAGTAAGAGGAAAATGTGCATATGGGGATGATGTATCTGAGTTGATGGAACAGGAAGATAACTTTTGCAGAATCTTTTTGGGTAGATTTACAATGGCTATAATAGCATTTTCATTAGGTAAGGCTCTACTTTTATTTCCTGCTGAGGAAAGTTGTGTACTGGGAACAGCCTGTAAAGTAAAAGGCCTGTGGAGCTTTCTACAATATTTCCAAGCAAGGAAAGTAATATAAAAGCATGTTGTTTTACAGCCTTCATTCCCATCTTTCTGTTTAAGCTTTTTCAATATACTGTAACCAAAAAAAAACCAACCAAACAAACAGTAATTTCTGACCTTTTAATATTACTTCCAAGTAAAGTTCTGCTGCCCAATAGTATTTTACTTCATTTTTTCTTCATATCATTTTTATTTATTATAAATTGCCCAGAGCAAGAAATAACAATCTGGGAGACTTCATATACTTTTTGCTGGATAAGGGCCCGCATCCTCTATTAACATCAAATATTTTAGTAATGTTCTAATATATTAATATATTGCTTATATTCATTGTATTATAGTATCCTGGAGACCTTAACTTTTGCACAGCTGAGAAAGATGAATTTGGACAGCCTCAGCCTGAATAAGAAAAAACTGGGGGGGAGGGGGACAGGGTGATGTCTTACTGTACATCTTTTGCTGGGTGTTGATTATGGAGAATGTGGAGCCAGTGAAGAGATGCTGGGCAGCAGGCACAAGTTACATCAAGAAAATCTCCAATTAGAAGTTAAGAAATTGCTGAGGAGAAGCAGAGTGAGAACAGAGGTTGGGGAATCTCCATCCTTGGAGATGTTCGAGACTTAAAAGAACAGGACCTTTACTTGGCCTGGCTTGGATCAAGGACATGATCCAGAAGATCTTAAGGTTCCTTCCAAACTAAGTTGGAGTGATCTTCAAAATCACAATTCATTCTCCCAATGAGTTATTTCCCTACACAGTCTAATCTCACCTCACTGAAAACAGGATTAATAATTAATGTTGCCCGAGCTGTTTTTGGAAAACTATGTTCATTTTCACTAAAACTAGCCAGTTTCCCAGGGAAAGTAGATGAAAGTCAGTTGTTTCAGAGATCTCTGCCAGGTAGCAGGAAACAATGAGGAATGTCAAGTATATGATAAGATTGCAGCTGATACCTTTACAATGTGCAGCTCAGTTCAACACACCCATTTGCAACACAATGTCTTTGAATATCAGGAAAAATCATTTTCATGGGGAAGTCTTTAAGTAAGACTTGATTTTGAAAAACTGAGCAGCTCCAGGACCTTTTGCTGAGATGAGGAAAGGGATATAGATGGGGAAGGAAATCATAGACTTTGCCTTTGATAGCAGAAGAATTCAATCATCAATATTCCTTCTTAACCTTTTAACATGCAGTCTAATGTCCTGCTTCCTTTTTTTCTGTAG
Source organism: Coturnix japonica (assembly GCF_054131305.1). Lineage (NCBI taxonomy): Eukaryota > Metazoa > Chordata > Aves > Galliformes > Phasianidae > Coturnix > Coturnix japonica. Next base: position 50,003,490 of record NC_140663.1, on the reverse strand, counting down.
GTTCAAAGTTGATGCTGTAGATATACCAGAAACTTCTGCTTCCTTTATTCCTGACACTGGTGTTAGTCTATCAGTGGCACATGCTTCTGCTACAATCAGTGCAGACTGGAGGCTGAAAGCATGGCTACTGTAAGTACTATACAGTGCAGTTGGAGTTGGTAGACAGTTCTGGGAGTGGAATTAGAATTGTAATTCAGAAATTTAGTTGCTACTTATCATTTTTTTAAGTCTGATATAAGCATTTAAAAAACAGTTTGTATGAACTTCTTGAGAGGGAAGCATTTCCTGCAACAAATGCAGGTATGTCTCCTCGGGAGTCATCAAGTCAGACAACTGTTAGCATGCGCAGCTTGTCCAGATGGTATGAGTTGTATATACAGGACCAAAATGACAACAATTATTTTTTTTGGTAGAGTATAACCAATAAGTTGACTCTGTAGTTAATTATCTACTTGTTGCTACAGTGTATATTGTCTTCCATAGTGATCATTTTTATAAGGTGAGTACTTTCACAATGCCAAACATCCAGAAGTTAGAAAATTCTACAATTCAGGTCACTGTGGATAAATGACTTGGCTTCATGAGCCTGTACAGTATGAGATTATCTTCAATCACACCATCACATTCAGATTTTTCCACTTTTCTATCTCAGCATCTCTTTAAGACAATATATTTTTTTCCTTCCCTTCTTTGAAGAGGGGGAGGGAGGGCCAAAACATCTGGGATATCAGAAAAGGTTTCAAGGTGCTAATCTCTACAGTTGGGGTTAATGGAATACCTGGAAACAGCAGTAGGCATTGCTCTGTTTGCAAGCCAGATAGCACAGCAAGATGGATCACCAGGCTGCACAATTCACAGTATGTCCTGATTTCAAAGGAGCACGTACACAAAGTTTTGTATTCAGTTTTAGTACTGGTAGCTGGAAAGCACTGTCACTGTGGTCGCAATCTGTATGTAGTTGTCATAGTGGCATTGTGAGGAAAAGGATACTGTGTTCAGCAGAGCACATCAGCTGCTCCCAAACATTAATTTACCTCTCCCTCTTGTCCAGGGTGAGGACTGGGGCATGATCTAAAGAACACACCAGAAATATAAAGCTCTGAGGACTTCACCAACTGCAAAGGAGATGAGGAACTGGCATGCAGGATTTGGGGGAGGGAGTTAAAGCCATGGTGAAGTGCATGGTTATGAAGGGAGTTTCTTTCCTTTTTGAGGGATGGAGGGAACAGTCTATTCTGTTGTGTTCCATATTATGTTTTGTACATAGCTGTAAGTATAAACAAATCCTGAATATGCCTTACTCTTCAACCCCTCCACTCCCTCATCCTAATACACCGCTTTCAGCTTAAAATAAGAGATCCCAACTGAAAGTCAGCTTTTCAAGGGAGACCCTTGACAAACCAGGCCTACCTGGCTGTTTCTGGGGTCAGTAAGATGGGTTTTATCCCAGCTTTTTCAGTATTATTCCTGAGTTCCCAAATCTCACTGTAGCCCTCTTCTCTTTCCACTGTGTCCCAGTGCACTCTGTGAGTTCCAGAATCTCATGGCAGGCACTTTGCTCCCGAAAGCCTAGAACCAATGAATTCAGATTCCTACTAAGGAGGAACAGAGTTAAGGATGCAGCAAGAGACCTAAGTAGCTAAACTTTTCCTCATCTCCCAAGCAGCCCAAAAAGGCAGAAGGTCCAAGATCCTTTCACAATGATCTCTATCACTTTAATCACTAAAATAAAACATAATTCATTCTTGATGATAGAAGCCAGTAGTCCTTTCAAAACTGATTTACAGGTAGTATATTAAAGTATTCCCTTAGAGGACATGTTTCCCTGACTGAGATTCGTTTCTATTTTGTTTTGTTTTGTTTTTCTAAGTAGCAAAGACCAAGGAGGATTTACCCTGTCCATCTCAGAACTGTTCATTGCAGTTGTCTTCAAAGTATCACGGGACAACACAGGCCACTTGTCTGTGTTGCTGCACAGTTGCCAGTTGAGCATTGGTAGTGTAAAAGTCACGTTAAATGAAGGATCCAGGTATGTATGCTAGCTATGTATAGAAGATTTTCTAATTACTCTGGGGGAAGTAGCGGAGTTTGTCACATAAAGGCCACTTTTCAAATTGTGCCTTTCAGGATCCAAGTAACTACTGAAGGATCAAATTAGACTTTTAAAGGCCTGTTTGTTGTAAGCAGTCTCCTTTGCTGAGCATGTGAAGGGTGGCTAATCATCATTTCTTTGTGCACATGCCAAAAAATGAGCTGACTAGATGTACTGCATTTGAAAAATTTGACACTTGCCTACATTAAATGCTACAAGATGGCAAATGGAAATTTGCAGGAAGGGATCTGGATTCATTATGCATTTTGACAAGCTGACCTACAATTTAACTACAAAACTTGATATTTAAAAAAAAATATATGACATAATTTTTGTAGTTCTCCTTGTTTTGACTTTCTAGAGAGCCTTTTGTTATATTTAAAGAGAAAATGTGGCTGTTATCAGCATGTTAATATTAATATTCACAGCTTTGCAGATGATTACCTTCTAAATAGCTCCAACAAGACCCAGAACTCATAGCATTGGTACCGTCTACCAATATTGGTAATTGGTTTTCATTAATCTAAGTGACATTGATGCCCTAGCCTGGAAGATTCTATGGTTTTATATTTCAGAGACTTCAGTCCATGGTAAAAAGTGTTTGTGTTCATTTCCTTTTCTTCAGCTGGATCTATAGCTTCCTATCTGGTTATCTTGAGAAGGCCATTCATTCCAAACTGAATGAAAATGTAAGTTTGAAAAGATTATTTCAGCTAGTGAAGGGAGGAGTTCAAATACAGCCCTTACATTGCTGACTTCTCTCTCTTTTCCTATAGATATGCCTAAATATCAAATACAAAATACAAGTGATGGATGCACAGCTTAGAAAGCAGAAGGGTGAGCTGCTGATTTGAGCTTTTTGAGTAATTTTCACAGTTTGTAGTGTTTTTATCACTTGCCAATCCACCCCTGTGTTCACAGTACAAAAACAAAACAAAACAAAACAAAAAAGCAAAGACATAAAGACTGAGCCATTGTCCTCTAAGTTAGTCCATTTCAGATTCTTAGAAATCTCCTGCAAGAACCTTATAGACAATATTCAGATTTCTTCTGTGCCCATAGCAGGTCACCTGTAATCTTTCAGTTTGTTGTAGCTGACCCATATTACTTTCTTAGATTTTCAAGATGAACATTTTCCCTGTTATCCTTTATGCTCTCACTAGAGTGGACATAAGAAAATCTGAGTTAGCAGTAATCCATTAAAAAGCTAACAAAAATCCAGTCATGCACTGCAGTCCTGCAGGATCTCACAAACTAAGCCCATCATGTTTTAAACTTGAGGTCAGTGAGATAATGAAATTATGCAGGAATTATGAAGAAATTATGCCTTTCCTTCCTTTCCTTCCTTCCTCCCTCCCTCCCTCCCTCCCTCCCTCCTTTCCTCTCTTCCTCTCTTTCAAGACTAGAATATTTGTCCGTAGTTCTCACTAATTCTAATTCATGTAATCTTCCTATGGTATTACATATATTATAGAATATATTATATGGACGTAAAATATATATTATTATGTGTTAATGTCAGAGATTGCATTCCAACTCTTCAGTTTGCACTGTGGATATAGCTGCATATTCAGTAGCAGAGTATGTAGACTTGTGTTTGTTTTCCTTTCCTCAAAATGGCTTTATGCCATACACTGGGAAATATTACTGAAAATCACAGTTATGAAGAACGTTCTTTACATAGCAGGTACCCAAATAGTTCAGGCTCAAGGCTACTGAAGGCTGTGCTATCATACTGAGGAGTTCATAATCTCTGTATGAACTCACCGTTTCTCTTTAAAACCATCTAATTATTTATACAGTGTGAATTTTCCAATTAAAAAAAAGGTCAGGCTGAAGTTGTAAACACAAAACAATCATAGAATCACAAGGTTGGAAAGGACCTACAAGATCATCTAGTCCAACCCTGCTCCCATTACCATTGCTACAAGCTACTAAACCGTATATAGATACTGCGCTGTGTGAGAGCTGATTTCCGAGGAGTCAGTTCAGTTGTGAAACAAGAGAAGTAGGCCTATAACTGGAGGAACTGGTGACTTTCCAAAGGTGCAGTCTCACTTTTTCTCTTACTGCAAGTTTTTATTTTCTTCTTCCTTCTCCCACTATTTCCCTTCATCAGATTCATCATTTCTAGAACACCTTTGCCTTTAACTGCTATGATGCTTTTGTAATAATGCACATTTTGTTTTTGTCTGTTATTTTTTCTAGTCTTAAGCCAAATAGATGCCTTTGCACAAATAGACTATTCTCTAGTTAGTTCTCCAGCAGTCTTCAAATCACACATTAACTTGGATTTGAAGGTAATTCGCCATTAATATCTCTGTGCTCTCAAAGTCTCTTCAGATCCTCTTCTGCATTTATTCATTTCTTTTTTTCACTACAGTCTTGCTCAGCCCCTTCACTGTTGAGTCAGAAAAGCAATAAGGATTTGGAATGTTTTTGGTAGCAGCTTGCTACCAAAGGCACAAGTTTATTTAATATAGTAGCTGCACTGGTTAATTCACCAAAATAAATTATTTCAGTTGAATCCCTTCAGAGGTGCATTATAATAAGTGATATATAATCTACAATCCCTACCACTGTAATTACAATCCAAAGTGATCGTTTTGGGGTGAGTCGTTGTCTTATATATGCACCAAAAAGACTTCTCACAGACAAAATACAGCAGTTCCTTTCTCACTAATTTTTCACCTTTTCTGGCAAGAGATATCCCAGCAACACTCAGTTGATCCAGCAGCTTCAACCATCCTTGTAATGTAGAGCATCCCCAATTGCTCTCAGCACTGGCTTCAGTTTAGAAAGGCATGCTAGAATAACAGCTGAAACTCTCTCTCTGCTTATTTTATTCAAGAAACACCATCCACAGGAGAAAACAAAAAAAACAAAAACAAAAAAAAGAAAAGAAAGAAAAAAGAGAAAAGAAAAGAGAAAAGAAAAGAGAAAAGAAAAGAGAAAGAAAAGAGAAAGAAAAGAAAAAGAAAAGAAAAAGAAAAAAGAAAAGAAAAGAAAAGAAAAGAAAAGAAAAGAAAAGAAAAGAAAAGAAAAGAAAAGAAAAGAAAAGAAAAGAAAAGAAAAGAAAAGAAAGGAAAGGAAAGGAAAGGAAAAGAAAAGAAAAGAAAAGAAAAGAAAAGAAAAGAAAAGAAAAGAAAAGAAAAGAAAAGAGAGAAAAAGAAATACACCGAACTTCCCAGCAGACCTTCTTCAAAGAAGATATACACAGATTAAGAGTATTTAGCAACTTCAACATGCTGACACCCATTATGAGATTACAGATGAGTCAGGAAAAGAAGTGATTGGTCTTCAGTGTTCCTTGGAACAAAGTGATCCTTGATGGTTTTAAGTTGCCGTTTTCCAACTCTCAATCTTTTTTTTATCACAGTTGGGTGTTTCCTTTGTGTCTCCCTCTTACACTACTTTTATTGCTTTTCAGGAGGTAGGGAGGAGTTCCTGAGGAATCTCCTTAAATGTCATTCTTAGATTAAGTCAACAACTGTATCTTTGCAGCAGAAGAAGACTGGTCTAGAGGATTTTTATTCTGACTGGTGGTGGCAGTTCAGAATTTTCATTTCAGTGCTCAAATTCAGATTTGGAAAGGGTGGAGGCCAGGTTCTCTGTGATTCCTGTTTGGTTTTGTTTTTTTTTTTTCAAAAGAACTTCAATTTGCTGATTTTCAGGGCATACAAGAAATTCTTGTGTGCTTCAGGTTTTACTTACTGTCAATTTTATCTTCAGGTTAATAAGATAGAATAAGAATTCCCTCTGTTCAGCCACTACTAATGCATTCTGACAAATACAAATGCTTAACAAGTATAAGTATGTGTGTTAATGACTCTTTGCAGGGCACAGTCTATCCAGTAGGAAATCACACAGACCCTCCCTTTGTGCCTGCTCCGTTTGGTCTCCCAAACAAAGGTGATTCCATGCTCTACTTCGGAGTCTCCAATTATTTTCTTAAGTCTGCTACACTGGCTTACTACAGAGCAGGGGTCTTTAATATCACCATCTCCAAAGACGTGAGTATAATTTGTATATAATAGAATAACAAATACCAGAAGCATGAATGGTCAGCAGAGGAGGCTGATTCTTTACAGGCTGCCCAGGGAAGTGATGGAGTCACCATCCCTGGAGGTGCTCAGGAAATGTATGAATGTGGCACTGAGGGACATGGTCAGTGGGCATGGTAGGGATGGGTAGGCAGTTGGACTGGGTGATCTTAGTGGTCTTTTCCAATCTTAATGATTCTGTGATACTGTGATTATGTTTGCCATGTCACACAGATCCAGATCAGGATTCTACCACTTATAAGACTGAACCAGGACATTTTTTCTTCTTTTCATCATTTTAGATAGTCAAAGTCTCCCTCAGACCTGAACTTAACTGGCAACTCTAGGCAGTAAATGGCAGAGATGAATGTCACAGAGCTGGTGCACAAGGCATGTATGAAATGTAGTTGGGAATCATCGTATAGGTGATGCTAAATAAGAGAATATGTTTTAAATGGAATTCAGTTTTTCACTGAACATTTCCAATTCTTTGAAACGTATACTGTTGAAATATTGCAGTTATCCATCATACGCATCTCTACGTTTACTTCTTTAATGGATTTCCTTTAAGGTACTGTAGATTTTTAAGATATCACCTGAGGATCTCTCTGGTCCTATTTCTCAACAATTCTAACTGAATAGAAATACATACAAAACTCCAAATGGGCTGCAAGCACGGGACTACTTGTGTTCAAAGAGGATATTGTTTCACATACAGGAACTCTAGGAAACCTGCCTTAGGTTACACGAGATGGTCTCCAAAACTCCCTTCCAACCCCTATGAATCTGTTACTCTGTGAAGAACAGTGAATCTGAAGACAGAGATAGGACAGCTCATTTCTCAAGTCTCCATCTGAGATTTGAATGTTGAGTTTTGATGCATATGATTTAGTTGGGAAGTATTGGTAATGGTTGGACTAGATGATCTTCTAGGTCTTTTCCAACCTTGATAATTCTGTGATTCTGTGAAATAACCAAAGAAAGCTTTCCTCTGCATGAGTTCCAAACAACAGTAAAAAAGGCAAGATGGGAAAAAGAATTCTTAGTCCACTGTCTGCAGCATAGAGGCCCACAACATAGGTATTGGCTGTGCTGAAAGCAGCAAAATAAGGCAAAAAGCAGATACAGGGGAAGTAAGCTTTCAGCTGTGGGTGAAGAACATATAAAACTTGTCCCAGAAATGCTGTTTCCACAACATTAGTAGACAAAGATTCCAAGAAGTTTTGCTAGCTGAAACACTGCTAAGAGGGTCTGGCACTGGCAAACATCATCATGGTGGTCAGCAGAAAAAGGGCAAATAAGATTTTGATCAGAGTTCTATCTGACAGAGTTGTTGTATTCCATCTAAGAAAGTCCCAAAGGCAGGAAGAAAGCAGGATGCCAGGTCTGTTCTTTTAAAGTACTCACTGTCTGGTAGGAGCCTCTGAGATAATCCATTAGAAAGAAATCTTTCTCTCCTTTCTTCCACAGAGTATTGTGGCTCCCCTAGGAATCATTCTGTGCAAAGGAAATACTAAATGTAAACATGGATTACCTAGAGTCAAAGCAAATAGAGTCAAAGTGTTTTTTTCAAGGAATCCCTTATTTTTAAGCTCATATAAAGACCTGATTGATCTCATTTGTTTACAGCTTGCTACTGCTTTTAACCTAACTACTGCCACACTGAAAAATTTTCTTCCTGAGGTGGGTACTTCTGCTTGTACAGATCTTTTAAGAACCAGCAGTAGCTGATGTCTGCTGTGGATATTACCTGTGTAACATATTTGCAGAAGTTTGGAGAAGACAAGGAGGCTGAGCTGCTTTACAAGTAGTGGAAGATTCAAACATACATGTTCTCTCCTCATAACTCATTGTTCTTCCTAACTATATCATGCTACTCTGAAGTCATTCTTTGCTCCCATGAGTACCAAATTCACTTTCAGTCTCTGAAACAGTTGTAAAGACTATATGGTAGACATCTTCTCCAAGATCAGTCTCCTTTTATTCCTGTTGAAGTAAAGGCATCTCTGTTGTGCTAGGCAGACTCCTCTATGTCAAGGTACTTTCTGGTTGCAGGAAATCGTATACAATGGGAAGTAATAGTCATGAGCACAGTTTATAAATGCAATGCAAGACATTAATATACTTACAAGATACTTTAAAAATACCTAATATGGCAACATTTGATATGAAGTTGTGGCATTTTTTGTCCTCTAAGAGTATGTATATGTATATGTATGTGTATGTGTATGTGTATGTGTATATGTATATGTATATGTATATGTATGTGTATGTGTGTGTGTATGTGTATATGTATATGTATATTTTAATGACTTCTGGAAGGCTGCTCTTCCAATGTTTTTTTGTATTGTCATATTGTCAGAGTCATCACTTTTTCTGTGAAATCCCACAGATTGCTCTGCATTGCCTAACTGCATGCCCAGTGCTTCTGAAGCTGATGGCTACATCACCACCTGTTGTCAGTTTGCAGTCAGACACATGCAGACTATGGATCACTGGGTCTGTAGAGGTGTTTGCTGTTCTGCCAAATTCAACCATCCAGTACATCTTTACAGGGAATCTAGTAAGTAGCATGAACTAGAAGATAACATTCAGTGCTGAGGCTGAACAAATGATGCAGTAATCTTTCAAGTCCTTCAAAAATCAGAGATCAGCTTAATATACCATATACAAGCCTGTCACAAATGTGCATACTGTTCTGTTGCATTTCACGGGGAGGAAATGTGCACTACATACTGTAGAATTTAGTATGCAGGTACAATATGCAGTTTATGAAGCCCATTCTTCCCATGTGGGAGGTTGAATGATTATTTGAGAATAAATTGTAATATATACAAATGGGATTATCTGACATTCCTAACTTGTTCTCTCTTGTTCAGCGTGTCCCCAGACATCTTTTCATTAGGTTGAAAGTAATGCAGTTAAGTCAGCCATGCAGGGATTTAAATGATACTAACGATAAGGAAGCAATCAGGGCAGTATTATCACTTCACTCAGGTAATCCCTGCTGCACTCAGAAAGCAGCAAATTGACAAATGATTTCACTATTTATACATACTGACTAAATATAATGTTTAGGCATTGTGCTTCCAATGACAAAAAGCAATTACATTTGTGTCTGTAGCTCAGACAGTATCTACATATACAGTCACAGAAGATGGTTTTGTTTTTTCCCCACAGACAACAAGTACCAGAAGCAATTTGGCAGTAATCAAACAGAAGCTGGTCATCTCATTATTTCTGAAGAGGTAATTAAGGAAAATTCAGAAAGCAACATTAATGATTCAAACACTAGGACCCACTAGAATGTCATTCTGTCTATCAACACTTGTTTCACCATGAGAAAAAGAGCAATGGTTACCTGCTTTCTCACAGAGGCTCTAAAATACATTTGACTATTTAATCTATGTTGTGCAGATAAAATATAATAATATTGGGGAATAACTTTGTCTCCTGTACAGCATGTTATTACCCCTATCTCAAGGTTATTTAACCCCTCCAAATGACAGTGTTCAACATATTCAGTATCTTAACGTCACCTGTGCTGATGCTAGAGAATGAGATTTGGTCTTTTATTCTAAGCCCTTTACATGTTGCTGCCTTGCCATGTCTGAACATCATAAACAGATGCCATCGTGAAAACACTTTACAGGAGCAGTACAGCAAGCTCTCTGTACGCCTTTACATGTGGGGAAGGGAACAATTACACTACGTAGCTGATACAACAACATGCTGTCAAACAAATGAAACTAGAAGTGTCTCTAATTTGAAACAATGCCCAGAACTTTTTAGATCGTGCTTAGATCTTGCTGGTTTTCTGGTTACCTACAGGTCATGTGTTTTCAGCTGGCTTTCAGCAAATTTTACTCACACTTCAAACTCAGTGATGTTCTAGAGCTGCTTTCTCCCTATATATGTAATTGTATAGAAGTGCAGACTTTCAGGAATATCCATGTTTCTTCTTGGTAGCCCTGCTCTGCAAGCTGGATCAGAATTCCAGAGTATATTGTATTTTTCAACCTATTAAATTTCCATTAGAGAAAAACATGGGCAGCCTTTTCTGAGTTTTGGTCACTGGCCCATTTTAACAGGAAAAGAGGACTTGGAATGATCAGAGCCTGACAGCGTGAGTTCAAAAAAGAATCCTGCCACACAAAACTTTTGACATGAGACTGTGTTCCGCTCATCAGGATGATGTGTTTGTTTTGTCATGGTTTTTTTTCCCCCAGAGTTAAGTTTACAATTATCTGAGTGTGTATCACAGACATCAGCATTGAAGTTAGACTGGGCTGGGACTGGATAGCAGCTCTTCCAAATCATGTTGAGGAAAGTGTAGTTCAGCCACTGCAGGAAATGGCAATTCCAGAGAGATTTCTCTTTACAGATCTTGTAGTTGTCACCCAAGACAACAGATGACTATAGAAGTAGGTTGATTTCAGAAAGATCTCATTAATTCTACAACAAGTGAATAGTCGTCTGTTTGATAAAATGCAAGAATCAGGCAAAATTAAATACATTAATCAGCATGAAATCAAGAAGTTGGACAAACAAAATGTAAAAGGAAATGCAAATTCTCACTGCCTGCTATGCTTCTGGATTCAGTTTTTGTACACACATTCTGCAGCACCTTAAGAAAAAAAAATATATATATATTCTTTTTTCTGGAGAGCAAAGGTGTGTTTCTTCAAGACTGTTCACTTCAAGCAACGACTGTGCTAAACCATTTTTGCTGAATCCTTTTTTACTTCTTCCATTTAGGCTTCAGTTCTCCCTGCTGCACTCTGCTGTTGGCTTCTCTAAGGTAAGTTAACAGTTTCAGTAGAGTTTCAGTGCCTTAACCAGGTAGCTGAGCCCTTCAGAGTTAAAAGCAGTTCAGCCAAACTTGTTGCCGGACATTTCTCCATCTGCCTTGGAGATCATCTGCCACTGCTTTTTCTACGTTCAAATACATTACCTGTTTTGCTTGTTTGTTCCTTTCTGGTAAGAGGAAGCAACTCTTGGGGTGTTTCTTTTGTCAAAAGAGACACCAAATATCATTATTACCATGCAACATTAATTGAAACAGGGAGAAGTGTCTGCCTAGCCTGCATGACCTAGTCTGCCATCACAATTGATTTTACTGTCTTCTGCATCCAGCAGGACAAAGGCAGGCATGGGGCACTTCTTCTAGCAGTTTCTGACAGCCAGCCTGAATTCACAGCTGGATTAAGTAGACATAACATTAGGAATGAGTACAATGTCACGCTTAAGCTCAGCTTCAGGAATTATCTTGAAACACTCGAAGCAAATAAAAGGAGAGCAAAAAACAGGGAGTAAAAGAAACAGTATGCCACTGGATAGATCATTCATTGTACACTGAGAATTGGTCAGGGCAACTCTACAGCAGCTCAACCCAACCTGCACCTTTAAGTGAAGGGAGTAGAGCACCAGAGAGGGGGGCAATTAATGCCACCCAGAACACAGTTCATTTCTGAGAACTTCTGAGAAGAATATTCACATCATCCAGGTGCCATTTAAAACAACAACAACAAAAGCATCTTTCTTTATTATTTTTTTTAACCTGAGATTTTCTTTACCAGTTTTTTTCTTTGCAATAAAAGATCTTGTTTCTGATCTTTTGCAGTTCTAACCGTCACTCTCCATCCTCATGCTGCAGTCCCCTGGGTATCATGCAGTAATCACCAAATGTATTTTCCCCTTTACTGCAGGTCTCACTGGTGGAGAATTTTCTGTCTTACACTTTACGGAGGGTAGTAATCCCAGTAATCAATGGTAAGGATTGTGGCCTGTTCCTGAGTACAGTTGGTGGGAAAGTGAGACCAAAACCATTAAAGAGAGTGCACAGCTTCGAAGGCTGGAACAGAGCAAGTCTCAGCTCCTTTCCAAACAAAGTGCAGCAGTAGAGGGCAGACATGCTTGAGTCTCATCTCAACAGAGTTGAGCCATAACCAGAGAATGGCCCAGACCTGGGAAGCTCATAAGCACATCTGCATCTTCTGGCTTTAGGATAGTGTAACATTATCACTCCCCTCTGCATTTGCACTCTGCCTGCTACCCCAGGCAGAACAAAGTTGAAAATCAGCTCAGTGACATGCAGAGAGCAAGGGATGAAGAAAGAGGTGCAAGTAGAAAGAAACATACAGAAGTGTATAGAAGGTGCCTGGGGGCATAAACAAGGGCAAGTTGTTTATCTTGCTGAGGAAGGAGGTGAGATATTGAGGAGGGAAAGGAGGGATGCAAAAGTCAAATGGTTGAAAAAGCAGGCAAGGGGCTTCACCCAGGAAAGTAGGAATGGATGAAAATAAGAGGGACCCACAGGCTTAGATGGTCATATTGAGAATAAAATGAAAGGAAACTGGCAAATAAGCCAGAGTGGGAAACAGCAGAAACCACATCCAATAGAGTAGATGTCTGAGAAGGAGCAAAGGCAGACTGCAGTGTCAGACAGCTGAGAGATTTTGAGAGGTCTGTCCACTGCTTTTTCATGGGAATTGTTGCTTCTTTGCAAATACGTCACAGATACAGTGGTGATTGATTAAAGGGAGATCTTAAAACTAATTGAGTTCCTACTGAAAAATGCTTCCGAAGTATTTTATTTACAGATATATTTATATTTGTCCTTCTTTAAGATAAATTAGGAAAAGGATTTCCTCTTCCTAACTTGGCCTACACCAGCTTGGTTGGACCTGTAATAAAAATGAATCAGGTGAGGAGCCTCACTTTTAGTTAAATAATATTGATTATTTTTTAGGTCTGTAAATGTGTGCATATTGCTGTGTTGCATCATTCTAAAGATAGCTGATAGTAAAGCTTTAACCATTCAATAGATTGAAAATCCACACTCTGGATGAAAAATGTACACACACACCCCCCACCAGACCAGGATGCTTTGAGCATTATGATTGTAAAGGGGCCTCTAGACTTTTGGGGGAATCCCAGCGAAGTGGAAACATCACAGAGGCAGCTGTGCTGTCCCCAGCAGGTCTTAGGAGCATTGAATGAGCTCTCGCTACTATGACCTTTCCATAGTACTGGAAAGCTGAGATGCAGCCTTGTGGTTAGCATTACCCAGCAATTCTGGGGGGCTGCGTTAACTAACATCAGTTCCAATCTGTACCCTGATGTCAACTGCATTTCAGGAAGCACAAAGCCATGCTTGTCTCCTGCACTGCTGAGGGTCTAATTGTCAAATCTACTGACTGCAAACATGTCCATCTGAAATTTAAGGTAATTTTACATGTTCTTGTTTCCTCAGGGTCATCTTGTGATTTTCACTGATGTTCACTACAAACATGAGCAAGAGGAAGATGAGGACCTTCACTGACACCCCTAATGCCCCTTTTCTTTCAAACAATAATAGAGAAAAAAAAGGTCTTCCTTCTGCTGGCTTGTATGGAGTAGATGCTATAATATTAGAAACATGGATCTTGGTCACTATTTTTGCTGTTTCTTCCCTTTTCATTTTCCAAATCTGTTGGTTTTTAGTATAGTGGGTATAGATGACTTTTATTGATGCATTAGAAAACTTGTTGCAGTATGATGGGAAGGAGTGGCTGGGTCTTCTTGTGTTAGGAACAACAAGTTTTATTAATTTAAGGAACCAGTTATTGCATTATTCAACTTATCTCCATCAGTGTTAGCAACACTGTATGTGTAGAGTGAGATCTTAGTTTTTGTAATATTTTCACAGTTTGTCCCTTTGTAACTGGATGCCGTAAGTGGGAACAGATTTATGAAATCGAGTGAATTATCATAGAATTACAGAATCAAAATTTATGTTGAAGTAACCTCCAATAGCCATCTAGTCCAGAGATCACCTTGGAACAGGACTAATTAAATTATGTTGCTGCAGGCTGCGTCCATGTGAGTTTTGAACCTCCCCAAGGACAGAAATTCCACAACCTTTCTGGGCAACGTTTTAACATTTATTTAACCAGCTTCAGAGTAAATTTCTTTTCCTGATATCAAATCAGAATTTCCCATGTTCCAATTTGTGTCCACTGCCCTTTTTCTATACACTGTGTGCTTCCAAGAGCCCAGCTCCATGTTCTCTGTATCCTCAGATCAGAATGTTGTAGAAGAGAAAAAGGTCTTGGCAGGCTCTCTCTTTCCCAAGCTAAGCATACTGAATCTCTCATACTGTCCTAGTAGATTGTGTTCTCCAGCCTCATAACCTTTTTCATGATACCTGCTGGACTTGATCCAGGATGTCAATATCATTCTTGTAGTGGGGAGCCCAAATTGGATGCACTGATTCAAACAGTCTTGCAAGTGCCAAACAGAAAGGAAGAAACATTTACCTTCGCATGCAGCTCTATGGACCTTGCTGTCCACTAAGATTCACAGACCCTTTTCTGCATAGTTTGTTTCTAAAGATCCCCAAGCCTGGACTGATGCAGGGCATTACTCCCTCCCAGACACAAGGAGTGTATTGATTGCTCCACACTGGTTGGTGTTGTGCACAAAGTTGCCAGGAGTGCACAGTCCCATCATCCACACCAGCAGTGGAGGAATTAAGCAGTGCTGATCGCAGTGTTGATTCCTGTGGGACACCCACTAGTTGCCAGTCAGCACCTGGACGGTCAACACTTTGTTGATCACAACTCTGATTCTGGGCCACACAGCCAATTTTTTACCTTCCTTCTCCCCCTGTAAATCACCAGTGTGATGAGAGTAATGGAGACTGTTTCAAAGACCTTACTCTAATCAAGGTATAACATATCCACTGCCCTTATGGGTATAACATACCCACAGCACCAGTCAGTTCATCACAGAAAGCAATTAAGCTGGTCAGGTGTGATCTGCCTCTAGAATACCCGTGCTGGCTGCTCCCAGTTACGTTATCCTTCATGTGCTTTAGAAATGGCTTCTAAGATATTTTACTCCATATCCATCCCAGGGTCTGACATGAGACTGACCATCTTGTATTTTGCTGTGTTGTTCTCCTTGCCTTTCTTGAAGGCAGGTGTGATGTCTACCTTTTTTTTTCCAGTCATGAGGAACTTCTGACTGCCATGACTTTGACAGAGAGCAGCTTATTTCTGTGATCAGTCAGCCAGCACCTTTGGGTGCTTTCTGTCTGGTCCCATGGATTTGTGTCCATCCATGTGGGTTCAGTGACCCCAAACACTGCCTTTCTCTGCTGTGGGTTATACCTTGTTTCCACAGGCTCTGCAAGGAGCTCAGAGACCTGTGAGTCCTGATGACAGATATTACTGGTGGAGACATCTTTTTCTACATCTCTTGTCACAAGTCCCTGGCTTCCTAAGCAATGGACCCATGCTCTCCTTAAACTTTCTTTTGTTACTGATGTATTTAGAGCGCTTCACCTCCCACAACTGTTTCAGCTCCAAGTGAGTTTTGGCTTTCCTGACTTCATTTCTACATGTGCAAGCAATGGCTTTGCACTCCTTTCAAGTAGCTGGTCCTGGTTTCCATCTTCCATATGCTTCCTTTTCATGTCTGAGCTCACTCAAGAGCTCCATGTTCATCCACTCTGGCCTTTTGCCACAGTTGCTCAACCGTCTGAACATTGTTCTTGTGCTCTGAGGAGGTTATCCTTGAAGATTAGCCAGCCCTGGGCCTTTGCTCTGCAGGGTATTTTCCCACAGATCTTGCCAAGCAGGTTCCTGAATTCTTCACATCTTAAGTCTACAGCTGTAATTCTGTTGTTTTTTTTTTTTTCTTTCGTCTTGCTCACTCCTCTCAGGATCTGAAACTCACAGACTTGTACTCACTGCAACTAAGACTGACCTGTCTTTGATCGTCATCCGGCAGTTTTTCTTTGTCTGTGGGTAGCTGCAGCTCTTTGAGGGGATCGAGCTCCACTGAATTCTATAATACTACAACTCAAATTTCTGGAACTGAAGAGCTTGTTTTTCCCTGTGTTGTTGTCAATTACTCAATTAAAAAAGTCATCTTGAAACCAAAGAGAAGCAAATCACTGCAGCGCCTCCAACTCATTGCATTATATAGTGGGAGAAGAGTGACTAGAAAATGGACAGAAAAGCTCAAAAGAAATAGTTCAATATCCCTCATTGATAATACCCCAGGCACTTCTTTCTGCCTATTTGGGAGGGAGAATTCATGGGATAAGGGAAAAAGAGAATGAAAGCCCTGCTGCTCATCTCTCTTCCAATTAGATGTGCTCCAGTACCAGCCAACAAGTGCCATGGCTGGATGGGCCTTTCCAAACCAAAGCTGTGCCTTAGTGTGATGTTGCACTTGTGTAAAAAGAAGTGTAAGGAGAGGTTTACATACAGGAGGATGTGAATTTTATTCATCTTTAGTAGCCAGAGGTATAAATAATGGTATGGTTACACGCGTGACTACCTGCGGTGAGTTTTGTATCTGTATACAGCATGAGTATTTGTTGTCTGACAAATGTTTTTACCCTTTTCTATTTGTGATTGCACAATGAAGTGACTCAGATCGTTGGGCTAGAAGTGCTCCATGCCTGAGGGAATGCACACAAGCTAAATTGATTGAATCACCTCTTTTGCAAGCCAGGTAGTACTGGTCAGCTGAAGGACAAGCAAGCAAGCAAAAGAAACAGAAAATACTGACTGCAAGTACTTCACAGTATATTAGTATATAAACCACAATAGTATATATACACAATTTCACAACAGATGGGCTTAGACAGGTGTTTTCTATCTGTTCTTCCTAGCAGCTATTTCTTTCTTTCTTTCTTTCTTTCTTCCTTTCTTTCTTTCTTTCTTTCTTTCTTTCTTTCTTTCTTTCTTTCTTTCTTTCTTTCTTTCTTTCTTTCTTTCTTTCTTTCTTTCTTTCTTTCTTTCTTTCTTTCTTTCTTTCTTTCTTTCTTTCTTTCTTTCTTTCTTTCTTTCTTTCTTTCTTTCTTTCTTTCTTTCTTTCTTTCTTTCTTTCTTTCTTTCTTTCTTTCTTTCTTTCTTTCTTTCTTTCTTTCTTTCTTTCTTTCTTTCTTTCTTTCACAGTACGCATTTGGTTATGAACGTTAGTCCTGTGCAACGAATAGAATCACAGAATCACAGAATTGTAGGGGTTGGAAGGGACCTCTAGAGATCATCGAGTCCAACCCCCCTGCCAAAGCAGGCTCCCTACACCATGTCACACAGGTAGGCGTCCAGGCGGGTCTTAAATATCTCCAGAGAAGGAGACTCCACCACCTCCCTGGGCAGCCTGTTCCAGTGCTCCGTCACCCTCACTGTAAAGAAGTTCTTCCGCACATTCGTGTGGAACTTCCTATGCTGTACTTTCATCCCATTACCCCCAGTCCTATCCCCACGCACTACTGAAAAGAGACCAGACTCACCACTATGGCTCCCACACCTCAGGTATTTATAAACCTGGATCAAGTCCCCTGTCAGCCTTCTTTTTTCAAGGCTAAACAGACCCAGTTCCCTAAGTCTCTCCTCATAGGGGAGATGCTCCAGGCCCTTCACCATCTTAGTGGCCCTCTGCTGGACTCTTTCCAAGAGATCCCTGTCTTTTTTGTACTGGGGAGCCCAGAACTGGACACAATATTCCAGATGAAGCCTCACCAGGGCAGAGTAGAGGGGGAGGATCACCTCCTTCGACCTGCTGGACACGCTCTTTTTAATACACCCCAGTATGTCATTGGCTTTTTTGGCTACAAGAGCACACTGCTGGCTCATGGTCAATCTGTCGTCCACCAGGATGCCCAGGTCCCTCTCAGCAGAGCTCCTCTCCAGCAGGTCTTCCCCAAGCCTGTACCAGTGCATGCAATTATTTCTACCCAGGTGCAAGACTCTACACTTGCTTTTGTTAAACCTCATCCGGTTTCTTACTGCCCAGCTCTCCAGCCTGTCCAGGTCTCGCTGAATGGCAGCACAGCCTTCAGGCGTGTCAGCCAATCCTCCCAACTTCGTGTCATCAGCAAACTTGCTGAGGATGGTCACTATCCCCTCATCAAGGTCGTTGATGAAGATGTTGAACAAGACCGGACCCAGCATAGACCCCTGGGGGACGCTGCTAGTTACAGGCCTCCAGCCAGACACCGCACCGCCAACGACAACCCTCTGCACTCTGCCAGTCAGCCAATTCTCAACCCACTTCACCGTCCACTCATCTATCCCATACTTCCTCAGCTTTGTTATAAGAATGTCATGGGGGACAGTATCAAAAGCCTTACTGAAATATATTCAAATATATATTCCCACTGGGGAATCTTGTATCTGAAAAGCCAGTGCTGAAACAGCATGCTACAGATGGAGCAACCACTGTGAGCTCAGCATCCCTGTGCCTGAGGAACTGTGCCTACAGTTTACACTGCCCTCTGCTTAGTCTCTAAATTAAATTAGAGTGATAGTTTTAACCTGTGACACTCAAAATAGTTCAGGGCATGGTTATCTGAGAGGCCACTCCCTGTGTGATACTGCTGAAGGTGGCAGCAATTGGCTGTATTCAAGCTCTCAGCTCTTTCCTTTAAAAGACAGGGCTGTGGCTGCAGAGGGTTTTCTTGCAGCGTCCTCAACCCTGTGGTCTGGTACAGCAAGACACCTCTTTCCAGCCCTCAGAGGAAAGGTATGGTAACAAATACTTTGTGACTGTTCTTTGCTGTGGAGTGTGTTGTTGGGAAGGGATAGATGTAGATAACACTGGCAAGATTTGGGGATTTTGAATTATGAGAACTGCACCTGCATAGAAAACACATTTCCTTCCAGCATTCTGTTATAGTCATGCATGAGAAATATATATTCCATTTACCTCTCAGTTTCTGACAGTGAAAATTAAAAAGCAAACACTGGTCTTACCAAAGGCAAAGGTGTTCTGTGGGATTAGTTAAAACTTTACAGCAAAATTAAGCCAATGTAATATTGTAATTTTGCAGCTTGCTTAAATTGTGATCACGACTGAAATTCTTCAGAGTTTTGAGATAGATTATTATTTCTAATAGGTGAAGAAATAGCCAGTGAAAGATAGAGCAACATCTAAACAATTTTTCAGGTGTTAGGAGAGAGTGCAGTCTTCTCCTAACAGATGGTTTCATCCCAGCTCTGCAATGGCCCTGTGGTAATTAAAGGGATTTTTTTATATAAAAGTAATTCTAGGAAAGATATGCTAATATTTTCAGCTGTCCATAATGTGGCATAGTAGTAGGGATTAAGGAAAATCAAGCCTGTAAGCACAGGAGGATTATAAGCATTCCCCACAGAGCAATTCATACAAAGACAGGTGGGCTATGTCCCTCTTCACTATAAATGTGACTGTTGTAAACGAGAGTCTTAACATTTGAATGGCTGTAACTGAGTAAGACCGGTCCCACCCAAAAGTACTGAGGAAGGATAAACTGTGAATAGTAAATGATTGTTTGTCCTGGGCTGTACATCGCTTCCCCCAGCTATAAGTACGTCCTTAACATTTTCTGAGAGGAGATAATGGAAGAATAGAGTCTATTGCTGATTACCCCAAACAAGGGAAATAAGTGACAGCCAGTAATATGTAAATCAGTATTGAAAACATTTATTTTGCCATTATTAATTTGTTTATATAAAGTACTTTCAACACTGATGTCCCTCTCTGTGAATGGAGAAACTAGGTAGAGTGTGCTTTGGACAAAAGGCTGGAAACCTCAGGTGCACCTCAACAATGATATACATAGGCACAACAGGAAAAAAAAGGGAAAAACATGATAAAATACCCACCTTTAGGGATGTCCAAAATAGCCACTTTGAGAAAGGTTGGTCATGATGCTTAACTTTACTAAAGAAAAAATGGTGGAATAACTAAAATAACAGATTTAGTAGAAGTGGTCCATTTGTTTCAACATAGTTTCCCAACAGGCACAAAAAGAATCCTGTGGAGGGTAAGAAATACAACTCTATTCCAGGCAAAAGAGTTGTTTAACAGGAATGAAAAGCACAATTGTACAACTGTTTGAAATGTTTCTTAACAGATCCTTTAAAAAACAAAGACGATGGTGAAGATTTGCTGTTCTCTCCTCCTGTTAAGTTTGCTCAGTGTGCAGCTAAAAGCCAACCCTGGACTCAAAGTGAGGATCACCCAGAAGGCCTTGGAGTATGGTAGGTGTGCTGAAGTACGTAGTGATATTGCACTGAATCCTGATATGACAGACATCTTCAATAGCGAGGGCAGTGGGAGGAAATGAGCTGGTCACAGGCTATGGAGCAAAGGAAGGGTTAAGAGCACAATAATTCATCCACATCCATCCCATCAGCAGGCAGTGTTTTAAAATCTGCTAACCTGGAAGCACATAATTATAAACCCACTGTCACTATCAAAGGCAACTGAACCAGTCCTTCTCTTCCTGCAGCCAAGGAGGTTGGACTGGAGATCCTGAAGAAGAATATGGAGAAGGAGCAATTCCCTGATTTGACTGGCTATGAGAGATTTGGGCTTGGTAATGTCAACTACAACATCTCGAGGTAAGTAATAATCCTAGAAAAATAGTTCTGGTAATATGCTACTGTTATATTTAGTTCTGTGCATGGATTAAATGGGAGTGTTGATGTGTTTTACAGTAATTTTCACTTAAAGTAGGACACGTGCAGCTTACATCCAAAGCCTGATGAAGTTGAAACAAAAACTCTCAATTAACTTCTGTTTGGATAAAGTTATCTAATTTAGTCAGCTAAGCCCTTGCTATGATCAGTGGAGAAAGATTTACAGGTATCAAGTCCTTCTAAGGCAGCTAGCCTTACAGTGCCCAAATCAAGCAGAAATACTGCATGTTTTGAAATACTAAAAGGGACAAAACTGCAAAATGTGGGGTCTCCATACATAAACACACAGGACAGTGTATAGATATAGCACTTTTAGGTGTTTAGCTTGCAGTGTTATTAAGTTCATTGGGTGCCTTGTTGGTTTCTCAGCACTCAACAAATATGCTTTAATGATAGTGTAAGAGTGGAGTGGCAGTTATTGTAGCCTGAAAAAGTGCAAGCAGGACAAATCAAGTAACATCTGAAGTTACTTGAAATACTCATCTTTATTTCTGTTTTTCTCACCTTTATCTTTCTCATGCTCTAGAATAAGAGTCACTGCTGTTGAATTCCCCGACGTTTCCATCTCCCTCATGCCCAGGAGCGGGGTAAAACTGGTGATTAGAAATGCTTCTCTCACCATCGATATGAACTGGAACATAAGGACCTGGATGTTGTACGTGTAGCCTTGTGTGTTGTGGGATTTTTCTTGATGAAGAATATAAGAAAGCAAAGAGTAGTTTGTCCTGTGGGTTCTTCATGGCCAAAGGTGCTCTTTAACAGCTCAGAGCAGAAACCCAGTAAGTCTGGTCCTCACCGACAGGAGAGGTAGTAGGTCTACCTACAACATAGTTCAAGTAAAGGCATGAGCTTCAATGCAGCTCACAGACCAAGGACAGAGACCCTCACTGAGGCTTTTCACAGCTCTTTCTCACAACCAGGCTATGAAGTTTGATCAAAAATCCCATGAGCATGGGCTGCCAAACCCCTGGGACTGCGGCAGTGGGGAGGGCACTCCAGGCCCTGAAATAGGTTTGCTCTTTAACAGACATAATCCAGTCACCCTCTGATATGGACATGTCTTGTAACAACACACAAACTACTTTAGAACAGTGAGTTACCTGCTTTTCCTAATTCAGCATATTTCAAAACTCCTAGCATGGAAACTTGTGTAGAACACACGATTTGCTTTCTCTATGAGCAACACAATGAAAAGTATTCAGATAAACATCTTCATCTTCAGTGAACAGCAAGAGTCCATTTAAACCTTAGAAAGCCTTCAATGTTCACTAAAATAGGCATTTCAGTTGTTTATGTACTTCTACTTCATGCAGCAAAGACGGCGGAAGAAGCACAGTGCATATTTCCAAGGTGTTTGTTACTGCAATGTTTTCAACACCCCTGGATAGAATGGGTCATACTTCAATACCGCTAATCAGCTGTCATACAACTCCTGGTGATACAGACATCAAATTGAATGGAAAAAGTGGGTAAGTGCAAGAGATCTGTGTACATGCTGGGAGAAAATAATTGTCAGTGAGTGGCACAAAGACAGCTTCGCAAAATAGGACAACTAGAATTGCTTTTGGGTGTCTATAAACAACACAGGTGAGAATCAGGGCCCTAATCTAGTGCTCAAGTAGCCAAGATTAACCTCTGTTCTTGTACTTGCGCACTGTCATTTGAGTATAGATACAGCAACTTCTGTCAAATCAAAGATTCCCTTGTGCTTCTTCAACACAGAATTCTTTCCAAATACAGCTCTGATCTTCAACTCTAGGTAGAAGCTACATGTTTGTACTATGCTTTATGTACTTCAGATCAGAAAGCTATAAAAACTTAAAAGAACCAGGCTGCTGTCTGTCATTTCTCTGGATATAAACCCATGCAATGTGATTTCTTAGTGCACAGACAGTTTGCCTTGTGCTTACACATACACGATGGTGCTAATATAAAGCAATTATTGTTTATGATGATGAACCCAGTCTAATCACTGGGTAAATTATCTCCTTTTCTGCGGTAGCTCCCTGATTGCTCTTGAATTTCAGAAAGCTCCCATGTGTAGAAGTATATCACACTTTGAGACCATTGAAGTCATGTTCCACAGAGATATTGGATTTCCTGTTAATGGCTGTAGTACTTGACCCATGAATTGTGTTTTGTTTTGTTTTTTTCTTTTCCTGTAGCTTCCTGCATGATTTCTTTATCAAATATCTGAAGAAACCCATTCACAGGAGGTTGGCCACTAATGTAAGCCTTTCACATTGTGTAGGGGAGCGTTTAAGGAACATCACATGTCAGCACTGGGAACTTGACAAAGGATGAACTAGAAGAATTACAGTTTGGTTCTGGCCTGATCCGCACAGTTATTGCTTTGCCAGACAGAAAAACTTCCAGATAAAATGTTGAGTTTGTGGCTAATATTAACTGATCCAGAAATAGGTGAGGTTCAACCAGAGCCAGAATGTGCAGTTATTCTCCCATTCCAATGCAGAACAGGACTGTGCCTGTGTACATACAGACATCCTGGTTGTCAGGTAGTGTTCATACTCAGCAGGTAGAACGTACTATGTGACACATGGATTTCGTGATGCACCATCTGATAGTATGACTTATTTAAACCTTATGGTTTCAAAGAGATGAGCAGTTGTGACAACATCCTGCCTATCGCCTCTAAGAAGGTAAAGCTATGTTCCTTCAGAAATGGGTTTTTAGTGCATTGAATCATTTCCTGCACCCAATAGCTGAAGAAAAACAACCTTAGGTGTTTTTGACAACTGCTGAAATTGTAACATAAGGAGACAGATTTGCTAGCACACTGGTAAGAGGTGCATACAGTTCCATGATAGTCATGCTGTAACTTGAGTATGCTTTTATGCAGTCTTGTCCCAACATCAAATCTGGGATCCGGTTGATAGCTAAGGACCTCCAATCACTGAACGGTGAGTCACCAATGATATATTTTCTTTCTGTCTCTGACCTTCTGTCCAGTGGAATTCTGTAGTTTCCTTAGCAGCAACTGGATAGCAAAGCCTCCAGGAGCTGTATCAGACCCCACATTCTGTCTGCTCCTTAACTTAGAAGACCACAGGTAAATAAAAGGACTTACAGTCTGAAGCCTGCCCTCTTAGCCTGCCTGGAAATTTAGGACTTACTTGCATATTAGATATGCAAGTATTATATTCTAATATTGCATATTAGAACTTCCCAAAAACAGAAGAAGAAAGCTTACAAGTTCCTTTTAGATATATCTTTTTGAAAAGAAAAGAAAGGGGGGGAAAAAAAAAGTTTGTTAACCATTTTAGTTTAGATTTGCAGGAAGCAGGCAAAATGCTGGGTGGAAACAATCTGTAAAACACAAATGCCTAAATAGACCAGGCACCCACCTTTTTCTGGGGAAATATTTGCAAATCAGGAGTACTTCAGGTGCCCTCATGCTGTTTAACAAGAAGGCCCAGCATAGCTTATGGGCATTTCCTTTTTCATTTGGTAAAACAAAATTCACTTTTCCACACTGAGGAAAATATTAGGCAAGCTAAAATGATGCTTTGAAGAACTTACCAGTAAAATGTCAAGCCTCAGGTCAGAATATGTATTAGGACGTCACAGGTTGTTTTTCCCTACCCTTTGGAATGTTTGTCATTTTCTTTCAGATGCTGATTTAGTTTTAATGCACATAAAATTCACTCTGTGGTTGTATAATATTGGGTCTTTTGCCTTATTTACCACATGTACAGTCCCAGTGCGGATTGATGATTTGGCTGAAATTGACTACTCCTTAAACAGCTTGGAAGTATTCAGACCACACATTGACATGGACTTAAAGGTAACTGCTGTAGCGTTATTTGTCAGGATTGCAAGAAACAACAGAAAAATAAGTGTTAGATATGCAAGTTTTGAGTAATGTCAGTGGTACTGCAAAAGATAACAAGAGTGATTTTAAGATTGTCTGACTTTTTCTCTTGTGCATTCTTTCATCTGCACGCATTACTTGCTGATTTTTTTACCTCAGTCATTTTAAAGATCTGTCTTGTAACTGAGACCCTTGGCTGGCTCTGGGCAACAGTTTATAAATCTAAAGTCTTGGAAATGGGGAAAAGAGATAGTGAAGCTTTTCAAAGTCATTCAGTACTTAAGTCCTTCATATGAGGTGGTAGAATGTTTTCAGTAGGTGAAGCACTAGAGCTCCAGGGTGTAATACAAGTCCTATGTACTTATACAACAGATGCATAGCTTAAGCAAAGGGAAAAAAGTCTGCGGTCACTTCAAAGTCGTGTTTTGATTCTGACTTTTTGTGTTAAATCTCTGAATCTGCATTTCAGGGGATAGTCTACCCAGCTGGAAATTATACTGGCCCTCCCTATGTGGCAGCTCCCTTTGCTATCCCGGACCAAAACGACTCCATGCTCTACCTTGCCTTCTCCGAGTATTTCTTTCAAACATCCTTATTTTCTTACTACACAGCAGGGGCCTTCAACATCACCATTGAAAAGGAGGTGAGTAGGACACAAGAATGGGCTCAGAGTGGCTCTGTCATTCAATGTGGAGCCTTGACATGTCAACTGTCAGTATGCAATAGATTCACTGCTAGTTGGGCTGTGAAGTCCTGAGCCAGTAGAGCACAAATGCTTGGGTATTGCAATGTTCTTGTTTTATGCCCGGTACAGACTCCTCAGTCCATGGCCAGGAATGCCTCGTTCCACTGTGTAAAGTACTTTGCTACACAAAAGAAATTTATTATAGACCTGTGGAATAGCCAAGAGATGGTCACATAACTTACTCTGGACAATTTAGCTGCCTTAGTGGCTTTTTCCCAAGGGGTCTTTACAGAGAAAAAAATGCTATGGGGATGATGGAAGCAAAGCATAAGACAAAACGCAACAGCTATAGCTTGGGCGTAGGCAAACTTGGCTATATAGTCTACAGGAGGTTCACTAAGTCCCCATACCTACGGATTGCCACCCAAACTAAGACAGTATGAAGCATTTGCTTTCCCAGGAAGTACCTTGACATGAGTTACTGGGAATAAGCTTTAAGTATATTGAGTCTCTTAAGAATATTTCAGAAAACAAAAGGTACAAAGCCAAAGATCCATTGAAATGACAGTAACAATGCATTAAAGAACAGCTGAGAATGAAGGTCAAACCTGGTAAACTCATTTCTTTTATCTTTATTCTTTCCCCCAGACGTGCAGATATTTAAATATAAATACTGAGATGTTTGGTAGTATCATCCCCGAGGTGAGTGTCATTACTTTCACAAACTGTTAGAAAACTGCCCAGTGTGAGTGTTGTGCACCTCAATACTGGTGTTCCCCAAAGGTTTTGTAGGTGCAGTGGGGCTCCTGCACTGGAGAAATGGGCATATGCATGCATGGTAGCAGCAGAGCAGATGCACCTTGTCACCTCCCATCCCCACAGTAAACTGAATGACTATCATTGCCAAACTTGGCCATAATCTCGTGCATCAGTCTTTACTCTGGGCACTGTTTCAAGCTTACAGCTTGAAATTGTCATGTGGTCTTTATAAAATGCCATGAGCATGGACATTAATATCCACTTTCCTTTTCTAATTAATGAACTTGTGAACCTATGCACTCTTTAGGCAATGGGGAGTCTGAGGCTCCTCAGAGGACAGTCTGCAGCAGGTACCTGTCCTATGAGATGGATTAATCTCAAAGTGAATGTCCTCTGAGCTCCTTTATTATTACTTAAGTGTCACATTTTGTTCCGTTTCTTTCCTGTATTCACAGACTAATATTTAATTTAATTTCTCTAAAAGTGATGCAGAGGAAGTAATATTTCTAGGGTGGAAAGAACTTACCATTTCTTTCCTGATTTAGCCAAGATTGGTGATTTATCACCACTGAGAATTTATATTTCCAGCTTGTATTAAAGAATTTGATGTTAGCAACTGTTCTTAACCTCATCTTAAAGAACTGATAACTTTGAGAAAGAGAAAATGTAGTATTCTAACTTCTTTTATAAGAAGAGCATTTCTCTGACTTTTTTGATCTTTGCCTTGGAATCCTGCAGATAGCCAAATACTCAGATGTACCGTATCCAGTTATGGTGAAGCTGATGGCCACTGAAATACCTCTCGTCAGCTTGCAGCAGGATTCTTTTACTCTAGAGATTCTGGAATCCATGGAGGTGTTTGCTGTTCTACCAGACTCAACCAATCAGTCATTGTTCACAGTGAATGTAGTAAGTACAGTAAACGAGGTAACATTTAACTCAGGGTGAAGTATACCTGTTCATTCCTGCTGTTAAATTTCTCTTTAGCAAAGAACCATATTTTTAGCATTAAAACGTGCAGGTTCCCTTTAGTCATTGGTGATGTTGTGTGGCCCCACTTTAACCTACAGGAAGGGGAAGATAAATGAGAATCCAAATAAATTGTCATTGATAAACCAAAGATTTGTTCTCTGGGATGGCTTTTGTAAGCATAAGCCATGTCCCATGAATCTTGTTCTTCTAACTAAAAATGGCCTTGATTAGTGAAATCCCGTTATCCACATTTCACCTCACCGTGGGGAAACCCCATATACACAAAATAGCTCCTATACACAACCAGGAAGATGGTGCTTCTGCATCTGTGACTAATTCTCGGCAAGGGTTCTCTTTTCTGTGTCTGGAAGCCCATGGTTTCTCTCTTCTGCAGGCAGCCAACACCAGCGTTGCTCTGAATGTCTTTGACCAGAAACTCACTGGCTCACTATGTCTGAACAGGTAATAAACAAGGTTGGCCTGAGCCCATCTGTAAAACAATGCTAGCAATCTCAGCACTGCAGTTTTGACATATAGCTAACTATTTTACTTTCTCCTCTGAGCTAGGTATGCAGGGCAGTTATGATGATCATGAACAATTTGAGAGCTTCCCTCATTCCTTTCTGGCTAGTTATGATACATCCGCTTCCTAGTCTATCTGCATGGGGATCCAGGACACAGAAAAGAACACTGATACCTGCAGTTTTCCCTATGTTGAAATAGGGAGAGATGCCCCTACAGAAGCACTGCAGTGTCTGGACTTCAGAAGGCCAGAGCAGAGAGGCTTGAACATTAAAAAGTCCTGTAAACCACAACCTCATAGCTGAGAGTTGGGTCCCTTATGTCACAAAGCACTCCTTGGGAAGAAAAAGAATGTGCAAACTCTTTCAGGACACAGCTATGTTAGGGATGTAAAGAGGACGACATTGATAGTATTTGTTTCTGGTTTTGTTTTTTTCCCAGAAAAATTAAGAGGAAAAAAAGAATCTGAAGCATGCAAGTAATTGGATACTTGAATATGTATGGAAAAGTATAAGCATTTGAAATAGGAAACATTGACATCAGCACTACAGCCATCAGCAGCAGCACCATACTGTGAAAAGTTATTCTTCCCATCCCTGGAAAGGCTCACATCAAAATATTGTGCTTATGTAACAAAATCCTTGCAAATGTTCTGAGACCGTGCACATCCTTAATGTTGGCCCTAGTAACATCAAATACTGATTGGGTTTCCAAAACACAGCACAGAAGAAGTGCGCTCACATCCCTCCCTACAGCCCTTCTAAGATATTTCTGCATTCATGCTTAACTATGCCCTAAGAGAATCACATCTTTCTCAAGCAAAAGATATTGCTTCAAAAGTCTCCTTACAGATGTTTCATAATGCCTAGAGCTCTGAAGCAGTGACTGTACATCTAGAATAGTATGTGTTTGTCTTCTCTAGTGACTCATCTCATTTTACTTCTTTCCCTAAGGCTGCAGTTCTCCCTCATCCATTCCAATGTTGGCTCTTTTGAGGTAAGCAGATAGTTAAAGCGCATAAGAAATACAAACCAGGACTATCAGTGATGTCAAGGCTAAAGTGTAAGCAGCTAATATTTATCTCTATTCCTAAATAATTTGGTTTCATTCCTGGATGTCTCTTTTCCTGTCTTCTAGCAGACACCTCTCTCCTGTTGACTAAATAATTAAAAAATAAAAGTTTATTCTTTGGGGCAAGTTAGTGTTGTGAAAACTAGATATTCTGAAGTTTTCCTGACTGATGTATCATACTTTACCAGTAACTAGAGAGATGTCTCAAATCAGAGCCATGGAATGCACAGCAGCAATCTGAACTCCAGCAGGAGGTGGAGCGGTGTGCTGCTATCTGAGCAATCACGTGTATGAGTGAGCTGTTTACATTTTGCATCTCATTTCTGCATCAAAGACTTAAGATCCAGAGGCTACTTTAGCTTAAGACTCTCTGGAGCTAAATGGAAGCCAAAAGCTGAAAGAAAGCCTACAGACCTCACCCAGAATGTGGGAATGATGATTCTGTCACTATCAGAAAATGATGCTTAACTCAGCTTTTTTGTCTGTGACAGATCTCATTTCTGGAGAACGTCCTGTCTTATATTTTACAGACTGAAGTAATTCCATCAGCCAATGGTAAGGCTATAACACCAACCTGTATCATGTGGTTGAAACACCTGAGGGATGGGATGCTATTCAGAGAAATCCAGACAGGCTTGAGAAGTGGGCACAGGAGAACTTCATGAAGTTCAGCAAATCTAAATGTGAGGTCTTGCACCTGGGTTGTGGCATCCCCTGCTGTCTTCCAAGCTAGGGGATGAAAGGATGGAGCACGGCCTTGCTGAGAAGGACTTGGAGGTATTGGTGCATGGCAATTGGATGTGAGCAAGCAATGTGCCCTCACAGCCCAGAAAGCCAACTGTGTTCCAGGCTGCATCCAAAGCAGCATGGCCAGCAGGGCAAGGGAGAGGATCCTATCCCTCTGCTCTGCATTGGTGAGACCTCACCTGGAGTACTGCGCCCAGATGTGGAGTCCTCAGTTCAGGAGAGACATGGAACACATCCAGAGGAGGGCCACAAAAATGGCCCATCCAAGGGATGGAACACCTTTCCTGTGAGGACGGGTTGAGAGAGCCAGGGCTGTTCAGCCTGGAGAAAAGAAGGGTCCAGGGAGACATGAGAGTGGCCTTCCAGTATCTAAAAAGAAGCTGTAAGAAGGAATGAGACAGACTCTTTAGGAGAGTCTGACAAGGAGGAATGGTTTCAAACTAAAAGAGGGGAGATATAAGAAAAATGCAATCATAGTTATAGCAGCGAAGTGAAGCAAGGTAGTGAAGCACTGGAACACATTGACTCCAGATCCTTGGAGATACCCAAGGTCAGGTTGGTGGGGCTCTTAGCACCCTGCTCTAGCTGTAGGTGTCCCTATTTGTTGCAGGGGAGTTAGACTAGATGTCCTTTAAAGGTACTTCAAACAATTCATTCAATTCTATGATTTTGTTCTTCTAAAAATCAGCTAAACGCTTCCAGCAGAGTGGGTGATTCTAGGAACTTTTGACTTTCTGCTGAAGTTACAGGTTCCTGTTAACTCAGCTGGAACGTCACCATCATCCAGTAAGCAGTAGAACAGGAAGACAGATTGGTAGAGTTCTAATTGCTGAATAAACAGGAGGTCACTGAAGAGCAGACATTTATTATCTTTCTAACGCAGCCCTAAATCATCCTGTTTGTCTTTTCCCTAAGCTAAACTATCCAGAGGATTTCCTCTTCCCAATTTGGCCAATGTTACCTTGACAAGACCTCACATCACGATCGCACAGGTGAGATTTTAACATTCTTATGGAAAATGGTTTGGGGTTTTTTGTGGGTGTTTGTTTTTCCAGCAGCAGGAGGAGCATTTCTGTGACTGTTCTCCCCACAGGGATACGTGTTGATTTCTACCGATGCTCACTACAAACACTGAAGGAGAAGAATAACTGCTAAGCGTGAAGCTCAAATAACGGGACTGTTGAAATAAAGCCTTGCCTACACACTGCTTGTGTCTCTTGCGCTTCCTGAAAGGTGCCGCCGCCTCTCACAAGAAGTACGTTGTGAGTACAGCTCTATGCATAGGCCAGGTTAGGGCCTGCCCAAGCTGAGGAGGAGAACGGCGCTCGGAGGGAGAGTGTGGCAGCACGGCCCGTGCTTCTCCGCATCCCCAGCGTCCCGGCTTGTCGCACACAGCGCTGCCCTCCCCTCATCTGAGCTGAGGAAGCTGAGGAAGGCCCGGCCGCTCCGCCAGGGGGCGCGGGCGGGCGGAGGAGGTTTGTCCCTCGGCGGCTGCCGTCCCCATCCGCTGAGGTGTCGTGGCCCGCGGCGGCCGCCGTCGCGTGTCGCTGTCGGTCGGTGCCGGCTGTGGGGATCGAGGCGAGCGGAGTCACCATGAGCCGCAGCTACAACGATGAGCTGCAGTACCTGGACAAGATCGACAAGAACTGCTGGCGGATCAAGAAGGGCTTCGTGCCCAACATGCACGTGCGTGGGGGAGGGGGGGGTCTGAGGGCTGGGGACGGGGTGGGGGGAGAGAAGGAAGGCAGGTTGCCGGGCTCTCTGACCGCTGTCCCTGCAGGTGGAGGGTGTTTTCTACGTGAACGACCCGCTGGAGAAGCTGATGTTCGAGGAGCTGCGCAACGCCTGCCGTGGGGGAGGTGAGTCCGGGGAGCGGGGCCCGCGCGATGAGGGCTGGGCTGGGCCGGCAGCGCGGTGCTTTCCCTACAGCTTTCTCTTGTCCAGGCCAAACCAGCCCGGCTCCCTCAGCCTGGTGAGCTGGTATTTTGAGCAGCCCCTTCAGAAAGTATCTCCTTGTGATTGCCATCTGATTACTGGCATGTTTTGTCTTCGTTTGGTTTGAAGGTGCGGGTGGATTTTTGCCTGCTATGAAACAGATTGGGAATGTGGCTGCACTGCCTGGAATTGTTCATGTGAGTAATTGCTCTGGAAAGTTGCTTTGTGTTCCTGCTTGTCATTGATGATGGGAATACTGCTGCGAGAAGGTGTTTGGATCAGAGAGCTCTCTAGCACAGTTGGTGTGTTGGGAAGCTGGATCGGAGTGTTTGCAAGGACAGGCTGTGAAACTGTCAGAAAGGGGAGTATCCACTTATTTCATGGACTGCCTTTCAATGTGAAGCCTTGTTGGCTTTGCTTTATGCTATTCCAGTTGCTTTAGCCACTGTTTTTCCACTGTGTTGTTTTTTAATCCTCTCTGCTGACCTGCAGTGCATGAAGAAGAGAGGAGGGAGCAGGAGGTGATGCTGTTATTTGTGTTACTGTTGCTGCCCTCACCTTTTCACTCTTTTTAATAAGATTTCTTGTTGATTGTAAGGGGAGGGGAAAGAAGCATATAAGCCCTGAAAAACTGTTCTCCTCTTCATGTATAGCAGCAGGTTAACACGTTCAGTGGGTTTCAGAAAACAGATAGAATGTTTTGAGTCCTATTTGCAGCGTCACAATCTGAAGAGTTGTGTAGATGCACTCTTTAATTGGCAGTAATGTGATAGGTTCAATTAAAAGTAACTGTTATGAATTGACTC
The DNA here is from genome assembly GCF_054131305.1 of Coturnix japonica. Classification (NCBI taxonomy): domain Eukaryota; kingdom Metazoa; phylum Chordata; class Aves; order Galliformes; family Phasianidae; genus Coturnix; species Coturnix japonica. The sequence goes on along the minus strand of NC_140663.1, from coordinate 49,971,561 downwards.
AGCTCCTAATTTATCTTGTTGTATTGAAAGAATGATTTTTTTCTGCCTAGAGCACGCAGTTTTAGGCCAGCATTGACATAGCTAAGAAAGGAAAGTGCTGACTGTTGTATGGTCTTATTCCATTGCACTGACTTCCTTCTTCATTAAATTTGCAGCATTTAAGTATTGCTGATGGCACGTAACAGGGACAGACTCGTCTTCAGTCTTATGTCTCTGCTCTGTGCAAGTTATTGCCTACAAAGATGTCAGTGCAAAGGCTCTTTAGTTCAGGGATAAGCTACATTTCAGTTTGCCATCGCCTTTCCTACGCTTGGGTGGTTTTTTTTTGTCCCTCCTGGGTCAGTCTCAGGAGGGGCTACTCAGCTGACTAGCCTCAATCTTGCTTCAGGGTGAGATGAGCTGCTCTCTGCTTTCTTTGATGGTCTCTCCTATAAACTGTAAGAGTTTAGATACCTGAATTCAGATGTCTGCTCCATCAGAACATCCTTTCTCTATCTGGTGTATTGGTCTGTATATGTGACAACCTCTAACACAAGGCAGAGCATAACCAAGATGACTCTTAGTGCAGTACAAAGTTTGCAGAACTTTGAAATTTCCTGTTTTCTTTCAGAGATCCATAGGCCTGCCAGATGTCCACTCTGGCTATGGCTTTGCCATTGGCAACATGGCAGCCTTTGATATGAATGATCCAGAAGCAGTGGTGTCACCAGGTGAGATTACTTCAAGATTGACTTAGTCTGCACTGAAGAAGGTCTGTGTTGGCTTAAAAATACATGGCAAAATGGCAGATCTTTACGGTACTTTATATGCAGAATAAAGACAAAAGATATCTGGATTACACAGAGTTAAAAGACACTTAAATTTCTATGCTCAGGACCTTTATTCTTCATGAAGTGAGTGGTTATTCTGTAAGCATTTGAACAGTACAGAAAAAATTACCATTATGTTATTGGCTTGGGCTTGCATCCCTCAGTCTTGAAGGGAGAGCACGAGACTTTGGACTTGGGTTTCACCACGTTGATAAAGAATTGACTCTTTTCTTTGAGCAAGATTTGAAGCCCCTTTTTAAGAACATTTCTATATTGTTAAAAACGTAACCTTCCTATATTTCTGACTTTTTAATGTACAACTTGGTCTGCAGTAACTGATGGTCTACAGGTGCTTTTGTGGTTGTATCTGAGATTAATGTTTTAGGCCTTGCTGTACTCAAATCATGTGTTCCCAGGGGACTCTTGAAATCTATGGCTTCTTGTAAATCTATTAAAATGAAACTTAATACAGTTCCCAATATTTTCTTAGAAGATGTAAGATCACATCATTTGGTACGTGCTCCCTGTTAGCAAAGATGTTGATTTAAGATTAATGTTAATCTCATTTTTATTATCCTAATGTTTGGCAAACACTCACCATCAGCGCACTATTAACCGTATGGCTCTTCTTACACTGATACAGGTGGTGTCGGATTTGACATCAACTGCGGTGTCCGCTTACTGCGAACAAATTTGGATGAAAGTGATGTGCAGCCTGTGAAGGAGCAGCTTGCCCAGGCTATGTTTGACCATATTCCTGTTGGTGTCGGTTCAAAGGGTGTCATCCCCATGAACGCCAAGTAAGAGAACAACTTTGTGTGCACGTCACTGCAGTGGTCATCTCTCATTTTTATGGAAGATTCAAGGGCGGGAGGCTTAGCCTTTCTGCATATGTGCTTCTCCAGGAGGAGAGCCATTGGGTGTCTTAGGACCATACCTAGTTGAGTTTTGAGTATTTCCAAGAATAACATGCATGTATGTGTTTCCTAATTGCAGGGATTTGGAAGAGGCTCTAGAGATGGGTGTAGACTGGTCTCTCCGGGAAGGCTATGCCTGGGCAGAGGACAAGGAACACTGTGAGGAGTATGGAAGAATGCTGCAGGCTGATCCCAATAAAGTCTCTTCGAGAGCAAAGAAGAGGGGGCTGCCTCAGGTAAAGCTGTGTTTCAAGAAGGTTTTGAGTGCTCCCAGGGTTCAAAGTGAAAGATAGTGGGTGGTTTCCTGACTTTGCCTTTCCTTGAAACTTTGTTCTTAGCAGGTGAAAAGGTGAGACAGTGGTGCTATTTCTGATGAATTCTTGGCAGAGTTTGAACACAGGGAAACATGATAAATGTTGGGCATACCCAAAGTACCTGGGGCCATCAGGTTTTCACCAGTTAACACTCAGTAACTGGGATTCGTGTTTGCTGGCATGTCCCTGTCCAGATGTCATATTGTTGAGAGACAAGCTGTTCTGTAACTTTTCTCCTTGTTTGTATAGCGAGTTAATAGAAGGGAAGGAAAAATACTACAATAAATGTGACTAACTCAGAACTCTGAATTACAGTTCAAGGGTTTCTATGTGTAGTATGTCATTGCTCTGAGTGAAATGCTTTTGAGATAGCTGTAATAATGCTCTGATTACTGAAACTTGATTTTATATGATTTGAGTGTTATGAATTGTGCTGCAATACATTACAAGATTTTAACCTGAAAATGATTTTAGGTCCTCAATTTTCTCATTTCTACCTATCAAATAAGTAATCACCTGTTACTAAGTCAGAAAAAAAATGGGTCTTAGAAATGGAACATCTTGCTTTAATCTGCTGAAAAGGTTTAATAATGTAGTTAATAGGATATTCTAGCTTCTTCATGGGGTTAGAAATAAGTGTAAGGCAATGTCTGCCTTGTCTCTACAAACAGGATGGATTCTCAATACTCTACTTTCCCTGTCTTTTGACTAGACCTAAGTAAGTTGCAAAAAAAAAGTGGCTGCACAGACTGTAGATTCTTGTCCTTTTGTTTAATCCTGGTCTTGTTCAAGCAGTAGAATTTGTTATGAATCTGAACAAAGATGGCTACAATAATGCTACTGTGTTCTGCTTCCTTTTAGTTTACATTTGTTTGTTTTCCCTGGAAGAACTTCTAAAACTAAAACCTTTGTAGCAATTTGCCTTTTTGCCCATGTTCCCATGGCTGCCTTACTAAACACTGTCTGATCTTCGTGTTGTGATTGGCAGCTGGGGACCCTGGGAGCAGGAAATCATTATGCTGAGATCCAGGTTGTGGATGACATTTACAATGAATATGCTGCCAGGAAGATGGGCATCGACCACAAAGGACAGGTTTGCGTCATGATCCATAGCGGCAGCAGAGGTTTGGGCCACCAAGTTGCCACAGGTATGGTCTGACTGGCATGGGTACCTGGAGTAAAGCAAACTGGTCAGCATGTTCTTACCACTGGCTTGTAAACGCCAACACCATAAAGCTTTTCTTATGGTGTAATTGTCAGTCTATTCTGAGTTACCTTGGCAGGGGTTGTCTCCCTATGTTCTCCCTTTCCCCAAATACCATGTATCAACAGGCTGAACTGCATTTGTCTAAGCAGAGAATTCTTTCTGGTTCACGTCAGACCTGCTGAACCTCAGACTGTTCTTTCTAAAAATAGTCAGGGAATGCTGTTTGCAAACAACAATATTCTGCCACAAAATTACTCTACTGTTCGAGGGGAAGCTGTAGGTCTGACCGCTGGGCAGATGCGTTCAGTTTTAGAATATAAATTGTGGACACTTGTGTTAATCCCATAGACTGAAACAAAGCGAAGAAGTCACGTAGAAATCTGCTTATTTCCTAGATGCATTGGTGGCTATGGAGAAAGCTATGAAACGGGACAAAATCATAGTGAATGATCGGCAGCTAGCGTGTGCCAGGATTGCCTCTGTGGAGGGACAGGATTACTTGAAGGGAATGGCAGCTGCTGGAAACTATGCGTGGGTCAACCGCTCTTCTATGACTTTTCTAACAAGACAGGTATGAGCAGAGTTGCCTCTGATGTAAATATTGTGGTACGCATCATGCTTTATTCTAGGCATACACATGCACAGTGCTGCATCATAGAATCACTGAGGTTGGAAAAAACTGTCAAGGTTTTTATCCAGTCCAACTGTCCACCTGTCACCAGTATTTCCTCACTGAACCATGGCCCTTGGTACAACATCTAAGTGTTTCTTGAACACCTCCAGGGATGGTGACTCAGCCACCTCTCTGGGCAGCCTGTACCAGCACCTGATCACTCTTTCAGAGAAGAAATTTTTCCTAATATGTGACTTTCAATTTTGTGCTTCTTAAGTCTGTCTAGAAAAAGCAGCTTGCACAGAACTGTAATCAAAGCAGCCTGTGTAAATCAGAACCGTAGAATAGCTTGGGTTGGAAGGGGACCCAAGGATCAACACGCTCCAACCCACCATCATAGGCAGGGCCACCAACCTCCAGATCTGGTACTAGATCTGGTAAAACTTCTCAGCATCACTGAGAAGCCATTTAAACAGTGTTTTCTAAAATGCCTCAAACTGGAAGAAGAGTTTGCAAGAAGACTGTCCTTTTAACCTACCAAAACCATCTTTTTCTGAGTTGCCAGAATTTGTCTGGCTGATAATAGATTGAATTCTAATGTTAAAACTGTTGATGGGCAGATGAGTCCAGACAGTCCATTTCTGTCATGCTCGACACTGTTGTACTTAGTTTAATCATGGCTGAATTTGACCAAGGATTCTTACCTGCCATACCAAGTGTTTAGGTCACTGACTTACCAGTAAGAAACATTTTCAAGCAAATCTGTTGCTTTTATTTCTAGAAGTATTGTTTAGCTTCTGTGTGTACACTGCAGTTCACCTCTTGTATTCCATGTTGTGGTTTGTTCTCATTTTAGGCTTTTGCCAAAGTCTTCAACACAACCCCAGATGACCTGGATATGCACGTTATCTACGATGTGTCTCACAACATTGCCAAAGTGGAGCAACACGTAGTGGATGGGAAGGAACGGACTTTGCTGGTGCACAGAAAAGGATCAACCAGAGCCTTCCCTCCTCACCATCCTCTTATTGCTGTTGATTATCAAGTAAGTTTAGCTGTAGGAGAACAGAAGAGAATTTTGGGATGAATCAGATAATTCTAGGGTATTTAAAAGAGATCTAAACTTTGAGAGTTTCTTTTCTGAGTGAATAGCCCTGGAAACCTTATGGAATGGCAAAATTCTGCTTGTGTGTGTATATGATCTTTGGGATATTAAGCTCAGTCTTGCACTCCACAACTGCAGTGGCTGATAGATCATTAAAGTTTTATAATTATGGCAGGCTGCAGTCATTTGCCTTGTCTGTCTGTTGGACCTAAGCCTTTTTGATATACTGGTGTACATCTTTCAGTGCATTTTGGTATCCAGAATCCTTGATACCAGGTATCTGAGGAAGGCAGTGCTCTAAGGGAATGTAAATCTAGCTTTTTTTTTTTTTTTTTGGAGGTGTAGTTCCTCTCAGATGTTTATTAAGAAACATTTGTTTAGGCTTTTCCTTGGTGGATTAAGACTTGTTTGTATCCACAGCTGACTGGACAGCCTGTTCTGATTGGTGGGACTATGGGCACGTGTAGTTATGTCCTTACTGGCACAGAGCAAGGCATGACTGAGACGTTTGGAACTACTTGCCATGGAGCTGTAAGTGGAAAAGCATTTCAGGAAGATGTTTGAATGGGAATTTCATCCAGTGAACAAGGTTGTTTAAAGGGCCATTTGGTGTCTGATTTGTTTGTTGGTAATACAGGTGTCCTTACCACTGTAGTTCAAGCCCAGGAGGATCGCAGGCTGGAAGTCCTCTTTGTCTCTTATTGAGTGTTTTTTACTACTCCTACAGAAAATGTAGGGGGTGCTCCTTTATATGAAGCAACAGTTAATACAGATGTATTGGGAATGATCTCCTCCTTCAAAATCCTGATATCTGAGCTAGCAAGAATTCATGATGTTGAGGCTGTTCATACAAAACTCCTCAGTTGTTGGAAGGAGATATTTTCTCCCTTTTATTTTATGTCGTGAGACAAGGATGACTGAGGAAAAGGAAGTTTCCAGTAAAACTCAGAATCATGAGCACTGTCTGACATGGTGTGGGCAAAAAGGCTACTGTGTTTTACATACAGAACTTTCCTAGCCATAGTACCAGATGTGTGATTATGCAGAAGCTTGTCATCTGAAATCTAAATTCATTTCCCATTTTATGGCTTACTCTGGTCTGTGTCATCAGCTATTCTATTGGCTGATATGTAATGACTAGAGATTATATGTTGGATATAGCACCAGATGTTATTACATATAGTTTTCTTGTGCATATCTGTTGATTTCTTTTTCATGTAGTAAGAATAGAGTGCTGTTTTTCCAAACTACCACAAAAAAATACAGAACTAACTAATCTACTTTCTAGGGCCGTGCACTGTCTCGAGCCAAATCTCGACGTAACTTGGACTTCCAGGATGTACTGGACAAGCTGGCTGACATGGGCATTGCCATCCGTGTTGCTTCTCCCAAACTGGTCATGGAAGAAGTGAGTTTAATACTTTGTTAGCTGAGAGGGGAGAAGAGAATCTTGCTCCTTGGCTGAATGACCCTCTGTCACATGGTTCTTGACAGTGCTGAGTAGTCCCTACTTGAATATATATACAGCTTCTGCAATTTCTGATAGACTTACCTACTTTTCTGGAAAATAATATGAAGTTTTCTCTGTCCCCAAAGTCCTGACATAAGTAGATTATTTGGCAGGTTCAAGGAGTGTGGTTTTTTTTTCCCTCTTCTCCTGCCTGACAATAGAGGTAGTAACCATCTGTGCTGAAAAATCTTTATGGGACCATCACTGAAGTTGTTACCGTTTATGGGTTCTCTTCCTTCTAAATGATGTTCTCCCAGTTTTGCATTTAGCGTATGCTGTAGTTATGTAGATTCATAGCAGTGTATGAGAGGGGTCTGCCTTTTAAAACAAAATCCTCTTTTTGCTCAAGAAGAGGAGAACTTTGGCTAGAGAACTTTGATTGTTAGGACTTCAGTTATGATTAACATGTCTCTTGTAAACACAGCTTAATTTGTGCAAGCATATCAGTCATTTATAACTGTGCTTTTATGGGTGTTAGTGCTGTACAAACCTGCTGATCTTATAATAATCTCCATTCAAGGGTGGTTTCCTAATAAAATGCTGAGGAGGAGCTCAAGAGCTCAGCCTTGTTTCTTGTCACTGAGAGGCAGTGAAGATAAATCCAAAAGGCTGTCTGGAAGGAGGAAGTTGGAATGACTTCCTGTCAAATGCTTAGTTCCAGAATTACTGACTGCTGGGTATTGCATTATCTGAGAGCATGAGGAAAACTGAACCAAAACAGCCAGTACCTTATCTGGAACGTGGTAAAAGTTTAATTGTAAAACTGAATATACCTTAGATTTTGCATGTCTGAAATGTCTAGATTTTGAATATCTTTACCTTTTACAACCTCAGTGCATATGATTCAGATTTTGTGAAGAAAGGAAGGGATATCCAAAGCCTGTATCCAGCTACCTGTGACTGCGCTGTTTACAATGTTTGCTTTTTCTCTCTTTTCCCTCCAGGCACCAGAGTCTTATAAGAATGTGACGGATGTTGTTAATACCTGCCATGCAGCTGGCATCAGCAAGAAAGCCATTAAGTTGAGACCTATTGCTGTTATAAAAGGCTAGGAACTGACGAGGCAGCAGAAACCCACCAACATCTTCAGGCCTTCTGCAAAACTTCTGCAAAATCATCATCTTTCCATACCTTTGGACTCCATCATCTACTCAGATACTACATCACTGTTATGGAAACACAGCAGTTGAGGATGCCCCTATTTTTAACCACATCTAGGCATAAATAATAGTTCCACCTCCTTGTTATATGGTGTTTGTTTCTTATGGAAACAGTAAAGAAATCACTCTTGTTTTGTTTTCTATGCAGTTTCTCCCCCAATTTGGCTGGTTGTTCCAAAGGCAGAACTTCTGACTTTGCTGAGTTATCACTAATTACTGTGCTGTAAGACCACCGCCATCAGCAAAGGTGACATACAAACCAGACCTCCCATTTCTGCACCTGAGTGCCTGGAGCTCTTTCCGTGTACAGAAGTACCCTGACAGGCAGGGTATAGCACCTCTGGGCAGGGAGAGGTCCCTCTGTTTGCAGATATCTGTATCGTTGCATGTTTTCTGGCAGTTGGGTAAAAAATACGGAGTTGGGAGTGGTCTCCCATTTAGGTTGAGAGGGACTAACTGGGCTTGAGGCGCAGTCTTCTCCTCTCCCCCCACCCTCTAACACGTATCACAGCACCCGATGTGCTTGGCTGTGCCTAAGCAGGTGTCTGCAGTATTGTGTAAATGCTGGTAGAAATTGGCAGGTTATTTAGAAAGACTTTGTTTGCCTAATAAAAGTTGCAACTTTGCAAGTTGGAAATGTACTAATCCAATATTTTGAAAAGTCCTTAGCATGTGATAGTTGGGTTGGATGGTGTTGTTCACCGTGTCCAGTGACTGATTGAAATGAATCCGGCTGCAGTGTTGGGCCCAGTAGGATAAGACTGCTTTCAGCTGATGATATTTCTTTAAATAAAACTGGAGTGGGAGCTGACTATCCCCACTAGATCATATTGAATATTATAAATAAAATGGGAAGATGGACACTACAGTGTGTCTGTGTCATGTTTATTCTGTGGCTGTTGTCCATTTCTAAGTGTATATATCAGCATGGAACCCAGGACATTTGGTGACTTCAGCTGATGGACCTTGCAAAGAAATGTGCTGGTGGCAGGTATTTTTGCAGGACAGAAGAGGAAACCTGTAAGCCTGTATACAGACACAAGAGGGCAGCAGGAGAAAAAGGCAGTGCCTAACTAGTTGGTTCAGTCATTCAGTTGATTCAGTACGATGACCTGCTGCAGAAAGTTTGCTGGCCCCTGGGGCTTAACTTATAAATGGTCTTGCCAAAGCAGTGCTACTTCTGCCTCTAGGAGGTGGCAGGTATCATTTCTGGTGACAGCACCTTCCTGCAGTCTGCTTGCAGAGCAGTGCTACGCAACATGGGCTGTACAGCTTCCTCCTTTGCCAGGAACCCCGCTGCTAATGCTGCACTCAGAGCTTTGTGCAGGTGCTGTTCCTGCACCGTTAGTGCAGCAGACAGAAGACTACTTTGGGTTATTCTGTGACTGAACGAGTCTCATCACCTCATCAAGGTGCAGACTTGTGCAGTGTTTGCTCCCATACCAGCTGCTTGGGAAACTGGCATCTAACCAGCGTCACTTTTATCACCACCATGAGTCTTAGGGGAGGTTTTTCTGCTATCTCTGTGCACTCCCCACTTTACATGCTGCTCCTTGCACGCTCCGCTTCCTCCTCCCCTGGTGGTCCTGGGCTGGTGGCCTGGCCCAGGAGGAACAAGTGATCTCTGACACATCTCTGGCACGGGCCTCTTCTCTGCTCTCCTTTGTTCCTCCCAAACATAAACACACTTAACTGGCCTCTTCTCCCCTCTCCCCTCCCACCAGCCTTCAAAGCATGCAGACATAGATATCCCTCCCACAGCAAGTGCCAGCATGCTCCCTTCTCGCAGAGGGAAGGCTTCAATTACACTCAGGCCCTGCCCGGAGCTGGCATTTGCTTTGCTCTGAGCACTGTCCTTGCTTGAGTGGCTCTGATTGCCACAGCCTCACAGTCTTTTGGGAGGTTTTTCTTTTCTCTTTTGCCTGGAGTGGTGGCGGCGGGGCAGATAAGGGAAAGGCTGTGATGCTGAAGGCACCTGCAGCAGGTGCTTTGTCCTTTGTGCTGCAGGAGGCGGTGGGAACCTCCTGGCATCCTTGAAGCACTGAGAAGTGCTCACTGAGTTTGCAGACAACACTAAGGAAGAGTTAATCTGCCTGAGGATATGAAAGCTCTACAGAGGGATCTGGAAAGGCCAGATCAATGGACTGAGGCCAGTTGTATGGGCTTCAACAAGATCAAGTGCTGGGTCCTGCGCCGTAATCACAACAACTACATGCAGCGCTGCAGGTTTGGGACAGATTGGTTGGAAATATACATGGAGGAAAAGAACCTGGGGCTTTAGCTGTGGCACAGGCTGCCCAGGGAGGTGGTGCAGTCACCATCCCTGGAGGTGTTCCAGAACCGTATGGATATGGCACTGAGGGATGTTATCAGTGGGCATGGTGGGGATGGGCTGATTGTGTGACTAGATGGTTTTAGAGGCCTTTTCCAGTCTTAATGATTCTATGATACTTTAATGGAGGATTCAGATCTCTGAATTCTTCCTTGCCTGGAGTAAATGAGGGATTGCATAAAGCCTGGCCTCTATTCTTCTGTGTTAACACTAGCACCTGAGCATGCTTCTGTCCCAAGATTTCACTCTCTGTCTTTCTTAGTCTGTGTGTAGTCACTTGGGTGCACAAGGCCACTCTGCTCACAGTAAAGGCAGTGGCAGTGCAGGCTCCTGACACAAGGAGCTGCCTTAGCAGAGACTGAGAGCTGCTCCTGGGCAGTGGTACGACTCAAACCAGAATCACAGAATGGCCCAGGTTGAGGGGACCTCAAGGATCATGAATCTCCGACCCCCCTACACAGGCAGGGCCACCAACACCAGCCTCCAAAACCTTTTCAGTCTGTGTCTTTTCTTCCAACACTCTGAACCAAAGCAGAGATCTCTGGGAACCTGTGGGCAGTTACGTCCTTGCTGGGAAGCAATTGGGAGTGCTTTGGGTTACGGCACTCAGGTCTTGGAGTACCAGTGCTGAGTACATTACTCATACAGTCCCCAGGCAGCAGGCGTCGTGCTGTACTGCCAGAGATAGTTACATCCCATAACTCTTTATTACCCTTTTTACAGTTTCAGGCAGAAGGAAAGGTGGGTTTCCTGGCTGGAAGAACACCTTGCCGATAAATCACTCCATTACCCCATTGGCTTTTAAGAACTGTAACCTGTTTGCACTTTAATCTTTAAAAAAGAAAAAAAGAAAGATGGTTGTTTTAGTTTTGACTAATGCTTATTATTGTAGGGTTATAAATCTGTAGCATTCACAGGCATGTTATCAAGCTTTAAAATCACAGATGGACTGATCAGTTCCTCCACTGTTTTCCTGCCAAATCCTTATCCACTTCTTGGATGAGGAAGAAAAAGCATCACTGTAAATTATTTCTTCCCCAGAAGGTATTTATATTGTAGCTGTTGCCAAAGGGATTTTCTACACCCGCCGCTCACAGGAGTCTTCTTTTAATCAGGTAGATAGAAAAAGGGCTGGGTTGTGCGCTTTCTTCCCCATTTTGAGCCTTGCCCATCAAGAACTGTGTCTGTCCCTTTCCCCTTATATATGCCTGTGCATGTCCATTGTGGAGCACTGAGCTCTACAGAGGAGCAGGTGCTTCTTTGTCCAGCCAGAGGCCAGGACATGGGCTCTGATGACAGAAGGCCACTTTTGGGTGTACTGAGCACCCCCATGGCGTAGAAACACTTGGGATGCCAGGGGTTGTTCCTCCTGTCCCTGCTCAGACCCAGGGCCTCCAAAAGGCCTCTAAAATCAGCCTAGAAGAATAGAAGACGCAGGCTTCTGGCCACTCCTCCTGCCAGACCCCACAAGCTCTTCCATTAATGGTCAGTGGATGAGGCAAAAGTTTTATCTTGATTGAGAAACACGAAGCTTTGTTTGTGAGACAAATACTTGTTTCCTTGTCTCCTGGGCAGGAATTCAGAATATTTGATGATTATCAATAGCAGGCAAGAGCATCGTTGCTGTATTCTTTCTTTTCCGTTCCTCTGGCTGAAGGTTAACCTTCCCATCACAGACCAATTCCTGGAGAGGAGTTTTTGGCGTAAGGCCGAGGCATTTGGGTACATCTCCAGAGAGCAGCTTTTGGTGCTCTGAGCCACCATGGACTTACCCAACCCATGCCAAGTAATTTCATTTTATTGTGTCTTGGTGCTCTATTGACCAGTGGTCTTTATTATAGTTTTTTGCCATTAAGGAAACAAACTCTGATGTGGGGACCATTGCCATATACATCTGTGGGCACTGCCAAGTATGGAATTACTTCTCTGCAGACCCCAGACCCAGCAGCCCTTGCTCAGCATCAGCATAGCAGGCATGTGGTGGCCATGAGAGCCCATTTTCTCTCTGGCTTCTGGCACTGCTAGAGGGACAGCTTCATTCAAAAAGACACTGAGACCCTGGATTGTGTCCAGAGAAGGGCAGTGGAGCTGTCAAGGGTCGGGAGTACAAGTGGCTGATGGAACTGAGGCTGTTCAGTCTTGAGCAGAGGAGGCTCAGGGGAGACCTCATCACTCTCAACAGTGACCTGAAAGGAAGGTGTGTCAAGGTAAGGGTTGGCCTGTTCTCCCAGGTAACAGCAATAGGATGGGAGGAAATGGCCTCAAGTTGTGCCAGGGGAGGTTCTAGTTGGATATGAGGAAAAATATCCACTTTCCTCCCAGCATGAGAAAGCTCCAGACCCCAGACCAGAGGATGAGGGGCTGGATTGGGCTTTTTCATATTTAGTTCATGTTTCACAACACCAGCTTTTCAACAGGCCCACCTCCCCCTCCCTGCCTGTGGTGACTCATCCCAGGAATTTTAATCTCCATTCTCTGTCTGTAGTTGTAAAATGTAATACCAGCAAAGTTGGGCTTATTTATCCCGAAGCCATGAAACTGTTGTCAGAAGAAATTGATACGAACTACTGAGGGGAGAAAAAGGGCTGCTGGTGTTGGGGAAGATTTGACTTGAACAGGGCTTTGAATTCTCAGCACTTCAAATGGAAATTTCCCTTTTTGAAGTGGATCCATTTTCATCTCTATTCCTTTCTTGTTTTTCAAACTACCTGAGTGAGGACTTAGAGGATTTGTTTGTGGGAGCATTAGTTCCTGCCGCAGCTCTTGTCTGCAAGAAGTTTCCACCAACATGCCATGTCTTATGGGGAGCAGCTGAGGGAACTGGGGTTGTTCAGTCTGGAGAAGTTTCAGGGGAGACCCTATCGCTCTCTGCAGTGATCTGAAAGGAGGTTGTAGTGACAGGAGGTTGGCCTCTTCTCCCAGCTAACAGTGATGGGATGAGAGGAAATGGCCTTACGTTTACCAGGGAAGGTTCCCATTAGGAACAATTTCTTCTCAGAAGGAGCAGTGCTGCAGTGGCACAGGCTGCCCAGGGAGGTGGTGCAGTCACCGTCCCTGGAGGTGTTCCAGAACTGTCTCTGTTCCAGAACAGACTCTGGGTCCTTCCCAGAGTGGGGAGATGATACTTAATTTTACTTTCTCTCTGGGGTGAGGAAGAAATTGACCCACTGAGCACATCAGTGCTGGTCTTCCAGTTGCATTGCTGAGAAGTTTGCAGTAAGTGTTGCTGCAAGACAATGCTGGGAGAGGTTTTCCCGTGACTATGAAAAGGAGAATTTGTACCTCATCCAGTGAGAAGCCATGGTGGAGTGAATGGCTGGTACCGACACCCCCAGTATGCACAGCCTTCTGGAGACACCACCGATCTATCTTGATGTCTTTTGAAGCCAGCCTTGCCCAGAAGCTGCTGGTTTACCATCCTATGGATATGTTTCAGCAGCCAAGCTAAGTAGATCCCTCTAGGCCCTCAGCACCCAACTACTCTGGACAAAGATTTGCCTGTGTAAACATGAGCATATCCAAGGTGCTCCAGATCAAATCATAAGGTCTTCACAGATATCTAAGGCCTAACGACTAAATAAAAAGCAGATCAAACATGTAAATTTGAACAGGGATTAATTACACACTTGCAACTGAATAATAATAATAATAATAATAATAATAATAATAATAATAATAATAATAATAATAAACGCTGTTTAGGTTTGTCTGCATTAACTATGCCCATGGGGCTGTTCCTTTGTATGTGATGATGCTCCATGAGATATTAGGTCTAGTTCCACCAGATCTCCTGAAAAGCCTTGAAGGCTCTGGGAAACTCTGCAAATACATTTTAGGAGGAGGTAGACGGTGAGAAGGGAAGTGTCGGCATCTCTTCCTCAGAGCAGGGGAGAAGCCTTTGTTGAGTGGCCTGAGGCTAGTTCTCAGCTCCTGGATTTCAAACAGATGTAATTATCACTTGGATAAGGTTCAGGACTCGGAGGGAGCTGCCAAATCTTTCATGAGGGAGTGAATATATCCCACTGAATCTTGGATTAAAAAAAAAAAACAAGAAAGAGAGGAGGAATATGATTTAACTGCGTAGGTGTTGTCTTGCATGTATGATGTCCTAGGTAGGATATACTCCCAGCAGTGTCCTATAGCCTGTCTTATAAACCCTTTTTTTGTCTGTTTGTTTTTTGCAGCATTTGTGATGTAATTTCATTTAACTGATTATTTATTTATTGCACTTATTCGTGGCATTTATAATCTAGCTGAAACCAAGTGGTATTGCAAATGTCTTTACAATACCTACTGTCCAAAGAGCTCTAGCCCAAGGAGTCTTGAACCAAATAGAATAGCTGATCTTCCAGGAATCCCACTGATTCTCCAAAGCTTTTGAGCTTTTTTTGCTCAGCCCTATAAGCTGCCTTTTCTTAAAGCTTTCCAAGTAAATTCTAAGTCCAATGGATTTCCATTCACACTTTTCCTGGTGTCTACGTGCTTTAAACCTTCAGATCTGCCTAAGCTGCAAATCCCTTGTGTCATCATTGTGATAAAATCCCTGCCAATATTGGAGTTGAAGCTTTCGGCCTTTGCTCACTGAATTAAAAATCAAGGCCAGCTGGAAGAAGGGAATGATTTCAGAAAAAAAAAAAAAAAATAGAATAAAATCACAGAATCACAGAATCACAGAGTGGGTTGTGTTGGAAGGGACATGAAAAACCATGTAATCCCAACTCCCTTCCATGAGCAAGGACACCTTCTATTAGTAGAGTCTGCGCCAGGCCCCATCCAGACTGGCCTTGAGTGCCTCCAGGAATGGCACATCAAGAGCTTCTCTGCAAAACATACTCCAGTGTCTCAGCACCCTCATAGTAAAGAATTTCTTCCTAATGTCTAAGCTAAATCTGCCTCCTTTTAGTTTTAAGCCATTACCCCTTCTCCTATCACTACAGTCCGTGATACAATGTCTTGTAGCCCCCTTTAAGTACTGGCAATTTAAAGTTGCCTTTGTTTTCCAGACATGGTTTAACACAAATCCATTTCTTACAGTATTTCCAATTGCATTCTTTTGAACTGAAAGCGACCATCAGAATTACTCCTGTATACTCTATATACCTTTTAGGCCTTAAAAAAAAATACAACAGTCACCATGCTCATGATTTCTGGATGTAGGTCTGACACTCCAAGTCCTCAGTTCCCAGACTGGAGCTTGCTGTAGTACGTACTCAATAGCATTTGTTGCATTCACATCTGTGCCCATACTTAATACAGATACAAATACAGAACATGTTCTTTAAGACAATGACCCCAAAACACAGCGTTTAACAATCTCAAAGCCACCTCTGAAAATGTTGACTGTTCTTATCACAAAGAATGCAGCCATTGCATGGGCATTGCTGCTGTTTTTCCTGCTCTTTCAACACGAGTTCCTGCAGCACGTACAGAGATGACTTGGCACTCTCACCAAACTCACTTAACTAAAAATTGAGCCAGCTGCTAACTGAATGAGCTCCTCAGACAGGCTACTATAAACAACATTTAATATCCTTATGCTTTATGGGCTTGTTAACGTAAATGGAGCTTTTGAAGCTTTGATAGCACTGAAAAATGCAAAGCAATAGAGCACGCAGCATATAAACAGAGACAAATGCCTTGTGCCAACACACTGCGTGGCTCAGCTTTGATCCATCCAGCAAGGCCATTGGGATGAGCAGCTTCTGCAGGGCATCACTGCTCCCATGACACAGGGAGCAACCTGGGTGATGTTGAAGGGCAGGTTTATTTAAGCGCTCAGGGTTCCTCAGGGTGAAATGGCAGAAGGGCAGCCCAGTGATATTTCCTAGTGAGACACAGCAGGATCTGCTGGTGGTCATAACACGATTACAAGAGGAGGGCTGCACTGGTGCTGAAATGAAGGGGAAACCCAGGGCTGAAGTCACCTGGGCTTATCACTCAGTTCATCCTGGTGGCAGATGGGCTGAGCAAAGCCTGCTTTGTGGTGGCTCAGAGCTTTGATAAGGAATGCATACAGAGATGCTCAGCAGTGATGAGCAAGCAGAATGAGGAGCAGTGGTGGGTAGATAGGGGTGGTGTGTCTTTGTTTCAGGCAGACAGGCACACTGTCATGCAGATGCTGTGGTCTCAGCCATTTTTGCACAAAGACTGGTGCTGAAATTGTATTGCTGCTTCTTTGTTGATATTTTTATGTCATTTGGAGAAGCTTCCATTACAACCATCAGAACCTGCCTAGTCTGCAGCTCTGTGGTTCCTCTTTCCAAAGAGTGTATTGCTGTGCTGAGTTGGGCATCCATGCTACAGGCATTGCATCTATTTCCTTACCCACATTCTAACAGCCAGCACTTAAACAGTGTGCCACGCTTCAAAACAGCTATTTCTCCTCCCTCCCTCTACCATCCTCCTTCCTTCTCTTGTGTGCAGATGCCACAGCACTGTGTTTGTACATCTGCCTCATTTCATTTATACATTGCTTAGTTTATCATCTGTTTTATTCATTAAGCACCGGTGAGCTTTAACACCACTGATTGTATGGAAGTACAGATCATCTCTGCAGGAGTGTTCCACTGGGATAAATGCTCTGTATCTGAGTCTGGGACTTCTTCAGTGCTTCTTAAATTTAAAGAGCTACATCTAGAGAGCAGGATAGTATAGAATAATGCTGGCAGTAAAGGAAATCCATAAAAAGGCCTGAAAAATCCATTTATTTGCAACTACTTGTTCTCTTTGTGATCTTGGTGCAGATGGAAAAGCCTGGTTGGAATTAAATGCCAGTGGTGGACCTCTCAGGAGCACAAAAATCTGCTATATATGTCCAGAATTGCACAACATCAAGATAAAGCAATTTATTTTTCCTAATATCTAATACTAATATATCTTTTCCAGCACATGTAAAATGATAATCAATACAAATGGAGGTCTGCACTAACACAGATTTAACTCTTGGTGTTCCTCCAAATGCAGGCTCTAGCCAAAATGACAAGGTAGGTCCCATAATAAAATGAAGCCAGATGAAAGCACAGTGCAATGGGTGAGAAGGAATTCAGAGTGAAATATCTAGTGGTTGGCAACCCTGCCTACAGCAGGAGGTTGGAACTAGATGACATTTAAGGTCCTTTCCTACCCTAATCATTCTGTAGTTCTATGATTCTATGAGCTTGTTGGTTGCTACCTGCACCTGTAACCCACAGTTCTGGGGGTACTGACTCTATCAGCCATATCTGCAGACAGTGATGACAATGAACCAGGATCTTCAACCACCCAGAGTTACAGATGTATGCGCTGACCTTGGCAAAGCCCCTTGATTACATGAATACAGCAAGTATGACTGGAGGTGGCTAAAAGTGTCTTCTGTGTCTGTTCCAGGAGCTGGGCTATGGTTAGCTTAGCATTTCGAGCTTTTATGCGTGCAGTTTCTGAACCTTTCAAGCAAATGGTTCTTTTGTAAGCTAAGACAAATAAAAGGAAACCAATTAAACTTAGCTTTTCTTCTTGTTTTTTCTTTGAAGTGCAGCCAGTAAACCCAGCCTGGGCATATACCTGTGCTTTCCATTCCTGAGCTGGGTTTTTTTTTGTGATTCACTGGAATACATATAGTCATTGGTTGTGGGGTTTTGTTGTTTGTTTTTTTGGCGTTTTCTATAGTCAAATGAATTTTAGTCATAACATTTTCAGTCAGCTCTGGAGCATCTTCTGTGCAGTGTCACCTTGCCAAACTGCTGTAAATTGCAAACAAATGCTCTTGGATTATTTCTCTGGTATCCCAGCCTGACTCCTCTCCTTTTTTGATCCTCCACTGACTTTGGAGACCCACTGAAGTAACGGAGAGAGACATCCAACTTTAGAAATGCCTTCAGTCTGGTTTGTTTTTCCAGCATGGCTGGTTTGCTCAACTAAGAGAAGCTTTCTATCACTCTGCCAACGGATGTACTCACAGTGAGATAAAGAAAGCTGTGGAAAAATCACATGGGAAATACATGTGTAAGCACTTATAGATTCTTACCAGCGAGAATGCCTCTGGGTTGTCATAGTGTTCCCAGAACCATGTAGATATGGCACTGAGGGACATGGTCAGTGGGCATGGTGGGGGTGGGCTGATGGTTGGGCTATATGATCTTAGTGGTCTTATCTAACTTGAAATATTCTATAATTCTATGACTGACCTTGGCCAACAGCAGCAGAGCTCTCCCCTGTTGGTACCACTTCAAACATTTTATATGTCTTTTTTCCTTCCTTCTGAGTATGCTGGCATTAAAGGTTTTCAAAAATACTTTGCTTTTGTGTGACTGTTCTCTGTTCATTTATTCCAGTGTGATAAATTGGCCTTGATTGCTTTGCTGCCTGAACACAATTTCTCTACAGTGCTTTCTGGTTTTCTTTGGCCACGTTATTGACACTGGTAATATAACATGAAAGGAGAGTGGATGGGCTTTCACAAAGAAATCAGCTAAATAGCTATTAGAGGATTAAAAGAAATCCCAGGGCCAGGATTACACATCTTTACAATGCTGATAATATCAAGGAGCAAATGGATTTGTAATTTAATGGCAGAAGACGGAAGATGACAGATGTGCGCTTTTTTCATGTTTGATAGAAAGATTAAAGCCTGCATTTGGTGTGCAGCACTTTGATAAAGCTGTAGCACGGTTGCTTAGGGATATCAGTGCTGACTTTCTTGTAAATGGTGATTGTGCCACATGGAGAGAATTCTTCCGGTCACCATTTTTATTCAAACTTTAATTCTCAGGGTGACAAGTCGGATCATTGTCTGCCTTCAAAGTCTGGTAATGATAGACTTTAGAAGCTTTGAAGAACAACTTTGTCTGCACAGAAACAGCTTAGGAAATCTTTTGAAATGTATCATTCACTTGAAACTTCTGCTGACACAAATAAGAATCACTGACCCACACTTGGAAATCTTTTGGCTGACTTCTGCTTCCTTGTGCTAGAAGAATACGAGAGGTTTGCATGCCCATAGGAACTGTGATAAGTGAAGTGTCCAGCTTTCCTGGGAGCTGTTCAACCCATCACAGATTTTTTTTGCACAGAAATAATTTGATTTTCATCCAGAACTTCATTTTCCTATAAAACTAATTGGACTCCAGCTTTTACACCTGCAGAACTGAAGTTGGACCAAGAGGTACATTCAGGACATCTTTTCGAGCTGTTAAAAGGAGTGAAATGTGCAATCTAAAATATACATACATGCATGTTTTTATTAGTATATAGGCTTTTTCGTCCATCTCCTTTATTTGAGATCCAGAGGTATTTCCAGCATTTTATTTCAGATATACAGACATGGTTCTGAACAGATCATTAAGGACACACAAGAAATAAACCAGCCCCATCCAGATGTGCAGCTGTTCAGACTGCGACTCACATGGGAAGGGTCACCCTACAGCAGTGCAGATCAAGTGCAGGCCCAGATCCACAAAGAGGAGATGCTTTCCTCTGATGAGCCACCCTTAGAGGTACATCCCACATGAGATGAAGCTGGCAAGGGGCAGATGGCTCCATCTGTCTGTCTGATCACCAAGGAGGCACACTGTACCTTCTCTCCAGGATTTGAAACCACAGGATTGCAATGCTTGGATATGTCACTGCAGGACTCAAACCTCCGTGAGAAGCATCTGATATAAAAATGTGTTTGGGGGGGGGTTATCTGATGCCTCCCACCCAGACAGAAAAAGGCATTCTGCTCATTTTGATTTCTAGTGGTTTGGTTTGATTTGGATACTTACTTTCATTAAACATGTGTTAAGTGCTTTTCATCTTCAGAGAGCTTTACAGAGCATTTCACAGAATTTGTCTCAGGTACGCTGAATGCATGTTTTTCATAGGTAAGAGAGATTTGATCTCTGCTTTAAGGGAGAAATGCAACCCAGGCTTACTCACGGAGTTACCACCAGTGCCACTCCATTCCCAGAAATATCAGAACTGAGGCACAGAGACTCTGAGTCTATTGTCAGAATCCATACAGAGAAGAAGAAAAACCAAAAAGGAATGGATCCCAAGCAGCCATCATACCACTATGTTGCCCTTCTCCCCTTTCTTGGATAACAAATATGAACACTGATGTATCCAAAAATCAGTGCCTAAGCTCTAGATCCTTAGATCTAGAGATTCAGATCTATTCAGATCTAGAGATCTGAATAACTGTTCAGGTAACAGGAATTAAACATTTGGGGTCTGGAAAACAGAAACAAACTGAATTAAATTTGTCAGAAAAGGAACCTGGCTACCACTTAAAGAATAAACTACAAAGCTTGTGACTGCCATTGATATCTCTGAATGAATGTTCTGTCAGAAGCCACTTGGACAACACATTCAGGCCTTTATCCATATATGAGTTGCATGCGATTTGCTTGAGTGTCTGCCTTTCAGTACTATTGAGAAACACATATGTGACTTAAGAAGAAATAATTGGGTTGAGAGCTGTAGCAATAGCTCAACCCAAGTACTTCTACTGCAAGTACTTGAAAGCAGGCTTCCAGTAGCTAAAAGTGTACAGAGATCCATAGCAGTGAACTAGAAATCAGCAGAGTATCTTTATATCTAGTAAATGCTATTAGAAGCCAACAGTATAAACATGCTAACTATCTAGATGTAAAAATCTAGATTAAAAACTGAGGTTGCACTTTGTGTGCACTTCCTATGCTATTCATTATCCACTGGAAAACAAAAACAAAACCCTATAGCCTGGATGTATTGCGTTTTTTATTTAAATGAAATTTACGGACACATCTGAGGTATTTAATCAGTATGCATTCTCATTTACATAGGTGTTCAGTCAGCACGCTGTGAAGGAAAGACAAAATGATACAAAACCATTTCACCAAAGCGAGGCCAGAAAAGCAGAAGTTTGGAAGGTTTGTGCAAGACGTACAAGTGAGAAGGAGTTTACTTCGTGTTCAGAACAGGATTCAAGCTCATAGCTGAATGTTAATTAAGTCCGGCCTTGGGGAAAGGAAGATTTTTGAGCAATTTGGGGGGAAGTTTTCACTTTAAGCAGATATTGTCTGAATGAAAAGTATTTCATATACTTCAAGATATTCATTTGAAAAGATGGATTCTTTGAAAAAGTAATGTGATATTCTGATCAAAAGGAGAAATGCCTACACCTTCACACAGACGTAAACTGGTATATTTAATGTTACCCTTTTTGTACATACTACATAACCACTACAGGAGCCTATTTCTGAGTTCTGACCAGTCAAAAATACTCAGGACTATTTTGTGTACAAACTCAATTTTGAGTAAAGAAATAAATAGGCTGGCAATGTGTTTTTTTTTAACATCAGAATTGAAGCTGTGCCTTTTTAGGTGTACTTTTACAACTCTCTGCCTACCACATTCTAGAACACATAGGAGTGAAAATGTCAGACTTGCTTTTCCTGAATATCATCCCTCCCATCATCACTGAACAGCCAGAATCCAATGCATGAGTTGCTTCTTTCGCTTTAGAAGATGCCACTAAAAAAAAAATTATTCACAAGTTTATAACAATAACATCTTTATCAGAAACAGGAGCATTTCTGGGAGTTTTCTAACCATTTTAGGGAAGGTTGTGTTATCTAAATCTTACCTTTCCCAGTCGAAATGTTTGTAAACTGCGGTATTCCAAGTTAGCAAGCAGGAAAATAAAGGAGGAACTGGGAGAAAGGGAAGGGGGATTTCCTGAAATGGATTTATCTGGTTTTGTTCTCTTCTTGCATGAAAGGCAAATGAAAATAGAACAGAAGCTGAATGAAAAGTAGAATGCAAAGATTTGCTTCAGTTTTAACAATCCGAAGTTTAGTAACACATTTGGAACAAATGAAGCAAGGTCTGTGTCCTTGCAAGTCATCTTTAAGTTCTGCGCAGACAACACAGTTGTCCTTTGAAAGAGTGAAAATACCTTTATCTTTTCTCCTAGCTGTTATCCTTTTTCCTGGTATTCATCTTAATCCGCAGAAAAATCCCAGGGGATTTAGTTCTGGCTTTCAGAAGGTCTTGAAGGCTTCTTTCTTCAGGGGTCCAATTCCTAGCTACTCACCTCCTCAAATTCACTGTAGGGGGATGAGGCTGAGGAGGCTTTCGACTCTCCATCACTGTTGCATTCCCGCAGAGGACCAGGGCTGGGAGCATTCGAGAGCTCCTTGGTGGTGAGCGTTTCCTTACTGCTGGACCCCAGGGGATGGCAGTCCAGCAAGCTCTGCAGGTGCTTGATGTAGCTTATGGCCGCCCGCAGAGTCTCCACTTTGCTGAGGCGCTTGTCAGCAAATTCCTTGGGCAGGTGCTCTCTCAGACGTGTGTAGCCCTCGTTCACACAGCGCACCCGCTGCCTTTCCCTCTCGTTCCTCTTCCGAATGAAGGCAGGCTCAAAGGAATAGTCATAGACGCCCACATAGCCAGGGAATGGGACGTAGGAGATGTGACCTGTGTGCCCACCGTAGGCTCGCTCCCAGTACGATGGGTCTATATGGATGGGAACCCCAAAGGGTTCTCTCAGGGGAACCCCATGGGGATGGATGTGGCTGTTAGCCAGGGGCATCGATCCTGAAAATGCAATCCTGTTCAACAGTCCACCATCGTCTTTATTGCTGGCCATGCTTTGTCTTTTCTCACCAGCACAAAGTCAGCTCCCAAATGTGGCTTCCAAATCCTGTATCAATCCAGGCAAGAGGGAAACATTTGTACGGGCACTCTGCCCCGCAGGTGGCAATTTCCTCTCGTTGTGTAGAAACTCAGATCTCAAAGCACTGCTGATGACTCAGGAGGTCCACTCATGCCTGGAAATCAGCTCTGAGCCTTGTCTTTATAGATGCAGGATGCCAGCTAATTCATAGGCAGGTTTTGAGGACAATCACTTTTAAACTTTCCTTTTCCTCTGATCTTCATATTTCAAAAGATAATAAGAGGGTTCCTGTGTATTCCTTTTCTCCCTTCTTGAAATTATGACCATACGAGTTAACGCTAAACATAAATAATCTTCCAGGCTCTAAACACTTCTCATGTATTGTAATCCACAGTATCGTTTGATATAATTGTCTCCAAAAGCGCCGTAATTTGCAAAGTTTACAGGGATCTTCAAAGTTTTGGCAGAACTCCTCCCTTTCAGGAACCCAGGATCTTCTGTCATCTGAAAACTACCCAAAGGCTCTTCACAATGAAATCCAAAAGACAACGGCAAGCTTTGTTGTTTCGGCTGCTCTGGTCTAACTGAAACAGCTCTCAAGCAGTTTGCAAACTTATATGGCATGTCTCTAGGTTTCTGGAGAAGCAGAGAAATCTTCAAAGGAAAGAGTGCTCTCTTGTGGTTGCAAGTCATGTCAGATCAAGAATGCATACGTGCGAGCGATAAGAGGAAAACTGTTCTCTTCACCCGAAGAGAGGCTTTTGCAAGAAATATGAGTTTCACAAATTGAACGCAAACATTATCAAGAAAGCCTGCAACATTTTGCTCATTTCTACTTATTGCAGAGATGTTCTGGTCATCATTATAATCACCTTCCTCAGAAGCTATGCCCTGATTGCCCCTGCGTAGCTGTTTCCAGATGTTTACATCAGTGTTGTCTTCCTAGATGCATCCTACAGAGTGCTTCAGCTGTGGAGCTGAAAATCTCCCTCAGCTGTGCCAGACCTGTGCAGCACCCACCAGTTTGCCTGCACCCTACCAAGAAGGCATAGGCAGAAAGAAGACAAGGACTTTTGGCAGTGCCATGTGGTCATCCATGTGCTTCCTCTAAGAAATCTGCTCTGCTAGCAGCATCCTTTCCCATTTTGTTGTTCAGAAGTTAAAATATTTGTGGGTTTTTTTTCCAGAAAAACAGCTTCACAGTTAACAGAATTGCCTTCTTTTTGCTACCATCATTTTGGTGAGTTGAACGTTTGGCCCAGGAGAGCAGTGGGAAAGGACAGACATGAAAAGGTACAAGCATGTGGGCTCTATTAAAACTGTTCTTTTGCTCAAAGTGAAAGTTTCCACCCTGTTTGGTCTTTCATGCCAAACAGTCTCAGAAGCGTGAGTAACTGAAACAACATCCTCTGCTCTGAGAAACACATCTGTGTCTCTGCTGAGTCAGAAACCAGCAGCAGTGATGCCAGCGCATGCTTTCAAGTCAGTATCTCTGCTGGCCTATTCCGCTGCTTCAAAAAAAAATGGTAGAAGAAGAATCTAGATGGTAATCTTCAAAATATGATGAACGTACATGGAGACCCTTCCAGACAGATGTAAATGAGAATAATCCTGGCCTCTGGTTTATGCCAGCAGCTGGAAAAGCACCTAAATGGCTCAAACGACAGGGCAAGTATCCATCCACTTTCACCTCCACCACCAGTGCTGTCAGTGAGTTCTCCAGTAGAAACATTTCCAGAGCTGAATTCTGAAAATAACACATTCGCTGTAGCACTGAGGTAGGCAAGGACTTGATGCTTTCTTGAAGCAAGGAGGCTGTTGGCCTCTGAGCAAATATCTGAAGTAGGAAAAGGACATTTGATGTATGTTATTTTTCTATTGAAAAATGCTGCTCTCTGTCATAATCAGCACAAGCAAAGACCTTCCCAGAATCTACAATCTCTGTAGAAGCATATAAGGAAATAGCAATGTGCCTCCTGGGGCCCTCTGGTGCCAAAACTTTTTGCAGCCCTCCATGACCTCTAAGGTCCCTTCCAACCCGCACGAAACTATGAAACTATGAAACTATGACCCCACCAGAAGTCCAGCTGAGTTCAAAAGCCATGATTGTGTTTCAGTTCTGTCATGCAAATACACTGCTCTTTGCTGCCAGAGCTCTTGTCCATGTTTACAGTAAATACAGGTCACCTGCACAGCCCAAAGGGTCAGAACCACACCTGTACCTGGGGAGGGGAGGGAGTAACAATACATGTAAATGTGAATTGTTAACCTGCATAACTGAACTCATGTCAAAGTCTGCAGATTGTGTTTCAGAGCAAGAGAAGAGAACACACCACGAGTGCTTGCTGAATGTTGTATCTTGTTGACAAATCTAATATCGTGCTCACAGACAGGGCTCTGAACCCGGGCAGGGTGCCAGCACAAGGCAATACACTCTTGGTACCAACGCATGCAGCTGAGCATAGGGACAGCAACAGGACTGGGGCATCATAGTGTAATGAGTAGATTAAGACTCCATGGACAATGTCCTTCCAAGAAAACCCACTGTTCTTAATTCTTACACTGTTTCTCAAATTGCCTCCCTTGTCCTGAACAGGAGACTCTTCAAATGAAAGGAAGCAGAGGGACTGGTTTGTCTTTGGTTGGTAGAAGTCAGATATAATTCACTGCTCTGTGGCAGAATCATCCTGCTTTCAGAGCTGTTGCAAGAGAACATTCAGGCTATGAGGTTCTGGAAGCTGTGCTGTTTCTATTTGAAACTTAGTTGTGGTTTTAATTGCATATATCCTAACACTGTCTACAAGAATGTAATCTTTGTACAAAAGAACCCTCAGCCTGTTCACACTCCCACAAGAATCATGAATAACACTACAAACATCCTTGTGTTACACCGTGATTGCTTTGAATTACTCTGAATTACTCAAAGCAACAGATTCTCCTTGACACCGCATCCCTCTGTGGCTGAAATGAAAGTCATCACTGGAAATACTATAGAAACTCAAGCACCAGCTGAACATGTGCATCTATTTCCCAGCAGATGAGGTCTCAACTATTTTATCTGTGAACATATTACTGAGGAGGAGGAGGAGGAAGAAAATACAGTAGGAGTTAAAAATCACACTAACTGCATCTTTTCCCCTGTGATTCCACGAGCATCCCTTATTTTTCAGCATGTCTCCAGGGTATTAGTACAGCTTGAAAAATAGCCGTGTCATTTGCTCTCATGCAGCAAGTACCATGCAAGTCAATAAACTAAGCTTTCAGGACATATCATATACCTGTCTTAATGGAAACAACTCACAGATATTACAAATGCTATCTCTATAAAAATCTTCTCTTTCAGAGGAGGCATTTCTGAAATGTATTTTACTGTAATACTCCAGGCATGCAGAATACATCTCTGTAGACACAGGTTAATTTCTCATCCAGTGACACTTCAGAGCTCTTCTGTTTTCCTTTGATACAGGTGCTTTAAGCTGGTAGTTAAACTATCACTTCTTCAAGGGTGTAAAGAGCCTACAAAAAAACCTGGAATGTTGGAGGACCCACGCTTGCCAGCAGGAGAAAACACTCTTATCTGCCTATGACTACATCCAGTCTGACTCATAGGCTCAAAGTATTACTTTCAGCTCAGATAGCGAGGATTTCAGCAATGGGATGGTCCTCCAGTAAGAGTGCATTATCAAAATTAGCATCGAGCTCAGGTCTCGGTGTTTCAGGGCAGAATGGAGATGTATTGAGAGTAACGGTGAAGTTGTGAGGATGACAAGAGAAAATGTAAGGTCTCCAGTCATCATCTGTGTTTTAGGGAGTTCAGTGTCATGAAAGAGTCTTTTGAGCTGGAGGGGTCAGGCTGGAGGTGCTCTGAGCACCTGATCTAGCTGTAGGTGTCCCTGTTCATTGCAGAGGAGGTGGACTAGACGGCCTTTAAGGGTTCCTTCAAACTCAAATGATTCTGTGATTCTATGAAGTAGCATATAGGACATACGCAGCTCTCAGACTGCTAGAACCAAATGAGAAGCTGTTTCCACCCCTACTAGAGCTGACAGCTGTGTATCAAAATGGAATGATCTTTCCAGATTGCACATTCAGTCATTCTGGATCAAAAGGCAGCAAGAAGACAAATACGTTGAGTTTCCTCGTGTGCAGACACCCAGTCAAGGCATTATGTGAGGCAACATTTACTTGCAGAATGGAACACCTCTCCCATGAGGGCAGGATGAGAAAGCTGGGGCTGTTCAGCCTGGAGAGAAGATGGCTGGGAGGTGAACTGAGAGTACCTAAAGGGGAGGTACAGGAAAGAAGCGGACAGACATCAGGGTCTGTGGTGACAGAACAAGGGGAAATGGTTTCAAGATCAAAGAGGGTAGATTTAGGTTAGATAAAAGGAAAAAATCGTTTACAGGGTGGTGAGGCACTGGAACAGGTTGCCTAGCAATGTGGTTGATGCCCCATCCCTGGGGACTTTCAAGGCAAGGCTGGACCAGGCCCTGGGCAACCTGCTCTAGCTGTGGTGTCCCTTGTTCACTGCAGGGGAGTTGGACTAGATGGCCTTCAGAGATCTCTTCCAGTACCAAGCATTCTATGATTTAGGGGCAGACACGATCCGATCAGAGAAGCACATTACAGCATTTCAGGAAACAGCTGTTCGCCTCTGTACTTAGCAACTTGCAGACTGATTTGAACAGCAAATGTGATTAATATGCACGTGCCACAGGTGACTTGCCACACGCCAAGCGGTTCCTTTGTAACACAGCCTTAGCCGGAGCAGTACGTTATTGAGCCACAAATCGCAACCAACCAAGGAACGGCAGCTCCGGGCCTGCTTCGTACCCAAAGCAAACGCGGCCCGCCCCTCCCAAGCGCGCTGCCCGGCGCCGCGCCGTGCCCCGTCCCTGCTCCTTGGCGGGGCCGCTTCCTGGCTGTGGCGCCCGGCGGCGGAAGCTGCCCCCGGCCCCCTCCCGCCGCCATCACCGCCTCCTCCTCCGCGCTCCCCCGCCCGCAGCCGGGCCCGCGCCGCTCGGGGCCCCGCCCATGAGGCGGCGGCGGCGGCGGCGGTTGCGGCCGGGGCAGGCGGCTGCCCGAGGGGCGGCGGCAGGCCGGGGCTGAGGGCCCTGATGCGGCTGCGGCCGCGGCCGCTCCGCCGCCGGGAGAGGCCCCGCCCCGCCGCCGGGCTCCATGTACCCCAGGTGAGCGGCGCTGGGGCTCAGGGGCCTGGGGAGGTGCGCGGGCGGCTCGGGCCTGGCCCGGGAGACGGGAACGGGACTCCTTCACTCGGCTCCTCCCGCGGGCCTCTCCCTCCCGGCCGGGATGCCAGCCGTGCAGCGCTGCGCCGCCGGGGACTGGGGGCTGTGGGACTGAGCGTCGCGCTGGAGCCGGGCTGAAGTGCGACGAATGTTGGCAGCTCTGCGTGCGGGGTCAGACCCGGGGCCCGCGTGAGCTGCGGGTGTTCTTCCCCGCTTCCAGGCCTGCGATCCATCACCCTCGCATAGCTGTGCTCGGCCGTGCTGTTTGCTGAGCCCATGGGTGGGTGGCAGTGCCACGATGGGAAGAGCGAAGGCTCGTGGAGCTGCCCACATCTGGAGGCGACGACGGTGTCCCGTTAGCATCCCTTGAGGACTGGTTCAGGCCACTTATGCGGTATCACACCTCGGGGTGTGCCGTGTGACGGCTGACTTCTCCCTAGCCTGGGGTTTGGGGTTGTTGGGCGGCCCCTGCCCTACAGCTGCTTGAGTGGCTCGGGAGGTGCAGCTACTCAACTAGCAGTTGTGTCACCTGTGGTGCCAGTTTTCAATAAGACGAGAGCACGTACCATTTCAGAACTAGGCTTTTAAAGCTCTGTAAAATGCCTATTCTGCAGAGGTGACTCTTGTCACCGTGGGCCAGGTTTGGACTGATGGTGAATTGGGGATTTTGTGTCCATTACAAAATTTAAGCCATCTTGGGTGATGTTGTCCAAATAAGTGTGACATTCAGCTTGCAGATTGATCTGCAGTCACAATACTTTTTTACAGTGGTTTTGACTGGAAGAAATGAGACTTTGTATTCTGGATAGAAAGCAAGGCACTATGCTCTGATTTGTCTTTTTGGACTGGCTTTCTACTCTCGGTCATTGCTATCAAATGACATTAGTATGTCTTGGCCATGGCATAATCACAGTGTGAGTGGCTGATGTACTTTATGCTTTGTTTCCTAAGACAGACCTTTTACGTGTCAATACTTGATTTTGAGTTTGTGTTTGTTCAACCCTTCTACACAGTCAGTACTCGGGAATGCTTCTGTTTCTGTTTCTCTTTCTCTCTTTTTTGACCTCCGCTTTTTGTTCCCTGCCCTCTAGAATGAATGAAATGAACCTGAGTCCTGTAGGGATGGACCAGCTGACCTCGTCCTCTGTCAGCAATGCCCTGCCTGTCTCAGGGAGTCACCTGGGATTGGCAGCATCACCCACTCACAACGCCATACCGGCACCAGGTAACGGGAGAAGCTCCCTTTTAAGGGTATTGCAACTGATGCTCTCCATTTTATTGTCTTGTGAAAGTTCATAACTGGGTAGCAGTGCTTGCCTTGATACCAAGTCTCGTCTTTTGCAGGAAATTAGGATATATAGAACTGTGGAAATATACACAGTGTGTATAGAACTGTGGAAATATACACCATAAGCCGATTTTTTATGTGGGAGGACAAAAGGGATGTGTGCTTACTAGGTTTATGCCTTAGTGGGGGTCTCATTTTGTTCCAGTGGGGCTTTTTATATTGTGGATGGGTGTGTGGCTGCAGAGTCCTTTGAAATATGACCTGTCACTGCAGATCTTCCTCTGCTTCAGTCCATCTTTACTCAGGTGAATATAATGGTCTTTCATCCATAAAGCAAAACCATTTTCCTAGGTGTTCATACAGGGGACTGCACAGATAGAAGTCCATCACAATTGCAAAGTAGATTCAGGTCCTACCTAATGTGTTTAAAGGAAGATCTAGCCACATGCAGGCGTGTCTCTCAGTGCTGTGATAACTGCGATCCTTTCTTTGAAGCCTGTTGCCTTATGCTGACAGCACCATGTTTTACTTCTGCAGTGAGCTGAGGAATTAGTAATCTCTTTGTTAGCTTGTTTGTCCATAAGCTCCACTAGTTTCACTGAATTTAAATGGGCGTTTTTCTTCACAGGTTTGCCTGTTGCGATTCCAAACTTGGGCCCCTCCTTGAGTTCCTTGCCCTCTGCTCTGTCTCTGATGCTCCCAATGGGTATTGGGGATCGAGGAGTGATGTGTGGTATACCAGAAAGAAACTACACCCTACCTCCACCGCCATACCCTCACCTGGAGAGCAGCTACTTCAGACACATTCTACCTGGTGAGTGGTCTGCTGCTAATGGATGGAAGCAAAGAGAAATTGATTTAAGAGCCCCTTGGTTTCTGCTCTGAAGCAGCCGAAACATTTTGCAGAACTTAGTTTTCGTGCAGTCTGACGTGATATTTACAGACCTTCACTTTCAGATCTCTGTTGTTGTATGCGTACATATGTATATGAAGAGAATTGTAGGAGATAAACTACTTAAATTTATCTATAGATACTAGATACAGATAATAGAAGGAAGTTCTTCACACAGAGGGTGGTGACACACTGGAACAGGCTGCCCAAGGAGGCTGTGGATGCCCCATCCCTGGAGGCATTCAAGGCCAGGCTGGATGTGGCTCTGGGCAGCCTGGTCTGGTGGTTGGTGACCCTGCACATAGCAGGGGGGTTGAAACTAGATGATCAGTATGGTCCTTTTCAACCCAGGTCATTCTGTTATTCTAAACTGAACCTCTTACTGCTCCTGCTTTAAGATCATCAGAATGCAAGGAATGTATTGTTTTGATGTCAAATATCTTGGTAGAGTAGGAAAATTGCTGCCATCTTGTTGTTGCTGTTGTTCTGTAGTCTGAAGTAGCACTTGATATGCATGTAAAATGGTTACAGTACTCCAGTGCTCAAAAGGATCAAGCCAACAGCTAAGGAGTATGATCTATTACCCCCCCCCCCCACACACACACACTTCTTTAGTCCATGGTGTAGTTTTTCTTCATTTTTGTTCAAGGTTGGTTGTCAAACATATTGATATGTATCTCAAATCCCTGTTAGTATCCATATTGGAGTAAAAATGTAGAATTTTACATGTTACTATATCAAGACATGGAAATCTGAGCTGTAAATGTAGACCTTGTTTTGTTTTATAGCTAAGATTGACAGGGTGGAAGGGGTTAGATAAACTTCAAGGTCACCCTGTGAGTGTTGTTGGTTCAGCCTGGATGAGGAAACGAAATACAGCAGCCCAGATCTCGTCCGGCTACCTGACAACTCATGTCTGTATTTGCCAGCTGCTTAGCAGTGTATTTACATGCCTGCCATTTTGTGGGCAAAGAGTAGAGGAGAAAGCAGCGCATCTGAGGGCCAGAGGTATTTGTCATTCTTCTGAGATGGTATAATTCATGCAGAAATGTGTTCTGTTGGCTTTTTTTAGTCTACTTGATGTTTAGTCTGATGTCTTATAGACATCAGCCATCTTCCTTCCTTCCTTCAAGAATCCTCCTTGTTTGGGCAACAGGTCAACGTCACTCATGGAAATGTTTGATGCAGCTGATCAATTTAACCATCCATTTACTACTAATTTCTTCACTTAGCCATTTATGGGGGGTTGTGTTGCAGAAAGAATAACCATAATTGCATGCTTACAATACTGGATGTGTTAGAATGGCAAATCTTTACAGAACAAATGGCTCATAGGGTTCAAGGCTAAAAAGAAGCACGCTGATGCCGATCTTGCAGAATGTGCAAAATCTTTCTCTGTTATTACACTTGAGGCACTGTTTACTTGATTGTGCCAATGAATTTCCTCCAGAGATTTGTCAGCTTGGGCTAACTGAAGAAGTTGATACTATGTAAATATAGTAATTTCTTTAGTGTTTCCTTGTATCCTAAGTCTGGAGGTTATTTGATGGTGAGGAGTTTTCCAGGACTACCAGAAAAGATGTTAGAATTTCTAATTTAAATTTAACCAGTCTATTGTTTATAAGGAAAAACAGCATATTTCCTTTCTAAGGAAAGAGAACGGGTGATACAAGATAACTTTGAGAGACATTATTCCTTCCTAAATACGGTTGAAGAGCTCTGAGATGGACAGAGGTGTCATTTAGTTGTAGAGGAACAAAGCAGTTATTGTTAAAACTTAAGTACTTGAGCTGGAAGTATCTTGGAGAACTGTTTCTACTTCTAGCAAAGGCGAACCTGAGTTTAATGAAATATTAGATTCCATTAGAAATCCTTCATTGCTTCTGGGCTGGTTCTTAAGAATGAATAATTATGGCTAAAATGCGAAGAGCCTTTTCTGATTCAATCTGTATACTGAGGAGTCTAGACTAAATGCTACCAGATAGCTAAGAGACAAATCACGTAAGTTTAACGGATAACCACAGACTTACCTTGTTGGATGGAGGCTCTGTTTTTTTTGTTGTCAAAAGATATTCTGTAAAGGAGTGTCAGGTTGGCATATGTTTGTGAGGCAGGTTTTTAACTGGGCATAATGTAAAGAGCGTGTCTCCTTATATTGGCAGGAGCTGAGCCAAAGCACACCAGTAGGGATTTAGGTCTTAATGTACTACACTACAATGACTGGGTGTTTTTGCTTCAGACTTGAAAACTGATGATGTCTCATCTCTTCTCCCTTCTCTTTCTACCAGGTATCTTATCATACTTGGCTGACAGACCTCCGCCTCAGTACATCCATCCCAACACTATCAATGTTGATAGCAATCCAGCATTGTCAGTGCCCAGCAATCCCTCGGCCCTAGATCCCTACCAGCCCAGTGGAACTGTGGGGCTGGAACCAGGGATTGTGCCCATGGACTCCCGTACAGTCAACACACATGGTGCTCAAAACATGCATCCTAGTGACAGCCACGAGGTAGCTCTGGACAGTACAATCACTATGGAGAATGTTTCGAGGGTAACCAGCCCCATCTCTACAGATGGGATGACAGAGGAGCTTACAATGGACGATGTAGCCGGGGATCATTCGCAGATGCCAAATGGCTCCCGGAGCCATGAACCTTTGGCCGTGGACACAGTGGGAAGTAACTTGACACCAGACGCAGTGGGGCACGGCGGGGTCATCCCCATTCACAGCAGCACTTTGGAACTCCCTGTCCCTGTTGTCATGGAGCCTGACCACATCGCTGGGCGGGTGGCAGGGATGTCGGATAGCACACTAAATGACTCCATTCATACCGTGGCCATGAGCACCAACTCTGTGAGCGTGGCACTCTCTACCTCACACAACCTCGCTTCCCTGGACTCGGTAGCCTTGCATGAAGTGGGCCTCAGCCTTGAGCCAGTGGCGGTGTCTTCCATAAATCAGGAAGTAGCCATGGGGCCGGGTCACGTGGATGTGTCCGCAGACAATCTTGCCTTCGTACCGTCCTCTCTGCAAATGGAAGACTCCAATTCGAACAAGGAGAACATGGCAACCTTGTTTACCATATGTGAGTGTGAATTTGCTGCTTTCTTTGGGTGGGAATTGTTTTGTAGCTGTTGTCGGGAGGGATAACATAACTCCTGTTGTCAGTGTTACAGATTTCTGGTGGAAGAAACATAGCTACTTAACAAGTCCTCCAAAACTGGAATATTGGTGGTGGTGGATTAACCTCTAACTGGTAGACACAGAGTGTTTTAGCACTGTTCTCTTTGAATCACTTTCCCATGCTGCCTTGAGGTTGGAAGTTTTGCTCCTTATGATCATGTCTTTTGTGGGTATTCTGATGCTGTCCTTTGCAAATGATTCTCTTATTTCTCAAAGTTGCATTAAAAATGACTCATTTTGCTCTGCTTGAAGAAGAAAAAAAATGTTTCACCAAGTGGTATAGCTGTTGAGTTTGATGTTGTGTCATTTCCTAAAATTGTTATTAAACTTTGAGCAGCCACCAAGGAAATGTTCTCAACAGGATCTATTAGGAAAAAAAGAGCAAGGAGAGGGTGGGAAGTTTTTAATATTTCTAATTATTCTCATTAAAGACTTCAGTATGTAGGCTAGTTGATCTTTTAGGAAAGGAGAAGCAGTGGACATTGTGCTCTCTTAATCCTCTCATAGTTAAAGGAGTTGTGTTAGAGAACTGTCAAGTTCTCATTCATGGGGATAGAGATTTGAACTCCTAACCACAACATATCTGTCTTCCTGCCTATGAAGTGTAAGGCCAGTGGCATTTATGTTCAGTTCTGTCAACTGTGGTAGCATTGCTGACAACCACTCTTGTACGTGAAGTGGACTTGAAGCTGCTTGTCTTCTGACAAGATTTGCTTGTGGAAAGTTTTTAAGGAATTGAAAGAAATAGTGCCTGATCAGCAATGCGAGAGGTGCAGTTTAATGTGTAGTCTCTCCAAAGTCTAGTCAGGCACTTGAATTAACATTTTTGTTCTTTGTAATAAGCTCTAACCTAAAATCGGATGGCTCTAGACCGTGATGAAGCTGCAACTCCTAGATGAGAAGTTTTGCCATTGATGCAGTCAGGATTTCCTGCTAACAACTGTTGCCTGTTGAAGACAAAATGATCAAAATGGTGTCATACGCAACATGCTCGTGATGAAGTCACTTACTTACACTGCTAAGAATCTTCTTATCACTCTTGAGACCGAAGCTGTTTCCCAGCTGGTATTCCTCATTGGTAGGATGTTACAGTGGCTACTGTGTGCCATGTGATTTCATGTGATTTGAAATAGTCTTTGGCTTGGGAGAGTTTGCATTGTAACTTCTTGTTCTTCTGTAGCTTTTCTTAAATAAAACGTGGCTTTGTGTCCAGGCAAGTGACAGTAAGGAAGAAGAATCAGAACCTCCTGATGGCTTTTCGTCACTGATAAGGCAGAAATCAGGACGTTTTTCAGAAAACTTTGTATACTGCTCCCAAGTGGGAAGAAAAAGATTCGACAGTCCTGACTGTGAAATGAAGGAATTCTTTATAATCAGTGCTGAGTGGTAGGCAAGGCTTTAAAAACTAGCATTACAAATAGTATTTCTTGTTACTTGGATCGGGTGTAGCTGCTGTACTCTAACATGTCATCTGCATACATTAAGCCATTCTATATGAGCTTACTTGATGATTTTCTGAGTGCCTTCATAGCTGTAACTGTATAGTTGCTCAAACTGTACTTGATACAGAGTCAGATTCTGGTACACTAGCATCTCTCTCCCAAAAACCTCTTCTGAAGACTTAATAATGGATGTGTTGTTTATGTGTACTGAAGGCTACTTCTGTGATAAGGTATTTTAAACTGCACTTGGGCTGTTGAGGGACTGAAGAAGATCTTTGTGGAGATCTGGCTTTATCAGCTGAGCATCTTTATTTAGAAGAGAAGTGATTTATCAGGAGTGTGTTTACCGAGGCTGCTCCATTTGTGGAGAATTAAAGTGACAGCCTTTTTTGAGGTGAGAGCATTTTATGATGTGCTTTTTCCTGAAGTTACTGGACTAAGGACTTTCAGTGCTTTTCTTTTAGTTATTATGTGCGCCAAATGATGGACTGGGAAGGGGGAGATGCTGACTCTACTTGGACACTTCATTTGTTCCATTCAGTACCACCTTGTAAAGGGGTTCTCTGTGAGTGTATTGCAGTGGGTCCTTCAAAGGAAACAGTGCACTGTCTGAATTGAAACAGAAATAAGGGGGTTTATGGATTCAATTCAGAAAAACTTGAGGAAGAAAACCTTACTGTCCCTCTACATGAATATCCATGAGGGTTCTGCATGCCATAAAATTCTTGTGCTCCTGGTAAATTCAGAAACCATGCTCAGTTAGAAAGCTTGTGGCCTGGCTTTTCCTGCCTTCTATTAAAGGTTATGTCACTTCTGATCAGAGTGAATGTGGCTTTTCTCCCATGAACCTTACTGCCAGCTCTGGGGAAAACACCCTCAGTTTTACCATAGTTTGGTGAGGAGATGGCAGGTGGGGATCTGCATGGTTGAATTTGATAGTAACAGTGATATGTATGTTGGTGCCCATCTGACTGTAATAAAGTTGCACATAGTATTCTGAGCAAAAGCTCCCAAAGCTTCTGAGTTAAGCAAGATAAAAGCAGCCTTTGGCAGAAGCTGATCTATAGCATATTGATAGGGAACTGGTTGCAGTTCAGGGGCTGTGACATCTTTTTAATGCCTGTTGTCCTTCCCTCTCTCTGCAGGGTGCACACTGTGTGACAAGGCGTATCCATCAGACTGCCCTGACCATGGACCTGTCACCTTTGTCCCGGACACCCCAATAGAGAGCCGAGCCAGGCTTTCTCTCCCTAAGCAGCTTGTCCTACGGCAGTCTCTCATGGGAGCTGAAGTGGGTAAGAATCAGATTACTGTGTGCTTCTCTGCAGCAGTTTAAAATATGCTCACTGACTGAAATGAAAAACTGTAGGGATTTTAATGTGGGGAAAGAAACACTGAGAGAGAGAAGTGGTTCCCTCTTCTATAGTCACCGTGGCTTCTGTCGTTTTTGAATGTGCAAGAACTTCTTGTCCCTTGGTTACTTTGTAGACTTCAGCTAGGCTGCAGGGGTGCTGCCACACAGCATTACTGTAACATTTGATAAGGTCAAGTGCAAGCAAGGTATGATGTTTATTTTTATCATGTGCTAAATCTCCTGGGCACAGCTTTGATAAGAAAAAAAAAAACAACACAGCAATTGCAGCCTGGGGGAAGATAACAAGTAGAAATAATGGAAGATATTTCTGCCTGCTTGTTTATCAGCTTGGTTTGCTACCTGTGGGTCTCCTGGATACTCATATTGGAGAATTGATCAAGAGTGCCTCTTTTTTTTGTTTTCCCCCACCTTCATCTACATTTGGCACGTAGACTGACCCTGTCATTGGATGTGGACCTTGTAACTGTATTACACACCACTGTCACCTGGAAATCGAAGAATACAGTGCAATACCCTAAGGATCTGAAGGCTAGAGAAGAATGTGATTATTGGCTTGCTTAGTGTTGCTGCTTGTTGGGAGTAGATTACATCTGTTGTTTTTATTTTTTTCAAGCTCCACTAGTTTCCAGTTTATTCCTGAAAGCTGTTCAGTGTATTCGTGTAGATCTCTATATATGAATGTTTAATAATAAATAATATACATGCAGGAATCCCTCTGCCCATGACAGAAATACAGCTGCCTCTGGGGAGAAATGCAGAAGCTGCTTAACAATGCCCAGCAACAGTTCTGGAAATTCCTGGGGATTAGGTAGGCAAAATGTAGTTACTGAAACTAGTATTTTCTGCTTCTGCAGAAAGTGCCATGAAAACTTTAATTGGTACAAGTGGTTAGGATCTTAGTTTTGTAGCTTACTGAAAAGTGAATTACTTGCTTTTGGCAAGCACGTAAAGATTTGCAATTATAACAAAGCGGCTCCAATAGTGTCATGTGGTGGTGGTGGTTCTTGTCTCTGCATTAGGCGTGCTCTACATGTGAAATAGAAGCTTTGATGATCTTATGCCTAGATATTATCCTCAGAGCATTATCTCCTAAATCTCCCACCTTTTTGTTAAGCATTCTTAGTTATTTAAATCGTTGATTTCTGCAGATGTTGGTCTTCTACTGATAGGTGTGTGGACACGAGAAACCATTCCTGTAAGGACTTGTTTTGGACCTCTGATTGGGCAGCAGAGCCATTCTCTGGAGGTGGCTGACTGGACAGACAAAGCAGCTAGTCACATCTGGAAGGTCAGTGGGTGCCCGGCTTGCAGACTGCTGCGTGCCTTTCTCTGATGAAGGACACCACATGACACAGCAGCTTGTACATTGTCATCCTTGCGAAAACCTGAAACTAATGCAGTTTGATTGCTTAACGCTTAGTATCAGCATATCACAGCTCTGTGTCATGTAGTATTCTGGTAATCAGTCCTGACAACAGAGCCTCTTTAATGCCTTTTCTTTTACAGGGCTGCGTGTGGTTTCCAGTATTTATGTGAAGTGCCAGCAGAGATTGTATATTCCTAGGCAGCAGTTGTTTGTTTTGTATTGTTGTTTATCGCCTGTGGAGACTTTCAATAAATCATTTGTTGTAGGAAAGCTGCTTCAAAGCTTTCTTTGCCACACTATTTCATATTGAGAAAATAAAATTGATCTTTATAAATAAAGCAGGTATTGTTTGCCCAGTATTATTCACAAGAGTATTTTATTAGTATCTGCCCAGTATTATTCACAAGATTTGGCTCGTAGGAAAAATAACCACATGCATTTCTGCTGGGAGCTGAAGGTGTTGAGTGGGAAAGATGCTGATAAATAATTTTTCTAGTCTCCTGGATAGCAGAGATGTCAAGATTTCTGTGTGAAGGGGAAATAAGGAATAAAAACAGGGCTGTGGCCTTGACAGCGGCAATAGAGACCTCCTGGCATGCTCTAGGTAAACATATCCTCTCTTAGAGAAAGAAGCTCTTTCACTGTGTTGTTTGCTGTGTTTTATCCTAAGATTGCCTTTGTGGTTTTTTCTGGTTTTTGGTTTTTTTTCTGATAGATCTATCACAATGGTGTCCTGGAGTTCTGCATCATTACAACTGATGAAACTGAATGTAATTGGATGATGTTTGTACGCAAAGCCAGGTGAGAGCCATCTGTACCATGCTAAATGTCTTGGAATTTGGGCTTATAGGAGGCTGTGCTGGAGATCACGCAGCCTGTCGTGCTGACTGCCCAGGTAGGTCATGAACTCAGGATCAGGGGACCTACAGGAAGCATCTAGGGATCTTGGACTAGGTGAGGAACAGTGAATCAAAGTATCCAGTGGAGAATGTTCTGGGGAAGCCAATGCACATGCTGTAGTAAAAACTGGTTCTAATGCTTTAAACCAGATTTTTTTATATTAGTTTGCCGTGTATTAGCTAGTCTCCCCATTGGCCCATTCCTTTTGGATGTATTTGTGAAGGCAGTGTTGATTTATTTATTTCTTTTCATGGAATCGTAGAATGACTTAGGTTGGAAGAGACCTTAAAGCCCACCCAATTCCAACCCCCTGCTATGGGCAGAGTTGCTGCCCACCAGAATGGGCTACCTGGGGCTCCATCCAGCTAGGTGTTCTAGGGATCACGCCCTAGGGATGACTCCCTTCTTTAAGCAACCTGTTCCAGTTCTTCGCCACTCTCTGAATAAATAATTTCCTCCTAACATCTAATGTACAAATGAATGAAGAGACAGCCTTTTTTTTTATGTGCTGGCAAGTGCTGAGGTTTCCTCGTTATTTATTTATAGGAATTTCCTTTATTTTTCTGAGTATCCCTGGAGCACTTATTTTCCATAACTCTCCATGTTGCTGTAGGAACCGGGAAGAGCAGAACCTGGTGGCTTACCCTCATGATGGAAAAATTTACTTTTGCACCTCTCGGGACATCCCACCTGAGCACGAGCTTTGCTTTTATTACAGTCGGGACTACGCACGACAGCTTGGTAAGTAAGCACTCACCTTCATTGGCTTTGCAGGGACTCCCCAGCATGAATTCCTTTTAGTGCCACTTCTGGGTACTGTGACTTGGGAGTGCTTAATGTTCCTTGTCAGTGATACACATCATAGTTTCCATTTCATTATGAAGTGACTGTCATCACTTAAAAGAAATACTTAAGTATCTTATTCCACTAATCAGAAGCATGAGATTGGAGTTTTGTAGAAAAAGGGCTGATTTTCTTCTGTTCTTCTGTCTGGTGTTGAGAGAGTTCTGTTCCTGCTCTCCTCATTTAGTTGCGTTAATTTAGGCTTATATAATAAGAGGTGGAAAGCAAACATCAGAGGTGAAGGGAGCTGGAGTGAAAACCTCTTCAGCTGGTTTTCCTACCCTAAGATGTTAATGTGGATCATGTTCATTGTCTAATTAGGCCTTGCTGTGCCTCACTAAAAGTAATATTTTTGTGCCCAAAGGTGTCCCCGAACATCCAGACGTGCACATCTGCCACTGTGGAAAGGAATGTGCTTCCTATGCGGACTTCAAGGCCCATTTGAGCAGCCATATTCACAGCCACCTCCCCAGCCAGGGCCACAGCAGTAGCCACGGGCCAGGCCATGGCAAGGAAAGGAAATGGAAGTGCTCCATGTGCCCCCAGGCTTTTATCTCCCCTTCCAAGCTCCACGTCCACTTCATGGGGCACATGGGCATGAAGCCACACAAGTGTGATTTCTGTAGTAAAGCTTTCAGTGATCCTAGCAACTTACGCACGCACCTCAAGATACACACAGGTGAGGGCTGGGGACTTTATGGGTATTCTCTGAAAGGGAAACATTGAGGCAGGCCCTGTTCTCTGATCTGGGCCAGCTCATGTCTGTAAAGCCAAGCTCTTGCCCCCTTTCTAAGATTAGCAGCATACTGGCTGTTAGTAGGAGTGATCTCTGGTCTGTGCTGAGCCCAGCTAATGACCAGGCATCATCTAAATAGTGCAGACCGGTGTGGGATAGGACTGAGATGGATTCAGTGTTTGTAGGACAGTATTTAGCACCATGTTCTGCTTGATTATGCCATGCTTAAACGAGCATTTGATGAACTGCAGTGCATTACAATTGGGAAGAGCTATAACGCTTCATTTGCAAGACAGAAACCCCTTGTTCCCTCACAGTTGCTCTGCAGTTGGCAGCTATGATAGAACAAGTGTTCCCTTCTGCTCAGGAGGAAAAAGCCAACTGGGTTTAAGAGCTTGTAATATGGACAGTTTCCCACTTAAATGTGGGGCTGAGATGTTTCCCCTCATTCTTACTCATTTGAAGCAAATGGCACAAGACTGAAATTGGTGACTATGGGGTCAGACTGAAGTGGCTAAGACTCAGCTCTTTCACTCATCAAAACTCACCAAGTCTGAACATGCTGATGGCCTCTGTGTGAATTTGGATATCGCTACAGCCTTTTGGAGATAAAGGAAGAATTGCCAGAAGATTGGTGAATGAAAAAAGAGAAAAATAGAAAGGGAGATTTTTAAGCTCCGTAGGAAGATGACAGGGACTCAGAAAGTGTATTTAACAGAGTGAGGAGAAGGGAGATGATGTAGATAAGTGCTGTCCAGCAAGATGTAGCATGGATATTTTTGCCTGTTTCTTCAGTACAGTTGAAAAATGCAATTGGGAATCAAGGAGTGCAAATCACAAAGCTGGAGGGGGGAGCTGTGGGCTTGGTGGTGAATGGATGGAGTGCGTGTGATCACAGAATGCTCACTGGGATAGGAACAAACTTAGTGAGCTTTGTACATGGGTGTACAAAGTCTGAAGTTCTGCCTTCCTTCAGGGTGAAAGTGGATGGGATTGATTGCTTACTGTTCTTCTTGTCATGCTGACTGTGGGTATACATGTGTGATTATAGGTCAGAAGAATTATCGGTGTACCCTCTGTGACAAGTCGTTCACCCAGAAGGCTCACTTGGAGTCACACATGGTCATCCACACGGGGGAGAAGAATCTGAAGTGTGATTACTGTGAAAAGCTGTTCATGCGGAGGCAGGACCTCAAGCAGCATGTACTTACCCACACACAGTAAGTGAGCTCTGGGGATGTGCTGGGCTGCAGTCAGTAATGAAGCTTAATGGCCTTAGAATTCAATGTGCAAATACTTTGGCCTAGAGAGCACAGGTTCACCTTCTAAAATAAGGGAGAAATCTGTCTGGACAAATGCCTTGTTACTGGCCTGCTGCTGCTGGGACTATTGTGGTGTTTGTTTGGAATTTCCTTTGTCATTAAAAAATTGCAGGCATGCATCCTGTCTTGTGAAATAGCATTCTGGAGCGCTCATCACTACAGCTGATTTATGTTTAGTTCTCTGCTGAGAACTGTTTCCAAGTCACAACATGAGTCCTTAATAATGTCATTCTTATGTTTTAGTTAATTCTCTTAGTCAGTTTGCACCTGGGGAGTGTGTTTGTTCCCTGCTGTTTCTCTCCACCCACCCTTTCCACCCTCAGCTCTCATTCACACACACTTGTCTCCTCTGTGCGGGGAGAAGGCACCCCCAGGTCCTCCTCCATTTATCTGGAAGTCTCACCCAGTCCTTCAGCCCTGCCAGGCCGGATCTTTCCCTTTGCTCTGTGAATTTTCTCCATCCTGTTTGGAATTACTCCCAGTCCCAAGGCCCTCCCTTAAAGGCTGCTTACCCAAATCTAATCCCTCTGAATGTTTCATTTTCAGCATCTGGTTCTTGTATGCACTTGGAATCAGATTGCTGCTGCTTTCCTGCTGCCTAGGAGACAGAACAGTGCAGCAAGCATGAGAGAGACTAAGAGATTTGCTTTGCTTGTTCTTACAGCCAGAGCTAGGAGCACTGCAGGTGGGAGGCATTTTGCAGAGTCATGTGCAATTTGACTGTTGCAGTCTGGTAAGCCTCAGCTTAGCATTTACATCTGAGGTTTGTTAACACTCAGCAGCTTTGTTATTTTTTTTCTTTTTCTTCCCTTCCTGTTTGTACAGGATGGAAAGAAGGGGGGGGGTGGGGGTGGGGACTCACCCTTCCACCATGGCAACACCTCTGTCCTGCCAAAACATGGAGCTTAACCAGAGTTCAGTCTCACTTAAAAGGCAAAGAAACAATCAAAAAACTTTTAGAATTCTTGTTGTTTTTTTTGTTTGTTTGTTTCTTTTTTTCCCTCTGATTTACCATCAGGAAAAATAACTGGTTGGGTGCAGGTGAGGAGTTGAGCCAAAAAGTTTGACTTTTGCCAAGAGCATGAGAGGGAGCAGAGAACAGCTGTGTGAACATGCTGCTTTTTGAGAGAAAACAGCATTTACATGTCAATGTTGTGGTACTTTTGTTATTTCTGATTCAGATGCATTGGAACCAAGATTTAGGAACAAGAGTGACTCTGCCATTTGCACTGTCACCCACCTCCCTACGATTTAATACATCAGCTGCCTTTCTGCAGAAGCAAACTTAAACTTTTTTCTCTTGCAGAGAACGGCAGATCAAGTGCCCCAAGTGTGACAAGCTGTTTCTGAGGACAAATCATCTGAAGAAGCACCTCAACTCACATGAAGGAAAGAGGGACTATATCTGTGAAAAATGCACCAAGGCTTATCTAACCAAATATCACCTCACTCGCCACTTAAAAATATGTAAAGGCCCCACATCCAGTCTATCGACCCCAGAGGAGGAAGAGGAGGATTCAGAAGAGGAATTAATAGACTCAATGAGGACTGAGGACTGTAGGATTAACAATGGAATCTACTCAACTGGTGATGCCCTCGCTGGACACAAATGAAGAAACTGAAGAGGGAAATTTTTGTGGATATTAAAAAGGGGGGAAGGAAAAAACTACAGAACTCTTCCTTGTTTCCCCAGTCAACAACAGCATTATGTCAGATGAGGAGTATTCCTTTCATTCTGGTCTCCCCACTACCACCACTTAATAAACTCTGTAGCCAAAACACTGAATGAGAACGGTGCGCTTAAGAGTGAACAGTTGCTAGAAAAGAAATATGAGGAACAGATTTTTCACACATGCTGTGCATACTCAGATAACCCACCCAGTGCTAGGATATGTAACACACCTTGCATTGTCCTTTGAGGGAAGAGCCACAACCCAGAGATGTAGCTGAGTAATGGCTATGACCTGTAAGCCATCTTGTCCGTAACTGCCACAGCCCTGACAGCAAGAAAAACAAAACAAACAGGACAAAAAAAAATGGTGGTAGCAGTTAGTTGTATTTATCTTTTCTAATACTTGTTAACTGAAGGATGTGGTTTGGCACAGAGCAAAGAATGTCAGGGCTCCTTCTATAGAAACTACAATAAGGCTTTGGTCTGGAGGCAGTGTACCTGTACTCAACAGTAGTAGATAAAGCAATTATCCCACTACAGCAGTGTTCAGAAAACCAAAAGTTGGCTATCAGTTATTACCTTCTCTCACTCTGGTTCATGAGAGCACGTTGTGAAGAGGTAAAGACTGTACAGGTCAGTAAGGAAGAAGCTTATAGGTGATCAGGCAGTGTTTACAGCCTTTGCGTGCTGTAAACCTTTTACAGCTTAAAAGTGATGGGAGGGTTTGCTGCTAATACTATTTATGGAATGAAAATGTATTATTTCATTCACTTGTTTTCTTTTTGGAAGAAAAAAAAATTAAAAATGTGGCTCTTTTCTAATGTTCTTTAATATTTAAGCAGTCTGAAAAAAACCCAGCACTTCCTTTTTCCATCATCTGCCTCTCCCAAGTGTTCCTGGGACAAGGCAGGGGCAGGAATGCCTCTGTGAAGAGAGAAGATGATGACTAATAACTCATCTCTAAATCTTGTAGGCTGGTTTTATGGTTTGTCTCTCTCTGCTGCAAGTGGGTGGACAGTGAGCTGAGCTCTTC
This sequence comes from Coturnix japonica, assembly GCF_054131305.1. NCBI lineage: Eukaryota > Metazoa > Chordata > Aves > Galliformes > Phasianidae > Coturnix > Coturnix japonica. The sequence continues at coordinate 49,927,676 of NC_140663.1, read as the reverse complement.
CCTGACAAGGTACTTGGGGTTCTCCCTGTTAGGTTCTTGCTGTAAACAGCCTCATTTCAGCTGTGCCTCTCCCTTGACATTGTATTGCCTTGTTTCTTTAAAGCCTCTGTGTGGTTTACCGTGCTTGCCCTCAGAGATCAGTGAGGGAGACAGGGTGAGAGATGATGATGTTTGGTCAAGGGACAGCTGAGATAAGAGGTGCATATCTGTAGAGACATGATTTCTCACTAGAACAAAAAGCAGCTGCTACAGCCAGTAATTACAGAAGCAAAGAAACAACTACCCTCAAGGAGCTTAACGTGAAGCATTTATTTCAAATGGAAGCTTGGAAAAGCTTGCAGCTTTTCAGTGCAGAGCACATGACCAGAGGTGGTTCTGATGCTTTCACCTTCAGATTCACAAGCCCACTCACTGGGGCCTGGCAGAATGGGGCAGCGCTCCTGGTACATGCAACAACTGTTGGTTCCTGCAGAGCCATTCTGAACACCTGGTACCAGCCTGGGAACAGCTGAACTGGAATCATAGAATCATTTATGTCAGAAAGAACCTGTTGAAGCTGGAGTTAGAAGCAGGCACTTATTTCAAGGGTTGGGACAGAAACCTACAGCTCTACCTCTTCCCCAGGACAGTCCAAGCCAGTTGTTTGTCTGCTAATGGCCAGAGGAAGTTACAGCAAGCTAGGGTGGAAAGCAGCAGTTGCAGCTTGTAAGCTGTGTGCACTGACAAGTCTGTGAGCACACTTGTTTTCATACCGAGGGGTTTTGCAGCAGTAATGCTTTAATAGACATCTTGAATAAACACCTTCCAAAACGTGGCAAGGGAAGCAACTCACAGGGGTTAAGAGTATCCATTTAACTTCCTCTGGCCTACGGTAAGGCACCTGGTGCTCATTTTTAAATGTGAGGAGCCTTAATGAGGTTCCTGCTGCTATAAATCAACTGAATGTCAACCTAACTGCTGACTTTAAGGGAACCAGGGGAAAGAAACCCTTGGTCACAGTGGGACAGAGCAGAGATGTTTGTGGTTTAATTTTGGTGATCTCAAGTGACACATTTCAGGATTCTACTCAGGGACACAAATTTACTACCCAAGAAATATTCTTAAGGAAAAAAAAACCCAAACAACTTAGATATGAAAAAGGTAAAAATCTGTATTAGAATTTTAGTCTATCCAGTCTCAAATTAAGCATCAGTTATCTGACTATTTACAGCTGCCATTTCACCCAGCATCTGTCTGACATTACACAACTGCTGGCTGAAGTGTTGTTCCTTAACGCCATTCGGAGATATTTACCTTCTTTGCAGTACTGGACAAACCTCTGACAGCAGCAGAATGCTTTTCTGGTGACGATTTCATCTTGTATATCAAGTCTACAACCAGCAGCCCCTAATTCAAGGATCGTAAACTCAAGCATATGGAATTGATTTGGTCTTTTGAAGCTGGTGAGAGAGGCAGAACTCACAGCTTCTCGTGTCCATATTTCTTTGAGATAAAGAAGCCTGCAGTCTGCACGACATGAGTCACTCCCACGAACACTCTCCAAACAGGGGAACTGCTTGAATATACCTGAGCTGTAGTCCCTTCAGTTACTTTGACTTTGTGAGGTTCTGTCCATCATGATTCCATTGCCGTCTCTGAACTGTTGCTGCTACTACCAGCCAATGAGCTGCAAGCCGCAGAGTTTGCACCAGCCAGAACAAGTCTCTCTCTGTTTCCAAAAACTTCATTCACTGCAACACAGGTAAGGGATTGCTTACATGTTACTTCCCCAGAGACAAAAGCACTACAGCAAGTACAGCAAGGCAAATACAACAGAATGGAAATCCTCACCTGATGCAGTTTCAAAGCCTTCCCCATTACCCAGAGCAGGGAGCTGTAAGCTTACATGTCAGAACAATCTGTTTCCCCGTGTACGATAATTGAATTACAAGTCACGGTATTTCTCCCCCGGTGAATCTCTAGATGTTTCCCTGTGTGTAATTCCCTTACTGAAGCACTGTGAAATGGATGAGTTTTGTAGAGCAAAACAGTTTAAATTATTTATTACTGGTTTTAGTCCCTCTGGGTTTTATCGAGCTCTCATAAACCTCAAAAAATTCACACCATTTAGCTACATGCAACTGAGACAACTGATCAAAACCAGCCCTGACTTCTATGCAGTGCCTGTTTACACCAGGAACATTAACAAAAAAGGAAGGCTGTGAGAAATGAGGTATTGTATTTCAGTTACAAGAAAATAAACCGTGGCAAATACAGCTCTCCAAGATGGAAAAAAAAAAAAAAAAAAAAAAAAAAAGATATTTTTAAGCTGGTAGTGAGAAAACATTCAGTCTTTGGGTACTTGTTTAAACGTGTCACGCTCAGAGCTGAATATACAGATACACCCTGGGGGCAGAGCCTCAAGATCCCAGAAAATGAGAATGTTACCTGCAGAAATGCTGCTTATATCCCAGACACGCAGACCTTCTCGCTCTCCTCCAAAGGCAAAAACAAATGGGAAGTCAGGGCAACAAGCTGCGCAGAAGAGAACACCCTGGGAAGGAGGGAGAAAGTATCTTTTGGTGTTTTTCTTTCCCTTAAATATCATCTGAAAATGATTTTATCATCTAAAATACTTTTGCCAGGCAAGTTATAACAAATATAAGCTCTTTGTTTCTTGAAACTTGACTTTGTGTCCCTACAAAATCATTGTAAGAGCTGTTAAACACATTTAGGAAGTCATATTCATTCTGAAGCTCAAAGATGCATGTTGGAGAACTAATAGTTCTACTGCAGAACACTTGATCTGACATCCAGATCCAAGGCTTCAAGGCAGCCTGCCAACTGTATCTTGAACTGAATATTGTGTTGCAATGAGGAACGTTTTACTCAGAATACACAGATGTGGGTTTTTTTTGTTCTTGTTTCTTTAAGACGTCCCACAAAACAAGACTTAAATTAGAAAACAGATTCAACAGTTATACATACACCATCTTGGAAGTAAGAAATGTAATCAAAGATTACCATTTTCATATCCCTGGAATGGATTAGACTTGGTTTGCCTCCCAGGATATCCCAAATTTTCACGTGTTTGTCAGCAGATGATGTCACGAGGCACCCTTTGACCTGACTGCTTAGTTGTAGCCCTGGAAGATATGAACACATCAGTGTATAAGCATCAATCAATCGCCATTTTAGAGATGAGGATACACTTAGGGTGAAAGCAGAACAAACCTAATATTCTTCACACACTGAACTCAGTTCCAGCAAAACAAAGCAAAAAGTTAACAACAGCTTTGTGCTACCACTGCTTCCTACAGCGACAGAAGAGCCTTTTGAGAGCAAACTTCATGTAGGCCTATTTTATCTCTCAGTGTAATGACAGTAACAGCAGAGCTGCGGTTGTGCTTCTTGCTTGACATAATCAATCTGGCTTCCCCAGTTAGTTTTCTTCATTCAACTCCATCACTTCATCCATCTGCGATGACGGGACATACTGACATCTCATTCTGAGCACATAATCAGGTACTTCCTTCAAGTTGCTTTTTAAAAGTTTCTAGGCTGGTCAAATAATTTAAGGAGTCTAAAGCAGAGAGTGTTAAAACCTTCCCATGTGCCATATCTAAGTCACCATCAGAGCGAAGTGCCAGTATAAAATATTACGGATACAGAAGTTCTAGTTGATAGTCCTGCAGCAGACTCCATAGTTTCTGTCCTTTCTCATGATATTCACTGAGACAAGAGTTCACTGTTGTTAAAATACTTTGCTTACAATGGTTTTAAACAAAAAGAGTGGAGATTTAGATACTAGGAAATGTTTCATTCAGAGGGCAGTGAGGCACTGACACAGGATACCCAGAGAAGCTGTGGGTGCCCCATCCCTGGAGGCTCAAGCCCAGGTTGGATGGGGCCCTAGGCAGCCTGAGCTGGCAGGAGGCAGCCCTAACCATGGCACGGGGTATGACTGGGTGGGCTTTAAGGTCCCCTCCAACTCAAGCCATCCTGTGGTTCTCAGCAGAGACTGTTTCATGGACCAGCTACTCACTATTACTACGCACTAGTTTATCTTTTCGTTAAGCAAGGAATCACCACCACCTCAGCCATATCAGCTGAAGACATCTTCCAGATAAGCCCTACCACTGGGGCAAACACAACACACACATCATTTACCTGATACTTCTTCGTCATGAGCCTTCAGAGTAAACAGAGGCTTATCAGAGCGAGCATCCAGGCAGTACACAAAGCCATCCTCTGTGCTTGCCTAAGGAAACCACAATACTTTGAAAACAAACCGCCGTAGTCATTTGTTTAAAAGTGTTCTATGGAGTAACATCCATTCTCTATTAAACCCCTGTCATCTGAGACAGACTTAAACTGCTTCTTAGCTGGATACATTCCCCTGTACACAGTTCTTCACTTCCAAAGTCAGACTTCATACATCTGGAGCTTGAATTATTCCGTGTATATATGCTACGCTGCAGTGACATATGTGGAAATCTTAACCGTATACAGATTTCTTTAACTGTATTTTGTATTGAATATGGCTGCACTACTGAGCTCAGACCTTATGCTCAGCACTAAAACACCGAGCTTCTCGTCTCTAAACTCGATGCAAACTTTGGAGCCATTTAACAGCTGCCTCACAGACCTACACAAAGTTAAGTGTAATCATACTGAGAAAAAATACAAAAGCATGGGTTAAACGAAGCAGCCAACAGGCCAAGAAGAGAAAAGCAAATACTCACTAAGAAATTACAAGGTGAAAAGTGATTCCAAGTTACTCTTTCAACCTGACCACTAAACCGCCAGATTCGATGGTTATCTTGTGGGCTTCTGCAGTCGTACAGCACAGCTGATCTATGGCAAACAGACAGGAAAGGAAAAAATAGCAAAATCATAACAAAACTCTGTGAAGTTCCTTTTACCACTGGCACCTACAGAAGGTCCCTGGATGCTTTACAGGAGGAATCCACAAAGGCGGTCAGCTGGTCTACAGACAGTGTACTGGTATGTAGGTGTGCAGGGAATCAAAGGGAGAGCTAACAAGGGATAAGGATGCTGGTCTGAGTGAATGGACAATTTCTTCTTGTTTTTACAGAAGGATTACGGGGGAGGAAAGTGGGCAGAATCCAGCTCCCAACAACACGGGGTTCTTCTCCAACGTGGCAAGTACGTAACACAAGCCAGACAACATAAAGCCCAGCTTAGTCTTATAGCTTGGAGAAGCCCAGAGATGCTTACACAGAGATGAGCAGAGGTACATTTCTACTGCAGAAAAGACATAAAGACAAATTAAGAAATAAATTCAGTTTGGAACAGATGCCTGGCACAGAAAATTACAGTCCAGATGGTTAAAGTATTTGGCTAAGCTGAGAAAGAGGGAAGGAAAGCTGTATTTTGGCCACGTACAAACCTGGCTACTTTACTGGAAAGAAACAACTTTACTCAAATCTGGCACTCTTAAAAAGCAAATTAAAAGGAAAACCTGAGGCAAATTAATGGGCTAATGATGGGCATTAATGCTGGGCTAAGCATGGCATTTAAAAACATTACCGTGACATACTTATCGTAAGATCCGGAAATGAGGGTCTGGGTTTCAAAGGGATGAAACTGCAATGTCTGGACCTAAGTGACAGGAGATTTTATTAAAGAATAAGCATTGAGATAGAATCAGGGAATCACCAAGGCTGGAAAAGACCTCTAAGATCATCCAGTCCAATTGTCTACCTATCTCCAGTACATCCCACTAAACTACGTCCCTCAGTACAACATCTAAATGTTTCTTGAAGACAGAACGCATACACAGGTACTGCCTTTGAATAAACACTGCACACAGTAAAAGCCCCACAATAAACAAACAAAAAACCCACAACACCTCCCCCTAACAACTCCTATGAAGTGTTCTGATATTCTGATGTCTCGTAAGTGAACTGAATCACATACCCTCATTCCACACTCTAATTACAAGATTAATTCATTTTCCAAACATCCATCACTATGGAATTTCGGTATCGTTTACTTTAAACCTTTCTTACCTAGAATAAAATACAGGCAACACTCATAGTTTCCTTAAGCAAAGCTTAGTTTGATCTATGCTCAGAAACCTGTATTTTGAAGCTTCATAGCAGCACTATTAGATCCCCAACCTCCTGGGCTTTTACACAACAAAACCAGGAAACTGTTATAAGTCTCCCATGATTTTCTAATGGATAAGTTAATTAACAGTTCTGAAACCAAACAAAAAAAACACAACCGTTTGTCTGCAAAAAACAACCGATTGAGAATTGTAAAGAATTCTGCACAGTTGGCTGGAAAACCACAGAGCTGCTGCTTTAATGTGTTCAGTACTGAGCAGCTACACAGAAACTGCAGTGTTTTCTTCTCTGTGCTTTACACTGAAATAAACGCATTCATTATTACGTACCTTGTCTGTGTGCAGTGTCAGGCTGGCTGCAGGTTTGCCCACAGCCATATCCCACAAGATCACAGTGCTGTCAGCAGAAGCACTTGCCAAAACATTCCTGATAATAAGCCAAAAGATCAGGTTTAAAAAAAGTCTTAGAGACAAAACCTAATAATGGTCCAAAATCCTAAACACGCAGAAAATCTGATGTGGAGATCAAGCATCATAGAATCATGAATGGCTCGGGCTGAAAGGGACCTCAAAGCCCACCTGATGCCAACCCCCTGCCATGGGCACAGCTGACCCCTATTAGCTCAGGCTTCCCAGGGCCCCATCCAACCTGGCCTTGAGCATCTCCAGGGACAGGGCACTCACAAGAACACTGGTCTATATAGTTACAAGTAAAGATCTGCTAGCATTTTCTCCCCACAGCACTTAAAAATATAATTTACCAGAAGGCTTCCTGAGCAAAATAGTGAGAAAGACTTGAAGCACTTCCCTCTGTTTGACATGAAGATGGTATTTTTCAGCATTAATGCAACTTCAGTCTGCAGGCATATGCTTGCAGCCAAGAGCCAGACAAATCTATTCTTAACAAAAAACCCAGCTCTCCAATATCTGAGTGTTTATATAGCTAACAAAGACCCAACACCATACACCCTTTATTTCCTGAAAGTTTTACCAGCATCACGGAGTTCATAACCCAGTATATTACAGCACTGGACATTGCAGACACTTTAACTCTTGTAGCTGTAGTTTTGTGACTTATCTCTGTCACAAGACAATCGCCTCTAAGTAATATGAAAGTTACGTCTGAGTCAGACTGATGGAATGATACCACGCTGTGCGTGTGTATCATTCAAGATCAACAGACAACATACTGAGAGCACAAACTTCTGCATGTTTATTGAATATCTATGAGGGTGCTTCCTCCTTTGGTGCCTAGATAACAAGGAGCTTTAAGTAAAGGCTGACACCTGCTGATCAGAGAACGCAGAATTGATTGCATCAGTCTTCAGGCAATTTGACAGCAGGAAAAATAAATATAAATACATAAATCTATCACTGAGACAGTTTCAAGGCCCATCCTAAGGATCCTTTAACAGTTGATTCATTACAAGCTACCTAAGCAACACCGAGTGGCTTCTCTATTCCAGCCTGCACATCATCCTTAACCTCTCCCCTTAGATGTGCCCGCTTTGCATTCCTTCAACAGCACTACTTTCTTGCTAACTCATTCAGGCAACAGTAACTCCCACAGGTCAGAGGTGTGTCTACAGCAGTGCTATGAGGGCTTTTGCAGTCTTTTCTCTTCACAGCTCTAGAGCAAAAGCCAAAGGAAAATAATACACAGCAAGGATTACCTTCTATGAAGAAGTAGTCCTCTATCTGTTCAGATGCTGTTTTAGGTCACTGACAGACTGGCCCAGACCTTGTGCTATTCCAGTTTGTCTGGCTTATATGCAGCTGCTTTATTGAATGGCTTGGAACCACTTTAGCCTCGACATCATCTGGACAACTTGGAAATAAAAGCTATCTGCAGCAGTATATAAACACTTATTTTAAAAAATAAAGAGGAAATCCGGTGTCCTAATTTTGTTTGTCTTTTTAATTTTTACAGGGGCAAATATTTTTGAGAACTGATTCATTTCACAACTGCTTTCAAGTTCAGCACTACGCTTCATAAGGCTCTGAATTAGTGAAAAAAAGCAAGCCTAATTAACTGTGCCAATGTGTACCCAAGCACTGTTGTTCAAAGACTCCTTTACCTGCTTTGTTTATTCCATGAGAGATCGAGCACAGCATCAGTGTGTCCTTCCACTGCCCCTTCCTGAGATAAACCCTGCACAGGCAGATACAGCACAGACTTCAGAACATTACAGCTTCAATGGAAATCAAACAGCACAACACATTATTATGAACTCTTCAGTGCCTTCACAGACATCTACACTTATTAAATCATTCTTTCTAGCTGCAACGAGGCTGCAACCGGAAGGTAGAAGAGGCTTCCTCTTACCCCAGCTCTCAGACTGCTCCATCCACAGCAGGAGAGCTCACAGAACCACTTATTTCCTTCAGGCTACAGAAGAAGAAATTTCATTTCCATCACCTAATGTGCAGCTTTTTCAGCTTCTTCCTAAACTCTTCTGGCATTTCCTTCTTTTCCCACCAACTGGTCCTTTAATGACCAGCTCCTACAAATGCTAATTTTAAATGGTTAAGCTTTGAAGGATTTTTCTAGAACAATTGGAAGGCACCCATAAGTTCTCCCACTCATTCTCTGTTCTTTCCTCCAGGCTTTAACTATCCCTGGGCAGAGCAGTGGGTGTTTCAAGCTGAAGCATTTCCAAACGGTTATCTTTAATAGCAATTCTGATACCTCAGTCACTCTCTGGGCGTGCCTCTATGTACACATGCTGTATTTTCTCGATGACTACTTTAAACCTGCTTCAATTTCAGATGGATAAAGCTGACAGAGGTGAATCCAAACTAGCTGTGTTTCATTAGAGTAAACCTTGTCCTTTATTGCTCAATGCCTTTTCAACTCCCTGAGTCACAGGCAAGTAGCAGTTTCAGCCCCCTGTATACAACCAAGACATTATCTTCTGTAACTCATCTAGACATCATCCTTCAACACAATAGCGGGGATTAAACCTGACTACCTACACTTTCATTTATTCTATTGCAGGACAGAAGTAAGAATATTATCCTCGCTTTAAGTTTCCTCCATTCAACCAACACTTACTTTCTTTCCTTTCTTTTTCTTCTTTTTCTCCTTCTTGCTCCCAAGAGAAAAGACAGGTTCTAAGCAGTCCACTATATCAAGGTCCCAGATATCAATAACTGGGGTCATGTTACCCACCGCAACATAATTTCCTGCATACACACAAGACAAACCAACAACAAACACAATCACATTTAGTTATAAAACAGCACCTTTGGCATCCCAGCTGCTGCATATTTCTTCAAGTGCTCTTAAGTGCACTTCCCCTTCAGTAAGCACCGCTGTTCACATGAGCCCTATTAAAGCACCACAGGAAAAAATGCTCCTAAAAACATAAACATATATAAATGTTGCAACCGTGCTGTGCCATAAGGACTTTGAAACCCTTCACTTGCAAACATCAAAAAACAGATCAGAGTTTGCTTTGTTCTGCTAATTAACAATAACTTAATTATTTCTCATCAAGCCAATATTTTAGTTGCACCGCTTGTTAAGCCAGCATCACTAAGGTCACTTATCACCAAGTGAGATAAAGGAAAGATTTTCAGTTTTTCCCTCTTAACATCTTGGGTTTATTAAGTTTCAGTGGATGGAACTACTCAGTAACAACATCATATTTACATGCTTTTCAGTTACGAACAGTTTTATTGGCCAATTACAGTATCCTTTGTTGTTTACCTGATGACTCCTCAGGGTTCGGATCAAAATTCAACCACTCCAAACTCAGAGGATAAGCAGGCAGGATGATATCGTGATGTACATAAAATGAGTCTTCTTCGTGATTATAAACTGAAAAAGATGTATGTGACATCAGTGAAGAGGAAAAGCAAGCAACCAAAGTCAGCTCACCTCTGCAGAAAGAAAACATGGCACTAAATTCCAAAGGAGATCTGGAATGCCAATTTCCAATATGTTCAGAGCTTCCAAGTAGAAGCCATAGCCTCTAAGTACTAATGTTACAGCTTACAAAATCCTACAAAAGGAACTAATGCTCTCCTGTGTAATTCAGATATCAAGTGAAATATTAGCAAAATTCAGATGTTACAACATGACTCCGTTTAAAGAATCACTTCAATGTAATTGCTCTGAACCCACAATCACCATTTTCTACACGTGGGGACATTAACGAAGGTTGAAACATTCATTTCATAGAATCACTAAGTCCAGATTCAGTAACATGGGAAATCAGGTAACAGATGAACAGTTTTTGCTTTGGAGGAAGCTGAGGACTCCAAAAAAAAACCTCATCTTTTACACAGCTACATGGAAAAAAAAACCAGCAGGCTTCTCTGTAAGGCACAAATCCACATTACTTACCATGGACCTCCAAACTACAGTAGTCTTTATCGACTCTGCCACAAAGGACAAGATTGTCATTGGGCTTAATCAAAAAGTCCTCCTGTTCGTATTGATCCTGAACAGCAAAAAGGAGAGGCCATCACATGTTAAGCAAAGAACACACTGGCACAATTGCACGAGTTCTAAAGGCTGAATCTGTTACAGTAAACAACCAGAGCCCTACAGCCCACCTACCCGAAAGCATCATACAGTGGTAAATGCAGAAAGGCAGAACCAGTTTCTGTCACAGGGAGGCTGAATGTACTTCTGAATGCTACAGAGATGGCGTTTATGTGGACGCAGTTGCATTTAGAGAAATGTTTCATTACCACACATGAAACCACCTTCTGAGGTAAACAAGATGCAGCCTATCACCAAAAGGAAAATCACCAGCGGGATCCCACTTTTGTAGCTTTATTTCCCTTTGCCTCTCATGCCTTGAGCATTTAGATCACAAAACAATGTTCTGCACAGTAAGTATACTGAGGCGCTGCTCCTCACACTACAGGAAGCAATTCCCAGAGCATTAAAACGTTGTCCACATACTGGAAAATAGTTGCAGAGAAGTATTGCCTGCAGCTATACTGGCATTCAGCTGCACCAGGACAGATGTAGCCTCCATCCAGTTCTCATTGTTACTGAGGAATGGAAGGCATTCAGGGAATTTTTGTTAATGGAAAACTAGGAACTGCATATTAAAGTCAGTAGCCTTACACAGACTGCCATCCTTCATATAAACAACGCATAGGAAACCTTTTGGGCACCGCGCAGCAAGCTTTCAATAATTCCTTTTCCATTCACTCCCAGTATTTTTTTATATTTGCATTCTGCTGAGTATTGCAATTCTCTGAATGGGTCCAATTAATACTGTGCAGTACTTAACTCTTTAACAGTGATGGCAGTAAACACCAAGAACAACAACATGGCTGTATTTCTTCAAGCCACAACGCTGATTGGACACGATTACTTTGCATTTTAGTTGTTTTCTAAACTAGTCTGAGCTCATCTGGCTGCAAGGAACATGTAGGCGTCTTGCAGTCTGGGAAGCTGTCTTATTAGGGTCATTAGTGACCTGAGATTTGGTATTTCTTCACGTGCTTTCTGGGTCCTATTAAGTAGCTCACAAGCCGCCTCCACAGATAGAAGTGCGTGTCTGAAATCATGAGTCAGTTCACCTCACCATCTAACTTAAACATAGAAAGCACACACAAAGGGGGATGCACAAAGCAAAAAGAGCTCTGTACAAGGATAACTCTGGCAAACATTTTAAAGTACTACAAGCACCCCCAGGCAGCCTGGGAGGGTGGAAAATCTAAATCAATTCTGAGTTTCTGCTGCTTCACATATTTAACATCTTTACAGTACTTACGGTGTTTTTCAGAGTGATATAAGGATCCTGATCATTGCTCCCATATACTGCCAGACCAGCCAATGTCTCTCCAAGTTTGGTATCACCTACATGGGAATTTCAGAATATTTCTCATATGTGTCAATGATCACCCAAAACACTCCAATGGAGTCAGAAACTCCAGCACTGCCCCACACATGGTAAAATACCAGGAGTGGGCTACATCAGCTTCCAAGTTTCAAACATGAGAACTTCACGTGGCTCTGCTGCTCAGTGCTGCTCTGCTCCAATGCAGCAGCAGAGGGAGCAACAGCCCTTTTCCAACACCACCCAGTGCTGGCAGCAAGGAGCAGGACATGGAGTTATTTCACCCATTAAATCTAAACTCAGACCAACAAACAATTCAAAATGTGAATTTCCAGCACTTTAAACTAAGCGCTACATGGCTTCAACGTGCGTATGTCCTAAGTACAAAAAGAAGTGAAGAAAGAGCTTACAACAAAATCTGACATTTCAGTTTCTTACCTCCGTCTTCCTCTTCATCATACTTGTCCAAATCATACTCAGCCAGCTCATCATCACTCAGCTTTTCAGCGCTCTCCTCCTGCTCTTCATTGTCAGGAGGCGGCTCAGCCCTGTCAGCAATGGCAATATCCATGCCATCCGCTGGCTGGCCCTGATCTTCTTCATCGCTGCCATCAGAGCCCTCCCTGTACAAAGACACATCCCCTGAGCAACGCAGACAGAATGCGCAGACAGAAACACCACTCAGCAGCTTGGTAGCGAAGCTTCAGCACACAGAGCCCTGACCCCTTCCAACCTCCGCATTAAATACAAGTCACTGTTCTCTCAGGCTGCCTGAGAATTGCGATGAAGTTTTTTTCTTGTATATTTTCCTGACAACTATTAGCAAGCATCAAGAGGAGCTCTGACAAAGATGGTGAAGGGTCTGTAGGGCAAGGTGCGTGAGGAGCGGCTGAGGGCCCTGGTTTGCTCACCCAGAGCAGAGGAGCTGATGGAGGCCTGATGGCGGCTGCAGCTCCTGACCAGGAGCGGAGGGGCAGCGCTGAGCTCTGCTGTGTGACAGCGACAGGGCCCGAGGGAACGGCATGGAGCTGTGCCAGGGGAGGGGCAGCTGGGGGTCAGGGACAGGGGCTGCACCACAGGGCGGTGGGCATGGCCCCAAGTGCTGGAGTTCAAGGCGTGTCTGGACAATGCACTCAACAGGGTTTGGCTGCTGTGTGGTGCCATGTGGGGTCAGGATCTGGATTCCAATGACTCTTACAGTCCCTTCCAATTCAGGATAATCCATCACTGTCACAATGTGTTCCTTCCCACCCACAGACTCACCTCCTCCCGTCCCCCCCTCCCCCTGTGCCGCCCCGAGCTCCCCGCTCACTGCAGCCTGCCGCGGGCCTCCCCGACGAGCCGCCTCAACTCCTCCCGGCTCAGCTGCACCTGCGGGCGGACACAGCGCCGTGAGGATGGGGGAGGACCGAGGATCCCTCACGGGGTCCCTCAGCACCACCCCATCCCACCCCCACCTTGTCCGGCGTCTCCTTGGCAATGCCGCGGCGCACCCAAGCGGCGCAAGTCACCGGGCAGCTCATGGCGGCCACACGTGCGTAGGGCTGCGGGGCACCGAGTGGGCGCACCACGAGTGACGTGTCCGCCCGCAGAGCCTGTGGGAAGAGGTGGGGACTTGTGGGTGATGTCACATTTAAACGCCGGAACGGGATGGAAGCGCGGGGTGGGTGGGGTAGTGGTGGTAGTTTTTTTTAATCAATGTTCAGCAGTCATCAATGAATATCAACAGGTGCTGTTTTTTTCATAGGGAACCAAACAGAGTGGTTTGGGTTGGAAGGGAGCTTTGAGATCATGTAGGTCCAACCCCCTGTTATAGACAGGGACACCTCCCTCTAGACCAGGATGCTCAGAGCCCCATCCAGCCTGTTCTTGAGTGCCTCAAGGGTGGGGGCATCCACAACTGGGCAACCCGTGCCAGTGTCCAGGTACCCAGGGTTGGGGAAACGAGCATTTCACGTGGTGAGACTCAAGAGCTTGGCGTCTGAATTTCAGCTTGGCAGGTGGAGTGGCCCAAAGGACAGGCTGAGGGAAGTGCTAAGCAGCCAAAGAAGAAAGGTTACTTCCAGTGAATGTGGCTCCTGGATGTGTGTTTTTGCAGAGACGTTCATTTACACTGTGCACGGTTGCACAGCAAACCCTCGAGCCAGACCTGTTTGTACCAAAGCATTACCCAGAGGGGGCACACGTGCTCCATGTTCCCTCTCAGCACAAACGTAATTACAAAACAGCAGTATTCTGTGGTGATATTAAGCAATGGAAGTATCAGAAGAGAGATCTAAAGATGGAGGTGGGGAGGAAAATAGGTAACAAATCTGCACGATAACAAAACTACTATTAATTTCATATTTGAGAGCCAGTCCATAAACACTTTATGATTCCAACACTTCCATCCGTTACGTGGTTACTGGAGATGTGGAGCTGGTCCTCCGACTTCTTAAGAATAGAAAGACCAGTAAGCTGGTTTTTGCATGCATCATTGTTTCACAGTGCCTTGGCAGTTACAGAGGTGGAGTTGAAAGTGCTCTGTCCCAGGCAGAAAGCTCCCTGCAGTCACTTGCGACAGTGACTGAGCTCTAGTGCCATACAGCACACATACCCCAAAGAAGCAGCCAGGATGTCTCAGGTTGTAACACTCCAGTAAAAGTGGGCTTCTTGTTATCTAGTGCCCAAAGATGGCTTGGCTACAGAGGTGTGAGGCTTAAGGGAGAAAGCAGATGTTTATTTCTTAAGTTTGTGTGGAATTCTGACACAACCATTGGGGGAACTAGGGAGTGAACCTAAAAGGTTGTCTCAACTACGAAGAATGATCCATAGCTGTCAGAAGTCTGAATCGCTGCTGGATGCAGGAAGTGGACTTGAAGTTTGGTACATACAACAGGAGAAAAGGGCTCCAATGGCTGTCCCGGGAAGCATGCAAGGACCAAGTTCAGGTCCCATGTCAATGAGAGCACTCTAACAAGAAAGTTCACCAAACATTCCTATGTTACAGTGTGTTCTGGACTGAGCTTTCCTAAACCTGAGCTTCTAAAAGGCTTCCCCCTACATCAGTGATCAATCAGACGTGGCAGTGTGTCTCCCCCAGAGCTGGTTTGTACCTGAACTCTGTCTTAGACCCATTTGTTAACCTTGCATGAGCAGAGCTGAGTTTCATTTTCTCCTGAGGGATCTCTGCAAAGTAAGGCAAGTCTTCATAGCGATGAGTTGCACTGTCTCAGTTTAGTCACCTCTTCTGGTGTTGGCACCTCCTGCCTGTCTGAAAAAAGCACTAAAGCACTGTCCCTATTTCTGGATCTGCTTATGCAGAATTTGAGGCATTTGACCCATCCCAACCTTCTGCTTTTCATCTGAGGGGGAAAGCGCCAGATAGTTCTCATCAATGGGAAATGTGTGTGTCTCATTCCAGGTGGCATCAAAAACATTCAGAAAAGTTCAGCTGGGTGATGGAACCCAGCTAAGCAGAAGGACCTTTTGTTCTGGCATGGATTTACCAGGTCAAGAAAAATGGTTTCGGTCAGGAAAATCAATAGGTCCTTTGAAGGGAAGTGACAGCCTCTTTTTGGGAGGACGTGTCAAGGAGCCCAGAGAGCTACAGTATTTTCTTCACACTAAGTAAAGGTGAGGAGAGAAGGGAGCTGATTGGTGAAGAAGTGATGCAGAAGCCACTGGTGCCAGTAGGCTTTCCAGGAGTGATTTGAAGATTGCAGAAAGGGTGCTCCAGTGTCCAACAGTGATCAAAGGTCTTGGAATGTCTTGGATTGTGAAACTGCCAGAGACACCATAAGCATTTCTAATATGACAGCTGGAAGGTACTACGAGGCCATGAAATGGTGTTTTCTTGCAGGCTGAGAGCAATAAAACAGAGGGAATTTTCTATGTTTTGAGAAGCTATGCTGTAGGCTGACGGCTGTGGTTCAGCTGACCTCTTCAGATGAGAAGAGGGTGAAGGGACCGATACACTGAGCATGCCACCTCACTCAGAAAAAAATCTCTTTTCTCAAATGAGCTGCAAAATACATGTTGCAATTCCAGGTTTGCTGAACAGCTAAAAGCAAAGTCTCAACATCAAGAAATACTCTTACTTGAGACAGACATAAAGAACTACTTACAAGTGGCTTTGAAACACCAAGGGTAGCCACAGAAGTCCTCAAGGTTACCTTTTGATTCTCTATTTGCATTCCCTGGGTGTTTCCATGAGTTAAAGTGCATGAATTTGGAGGAAACCAAAGGAAGATCAGATCTCAGTAGGGCAGCATCTTGTCAGGGGAGACAAGAACACTGCTTGCATACGGCAGTGTAGCCTGGAGGGAAAAACTCTTGAAGTGATTGCTAGGCATAAAGTTTTCAGGTAGTTGAAATAGAGTTACTTTGTTGGGTTTGTGGTTTTTTTTTTTCATTCACCATCTCCTCAAAGAGTTGTCTGGGAGATCACCAACCTCCTCACATTAGAAGATAAAGTATTCTTAGTGCAAGCTTTATTCTCCCAAACCTTAGATTTGCTTGCCTTTATGAAGTAAACTGGGTCCTTTCCTTATCAATTAACTATGTCTAGCAATAAGTATGATCTCAGTGTGAGACAGATACACATAGAAGACATTAAATGCTTATTGGAACTGTTTGCCTTTGTTTCAGTATACATGTGAGTGAGCACTTGGCAAGGAAGGGGCACATGTGAGCATGTGTGTGCCCCAGTGGCGCAGTGGTTAAAGATGCCGCCTTGCAACACTGGGGCCCTGGGTTCGAATCCCCCTGTGACGCAAGTGGTAGAAGTGCCGCTCTGCTACACAGAGGCTCGAATCCCGGGGGCTGGACTTCGATGATCTCTAAGGTCCCTTCCAACCCGCACGAAACTATGAAACTATGTCAGGATGTCACATCTCCACAGGCAGATGCTCCTGTGAGCACACAAAGACTCCCACCTCTCCAGCTGTGCCGTGCCATGGGAGCAATGGCAGATACGGGACAAGCGTTTGTCTCTGTGGTTGGACACCCTACTTCAGCATCTAAGTACATGTCATTACTGGTTGCTTCAAATTCCCATGCTTTCAGGAAGAGATCCCAGCTCCTTCACAAACCTCTGGGCTTGTAGAGCAGATGGGCTAAGAAGCTCTAGTGAGGCAGCGGGGCTGTGCTATGTACGGCAGCTTCCTGAGCTCCATTGTGTTCATGGACATGGTTTGTCTTGCAGGCCTAGATCTTTGTAACAAAGCTCAGATCACCAGCACAAACTTGTATTCCGTAACATCTCCCTTGAAAAATGCATTAGAAAAAATGAAAGTCATTGCAAAAGCTTTCATTAAAGTATAAAGCTCTGCTGACACGGAAATGTTTGGCTGATACTGCTACACACCTAGAAATATGCCTGTACAAGCTACCGTGCAGACTTTTAGAACTCTGTTGTCTGAGTAGTTTAGATGTTACAGTCTGAATGATCTAATTTAAACTACTTAAACTGAGACAGAGAGTTTTTTATTTACTTGTTTATCTATTTATTTATTTTGAAGTTGCACAGAGGCCTTTACTGCTGGTGCCACTTGTAGGCCTTTGGACAGCGGTCTCTTGTTTGGACTACACCTGAAGCTCCTCTTGGGTAAGCCCCAGTATTCAGTTCTTTGCTAGGCGATTGGTGAGGTGCTGGCACAGGCTGCCCAGAGAGGCTGTGGATGCCCATCCCTGGAGCTGTTCAAGGACAGGTTGGATGGGGCAGCCTGGTCTAGTATTAAATGTGGAAGCTGGTGGCAGGTGGGTTGGAGATTAGTGATCCTTGAGGTCCCTCTGTCACTTCTTCACAAGCACTGCGGCCATGCTGACAGCAGTGAGTGGGAGCACCAAATCTTACAGATGTGAAACACCGAACACAGGCAGTTTCTGGGAGATGTTTCCTTGCGGGAGCCCCATTCTGCTGCCTGAAGCACATGGAGAAACACCTGAGCAGGAGAAGGAACAACAAAAACACTCACAGCAGCCATCGCCTCGGCTAGAAAACAATGGGATTTTTATTGAACAAAGATGGCTCATTATCACACTCCAGAGAATTCCACCTGCTGCTCAGCAATCTTTGTTGCCATCTGATAATAACCTATGGGGGTAGCTGTATAAAATAGGAATAAAATACCAAATCGCTATATTCATTAATAAGTTTGCCTTCCAAATACAGAACCATGTGTAATTTAAAGTCTAAAAATAGACTACAGTTGTTAGCGTTTAAACCAAACCTTTATGATAACAAATATACAAAAAGGCAGTCAATATATTAAACATTTAAATCAACAGCATACATTTCTCAGAGGTAAACATTGAGCAAACAAAGCCACCGATGACGTTCAGAAGGCAGGTAGAAGTTTAAGGTCAAGCTCCAAATGCTGTTGGTTTCCTAAAGCTGTGGTGGTATTATACTTTATTTGGCCCCTACATTGAAAACTACATAGCATGGACACTTGAAACTATTATAAGATGTGCTATCCAACAGGAAATTGGAAGTTTCTTCATTTCTTGTTGTATCTCACTGTATATATATTAAAGCACCTGCAGAGGCAGAGGGCAGTAGGAATTAAGCACTTTGCTTTGCTAGACTGGGGTTTTACTTCTGTTAAAGGTGAGGGCAACAGCATCCTCCTGCTGACACAAACTCCAGCACTGACAAAAGAGAAGTCTTGGCCTGACAGACAGACCTTGCAAATAATCAGCCTTGCAACAGGCATAAAACAGCATGGGATTTGCATACCTGCCTATTTACTGTAAGTCTGCACTATTTCTACTGCACAGAGAAGTCTCCTTCGGTAGTTGATCTAATGCCTGAGTTTGAAAGCTCGGGATGCATACATACACTCAAAAATAATGACAAATTTACTATCAATAAAAACGTGTTTTAATGCCAACAACTAATAAAAGTTCATATTGCAATACTGCTCACAACATAAATGTACAATTTGCACAAAACATTGCTCTTCAACATGAATATTTTGCAAGCTACTATATATATATATATAATATGTATAATTTCTTTTCTTAAAGAATTATATGCTGGAGTGCATGCAAAGAATTTCAGAGCAGTACCACAACAGGAGCAATCACTTGTTTACAGGTTACTGAAACCATTCAATACAGAAACACCGGGATATTAGATAGACAGACAGACAGACAGATAGGTAGATGTATGTACACACTGCTTTTTTGCGGACCTTCCTTTCCATGCTATGCGAGCAGTGTGGGTTCCATACGAGCCCAGGTCTCCACAAATGACTGATTCAAACAGGGCTCTGAATGTTCTCCACACCATAAATCACTTCTGCTAGAGCTGATGGCAAAGGAAGCACTTGTCCTTTAGCCAGGAGCGAAGGCAAGCCATCTTCTCCATAGCCAAAGCCTGTTCCGATCCTACTACTACGTTCACAAGCAGTGAGTGGTGAGCATCTATCCATCCTGTGTTTTGGCTGGTTCCAAGCAGTCTCCTGCAGCCTTTACAGTTGGAAACCCAAGAAGGGAGAACTTGGATCCCCTAAACAGCAGTGCACAGCACTGCCCCAGTTCTAGTCAGGTATGTACAAGAAATGATACGTCTCCTCTGGTTAAAAATTTACATAGAATATATACAAATAAAGCTATTCTATCAAGGTGCAAGTTTAGTATTCTCTGGTGTGTTCCAGTGAAGATTTCTTACAAACCTTTATACAAACTCATCAGAAGAGCTTACACAAAGTTGACATTTTGTCACAGCTTGCTATGTAGGCTCTGTTCTGCAGGCTTTGGAATGGAAACTCCCTTTCCTTTCCCTTGGAATTCTCCCTACGCACAAGTCTGCAGTTGGTAGACTACAGTCACATCTAATATACATTTTTTGTCCTCAGTACATTTTAGACGGGATGAACTGGCCACATGTGTTGTTGGTTTTTTTTCTCCAGGAAGTCATCAATCTCTATGAAACGAAGCAGGATGGAAATGAAGCAACTGGACATCACAGGAGTTGCAGTTCACGTGCCCAGTTCAGCTCTCCTTGCCTTGGATGAGACTATTTGTAGCGTGTGAAGCTACACAGTTTGGCCCTAAGGGTATGTTTTTAAGTCCTTGGCACTATTTTACACCGAGCCGATGGCAGGCAATGTCCTCAAAGAAACGTTTAAAAAATACTAATAACAAATAAACTAAAATGTAATTTACTGCACACAAAGCAGTAAGCATCAGATTGATCCACTAAGCAGATGGATACGGAATGCAAAGTGTCTAAAATTAGAATGGTTGATGTTTACTCAGGCAGGTCTAAATTTGTAAAAATCTTTCCCACCCTACAAAGGCCTCGTTCTGCACCATGTAAATATAAGATGCTTCTAATCAAGTCACTGGAAATGCAAAGATTGTGATCAATGGGCACAAGGAAAGCCTACCCTCTCCCATTTCTGTTCAGCAGAAACCTCAAAGTTGTGCAGCTAACGAGTGTAACTGATCACGCCTGTGATTCCTGCTGAAGTAGGGCTGTTCTGTGGCAGCAGGATTTGGCCTTTAGCCTTCATGGTGTACCAAGCACAACTGTGTGGGTGACTGGGTGGGAAATTCTATCCACCAGCACATTAAAAAGCCTTGCAACCTTGCTGTATTCCCACTGACTTCATGAGAGAGTTTGCCAAGTGTGCGTTCAGCGCCACTGGAGGTAAGCTTTTCAAAGATCTTCTCCTAACACCATCTCCCTCCATTTTATGGCTCAGTTTTAACAAGACATTCAAAGCACAGGCTTAGCACATGTACTCTGAAGCTACAGGGAGTGTAAACTAGAAGCAAAGATCTGATTAGTTTTTCTCTTTTCTATTTTTTTCCATAGTAATACAATAACAAAAAAGAACTTGCTACTTTCATCCACCTTCCTGCAGTTGTGCAGCATTAACCAAATGACATTCAGCAATGACAAATGAATCTTAATCTCATTGGAGATTTTAAAAGGATTAGCAACAGACCAAATGGGGTTTAAAAGAACATAAGGTGGACAAAAACACTCCTTCAGAGTTTTTCCAACATTTATGCTGAAGACCATATTACGTGATAGACCGTGTAAAGCTTTCTGATCCAGCTGACTGAAGGCATTACGCTCAAGGGACAAACATGTTTGTATTAGAATAAAAATAATAATAATATAAAAATCAAGAGAAATATAACAGTAAAAACAATTTAAAGCAGCGTTGAAGTTGTGGACATGGCAGGCAAAACTACTATTCCAATTTACGGCTGAGCTCCTCTGTTTTTCCACATTTCCTCCTGCCTAGTTTCCAAGTGCCCTACGTTTTCAGTGGAACAGTTTGCTCAGGAGCATTAGTGCCAAGCAGGGGATTTTCAGAAGCATCCAGCAGACTTCAGAGACTGACATCTTTGAATGAACTACAGATGTCTGTCTGTCTTTTTGCAGTGAAATGTTTGGTTCCAGGAACATTTTTCTTAGCTAAAGTCTTGGTCTACTGACAAACATCTGCCATCTGACTTCTATCTTCTCTGACTCTGTGGCATTTTGGAAGTTGAACGTTCAGAAAAGGATACGGAAAGGGAAGGAAAGTTTCACCTGTGCCGTTAGTTGTAGATGACCTCAGGCACGTCTGTGAAGCCACAAGCCAGTGATCAAGCTGCATTTGTGGGCTGTTGGACAATAGCTTTTTCTTGGCAGTTACTGTTGGGTTGTGTGATCTTTCATTTGTTTCTCAGTAGAAAGTGAAGAGAAACCTTCCCATAAAACCCCAACAATGGCTGGCAGCAAACAAAACTACTCTGCTGAGATTAAAAGGAAAAGAAACACCACAAAACCCAACAACACTCATAACAATTGTAACAAATGCAAAGCAATCATAACCATTCCTGGTTTTTATATTACACAAATTAAGCGTCTTCCCAGCAGCTGTATATAAAAAAATAATAATAAATAAACCAAGATTCACTTGATGGTTCTGAACCATTCCAGAAGCCGTCTTATTTCTAGCACATCCGTTCCTCTGGTTTTCATCTTTCTCTTCTATCTTTAACATCAAAGACATCTCAGACAAGTGGGAGTGGATGTGAGGAGGGATGAAGGAAGCAAAGAGTTGTCACAGGGATGGTGCTAGTTCTTCTGTCTTTTCAGGATGGTTGCACCAGGATTTTCCTACTCAGTTGTTGTTTTCAATGTTAAACAGAAAGACACAAAACCAGTCCTTCAGAGCTGGATGACGGAGGAAGGATCTCTTCCTCATTTAAGGATCTAATTACAGATATGTATTTGGCTTGGGAAGTATGAGATGCAAGAAGACTTCAAAGGTGACACAGTATGAAAGAGATGGAAAACAGACCTAATCCACAGACTAGAAATAAAGTCAATGAAAAGACTTCCAGCAATTTTAATGGGGCAAATTTCATCACGCTTTCATGTTTGGTTTGTGAATGAGGTTATAGTAGAATCTTAACTTGTATTTTCCCTAGAACATTCATATATCCTTCATTTAACATGTAAATTACTTTCTGAACCTTGTATCAAATATTTATAAATGCTAAACAAGGTAAAATGTGAAACCCTTTTGGGAAAGTGGAGTGGAGGGAGGTTTAGCTGCACTAATGGATATTGCATTAATGCTTAGCATCAAGGAAGCCTGACTGCCATTAACAAGAAATCTCATTACAAATATGATTTCACGCCTCATAACATATCCTGTGGATCTATTTACTGTCCATCTCTCTCTCTCTCCTGAACATACAAACACATGAAGATAACTATGGATGAAATGTCCAAAATATATTTCATATCCTTAACCCTTTTTTCCCCCACACAGCAATAACTGAATTAGGATCACAGCAGAAAATTCAGAGCTTGGACAATATAGAACAAATTTGTTTACAGTACCACAGGAAGTGTGGGATAGATGAGTGAACAGAGGGCAGATTGAGAACTGGCTGATTGGAATTGCTCAGATGGTTATGGTCAGTGGTGCAGAGTCTAGCTGCAGGTCTGCAGCTAGCAGCGTTCCCCTAGAGCTGATACAGAGTACATTCTTGTTCAACATCTTCAGCAGTGACCTGGATGAAGGGATACAGCACAGCCTCAGCAAGTTTGATTCTGAAACAAAGCTGGGAGGACTGGCTGACACACCAGAAGTCTGTGCTACCATTCAGCAAGAGTTGGACAGGATGGAGAGTTTGTCAGAGAGGAACCTGATGAGGTTCAACAAGAGCAAGTGTAGAGTCCTACACCTGGGGATGAATAACCGCATACATCAGTACAGGTGAGGGGCTGACCTGCTGGAAAGGAGCTCCGTGGTGAAGGACGTGGGTGTCCTGGTGGGCAACAGATTTGCCATGAGCCAGCAGTGTGCCCTTGTGGCCCAGAAGGTCAATGGGATCCTGGGGTGCATTGCAAAGAGTGTGGCCAGCAGGTCAAGGGAGGTGATCATCCCCTCTGCTCTGCCCTACAAAGGCCACATCTGGAGTGCTGTGTCCAGGCCTGGGCTCCCCAGTTCACAAAAGAGATCTTCTAGAGAGCGCAGCAAAGGGCCACCAAGATGGTGAGGAGCTTGAAGCCTTGGGACTGTTCAGCTTGGATAGGAGAAGGCTGAGAGGGGATATTGTCAGTGCTTAAAATATCTAATGGAGGGGAGTCAAATAGATGGCCAGGCTCTTTTCACCAGTGCCCAGTGACAGAACAAGGGGCAATGGGCAAAAACTGGAATATAGGAAGTTCCATACAAACATGAGGAAGAAAACTTCAGACTTTGAGGGCGACAAAGCACTGGAACATGCTGCCCAGAGAGTCTGTGGAATCTCCTTCTGTGAAAATACTCAAAACCCACCTGGATGTTTTCTTGTGTAATCTACTGTCTGTAAAGAACCAGCTTTAGCAGGGGGTTAGACTTCCAACCCCTATGATTCTGTCATTCTGCATGACTCAATGGATAGCCATGAATTCACATCTCAAAGAAGACTGAGTGCTTTACCATGTCGCCAAGGGGCATATCAGTCTCTGGTGCAATAATCAAAAGCCAGAGATAGTTTCCAAAGATACTGAACCAACTGTTCCAAGCTTGTTTATTGGTAGTTTACCCAGATTTGATCGAGTCAAGCAAGGTGCCTGATCGGGTGAACACTGACAGTAGGGAAGTCGCTTGCACTATGAGGAGGCCTTGGGGGCTTCCCACCACTCCTACCTCCTGCCACCTCAGCCCACAGACGTGCTGTGTGCTCTCCAAAAGCCACAAAGCACAGTGAACCAGACTTCTGAAAGTCTCATTTGAAAGCATCTCATGCAGTACACCACAAGGCAGTCAATTTGTCCACTGCTGGGAAGGGGAAAGGGCAAGGCGGTTTGGCTTGAACCTGCAGCTTGAACAAGTCCAGATGTTTTGAATCTCAGTAATCCATCCCTGCCAAAATATCAGAGGTGTGAAGGCTGTGACCTTAATTAATTAAAATGACCTCCTAATGGACTGGCTTTTCTAATGTGTCTGTCTTTTTATTTTCTTTTCTTTTTTTGTCTGAGCATCTCCATTTTCGAATGTAGCTTATTTTAAACCATGAATTATTTCTGATTGGGTATTTCAGGGAGTTTTTCTCCCTTTCTTTGTTTGCTACAGAAAGGCAGTAAGAAAGAAGATTGCTTCTCGCTGCGCCAGGCAAAGCTGGGTAATGGAAGTTTTAATGAAAACACAGCAGCAGAGATGATGGGAAGTGGGAAGACCAAAGTTAACCACACGCAAAAGAGTGCAGGCAAATTCGCTCCTG
Organism: Coturnix japonica; assembly: GCF_054131305.1. Lineage (NCBI taxonomy): Eukaryota > Metazoa > Chordata > Aves > Galliformes > Phasianidae > Coturnix > Coturnix japonica. Next base: position 49,903,082 of record NC_140663.1, on the reverse strand, counting down.
CAGCTGCAGCAGCGGAGATATTTATAAGGCCAAAAAAAAAACAACCACCAAGCGGTACCAATTGCTAGAGCTCCACAGCCTCATCTGAGCAGTGTGACTGAGTAAACCCTGAGCACTGAAAAGACCAGAGCCAAAGCAGTTGGCTGAGAATACTTGGTGAGGGATTGGAGATGGGGCTGCTTTCCCCTCTCCTCCTGTCCTCTGCTTTCCTCTCCCCTTTGACTGCATGTAAATTCAAAGCTGGAAACCAAATGAAGCAGGACAGAGAGAACTCCATGTCTTGAAAACTCCAGGCAAAGACCAGGGGTTAGGCATTTAAATTCTTGGACTCCATCCTTTTCCCTTACTGAGACCTTTTCATTAGCATGCCATCTAACCCTGACAGAAACCTTGCACACCTACTCACACAGCACCATCACCTGCACAGGACGAGAGGTAAAAAAAGTAAACCTACGAGCCCAAAGAAGTAAGAAAAATGCCTCCCAAAGGAAAACAAACACGCAAACTGCTGTTCCAGCACATCATGTACAATTGGGTGGACAGATGAAGACAACTAAGCAGCACAGCACACAAAGCTGCAAGATGTTCATAGAAATTACCCTGTCGAGTTAATGCAACCACTCCTGCAAGTTTTTGCCATGTTTCCCAGCTGTTTCAATGACAAGCAACCCCCGCAAAGCACAGAAACCAATCAAGGCTACACCAACCTGAGGAAAATAAGAGCTGCCACATTTAGAACCCTCTGTATGAAACAGCGCAAGATAATCCAGACCATCCACAGCTGATCCACACAAGAAGTCTCAAACCAACCTAAAAGCATTACAGTTTAAAGGCAACAACAACAAAAATCCAGTATCTACCCCTGCAAAGCTTACTCCTCCAGCTTTTAAGCTCACTGGAGACAGCTGACAAATGCTTCTTATCTTCAGCACATTTCCAGGTTTTCCTTCAGCTTCGGGCACTGTATTGGTAGTGCTTTCAGCAGTGGTCTCACAGCTCATCAGATCTCAGCCCAAGACTCAGCTTCACTACTTTTGGCCCTTGGAGAGCAGATAGAAGCTGTAGGTCAGGTGTGAGTCTATTGAAACGTGGGAAGTGGCTCAGAGCTGGCAGCCCATTTGAGCCCACTGAAGACAACAAAACTTGCCTCATAATAGGATGGTAACAAATTAGCAGCATTTGTTTTGTTATAAGTGTGGAAGACGTGACTGGAAGTGCTAGGAGTTAAGAGATACAGAAGTGCTTATAGGCAAGCATCTAAAATTAGCAATGTTCTCATCGATGGGGTTTCAGATATTATTTGACTGCTGTTTCAAAGCGAACTTCCTGAAAGGTGATTTATTAAATATTAGGACAAATTCTAAGCAGACTCTTTAATGCTTATGTATCTCAACAGACCTACATCTCTGGGCTAAGGGATGAAAGCAACGTCAGGCACTTCATTTCTGCAAAGCGCTCGCTTCCTCACATGAAAGACGCTTTGTCAAACAAACAAACTTCAAGTCTTTGACTTCAGGTAACTGCCATTCATCAAAAGAAGAAATCATCCACTGACTTCAGAGCAGCCCTAGTGAATGCGGGCTTCAGGATGTCACCTTTCTGGAACAGTTTATAAAAGCAGAACCAGCTCCTGAGGGGCAGCAAATACCCACAGCCGACTTTTAGGAGCTTTGCAGGGCCTCTGCTGCTTCTGGGATTTAGCCCATGGACAACGGGATTAGGAACAGCCTTTTTGTTAAGATGGCTGAGTCTTGCCTCGAGGATGTAGATGTGTGAACTCCAACACCTCTATTTCTTTTGAACATTAAAAAGATAAAAGCCCTTAAATAGCATCCCACACACCTGAGTCCCCGTGGGCTTAGAGGCAATCTGCAATAGCAGAACCCTCCTCTGACATGGGGCAGGTCTGGGATGAAGAAGAGGTGCCCATTCTTTCTTCTCCCCATACCAACTTACTGCAGCACAAAACAAGGACTTTTTTTCCTTTCAGTTTTCACAAGGCAGCCCAGCGTGTCCCCAAAAGCCTCCCGCAGACCACACTGCACACATACACCACTGGGTATGGAGCTGGTGGCCAGTGGCTATTCAGTATAGGAGGCTCAGTGTCAAAAGCAGCACATGGACGTTCAGCAAGCAGCTCTCACTGTGCCAATAGCAGACTGGCTACTAAGCTCCCACACCTCTTTAGGAGTGTTTCCTCTGTCTTTCAACAGGCGTTTGCACAAATCTACTCAGAAACTGAGTCCAAGCAGGCAAAGATTTAGCTGGGAAAAAGTCTTTGTCGTTACAAAGCTGGCCTTGCTCCAGGATGGAGAGCATCTGGCCGCCAGCTGTGCTAAGAGGACAGCGGGCTGAAGGAACAGAGCAGGGAAAAAATGAGAAAGGAGCAGACAGTGCTGAAATCTGTCCTGAAAAGAATACCAGCCTTCCTCTCTGATGTCCAAAACCTTTGCCCTCACACATTCCCCATCCTCTTCCCAGCTCTGAAGCTGACTCTTGGGAAATAGCCCATTCGGGAATATGCAGCTAACATCTCCAAGCTTGGGAAGGGATCCAGCAGGGCTCCAGAGTAACAGACTGGGAAGTCTGGAAACTGGCAGCATGTGAGGCAAAGTGAGGAAGTTCTGGAAGCGAAAGGAGGACCCTGTGGAGAGGCAGGAGAGATGTGCAGTGAGGCAGGGGCAGGATGCCTGCAAGGCTTGAAGAATACAGCATGGGGCTTGTATAAAAAAGGCACATGGAAAGAACCTTCGCCACCTGTAGGCTGGGAAATTATGATTAAAAATGGAAAAAAATCTCAAGTTTTTCTAAGGATTTTCTATTTTTTTCCCCCATACTTTACCTAGAGAGGCTGGAGAAGATTCGAGGCCACATTTCCCCCTCCAAATTTGGAAATTATAGCAACTTGTGCAAAGACTAAAGAAGCAGGCTATTTATTTTCTAAAGTGGTAGTACCATCTCTCTAAGAATTCCTAATAAAATGCTCTGCTGGAAAGAGCCGTATCTGATAGGGACGGTGGTCACAGGCACCCGCTGCAACTCACACTGCTTGTTAAATTACACTTACAATAGAGCCCTTTCCCCAGCCCCAGATTAATGGGATGGAGAATCCATGCATGAAGCCACATGGCACAAAGCAGGGAGATGATGAGGCCAGGAGACGAGATCAGAATTGAAATTGATTTTGATGAACTGGGGAAATCGCCTCAATTAAACCAGAACAAATTTAATAAAGACAAGTTGGAAGTGTTAAAACTTTGGGAGGTGGAGGAAACAGACACATGCATTAAAATGGGAACTCCTGGGACAGCTGCTGTAAATCACCCAGGAATTGTAATGCAAGGTAGGTTAGAGGAGTGTCAGCCACGGGATGTAGAAAATATTCTGGGATATATTTTCTGATATGCTCTGTGTAAAACTCATGGGACAGTCACTGAACATCGCCTGTTGCTGTATAAATCCCCCACAGGAGCAGAACATTCTGGGAAGCTGGGAAGACGTGAGGGGAAAGACAGCAACAATCAGAGGCTTAGAAAATATTACTGAAAGGACTAAGGAAGACTTAAACTAGTGAGGGAGGTTTGATAATTCCCCTCATATGCAGAATTATTTTATAAAAAGGCTGTGGATTATCCATTCTTCCTGTTGACTGAGGCTGGAAGGAAAAGTGTTTTGATTTACAGCAAATAATTTCTGGAAGTCTATCGGGAAACCTTTCTGATGATGGGTTTGGTGGAGATGGTGGATCCTGTAACAGCTCTGAATGACAGGTTGTTATAAAGGGGTCCTTTGCTCCTACTGTTTGCTACAGATCAGCAAAGCAGATCTGATGGTGACAGCGGGTGCCACACTTTCTGTCATAGCCCAGACTCACAAGCCCGCAGAGGAGCACAGGGACACAGCAACATGTGAAGCAGCAGTGCTGCACAGACACCACAGCGTGTGCCTGGAGGTGGGCACTCTGCTACTACACCAAAACCTCTTATTTTCCCTTGGAGGACTCAAAGATGATGACCATGCAGTACATGTACAGGTACCAAAGAACACTGTAAGCTCTTCATCTCTAAAAGAGAAAACAGTGAATATTACCACAGATATTCTCGATTCGACTTATCAGGAGAACAACTAGCACAGTTATCAGTATTCCCTTTCTGTTAAGTGCAGGTTCCTAGTCACGCTCAAAAACCATCACCTTCCAGGAGCAGTTATGCACACAGGACTCTATCCCCTTACCAAACACTAAGATTATTTGAGCTGGAAACAGAGGCGCAACACTTCTGGCTGCCATTATAACATCCAACACCAGACTGCCTACCCAAAGGTACAACTACGTGCTTGTTTCCCAGAAAAAGACATTCTGCCTATGGATATATGTGTGCACAACTCTTGATGACTTCATTGGACACTACACCTGTACCCAAGGGAAAAGATTTTAATATCATGATTATTGTCTGAAGCTGCGGGATGAGGTCTGCTCCTGCCTGGCTATCGTAAGCACAAAGGATGGCTTTCCTTGGATGGGGAGGCACAATGAACGACAACAAGCACCCCGCGTGTTGTTACTCCATCAGCCACAGTCATGTTTCTCCACGATCACAACATTCACAAAAAGCTGTCGTTACCTGAATGTTCTCGACAACATCCTGTGTGAACATTTGCTAGGCAGGAAAACAAAAGGTCTGACTGACTGCCATGCCATGCCTATAACACATTAGCATCAGTGAAGACATTTCTGTACTTTCTTGCAGAAGCTGCATAGGCATTAAAAGACCGAGTACATAGGACGCTTCACACCTCGAGTCATAAAACAGCTTCCTACCATGTGGATAACTAAAGCCAAAACTGTGTTCTCTGAGCATGCCCAAAACTACCAACATGGAAGAGCACCCAACACAGATACTTCAACAGAAGAACAAGAGGCTACCATGCACCATCCAAATAAAACTTCTAGAGTCTATGAGCTGGGCAGAGTTTCTGAACAGCATGCTAGAAAATAAATACATCAATGTCACTCTGCCATGGAAAAGGCAATATCATTGCTTGCATCTCGCTGCAGTCTTCTCCATGTTTTAAATCAAACGATTCATGAAAAGCATTATTTGAAGACAGAGCATCAGGAATGTTGTGGAGCGTCGCAGATCTGCCTTGCTAACAACAGGCTGCAAAACAAATGAAGTTTGGACATTAAATCGCACCCCCCGTCCCACCCCACCCAAACCCTGCATTGTAGATAACCTATACGTTCTGAGGATACAGTGAGAAATCATTCTATAGTATATTTAATTATAATTTATAAAAGTCTAGCTTGGACACAATCTCTGGTCAGTAGCAAAGTATCGACACATCACAAGAGGAACGATCTGTTATTATCCCTTCACTGTAACAAACAGAAATCAGCATCTCGAGAAGGTCTCTGGGGGTATCATATCACAACCAACTGCACTGAGTAAAATAATATGCCGATTTTACAGATGGAGTTTGACAAGAAGTAACATTGCATTTGTCTTGGCAAAACGAAGCACAAACAAAACATTTCACTGGTACAGTTACCATGCAAATGCATGTTGAGTTCGTCATTGTTTTTAACCCCAAATCACAAGAAGCATGCAGTTTTCCTGCCCCCCCCCAACTACTGTATTAGAGATAGTCTGGGTAATGTACCTCTTTGGCGTAACCATAGCCTGTCAGGCAAGGTTATACCACTTTAGGAAAGAATACAAGCAAAACTCGATCATATGTGTGTTTACACAATGTACATTTTAACCATTTAAAAAACAAAACATGTTACATAGATTCTCAAACACAGCTCTGTCGAAAATGAAACCATAAGCTTAAGAAATAGTTTTTAAACTACAAGGCCACCCCATTATTTTTATGAACAATTTAAAAAGTTCCCACCCCTAAAAATCTGCCAGTATGTCTACTTCCTCCATTGTAACAGTCTTACCCGCTCTCTTAACACAATCGCTTTTTGCTCAACAGCAACAACAGTTCTTACATTTTTTAAGTGTATGAGATAATGGACTCCGGGATAGGTATAGTTCTTAAATGTGAAACGATGGAACATTTCGCCTTAAATGTGTAATTGGTCAATTCAGGTGTTTCATGGCACCACCGCTCAGGCAGGGGCTGCTGCTGTTCACTGATATGAGTTCTGACTTTTGTTGGCATCTAGCTCCACGACCATACTTTCATGTTCAGAACTTGGGTACAACACCGATGCACCGGACGCTCTGGTAGGCCTGCTGCTCAGAAGCATACAGGAGCTATATTTTCCATATTCCCTCATCCAAACGAGGCGGCAGCCTCAACGCAGCACCTTTGGCCAATACAGAACTATTTGGATGTGAAGTAGAATCTATTTTGTGTGTATTCGTTTAAGCAACTGCAACAGGAGACGTAACTTGCAGGGTCTTTATTAGAGTGTTACCATCTTCCTCAGCTTTATACAATGGAGCCCTTTGAAGAAGACAAATGAATTGACTGAATCCTTGTGGCCAACGTCCTCTGTAAGTCCTGTAGTACATTCTGACCAGACGTTTCTCCGTTCTTGTCATACAACAGCTGCTTGAAAGCTTCGTTTTCAATGAGGACCATCATATTTTTTAGGAAGTATCCTTCGCAATAGGAAGATAGTTCTGTGACTCCGAGAAACTACAAGAAGTGAAATTAGAGAAAGATAACCATTCTGATAAAACCTGGTCAGCAAGAGCAGTGCCTAAGAGCTGTACACAAACAAAAGCACAAGCTGAGCCTTTCAGACTGGCCCCGTTAACACTTACAGATACACATATTGCAGGGGCACGAGTTAATCAAACAGTATTTTATACCAATGATTATGGTTACAAGCTCAATGTTAAGGGGCTGAAGCTTTGGTCCCTTGGAAATTGCTAGGAGTTTTACAACTGAGGTCACTAAACCCATGATTTCATTCTAGTAGCCATGTCCTAAGCCTGTAAGTTTGGGAAGAACTGCAAGAGACCTTCGAGTTTCATGAATTCCATCCTTAGCAAGAGTGGGATTCTTGACTGCAGAAGTCTGTCATGCAAAGTAACAGGTTTTAGGGACCTCTTGAGGAGGAATGAAGGCTAAATGTTAGTAACCCTTGGATGAGTGAACTCAACTGTGTGAGGAAACCAAAATGATCCATACTGGCCATTTGATGGGTGACTCATAGTGGTCATCACCCACTGGTTACCTCCTGCAGTCACACAAGCAGTACAGCCATGATACATAGGAATTTAAGATACGTGAGCTTACAGAGGAGAGCTCAGCACATGTTCCTGTGCAGGTAAGATCCTGCTGAGTCTGAGCTCTGAGAAAAGCATGAATCTTTGGCTCTGGAGTGCATCTGTGAGGCTAGGACTGCTGGGAGATTTCATAACTTTGGGTCCAGACTGTAACAACTGCACAGCACTGTTATCCTACACCATCTTAATGTTATGTTTGGAGCTAAGAATGGAAATGGCTAAAAAAAATATGACAATGAATACATATTAGGACAAGGTAGGTTCTATCTTCCAGAGGAAAATTCAATTTCAAACCATGCAGGTTTTCAACAAATTATGAGTGCATTACTTTGCACCTGGGTGTGACAGCATATGTTTGAATCTGTATTCTTCTCCAAAACACCACTTGTCTCTATTCATCATTTCAATATATCCACAGTATTGAGAAAGTGCTGGGTTGTTTTTTTTTGGCCAGGCTTGTTCTAAGGCTCAGCTTGCAAGCAGTGCAAGCACTGAGTGTTTTAGACAAGTACTTGACTCTCCAATTGATTTTGCTGGAACTTTGAGTAAAAAGCAACTGGTATCTGGTGGTAACTGATCAGTCACCATTATAAATCCTATTTGCCTGGTGACTTTCTTTCTGGAGGAAAGATGTAAATGAAGCCCTGAAAGTGATGCTGATCAAAAGATAGTTGCAATCCTATGAACAGAAAACCATGAATGATTTAATATTTTCCATTCAGTTTTTAAATTGCAAGTGAGACAAAATCCACATTCTCTCACCTTCCTAGCAGTACTTCACCTCCTTAACCCACGGCCCTAAACTCTTGTTCCTACAGCTCTCCACCCTGATAAACACTCCTCTCCTATAACTTATCCCCCTACCATGGACAGTGTTCCAAATCTGTGCTCACTTCATCCTATGCTTCTACCAAATTAGGTCTTAATTGTGATGAGGAAGTCTGTACTCCCTGTGTCCAGGTCAGCTTGCTTGCACAGTAGCAAGGACTAGAAATGGTTCCCACAGAATGGAAAGGCAGACCGTTTGCTGGCAAGCTGTGTCTGAGCTGCCTGTGAGCTCCCCTGGCTCATGAGGACATCTGGTCTCTTCTGCTGTGTGCCATTCACATAAACAAGAAATGAAGCTGCAGTGTGATGGGAGCACTCTGAGCAGAACAAACTGGGCTTGGCTTAGTAAGCTGCACAACACAAAGACCAGAAGCAAAAAGATGGAGACGTCTACTCTTCAGACAGCAACAAGGAGAGGTATTTGAACTAGCTTTAGAATGTGTTCACATTCTGAAAACCTAGCTATCGCACTGTGAAGCTTAGCCCTGCTAATTTACTGGAAGCAGGGTCAATTAGCCCATGAAGAGCTCTGAAGTGATGTAGTTTAACCAATTCCAGAAGTCAGGATTTCACTCCCAGCTAGTTAGCTCTGTAATGTGCTACATGTCAATGCAAACATGACCCTGGCCTTTAAAACCTCTCAAGTAAACCATCTGCACTGACTCTACAGAGAGATGAAGGCACAGAAAACTTGCAGGCTGAAGCCCTTACTGGCAGACAAGGAACCAGATCTAGCCAAGAACACTGGGTACCTTCAGTCCCAGCATTGGCAGTGTAGAAGTCCCTCAGATGAGTCTAAAGCTTGGTATATGAACGTTACAACCACATTTCACAATCCAGAGAAAGCATGTGATTTTAAAACAAAATTGTTCAATTTACTTTTGGTAACAGTAATGTAAATTGAAAAGTTCCCACATGAACTTGAAGATAAATGAAGTATTTTTCAAGAGTACTGCACTGGTGATTTTATTTCCTATTACAATAAATGGTCCTGCAAATACACCTCATTTTTTATTCATTTTAAGTGGAACTTTATGCCATATCAAGCACTGATTGCATAGTATCCGTACATTGAGATCTAACATTACTACTCAATGTAGGAAATACCTGATTGGAATGGAGGTCAGATCTGCAGAGGCTTGGAGCAATCTGCAGGATTACTCTGTTCAGTCAAACCTCAGTACCACACCACAACATTTTCATGTAGTCTGTGTGAGGAAAATTGTTCAAGAATTGCTTTAAAAATTATTCATTGTAACTATTTTTGTATCATTTCTATCTTCCAAGACTTAGTACTTAGCAGATGAGGAAGGGAAAAACTGAACCTTGTCCATGTGGCTATGACCTTCATCAGTGACCTAAAATAGGTTTTCTAGGTCAAAACATGCCATGTTTTTATGTCTGATGGCTTCCACACAAGCTAAGTAAATGATTTAATTCCAGTCTCTCCTCTCCAAGACATACAATTCTCACTACTGTGCTTGCATGGCTGTGAGACACTACACTTCGACAATGTGGCATTTTCATATATTGAAAAGCTGTCACCAGCACTGCGGGGTTTAGGCAAGAGGCAAAAGGAACATTTATAGGAAAATGCAGCCTGGAAGGTGAAAAAGAGATATCTTACTCAGTTAGGTGATTCCTGTTGAGTAACTTAGCAATTTGGGTCACTGTGATAAGATACAGATCTGCCACAAATAGAGACTGAACCATAGGAGGATAGTAGGAGGATGAGAAGTTGCCACAGATGTTCTTAGATGTGACTAATGACTGTCACTCTCCCAGGTACCTTTTACAGTCCCAGAATGTGAATGACAAATGCTAAACATGCAACAAACATACTAAGCACACGACATATGCATTACTACTTATCACCAAAGTGATCTATGAGCAGGAAGACAGACAAGTAACACACATGTAGTTATTTTTACCTTGGCATGATTATAAATATCCACGCAGTTTTCTGTATTAATGCTTTTTGCACAAATGATCTCACAGTGTCGTTGTAAAGCTTCAAGCTGGAAAAATTTAGCAGCAGAGAGAAGCTAAAAAAAAAAAAAAAATAGGAAAGAAAGGGAAAAAAAATAGTCAAAAGTGGTGAGCAGTACACATTCAGAACTTGGTTCTTTACTGCTTCATTATAGTTTTTCTCTGCCCCTGCTGCAGTCTGAGTTAAAGCACTGACCGCTGACAGTCAGTCACAATGAGAGGGTTGCTGTAGTCTCCTCTAGATCACACTGTGGGAAGGTGGAGATGAAAGGACTGCCACAGCCTGTTCAGGTCCATATGCTGGCCTTAGGACAGATATCTGTCCTAAGATAAGCAACAGACTGGAGAGTCCCTGGTCACTTTGCAAACATGCAAGGAGGAATCTGAAGCTACATTCCAGGAAAAGAAGGTTTGGATTCAACTGTTCCTCAAGATCTGTCTGAAACACAACACCTGGGTTTGATGTGCGGATGTCAGCAGAAAGGCCAGGACCATGAGTATAGAAGAATTCAAACCAGATGACAATAACCACCCCAGGTAGTCTTAAAAACCTAGAGAGAGAATAAACTTCAAACCTCTCACCTCAGCAGGCTCAAGGAAATGGAGTCAGGTCTCCACATGCTCCTTGCTCTATCTCAGCAGCAGCAGTAAGGTTATGTTGAGGCCATAGGCACTGAAATGCTGCCTGGTTCCAAATGACAGAGAACCAGCTTGATGTGAGGCAGCACCTAGCACCACTAACATGAGGGTAATGCATCCACATTGCTGCACTAACAGCTCCTGTGCCATCAGGACTCACACCGACATCTCACTTTGGTCCCATACTAACCCAGGAAATGCAGCCTGGACTAGCGCTGCTCTGGAGATTTCAGTTTAACACCATGAACATTAAACGTAACCTGGAGCCTGCAGCATGAAAACCCGGCTTAATTTGTGCCTTTTCCTGCTGATTTCAATACCGCTTGGATTGCCTCCTTTTTTTGTCCTTCTACAGCTGGGGGTGTGAGCTTCATTTTCTGCCTTTCCACAGTCCATCATCACCTCTGGCTCTTAGCCCTGGTTTAGAAAGCAGATTGAGGTTTTTCACTTCTTTACACCTTGCTCTAACCCAGGAAGGTCCCTTCAGGCTGAGCTGGTCACATGTTCTGGCATTTATAAGAGCCTTATCAACACAGACTTCAGGATAGAGAGGCTTCTCATGATTCCTGAAACAGCTGTTATGCTACTAGGTAGGAGCACTTGGGAACAAAACCCTGAAACTGCCCTAACATTATTCTGACTTCTCCTATGCGGTCTGCTCAAGTTCTGCTTTAGTCCCATAAATAAATCCAAGTGCTGGAAATCTGCAGCGCTGATGTGATAGCAGCCAGCTGGCCTCAATTATGAATTGCAGCAAAGATTTCTGTGGAGTATTTCTGGTGCTCCTTGTTATCATATTTGTAATAAGGCAAGTTGCTAAATGCAGTTTTGAAAGATAAAGCTAAATCCTATTCCAGCTGCCTCTGTGGCTCAAGCAGTCACGTGCTGGTTTGTAATTACTTTAAACTGTGAGGAACCGTAGCCAGATCTGTTATCAACAGATCAATCAATCAGCCATACATTCTGGAATCACAGAAGTTTTGAGATGCCATGAAAGTAGAGCAAGCAGCCAGCTGAACTGCGGCACAAACTTTTTTCAGTGTGGGTCCACCATCTGCAATGGACAGGGATGATCTCAGTCTTAGCTCCATCCCCTGGTTGCCAGCAGGATTCATACAGATGCCCCTGTACCCAACATAATTGCTACATTTTGGCCACTTTATACCTCAAAGAAAAACTGTTCCCCATTTATAGTTAGCGGTACTTTGGTAAGAGTCAAACCCCACATGGGTGCTCCAGACAGCAGTGCGATAGAGAGATCTGGGGCTCTTCAGCCTGGAAAAGAGAAGGCTCTGGGGAGACCTGATAGTGGCCATCCAGTACCTGAAGGGGACCTACAGGAAAGCTGGGGAGAGACTTTTTATTAGGGCATGTAGTGATAGGATGAGGGGAAATGGTTTTAAACTGGAAGAGGGCAGATTCAGAGTAGATATTTGGAAGAAATTCTCTACAGTGAGGGTGGAGAGACAATAGAACAGGCTGCCCAGCAAGGCTGTGGATGTCCCCACCCTCGAGGCATTCAAGGCCAGGCTGGATGGGGCTTTGAGCAACCTGGTCTAGAGGGAGGTGTCCCTGCCTATATTAGGGGGGTGGAACTAGATCTTAAAGGTCCCTTCCAACCCAAACCATTCTATGGTTCTATGATGGGGACGGATTAATTCATGTAAGCAACAATAAAAGATCATGGGTGCAGTAGCTCTTATTTTAGCTTTTATTGTCCTGTATCCCTTTTGGCTACCATTAGTTGTCAACAGGAAAGCTCCCAAGTGACTATCACAAATTTGTTCTAATGTATCTTAGTTCTGTTGACTTGGTTGAATTAGGTTAATCAGAGATGGTAATGACAGCGCACAGTATCTGGAAGAGAAGGACCTAACATCCATACAGGATGTGTGACTATGCTGAAGGTTCCATCAGTTCCAGAGGGCTTGGCGTGGCCACTGCAAATGGGCACAATGGCAATGGACTTCAACACCCAGTAAGAAAGTGGCAAATAATTATCTCAGGGAGCAACTTAAGGTTTTATTCAGAAAATGAGACAGTCATATGCTTGAAACTGAACTGAACTCCATCAGGATTTCTTCTGTGATTAAAGTCAGTTGCATGCCCAAAAATTCTCTGGAGTGATTGAACCAAATTGGATGCTTTAAAGCTGCTGAGAAAGGTACAGACACATAAGCCTGGGCTAATAAGCCAGAAGTAAGAGTGCCGTAGACAAGCTCATTGGCCCAGCTCAACAGAGCACCTCATCTACTAGGCTGAGAGACAGAGAAGACAACGTACTATGCTGCTGGGAATTGTTTCCAGACACTGGTAACACCTGCTTTGCATTTCCTTGTAAGAGCATCACAAATCACCTCAGGAGATATTTTCATTTCAGACAAACTATTTTGTCTGGTGATCATGACTTTTCTACCTGGGTACTCTGGGCACTCAGCAGGAGGCAGTGATGTCTCTTACGGGAGCGCTCATGTCTTGCCCTTGTCATGAACCCTTGGGTGAATGGTAAAGAGATCACTTAGCACAGTTCCCCCTGAAATTAACATAAATGTATCTTACCTCCATAATTTCATTATTTTTAATCAAGAGTGACTCTGCACCTCCATAGTAAAGATACTGCATAACAAGCTGTAACAAAACAAAGGGGTTGTTTATAAAAAACCGTCAAAGGGAGCAAGGAAATGGTGAAATTGCAGATTTCACCAGAGACTCTCCAACATCAAGGATTTGTAGATAAAACTGGCCAAATCCTCCTAATTTCAAGATATATTTGGTTATTCTCTCTCTGCACAGTTCAATAGTTCCTTCTCATGGGTAATCTTAACCCTTGCCAGCCATGTTGTCCATGCTTTCTCTTGATGCCCAAACATTGTGCAGGAAGCTGATTAATTCATTCTGAGTTTTCTATGTCTTTTCCAATATAGTGCATCATTTATTAAGGACAATATAGCATATATATTGGTTATTCCTTTATTACCCCCTTGGCAATGGGACCAACACCTCCACTCAGTTGTGTGAGGGCATGCATGGATGACAACAAATAATTGTGGAGGCTTTGCACTGTAATACGAGACAACTAAGATATCTCTGCAGTGAGCTTCCAGCAAGTTTAAAGTCACTGTAATGAGCTGGGAAATATCTTCATCTATAACAGTCAACACATGGAACTGCCTGGGCTCTGACTCAAGGGAAGGGAAGCATATACAAGTATACACTACAGAAAATATATTTTCATGGCAAAAAAAAAGTGATTGAATAGCATTGCTAAAGAAGCAAATGAACTATGTCTGGGAGCCTGTCCATTAAATGCAGAAAAAGTCAGCAAGAGAAAAAGGAATCAAGTACTTCCCAGTGATACGCTCTGCTTTATCTGCATACTCTGTATAAGTGAAATGTATGCTATTGAATCTGGTTGGGCATGACATTTGCAATCAATAGCACTATGCAGCTTAGTGTATGCAAGGAGATGGATTCTGTGCTCATGGAACCACTATTCTGAGCTATATGCTTATCAAATACACATGTATTAGTTTGGACAGGGCATGTACAATGTTTCTATGTTTCTATTCAAGTACAATGTGAGAACTGACTTTACCTGAAAGATGGGGTACTTCACATAGTTGATCTCAATACAAGTACTATCAGTTGAGGGCTTGCTAGACAGCAATGCTTTAAACCTAAATAGAAAGGAGCAAGATTGAAATACCAGCCCAATTATCTATGTGGAAAACTATGGCAAAGTGGAAGGACAGCATCAGCTCTTACAAAAACAGTACACTGAAATGAATGGATTTGTCACTGAAATGCATCAGGATTCAGACAGCTACACAAAATAAAGTTCAAATTGAAAGGAAGAAGCCTCTCTTTTAGGAGATTTCAATTTGAAATGTTGGGAAAATACTTCTGATACCACAATAGAAAAAATGCATAGGGGAGATTCAGATACCGGAAAGAAGCATATCAAACTTGTTGTTTTGGTTTGGGCTTTTTTGCTTGAAGGAAACGTGGTTGTTTAGGAAGTTGCAATAATTCAAAACTGTGCACTTACTTTATTTGAAGATCAATTTCTAGCCTATTTCTATTATGCTGCAGCAAAAATGTTTTGAACAAAGCATTAAAACCACATTAAGGTTACTACTACATAGGCTTCATACAACTGTATAAGAAGAGATAAGAGAGAAAAATAGGTATGCTACTTTCTCTGATTATCAAAACCTAAAATTCAGACATAGGTTTCAAGATAAAAAGCCTCTTAAAGTTAATTATTGCTAGATATTCTTATTTGATTAGAAGGTGAGTGCACCGTCAGAAACATCTGCCCTTCTCTTGTCAATAATTCATCTGACCTTCTTGAGGCAGTGCAAAGCTTAGTTTATCTATAAAGACCAGCATTTGCTGGATGGTAACCTCTTCCATACCATGACTGCATTTTAATTAAAATATGGGTAACAACTGATTTGATCTTAGTAGTGTCAAACTCTATTTTGAAGGCAATTTAATAAGCTTGGAGATGAAGTTTGGATTGTGCTTGCACATCTTGAATTATAAAGTTGTGTACAAATACAGTTTGTGATCATCACGTGCGGAATACTCTTGAAGGCTGAGTTGAGCTGGGTGACCTACACCCAGCCTTCTGAGCACAGGGAAGAAACCATAAGTACTGCATTTTGATACAGCGTGACGTTTCCTATGCATCTAATTCTGAATCGAGTGATAGTATCTTGTTCCTCCTAGAGACTGTGTACACGGATGCAAGATAAGATTTAGCTGCTCACCGGATAAATGACTATTAAGAAGCAAACTGTTAAGACTACTCTATGTTTAAGGGCTGGATGCAGCGATGAGCTCCATGCAAATGTGCCTTGGTGGAATGAAGTCAGCTGTATGGCCAGAAGCATGGAGCATTTACAGGTTGGGAATCTAGTGATGGGAGCGCTTGTTAATCAGAAATAGGCTGCTGAGATTTGCTGCTTAGGAAAAAAACTTGAAGATTGAACCATTAACCCTTGAAGAATCTTAACAACAAAAATACAAAAGCACAAAATCAATTTCTATTTTTGCTAAGAAACAGAACCATCTCTATGTCTTACCGTGGTGATGCAGTAAATAGCAGCACTCTATGTGCATAAAATGGTCTTCCTTCCACCAGAAATGTAACATCTGACATCTCTTTGTTGTTAAGAAAATGGGGATCTAGAATTATAGAAAAAAAAAAAAAAAAGAAGAAGAAGAAATAAACCACCAATAAATTTGGTTTGGGATCATGAATGTACATAATATTTTCCTGTTTTGACAAAAGAAGACAATGGTGTAAAAGGATATTGTTCATAATGAGTAAAGCCCGTCAAGCTATTTTGGACTGTCTGAAACAGGAGACCCACAGACAGGCACATGGAGTTCAGACTAAGGAAATTCAAAGCTTTGAAGTCTGTGTCAACCTTTGCTGAGATGATCACCAGCCAGCCCTGCCACACGGAGCTGGCACAAGCTTCCCAGCTCTGTTCCCCAAAGCAAACTGCAGAGAAATATCCTTAGCCCATACCCTCCCCTCCCCCTGGGCAGGGAAGCCTTTGTGCCAAGGGGAAAAGCATGCTGGAAATTGGCTTACTTCTTCTCTAGGTCACATTAAGCAGGGCTGGGAGGGCCATGCCATCACAATGTCACCTGAAGCCAACAACAATGGTTCACATTTTCTCTGACTTGTACACTCAGCCTGCAATGCAGATTTCCCATAGCTCTCCTTAAGGACCGAAAAGCATCTTCAAGTCATGCTTACCTAAGCGAGAGGTCTGCTTGCGCTTGATTTCAACAAGCTTTGGAATAGGGTAGGGTCCATAGCAATGAGTGAAAATGACAGATAGCTGCTGACTTATCACTTCATTCTAAGCAAAAGGAAACAAACACAAGCAACATAAACTCAGTATTCAAAGAAAGACATTACGTTATGCTCAAGAGCTGTTTGTTTTGAAGCTGAAAAATGTGACTGCTGAAACTTCATTAAGAACCAGAACTTCAGTGTTTGTTATAAACTACCTGTTTGTTACATCTCCTGTAGGAAGCAGGTAAAATGGAACGTCCTCTCCTTGGGCCTGATTTTCCCAACAAACTCAACAGCCACCATCCCTTCCAAATAAGCCTTGCTCCTTTATGAGAGCCATTTCACTTCATTTTCAGACTTACTTCAATGTAAAACACCTTTCTGTTGCTCTTTGGGAAATGGGTCATTGCTCATGTTTTAGAAAACTGGGGTTACCAAACAGAGCTGTATAGCCAGCATACATTTCTAATCACAACATTCTCACAAACAGAATGTCAGAAGCATCACAGAATGCTACTGAGGCTCCTCATTTCACCCCAAGCATGTTATTAATATGATCTTATGCCCCTGGCATTGGTTTTGGCACCACTTCTCTGAAGAGACCACCAGAACCTCACAGAACCAGACCCTTGGGTCTTCCCAGACAAACCTTCAATGATAATGAAATGAACTTAGTGCTGAGTCACATCTGAAAGCAGGATTTAAGAGTTTTTGCAGATTTTATCCCAGTCTTTGCTGGTAACTGGAACTTCTCATATTCAATGGAGACACACAGCTAATTCCTGAAAATGAAGTATCTTGACTTTCAGCTACCATGTTGGTTGGCAATTCACTTCCACACTGGGAAAACGTGAAAAAATGAGATGCTTAGATGGTCCAAGACTAAGGAAGTAAGCAGGTACGGGAGTAAAATAATAACAATATAAACAATGGAGGAGTTAAGCTGTTATACTAAAAATATCTTCAGGCTTATTAAGCAGAAATTGAAGTCTTCCTTCTCTGAGCACATTTTAGCTCAGTTCTAAAAGTAGAAATTCCTTAAATCCCACATGGGATGAGGAGGAGTGGCAGAGATACTGTAATAACTCTTGCACCGTATCTAATTAAACAGGGTGGGAAAAGGAAACGAGCTGTGCCTTCATAGACACACGCTGATGTCAAAGGAAATTACATGCACTCGCCTGCAGGCAGAAGTTGGCTCCTATTACTACATCAGACATAAGACTGAAAGAAATATTGGGATAAGAGAGATACTAAGAAATACTGATACCAAGAGAGACCATTCAGCACGGCATAGGAGCAGCCACCAGTGAGGGCTCACTGTTGTGGCTCCAGGACAACACGGATGCAGTGCCCCAGGAGCATCTCTGTTCAGCGTTGGCATTGCTGGAGCTCTGCAAATCGCTTCACAAAGGGAGTGAATCACAGGGCAAAAAGAAAAGGAAGATTTAAAGCCAGATTTACAGAAGGAAGTGACTCAGCCATTGGGAGGGATGGGGGGAAAGCTCCAGACAGACAGGGCAGAAAGAGCAATTGCTTCTCTGCTTGGAAGGGCTGTGTCGAAGCCATGCTGGCTGAGTCAGCCAGGGAGGAGCATGTCCGGGGGGATGCTCCTACCAGCAGGGTAGCAGTGAGCTGGAGGCGGCAGACACTAAGATGTCAATAAATACAACACAGGATGAATCTAATACCACATTCTGGAAAGGAGGGAACCTTCTGGAGAGGAATAAGAGCAGTGCCTACCTACACATACACATACGTCAGAAAAGACAAAGCATCTCCTCCCTCAGGTGCCTGTGGGAATGCACTGATAATAAAATACGTATCAACCTCCCAGTGCCTCGTTAGGAGCCAGAGGACTTGCCCACTGCAGACCAGGAAGTCAAGGTGCACTGAGACTGGGAAGGAACGAGCCAGCCACAGCCACGCAGGGGTGGGAAGAGGATACACACTTGTAACTTGAACTGGCATGATGGTCACATGCCAGCAAGCCTGGGAAGCCTGTCAGTTTCCTCAGCGTGAAATGGGTGATGAGCCCTGCCACGGCATACGGACCCCAGTCCACTATACAGCCAACTTGCTACTGACTGCACACAACCCTGCTGAAAACTGGTGTAGATAAAACTCTAATTAACTCAAAATGGGATTCACTCACATAAAAGAGGCTTTAGAACACTATGGTGCAGAACAAAGATGGGACAAAGGGAAAAATGACAAAAGAAAGGGAGACTTTAGGACCAAAGAGTCAAAGAAAGCGCAGCTATCAAGCAGACAGAGACACTAAGCATCATGGACCTTCAGAGCTCTCACACAGGACACTGCTTTCATTTAGCAGACAGGAGGCTGAAGACCTTTGGCTTCTGTTGATAGCTTTAAGAAATGCGCTCAGCTAGACAGACAAAGCATTTAGAGTCATCACCAACAAAATATACCAAGTTTTCTTCCAAAAAGACATGGAAAGAAAAAAAGAACAACTGTTCCCCATGCAAATCTGCACATAGCCAAGCTTTCCAGGGCCCTGGCCCTGGCCCTGCTTCCCGCAGCCTACTGGCATCTCCAATAAAGCAGGCAGGAAGAAGCAGCAAAGAGGAGAGATAAAAGGGATGCTTCGTCAAAGGTGCAGTCTGCAATTGGATTGCTGGGGAAACAAAAATCTTGTTTTGTCAGAAGCCCAGTGTTTCTCTTGGAGCAAGTTGAGCTTGGCTGCCTGTGAAGCAACTGGAAACAACTACAGGCGACCAAAACCTGGTAGATCAGAATTGCTTCAGCAAAGAAGATGACATTCCACTGTATGTGCACCAGCATCAAGAAGCTCCAAAGCTGCCTTGGTTACCACATCCAACATTAAAATGGTTACCATTTTAAGCTCTAAGCATTATTCTTTCCTGCTTATCCATCACCTTACCAGCTGACTGTGTAAGAACAGCTGTAGGAGCTCTCTGCAGCAGTTGTGGGTGGTGATATCAACACCAGAGAAGAGAACCCATTTGTTTTCTTGCCAAAGTTTGAAGCTGGAAAACATTTTGCCTTGATGCTTGATGCTGAGATCCAGATCAAGGCCAGCTTCTTCTCAGATATGAGCATGCATTTGCCGTCAAAGGGAGCTCCATGTGCATCTGCTTGAACGGGAGAGGGAAGAAAGCTTGGCATAGGATATAATGAAAATATTTACCTAGCCACGGGGTAGTTTACAAATAGGCTAAAAGGAACAGGGAACAACAGTGAATCTTCTTAAGGAGATGATGCTTCCTGCAGAGGGTTGGTCGGTGAGCAAGAAACTTTGCTTTGTAGATACATGCGGCCTCCTGACTTAAAAGCATTCTTCAAGGGAGATCTAACGGAATTCCCCACACTTGAACTGTGAAAGGAATTCATAATTTCTTTTGAAGCAAAGCTGAAGGTTTTCAAGTTGCCAGAGCAGAGATGAGTGAATGATCTGAGAGGAGGTGAAGAACTGGGTGGGGTATCTTTTCCTGAACGCCTTTCTGATGATGAAGGTCTGCAGCACAACTCAGGAAAGGCTCCTGAAGATTGAGGCACAACCCATGGGAGAGTCTGCTTCATTTCTTCTGACTGGGTTCAACCTGGTCTAGCCATTCTGGAATGTCCTACTGTACATATGTACTGGACACAGCTGGGACATACCAAGCCAGTTTTCTCCAGTGCCTGTGGAAGATAAGTGTCATCTTGGCGGCTCATGCTCCAAAATCTCAAGAAGAAAACCTAGGCTGGATTCAGAAGATAGGCTAAGGTCTTGCCCTTTTCTTTTCCAGCGAGATCACACTCTGCTTTAGTTGCCCCCTATTCACAGGTTTCCTCATTGACTCTCCCTGGATCACTCAAACCCCAGGGGATAGGATCTGACTGGTCTAAGATACCTTGCCACCTCTGCCTCATTGCCTTCTACAGTGGTAACAATTTAGGCCGCTCTTCTTTGCTAACTTAGCCCTGGAGTGTCAGGCCCTTGAATTCCTCTACCACACAGCCACAAAAATAAACGCAGTGTTAAGATGAAAAATAACACCATCATTCTGGGTCCAGTGTTTGCCATTTAATACAGATCCGCCCTGCAAGCAGAGAAAACATGCTGCTCAGGGCACAGGGGTGCTGGCAAAGATAGCTTTTCTGTCTCTAGTTCTGAGGATGCTGGGAGGACCCAACTTTCTGCTAAACACAGAGAAGTGCTGCTTCCAGTCTCCTGTTCTGCATGTGGTCCCCAGATACTGTTCCAGCAGTGAAATCTGCCTCAGATCCACTGAGGAGTCATGCATGAACTTCCTTCCATAACAGGCTGGGATGCCTTTGAGTTATTCCTCTACTTATCCTCCCCTCTTCCTGTAAAGAGTCAATAAGTGCTAAGGCAATAGAGAGGGCTTTTTGTAGACCTCCCAAGCTCAAGCACTCAAACTCTGCTATGAGACTTTCTTTGCCATCTCTGTGAATCTTTGTCATCCTTCTCTTATGTTTCTGCAATAGTCCTCAAGCAAAATTCATTTTTTACCAGCTGCATCCAAACTGATTAAATGCTGCTTTACAGGGTCACTCCTAGATGATTAAACAGCACACACATAATTCATATTAGTCAACAGTTGCAAAGGTAGGGAAGCCCCAGAGGTTGAAGACACAGTTAGAGGCAGTGAACTGCATAACAAAATGGGTTTTGTTAGTGCCAGGCTCAAGTCATTCCACTGCAAATACAAACGGAAAGGAATTAATCACAGGTAAGGCACAAATGGGCCCTTCAGCTAGCTCTGGGAAAGCTGCCAAGTCTTCCTTTCAAAAGACTCTTTATATCACAGCTGTGCATTGTATGTAAAAAGCTGAGATCCCCGGGCACGGTCTAATCCCTGGGTGAGAGCCCATAAAAGGGCAGGTGTCACATCCATGGCAGTTATTTATTGTCAATGAAGAAACGGCTCCTGCCTCTGGCAGGGAAACATTTTAGAAGGCAGACAGAGTAGAAAAACAAATATCAAACCTGTGTTAGTATGAAGAATTTGTGTTATGAAAACACAATACACAGTTAATAGTTGGTTATTAAAATACCACTTGGTACCTGGCGTTCACATCTCACACGGAGAATGCATGACGTACACGTGTGGATAACTTGCGTCCTGGTTATTCTGAACTGTTTAGACACAGAAGTACTACAAATGACAATGGGCAACATTACAGACCACTGCAAATTTTCAGTGAAACTTGCTTCAAGAAATCAAAATCTCAGCCAGAAGATCAATCTCTGAGCTCAGGCTGAGCATTAACACACGGGAGGGTATCAGCCACTCCATGGAACCTGTAAGCAGGCATTTTGGGATCGTGGAGGTTTTCAGGGCTATTCCTACTACTGGTATTGGTGCGTCTGTCTCCCCTGTGTAAAGGCTACATTTTTCTTCACTTAAAATATTCCAGCTGTTGGCCAAAATATTCAATTTCCAGATTTTATTTTTCAAGAAAAGTGAAATAGCAATAAAGAAACAGGACACCCATCTGAAGCTCCAGCTTCTAAACATTAAGCTGCAACAGAACAGGCAGGTGTTGTAAGCTTTCCTTCTGCTTTTTCTTTGCTGGAGCCATCAACATTTTTTCTCCCAACAGAAGAGTTAATGCACTTGCGACAGAGTCTACACATTGCTATTTCTGAAAGGATATATTAAATAAACACTTAACTTTCTAGGAGATTTTGGATTACATGGAGTTAAGTCACTGTCTAGAGATTACTTTGGCTTTTAAATTAAACAGGCCAAAGCTTCTCAAGATACCTACATGCCTGAATCCTTTTGGAATTGTAAAAAACTGGCTATTGCTTTAAACTGTTATTTATTCTAAATAACTGTCAACGTGGTATTGATGGCTGTTTTTCAAACAGTTCAACTTCCCAAATAACTCTGTGCATTCCTGTGGGTTTCTTCAGCTGCCTACAGATGCGTATGGAGCGTGTGTGAAACCCGGGAGGAATTTTAAGTCCTGAGGAAACACCTCTGCAAACAGTTTCCTGCAGCCTTTCATCAAGTCTTAATGCACAGTGTAATCAACACCTCGCTAATGGGCTATTTTTCAAAGTAAACTACTGACAGAACCTGATGGGAAGGATGAAGGCTACAGAGAAAGGGCAGTGAAGGACCTCCCATGATTCTTCAAGTTGGTTTTGCCATGGGCAATACACTAGCAGCAATACTCACAGTCCTAAGCTAAGGTTTCCTGGTGCAAAGCACTTCCAGAGCCAGGCAGGGCTCCAAACAACACTTCAGCACATGCACTTAACGTACAGTTAACAAACTTTGCCAATACGTTTCCCCAAAGTATACAAGGAAATGGCAAATAGCAACTCCATGCCCATAACACGGGTGGGAGAGAGAAGGCTGTGTTAGAGATTACTTGAAATTAAAAGATTCTTTTCATCCTCCAAGAACTATGCCATAGACAATCTGATCTAAATTGCTGCATACAGAAAAAGCAGCGGACAAAACTGGCTCACCACCCAGTACTGCTGGTGACAGAGCTGGCTCATCTGCATGGATGGAGCTGGTGGATTGTAATGACAATGCAAGCTCATGCTGAGCCTCAGAGTGGAAATCTAAAACCATCCTCTTCCAAATGCTGATGGTTAGACTAGATGATCTGAGGAATCTTTTCCAACCTTAGTTATTCTATGATTCTGCATGCATGTGGACATACTCAGGACAGCCGCAGGTTTTCTTCCCTTTGACTTTTGCCCACCATCATATGAGAATAGCTACTAGCTATAATCACATGTAGTTAGCCTACTCTGTGCCTGAGGGTAAGGCCTGAGATCCCCGTACTGGTTCTTCCTGATGGCTGCAGCTGACCTGTCAGCCCCACCTCAGGTACCACAAGTCCATAAATCTGGGAGCTTCCTCCCCCAGACTCTTCTTAAATTCTTGTTTGAGGGGCCCAAACTCAGTGTTGCCTCCAGTCCACAATTACAGTCACTAGTCAAGCAGATGCGGGGCACTATGACATGGGGCAAGATGTCAGTTCAGCTCAGAGACAAGCTCAGACAATGCAAACATCAGCCTTGGCTATAGACAAATGAGAGGCCCAGTAAGGAGTTCAGAGGGGTTCCACGGGCCATGAAGAACATGACACAGATACTGACAGGCAGCAATTCAGTTGCATCTTCTTGTTTTCTTCTTTCACAAGATCTCCAATGTCATCTTATCTTTGAGGCATTCAACCCTGTCCTGTACAGCAGCCCAAGTTTAACTCACGGCTACTTGCTTCCAGAAGTGTCTCTCCAGCTTTTGTCACATGCAGCCCTGTCCAAACTACTTTAAGCAGACCGTCTGTGAGCTCATCTCCCTCAGAGATGTGGTCAGTCCCCAAATGAGAGAGACTTTCCTCCTCATCCAGTGGTCCAAATCCCCTTAGTGAACCACACAGCTTCACTGTAAGTTTTAGGTCTGAATTTTGCCTTCTCTTAGGGAAGTGCCCTAAACAATGCTCTCCATGTCCCTTCCGTCACCACTGCTCTCTGGTTTGGCAGGGATCTAAGCTGACTGCAGGACAGCAGTGGGGGCAAAGCCATCTGCCTGTTGTTGTAGCTTTGCCTCAGCTGCATGGAAATACTTCATTCCTCCATTCTAATTCAATTCTGAGCAGTGCAGCTGATAAAAACATTAAAAGGCATGAAAGGAAATGAAAGTGCTCAGTCCTACTGGCAGCCACCGGGAGGCTGGGAACCAAATCCTCATTTGTGCCTTTGGAAGTCTTTCCCCAGGGCTTGAGTGCAGCGGTGATTGACCAAAATGCAATTTATTAACTGTTCTTCCCCTCCTATTTCACAGCTCTAGGAGAGGCAGTAACTCTAGGAACTACAGCTCAGGCAGTTTTGCCTGATTTGCTAATTCTTGTTACCACTCTGTGTTCCAGTCCTGTCATATTAATGCCAGCCTACTGGGCTCCAGGACACTCACATCAGCAGTGGTGGCAGAGATCCCATACAAGCTCTCACATTTGGACCCTGAGACCCTCTAGGTATGGGTATTAAAAAAATATAATAAAACCTGTTAGACAAAAGGCATTCCTTCTATCATGTCCTTTTAGACAGTACTTACTTTTTCTTTAGTCTTTTCCTTTTTTCATACCCTGCATGTCCTGGGAACCATTGAGAACATTTTGTCCTACAGTGTAATCTGGAGCTGGGGTAGAAGGCCCATTTCCTATTCAGAGATCTGATCTACATTTCTGTGCAATTTCTGGAGAGTCTCTCAAGACAATTACTCAAATAATAAACTGATGTCTGGCTTAGCCAGGTTGTCACAGCTTCTGAAGCTGAGATTGCAACTCTGTAAGGCACTGAAAATCTGCCTGTTTAATTACCTTCATTTCCTTGTTCGGAAAAGGAGGCTAAGATCTTCTTCCATATCTCAACTCATTAATATTTGTAAATTGTTCTGAGACTGCAGGATAGTTGGGACTACTTATAGGACTGCAAAATGCCATTTCAATTAGGTACAAGTTGCCATGCAATTAAAATATACTGAGCATCACAATATGTAGCAAATGGGACATCTTGTTTTACATCACCCAAGGAACACTAAGTGGCTTTGTGCTTTTGAGTTGCCTATTTTATACTTTTTGCCCTGAAAAACTCATTAAGGAAATGTATTGGGACAGACTGCGATGTTCAGTGTGAGCTGTTATCTCTCAAAGTTCCCGGCCCATGGGAAAAAGTACGTCCATGTGGGCAAATCAAACTCTCTCCTGACAACTCCACAAAATGCAGAAACAGAGGGACAAGAACCACAGCTACAGCCCTTCTGTACCTCTGCAAGGAGATTCCCATTCTGTGGATATATACAAAGAACAGTATCTGCTCTCAGCATTCCTAGGGAAGTGGATCCTTAGAATCTCAGCTGTCCTTGTCTGACTCACATGGAGTAACCAGGGAGAACTTTTATTGGCTCTTCCTCCTGCAAATGAATTTATTTTGATTCCTTCCAAAGGGCTGCTCAGAGTCTGCCCTCATTTCAGTCTCTAAGAGCTTTGTGGGAGACTGTTTGGGCAAGACTGTGGCAAGAATTCATGCCATTTGGAGACAATCTGTAAGCCCTCACAGTGTCCCAGAATGATTCCTTATTTTTCTAAGAATATGAAGCACTGTATGTGCATAGAATTGCCCAGGTTGGAAAAGACCTTTAAGATCATCAAGTCCAAAGCATGTGGTTGTGAATATGCACGCTCACGAAAGGTGAAGACAGGCAGCTCCTCTAGGCCCAGAGTCGGGAACAAAGATCAGCACAGATTTTTTTATCATACTTTTTCTGTGTGTGTAACATATATCAGTTGCTTTACTCCTCCTACACCTCCACATGTTAACTTTTAAGTGAACCCAAAGCAGAAGGTAGCAGTCTCATTGGCTGCCATGTCTCCTAGAGGACACTCCAGATGGCCCAGTCAAATATCTCCAAAAGGTATGATCTTATATAAATAACTTATTCTAATGACAATCGTCTATAAACCAGTTGGCTTTGGCTTCAGCCACCCAGGAGAACTGCAGCTAAAGCCATTCCTCATCCTAGATTACAGAGCCTAAACTTAATCTCCATTAAGTTTTCCAATATGATTAGTTTTATATCAGCTTTCAAAACAAACAGCACCTTGCTGTTAGTTACTGGATGAACATGTATTAACCCAAGGCAGTTCAGACTACAAATCTGAGGATTTAGAATGATTTCCTGAAAGGTATATCTAAATATTCTCCATAAATACCCACGCAATACAAATCAACACCAAACTATCCCCAAAGGAAACATTCATGGGAGCAGAAATCAGAACAATCGCTGGGATAAATGTTCAGCACTTGGTCAGGACTGTACTCCAAGTCATCTTTTGCATTAGCATATAATAAATCCGTGTTGGCTTTTACTAACTATACTGTGCCTGGTATCCTTTAGTAGTGTGTGTCTGTACCAGAACTCTCTTCACATTATTTAGGTTATTGCTGTAGGTGCTAAAAATACTTGCTCCTTGCTGTTGCATGTGGAGTTGGGTGAGAAATGTTACTTCCCAGTTCAACAAAGAAAACTGTAGCAGCGTGTACTGTAACACATAAGAAAAAAAAACAACCTTCACTTTCCTTCCTGCTCAGTGATCATCTCTTCTTCACTGTTTTACTCACATACCTAATGGCACCTCCTCCCTCAAAAGGTTTTGTTAGTCTGATGTATCTGGCTAAGACAACGTCAACTGAAAGAACAAACCTGGGGAGGCTGCAAGTGGAAACACACATAGGATTTTAAAAAATCATTCTGCATGTGTTCTCGTAGAAACCAATCTCCTCACAAATTTAGAAGTCATGATCCCACATTAAGGGAAGAGAGAATCATGTGAGGGGTTAAATAAACACAAAGCAAACGTGAGCATCAGCTTTGCTGCACGGTGCTGTAAAGCAAGCTGGGTAAAGTCAGTCACTGGTTGGTTTTGGTTATCAGCATTTCTTGTGCTACAGTGACCCTTGTGATTTTAATTTCGCCACTATGAATTAGCTCCTGTTGTCTCCTCAGTTAGCATCAGTATTAAGATGTTGTAGCGGAAGATGTAATTAGCTTGTGTGTTTTTAACCCATGATTCCACAGTAAAGAAAAATGAGATACACAGTACAAAAGTAATAATCCTATACAGCTCTAAAGCAGCTTTGGGACCGCTGTGCAAAAACATTAGAGCAGTTTCTGTTGTACAGGATCAGAATGAGTCTGATTTCTTTAGAATACATAATTTATCCTACCTTGCTGGCTTTTAGTATCTCAAACATCAGAGGCAACCCCTGTGTGATGAGCTCTTCTGTGTACTCTTCCTCTTGAATGGACTTGAATTCCTTTAGCAAGCACTGGATGAGGGGTCGTCTGTGCTGCTGGAAGGATGTTCGCAAGGACTCCAGCCATGTGTGCAGTGTCCAGGGAACACCTACAGAAAGAGGACAGAGCTTACTCCCAGCTCCAGAGAAAGATGTGCCCTCCTGTAATTTCCATCTTCACTTGTATTAATCCTCAGATTTTAAGCAAAAGCTGCCAAATAACACTAGAAATAAAATTCCTATTTACCCACAGCTGAGAAGGCGGGTGGTTATCAAGACGTCCCAGACCTAATACACAGAGGCTCTCCTCCAACTACTAAGGGAAATTGTGGTCTCTTTGCTCATCTAGCCCTCAGCTTCTCTGCTGAGACTGCCAATTTGAGGTAATTGTTGTGGTGCTCTGAAACGCAAAAACCTTTTGGAAACTAGATTTACATGAGTTCATTTGTTTGAATGTGGCCCTGGGGAGCCACTGAATGGAAACAAAAGATTTTGGTCACTACCTAGCTGTATTCAAACTGGTGGTCTTCAGACTACAACTTTTAGTTGTAAGCCCTAGCCCGTGTCCTCTACTGATCATTACTATTTCCCCTAAACAGCACTGGGTGAGTTAAGGAGCCTTTTCAAGTAGCTGTTTGTCATGGCAGAACCACTCTCTAGGAACTTAAAGGGAAATGTTCCCCTGCACTGAATGAGAAAACACACAAAGTTAATATAGTACTCCAAACATTAGGCTGGACGTGACCTAGTTTCTGTTCTTGCAGAATAGAGTGGGAGGAAACAGAAGCCTGGGATTTGGCAACATAAGGACTTTCCTTCCAATTCAGCAAATGCCCAGCACCTTGAGCAGCTCTGGTTCTCTCCTCTCACTCAGCACCAAGAGCTCTGCCTGCCCAGCGCACCTGGTAAAACAAGAATGTACACCCTGACACACAGAAGAGGTCCTCAGTGCTGGAGTGCTGCACTACATGAAGGCACAACAGCCACGCTGGCCTCTCTCCAGGGAAAAATTAATGGAGATCAGGCACAGAGTAATGGACACATAGTCCAGATTCATTCCCTCTTGTGATCCTGACCACTCTTGCCATGAGAAGAAGCAGACCTCCAACAGGCTGCTGAAGTGCTCAAGCCCCATGCTGGCACAATTAGCACACTGAGAAGCCAGTTCACTGCTCTTCTCCTCAAAGGCTCATAAACCTTGGGAAAAAAAAGATGTTTAAACTGTGGACTGTGAAATGGCAGAGTGCAGAAGAGAACTGTTGGAAGCAGCAGACAAACACTGCCCCAGAGACTTAGCTAACGCTCTGCCAAGCAGCAGTGAAGATGGCTGCTGGTAGAAACTACGCTGTCCTGAAGAGCAGAATATGCTATGGAGCTAAAATGGCCCCGAAACCTGCAGGATCCCCTATCATGTTCCAGATGAAGGGTGGAAAATAAGAGATTGCTCTTAGAGTGTGTCTAGCACACACAATTTGACATAAAAAGCAGTTTGCTCTATTTTGCAGTTGCTTAGGCAGCAGGAATCTTAACTGAGTTCAGAGAAGCTCTGATAGCCTTGGCTTTAAGCCTGGGCTGACTTGAACTTACCTTCCCCATCCTCACCCACAAACCTGCTGGGAAACCCCCTGCAATTACCACCTCCATAGAAGTTCAGGAGGCTCAGCTGCAGTCAGTTTAAGCAGCAGCACACGAAAGACACATTTCTTACAGCGGTATCTCTGATGAGGCAGAGAAGCAAGGGTGCCAGCACTGACCTATACTCCGTATGTCAATGGTCACATCCACATATCCATGCTCAGCACTGTGGTACATGGCCTCCTTCAGGGCTTTCAGTTTGGCCTTGCTGTTGCGGCTGGCACAAAGCGGAGCTGCTGCAGAGTCAGGTAGGTCCGTCCCTTCGGCCAGTATCTCCTCCAGAGACAAGATATCACTCTTTTCCTTCTCTGGCTGAGCAAGTAGCTTACGGAAGACATTCCTGGCAATTACAGCATGACACAGAGAGGGAGGCAGGGAAAGAAGAGCAGGAGAGTAGTCAGTGGTGATGATACTTTGTGCAAGACACCTATCCAGCAAGCAGGTCAGAAATTACTCCAATTAATGGAATAGTTTACAGCAGTCCTAAAGCAAGCATCACTCTGTTAGCCCACCTCTTAGCCCACCAGACCACAACTGCAAGATGCTGCTGTAATGACAGCAACTGTACAGATGTCAAACAAATGGCAGGAACTTTGTGGGAACATAAACCCATGAGCTAAACGTGACTCTCACGTGTCTCATGACTTCTGGCACCTGCCCCACCATCGGGTTAAGGTTGGATTGCCTTTGGACAAGCACTCAGGACTTTCACCAGGGAGGCCACTTGAGAAGGGAGCTGTCTGGAGCTATGGAAAGCACCAGCACTGGATTAACACTCAAAGCAGCTTGGGAAAGCTAGAGCAACTAGACATTCAACAAGGCCAGTCAGGGCAGGTTCAAGCACATCACGGACTGTTCTGGCTGGGCGATCAAATCTGGGCCATCACACACCAGGCCCAAATTCAGCCAGAGACTTGGTATCTTCAGGTTCATACCAGCATAAGTTCATCAATCTCAAAGGAGTTGCTCTTGGTTTCCACAACTATAAGAAGAGAAGCCAGGCTGGCCACCATGTCACCTCCATCATACTCTGACATCCTCCCCACACCTGCTTAGAACCTCGCATGGGGTGACAGCAGGCCACGGGGTGTCCCAAAGGAGTGGTTTGGGGAGAGAGGGAAAGAGGAGGGAGCCTGTGTGGGCAGTGTAGAGGTAGGAGTGTAAGAGCCAGTTCTCAGAAGTAAGTTGTGGGTCTGTGATGTAAACAGAGCCTCAAGTCCTCCTCAGGCACATGGCTCTCACTCACACCAGCTGGCACCAAGGCCTGAGTAGTAAATGCAAGAATCCAGCAACAAGTTCTCTTGTCTGTCATCCCAGAGATCCCTCGCAGGCTCCAGATGGGCAGTGTTTTTTGAACCCACCCTGACATGCCATGAGCATGTTGTTACACTGGCAACTCTTCTCTAAGCAAACAGACGATAGGTACTGTCTCTAACCTGTATCTATGTTCCTCTGGATGGCTACAATTAGAAAAGCAGGAACGTGAAGATCATAATACTAATCCATTGCACTGCAGTAAACTCCTGAACGTTGCAACATCATGCATGCCAGGTGCTTCATTTCATTACTTTCTTTAAAGAATTGCAGCATACATCCAACATTAAAGCACACAGGACTTTACAGTAAACACAGATGCAGGAACTCTGTTCAGTGACAGCAAAGGCTGCAGCAGTACAGACACAATTCACCCCAAACCTCAGAAATACGTCAACAAGAAATTCAGAAGGAATGTCTTCGGCATTCCTTTCCACCATCACATAATCTACCATTTAACAAACATCACATTGCAACACACCACGAGGAGTATCCTTCCTCTTCTTTCAATAAGATAGAAAGAGCAGGTTGTACCACCAACTGGTTTAATTCACATGCTAGCAAAAAGCCTTACATCTCTGCTCAGTTGGTGGCTTGTTTGATTGTTCATGCAGAACTTTCACCCATCTGCTCAAACCAGACTCCCAGGAAAAATACAACCACGTGAAGGATGCCACTAGACTTGTTCCCACTCTACCTGTGTCCATGAGCAGCGGCCTGACTGAAAGAGTTCATGTCACCTTGTGGAGTCATGGAAATGCCGTTCCTGTACATAGTTCCTATCATGGGGTCAGCTCCTCGCTCCAACAGCAAACTGACCAGCTCGAAATTTCCTGCAAGTCAAGAGATGCACGTTTACTTCTTTTAAAATCCACTGTTTGCTCATCCAAATCACAGATCTCAACTGAAGAATTTACAGCAGAGGAAGGAGAAAATCCTTACCGGCAGCTGCTGCCAACTGTAAAGGAGTTTCAGAGTAGTTTTCTTCTCCATGCTCCAGGGAACCTTCTACTTTTGCTCCAGCATCTAACAACAACTAGAAAGAAAATTCGCCATTTAGAGCAACTGGGGGTACCACAGTGATCAAGAGTTCATGAACAGTGACGAATGAGAGTCTAATGCTTCTTGTTATCTGCAAACCAGATACAATGGAGACAAGTGACATGCAAGTTCTGCTCATTATTTTACAGAGGCAAATTGATTCCTTTTTTCGCTCATTTTACATTGCCAGACACCAGGAGCACTAGTGTCCAAGGCTCAGAGCCAAAAAAGTGTAACCCAGTGTTTTTGAATGGGAAATGCGAATAAGGTTGGTGTTAGGAAGCAATGCACTGAAGATGGAAATACTGAATATCAGCCCAACAAGCATCCTTCCTTTATGGTCTTCTAGAAGCTCAGGACCAACTTATAATGGAACAGATTTCAATTGCCTCCATCTTTTTTATAAAGACATGGCCAAAGAAAGGCAATCATTAAAAACAAATCGTAGTAATGAATCCAAAAGCTGTGGTTTCCATCGGGTACACGTCCACATGAATAGTGACAATGCTGAAAACAAAAGTGGCCAAGGAGAGCAGGATGGAGCCTGCCCTCTAGCCCCTCTTGGCCCTTTATGTCTTTAGGCTTTCAAAGTTTTAACAAAGCTTGGTTACATGTGCAACAGACACAGCTGTTTTGAAGAATAAACCTTCTTGACTTTTGAGATGCCAAAGCAGAGAACCAGCATATCCCACGCGACGCCTTGCTCGGGTAAGGAGACTGAGAGCTTCTCTCCCTTTGGGACAGAGCGATGGCTGTGGCTGTCTGTCTCTCCCCACCAAGGCAGCCGTCTGGTACTTGTTAAAGTATTACAGCATAAGAAAGTGTAATGAATGAATAAACAGACACACAAAACAAGTGGTCAGGAAGGAGCACAAGGAGTTGTCAGACTTTCTTTGGTGCAAGTTTGCTTTAAAATTGTCCTATTTAAGCCTCATATTGGTTAAGGTTTGAACACTCTATTTGTTATATAATAGGTCTATTATATATCAGTACACTCTAGAAGAAGCAGAAGTAACCAATATGAGTATGACAAGAGGATACTGGTTTGAGATGTGCATAACTGGAACTAAAGAGGAGAAACAAAAGAATGAGATGCAGGTAGGGAAATACAATAATACCTGAACTACAGGAATATGTCCATGCAACACAGCAAATGTCAGAGCTGTCCAATGGCGGGTCTCAGGGTGGACGGATGGGTATTTATGAGCAGTACTGACAACCTACAAACAAATTAAAGTTATTTTTTTTCAAGTGTAATAAAGTCAACCTGCCTGAAAGCCAGGCATGTGAGGGAGTAAGTGAAATAGAAAACCTGGGAAAGGTGCTTTATAAAATGATTGGTCTCACTTTTTTCCAGCAAAAATTTTTCTTAAAACTAAAACTGTTCATGCTGATTTGACAGCTTGAATAGCGCAATACCAAATGAAGTCTTTTTACCAACTACTGTAGCTCCATCTAAACCACTGGCCACCACTTTTGCACAAGGTCAAAACATCCACAGTTGTTTACAGCAGCGCACGCTGGAGGAGCAGGGATGGATCAGGACCCTTATGGCTAAGGACCATCTGACTTCTGCAGACCCCTACAGCTCCAGCTCTTGGGATTGCTTCAGGCCCAAAGGAATTCTCTCCACATAAATCGGTATGACTTTTGTCGTTGACATCAAGGAAGACACATCACAGTCCCTGCCCTGGAGTTTTCCAGCAGTGCTTCCAGGCTCCTCCTCTTCTACCGGAGGGAAAATGACAGCTGAGAACTGATGGGGCAGAGTGACATTTCACAGATATTTTAAGAAAAGTCATTTTTATTGCTTTCTCCTGTCTGAATCGAGTTAGAACACAGCAAAGTGGCTTCAGTTAAAAGAGATGCAAAGTTTATTCTCAGAAAAAAGCGGTATTTTTTTACATTGCTCCTTCAATTTTCTATGTTTTTGTTCCTGGTTCCTCTAATGTAGACATTGGAAAAGATGAATAACCACTCTCTGCTTCAGTTTCCCTGTCTTAAAGATGGGGATATTAATATTGATGAGGTTCACAGAGATGGAAATATCTAATGAACATTTGCAATCTGAGCTCGCACACTCAGATGGAGTGTGATACTAAAATTCAAAATCTTATTATTCATCTTAGAACGAGGACTAAGATCAGAGTAAAAGATGCACCACCTCTCTGTCTTATCAGCCAACTATGCTTTCACTAAGTTGTTTGACATAGTTTTATCCATGTAGGGAAGCAAGGGCAGTTATTAAATGCTTAATTGCATGAGCAGATAGCATTTCCAAGCACCACATGCAGCATTTTGTTAAAAGCATCTAACCAAGCCCTTGATTCTGAGAACAAGGGATGAGGACAAAATCTGAAGAGCCTGTACAGATCCCACAATTAGAGTGGATCTGCACCAGAGCCTGGTTGCATCACTCAGATTTGCCAAAGAGAGGGGGCTGAAATGCCCTTCTCTCTTTTACAGCTCAGTAAGGACCAGCACACTACAAGCTCTGGTGCAACTGGAGAAGCCTGCTGGTGTCTGAGCACAAGTACAGGGATTCTTCAGGTCTGAGTTTTCTCAGAAGGAAGAGATCAAGCAATCTGAGCTGAGGGATTTAGGCTGGGGAGCAAGAGTGGCAGAGGGTGAGGATGGGCATCATGGTGCAGTGAGATCAGTGTCCAGCATCTCCTCTTCCAGCATGGACTCCCACTGCTGTCTGGGGCAGCCCGTGGCAAGCGGTAAAGAAAATGAAGTCATTTAAACTCCTTTGCTCCTTTTTGATTACAATTCTCTTCTGTTCATATGGTGTTTACAAAAGACCTGTGGCTGATAGGGCTTTTAAAGCCTCAACTGCAATTTGCTGTGCATCTACAGGTCCCACTGACTCCAGAGAGTATTGCAGCTCCTCAGAACATCTGGAGATGAGTCCATTTTCGATAAACATGGGCAATCAAAAATGGAGGCACCCAGCATTTGAGGCTACTTTTGGAAATATACATATATATAACTGATTTGCAAAGAGAAATAAGAAAAATGATGCAGGCACCTGACAGGGTATTTATTTTCGTTCATGGTTGATTTGCCTTTTTTCGCTGTAATTGCCCAATTTGCACAGTTGGTTGTGGTGTGCACAAATCATCTTCTAATTGCACACCATAATTATTCATAGTTCTTGTCCCAAAGTGTTTTCATTTGATTTGAGAGCAAACACTCTACAGAAATGAATCAGGGAGGTTCAAATTTCTCACTGGAGTTGTTTTTTTCAGATGTCAGCAGTTTCAGGAAGACAAAACTGTTTAAATTTGCATTTGGTTCAAGTCTGGAAGATTACTGGCCCAAATGGAAGGGCCAGGATTTCTGCTCTTAATGATAACCAAATAATGCTCTGAGCTGTGGGATCTGAGCAGCAGGAGAGATCAGCCTGTGTTCATCCATTCTTTGGTCTGTCTACAGTGCTAACAAGGGTTCAAGTGCTCAGTTATTGCTGGCTCCGAGGGCAGCTCACTTGAATTGTGGGAAGGAAGAGGTGAGAGTGGATTCCATGAGGAATCATCAGCAGATTTCACACAAGACACAAAGAGCAATAAGATAGTAACAACTATCAGTCTGTACAGGTGACATCTATTCCTGCTTTTAAATTCAATGTTTTACAAGTGCAAAATGTCTGGCTGAAAGCAGCACCTACAATTTATCAGCTCATTCAAATCAAAACAGAACAGATGGAACACAGATAAGTGAAGCAGACAGTTTAATTTACTCATGACCTCCACAAACTGAAACTGGAACCAATAACAAATAATTCTCTCGTGGATTTTCAAACAGCTCTTTAAAAATGTACATACCTGCATTGCACGGAGTTGAACCACAATCTGTTTGGTGGACAGATTGTAAGTTTTTGATGTGCATTCATCAAAGAGATGTTAATATTCTGGAAGCTTCAAGCTCCTCATCCAACAGTTTTCAGACCAAAGCATTTCATCAAAAAAAGCAGGGGAACGTACACTGCACTTGTGTGCTGGGGATGCTTAGACGGAACATCCCAAGACGTACAAATGCATAAGCTGTAGCAGGCCATCAGACAGACATTTCTTTTACCCTCTTCATTTTTACTCAGCTGAGATTCCGGGAGTCCTCCAATTACTATCAGAGCGGTGCTCTGTGCTAATGTTAATGCCCGTTTTCATTTGCAGTATGCAAACACAACTAATTAAATATTACCTGTGGGGTAAGTCCGATGACTTGACCCTTTCTGAGAAGCAAATCCAAATGTTAACCTAAGGCAATCTGATTTCACCATTCATTTCAAGTGGTGTTGTCCAGGACAAGATAATTTTATCTTTATTTCTTGGGATTTTCCCTCCGCTACTATTTCAGGGGGTAGTTTAAGATGTCAACAAACAACAGAACAAAGATACAACCAACAAAAAGTCCTCACCTCAGCATTCAGATCTGCTCCAGCATCTAGCAGCATCTGCACCATAGCCTCATCACCCCTGACACAAGCATACATCAGTGGAGTCATGCCCTAGTCATTTTTTGGAGTTAAAAAACAAAGGAATTGACAAATTTAACACAGAACTCTTCTGATTTTTTTAAAAATAGTTAAGTATATATCATTAAAACTAACAGTATGTATTTAATGAAATCCATTACCTCTGTTACAGTCATGCCCCTCAGACTAGCAAAAGCAAACCATTTCATAAAATCTCCATTTTCATTGTCACTTTGGCTGTTCTGTTTCTGTGTTACCCTTGACATTCTCAATACAGCCACTGAATCTGGGTCTGTAAGCCTCACCTCCATGTTTGTGTACAAAACTCTGCATGTTTGCCTCTTCTGTGGGACCCCATGAAGAAATGTTCTTATCAAAACAACCATATACCCACTGATAGTTTGTAAAAATGATAATCTTATTCAGTTTTCTACGATCACTGTTTCTTAAAATCTAACTTTTCAATTACTGACAGAGCCTTTAAAAACATCCAAAGCTCCTCTGATAATAAAGTAGATTTGGGCACAGTTTTTTTTCCATATGGATACCATAAGGGGCTGGAGATGCAAATACTTTGTATTGCACTCTCTGGTAAACAAAGATTTAATTTTAAATGAAATGCTAAACAGCTGCTGTCTCTAGGAAAGAATGTCACTGTTTAGAGGAGAACTAGATTAAATGACCCCTCACTTCAGAATGACCACTATACAACTTGTATTAGTCTGAAATACCTGCAGTGCCTGATCACCGTTTCCCTTGAGATAAGTATGATTGTGGTTGTGGTAATATATTTAGATGAAACCATAAAAAAAATCATTACGTCTACCATAAATTATAATAGAAAAGGCTGCTTATTAAATGCCATAGGTGGCGTTGACCAACAGCCAACAGTTGTTTTGCAGTACATTTACTGCAGCATGTGGCTACCTCTGATGTGTGTTTGTAGCCTCCCTCAAGGTTCCCTGGTAAAATTCCAGTCAGATGGCAGCGGGTTCACTGTTTAATCTGAGAGCTGCCACCAAATGAAATTATTTTCAGAGGCACAGGGGGTGCCCAGCATGGCCAGACACAGAGCCATGCCACTGGTCTTCCTGGCCTAAGCCCAATACCACTGCTGTTGTTGAACTACCCATTCTTCCTGCTTGCATGCTGGGTTGAACGTAGTGGGCATGTGGAAGAGTTGGAGAGAAAATAGAAGTTATGGTTTGTCCCTGCAAGGTAGACACAGCTCCCTTTAAATGCACGGAGCAGAACACTTTTGGACATAGAGCAAAAGGGAACAAGAATTTGGGCCTCCTGCTATTATTAAGGAACAACTTCACCCCAGGCAAGGACAGGTGTGGGTGACTTGAAGTAACTTTCAAGGAGAATCTGAAACGACTTTAGCTACAGTCAGTGCCAAAATATTTCTTTTGGCAGTTAATAAACAGTACCAGAGCAAATGAGTCCACCAGAACTGCAAAAAAACAGTGCTTGGGCCTTGAAACACAGTGACTGCATGGCAGCTTAAAATTAAGGTGACTTAAACTGTTATTTCAGATTCTCTAAATGGTGTCAGTCAATGATTAAATCAAATGTTTAGCACATGACTTTAAAAACCTGCATGGCCCAGCAATTGCATAACCAGGAGCCCCATGGCAACTCTGGCACCTTGGTGTATGCAAAGGAGCTGCCTGTGTGCTACACATGGCTTCTGAACCCACAGCAAGAGAGACTTACAATTGACAAAAAGGGGCCACTGTGACATCAGGGTTTACAGGGTTTCCAAACTCCTGTCCCTTTGCATTGCTGTCCCTCTGCCTATCCCCTGGCTTGCTCTGCAGCTCAACCTTGAAGCATTCCTCAAACCCCTCTCTTTGCAAGTGGGAGGAATGGGATTTTAATGAGCCCATCATTACTGCTCTACTCACACAGGAACACGATAACAACATGAAAAATCAACACCCAGGGCATTAGGGTTTTGGCAAAATAAAAATGACTTTTTTTTCAGCCTTGTATAACTTCCAGCTCTGCCCTGCAAGATGTGGGATGGCTGGTTCAGGGAAACATTTAAGAACTTTCACTCAAATGGGATGTAAGCATGTGTTCATAGTTAAGCATATGATTAAGTACTTTGATTCATCAAGGCAGAGCGTTCCCAGCTTTCAGCCTGGAGGACAGAGGAAATATGGTGCAAAAAGTTTCCAGATTCAGACTAAGTTAAAATAATAATGATTTTTTCAAGTATAATGTTTGAACATTAGAATGGGCTCTCTAATACAATCTTTTTTTGCAGAGTACTGCCCTCTTCTAAAGCTTCTCTCAAACAAAGCCACATTACTGACCCAAACTGAAGCTCTTGAATTCAACATAACTCACATCCCTGGAGCAGCTTTCCTTCCAGAGGACCTAAACCAACTCACAACCCAACCATGACTTTCATCTGGGGGCATCAAAAAACTCAGGGAAATTCCCTTGTAAAGGAAACCATAATATCTGTGTTGCCCTCATAGGAATAGGAAGGGACGTCTTGAGCATCACAGTCCATTGGACTGCTGCCGACAGGCAACTGAAGAGGCAGGTTTATCCCTTGACACAACCACTGGCCTACTGGAGAAGTAACTCCAGAGAAATCTAGGTTCCTCGTTAGGTGGATATTGGCCACAAAGTGTAATGGAGTGGTAATGTTGACAAGAGGCTTTCCCATCTAGAACACCAGTTCAAACAGGGCTCAACTCAGGGTGCCAGCAGGAGAATTAACCTTCTCGTGCTGTGGGGGGGTTGTTGGTGTATTTCAAACATGTTGCAAATCCCAGGGCAGTTTCTCTTGGAAGATGTTCACCTCACAAAGCTCTGCCACACATTAAAATGGCTTTAAGTATTCAGAACAAGACTAAGCTCTCTTCTGATCTCCTGGCTTCAACTGATTCACTTTTCTGTTAAGAAGATACCAGGAGACATATTCATTCTCACGCTGAGTTACCTCAATTCTAAATAATCAGTATGACCTGATATGACCAAATATGATTTAGTTGTTCACCTGGTGGGGCTTTAACTCAATGCAAACTAATGCAGGGAAAGCACTAAGGTCCTGACTATATTTAGTTGACAATTGGGCTCATTTGCTTTGATAAACAGAGAAAAACCCTCATATTTCATTTCTTCTTTACATTTCTGTCTCGTTACCTGTTCACTCATGCTGTTAATCCCATCCGGCCCCAGCAAGGCTATGGCCTGTTTAACCAGATCCGTTCGGCCACAGTTGAGCATCCGGAAGCCGAGGTCCTGCTTGAACTTTGCTTCAGTGGCAACTGCATCCAGTTTCCGAGATGCACAAAAACAGTCGTCGATTCTGTGAACGTGAGAAATAAAGTCTCTCAGAGGACAGTCAGAGGACAGACATTGCTGCCCTTAGGAAAATAATACCTTGCCCTATCTTTGAAGGATGTAGGTCATGCACACATTCGCTCTCCTTTGACCTGTATGCTCAAGGAAAGTGTTGAACGGGAAGTGCTAATGCATACTAATGGAGACTGCCCTTGGTCTATCTTTCACGGAACAAATTACATATTTTATTTCTTTTTAATGGGAAAAAAAAAGAGAGCTTTCACTTGATATTTTTTTCCCCTATGAAAGTAACACACAGCGCATTCTCACCACAAGTTCTCCCTCTGCATGGCGAGGTGATCCAGACCCCTCAGTTTCTGAAAAGTTAGCTTTGAACTAACATCAAATGGATGTATCATCATTGACAATACAACAAAGAGAAAATCATTCCAAACACCTTCAAGTGTCTTACCAGCACAGCCACGGCAATAGAGGAGCCTCTGCAGAGCAGAAAGCACGAGTCCCATAGACAAGTAGGGCACCGTGCAATCAGGGAAGAGAACAGCATTTCTGCCGGGTAACTGTGGCAAAGTATCACATGTCCTTACTGGCTGTGCATAATAAACAGGATATCATTCTTTTAAGATCTTATTCAAAAGATCCACAAACTGTAAGCTGCTCAAGATCTCCATTTCAAATGGATGAAGGGCTGGGGGTTATTTAGCCAAGATGTGAATCTACAGCTCCAGAGAGAGCAGGCGATTCAAATCTGATGTTTACTTAACTCGGTTTCATCTTATTAAAAGACAGATTTGCTTTTCTTTCATGCTGAAGAGTGTCTTGTACAGGGTGGGGCCCAAATCCACAGTGCTGTTGCTGTGAAGTTGGATAAAGAACTGGAAAAACAACACTTTGATTCTCCAATGACACCAGGTCAGAAAACAAGGGGCTACTTATGAATGAAAAACAAAATCAAGATCAAAAGTGAAAACTGCAAATAGACAGCGAGTACTTGTTTTCTATTTCAAATGGAAAAAAAAAAAGGGAGCGAACAAAAAAGTATATAAACAGAACATCATTATCATTTAATTTTCTTCTTCAAAGTGCTGTATCAGTGCTTTATAAAATATATAACACTGCTTAATATTTAACAGCAATATGCAAATAATATGCTGTTTATATAGAAGCAGTGGTATGTAGTAACAGGTACTGCTCTTCCTCTTTCAGCAAAATAATCTGAACTGGAAATACAAAGCAGTTTGATCAAAGCTTCTGCAGGACTCAATACTGAAGCTGGCATATGAGCCTGAGATTGCTCTCTGCCTTGCTGGGTCACCAACCACCAGACCAGGCTGCCCAGAGCCACATCCACCCTGGCCTTGAATGCCTCCAGGGATGGGGCATCCACAGCCTCCTTGGGCAACCTGTTCCAGTGAGTAAATACACTGTAACAGCAGCAACTGGAGCTGCGGAAGAAATATGCCCACAAAGGAGATGAATAAAGAAAACATAACAACGCTGTTTGTTGCACAGATGTTTCTGAGCAATTTTAAGGAAAAAGAAAAACCAGTTCAGATATACAGGGCTGAGCTCTATAACAGAGATCCACAGGAGCAATTGCTGCTTTTACACGTTCACACCGTACGGCACATTTCTGGCACAAGAGCTACAGCAACATTTGGTACTTGCTACCCCCATAGCATAGGATGCTAGAGATCATCTGTGCCCTCCTTTAATGTACAACAAAGACAAAGCACTCTCACAAGTAGGTGTTGGGATTTGCAGTGCCCAGAGGGAGCGCCTGGGCCTCCCAGCTCCAGCTGGCCATTTCCAGATGTCTGTGGGCTGAAAATAAGGTGGTTCCTCAGTGAAGCAGGGCTCTGGAAAGATCTAGACATCCTCTGAGGACTGCAGAGGAGTCTGCCACTATGAATCATTGATTGTGTCAAGCCACTGCTTCATCATTTGTACCAAGATATATAACATACACTGAATAAAATGGGTCAAAATCAGTGCTGGCAGAAACAGGGAGAGCTGTACTGACGTCAGCCAGACTTGGTGCGTGCAGAATGCCAGTTGATGATCTTCTCTTCCCCAAAAATATGATTTTGACTTGAGTTACACACCCACACAAGGAAGGAAGAAGGAACAGGGGCCACCTATCTTACTTATTTTGTATGGGCTGCCCAGAGTTCTGCTCTGGCATGGGTTCATACAGCACCTACCGCTCTGTAAGTGACGCCTCTGAGGGCTGGATCTGATCCCCTACGAGCACATCAGTTCACCTGCTCAGAGCCTATGAAGGGGAACTTTTTACCACTCATTCTGGGTATCAGCAAATCAGTACTCCTCGATCAGTTGGGGGGACTAAGTCTTGGTTCGAGGCTATGTCTGTGGAAGCAGCTGTGTAAACACTGCAATGATCTGGATACAGGGCAGTGTTTGAGTTGCAAGGCTGCTGGATAGCACGGAAGATATGCCATCTAGACCAAGTACCACAAAGCAAGAAGCCACAACTTCACCCTATTATCAGTGTCAACACCCCCAAAAGGGTCTATCACAAGTGGATTATAGCTCTGATTTATGGAACAAAGGCAAAATTGGACCAGACTGTTGCTGCTGCCACCATAATCATATACTGACTAATACAATGGCTAATGATCAAACCAGGGAGTTCAGTAAAACAGGAACATTACGTAAGGGAATGGAATGGAGAATACTTGAGAAGAGAACACATAGCAGCATCTGAAAAAGCCAGAGAGATGAGAGAGTTAAGGCAAGGAGACATGTACAGATAGAAAGCAGTGAGGAGACAGATCAAAAATGATTGGGAACTACAAGTACAGAATAGTAGAGTATAGCATCATTTTTAACACTGGAAAAAGCCAACTGGGACGATGGCACAGCAGACAGAGCGAGCAGCCACACTGCAGAATGAAAACGAAAGAAACTGAAAAAAAAACGCAAAGCCATCAAAAATGAGCCCTAAGCCAACCCAGCATTGCATTTGCTCCCAGATCCTCTTCCTCACCATGAA
Source organism: Coturnix japonica (assembly GCF_054131305.1). Taxonomy (NCBI): domain Eukaryota; kingdom Metazoa; phylum Chordata; class Aves; order Galliformes; family Phasianidae; genus Coturnix; species Coturnix japonica. The sequence continues at coordinate 49,860,932 of NC_140663.1, read as the reverse complement.
CTGTGCAATGCCAGTTCCAGTGGTGAAGTACAAGCAGGGGTCTCTGCTCCATATTATGCTAATGGATGCTCTCCCATCGCAGACAACATAAAGACACACAAGCATGAAAGAATGCAAGATAAAAAGAGGAAGAGAGCAGGCACCAAACCCTGACGCATTCAGACTTCCCATCTTTGTAATGTAATGAATATACTGACAAGCTACCAAGAGGTAGGGAACGGATGGGAAAGAAGCTTGAAGAATCAGGTTGACTAAGGTCAGCTAAACATACAGCGTCACTCTTCAGAGTTGTGAAGCTGTGCCTACAAAGAAATGGAACTGGAAATGTCCCTGGCTGAACAGTCAGTTTGCAGCCCTTTTGCCAAGAAGTATTTGTGATCTTTCCAGCCGCACAGGATGCTGACACCAGCTTGACAGCTGGATGTCTCCTCCAAGGCCACCTCAGTTTACTGCCAGATCTGCTGGCTGCCAGCGCTCAAAGTTTGTCCTTTTTCAAGTCCTCACCCTGCAAAAAAGGTGCTTCTTCATCGACAGGGACAGCTACGGGAGGAGCAGTTTGTGGAGGCAGTGCTCTCCCCCTCTTTTTGCTGGGGACAGTGCAGGATGGCTCTGGGAGATGATGTAATCCCCATAACTAAGGGGTCCAGTCACAAGGCCTACAAGCTCACTATCCTAAATCAAACGAAGTATTGCCTTTTTTAAATAAAAGGAAAACTAGAAGGTAAAAATCTTCTCAATTTTATTTTTATAGCTAAGCTGCAACCATGTTTTTGCAATATTTCTTTTTTAAAAGGATTTGCTCCCAAACGTCTTTTAATTCCTCACAAATATTCTACAGCAGTTATCTTCAAGATCACTACAGTGTCACCACTGCACATAATTAACTTCACTGTGGCATCATATGGGCAATGCCATGGTAACGTTAATTATTTCTGAATGGCCACTGTCAGATTCTGTGCGGTGCCCATGACATTCTATCCTAATCCAAAATGCTCACACCTCTGACAGGAGTCAAAGGTAATCTTCCTCATTTATAATGGCTCCCAACAGCAGGGCAAATTGTTTTTATCTTTTCCCGAACTCATATTTATGACAACGGAATGAAGCTTTTCTACAGCAGCTGCTACATTTACAAATGTAAGTTTCCTCATTCTCATTTGGACTGGCCAAGAAACGGTCTGTGCTGATCTTTAGTAAGTTACTCACGGATTGAATACATTTGGGAAAACAGATGATTCAAAGTGTTTCCATCGTAACTGGTAGACGTAGCAGTTCTGTTATTACATCGCTTTTTAATTATTTGTTCTCTTGGAGGGGATTATTGCCATAGTCAGTAGTGGACAATTAAAAAACGCAATGCTCTGTAAATGTTATAAAAAGGAGAATAGAAAATAAAATATAAAAAAAAGAACATCCTAATTATGTTCTAAGCTATACGTGCCAGCATCACAAGTGAATAGTTAATTTAAAAGAAATGGAAAGCGAATGTGATGAGCAGCAGGACAAATGCTTCCCTCTGGTAAAAGGAACAAATCATTATCGCGATATCCAAGCACCAAAACCTTGTTTGTCCACTTGGGACCCAATCACCAGCTCTTTCAATTAAAAGAATGATAATCTATTAATTAAGTCCATCTCTCCAGCTCTGTTGAGATTATTCACTATGCCTCCGTCCTAAAACTGAATGAGGTCTCATGTCAGAAATTATAGTTCAGCTGGTTGCAAGTCTGGAAGGAGTCATATTTTAGCTAGCAATATGCATGCATTTTCAATGCTTAATTTCTTGGGGTCAAGGATCACAGTTTTGATCTGGGTTTGTACAGCCCATCGCACAAAAGGGTCCTGTTCTTTGCCTGGGGCTCTTCAGTGAGACTACAGACACAACAGCAGCAGGAGGAGTGGTAGACGGTTTGATTTAAATTTGTAAGCAGTCTTTTCTTCAGTGACATGCTTTAAAAGGGAATACACAGCTGATATTAATAGGACTGCAGTATAAATACTATATTGAGACAATCATTTGCATTTGCAGTTTGGAGAAAGCAAAACATAAGCACAAACATTGATCAAAGTGATCAAGAGTGCTACTTTTTAACATGGACATAAAGTATCTCTGTTTACTTTAATCAGGAGCCAAATTAGGCAAAAAAATAAAACTCCTCTGGATATTTATTAACCGATCTCTTATTCTTGTCAAAGGCTTGAAAATAGATTTGTTACAGATACTGGAAAACTGACTTTAAAAGTGATGTAACTATAAAGTCAAGACCAAAATCTATATTTCAAGGCACTTTTAGCATTATAGTCCCATGTATCTAGGCCAGAAACCTTACTCAAAACTGAATCTGACTTCAGATTTTGAATAAGGCCAATGTAGAAGAGGAAAGATTGAGTACAAATTAATCTTTCATACAAACAAACATAAGTCCTCTCTAGTTAGTGGAAGACAATATGTTATCCGTATCCTGATGACTGTAATCAGGAACATACATAGAAAAGAAGTATATGAAACCCCAACAAAAAAGACTGTATTCTTAAGCCTATAAAAATACAAGTGTGTTCTACCATGGAACCAAAGAGAACACAAGGAGAAGGTTCTCCTGATCAATATTTTTTGTTCATTACTGTTGCCTTCCAACAGCCGGTTGGCAGCACAGGTTGTGATTCACCTCAAGAAACCTATGCCCTATCTTTTAAGTAATAAAATCTCCTTCATCCACCGACACCATCTGCCCCAAGGGACTGCTGGGTTTTGTCAAGCAGCTTGTTTGCAACCGCTTGCTCGTTTGGCATTTTTGTGCCTAATTACGGCGATAGACATGGCTGGTGTTAAAGGATTAGTGAAAATTTGTGGGAGAACAAGGACATTCAAGGAGGTAGGCAAACACCAACCGTTCCTACTTAACTGCAGCTGTAATCTAATTAAACAGTGGATTTTCTCAGCTATTTTCTACTCTCTCTCTCTAGAACCTCAGCCCTTTACTCTGCATTTTAAGAGAGAGCAAAAAGCAGTAGAAAATATTTTTGTGCTTCCAAATCTCTATTTATTAAGTCTATTTATATTTTCATGCTCTAGTACAAGCACAGGATTTCCATAAATAAAATATTAAATGCAACTTTTCCTATTTCACCTCTAAGTAAGAAGAGCATATGCGCAGTCTAGTATTTAGATGACATGGCAAATGACAGAGACTGCTCTGAAAGAAGAAAATAGCACATCTTGCCTTTACATTGCGTCCTTCCTTTTCCATGGTGCTCAGAAAACTCTGTACGGTGATCTAAGGATGTCCTCACACTAAATGAGCTTCATTCCTGAGTTTGATAATCCTATTTTCCTAGAGAACCTTCATTAAGAAGGATGGTCCCAGACAGAAAAGCAGACTTTGTGTTCTTGGTTCAAGGCACATTGGAAATTAGGAGTCATTTTCAATTAAAAACAGATTTTCAAAGGCATTCAGATACTGAAACAGCCCAGAGACCTTTCTGGATCAGAGCTGTAAAGGCAGAGCAGAGTGAGGCTGGGATGGAGTAGCCACTACAGAAGCATACAAAACTGAAGCGTTAATAATCCCTGCCTCTTTCTGCAGCAAGGCTTGAACCCATCTGCACTTTCAGCTTAAACTTGCTCACGATCTGCTAATATCCACATAGTTCTGTGTCTGCAGTGCCCTTTAACAGAGTGTTTTCCCTTCCATGGTGTTTACTCTTGACGTATGTGTAGAAAATAGCCACACGTTCCCTCAGCAGTCACCTTGCTCAGCTACACGAGACCAGTTCTCCCAGCCTTCCTCTAAAACATTTTGACAAAACTCCACTCACCCAAGCCCAATCTCTCTGCCAGGTCCAATGTGACTATTTTCTCCACATGGACACGGTATTTGGTATTCCACATCACTTCCTACCAGTCCCACCCAGAGAAGCACCAGTATTTTCCAGCTTGTACAGCCCTTGTGCATCCTCAGATTGCACTGTTGTTTCTTTTTCCACAGCTAAGGAAGAAGTCGCTAGCATGGTTTGCAATTGTTCTCTGAATGAATACTGCACTATAGTCTTCACTGGCCCCATTCGAATACTCAGTTCTCAATACAGAATATATCACACTGTATATACAGTGTGTAAGTTACATGCACACCATTATATGTATTATTTTTAACTAAGCTGTATGTGTTTGCCTTACAGTTGTGGAAAACTGCATTTCATCTCATTGCTGTTGTCCCAGCCCTCAAGGTCATCCACTTTTTCCTGGATGATTTCCCAAACTTCCTCTGTTTGGACAATGCCTCTCAACACCATGGCATCAGCAAATTTTAACATCATGAGCACACTGCTAATATTTGTGCCAAAGTCCTTTCTGAGAATTAAAAAAGGAGCAGCTCTTACAGCAGAAAGCTGAATAACTCTGGTTGTAACCTCATTGCAGCCAATCCATCCCTTGTCACCTCTTTCTAAGCCAGGCTCTGCTCACTTCCCAGTTCCTTCACTAATCCCGAGCTCATCTGCCTTAACTGAAGGCTCCCTGCATGGACTGCATCAAATAGCTCACACGAGTCCAAAAAGATGCAATCTACCAAATTTCCTTGGGGTAGAAAATCACTTATGGAGAAGTTATTAGATTAGTCTGGCAAGCTCTATCTTTAGAAAATCTGTGTCACATTTTATCCCATTTTCCCCTCAACAACCTCCTTAATTAGTCTTTGCTTCTAAAACCATCCTAAAGCCTTGCATATTATTGACGTTACACTAAGGGGCTGGAATTTTCCTTGGATCCTTGTTCAAATATCGGGCACTGCTATTATTAATCCTTAGAGTTATGGTACCACTCTGGGCTTTGTAAAAAATATTTCCCTCTGACCTTCTGATTTCATGAGGCAGCTCTTTCTTGTCTCTGGGATAGAGATGAATGCACAATTTTGAGTGCATTAAGCTGCCTACTTCACTCCCTTTCTGATGTCTGTTTTTCCATTTTCATAACCTTGTTGTTATTGTTTAGTTTTCTTTCCCCACCAGAATTTTCTTCCTGAAAACAAAGTATTCTTGGGTGATGGCATCTGTTAGCACTGCTGCATACTTTTCCAGGAGCCTTCTCAAGGCTGGGACAGAAATCTACCAGTTTCCTCTCTGTGCTGCAGGAAGAGAGAAGAGAAATGGGTATGCCCATGGTCAGGAGCAGAGACAGGACCCAGATTCTCAGCCAGACAGAGCAGAAAGGAGGATTTACTACCACCATTGGAGGCAAGCCCAGCAACCTGAGAGAACAGCATTGAAACAAGCAGAAGCGATGCTGTCACCTACAAATATGGGGAGCTCCATGCTCTGCACATCAAGATGGGATAGGGCAGTAAGAAACCAACTCCTTTGGAACTCACCCATGCCACTGCCCACTACTGTCATTCAAATCAGAAAGTCACAGAATATACTGAGTTGGAATGGACCCACAAGGATCATCAAGTCCAACCCCTGGCTCCACACAGCACCACCAAAAGACCAGACCATACATCTGAAAGCATAATCCTCCAGGACTGCTGTAATATACTGCAAGCAGAAACAAAACTAGTGAGAAAACACACAGCAGCCTTTGTGCTGAACGATACAGGATGCTTCCTCCTTTGCTCTGTTTCCCTGCCTTCAGACCAGACCTTGCACGCAGTCATCCACTGGGAATTCTCCCCAGCACATCCAACACATTGGGTATTTTTTTATTATTTAACAATCGCCCTACAAAATGGAGGAAGGAAAGAGATGTGTGAAGAGCTGCATGTATTTAGGTTGAGCAAGGGAAAGGTACATTTTGCTGATGCAATGAAGAAGAGCAGCCAAAGGCAGGCATCTGTTCACAGCCACACAGACCCAGAGCAGTTTGAGAACAATGCTGCCTTACTGCAGCACAGGAGCAGGTCCAACACAAACGATACCACCACACCCTTTTGACAACAAATTTCCTTCATCCCCGATGCCTTCACTAACCAAAGGCCCAGCGCTGGGGGCAGAACACCCACCTTCACCAGATTTCTGCCAACAGAGAGCTGTTTGGCATGTGAGTCTCTACTGGCTACATCCAGCTGCTTTAAGGGGCACAACATGGCCTGGGAACAGGAAGGTTGTTATTTAGGTCTGATCTCCCACTATGACAAAGAACGTCTTGGGCACAGCTTGTGCTTCAGTCTCAGCTAGCTGTTGTACATCCAGCAGTCATCCCATCTGTGAAACCTACCTCCATGCAAGAGGTGGAGACAACTCTATTTAAAGCTCCCACTCCTGAGGGAAGGTAGAACATTTATATCCTCGTTCATTTCCAAAAGCTGGGAAAGGGAAGAAACTTTCTGGCATGTCTGGTGCTGTAAAATGAAAAGAGACTGGGAAGGAGACAGACAACTTCTGCCTGATTCCAACCTTCCTCAGTCCTGTGCACACAGAAAAAGCAACCCCTCTTTCAGGAGATTGCAAGAAATTAAGGAGATGGATTTTTAAAGATCAGAAGAGGGAAGAAAGAGAGGAAGTGCTGGAGTGAAAGGCAGGAAGAGAGCAGAGATGATTTACAAACACATATCAGGAACCTCACTGCTGGAGTATGTGATTGCGCCAGGAGGTGTCACATGGCTCCACTGGGAGACCATGCTATAGTCCAGATAAGACACTGCACATTTGTTTTTTATCTGAACTTCATAGCCTTTGAGATTCTGCCAGAGCTCTCCTTCTCTCCATACGCACATTTTTCCAGCGTGGAAGCTGATTTTGCTTTATGTGTTAGCAATGACAGGTTGTGAATCAACACCACGGAATGATGCAGTTGCACACAGTGCAGGACATGGGCCATGGGACATAACACACGGTGAGTTTTTTGGTTTGGGTTTCTGTACTTAAGGGATGAAGGAAGAATGCTAAGAAAAGTCTAGAAATTGAATGGCTCTCAAGGTTCTACTTACTCAGACATCTTTATAAAAGTCATAAAAATATATCAAGCTCTCTGCATTTAAAATCCTTTGGATGCCATCCGTCACACAGCTTATTTGTAAAGCCATTCCCTGCAAAGCTGCTGTGTCCTCTCCCAGTGTTTACATCTGTGGCAACAGTGCTTGCTGAGGAAAGGACATTTGGGAACACTCCCTCCCTTATGGGGAGGCATGGAAGGTTGGCACTTGGCTTGATGGCAATGAGAAGCAGAGAGGGTTGGTACCAAATATAGAAACCAATACGTACAAGATTTTAAATTCACATTATTGTTCAGAATAGCACAGCCCTCCCCTGAATCTCAGGATTACAGGCACACAGGGGCCTGAGACCCCGCTGCACAAACAGCCTCCACCATGGATGGACCTTGACACAAACATGAGTGCCCCGAAACTCATCTGCAGGCTTCTACAGAGGGGAGAGATTCTCCCTTTGAGACATCAGTGGGTGAACGAAGCCCCTAGAGTCAAACAAGAGCGCACTGCAAGGTCTGGTCTCTGTGAACTCCAGAGACTGTCTCCAGAATGATTTAGTTTTTCATTTCCACCTGATTAATTCTGGGCTGCGCTTTTCAGGCTCCATCCTGCCTGTGAGACAGGCAGGACAACAGCTACTGCTTCCACTCATTACAAAATGAATTCTTGATAGCAACTTTAAACTAAACACTGATTTGTTCTCATCAGTAATAAATTTTCCTTGGGCATAATACAACTCTCCTCAACTTTAAGTGATTCTGAAACTTCTGGAAAATCATCTAACAAGTTATTTAGAGAATCACAGAATAGTTGGGCTGGAAGGGGCCTTTTAAAGCCTTTCCAGTTCCAACCCCTTGCTGTGGGCAGGGCTACCACCCACCAGATCAGGCTGCCCATGGCCCCATCCAATCCATCTTGTATGTATGTACACACACATACATACACACACTTACAAACTTGAAGAATGGTACACAGCCTTTTTTTAGTTACACAAACGTTTAACCATATCTACCTCCCTTTTTAAGACAGAATATTTACAGCGCAAACATTATTGCCTCATTTGCAATCCTACCTAAATACCAAAACAGGAATTTAATTTATGGTGCCTTTTAGAAACCAAGCACTTGGTCCTCAGAATGCACATTGTGCCTATGAGTCCTGACATTTCAGTAGGGATGCAGAATGCTGCACTTCTGGAAATGAGGGTCAAGATGTTCACACTGAAGGGAAGCAATTACAGTCAATATCTGAAATATGAAACGCTCCAGATTTAGCTTTTGAAATTCAACATATTTCTTCAATTAAACATTCAGTGCCTTCAACTATAAAAATCTCATGCAGATCACAAAGTAAAGTATTATGCTCTCTGGTGAAAGAGCATGTCAAGGCCAGAGTCAACACAACCCAGCTGCTCCAATGCAGGTTGTCACAGCTAATCATGTAGCTCATTGCTCTGCCTTCTGCGTTGCAGGAAGGAATGCACCTAGTGCTGTAGGAGAGGCAGACTGCTGAAAAATGGTGTTGTTTTTTTTTTTTTTTTACATACAAATTCATAAAGTAGTTATCAGTGAGTAATTTCTCCTTTGGCAGATTCATAATGCCTTTTGGTATGAAAATCAAAACCGACTTCATTCTCGACTACAGCACAGCTCTACATCATGCTTTTATACATGTACATAACAATGAAGCGAAACAGACACTAAAAACATTCTGGCAATAAATACTTTAGGACTTCATTAGAAAACCAAAAGGTCACATCTGATACATGAAAAAGTCAAATTATCCAGACTGACATTTACAACTAATTTGAACTGACATTAGCATGAAAAATACAATTTTACCATGAGAAGTAGTCTTACCTATAAGTTTAAATCTAACCATTAATGCTGAAAACAAAGCACTGAAAATATCTGCAGCCTTGCCAGTTATATCTCAGTATTCTAGGGCAAAGCAGTGTGAAGCAGACAATTAGCAGAAAATTTCAGCCCCTCATTACCAAGCAGAAGCTAACAGTAAGAGAAAAAAGCCAGGCGAGCAGATTATGGGCTCGGTCCAGCTGTGAGATATTCAGGCACCCATTACCGTGCAACCAGCTTATCCACGGATGTGAGCAAATCCCAGAGCCGATTTCGCAGAACACGCAGTGACGAGCCCGAGCATCCGTGCACCTCTCTGGGAAATGAGAGAGCCCTCTGCCTGCCTGCTAATTCGCCGTCACTGGGAGAGAGAGAGAGTCACATTTTGCACAAAGCATCCGATCTTTCTGTGGACTTACTTTAGCTGTCGAGGTTCACAGTCAACTCCGGGCAGCAAGAGCCTGGCTGCCTGCCGTACGTCATCACTGTCCACCGAGAAGCTGCGACGGTGCCCCGCGTGAGCCACGGCGACCCGAATCCACTCCATCAGGGGCGGCAGCACGATGAATGGCCTGGGGGAGCACACAGACATCAGTGCTACGGTACAGAAAGCAAAACAACAGCTGTAGGGTGATATCTTGGGGAGGTGAGCGCATGGACGCGTTTGCAATATACGGAAAGGATACAGAATACAGGGAGAGAGAAGGAAAGACACAAAATGAAACCGTAGAAGAGCAAACTAGCTCAGCAAATTTCGTGTGGGTCTAAATCAAGATGTCTCGCCCTGTCTCTGGAGCAGGATTAGTCAAAATGTCAGATTTATGAGCCACGCTCATTTATGGGGCCCCTGTGAGATCGATGCACCCACATACAAAGTCCTCCCCCACCTCTGCACCATGTGTCCCAAAAGAAGGCAGAAGCCAGCACAGGATGACATCCTGCTCTGGGTGATGCACTGGGGCTGGGCACACTCCTTGATGCTCCACAAGGGTGGAGAGAGGGGACCCTGACCCCAAGTGCTGGGCACGCGGTGTCAATGGGCAAGGACATCTCCAGCATCTCCACTGACGCAATGTGCATCTCGCCACAAAGTGGGACCTTGACATCTGCTTCCACTGCATAGTTGAGCAGCATCAGCAATCAGACTGGATCATCTCACTGTTATACCTATTGCTGTCTGTATCAAGTTGCTCTGTTCTGTTCTGCCACATGAGCAAAATTACTGTCCCCAAAAGGCACACTGGAAACTTGGTTGCAGCCCTCATTCTGTCACTGACAGTGTGTGGCCCCTGCCAGAGGCAAAGCCCTTCACTACACCACACCTGGCAGCCCCATGTTCTAGCAGGAGCACTCCATGCCTTACAAGTAACACACAGCATGTAAAAATAAAACTGAACATCTTGGAAGGTCATTGCCTGGGAGATCACAGTGAACAAAACCTAGAGAGCAATGCAAGTCACAGCAGTAGCTTTCCCATCCCAAATGGCTTTTGTGGACATCCCAGCACTGATGGCATCCTCCACGGAGCATAAAAAAAAGAAAAGTCTAAATGGAGAAGGGCTGAGGGAGGGTGGAAGATATAGTATAAAATTCTAAAATTATGAAATAATAATTAAAAAAAAATTAAGTCTGCTCCAAAGCTACATGTGAACTATGCTGAACGTTCTGTACTTAGATAGAACAGCTGAAAACTACGTAGACACAGTAAGATCATTCTGTCCAACCTGCAAAGAAGACACCACAGCTAAAGGATGTTAACAGAGATTATTATAATAGACTAAAAAAAAAAACAACACAAAAACAAACAAACAAAAAAAAAACCAGAGAGAGAGAGATGAAGCTTGTAAATGACTGCTAAAGGAATGCCTGCAATTAACATGCTTCTACCTTCTCCTCCTGAACCTTCTACCTTTATCTTCCTTCCTTTGTGGCTCCCTTTCTCCTTCTTAGCTTGTGTTTATTAGCTCAGTATCTCATTTTGTTAGTAGCATCATCCCTTACTTCTGCTTCCTTCCTTTCTCCTGCTCCTTTTTATCTGATACTGCTTTGCCTGACTTGTGGTCCCTTCCAACAGAGGGAAACAAAAAAAGGCTGGATTAGGTACCCTGCGGACAAAAACTTTGCATTTTAAATATCTAACTTTACCCAAAACTAATCTACCCTGAGAAAAATGATTTAATCAAATGTTGATTCTGGAATATCTTTTTCCTATTTATAGCTTTTTATGCCATTTATTTTTCTTTTTAAGAACCAACTTTCCAGAGCTCTGATAATATCCTTAAGGAGGGATGAGATATTTCAAAGGCGCTGAAGGACATAGAAGCCCTAAGGCCACTGACTTTCCCTAGGACACTGGGTTCCCAATTCACATGGGTATGTAAACGAATAACCTCCTTCTGAAATATGACAACTTTTGCTGACTTGACACTTCCATTACTATTACATTTAAATGCATTTCCATCACCTTGGGACCAGGCTGCATTTGTTTCCCAGCCTTCCCTTTCTCCAGACCTGCCAGTGCCATGGAAGGAGGCTAATAAGAAGAGAACAAACTCCCACAAGCACTGTGATCAGATTTTTAGAACCCAGATGGATCGCAGTGATGGCAGTGGTCAGAGGATGGAGAGGGTGTGCTATTTCACCCTAAGGGGAATGAAGGACAAAAATGCAGGGAATTCTGCTGCATACTGCTCCAGGAGGCTGGCAGCAAAGGGCTCAGCAAGGCAGCTCCCTGCAGCCTGGACTGCTGGGAACAACTGATTGGTGGGAGTTGCTTTCATCACTCACGGAGCAAACAGGAAAGCAGTACAAATCATGCTGGAAGTGTAAAAATGCATATAGTTACACACAGACCTTGTGCACTGGAAACAGTTAACAGGAAACTAAATTCTAGGCTATGGTTCGCCCTCCTATTAAGCAGGCAACTCGGGGGCTCATTTATTCCCCCCTCTTGTGCAAGGCAGCTCACCCAGCAGCAGATTTGCCCCACTGAGGTAGTCAGGGCAAATAAAACTATTTTCAGGAACTGAATCAACTCTGCTGCAAGATGTCATGTTTTCTCTCCTGATCTTGCAAGCTTCAGCAGAAAAATAGAAATGAATTTATTTGGTGCAATAAATCCTGAAAGGGAAGAGAAGCAGTGTTATATAGAAGCTGCGGGATTTTCTCTAAAGGCCGGTTTTACTCTGCATGGGAGGATGTGGGATTCACTCAGAATATATTACATTCTTCTTTCCAAGGCAAAAAACCCTGCCACTGCCTATCTGAGCATGTCAGGGAATTTGTGTTTTGAGAGGAGAACCAAATATGGTTGAGAGCAATAGGTTAAAAATACCCTTCAGGAGTCCATGCATCATGTGAAGTTGGTTGGCTTTTCTTTTCTTTTTTTTTTTTTTTGAATGCTATTTGTGTGTCAAAGGAGAAAGAGGATCACAAAGTTATAGGAAGGCGGCAATCCACAAGATAGCATGACATCAGCAAGTAATATATCACTTTCCTTCCAAATGACACTCTGCAAAAACAGATCAAGCGAATGCATCACATCATTTTATCACTCACAAATGATTTATCTATGCTGCACAAAGGCAGACAGCAACAAGGAGATCCAGAGCAGAGAAGCAGAGATGTCACTGACCTCCTCCTCCAGCCTCTCTGCACCTGCGCTCAGTGGTAAGGGCACACACCAGGCAACTTCCATGCACTGCTGGGAAGCTAAACACAACCTTAAGTCATGTCCTGAAAATGAATGGGTTTTGGCACAAGCTTTGACATTTTCCTGAACTAAGGGAAAAACTGTCCCAGATGGGGATGCAGAGAGAGGTCTCTGTGCAGAGCCAGCCCTGGTCCCATGCAGAAAAGCTGCAGGGGGAGGAGAATAAAGAGCTCCCAAGGGGCCAGACTCTTCTCAGCACTGTCCCCAGTCCTTAGCAAGGGGGCAGACAGATCATCCTCGAGCAAGCCCTTACTGAGCTCCTGCTTAAACTGAAGAACATTATCAGGGCTGCTCTCACCACATTAAGACACCTGTTTCTACAGGAGCAGCATATCAGGCCTTCTTTCTCTTCCACACCTATTTCAGGCTCATGGGACACACTGGGGAGGAGACAGCACATACTCAGCTGCAACTGTGAAGGCCAAACTCTGACCTCACTGGCATTCCCTGTTTCCCTGCTGCAGCCCCACACTCTACACTTCTCTCACAGCTACTTTGGGACAGTTCAGGACTCATGAGCTCCTCTGTCTTGCAGACATCTGCAGGCGCAACCATCCTATCTTGATCTCAGATGCTTCTTGCTCTCCCTCTCTCAGTTTCAGCAGATAGAAAGTGGCCACAAGTTGTACAGACCTGACCATGCTTTACCCTAAACACAGGTCACTGCTGGCATTTGAATTTTTAAAAGCAGCAAGTGAGAGTGAGCAGTACTTCCGACAACGGTCACAGAACATCCTGAATTCAAAGAGAGCACAAAGATCATGGCTCCACAAAGCACCACCCAGAAAGCAGACTATGTGTGACAGCAGTGCCCCCGTGCACCTTGAATTCCAGTAGCTTGAGGCCATGCCCACTCTCTGGAGCAGACCCTGTCCCTGACCCCCAGCTGCCCCTCCCCTGGCTCAGCTCCATGCTGTTCCCTTGGGCCCTGTCGCTGTCACACAGAGCAGAGCACAGCACTGCCCTTCTAATCCATCTGAGGAGCTGCAGCTGCCATCAGGCCTTCATCAGCTGCTCTGGGCTGAGCAAACCAGGGCCCTCAGCCACTCCTCACACACCTTGCCCTTCAGTGGATAAGGGAAGGCTGTACCTTTACAAGTAAAGCATATTCAGACAAAGGTGGAGAGATGTTTCTTCTTGCCAATATGAGTCAGCAAATTTAAAATGATGAAAAGATCTTTTCATTTGTTTGTCCCTAGTGTTTATAACATGCATTTTATATTTAAGCCACAAACTTCTTGTCTTCCTTGAGAGCCAATGCTTCCCATTGCGCTGCAGAGGTGCTGCACAGGGAGCTGGCTGATCAACCCCTCTGTGACTCCAAAAGCCTCACTAAGCACGGCCCAAGCCTCTGACAATGGCAATTCTACATTTCACTCAGGCTGAAGGACCTGCCTAAGCAGAGGGAGCCGTTCACCCATATGCTTTATGCACCCAGCCTGCAGCGCTTGGGTCTGCACCAAGTCTGCAAGTCACGGGCCTTCGGCTCACACTCAGGGGTTGGGCACACAGTCCCTGTTGCCTCTCCTGCATGAGAGCATTTCTGGGCAAGACCTGAAACACAAGCAAGTCAGAGTGATGACTTGTCCGGCAGCGACAGCGAGGAGATATTTCCCAGGCAGTTCTGACATCGGATGTGACACGCCTGGCTGCGACAGAAATCCCTGGAAAGAAGCCATCCGCAAGAGCGCTGATGGGAGCGCGGTGCAGAGCAGCCCCGGTGCTGCGCTCCTCTCAATGCCGTGCAGAGTTTTCTCTATTTAACAAATCCTATAGCGATCACACGGACAGCTTAAGCCTCGCTTGATAAATTAGATTTCGAGTACAGCCCCAGCACCACAAGGAGATGGTGTCTGACAGCCGAGCTACAAATGCTGTCTCTGTGCTGCTTTGTGTGCCATGTGCAATCCAGCACGCTGCAGGCAGCTGCCAATACCAATCCTGAAGTGATTTTTAACAAGTGGGAAGTTTGATACTTAGGATGCGAACGCAGAGGATGAACGAAGATGAATTTGGGATTCCCCTTCAGTGGCTTCCAGAGAAATAAGCAATGGCAATAACTTCCGAGTTTAGTGAGGCCATGGTTTTACCATGGGGTTAATACAAGGTTACGCCATATCAGCATGCCAAGCGTGTGTAATATCTTCTGCAAACACACTGCAGCTTCATAGCAGGACTTTCCCGTTCTAATTTCCCAGAGGTGCAATGTTTATGCTTTCTCCCCTCTCAGCAGCCCCTCCTCAGGGGTCGCTCTGCTTTCTGCTGGCATCTGCTGGAGCTGGCACCACAGAATGATTTAAAGCAGGGTCACATCTTCCTGGTTATGCTCTTAATAAAATGGTTTTATGGCTATTCTATGGACACAGCTGTACCAAGTGCTGAAGGAACTGAGGAATTGCTGGGGAAGGCGCTTTGCTGCCTTGTGAGCAGAATTAATGGGTGGCCCTGGACAGGCTGAGTGCTGAGACACCGCTTCTCAATGAGTTGTTAATGGGGAACATGGAGAGTTAGGAAGTCATGAGGACTTTGTCAATACAGCTGTGGGTAGAAGTGGGTAAGGAACCACTTAAGGAAAAAGCATCATACAAATCTGCAACTACAGATTCTGTGCTTTCCGGTGCTTAAGAAATTACTTGAAATAATTTTGGAAGCCTAGAAGCAAAACACAACCACGGGACAGATCCTTTTATTAAACTAGAAGCAGCAAGCTAGAAAGAAATCTTGGCAACAGTGGTCTAATTGACAAATCCTTCCTTTTTTATTTCCCAGGAAAGCAGAAGAATGAACAAACCTAAATAATCTGCAGGCACCCACAGGTGAGGGCACCAGAGGAATGATGGTTACACAGACAATCAATGGCAGCACAAGCCAATCATTTCCATTGCGTCCTAGCAGGATGCATTAGGAACACTGGACTCACAAACAGGTCCAAATCCCCTCATGCACTTTCAAACCTGCCGAAATAGCCATCTACATGGTACCCAGGGCCATGAGATAATCCATCCCAGCAGGACCGGCTTGTGGTAGTGCCAACAACACAGCCAAAAGGCACAGGGTTTATTCAAGTATGATCAGATTGAAAGATTGATGAATTTGGAGGTGGGGGGACTGTAACAAATCTGTCTTCTGGTTGGGTTTGCTGGAGCTTGGGAAGCAGGGAGTATTTTCCAGATCTTCTGAGAAATCCTAGCCACTTTCCTACTCTCCCAGCCTCATTATTGCATAATATTTTTTCCCTTTCATTTTATGTGAAGACAACCATTATTATAAATAGACTGCATTCTTATTCCTTTACCTCCGTGAAGAGCAAATACAGAGAAACACTCCCTAGAAAATACTCCCTAGAAGCAAAGTGTTGGATTTATTCAAAGGTAAACATCCAATTTTATGCGCCCCATGAGACTTTAGAGGAGGTGTTGCTTTTTGTGCTAGAAAGTGCTAACCCAGGCAGGACTACAGTAATACTGGTTGCAGGGATTGGGCTCCAGCTTCCCTTCCACACCCAGATGCTGCGGAAGAACAAGCAGGGCCTTTGCAGTTTTGTAACTCAGCCCAATTCAACTGTGGTTGAGAGCCCAAGCCCAAGTGGACTAGAGATGGGTGAGAAGGAGTAAAAGCTCCCATGGGGCCATTGAGCCCTGTGAGAACTTGGGGAGTTCTCTGACCACATCTCATAACGCTCTCCCCATCTTGGGCGTGCATGGTCAGGAAAGATGGACAAAATAGTAGCCAGGTTGTCTTCAAATGAGCCAAGTACAACCCTCACTCCAAGAAAATACTGTCTGTGGCCAGATCCACTCAGTTTCTGGCTTCTCTGCACCAGCCAGGACCCAGAGAGGCCAGGGAAGGGGGAAATTGTTTGGATCTCCTTCCTTCTCTCTCTGTGCTTCTTCCAACATAAAAGTCATTGTCACAGCCAAAGGAAAAGAGAGGGAATAAGTAACAGAGATAAGGCTTCAAGCCTGCAAATATTGTGCATATAAAAATGTCATGTTTAACAAACCCACTTCCTCATAATGCATAGAAACCCACCATGGAAACTGAAAACACTAGAAATAAGTCATGGACCATAAAGCATGAGTGCGTATAGCACTGATAAGTCTTTGACTGGAAATATGAAAGGAGGGTTCTCAGAGCACTAAATAGAAATCAGCTGAACTGGATTACTTGCTGGGCAGCCCAAGATACTTGCATCCAGCTGGTGCTGGTGAGGCATGCTACACAGCACATCCAGTGGAAATATCTCGGCACGTGCTTACCCCTGCATCACTTCCACTTGTGTTTTCCAGAACTAAGTACAAACGCATGTTTGATTAGGCAGTAGAAGGAATATCTGTTCCTTCCAAAACTGACCACAAACTCTTGGCAGTAACACTGAGTACTTACTTTGGCCCTAACCACACACCACAGTTGTTAAACCGGTTTTCCAAAGGAAGACATTTTGCCAAACAGAATACTCGTAATATAGCAAAGAAGAGAAATTGCATCTGGCTTTATATAATCAGCATTTCAATTGCTCTAACAAAGAGAAGATACATTAAGACTACCTCACGAAAAAGAAAACCTATTAAAGCAAATGCTTAATGAGATTCTACAAATATTCCTTCCCCTTTCACCTTCCACAGGAAAGTCTTTAGAAATTTTACAAAACCAGAGGCTCACTGCTACTTACTTTTACAGTTCCACTGGTCCCAATGGCATTAATCCCACAGATGGTGACTACAGATAAGGTGAGAATACATTCTTATTTCAGTCACCACTTTTAGCACAGTACTAACCACAAGAGCTCTTGCTCATGAGTTAGGCCTTCTGCAAAAGCCAGGTTGGCTAACAGTTCATGTAATAAAACTATTTTAGAAAGATATAAAAATACTGGGTTCTTTTAGCTTCCCTTCTGTTTTCTTTCATACACTGGGTATCAATAGAGCAAAAACCAAAGACCATTCTAACTGAGTGACCCAAATTTGGAAAGAAACAAAATGCCACCCAAAGGAAAATGGCGAAGTTCCCAGTAGCATCACTAATGCCAGAGCTTCGTCTTGTCTGATTTTCTATGAATCAATATAACAATATTTCAGTGAAAATATTATATAGCACTTGTGGTTACACATATAATGACATTCTCAAACACTGCTTTTGGGATGCAAACTTCATACTAAAACAATAACCAAGCCCCATATATGCAACTGTCGGTGCACATGTGCATCAGTTTGGCTCATACATACAGCATGATACATCAGGACATGAATGTGGAGTTCAGCTTGCAATTGCACCACCATGATACACCATCCTAAGCATGAATATCCATCTCTTTTCAAGCACCGGTCACTCCTCTCATCTCCTGAGTGACAACTCCTGGTTCAGGGAAGTGAAATAACAGAACATGCCTCAGACCACAAGTGGAGGCAGAGTTTGGCTCTTGTTACTAGAGAGGCTGCTGTGTTTTTGACAAGATGGCTTTATTTACATCTCCTTTCTTTATAAATATTATGAGTCAGGACTGAGTCTTGAACTTGCTTCTTCTGCCCTGGTTGATACTAAAGGATGGATGAAGGCGGGTAAGCTGGATGCAGCCCTATCCCCAGCAAGACACCCCACAGGCTGGGCAGGAGCTCACAGCCCCCAAGTTCCTCTTATGCTGAGTATATAACATACCCCCACACCTCGCTCAACTGGGGCCCTGCATCTTTAACAACCCCTCCTTGCTACACACTACTCTACTCATTTTCCACTTCCCAAATCACAGCTGTCAAATCCTATTAATGTATAGAAAGACACATTTAAACCCAGACCTGCTATGCCAGAAATAGAAGTTCTCATTTTCTTTTCCAAAACACAGAATAGCTGAGCAACAAAGAAAGAAAACGGAAATCTCTACCAAGTGCACATCTGGAACCAATTTGCTGAATGTAGCCACTGGGTGTCACTTTTGATATATATTGGGTCAGCCATGGAGCACTTCAGCAAGAGAAACGGGATTTCAAAAAGGTGATCCCAAACCAAAACAGACTGCTCTGCAGCCTCCTATGCACAAGCTGCAATTAGCAATTAGCCAGCAACGCTGATTTATCAGCAAAACGTCTTCACAAAGATATTAAACACACTCTAACATGGCTCTTACCTCTCAGTCTGCAACGTAACTTTTGATGGTTCCACATTTGGGTTTTCCCACTCCATCTGCGGGCAGTGCATGAAGTAGCAGAGGGTGTACAAAGCCTCCGGCTCCCAGTAGAGTGATCCCTGCTTCTGGTGCATCGGTGTGCCATTCCCATGCTGCTTGGCATTCAGAGGCTGGAGGTGATGCATGGCTCGGGACACGAGGTCACCTGGAAAGCAAGACCTGGGTGAACACTGGGCTTTTACCTCTTCTCCCTTTCCCTTGTGCTACTATATTTCCCCCAAGTTTTCAAACCAAAAGATGCATCAGGTTGTTTTCCCTTGCCATTTAATTTTGGAGAACCTAAACAGTAACAGGTAGAATCTGTGCAATATTAATCACCAGGCTTGGTTGTTTACACAGTGTGGTGACATATCTGGGCTGCAGACAAGCCCCTGAAGGGATGTGTGAATAGTGTGCTTAGTGAGCATAAGCAGTGTCAGGCTGGCCCATGATGACACTGCCACAAGAGCCAGTCCACTGGGGCCAGGGTCACAGCCCTTGGAGAATGCCAAACTCCTGCTTCCAGAAGTTACAGAATCACAGAATGGCTGAGATTCAAAGGGACCTCTGGATCCGTCTCCTCCAGTCCCAGCTCAAGTAGGGACACCCACAGGCCCTGGCCTGGGTATACTCAGTCACTATCACACTATTACAGTATTTCCTGTGCTTGTTTGTGCCCACTGCTTCTTGTTCTGGTAACACTGCAAAGAGTCCTCTTGCATCCTCCCTTCAGGTATTTGCACAATCCCCGTGAACCTCCTCCTTTCTAGACTGAACAACCCCTCCTCTCTCAGGCTCTCCTTATAGAGGAGGACTTAATTGGACGCTCTCTAAGTAAGTTGTATGTCTCTTCTACACTGGAGAGCCCAGAACTGCACCCAGCATTCCAGGTGTGAACTCTGCAGGGTAAATGAGAGAGGAAGGAAAGGATCACCTCCTACACCTGCTGGCAATACTCTTCTTAATGAAGCCCAGGATACCATTAGCCTTCTCTGTAGCAAGGGAACATTGCGAGCTTCAACTTGGTGTCCACTGGGACTCCTGTGTCCTTTTCATACTAAGCTGCTTTCCAGCAGTGTCCATGCTCTATGCACTTCCACTTGTTGAACAGCATGAGGTTCCTGTCAGCCCACCTCTCCAGCCTGTCTATGGATGGCAGCATAACCTCTGGTACATCAGCAGCCACTACTCCCAGTTTTCTTATCAATAAGTCTATGGGTAAACTGCCTGGAATCCAGATCATTAATGAAGATGTTGAAGAGAACTGGACCTAGTGCCAGGCCCAGAGGACATGGTTTGTGAATAGCTTCCCTCTGGACATTGTGTCATCTTCCCAAAATCCAGTCTCTTGCCCCACAGGGGCAGTTGCTGCCCAAAAAACAAGGAGGGCTTGCACTATGGGCCCTGTGAGCAGAGTCAACTCCATGGCTCTGGAAAACAAGGCTTAAGTCAGTATCATTAGAAACGTGCAACTGCAATAACAATTTCTAAGTCCAAGTTGGACTGGGAAACTTCATGTTTGTTGAACAGGAAATCGGAGAATTGGGCTCACCTGAGCTATTCAGGAGATCAAAGAATGGAAAATGGCTGATTAGAAAGATGCCTGTTGTCTCCCTCTATAATTATTCGATTCTGAAAGTTTCCTTGCATTACAGGTATGGGAAATAAGCCGCAATACTCTAACCTATGATTATGTTAGCAGGCAAATATACAGGCAGGAGCATTGACTCTCTAAGCATTGTACTGATTGTAACTAATTAACTAAATCATCTCCCTCTGAGGCAGTGGATTTTATGACATTAGCTGTCTAGTGACCACTATATAAAAGACAGCAAGCAATTTTGGTTATAAACTGCCTGTTTTTACATCATTCTGAAAGTTCTTCAGGGGGAAATAATGATCTCTGATCAAATCAGATGGATTGTTTTAAATGAAAATCTGAGCAAAAGCCCTTTGGGTCATCCTTGAGCTATGCATAAGCATGTGATGGGGTAAAGAGGGCATAATTTCCTGGTGCTAAGAGAAAGAAACACAGGTTTTCTCAGCCCAGTTCTCCAAAAACAGAGTCTTAAAGCCATGAGCAGAAGAAAACCGCTGTCATGAGGAAACTGTCGAGTCCATGATTTCAGGGTTTTTGACACAATTTTTGCTGCACTCTGCAATATTCTTCTGATTCAAAGCTTTCATTTAAAAATAGTTTCTGCCTTTTCCCACCGCCAGGAAATAGTCATGACAGGACCAGTCTTACAGTCCTGCATATACATAATCTCCAAGAGAAGCTGTGCATGTGGAATACCTGCAGAATCAGGCCCACCTGCTTTTTTTGTTTCTGTACCAAAAGATAAATAAAATCAGGATATGGTTTAGGCCAAGACTCAGTCAGCAATATTACTTCACCCACATTCCTCATTGAGTCCCAAGGCGATGTGACTTGTATGACACATCCAGCACTGCAGGGAATGGCACGCTGAGTAAGGAGAAGCAGCAGCAGAAGGAATGACGAGTGCAGGGCAGCCAGCTCAGCATCACTGCTGATGCAAGGCTGGAGAAACTCAAGCCTTACTGGGACTGATGGCAAAACTCCAATCAATTTCAACATGACCAGGAGTTCATCCTTTTATTCTTTATTTCCTCAATTGCTTCTTAAGAAACCTAAACCAATTCAAGCCATTAAAGCTGAATTAATGCTTCTTATGTATAAAGTATCATTTAATTACATTATACCAAGAATTGATTGGCTTAGATCTTGCTTTACCCTTTGCTATGTTATCTCTGGCTACACTTTAAATAAATGCTGTACTAACAATTATTATAACATTCCTCTATCAGACACAACTCAGGGCTTAAATAATCAATACATATAAAGCACTGAGCTTCACAGAGGGCAGTAAGTAAGCATAGAAAACCACACTGTGAGCTTGCTGTCTAGAGGGCCAAACACTGGAGGCAGGACAGGAATCTCTGGTTTCAGTTTTATTCTGCTGTGTAACCTTGGAGCAGCCACCACTCCCCCAGTGCCCTTCTCTATTCCAGTCACATCAAGCTACAGTGCCAAATCTTCAGGGCAGAGACAGTGTCGGAGCACATCAGGGCTGAGGAGGGAGCTGGCAGGCGTGCACACTGTACAGCAGTACTTAATACGTACTCTGTAAAATGTGGTGTAGTGTAACAGCTGGTTTGAGATGCACGTGCACTCTTTCAGCCCCTGTGACATTTTGCTTTGTCTGTTCTTCCTCACTAAGACGCTATTGCTTCTCTATTTGCTTTCAACAAAGAATGCATCACGTTCCATTGCTTTATTCAATGATCTTGAAACTCTTCTTGACTCTGGCCCACACAGCCCATGCACATGCAGCTCCCTGGTGGGACTCCCTGCCCTGGCCTTCAGCAGTTGCTCAGCCAGCTCAAGTCTGAATGCAGAGCCCAGCCTCACCTCCATGCTGAAGCAGGCTCTCCTTGCCAGCTGTAAGAGCCACATAGAGGGCAACCTTGAATTTGAGGCCAATTATAGAGAGGGAAACTCCCTGTTCATCACTGTGTCAGCCAGCTCTGCACTTCAGAGCTACAGCAATGCTGTGTAAGGTGAACTCACCTGCTCACAACATTGCTGGCTCTTGTTTGCTTGTACAGCTTGCAGTTTTGCACGCATTCCCTTCGCTCCTGATGGGTACATGTGAGAATCCCAGCTTCTGGCCCTCAAAATACATCTCAGACATATGAGCTGAGTGTATCCAAAAAGCCAATAAATCCCCAAGTGCGACACTGCCAAAAAGACTAAAATAAATCCCAGATTGGAGTTGCTCTTGTAAGCTGCTGATGCTGCTCCCAATGGCTGTGGTGTCATGATGCAGGGGGCTGGGCAGGGATCCACGCCCCATATCCCCTGCACTCCCTCCTACCCCTGTGCCATGGCCTGCAACCCATCTGCGGAGCAGACTGCGGAACTGAGCTGCCTGATGAAAAACCTTGCCAACATGACTTTGTTTTTAATTTAAACCAAATAAACACTTCCACAATTTATGCAACGCAAGCCAAATGAGCTGCCACACCAACTGTTGTGCTGGCAGAACTGGGGAAAGGAAGACATCACATCGTGTGGGACAGACAAGAAACGAGCAGCGAGGTGGGGGAACGTGCAGGTGTGTTTGTGTTTTGAAGCTAGGAAGCCAGAACTGGAGGGAAGGCTCCTGGAGCACAGCAAAGACAGTGGCAGTCCCAGGATGAGCTTGGCAGCCCTGAGGAGAAACCCAGGCTAGGCCTGCCTGCTAGCAAATGGACAAAGAAAGTGGGGCTACGTCCACCAGCACTACGGCCTTCCTACGACTACAAGAAGGGCCCCTCAGTGCTTTTTATGAACTCAAGACCCACATACATACATTTAATTTGAAGATTCAGAATGTTATGTAACATGCATGCTCTGACACGGGCCTGGTTTAAGGCCATACTGAATATTTAAGGAATAGCTTCACTGACTGCAAGTCGGAGATGTGATGTGACAGGGAAGGTTAGGCTGCATGGGGGTGCTACGTTCAGCAACCCACAGCACGCAACTGGAACACTCCTGCCCTCTCAACAATGACCAGCTAAACATTTTTTGACGGTGAATGCCTTCAGAAAAAACTGTTACAATCTCTTTTATTATTTTAGACCCCAGTGCTTACAAAGAAACGTGTCTATTTTGCATTGTTTAACAGAGAATGGGGGAGGGGGGGAAGATACAGAAAAACAAGAGGAAGAAGGAGGAAATGACAGATGACTAATATTCCTCTTCTGACAAGCATCCTGGAGGATATTATGGTCTGGCATGATGGACCTGATCTTCCAAGCCCATTTGCTTAGGAACAAGCTCAGGGATAGAGCTGTGCAGGCTAAAATGTTCAGCTGGGTGTGTGCTTGCACAGCCATGCCCAAATAGTGAATGATGCTGGGCTGATCCTTGCTGAGCCGCTCCCAATGACACAAGTCTCAAGTTTTTCTGGTTCCAAGAGCAACTTAGAAACAATATTTCTACACACAGTTGTTCAACCTGTGTCATTCCTTCAAAGCTCAGGGCAGGGGGGAGGATCTCTGGTGCCACCACAGATCTTTTCAGGCGTGAGCCTGGGGCACTGAGCAGTAGGCCGTGTTTATTATAGAGCACATGTGAGAACATACTGCAAGCAGAACCCGTTGGTTCAGTAACAGTCGTCTGACCACCCCTCTGGCTCTTCATCACTCCAGTGTGTGTGCTGACCTGCTCTGGAGATCATCCAAAGTTTCCAAAGTTTGCCCCCTTACAATCACACAACTCAGGTTCCAATTCCCTTTCTTGATATGGATTCATCTCACAGCTCAGCGTTAAGGCCTTGGATCTACAGCTTTTGCTCAGGGCCAGCTCTAGAGAGACTGTGTTGAAAACATGAATTATAACCCTGATAAAAAAATCGAGAACTATCCAGTTAGATTGCTATCTGGTAGCCATGGCATCCTGAATCCTCCCTGTACTGTAGCGAAGTCTCTCTCCCTTCCTGCCTGCCTGTTGCATCTGGTTTCTGCATCAAAGTGATGTATTGCTACAGCTCACCCAGGCGTGTGCCTGTGAGCGCATGAATGCAGGTGAATACAAGCAGTTTAACAGCGCCTCTTGTATGACAGCAGAATGCCTGCAGTCATCTGCTCAGTCAGCTGCCCAAAGCATCCACACATTCATGATTCCAGCTGCACTGCTCCTACACGTTTGCACTGCCTCTGAAGTCCATCCACCTGTATGTCTCAAAAGTCAGCTAAGCAAAAACCGCTTGAGCAAAACTTTCCCTCAAATGATTTACTGGAGGTCTTTATCGTTAACTCCCATCTGTACTAGAAAGGAGTCTGCAGAAAGCTGGGGTGGGGGCACGCAAGAAAGTGTCTATCACATTACTGTTTGCACACATCAAGTATATTCTAACATGGAGCTATGCTATTCTTGGCATACAATATACTCCAAATCCAAAAGCCAGCCTCCTGGGGCTATGGGTGCACTTGGGGTGGCATAACACACAGTCATTGGAATACCTTATCTGATGCAGAATCATCATCGAGCTCACCTTGCAGTAATCTCCTCATTCCTGTCATATCGGCTTGTCTATGGCACCAGCGTTGTGCCCCAGTGTGAAACTGCTCCCTGCTATCCCAGGTAATTTTTTGTTTTCCTAACAGCCACTTATCTCTCCTATAGAAAAGCAGGGGAAGCTCTGAATTTTGTACCAAAAGACAGGACCAGTACACAAGCAGCCAATTTCAGCTCCACTGTGCCCCCCAGCAGATCATTTAACGTTTTATCTTGTCTTATCCCACCATCACAAGAAGGTTCTATTTATAAGACAGAATATGTGTTTGTGTGTAATTTAGTGTTTGTAAAGCCTTTGAAGATAGAAAAAGGATTGAATATATCTAATTAAAAAGCCACAATAATGATTAAACCTTTTCAATTCTACATACCTATTATAATAATATTCTTACTTTCAAAATCTCCTATCCAATGAGACAAGCATAATGTTTACATTTTTCTTCCCTCATACAATGTCAGCTCCAAACAAAACAGCCTTTGACTGAGAAGTTCATCTCCTAACCTAAGGCAGAGCCTTTCACTCTGCCTTTCTGGACCACCATAACTGTTTTTTTCTCTGATCTTATGTGGACCCATTCACTGAATTATGAGCCCCACATGCCTGAGCAGGCCATGACAAACATATCACTCTGCCCCAGCTGACTGCCTGTGGTCTGCAAAGCACAAGCTGGGATGATAGCAAACTTGAAGAAAGGAAAATGCTGTGTTTCATAGTTTCATAGTTTCATAGTTTCGTGCGGGTTGGAAGGGACCTTAGAGATCATCAAGTCCAGCCCCCGGGATTCGAGCCTCTGTGTAGCAGAGCGGCACTTCTACCACTTGCGCCACAGGGGGGATTCGAACTCCGAAAGTGTTAAGAGTTTGTACCTCAAAGGTGATTTTTGCAGGGGTGTCCTGAGCTGATTCGTTGGGTTTTCAGGGGAGAGTGGTGGAGGGCTGGAGTTCCAGAATTCCCCCATCCAACAAGATGATGACTGTACTGTCAGCAGTAACAGCCGTATTGTCACATCCAAGGGGTACCCACTAAAGCTGTCAGCTCTGTGGTCAAACTCTGCACTGAAGGAAGCACTGCTATATGAATTTCAGGATTCAGCCAGTATCTCTGCTTAGCTCTGCACTGCACTGAGAGAAGAGAACTGTTAATCAAAAAAAAAGCTCTGGTCTTTCTCTACAGTGCTGCTTAGTCTAAGAAAAATATCTGACAAACAGTGCTTTTGCTCTGGCAGTAAATGAGCACAGCACTTACAACAATTCTCCTTCAGATGCCACCCTTCCAGCAATCACCTTTATCCCAGCATTTGCTTAAGCCTGGACTTTACCTCTTACTTACAATACAGGAATAAATTTGTATGGCTCCTGCAGCCCTCCTCCCTGTTAGTTGTACAGGATTGAGACTAGATGAAAAGACAAGGGAGGGGATGCTGACTTTCATCATCTCCTTGGCTGGGGCTGAGAGCAGAAATGAAAAACAGTGTTGGTATGTACAAGCACATTTCTACTAACACTGGAGCAGTAAAACTTCCTTTCATCCCTAGAGTGTGCCAAGATCTACTGGGAGTCTGTTATTTTGGAAATGCATACATTCAGCACTGTGGAGGCACAGAGAGGATGATGGGAAGATGTAGCATTTTTCCAATGTTGAAAAGAAAAACCTCAGTGAGACCTGAGTGGTGATGTGGAGGAAATACCAGCTCGAACATCAAAGTTGGAAGCTGTTTAAGTTAAACATCATTCAAAGACTACGAAGTGCTGAGATCAGCAGGGTTTAGTTACATCTCAATCTTCAGATTACCCCAGTTTAAAATAAAAACACCTACTCATCCCAGTTAATGCTCAAGAGTAACACCTCCCCATTACCAATCACCATGGTTTGCATAAGACTGGATAGCAAGTCTCACCGGCCAGAGAGACCTGGCCATCCCTGGACCCAAAGCAGGCCTCAAGCAGAGATCTGCTTCTGTCTAAAGAGAAAAACAAAATCCAGAAGAATTCTCCTAGTCTGGAAATATTTTCTCTGAGAACAAACAGTGAAACATTGTCAAGCTGCTCTTTTAAATCCTATTATTTTAGCTGTGCTTCAGTTCTTCCCAATGTTCTCTATATAATAAGCATTTCAAATCAAATGACATTATTTTAAAACACACTGTAGTAGGCAATTACAATTCCTGAATACTAAAATGCCAATATAACATAGGCAAAATTTACTGTTGTTCCTTAACTTTCTGCCATGTTCATTATATTTTAATGAATAAGGTTTCACATTAATTTTTCAAGCCTTTTCCTCAGAATCACATATTACCTCAGTAATTGCGTTACAGAATTAGGTCTCTATTTATGTTCTCCTCTTGAATCCCAGAGACAAAACCTTGCTTTGGTTTTCCATAGGTCAGCAGTATTACTTCTTCCTATTTTCAGGAGAGCACCACAGAGCTAGCAGCACTGCTCTGCTGTGCTGGGACATCCCAGAGACAATCCATGCCCATGTCATTGCATCCAACCTGCTGACTCCATGAGATAACAGCAGAGGTAATGCCACACTGTAGTGGCAGGTGGGATCTGTGGGCACCAGAGCAGCATCTGTAAGTTTGGATACACCTGAGGACACCTCACTGAAGGTCAGACTTCTCTGCAGTGGACTGTGTTAGCATTCCACTACAGTTGTGCTCCCCAGCCCACCATTCCCCACCTTCTCTCCTACCTCTGTCAGCCCTGGGGAGACACAGTTCACCTAAACAGCCTTTTCTAATGTGCTAACAGCAAAAATGAATAAACTAATGCTAATATCATGGTCCAGATAACTATAAACTTCACCCACAGGTATCACCACTGATGGATACTGAAGTTTCCAGGCAAGGGCAATAAGGAAAGGAATTTTTGGACACCTCCCACCCACCCTGTATCCCCCTAGGTGTATAAGCCTAGTGGGATTAGCACACTGCAGCACAGAGATCCCATCGGCATGCTCTGCAGATCTGGGGCTGAAAGGCTGCTGGTTGATACCACCAACAGATCCTGACAAACAGCACCAATCCAGGTGTGCCAGCTTCAGGAAACGTGAATACAGAAGTTCAGTTGTCCCCAGAAATGTCCTCAAAAGCCCTTACCACAGCATCCTAAGCAGCAGTTCCTCATCGGCATGACAGTAGATATAGTACTCGTCTGCCACAGCAGACAATTTCTGCATTACTTAAAGGAATGACACAGCCAGACCAAGTAGCTTAAACTGCTGTAAGTGACACCAGTAATTCATTTCATGCTGCAGCCAAAAGGTGAAAATTTTCCCCCAGCAAATCTTCAGCCCTCCCCTGCATAACCAGCTGTCAGCCCTTGACAGAAAAGGAAGAGGAAAGAAAAAGGGAGTAAGAAGATGTGCAGGAGATAACACGAAAGTAGCAGACCAGAAAGTACCACACACAGGAGAAGGTGGGGATACCACACTATGCAATGCTTTTCATTTATGATTAACTATCTCTATTTTCCACCTGGGACAAAGACTGGGAAGAAACTGAGAAGGCCTGAGCAGAAGAAATACAGATGCTGGCCAATAAGCAGGCCCTGCTTGCCAGCTGTCATCTTCAAAGGGATAGATTTGATTTCCTGTTCTCCATGCCTCTGGCAGCTGGTCACACTGTTACATGTGAGCACACTGGGCAGAAGAGTCAGGGATGTCTTTCCTCCAATGAAATGTATATGTGTTAAATCTAGTTATTCTGTATGCTCTCAGTGCTTTAATTGTCAATGTTGATAAACTATAGGAAATCTCATTCAATTAACCTGTGAGATAGACGTAAGTTTCGATATTGAAGGATCACTCTACCCTTGTTTCTTGCGCAGTTATGGACAACACAAATTAAATCCTGAGTCCTGGAACACTGCAAGCCATGGGATGTTACATACACACACTTGAGTCCTGCTGCTCTGTTACCACAGCAGGTCAAGCTTTCATCCTTGCCACTCACCCCTGGTTTCATCCTATTCCTCTCTTCACAGCTACTATGCTCTTAATTCCCTTTTGTTTCTCTGCCCATTAACTTTATACATCCCCACAAGAGCAGGGGCTTTTATATATGTAACGCATCCCACTTTCTGCATGCCTGAAGTTGCTATATCCCCTTTTCATACCACAGCACCAATTTTAAGGCTCTACAACCACTACCCCACCCCACGACAATCAGATATCTTCCTCCACTTCCCCAGTCCTGCTGATACACTGTGATGCCCAGGTGTTCCCCATGGCTCTGCCCTGCTGCTGCTTCCCCAGCCTCCTTCCACAGCCATGGCTCGCAGTAACCTCCAAATCACAGCCAGCACTGATCCAGAGGCAGACACACAAGTGCTGAACAGACAGGCCGCAGTACCTCTTGTATCCCCACATTTCTATCTGTTTAATGATTTTCCCTTAAATCCACCACGCTCTGCTCACTGACACCCAGCACTTCCCTCGATGTTTCAGAATAAAGTTTTGACCTCTGCACCAGCATCGCTCCACAACACAGATTTCTATCCGCTTGAACAGAAAACCTTGCAAGCTTTGCCGGCTACCACTACTCCTACGATTTCTTCCACGACATGCATCTGCTTGCAGAGGATGGGGAGGTGCCCTCATTGTTGTCCAGAGGGCTTTCTGGAGTGCTGTCAGCCTGCTGTGTGCCAAGCTCTCTCTGACAGCTGCATCTAACTCCCACTGAGGCGTTGTGTTCTTCAAGTTGGCCACCCTGAAGAGTGCTCTGCCTGCGTTTGGAGTCAACAATGCGTACAGAGCAAACTGTATTGACCAGGGTGAGGGGGGTCTTAAAGATTCTGGGTCTTGTGTATAGAGGTACAAAATAGCCCGAGATGGAAAAAAAAAGAAACCTTCTGAAATATCCACAGATCACATACTTATTAAAATACAACCATACGTACTTTAAGAGAGGGAGAAGTATCATGAATAATTTAGTTGGCACACAGAAAGTACTGTTGTGTATTTCATACGTGTGAAATAAATAAGCAGAAATTACTTCATTTGAATAACACTGAACACCTGATTCCAGAGACTGAGCAACACTTCACACTAAGGCATGTAAGAGCTCTTGGCTTGTTGACATTTCACCAGAACAGAGGAAAATTAGCAAGTTGAAAACAGAAATGTCTATTGCGGCTTGCAGATAAACATTCAAAGTGCATCCACTGGGCTCGTAAACAGCACCTAAACTGAGCCCTTGACATTATGAAATGGCTGCATTTCATTGCTCCTGTTGTTACAAAAAAGGCTGAAAAACTGCACCTGAGATGACAATGTGTATTGTTTGGTGTTGATCACACAGAATCCAACATTGAGAACAGTAAGTTGAGCTGCATATGTTTTTACATTTGACTCTACAGTTTCTACCCAGAATTTCAAAGTGGAGCTCAGGAAAACAAAAAACATCTGGATTCCCACCCATCACTCAGTCTCTCTATACCACAAATGTGACTGGAAGGCTCCTTTACTAATAAAAAATCCCAAGAAGGCACTTTTGCTAACTGTAAGCTCCATGTTGCATGAAGATTTACATGGCGTTTGCCTCCTGCTATCAGAGCAGCCACGTAGCATTCAGAAAACAGTAAATAATTTATCTGTGCTGTAATCAAAGCTTTCAGGTATAATAATTAGGCACATTTCTCTGCAAGTGTTTTGATTAATAACAAATTATTTGTCTTCCAGGTGCTAATTGCTCTGCTTCAGGTTTGAGTGGTGTTTTTTCTTTTCCTCTGCTAAAACTGGAGAAAGAAAGGAAGAGCGAGGGACCTCTCCTGTAACACAGATGGATGTAGCTCTGCTTCAGCCTGTGACTATTGCCTTAATGTATTGCAACCTCTATCTTTTTGCCTGCCCATTTCAAAACAGGACATCGGTATGTCAGATATTTGCAAGTGTAGCAAAGCCGTGAGGTACTCTCAAGCATAATATAAAGAAGATGAAATAAAAACATAGAATCACAGGATCATTCAGGTTGGAAAAGACCTCTAAGATCACCCAGTCCAACCGTCCATCTGCCACCAATATTGCCCACTAAACTATGCCACTAAGTGCTACATCTACCTTTTCTTTAAACACCTCAAGGATCCCTCACCTTCAAAAACAAGAGCAGTGTGCGCACAGAAGCGGTAGCCACTGCTAAGACCTCTTTCCTCCTATGGCTCCAGCTTCAAGTTTCATGTGTGCCCCTGTCTTCCTGCTGCACAGCCAGACAATGCAGGTGGCTTTGTTTTACTTTGAGGAAAGAAATCCAAGCATTATAAACAGCGTTGTACTTACTGAGCTCGGCAATGCTCCCCACACGCGTAGCCAGTAAAGACTGCTCGATGGTCCTTAGCTCGGACTGGCTGAACATCTGCACTTCCCCAGGCTTGTTTGACCGCTGCTGGTCTTTGTGAAGGTTCAAGCTGTCTGGCAGGCAGAGAACACCTACAGTGGATAAAAAAATAACAAAAGAACTTCCATGTAATTT
Source organism: Coturnix japonica (assembly GCF_054131305.1). Taxonomy (NCBI): domain Eukaryota; kingdom Metazoa; phylum Chordata; class Aves; order Galliformes; family Phasianidae; genus Coturnix; species Coturnix japonica. Next base: position 49,829,723 of record NC_140663.1, on the reverse strand, counting down.
CAGTCACTACTGCTGTCACCACCTCATATTCTTTGAACATTCTAAGGCCCATGTGAGTAGAGCACAAAGACAATAAGCATTTGTAACTCAATGTCACAGATGACTCATGTTCTCAGAAGTGGCCCTCATTAACTCTTCTGAATATCCTCAAGTCACTGGTGATGTCACCAAGGGATAATGCTTACAGAAAATCCCTTGTAATTGCCTGTGCTGGAGGTCAAGAGAACCCTTCCAAAGAAGCCTTCTAGAAACTACTCCAAAACCACGGTATCTCAGCAACGGAATCCTTCGAGATTGACGTTAAAAATATACACAAGGAGGCTGATACATTTACAGGACTTTCCTGTCTGGGGAATTCCACTGACAGTTGCCAAAATAATGGACAGGATCAAGATGCCTGCTGTGCCATTGATGAGTTTATTGGATTTCTTTTGCAAACACAGCTCCTGACAACTGAACTGCATAGATTTCAAAAGCCCATCACGCAGAAGCCCTCAAAGCAGCCAACTTTTATGAGAAGGCAAAAACAAGGTACTGACATAAAAAAAATTGTCAATACACATCCATGCAGGCACAAAAGTCACTTTCTGCCACGATATCTGTACACTCAGAGGTAGAGGGCACCTGTTTGTTAATCAAAATCACCGTCATGCTACAAAACAGAACTTATGTAGAACAGTAAATGCTTCATTACCATCCTCGAGTAACAGATACATGGAAGCTCAGCCTGGATAGTAAGCGCTGCTCCCTTCCTGAGGTCTGAGAACAAGCAACTATGGCCATGCTTGCTTATCCATAGTATTGCCTTCCAGATCCCTCTGGGACCACACAAGTGGGCATCCCTGGGAGGCAGTGCGGTTGTACCTCTTCGTGGCAATTAAATCCCATCCTATCTCTGACTGTGGGATTTGCAACAATTTGCTTTGAAAATAAAATAAAAGTAGGAAATGTATTTTTTTAAATTAGCTTGTACTCTTTGTTCCATTTAAGCACAGGGGAGAAGTTCCCCCTTAAGGACCAAGAAAACACTTTACAAAATGCCTTAAGAAAAAGGGACATATGTCTTCAGAAGGGAGAACTCAGGAAGTAACTGGTGACTAACCCTATTAATCAGTAATTCTGTTAGTATCATAGAATTAAAGAATGGTTTAGACTGGAAAGGATCTCAAAGCCCACCCAGTTCCAACGTCGTGCCACAGGCAGGGCTGTCACCCACCAGATCAAGCTGCCCAGGGCTCCATTCAGCCTGGTCTTGAATGCCTCTGTGGATGGGTCATCCACAATTTCTCTGGTAAGCAGTAGGTACACAACATTCTGAGTCCCTTGCTGAATTACTGCCTTAACCCCTTGTATATTTTCACATTTAAACAACCCACCAAACATCACTGCTTTGGAGCACCTCAAGGCCAGGCAGTCAGTGCTCCTGGAAAAGGATGTTTCTCAGACGTCGGGGTCTGAGGAATTAAAAGCACTGAGGTAAGGGGTAAAAAAGTGCAGCAATGAAAAAACATTGAACGAGCAATCGAAAATTACCAAACAAGCTTTCCAAATTCACTTCTGATCACTTAAGTGTTTGCCTTGAATCAACTCTTAGCGTAACACTTTTATTCTGTAGACGCATGGATCTTGAGATGTTCAACACCTGGATTTAGAACGCAGACTTGCCTGCATACTTTAATAAGTATTCTCTCCCTGAAATATTGCTCATTTATTTAGATTACTCTTCATAATTTTAATGGATAGAAATTAAGACAAAATTGGAAGTCTTCCCTGCAGAAAACAGATGTGTAACATCTAATGCCCTACTCTAAAAGACCTCTAAAAACAAGAAATAGTACCAACAACTTTATGTCATCTTTAGAAGGAAAAGAATACCCAACAAGAAAATAATTAGTGAAAATACATGTTAAAGTGTGTGGGGAAAAAACCAACTACACTGTTTTAATGTACCTTTATGAACAAGACTGAAATGGTTTAGCATCCTAAGGCACAAAGGAAAGCGGTCTCTGAGCGATGAGTGATGGCATACAGATATTTTATTCTCAATTTTGTCTCTGCCTGTTCCCACAGCCGTGCTTTCCCTTACAAACAGCCCTGATGATTAATTACTCTGTTCCATAGCGAGGGGAGTGTATTCTTAGGTTTTCAGATGAAAAGTGCAAATGAAATGCAAAATGTACCATTGTTAGAAAACTTAGCAAATTATAGGATGTGTCACGCCAAAGGGTTTTTTCACTTGAGTGTGACATGATTAAAGCCATGCGGTAGCCAAACATCTGATACTTACACGCCAGCTTCACAACTATAATTGACCACAGCGGGTGACCAGTGGTGTGCTGGAAGATTTTTTATAACTCTCATCATTTTGCTGGAGAGCATTTCTTTTCTTTTGCCAGAACGGAGAGAGGGAATTCTATGCTGGAGCACACAACTCTGCCCCTTTCCTTGCTTCAACTGCTTTCCCCCAGAATAATTGAAGAAAAGTTACAAAAATGCATTTTGGCAGAAAAACTTGCTCTATTTTATCAGTGTTTCACGTAAAGCTCAAAGGTGCTGATGAATGACTATGGATGGAAATTGCTCCCTAGCAAGAAGGGAGCATACCGAATTGAAGAAGAATGCAAAAGTTAAGGTAAAATCTTTGTGATTATAAATGCCTTCGTTATATAAATAGAAACATTTAAATAGCCATCACCTGCTTTCGCTGGCTTGGCTACAGTTCAACCTCCTCATGTTAATTCCCTGCTGACTGGCATTATTCACTTGCTTTGTCAGCCACGACTTCAGCCCCACTGCACTATACTTGAAGCATAGGTAAGGATCTCATGTTTCCAGCAGCCTGAAAGACAGGGCATTTTCCCTTGCTTTTTTTGCTCTCTTGACTGTTGATGCTGACGCTGCCATTCCAAGCCAAAGATTTCTGTGCTGCATCTTCAGAAATAACTACAATATCTGTCTTTTCTCTCTCCTGGCATTGCTAAATGTCCTTCCTTTCTGCATGGTTACTCAGCCCTGTGCTCTTCTTTGCCCGTTACTTTATTCCTCATCTTCCTTCCAATTCACTAGAGTAGAAATCAAGTAGTCTGTTGTAGCAGGACGAATGTGGGGCCACACGCAACATGCCCCTTGCTGCTCCATGCCCATGGTGATGTACAGCAGCCATGCGCTGCATTTATGACTGCTATGAATCACTGGAGCAACGAGAAATAACCAAAGCTCTCCTCTGTGTTTGGCTTCTGTCACCTCTTGTCATGCTTGGCCGTAAGATCCTTGGGGCAGGTATCTGTCTAAAACATCCAGAATGAATCAAACCCAAAGTTTGCTTTATAAGCGGCTGTTTTTGATTTGCCCTTGGCCTCAGCTTGCCTTGCAGCCCTTAGGTACAAGATTGCAGAGAAACAACAAAAATACTTTAAAATCAGTAGCATGCCAAAAAAACTCACAGCAACAAGCTCCTAGTGCTCTTCTCCCTAATCTCCAGGGAGAAAAATACAACCATCATAGGGAGCATTCGATGCGCAATACACTCTACATTTTTCCTGCCCTCTGGGCTCAGTGGAAACATAAGCCTGAGCTCAAATCCCAAACCAAAGAAGTATTGCAGTAAATGACATTGAAGATGCCTGAACTTATAAAAGCACCAAGTCTTTCAAACCTCATAGAGGTACTTGGTAGCTCCATTCCGGTTTCCCCATGCAAATTCCCATTTCTTGTGCTAGGAAGACAGATTTTGAAACACGTACATGCACATTCCTGCATGGAGCTGTGGGTACAGTCCTTGCAGCATGGCAGAGGTGTGCACATATCCCACTAACTTCCCACATGGCAGAAATTGTCCCAGGGCCCAGAGCAGCTCTAACACTGAACACAACAGCAGATGGGAAACCTCCTCAGCTTTCAGAGCAGGAGAAGCATGGGTTTGTAGCCCAAATTTCACCTAAAGACAAAGAAGTCATAAAAAAAAAAATCTAGGCCTTCTCCACTGTTCCTCTATTTAGACAGGTATCAGCATTTATTTATCTGCCAGCTGTTGTAAGTGTTGCAAAACAGTTGATTCCTGGAGCGCTGGCACCTACAGTGTCCATATGTCAGAACTGGCAATAGGATTTCACATCCACTTCAACACTGGAGCCTGGAGGCTTCCCATGGTCTGCTGTTGTCACCACCCAGCTGTTTTCACAGGGCAAAGGCAGATCAAAGGGCACAACAGTAAAAAACTGGTATACGCAGTCTTCTGTGCACACTACACCACCATGAATGGGAGAAGTAATGAAATGGCAAGTCTGTTTATTTGGAATGGAAAGTATTTTTTGGGTAAAGCCATGTTACATCCTTAAGTTTGGTCCCATACCAGCTTCCCCTGCTAAAGAAACAGTTCAAGCACTGAGTCCATCTTAGAAGAATGAGACACTGAGAGGAGAGATTTAGATCTATTTATCAGATTCTTTGTCTTCTCTCTCCTTCAAATCCCATGGTCTAAACCAAAACAAACTTCCAATGGCACTAAATTAATATAAGTGCCCACTAGACAATGTAATTCAAATGACGAACGCAGAGGCATCTAGCAGGAACCTAACACATTTGTTTTGACTAAAAATATAAGCATTGTAAAGACTAAAACAGTTTTTTGCACATTCTTATCCTTTTCATTCGAGAATACTGCTAGATTTTACCCTACATGTGAATGTACAGTCTAGATAGAAGATGGAAGGTTTTGCTGATACTCGTTTTTACTTCTTTAATTAACGGCTCCCACTTTTAGTAGAAAATATTTCAAAGCATCTTTGATATCTCTATCTATCTCTTACATCTTAAACAAACATACATATCTGGAAGACTTCTTATACTCCCACCTCATGGATTCTTCCATAAGTTTATTGAGATTAAGAGTGCTGGGTAGGTACTGGGCAAATTACTCTGTAAAATGAGCCTGAAAATGGTAGTTAACCCTCAAATGCCCCCAAAACTCAGTGCTGCTCACTGCTCCAGTCAATGCCAGTCTTGAGTCCAACTCCATGAGATGGTGAATTCTAACTCATTCCAACTATGCAGGAGCTCCCTCCAACTTGGGATGCCAACAGCAGGCAACCTGAACCATGACTCCCAAACTCAGCCTGTCAAACTGACAGGCAAGGCAGATGGAAAACATATTGACTTCTCCTTACAGAAATGAGACTATGGGGAAAACCTTAGTGCTTATCATATCAACCAGCGCTTTCAGTTAACTGAAGGCGCGGAAAGTATTCAAGGCAAGGAGTGCAAAGTGTCTTCTTTCCACGCATTCCAGCCTGGTTAAATAACAGGGAGTGGCTCCGCGTGGAGAAAATGCAAAGCACTTGGGAAAGCCAGAAGGTGATAAAAAGTTTCCAGAATCTAAGTTGCAGAGGAGACAAAGCAGCCCAAATGAGGAAAGGTGGGACAGGCGCAGGAATCAGATGCATGTCAGGAAAGTAAAGCTGCTTTGTGCGTCTTTAACACCTACTACCCAAAGCCATTAAGAAGCAGTACCAGCTCTCCACTTAGCCTCCAGGCTCTGGTGCTAAGCAGCTATAATAATATGCACGTCCAGTTTATATGTGAAATGAAAGTAAAGCACTGCAGAGCTTAGTAGCTAATTCAAGGTGAAATAAGAAATGTCAGAGAAAAGCAGGAAGAGAGCATAAGGCCTCTAGTTATGCTGTTTAACCACAAGAGATCACCCTTTCTCTCCTGGAAAAAATCAGTAGAAGAGCAAATGAAAAATGCTTACAATGAACAGGGGATCCTAATAAATCTGCCACAAAGTCATCAACAGCAGCAGCCACTGATGAACGACAAACAGAAGTTGTGCAAACCGTAGGGGCTGGGATCCTACCAGAACAACTGCAATCATCTGAGCTGTGCGAGTGCAGCTTCGTTATTTCATTTGGCCAAGTGCGGAGGTTTCGTCTTAGCAATTTAGTCTCTGGCTCCTTGCAACTGGAAATTTCAGCAACTGTCTGCATATCTGGAGAGCAGTTTCTTCCAAAGCTGCATGATCGTTTTCAGGGCAGTACCCCAGCTGGGCTGGATCTGATTTCATCAGAAGCCAGAATGGATGATCGTTATCCAAAGCAGAATACCTCTGTGAGTTATTAGAACAGATGTTATAGGAAGATGAGATAATAGAATTATATTGCTACGCACGGCTGTGACATCTTTTCTTGTAAGGAGTTTGTTAGCACAACACATTCTACTTAATTGGGACATTCTCCTTATTAGGAGCCTTCTAAGGCAATCGCTTTAGCCTAATGATAATGAGATGCAATCACTGCTGCTTTAAATGGCATTGAAGTAACAACAATTCAACTAAATTAGGATATATTCTGCTGGTACCAAGCGGTTAAGTGGTGCACAACCAAGTGGAACGCAGGACGGATTTGACTGTTTAGGTTATAAATTACAAAAGAAAGAAGAATCAGGAGATTAGATCCCTCTCAACACAAAAACGAAACTCCCAGATCAGCAGCAACAGCTTTACCTTTGTTTTTATTAAGATATAAAGAAAGCAAAACCTTGATCCCATCAAAATCAATTGCAAAACTTCTAAATACTCAAAACCACCACTGAAGGAAAAGAAGAGCAAACACAAAGCAAGCCTGTCCATAAACAAGAGAAGTAATGGAGATCCATCTCCTTGTGCTTTTCCCCAGGTCTCTACCAGGGCCCAAGAGTGGCCCCTGAGATCCTCCTGTTGGGCATGAGATGGCCCTCATAGCCTTCTGTTCGGCATGAAGCAGCCAATGCTGCTCAATGTTGTGCACCCATGGCTGGACAGCCAACACCTACCAATGGCCCAGTGAGCAGCACCCAATGTGAAACCACATTCCCTCCTTTTCCACAGGAAGGAGACTAACGTGCCTTTACCTACCCTTGATTTTCAACACGTCTCTCCCTGTTGACCATGAAGTAGCATTTTGTGGACTTTACAACAGGAAGCTGCTCAGCAGCACGCTGTGATTAGCCGGGCTATTCCATTGTCACAGTAGTCATAAAAGCTCCAGTGCAAGCTGGGATTATTTTGGCACAGAGATGTTTGAGCTGACACAGTGCATTTACTTCACACACAGCTCTAGATTACCCGGGTCTGAGCTATGCTGCCCTGGAAATAGCAATGTGGAGGAGAAAGGCTTTCTATCACACTCTTTGATAGGAGGCATCGAGGTAAATAAATAATAATAATAATTACAGCTGTCATCTTTCTTCTCTGCTACATGCAAATAAATACAATACGTGCTGCCCTCAGTGTCTCTACACCAGCTAAAAGTTGATAGATTGTGGGAAATTTGCAGGCAGAAAAGAGAATGATGAATGTGTTGGCAGTATTGGCTGGGGTGGAGACTTAGGGATGAATCTGGATTTTGCAGCACGCAGCCTGACCACAAGATGCCTCTTCCAGGTCCAGGCAGCACTCAAAGTGCCGGGCACATACAGGGGGAAGGGATGTACGTTGGAATAAATATGGACTTAGGGAATGCACTGCAGTACTAACTCATGCAAGGATGTGTCTGGCTAAAAACAGGCAAAATCCCCCTTTAGGCTGAGAGTTCGTAGAAGGTCTAAGCCTTTGAGTCACTGAAAATGACCAAGAATGCATTAGCAGTTTTTTATTTCCCAGAAAAAGACCCATCACCTGATAGCAGCAGAACAAGAGGATTCGGTGATTCATAGCATAATACGCTTTCCTAGAGCCCGCAATTTCCACCACTCATTACCACCAGCCTTCCAAAATGCCCAGCCACGACGGACGACTTCCTGCTCAGCGACCGGAATGCATGCACGGCACGGAAGCCCAGCTGTGCCGATAAGGCATCTTTCCTAGCCCAGCCGGGGCTCATCCATTATGTGATCAACAAAACACCAGCAGCTCATCAGGTATCATCACAGACAGCTGTGTCCAAGACTGGTTTTTAGGAGCTACAAGTTTCTAGTAACCATGCTGTGGTTACGGTGCACCTCTCAAGAACAGAGGCTGAGTATTTAAATTACAAATGAATAACCCCATGCAAGAACATAATCCCCCATTTTTGTGAGACCTACTATCCAAACAAACTCCTACACCAGGTTATGCAGCTACAGAATGGCAGTGCAAAATGCTTGATGCAACAGAGCATTTTTTTTCCACCGCTTTCTCTGTGTACCTCCATTCACTTGGCATAGTCACTAAGCATTGGATCCCCTCAAGGCTTGGCCCCATCATTTCAAAAACACCGATGTGCCTGCAATTTCTGAGCAGTTCCACTGAGTACTATACAATACACTTGGCAAGAATATTAAGAATACCTTAAAAAAACACCTCCCCCATTTTCTTCAATATTTGTAAAGACCAGTATGCCTTTTATAGAAGGGATCGTTTGGCAGAATTTCTCCCTTCACCTCAAAACATCATCAGCTTGTACAAAAGCCATGAATAATACATAATGGCAAAGACATTTAGTGTTCGGACTGAATACGGGGCATTCCCAGACCAGTTACCAACCAAATCCTTTATGCTTCACAAGCAGGCATGGTGTCAGCAGCCACAAACGGGACAGAGAAGTGTGGGACAGAGCTCCTGTGCTCTGTGTGCAGTTGCTCTACAATTGCATGTGCATCTTTACATAGATGTCCATACATGAAAAGCAGTGATGCATCCATCCTTACCAGGCTGTGGTAGTAGGGCACAGAGCTGTGCTTTGGGGGGAAATTCAGGCAGCTCAGGCAGAACTTACTGACTTTGTCAAGGTTGGGTTTTATCCCTGAGCAATGAGTTCTGGGTAAACTGGAGCATGCGGAGCCCACAGCAAAGGTTGAGTAATTAGAATTTCCTTTCAACCGCTTGTGCAGATGACTATCAGATCAGTCACTCCACCCTCCCCAGGAAAGCCCACACTTAATGAAAGCAGAGCTGTTTAAGAAACACGTGCACCTATTTACTGGCCCTAGGGCATTATCCCATCATCCTGAGCACTGACCACGCTCCCACCCACCTGGCAAAGAGCAGTGCTGAGGAAACTGAACGAAAACCGCCCTCTCCCGAAGGCAGAGGGCATAGGACCACCGCCATCTCATCAGCAGTCATGGATAGGATGTGCCCTACAGCCCCCTACCAGCCACCCGCCCAGGTTGGCTGCATGATCTGAGGGTTTTCTAGCAGATGAGCTCCCTTAGCTCCAGAAGGGATGGCTGTGAGCTGTGTGGGTCTGGGGTATCCTTCTCCCCACAACCTCAGTAAAAGAATAAGGCTCTGCCTTCGGTACATGCTTCAAGGGGTTTTTGCCATGTATTTAAAACCAATAACTTGCCTAAAAACTTCGCTGACTGGAAAGCCTGGATGGCGGCCAGGGGACAGTCCTTTCTAAATGCAACCTTTACGTTCTTCAAAAATTCCACTTGGCTTACCATGTAGACATGGCTTGTCATTAGCACGTGTTTTGGCATCCAAACCTTTGATATAGATACCTACAGCAATAAATCAGTTCTGACCAGTAAAGGTTAGACTAGATGTACATATATTTATATATATATATATGGTAAAATCATTACAGACAATGAATAAAATTTACGAGAAGAGACATTAGCCTACATCTCTGGCAGACTTTTATGACTGGTTGCCCCACAGATTGGCCGGCTGACCCCATTTCAAGTAATTCCAATTTTACAGAGCTCATAGACGCTTTCTTCCCCCACCCAGCTATAATAAAGCTGCGTTCAGGTGCATGAACTCATTACGGGGCTACCACATTAACTGAAGAAAGACTTCTAAAAATTATTTAATGGGAGTTAATTTTTTTTCCTTTGATCCCCCACAGGGTATCAATTTGTGCATTCAGAGTTTTATGGCACTAAGATATACAGTCTTACTCCTAAAATACCTATTTTGTTTTTTTGAAATGATGCCCTCTATTACTTTTCCGAGACAAAGCTGTGCATTTATTCTCAGAGCAGTTAAAGGTCAAAATCTGTTCTCGCTCTATGCATAATCTTCAAATTTGAACCTCTGCATTATTCATTTCCTCCACTTCTTCACCCAGACATTCACATAGAAATTCACAAACACCAAAAACCCTATAGTAAAGGAATACTAGCGTCTCCCTATCAGACCCTTCTGTGGTGCACTGATTAGCCAGTAGATAAGGAATAAACGGATATTCAATATTATATCCTTCTGCTTCAGTGCAGTCTGTGGCACAACCGCATCTCATTCATCCTCTGCTTTGAGTAAAGCACAGTGCCGTTCCTCATGGGCTCACCTCTTCCCATACCACACTCAGAGGAGCAGAGCTGCAGCATCCATGGCAGTGCCTGGGCTGCTCCTTGTCTTCAAGGCCTTCTGAAGTACACCAGCACCACAGCTAGAAGGGAGAACAAACTGTGGGGCAGCAAAGGCCCTGATTCTGCCCCCACTGCATCCTCCTTGGAAATGGCTGAGCTAGCTCTGCTGAAATGGTTCCAAACAGATATATATTTAAATCAGTCGTGAGGGGGACATCTGCCCTTGAAAATGGAAAATGCAGTTGGAACGTATTACAGCAACCCAAATCAGGGGCATGTAATGATAATCAGCAGGTAGCTGTAACAGCAGGCCATGCTAACTGCCTCACCTCTTACATCCCTTAGCTTTATTCAGCCTTTCCTCTTCAAAGCAGACTGAAAGAATCCAACTGATATTTTGAAACTTCCAGACTTGGCTGCAGTGTGCTGCATTACTTAACAGGCAGGCTGACTAAGGAGCAGCACGTGCTCTAGTGGACAGTGGAACTGAAGATGAATCTAATCTAAATAAACTAATTCCAACCACATTCTTAAAGAGTACTGACATGTCGCACTTTCAAGTGTTGCACTTATTCCAGTCTCTGTGGATGGCACAACACAATGCTCCCTGGTTTGTATATTCTAATGCTAACGGTGATATAAACCACGGGGAACTGTATAAGTTAGGGAATGATGAAGATCATAATACCTGAACAAGGCATGGATTCAGAGAGAACTGTGACTTTATAGCACAGAAACACACCGCAAAATGACAACTGCACTGTAAAACCTACAGGAATTACAAGCAAGTTTTAAATGCCTCAACTGCACACTGCAAGGAAAACTAACAAAAATAGATTCCACTTCTAGTTCTAAAATAATGCTATAATTAGTTATTTTAATTCCATTCTAGTGAAAAGTCTGAGCTCACAGTTTAAATCATTTGTGGATTCATGGCCTCCAGTCATGAGTGGACTACACATTGCCACTGACCTCAGCCACAGAGTGTGCCAAGTGAGCTACGAGCTTCATTAAGGAATTACAGTTCATGTGTATATATATATATATATATATATATACATATATATATATATATATATATATATGTATGGACAAAAATACATCCTATTTCTATCTATAGACCATTTGTAGGCACAGCTAAACTGTTCATTTAAGTGGGAAAAGGTATCATTTTCCCGTGCATCATTATATATACAGACACAGTACTTGAAATACGTTGCATGTGGGTCATCTTTTCTGACATGAGGTTTGCATAAAGAACACAGACAGTCCTTCTGGCCCAAACGCTTCACGTTAATCATGTCTCTAGGTGGCTAACGATGGGTTTAGAGGATGCTCAAAATGGTTGGTTGAGTAAAAACGTTTCTCTTCGACCTGCAACCAATCTCCCTTCTCCCCATCTCCTGCAGTGGAAGGGAATTTTGCCACTACAGTAATGGCAAACAGCAAAATAAGCACATTAACCACAAGCACAGCTGCAGAAGGCAAAGCCTTCTGTGTGAGAACTAAAAGATCACATCCAATGAAGAGGAACTTTGACAAAAAGAAGTGAGACACTTTGGTGATTTCTTGCGAAGTCTACTTGCAAAGTCTACCCAATGGACTTTTTAAGCAAGAAGTGTTTCAGGAGTGACCTGACTCACAAAGGGCAAGTCCAGCAGTGTGGCTTTCCCCAGCATGCTCTGTGATAGGGAAATGGATGCTGGTGCAGTCAGATGCCCTCCTGAAGCACCCAGAACTTGGCTTTTAGGATCCAAAGCCTTGATCTTTTGAAAAACTCAATCTGGATTGTTCCTAGAAGCTAAAAACACATCTCAGTGTCTGCAAATCTTGGGAGAAGAACAAAGGAAAAATATGACTTGCAGCTCTAAGGAGAAAAGTGGTAAAATATTTTTGGGATGACTTCAGAATCATGGGAAATATGCAGGATGAAGCAATGGCTTTCATGTGCAAGTGGAACTGTGATTGAAACGTCCTGAAGGTGCATAGTTAGTAAAGAGTTAGTAAAGAGAAGTACGATGTAGAGAAGAGAGAAAAGGAGCTTGGGAGCTGTGGTTTATCAGTACGACACACAAGATTAATGCAAGCACCTACAGAGAGGGAAAACAATAAAAACATAAATGATGGAAAATAATCCTCACACTTTGCCACTGTGCATGCTTTCGGGCAAAGATCTGACAGCTGAGTGTGCAATAATATTTGTGCCATCTGCCATCCTCCTACTTTTTACAAGCTAATAGTAGCAAGCTGCTATGAATAGCAGTAATATACAAGGACAGCTTTGTAGAAGCAAACACCAGTTTGCACCTAATCTTAAGTATATTGAAAACATTAATTTCAGTGCTTTAAAAACAGACTGATCAAGAAACAAATTTGAAGCAAGGCGAAACATTCAAAATATGTAATACTGATGCAAGGAAAGATCAAATCTTGGTGGCAGTAAGAATGTGCCAGTCTTCAGCAAGTGCAAACAGTGGCCAAGGCAACATCTTGTCCAAAGAAACAGATTATTACAGACGAACCTAGACTAAGTGGAGGAAGATAGACTTCTGCTGTCAATCAGCTGGACAACAGCAGTTCCTAATCGCAAAGCCTTTGAGCCCTGGCAAACCCTGGCTCATGACAAAATGCTGCAGCCACATAGGCTCCTGCAGGCTGCTAAGCCATCACTTCCTCAGACTTAAAGCACCACAGCATTCCACTGCCCTGCAGTCCACATATAAGGCATGTTTACTGAGTTAGTAACTCATCTCGATGTCAAATGGTGCAGGACACCCATGCACATCCCATTCCCTTAAGATGGTTCAGGTCAGAATAACCCCAGCAGCCTGAAAGCTTAAGATTTAGTTTTAAAAAGCTACAGGTGGGCCAGCAGGACAGGCTGGAAACATGCTGAAGAGCAGAGCGGGCACGTTTGGATGTGGAAAGTGACTTCCATTGGCAAGTGAAATGCCTGCTGTGCTAGGGCTTGGCTAGTGGAAAATGCTAGTGAGCTGGCAGCCCAAGGAAATCCTGTTCCAGTGCTGGCTCCCCACTGGGATGTGTGTATGTTTGCCAACACCCACGCTTACTCGATCCTCTCTGTTGGTTTATTTTGGCTGCCAACCAAACACTGTAAACTACAGACTGGAGTGTGAGTGTGGCAAAAAAGAGCCTGGTGGTCAATGGCACTCCTGTGGGGTTGCGGGGTTGAACAGATCAGAAGCACAGGAAAACCAGTGCTGCCACCACTGCACTAGGACAATTCCCCCAAGCTCTGGCCCAGCAGCAGGGGACAGCCCTGCAGCAACATAGGCTCTGCAGAGCTCATGAGAAGGGACGAGCCACTTCTGCAGAGCTGTGGGAGGCTGCGGGAATGTACGTGACATTTCAGGTGCTGTGGTTTGCAGGTTGTGGTCAGCAGCATATGCAGAAGGAGGCCCAAGTGCCTACCAGTGCTTGTGCTTTGCAGCGTGTGCACAATGCCTGCTCCAGTGTGCTCACCGGAGAGCATCCGCTGGCTTTGTGGGGTCATGAGTGCACACCAAATCCTTACCAGCACTGCTCCGGAAGGCATGTGGCCAGGTTTGCTTTATTAACGTCAGCTAAATGCTGTGCAGATGATTATGATAACGTGAGACACATTGCTGTAATAAAGGAAACAATATTTACCTAGGTACTTAGAAGTTATTTTCGATATATATCTTCAAAGCAATTAACAAATATTAAGGCATTAATTTTTTTTTGCCAGCAAGTAAGTTTAGGGCTGCCTTACTGGCATGTTTAATACACAGTGCTTTAAATCTGCTGCCTTGAATGGGAGCAGAGATATCTGCACTCCTGACAAAACCAGGGCTGGGAAGCCTGAACCAACAGACTGAGCATCCTTCTCTGAAGTAGATGAATTAGTTGGCAGCAGGACGTGGATCCAGAACTTGAAGGGAGCCTATAAGCAGAATGGGGATGGACTCTTTATGCCATATAATATGGGGGCAAGAGGGAATGGCTTTGAAATAAAAGAGGGGAGACTTAGGTTAGATGTTAGGAGGAAATTCTTTACTCAGATGGCAGTGAGGCACTGGCACAGCTGCCTAGAGAAGTTGTGGGTGCCCCAACCCTGGAGGTGCTCAAGGCCAGGTTGAATGGGGCCCTGGGCAGCCTGAGCTGAGCAGTGACAGCCCTGCCATTTATGGCAGGGGGTGTGACTAGGTGGGCTCTGAAGTCCCTTCCAACCCAAGCCATTTTGTGATTCTATGATTCCATGAGCCAGGAATGGTTCATTAAAAACAACAACAACAAAAGACACTGTATCCTGACTTCACACAGTATGGTTTCACCCCATTGTACATACATGGGTACTGCTCCTTACATACATCACATACACAGCCCCAACTTCAAGCCCAAAACAGTATTCACCACACAAAAATGGGGAAGACCGGAGGAGCACATTGCACAGGAACAGTGTGGAGGGAGAGAAGCATCTTTTCCATCAAACCCTTCTGTCCATGCCTCATGGCCTGGGCACCAGGGCCTACCGCTCTGCCATGGCACTGCAGGGTCTCCAACAAGCCCCACCATACCCTGTTAGCCTGGTGATGGCTGGGCACCTTGTTTGGCTAAAAATGCCCTATGGAACATGCTGTGATACACAGCTGGCTCCATGGGAGGCTTCTTAATGAACTAATTCTCCCAAGGAGCAGTGAATATAGAAAATGGAGCATCGCGGTGACGTACTTAAACAGCCGCAGAGGATGCAGCCCAGCAAACAGAAACGAGTGCGCTACAGTGCCAGCTCTGCTATGTGGAGGTGAAAACCAAGTATGCTTAAAAAATTACTTCCTTCATTCAACACAGTGGACTTTAATAAATCCAGATGTCTAAGATTTCAATTCTTAAAACTTTGTAAAAGAAAAAGAAAGGTCAACAGAAAGAAATGCAAAGAGGAGAGCACATTTTATATCCATTACAGACCTGCACAGCCTACCTGGGAGAGTCGACAGGAAGGGAGAAAAAATGCCAACCACAGACGTTTCGAATCAAACAGAACAAATATTCAAGGGCAATGAAATGCTATGAAGTAGCTTAGTGGAACTGTTTAACAGTCTCAAAGATACTTTTAAATATTTCGTTATCAGAAATCCAAATGTCAAAAAAAAAGTCCCGAAACTGGCTTAAAAATAAATACATTTACATGAATTAAACTGCCATCCTGCTTTATTTTCCCAGCTCAGCTCTAGTCATGTTGTCAAACTTATCTCCTCAGACAAGAAAAATAGAAAGAACATTTTTCTGCATGTCAGAAGACCAACTCCTGCAAATGCACAGCGACTCAAGAACTGGGGCTTTGGGAAAGCCATCGAACACAGAGATGTGTACTGACCAGCTCATCCATGCTTCTTAATGGGATCCTCACTGGTATCTCAGTCATTCAGCAAGAGATTTTAAGCAGCAACTTCCATTGATTTACAGGCAATGAATCTATCAAAGCCTTCTGCTTTGCTTTCATCTTTAGTGGAAAAACAAAAGAAAGAAGAAAGAAAAAGAAGGATAAAAAAGAATACAAAAAAAGCCCAAACCCAACTCAAGCAGTTTGCAAGGGAAAGAGGAGAAAGAGAAGACAGTAAAAATAATTCAGTGCTAGGAAAAAGAGCCTGTATTGTTAAAAATATAAAACAGTCCAAATACAATGCAACAGTCCCAGGACAGGAGGTCACTCCTGTAAGCTGTCATTCTGACCCTATATTTCTTTCCTAAATCATCCCAGCAACTTGAGCTCTGCTACGACTAACACTGAGCTCAGCCTGCCCTGTGGGCTTAGGGCCAGAGGGACAGCACCAGGGCTGGGTTGCAGAATGAAATGCCCCTATCCAGATCACTCTTTGAATGCAAACACTATGCAAGGGATTAAAAAGGAATAAACATCCGTGTGAAACATGGCCATTTCGAAACTATAACACGGCGTCCCAGTGTGAAATTTCGGGCTTTGGTTGCCAACATTTCTTTGGTTTCCATTTTTTTTCTAAACCTGACACCCTTTTGCAGTAGAAGACCTGTCCTATCATTCTTAAGAGGAAGTTTAATGAAAATGCCAAGGGACAGTGATAAATGACTTCAACTCGGCCAGGGATTTAGAAACATATTCTTAGCCAGACAAAGCCCATAAGAAACAGGTTTGAAACAAGGCAAAACTCGCACTGATTTCATTGTGAGTGTGGCGAAGATCAAAGATGGCACAACTATTTTATCTGCCCGCTCATCTGCTTTTTGTTTTCTAAACCCACCATAAAGATAATGGACCCGATCAACCTCTCCATCACCGCAGTGAAAAACAAGGAGCAGTGACAGCACAGTCTCTGAGGCTGCCACCGAGCAAAACACTCTGAGCCACAAATCAGTCCTCCCTCTCTTTCTGTTTTAGGTGGAAGTTGACCTCACCAGGGGGTTACTAACTGCTTACTTCCCAACCCAGGGGAAAATCGCAGATGGTAAGGGGGTCAGCTGGCAGGGCTGCAGCCCACAAAAACAGGACCTCTCACTCTCCAGCAGAACACACTTATCTTTGCAAAGCCTTTGTTTAAAAATCCCAGCTGAAAACACATGTGGATGACAATCGTTTACAAGTCATTTAACCTAACTCATCATGGAGTTTGTGCTGGAAGCAAAGTTTGGCAGCCACCCCCACCCCCTGCAGCCTTCAGCAGAGGGCACTCCCAATAACACCATGCGGAGCCTGGCAACAAGGTACACGGCAAGCATTAATGCATTTAGGACGTTATTTTTCCTAAGGTGTTTTTCTCCCTCATTTTATGAGGAACTTGGGTTTACTGAACTCAAGGAAATAATGTCAGCATTAATTAAAAAAAGAAAGAAAAAAAAAAATACCCATGCAAATAAAAAAGAAAAAGAGTGAACAATATGACCCAAAAGCTCATGTGTTGACCAGATTTTCACTCTAAGACTAATCACCAAAGAAAGCACAGAATGGCAAAATTCACTCATCATAAACTTCAGAGATTTCAAGAAAGTACTTGACAGATTCCATCACCGTTCACTCTGGAACATCTTGAAGCGTTAAGCTTGCCAACAAAAATAATTACATCATCAAGTCTTTATACCAAGCTGCAGATTGAATACTTAAAGCAAATGCAGATTTAATTCGTGGTTCAACATAAAGGCTGGTGTCAGATCAGCGAGAATTTGCTCGCTGCTGTAGCTGGGCACTGCAGTGATTCTACTGGGACAACAACTCAAAATGGTAACAATCAGAGAATCACAGAATCATAGAATGGCCTGGGTTGAGAAGGACCTCAAAGATCGTCTAGTTTCAACCCCATGCTACAGGCAGGGTCGCCAATAACTAGACCAGGCTTCCCAGAGCCACACCAAAAAGCGTGGCATTCCCAAAGTCCCCAAGTCTTCCAGGTGTAACTTAGCCAACACACACACCTGACGAAGGACAACCGACCCCAGGGCTTGCAGCTGGTTCCAGAGGAAGAACAGTAATTAAAACACAACTTCCAACTCACAAGAAGTGATGCAGTTTGTAGAATAATTGGCTGGAGCTCACAGCCAATTGGGATAATGTCACCAACTGAAAAGATGGCATTTGTGCTTTGCATTTCAATAAGATTCAGCTGTTGAAAAAATTATTTACAGCTCAAACTCTTACAGACTGCAAGTCTACAACTCAAAATGTTATTCTTGCTGTGAAATACAGTCTACAACTCAAAATGTTATTCTTGCTGTGAAATACAGACAAGAAAGCTGTACACTGTTAAAGGGTACCTACAGGCAAATGCTGTTAGAAGCAAGTGTATAAGGAAACTGCATAAAATGAAAAGAAATGCAAGCTTTTGCTCCAAGGCTGTCTTGTCTGTAGGACGACTCAGAAAACGGGGTGGATACATCTGGCAAGTATGGTAGAGATGGAACTAGATGAGGTAAAGAAACTTGGGAAAGGTGGAACTGATATCAATTCTATGATAGTTAAAGCCATTGCTTAAGAGAAGAGGACATTGGCAACTGGAAATAGATGTTACATGAAGGAATTCCTTCTTTCCATTCTGACAATTTTAATGTTTCTATAAATGTTTTTCCTTCCTTTCTTCCTTCATTGTAAATCTGTAAACTGCAAAGGCTGATTTTAGGAAAGAGTGACTGCATAAAGCAATATTAGTCCTCCCAAATGGCAAATGTAATCGCCTCACATCTCACATACATTTTGTAACACACTGGATCTACTAGCCTAACACTACACTAACGTTTAAGTGACCTGTGACCTCATGGGCCAATATTACAGGTGACAAAAACTGCATGTATTGTAATGTAAGCACTAAATAAATACCTAAAAACCATAAAAAGAAACACACGGGAAAAGAACAACAAGATGCATGCAAAAATATGGTTGCACTCATCAATATTGAGATATCAGAATATAGAGACAAATAAATACCTTTGCGTTGATGGTTTAGAGCATGTTCTACACGTGATGTAATCAGAAAATGTAATGTTTCTGAACAACATGGTTGATTGTGTGCCCAAACCACACTAAGGGGAGGTTAAGGTCACAAAGTCAAGCATTCTTAAAATTAGAAAATGCCAGATTAAATTTACTAGTGCAGTAATTTTATTCTCTTATGCATGCGCACTACCACACACCATTTTATCCCATGACTGCATATGAGTTTTCTTCAGAAAACTGACAGGAGACCAGCAAAAACTACAGCAAAGCTGGAAGGAAAGCAGAAATAACGGGAGATTACAGTGATTAGTCAATGATTCTAGGGGAAAAATAGTAATGAAGAGAGAAAAAGAAAACCCAGACACCCACTGTGTGAGCTCGCCCTTATGTGATTGAAATGGATGGCTCAAAATCCATATGCTGGGTTTCCTAGCATAGCCAGCCATCTTTTCATTGACTGAACATCTACAGAGTGAAAACTTCCGTTGGGATAAAAAAATCTATAAAGATCTCCCATCTTTAACAGGTAACATTCCAGGGAATATAGAAACATGGCACCAATGTGTTATTTGTGAAATACTGCTCAGCAACGCCAGAGGTTCATTCATCTTAAGTAGGACGGTTGAATACCCAGTAAAACCCAGAAAGGAAGCATCTGAAACTAGATCTCACCCTTTATTTGCTTGGCTTTAGAAATGATAACCTCTCATTAGAGGAACATCTCATTAAATGGCCCATCTGGGTCATCGTGCAGGATCTCCGCTTGAACAGGCAGCACAAAGCCCCAGAGAACTGTTGATGTCCAAGAGCCTTTATTTTCTCTCTTTTTTTTTTTTTGCTGCACTAAGCAAAGATTTGCCTGGTGTCTCTAAGGACCCTGACGGCAAGGGTGGAAGCCTTCAGTTTGTTCTCTGTATCATTAAATCTCCAATGGAAAGCGCAGTCTTTCATTATCCCAATCATTAGCACTCCCTATCCACTATAAATTCGGGCCCTTCAATCACCTGTCTCAGCTCTACTGCTGAAATCCTTCTGACTTCTGCAAATTCCAGGTAAAAACGCTTGCATTATAATGAGTTATTTAACAAAAATTTCATGAAGCACAAAAAGCACACGTTTCAAGGGCGAGGTTCACTAATAGCATGGAGTGGTGAGCACTGTGTCACTGCTGCAGTCAGTTTTTACACACCTAAAGGACTGCCTGCAGGCCCACATACCCCAAATCTCATACCATTTATTTGATGTCACAAATGGGGAGTAATAAGAGTACACTATAATTTGTATCCTCAGTGGCATCTATTCCTGCACAACGATACTCTCTGAAATAACAGACGGATGAATCAAGAAACAAAGTGTCCCAATTGCATTTATTTTCTTGAACACCACAAAAAGTCTGTGCAGAGAATAGGGCCCCATTTTTGGTCCCAGAAGGCAACAGATACTACACTGCACTTCTGATCATCGTCCATTTGTCACACCTATTTGCAAGCTCAGATACTCATAGGTAACACTGAAAATAAGCCGAATGATAACTTAGACAGGATTCATAACCTTAGGATAGTAAATGCTTCAGGACCAAAACCAGGTATGCTCATACTGCTCCTGGCACAACAGACCCTCATTGATGTTACCTGAGCTGGTCTATAGCAAACAAACAGCCCAAGTGTCTGAAAAACAGATGATATGAGGCAAGAAATACAAAGAGTGAGCAGTTCCTAGGAGGAACACCAGCAGGCTTCTGCTGTGATGGCACACCTGAATCGGGATATCAAAAAGCCAAAGCTGACACCCACAGCTTTGAAAGCAGGAACAAAGCAACACCTTGCTTAAGTAGGCAAGGAAGTGGGACTTAAATTCCAGCTTGAGACTCAAAGTGTCTTAATAAGGCAGTGCCCACACATGAAAAAGCAAAATGTTTTAAGCCTTTAGAGGAAGCGCCCCTTTGAAAACACTGTTTTGCTTACAAGAAGACGCACTTTTAGTCTTGTGTTTCATGCCACTTCCATTTGCTGTTTTCTAATTCATTCAAAGCAAACAGAAAGGGATTTAGGTAGCACAGATAGGGAGAAAACCACCACATCGCGGGTATTTTAGCACATCTGAGGGAGTGCAGATCCTCCTATAGCTCTAGCTGCTTCCCCCAAAATCTCACTCACTCCAACCTGCTCAGCAGAGTCACCCAGCCACCAAAATGGCTGTGTTCTGTTAAACGAGCAGCCTGGGGATGAGGCCAACAGCTCTGCAGGGCCTGAGACACCCAGCAAGGTGCCATGGCAGCACCAGCAGAGGCCAGGACCTCAGCCAAGGGCTTGACCCCACTAGCAGATAACAGTCACACCTGGCTGTGCACAGACCTGGGCAGACATTTGCTCACGAGTACATGCAGTGTAATGCTGGGATGCAGTTGGCTTGCACTACCTGTGCCTCATTAAGGTCCAAAGCAAGAGCTATCCAGAAACACTAGGTGCTGCTGTCAGGCGAAATCCTCCAAGTATTTTTCTCCTCTCACAGAAATGGAGGACAACCATTCATTAGCTGCAGTCCGCACCCACTAGCTTTGAAATTTGTGATACACTGCTGAATACTCACATTAGCAAGAAGTCTTAATGAGGGTAAATGCATGGAGCCTCCATGCCTCTAGAAAACAGATTTTCTCTCTTAATTTGGACAAGGTGAACCGCATGAGATGACACTGCAGCCGTACTTACTTTGCTGTCTGAACTCAGGGCAGACAGAGGTTGCTGGCTTCCATCTTAGGATCCCTCTGATAGCCTGCGCCACTGCAGCACCAGCTGTATGGAGCTTTGAGGAGTATGGTCCCGTATATATCCAAGTGCTGCCCATCACAAACTTTGTTACTGCCCTTTCTTTCTCCTTTATGTACTGAAGCAACTTACACTCAGTGCTCTCACTATTAACAAACACAGACTGTGTTCTCAACTTGCATAAACCCCAAACTTGCAAAATGAGCTCAGGAGGAACACACAGGCTTTGGTTCTGCCAATGTATGCACGTGTACATTCTCCCTTAATTGAACCGTTACTCATACATATAGATGTTTGCTGAGCAGGGGCCTCCACCTCTTTGTGTTCGAGCTGCTTGAAAAGTAAAATGCAAATGAGGCAATGTGCTGCAAATGCAAATTATGCATTATTGATAAAAAGTTGCAATTCAACACAGATGATTTAAAGAGAAATTACTGAGGCCTGTGCTGAAGGGAAGGAGTGGAAAAATGAGAAACATACTGAAGAGAAAGCGGATTGTTTCATTTTTCAAAGGAGCATGTTTCACATTTTCTATTTATTCTATTTATTTCTTCCATGTTAAACATGTTTTTTTGGTATTTATTATCCCTCAAAGTGGGGCACCTTGCCTTGTCTGCCAGCTTCAAACTGCATACAGATGCCGAGACAGACCCAGAGAAGAAACCGAGACACAATTCTGCCTATCAAGACACAGGTTTCGCTACTTTAAAGAATTCCCACCGCCGGCACCAAAACAGGGCGATAGCGAGGAGGTGAGAGGCAAGAGAGACGGCTGCGCTGAAAAGCCCTGTTGTGTTCAGCCACATATTTTTCTCATTTGTTTAGTCTGAAATTCCTCCTTCACTGACTCTGGAATTGTTACCTTTTCGGAAGGCACCGGGAACATCTGGGCTCCATATGGCTCGTGCCTCCTCTGTGCCAAATGAAGCTATATTCTGTTTCTATACCCTTGATTTCTCCGAGCATCGCCACTGATGAGGTTTTAAATATCTCCACACCGGACTAAAGCGTAACCTTAGAATCACTCCGTTTGTTGACACAAAGTTTATGGCAGTGCATCGATGTGGCTGGATTAGCCGGCGTTTTCTGCCTCGTCCTCTTCCTTTTTCTTCATTCTTTCTGTTTGTTTGTTTAAGATTAGGACGATGCAAATAGAAAGGCACAGATGCTGAGAAAGCAGTTAGCAGCAATCTCACCTCTGCTCTAGGAAGCTATCCTCACCCACCCTTTGACAAGATGCAAAAAGGAAATGGGTTATTCTGATGGCTCATGTCTAGGTAATAACCTTTTCCTTTGCTCTCCAGCTTTCCCAGCTCCTGGTATCTCCAAGGATCTACGATGATTTTTCCTCCAATAGAGGAAGGATAGCTCAAATACTGGGGAGATAAATGGCACAACCTTGTTGAAGTGTTTTCCTCTCCTTTCACTACAGAAGAAATACTACTCTTATTCGCTCCCCACCAGACGTTTCTGTGTGGCAGCCTCTGCCCTGGGTCTCTGCTGTTACAACCAGTGCTGTGCAGCTGCACTGAGCTTTCTGCCACCTGAACCCACTCTTGCAAAGGTTTGTTCCACCCCAAATCTCGCCAGAGCACTGATTTGCCGTTTCTCTCTCTGCAGGAGGGAAGCAGAGACCCAGAAGCACTCCACTGATTATCTGGACACTGTTACCAATTCCAAAGAGGATTTGAAATGTTGCCTCCATTCTGGGATAATTTACAAGCAGCAATCTGTGTATTTTTTCCTGCTGTACACCGGGTTGATTCGCAGGTATTAATCTTACCAGGGAACATGCTGAGGTTCTTTACACTCAATAAAATATCAAGCCCTGGCTCCCAACAACCATTACTTTGCACCTGTCAGCATCACAGACACTATGCTTTTTCCTGAGTCATTCTTTTTCACATTGCCATTAATAATGGCAGTCTCAGTGTTCAGCACTGCACTGAAATGGGGAAGACAAGGCTTCATTTCTGCAGACTCCTAATGGGGCCCTAGATGAGGCACTTATAAGAACCTCCCATCTCCAGCCTACTCCCTATGCTGTGGGCCCGCAAAGCACTGGGCTCGCAGGGAGATAAGCTAAAAAGAAAAAAAAGCATCTGCCACAATGCAGCTGGAGCTTCTGGATAACATCACAATAAATTAGATTTGATGCTGGAGAGATTTTTCACTCATAGGGTAGTGAGGCGCTGGCAGAGGCTGCCCAGAGAAGCTGTGGGTGCCCCATCCCTGGAGGTTCAAGGCCAGGTTGGATGGGGCCCTGGGCAACCTGAGCTGGTGGGGGCAGCCTTGCCTACAAACCAGGTGGACTTTGAGGTCCCTTCCAACCCAAGCCATTCTATAATTTATGATTCTATGTAAATCAGCAATAGCCCCCATCCCCTCCAGAGTGAACAGCAGAACAAAGAGCTCCCTGCATGCAAACATCCCCGAGAGGAACCACATGTGGCAGATGCTGCTGCATCACTTAATGCATCATTTAAAGCCTTTCGGGGACTGTACTGTGGCGATGAGTAATTTGGCTGGAATATTGTCCACAGACAGCACTGTGTGGATTAGGGCACTTTGAAGGTCATCAGCTGGGTCAGAAGCAAGAAAACAATGCTTAAAACAGAGCTTTCCATCAGCATACATCCTGCAAAGAGAATGAGTGAAGAAAAGGGCCCTACAAAGCCAAAACATTTATTTCTTTTTCTGCAAAACCAGCTTTTAACATTTTCTGTATAAAATAAGCAGCAGATGTACCTGTCTAAAAGCAGAATATGAAAGCACATCATTTGTGCTGTGTGGTGTCTGAAATCAATACCCGTCCCTAAACATCTCAGCCAGTGGTCTAGGTACCAATTGAGAGGCTAGGACTAGATGACCTTTGAGGTGCCTTCCAACCCAAGCCATTCTACGAGTCTTCACATTCAGATACAAGTACATGAGCAAGCAGATACTGAGACCACCAGCACCTTTTCAGTCCAGTGGGGGAAACACATCAGATCTGACAATTAGATGAAACTGTCTTGCCTGTCTTTAAGAAAGTCTTTCAGGTCACGAGAGACTGCAAGTGCCAAAGTGCTCTCTGGATTTACACAGCTGCAAACTCCGGCCAC
This sequence comes from Coturnix japonica, assembly GCF_054131305.1. NCBI lineage: Eukaryota > Metazoa > Chordata > Aves > Galliformes > Phasianidae > Coturnix > Coturnix japonica. The sequence goes on along the minus strand of NC_140663.1, from coordinate 49,805,142 downwards.
AGATGAAGCCACGCAGAAAGGCAAGTTCATGAATTATGAACAAATACTGTGTGCCAAAACACATCAATCATTATCTGTCATGAACAAGCCAAGCGCCATCAAGTCATAATGTTGACATTTGCACAAAACTTACACAAAACAATCAATAGAACTGCATGGATAGCTGAAAAAGGAGATGTTGTTTTCATATAATTTAACACTAGGCTTTTCACTGAATACAAAATGCTGAAAGTCCTCAAAATAAAATAGCTGGAGAGCTAGTGCTCTAATGAAAAGTCGGATGAGCAGCTTCTGCCCACTTCAGATGTCTCACTCATGCCTGAAAGCGAGAAGAGATGGATTTACCTGTTCTTCTCTTCAGAAATGGAAGCAAAGTCAGCTGCCAGCTAAACAAGTGAAAAGTTGTACAGTCTTTTTAGCCAGCAGAAAATGGACATGATTCTGCCTGGAGCATGATATAAAAAGGCCGTGATTGCCAGACTTTTCAGCAAGGTAAAGCACAACAAGACTATGATAGCTGGACTCATGTTCCTTGTGGGTCCTTGTGGCTGTGTACTGTAGTGCTTCCAGCACCCTTTGTTTCTAAGGCAGGAACACGTATTTCCTGCAAACACGCTTTGGGCAGAGAGCACTGAAAGAAGAGGAAACTTCTGTGGTTTTCTTTCTCAACTGCCACGCAAAAGACTTCCTTGTGTTTGAAACAAAAGGGCGCACACACCTTCCAGACACGAGAGCAGCCCTTGCTTTAAGCACAAAGTGAATGCAATTCTTGTTCCAGGGGCTGGACAGTTACCGATAACAGTTTTTCTTGAAGGGTTTGTTGTTTGTTGGCTGGAATGCTTTTGCTCTTCCCTCACACCTGTCACTGCAGCACACACTGCCCTTCATGTCACCTCAGGACACAAAAGCTGAAAAATGGCACTTTGCTGCTGGTACACTCAACCAGGCATTGCTACAGCAAGTGTACCCACATAGGCACAGGTACATGGGTGTAAAGCCTTGCCCTGATGAGACTTGAGAGCATCTGCAGTATCTACCCTTCAGCTGGTACTTCCCTCCCCTCCCCACACATACTTCAGACATCAGGTGCCGACTCAGCCAAGCAAGAAGGCAAGCACTTATAATCAGTGTTTGCCACCTGAAATTCACACTATAATTATGATTGCCGTTGTTAAGGGTAAGCACAGGATTGAATGCAGAGCTTTGCTGAATCAATGTCTTGATTTCATTTTACTTTTATCTAACCCTACATCTAAGCCAGGCCACAAGCTCTTAAGCACAGAGAGATTAAGCACTGTTCTACACCTCGAAAGGCAGACAAGCATGGCAGGCAGATGACAAAAGGGTTCACTACTTATGTAACATGGGGTACAATGTAAGGTTTCACTTCACACTTGAACAAGGTTCAGAGCAACTCCAAAGGAAAAAGAACAACCCTACAACCTAAAAGCCACCAGAAATTCTACCTGTGTCTGTAGGCATGGGAGTGAGGGACACCCACGCTGGTCAGAGCTGCACTGTGCTGTGGTTTATCAGAGATTAGGACAAGCCCCTGGCAGGCTCCCAATTTTCAAACCCAATCTCACTCACTGCCACCCAGCCCCAGACTTCAGCTCCCTGCAGGGCTCTGCCATCAGGGCTGTGCCTACGAGCATCTTGGTTAAGCATCTCACTTGGTCTCTCAGCTGGCATTTTTGCACAACAAACAAGACACAAATTTCAGCCGACAGCGTGTCCAAGGCTTTCATTTTCCCCCGGGACACAGGACTCGTGTGAGTGAACATCTGTGAGAGCAGAGCCCATCCTTCCTCCATCATTGTGCACAATACTGAATCATAGATTGGCCTGTGTTGCAAAAGACCACAATGATCATCCAGTTTCAACCTCCCTGCTGTGTGCAGGGTCGCCAACCACCAGACCAGGCTGCCCAAAGCCACATCCAGCCTGGCCTTGAATGCCTCCAGGGATGGGGCAACCACAGCCTCCTTGGGCAACCTGTGCCAGTGTCTCACCACCCTCTGAGTAAAAAACTTCCACCTAATATCTAACCTAAACCTCAATAAAGTTTTCATGATTACATTTACTCGTTCTAGTGCAGTTGCTCATACAAAATACTTACAAGTCAAATCTGCTGAAATCCACGAGCACCTTTTTGCACCACCCCAAAGCAGGAGAAGAATTCTCTAAAAAGATGAAATCTCCCTGCTGTATTCAATCAGGAGACAGCCAGTTTTCCTGCCTGCTGCTGAGCAGAGCCAGAGCATCCCTGCTGCTCACTGCCCTGTGTATCCCAAGCAGCATTCATGCCTCGGATGTGTCCTCCTAGAAATATACCCCGAGACACTGCTGTGAAAAGATGCAGGTTGAGCCCACAGCTGCAATCATTATGAGATTTGTTCTCCAAAGGCTTCTAAAGTGAGCTGTTATTTTATCTGAGATTACAGACATTAGATTATTATTAAGTAAATCTGTTCAATGCCAGTCCTGAAGAAGTCAGAAAGAAAGCAACACTTGAGCTCTCTATCTGGGTCAAGTTTGTCTCGGTTTAACAAAGTACATAAAAGCCTAACAATGCTATCAAATACAGATATTAAGCTTAGCAAACTTTGAGATTCTCAGATCAATTATTATCTCCCTGTAAGCTGACATCCATGGGATCACTCCTAGGCCTTTTAATTTACCATGTCTTCTAATTAAAGAAGATTAGGTATACTTCAAACAACTGTTCTTCCTCTGTCAGGCTCAGACCTCTGCATTCCTTCTAGTCTACCTGGGAGGATGGGCTACCAGGAAAACACATCCGCTCCAGCCCCTCTCCCACCTAATGCCTGAACTCCTTTTTTCTTGTGGAGTGGGAGGTTGGAAATTCAATTCCTGCTTCCAAAGCTCTAGTCAAGTGCCTGAATTTAAATGGGATGCATCCTGGCATTGGTGCCTGAAACCATGCAGGCAGCTGGGCCTGAAGTCACAACCAACTACTAGCCCCCCCCCACACCCCCTCAAGCCCAGGGCCTTGTTCATGCTAGGAGCCTCTCCAGTGCCCCTGACCCCCCGCTCAGCTTCCACCAAGGTTTTTCATGCACCCATCTCCCACTGCCAGCAGCACCTACCTCTGTTCAGGGCCTGAATAACAGGTAAAAAGCCTGTCTGCTAAAAGTTGGTCCTAATACCCACAGATATCACTATCACTATCTGTGCTGTCAGGGGGTCGGAAATATCACATGAAAAGGCAATCCCATTGGTATACATAGTATGAAAAGGATAAAACACCTTCTCCCCACAAAGTGAAAGCATTTGAAAATTCCCTAATTGCCAGTGTATCTCTTATAGGTGGAGGGCACAGGGAGAGAAGACATTCTGCACTTCAGGAAATAAGCTTCCTTGTCAAACACAAAGCTGAAAGATAACCGAGCTGTACACAGAGAGCTGCATTACGCCTGCATGCAGCTCTTGCACAGAGCTACTCTGCTTTTGCTGCACTTGTTTTTATGTCATGCTTGGGAAAGGTTTACTGGACATTGCTCTACCTTCTGCCAGCACTCAGACTTACTCATCTGGTGTGTTTATGAGTGTGTTTAAGGGCAATTCAGAGAACAGGCCAGGAGGACTACTTAAGACAAGAGCTCTCAATGCAGTAGCCTGTAGCAGAGCCCAGGACACACCTGGTCCCTCCACTCCACTCTGCACCCCTTCATACATCAGCCTCCACACCTGCAGATGCCATCAGCTTTGCTGCTCCTGATAGTTGCTGCTTCTTCCCCCAAGCTACCACAGTGCTGTGAGCACACCTTGCTAGGTTCTGCCACTACCCATGTATCTTTCTGGCAGGATTCTGTCTCACTCAGCTCTTTAATGAGGCTGCTCCCCATTCATCAGGAGATTTACATCCTCTTCAGGAAGCACAAAGAACTGGGGAGGATACAGCAAAGAAAGGTTTGGGAAATCTAATGACAAACAAGGAGCTGGAGCTGTGAAACAGCTGTGTGCCCTGACCAGATGTTCATACCCATATGTGGTGTGAATGCAGCAGCTAAACGAGCTGCTCTATGCACTACGTTAGCAGGCTTGCTCCTAACCCTGACATGCTGCGTTGTAAACTACATGCAAACATGCAGGCTGGCCTCAATTCATGGCAGTGCAAGGTCCCAGCACCTGCTGGCACCACCACACTTTGGGGACATCGGGGCTCCCTTGGGCCCCAATGGACTCTAAGGGACAGGTGCCAACCAGTCACAGAATATCCTGAGTTGGAAGGAACCCACAAGAACCACCCAAGTCTGCATGGCTTCTGATCTTCAGCTTTTTGAAAGCAATAATAAGCCAAAATCAAAGCATATTCATAATTCTTTGTTCATACATCTGACCACTGGAATAGTCTGGGAATAACAATTCCCAGGAGAAGGAACTTAAGCAATCAGCCCACTCTGTTATATCAGGTTTGATAGCCAAAACAATAACAGTGCTAACAGCAACAGACCAAAGACTTATTCTCATTAAAACTCATCAAAATGAGCAATATGCCCATTCCGTGCATTCAAGAGGATTTGATACTGGACAATTCTTTAATTTCTCAATCAAACAAACACTCAGTCCCTCTCTCCTAAAATCAGAGAACAGCTTTATGAAACACCTCTCCTGCAGGATGGTTTTGCAAAAGCAGAGTGGGTACACGTAAGATCTGTTGCAGATACACTTGCTTGTTGTGGGTCTCATATTTGCAGATGCATTAAAGGCTACCTTTTCCCTGTCATCCACCAGGCTTTCTTCCCTTCCCATTTAAAATTACAGTGTTTGCTATGGTGACATCATGTCATGACTGCAAGGAGTAAACGTGGCGTGACATACGTAACTCCTGGGCATTGCAAATCCTAAGTCATAGCAGTAACAAAGGTGGGCAGTGAATCACTCCTGTCCTGTGTGAGAGAAGGTTGCATTTCTCCTTTTTTTCCTTCTCCACCCATCACTGTGAAAACAACAACCTCCAGGAGGGCATGCGAGGCTCAGCAGCTCTGGTGCTGGCATGGCCACTCCTTAAACAGGATTAAACTTACCTCAAAATGATACCCTGCAAAAGAAAAGTTTCTTCACAAGAGTCCAAAATTGGCCTTTCTGAGAAGTTTCAGAGCAAAAGTAGGAGCCTTCTGCACGTGGGAAAACAGCACTATGGCATTTTAATTAAGGGCTGAGTCATGTTCCAGCTTGTGTAGTAACAGCGTGTGAAATAATCCCATTAAAGAACTGCTTGAGGAACTCACACCAGCGTAGCAATGTGACAGGGCCTGCTGCCACCATCCCCATGCTGAGAACAGGCAGAAAGCCACTACGATCCCATACCGACAATCAGTGCTACCTTCCTCCTCTTCTGTGTCTCCATCACAAAGCTGCATCTTTGGGCCAGCACATGGTCTTGAGCCCTAAGGCCAGAGACCAAAAGATGGGGTATTTGTGTTGATCAGATCTGTAGCTTTCGTCACCTTATGATGAAATGGTGACTTGAGCTGGTCAACGCTGTTCAGCTTCATGCCCATAATCCTCAAACACATTTCCTTTACTTTTGGTGTTTCATCTTGCAGTACATGCTTTATCACAGCCTCCTCTGAGCAGCTGTAGAAAAGGGATGTATTTGGCTGTGCATCCCCATAAAGACCCAAATCTATGATTGCACTGACTTTCTGATTCCTTCAGGGCTGAGCATCAAGGGCACAGCAGCTGCGCTTGTGGCCCAGGGCTTGTCATGAAGATGGCCATTAAGGCTGAAGCATGAAAGAAATGACAGCTCGAAGCAATGCATAGCTTAGTCAGAGGCCAGAGGGGAAGCTGGGTAGCACTGGGAAAGGCAGAGGGATGGGAAGAGATAGGAAAGAGAGAAGAAGGGCATCCAAGGACAAAGAAGGTAGAGTTACATGAAGAGCAACTGAATGTCTATTTGCTCTGACTTGCTCTCTCCACTTGGCGCCACTGCATGGAGAGGAGGAACCTCTGCCCATTCTTTTACTTTGACCACATCCCTCAGCGTTGCACGGCCCTGCCTTGCTCTCTGCAGGCAGGGTGCAGTTGGGATGCTCCCACCCGCTGCTGGTGGCTTAAGCAGCACATAGGAGTGCCTGACAGCTTGGCATGCTATGTTTGTGACAGCACCTCACTCTTCAGGGACAGGGAAATCTCACTTAAAATACAGCGCTCTCATTGTGCAATGCCAGGTGTGACTGTGACATTTAACACTGAGGAAATCTGAGATTGTTTAAAGTGAAAATATTCTGTTTTACCCTACAGGCACAGAACTAGGAAGGGCAGGCAAGCCTGCTCCAGTCAAAGCAGAGTAAGCGTGACCACCAGCAGCATCACCTGTGGTCATGCTGGCCAGTCTTCAGTTTGGTCCTTTGGGTATTTCTTAAAGGAGGAAAAAAGAACAAAAAAAAGGCTTGTCTTACCTTGCACTACATATGGCAAGTGCCTGTGCTGCAGAGCTTGGGGCCTTCATCACCTATGTGGTAAAATGGATGAATTCACGTGTAAAGGGCAGTTTTCACCTTCCTACCAGAGCTCTGCTCTGAGCAAAATGACTTCTCCTCTCTACCCTTCAGCAACTCCTGTTCTCCAAGGCCTGATCCAATCTGATCTTTTTCCTTTATGCCAGTTTTGGAAGCTTTTGGACTAAAAGAACAAATGAAGCAGCTGACAGAACTGTAAATAGAAACGTGGAACATTGTTAATCAATACCAAGAGTTCTCAAACATGAAGAAACCTTGACAAGAGAACTTCTAGAAACTGCAGGACGCAGCCTCCAACACCACATACACACCCATAGATGTGGAGACCCCCCATCAACTACTGTTTCTCTTCACTGGCTCTTTTTTCTACCTATTTGAACACACAAGCCCAGGGGAAAATGACAGATTTATAAAGCTTTACAGTGGAAATCCATCCTTGAATCAGGGTAATCTCCCAACGCTCTGCTTTACTTGTTCTTACTTGTAGCAAGACCAAAACACTGCCAAATAAAGATCTAAAATCCTAAATCGGGACAAGGGCAAAAGCCTCAACAAAGGCTTCTGCAAACCTCATCTAAACACGGCCTTTTGTTGTGTACCGCACACAGCCTCGTCATCCATCGGCCAGGAACGACGCCGCTGCTCTGCTCAGAAACTTGCCCCAGTCTGAGAACTGTAAAATTGCAAAATCCTTTTCTGTTCTAACTGAATCCAGCTAAGCTCCACCATGAGGTTCAATCCATTAGCTGATTAAAAGCTATAGATCACGCTGCCTTCAACACATTCAGGCCATTATGAATAAGTCCTGTCAGAAAAGCTTCCCAGCACAACCAGTATCTGTGAAATTGCTACGGCTACAGTTAATAAAATTTCTCATTCGATCTTTTTTCAAGTCTGCAATATACCAACAGGCAAGAAAAGAAATGTGGTATTCTTCAAAATTACATACTTAATTACTTAGTTACAGGTACAGCATCGTTAATCCCCAAACAAACAAAAAATGCCCCAAAAGAACAGCAAATATGTTACTGCATGCCTTTGTTTGCTTATGAAAACTGCACAAAAAATAGCCCTAATGGCTTTCAGCTCCAGTTTGCAGATTAGCTTTCTACGGACTAAACAGACCTTTGAAGTTTCTCTACAGAGAACTTTCTTCATAGCCATCTGTTTACTCCCATTCCTTCTGAAAAACAGCAAAGACAGCTCCCTCTGATCAACACATCCAGCTATTATCAACTAATATTGAAAGCCAGGCAAATCCTAACACTAGGATTCAAAATTAAATATATATATACATAGAGAGAGAGAGATTTTTCAAGGCTTGTAACTAAGCTGAGCAATTAAATTATGAGGAACGTGATAGGCTTTTTGAACTTCCCTAAGCTTTGCTTGAGTACCACCTCTAACACGAATTCTGTCCTGACAGGGAAAAGAAGAACTCAGGTCTCCTCTGCCCTCTCATTTCTGTCAGCTGAAAACTTAGTCCTTATAAATGAGCCCTATAATGTTTCCTGGATGTGCCACTGCCTTTTTATTAGTGTCACTGCGAGACCCCTATTACAGGTGATTCATAATGCTTCACAGAGGCTCAGCAAATGTTCCCAGTCTTTAAAACTGTACAATAAATAAGTCAGGATTTTTCATTTAAATATCATTACAATGATATTTAAGCCCTTGCCTTTCAGAACAGTAGAAACTAAATCTTGTCAAATTGCTATTTGCACATTATTTACCTCAATAATTTATCTTTATATGCTTCAAATGATCTTCAAGAAGGCTGTAAAAGTTTCCAGTGTGTTCAGCATTCACAACTATGAAACAAATGGCTTATGCAAATATGTTTGGCTCGCCGTTCATTTAGCAGCTAGTTACCCTGTCCCCATCCCAAGCTCACTGCAGGCAAAGAAGAGACTCTGCAATTATTTATCACCTGCTATTCTGCAGGAACAGTTTACCTGTGACTATCTGCACATGTTCTATGACCCCATGAATTATTTGATTGTATTATTAAGGAAAGCAACCTTTCAAAGTGCCAGGGAGTCGTTTACAACCTGCATTAGTTTCACTGGCTGCTTGCACATGGCCTTAATGAAATACGTTTTTTCTTCAAATCCTACAAAACATTCATGGACTTCCTACTTCATTTAATGAGCAGGTAACAATAAAGGTGATCAGATCTTAATCTTCCTGAGCATCAAGAACTTAAATATTTGCAGTTACTCTCTTTGACAGATGAAATCAAATGTGTTTTTTCTGCTGAAGAATGAAGGAAGCACTCCTATGGGAAAGGGGCTTTCAGCCCAGTGACACTGTATGAATAGCATTTATTTACTTTAGAAAAGGGAGGGTCTCTTGGGCAACAGGAAGAGCGGTTTTAACCCTTTTTCACTATACAATTCCTAAAAGCTTTCTAGTGAAACCACAGGCGCACATTTCAGTTGTGTGACAGACAGCTCGCTTTTCTTAGCTGTGTTTTTGCAGACAGCTCAAAGTTAATCCATTGCAAACTGCTGAACACATCTGAAAACTATGGAGCCAGGAAGTAAAGCTGCCATAGAAACAAAACTTTTAGGGGAGAGGTCAAGCAGTGCCTAAATACCAAAAGCATTAAAGTACAACCCGGATTTTACTGGTCTGTGCCATTTCTGACATTGAGACTTTTCGCCCATACCTATGATTTTTATGTATTTTACTGTGTTATGTCCTTGCTGGTCACCCACTGCCATCTGAAATTGGAAAGACGACATACCATTTATCTCAAAGGGAAACAAAAGAGAGCACTAGTACTCCTCGAGGTTTCACCCTTCTAAAATAAACACTACATTTAGTGTAGGAAATAAGGACATAAGAAATTACCAGAATAGCAACTAGACCGATGGTACCAAGTCTGCAGGGGAAAGTTTTCAAGACTCAAAAACTCCTTTGGTCAACCAAACATGTACCTTCACTGAACTTGTGTATCTATCTGTGTCATCTGTACTTGGAACAAAAAAAATGGGGTGGCTGAAGGAAATGCTTTGACTAGGATAAAAATAATCAAAGGTCTGTACCTGCGAGAAGAGATTGAAGAGAACAGATTTGTTCAGAGATCTGCAAATTCATAAAAGTTGCTGCAAATAGCAATGAACTGATTCATTCTCCACAATGACAGTGACCAGAACAAGAACACATGGGTTGAAAACGCAGCAAGGAAGATTTAATTCAAGCATTGCAGAGAGCTTTTTCCACTGGTAAAGACAACCTTGGAGAGGTTTGTTGGAGGATGCTGTAAATCTCCCATAGCGAAGACGCTTACCTAAGCCAATGGGCAAATTCTGCCTCCAAAATGGCAAAGATATCTCAACAAGGGCAAGAACTGTGCTTATAAGTGATAGATTCCTAATTCTCCTGAGAGATAGTAAATGCCATTATTACAGGTACTGAATAAGAGCTCCTCACGCTTGTGGGCAAAGACAGGAGGAAGGATGAGTGGAAGGCTGCCATTTGTCTTCAAAACTCTTGTTGGCTGGTATAGCTCAGACTCATTAACGACTGTGTTGCTCCACAGAGGGCTATCCACAACACATGCACTGCTTGTTTAGTGCTAAACACAGACATATTAGAGGTGAAAGAGCAAGAACACAATTTTGACAAACAGATATATAACAAAACATACATCCTTCCAACTCAGACCTCAAAGCACTTCAACAAACCAGGAGCTGGCATTGCTGCTTTACACAGAGAGCTGACTTGGTTTTCAGCAGGCAGACAGAATGGTGACAGGAGGTATGGACACACCAGGCAAAGCATTCATGATCCTCTCACCCTGAGATTTCCAGCTATTGTAAATCCACTGACTTCTCAGTGACTATCTAAGGGCACTTCCCCAAACTGATGTACAGCAGGAGGATTGATAAGTAACTCACTGGAAAAAAAAGCAGGTATGAAAGCATCTGACAAAGACCCAAATTTCTATTGCTAATCCTAAAATTACAAGTATGCTTCCAGCTGAAAGGAATGACAGTGTAGTTACCTTTGAAGCAGCATCTGCTCCATGCAGTCACTCAAGTTTGCCATCTCTATGAGAAAGACAATGCTGTTCCAGTGCAAACAGGGGTTTGAGAGAGGAGATATCAGCCCAAACCACCATTTCTCATGCTTATTAAAGTGCTGGTACAGACTTGATAAATGAGCTATTGAGCGTCCAGCAGTGGTCAAGAGAGAAAATTATTCTGTGAATTTCATTTCTGAGGTTATGAAATGTGTTAGACTAAAATGGCTTGTCAAAAGCTTCAGAAGGCCTTTTGGGATCCAGTTGCCCTAAACAGCCAGGGTCGTTCACTGTCAGCTGTGGCTCAGCACAGCCAGTCAGGCGTGAGCCTCCTCACCAGCAGCTTCATTTCAACAGCACAGAGGAAACCAAACTAACATATTTCATTTCTCAAAGTGACGGAGACTTAGCAGCATACAATGCATGGCTTGTGCAACAGCGCTCGGCTCCCGGCTGGATGAAGGATATTGCTTTGCTCACACAGGGTGTCTGCCACGTGACATCAAGCGCTCAGCAGCCAGTCCAACCAGGGCCCCATGCATGGACACATCCTTGCCTTTGGGGGCCACCTACCTGGGTGCAGCCCATACAGATGCAGGAAGAGGGTCCTCAAACAAGCACAGATCATAGCTCAGTTTTCATCCTCGGAGTTCAGCCTTTGATATCTCACCTTGTAAGCATGCATGCTATGTCTTCAGACAAGCGCAGAGATAACAGCCCCTCTATACTTTCCAATCACTGTATCACCCACCAAGCTGTTATGCTCCCACTTGACTTTCAGCTGCTGGGGTAATCTTACAACATATTTTATCTACAACCTCCTCCATGCTAAGAAGGGCTTCATGTCAGGCCTCTACGCATGCAGACTTCAATATTACCCTTCAGGGAAGCCCCCAGGTTCCAGAACAGCCCAAGAAAGAGCAGCTGTTCTGTAGAGATGTTGGGTTTTGTTGTTTTTTTCCTCCAGGATTAAACACTTTTTCTAGCTAAGAATTATATTTGATTTACCTTTCTGGAATTTCCTCTGTCTAATAAGCTGGAAGCTTTACAGACTCAATTAACAACAGAGAAAGTCAGCAGGAACATGACAGCATGAACAGGTCAGATTTTCTGTTTCCCTCCCCTTTCTTTCCCTTCCTCACCCCAACACACTTCTCCTACCACCTCCTTGGGAGTGATGGGGGTGGTGGTATACGAGAGGTTCAGCTTGGATCTCGGAATCTTCCAGCTAATAAGAAATCAAAACATCTCTACAAAATGGCTCGGTTTCAGCTAAGCAGCATCATTTATAATTTACAGGAAAAGTGCCAAAAATATCTCAATTAGATTCAGTCCTATTATCCTCTTGCAGCTGCCCTTGTTGGGGAACATCCAGAGCTTTTTACCTTGTGTACCTGAGATCTTACAGCTTTTCTAAAGGAAAACAAGTAATAATAACTACCAGAGCATCTGTCTGAAAACTGCTGCTTTGGGCCAGCTACAGAGATGAGTTGCTTTGAGTCCAGTGCCTCAATGCTTCCTCTCACCTCAGTATATACTGAATCCAAGACATTTCTGTACACGTCTGTCTTCTATCATTCTTGCTCATCTTCCTGAGGATGCTACTGCTATATGTGACGGTTTAGGACATCAGTTAGATATTAAAGAACAGTGTGCTGATAAATAATGAACTAAATTAGTTTTCAAAACACACACTGATAAACGATGGATGGGACCAGGTTTCCAAGTCCGATTTACAGCACAGGTTGTGGTGCACCTTAAACCTATTCCTACATCCACAAAAGCCATATTATAATCATGGCAACATTAATACCAAACCCACTCGATTGAAACTGAAGGGCGCTACCAGTGAAGAAAGCATTGGAACAGGTTGCCCAAGGAGCTTGTGGTTGCCCCATTCCTGGAGGCAATCAAGGCCAGGCTGGATGTGGCTCTGGGCAGCCTGGTTTGGTGGTTGGCGACCCTGCACATAGCAGGGGGTTGAAACTGGATGATCATTGTGGTCTTTTTCAAGCCAGGCCATTCTATGATCCTATGATCCATTCAGAATTTCAATTAGCAATAAAGGTTAGGTGAGAAACAGTTAAACTTTTTATTTATTTAGGTATAATTAATTGTCATACTAAATGATAATGGGTAAAATGATGGGCTGTGTGAATGCCTCTTTTCCATTGCCTTCATGGCACTGCACCTTGCCTTTTACTTACCTAATAAAACATCACTGAACACACATGCAACCACTTGTTTATTCTGAATGCAATCAAAACTAAGATGATATCTAACCATACATGTTAAACATCCATTTGAAGATCTCTTCTTCCACACCTCTAGATCTGAAGTAGGTCACATGAAGTACTGATTAGAGCCATGTTGCACCCATTTTTACGTCTGTGCTACACCTGGTAGAACAACTTTGATGGTGTTTCTTTGATATTTTCAGAAACGCAACCAGCACCTTCAGCAGCAAGAGATTGACAGTGCACCCCAGACAACATCCTACTGCTGCTTCCATGGTCTGAAGAATAATATCCATATTCAAAACATTTTACTATAAGGAGATATTGCCAGGTACTTCACTAGCAGCTACCTTCCTGTTAAGCACAGCTAACAGCACCATCCCCTAAAGCTCATCCTATCAGGCATCAGCTATTTATACACACTCAGGCATCAGTTCTGGAAAACAAACTACAAGCTTCTATGTGCCAGTGGGGAAAAGGTTGAGTAGAATGCATACATATTTGAACCCCCGTATTTTCCTGTCTTAGCAAGAGAAACTGGAGTAGAGAATTCACTTTTCCATTCAGCTCTCATAGTCACAACCTTACAGCCCATGTTCCCACTGAGCAGCTGCTGTACCACAGAATAGCTTCTTGCCCCATGCCAGCCTGCAGCGATGAGCTCAGCTGCTTCTGGCTGCCTTCCTCTCCTCTGGTCCCAAGCTATCAGTCACCCCTATGGGAAAATGCCTTTCCAAGCTCCTCCTGCTCGGAATGCCTTTGGGATGAGTTCTTTGGCTACAGACCACAGCAGCTCCCCTTCGTACCTCTACCCCATCATGTGTACTAGAAAAGCTGTCCCCACAGACTCTTTAATAAGAACAAGCAATAACTCACTGAATTAAAGCATTCGTAGTCCTAGTGGCTACATATTTAGCACAGAACCGCAGAGCTTTTTGCTGAGCTTCAGCGTGCCCTTGATTTTCACCCAGCCTCGCAGACAAGCAGAGCTCCAAGGACAGAGGCATTGCCCCTGGTCCTAGGTCTGTGCCACAGTGCTCAGCTGCTCTGTTCCTCCAGGCTAACACTGCCATTTCCTCATCACACCAGAATCCCCTCTGCGGCCACTTCCCCAGCAAATCTGATTAGATGTCCTCATATCCTCGAAATAAAGAGAGGTTTATTCATACCACAGTTGCTCTTCTACATTCATTTACTCAGCTATTTACATTGGCAAGTGGTCACCCTTGTAACTATTACAGACTGTTTGCAAGACCAAAACAGCATGTCCTGAAAACGGCCTGCTTGTAGACTTGCAATAACTGGCTTTTTGCACACTTTCATTTAGGCTGTCATTTCTCCTCCCCAGCAGTTTCATTAGCCCAGCCATTAGCCAGCAAGTCCATCTTCCCTTGAGAAAAACTCTGGCTTCTTGATTGCCTTGGTTCTTTGTCCAGCTCTGGCCAGGCAAGCGCTCAGACTCCCTGAGATCACATAAACTCAACTAGTGGTGCAGGTTCTGTGGTGATGGATCCCTACCAGCACAGGACAGCTGTAGAGCTGAATGGGGTGTGCAGGACAGCAGGAGCGGGGTGTAGGCAGGGCTTTGGGCAACCCAACCCAAACCATTCGATGATACTATGATTCTAATGGTCCTGCCCCATCTGACCGCTGTACTGTGCACAGCATACACAGATGAACACAGCACAGGTAAGTCAACACGAAACAAGCCATTGTGGATGAACTCCAAAGAGAAACCCCAGAAGTTACACTGATAGCCTTTACTGTCTTAAAAGTATTGGTAACAGCAGCTACATGTGCTTTTATATACTTGTAGATGGCATCCTTATCATCATCTCTGACTGCTCCTGCACCTGAACTTCCTGGACTAAATCTAAGGCGTTTTAATGAGCATCCACTCTACTCCAGTGATTAAATTACTGAGGTGCTGTTCCCGAGGCGCATTTTACCAGTCTTGCTCTTTGCTTGAGCCCTGCTCCGATCAGTTGAGAAATCAACAGAGACAGCTTTTGGATCAAGGAATTACTTAGGCAAACAGAAACGACAAAAAAGACCTGAGATTCAACCTTAATCGCTCTTCTGATTCTGTGACGATAAGGGGCTTATTTGCACCTTGGAAGGCTGAACTGTTCTCAGCCCTTTTCAGAAACAAAGCAGAAGCAGTGAAACAAAGAGCGTCAAAACCAGGTAGGAAATGTCACCACAGAAATATAAAACAGTTATGTGCAGATAAGCCAATGGAAAATACAGGGGTAACAGATGTGTGGTGGAAAGGGGACTGCTTTGTTAGCACTGCCAAGAAAAGCAATTAAAACCATCCAATGTCCCAACCACTTTCCATGGGCTGTTCTGTCTGATTATTTTTTCAAACCCTGACAGGGCTGAAGTGCATTCTGCCCATGTTCCAAACAAGTTTTTGCCATGCTCACAGCACTTCCCCGGTGGTGGAGGACAGCAGGTCACTCAGTGCTGCATTCTCCTACCACCTAGAGATGAGGTGCAGCACACAGATTTCCCCTAGATAATCTGAGGCTTCTTGGGGAAGCCCATGCATTATTCACTAAAGATTTTAACACCTGTTAAATTATTGCTAAAGGTCAACATTTAATACTTCCCGTGAGAAGGGATTTGGTTTGTTGCCCTTTAGAATAAATGTTTACAGTAATGTTTCTCTGAGCACCAGTTCCTCCCCAAAGAGCATGGGAAGTGAGAACTAGCCCCTTCTATTACTTATTATTAAACTGCAATGTTTCAACCCAACCATCAGCATTTCTGGTTGTAAAGCAAGCCTTCAAAATGGCAACAGTAGTGTAACTCAATGGGCACTCTCAGTTCACTTTACTCAGAAGGGAAGGCTGACACCTTTGGGATGTCAAAGAAAGATTGGAGACACCAGCTTTCACAGCCCATATTACCAGACGGAGAAGTCACTCCCATTTCTCATCTGCAATCATAGGATCTAGACCAGCAATGGCACTGACTTCAAATGCAATGAAGACAAGTGCACCAGGGCTGCACTGATACACTTTTTAATGGGGACAGCTTGCATTTCCACATACGTATGTTGTCCATCCTACAGCCCCCTGAGAAGCACTTGCCATCCACAGGTACACATGACAGATGGATGGGTACCCTGGGCTGCTGGGCAAGGCAAGCTGTAGAGCAAGTGCCCGTGCCATGTCTTCAGGCAACACCAAGCACATGAAGCTACAAGCAGCCTCGGTCCCAAGTCTCAGCCCCTGTATGCTGTAATATCCCTAACAGGCCATGCCTGTGCCTTCCAGGTGAAGGCCTTAAGTTGTGCCAGAGGAGGTTCAGGTTCTGTTTTGTGGGGTTTTTTTTTTCCACTCAACAAAGGACACTGCGGAGATTCAGCATCCTTGCCCCAAGCACTCCTTCCCATGGAGCGGCAGAAGATATGCCTGTGACTCCCAGGGGAAGAAATTAAGCTAGTCTTTCACTACCAGCACCCTTCAAGGTGATGCTGACAGCAGCGTCTGCTGTTAGTGCTGCTGCAGGAGCTTATGTATCAGTGTGGGCCTCCAGCTGGAAATGTTCAGAAGGACTGATCCCATATGCACCAACACTGGCATCAAAACTGATGGCCAGGCTGCATCCCAGTCATCAGCATCCACACGGTGCCCACCTGAGACATGAGTATTTGCCGTCACCCCCTTCTCATTTATTCTTGTGCCTGCAAAAGCAGTTCATCAAGTCAGTGGGATCTATGCAGCATATTTTCAGTATCTACTTCTCCCTGTTGGTAATGTCTATAAATTACTTGGAGAAACCAGCTGTAAAATTGCTAAATTGCTGATGACATGAAACTGAAGGGAGTAGTAAATACAAAGCAACCACAAGAGAGATCCATAGGGATTCAGATCACTTATGTAACTAGGCCAGTACGCTGAAAATTAAATTTACTGTGGAGCAAAAGTAAACTATTGCTCAGTTATTGGAAAACTGCACAAAAAAAAAAAAAAAAAAAAAAAAAAAAAAAAAAAAAAAAAAATCAAAAAATGTAAGAGGAAAGGAGCATGAAATAGCAGCAGACACCTATCAAAAACTCTCCTGAAGGGAGGAAATTAATCCAGCAAAGCTGCCGTGGTGATGGAATCTGCAGGAGCTGAGGTGGGCAGGGCCCTGGCAGGGGACTGTGCAGTTTGCTGATCAGACTCCACTCTGTCTCTCAGTAACAGGACACAAACCTCCATCAAAACAATTTTCCAAGACTTAAACTGTTCAGGCACATTCTGTTCAGCACTTAGCCTGCTTTCATCACTGCAAGATCTATCAGCACCGCTCTGCCTTCTGGTAGGCCTTGTGCTACCTTCTTGCCCTCCTCTTCCTCCCCATGCATCCTTCGTCTTGTTTCAGCCCCTGTTCACCCTTCTCCCACCCTCCTCTCTCCCCAGGCATCATCCTTGCTCATGTAGATGCACTGGGAACAAGCAGTGATACCAAGAACCAGTCTGCCCCCAGTCTCAAATAAGGCTGCAGTCTGGAGGGTAGCATACATATTCTGAAAACCACAATTATTTTTTAAAAAAAAAAACAAAAAAAAACCCCTGAAAATATAGGGCAGGTGTTAAAGCACTCACAAGCACGCACAGGAAATGTTACAAGAGAAGGCTGCAAAAAGACACCACAGTTTCTTAGCGAGTATGGCTGCAGTTGCAAGCCTTGGTGAGGGCGAGGCTTGCTGCTCAGAGCTGTGCCTGCAGTAGCTGGAAGGCACCCTGCATACCTAAGCCCACTAAAATCTGAACTAAGAAAGGACACTGAGACATGACACTACACGAAGAGGCTTTGGATATAAAGAACAGCTCCCCAGATTATCTAAATATGGACTAAATTGCCTCAAAAATGCATGCAGAATCCCCTGGGTGTTACTTTATTCACCTACTAAAACCCATGGTATGCTGGAGGCTGGAGCTGAGGGAATAGGAGCGCAATGCAGCAGGCTGCTCATCCTATCAGGGCAGCTCTGCTATCACTGCATCACCCCACAGCCAACACCAGACACAGCACTGTGGCAGCAAGGGATGCTCCAAATGGGGATGGCAACACTACAGGAAAGATGCTTCATCCTTGGAGATATCCAGGGTCAGGATAGAGGGGCTCTGAGCAACCAAATGTAGCTGTATTTGTCCCTGTTCATTGCAGAGGAGGTGAACTAGAGGGCCTTTAAGGGTCCCTTCCAACTCAAAGGATTCTGTGTTGATGCAGGGAGAAGGCAGCAGCCACCTGCTCTCCTGGTTGTGATATCTCCCACAGTTCTGCACATCTCCTAAGCATGCAGGTCCCCATCACAATGTGCCTGGCACAGGGCAGCTTCTCTGCTGGACCTCAATATTCCACTCCCAAACTATCTCACCTAGGACCCACGGCGCATTTCCCCCTAACATCACTTTCAGAAACACCTGAACTATTTGGACAGAAACTCCCTTCCGCTCCAGAATTAGAATGAACAAACACATTGCTTTTGCTGACCTCCTTGGGAAATCTCAGCACAGTCATTTACAGTTTGGCACCATCACGAGCAGCCAATTAAGTCCCAAAGTACAAGTCAGTCAAGCTCCTTGATTTATGGAGTTATGCTACCTGCTTTGCCTCTTACACAGGTTCTTAGAGAAGCAGAGATGGGATCCCCATTGTAAAACAGGGAAGAGCCGCATCAGATATGCAGAAGCATATGCTTCACTTGAATGCAAAGCTCAGCGGGTCAGGAAGTTCAATATTCCTGCCTCCAGCAGTGAGCAAGCCCTGGTGCTCCAGTAGAAGGTGAAAGCCTCAGACTTCAAGTGCTGCAAGACCCTGACCAATGTTGCCAGTTGTTGAGGGCCCCCACCTGCACAGCGTGCTGGCCACCATGGGACCACAGTCTGGCAGCCATGCAATGCGGCAAAGCATCTCTCCAGGTCTCCAGAGAAGCAGCTGTAACCCAAAGCATGAAATTTGTTTAGCTCTATTTTCATATGCATAACTGAGTATCTGACATAAAATTATATAATGCCTAAAAAAAATAATAAATTATAAAAGAAATGATCTGTTTTGATACTTGACTCAGCAGCACCCAACAGGCAGGAGGGAAGAGAGGGAACGTAAGGAAAAGATTAATTTTTTAAGTGGAAAACACAGAATGGCCTCAAAAAGTAAAAAAACCATTATGATAACGAACAATATCGAAAAGGCAATTAAAAAAAGTTATTAGACGTAAATTCAGGAGAACAGAAAATGAAAAATAATCAGCGTCGATAAGCCAAATCTCCTGTTCTTAGATGTTCTTTCACACATGAAATTTCAGCGTTCATAAATCTGTGTTATGCTTTGCAATACAGGACGGAAAGCTCTCAAGTTGCTTTGTATTTTATTATTTATTTTCCATTTTCTTCGCAGCAGACATAATAGGATTATAGCTGGCTGGTAGCTCCCTCACTGCCTTTCCACCCAAGGAGTAGCCTTGCAGACATCCTTGCCCTCCCCTCCAGGGCAGGGAGGCTCACTCAGCCTGATGAGGCTTCTTGGGCTGTCTCTGCACCCACTGGCAGCTCTCACATCTACCTGACAGAGGGAGCAAGG
Source organism: Coturnix japonica (assembly GCF_054131305.1). Classification (NCBI taxonomy): domain Eukaryota; kingdom Metazoa; phylum Chordata; class Aves; order Galliformes; family Phasianidae; genus Coturnix; species Coturnix japonica. Next base: position 49,785,802 of record NC_140663.1, on the reverse strand, counting down.
TTCTAACAACGTGGAGTCCCTGAGGAGCCTACCTTGCTTGATGAGCAGGGGTAGGCAGGCAAAGCACAGTGAGAAGGATGGGAAGGGGCTTGCAGGAGCCTAGGGATGTGGGGACAGATGGGGCACTGGAAGCTCGCATGGGGATTTGGGATTCTTGGGGTTGGGTGACACAAATCCACCAAGAAAGCCACTTTTAATAGCTCCTTCCTAATAGTTATTTAATCACAAATAACACGCTTTACATCTGAGGCTGTGCTGTTTTTCTCTTCCTGTCTGATTTTAGCTCCCAGTTCCACAATGCACTAAAGCTCCTGCTCTAGGACCCCGCTGAATCACATTTCTAAATAAGGCAGTCTCCCAAAACACTTTTTTGCCTTGCAGTGCATATTGCAGGATTTCTACCCACAGCACCAAGTGGAGATAAACAACCCAGTACACAAATAAAGAAACAAATGTGCTTTCTTCCTTTCCCCTCCTACCCCCAGTGAGATTTCAAAATAGGCATCACTTCATGAATATATATATAAATGTTGTTTTGCTTTTGTTTCTAAGATAATGAAATCTTGTGAATTTCTAGTGCCAAAGAAAATAGGTACAGAAGAAAAGAAATGAAAGCAGTGTGGACTCTAAAACGGAAATTTCCCTGAGCTCCAGTGCCTCTAGGCTACAATTGCATCTCCTATGTGTTCTTCCCGAGCGTCCATGTGCGTAACTAATTCACACCAAAGTCAGTGGGACAAAGTCACATGCTTAAGTGTTTTGCTAAATTTGAACAGTTCAGACCCTTAAGGGCTGTAACACAGTCCTAGGCCTCCTTTCAGAGCACCCAGATCCTCTTTATTTCACAGGGAAGCTGCATATGAGCTGCAGGCTGCCAGGAGCTTGAAGGACAAGCCAGGCAGGAGTAGCTTGCTGCATGCCACATTCCTCACCCTATTCTCAGCCAAGGGATGGGAAAGGGGGACTCACAACTCCCCCAGACCCTAGGGATGATTTCAGCTCTGCAGAAAGCCCTGGGCTGATGGCACTGGCCTCTTTCACAAGCTCCCTCCGTCGACCACGCTCTCATCTGCCCTGGCTGGGTGTGTGCCCCACTTCTAAACCCCACTGCTGGGCTCAGTACAACAGAGGCTTCACATCTTCCTATGTCCCATTCTGTCAAAGCTGGAGTGCATCAAAATCAAATCAAAGCACAATCATAAGACTATGAAATCTTTTACACAGATGCAGCAGCTGACTGGAATTTAAAGGATCTGCAGAGAAGGAACAAAAAGATGGCAGGAGGGGGGTTAACGCTTGTAGAAGGGCTTGAAATGTGACAACCAGAATAACTGCATTTGGATGAGAAATGCTAAAGATTACAGACTGGGCCTCCTGCAAGAGTGTTTGCTTTGCGTGCAGTGCATGTAATTGAGTCTCAGTTCCTTGTAGCCTACAACGAAATGAATAAAAGGTGATATAGACGGTAATTACCACAGGTAAAATGACTAGTGTGGCTGTGAATGTGGTGAGTCAACACTGATAAACACACTGACCCTATATGGTGTCTGACATGATGCTCTCTACTCATGTGTTTGCTGAAGATGGATGACTACCACCACTCAAGACATTTGTGTGTTCTCCACCCCGAAGCAGCAGCACACAGAGGGACACCTTCTGAGCACTTTCCGTTTGTGCAAACATATGTGGCTATGCATCCATGTTCAGAGGGCAAGAGCACCTGAATACAAGCTCTTCACTCCTGCTGAGCTCCAAATCCACCCCACAGCACAGTAAATACAATTTCTCCATCAATAAACTTTGTTTTTAGCCTGGTGGGTACCAAGAAAATAGCAAGCTTACACCAACAAGCACATCTGCCTTCAGTAGCTAAAAGCTTTTCAAACTTGATGTCTGCTCAAACCGTCCTCACCAAAACCTGACTATACCATCCCTGAATGCACACATCTTCAAGGGAAGCCAATGCCTGCCTCACTGAGTCTGATGCAACTTCAGTTTAATAGCATTAAAGGTGTCTGTGTTTTCCCACTGAAGAGGAAAGTGCCTTGTGGAAAGGGTGGTAGCCAGGTTTCTGAGGAAGAAACACTGATTTCTATAAGTAGACTGTGCTTCCAAAAAAGTAACACCCCAGAAATGGCTCCTACCTCAGCTCTCAAGCCCATAAAGACTTCTTTAAAATGATGGCACATCTGTGGGAGCCATGCTCACAGAAGCCAAATGTCTCAAATGGTATACATGGAACCATTAATTTTTTTCTATTACTAGCATTACGCTCACCACCAACTAAATCAACATCCTGGTAACTCTTTACACTCTCTGCACTCCAAGGATTAATTCCAGAGGCATCACGAATAACTTTCACCCCATTGAAAACTATTCCTGTTCCTCCACTGACTCATACATCAGTCCAGCTTGAAGGTCTGCAAAGACACAGCCCCTGAACTGGAACTAACAGCCTGCATTACAGCTTTAGTGACCATTGGAAGTGCTTTCCTAAGTGCTCTGAGCTACAACAACCATTTAAAAACTCACTTTGAGATGATCTAGACTTGCACAAGTTGAAGAGTTCCATTCTATTGGATAAAAAACAACACTGGGGCCGTGACTCAGGAAAGCATACCTAACATACTGCTGAAACCATCACACATCACAGCAAGTGCATGCCCAAGCACTTTCTCAATACTGAGGCCTGGGCTGAAGATAGTTTCCCTTTGCTCTCTTTGTCCTCCTACAGCATTCACTCCTCTATTTTTAATCCCCCCCAGCAGTAGGGTGCTCAGCAGAGCACCGGGTGTCATTGGGGTGGGCTTTGCTATTCCCGTCAGGGCTGCCGCAGCCACCTGCAGGGGAGTGGGCCCATGAGGGCCCAGCCACCCACATGAATAGCACAGGTCCCAGGGCCTTTACTAAAGCAGTCTTCATCCTCTTCCCATCTATTCTGCTGTTTCTTCTCTCTGCTGCAGTCTAAATTCATCCCTATTTACATCCCAGCTGCCTGCAGAGAATTGATCCCTGTCCGCTTTGAAACTGTTCTGTATGTTTTTATAGATACTGGGCCTCTCAGTCTCTTTTCTGCGTGGGGCTGATCCTAAGCCTTTTCTGTCACAAGTCTTCTCCTTCCCAATCTCTTCTTGTTGTTGCTGATCCACTTTGACTACTCAATTTAGACTGACAGTGGTACCCCAAAACAAAATACAGCAAGCAAAGCACTAATGGCAACAAGCAGAGTACAGTAAACTGCTAAGATGGTCTCCAGATCATCAAAAGATGGTCTTAATGGTCATCAAGAGATGTCTCCAAGCATCAGGATATGCCCAGGAGTGCAAGCTGCATTTCCACTTCTCACAACCTGAATGAATCCAGAAAAAAGGGCGGTGTCTGGGAAAATCTTAAAGTGGACTCGATCTAACGTTGACAAAAGAATGCCACAGCAGGATGGGAATCAAACAGCCTTCCAAAATGACAGAATGGCTAAAATCTTTTCTCTGTAACCATGGGACAAAGAGAAAACTACATTCCTGTTAAGAAGCATCAGTGCACTCCCAGAACAGCAATACAGACTGGATTTATACTTCCAAAGCAGAAAGCATCACACCTAGGGCTACACACTCTTGGGCTTATTTTATATCTTTGATTATTAGGTACTACTGCTTCTTACTTCATAAGAATTTAGGAGGAAAAAGTGGTCTACAACAAATGCACCTACCGACACCAAGAACATCAAGCTATGTTTTGACATTTCCAATTGAACTTAAGAAGTATATAAATCCTTCTGTCGGTTGTCTCAGTAAGCATGAATGTAGCAATAGTGAATGTGGGGGCTGATGGGGAATCAAGGTGCTGCAGACAAAGAAAGCTTCTGCACAGTTCTAGTCCCAGACCTGCTGAAGCCAGGTACATCTTGATGGCCTCTCCAACTTAAGACCAACCACCCAAAACCTGCTCAGCAGTCAGAGCCATTTCCCTTAGTGTATTTTTTCAACAATCTGCAAGACCCACTTTGGTAAACCAGATGATGTTTACCAGTATGTCTTTGATTAGTTTATCCCTAAGAAAGCCTACATTTTAAGGACAGGAAGTGGCAAAAGCATCAGGCCGTTAAGGCTAACTATTTAAATAGAAAAACATTTAAAATCCATTTATAGTAAACTGTAAAGTTCACGTTGTTATCTAACACCTTTCCAAACGTGCTCTACTCGCCTGTCTAGACAGAGTTCCTGTGACACAAATAAGCAGTACAGGGGTAAGGTGCTCAGACCACTCAACCACAAATATCTGAAATTCATCTGTCTGCTGCCCTCTTCCCCCCCTAACGTGACTCTTAAAAAGCCCAACGTATATGTTTTCAAACCATAATTCTTTTTATTTGCTGTCAAGCTGCTGAGTCTCTGGCGTATACGTGCTGCATATTTTCGAGCCTCTTTGTGCAGCCACAGCATGAAGAAACTGATGTGCTGTGGTGGGTGTGGATTTGGAGAGAAGGAAGAAAGCTAAATGAATGCAGCAATTCTCCTGAAGTGTTCTTGCAGTGGATGGGGCTTTAAAGACAATAAGGAAACAGACCCTGAAATACCAGCAGTAAGATCACAGAAGCTGAGTGTAGCAATTTATACTAGATATCAGGAAGAAATTCTTTACTGTGAGAATGGCGAGTCACTGGCACGAGTTGCCCAGTGAGGTTGTGGATGCCCCCCCCCCACCCGGAGGCATTCAAGGCCAGGCTGGATGGGGCTTTGAGCAACCTGGTTTAGAGGGAGGTGTCCCTGCCTACAGCAAGGGGGTTGGAACTAAGTGATTCTATTCATGATGCACAACAGCACCAACACCCAGACCTCAGCAAACTTCAGTGCTGCTTTTCTTTGCCAAAAAGAAAAGCGAGTTTGAAACCCGCAGTCAAAAATGGACTTTGTGGTCACCTTTTAAATCACACTGGTTCTGTCCCAAACACCATCTGAGCTGATATGAACCAGAACACTGTTAATCTCTTCTATTTGTCATGCCATTGCTTCTTACTCCAAACCACCAAACTATCCCTTGAGAGGCCAGGAGTAACCAGTTAATCAAAGACAACCTATGGTTTGGGGTAAAACAAAGCTAGCAGCAATGTTTTTAATTCATCTAGCATTCCTATTTGTAATCTACAATAACCGCAGCTCACTTTCATGACAGTATCACCCTGCTTTGCGTGGATGAAGAATTCCTATTTTCCTTTTTACGTTAAAATTAACAGCTGATATTCCAGTAATAATAACAAAGTATTTAAATGCTTCCTACCCTATTATTTCTAAATACTGCTATATTAGGTTGCACTACTAATCAAGCAGTTCTCAACTAATCGATACTTTCTACTGACAAACTGCGTTTTACTGTTGCTTTGGAAGACAAACACTCAAGTAACAGCTCTTCGACTTAATGCTTTTTTTGAGAGAAGTTGTTTTGAGTAACCAGATTAATAATGCTGCAAATGTTTAACTTAAAATTTTCATGAGAAAATTGTTTGCATTCGTCCATTGTTGAAGACTGATGGAAGATATGGAACAATTTCTCTTTTAGAGCTGCTGAATATGCAGGAGTTGATTATGTATCTATTTATATTTATGCAAAACTTAATATGAACGTATCTTTGCCTGAAAGGCAATAATCTATTCCCTACATGCATACTTTATTTTGTTACTATCTCCCATAAAGAAGATCTGACTTGCAACAATTAATTTTTGTAATAGCATTCTGGAAAACTCTAAGGCCATTTTTAACCAGAGATGTTATTCCTTACGTACCATGTGCTGGCACATGCAAACATTGTGAAGTAAACTTCAACTGTTCAAATAACCACAAAACACTTGGTAAAAAATTTCATTGGCAAATGCCTTCCTGACCCCTCTTGGCAACGATATAAATGGGCATGAACACATTTGCTCTTGAACCGTAACTCCCTCTTCTAGTTTTCTTCTTCCTTTAGTTTGCCTTCTCACCTCCCTTCTCTGCGCTCCGATCTTCTTTCAGCTGCTCTCACCATATCACCAGCCACTCATTGAAATTCTCTCATGGCATTTTGACAGTTAACATCCAAACAGAATAAGCAATCACTCAGAGAAAGCAAACCTTCGGTCCTCCGCCCTCTCAGCAGTTAAGCGGAAAATAGGGATGAACCCAGCAGGCAATCACAAAGATGCATTAATTTCCAGCACTGCCCAGCTGTAGGTTTCCCAGACAATACCCAAGGCTACTTAGTGCCCAGGTGCTGCATCTGTACAGCACATTATGAAGAACTACCTACTTCAAAAGGTTGTTACACAGCTGAGAGTAACACCTTTGGTGATGAAAGGCACCAAGTGTTTTATAAAGGTCAATAATACCACAGTGCCTGGGATGAAATGAGCTATTTGCATGGGCTTCCTCCAGTGCGCCATCCACCTTGAGCTGTCTGGCTTTCTGGGGTACTGCATGAGTGACAGGTGATTTAGGAAGTGTATGTTTAACTGTGTGGGCTCTTTTCGTGAGCTCCACAAACAAGATGGAGTGCTTGCTCTCCTATGAAGTACATCTACCTCTGAACACATTCCTGGTGCCAGCAGAAAGCCATTACAGGCAAAGTGACTGATGTAGAAAGAGTTCTGCTGAGCGATCTCACATGAGGAGCTCTGTCCTACGGGCTATAATTTAAAATAAATTAGCCTCCCTCTGGAAACCTGTTCTGGTCACAGACGCCTCTAACTTCACTGGAAACTCTACCACATGCCTTGAAAAGCAAAAATTCCAGCTGAAGGGATGCACTTGCTTTTGAGCTGCATTTGCATCTGTGTCTGCAGTGCCAGCAGCAGGTGTGGAAACTGGGGCACGCTTATTTTAAAGCAATACGGGCTGTCCTGTACACACTACAACATTTTCAGGGTCTGTACTTTCAGCCAGGGATGTCTCAAGACACCCTACCTGCCAGGCAAGCATCTTTACAAACTCATACCAATAACTATTCTTCTAGGTTGCACTTCTTCCTTTAACAAAAGCAAGAGTGTGAAAGTAATTCCCACAGCTTGAACTACTCACATTAAATAACCGAAAGATGAGGTACTGGTGGTTGGCAACCCTGCACATAGCAGGGGGGTTGAAACTAGATGATCACTGTGGTGCTTTTCCACCCAGGCCACTCTATGATTCTATTCTATGATTCTAAGTGGATTATAAATGTATTTGCTGAGCAGAAACACAGGTTCTTGTTATTTCTGCTTACTACCCTCAACTGGTCAGCCCTTGAGCAACAGTGACCTAAGTTTGAAGTTGGTTCTTCCTCGAGCCAGGTGTGAGATGAGCTGCTCTCCATCAGCCTGCTCCAACCTCAACTCTGCTGTGACTGTAATGCTACTGCGCTGTGACACTTCTGCCACAGGTGAGGACTGAAACACTATGGATCATGCATCAGTTCATAGCCCACTCCTCCCTTCACAATCCTTTCTGGATTACTGAGCCTAGTATTCCCCTTGCAGCTGCTGTAGGGAGCTGCTCATTCAGGTGACTGCAGCAAAGGGACTGCATTTAAAGTTAATCTAGGTATTCCAATGGCTGTCGTAATTAAATTGATGTGTTTTACGTGCTAACCAAAGCATATGTGCACACAAACTGAAGGAGCTGGAATCATGTCAGAAAACGTGGACTCACAAGTAGGCAGCAGACTGACAGCATACAGCCAGCAGGAAGGAAAAAGCAGCCAGTGCAGAGGAGGAAGGAAAATATGTGGGCAAAAGAGAAAAAAAAAAGAGAATGAAGCAAGCTGCAGAGTGAAGCTGCTGGTGAAACTAGCCAGGCTCGTCTCTATCTGAGGAATTGTCCATGCTAGGGCTGAAACACAAATATTGGCAAGCTGGTGCTAGGAGCGAAGCAGCTTGAGCAGTTGGTGCTTTGCCAGGACACAGACACAGATGCTGACAAAGCTGTTTATGGAGCACCCAAGTAGCATCTTTTCTCATTATTGTCTGAAGTGCTTCTACAAATATTTAAACTCCTGCACCTAGCATTCAGAAGGCCTCATGATGAGCACAATATACAAGTTTCTGCAGCAAAGAAAGGAAAAACTAATGAGATCAGTGGTCCTCTTCACTCTCACCTCTTCCTCACACTGTGCTCAGTGCTGCCAGCATGTACAAATTCAGCACACGTGGAAGATTTACAGCAACAAGTTTTCTCTTTTCCTGCACTAGCTACTTCCAAGCAGCCTCCGAGCCCGGTGACGCTGAAGAGCTCTCGTATTCTCCTATAACAGATAACGCTGTGGGAAGACACCCCTTACAACAGGGTACTTAAATACAGACAATGTGGAACAATTACTACTCTGTACAACATTATAAAAGAAAAACTACTCAAGTCTTTTGGTACAACTCCATAAATGGCACTGCTTTTTCTGCCTTCATACAGTAATCGCACTGAAATTGCATCCAATGAGTCCATGAATTTTTAATCAGGTCTGGGGCTCCTGCACACACGGCTATTGCACGTGGTGGTATCAGCCAGAACCATCAATTATTAAGTTTGCCAACTAAACTTCTGCTAAACAGTTTCAGGTTGGTGGCACATTATTTGACTGAGGTGATGCTTGCTTTGTTTATCTCTTTATCATTAATATTCTTCCCAGCTTTCCTGCAGCACCGAAGTGCCAGAAAGGGTCACAGCTCGGTTCGAGATGATGCCCCCAGGGAGGATGTGGTGCCTCAAACAGACTGTATTATATGCCACTGCTCAATTTTTTCCTTAGCAAATGCTTCCTCTTGGGTCGTGTCTAATCTCATCACTAATTATACCTTTTTGTTAAGGCCAAAGAACATATCTGGTAGTCATCTTTATTAGGCAAAGATTAATAAACAGACACGGTCTTGCTTTTCAGTCTTTCTAGCAATATAAAAAGCTCAGCTAAGTGCTAAGAAAAAGCATTGAAAGAAAAAGACTGAAAAGCAAATTCAGCCCTTCTGTCCACTAAATTAATCCATGTCTCCACAGGGCTCTGCTCATTAAACAAAACGAGCTGTGACAGACCCACTTTACTCCAGGTACCTCTCACCATGCTGCCACCAACCCATTACCAGCAGTGCGTATCAGTCAGCAGCAGCAGAATGCACTGCACGCAGGCTGGGAAATGGGGCATCATGTGCCTGTTCAGTGGGGTCAGGCTTTAGGTTACAAACTTTCCGCATCTGTGGTCACCTCCTGATATGCTTTGCTCTGCAGAGAGCATAACGGATCTCTGCTGATGCTTGCAAGAGATATAACAAAGCAAATATTGACAAGCAGCCATGTGCAAGGAGAGGTACTACCCACAAGTTTCTCACACTTTCCATTAGGGATCAGCAGAGCTAAGTGGTCAGCTCCATTGACTGTACTCTTCCCCAGTTGTTTCAGGATTTATTCCAGGCCAGCCTGCAACTACACGCATTCTGAGATTCTTGACATAAATGCATCGCAGAAATGCAAACTATCATTAATGATTACTAATGCCATTAATAATTAATTTATTACTATTCACTAGCATGAAATTCTCCCCATGGTAGGTGCAAAACATGCATCTTCAGCTGTCAGCCTGCACTGCACTTTATGGAGCAGAGTGTGGCAGGCATCTGCTTCCCAGGGATTTTTCCTGACAGCAAGGCACTATGTTATTACAGCAAGGCTCTCACACTTAGAATTACAGAGCAGTAGACCTTGGAGAGAAAAATGGAAATTACAAACCTAGGAACAAAGTGCAGATTGTATACAGACCAACGTTTGCTAAGGTGCCATTTGTAAAGCTGTATATATGACAACTCAATGTTGCTGTTTCTCCTGCATCCAGGTAATCCCACTGACCTTGGTGGGAGCCCCACACAGAAGCCCCACCAGCCCAATTCTGAACCCCAGAAGAAGTCCCATGCATGGTGCCCTATGAGCCACTGCCGCACAGACGCACTCCACCTACAGATCACAGCAGAGACTGAGCAAGAAGGAGCATAAAACCACACTTGTGGCACATAACAGCCTGAAGAAGCAGATCTATCAGTTAACACTATGGTGCCAGCTTGCATCAGGATCTCTTCTTTCCTCAACAGCAGCAGAGGCCATTCACCAGCTCTCACAATAGCCGAATATGGAAACTCACGTTACTTGCCACTCACAAACCATATTGTATCGAAGAGTCAAAATATCATAGAATCACAGAACATCTTGAGTTGGAAGGGACCACAAGGAACATGGAGTCCAACTCCTGGCTCCACACAGCACCACCCAAAAATTAGAACTGAAAGTACGATTCGTTTCATCTTCATATACAGTCTCACAATCGTGGAGTCTCCCACCTCGGGAATTTGGTGAAAAGCGACTCTGAATCTGTGTGTGTGGTTTATGAGGTCACCAGAATGCCCAGCACAATTACATCCTTCTGTTGAAGCTACTCATTATTTTAACACACCACATTTTCTTTTCTTTTGGCTCATGAGTGCCAGTATTTTAAAAGGTCCAGAACTGTGCTGCTACTTTGACAGCTTTGGAAAGTGCAAAAAAGGAAAGGAGAAAAAAAAAACAAAACCAAGAGAGAGAAGAGAAGGATGCTCGTCCACCCAACTGGCTTAGCTCCACAATATACGCTGCAACACAGGACTCAGTTTCTGCCCTGACATATCACCGTATTCTTACACTGACTTCTTTGGAGCATCATGACATAAAAGAGGAGTAGATTTACCTCACTTTGCTAAGCTCCATGTAGGTGCTTTCCTCATTCGGTTTTTTTTGAAGAGGAATTGTTGTTGCCCCTGTAGCCACAGTTCTTTCTTCCACTGTTTCTGAAATAAAGGCATGGCACAGACATATAACACTGGGTACCCTAGAGCGGCACCAAGAAAAGACCTTCATGGTCATATATGAGAGAGCAGTCAGAATCAAAATAAAAGCCTTTACAATAGAAACAAGGAAACTCTAAGAGGTAATGATGAAAACTTGGTCAAAGCATGACCACTGTTTTAAAGAGAATGGTTGAACTCAAATACGTAGTGAGCTCACCCTGCAAAAACCTTACCCTGAGGTTTTTATTCAGGCAAATGCCCATGGATTTTATATAAGTGCAAACTTCACGATCTGGCCAAAACACAGCTTAGGAAGAGATTACAAGGTTTGATTTGAGAGCGTAACAGCAACAGCATGGCTCAAGCTTACTTAATTTATGAAAACAGGAATGAGTCTATCCCCACAAGACCGAAAAGCTGAAACACAAAGCCTACATAGGAAAATGTACTGCAACTGGGCAAGACAGGAAGAAAATGGAGAAATCATTTATGGTTACTTCAGATATGTGTAACTATTTTCCACTATTGTCAAAGGGCTGTTAAACCACAGCAGGGAGAAGCCAACCGGATAGGTGGGGCAAAACCATGGTTCAAAGAGCATGCATGTACACCAGACAAGCTGCAGAACAACATGCCTCCTAAGCTGCTGCTTCAGTTTCAAGTCACTATTTACAGCTGCTAAACACAGTACAGTAAAATCTGGGCTCCCCCAAGAGAGGAAGGGGTAGACTGAGAGGATGAGGGTGGAGGAGCAGAGAGGTAGATAGTTTTATTACAGCTGAGAAAGGGGCAAAGGGAAGCTGTACTGGCAGTGACAACCAAATGCTGTACAAAAATAGACAAATAGCTATTTAAAAAAAAATTAAAGTTAATGCGCTTTGCTCATGGCCACAAAATCCACTGCACTCAGCATATTTATGGCCTGTGTGTTAGTTTTCCACATTAAGATGACTGTCAGTGCCTTCCAGGGCTCTGAAAACTTAGAACTCTCACTGGAACCCAACTTCTGTTGATTTATGTTTGCATCATCTAACCTCTGTGAACCTACACTGGTATCAATGACTGACCTGCTCTGCAATAGGATTGTATCACTTCTAGCATGGGCAATACATGTAAATATTGGACTCAGTTTCCACAGTAATATAGCCAAAAAAAAAGCTAGCCCTTCTTTCAAAGAGTTGGAACTAGAAATAGCATTATAAAGAAAAAAAAAAAAGACAAAAACAAAAAAAAAGCTCAGTTAAGGTCACAATTTGCTAAATTTGCCTCTATGCATGTTCACATGCATGCAAGTAAAATATGTATTTCCTGTATCTTTACATGAGAACATTAAGGATGCTTATATCTACCTGAACTGCCTTCTTAGAACTCTTGCAAAATCCCAGCCACCTCATGCAAAATCCAACTGGTGCCAAGAAGAGAAGAAAAAAGAAAGGCAAACCAAGACACAATAGCTTTATCATTCAGTATCAAAAAACCCGTGTTGATTTGCCACCAGATTTCACACAAATTGGATTGGCCTGTTTAATATAAACCTGTGTAAAATCTATTTTTTGGAAGGCAATTATTATTCACTCCTGCCTAGCCCCAGCCAATCTGCATGCCAAAAACAACATTTTATGAACCCCAAGGAGCTGCAGTACCTCATACACAGCTGACTCTCCCTACCTGGGCCCTTCTATCCTGACTTCTAACTGACTTTCCCAATGGAACATGTCTGAGCTCATCTCTAGCACCACCACGTTTCACACTGAGATGGAGGGAGCAGTTGGTTGCGTACCTTCTGCTCCTGTGCTATTTTGGTAGCCTTTCTGTTGAATGGGAAAGGCACTATATATGGCAGTATCTACCAATGCAATAAAGTCTTCCAGCCCATAAGAAGCAATCTGATCTCACCCCACGGCACCAGAAGACAGTAAATGCAACTCCTGTTACAACAGCTGACAGACTAACGCACACCAGGCAATGGGATCCCCGGCAGGTGCTCCCCTCCGCCAGCTGTTGCAGGAAGGGTAGGAATGTTTCCCTGGCCCCAAGGCGCTGCTGGTGAGAAAATACTTCCTGTCACCCTAAGGAATGAAGAGTGCAACATATCATTTCAACATAGAAATTAGATCCTGTCCCTCTCCGCAGGAAGCATCCCCACAGAGTCTCAAAGTGCAGGTCCAAAGAAGTCCCTAGGAGCTTCTCCAGTGATGTACCTCAAGAGACCAGGAACACTGTCCTGAAAGGCTGCAGGAACAGGATGACCATTCGGTGCTCAGCTGTGTACATCAAGGACTAAGCATTAACTCAGTACATGGAGACAACCTTCCACTAGCAGGCAAAACATGCTCAGCATATTCATTCTAACAGCTACACTTTGGTTTCAGTTACTGCTAAGAGGCAAGTAAAATGTAATACAGCATATTAAGTAAAAATAAAACAATCTTTCCTTCAGATGCCCGCTTAGTAAAACTTTCCTGCAAAGTGGAAGGAAGCTAATTTTCACTTCATGTGGGAATTAAAAAGACATGTAGATTAACCCTTCTATTCTGTTTTCTCACAAAAGCTGCCATTTCTCTAAAGCTGTATTAAACCCTACACTCTGAAGTTTAGAAGATAGTGCTGCTTGCCACTGTGAAAGCAATAAGATGTGAGTATAGCCATGCAGCATCCACTGCCCTGCTGGAGCTGAGCAAATTATAACCTTCACTTCTTCCAGAGGAACGGTCCCAGCTGCGGAGAAATGATTCTTTCAAATGACAATATAAAATGATACAGTCAAGCTGCCTGATCTTATTCCCTGAAAAGAGATTTTCTCCTGGGATGCAATCTGGTTCGAGTGGAGGGAGTTAATCTGAACACTGCATAAGGATACAGAAGATATAGATGTTAGTTGCCTCTTGCAGAAAGCATTCCTTAATATAAGTAGAAACACACACACAGCAACTGAAAAGAAACTGAGTCACCCCAAATGTGTCTTCTGTGTCCCGATGGGCTCCCTGGGTTCACTCATTTCCTGCTGCTGTCACTGCAGCAAGCTCCAAGGACAGGATCTAGACTCAGGGTACGGGCTACACCATAAGCAACACAACCTCACTCCCAGCAGACAGTATATGAGCCCTGAGTAATTCAAGGCGATTGCTCCATCACCAGGACATCCTTGAAGGTGTGGTCCCCCAGCCCTGTCTCTATGGCTTAAACCACAGAAAGTGCTCTGCAAGTGAGTCAGGCCTCTGTTATCATAGCGAAGTACTCACATTTGGATGACAGAAACATTTCCATATAGCTGGGATGCCCCATCCTGGGCTTGCCTAGAAGATGAGATCAAGGGGCTCAGAAAAATGACAGCAGATAAAAAATATTCATGGCAACTAGAGAAAATGCTTGGGAAGCAACGCAGTGCAGAATGAGTTTGCAGGTGCTAGACAAAAGCTGCCCAGCAACAAAGCCTGTCTTGCAGGGAATAAATAAATCACATTGTTTGAAGAAATTTTGCTGCAGCTGTTATTCTGATTTGCCCCAGCAGCACAGCCTCGCCAGGCAGCCCAGCACACAGCAAGCAAGGGCAGATGTCAGGTGGATGCATTTTGTAGGTTGCTATAGGCACACCACACCCTGGCTGGAGCACTGGGCTTAGGAGGCAGGGGGAAAGGGAGGCAGCACATCTGCCTCAGACAAGTGGAGGTTATGCTGGACTGAGGAAGTGGAACAAAGCAATGCTATTCTCTTCCCCTATTAAATTACAGAGTGTCACAGCCCTCAGACTGACAAGTGCTCAGAGAGCAGTGCTGGTGGGACAGGCTGATCACAGAGAACACAAGGCACATTGCTGAGCATGGCTCACCTGTCACTATGCATGTATGCACGTGCATTAGACTGCATTCGAAATAAAGTAACTCCTTCCAGTTTGCTCTCTCAAAAGCCTAAGGATAATTGCAACACAACAGAACAGCGGTGTCAGAGTCATTTACTAATACCTCCACTGACATTCACATAAAACATTTTGCAATATCAAAGGGGAAAGGGCAAAAAAGCAACAACACGCAGCCTGCATGAATGGAAGTCTCTGAGAAGCAAGGCTGACTTCCAGTTACTAACACAGGACATGAACCAGAACTCCAGGGGACTGGGCTGCAGCACAGCGTGACTGAAATTAAGGTCAACTTACCTGTTCAGCAAGCATGAGAAAATAAACACTACCAAATCAGAAGCCTACAGACTCTGTTAACCCATGTTTAGCCATAACTACCCTGCTGGAAACAACAGACTAGGCAAACTCTTCTCCATAAAGAGCTCACTTCTTCATCACCAGCTGGGAGCTCACAGAGATGGGGATATATGACTTTCATAGGATACAGGTAGAAAGGAGCAACTGAAGGAGCACAGATAGGCAGAAATTACCAGAAATGCACCTGAAATTGAAGGTAGTTTGAAAAGCAAACAGCACATCGTTAGTGGCAGCCTGGCCACAACCCTCTAACACCACACCTTCAACTTTTCTCTTAATGCTGTTGTTGAGCAGATTAAAAGGCCTTTTGGGGTTTTTTTTGCCATGTGATCATAGTAGTGAAAAGAAGGGCAGCTACCCTCCTAGGCCAGCCAGGCAATGCAAACAGTGAGAATTAACCCATGACAGCTGTGCTAATGGTTTGAGAAAAGGCCGTTTAGAGTTGGGAGCACGCCCAACACCAAAGCAATGGAGCAGTAGGCTGCTCCTTCAGCTGAGAAACGAGAAATCTCCACTATTTCCTCCTGCACTTTCCCAGAACCTTTGAAAAATGGTATTAAATGAAGAAAAATACCACTGCCAAAGCGATTTCAGTTTTAAGCCGCCTGCATGACAGACAAATGTACAATGCATTTAAGTGTGACTTCCAGCCACGGCTAGTTCCTGCTGGCAGATCCCACCATCAAGAAAGAAATCAAGGACCCTTCTTATTCCCCCCAGTACAAACCAGCTTATGCTACACCAGCTCACAGGAATGCTAAGTAGGTACACTTCAGAATGCATTATTTGCTCTCGGATGTACACTCTTGTAGTCCTGGAAGGCGAATAACATTTGCTTTCTGCAACACATCAAACTGAATACTCACATGTGATTAGCGAGTTATGTGAGGTATCCCCAGGCCTTCCCTGCTCCTCTGCATTTTAATAATCTTCTAATTTCTAGCTGATAGTATTTTCACCCCAAGCGTATTAATGTTTCCACACACCTATGCTAATTCCAGCGCCACGAGCAGCTGCCCGTTTGTCTTAGCTCTCTGCTGTGTGCAAAGCATGCCCAATGTGCCCTCTTCATGTAACTGGGTATTGCACAGTTTACCTCTGCTTCAGCCAGGCCACTTGTAATGCACAGCAAACTTTGTGGAGACAGCATCTGTATTCTTTAACACCGCACTGCCTCGTTGCAAGACACTGTTCATAGCCTGAGCACAGATCTGCTCAAACCAATCCATCAGTGCCGTATGAAAACTGATTTTTTTAATCTTTTTTCTTTCTTTCTTTTTTTTTTTTTTTTTTTTTTTGGAATAAAAATAACACGTTACGCTGGAAATAAAATCATGATTTGTAGTTTAATTTTTTAAGTCTGTGAGCATTTCTCCCAGATTTTGCTTTAAGCCCCCGCTGGTGCCTGCAATTCTTTGAAGCATTCTTATACATCACCATATGAAAATAAACTGCATTTATCCCCCACAGAGTCAATCTGCACACCAATAATAAACACCCAGAGCCTGCCTCTTTTAATACATGGAACACTGACCCCAGATGTATATGTAAGGTTGCCACCAGCTTTAATGAAGACAGAAAAGTACATTTAAGGGTGAAATTTGGAAAACAGTCTAGTTTTTCCTCAGTATTCCATACAAGCACTCCATCAGATTCCTCGGGGCCGTTTTACCCAGCCTCTGTAATGCGCTTTTGTGAGCTACACCTCTCAGTCAGTAAACCCCTTTTCCCCTTGACTTGAAATTTCAGAAACCATAATTTAATTCAGAACATAAACAGAAACTCCAGAGAGCATTTCTAATCATACCGTGTATCCTTTTGATACTGCTTCATAGCATACCACTCTTGCATAGAGCTGGCTCGTATGCTTGCTGTGGCATGCTGAAAACAACCCCAGTGGGGCAACAGGCTTTCCATGGGGCAATCACATAGGAAAGGCATGTGCCATGTGCCAGATTCATGGCTGAAGGAGGGATCTGGGCTTTTAGAAGAAGCCTTAGGAACCTTTGGTTCCTATGGAGAAGAGGGCAGCTGCCCAACTCACCAGGCCTGCTCACTGCATGGGGCTCATCTAATAGATAAGCATCGCTCCTGAATTTTGCCACCAGCAAGCAGGTGCTATAGTCCTTAACTTATGGAAATTAATTCATCTGTGCCAGATCTGCAAAGGAGAAATAAAAAAAAAAGCAAACAAACAAAAATATTTAGAGCCTTATTAAGTGGTATCACTCTATAAGAGGCTCCTCCAGAAGCTGCACCGCTAGATTTACATTCTTTCATAAACCAAATCCACTTTAAACCTTACTGGGTCTAATTCCACCACTGTGCTGAATGATCCATTTAAAAACTAAGCCTGAGCATCAACCATAGATAATGAAAACAATGCAGAGCTTCCTCTCACAGGCATTAGCTCAGGCTCAGCCCACGGGCAGTAAGAGCAGAGATCCTGGCTGTGGGGAGGCAGCCCCTCTTTGGGTCCCCTCTGCCTGTAATGCAGAGATCACTTCATTTCACCTGCTTGCAGGGCAATGGCAAGGAGGCAGTTCAGTCCGCCCAGCAGCAGGGACTAAGGAAAGCCCTTGGCCTTGTCCCACACACCAGGCACAGACAGCCACATGCTGCTTCAGCTCCCAGGCTCAGGGGCAGCAGAGGGATTTCAGGTTTTGCACATGCCTTCTGCTAAGAAAGCGTTTCTATTGTGAAGAGGGGTGGGACTTTGAGTAAGAGCCCTTCATCATCTCAGTGCAGCTTTGCATCGCCTCCCTGCTTTCTGGGTTGAAGGCTCTCTAAATACACAGTAGGTTTCATGACATTGTAAATTACAATAGTGAAGTCACAGAAAAAGAAATGTTTTTTGCTTCTTCCGGCTCCCCACCATTTCCATAAGGCACATAAAAATTCAGACAGCACAAGCATTTTCAATTCAAATGCTTCTGCTCTCCCCTCACCAGGACAACTGTCCCCAGGGACAAGCTTTGCTGCGGCCTGACCTGTGACTGATAATGACAGAGCTAACACCATACCACTACTCCCCTTCAAGTGTTCAGCAAGACAGATGGTTACCTGAAAAATAAAAAGCAAACAACATGCAAAATTCCACCATCTTTTCCCAAAACACTGGCAACCTTTCCATCTGACTGTACACGTTCTCTGAGATACGGACATTCCCAGAATGGTTTGCAAGTGTGCAGGTTATCTCTGGTGCCGGTTGTAGGGGTTAAAAATAGCAGCTGATAACATGATACAACACTTCTGCCCAGCGCTCAAAAACCAGAAGTGACAGACAAGGTGAGAGAAGATGAGGAAAGTGCATGAAGTACAACATGGGGTTTCACATTTTGTTAGGAAGACAAAGTCCAAACCTACATTCAAACATATACCATTCAAATCTATATTCAAATACATGCAAGGGGGGCAAAAAAAGTATGAGGGAAGACTTAGATTGGATATCAGGGGGAAGTTCTTTACTATGAGAGTGGTGAGGTGCTGGAACACACTACCTGGAGGGCTTGTGGATGCCCTATCCCTGGAGGTGTTCAGAGCCAGGTTGGATGGGGCTGTGGGCAGCCAGGTCTAGTATTAAATGTGGAGACTAGCAGCCCTGCCTGAGGAGGGTGGGGGAGGGGTGGAGCTTCATGATCCTTGAGATCCCTTCCAACCCCAGCCATTCTGTGATTCTATGATTCAAATCCTAGGAACCACCTGAAGGCAGAAGTGCCATTCAAGACCCGGGGCACTGCCCAGTGACTCCAACACTAACATGGTTTCCATGAGAGCTGTGAGACCCCATGGGATCCCGAGTAGCTGCCCTGTTCAGGTATGAATACGCTCATGCCCAGCCAGGGCTGGTGATGTCTACATTGAGTCCCTTGTTAAGATGGCACAAAAAGTCACTTAGACTGATTACCAACTCAATACTTAACTACTACTCCATGTCTTCAGCATTTTCAGAAGCAGCCACAGTGATGATATTTGAACTTGAACCAACACGTTAAACCAAACACAATCTGCGAACCTGATGGGTTTCAGATGTCTCACCTGGCATTTGGCAGCCTACTGGACTGAACAGCAGCAGTGCCACCACAGCACTGGGATCTCGAACCTCATCCCACCGCTCAACAGTGACCTCCCATGCTGACCTCTGGCTCATCATTTAGACTGCTTTCCTGAGCTTTTCCATCTATAAAATGGAAATAATCACATTTAATTTCCTTGCAGAGCTGTTATTAGGGTTAATTAGCTAATGTTTGTACACTGCTTTGAAAAATGTAGGAGTGCTCTCCTCTCTCTCACTCTCCCTATATAAATATATGATGTCCTATTATCATAACCATCTGTGCCAGTGGGAAGTTTTAATTGCTGAGCCAGCTCTTGGGAAAGACCTGACATTCTATAATATATAGGTCAGAGGACCTTGTGAACTGTGAAGGCAATGATAACACGTTTCAACAGGGAATGCAACGAGACATGAGGTAATGCTAAATCTGGTGCTAACTGGGAGGCATTTACTAAAAGCCTAGAAGAGAAATCTTGGTGTCCCTTCCGCATGAACTGAGTACTAAGAAAGGTATTTTCCATCTCTCTTCAGGAAAACAACCTTATCTTCAATAAAAAAATGAGAAAATGGCATTTAAAAATGCACTGAATAGAATATCCTAAAGGCTAACCTGGAGGAAATACACATGAAAATAATTTCAGTGCTAAAGAGAACCAAGTGGGTCAAAATAAGTGGCTCCTCAGGCTCTTGGCATGAAGTGAGCTCATTCCTTAAGTGAGACCAAAAAAAAAAAAAACTAAAATGAGAGAGGAAACAGAAAAGTTACTAAAGTCTGAATATATGCTGGAGGTAAAATACTGTAAGGTATAAAGTTAAGGAAACAAACAGTAAGGTTCTTGTTTTGCTTTTAGCTTGAAAGAGTAATGAGAAACAAGTATATGTTTTTATAAATATAACCAAAGAAAATACAGGGGAGAGAATGGGTCTATTGTTGAGCCAGGCAGGGGATCACATAACAAGAATTCAGACGGATAAAGCACTCAGGAGTCATTTCTCTTATGTGCTCTGTACAAAGCACACAGAAATAATTAGGCAGGAGATAAAATTCATGATCTAGATAAACCTGAAAAAGAAAGACATGTGAAAGTATACTCGTTTAATCAATGTGCCAAACTCTATAGCAAACAGCCACTGAAGTTAGCGGCATTAAGCAAGGGATAAATGTAGCTCACATTTTATAACTCAGTGAGACCAAATGGGATGCACAGAAGGGATCTAAAGAAGCCATATAGACACACAGACCATAAAACTGCTGTTGAGCAGTCTTGAATCTCATACGGAACTGGCAAGACACCAGCAGTGTGCAGAAAAACAGTTTGTAGAAAATAGGTACAATGACCAGGATGGGGTAAGATGTAACATTAGGAAATTCCAATCAATTGTTTTATTAGAAGAAGTAAAGCACACAGCATAAAACAGCATGATGAGAAAAAGAGAGCTTCAATAAAGAATGATTCTGCCCAGAGAAATCGCACTGCCCTCCAAACATGCAGCTCTTGATGGAATGAATTCTAGATTAATTAATTAAACAGTCTTTACTGCAGGACTACAAATATCCATGAAACAGTGTGATCTCGGGAACAGCCCCACAAAACCAAAGAATGGGTATGTCCCAGGTCTGAGCTCATCTCCCCTGGTAAGAATGACTAATGGGAATGTGCCCAGAGACATTCACTCAGCTACATGAACCAAACAGCTATATCTTCCGCCGGTGTGGCCACCGTGAGCTTAAAGCATTTGTATCTAAAACGGAGGCAAACCAGGCAATTGGCACTCTTTAACAAATGTATGCGTGCACATACACCATTTTAACCGTATTTTAATTGAAAATGTTGCCTGCAGAACCTCTGTATCTCCCACTGCCATCACGTTACAAATGCTGTATCACTGTTTTTACCTAAATGTCTTGTAGATCAGAAGTAGCACGTAAATATCTTGATCACATTTACAAATGGCACCGACCGGCATCTGATCACAGGAAGAGGGCTGATATGCATCTGCTCCAGCCCTCCACTTAGGGCCTAATAAGAAAATGTATTTCGCTTTGATGAGTGAGGATGTTACCAGGCAGAGGAGCATGACCAGCACAGTAGAAGATTGAGAGCGACCACATAGCAACCTTTCAGCCCAGAGGCAACATGCACACTCAAGCCTTCATTTGGACAAAATGTACAGTACCAGAGATGAAACTCACACCCAGCAGAATCACAAAGTGGAGAGCCCTCCCTTAAGGATCCAAAATGCAGAAGGGGCAACTGCAAGGGGCTTGCAGGGCTCTGCAGCTGCAAGAGTGGGGCTCTGGCACCAGCTCCCCACAGCTGCCTGCAGAGCACTTGCTGTTGGAGGGATCCTGCCTGCCCGAGGCATGGGGAGGTCACAGAGGCACTGGGAGGGGGCACGGGGGGGGTGGGAGGGGGGAGACACAGCTGGAGAGGCTGCCAAAATGATCTGCAGATTGAGGAGGCTTGAAGGCTTTGAGGAAATTAGTTCAGGGAAGGAAGAGGAAGTGGAGACAATTTAGGTGTAATTGAAAAATAGCAGTATGTGGCAGTGAGGATGGATAGTGTGCAAAAGATAGAAACTCGTGAGAAGCTCAGATGCAGCTTGTGCAGGTGGCTGTAAGCCAGCAGCAGACCGAGCAGCCATGGTGTGGGCTCCCTCCTCCTACCCAAACAGCTCTGCCCCTGCATTGCACTGCAAAATCACTATTTATTGCATATCCCTCATAATGTCCGGTACTCTGTACAGTGTCCCTCGCATGGAAGGAGTGAGCAGCAGATCTGGCACTGAGATGACACATCCACTCTGGGGAGCAACTGTGTTTCACAGCCAACACTCGTGGCCTGGAACACATCCCAGCACCATCCTGATCCTATGCTTTGGGATGGGATGGGTGTGAGTGCCAGGCCTTGCCATTGGACATTACAGGGCATTTAAACACCCAGCCAGGCCTGATGCCACAGCCGTAGATCAAAGGCCCACAAGCACAGTGATTCCTGCTTCTTAGAACAGATGCTGGGAGTTTCTCTTGCGTGCTTTGTGTTTTTGGAGGCAGTTCACCTTGTCCAGACAGGAACAGAAGAACAAGTTTATTCAGGCTCACTCAGCCTGTCTGCAGTTCATGGCCCTCATTTTCTTTTGCTCTCACCAATCAGAGGTGACAGGCATTTCCCGACAGCATTTTCAGGATATCTGCATTTAACCTGACTTTCAATCTGTGTCTCTTCTGAAACTGTGTATAGTGTAGAAACAGCACTGCCATGAAGGCTCAGTGCAGTGCCAGTATGAGCTGACAAATGAAATGCCAGGTCTATGCGTTTCTGACCGACCCTCCTAGTGTTCAGTTCTCAATGATGGATTCATCACCTAAAAGTAAACAGCACTTCAAGACCTACTGTCATCCCTGTTTGGCCTGTGGCAAAATTGGTCACTTTTTGGCTGCCAACACAAACCTGCCCCCCATCTCCCAGGCCTCCCTGCAGTGCCCACACCCCGGTGACTCCCCTCCAGCAGGACACAGCCAGGGCTGCTTGGGAAGCCTTGCAGAAAGGCAACTGATTTCCAACTGCTTTATCATCAACTTGGTGGATAAGCCTGGTGCCAGGTGGCTTAGCCAGAGATTAGCACAAGCTGTGCAGCTCCCCATGTCTCTCTTAAGCTACCTTTCTCTTTCCTTGCTGAGCCTCCTTGTCCAGAAGCAGAGCATCCTTTCCTGGAAAACCAGGCTTGAACATCGATGCCAGGCTTCACACCAGGAAACGTTGGTCAAACTACAGGCTTCTGCAGACTTCACTGAACACTGCCACAAGGGCCAGTCCTTTAGTAGCAGTAAGCCTTGCCACTGGCCATGCCACCAGCAGTGCACCAAAGGAACCACAGGCTGCAGGCAGCACCTCACCATGACTCAGTATTTGCAGTTTCCCTGTGTACCACAGTGCCAGTGGGTCTTGAAGGCCATCAAGCTGGGAAAGCAGAGTGCTGAGAGAAAGGGAAAGACTTTGGAAACGGCTTTAAGAGCTTTGGGCCTGTATCAGTATCTTCTAGTGGCAGTGGATGGACTTAGTCAAGATGATCAGTGTAGATTTCCCTTAGCATTCGCTTAGCCACCTGCATGATCTGATGTTTGGAAGTAATTTGGTAAGCAACACATCTTTGACAACCACAAAGCACAGAATTAAGTTGAGGAGACGAAAATGCAAATCCTAGGCTGTTTGCATCTCCTCCACTAGCAAAGCAACAATTCACTTTGTCCCTTAATCCACCTGTGCAAGTAGGATGTTAATACATGTTAGCAGTTTACATCTAACTGATACAGCCATGCTCAGCAGATCCAGCTCACTTGATTAAGTTTTGTAGCACCCATTAGGAAAGAAATTTGGTGGCTCTTCTGCTGATCCCAGCACAACACAAGCTTCAGCCCATCTGGAACTTGATAGAGCAGCTCCCAAGAGAAAACTGAGCCAATTTGGCCATCAGAAGCTGAACTGTGAAAGCTAAAAGCTGCAAAACACTACAGACAAATTTCATGCCATCCTGAAGTGGCAGAACCGGTAGCATTTAACAAGCATCACTGCTAGGAACTCAGAATTTAAAATACCAGGTCCATCCACTTGGTTGGCTTGTCCATATGGCTAAGGCAATTATCTCCACCCATTTCACCTCTCTGCTCAACAAAATAAGGACAGATTTGGAAAGAAGGATGGAAAATTCTGCTTACAGAAGAGCAACACTTCTTTCACAATCTTTAAAAATGTTTATGTTACCGCAAAAGGGTATAAGACAGTATGATCATAGGCCATGCTAAACTGTTCCATCTCATAATAGAAAATCACTACAGCACACAACCTGTACAGAGTATATATATCAATCACCCAGCGGGGTACTGGAGACATCAGAGTGTTCTGAGGCACCATGGCACACTGGGGACAGGCTGCTGCAGCAATTTCAGAGAACTTCAGAGGTTTAAAAGAAAAACTATATGACTAAATGCTCCCTTTCCTATTGCTGTTTGCATACTGCTAAAGGGACAGTTCAATTTTTAAAGAGCTTTTCAGGTCACCTTTAGGAATTCATCATGTATTCCCACACTTGCTTTCTATATCCGAGCCATCTTTCAAGCTAAATAGGATTGTACTGCACGGCCTGGTGTTCCCAACTTTTCTTTGTATCAGGTTATGAATGACAGCAAGATCATCTATCCCTAATTCTCCATGTCTCACATTTTTAAAGCTAGGGAAGCCTGTAAGATTGGGGAAAATAGCAAGGGAGAGATGGATGTTCAGATCTAATTTGAAGTAACCACCACCCTCTGGCAGATGCCTACCCTACTGACAATACAGATGGAGAACCAGAGCCCACCAGCAGCATGACGCTTCCTAATTAGCAACAAACAGAACTGAGAATGTGTGGAATGGGGCTGCCTGTGCCTGTACGCAATAATTAGTAACATGCTACATCATACGTGGTATGTGACATTGAGGCAAGAGGGAGATTATGCCTCCTGACAAAACACAGAGTGTAAGCCGTTAATTCCAAGGATGCCTCGTAGTGCTAATCGAAGAATGACAAAGCTGGATATCATGTCTGAGGCAAAAACCCCAAATCAGCCCCATTACTGCCAGCAGACAGTGTTTTAAATGAAACCTCACGGCTCCAATTTAGAAGTAAAGCAGAACTCTCACAAAGAAGCCTCTCCCTGGGGGTGCTGCTTTGTACGTTGTTATGAAGGCACCAAGTACAGATGCGGGCAGAAGGCCTTCTTGCAGCACACCTTTGAGAAGCACCAGC
This sequence comes from Coturnix japonica, assembly GCF_054131305.1. Taxonomy (NCBI): domain Eukaryota; kingdom Metazoa; phylum Chordata; class Aves; order Galliformes; family Phasianidae; genus Coturnix; species Coturnix japonica. The sequence goes on along the minus strand of NC_140663.1, from coordinate 49,760,949 downwards.
AGAAGGGACACTGCTAAGGGTGTGCTAAGAAACACAGCTGCTGGTAATCCTGCTAGCCAGAGGCACTGCAGAGCTCCTGTTATTGCAAAATAATAGAGAACACTTCTATATCCCATCTTCACCTGGTGTAACTTGGACATTGCTGTCGCCTCCACTACTTAAATGTTGAAGGAAAAAGACCGGTGTTGGGAAGAACATTCACTCAGAGCACTCAGACTGTCTCTAAGAACCCACCTTTCTTATTTTTGCGTGGCATATGCATGGGTAAAAATAGGCAAACGACCTCAATAGCAGCTAAAACACTGCTATTTAACTGAGCAGATTTGCTGCAATCTTCCTGGGCACCGTGTAAAGAGGATCCTTCCCTCTAGGCACCCATGACAGGAGTGGGAGGAGAGCTATGGTTTGAACTACTGCGCTCTAGGGTGATCACATCACAGAATCACAGAATCGCTTGAGTTGGAAGGGACTCTTAAAGGCCACCTAGTCCAACTCCCCTGCAGTGAACAGGGATGCCTGCAGCTCAGCCAGGGTGCTCAGAGGCTCAGCCATTATAAATGGGCAGAAGAGTTCTTGTCCACCCACCTTCTGTGTTTCAGTCTCAAAAATCCACCTAGACATTCGTTTACTGATAAGAACAGGAGGAGTGAATGAGGTTGGCTTCCTTCACAGGAAGGGCAGAGTAGATCAATCGCCCAGTGGGGTTCCCCATCATTCAGTGGATTGCAGCTGCAGACACTTCTAGCCAGCCTGACATCATCACAGTAAGAAATATGGAACGATGAGACTCAAGGTTTGGCCCCTACTTGAGGAGGAGTGAGACAGGGGAAAGCTTTGCTTTCCAGCCTTGCCACAGCACACGTCCACTGAGCTCAATCAGTGCTGGGTCACAGATGTGGAAAACTAAAGGTAGCTTTAGAGCTCACTGCAGGAATTCAGCAAGTGCTGCTGTCACAGGTACATTATTTGCTCTTCCCTGCTTCCTTTTCCTTACAGATTACAAACCCAGTGGACATCTATGATAATTAAAAAAGCAATTACAGACACACCACTGAAATGCTGCAGCAACAGAATGACTCCAGACTCATAGCAGACCCTTGCTGATGACTGCATTTGCTACAGGCCTTGATCTTCTTGTTCCTGCAGCACCCTGAAAGGTGCTGGAGAGGCAACGGTGCCTCGGGTACCACCAACACCTTGCAAACCATGCAGGCAGATGCTGAGACAGGTTTCCAAACGTGGACAGCCCAGACAGAGCCAGACTTGTGCAACTAACTGCCACACACATTTCTTTGAGGTATATCAACAGCTGGCCGTGCTGAAGGCGTGATGCCTGACATGTGCATCCTGCATTTTGAGGGGATTCTGGAAGCTACTCACTATGTTGTTCCTGAGCAATCAGAACTAACACTGAATTTGGCTGGTCACTCAGTTCTCTGAGTTCTCACAAGGCTCCTGGTTGGATGCGTTCTCTCTTCCTTACACATGTGCAATTCCAGCTGCTTTGCCTCACAGCAGACAGCAATCAAACAAATGCGGTCATTGAAATCTCAGGCAAATTCAACTCCATACAGTGCAAACACACACACACACTGCTTACACACATGTGCTTTCCAGCAACTTTAACGACTCTCTGGAGGGGAAGAATCTTTCTTTGGTTTTGCTTGTTTCAGAAGCAACAAACAAACAGGCGCTGATCCTGATGCTCAAATGGTGTTTTCTCAGGAGAGCAAAGTTATTCCCGTGCCTGTCTTTTCTGAATACATCTTCACCAGCAATGCTGAACAGCTCTTGGAAATTCAATGCAGAAACAGAGCAGGCCATGTGCTGGTTCCCACAGCAAGGCAGTCGCTATTCCTGCAGGGATCTGTCCTTCTTTGCCACTTCCTTTAAGTGTTTCCTCCTCTCTAGGAGCTGCCTCAGGGAGGTGCAACACAGCACACAAACATTTTCCCCATTTCCAGCGAGTTTACACATTTACTTCTCACAAGTCAGAGAACATCTCAGGCTTCTTACTGTTCTTATTTAAGAGCCTGGAGAACAACATAAATCCCTCCTTCCTTTTCTGGAGGAGCCAACAGCACTCGTTAAGCCTTCTAGTTCCCTCTGCTGCCATAAAAAGGTGTGGAGTTTCTGAGTGCAATCAGCTGCTGTGCAGAGGCTCTGCTGTGGTCCTGGAAACAATTCAGCCCTCATGTACCTCCCCGAGGAGCCTCCCAGGGCTGCTGAGCCAAGGTGGGAGCTGGCAGCAGCACTGCAGGTCACCCTAAGAAGGCTGCCAGAGCCCCTCTGCTTTGGCTCTGGCTCTCTGGAAACTGTGAGGCTTTGTAGCTGACTGCTTCATAGCACGCGGGTAGGAAAGGAGGATCAAGCAGTCAAAGCACTTAAGGATTTCTCCTGCACTCTGAGAACTCTCTCCCTGAATACTTTAAAGCTGGGCATCCTGCTAACAGACAGAAATGAAACAGCAACCGGAGCATCACAGCTGGGCAGAGGAATTTCCAGCCACACGAGCTGCCTGAAGTTGGACACTGCTTCCAGGCACATCAGCCTCCTCAGGCAGGCTCCCAGCTAAAGAAAGGGCAGTAAACAGATCACAGCTACACAGACATTGCACACCTTCCACCCGGCAGGGACTAAGGGTGGAGTGCGGCACAGAGCCAGGCTGGGCATGCCAGGAGACGTGGCATTTCCATATGTAAAGACAGCACCCACTCCTGCTTTACATCTCTTTTAGCTCAGTCTGAGGCACAGCTGTGCTGCACCGGTTCCAGCGCTCACAGCCTGGGATTTCCCATCCCTTCCAGCTTCCCCAGAGTCAGGGAAAAGAGCTCCCCAAAGTCAGGCAGCTCAAGTGAAAATAGAATGCAGGCATCATATGTATTAGTGCCACAACTGCCTACAGCTGCACCTACCTGAGAGTGTTCTCTTGCTTTAAGCAAAGTGACTGCAAACCTCAACATCCTCAGAATAAAATGCACGTTACAAGTACGGGATTCGTTTGTGTGCGCTCAAGGGAGCTGGTTCTCCCCAGTGCTACATTTATGCATGTAAAACAGAAACAAGCTCTGGGTTAGCTGACAGCTTACCCAGTACCCCCAGGCAATAGGGCCGAATCACGTGCATCAGGAAACCAGACAGCAACAGGCTATGGCATATCTACAAGATCTGGATCACATCCTTGAAGCTGCCTTCACAAGCGGGTGGCACACCAAAGCTGTGGCAGAATAAGCACTAACATCTCAAGTCAGACATTCATTTTGTGGTGGCTGAAGTGTGTGCCTTCCGAGGGCCGCCTCCATTAGCAGCAGCATTTGAAACATAGTATTGCTGAAAATTGTTTAAGAGGAGAGAAGTGCTACATGAAAGCTCAAGTTGAAAAAATGGGTGGTTTTTTTTGCCAACAAGTGCACTCCAGTAATAGAAACCGCAGTATAACACCGTGATTTACAGAAGGATGAATGGATGTTTTCTAGGTCAACACTCGGTAACCGGTGGAGATACCAGCCCACGGAGTCATTCCTTGTGTTGTTGTTGGGTTTTTTTTTTGTTTCACTGACTTCAGGAGCTTTTCCATTCCTAAAGCACCAGAAGACCTGCCTGATAATACATCTGACCTAAATGGAACCAAAGTAGCTTTCCTTTACAATAAGGAGGGAGATCATAAGGAAGATCATCGGATATGAGGAAACAGAAGTTTAAGGAAAGACTTGAGGCCACGAAACTAAATTATTACTTCATTACAAACTGCTGAGTTTTAAGCTTGGACCTACAGCTTGAAATCTATGGACTGGGGAAGGGAGAAATCGGCAAGTATTTCCATGCTCCTCTGTAATTTGAAACCACTGAGACATATCTCAGGGTATAAATCATACAGCTCTAAAAATAACATAAATTATGTTTTTGTACTCTTCAGAAGGAAGCTGACATCAAATTAATGTAGCAAATGCAAGAAAAAAATAAGCACGGCTTATTCCAATGGCCAAGCACATCAGAAGCTCTTCCTTGTTCCAAGGGAGGAAAGTGCCACCAGTTGGCTGTGCCCTTTGGGTCTCATGGCTACAGGTAGCCTATAATAAGCCAAATGTCTGTCTACATCTTCAGGTAATGAGGGAAATGTTTATTAACAGAAAGTGCCACCAGCAAAGTTCCAAAGAACTCTCACTTACTTAATTACACAGGGAATTTCCCAGCAAGTCCCAATCCCTCATTCTCATCACACGGACATCTCTGACTGCCTCTCTGTGCTACATAAAAGGAAACGAAGCGTCCTACTTTTAAATGCACACTGTCGCTTCTGTGAACTGAAGTTCTGACCTCTCTCTGACACAGTCTTTTTAAAACAAAGCTGCTACATACATGTGAAAAAGCAGATAAAACAGCTACCAGAAAATACCTAGTTTTGTATAAATAAGTTATCCACTGCAGCAAAAAGATCAGATAAACACAGTGTTGAAAGTAAGTGGTTATGAAATGACTGAATGTATCATTTCGGCTCTTTTGAAACAAACTAAAAGATAAAACTGAATTATTCTTTCATTTCATAATAGGAAAAAGGAAACTTCATCTAGCAGACAACTGTCACTTAAAATCTCAACAGAAACATACTGTTCAGTTTCAAAGCGGGGACAAGGGTACACTATGAAGTGCTTTAAGAAATGTATTCCCTCCTATTCTGTATCTCCCCTTTCAATAATAGACAGCAAAGAAATCAGGACACATCTCTGAGCCAGCTGATACAAAAACAGTGAAAGCTCTGCCTGCCAAAGGTATCGAGATCCTTAGGGGTGCTTTCAACCACTGCTCAGAGCCTGAGCTGCAGCTGTAATTCTCCATCTTCTGTACGTGACATGAGCACAACTGCTCTGTAAGTTTACAAGAAACATGAAGGAGCACACGAAGACCGTTTCTCAAAAACCTTGCAAAATGGGAAGTTGCATTTCTTACACAATTACTAAGAAAATGAGATTTCTGCAGTTCTTTGTGCCTGCCAGTCCCTCCATCACCCCCAACAGCCTTTCATATCACTCACCAGCGGCTTTCGCCCAACTCTTGCTAAGCACAATAAACCCAAAGATGGCCATCAACAACCGTGTTTCTGCAAAGAGTATGAAAACCAAAGCTCCAGAAGAGACCATGACATTTTCTCCCATACATCATAATACCGATGGTGAGCCGAAGCTTCATCAAGGATGAGAGAAGTGACACAAAGATGACACAAAGATGGGTAAAATCTTGCATTGGTGTAAGCCAGGTGCAGAGATCTCCTTGGCCCTCCACCCCTTGGTTCTGGCCACAACAACAAATAACTCACAGAACAAAGCAGAGTTTACCCACTGTCTCAAAAGGGCCACTGTGATCTAGTGGAGAGGTGCTGTATCACTTCTCAGAGGGCACAGCACTTGGGTAGGCACCAACCAGCAGTGCTGGTGGAGGCCTGTTATCTTCCTGCCAAGACTTCTCACAACACCCACAATCCCACTAGGGAAAAAAGGTGAAAAGACTTGTAACTGCGAAATCATGAAGGTTTGAAAAGACCTCTAAGATCACCCGGTCCAACCAGCAGCCCATCCCCACCATGCCCACTGACCATGTCCCTCAGTGCCACATCCACACGGCTCTGGAACACCTCCAGGGACAGTGACTGCACCACCTCCCTGGGCAGCCTGTGCCACTGCAGCACCGCTCTTACTGAGAAGAAATTGTTCCTGATGTCCAACCTGTGCCTCTCCTGGCACAATCGAGGCCATTACTTCTTGCTCTACTGAAGTCTGCAGGAAGGCACAAAGCAGAGGCCTGAGAAAGCAGAGCACCAGCAAACCTCTAACTTGCCACTACCCAATGAACAGAGAAATCCACTCCTGCCATTTTCAGTTAATGAGCCATACTTTTATTTTCCTGAAGATGGTCCCAATGGTACAAGGTAAAGGCACGAGCCTCCTTGTTAGATTGGTTAAGCTTGAATGCCCTGCATCCACTTTTAACAGAAACTGTTTGCAGCACTAAATTCCAAGAAAGCCACAATTAATTGTGCTACAGCATCACTGAACACACTAGTTACACCATTAGAGCCCATTATTTTTCCTCTAAGACATTACAGTGCTGCATTATTGATGCAACAGTCTGGTGTAATGAAGCGGTACTTTGTGTGCCTCCCACTGATGGCTGAGCTCACTGTGCTGCAGCGCTGATGCCAGATTTAGGGAGGGTTTCTTTTTCCAGCAGGTCAAAAATTCCAGAAACAACACAAAAACAGCTGCGCAGAAGTGAAACACCTGTCCCCAGTCAAACACAAATGTTTGGGTTTCTATTTGATGCAACTCAAAATTGCATCTATTTCTAAATTCTGCTTCTACAACATCAGTTGGACAAACTATTTGCAGAAAGACATTCTAGACAGATTAAGCCGGAATGCAGTAGATTAGCAAGATGCAAACATAGATACTTCTGTTATGTTAAGGAAAAAAAGTATATCTAGAGTGTTGACAGCAAATACTTGCAATGCAGAAATCACATATGAAGGCCAGTGTGCAAAGTAAAGAAGAAAGCCTACAGAAGCTGTCAGACAAATGTAACAAGCCCAGAATGGTAGATCATCCAATTCTGCATCTCTTATTCATCCATGGGACTAGTGAAATGAATGAAGTCGTAGCTCTGAGTCTGTTTGCAGAGTGCCTAGTCAGCAGTGAATGGTTACGCAGCACAGAGGAAGGCCAGGAACGCCTGCCATGTGTTATGCAATGCCTGGGAAGGCCGTCCAAGTGAGGCCTGGTCTAAAACATGAAATAGTACTTCCTCTGCAATATGAGCAAATATTAATATCTTTAGAAATATCCTCCTTCACTTGCATAATCCCAGCCAATTGTTTCCTAGTCCCTTCCTGCAGCATTTAGTTCCTCAAAGCCCCACTATGTTGCTGAAAGGAGAAGGCTCTTTATAGTTATTTTAAATTTACTCTCGGTTTCATTTAATCTTCTCGCATTCTGCCTCTCTGCAAAATATTAAGCTGTTGATCTGCTTCCGCTCTGCCACTCACTCTTTGCATGGTTCAATCACAGCTTCTCTTGGGTGCCTTCTTTCTGCACCAAATAATGCCACTCCAGTTGACTATCACCATACTGAAACACTCCCATTAGGCCCCCAGGCTTCCATTATCTTTTCTGCTGCTTCTCTATTCCTTTGCTTTCTGGAAATGAGGCTACTGAAACTGAACTAATTACTACAGGCTCAGAGGATGTTTTATGCAGGTGCTGAATTGTTCCCATTTTTCCTCACGCCACAGACAATATTCGTGTACTTACTTCAGTATCCACAACTATTACAGAGTATATCAGTGCAACACCAGCAGTGATGCAAACCTTTGCTGGGAACATTTTATAGTGAGGGGCCCAAAACTGAACACAGTAATTGAGGTGTGGCCTCACCAGTGCCAAGTACAAAGGGATGATGGCCTCCCTAGTCCTGCTCACCATGCTATTTCCATCCACCTCAGAGCCTGTCAGACAAAAAAAAAAGGCATGAGAAGCAACTATTAAGCAGGCAGCAGTGCTACAGTGAAGCTCCAGGCAGCCTCAGAGCATAGCCCTAGGCTGGGCAAATTGGTGTCATCTAATCTCAAGGTGACAGTAATGGTGTGGAGAAGCTCACCACGGCTCCACTTCCTGGGTTACCTGCAATAATGGCCAGTGCCGGAGCATTCAGGGCCAGCCAAAACCTTAGAAAACATTTTATGACTCACCATCTCCTTTATCACACAGGCACAATCTGTAATTAAAGGCGCCTCAGTAGGAGGGCACACACCCATCTGATAACGTCCCTCCAGAACCACATGCCCAGCCACTGGTGGTTCCATCCCAGGCATGTCTTTCCTGTGACTGTCCCAGCTCAGCAGAGAGGGGCAGGGCCAGCAGACATCAACCTTTCCATCACCACAACTCTCCTTGCAAAACCCACCAATTATCCCATGCACACACAGAACCAATGAGCAAAAGAGTGGCAACAGCCTACATCATTCCTGAAAATCAACTTGATGCTGAACACAGTGGTGTAACAAAGAAGTGGTTAATAGGAAAAGCTCAACAGCAAAGCAACAACGTGTCCCAGCTACTCGGAGGCAAGTTGTTTAGATCCCCTTTTTTTTCCATGTTAAGGGCATGGGGTATTTTGAAAACCCTTCTCCTCACTGAGAGCCTGCCAGATAATTAAACTGAAGCTCTTATTTTTAAAATCTAATTTAGTTTTGAAAACATATGCTGCTGGAACTATTTTTAGGACGTTTCCTATGTGGGCCAGCAGAAATAGGCTACAGCCAGTGAGCACGGCGGGCTGCAGGCAGCTCCTGGCGCTGCTCGCTTTGCAGCCTTCAAGCTGAGCACAGTGAACCAGTAAAACAATGAAAAGCATTTCTCCTTTCAAGTTAAGAATAAATACCTACAGTCAGACACCGATATTGATCTTCAGTTTTGAAAAAGCTTATTTTTAGCCAAACTAAATCTGGGCCTACAGCTTTGACGCAAGAGTTCCTTTAATTTGTTAGCAAATCACTGGAGCTGGCATCAGTGGGAGCTTTGCCCAGGAGAGTGCTACAGGATTGGGTTTGGGACTTCATCTGGGGCATCTTCCATCCTGTACTGCTCCACACCAAACATGACCTACAGAAATGAAACACCTGCAGCACAAGGGTAACTTTTAAGTACTGAGTTTTGCAACTGCTGTTTTATATGTATCAAGCAGCCGAGGCTCCTGACTCTATCCCTACCATCTTGATTCACTTCACTGCAACTACACACCGTGAAATAATCTATGTACAAAGCCTTCAACCAGAATCGTTCACTCTAATGACTCAGTGAAACTCATTTCTGTGATATGCAGGCATACTACAACATAGAATCATGGAATCATTAAGGTTGCAAAGACCACTAGGATCACCTAGTCCAACCACCAGCCCATCTCCACTGACCATGTCCCACAGTGCCACACATGCTCCTGTATAACAGAAATCTTCCCTGTGAGCTCCTTTTGGTGGGTACTCATTGAGAGAGACCTGCAGGGTCCTCTTCAGCGTCCGTCCTTACCCTCCTTGTGCTCCTCACTCACTCCCCATCATGTCTGGGCTCTGTAGCCCCAACACTCCCCACACAGCCAAGCACAATATATTAGTGAAGGCAATACAGCCCAGCAGTGTTTATTCAAGGCTACCACGGGGCTAGCAAAACTAGAAAACACTGCGGGACGCAGTTTCCTCCAATTATTTGACCATCTTGAAAATGCAAATACATTCTCCATACCTCCGCTGCAACTCCACCTGGGAGCAGTATTTCATAGCACTGCAATTTAAAGGCAGGGTGGTTTTGATTAATTTTAAAGCCTCAGATTCTCACAGGTCCAGGTGCTACCCCACAGCTCTCGAGGACTGAAATCTGCTCCTTGAAGAGGCCTCTTTCTGTAACCTCCTCGGGTATTCCTGCTAATCCACTCACTCATGAGACCTTCGTGGCTGTCTGGAGTCAATGTGCTGCTCACACGCGTGACCCCAGCAGCGTAGGGGCAGGGGATCAGGCTGTGCATGAGCTGACCCAGAGGTACTGCCTGTCCCTCCAGCTTAGCTGGACACAGCATGGGCTCCTATCTGCTGGAGAGCATCCGGTCTCTCACAGGGCCGCAGCTCACACCCTCCCCACACTTTCACTTTTGGCTGCCTTACAACACCTGGGGAGCAAAGCTTCTGTCTCTTATGCTTCCAAATCTGAGGATCATTCAACCCTTCTCCCCAGGTTTACTGGAAACGTTCATTACTGCCCTAAGCACAACTGCAGGACAAGCTCAGTCCTGGAGCATTACATCAGCAAAATTCCCACTGATCAAGCCCATGGCCCACCAGCAACAGATAGCCACGTACCACCAAGCAGATCTGTAAGCCATGCTGTGAAACTCCTGCACCACCCACAGAGTGCTATGGGAAGGGATGTGACAATTCAAAAGCACCAGCTCAGCATTAGGGAATAAATTAATTAATCAAGACAAGTCTCTGCAGCCTTCGCAAGGCATCAGTGCAAGTGAGTGCAACTTGTCCATTCTGCTGAATGGTTAAACACCAACAGTGGCTCGCAGTCAAGCATTACTCTCAGAAACACATCCTTCATCCCTGCTACTGAAAGGAGACCATGTCATAGAACCACAGAACCAATAAGGTTGGAAAGACCTCTAAGATCATCCAGTCCAACCATCAGCCCATCCCCATCATGCCCACTGACCACGTCCCTCAGTGCCACATCCACACAGCTCTGGAACACCTCCAGGGACAGTGACTGCACCACCTCCCTGGGCAGCCTGTGCCACTGCAGCACCACTCTGAGAATTTTTTTCCTAATATCCATTGATTCATTTCCCTTCAATAGAGGCCATGTCTCTTCTGCTTTTAAAGAAGAGACATTTCTCTTCATGGAAAACAAAATGAGCAACTGACCACCAGATGCTCTCTCTTCACAGCCTACTGCAGAAGGATTGCTTTATCACCTTCCTGGAAAATAGGAAGTTTATTTATTGACAGAGAAACAGGCCCACACTGAGCTCACTGCTGGAAACTTTTTGTTGTAGGTAGTTCTGGAAGCAAGGAGAGACTGAGAGCTGTGCATGAGACTCCAGCTGCCACATAAAAGGAGGCTGTAAGAAACAAGGGGACTGACTCTTCAGCAAGGTCTGCTGGGATAGGAGAAATGGAAATGGTTTCAACCTACAAAACGGGAGATTCAGACTGGATTCAAGGAAGAAGTTTTCTACAATAAAGGTAGAGAGGCACTGGCAAAGGCTGCCTGGTGATGAAGTGGGTGCCCCATCCCTGGAGACCCAACCTACATCACATCCAAGGTCAGGCTGGAGGGGCTCTGAGTACCCTGCTCTAGCTGTAGGTGTCCCTGTTCATTGCAGGGGGGGTGGACTTGATGGCCTTTAAGGGTCCCTTCCATCTCAAGTGATTCTATGATCCTAAATTCCTCTGTAGTGTTCTTCACTTTTCAGACTGCCCAATTGACACCCCTGGCAAAGCAGCTCGAGGTGAAGCCGATGGCACAAACTCAGGGGTAAATTTGACCCCATCTTTAAAAATCTCTAAAATACTTATCAGGTGCATAAAGATTGTAATTACAGATTGACACAGAGATAGTGCAGAATATTGTTTTCAGTCAGGAAGAAAACAAGATGAAGAGCCAAAGAAGAAGAAAGCCCCTACTGGTTCCTCACCCCTGCTGAATTCTCCTGGAAAACACCCTGCAGACAGTCCCATGAAGGAAATGCTGACATGGAGGGGCTGGTGCACAGCACTGGTGCCAGGGAAGGATGTGGCAGTGGCACGGTCCCACCAGGCAGACAGAGAGTGCAGAGGATGCTGAAACTGAGAAGGCAATGGGAAAGTGGCCAAGCACTGATGCAAGCCACAAAGATCATATGGGAGTTTCAGAGGGAGGTAACTTTGGAAGAATCTTGCCCGGGTGACTTGCTAACAGCAGCAGTGCTGCAACAAGACAGCATATCCTGGTGACAGGCATGCCCTCCTCCTTTTCCACTGCCACTGGGAGTAAGGCATGGGGAAAGCCATAAAGCTCTCTAGAAAAGAGAACCATTTCCCCTTCCAGGAGGAGGGAGAAGAGGCAGAGACATGCTGCCCTTCAGCCAAAATGTCAGGAAAGCACTGCTCTGCTCAAAGGACACTGTTATTCCCTTGCTTCGATTCTGCCTCACAACCCTGAAGCGCTATAGCTGCAGCCCTAAAACTCCCTGCTGCCAAGGTACTTTCCAATACGATAAAGGGAATAATTACCTCGGCATACATCATCTTTATGCTTTAGCATTAAGGTGTTTGTAGTATAATCATTTCTGTTGCGGTGGTGTTGTTTTTTTTTCAAGCTGCTCTCATTACCGAAACAAATTACACGAATAAAAACATCCAGAGGGAGACAGCTCTTCATCAGGCAGTCAGTCAGCAGCCCCCCGCTGGGCCTCCACCTCCAGCCCCAACCCCGCTCCTCCCACAGCCATAGAAGGCTGTACAGGAGGCTGTCAGTTAAGTAAAAACACATCTCATGCACTGCACTGCTACCGATGTCAGCTCCTGGGATCAGTTTTAGATGGGTTTATGTATTACCCCTAGATCCATGATAGCATCTCACATGGTTCAATTACAGAAGAAAGTAGTAACCAACTGACACGGCGTGCTCACCGGTAAGTGAAGGGAACAGTCCCTGTACACACATGTGTGTATCAGAAGTGAAAAGCATTAACTGACTTTGTTAAGCCGTGCTAACACATCGGTCTCTCCCATTTGCTTGAAGTCCCGCTAACTCCCCCGGATGAGGCGAGGCTGAGGTTAAACTGAGGTTAGCTGGCACATGTCAGCCAAGCCTGACCTAATCCTTGGTTTCTTCCGACTTGTTGTGACTAAATAATATTAAGAATGGGATGAAACCACAGCGCTACGGTTGTGTTCCAAATAACTATTTTTAGGAGCTGTACACAAACAGATGAGGGTTAGCTATGCACGCTGGCTGCCCCACTAAGCCCTGCTCCCCTTTCCCCAGCCCTCCCATCCCATCCCATCCCATCCCGTGGATGCACACGGATGTTCTGCACCAGCCCCAACCCGAACGCCTCCTTCAGATGCTGAAGCAGGAAGAAATGCTCAATGAGATCTTTGCAGCAAATAATAACACCACCACCCCCCCCCCCCAAAGACTTGAACAGAAAGAGTCTGTTTGCTAAACCCCTGCCCACGGTGGGGTGGTGGAGCTAGAGATCTTTGAGGTCCCTTCCAACCCAAGCCATTCTATGACTTAGACCTTGCCTAATAGCTTTACCATACAGGGCAGATAACTTCAGCCAGTTGGACTGCCCCTCCAAGCTTTCCCATGGACTTCTGTTCTTTGTGTTAAATCCAAGAGCTGGGGAAACCTCCCAACCTTCTCAAAGCAGCTCTGAGATCTGCCATAAAAGCAGGGGTTTCAGGAGCAACAGAGAAAAAATAATAATGCAGCTTAAGCCACAGAGGTGCTACTTTTTATTCCGTTTATTGAGGATACAATATTTTGCTCCCACTATTTCAAGGAAAATAACGCTCCATGTGATTGCTATGGGATGTAAATGCGTACTCCACTGTTCAGACGGAGCTCATAACTGAAACATCTAAGAGCCAATGAAATCCCAAGCGTAATGTTTTTAATTTTCATTCAAGCGTGGCATTAAAATTCTGGTTGTGCAGGAAAAAGAAAATACTACCTCAGAGTGCTTTAGAGGTCTATTGCTTCTGATACAGTAACTAGGAGAACTCAGCAGAGATGCCTACAGCTTGTTCCTAGTGCTAGCACCTAATCTCTTTCCCCACCCCTACTCCCATAGCACAGAAGAGTTTGCCAGAAGGCTTGTAAAGGAGATGGGGGTTTGGCCTGCAGTGCATTAATGAGTGTGATCACCTTCATCCACATACCTCCAGCCCTGCATGAGAAACCACATCCACGCTGCATTGAGGGCATGGCTCATGCCAAGGCAGCTGCCAGAGCTCCACAGATGTACCCATGACAAACACAGCGGGCTGACGCACTTACCCAAAGGACATCCTTATCTGAAGGCGCATGACCTTCATTTATGGGAAGGAGAGGGTTATCTTGCAATACTGATCTTATTCAGCAGCTTCCAAGATGACTGGGTATGACACAAGGGTAAAAAACCTCAGCTGTAACCACTAAGTGCTCAGCACAGCTGACTGGGAAACCCTGTAAAAACGGTTGCGTCTTTCAGATCCTCAGACCGCAGGCCCCAACATCCCCACTCACAGCCTGTTTTCAAGCAGACTCTGACTACTTCATGCTCCAACCATGTGCCTCTCATACTTGCATCCTGTGATCTTCACGGGCTGCCTGTTTCACAGTCCCGTTAGAATTCAAGGTGTTGAATTTAACCCAGAGATGTTTGTGTAGTTTGACATTTGTCTGGCAGAGATGGCACCACCTCTTCCCACCAGAGTCTGCTTTTGCCCTGTTTTCCTTTTATGGCCGCTCAAAAATATTGGCCATGGTACCTCTGGAAAAGACTCAACCTGTGACTGTCGTCCATCCATGTCCAATGGACCAAGACAACCCGTTCCAATGTTTGCACGCCCACATGCTACCCAATTCACCAACCTTCATGGCACCAGGACCTGCCTCTTCCCCTGGAACAGCCCCCAGAGACACAAGGAGAAGCCTGCTACATGCTGTTGTATAGAATCATGTAATCAATAAGGCTGGAGAATACCTTGATAACCACCCAGTCCAACCAGTCAGCCCACCCCCACCAAGCCCATAACACATCCCTCAGTGTCACATCCACACAGTTCCTGAGCACCTCCAGGGATGCTGACCCCACCACCTCCCTGGGCAGCCTGTTTGTTGCAGTCTTTCAAGCACTGAGCATAGAGGAAGGATGAACAACTTGTGGTTATGCCACCATATGGAGACGTGTCTTCCAGCTCTTCTAGCAACCTACCACCGGTTTCCCAAGAGTTCTGAGCAGGTCAGACCATCTCTCCCATCGGACTTCCCCCTCCTTTCAAGTGCCTGGGAAGGAAGCATTCACAGGCAGCCACTGAACATTCAGACATCGGAATGGTGAGGGCTCGATAACCAGATGCCTTTCTCTCTGGGGAAGAAGCAGCACGATGTTTTTAATGACTTATGTCTGTTTTAGCTGCCATGGAAATACTTGGGGGGATGCGGCACAGAATGTAAACAGCAATTTAAAAAAGGGCTTTTCTTAATAAGAAGGCCTGAGTGTTATTTGCACCTGTAACTCTGAAGACACGTAAGAGACTGTCAAATTGCATCTTATAAGGAGCTAAAATAGCATTACAGTCATTCTGCAAGGGAAACGTAAAGGCACCAGGAGAGAGACAAAACAAAATGGACAACTTGCTGGGGTCCAGCTCAAACACCTTCAACAAATGCCATTTGCTCAAGTCAGGGCTGAGATTTGTGCCAGGTAAAGCTGCAACAAGATGGAGACGAAAACTCTGAATCATGTCCCCGGAGGGAGAAGGATGAGGGCAGGCTGAAGTTCGCGTCAGTCCCCCAGGGCTGATACAGAGGGTGTCACAGCTCCGCAAACCAAAATGAACGGCTCAATGGGAGCCGTTCTATGATAGGAACGGGCTCGATCGGAGCCGGCGCTGCAACGCCAGAGTGGCAACGCCTGAAACCTGCGGGCACGGCACTGGGACGGGAGGGTAAGAGGTGCTCGGGGAGGGCTGCGCTCCTGCCTGCGGCCACACCATCAAAGCACCGGGGGATCCTGCGGCGAGAGCGTCCCGGGGGACGCTGGGCACGGCCCTGAGGAGGGCACCATGGGGCAAAGGCAGGGGAACACCGCTGTTTAGACAGGGGGGGGGGGGGATAGAAGGGCGGGGATTCGCCCCTTTACTTTCACTCAGCATCCTCGCTATGGGTCTCTGTGGGGTGGGAAGACAATGGCTATGGGCCACGCGGCCGCGCTCCGCTGGCACCTCGGCAGGGTTAACCTGCTCTGCGCTTCCAGTTCTCCTCGTTTTCCCGGTTTCTTTTGCTCTGACATTTGCATCTCGGCTTGACAGCTGTTTTGTATGGGAGACGATGTGCCCGTGCATGCAGATACGTAGGAGAACAACACCCGCTCCGACCGAGGCTCCCGAGCCGGCTGCGGACTAACGCCGCGCCTCCCCTCACCGAGCAGCAGGAGGAACGTCAACTTTGGGGTCCTGCTTTACGGAACAGCACTTCTGCCAGAGATTAACACCCCCCCCCCCCAACCTTTTGCTTGGGAACAAAGATAAATTAGAGACACAGAAACCCCCGCTTAGTCGGTGCATGGCCGTGTCAGGCTCCGGGTAAACAAGCAGCGACACGCCGCAGGTGTGCAGAAATCCTGCGTGCCAGCGCGCTGCGCCCGGCCAACCCGCTGCCTGCCGGGGGAGCAAACTTTGCTCACTCTGAGCTCTCCGCAGCGCTGCTGCCGTTTCCTGTGGAAAACTCCGAGCTCCCAACGCCGCCCGGCACGGAGTCGCGGCCGCAGACGGTGCCGAGGAGCGGCTGACAGCGGGATGCGGGAAGGAGGGGGGATGCGACGGCAGCCCCTCCCGGCCCCGCTCCCCGCCCCTACCCGGAGCAGCAGGTGGCCGCTCGCTCTCACTCACCGCTGGCGTTCTTCCCGCAGATGAGGTGCTGGTACGGCTGCAGCAGCCCCCACAGCTCGGGGTCGTTGTTGACCGTCTGCTCCAGAGCCTCCAGCGTGAAGCGCGGCCCCTCGGCGCCCTCCTTCTCCCTCTCGGCCGGGCCGGCGGCCGCGGCGGGGGTGGTGCGGCCGGGCGGCGGCAGCGGGGCGGAGGAGCCGGCCCCGGCCAGCACCCGAGCGTGGATGTCGCGGAAGAGGCTCTCGGTGCCGGCCGTCAGGTAGATGGCGGCGTGCTCGTGGATGCGCAGGGCCACGCGGCTGTCCACCATCCAGCGGTAGAACTTGCCGACGGAGAAGGCCAGCCCGCACCGCGCCGACTTGCCGCGGCTGAAGCGGTCCCCGCCGCTGCCGCTCATGTTGTAGAGCGAGAGCGCTCCCAGAGCGGCCGCCGTGCAGCGGGCGGACAGCGTCCAGCCCAGCACGATCTCCATGGCGCTGCGCACCTCGTGCTTGGTGCACTTGGCGAAGCGCAGGCTGAGGCGCTGAGCCTCGCGGGCGATGCGCACCAGAGCGCGGCTCACCAGCGTGGACAGCCGCGCCGCCGCATCCCGCCCCGCCGCGCCGCCGCCGCCGCCCGGCGCCCGCGGATCCCGGCGCGGCTGCGGCGGCTGCAGCAGCGCCTCCACCTCCTCCAGGCTCCAGGGGACCTCCTCAAGGTCGGGCAGGAGCCGGGAGCAGTGCTGCCCCGCGCAGTCCAGCACCTCGGAGTCTTCCGCTAGGACGGTGTTGACGGTGTCGAAGCTGTTGTGGCGACTGTGCATGGAGTCAGTTAGGTGCGGCCGGCAGCTTCCTCCATAGGGGTACGAGGGGTGCGAATCCGAGCAGCACAGCGACAAGTTGGAGGAGCGCACCGAGTCCGCCGCGCCACCATAGCCGGAGTCCAGCGTCAGGTCTTCCAGCGTCCGCGCCGCCGTCTTACCCCGCCGTGCCATCATCGCCGCGCTTCATGCTGCACCCGCGGGACCCGGGCGGGGTGCGGCGGCCGGCGGGGACGAGGCGGAGCGCCGAGCCCTGCGGGGCAGCCCGCTGCCGTGCTCCCAGCGCCGCCAGCCCGCGGAGTGCTGCTGCCGCTGCTGCTGCTGTTGCTGCTGCTGCTGCTGCTGCCGCTGCCGGTGCAGCCCGCACACCGCTGCCGGCCGGGCTCCTGCACTGCGCCGACGGCCGACCCGCACCGCAGCGCAGCGCCGGGCGGCGCGGGAGGGCGGGGGGGAAAGAGGTGGGCGGGGACATGCAAAGCTCCGACGGCTTCCGGCCAATGGGACGGAGCGAAGGGCGGGGGCCCGCAAAGAGCCGCGCCCCGCGGCCAATGGGGCGGCGCCTCCGGGCTCCGGGTCCCGCCCCTCGGCTCTACCCCTCGGCTCTACCCCTCGCCTCCGCGGGGTGCGGAGCCGCAGCGCGGGGCGGGGATGGGGCGCTGCCCACGGGACGGGGCTGCCGCCAGCGCTGCCGTGGGACGGGGTGGGAGCCGCGCTCCTCTGTTTTGCAGGCTGTGCTGTCAACGCCGTAACGGCCGCGCGTACGGAGCCGAGGTGGTCGAGCCCGGGCAGCGGAGCACCGGCACCTCGGGGCCGGCACCGCGAGCGCCCCGCAGCAGAGCCCTCTGCTGTCCGCAGCGCTGTAGCGCACTCCGCGCGGCATCGAGCTGCTCGCCTCAGTGCGCCCCTGCGCTTCTGCACAGCGCTGTGCCCAGCCGGGAGTCCGAGCCGTGGCTCCACACAGCACCACCCAAAAACCAGACCCTATGTCTGATAGTGGTGTCCAGAACTTCTTGAGCTCCAGCACTCAGGGCCGTGCCCACAGCTCTGGGCATTCCATTCCATGCCCACCGCCCTGTGGTCAGCCCCTGTCCCTGACCCCCAGCTGCCCCTTCCCTGGCACAGCTCCATGCCGTTCCCTCGGGCCCTGTCGCTGTCACACAGCAGAGCTCAGCGCTGCCCCTCCGCTCCCGGTCAGGAGCTGCAGCCGCCATCAGGCCTCCATCAGCTCCTCTGCTCTGGGTGAGCAAACCAGGGCCCTCAGCCGCTCCCCACGGTCTGGGTGTAGGCATTTATCTACCAGACACACCCACCGCAGATAATGGCTCCTTAAAGGCCAGGTAGGGGGCGGTGATTTTCCACTAGTTGGGGCCATGTGCATCAGTTATCCGTGGACAGAGCAAAGGAGCTCAGGCAGGAGCTGATGAAGTACCCGCAGGGGATGATAAGTGCCAGCATGAGCTCTGAAAGAAGTAAATTGAAGCGCAGTTTAGGAAGGTGCTCATGGAGAATTGAAGCGGACAGGAAAGAGATGGTGTGGGGAGAGCAGTGAGGGGCACAGCTCTCACCTTCCCCAACCGGTGAGCTCCCTGTATTGGGAGCTGGGGGAGCAGCAGGGCAGGCCCCAGAGCAGGACACCCCGTGCCACCACCGTGTGCCAGATTGCTTCGTTTTTTGTTGGAAACCAAAAGCTGAAGTGAATTCAGAGAAAGCTGACACATTCCTGCTGGCTAAGAGCACTGCTAACTATTAAAACGTGATGATGCACATGCGATCTTCAGCTCAGAAGGTTTCTCGACAGCTGTTTGCCAGAAGTAGGGAGGCGATGCCAAGGGAAAGAGCGCTTTGTTGTCACTCGGTGCCTCGTGGTTCTGCAGCTGGTGGCTGCGAGAGCAGAGATAGTGCTGGGGATGGAGTAAAGGCGCACAAGGCAGCCCCTTGGTTCAAGCCCTTGGTTCTCAGCAAGGCTCAGCATGATCTCTGCATCCATCCTGATGGATTTCAGCCTCCCCTCCTGCTGAACCCACTCTACAGCTTCCCTGCATGGTCTGTTTCAGAGTCCACTGCTGCCAGGAACAGCCCTCCCAGCATCTGGCTTAAGCTTTTTCTTTGATGCAAATGTAGAGAGCAAAAGGATGCTCCCAACCTTTGTTAGTGGCCTGGACCAATATCACTTCCCCTTAGGCAGCTCTGAAAGCAAATAGAGCCAAGCAGGATACACAGAGCTCTCCACCAGCCAGTGGCTCCGGGTGCTTCTCACGACTTTCTACACCCCTCCCATAGAGCGTAACAGCGTTTGCATGCTTTGTATGCAGTCAGTTCATACATACATGCTACGTTTTGATCAGAACTAAAGGAAACAGGAATAGCAGGCTTCCCTTGAGCATGGAGACCGGGAACGGCAGTGCTCCGCCACTGGGAATTTCCATTCCCAGCCAGTCACACCAAGACTGCAACAGGGACGAGTGCACGGGTAAGCGAGAAAACAGTTTAAAGATGAAACACAAAGCAACACACATGCTGGAGATCAGCAGTGACTGCTGCATTGGTCTGCGGTAGAGAGGACAGAAATCAATAGTTTAACTCACTCTGCATTTTAAGTGATCATTTCTGCCCATCTATCTATCACCACTTCTTAATATGTGGCAGTTCAGGGCTGACAGAGAGGGGGAAAGCAGCCCCCAGGAGGTTACCTCGTGGGCAGGGGCTCCTTCAGCTTCTGGAGGGCCTCCGGAGCCCCCAGCTGCACAGAGCCATTGAGATCAGAAGCAGATGCTGTGCAATGGTACTAAGGGGAACTCACTGTCTTGTAGGCAAACTGCAGGAGAAGCACACAAAGAAGTCATTTTAATACGAAGAGGGTTTTTTTTGCTCCAACAACTCATCCCTTAAATAAAGAAAACAAAAACCAGGCATGTTTGGCATAAGATAAAGTTTAAGAGACTGAGCAATCTTGTGCTATTCCATTTTCTTTGTCCCTAACGCTTGCAATTCCTTTTGCATGTTTTCCTCGTGGTTTACTTAAAAACCTGATTACATCTTTTTTCTTTTATTTTTTTAACATTACAGCATTCTGTTCGTTCCTTGAGCAACCAAAGCTGCTGCTGAAATGACTGCAAATAAATCAGCCAACAAAAGCCTCAAAACTAACAAGAACTGTCCCCAGCAAAGCTCATATTGCTGTCAGCGCTCTTACATCCCTGCAGTGAACCACTAGGCTCAACAACAAACCATGCCTGGACACATGGGATGGATGAGGGGGTGTTAAAAATACATAGATATTCAAATGGTAAATATGACAATCTAGCCTTTTTGTTTTTGAAGAGTTTTTCTTGTATTTTGTTTTTATGTATTTATTTGTTTAAGGTTAGCGGTAAGGAGCTCCATGCAGCAAGACCTGACACTGCCCAGCTCTACCAGAGGTTGTGTCTCATCACACTATGGCACTATGGAATGGCTGTGTGGGAGCTCCATGCTGGAGCAGACGTCTAACACAAAAACACTGCGGTTTCCAAACAGAGCCAGGATGCTCTGTCATTCATAGAATCATGGAATCATGGAATCATGGACTCATAGATTGGCCTGGGTTGAAAAGGACCGCAATGATCACGTAGTTTCAACCCCCCTGCTATGTGCAGGGTCGCCAGCCACCAGACCAGGCTGCCCAGAGCCACATCCAGCCTGGCCTTGAATGCCTCCAGGGACGGGGCATCCACGGCCTCCTTGGGCAACCTGTGCCAGTACGTCACCACCCTCTGTGTGAAAAACTTCCTCCTAATCTCTAACCTAAATCCCCCCTGTCTCAGTTTCAAACCATTCCCCCTTGTCCTATCACTATCCACTCACATAAATAACTATTCCCCCTCCTGTTTACATGCTCCCTTCAAGTACTGGAAGGCCACCATGAGGTCTCCCTTCTCTCCTCCAAGCTAAACAATCCCAGTTCCCTCAACCTTTCCTCATAGTCTCCAGTGCTCCAGCCCTCTGACTATCTTAGTGACCCTCCTCATTGCTAACCCCTGACTTCACATACAGTGAAGGCATGAGCAAAGCATCAAATATCAGTGGGAAATCACAGCCCCGGTCATCATGAAATCACCTCTCCCTCTTCCCCTCCCACTGCTGGCAACAGACAACGTATTTATGGTCTGCGCAGGGATTACATTTTATATACCTTGCCCAGACGGTGACCTACTGGAATTTCATGTACTGTAAAAAATATGAGCTACCAACCTGCCTCTTCCCATTTTTATGATTTCAAGTATTTCTTGCATTTGCAGCTGCCTAAAGGCACTGTGAGCACAGGAGGGGCAGAAGTGGTGGTTACTTCACCTCACAAGCTCTCCAATGGCCTGTATTTCACTTTAAAACCTGCCAAAACACCTTTCCCAACAAACTTTCCTGTTGGGTTCCTTGCTGTGCCTCGCATGGGGCACATGCCGGTGCCAGGTGCAAAGGGGTCAATTTCAGTACCTCCAGCATGGGAGATAGGGCTGAGACGAGCTCCAGGAGCCCACCCAGTCCTATATACACACATGTTTATGGAGACAAGACACCTGTAGGCCTCAGGCAAGTTTTGGCGATGGGATTTCCCAAAATGGAAGGCAGCCAAGGGAGGGATGGCGTAGGCACTTCCCTTTTGCACACACTGCTATGTGGCTCTTGGCCACATAGCCAAGAGCTGGGTTTGACTGGGTTTGGAGACAAAGTGCTCCCCCATGGTGTGGGCCTGGGGCTGCAGCAGCAACATGCGTCCCTGTTGGCATCCTGGGGTCACAGGACTCCTCACAGCCCTGTCCCATGGCAAACAGCATCTGCCAGGGCCCTGTGCTGGGCCTTCTCCCAGCCCTATGGCTGCTACGGAGCTTGTGGAGGTGGGCAGAGCACTTTAAGTCTCCTCACTTCTGTTTTCCAGCTGCAAAATGGCAGTGATTATATTGGCCTGCCCTATAAAATGGCTTGTAAATGTGATGCAACAGCTAAATACTATCATGACTATGTGTAAAATACTCCATTATAGCCTCTGGATGCTGGAGAAGGAATGAATGGTGGCTGGAGTCCACATAAACACTGTGCTAGATCAATGCAGGCACTATGACAGTGTTGATCTGGTCTCTTAGTGCGTGTGCTCACAAATCCACATGGGGATGAAAAATCTAAACATGTCTCTTGGCTGACAACCGACTAAAGCTATGTTACAGGGAGGAAGAAAACCTAACGCCACTGCACAAACCACACTACAGATTTCCTGCTTTGATCACAGAAGGAAGAAAGGTTTTATTGGCCGAGCTTTCTGCGTATGAGGAGAATTGTTTTCGGTTTATTTTTGGGGTTATTTTTGCAGATCAGACACCTGAGTTTGATATGAAGGAGGCACCCTACCAGGTCATGTAAATGTTTAACACTCTGTCGAAGTGAGGTGCTTATCAGCTTTAAAAATCTCTGGGAACAAACATTCTGTCCTTTTTGCTGACAATGGGGAAGAAAACTCCTGACCTGACCTCCACACAAGCTCAAGCCAACATCTCCTGTACTCCAGCTACCAGGCAAACCTGAGGTCTAACTTAAGGTTCTTCTATGAAAGCTCCAGAAGGAACTAGTTTAATTGCACTCTGCAATAAAAACCAGCCCAAAGGCACTTAGCACATTGTGATCGAGGAACTGCCTGCTTCCAGCTCCCTCCTGACACCCTGCTCATCACCCAGCACTACTGACTAAATCATCAGAAGAGCTGCCTACAACAGCAAAACTCGCTTAGCACAATCAGACTGAAACACGCTGATTTCATACAATCACAGAATTACTGAGGTTGGAAAAGACCACGAAGATCACTTGGTCCAACCATCAGCCCATCCCCACCATGCCCACTGACCACAGCCCTCAGTGCCACATCCACACGGTTCTGGAACACCTCCAAGGATGGTGACTGCACCACCTCCCTGGGCAGCCTGTGCCACTGCAGCACCACTCCTCCTGAGAAGAAATTTTCCCTAATGTTCAACCTTTCTTTCCTGCAAAGCCACAACCTGTACATCTGTATAACGAGGAAAAGCATCAGGGATGCTTTGCTCACTCATGAGTGCACACAGGGCTGCATGCCATGGGTGTCAGCCTCCGCCTGTCTTCCATCTACAGACACAGAGCTGCAGGGACTGTAGGTGCTACTGCCTTTTCCAAAGTCACACAGATAGGAAGGGAATAGGCTTATGCAGAGATTTTTTTCTATAGAGACTACTAAAGAAGATGGCTGCACAGCCTCCATGGCTGCATGATGCTGTGTCCCCTGCACTCTGCTGCTGGCAGGGGCATCCAGGAAAACATGGAGGAGACGGACCCCACAGGGCCACTATCTCTATGGTTCTTCAAGAGTTGTGCTGTGCTAAGCATTTCAGTGTCTGGGGGATGTTTTCAGAGTGGGGGCTTTCCCTGGAGGTGTTCAAGAACTGTGTGGATGTGACACAGAGGGGTACAATTAGTGGGCATGGTGGGGTTGATGGTTGGACTTAATGGTCTTTTCCTACCTTAATGAATCTATGATCCTATGATTCTATTCTATGAGTGGCAGAGAACAGCACCTAGATTATCTCCTAATTAGGAACAGAAACTTCATTTTAACACGTTACCTTCCATCCTTGTACACTAAATATGAAGCCACATGATGTATCCCTTGAGGACATCTTCCTGGTACATTCACATTTTTCAAAGGAAAAATATACTCCAGCAACATGCTAGCAAGTGGAAAAGCTTTACATCTAAACAAGGATTGAGACTGCAATAAGCCACCGCCTCGTATAGAACAAGTACAGCCTGATCATCTTCCTGAACAACAGGGGAGGGGGGATAAAAGCCAAGGATTCAAATTTACAATGGTGTGGCCCAAAACCACCTGAGATTCTGTAAATATTTCTTTTCCCTTCAGGTCCGGGTATTCACATATTCCCCTTGATCTCAGCTGCTGCCTTAAGAACCCAGTTCCTCCAAGGGCGGGGGGAGAAAGGCGCACAGTATTGGGCGGTTGGAGTCTGCCGCTTAGCTGAGCAGCTCTGCATAACAAACGCTCTCAGCTCCCGCTCAGGATGTGCAGAGCTCATTTATAAATCTTTTGCCAGACTCCAAGTTGCTTGTTTGAAAAAAAAGAGATGACATTTATTCAGTTGGTAAAATAATCCACCAGCACATAAAGTGTCCCTCGCGCAGTGCCTCTGGAAGAAAGCCCAAATATACACATTCTTACCGCTATAAAATCTTTGCAGCAGTCACTGGCAAAAGTATTTGGAAAGGATTTCAGAACACCCGTATCAGCAAGATGCAAATGCAAGGGTTTTGTTTACATGGCCCGGGCTGTGCAGGGTATCTGTCAAATAACGTAGCAGTGAGAAGGCCACTGGTCACATGGTGGAAAACAAATGTGTGAGCAGCAGTGACAGAGAGTGCTGCACATGGACGTGGCCTGGGAGGAGGGCAGGGAAGCACCTGCCAAACCTGTCCTGTTATCAGACACAGCACGGCAAAGTTGGAGGTGCTATGGAGGAGGATTTTTCCATTGTCCTTTCTACGAGGAAACCAAACCAAATGCCATGTTCAAATCAGCACTGATTTTCCCAGTGATTCCATCCTGCGTTGCAACCAAGGGGCTGGTGTACTTCTTCCTTTAGTACAGTGTCCCACCACCAACACATCTACCTTCAGCCCAGGAAGCTGCAGGTAATTCCCAACGCATCCATATGAGACAGCAGCAAATATTGCTCTTGACAAGGTTATTACTTTGTACTTAGGATGCCGAAACACTGAGAAAAATTGTTCTAATTTCAGAGTTTATTCAGATGGTACAACATCACTGTTCGTCTTTAGTTACTCTGCTTGCACAAGCGATGCTGCATTCTGCCATTAATCTGCTATGACAGGGCTGCTCTGCTGCCCACGTTGAGAGCATCTGTACAAGAAGAGGAACAGATGATCAAACCACACATAAACCGACTCCAGGGCTGAAATTCAGAGTAGCCCTTCCAATGAAACTTGAAGGTTTGGAAATAGTTGACATGTTTATCATGTGCTAATGATAAGAGAAAAATCCCACAAAAGCTTCTCAGAGCAAGACTATATGGAGGAATGCTGCAAGTCGTCCTACACTGCCCTTATAGAGCATCCATAAAAGGTCCAGCTGCTGAGAGCTGGGGTACAGACAGAGAACTTTTTCTCCCTTTTCAGTTTAGCAAATGCTGTCTCCAGCTTATTGAGATGCTGTAGACAACCAGAGCAGGGCAAAAAATAGATCTTCAGTTTGATGCCAGTTCTAAAATAATAATAAGAAGGAAGAGAATGAGGAGAGGATGGAGCAAACATTTTGCTCGGTCGCAACATTTTGGCTCTGAGCCTTTTCAAACTTCCAAAATGAACCTGAAGCCTTTCAGAACAAAGCAGTGGCAAATCAGATGTCAGTAGGAGCGTTTCTGCTGCTTTGAAGTTCAGGTGCTTCTTTTCTCCATTTCTTTTTGCATACCAACAACTTGACTAAACTGACATTTCAGTTTCACAAAGTGACATTTTCTTTCCAAGAAAACTTTTGGCCAGAAAAAAAAAAAAAATGTCATCTCTCTGTGCAGAAAGCAGATACAAAGAGAAAGCTCTCTAATTGACATCCCTTAGAGCAGCTCCAGCACATCCCCAGAAGAAAAATGAGACGTGAAACCCCACAACCATAACTTAGGTCAAAGTTAAGCACATGTAGCTTGTATGAAGTAATGCAGATGGCTTTAGGAACTCGCAGGAGTTTCTGGTTGCCAGCATCTGCTTGCTGAGCTGGAGTGGATAACCACCATGCTGCAGAAGGTGAATTCAAAATAAAGCAACATGAAGATGACTTTGTACAGTTCCTCTCTTTTGAGGCAGAAGCTGCTTGATGGAACCCCTCAGCGAGGAGGTTTGGCACCCAGATGGACATGACAGCTCCAAGGGTGAAATCTATCCCCAGCCATTCCCACCTGCCCTGCCCTCTGAACCTGGCAGAGCTGGGGTGGGCTCACATGGCTGCACCTCACCTAATGGGAAAGGCCATGGATGTCTCCACCAAGGAGAGCACCAAGGACCAGGAAGTGCAGGGCTGTGTGGCTCCAGCTGTGGGCAGGGATGTAGTCCAGCCCTAGTGATGCTCCCAGGGCAGCCACACTGTGCTGGTGACATGCTCTGCAATGTCTGTTTCCAGTGTAACAGCAATGAAAGCAGCCATGCAACTCTGTTTGAGACTAAAGAGGAAAGTGCATGGCTTTGAAGTCAGAAGGTGTATAATGAATTCGACAAAACTTTGTATTTCAAAGCCGGTTCTATTTGCAGAAGCCATCTGCCCAGAGAAAGCTCGAACACACACCTCTGACAGGAGTCAAAAGAGTGAGGGAAACAGATCTTGCCGAGGATGCTTCACATTACCTGTTCCCACAGTATCCAAAATGCCACTTTGTAGTGCAGCAGCTTCCATCCTTACATCAATTACAGCATTCATTTCCAGCTCCCGGAGGTCACTGGCATTTGAAACCACTGTCCAGTTCAGTAGCTCCCAGCACTTTCTAATGAGATATGCCAAGAAGACATCACTGCTTGTTGCTCCTAATGATAACTACAAGCTCTCTGGATCTTCCCTGAAGTCACTGCCTTTTTTATCCCCTTATTGAGGTTTATTGATCTCCCTCTCTCCCTTTCCCTGCGCTCAGTTTCTAAACCATGTGCTGAACCACGGCCCCAGAGATGGCTCCATCTAGGAGGACAGGATACATCACGGCATGGAGGGAGCAGCAGAGCCCAGGAGCCAGGTTATCACAGAGAGCAGTGAATGCATGCCCTCCATTGGGGCACCCAGCAGCCATACTGCTCTGTAGTGTGCAGCAAGGGCTTGTGCTTCTGCAGCAAGGTGAGGAAACAGGCATCCTGAAAAGCTCAGAACAACTCTGTTTAAGAATTCCCTCTGATTTTACTGGCCTTTCATATGACTTGTAAGAGCCATCAGAATTCTGTCTGATAACTGCTTCCTGAGAGATGGGAGCTGGGCCATACCACAGCAGAGCCAGGCTCTACCAATAGTCCTCCCGGCATAAAACTCACCATTAAATAAGAAGCCTGGTTTTATTAGAAATCAGCTTAAAAGCAGTTCCCTCTTATTCCTGAAATCTTATCTCTCTTGTATGGCTCAGGAGATATAGCCTGTGGTGAATGGGCTTTTGGCCCACCTTTTTACACCACTGTGTCAGTGCAAGAGGTTGTTTTGCTGTGTGCGTGGACACAGGTCCTTCTGGCTGCAGCCTTCTGAATGCTTCGGAGCCCCTGGGCCATGCAGACACATGGCGAGGTCCCAGACACATTTATAACCCTGCAACAGAAATGAGATTGCTGGCACTGAAACACAGCCTCATCTCTGATCTTACAAAGCTAATAATTACAAGCAAAAACCTAATGTCTGCGCACAGAAAGAAGTCCAGACTGGATCCTTCCTGCGTTAGCACAGGAGCCCAGGATGCACCTGAGCCACGCAGCACCTTCTCCAGCCATCATGTGCCAGGGGAATCGTGCACACCAAGGCTCAGCAGCTCCTCACAGCCACACAGCCTGCATGGCCATCAGGCTGAAGTATCTGCTGGAGGGTGTAAGCAACTTGCCTTATTGCTGCTGACACCCACCGCTCTTACTGCAACCAGAAGAGGCTACTTAATGTGGTGTCAGTCCATCCTTTTCAACTTCTAGTCTTTGGACGGTGCGATCTTTTTCTTCTCGTAATTTTTTGGGGCTAATTTACAATCTGGACGCCTTCCCACAGCAGGTTACCTCCTGCCCATGTCCAGCCAAGCTGCCGCCTTCAGAGGCACCGTGCAGCCAGATGGACAGACGCAGGCACACGTCTGTGCACCAGCGTTGCTCCCTGTGAAGGGTAAGGGAAGGATATGGCCAATAGCAATGGCTGGGTTTTTCCACATTTTCACTTTCAAATGGCAATATTATGCAATATTCCAAACTGAGCTTTTTTTTTTTGTTCTTTTGCTTCTCAGAAGCAGACGGAAGGGGCTGGCAGAGCAAGCTGCTGCCTAAGCTGTCACTGCTTAGGTGAGTGGATTGCTAAGTTTCAATGCACTGAGTTTGGCACTAGACATAACCTGAAAAGAGATGCTTTCTGGCCTCCAAAGCAAACATGGCAGGATGGGAGAGGGAGTAGGAGCTGCAAGTTGGAACAATGTCCAGGCTTGGAATACAGCGACAACCTGGGGCTCGATACTCTGAGCCCAGCCCATGGCTGCAAAGGATACACGGAGAAGGTGCCTCACCATGACACAGCCCAAATTGTTGGATCTGGAACCCAGGGTGAAACAACAGCCAAATTATTTGCATTCCAGCAGCCTACAACTGATGCATTAATATCTACCAGCAGTGCCTATGCATCAGCTTTTGGAAACTCAGACCATTTCTCTATCACACCAAGCAGAGGAGGTCAGTACAGACAAACTCAGTCCAGACTTGGCACTGCTGTGAATGCTATTGCAGAGCTCAGCTCTCCCCTGCTCCAGGAGGTGAGGGGAAGCAGGAGCAGAGCTCTGCTCCAGCACAATCTGGCATTTAAATGGCACTGTACTTAGAAGTGCCTGTGATCAAACAGCACCTTCTTGTTGAGAAGATGTGCTCCCAGAAAGAAGCAGGGTCGCATCTGCTGATTTTAATGACAGAAAATGAGCTTGTGACATATTACTGGTGCTATCATTGTAGCACTAATGTGGCCAAGAGATAATTAATGGAAGATGTGTGGTTGAGTCCCTCGTGCCTCTCTCAGAGTCTCAGCCTGTAATTGGTACATTGGCTCTCGTGAAACAAACTGCACTCCTGATACAGCTCAGAAATTGAAACACAGCACTCCAAAAGAGATGCTTTACTTTAGGAAGCGGCCTTCTAATAAAGTGATTTGAAAATGAAGAGCATTCTCTGTGTCTGGGTGCCGGCGCTGCTCCTCTCTTCAGTGCTGTGCTACATGCCCCCAGTTTCCCTGCCGTGGTTTGGATTTATGCAGCTAGTGACTCCTGATGACACATTTTGATGCATTCAACCCAACCACACACCAGCATGAACCAGAGATCACCGTATTTCTGGCTGAAGAGCCAGAACAAATATGGCCCTGTGCCCAGACAGTGCTGGCGGTGGCTGGAAAGCCAAGACTGGGTGTTTAACAAGAAACTGGGAAAAGTCTGCTCCGCTGAAGGCATGGGGCAGGGGCCCTCTGCCACCAATAAGAGCATTCCCAGACCACCTTTTTGATGTCAGGAGCAGGCACTGCTCTTCCCCTTCCCTGGCTCTGTTCTATTCCTCACAGCCGTTTGGGAGCCACGTCTGTATTTCCTAGCTATGCACAAGTATCTAGCAGAGCTGATAAGGAATGAAGACGGTTGGTCTGACAGCCTCA
Organism: Coturnix japonica; assembly: GCF_054131305.1. Taxonomy (NCBI): domain Eukaryota; kingdom Metazoa; phylum Chordata; class Aves; order Galliformes; family Phasianidae; genus Coturnix; species Coturnix japonica. The sequence goes on along the minus strand of NC_140663.1, from coordinate 49,731,540 downwards.
TGGCTCTGCTGCAGGCTCCCTGTGTGGCCTCATCAAGCCGCATCTCAGTTTCTCCCCAGAAAATGACTAATAGAACTTCCTTACTTCCCAAGGGGGCAGGAGGATAAAAACAGCAACAACCATAATGTGCAAAGTTATTACAGACATCAGTTCAGGCAGACTGTCAGCTTTAGCACATAACATGCTATCATACGTGGTTCTGATCATGTGCACCCTGTTGGGTGGAACCATGCAGCACGCTCCTCTGGAGAAGGTGCCTCTGATCTCAGGGATGGACCACATACTGACCATTTCCTGCCTTCGGGGAGAGAGTAATCCCTTTTAACATATTTCTCTTCTTCTTTTAGGAAGAGGTGGCAGAGATGTCCTCTGGACCTCTGGAAATGGGGCACCGGCTCATGCCCTGCTATGTGGCTGACCCCTGATGAAAACTATGAGGCCATACTTGGAGCCTCCAACCCTCTGTCCTTGACAAAAGCAAAAACTAGGGTGTGGAAAGATGCTGTCAAACCCTTCACCACATCAGCACTTGCCATAAGTGTTCCCTTGCCTCAAACCAATCTGGGAGGAAGCGCAGCATAAACAGTCTGGTAAGATCTTCTCCAGACGCCTGCTGTGGCACATCAGGAGACTAACATATTAACTCTGAAAAAACCACTAATTTTAAGGAGAACTCTGTACTTAAGGTGGCAGACGTTTTGCAGAGATCAGCAGAGCTTGTCTGGTGCTGAGAAACCAGGGAAACCTGTTAACAGCAGACTCTGAGGATAATTGAGGAAATTAGTCAACGCCACTTTTAAAGGACTTTAGATTACAATATTGCAGAGGTTGGTAATACTTCGCTCTTAATCTTTTCAAACATACATTTTCAGTGTTTTGTTTATCCCTTGCTTCTGACTTGCTGTCAAACCGGGACTCTGCTCTTTCTGGGGCTACAGTTGAGTCAAGTAGGTCACTATATGAAAAAGCATTGAACAAGGGACATCCGTGCCATACAGGAGGTCATTATTTCTTTGCACGTAACATAGTACACACAACCAGCAGTTGAAGTGTCACTTGATAAAAACAACAGCTCCCAGTTATGCAAGCTAAGGGTACCATAAGGGTGACAGGCCATTGGAACAGGTTGCCCATAGGGGTTGTGGAGTCTCCTTCAGTGGTGATATTCAAGACTCATCTGGATGCCTACCTCTGTGACCTACGTGGGGAACCCGCTTTAGCAGGGGGGTTGGACTCAGTGATCTCTTGAGGTCAACCTTCCAACCCTACAATTCTGTGAAAGGATGTAAGACCAAGACCCCTGCCCATAGGCCAGTGTGCAGAGGAGGTGGGAAATTAATGCTACAGGGTAGCCATCATGATGGAAGAGACAAACGTGCCAAAAAAAAGGGGACTGGCCTGAGATGCCCCACCTGGAGCTCAGCAGACTTCCTGAAGCCAGCTTTATTTATTTTGTTGGCAATATTCCGTGCAAAAACAGCTTGGGGAAGGTAGGATGGTGCCCCAGTTTCATCCCACCCCTTTCTTTCACCCTTATTTCATGAGGAAGATGCAGATTCCATTTCACATAAGCCCAGGCATATGCAAGTGATTTCATGTGACCAGCTACATATAATTATTCTAGATGTAGGCCTATAAATGATTCATTAAGATCTGTATCAGCTGGTTATTTAATGTGTCCTCCTAATTAAAACTTTGTGATAAAGACAACTACAAGCTTTCTGTAATTATGCCTCTGGACAGCACAACGTGTTTCCAAGCAGTATTTGCCGTTCCTGGGTATACACTGATACCTAAAGTAGGGTAGAAAAATTTAGGCTAACTGCTGCTCTTAATAGCTCTTTGTTAATAATGTTATTGTAGGATTTCATTGTACAACAGCTTGGGACTCTTCTGCATAGTACCGCTTACATGCAATGTTAGGTGATGAAGAACATACACTGCGTTATCATTTTGTATATATGAAGAGCATGGTAAAAACAAAAACCAACACAAAAAAACCCATTTCATCTACAACAAGAAATGTGTCTGGCTCTGGACACTGCTCACTTGGGAAAAATAATAGAATAAAAATGCGGACCAAAGTTATGTTTGAGGAGACACAGCATGTTTCACCCTACAGGATCAGATGTGGAATTTCCTGCTCAAACCAGAGATCCTGTTTGGCTCAGTGCAAGCTTCTCTCTAGTACAGTCCATAGGCCTGAGATGACCATCAGCTGTATATATCAATGCTGGCAGGAAAAAACACAATGACTTGGGAAGCACATCAGACAGTGCTTCACTCTTCTAAGAAGTAATAACACTAAGTTTACATCAGTGTAACTAGGTACGTCTAACATAGCTTGTCACCAGTCTTGTTCTCTCAGAAATAGGTTTGGTTTCAAAGAGAATATGCCTATGTATGAAACAGGTAGGAAGTGTAAAATGTTTTCTTGGGATGGCTATCAATGTAATAAAACATCAATAACAAATGATAAATGCTAAGTAAAAGAAGCTTTTCCTAAGCAGCTTATGCTAAGAATATAAATCTTCCCTCAGTACCGAAAGACTACATTAAGTGTAGTCCTTCTAATCTCATTGGCAGCCTGCTATCACTGCTGGATAAGATCGATAGTCCCGATGACTCTTCCAAGCAGGCTCTGCCTGGTTAATCACGATGGGAGATGACTGCCCTTCTGTTGACATTTGGCATCTCCTGTCATCAGTGGAGAAGGGCACGTTTCACCCGGAGGGATCACTCAGGTAAAACTTGTTGGTTCTTATTAGTGACAGAGCATTGCCTAGACGCTGAAGCCTGCATCCCATGGGAGCAGTGAAGTAATCTATTTTAATCTGTGGTTAATTTCTACAAACATCAGTTGGAGAGAAGACACAATGAAAGCTACAGAAAAGCCTCTCAAATGAATTTGAGTCCCTCAGAGGTATCCTCCACCACTGTGGCCAGCATCAGTAGCTCACCAGTGTTGGTAAAGTAAACTCTATACCATGCCTGTCCTTTTTCTTTCCACCTTCTCATATCCATATGGTGCCACATCCTCAAAATGTAGTTCAAGACAGAGCTAAAGTGCAGTAGGTACAGAAAGCCTTTACCAGGTGTTAACATTTTACAGACAAATTGATCTTGCAATAGCACAGAAATATTATCTGAAGTATTTAAAGTATCTGGAAATCTTGGCCATATCAGAGAGACTCACTCTTGTACAAGAAAACACAGACCAGCTTCCTACAGATCTAATTCTCACACTGTCTTGGAGTAGCTCCTCTGTTTCTTCTTAGCTACTCTCATGATAAAGTAGAAGTGATTACTCCATAGTCACTCTTGTCACAACTTTTTCTAATGTGAGAGGTCTTACTTTCAAGTAAAATTCCTCAGTGCCCCAAGGTAACAGCCACAGCCCTGTGCAGAATCCCTGACTGTTCCTCAGGTGCACACCCAGCACAGCCTTCTCAATGGGAACATTTCACATGGTTTCTCTACCTAGTGATCTACTTTAATTAAACTGATAGGAACTTAACTGTGTTTGAAATTCCTGCTCAGAGTTTATCAAAAGTGATTCAGGCTGGTCAGCCTCAAATAAGGAGGTACAGACCAAATGCGTATTAAATTCTTAAATCTCTCATGGGACAAAGAAGTTTATGAAACAAGACTGTACATGCCAGCTCCAGCCTATGATGGCTGAGATGGCACCAGCATGCTGTTATTAGCTTGCTACTGTCCGCGAGGACTGCGGGATGCAGCAGTAAAATGGCCAGATTTTAAACTGAACTTAAGCAGCATTGTAAGGCAGCAGCAACAGGTTGCAGATGAGGCTTGATGTTAACTGAAGACGTGAATGCATTGCCGTGGCAGTGCAAGGATGGAGCCTGAGCAGGGTGTCCTGTACCTAGACCCAGCAAGCACCCTTTTGACATGAAACTGGGACAAAAGCAGCACGAACCCCTGAAGCCTGAGCAGACTGAGAGGAGAAAAGGCTCCCTACTGGCTCACACAGACCCCAGAGTAGCACTGGAGTCACATGCAACAGGGACAGGCCAGAAGGAAAATCCTAAAGCCACTTACTGTGCGCCCCATACTCAGTGGACACTCCCTGTCTCAACCTTGAGACCTGCCATGCCTTCCTGCGTGTGTATGGTTTGGGTGCAGCAGCACTGCTGGAGAGGGCATGAAGTCCCATTGAAAAAGCAATTTCACTGAGTAGTAGAGGTGCTTGAGCAGAGGAAACACAGCTTCCCACTTGAGCTATGATAGTTTGCTGTGGCCTTTGGGTGACACCATCCTGGCATCCCCCCACCAAAAGCAGGTTATAGACATTGACTAATAGTAAGAAATGAATCCCTGTAAAGATATGAAAATGGAACAGAATTAGATGTCTTACTTAAGGGCTGGAAGGAGAAAGGGGGTCAAATGCAGAATTAGAGGGTAGATGCTCAAACAGCGGGCTCTGAGCTCTAGGTTTGTATGCTGCTTGGCACAGCATGGCCATGATCCTGCTGAGGTCCCGAGGCAGCATGGCAGTATGCATCAGCATCAGCTTCTAATCCTAGTCAAAAGCCAAACCCAGTAGGCACCGCCTGGCTCACAGAAAGGATTAGCCAGCAGATTGTAAACAATAGTTGCAGGAGTCACTGTGCCTATTGTGCAAGCATTTTGTGCTGAGTATACAGAAATTCCTGAGAAAATGAGAATGTTTTGGTGAGAACATAACTGAGATTTTCAAACAGAAGTAATGGGGTATTCTCAGTCTTTACCCACAGGGATAATCCATCAATATCACTGCATACCATCCCTAACTCTGCACCAACCAGATTAGCAAGGACTGCAACTCACATGTGTACTATGAAGCAATATAGACAAGCTACTTACAAGATGATCCTCTGAAGCATTCAGACTATTTACCTTTTCCCATGAATAGGCCCTACTTTCTTTCATCACAAAAGTGTTTCTATCATAAGGCAGAATATGTAGGAGAGTCAGTGGGTCCATGGGAAAAAATCAGCAGAAATTAGAAAAATTAACATTAACATTAGGAGAACAAAACAATTGGAAGCCATTGAGATGTTTTTCTATTAAAACACACACTCCTAGCCTAAGACTCTAATTCCAGGAATAGCTGAGGGCTGGCATCTAGGATAAAGTCAGAATTGCTTGAGTTACTGTAACTCAAGAGGAGCTCGTTTGAGGACAGCCAGCTTGGCTCCAGCAGCAGCAGCCACATCACAGACCACACTCAGTCTAAATACTGCAGCTTCACTGAGCTCGGGCTTCACAATTCACCTCCCTGTAGAGTTGTTTAAACCATTCCCAGTTCAAGCTAGAGATGGACAGAGAGAAGCCCACTGTGGTTAGTCTTCAGGTCAGACTTCAAGTTAGTGAAGAGAATAAAAAGTGTGGATTTTTCATTATCAATTTCCGTTGGCATTCATCCTTTTATAACCTGTGATGTCTTTATGTGATATGCTTCTAATTTCACCACCGTTTCCTTAAGAAAAATGAGATACACTCTAATAAGTCAGACCTAAAGCTTGCCAGTCTGGATGCGTTGGTAGAGGAGACAAAACAATCCCTCACAAAGACGGGTTATTGCTAACCTTGTCAGCAGGCATAAAGAAAACCAAGGGGAGTTACGTGTGCTAATTGTGTTATCTTTCTGAGCTTTGTGATCTCAAAAACCCTTAGGGATTTTTTGAGATGCTCCCTCCCTGTCAGGTGCAAATAGGAAACGTGCTCACAGTGTGTTCCTCAGATACACAGCAATAATGATGAAATCACAATTATGATAAATGACGAACAGTAATGAAATAATGGTAGAAGGAGCATGAGCTCCCACTTGTCCACCTGCTTCCTGTGCACTACAATGGGCACCCGTCTACCCTGGCAGGACTAAATCCTCATTTTTTTGGACCAGAAAAGCACATGCGCACAGTGGAAGTCAAAGGACATTTGCTGCTGAATTCCTAAGTGAAAGATTTCAGTGTGAGGGGCTGGGCCACGTCAAAGAGCCCTTTAAGCTTTGTGCTCTGGTGGAGCTGGTGGCAGCAAAGAGAACTTTGTTGGTCACGTATACAGCTGGGGCTATTGCCTTGCACAAGACTCCTCAGGAGTCTCTGATGTAGGGAAAACTCATAAACAACGAGGCTATTAAACTACATGAGCACTGTCTCATCTGGTTTAATGCCAGCACATTAGAGGGAAAGGAGGACATCTGTGTCTTCTCTGTGAAAATTCCCCCATCACCCCTTGGAGCAAACCAATTTAACAAATGGGATGAGATATGGAATTGCAAATGCTGTTCACAGCTACAATGTGTTGAAGTGAATATCCCTTTTGGAGGAAGAATTCAACTTACTCTTCTCTTTGAGGTCTAGTTTCCAGTTTGCCTGTTCACAAGTCAGGCTTCATGTAGATTTCTAGTCTTGGTGTTTTTCTAATCATAGGGGTTGAATATGAGAGAGGTGTATGTCAAGTCAGGGCCTATTATTTGTAATTAACTTGGCTTTTGCAGAACAGACAAAGCAATTGGAGAAACTAGAAACTGGAGATCAAGTAGTTGTTGTTGGATCCAGTCGCTGGCTTTACTTGACCCAAGGCAAAGCCCACTCTCTGAGTCCAGTGCAGACTCTCTCATCTACATACAGAAGAGGAGAGGATGCTGCTTAGGTGTAGTGCTGCATCTGACACAGTGCGTGCTCTGATTGTGATCTTGAACACTGGAGCATCCTTATAATGCTCTGATTTTTTAGGCAGCAGATCAGGAGTCTGTAAGTGGTTGAGCAGCTAGTTATTCCCTTAACCCTCTTCCTTTCTCTGCATCTGATTTCTAGGTGGACAATAATCTAGATTATTTTTTAGGGTTACTAGAGTATTCTTGTAAAAAAAAACAAAAAAAAACAATCAAACCAATCCATACCTGTTCAGTAAAGCAGAGGAAATCTTTAGAAACAAAGCAGGGCCTCTCCAGGGGGACAAGGCTAATGCTCAGCTCTGATCACAAGGCTGCAGAAAGGAAACAAAAAAGTGAAATAGAATTCCAAAAGACAGTTCTCGAGCAATACACAAGAACAAGACAAACCCAAAGGCTTTGCCAACTCACCACATGAGGAAATTCCTTCCTGTCCTAAGCATAGCCAGCGATTCTGCAGTGTGTCCAGCAGCAAATATCATTAAGGCTGATCTAGTTTGTTTTTGTCCAGGCTTAACATTGGCACTCAAAAGAAGATGCTGTTTTTTGATCTTACTTTTCAACAATTACACAAGGAATCTCCCACGGCAAAAAAGAAATTCCAAATGATGAACCTTTTAGAGCAAAAGCCCGACTTTCCAAGTGTTTGATCTAAACTCAGTTATGTTTTAATTTCCAGGAGTGGTGTTTTGTCATCCTGTCCTGAAGATCTCTTGAAGACATGTCATGTCAAATCCTACACAGAAATCTAAGGCCCACTAGGGGTTAATGCATTTAAGCTGTGAAAACATGTTTCTGTAAGTAAGCGGCGGCGCAGCTATGTAGAAATCTTGAATCTGCAGAAATTTCACATACAAGGAATGTCTTGTGGTTCTCAATGGAGTCAAGTTGCCCTCGTAGTTCCACCCCCAGGGTGGTGGCGGCTGCTGGCTGGGAGGGCAGGCAGCATGGGGCTGTACCCAAGGCACCTTGTGGGAAGGCGCCTAGCACGGTGGGTTCTGAGGAGCGCAACTGGTGTTGAGGATATTCAGCACTACAAAGGATCTGGCCTTTAAAATGTTCTTTGCTGCTGCAGGCCAGAATAATTAAAACATCAGAGCGTATCGTGTTTATGTATCAATGTCTTGCATGTCTGGACACTTTATGCTAAGTCCTCATAACGACCATATAAGCTCATCTTAGTCTGATTTGGCAAGTCAGCCCAATGATTCCTGGTTCTGATTAAGTGTTGCCTTGCGGAATCCCTTCTCCAGTTAAGCCTTGGCAGTGAAGCAGCAAACAAGGCCCAGGGGCTTGTTTGTAGACACCAAGCCCAGCCATCCAGCGGTGCACGGCACAGAGACACTTGAGCAGCAAGTAGCTCATGCTGCAGCCTGGCAGGGCTGCTCTGCATAGCGTAGCTCTTCTTGAAGGGAGCTGGTCCAAAACTGCATTCTGAGATAAAGCACTACAGAGGTTGCAGTTATCCAAAAAGTAAGCATAAGACATTCAGAATGAAAGATGCCCTGAGAAAAAATGTAAGCTCAGCTGAGTGTGGAAATAATTCTCACTGCAGTCAAAGCAACTTGCCTTTTCTTTAAGAGGATTCAATATTGCAACCATAAAACTAACATAAAAGTACAAGCATGTGAGTGTGATAAGACTGCTATAGTCTGGTTATCTTACAACAATTTAAGACTTAAGTTGTAAAAATGATAAACATGGAATCTGAATGTGAACCGGTAAGACAAAATAACATTACCCTACAATATCTTTGCAATGTGCACTGAAAAGCTGTATTTCCTCTCCTGAGGCCTGAGATAGTAAATAAACACTTTTCCAGTTAAAGAATAAGATAACTTGGAGCAAGGTGGGAAGAAGCTGCACTCTGGTTAATCACAGAATGGCTTGGATTGGAAGGGACTTTAAACCCACCCATTTCCAACCCCATGCCATGGGCAGGGCTGCCAACCCCAGCTCAGGCTGCCCAGGGCCCCATCCAACCTGGCCTTGAACCTGCAGGGATGGGGCACCCACAGCTTCTCTGGGCAGCTGTGTCAGCACCTTCCCACCCTGAAGGATTAAGGACATCAAAAAAAGGGACAGGTGCAAGAGCAAGTCTGCTTCCTTGTACCTTTTATTCTATTCTTGATCCTAGATTTAAGATCATGAACATTTTGTAAGTGTCAGATCCCTCATCATCTGAACTAACTAAAAAACATGGTGGGTGGAAAGCAGAGAACAAGACAGAGCCTCTGTATCTTACTTTAGGAGTAAAAAGTAGTGAGAACCTTTGAGTGCTTGCAGTAGCCATCATACCTGCCAGAGCTGGCAGCAAGGAGGAAGCAATGAACAAAAAGCTGACCACGCATCTGTAACACCATGGTTCACTTTGGTGATACTGAATTTTCCTGCTGCATGTCCACTTTGCTTCCCACAAGTGCTCCATGTCATATTTAGGTCACTGGCTAATTTCAGATCAGCTTCTTTGTTTCCATTTTGAAAAGCAGTGAAATTGAAGATCTGGAGGTACAGCAGAGCTAAAACACTGCAAAGAGCCTCCAGCATCTTTCTGCATCACTTGTGGCCCTGGAGCTCAGCCACAGGACAATTCCTTCCTCACCTATGGGAATCATTTTTTCCCAGTTCTGAGGGGGAAATGCACACAGCTGAGTGTTTCACCTGAACTTACACGCTGAAACATATGGGCAGTGTTCTGACCCTCTACCCTGTTTCAGACCTGTTTCCAGTACAGCACCATCTGGTGCAGCACCTTCAGCCTCCCCAGGATGCAAAGCCCTCAGGTGTTTCCATACAACTATCCAGGAGGCACCAGGTAGGACAGTAAACACTTTTAAACTCTTCCTAAATGAACTTATCTCCTCACAGATTCCAGCAAGGAGGTATGCAGCCATAGAGAGCAGATACCTGAGTGCATCTCTGTTCCCCCTGCAGCTGCAGGGAATCTGCCTTCCCTATATAGAATGAGCATCAAACAAGTTGTTCCTTACTGCCTTGGGCTTTAAAATCTTCATTCTTTTAAACTGAGACCACAGCACAGCTTTCCATGTGCGCTGTGTAAGAGCAGCTCCTGATCAAAGATGGATCCCCATCGGGCTCTGCCTGTTCCTGCTGTGGTTGCCCAGCTGGGAAGCACTCACAGAGCATAGGCACTGCAAGCTCCAAGCTCTGGAAAAGCTTTGCAAAGGGAAAGTGAGTCTCCTGTTTATATTGTGAGCCAGTATTTTGTGTGAGCTGTGGTGTTATAAAGTCAGGCACCCACAGTACGATAAAGACATTTCTCCTTGCCCCTTTGTACGTAGCTTGACAGAAGCAAGACAGTGTTTGTGACAGATGCTGATGAAATGAGCGATCTGGTTACAGGGCTGAAATATTTGGGAAGGACACAAGTTAGATCAGAATCTATTGCCTTTGTGGAAAGGAGATTTAATTTCTGAACTATCCACACGTGGCAAAGAACAACCTTGTCTCTGCCCTCTGGTGACAGCCAGCAGGCACCATGCAATTATGATTAAAGCCTTTCATTGTTTTTGTCCCAGATTAGATTAAGCTGGTATTTAAAGATACAATTTCCTCATTGCATTGTCATGCCGGGATAGAGACATGGCTGTCTGTGCACTCACAGTGGGCAGCAAAAGGAAATCTGAACACTTAGAGGTGAGCGCAGCTGGCAAAACCCCTGGTTCCCAGGAAGAGAGAAATCATCACAGTGTTGCTGGATTGTTTCCACTGACAATCTATTCTATAGATTCATATTTCTATTAATAAGGGGATCACAGAGTCATCGAGTTAGGCACTCTTTATCGCCTAGAATCACAGAATCATTAAGGTTGAAAGAGACCTCTAAGATCATCCAGTCCAACTGTCCGCCTATGACACCTCTCCTCACAGTTCCGCTGCCCTTGTCTTGACACACTCCAGGGCCTCCATGTCTTTCTTGTAGTGAGGGGCCCAAAACAGAACACAGCACTTGAGGTGCAGCCTCACCAACGCTGAGTACAGAGGGGACTATCACATAGAACAACATGCCAACTCTTACTGTTAACTTCATTATGATTGTACACCAACAGTAGCTCACTCAGTGGATACAGGGCAATATGTACAGACACACAAGTCGAGGTAGCTCAGTGACACTGTAAGAAAGTGGCCCACCAACAGAGCAATCACCTTGCTGGCCAGCAGCATCCCCACATGACAATATAACCTCATGCTTAGGCATCACCAAACAGACCCTCATTTGTCTTGTGATGCTTTTAGCCAGTCAACACTGGTCTCCATCAAAACCTGCTTTCTTGCTGCTGGCTCCAACCCATCACTTGAAAGGTCAACATTAATTTATCTTACAAACCAATTTCACTAATCCCTTTACATTTTATATCAATCACCTCCAAGCAATGGCTTGCACATTTGTCTCTAGCAGCCATCAGGGAAGGCCATGCGGGCTCCTCTCTGGGGGCAGTGCCTTTCCCCCTCCCCTAGCATTGCTGTCCCTCACTGGACACCCCAGCTGAAGCAATGGAGCAGCAGAGCCACCTTGTGCAATCTGCTCTGCAGCCCTGGGTGCTTCCCCTTGTTATGGCCAGACAGGAAGGCCTGAGGCAGGCGACTTCAGTTTTGACATCACAAATGACCTCACTTCAGATTTACCTTAGCTATGGGCTTGACCCCATTTTAACTCACCACAGTTATAGCAATCATTGGAGTTCTCATTACAAGAGATTTGGCACACTTAATAGTTTTCTTAAAGGGACAAACACACAGGGTGGTGAGGCCCTGGCACAGCTGCCCAGAGAAGCTGTAGATGCCCCATCCCTGGAGGCGCTCGGGGCTAGGTTGGATGGGGCCCTCAGTAGGTGAAAGGATGAAAAGGAGCAATGCACAAGCACTTGCCAGTATCTAACATCCCCAGCCTTAAGAAAAAACACCAAAGGTGATATCCAGTTGTTCTGGAAGATGCCCACGCAGCTTCAAAAATGTGGGTATGAAAGAAGGGAGAAACAAATGGGTTAGGAGGTTGAGACAGCACGACAAGGAGCAGCAGCCTGGAACTGAAAGTGAAAAGGAGGCATTTAATGAGTCCCATTTAAATCCTCCTTCGTATCCCGAGGGGCAGTAAATGGCTCATAAGGATTTCTCCAGCCTATTGGTTGTTAAGAAAGGCCCAGGGGACCCTGCTTTCTGTCTTAGAGCAGTTATACCATGGGACTCTGTACCTTTGGCACAGTAGGAAGACTCCCAGTTTATCTCACTAGGTATGGTCAGCCAGCCCCCAGACTATTTCTTTCTGTGTAGCTCCAGAAAGACTCCTGGAGAATTGAAAATCCCAGCTTTTTACCATGAAGACACATGGAAGAAAGGCAGAATTCAGTCTCAGTGTGGCATTCATCAAAGCCAAAGAGAGTTTTGCCAGATGTCACAATGGTACCACATAGCACGACCAGCACACAACACTCACCAAATGAGACCACAGGGATATAGGAACCAAGAGCTTGCTGCATATGGGACTAAAAGCAGCAAAGAATATTGTATTAAACTGCTATCATTTATTTGTTTATTTATTTTGCAGCGTTGGGGTAGAGGAGTTACCCCTGCAAGAGATGATTTGATACATGGCAGTGCTATAGTGCTCCCAGCAGGGCCCAGTGTAATATAGAGCCCACAGGTGCAACGGCACAAGCAGATGCCAATGATACCAATGGGTTCCCCAGTCTGCACTGCAGTCTAGGTAGATGCAATGGGCCACATTCTCAGGAGCAGGACATGCCTACTTGTTCTGAATAAATGAACATTTCAATGACCCCCTTTAACAACACATCTGGAACTCTGGTTTAGGAAGCGGGTTTGTGACATTTTTAAACAGAAGAAATACTTGAGCTGCTCAAGAGATGCTGAGAGTATTATAACATACGCAGGAAATCTTTCAAGTCCTCATAGAGGAGATGGGTAAATGTGGCTATATGGATATGTTCTTTTTAATGCACTTAGGAAAACGTGGCTTCATAACAGGCATAGCTGAGAATCTGCAGCTCTCGCAGAATGGAGTGGAAATGTGACTACAATCAGCAATCTCAGAAGAGCCTCACTGACATGCTTAAGAAATAAAGTCAACACAGCCTCTTTAGAGTAATCCCCTTCAGCAATAGCCAGCCACAACCTTGTACTTCTGGTGGCACAAGCATGTGCAAGATGCTGGACAAGCAATGGCTGCTCTGAGCCACAAATGTGTTCTGCTTGGTGGACCTCTATCTCCTTTTTGAGTCAATGAGCCTCTCTGTAAAATGGGCTTTGGGACTCCTGGGTCTCTCCCAGGTTTTGAGACATTCAGCCACTGGGATGAACAGGGAGCCTATCGAGGTGTTATTCCCAGCTCTCCTCTCCTGCTCATCTTCTCACAGCCCATTTTTTGTTCTCTTGACTTAATTGGGTGCGCTCCAGATGGCACACACCTGCACAGATCCCCGCTAATTACACTGCACAAATGCCTCATGCAGAGAAAATAAAGGACAGAAGAAATTAGCTAATCACCCTCCCTAGCTGTATTGCTGAGGTGTTTTACAAACACACAGCGCACTCTATAAACCAACACCATACATTTACATCTGCCATCTTCCCTTCCCTTGCCCTCTCTTGGCAGGTGCTCCACCAGGAACCTCTGGTCCTGGTACACACACCCTGAAGCACTTGGGATGCTCCAGCAAAACCCTCCTCCTCTTCCTCCTCAGCTTCATCTAGAGTAGCTTCCTCCGTGGGAAGACAGCCTCCCTGTTATCCAGGATGTGTTTAAAAGCCAGCCCTTGGATGAACTCCACACTTCACAGGCTGTCTGATGGATGTCTTATGGGGAGGGAACTGGGGTTGTTGAGTCTGGAGAAGAGGAGGTTCAGTGGAGGCCTTACCACTCTCTACAATGACCTGAAAGTTGGTGGGGGTTGGCCTCTTCTCCTAGGTCACGGGGATAGGATGAGAAGAAATGGCCTCAAGTTGCACCATGGGAGGGTCAGGTTGGATGTTCGGAAGAATTTTGTCCCAGTATGAGCAGTGCTGCAGTGGCACAGGCTGCACAGGTAGGTGGTGGAGTCACTGTCCCTGGGGATGTTCAGGAACCACGTGGATGTGTCACTGAGGGTTTAGAGGGCAATAATGTTGGTAGGCAGACAGCTGGACCCCCAAAATCATGGCACAAGTGAGGAATGGCAACGAAACCCATGAGAGCTGGCAGTAGCTCAGGCAGGGCGCGTGCGGCACAGGGCACATGTCACAAACCTGCTTGTGCCGAAAAACCAGGACAGTGGTGCTGGCATAAGCTCAAGCATTTCTCCTTTCCAAGGGCACCTACTGTCCTAGCAGTGTCCAGTCCAGAGATGAAACAGGAGCAAAAATGAGGGAAAAAAGAAAGAAGAAAAAACAGTCCTGGTGGGTTTAGAGACAAAGCATGATTATGCACACACATACTTTAATTAGTTCATGCTCTGAAAGTGGGGAAAGACCTCACGCTCAGGAAGAAAACTCGCTTTAGAAAAACTGAAGTGTTATTTATTGTCAGCTTTTTTTTCCTCCTGTATTTCAAGGATGCCATTGCTGTAGGACAGCCTCTGACTTTGCTGTCCCTTGCTGTCCTTGCCTTCCACAGCTGGGAGAGAAATCTAAGATAGTTTAGATGTGATAGCCAAAAAAAAAAAGGCTTTGAAAGTAAGCACTGAAGGAACACTCTGTGTTTGAACTCCACAAAGAATATTAAAACCAAGGGAGAGTAGAGCTGAAACAGTAATACTCCATTTTTTATATGTACGCATATATATATATTTCAACCATTAGATTTAATGTCTGACTGCTTTCAATGGGACTTTTGTTTGTGTAAAGGGCGAAAAACAGAGCCCTGTTTTACCATGGCTCTGTGCTATGTCTGCTGTCTCCAGTCCCCAAATTCTGCTCTGGACATGGACAGGATGCAGACCCACCAGAAAGGGGGGTGACAAGAAATGACAGAAGGGCTGCAGCTCCTTTCTACTCACACAGTGCCCCACAAATGGCCCCATTTCAGCAGGAAACAGCAGGCATGCTCTGCAGGTGTTGGCATATCTACAGTCTACTCCTCCTATCTGCCCACAGCCTTAAATCATGGCCCATGGCTGTATATTTGGGCATGAGAGGGCATGTGGGGCATGCTACAGCCCTCGTGACACAGCCCCCTTCGGCATCAAGTAAAATAATTGACAGGTATCAAGGCTGGGTCATGATTCAAAGGAACAGATAAAGCTTCCTACTAACTCAAAAGCAGAAGAGGCCAGTTCTTGCCCCTTTTACTACTGTGGTTTCTAGGGGTAGCAAGGAGCATCAGCAATCAGCAATCAGCATAGAACAACTCTGTCCTGGAAACAACCTTCAAGACGATCAGGTCCAACCATCAAGCTGACTACAGATCCCCATCACTAAACCATGGCCAGGATGATTGGAATGAGTCTGTTTAAATCCACTTACCAGCTAGAGAGGAGAGAAAATTGCCAGTGCTTCAGCCAGGGTCCGATGGCTTCCTCGATGCCACATGCTGGCCTCCAGGAATGGAGCAGTGGTTGTGCAATCACAAGATGTGCTTTCTTCTCTTCCCATTTCTGCTCCAGAACTTCTCCAGCCTTGGACAAACCTCCCAAGGGCCTCTGTGCCTCAGCTTCCCTGCCTGGGAATGGGGATGAGCACAGCTGCCCACCTGCATGAGCCACATATCTGCAAGCCAGTTCTGCTGGGTTTTTCTGTACCTTTGTGGCTGGGCTTCTTTGAGTCACCAGCCCTGGATGTGTTTAAAAACCATTTGCATGTGGTGCTCAGGGACATGATTTAGCGGAGGGCTGTTAGTTAGAGTAGTATGGTTAGGTTGTGGTTGGACTTGACGATCTTACTGTCTTTTCCAATCTGAGTGATTCTATGATTCAAATATGTTGTGTTGGAAGGGACCATAAAGATTAAGCTCCAACCCCCCGCCATAGGCAGGGCTGCTCCCTACCAGATTAGGCTGCCCAGGACCTCATCCAACTTGTCCTTGAACATCTCCAGGAATTGGGCACTCACAGCTTCTCTCTGACCAGCTGTGCCAGTGCCTCACCACCCTCCAAGTAAAAAAAAAAAATCTAACATTTAACTTAAATCTCACCTCCTTTAGTTTAAAGCCATTCCCCTTTGTCCTATCACTATTAGATCACATATAAAAGTCAGTCCTCCTCCTGCTTTTAAGCTCCCTTTTCAAGTACTGGGAGGCCACGATTAAGTCTTCCTGAAGCCTTCTCTTCTCCAGGCTAAACAAACCCAACTCCACCAACCCTTCCTCACAGGAGAGGTGCTCCGACCCTCTGATCATCCTTATGGCCCTCCTCTGGACCCACCTCATCCTTCCTGCACTGGAGGCCCCAGGCCTGGACGCAGTACTTCAGATGGAGCCTCACAAGGGCAGAACAGATGGGAACAATCACCTCCCTTGCCCTGCTGCCACCCCTCTTTTGATGGAGCCCAGGATACTGTTGGTCTTCTGAGCTGCAAGTACACACTGCTGGCTTGTGTCCAGCTTTTCATACACCAGGACCCCCAAGTCCTTCACAGCAGTGCTGCTCACAATGGGTTCTTCTCCCAGCCTGTGCTCGTATCTGGGACTGCCCTGACCCAGGCACAATGTTTTGCAGTTGCCCCTGTTGAACTGCATTAGGATCTCATGGACCCACTCCACAAGCCTGTCCAGGTCCCTCTAAATGGCATCACTTCCACCTATTGTGTCAGCTGCACCACTCAGCTTGGTGTCATCATAGGATATTCACTGCTTCAGACTGGGTGTTACTGTGAATTGAGGTGAAGCCTGAAGGAAGTGAGCAAGTTAAGTCTTTTCCTTAAGTAATGAAAATGTTTTTTCTGTGTATTTATTTTGCACTAGGAATGTAAACCTCAGTGCAAACAGCCCCCTCAGCATGCTCTCTCCTGCTGTTACAGCACTGCACTAAAAGATGCAAAAGGGAGCCTTAAACGAGCTAGAAGTAAATAGAACTTTCACTTTTCTCAACATAGGTGAGATCTCAAATAAATAAATAATGCCACGACTGAGAAGCAGAGCATGATCCAAACACAAAACTACCTCAGCATCACCACATTAGGCCTCACAAGGACACTTCGACAGCACCCAGACTGGAAGCCTCTAAGAAGGTGTAAAACACAGCAGCACCCTCACAATTCCAGGAGCTGCTGCTGCAAGAAGAAAAGCACCAGAACATGCACACACGCACACACACACACACAAAGACAGAGCTTGTGAGGTCATCATTTGCAGTGCTGTCTCTATTGGCTTTGTTGCAATTAATGGCAAGGTTGTCCAGTTTCATCGCTTGAGCTCGACATGGATTCCAATCTTATTAAAGGAAAACAGTCTTCTAAACATAAAATAAAAATGCTCAACCAACACACCGTTTTTCCATTTAGCTCAAAATGAACACATAGATCATGTAAAAACTGAAAGGGCAAAGCAGAGAAACTGGCCTGCCTTCCATTCCTCGGAGAAGCTGGAAACTCATTTCATACTATATTCTAAAATATCATTTCCAGAAGCATTTGATACCTTACTTGGAGGACCCTGGGATGGATGGGTCCCTTTTTCCTTGCAAAAAACCTCCATTTCCTCTCCTAGGCCACTAGTGTAAATACCAAAATAGATCACTCTGAATTGGCCTGTTATCTATGATTTATTTAATGGCTAACCACAGTGTCTGAGGCTACTGATAGACAATTTAAATATGTCACAGAAACACGGCACTTTGTTTTCAACTCATTCCCCGCGCACATTCAATAAATTGAGCATGGGAAAATAATAAGGCAAGCAAGGCCTTGGTTATCAGTTCTGACAGGGTTCACAGTCCATCTAAATGAGTCTTTAACTCATTTCATCTCACATTTGAACATAATGCTCCTGACAGCCATGGCTCAAACTGAGCTTTTCTAAAACCTGGAGGTTTTCAAGAACCATGTGGATGCAGCACTGAGGGGCATGGTTAGTGGGCATGTTGGGGACGGGCTGCTGGTTGGACTGGATGATCTTAGTGGTCTCTTCCAACATTCATGACTCTATGATTATATGCTCCTTGAGGGCCTTCCGGATCATTTTTATGGCACGCTGCTCTGCATGCTTTCTCTGCCCATATTGAAGCTCATATTACTCTCATTTACACTTTCCTATTAGATCCATTCCATATCTCAATTAAAAACTATTGCAGCATGCAGTATTTAATGCACTTTAACATTTAAGGATACTGTATCTTGCTGCAGGAAGTCAGAACTTCAATGAAATTTGGTCTGCTTTGATTAATAATTGATGACATTTTTGCATAGGAAAGTAAAAAAAAAAAAAAAAAGTGACATACTTTCCATTGATCTGAGAGCCTCAAGTAAATGAAACACGCTGCCTACATCTGTTAACTATTGATAGGACTGCACGGCAGAGCAGAGGCTATTTCGCAATCATCTGTACATATTTAAGGCTGAAAATAGAGAAAGGCTTAACCTGCACGGTGTTCAGTTTTTTTGAAAATGTAATTTGATGTTGAACAGTCAGAGAACCTGTGTGTACAGACGACTCAAGGTTACACCTACCTTCCCTGAACACTGCAGTGTTAACAAAGTAGAAGTAGTGAAGGTTGAGCAGGCACTTCAATAACTTAAAGAGCTTTGAAGTGTTTAGGGTAGGTCTTGAGCTGGGGAAGAAACCATTTCGAAAGTACAGATCATTAGTCTGACTTCTATCATATACAGAGTTTTAAAACATGTATAGAAGGAAATAATAATTAAGATGCAGAAACAAATGGAGGTGAAATGCAACATGATCTTAGCATCTAACTAAACTTGTCTTGATTAGGGAAAATCAGTATACCTTATCTACACAGGCTTCCATAACATGTGGCCAGGACCCACATTCAGTGAAGATGGAGAAGCCACGTGGTTTTGTTTTGTTTTCCTTCTGTTTCTTTCATGAATGCCACTGTACCAGTCCATCCCAAAGATGGGTCTTTTCCTGACTTGAGCCACTTGCACTAAGCTTGCAGGGAGAATCTGAACGCTAACAAAGAAAGAGTCCCTTCCCAGCAGTGGTTTCCCTTGATTGATAACAGAATCGGGAACCTTAGCAGGACCTGGTGCCAAGTTCCATAGGGGCACACTGTTCCCCTCAGCCCAGGGGAGCTGCAGAGATGCTTGCCTGGGGAAGGAGCAGTGCTTTGCTGCACTTGATCTGTGGGAGACACTTCACAGCCATCGAGAGAGGATTATAAATAGCAAGGATACACTAAGAGAGCGTTTCCAAGTAAAGAGTATTTAACTAGAAGAGCTGAGAAGCAGAAAAACTTCATAAAAGAAGACTGATGAGTCATTAGCTGTCACTTTATGCCTTCCTATGTATCAATATTTCTACTGAAAGTAGGTAAATTAGAAGTAAAAAAAAGGGAAAATAAATAAATAAAATAAAATAAAATAAAATAAAATAAAATAAAATAAAATAAAATAAAATAAAATAAAATAAAATAAAATAAAATAATGGTGGAAATATTTCCATGAGATCATTTTCTCTTCCAGCACATTTAGCTGATGGCAAGTACCTTTGTTCTCCAGTGTTTCTGGTCCTCTTGCATTTTCCAGAGTCCCAGCTCCCCTTAGAGGCTGAACGATGACTTAGTGCACATGTACATTAATAAACACATCCTCCTAAATAAGTGCCATGGCACACATCTCCCTAGAGGCAACACAAAAAATGAGTGATGGGCATTGGGTGCCGCTGGTGTGAAGGAGTATCAGTGCCCTCAAGGTGATGAGCAGCAACAGCTGAAACTAGCCAGAATCACCCATCTCTTTGGGGCATTTGTTTCTTGTATTTCTATCTCACACTTACTTACACCTATTTGTGAATGGTAGAACACTGTGAGAGCTGCTGGGCTGTGCACTGGTTTTCTGGAATGTGTTGAGCCCATTCCTGGTGATTTCCCATATGATTACAGTGAAGGAAATCAAACTAGACTGTGTCCATACTGGGACAGGTATAATCTGGGCATGCTTCACAGCCCTTGCCTCCCTGCAAAATGTAGGCATAACTAATGAGTTAATCTAGAACCACTGAAATCCATCAACAGTGTGCACTGACTTCAGTACAGACATGATCAGATTCTGTATCATCCTACTAGCTTTTGCTTAAGTGAGTTTAACAGAGTGAAATAAGTCATTTTGCAGGTTTGTAAGGCACATTCATTGAGGTAGTGCTTTACTTGAAGCATACCTTGATGTTCCTAGCAAAACCTTGTAGAGAAAAATCACAAGCTGGATGTACCCAAATGGATTGGTAGAAGGAGAAGCATTCATAAAATTCATAAAAAGTGGGTGAATAAGATTGTTCTTTCCTTTTTTCAGATAAAAGGATATATATCATTAAGGCATTTACAAGAAGCTCACACTCAGAAAGGTACTGCCCACCTCACACATGAACCCTTGTGTGTCGATGGGTGTCTGGGCTGGATGGAACAAGCAAAACATGCAGTAGCCACAGGCTTGGAACTCTGCAGGAGAGCCAGAAGATCTTTGTGTTTCACAGCAGCTAAAAACTTGTCTCAAGGAGCAAGTGGCGCCACTGATACCATTCCTTGAGTTATTTCCAGGAAAAACTTATTTTTTAAGATACTGATTAAAAGCAGACTTTTGTTCCTAAAACTCAGCCTAGACATAAGACATCTTTCAAAAATGAAAGAAACAAAACAATTGCCATAGATAGAAAACTCTGACAAAGCTGTTGCAGAACAGAGAGAGCGTATGAGTGATTAAACAATCACTATTGGCTTCAGTTCCCGATAAGCGTGGGAAGCAGCAGTAAAACATCTTTCTGTGCTGCACAGCATGGAAACATCTTCAGCAGAACCACCCAAAGATTTGTACAGTGGGTACTCACACACTAATGTAAAATAAATTCTGAGAGGCAGAAAGGGAATGCATCTCTGCAGCAGTTCCTCCAAGACAAGACACCAGGACCCTTGCTGGTCATAGGAAGCAGAAATGAGTCAAAAGTGCACCCTCTGAAGAGCTGCTGTGTTCATGAAGAGTTGTGAATTCTCTGAAGTACACACCAGTATTAATAAGTGGAGTAACCCTGGGTATTTACTTCCAGGTCCATGGGTCCCCTGAAGCTCTCTGACTATATCCCTATCCTCCAGCTGATGTTCCCAGCCTTCCCCAAAGGGTGACAGAGTTCCTTAGGTTGGTCTGTAGTGGCCAGAAATAAGTCGATTCAGATTTCTGGACTGAAATCCACCCAGCGCAGTCAGCATTACCTCTAGGGATCACCCACACACAGGGCTATCCTTACCCAGCACCCTGAAAAGCCATCTGAGATGACCAGGGGGTACAGGGCAGCCTGGAGCATGGTTCCTTTCCCAGCTGCTCTGTCTTAGGCTTGGAATACAATATTCAGTCTGTGTGGCCCTGTTTCATATTTCTCAGGAAGATTTCCTCTGTCATATCACCACACCACAGAGCCTCCTGCTGCAGCAAAAGGAAAAGAAAAAACAGTAGATGAGATAGGTGTGAACTGCAAAGGACTGAATGGAAAGGAGCAGGATAACACTGTTTCTTTCCCTCTTCTTAGATAAAGGGAAATGCACCGTTAAGGCATTTATAAGCAGCTCATAGAGATGAAGGGAATCACTGTGCGATCACTGTGAGCGGTTGGGGGAGGACAGTGTGCCTGCTCCCTGCCCTGCAGAGCAGCCCTACCCGCAGTTTTACAGACTCTGATCTCCAGCAGGAAGAGTGGGGACTTCAGCTTTGAAGGCTCTGACTCACAGCTCTCAGCCTCTGTCTGACCTCTGTCTCTTCCATGCTGCGGTCTGCAGCATCCCAGCATAACATCCATCCCACCAGGATCCTCTGACAATGGGCAAGCAGGAAACACCTTCCTCTTTACTGGGCTACATGTGATCATAGAATCATTTCAGATGGAAGGGACTTTTAAAGGCCACCTAGGCCAACTTTCTGCAATGAACAGGGGCGTCCACAGCTACATCTGGGTGCTCAGAGCTCCTCTAGCCTGACCCTGGATGTCTCCAGTGATGGGGTATCCACCGCTTCTCTGGGAAACCTGTGCCAGTGCCTCACCACCCTTATCATAAGAAACTTCTGCCTTATATACAAATTTCCCCTTTTAGTTTGAAAACATTCTCCCTTGTCTTATCACAAGGGACCCTTCTAAAGAGTCCATCCCCATCTTTCTTGTAACCACCTTTAGGTTCACTCTCAGGCCTCCCTGGAGCCTTCTCCAGAATGAGCAGATCCTCTCATTGAGTATCCAGCATTTCCCTCCACAGCAAAGAGCAATGGGCGTTGCATTAGTGGATGCTGTGTGGTGACCCACAAAACCTTCTCTGTGGGGTAGGGCTGCTGGAGAGATCTGAGTGATGAGACAGGGCTGGTTCCACCCAGGGGCTCCACATCACCCTGGGGGGACAGCAGGGCCTGCAGCAAGGAGGCACCAAACAATGACGGCCACTCCCTTTAGAGGCTGGGGAAATAAAGGCCTTGGAGTGAGGAGTTAATTACAGGTATTGTGTGCCATTTCCTACAATTAGGGGAGCCCATCTGTAGAGATTTTAATGAATGGAGATCTTATGAGGAGCCTCAGTTTGGCTGGAGGGTCTTAGTGGGTGTACTTTGTCTCCTCCAGTATTTTCTGTAGCTGCGCAATCATTACCATTTGCCATTAGAGATGGTGTTAGATGGCAGGAAATGAGGAATGAACAATATAATACCTTTCATACAGAGCAGCTGTATGCATCTGCCTCTTCTCCTGACTTCCACCATCCCTCCCAAATTAATACTACAACTCCTGGCTACAAAAATCTCTTTCCTTTTTGTAAGGGTGATTGTGCATGAAGCCATGTTAGCAGAATGGAATGAAGAGGTTTCACCCTGTGTACTGCCTCAAATATAAACAGACATGGGGTGGATATTGAAAGGAATAATCTAAATAAGTCCCTTTTCCATCTAAAGAATTTTAATTTCATTGTTTTTCTACGTGTCACAATTAAGACTTACCAGCATTGCTGTTGACCCCTCTATTTTATTGCAGCTTTCTTTATCTACAGCCCCTTCTCTGGCTATGCTATTTTTTTCTCAGTATAACCTACTGAGTGTCGTCTAAAAGTGCCTCAAAACCAACATTCCCAGATGAAAGAAAAAAGCTTTAATCACATATGTCATGTCTGGTATGTGCTGAAAATGCCCCAAAGCCTTGAGTCTGAGCAATGATGAGGACTGCATCACGCAACCAGGGATCTTCTGGCTTTGGGGGACTTTGGATGGAGCTGGACTCATTGATTTGCTCACAAAGTAGCTGCATGGGTGCTCCTGGACCACCCTACCTGAAAAGCAAGGCGCAAGCCAGCTTGCATAGCTCAATCCAGCGGACTGGGCAAGGCTGACTCCAGAAACTGTTTCTAGGCCCTTCCTTATTAAATGCTACAATGTGTGTTTGCCTGCTGCTCTATGAACCTGATCCCTTTCCTAGGGCTAAGCCTCAGCTGCATGGATGGGGCTTCCATCACAGTTCAGTCCTGGCGCCAGGACTGCCCAGCACTGTAAGCTGGAGGCAACTTCACACATCTCTGTAAGGGATGTGAGATGATCCCAGAGATATAACCAGAGTGGTGCTTTTACTCATATGGGAGTGCTTTGAATCTCCTGCTGCCTGAATATCACTTCAGTTCTTTCCATTTACAGAAACCATTTTTCATTCACTGTCTTTAATGAGACATTCAGCTCCACAACAATATCTGACTCATCAATCTTCTCCCTTCAAGAGCACTTATATTGATCTTCTATTCTCTTCTGTTATATACAGAACTATACACACACACGCATATACATAATGTGTGTACACTGCAGGTTCCTTTATTTTTGTCTTTCTGTTCTTTGCTATGCTTAAGCCAAGTTTATAACACTAAGTATAATTACATGACCGTTGATTACCTTATTGATTATTGTGCCCTGAATGATCTCTCCTCCTCTTTGCAGCTGCTTTAAATTTCCCAGTTGCTCTTAAAGCTGTTTTTTAATACATTTCTCTCAGGAAAAGTATTAACCAGCTCCTGTGTCATGTCTTCTCCTGCTTGTTAGTTGCCTGATGAGATCTACCCACTCACACATAGTTTTCTGGTGAAATACGCTCTGCAGAAGCAAAGTGTATTTATCCTGACCTTTGGGGAGCTTATCTGACTCAAAGCTGAATTCTAACCAACTTCAGATTACCATTTAAGAGATTTTGCAATGTCTGCCCTCCTAGCTGGGTCCACCACGTTACCCAGAGCCCCAAGAGGCAGCTCTGCTTTCTCTCTTGTTCGTGCTCAGTCAGCTCCCAGAGCAATCATTCCCAAATTTCCAAAGTCAAAAGCTTTACATACTGTCTATTCTCTGTCTGGCCTGGAAGAAGCCACAGTTGCCTTTGCTACTCAGTCAAGTATTACTGAAAATGTGGTAGATAGACAATATGCTACGCAAAGCAGCGAGCCTTTGGGGGGTTGGAGGCATTGTGTAATGCAGCTTCTCCTGTGGGAGTGGCGCAGAAAAACAAACCAGCTGTCTGGATTGAAATCACCAGCAATTAACAGCGGTTTCAATTACCCAGAGCAGAGCTTAATAAATATTTGCAAATTACACCCTACCTATTTTCACACGAACAGTGAAAGCCCTCGAGAGCCCAGATCAGAGGGACATTGGCGGAGGGAATTCAGAAGGTCAAGAATTCAGCAGATATTTCAACATTTCTCTTCTTAATTAGAAGAAGCAAAACCTTCTCTGTTGTGTGGAGTCGGCTACGAGAGCTGCAGAGAGAAATGAAAGAGGATGATCAGAGAGAAATTCTGCCAGAGCGTTCTCTTCACAATGCACGCCATGGAAGGAATCCCAACAGGAAGAGATCCCACCCATGCCCAGCCTTCAGAATGCAGCAGAGACACCACAATTGCAGTTATAATCAGAGGAAAAAGGACCCATTCATATATACTTGTCTTGTGAGGAGAGGCTGTTCTGGAAATGAGTGTCATTGCATACCAAAAAGTTTTATTTGGGCTCAGTTTCCTTCTCGGAGCTGAAAGAAACTCAGGGTTCGTAACTGCTGCCGTGTTAAAGCACATCATGTCATGATAGCTGCAGAGACAGAAACCCACCATGGACCATGTGATAAAAATAGTGAAGATGCACTGGGAATGGAATCCATCACCACCTCACTGAAGCCTCAGGAATCTCTTTCCATTGTAAACGCACTCCATGCGAGAATGCCAGCTCTCGCTGGAGTGATAGTAAGACATAAATCACGCTAACTCAGAACAGCACCCACCAAACAATACAACGGGCCTATAAAGCAAGGCTTGACTCCGCATTCGGAGGAGCGTGTCTGAAGTCGGAGCATCCAGGAGGGGGGCTGGAGATAAGAACTAAGTCTGTTCCAATGGTGGGGAGGAGGCCACCTACCAGGTGAGCTCTGGGACCACCGGCACAGATAGCCCCACACACTCAAGTATTTTGTTGCTAGCTCATTTTGGGGAGATTATGTGCTCTCTGCATGTCTAACGGCTGATGCACTGGTGAAAAGGGTCCTTGTGTACACATGAGCACAAAGTCACTGATCTGTGGTACCTGTATGGCCACCTCTATTTTAACAAAATCCTGTTTACTCAAGCAAAGTTAAGCACTCCTGAGCATCTCAAGCAGCCAAGTGTTCGCCCTGCGTTGCTCCACATGAGTAAAGAGCAGAATGAGGTTCAGTGAAGGAAAGCTTTAGATTCACAAAGAAGGCCCGATTTCCACAGGAATCTAATCAAAGTTAGCTCCTCCACCAGCACACCTGCAAAGTCCCATTGAAAGCAGCTTCAGAGGAGAAATAATTCAGTTAAACACGAGAGTGACTACATTTTGCTGTCATTTATTATGACTAAAACTGGATTTGGATGCTGACATTGGGTATGCAAATTCGGAAGTCTTGGCACATGAAACATCAAATGCAAATGCTGCCTGGTCATAAACATAACATTCCAGTCTTCCCCCCGCCTCCCATCTACAGACATCATTACTTCACAGGGTATTTTATGGTATTGAGCATGAAACTGCAATACATTTTTCAGATGCTACAGTCAAATGTGCACTAAAGTACCTGCAAAGCATCACTGCTTCCCCTTTTCTTGCCCCCTCAGAAAAGGCCTATGCCACAAAGGGCACAGTTACCAAGGTAGTCAAGACAAAAGGGATGCTATCTCATACCAGATGAAAGGCACTTGAGAAGCACATATAAAACAAGTAATTAAAGACCGTGTGATGACCACATGAACTGGAGCTCTAGAAAGCAAACAGACCTCAAGAAGATCCTCCCTCTCTCTAATTGCTGTCTGTAAATTGCTCTTTTATTAAATATTTATGGACTCGCTTACCAGCTACTCCCAGTCAGAACAACCACAGTTAACAGGATTATCTTCCTGTGCCAGATGTAAGTAGCAGAGATAAGAGAAATGGAGATAAGGAGAACTCACCTGCACTTGGTGCATGAGCCACCAACGCAAGGTGCTGGCGCATGATCGTGCATGTGGGCTGCGCTCAGGCATTTGGCAGCTCTTTTGTAAGCATTCTTTGTTTCAGTTGGAAGGGACCTCTGAAGGGAATTTGGTCCAAGTCTCCCGCAATGAACAGGGATACCCACAGCTCCCTCAGGGTGCTCAGAGCCCTTCCAGCCTGACCTTGGGTGAATTCAGGGATGGGGCATCCACCACATCTCCGGGCAACCTGTGCCAGTGCCTCACCACCCCATCATTAAAAACTTCTTCCTTATATCTAATCTAAATCCCCCCAGTAAACATTGACACAGTGGATAAGAGGTGAGTGTTTTCTCTGATGTTGAGCGGCCGCTTCCTCATCCCGCCTCCCCTCCCCCGCCTCGGCAGGCCCGCGCCGCTCCAGCTCCCACAGCGCCATCTACAGAGCGCCAAGTGTGTAGACGTTATGGGAACATTTCCCCCTCATTTTCCCACTCATTTTGTTTGGAAATAATGTACCAGAGCAACAACACACACAAGGACCTTCGTATCCAGCCATACAGTTTTCCTTTTTTATTAACAACATTATGTCATTACTGAACAAGGCAACTGAGAAATACAAGGACTGGACATATACATCAAAATTTTACAGCCTGACAAAAAAAATTGGCGTATGACTTTATATACAAGTGCGATTAGTAAAGATTACGGCTCTACTGTATTTGATTAAACACAGTCCTAATCACTTACGTTACGAAAATATGAAGTTGATCGTACAGAAGTCAAATCCTGGGATCTAAAAATAATGGCAGTTTAAAAACTCCAAAGCTTTCTATGTCCATCTGTTTTACAGAATGTCGCTACAGCTCTTTCTAATACCATGTACATGAAAGATTATCAAAAATATATCGATGGGTCTATGCTAATGATGAATGCTTGTATTTACATTAAGTTAGCAAATACTTCACCAAATACTTTATATACAAAACTCAATTTATCCTTTGTGAAAGAGTCATTAAAAAGTTAAAAACCATAGAAATGCCAGTTAGAAATAATGCGCTCCAAAAATTGGACTTTACAACAACTGAGAACAATTGAAAATAACTTATGAAAAAGCATGTTATTTTACTACGAGGACTCTCACAACTCTTCAGTCCCAATATGGAGTAGAAGAAACTTTGTCCTGGGTGTTAAGCGATATCTCCTCTTCTAACAATGCTGCAAAGAAACAGAAAGAAACAGTTCTTCTTAAGCAGTTTGTCACGCAGGCTTTGAAGAACATGGACTCTGAGCTGCATTCCACCCAGGCCCATTGGAATACCAAAATACAGTAGGAGAACACAGAAGTGCAGTTTACAGGGCTTCGTGTGTGTGCCAAAACATCAGACAGATCAGACTCTGGTTTTCCTCCTCTTCCAGCAACAAGCGAAATGCAGTATGAAAGCAGTGCTCTTCACTGAATCAAGTCAGTGCGATACAGTTGTTCATAATGCACTGCAATGACTTTGTCAGAGTGCTGACACCACATAACAAGCAAAATTAGATCTTGCTGTCAAAACCAAATGAAGTAGATTGAATTTCTCTTTTTATCTCCAGAGATGCTGACCGTATTTTCTATGCTTGCTGCACGGAATTCCTATCTTTCAATTCCACCAAAGCCTAACCATGTTTAATTTTTATTCCTTATTCTTCTAATGCTGTAATGACCAAATCTTAAACCTCTTTTCTTAAAGTTAAGGATGTGATGATATGTCAAACACCTTTAATCTATGCAGCCTCTCTTACCATCTAATCTTGCCCCCTATTCCTGCAGATAGCTTTCCATTCTTTACCTTTTCTTCTAATTGCTCTTCAACATGTCTTACAGAGTATCTCCTTTGTTACTTTCAATTCATGCTCACTGGGAGAAAGGATTTAACATCTTTGGCCTGCCCTCCTTTCTCCATACCATTAACTCTACCCAAAACACAAAATCCATTTAACTTCTCTATGTTGAAGTCTGCACACAAATCCAACTCCTTCCCCAGTGTCTGTTTCTTTCCACACACTTTCGTATCTGTTCATACATGCCTAGGAACATCTTCTTTCTCAGATTCAAGTACTTTTCATCACAACTCTTTCTGACAAACACTATCAATCTGAGCATTGTATCTAGGTTGCAGACCAATGGAAAACACTCAAGACATCCAATCTTTCTCATCCCTAGGTCATTTCATTCAATAACTACAGCAGTGTTTTGTAAAACTCTTTGTGATGTCTCTCCAAAATATGTTCTCCTTAGTCCACTTGCACATCTAGGACTAATCCAGGCTCTGAGATTTCCCTTATTGGTTGTGTTACTCTTCTGATTCAGGTTAGAAGCTGCTGGCACAATTTAAGGTAAAATGCAGGAGAAGCAGAGAGTAAATGAAGCTATATAAGCAGCTCCGCTAATGTGTTTGAAGCCAATTTAACCATCTTCCTTTCCTTAACATCTCCAATGAGGTGTCCAACAGCCCTTGGTTATTTCTCTAACTATTTCCTTTCATGGTTTTGTTGTTGTTGTTGTTGTTGTTGTTGTGTTTGTACAGCACCTGCAACTGAAAGAGCTGGAGCAAAAACTGAAGCTCCTTTGTATTGCAGCAGTATATTCATTAACAGGACAAATGTCAGGTTTCTCAGTTCTTACCAGTTTAATTGGTGCTCTGCCGCTGGACTTTTGGCCCAACACTTTGAGTTTCTTCTTCTGGATTTGGGCGTTTCCCAGCGCTAATGCCAGTACCAAGAGATGCTCTTCCTGACACTGTAAAAAACAGTATTTATAATCAAGACTGTACTTATAGAAGTTCAGGAAAGGGGGTTATGTTTGTTTGTCTGTTTGGGGTTTTGGTGGTGGTGTTTGTTTTCTTTTTAATTACCTGGCTGCATTAAGTGTGATTGCTGATTGTCTCCATGAGCGTAGCGTAAGATACTACTTGCTTGACAGTAACCTGTTCAGTTACAGAAGATGACATAAATAAAGCTCAGAACTTCAGGAAGCGTACAGTTATTTGACTTGCACTAACAAAACAGTTTATTCTCTACCAAGAAAAATCCTCAGAACAACCTGAATATATTAAGTGCACACAGTTATGCCCTGCATTTGTAGCAAACAGAGTAAGGTAGGCTGTTTGGACACAGTAATATATTCTGCGTTGTTATAAAAGTTAACATTGGCATGGTGAGTTCTCCTTTTCCTTTTAAACTACTTGGCTACAGAGACAGTAACAAACCCTTAATGTAATGAAGAAAAAATACAAACACCAAATGGATAAAAAAACCTATTTGAAAAAGTAGTCTGAATTAGCAAGAGCAGTTGCAGTTTCTTGTTCTGCTGTACTCTGCTTATGTTCTGTGTATTTAAACAAAACAAATACTACAATCTATCATGATCAATCAGTATATGCTTAGAAGTCAGTTGTGCTCTCTTTACTCGCAACTCTGACCTCTACAAATCACATCTTAAGTTTTTTGTAAAGCAACCAGAAATTTGCTTATACGTTATGAAAACATCCACCAAAAAAAAGACCTGTGGAATTTCATTATATATGGAAAAGAGTTAATGAAATCAGGGAAAAGGTAACATGTAAGTTTTGCAAGAAGACGTATCAAGTGATTTCCCTTTCAGGATCATTCATCTGAAATAAACCTAGAATAGGTTTCAATATTTCTGTGTAGTCACACTTGTGATTCCCTTCACTACCCATCCAGAACAATATCTGTACTTCACAGATAAAGATAAGACAATATCTTTACAATACCTTGCTGCTGAACTCCACTTCCTCCTGTATGAGAGTCTCCCAGGGCACATGTCTGAACGCCAGCTGTCTGACCGTCACTGGATCCCAGCTGAGCTCCTAGTGAAGCAGGAAAAACAACCAAAAGACAGCATTCCAATTTGGCAAGTCAAACTATTTGATGTGTGTTGAGAAATTATTTTGAGAGAAAGAAAAATATGAATAAGATTCTTCTGTTTGAGATTTTAAAACCTGTCGTTACACAAATACTACCAGCACTGAATAAAACTGGAAGTGTTTAAGTTGCTCCGGAAACTGTCTTGTGAAAACAGCTCTCTTATAATACACAGAGCCAAGGGCCTTATAAAAAGGCATTTCAGCTATTCAGTTCCAGCATTTTTGCATATTGAAAAGGAATCTGACTGACCTCCTGCACTGCTACAACCAGAAATGCTTTCTCCTGGTGAAAAGCTCATTAGGCCACCATTTCCATTTCCATTTGGATTAGAAGGCACTGTTGCAAGAAGACCTAAGCAAAGAAATAAGATATGTAGCCTTAAAGACAGAACGCAAGCAAACGAAAAGATTAAAGGTAGCATCCATTGTTCTCATGGCAGGCAATTCCCCATCCTCATCCCAAGTAGTCCTCCTTTATAATAGGATAACATCTCTCTGTCTCCCCTGCTGTTGAGATATTGACAGGCAATTAACAGTTACGTAGCAGGCATCTTCCTTATAACGTTCTGCATACACTCTCTAGTACATATTAGTTACAAGTGCTACTACATTGCACTGGACCGCAGTGTATCCTGATTCAATATCTAGTATTATCTTTATAAAGACTACTTACAGCATCTGAACAATCTCAATGCACATGGTTTACTTTTCAGAGAAAAGGCAAAGGTGTGTCTTCCCTTGGCACAATGTTAGCAGAGGCTGTAATAGCTTCTATCTGAACAACAGCACTTGCACATATATGGCATGACAGAAGTTATGAATAACATTCATTTTCTAACCTCTGGTATTAAAACTTAGCTGTACAAGAGTAACACAACATTCAGAAGAATATACATTGGCCGATTTAATTAACCAGAATTTATCATAAATCCAAAGAAAAATTTCTGGACAAGGTTTGTCTGTTCCACTCCAGCTCTTTTGACCCTTCTTGGTTGTATCTAATACGTTCATTTATTTGTTCATATATGTAAATCTGCTTACAGCACTGAGTTCATACCTATCTATGGGATGAAACCATTAAATGCTAGAAGGCAAAACATGTTTACAAACAAACAAAGCCAACAGCCTATCACCATACCCAGTCCTCTGTATCGTGAAAGCTGCTGGTAAATTTGTTTCATCCTCTCAATATTCAGACGGCTTGCTTCCGCATGGTTCACCATTGGTTTGGGATAGTTAACTCCTATCACACATTTTGCAGCCTTCTGGACACTCTCTGGGGCATTCCAAGGATCATAGATGTATTTTGCAGGGAAGCCTCTAAGTACAGGCAAATAACGTCTTTAAAAAAGAAGAAAGAATCCATTTTAAACAGAGAGGTAGTTGACAATGTCAGTGAATTACTGAAGATTCTGGACTGTGAATTACCTGATGTAATCTCCATTTGGGTCAGTTCTTCTGCCAAAACCCACTGGACAGTAGCAGTGAAAAAACTGCTGAAAGAAGGAACTACAGGATAGCCACATCCAGCTCCCAGCATTCACGCTCCAATCTGCATCAAGTAAGAGCTCTTCAAAGACCTCAAGAAATTAGGGCAACAAGTTAGTCTGAACGTGGCACATCTTTGAAACACCTGCTTGTCAAGAATGGATGTGAGTCCTCAACTCCCAAGGTAATCCAGCTCTTCAATGCCACAACATTCACTGAACGCTCAGTACATGGCTGCAAATACTTACCTAAATGCCAAACTCAAGAACATAAACGTGATAGCTCATTTTGACTTTTACCCTGTAAAAAAACAACTTGGAAACATCTCAGAAAGGGAAGTCTGGCAAGTTGTACATCTTTGCTAATAAAAAAAAGAATACTCAAATGATGGCTGAAGCCTGATTGCCTTTAAGTGCATTTGCTGCGCTTGGAAGAGCTGCTTCTTCATGTTACAACTGAGTAAGCTTTGCTAACTTTTACAAAGCAGGAAATACAAGGAAGTTCCCCAACTCTGACCACCAGTCTAAATACTTCAGCATGAGCAGCAGCTTTCACTAGGTGAGGAGACCCATGAGTAGTAAGGCAGTTTCAGGACAGAAGAAAATGAGTCAGAAGCCATATTCCTGAAGGCCACTAATTAATCTAGTAAGCCGCAGTTCTGAGGACACACGCTTAGAGATGTCTGAACCAACAAGACAAAAAACATCTTCTCTAACCATTAATACTAATATTAAAATAATATGAGGAAACTCATTTAAATTTACAATTCAATCCTTCCAAAGCTTTCAAGTTTCCAGCATTTTTTGTTTGTTTTTAATTAATATAAACAAGCCTATCATGCATAAAAATGTTTGTCTGCACTGATCACATCACCTAACAATGCAGGCTTACAAAAAAGAAGCTTTATTCTCTGAAGGAGAACGCAGGTGTATTTCCATAAAAACAGGGCACAAAACAGTTTCCCAAACAGTTACTTCTTCAACCTATTTTCCAAGTTCTCATTTCCCTTTCAAACTTGCATTGTATCCAAATGTTCCAAAGAATCATCATCATTTTTCTTCACATTAAGACTCTAAAAATTAACAGCTTATGAATGCCATACAGCTTAAATTAGTATTATTGCAATATAAAGGCTAAACAAGATAACACTAACCAAGACCTTTCTCCACGTAGTCATGGAAGTATTCATGCCATTTTTGTAATATTCAGTGTATACTGCAACGTTATCTACTAGCTAGAGATATTTAAGCAATAGGTGATTAAAAACAACAACCCTATTTTTCAAGCAATTACCTAACAACATAGCAAGATTTTTAGATGAACACTAAATGCTTGCACTCAACTGCTCCACTAGATGCTGCCATGCAATAAGACTTAGAATCACATTTCTTCAGAAGGCCACGTTAGTGTTTGCTAGCTATGGATGTACTGATTTAACATCATTTGACTGCACAAGACTGGCCCGTCCATATACATGCGCTGTTTCAAGAGTAAGAACAAGGTGGCACTCATCTGTAAAGCACAGCCATTTCATTTGGCTGAATCACCTGTGCATATTTATCTTCAATGAACTGTATAAGGAAAATTCCTAAGACAGCTTATGTCCTTATGTAATCAAGACTTCCCTTTTAAATGAAATGTGTTTACTTGCAGCTAACCTATTAAGTGAGATGAAATGTCATAAGACTGGATGCACATATAAGATGCAAGCTCAAAACTCAGAGGGCAAGTACTTTTAAAAGAAATCTAAAATAATAAACTATTTGTCATTATCATCGTCCAGTAAAAGAAGTGTGACCCTTCCAAATAAATAAATGTAGAACTGACTGAAATGCTAAGATTAAATTATTGCATTCTTTTCTTCAGAGGACTGACACGTGCACTTTCAACTTCAGTGTCTCCTGGGTATTTGCATGGAAATTAATTACACTGAAACTACAGCTAAATGACATTGCCCATACTCATACTTCTAACATTAGGTGAAGGGACAGAAGTGGCTAAAAGGACACTCTCAGCTCTTAGTCTTCTCCCTTTAATTCCTGTATTTTTCCTTAGTGGGCAAGAAAACATACGTTGTGAACAGGAATACTTCACAAAACTATGACTGTATAGAAAATTTCAGCTGCAGGGTTAAACTATATTTCTTAAAATCATAGAATCCTGAGAGTTCAAAGAGAGCTCTGAGGGCCATCTAGTCCAACTCCCCTGCAATGAACAGGGACACCACAGCTAGAGCAGGGTGCCTGGGTCTTACCTATCCTCACCTTGAAAGTCTTCAGGGATGGGGCATCAACCACAAAATTTATGTATAAATATAAACCAAAATTCAAAATCAAGAATAAGAAAGAATACCTTCATTCCTTCTTCCCAGCTAATCCAGAGGTCACCTCGAGTCAAAAAGCATGCCACAGCATGCCGAGCTAAGTGGTGAATCCAGCCTTCTTGACGAAGCTGCGTCATAATTGCATCAATCCAAGGAAAACCTGTCCTGCCTTCTGCCCATTTGGCCAAAGCCTCAGGATTCTTATCCCACGGAATTTGAACACAGATAGGATTCCCCTCCATTTTATCAAACCGTGGATTGTTAGTTGCCGCTGTGTAGAAAAATTCACGCCATAACAGCTGGCCATAGAGGGAGAGGGGAGGGGAGCTGTTCTTTTTTACCTGAAGATTATTAAAGGAAAACATTTTATTAGGAAAAGATGGGGGGAAAAAAAGACACAAAAACACATCACAACATCTAAGAATGCGTAGTTGACCATGTAGAAATCATACCTTTTTGTACAGGTCCGTTAACTTGAAATAAAAGAGTCGACAGGACAAACAGCCAAAGCGGAGGTAGGGACTAAGCCCTGTAGGGCTTGCCAGAAGGGAATTGGCATTCATTCGTGGTCTTTCAAAGTTTGCTACCCAAGCCTTAAAAAAACATAAAATAAACCCAAAATACACTAACATCAGACTGCAGAGTAGGTAACAGAAGTTAGTGAGCTTAAAAGGGAGAAATCATGCACAATCCATAACCAAGCCCACATGCTGAACAGGTGATCACATCATCTGAGAGCTAAGATAAGGTGATCATACGTTCAAGGGGTTCTCCTTAAATCAGCAGAATCTCTAATAAATAATTCACCTCCACAAAGAAGGCATGAACTGTCCTCCAGAACTACTTATCCCTTCCTCAAACATACAGCAAACTGCAGCAAGTAACAGTACAGTAGCTTTTTAAGGAACTGCCCTTCAAAGCTAGGAAGCATTTCAAGTAAGATTATCTCCAAAGAAAAACAAATCCATTTCTCAGAACATGCGGTAGCACAACAGACTTTCTCCAAAGTTCAAGGCAGGTGACAATTTGCTGTCATCTTTTAAAACTAAGAAACAGCAACTAGATTTACATCATGATATAAAGGCCCTGAGTATAAAGGGTTATCTTCTGTTTCTTTTTGGTGTTTTTTGGTGGGTAGGGGGCTGCTAGTTAAAAAAAACCACTTTGTTCAGTTTTCTTTACATTTCATTACTAAGAACAACTCTATTTTCCAGGTACATTACGCTCACTAAAATATGAAATATACCTTTCGTTCTAGATGTCTCTCCAGTCGTGTGAGAGCTTCTGTTTCTCCCCCAGGCCATACAGCAGAAGGCAGACCATCTGTGTCAAAACCTGAAAAACAAATTAAAACAAGGAAAGTCCTTGTTTGCCTCTACAGAAGGGCAATAAATTCGAGGGTACTGATACTCGATGGCATATTATTATATCCTCAGAACAGCCTTAAGTTGGACATGTGGCAACATGCAAGTTCCGTAACAGTATGCAACCAAGTTTTAACAAACCATGTTCAATAGCTCCAACTTGTAGGAAAATGCATTTTTTACATTCTGCTATAAAGTTTAACACTGAATGATTTTACTCCAATTCCACCACTTTTGTTTTTGCCCAAAGTGACCTGCCTTTCATTTTCCCAATTATTTTCAGGTTTCCAGCTCTGCAGCACACTGATTATCTCTAAACTACAACTTTTACTTTTTATTACCTCACTTCTAAGAAGCAGGAATTGCTTCGTTAATTCACAGGATGCCTACAAACTTTTCCAATCATACTAAGAGCATCCATACTACCTTCAGAACTAACATTCCTATGTTTCATTGACTTGGACATCCATAACAGATTGGAATTACGATTAGTAATTCTGCTGCAGAAGATAAAAAAAAGAGGCAAGCTTTTTTCCCCATCCCCTAAGGACTGCTCAGCAGGTACATGAGATAACAAGTTCAGTGAGATCTTTCTTTCTGAAGAAGGCTTTAAAAGACAAAACAGCAAGAGCCTAGCCAAAATTTGTCCAGAGCCTTTTCTTAGGGATTTGGTTGTCATGCTGCATTTGTTTGCATATATATCTTAAATTAAAATTTATACAAACAAGAGATTTTTAGAATCTTCTAAAATAATTATTTGCCTTATTATGGCAATTAATTATTATTATGGTATTTCAGGACAAGCTTTTGGGGCTTTGCTTTGCTTTATATTAAATTGTAAAGTGATAGATCGATGAACACAAGGTCACCAAAGCCATATAATGCAAGGAAATAATAAAGACTGTAGTAGCTTGATGATTATTTGGTATCTCAATAAAATGGTGGTGCTGTACTTCAAGAAGCTCAGCAGTACTTAGTGTAGTTTGACCCATCTGACCACCCATTTAAACAAACTCAAAACCTAAAATGCACCAAGCTCATTATCCCTTTTTGTTCTATTTGTTTGACATCATTGACATCAACTAACAATTAACCAGAAGTAGAACTTCTCTCAGGTGGTTATTTTAAGTATTTCGCTTTCAGTGGGAGGCTGCTCCTATACTCGTTCTGCAACATCTTAACAGTGTAAGAACTTACCTAGCTCTTCAAGCGACGGGACACCGTATTTCTCATCGTGGTCATCGGAAACTGGAGTGGTACATTTCTGCATTACCTCCGGGGTTATAGTCTCCACTGGCATCTCCAGAGGTTCCATTCTACTAATCAGAGTCTGGAATCGCTTGTAAGTAAGAGGTGGCTGTCCTCCATTTAATTCTATAATTCTAGTTTTAAAAGGAAAAAAAAAGAATAAAAACAAAGTATGTTAAACAAGAGGTTATTACAATGTTATTTGTTTTTTTGTTTTCATTTGTTTGTTATTATTTGTATATACATCTATGCACACAGAAGAAATATTGTGCTACACAGAAAGACTGATATACTTGATTATCCAGACAGTTTGTACCTTAATTTCACACCATCATTTTTCCTCATCAGGAAAACATAAATTAACTGTTTAAAATCAAGTCAATTATTCTTAACTTCTGGGCTGACGAAAGTTCCTTAAGAATGAGTAACGAATACAAAAAGCTCGAGGCAACGAAAACACATAGAATTAACAGAGCAGGTAAAAGTCTGCAGCAGCACAGGTGAGTTGCATGCATCTTTATAAGATCATGCAAGCTGCATAAAAAGAAAGCATTTTTCTACTCTGGCATTCAGAGCAGAGTCCAGTGCTGCAGCTGAATTAATACTGAGAAAAGATTAGGCTGCCATTTATACGCAATGACTTGTCAATACACAGTTTTCACATTCTGCACCGTCCTTCCATCTTTAAATCTGCAATCTTGGAAACAGGGTAAGTTCAAGAAATAGCTTAAAGCAGCAGATCGAATCAACTGTTCACTTAAGGGCAGGGGGAAAATGAGAAGGAATTTTGACAGAGGGGTAGATTTTCAGTTTAAGATTTAAAACTAATTACTGGTTTCAAATACGTGCATCTAGCAATCTCCCATACATGTGGTTTATAAAATTAAAATGAGCATCTACAGTAACAAATTATTTAATGTTAAGAGAAGCCAAATCATATTTTTGAACAGTTTGCAGATTGTGTTTCTATAATAAGGAGCTAATACTAATCCCTTTAAATAGATCTGTGGAATAACAAACAACACATTAAGTAACACAACACAGGGATATCAAACAATCCCCAGAATGTTACTGGATATGTAACTTATAGGAAACAGTGTGAGAAAAATGGAGGACCTTTTGCTAACTCGTGTAGAAATGAAATTGAGACAGAACAAACTAAAATTAAACCAGAACAAGTTCTAGTTGTTTCTTCCTTTATAAAACCAGAGTAATGGTAACTTACTTGTCTAGGTCATATAATGTGTGAGAAATTCGAACGATGACCTCCACTCCAGCTTCACTAGCCAGCTTCTTAATTGCTGCATCTCTCTCCTTCCCAAACGGTTCAGAATCATATTCAATAGACAGTTTTGCAATGCTCCATTCCTGAAACACAAAATAAATATCCGGTCCTTCAGCAAACCAGCTGCAAGATAGAGAGTGAGGAAAAGGAGAACAGAAAAGACAGGTTGTAACACCAGCTGTAGAGAGCTGGTAAAAATACACAAAGGTACAAGACACAGAGATACAGATATCCTGACTGACAAAAAAGCAGCCAACATTTCGGCACCTAGACTGGAATCAGACAAAAACAAAAAAAGCCTCTATTGATCTGCCCCATTACATTTCCATAGAAGTTTTGAAAATCCAGCTTTAACTTTAGGATCCACATACTTAAGAGGCATAACGGCAGGGAAAGATGACACAGGCTGTCTTCTGGACATTTTTGAGCATGTTTCTAATCCCAGTTACCTTAAACAGGAAACCTAAACACACCAGCCAGACTATTTCAGAGAACGAGACTTATACCAAAGGCACAGGGGTTCACTGTTCACTTAGGGCACTGCTTCACTTCTCCATCACATCACCTGTGATGGAGCACAGGTACAATAATAAGGATAGATTACTCTAGGGAGTGCTTGGCATCCTTCCACCCTTACGTCTGCCAACAATGACACAGCAGGCCCTGAACCCTTTAGCAGCCTCCTCTTACACAATGTTTATTTTACATTCAGTGGTGATGTTTGACAGCTGGTAGCAAGTTTTCTTAAATCCTTCTTTCCTCTGGTATGTTGAAAAGAAAACCATGAAAAAAAAGCATCCAAGGGCCAGAGCCACACTGCAGAGAGAGCCAAGGAACTCTGAGACAAGTGAGACGTGATGCGAATACACACAGTTCACATTAATAGTAATGTCAGTTCACATTAGCATGAGGTAGGCACGTAGAGGCAAGGACACACTTTGCACGTGCTGCTTGGCACAATGGATGCTTTTATCAACACTGATGTATTTAAATAAATCAGAAATCGTCCCAGCTCTATTCTGTTAATCAAGCCAGCCCCAAAGCACTAGAGATACAGAACAAACTAGGACAAACTGGAAAGAATAGCAAGAATCAAGTGAAGTTCACCATTTCAAATTAAGTAACAGGTACCAAGTGGGTGTCAGCGACTAATGAAAGCTGCAAATCCGCAGTCAAATGAAACCATCTTTCTTGACTTAAAGAAATAAAAGTTTTGCAAAGACCTGCAAAGTTTGCTGATAAAAATATTCTGTCTCTGTGTACTACTCCAGAAGATGACAACCTAGTGCTGCTTTCAGTAGCAATACTAGCTAGTACTGCTGAGAACAGGTGACACTGAATTAAGTCTTAAGGGAAGCAAAGCTGTTCTGAGGGATTGAAAGCGGGCAGGAAAGAAGAACACAAACAAGTATCTCTCTCTAATCCTAGAGTCCTCTTAGTTCTTTTTAACAATTAAAATATATCAGTACTCTGTCTTTTGAAAACATGATCCTCCAAACTGTGAAAAGGAGAGTCCTACTTAAAAAAAAAACAGCTGTGAAATATTCACCCCCAGGCATCTTAGATAAGGTTTCTGACACAAGAGTTTACAGAAGTTCCACTGCTTCCTACCATTAATGGCTTGAAGATATCACCTTTCAGACAAAAAAACAGATGTGTTGTTCATGGTCAGGATTGTTGCTCACTTTTATGAGACATTTAATGAGAACAATTTGAAAAGCTTGATTCAAGGTTCCACATCAGCCACCTGATATACAGGTATCTGCTTTGGCAAAATAGGCTACAGGTGTAACTGTATGAGTTATATATGTGCTTGAGGTAGCCTTCAGCCAAATGACTAACATGCTCAAGAGATTAAAAAAAAATCTCTTTCATTTATCTAGCTTAGTGCTGATGACTGGAGAATTACATCTCTTGAGAAGACAGTCTTTCCAGAAAAGGATATTTTTTCCAGTCTTGCTTATCTCAATCACCTCAATTCAGTCATTCCATAAAACCTCTTAGAATCCATATGCAAAGCATACTGAGCAGCCTGGAGAAGAGAAGGCTCCAAGGAGACTTGATAGCGGCCTTCCAGTACCTGAAGGGGACTCACAGCAATGCTGGGGAGGAACTTTTTAATGAGGGCATGTAGCAACAAATTGAGGGGAAATGGCTTTAAACTGGAAGAGGTACATTTAGACTAGCTATTAGGAAGAAATTCTTTACTGTGAGGGTGGTGAGGCACTGGAGCAGGTTGCCCAGTGACGCTGTGGATGCCCCCTCCCTGGAAACATTAAGGGCCAGGCTGGATGGGGCTCTGAGCAACCTGGTCTAGATCCCTCTAAGGTGTCCCTGACTATAGCAGGGGGTTGGAAGTAGGTGACCTTAAGGGTCCCTTCCAACCCAAACCTTAACCCTAACCCTAAAAAGCACAGCAGAGGTTTGGTCTAAAATCAAGCACTGCTTTTACAGGTCAGACTTTGAATCTCTGAATTTGTGTACGTGTTATTTCAGAGGGAACCCAGAAAGGAAAACTTAGTACAGGACACAGCAAAACATGAGAAATTAGCCCTGTTTCTGGAGAGAAAAGAATTAAAACTGTGTAGTCTAAAAGGAACTCAAGCCAATTGATGTGCACATTAGAGAGGAACAGAAATTCAAACATTGAAAAATCCTGAAACTGCAAAAGTGTATTTAGCATTTGTGTTGAAAGCAACTTGTGCTTAAGTATACTAGTATACTTAAGTTGAAACCATTTTGACAGTCATACTCATGGACAGAAACTATCCGTAGGGTAAAAGGAAACCTGTATTTTAGTTGTATGCATTTCTAGCATTTACCTTAAAAAGCCTGGGGAAAACATCTGCTGGCTGTCCACGAATAACAAACAAACGTGAATTCAGTTTCCGTAGATTGGCATCAAGATCCTCAAGACACTGAAGCAGAAACCTGCAAAGAAAAGTAAAGAAATGTTTGCTTTCTGAGGTAGACCAAGCAACTTTGCAGTAGAAACAGGGACCTAGAGGAACAGCCCAACTGTTATCAGATCTTCCATATTTTGTGTGTATTTTGGTGATGCATGCATGTCACCATTCTAAGTACACTTAGCTTACAGTAGTTCAATAGCTCTTATTAAGCAGCACACAATTGACAAAAATCAAACTGAGCTCTCATTGAAGTTTTCACCTCAGTGCTACTCAGTTCCGGAACACATTAAAAGATACTCAAGTCTTATCTGAATCTGTAAATGTCTTGTCACCCTGAAGGGGGAAAAAATAGCACACCACAAAATAAAAGAGGAGACAATCAGTTATTGGCATACAGCAACGAAACTTAATCCAAGTGCCCCTTACAACACAGAGGCCTGAACTGTTACTAAAAACAGCACGTCGGGGGACTAGATGGTCACAACTACGCCTTTGGCCTTCACTTATAAAAATAGCCCTGTTTCTAAGGAGGAATGTCACAAACCAGCTATACCCTCCCTTCAATTTGTAACAAGCAAATCAGGA
Source organism: Coturnix japonica (assembly GCF_054131305.1). Taxonomy (NCBI): domain Eukaryota; kingdom Metazoa; phylum Chordata; class Aves; order Galliformes; family Phasianidae; genus Coturnix; species Coturnix japonica. Next base: position 49,690,153 of record NC_140663.1, on the reverse strand, counting down.
AACAAGGAAAAAGGGGGGGGGGGGGGGGGGGGGGGGCTGCAGATCTAAAAGTCTTAAGGTAAAATGAGCTGTTGCACATCGGATGTTGAGACAGATCTACGCACCAAAGAATGATTAGTGGATTGAGTAACTGAAGATTGTCTGGGGGGAGACAAGAAAACTGACAGGAAAACTGAGGCTGGTGGCCACCTATGGAGATATTCAGATAAGCATCCTTCTCACAGACCCCTCACCAGCATAGTGCTTCCCCTACAGCATTATCTCTGTGATAAAAGTAAGGTTTTAATTAGGAGCTGCTCAAACCCTCTACCACAGCGATGTTACTGTGAGGCAAATCATGCACTGATGAGGGCAGCTGCTAAGTTTTGTGCATGCATGTGCCACTGGATTCCCCACCATCAACCAAAAGTGATGCCCTGAGAGGCAAAGGAGAGACTCTCCTGCTGGAGGCCATCAATCCTGTGAGGACCTCCCATAACACCACTACATATGGGTATACAAGAGCACAGCAGCTTCTTTACTGACAACCACAGTACGTGTTTAATGACAGGAACAAAAAATGATGCCCAGTTCTCTCACTTTGCTAAATTTTGATCTGAAAAAAACAAACCCTCCAAGGCAGGCAGACAATGAAGTAAGATATATATGCTATATCTAAAAAGAAACTTCTGTATAAAAAGTCATTTTAATATTAGATTCTAGAGTAAAATAACATATGCTTCTATTTAAAGAGAATGCGGGCCCTAAGTTTGTAGGCCAAAGTCACTTCTAGGCCTACACTAGAAAGTACAGAGTGTTTTTCTGTTGTTGTTGCTGCTGTTTTAAGCTTGGAATTACAGTCTTTATCATGAATCCTGTCCATTTCAATCTTTCTCAATCTTGTTTCCCAGGAACATATGCGTTCACAAATCACTATAAACATGAACTACAGTGTCCCAGGTGGCTTTGGAATGATAGAAGAGGTACATTTTTGTTTGAATTTAAACTTCAAGCCACAGAATATAGGGAAAAGGTGTTAAGGAGAACTGGCAAAACAAAACACTCACAGCTATTTCAATGCAAGAACTGTCTCAGGAAATTGTTTTCCTACTTACTTCCCCCCTATTTTCTCAACCCACTTTCTTCCTTACTGACCACAGCACACAACTTTAGTCTAGACCTGACACAAAATCCTATTCAAGAAGATTACATGCACTGACCCAGCCTTCAATTCACATCCAAGGTCCCTAAACTTGCCCTTAATACCATTTAATCTCTATTTTGTTGGTTTTCCAAATCTTCTCTAATATCTCTCTTCCTATCTCCATAAAACTTGCACATATGTGGAAAAACAACAGTCTAGACTGGAGCTGTCAAATACATGGAGGAAGAGAAGGGAGCAGAGGGGGACGCAGGGAAGAAATTACTCTGTTATCAACCCTTCTCACCCACACAAAAACAGAAGCAAACTAACCAAGTCCCAGCTTAGGCTGCACAACTGTCACTGAGAACACACTGTTCAGAGAGAAAAAAAAACAAATTAAGCCCTAGTGACCCCATGGTATTTGTAGTAACAACAGTGCAAAAGAACACTGCTTTTGAATAGGAGAAAAGGAGTTCCGTTTACAGCAAACGATTATTCAGAATGAACTTGCAATTTATTAAGACTATTTGAACCTTTCATCTGGTCTGGATGTGTTTAACAAGATGTGCTGCAAATGATGAAACAAATCTATTTTGTTTTCACCAATATACAATATCACACCTAAAGGGCATTTTCTCATTAAAATTAGAACAATTTCATCAAAAAAATCTGTATGAATACAGATGTTTGTTTGTTTTCTCATATGGAGGGCTGGAGCCCCTCTCCTGTGAGAAAAGGTTGAGGGAACTGGGCTTGTTTAGCTTGGAGAAGAGAAGACTCCAGGGAGACCTCATTGTGGCCTTCCAATATTTGAAAAGAACATATAAACAGGAGGGAGGACTGCTTACATGGATGGATAGTGACAGGACAAGGGGGAATGGTTTGAAACTGAGACAGGGGAGGTTTAGGTTAGATATTAGGAGGAAGTTTTTCACACAGAGGGTGGTGACACACTGGAACAGGTTGCCCAAGGAGGCTGTGGATGCCCCATCCCTGGAGGCATTCAAGGCCAGGCTGGATGTGGCTCTGGGCAGCCTGGTCTGGTGGTTGGTGACCCTGCACATAGCAGGGGGTTGAAAATCAAGGATCACTGCGGTCCTTTTCAACCCAGGCCGTTCTATGATTCCATGATTTTTCTTGCTCAGTTAGAATCAATGACTTAAGAAGGCTCATTTCTAGACATAACCACTACCAAGAAATATGTAGTTGAATCAACAACTCATCGTAACCTAATCTTTTTCATGTGTACAGAAGTTTGGTTAAAGGCATGTTCAGATCTAGTTTTAGATATATCTGGGTACAAATTACTTTAAATTCAAATCTCTACATTCCAGACTTCCCACTTTCATCTAACATGCACTTATGTGCAAGGAAGCTAACAGCCATACTAGCTCCTGGGACAACCTCAAAGCCCATTGCTTTCCTTAATATTGGCATAGCATTATAATGCACACCCTAACGAATCAACATAGCATCGACAACAGATGCATGCATGTTGGGGAGGAGTAATACCACATCTACAACATGCAACTCCCCCATAAAACAGTAGCTCTCAGCACTCAACACACCCTTACAGTACACCATCATGGGATCTGGAAGGAAGTGTTACAGAACTGCCCTTCCAAGGTTCCACTTTGAATTGTAGCTCTTGACTACAAGTGAGCGTGGTTCTGGAGAACCAACTCCATGCACAGGTACAATGCAGAGCAGCAAGATGCAGGCATTTCCCTCAATTGCAGGCATCTAAACAGAATTGGGAGCAGCACTCTAACACAGACACGCAGCACTCTTATTTTTCTCACCAAACCCACCAAAAATGCATTCCCTCTTCAGCTTAACATACTTCAAAATTACTCTGTGAACTGGAACAAGCGTGAAACCCTCTAATCTCATTAAAAAGTAATCTCTTTTTAGTATAGGAACTCCTGGAGCAAAGTTTCCTAACACAAGCTCTGAAGTAACAGTTGCTAGGCATGAATTCTATTATACTTCCCCCCCAAGTACGGCAATTAGGAGCTATTTAAATCGCTCCCTACAGTAACAGGTCATAGTCCTGAGTCTGCAATGTGAAACAACTTTGTTCTCCCAATCTAACAGAGAAAGTGAGAAAGCACTTTCTTTTTCACTTTGAGTAAATACAAGAAGTGCACAACCTAACTTCATTAAAAAGGCACAAAAAGGATGGAACAGATTATTTTAGCAGGTAAGAGCATCGACCCACATTACTTCATCCAAACCAAGTGTTCTGCCTCTCTGCTAAAGCCAGGGAGCAGAAGGGGACTGACCTGAACTAAAACCTGTTTCATTCCTCAGTCACTAAATATTTTACCCATGACTGCACGAATTCCAACAATCCATCCAAAATACTGTTGAACCAGTATTTCTGAATGCCTCCTCTCTAACCACTAGTCCTCAGGCCAAGCCTTTGATTTCCATCTCTCCAACAAAGAAAAGCAGCATCACACAACAGATTCACAGCACTGTGGATATTCAAGCACCACCCAAGCTTTGTCTCTCAGAATTATGTTATGCGGCCTGGTGGCTGCTGGCTTTATTTTCCTGTTCAATTTTTCTCCAGCTTTTCTATCAGATACTGCTTTGTCTTTCAGAGTTTGTGAAGAATGGGATTCAATAAAAAGAAAGAATACTACACACTGCACAGCATCAACCACACCTTTATATTTGAATGAGCACAGTCTGCAGCATTAGGCACTGATTGCATTAAGAGATCACGCAACATGTACCTTTACGCATGGAAAGAGAGAGATTTGGCCTTTCATACATATCTTCTGTTTTGCCCTATGTTCAGTTGGATCATTATGAAATTCCAGTATCACTTAGGTAAACACGCTTCTCAGATTAGCTTCTACAAGATTTCATCTAATACTGCAACTGTGTGTAAAGCACTGAGAAGTACCTCAAATTTGATATATTTAATATTTTATCAGCGCATTTTCCTGTTTACCACCAACCAACGCATCTTAGACAGCGCAAGCAGTGTATTCTTATGAAACCATAAGAAGATTAAGCTCAGACAGGATTTAATTGTTATGTACACTCCACAGCATCCTTTGGCAGCTTGCCATAGCAGTATTTTCCTGTTACCAAATCAAGGTCACACAGAGGCATACCTTATTATATTACATTGTTTCAGTGAATACAGCATACAACTTAATATCCCCAAAAGGTATACAGTAATACCTCCGCTAGTGAGTTTATACACAAGAGCAGGAAAAAGTTGACTTTATTCAACAGTGGGTACAGAAGACAGCTGGCTGTGGAGCTAACTAATCTCCTGCAGGTTTACTCTACAGACAGCTGAGAAAGAATGGTTCCTTCACAGTGCAGCTCAGGACCTCAGCACCTTTCATAACTTGGTATGAGCTGATCCGTGCACAAACCAAGAACTGCATCGCTGGCCTTTTTTCTTCTGGCATTGACAACTGCTATTATCCTTAAGCCAAAGCAAAGCTGTGATGAATGAAGGAGACAAGATGCACCCGAGCCCAAGTAGAGTTGTGGTATGCATAACTGCTGTGAAATAAGCTCTTAATGAAAAGCAAACAATACAACGACAAATTGAATGCTTCAGAAAAGGTTGTAAGAAGGAGTTTCAAACAATAAGTATTGCTTTATTGTGGTTAATCTCCAAACATGTTCAAGTTGAGTCCTTTTCAGTGGATCTTCTGGAAGCTAAGCAGCAAGGACCATCTCATCTTGCTGGACATGAGCCAGCAGCATGCATTTGCAGCCCATAAGGCCAACTGACTTCTGGGCTGCATTAAAAGAGGTGGGGGTGATTGTCCCTCTCTACTCAGACCCCATCTGGAATACTGCGTCCAGGGCCCCCATTACAAGAAAGATATGGAACTCTTGGAATGGGTCCAGAGGAGAGTCACTAAGAAGATCAGAGAGCTGGAGCACCTCTCCTGTAAAGAAAGGTTGAGAGAACTGGGCTTGTTTAGCTTGGAGAAGAGAAGACTCTGGGGGGACCAACCCCTGCACACAGCAGAGGGATTGGAACTAGATGGTCATTGTGGTCCTTTTCGGCCCAGGCCATTCTATGATTCTATGATCTCATATATGTAGTTTCACCCAACTCCAACATGCAATTCTGTTCTATTAAAAAGACAAAATAATTTTAATCTAATCTAGCTTACACTAAGACACAGATCTACGATATCCTTCCATATTAATTTCATTAATTTGTTCACAAGTGAGCTAGCTTTTCAAGGGTAGCACTACCCAAAAGAAAGGAATACACAAAAGATGTCCTATCAAAAGGTGTCCTAATTCAAGAGACATGCATAAACTCCCTAGAAGCAACCTATATTTGGTTCCTATTTTGCGATCCCTACTTCACAGTAAATAGCATATCTAGCCTTTGTAAAGATCTGGATCTGAGCTCTGCACTTAGAGAACACCTATTACTCATCCAGACTCATTCCCATTTAACAAGCAACAAACAACTCAAATTACTTGTTACAAAGGTCAGCTTTCTGATGATAAGAGACTAACAGGCTCACAGTTTAAGTCTCTTCTCCACAGTCTTCCACTCTAATGTATTCCATGTTTGCTTTTCTGTAGCTCTTTAATTCCAATTCACTGAAATTCTCATGACTTGACTTAACTCCTTATGCTGACTCTTTCCAGTATGAAACTACTTGGATCCACAGAAGAAAAGTCAGAAGCAAGCAATCGTATCTGCAGCATGGACAGCTGGGGAAGTACAACCTAAAAGCAAATTATAAAACACAGCTTCTTGACAGTACAGCTGTGTTCACATTTAAATAAACTTACAGCTCCCTATTCTCATGTACCCACATAGCCTTATTTAAGCGAGCTGCTCATAAGGCTTCATGTAATTAAACCAGAGCTGGCCTGATTTTTATTCCTTTCGCTGAACAAAGTAGTTCAGTCACATTACTCTCCAGAGCCACACTGTCTATAAGAAAATAACAGCCAAGGCTCATTTCAAAAGAATAAAAGAGACTGGGACTCTAGCAAGGCACAGTCCTGCAGCCTGATTCAGGACAAGTCCCATACTTCACTCTGCAGGGGCCTTCCATATCAAAGTCTGAAACTGACAAAAAAAGATGCACTGAGCTCCGTAACATAAGCACTGGTATAGGAAACAGCAATGTAGTTCATGGGATAACTGGTGAAATCATAAAATCGAGTAACATTTAGATAAACATCGAGACAAACACACTAACCAACCTGCCTGTTGGTCAGGAGCAACACCAAGGTCAAGGACCAGAATGTAATATTTCACTTGAAGAAACTGAATTTAGTTTATCTAAATTAAGTCATTGCAGTAGTCCACATAAGTGTACTATGTCACTAAAAAGTGATATTCAACCATCTCTCTAGAAGTAAAGATGATCCAGATCAATTGCTTTATGAAAAATGCAGTCTTTATAAGAACTGTGTTTTTTTTTATTTTAGCTGTCTACCCGTTGCTTTCAGAAGAAGCAAGTGAATTGTCAAAGAGCAACAGCATCACAGATTCTTGACTGTAGAAATAATAGCAGGCAGCTGGAAAACAATGTCCTCCACACTATCAGTTTTTTCCAGTTTGCTTGTGCCAGACTTGGAATTAACAGCACAACGGGAGATGCAGAAGGGAGCACTGCCAACGTAAACACATAAATGGAAGGCACAGGATGGGACACTCCATGGCCACCTCCCCAAAAGTGGGTGTCAGTGAAGACAAAGGGCTTAAAAACCAAGAAGTGCAGTGAAATATCAAGCAAACTGCTGTCATTCCAGTAAGGAGATTCATCTCTTAAGAAACCATATATATATATATGAAAATGATAGGAGAACACTTGCAGGCTCTGAACTAAAAACTTGCTTAATCACCATTGATGAGTATTATTGCTATGCAGAGCCTCACACAAGAGGAGATTTTCCTTCTCCACTGGAGGTCAAACTGAAGGAAAAAAAATAAACGTTATCTGCTTTCATCCCCACACTTCAAGGTCAAGGGAAAAGATAAGGAGGGGAGAAAGAAACAAAAAGAAGCCTCCAAACTCCACAGCTTTCATTACTGCATTGCTCACAACCTGATCATTTCCTTATGCCGTTTGTAAGAAGAACATTTCAATATGAATCAACAAAAATAGTTTCTTAAAGTAGGTCGTTGCTGCAGCAACCAGTTGGCTGTTTGGACTACTCCCTGCCACAATGACCTACTTTTCTAGTTATATGTAACTGTTATAGTAGGAGCTGTAATTCTAGTTCACTTCCGAAGGGTTGCGAGAGGATTTATAACTTGCAGTTGAACTTTGTTCCTAACAAAGACAGATAAAAGCTTCGAGCCTTTACCAGAAGCAGATCGGTTCTGCTCCTATGTTGTATTTAGAAGCACTGCCACCAAAAGGTTAAACGAAATCTAATACTCAAAAAGCACGCAGCCAATATGCAAAATTGGGAGCTGACAAAAAATAGAAAGGGAAGCTGTCAAAACAAACAGCTACTTGTGAACTACATGTTCCAAGGCAGCGCCGGTGTCTGGCAGCAGCCTTTCTACATAGACAGGCTGCTCAGAAGCTAAGAAACACCATCTAGAGCTGTGCTTAAAGATCATTTTAAATCTGCACGAAGGACAAAAAACTTCTGTGAACGACAGGTAAAGCTAACCTATTTCTGAACCTCACTGAACCCTGCAGGAAGGGTGCAGTAGGAACATACAAGGATACAACCAAACCCAGGAAGTAACACTAACAAAGGCTTAAACTCCCTGCTTGCTATAGATGGGCATTATCCTTACAACAAAGGAAAAAAAGATTACTAGTACTTCATTGAATGGTATTCTAACCTCGTGGAGAAAATAAGGATCATCTTTATCTTATCATCTAAGCCCACAGAGATTCACATTTCAATCTCACTGCCTTGTGCATAGGTATTTCTGATCAATCTATGCAATGCCAAGTTCAAAAGCTTATACTCAAGTTAAATATCATGAGGTAAGCACAAGAAAATAACACTTTCAAGGCAACACAGTCCAACAGAAGGCAAGCTACGTATTACCATCCAGAACATCCTAATTATAACCTCAGTTAGTAGAAAGGTTCTGACACGCACGGTTCATATTCCAAATGCACGAAAACAAAGCACATGCACCACATCCCTCCAAAGGCTGCTTTACCTTTAGTCATCTTAAACATTTTAAGTTCAGAAGGAAGAAAAACTAGAACCAAGGAGAATAGCATTTGCAAGTGGGAAAGTTCCTGAATTCTCTCCAAACCTTCATTTTTGGAACAAATCAAATATAATGACTGTACTCCTGTAAATATTATCCTCCTCAAGGAGAACAGCAAAGAAATAAAATATAAATATCGATTTACTTTACCAGCACACTGGATGAGCAGTACAACAAGCAGCCAGGGCATCTGCAAAGATAGGATTCTGGAGGAAGGATGTAGCAGGAGAAGATAAAAACGTGAAATCATTAAAGAAACAGAAAGGTTGTTGCTGCAAGAGCAGCATCCGATCACTAGTAATGCTGCTCAGTTTGAAAGCCTGTCCTCCAGTGCCAAAACTGCAAGGTCTGTTGTGCTGTCTCCTATAGAAGGAACACAGAACTCCGGTAAGACCATCAGTAAATGAAGAATCGAAGAACATTTCCTTGGCAAGCTACAAGTCTCAGAACTGGCAGTTAAAAAAAAGTATGGTGGAGATTTCATGAACGTCACCCAACAAGTATTAACGAGAAATAAAACCAAAATACAACCTCACCTCCATCCAAAGACCCCACCGGAACTTGGGTGACAAAAATTCCCCTTTAGAATATTCTATTTTAAAAGCACATCTCAACTTTTCAATCCATGGTCACGCCTCTCCCACTGAGAGCAATAAGGAAAACAACTGCTGAAAGCTTTGTTATTCTCTTTGCGTATTTAAAACAGTTTCAAGAGACAATCCTGAAACCCAACCAGACGCATAAACATAGTCCTAGAAAATATTATTTATCTCCAAAAATGTAAAATGTGAGAAGGAGGGAAAAAAAGATCTCTTGATATGATGGAATTTATTAGCACAAAACAAACTTTCAGCTCAAAGGAAACTCACAATAGAACACCACAAAGATTTTTCTCCATTCTTCAATACATCCAACATACTGGAGAACAAATACAAGCTATTTTTAAGGTCAGCTGCTCTATGAGCTGGAGTCCCACAGTTCTTCAAACATTTCTCGTGTACTTCAGAACTGCAGACGTTGCAAAACTGAGATAAGCGTGCCACGGTGCTGTAGTACATAGCATAACCGTGACTGTCTGACACACTGCGCAAGGCGTGAAGTGGCCTACATGAAAGAGTTACCTACCAATATTCTTGTTTTTTCCAATCATGGCTGCCCTCCCTCTTTTCTTTTGATCCCTCCTCTGCCCCTTTCTCAATTGCAACTAAGCACAATCTGGAGCTAATTTCAGAGTTCTCTTGGACTTGCTGTTATAATTGTGCAACCTCCTTGCAAATCAACTTGCTCCCTCATTTCACATAAAACCAGTACTACTTCTCACCACTGGTAGCTCTCCTCAGGTCTGCTATCTCAACACAAGACATGCAGTAGTTTAACCTTACCTATAAGGTAAGCAGAGCATTGGCATCTGTATTAAGAAAAAGTTCTACAACTGCAGGTGTGCATAGGCTCGTCACTGCAAAAAGAATCAACACATTTCCCAGAAAATGGGTTCCATACTTGGAAGGAGACATCACATGGTCAGGACTTCCTTCCAGTGCTTGCACACGTACAGAACCCAAACTGCAGGATGCTACCTTGCCATAGCACCTAGCTAGGAAATACAGCAGATTGCAACCAATGCAGTTACTATCCAAACTTTTCAAGTGCAAACATGACAAAAAAAGATTACAGAAAAATCCAAGTATTCATAACAGGAGTTGTTTCTAAGTAGCTCATGTCATCGGTATTTCCTCTCCGTTAGCAAAGAATCAATAACAATCCACATTCATGCTTTACAGCTTCCACATTTGAGCTTCCAGATTTTCTTTCCCCACCCACCCACCATTTCTGATTTTCATTTATAAAGGACAGGAGTTTTTATCAAACCCATAGCACAAGAACTTTCCCTTTGTTAAGCATACAGATTCACACTGCAACATGTTGAGCAGCAACATGTTGGGCTGAGCAGGAGAGGAAATCAAGAAACATAAAGGTTATGGAAGTTTTCAAAGCAGGTCCACGCTTCAGTAACAGGAAGAAACAATGCAGAACTCAAAAGCTAAAATGCAAACATGACATGCTTGTCCCTTCATTAATTACATTAGCCGGAAATAGTTACTATCCAGATCAATGTCCAACTGACAAAGTCCCTTCCCTCTTTGGTACTTTGAACAAGTTCCATCCCACAGCAACAAATGTGTCGTGTTAGCACTTTTCAAGAAATTATGAGCAGTGGTTTTGATACCTGAGCTGCTTTCTGAAGCCATAATACGAAATCCCTGCTTCCTACTCAAGACAGTCAATATAGACATTTGGACCTTTCAAACACTAATGCAAACTGAAAAGCAAAAAGGTCTCAGTTCACAAGTCAAGAAAAAAGTGCATATTTTAGTAAGTTATGTTGACTGCAGCTCAGATGCTGTCTCCAACAACACCTACAAGCATTTGTTTATAAACCATGTTTATAAACCATTAGTGTGCCCATAACTGCTCCAATGGTGCACACAGACTTTTGCTGGAGTTACCTCCATTTACACATACAAAACAGAACTCTGCAATATTGACCTATTTTCCCTGGTCCTTTCTGCACTATCCTTGACTAAACCTTTATCCCTGTGAAAAGCAACAGTCACATGCACATTAAACTCCAAAGTAGTGGAAGCAACTGCTTAAAGGTGACCTGAAAAATATATGGAGGCTTTGGGGTCAGAAGAACATTGCAATTGTAGTTCACTCCTTGTCCTAGATTGCAAAGAACCCAAAAGCCACAAGTACATGGAAGCACATGAACTAACCATGCTCCACATTCAAAGTTGTGAAAACTTGAAGTGTATTTCACCAAAATACCCTACAATTCATACCACGCTAATCAAGTCCTCTCTGCATGTAACCACAGGAACTGCTATCAAATCTGCAACATACTAAGACTATAAAACACAAAGCCACAAACTCCACATGGCTTACACAACCAATCCAGGCTTAAACTGACTTCTGCCTTTTGAATTTGCTATGGGAACACTAGAATCACATGAAGCCCTGAAGTGAAGGGTTTCTTTCAGCATACAGATTAATACATTACAGACCTCAGTGCCACTTCTACGCTGAAAAAACGGCTGACTTCACCAGCAGTTTGACCTTCCTCCTATCTCTCGTTATATAACTGACCTGAAAGCCTGCCAGGAACTGAGTGGGGATGGAAGAGAACCACTTTCCTTGAAAATAAGGCTTTCATTCTGTAGATTAGCTGTCATAAATGAAACAGTTTGGGTGGCACAATGCAAACAGCTCTCTTGCAATATTTGCATAATGAAATATTTTTCAAGAGTAACTGCTATTTGTAGCATTTAAGACATTTTTCACAAGCTGGAGGGAAATGTGCTTTCTACCTGAATAATGAAAGAAAAAGACAAAGTAAAATTTTGTTTTCAAGAGCTGATGCAGAATTCATTGATACTGACACGGGTTGATCAGTTAAAAACAAATCTGCATCCTTGATTGCATAAAAAAAGCTGCCTGCACAGATAGCATTTGTGTGGGGTTTGTCACCCTCTCCTTTCCACAAGCAGAGGACATCACAGCACAAGCTACAAACAGATTACCTCCCCCTGATCAAGTAAAGAATGCAGTTTATTGATGCTTTGGCACAGTAACAAATTATTACAGAGAAATAATTCTAGTCCCAGAGAAGACAAGTAATCCGATGGACTTGTTTCTAGAACACATCTGCCATGATCTCAGTCACAAAGTCCACATGCTCCTCTTACATATCAAGAATAATTTACCCAGAGTGTAGCCCTTAAACATGGTATAAAACCAGGCCTCCAAAACTGCTTTACTTGAGGAACTAGATTCCTGCAAGATCCTTCCTGCAGCCACCAAGCACATTGTATAAAACCTGACTGGAATTGTTTTGGCCTAAAACCACCACCCTGAAAAACAACGTACTGAGCACTTTATGTAAGGTTTGGTTTGCAGTACCACCCGCTCTCCCCAGAGCGACCAGCACAGACTTGTTACCTAGTTTAATAACTGTTACGTTACAGAATCTGGTGATACAAAGCTATTCACCACAAGAAGCAGGCAAGCATAGGGTAATTTCTCAGCCAGCAGAGTTATTTCTCACCTTCTGACAGCATGATAAAAAATAAATTGGGCCTTTCTCCTCACACAGTAAAGAGGCCAGTACTTATTTTCAACAATAAAACTTCAAAGGGTGTCAACAAATGGAGAAACTGCAGAAGAAGCCAATAATCACCTTCTGCAGAACACCCAGTGGTTACCACGCACTAACGTCACAGGCTACAGTTACATGGCCATCTCCATCAGCAGCCAAGCCATGAAGAAGCACTGTCCCTCCCACTCCTACCTCTCCATGGCTACCACCAGCACAAGCCTGTTGTGGCACAACCTAATCCTACCAAAACCAGGCATTAAGCTGTCCTCGACAGCCTAACGAGCTAACCTGGTTCACCAGAGGGCTGCACCAGCAGTAGCACAAGAAGGTGGAACCAGCTTTCATCAGCAGTGTGGGATTAAAGCTGTGAGGGCAAACGTCAGCACAGCCCAGTGACGTACTTTGCAAATTACAGGACTAGCTCATATAACATTGTAAACTAACTTATGGATAGGATGCAGAGGGTTCCCCCAATCTAACAGGATGCACCGCAACACCCTGACCTGAACGAGTGACCTCTAAAAGCAAGTTACTACTCCTAGATAATAGACTTAGAAATTTACAGATTAATCACCCTCAATTTAAAGGGCTGGCTGAACTAAAGTTCTGCAAGTTACACACTGAACGGGCACTGACACAACTCATTGAATGGCACGACAGGTATGTCTGCAACATAGCACCAACTTCACCTGAGGACCTCAGACACACGAGCAACAGCAGCTGAGATCGGATCATGTAAAAGGAACCCCAAGAATCTACAGAATATTTATATTTATGTGGGAAAGGGAATTGGATTTTGTGGACCTGTTAAAACTGTTAGAGAGCATCCAGAGGGCAAACCACTTCCTTCACGACCTGAAACTACGGGTGTATTCTCAAAACCAGATGTAAAGGACAGCAAAAGTGAATCGATGCCTCAAAAAGATGCTCAAGTATTAAATGTTCAAATAAATCTTCAACTTCCAGGAACTGCAGTGAACGTCCTGGAAATTAAATGTTTGTTTTGGTCTTTAGTTTTTAATACACTTTGAGGTATTGGCATCAAAAAAAGATCACACCTCTTCCTTCTCCTAAATCAATGGGACTATCTGGCACAACAGCAACAAACTTAGCAAGATGCTAAACACATCAATATTCTCATAGAAGTCTATGAGATTTATGATATTCCTTATTTTTCTTATTCATAAAAAGAAAGTTATTATCTCCAGGAATGATTAAAAAGGGAAGTTCAAGGATTGGCAAGATTACATTATGCATCATGTAAAATCAGCTGCTGCACACCAGCCTTTCAACTACCACATCAAAAACATACATGCAGACTCAAAAAACCCAAATTAAACAAGTAAATAATTAGCCAGAGTAAACCCTTATCCAGCAGCTAATGGAATGTTTGCATTTCTTTTTCCATATTTTGATCAAGTGCCATTTTGTACAGAACTTGGGCTAACGAAACCCTCCCCTAAATCATGTCACTAACATGAGATTCCATTCTCCTTAATATGGAAGTCTGTGAGAACATGCCAGCACATTTTTTTCTTAAGTAGGTAATGGTTACTTGCTTGAGTATGTAAGTTACATTCTTTACCTATTCTGTAGGCACAATTAGAAGCGCAGTGTGTGTGGTGCCAGAAGTTTAAGGGCAGTTATCAAAATGTGAGCAGTTTCCTATTTGGCATTTTCCCTTAGTATTTCTCTATCACCTTCTTCCTCATATTGGGTAACCACTCTCATGCAAGCTTTTATCTGTGAGTGACACAGGAGAACTCATTACACAGGAAAAGCTTGTCTCAATGCAAGTACATCGTTGTGATTTACTTAGTAGCCTGAGAGAACAAACAACAATAAGAAGCAGAAGAGAACCAGAAAAATGAAAGAAGTTGATGAAGGCCCTCGTGTCTGTTACATAGCATTTGTGATTTTAGAACAGGTAGGCTGCATGCCAGGAGAAAGGAGGTCAGTAAGGCCATGTGACTGCTTGGTAATTAGGCTTGCTCAATAGTGCAGTTACACAAAAATATTAGTTCATGAGTGTTACATGACTGTTTAAAGAGAAAAGTTCATCAGCAATGTACTCAAGGTTGCAAGGTTTAAAACACATTTTCAAAATGAATTGTAACTGTTGAGTCTGCAGAGTAACAGCACTGTTTCCAACAAGAAGATAAACCTCCTGTTTTCCTAGTGTTCTTACACGATTTTCCTCATTCACTGTTAGTCATACTTCAACAGACAAGAGTTTTGCTCAGGTCACTGGAACCATAAACTCAGCATAACATAAACCCTTGGTGTAAACCTACCCAAACCAAGGAAAGCTCACAATAAACCTACTGCAAAAGGCTAAATCTGACTCATCTTCCAAATGCTGGGGGGTTTCTACACCTCATCTCAAACAATATGCATTTTTGACTAATGCAGCACCCTACGGCACAGGCATGCAAGCAAGTATGTTACTAACGGTCATCCAGTGACCAAGGAGATGTGGGTGTTTGGTTTTCAGTTACAAGTGCTAAATGAGTCTGGCAAGCCAAAAAACTGCATCATAAGTCTTGGGTATGCATGCTATGAGAGTGTGCATTACCATCAGTTAAAAATAACTCATTAAAACCACTGGAACCTAACACGGACCCATTCCAAACTACTAAGTGTTCATTTAAACATGACTTTATGGAGCTTATTCTAACAAACAGAACTCTGTCAATTACCTACTCTGCAAAAATTAATGTATTTCTTCAAATTTGGAAAAGAAAGGCCTTATAAAACTGGGCTATGAAGGCAGGGAGATCTTCTAGTCAAAGCCATGTACAGCTCATGCCCTGAGGTATACAAGTCCCAGGGGGCTGGCTGAAGTGCTCGGGATAGCAGAGTCAGAACTCAATCTCCTTCTGCAGGCCTCTCTGCTTACACGGAAAGGAGTGGTGGCGGGGAGGGTTCCTCTCCAAAATAGGAGAAAATAGAAAAACCTCCCTCTTCTGGAAAAGCAAAAGGAAGCCAAAGCAACAAAGATAACCAAAGCCCCTAACCATCTACTGAAAAATATCATTTTCTTCAAAAGCAAAATGCAGTGTAGAGACTGTCCTTTAGAACACCAAAGTAAACAACTTAGTCAAAGCAGATGAAGTGTTTTACATAAATGTACTTGAGGACTGTACTGGCTGAAGCTCATATTAAGTGGCCACTGAAGAACCAGGGCTGAAGCACTACAGACATGAGCTTCCTTTTGCTGGAGTCCAAGTCCACATCTGTCCATTCACAGCTCAGGGATCACAACCCAATGGCCTGTTGTTAAGCAGTATTTCAGTTGCAAAACACATCAGAAACCTATGAAGTATTCCTAAGACATGTGATTTCCTTAGCACTCGGGCCTGTTCCCATCTCCCAGACTCTTTTAAAACTTAAGCACTGACCACGCTTTGCCCATAAAGATCAACACTGCTGAGCATTAGGGCTCAATACGCAAAAGGAGTTATTCCTTTCAAAGCAAATAAACAAAAAGCCACTGTGAGAGAAATGTGTAATGCACCTCGGATATGGAATAAATGATAACTTTAGCTATTACTGAATGCTATGAGCCTCGTTGCCAGTGGAAGTGAAGCGTCCATCTAGGAAAGGTTAATGTAAGAAATCTTAGTATTTCTCTCCCCTGAGAACCAAAGGCAGGACCACGAGTCGAATCTAAAGTGACAGAAGTCACGGGGTCCGCAGGGAACCATCCTCGAGTTGAACCAAGCGGAACGGAGCACCGGACCATCCCAACTCCGTCCCCGGCTCATGACGTGGCGCAGAGCCGTCATGCCGCGCCCGCTCGATACGGGGCAGCGCTCAGCCCCGCGCCGCGCCCCCGACGGGACGGGTGGCGCCGAGCCCCGCGATCACCGGCCGCGCACGGGGCCGCGCAGCCGAGCGACGCCCGGAGCGCCCCTACGGGAGCAGCCCCGTTACCCGCTCCTTATATGGCTCGCACGGAACGTCCCTCGCCCCGCGCCGACTCTCCCGGCGCGGTCGCCCGGCGCTTCCCCTGCCCGCGGCCGGTCCCCGCTCACCGCCAGCGGTTGATGCCCACGTTGGAGGAGCCGGCGAACCAGGGGTCCAGGATGTAGACGCAGCGCACGGTGTCGGCGCCCCGGATGCACTCCCGCAGCGCCGGGTTGTCGTGGAGCCGCAGCCCCTTGCGGAACCAGTGCACGGCGTTCACCCCCATGCCGTGCTCATGGCCCGGCGCCCGGGCGAGCAGGGGGCGGCCGCCGCCCCGCGCGGAGCGGGGACAGAGCGGCGCGAGGGCTCTAGGACCCGGCGGAGGCGGCCGCCCGACGGGGACGCATCACCGCGCGGAGAACCCGCGGCTCGGCGGGACGGGACGGGACGGGCTCGGGAACGCGGAGCGGCCGCGCAGCTCTCCGGCTCTCCTCGTGCCGCGCCGCCGGCCGCCACCTCGCCGCTCGCCCTGTGACTGCGCCGGGGCTCCGCCGGCCGCCCCGCCCCGCCCCTCGCCGCCGATTGGCCGCCTCCGCCCCCACGTGACCGCCGGCCCTCACGTTTCTGAAGTGTGTTCGCTGCCGGCCGCGGCGGGAGGTGGCGGCAAGGCGGGATTCCCGCCCAGCTGGGCGGTGCCAGGGGCCGCGGGGCCGCCGGGACGGGACAGGACGGGACGGGACGGGACAGGCTGGGCTGGGCTGAGCTGAGCTGAGCTGAGCTGAGCTGAGCTGAGCTGCCGCCGCCGTCGCCGCCGCCGCCGCTGCTGCTGCTGCTGCTCCGGGCGCGTGCCCGAGCACTGTTATGTATCGTTCTCCGCGCGCTCCCGCTGAGGGTGGCGCGCATGCGCTGCGATACCGCGCTGTTCCCCTCGGGCGTCCCCTGCTTTCCCCTTACCCCTGCCCCACCCCTCACGTCTCGCTGCGGGTCTGGGGCACCGAGCCGTAACACCGATTCCCGCTCCGCCTCCCGCCCTCCGTCCCTTATGTAAGGCCTACGCAGCCACGCAGCCCGCCCGCACGGCACCCTCCCCCTCCATCGGCGATTACAAAACTGCCATGCAGGCGGGCACGGCGGGGCTGTTTGTTCGTTATTCCTAACCAGTGTTTGTTTAGAAGGTCGGAACTCCCCTCTCCGAGCGGCCCGCAGCCCCGTCTCTCGTCCCCGACCCCCGACAGGGCTGAGGTACCGAGCAGCAAGGCAGCCCGCCGCCGGCTCCCGCTCCCCGCAGCCCTCCCTCACGGGTTTCGTAACCGCCGCTCCCCGAGCCGTGCCCGCTGCAGGCTGGGCCACAGCCGCGGTCTGCAGAGCCCCGGGATAAAGCACAGCCTGCTGCCTCGTTAGGCCGTCGGGCTGTGCTTCAGAAGCGGAAGGGAGGTGAAGAATGTATTAAGGTGTGTAAGCTCCGGAGGCTCTGTGAGCAAGAAGGAAAATACGGCCATGGTTAATCAAGGATAATCTTGCTCACCTCACTGCTCTCCTGCAGGAAAGCTGCTGAAGGAGCACTGTATGCTCGTGTAGTGCAGGCCGTGAGAACAAAATCAAAAGGGAAGAGTCAGAAAAGGATAACAACAGTGTGACATGCTAGGAGCTGAGCGTGAAGTACATACATGAAGTATACAATGCGTTAAGAACTAGGAGTGCTTTTCAGTTCTTAGCATTGCTGTATGCTGCTGTGTGGTACATACTGACAAACGCAGACTGTTCATGAAAGGGCAGCGGGGTGGGAAGCATAACCACAGAATGGTTTGGGTTGGAAGAGACCTTAAAGATAATCTATTGCAACCCCCTGCCATGGGCAGGGCTGCCACCCCACAGCTCAGCTGCCCAGGGCCCCATCCAACCTGGCCTTGAGCACCTCCAGGGATGGGGCACCACAGCTTCTCTGGCAGCCGTGCCAGCGCCTCACTGCTCTCTGAGTAAAGAATTGCTTCCTAACAACTAACCTAAACCTCCTCTCTTTTAGTTTAAAACCGTTCCCCTTTGTCCTATCACTATCTACCCATGTAAAAAGTTGATTTCCATCCTGCCTCTAAGCTCGGTAATTTACATAACTAAGAGACCGCGCCACGCAGCGCATTCACCGCACCCTAAGAACAAATTGCGCCAAGACATCAACTACAGCACGCTCAATCTACAGCAGATACCCGCAGCCGGCCCTCAGCGCGCCATGGCGGCAGGGCGGCTCCGCACGCCCCGACCACATGGTACGGTACGTTCCGTTCGTTCCGTTCCGCCCCGCCCCGCCCCGCTCCGCCCGCTGTCAGGGGTCGGGCCCGGTGCGGCCGAGCAGCGCTCAGCGGGAGGCAGGTCAGGCGCGGGGCGGCGGGGCTGTGC
The DNA here is from genome assembly GCF_054131305.1 of Coturnix japonica. Lineage (NCBI taxonomy): Eukaryota > Metazoa > Chordata > Aves > Galliformes > Phasianidae > Coturnix > Coturnix japonica. The sequence goes on along the minus strand of NC_140663.1, from coordinate 49,671,364 downwards.
GTGAGGGAGAGGTGGTGCTGGAGGGGGTGCAGCTGGGGGAAAGACAGCAGTCCGTCTGGGCTGCCTTGTACAGCATTCTGTGTTTCTGCATGGAACATAGAATCATAGAATGGCCTGCGTTGAAAAGAGCCACAGTGATCATCTAGTTTCAACCCCCCTGCTATGTGCTGGGTCACCATCTTCGTTATCACTGAGGAAAAAATGACTGTGATGCCAAACAAATTTCCAGACAACCTAAAGCTTCTCTCAAACAAGCTTAGCAAGAATTTCCATGTTGGATTTTGGAAGAGCAGAGTTTACTGTAGCAGAATTTGGCCTTGTTTTTAAAAAGCTCCATAACTAATCGGTAAGATGACTCTCTATTGTAAGTAACTGCATTACTCACAAGGCAATTTTGCCTAACAGCTGGATTACGCATCAAAATAAAAGTCATGGTTAGTTATTTTCCCGCTTTGTACTTTGGAAGTATCACCTGATATACCCCAAACAGTTTTAACAATAGTTTATTTAGATGGCAGTTTCCAGCTGAGCTAAAGTACTAATGCAGAAAGCCCTGACCCTTCAGAGACTGCTTACTCTGGCTGGACCCAGTGAATAGAATAGAACCACTCAGTTCTCTCACAGGCAGTTGTGTCACTTCCTATGTAGGAGAGGCTTCAGTTTTCAGTCCTGGTGAAAGTCATTTTTTCAGGGTACAAAAGGAGCAACACTGGAAAAATCTGTGTCTTACCTGCACTTTGGGGTGCTTTCATAGCTACTTGGAGAAGCAGTGCTAGAGCTCACTGGGCAGCGCTTCTCAAGCCACAAAGTGTATGAAGATAAAGCCATTATACCTGGAGTTACGGCATATGGCTTCATTGAGCTGTGAGGCCTTTCCTCACAAACTTGAAATACAGCTAACAACCAAGTAACTGATGAACAGCTTTCTGCTAACAACAAGCTTGAATGTAGTTCAGCATTTTCTATGTCTTAATCTATTAGATTATGATGTGGCAACATAATAAAAGTGCAGCCACTAGAAACTGAAAAACATCAACTTAAAAGCAATGATACATATTATTGACAAAAAGGTATTTTACCATTAGAAAATGTTTAACCATGCCTGAAGTTCTGTCACTTTGGTTCCCTAAACAAACTACTTTTGTGTATTTTCTTGAAAGATGGGATAGAAGTCAGACTGTAAGGATTTCATGTAGCTGTTCTGCATGAAACTTCTTGATATATGTTATGCAAGAGATCGGACTGGGTGGTTGTAACAGTCTTTTCTGTCTAAAAAGTAAAAAAGAAAAACCAACACAATAAGCCTTACTTAATACTCAGTGGGTACTTCTGGAAGCACAATATGCTTTGGGAGAGGTGAATGTGGCTGTATAAATAGGATTGTCCAATACACAACTTAATTGTATCTTCTTTCCCCCTTTTGAGTTAGAGCAATTTTCAGCATGTTAACAGCAGCAGCAATTAGGTCAAGCATTTCAGAGACCAGAGGTTCTCACTTCCACCTGGGTGCTTCCCAAAGGTTGTTACAAAACCACCCCCTAGGAAGTTAAGGATACACTCGGTGATATCTGTGCATGCATGGCTGCCGCTGCAGCTCCTCCAGCTGTGTCAGAGCAGGTGGCACTGCCTGTGCTGTTCATGATACCTGGCACTCAGCGCCAGCAAAGCTGCCCCACTGGGTTACCCACAGCTGCACGGCGGCCGTGCGCCCATCCAAAGGGTTGCACAATGGCTCTGGGCCCTCTGGGGGTGGTGGGCAAGGACAGAAAGTGGAAGGTGGAAAGAACATACAGCAGGAACATACAGCACAGGAGAAGTAAGCTCGAAGATGTGGCACTGCTTGCTTCCCCGCAAATATCAGGGTGATTACTTAGCCCCAGTTAACAGATTCAGCTAATGAAAAATGTCTTGGTACACAAGTGGGTTTGATGATTTTTTTCTTTAATTGCAAGGAGAATGAGTTGGTAAGGCAATTAGGATGTGAACTGCTACTGAAGAAACACCTGAGAGGGATATGACACATGAAGGAACATGTCATGCTCTAAACAATCCCCGAGCAGTTAAGCAAATACATTCAAAAGAGCTAAGAAATATGTTTTAAGCTGCATTTTTGTTTTGTTTTTATTCATTTAGTAGAATTGCTGTCAAATTAAATTGCATATAACATTTTTCCACTGCAGTGTGAGTGAGCTGTAACACCGTCACTTGCAGGAAATAGCTGACAGCTTTGTTCTTGTATGACTGCAGCATATCACGGACAGAGTGCTGCCCCCACAGCAGCACAGCTGCATCTACATGTTATGTTGTGGTGAGGCATCAACCAGAATATTAACCTTTCAGAAGTCTTTTCTTTCCCTTCTGCACAAAAGCTGATTTTATTTTTTTCCAATAACAAAAATACTGTTAAGAGCAATTTCTTATGCCAGCTCAGTCTAAACATCAATGGCTCTGAGAATGTTATGAGGTATAATTTGTGTCTTCAATGTGTTTTCAAAGCATTGTTTTCCCTCTCTGCATAGGGCTGCATTCCATGATGTTGAGAGGAGTTGCTCACAGCGCAAAAGATACAGTTACATTTCTACTGGCAAGATCTCACTACAGTAGCCCTGGGTTGTGGTTTGGGCCTGAGGTAACAAACAGAAGCTTCTTAATTCATTCAACATATACAATCGATACAAAGTCGAGACAGGAAAATCAAAAAACCATTGAGGACCTCCACAGATTGTCGGTTGATATTAAGAAGATACGCAGAGTAAAGGAATGGGTTCTCCTCCAGGAGGTGGCCTATGTTACAGAAACGGCCAGAATTCTACAAGAAATGGGTGCGGATAAGCCTGCTATAGCCAGCATCTTGGAACGCTGCCCACAGGCAATGCTGCTTAGCCCTGAGGAGCTGAACTCTCAAAGAGCTCTGTGGCAACTGGTGTGCCAGAAGGAAAACCAGCTGATTAAATTAATAGAGCAGTTTCCAGATTCTTTCTTCACTACTGGGTATCACGAGAACCAGAAAGCAAATATTTTATTTTTTCAGGAACTGGGACTTAAGAATAATATAATCACCAGGTTCTTGACAAGCGCACCCAGTATCTTCCAAAATCCAGCTGAGAAAAACAAACGCGTGATAGAGACATTACAAAGAAGCTATTTGAGTTTAGGAGGTTCTGATGCAAATATGAAGATCTGGATACTGAAGTTACTGAGCCAAAATCCATTTGTTTTGTTAAGCACCTCCTCGGCAATTCAGGAAAACTTGGAGTTTCTGCAAAAGAGTGATTTCAGTGACCACGAAGTCCTACAGCTGCTGTCCAAACTTAAAGGTTTTATTTTCCAGCTTACACCCTCCACCATGCAGAAGAGCATACTTTTTTCCAAAGATGTCTTTAAGTGCAACGATCAAGAATTCAAACGATTGGTGCTGAAATGCCCAGCCCTTCTCTACTATTCTGTGCCAATTTTGGAAGAAAGACTTGAGGGGCTGCTGAAGGAAGGAATTTCTATAGCACAGATTAGAGAGACACCAATGGTGCTGGAGCTGACAACCCAAATCATTCAGTACAGGATTAAAAAACTCTCTGCTTTGGGTTACAATATAAAGAGTGGAAATCTAGAACACCTGAATGGGACTAAGAAAGATTTTGAAGCCAATTATGGTAAGATACAATCAAAGAAGGAGAGACCCATGTTTAATCCTGTTGCTCCTCTAAATACTGAAGATTAATTTGAAGACTGTACTTAAAATTATGCAGTAGGGAATGATCAAAGAGAAAAGAGGTTTGGGTTCTTTGATAAGAGTTGAAGCACAAGTCATCTTAACCAGACTGCAGTCTTATGTTGTCCTTTGCTGCGGAGCGGACTTTATGCACAACTTCATTATAAAACTGCAGCTTTTAATGCTGGTTATGAGAAAGGTTGATTAATCCTTTACATAAGGATTTTTTTTTTCCCCCAGGGAGCATCTTGCATATCTTTTTGGTTCCAATTTCCTTATCTGCCTTGCCTCTAGCTTCTGTGGCTTTTCAGCTCCATCACTGTGCTGTCCGTGGTAGTGCTTAGCGTAATCTTTATCTGAGGGAGAGAAAAGGAGGATTATTTTGCCAGTAATATTAATCCACCCACTGGTCCGCTGCCTTTGGAGGTGTATATCGAGTTCCATTCCTCATTGCTGCAGGAAGTGGCTCCAGCTCCTGCATCCTGAATTGAAGAATTGAAGCAGACCTGACTTTTGGGTGGCAGGACCCAGATAGAGCACAGCTGAAAACAGGCAGGACATAGCATTTGCATTTAGCTGCTGCTACTGTGATACCCTCGTGTGTTCATTTACAAACCATAATGGGGAGAAACTACAAGGCAACCTCCTTGAAATTTCCATGACTTCAGAAACTGGCTCCTTTGGCAAAAGGATGGGGGGCAAAAGGACATATACTTATTGCTGTTACGTGGTTGTTCATTTCTTTTCTAGCAAGGCATGGGGAGAGAAAAGGCTATGGAGTGACTTAAGTCTCACGTGACTGGAGGAGAAAGGGAAAAGTCCCATTTTTGTATGGGTATAACAGAACTAGAGTCTGAGCATGCTGGTGATTAAAAGCGACCATCAGATTTGCAAACAGCTGCCATAGTTTCTAAATATATGGGTGATGGTTTCTCATGTATCACTGTAATAGTTGACAAGTGCTGGCTTTTAAAATAACACCTGTCCTACAGTGTTTAAGTGCTTGGCTTTTTAAAATTTATTTTAATTTATGGGTTGTGAATAGTAATAAAAAATAGTAGCACCATTAAAGATCCGCTCAATAAAATTAGGATCAGCAATATTACACATAGAAAACAAAGGTAGACTTTCCTAAGCAGCTATTCTATACAGATTCCCCTTTGGCATCAGGAGCTAAACCAGACACACGCCCACCACAGGCCATCCAAATCCAGGGCTCCTTCTGTTGAAAAGGAGCTTTAAAATGCAGAGGAATGGAGGTACTGAATGACGTATTTAGAAAGTGAGCTGCAAGGCGATGCCACACAGCCTGCCACATTAATTAGTGCAAAATCTGGTCAGAGCCACGACAGGATGCCAGCAGGTCATGGAGGTGAGCACCCCCTGACCAGAGCACATGTGATGGCAGCCAGAATTCAAGTGACACTGCCAGCAGGCACCATAGACATACAGCTGCCTTACTAAGCCATTTCTTGGCTGACTCTTCAAAACACACGATTGATTTAAAAGAGGGAGCAGGGAAGACAGCTATATGAGAAGATTGCAGCAGCAAGATCACCATATTTCAATTCAGAACCCTCCATCCCTTGGACACAAGGGGGCATTTCAGCTTTCTGGAGGTATTCATAATACCATCTACTGTAATGCTGAGCCCCAGAAACAAGCAGTCATTCAGGATGAAAAGAAAATTGAGACATAAGAGAATGCTTTTCATAGAGAGTTCTAACATTTCTACTGGTGTCTGGCTTTAAAATTCCTACTAGCTACTGCTATTCCCATCATGTAAAGTACTCCCAGTAGCAATGGAAGAAATACGTCACTTTCCTGTTTCCTCAGCAGTCACTGCCAGATATTGCAAATGCTTTTTCCCTTCTGCAAGTTTCAAAACAAATGCATTAAGACTCCTTTTCTATACCAGCTGGCCAAAACTCATTCAGCCCTTCATCCATAACTACACCTGGGGCCCGTCTCTCTGCTCTTCCCAAGTGTATTCAATAACAAAACCTCAGGTAAGCCTTTGATTACCAAAACATTACTCAGTAACTGCTGCAGTGCTGAAATCCTCTTCTTAATCTCTGATGTTATAGTGAACGTAAACCAGTTTACACCATTGAAGTTTTGCACATAAATCATAGAATCATTAACACTGGAAATGGCCATTAAGATCACCCAGTCCAACCAACAGCCCATCCCCACCATGCCCACCTACCATGTCCCTCAGTGCCACATCCACAGTTCTGTAACACCTGCAGGGACGGTGACTGCACCACCTCCCTGGGCAGCCTGTGCCACTGCAGCACCGCGCTTTCTGGGAAGAAATTGTTCCTAATATCCAATCTGAGCCTCGCCTGCTACAACTTGAGGCCATTCCCTCTCATCTTACTGCTGTTACCTGGGAGAAGAGGCCAATCCCCATCTTGCTACAGTCTACTCACTCAAAGTCTCTGGCCCAGCCTTTCTTTGCAGAACTAGCAGTCATGCATACAAATTATCTTCATAAGCATTTCCCCTTTTGAAATGGGGGCTGGGAAGGTGAGTTTTTAAAAAGTTCCATATTCTGTTCAGCTTCCTACGATCTTAAAAGCGGGTATCGCCAACCCGCGGATCCCAGAACTATATAACAAAAAACCAAACAGTGGAGATGATTTTGCATTGTGTCTACGCACAACCAACATGACAATGAAGTATGAGTTTTGTTAACAGCAGTTTGGTGCTATTCAGGTGCAGACTGCCCCGGCCTCGAATGCAGCATGAGGATTCAGATGTAAGCATTTACTGATCCACCTTTCTTCGCAAAGTAACTAAGGAAGCTTTCAGTAAGTCTGAAACAGCAACAATTTAATGTTTCACAAGTGTCAGGACAGAGTCAGAACAAGTTCTTAAGACAGGGCCTTCTTAAGCAAATGGAAAATAACACAGAATACAGGAAGAAGCTCTTCTCCAAAACTAAAACCATATGCCACGGTAAAGCATTTCAGTTACAAGATTCAGAAGTAATAACTACAACACATGCTAAGAACAAAACACATCAAAGCAGGTGGCAACCTTGTACAGTTCTAACATGGCGTCTCTCCTAACATGCTTGTTCTGCAGCAGGTTTCATAGCATAAAAATTAAAGAATGACATAAAAAAGGGGTGGGGTGGGGGGGTGGTAAAACAAGTTCAATGTCTGAGCGTTCAGAAAACAGTGAAGGGTTTGGTTGAGTGTTACAAATCTTGCTGTGCTCCAAACCAGCTGATACACAGTGCTCACTGGTAGTGCCCTGGGGTACACTGGAAACTGCACTAGGCTCACAGTTATTTACTGCAGCTCCACTGCTGCTGGTGTCTGAGGTGCTCATTCCTGCAGCTATGTGGGATCTTCAAACTATGCAGCATTCTGTGCTGTCACCTTCTGGCTATAAAAGTAGTAAGGATTGCATTTATTGCTTGACTTTACCTCATTACACACCTGCAGCAGTTTGGAGATAAGCAACTGGTGCAACTAACGAAGGGAGCAGAGGTCCACCTGCTGGGTTTTGCTCTCCCGATTGCCCCAGTCGTTAAACCTAGTAATACACCATCATTACTGATAGCCAGTATAGCTGTTCCAGACTGCAGCTGAAGTACCAATGGCTCAGAAGACAGGGTTACCGCTGTACCATCACGTGCACAGTTTACTTTCAACAACCATGAACACAGGAGCAAGTTTTAGACACGTGATATACTTTTGCTTTTCTTTAATCTCTAAGAAGTCTCTATATATCCTCGCACAACCACAGCTACCTGAAAAGTAAGCTTACAAGCTTGGAAGTTTTTGGAAGGAACACAACTTCTTAGAAAATACTGCATATACAAAGTTCACAGCCTTCTTGTTTGCGAAGTCAGCACACACACATAAAGATCACCAGAGGCTTCTACTTTAAGGCAACCTCAAGCTGTGTCCTTGGAGTGTATTTGGCCTCACACACTGTGGAGGACCTACAGATGTTCCCGTATGAGGAGTGTCAAAGTTTGGCATTTGTCAGTATACAGCTTTTTTTCTTTAAAGGGCGCTCACATGCCATTTTTGGTTTGAATCAAAGTACTGCATTCTACTCAGAACGCAAGGAATGAGATAAAGATGTAGTGAAAAAAATCTTGCATCCATTTGAACAGAGCAAGAAGCTAACCTGGCACATCAAGGAGCTGAGACAACAGCTTTGCTGGTTCTTCAGTGGTTTCCAGCTACACAAAGCAATTTTTTCAAGTCACACAGCTGTGTTAGATGACCACAGCCACCTGCTCAGTTTCCGTTAAGCCATCATTATTTTCTGGTGTCTCTCAGAAGCTGATTAAAGCAAGTTTCCACTTGCAGTAGACAGATGCCTATCATTAAATACACCTGAGATTTAGCAATCTTGTATTCAGTAAAAACTGAGTAAGTTTCAGGTATCAGATTCTCTGAAGCTTGTTCAATGAACTGCACAGAAACAACAGAACAGCACTTTACGAAGCTTCACCTAATAGAGAGGTTCTTTTCTAATAAGGCATTAAGTTAGATTTTATTATCCCTTGTACCACTCTGTCAAACTTTCTCACCTCCCATCCCCCTCTCATTTTCAATCTGTTTGCTTCCAGTTTGGAATGGCAGAGTGCAGTCACTGAAAACTGTCAGGCTGCCTGCAAGTACTGTTTCCTAACTGTAACTATTGAAGCACATCCCACGGTGCCATTACACAGCTCAAGGATCCTTAGCAGGAGGATGTGGAAGCCACTGGGGACAGTAAGTGGCACCTCATCAAACTGACTGTACGGCAGATTATCAACTTAAGTTTCTATGTTCACATTTCAGTCCAAAACTGCAGAAGACTTAGAGTACGTGAATATTCAAATACACATTACCCCTTCAGACACACATACTCACTCCTATAGTTATCAAGTGTAACATTTCACCAGGTACAAAGCTTGAAACTAGGCCGTAACAAATCTTCAGATGCTGTGCTAGCCAAGCTTCTTCTGTCCTTTCCAGATGAAATCAGCCTTCTCTTCAGAAGACAGTGTCTAAGACACATGGCTTCTCATGGTCCAAATCTTAGCAGATTTTAATGCCACCAAGGTAATATTGTAGAAAATCAAGTATGTCTCTCAGTTTTGGCTTTAGTCAGATTTGTCCTTTTTCTTTCCTGTTAAAGGCACTTTGCTCGCAACAGCAGATCCTACTGCTGTAACGCCTCCAGCCACAGCAGAAACACTTCCTTTGACCAGCCCCACTCCCACTGAAGGCACTGATGTGACTGCTGTTTTGGTGATTTCCAAGCTCTTCCCTCCAATCCAAGCAACACCCCCAATCGTGGCACCCACAGCTCCCTTTGTCACACTGAAAATGCCACCAGTCACACGAGAGAGCACGCCAGGCTGCTGCTGCGGGTGGTCTTTGATTGAACCTGAGGGAAGAAAAAGCAATCAAGTCAATCACAGTGCCACAACTAAAGCATTTTCAAGAGAGTTATTCATAAGTATTTCCTTTTATAGTCTAACAACCACTGCACGCAGTACGTACTTACCTTACAGTTTATTTTTCTTGGATGCTCAAACAACACCATTGTTCCAAATAGCAAAGTGCGGTGCAATGAGATACATATACCTCAATGCTGTTTTCTAAAACACAAGTTAACACAGGGCCTACAAATATCAGGCACACAGCTCCCACATGGTTTTAAGTGCTGAAATCAGTCCTCTGCCTGCACAACCACCAGCCTCTTTGATGCTGCCAACTCTTGCAGCCAAGGGAGTCCACTTCTGGATCTCGTTAATGGCAAGGGAATGTTGCTCCCTTTCAGTTCCACAGGGCAAGGTGACAACAAAGGAACTCCTGGTTTAGCTCATGAAAAGTGGTCCCCAAAGGCATTAACAGCTGTGCAGGCAGTGACAGGCTCCCATCAACAGAAATCCGGCTATGAGACACATAAACAAAACCCCAATCACTTTTTTTCCCTGCATGTTGTTGATGCAAGTCTGGTTTTCCTTTACGCTATGTTTGAGCTGTGTATTGAATAACATGGTTCCTTGATGCACGCTGGATAAGTCAATTCACGGTTTCTGTTTACGGTACAATTACACAGCTTCAAATCTGGTGCCACCTGCAAAGCAGAAGGCAAAATACAAGAATAGTACTACCCATACAAAGTATGAGCAGAAAGCTTTCTCTTGCATGCATTTCCCTAAATTCTCCAAGCAGCATGTTGCACGAGTGCCATTTGAACAAACTGAAACTACTCCTGTCTTTAAAACATAAAAATAATGCCTAGTAAGCTGGATTCATAATGGTTCCATGAAACTATTCAACATGCTAGGAAGACAAAAAAAAAACAAACATACATACACACCACTTTTACACTGTCATCTTCAACGAAGAATCAATTATAATTTACCAGTCATGCCACCATTCAGATTCTACACATGTGTTTTGGCACGTGTGAAACAATTCACTCTTCAAGGGGGAAGGAAAACAAACAAACAAACAAAAAGCAAACAAAAAACCAAAAAACAAAACAAAAAAAAAAAAAAAGGAAAAGTAGCCCATGAAGTTTGACTTGAAAATAAGACATAGTGGGGCATAGGATCCAACCAGACATCTGTGCTCAGGAATGCTTCAAGGATCTTGACAACCCTACAAGAGCTTAAAAAGAAGTATTTTCTCCTAACAATATCCTTAAGAAAACACTGCGCTAACAAAATTTATTTATCCCTTTCCTCTCACCTTCTTGTACTAGTGCTTCCTGTGTTAAGAATACATCAAGTTATTCTACTTGAACCCCTTCTGCTTCAGCTGTGGATAATACTGCTGGTTCAAGTGAAGTAAATTGCTCAGTTATACAATATGTAAAAGCTGAGAAAAAAATAACCTGCAAACAACTAGAGCTTTTAAGCATCATTATAAACCAAAGAACAATGAAAAGGAGAGGAAGCAGGACTTGCTGACCTCTATGTATGTTTATTATGTTTGGTACTAAAGTGAGAGAAGACAAATACATAAGACCTATGTGTTGAGAGTGGTTTTTAGTCCAGTACACCCCCAGCATCACAGTCCACAGCCTAGAAGGGAATACTGCTCATTCCAAACTTTTATTTCCTCTGCAGATATAACAAGATATTTAAAATTCATTTGGTTCATGGGACCAATTCGTCCCTGCATTCATCAAACCAAGCGCTTTGTTGTCTTCACAAAACCGTGAGATTAAGCCAATCAGTGAGAACCACAACTAATGTAATCGTGGACAAAAAAACCTCCAAAAGAAGAGACAGACCCATCTTGTCTAAAAGTCACAAGTACTACAAACTCAACAAGCATCCAAAAGGGTAGCTGGGCTCTTTCCACCTCATATATGGATTGATTCAGACCTCTGGGAACTGATCTGCATACCATGTCCTTCAGTATCTGCCCACCTTCCCTAAAATATCAGCAGAGTTATTAACCACAGTGAACTCACTGGTTTGTACCAGGACAATGCAGAACTGAACAAGAATCCAAGCCAATCCCATCCCAGGACTGAGTTGCTTACTGTTATTTGAAAGTTAAGAGTTCAACTTGCAGATCCATCTTTAAAATAGGTTTGATCTTCTGGCAAATTTCTGTAAACTTACCTGGTATTATGAAAACTAATACATACCTTCTGGTGGTTCATCATGGAGGTAGGATGGGACATCCTGATGACTCTTGTCCATTTGATTCATTGTTACCTAAAAAAATAAGTTCACGTATGCCGCAGATCTCTTCTGCCAAAGCAAAAATACAACCCGTGAATCTAAAATTCATACAGCATCAGTTCCACAGACAAGGACTTTATTCTTCATCACTAGATAAGTTGGCATCAGCTGCCCAGTTACTGCATGTTTTATTATGAGACTGTGCTGCTGAACTCTTCAACCAGACTGAATACTTGAGGAGGAGCCCTCCAGCAGGTCAGCAGCTTTGGCAAGAGCAGCCACACTGCACCACATGCACCTCAAGTGGCCACCACTGATCAAAAGCTATGAAACAGATTAGCAAACATAGTGGTAGATGCTGGAAAAAAAACAGCAGCCTGCCTATAAGATCCATTAGGACCTAGGAAGGAGCAGTTTAAATAAATGAGTCCTTGTGGGAGGATTTGAATAAAGGCCGGGAGAAAATCGACCAAAAAAACCAAAAAGGTGAAATAAACGTAATGAAAACACTCCAGATACCATGTGGTGACAGCAGCACAACTGGGCTATTTTAACTATACACGAGCTTTCCAATGAAAACATTTCAGAGACAGGTGATACTAAAACAAAACAAACAAAATCACACAAAACCCATCAAAAGCTGCTCCCTAGTGCAGCTCAACACCTTTCTACCTTCCTGCCTTGTCAGGGACTCCCTGTTTTCCTTCTCCCTGCATATATACAGAAACCCTTGAGATCACTCAGTTCCCTCCTGGGTTCACTGACCACCACCACAAGAACTGCAGCCCCTCCTGCCATGCCCATTTCTGCAGCTCAGGAGGGTGGATCCAGAAGGGATGAGGAGGCAGATGCACAACTCAAGGGTGGGAACACTCAACCTGGAAAAGAGCAGCTCAAACCCTCACACAGCAACTGTGAAGTCAAAACAGCGCAGAAAGAGCCAGCACCCACACGCTAAGTGACAGATAGATCTTTGCATGAGCAGGAAACCTAAACTGAACATTAATGAGTCTTCACAATCAGCCCTGAGGGGATCAGCTCACAGCTCAGGAAATATGGGAACAGCATCTACTGCCAGCACGATTTATCTGATGGCAATGGCAAGCAGGTGCCCTTCTGTCTTTTGATGTGGAAGCAGAGAAACAGGAAAGTGATTAACAGCACATCAATATGGGAGACTAAATACATGAAAGCTAAGAGGCAATCTGGAGAAAAGCAGTTATGTAATTCTTTGTTCTTTTATTTAATCACAACTCAGTGAGTTTGAAAAGAGCCTGACAGATTCCAGGGAGAAACAGAAGGGGAAGTGAGTTCTGAGAAAGGACCGGATTCAGCACCAAGCCATTTCTTTGTGGCTGTCTTCCCTACTAAAAAGAAACCTGGCCAGCCTTACTTCAAACAAAGGAAAAGTGGTGAAAATAATTTTCAAAATGACCCAAGGGAAACCCAAATGAATGAATACAGAGAATAACCTGCATTTATAAAGAGCTACCCCTACAATGTGTCTGAATCCCCAACATCTAGTCTGCTTGCAGTTCCCAAAGAATCCCAGATGAAATTCACTGCTTCAACTTCCAAGAACTTTGTCAACAAGTCTTCACGAGATCATTGCTGTTTGAGTATTTTCTGCTGTCAAGAAGTTATTGGATTCAACAGCACTGACAGCAGGTACAGCCCCAGAGAAGGATCTTGGACCTGCTGTGCTAGCCATCATACAAGTATTCAATAAAGACTAGCCCTGTTCTGTGGAAAGAACTGGAATAAGGTAGGCAAACAGGTAACATGGGGAAAAGACTGCTTCACAGCTGCCTGTAATCCAGGTTAGGACCCTGTCAGATTGACTTACAGCTGCAAGCATAGAAACAAGTGAAGCAATGTATTGACAGGGGAGCTTCACAGCAGAGCTTCTTGTTTAGGTACACCACCCCCCTAAAAAAAACCAACAACAATAAAGAAACCCACAGCACTCCATAAAAGCAGTGACACATTCCCACCCCTTGCTACCTTCTGCAAAGAGCAAGGTCATGGAAATCTTGAATACAAGCTACTTTTTGAAAGGTAGAGCAGAATTTTACACATCACTCACCTTCAACAACCTAACACAATCAGAACACCTTCCAAGCCACAGTAGTGCCTCACTCTCCTACAGCTCCATTGACTGCAGTGTCCTACTTCACATGGGTCAGGCACTGGTAACCTGTCGCTACAAGACCCCAGAAAGGCAGAAAGTCTTTTCTAGGTTTGTAAAAAGCAGCTAATGAAAACCAAGTCACCCTTGGTGAGCTCCAGTCATCAGAAGGGGGGATTAATAACATTTTTTCTTCAAAAAACAGAGTCAGCAAATGGGTTCTGCTTTTCTGTCTTTTACAGAACACTATCACAGCAAAAGCACTCACCTGCAATTCAGCGCCTCCTTGGTGTGATGACATCCAAGTGCTTACATCCCACTTTGGAAGGGAGCCTACGGTCACCCGACTGCTGTGTTTCCTAAGGGTGGTTCCTCTTCACTCTCCCTACTAGAGGTGCATCCCTGCAAAGGAAGAGAAAGCAAAACTCATGAGACATGATGGAATTGTCAACTCTCCACCAACACCTAAGGCATCTGGAGGTGCAAAGATAAGGTTTTGCTTGAAGAATTAGATCATTCATTGATTAAAGCACCTTGGAAACAGCTAAGTCCAAGTCTCCTGTACTCTGAATCCATAGACACCAAGAATGCAACAGCAATGTTATTATCAGCATTGCAAGCATATGCAACTATGCAAAGATTGATCATAAGCCTGAATATATATTGATCATAATCCCTGGAATACAGGATCTTGAGCCCTGGTGCAGACAAACAGCCATGCACAAAACACACGTAAGCTTCATCTGTTCTTATGTAAAGAAGCTGAAACAAACGTAGACCTTATGGGAAATTATGAACAAGAACACAAGTGACTGGATGCTTATTCCCCCCTCTATGCTCACGAAGGCCTCCCACACCAAAAAAACCACGAAGAACAAACCCACTTTTTCAGTTGGTTTTAAAGCAGAAAGCACACGCTTCCATACTGTCACAATACAAACAGCTAGAAGCTACAACAATTTACACAGCTGGAAGAAAACAAGCAGCTCAGGAGTAGTTTTATGGTTGAGATATAATGCTGTAATAGGACCCTGAGTGAAGGCTCCAGGAAGCACTGGAGGTCCTTGTCCAGCCATGCATACATCCACATCCGAGCCACTAAACACCAGAATGTCTCACCAAATATATTCCTTTGCACAAGAGGTGTCAGGTCAGCTGTTTCCCCAGAGATGTTCTGCATCCACCTATAAGAGAAATGCTGCATTAATGACATTGTATGGAACAGGGTTACCACTGTGTTCCTGCCACGTACCACAGTCCACTGCAAGGAGAAGCAATCAGCACAGCCTTCAGGAGCCTGGGCGTTATGGGATTCAGCTCCCTGAAACTCTAAGGGCACAACCTCTCTTTCATGACCATGGATGGAGCTCCTGGACAGCAGCCGGCACTGATCGCCATCAGCCTTGTAGACATGGGTGCCACCTCCCTGCCTTCACGCAACGCTCACAGTGTCTCCCAGACTTTGCAGACAAACAGCCCCACTGTTAGGGCTCAGCAAACCCAGCCCAGCAGCCGCCAGCAGGAGCTGGCTTCTCTCAATGCCACCGCTCAGACGTCTGTGGGCAGCAGCGCAACGACCCGAGGATGAGGCCAATTTTGCTTGGCAGCACTACGCTGCTCCAGCACCGGAACCATTCCCTAGGGAGAGCAGCGAGCAAACCGACCGTCCCAGCTCAGCACGGAGCCTGGAGGGGGCCGAGAAAGGCCCAGAGCTTTCCCAGAAGCCGTGCGGTGCCGCACACCGCAGTATCTGCGTGCTGAGCTCAGCTATAGTACATGCCCCGCTGGTTACACAGGAGCATGCCGCCGACAGCGGCTCGGGGCAGGCCGCCTCCCTTCTGCCTTCACCTTCCGCAGGGAACCACGTCTCCGCTCGGTGCCCGACCAGGCTGGGACCGCCGTGTCCGGGCCCGGGCCGTGCCACACGGCGTCCCCGGCTGGCTCATACAGACAAAGCGAAGCGCTTCCAGGTTCCTCCCCGCGCAGCTCAGCTTCAGGAGCGGGTGGAAACGGAGATAAAGTTAAGCGGGAAACATCCCAACGCGGAGCAGCGCGTAAGGAAACGGGCAGCACCGGAGGCGGAGCGGCGCGTCCCCAACACGGACAAGTTTCGGGAGAGCAGAGCGAAGCGCTCCTGCCGCTGCTGCGAGGCTCGGGCGGAACGGCGGCCCCAGGCGCCACGCAGGAGGCGGCCCGCAGCCCGCCGGCACCCCGAGCCCCGCGGGCCGGCGCTGGGCGGCGGCACTGACGTGGCACCGTGGCCGCGGCGGAGGGCCGGCTGCGGCGCTCCTTCCTCCCTCCTTCCCGTCCTCACGGCGCGGGGCCCCGGCAGGAAGCACAAAAGCTGCGCCCTCCGCGGGCCGGCGGCCCCGCTCGGCCGAGGCCCCCCGCCCGCTTCCCGTCCCCGAGCGGCAGAGGGAGGGCGGCAGAAACGCTCGACGGACGGTCGCCCCCCGCCCCGAAATAACGGCGGCGGCGGCGATCCCCGCTCGGCGCCCACTCACCGCTCGTCGCAGCGGGCACGCCGCGACCCGACCCGGCCCGGCGGAGACTTTACTCCCGCGCCGTCCTCCGCTGCCGACGTGGCGCCCTCCGCCGCCCGCCCCGTCGGCGCCCGCAGACCCCGCCCCAGCGCCCGGCGCGGCCCCTCGGCGGGCGGGGGGCGCGCAGGCGCCGCCACTCCCGCCCCCTGCCCGGCCCGCGGCTCCGGGCCGCCGCGCCGCCCCCGGTGCCTTTCGGGAGGGTCGGAACTCCCGCAGAGCCACGCGGCGCCTTCGTTCAGTCGGGGGGGTGGCGACCCCCGAGGTCGGGGAAGGCGAATCAGCGGGTCCTGAGCGGACTTGGCTCCTGCGCTGGAAGGAGATCCGTGTTCCCTGCTCTGCCCCTGCTCTTCCTCCAGACGCGGGGATCCCGGGGCTGCCGAGCGTCCCTTGCCTTGAGGCCCTGTCTGCCATACTTGACACGCAGGCACATCTCTTCGTGTCCACTATTTCCCCCATAAGGCAGCCGGTCCCCCATAACCCTTACAGCACGAGGCACCCAGCGGCCGACAGCCCTGCTTGAGCCAGGGGGTTTGGAACTCGGTGATCCTTAAGGTCCCTTCCAACCCAAGCGGTTCTGTGATCTGAAAACTCTTCACCTGCTGTGATCTGAAAATGAAAGGCACCGCAGTGAGAGAAACCTCTTCTTCAGATTCTGAAAGACGCGGGGTGGAGCAGAGGAGTGTATCAGCCAAGTGCTGTGTGTGAGTGGGCGGCCTGCACACCCCGAGCCCCAAAGCAGCAGTGCCCTGGGACGCAGCTCTGCAGGCACAACAGGAGCACAGGGATGCGGCCCTGCTGCTCCCCCACACACACCTCGGCTGATGGGAGGGCTGGGCTGCAGGGATGGCACCTCTTCTCATTTCGTTTTTCATGCATGGAAGCGTTACATCGTCACTGATCTCCAAAGGAGAGACACCACTCACATATATACAGCGTCTTCATTGCGTATGAGGAGACATGCTTACTTAAGTGTGATGTCTGTCCTGCAGCTGCATCTTGTCTCATAGAAAACAAAACTGTCTGCTAGGAGCACTGGGTGACTGCAACGCATGGGGAAAGAAAGTCAGAGAGACACATGGTTCTGGTGATGGTTCAGAAGGTAACAGGTCACATTCTGTGCAACTGAGAGGATGCTCAGGTGGGCACTGAAAAACCTGGAACAAAATTTCTCCTTACTAAGTATTACTTAACTGAACGATATCTATTCATTAAGTTGAATATATTCATTAAGTTTTGTTGCCTAGACCACAGAAAGGCTTCATATCTGTCAAAGTGCAATGGGGAATTTAAAAATGTACCTTTGATAGGAAAATGACCAAAGTAATTGAAGCAATTTCCCAGAGTACAAATTAAATTCTAATAGGAAAAAGCATTGTTCCTTCTATCACGCTTTTTTTTTTTACATTAGCAGCAATTATTTGATATTCCAGTCTTACAAATATGAGCAGTCATGAGTAGCATGAGCAAAGTTTGCTGAAACAAATGAGCCTGGAAAGGTCAGCTCCCTGCCTTAGATAAATAAGGTGAGCAGTAACAGTGCTGTTTAGTCTCGTAGGTGTGGTGTGCTGCACAGAAGCATGGCAACTCTTATTATTATTCTTTTAATCCTCTTTTAAACAAGCCCTTCTTGCTGTTTCCCATCTGTTTGCTCTGCTTCCTTGTGTGTACACATCACGTCTCGCTGTGTGTTAATAAGGCTGAAGGTTGACTGAGAGTTGGGTGTGTGCTTGCCCACTTTTGGAGCTTCTGAAGAAAACTGCTGGCATGGAAACCTCCCCCGACAGACTGACATCTCAAATAACAAGCTATCAGGTCTTCCTAGAGCCTTCTCAGCTCTCACAGACCCAGCTCTCTCAGCCTGTCATCACAGGAGAGCTGTTCTACCCCTTGGATCATGTTTGTGGCCCTCCTCTGGATGTGCTCCAACAGGTCCACGTCTCTCCCATACTGAGGACTCCACAGCAGGTGACGTCTTACCAGTATAGAGAAGAAGGCCAGGATCCCCTCCCTCACCCTGCCGGCCATGCAGCTTTAGATGCAGCCCAAGATACGGTTGGCATTGTGGGTTGTGTGGGCACATTGTTTGCTCATGTCCAGCTGCCATGCACCAGTACCCCCAAGTCCTTTTTAGCAAGGCCGTGCTCCATCCTTACATCCTCCAGCTTGTATTCATAGTGGAGGAAGACACAACCCAGTTGCAAGACTTTGCACTTGGGTTTGTTGAATCTCATGAGGTTCTCCTGTGCCCACTGCTTAGCCTGTCTGGGTCTCTCTGGGTGGCATCCCATCCCTCAGGCATGTTGGTCGCTCCATACAGCTTGATGTCACTGACAAACTTGCTGAGGACGCACTTGATCCCACTGTTGATGCCACTGATGAAGATACTAAAGAGCACCAGTCCCAGTACTGACCCCCGAGGGATGCCACCTATCACTGGTCTCCACCTGGACACTGAGCCATTGACCATTGCTTTCCAGGTACAATCTTGTAACCAGTTCCTCATCCATCAAACAGTCCACTTGTCAAATCCATATATTTCCAGTCTGGAGAGAAAGATGCTATGGGAGGCCATGTTTCAGGTCTGTGCCTCACACAAGGCACAAACTTGACTGTATTCAGGTAGAAGCTGCTTCTTAGCATCATATCCAGACTGAATTATCAGTTCCTACAGAGGGGTGTTGAGAAGGGAGACCCTAAAGCACTCATGAAATATTTCTAAAATTCATAATAATTTAACCACTGCAAGTGATGGGACTTGAAGCTATTATACAGACTATGGTTTAATTAAATACTCATGGGTTTCCTGCTGCTATTTGCATCTTTGACCTGAAGGTATATTCACAGAGGTCAATCCCTGTAGCCTATACAAGCTGTAGATGTAGAGGCGGACACCCCTCTGTGTCCCTACATTGGTTGCCCTGTTTCACCTTGGGACTCTCCTCCTCTCTAGGCTCTCTCTGGAACAAACCTGGTTGTTGCCTTGAAAAAGAGATCTGGTTTTTCCTCAGAGCATACTGCACTTCCTTGGCTGTAAAACCACTGCTCTGTCCAGCTGTGACACAGCCCTCCCAGTAGTGCAGGCATTTGAGGCTCCAAAATGACACAAGCTGCGTCTTAGCACGATGTGGCATGTTGGTACACAAGGGAATGGACTTGTTGTAGAAACCCCATCCATTTCTGCTGGCTGGAGAGAGATGAAACCTGCCAGGCTAAAGCTGGATTGTGGTGCAGAGCCCTTTCTGTGCAGAATGGTATACGTCAGCTGAGACCATAGTCAAATGGGAATAAGCCTATGTGAGGATTAGTGCATCTAAGCAAGATATTCAACAAAAGTGCTTCCCAACTGCAAGCATGGATGCCTTTTTCTCCTAATCTAACTAAGCCCTGATGACATAAAGCATTAAACAAACCTGATGCTTGAGCACAGTCAAATGAATTAAGTCAGGGATGGCTCATATGGTCTCAGCCTTCCACTTACACACAGTTAAATATGGAGCAGTGTGACTGGCTCATGGCAACACGTGGAATGAGATCTATCTGTACAAATCTGTCAGCTGGAGGTCCAGATCTTCTAATGAAACCAGCAGATGGCATTCGTACACTGCAGGCTTCCCTGCTCTGCACCTTTTGCAGCTACACAGTCCCTTCTCCCTTTATTAGGGGAGATTGCTTGCACGAGAGTATCTCCCAGATCAGTGCAGAGCTTTGTTTTCATAAGGGTTGGAGCGTTTCCTGTACACTGTCCAACCTGATAAATTACTGGTCAGTGAGGATTAGATATGTTATCCCAGAGATGAACATTTAAATTAGATCTCAGAGAAATAAGCTGCTATATGCGATCTGTCATTTCTGCAGCACTTTGGTGAAAGCTGGGAGGTTTCTTAGCAGCTGCCATCTCTTACTCTTTCCTCTGACCTGCTCAAAGCCATGTCATTATTTGGAGTTCTCAAGATGGAACAGAGCTTTTACAGTCTGTAGGAACCACAAGGTGGCCTGGTGGGAGGTGTTCCTGCCTATAGCAGGGGGGCTGGAACTACGTGGTCTTCAAAGAAAGCAGTTGGAAGTAGCTGAGGTTTGACTGTTTAGCACATTGCAGCTCTAATTACAATAAACTGAAACAGTGGGAGCTGAGTTTTAAACCATTTCTGATGTGACAAGGGATGCTGGTCAGTACCTGAAGGCAAAATGATCGTCAAGTTTCACACAGGCCAACTGAAGAGATGTCAAAAGCCAAACAAGGGGCTTGAAATACTCTCAGAAGAAATGCAAACATATATGTATTTGCCTTATGCACGTCTTCTAAAAGGCATGGTGATGGCAGAGACCAACGTTTTAAGGTGAAGTTGGGCCCTACATTCTTTCTTATGTCATTGGGAGTAAAGGTTTTAGCAACTTAAAGATTAGGCTTTACATGAGAATAGGTCAGAAGATCAAATGATGGATGGGAGGAAAAAGAAGCCCCTGCTCAAACTTCCCAATGTGTAAATCCAATATTAATTTCAGAGCTTCAATGGGAAACCTGTGACAGGAATGAAGCTAGAGAGTGCAGTACTTGTTCACATAGCTAGATGGCTGTAATGGCACACTGGGAACGGCCGCACTCCCTAATTCATCGCAGGCTGCTTCATGTTTCCTTTGATATGAGACGGTCTTTTCTGTATTCACTTTTTTTGACATTTTTATCACACACAACCTCCATCCACATTCTTTTTTTTTCATAGAAATACTCCAAGTAAATCAGCTTTCAGATTTGTATCAAATAATCTTCGGCAATGACAATTTTAAGCTGCAGCTGTTTCACTTTTAAGGAAGATGTGTTTATTTCCTCTGCTTAGTTGCTCCTTCTCCATGCAGAAGTATAGACATTACAAAATGATCAGGGAAATAAATACACACATTTAGAAAAACATATTTTTAAAGAGAATTTTCTATTTTTCTGGCAGGTGACCTGTTTGATCACCACTTTATAGCCTTAGAGAGTACGATGTCTTAAGAGCTCCGGCAGTACCTTGGGGCAGTAAACTGGCACAAAAGGAAACCTAACACAAAGGCAAGAGGAGCACTGGGGGGGTTGGATACATCTTAGCGGCTCCCGCAGGCATCTCCACTTCTTGTTTTTGGGGGAGGGGGTGGCGGGGGGTTCCTGTGAGTGTGTTGGTTTAAAAGATTAAGATTTGCAATCTGCATGGAGAGGAGAGTTCTTGCTGAAGTCTGTATACCAAAGCTGGCTGTGAATTGAAGAACTGCTGTAATTAGATTACTGTAAATACAATAAGAAACTCACTCCTGGTGGTCTGGGGAGGGGTGTCATAGGGCACTGGAGAATTGTGCTGGCAGGATTTGGGACAGTTTGACTGAAAGCAGAGAACACAATCTCAAAATCCTTTTAATCTTCCCCCCCCCTCCATTCCCCTCCCTGTTCTTTGGGGATTTGTTTGTCATTAAGCAACAGTCAAAAGATTAAGGAAGTATAAAACGACATTAAAGCTCCCAAGTACTTCTATAAAATTATCAGTGCCGGTGCTGCCTTCAGCAAGGACTTCTTCTGCCAAGACTTTGGAGAGCTGGATGCAATGACAAGGCAAGCTCAGCTCTGAGAGGCCACAAAAGCAAACTCATGAGCTCGGGCCGTTGTCGTGCTTTCTGCAAGCGCCTCCGCCGGACAGTCGCCCAACGCGCGGTGGCTGTTGCTATGTTTCTGCGCTCAACAAGCTTAAACTTTGCACGGCCCATGCAAAACTAATTTGAGTCAATTTGTCTACATCATTTCAACAATCGTCCCGTGCATTTTGAATCCGTACATACAACGCTGCATGATAAAGGCCCACCAAGCAGATGCCGACTGCTCATTCTGCCGTGGCCTGGCTGTTGCTAGCTCTTCACCATGGTTTCTCCATATCCTAGTGACAATGTTAGTTTTTCGGTGGTGAGGTTAAGTCTGTGCCTGGCTAGTTCAGACTTTTCTTTACAGAGGACGGCTCCTATAACAACTGCCGGCTCTAAGCCTGACCTTTAAAAATGAAACGGGGGAGTGTTAACTGGAGTAAGTTTTTTCTTAATCTCCCGAGAGAGTTCAAAGGGACGCGGGGAGATTTTGTGAGCAAAGTTTCAAGCCTGCACAAGAAAGACACAGATACCAGAAGCAGTTATCAGAAGAAAAGCTGATCTAACTCGTTTAACAATTGAAGAGTTTCAGTGTAATGGGTTTGGATTCGCTCGCAAACATTCACTTTGTGAGACGGTTTAATTTTTGATACTGAAATCAAATGAGAATAAAGCAGCTGCACTCTGTGCCTGGGCAATATAACGGGATGATTTGCAGCTGGTGCAAATCAGTCGAGCTGCAGAGGGAATCAGCTGCGTTATCCTGTTTTCTACCAGCTGAGGACTTTGAGAGCAGAGCGTCGTGTTTGGAAGACTTTCATAAGTAAAAGAGAAAGAAGGAGTAGTAAAAAATAAACCTCATCCTCATGTGTGATAAATCCCATAAGAGGCATTAAGATGCATGTGTTCTGCAGTGAGAAAAAGCCTATAATTAATGCCTTTATTATTCCTGGATTGCCTTTATATTTGCCTGCAAGCCTGTGCTGAAAAAGGATTACCTGACGAGTCCTGACAGATTGGAGCCCTGTACAACTCCAGGGACTGGCTGGCTGTTCCTCTTTCTCTAACAAACTATTGGGGATTCTTTGCTGGACCCACTAAAATGGCGACCATTTTCCTATAGCAAAATTGGAGATCATGTTCATTTTTCACAGGGTTCCCTAAAACAACATAACTCTGCCAAAGTTGCTAAAACCGATTTTGTTTAAGCCCCAGTGTTTTAGCTATTTTTTTCTTTTTAATTAATTTTCTGGTAGAAAAGGTTGGTCTGAGCTTGGGCACGTGCTGATGGCGGTGCTGTGAAGTGCTGCAGCACTATCAAAACTGCTGAATTTTGGCATGGAGATGCAGGTTCTTGGTGTAAATTCAGGGGTGGTAAGCCATGCACCTGTATGAAATCCAGGAGATCTGTGTATGCTATTGACAATACAGCCAGTCAATCAAATAAAAGAGATAAAAGTGGGCCAACTGCAGCAAGGTTTATCAAAAGGCTTAAGAGGAGTTAGTCCTTAGTTAACAGTTAACACATCTAGCAATATCTGCAGAACCTATCTGAGATGTGTCTGGTGGGAGCCTGCAGGACCCAATTCTTTCAGCCTCTGACTTTTCTTTTCTCACATGGGAACGGGTTATTTGCAGAGCTGGGCACTGAGCATCCCACCAGCACAACCCCCAGCACTGTGAATTCACCACCACCAGTGGAGTTCAGTTGAAGAAGCCAACCAGTCACAAATACCACAACAACAAAAAAAAAGTGAAAGTTTGCCAGATTTTTTTTTTCTCAGAAATGGAAGAAATCCCTGTAGGAAGCCTTGGACCGCCAAAGCCACTCTCAAATGACACTTTGTTCAGACAGCTCTGGAGGAAGCAGCCCTGTGAGAGCACCAAAGCAGTGCTGGGAATAATAAATATCAGGCAAATCTGTCTGTCATAAAGAAGATAAGAATAAAAGGTAGCAGCAAAGACTGGACAAGGTTAAAGGGAGAAGATTTTGGCTCTTAGTTTCTAAATAGGGATGCAGCTGATGAAGGCACCTGAGAGAGACTTTTGAGAGTGGGAGCCAGAATGAGGGACAGGGAGGACACGCTGGTGCAAGGAGCAAGGCTAAGGTTCAAGGCATAGCATGAACAGCCACAGCCCAGTTACCTCAGGCTTGATGCATGAGCACTATAGTTGATGTCTCTAGGGAGGAAGCTTTACTAGGATGGTCATCCATCCTTTGGGCAACTTGTGAGGAGCAGGGCAGGAGCCTGTCAGGAGCTTCTGTCACAGTCTTCATGGGAGAAGTGCTCTGTCACAGGAGAAAGCAGGACATTAGCCTTCAGACCAGAGTTCTTTGGAGGCATCATGGCCATGTGGGCAAGTGGAAATGGTTCCTCATCTGCCAAAAGATGAAAATATGATGGGCATCTGTGGAAAGTGGATTTGTTTTCGTGGGATACCTCTGTTCTATATGTTGACTCCGAAATTCTCACAGAAAACTGGGTTTATACTGAATAATTTTCCCCATACCCTGTCCTGTCCCTTCACTGTGACCCAAGCTTTGGCAAGGCACAATGCTGAGTTCATAGGCACTGCCCAAAGCATGTCCAGCATGCTACAATGGATGTGTTTTCTATACTGCACACTGAACACCAACACTACTCTTATTAACGCACACAGCCCCTCATATTTGGACTGTGCAAACTGCTCCTAACAGCTCCTTTCCCCTCTTTGTTCAAACAAACAATGGCCTTTGGAAATTTATTTTAATACTGCTGAGACCGAATTGTTATTTAATTTAACAAATGAATAATTCTCCCTTCCGAATCCCCATTTAGCTCCGTGTGTATATTACTTAATAGCTTATCTATACACCCAACAAATTCTTTCTCATCTGAAGGTATACAATGTGTGACCCCTTGCTTGTACAGCAGATTAGTGGAGGGAAAGGGGGATATGGCTCCTCTCTTCTTCCCCATCTTTCCATAAGCAGAGAGGACATACTCTGGCTTCCTATAGACACACTTGCCAGCTTTATTTGGCCAGGAGATACCACATTTGAAGTTGTCTCTGGGAAGAACATTTCTGATAGGGAGTGAAATGCAGGAAACACATTTGCGCCATTAACCCCTGCTGATGGAGTATATGATGAAGTTAGTTTGCAGAATTTAACTTAAAAGAAGTTACTACTTTTTCTGTTTGCTCTATGTATTGGTGATTTATGTTGATGAGGACCAGTTAACTCTCCACAGCCTCCAGTCTGCAGCCTCTGCATACCTGAGGAGCTACACTAGAGGCTGCACAGTAGGACCCACCGTGTCAAACTGTAAATAAACTGAAAACACTGAACTCTGTGAAAAGAGCCCCTCCTCCAACTTACCCCACGAAAGACAGCACCAAAAGCATTCTTGTATTTAGGTAAAAATATGAGGCCTAAGCAGTTAAAAGCCTCCCCTAATCTATTTTCCTCCAATTCTTTCCACCTCTAAGAAACTTGTGGAGTTAGTTGCCGATTAACATTCAGGAAGATTGTACTCTGCCTCCAGTTCATTGCTCTCTTGTTGGCTTATTGTTATTCAGAGCCCATTTATTGTAGATGAGCCATTCATTTTCCTCTAATTGGATGGGATTGGATTTCACTTTCATTGTTGGATGCACTGAAAACCCGGGAGGGGCTGCAGGGATCAGCTCAGGGTTGGGGAGATTTAACTGAGCACAAAGTTTAGGTTGCAGCTGAAAGAAATCACAGGTTTTTATTTTATTTTATTTTATTTTATTTTATTTTATTTTATTTTATTTTATTTTATTTTATTTTATTTTATTTTATTTATCTTTTACATGTAAATGCCTCTGGGCTAGGTTTGCCTTATTATCCTCAACACCTTGTTTCTGGCATTTTTTGTACAGTGTCTCACCAAAGGACTCACCACAAGGAAGATTTTATGCACTGTAACATCCTCTCCTGCAAAATCTCCAGTCCATCTGGAGTCGTACAAGGCTCCGCAAGCAGAAGGCATTTTGGATCCTGCTCTCCATGGCTGTTTGCCTGGCAGTGGCTCAAGCTTGGATCGAGCTCCCAGTCACCTTAGCCCCCTTGCTGCTCACCAACACTTGAAGGTTGGCCTTCACAACACTTGACAAACAGGTCTGAAACCAGCCAGCAGGTTTGGAGGGGGCACAGGGAAAGCAAGGAGATGTGCGTACCTGCACAGAGTGGTGATGTGACTGGAAAGGGACAAGACAGTTATCAAAGAAATCCAGCTGCAAGATTGCCCAGGGAGCACTGCAGGTGGGCTATGCATTCCCAAGGGAAGAGACCAAAACCAATTCGAGACCGTGATGTATTCTGAGAAAATCTCTTTGCACAGTCCTTCTGTTCACACACACAAGAACCAAGCAAAGCCACTTCCTATTCACCTGTGCCCAGCTGCTGATAGCACCTAATAAGGTGCCATCTTGGCCCCAAGCCTGACATGCATTAAGGTATTTATTAGTTTCTTTTTCATGTGGGTCTTCTGGTGTTTCATGAAGGCTACACTCACACTTGAACCTCTCCTTCCCCTCTCCCTGCCTCCTTTAGTTAAATTTGAGGTGTTCTGATACCTCTGAGAAGTCAACAGCAAGAGATAACATTTGGCCTGTTGTTTACCAGCTAGTGGAGGTGCTGCCTAAAAAGCTTTAAGGCAAAGCTGCAGGCAACTGGTGCAAAGCACAGATATATATAGTCCTATAGATCCCCATAATATGAATAATACCAGTGGTGGCGGCAGGGCTGGCTGCCCAGACTTAAAGGTGAGACACCTAACTGAAGAGCTCTGGGTGACAGCAAGCCCACCAGACCCTACAGTCTGTCTCTTCAATGCCGAATTGTGTGCATAAAATACTATTTTTTGTTCTGTAGCTACACTAAAGGGGTTACACACCTTCTTCCCACAGATGTATACGGTGGCAGTCAGCCCCTGGCTCTTGGTGGTTCCTGAGGTCACCAGACCCCTCTTGAACAGTCTGTGAATGGTAATTAAACAAAGCAAGGCTATGAGCTCATCAGCTGCTATCCTGGGCTTGCACCTCCCCTGGAAAATTGTAGTGATCTGCAAGTCAGAAATTACAGAAAACATCTGTGCTGGCCCCAGCACAAGCCTCCCCTCAGCCTTCCTCTGAGCTGCTCAGCAGCATGACTGTAAATTGTCCCACTGGATTTTCCAGGCCTCCACAGCCCCGTGAGGTATGGGCACTGAAGCCGCCCATGGTCATGATCTTGCCAGCAACACACAGAGGGGATCATCTTGCATCTGACCGTACTTCCCTACATCCCCCATGCAGGGATTAGGGAGCTGCTGCATAACTCATTGGCCTTGGCCATTATACACCATCTCTGGGCTATCTCCAGCACTGTTGTTTTCCAAATCATGGATATAGACGGGCCACAGGTCTTCCAGAAACCTGTTGGACATTGTCCTTTGGATAACATTCTCCAACAGCTGTTACTGTGCAGACACTACTGAGATACCGACAGTCAAGCTATAAGCACTGCACCAATTTTACCACTACTTTTTCTCCTAATGTCACATTTTACTTAAGCAGAAGCCTGGAGTCTACTCAGCATTATTACATCAGCCTTTAACCCAGCAGGAAGCTATGCTTCAGGAGAACTTTTCTTTGCAAAATCGTATCAGCTGGCACTGATAAACGTCTAGGTTGACTTCCCAAAGTCAAAGCAGGGCAGCATCAGAGAAATCAGAGAATGGGTGAGCAGCTTTTTCTGATCTTATCACAGAATGGCTTGGATTAGAAGGGACCTTAAAACCCAGTCAGTTTGCCACCCACTGGGTCAGGCTTCCCAGGGCCCCATCAAACATGGCCTTGGGCACCTCCAAGAATGGTCTTGGGAACAGACTCTTTCCCTTCCCTTCCCTTCCCTTCCCTTCCCTTCCCTTCCCTTCCCTTCCCTTCCCTTCCCTTCCCTTCCCTTCCCTTCCCTTCCCTTCCCAAGAAAAAACCAATCCAAATTGCTCATCCCACAGACACACACCCTCTGGGAGGTATTGATGTGTGCTGGTGCAAGGGTTTTACCAAGAGAAATCTAGCGGGAATAGTAAAAATTACAGCCTTTTAAAACTCTCCCAAACAATTACAGAAGGAAATGAGAATGTTCTGTGCCATTTTAATGTCCTGTTGTTCTAGTAAAGTTTGACATGACTGCTTTGTTTAATTCCAGGATTTTTTTTTTCTCTTTTTCTGATTTCATCTTGTCTTTGCTTATTTTTCTTTCCTCCCATTCTTAGAGAATTTGCGGAGATTAGAAAGAACACACACATAAAAAGACCTTGGAAACTGAGAAAACAAATAACTCTATTTCTCATTTGATTACCTCTTCCAGATTTGTTCTTTTTTCTTAATGGGAGCGACCAACCAGGTAAAAAGGAGGCGCTGAATGATAGAAAAATAAAAGGAGGACTGAAATGGCAGAATTAAGAATGTAAAGTAGAAGAGAAGAAGGTTCTCAATATCAGGGAACTCCACTCCATTCTGCACATACCCTCCAACTGCGGGAGAAGAGATTAGATTCACAGAACCAGTAAGGTTGGAAAAGACCTCTAAGATCACCTGGTCCAACCACCAGCCCATCCCCACCATGCCCACTGACCACGTCCCTCAGTGCCACATCCACATGGTTCTGGAACACCTCCAGGGACGGTGACTGCACCACCTCCCTGGGCAGCCTGTGCCACTGCAGCACAGCTCTTACTGAGAAGAAATTTTCCCCAATATCCAACCTGAACACCTCCTGGTGCAACTCAAGGCCTCTTGTCCTATTGCCGTTATCTGGGAGAAGAGGCTGACTCCCACAGGTTATCTGCAGGCTGACCAGCTTTCCTGGCCTTACCTGCTGCCAAGACTTTCCCAGAAAACTTCTTAGCAGGCCCAAAAGAAGCAGGAGGTGTCTGGATGCCAAGTTCTCCTGCAGGAGCTGCAGCAGTACCAATGCATACTCTCTGTGTGCCTCTAGGAAACACCAGACAAAGAGGTTGCACTGGCAGGTTCCTGTATCCCACCCAGACATGGAAGGAAATCCTCCCTCAGGCCCCTCTTCCTGTTTACATAGACCAGTGCACCCCAAACTTCACCAAGACCACTAGAAATGAGACGCAGGGGATGCAGAGCAGGAGGGGAGCTCAGCCCCCAAAGGAACAACCATCACCTTGCAGGCTTGCAGGACGTCGTGTCCCTGTCATATTTATTTGTTACGAATAATCACCGCTCCCCTCTCCTCTCCCCTCCAGCCCACTCCCCCAAAAGGCAGCAGCATGTAACAGTTTGTTGTCACATCTCAATTAAACTGTAGGCCCTCCGCCTGCCGGCGATAATGCACTTCAGATAATTCGTTGATGCAATATATTTTCCAGCATAGGCTTTTGTTTTCTTGCTTGGCCGCTCACCCTCTTTTCTGTGGTCAGTTTTGCTCATTTCTCTTGTAAGCTGTCTAGAGGCAGAGAAAAGGCTTTCAGTTTTAAGCAGTTTCCTTTTCAGGCTCCCTTTATTGAATTCCAACCTCCATTTTTTTTTTTTTTTTAAGCATAGGGACATCATTTATCTTGGACTTTAAGTTGCAGGGGCCTTCAAGGGGCTTCTTTTTTTCTTTCCCAGCTGCATTTGTTGACACACAGTCAATCTGTTTTTTGCCTTCGTTCCCCCTCTTCCCCCCAGCAGGCCATAAAGTATCGACAGCTGTGCCCTTTATTAGCATAGCCATTTTAAGCACAACAAGGGGGAAGAGACTAAATATATTACAGCCATTACCTCTGTCAAAAAGTGACAATTTTAAAACATTTTAGCTTTTCACTGGGAAAGCCGGCGGCACAAAAGAAAGTGCTATAATTTTATTGTAAATGCTTTTTAAATATGGGTCACTTGGCCATCACCAGTGGAAAGGATGGAAAAGTTCAAAGCTTGAGAACAGTTCAGGCAGATAGCAGAATTGGTGGGGATTTTTTGTTTAAGCCTCGTCTTTCTAATATGCTAATTGGGGCAAAAATACAGCAGTGAGAAGCATGCAAAATAAGACCTCGTTCCTGGTGGTTTTGTTTTCCCTACAGCTCCGTTCATGCTTTTCCCATCTACTTATAAGTGTGTTTTACAACTTGGATGGGAATTATCCACCCCAACAGGGTGTTATATGAACGTTTGGGGACTGGGAAATCAGGAGGGAACATGGGCAGCCACCGCTCTTCACAGAGACTAAAAAATAAACAAATGCTTGTTTTCTCAATCAGCTGCAGAAGCATGATGTACAGCACTGTGATGGACTTTTGTCTGAGTTTGTAATGGGTTTATCAGGCCCAGAGAAAGGGGCAATCTCAGCAGGGTTTATTTTACACAGCATCGCCTTCCTCTCCCTTTCAGACATCTGCAGAGAACTTGCATGCCTTTTCTTTCTCTTACCTGTACCATCATTACAATTTCATTTTGCCTCTTGCATCTCAGAACACGTGCAAAACTTGGCTCACAACGAGGCAAGTTGTTAAACAGGCTCCCCAAAGCAAATAGGCTTCCTTCTCCAAAGGATCTATTTAAGCAGAAGCCCCTGAAATCCTGCACAGGCATGCGGTACCTATCAGCATTGTGATGATCCATCCATGTCACAGCAGCTCCCAGAGGCCCATATCCCACTACATAAGCACTCTCCAAATTTGCCACAGAGCAAGTGAGCATCCTGCTCTGGGAAGCATGCGCTCCACAGCAAAGGGGAAGCAGGAAGGAATGCTCACCACCCATCTTCTGGCAACAAATTTAGCAGCTAAATGCAACCAGCTGGTCTCCCCAGGCTCCCTCTGTAGTCAAGGGAGGGAAAGCAAAGCTCCTGCAGAGGGTCATTCAGTGCACCCAAATTAGCCTAACTCTGAATTGTCCTCTCTCTCATCCGTGACTGCAGAAGGAGTTTGAAGAGGCTGCCCGGATAATTTAGCCAGCTAAGTTGGGTGGTCTGAATAATTCCTTCCCCACCAACCTCTAAAAGCCTGCCTAGGTACCCCACAGAGATCGGCATGCTGGTGAAGGGACATCAGCAATTCAGTGCCTGCACTAGAGAAAGCTGAGGTGCTCCATCAGCACTCCTGGATGCTGAAGGCTCCAGCTGGGCTGGGGAGTGGGCGTAAGCTACGTGATACCAGGTGCTGCTGATGGACCAGCTGTGGCCATGGTCTGCTTTGGGAGACATAGAGACATTGCTGCCCATGCCTTCCTCCTGGCTGCAGGCAGGAGAGGGGCAGTGGGGCCTGTGGGGCCACAGGACAGGGCCTGACCTGCCTTCAGGTTGCTTCCTGGCACCATGCAGGGTCCCGGCCTGCTGGGCCTTACACTAGAGCCAGTCTGCAAGCCTAAGTTCAGCCAGCTGAGCATAGGCTGACAAGACAGAAGGACATCTGTTCCTCCCAGCAGGTCCACTCTGAGATGCACCTCTGTACCATCACTAAATCATCATTTTTACACATCCAGAGAAGAATCCAGCTTGGGCTGCTGGCTGTTTAACTTGCTGCTCATCAAAGACCTGTAAAGTCTGGCTTTCAGCTGTTTGAACAGTCTCTTCACAGCCAGCCTGATGAAGGCGCGGGGCTTTATTAGCTGTTGTGCAGCAATATGGTGAAGGACAATGTTGTGGAATGCTCCTACAGGAGAGTCAGGTTTTCATGTCTCTTCCTTTTCAGACTGAGATGCTTGGCAACCAACTGCTATGACAGCACGCTTCACCGTAACATACTCTTCCTTAAAGCCACCTCAGACATTTCACACTGTTAGGGGAAAACTGGTGCTTGAAGGACCATAAGGGAACCATACTCCTGCCTAGTCGCTCTCCCCATACACACACCTTTTTTGGCAGGGAAGAAATCCCTACACAAAGGCTGGAAAACCTATTATAGGCCGTGTATAGAAATGTGCATTGAAAGCAGCCAACGCTCTGGTAATTTTCTCACAACGTTTTTGAGAAGACTGTAAGCGTCCTCTTTTTCCTGGAAACCATGTCTGGGGCACATCACATTTCAGTTAGAGGCAGCAATACCTGCCAGGAAGTTTTCATTAACATTTCAACTAATAAGGCCGAGTTGTTTCGCAAAAGAGCAAAGTATTCGGACAAATTTCAGCCATTTCCTATCGCCTGTTGTTTCATAACTCTATTTAGTAGGAAACAAAGAAAAGCACAACTTCCAAATCATTGGTGAGCCTTAATGGGAACCACGTTATTTCTGAGTGTTGGTGCCAAGAAGAAGATGGAAGTGCAAGTTTTTGTGTCTGGGATGGCCTGTGAAGGGCTTCTTGAGAATGGAAGGTACCACTCACCCCAGTGCAAGCCTACAGTGTAGCAACCGGATGGAACCTCAAGAGAGGGAGTTCCCAAGTCTCACTGAACTTTGACAGCTCCTGCTCTTGGGCTCTGCACTCACAGTGATGGGCTGGGAACCAGACTACGGGGCTATGGCAGCAGAGGTTGGGCAGTGCATTGAGGGAACAAGAGGGAGAAAAGGGCAGGTGCAAAAGAACAGTCCAACACCTTCAACTCCATGGAACAGGATACAGTTTAAAAATACAGCTCACATAGAGGCATCCTCACTACAGGCAGCCCAGATTGCACAGTTGGGCTGTGGGATGCAGGCAGAACATTCAATACCCGGTCTTCATGTTCTTATTGAAAAACCTGATACAAACATGTATTTTTCAAGGCAAACCAAACAGAGGAACTGCTTAATGCATCTACTGTTGCGCTGTTCAAAATGCCAAGAGCCAGATCACAAGAGCCTCTTGCCATATCATTTACTTCTCCAGTCCCATGAACCAACAGCTGATACCACGAAAGGACCGAAACCTCCATTAACAGACATAGTTAAGTTCTGCCTTTCAGCAAAAATATCACAAGCACTTTGCACTTGCGGTGCCACTTCATGTTAAGGGTTAGCAGATCTGTGCAAGCTTCTCATACAGGAAAACAAAACCTGGTTTTGGCTTCATTGAAACTCCTTCCTTCAACAGGCCTCCAAAAACCACCTCCTTTAGCACAGGGTACCAGCATCAAGTCAAAGGAAACAAAAATAAACTGGAAAACCATCATCAACATCCAGAGGTTCTCAAGATACAATGTGCGCATTTCTGAGCTAGAAGAAGGAATTACAATCTGAAACACAGATTATTCTTCAGAGACTTCCTATCAGGAGAAACAGATACAGAAACCAAACAGGCAGAGGCAACGACAGTGTGGCACAATTACAACTTTAATCTTTTATCTTTGAAGAGTACAGAGTTGAAAATTACACTTCCTAATCCTCCCCTAAAAAGGGAGCTATTTCTTTGTTAGTAGCTTGACTTCCCTTCAAGTGAAGCGCTCCCATTAGGCCCCAATTGCATAAAACACTCACACTTGCACTTCTCTTCGCTCCTATTCACAGCAACATTTAAGTGTATATACTTGAATGCTGTTTTGAATAGGAATGTTTTTATTTAACCAGAGCTGGGGGGTGGTGCGGTGGTAATACTTGTGTGGTCTTAGCGTGGAGGGGGGAGGACAGACAACATACATCATCTTGTTCCCAATTTAAAGGCAGTTTTAGCAGCAGTCAGTGACTGACACATGGGTAAAATCTTAAGCAGCAGCTTAACCACAGACGTGTGTAGTGGTAAGAAATCCCACGACATGTAAAAGGGGAAGCTCTGAAGTCACTGCTGAATGCCAGCTAAAGCAGCGCTACAAGGTCGGTTCAACTTCTAAATTTTCCTTCTGATGCTCCTAATGCCATGAAGCAAATTTGCTTCTTTAATTAGAATTATACAAAGGCAAAAAGAGATCAGGAAGACAATACAAAAATGTATAAAGAACAGGAAAATCTACAGACTTTGGAAAACAGGATTCTGGAAAAAATCAAAACGTTCACTTTTTATTTGTTGTTGTAGGATTTCACTTTTCTATCCCTTTGAAATGCATTTAGTCTTAAATTAATAAAGATCAAACGAACACACATTCTTTGAACAGACATGATAAAAACGCAGACATTACAACACAGGATCCATCATTTAAATATCCCAGTAAGTGAAAGGTTAAAGTGGCGCTGGCTGACGTGAGGGTAAAACGCTCTGATAAAAAGATGCCGCGGCTCTAAGGAAAATGCGGATTAGAGAATTGAGAGCGAAGCAGGTGATGCTTTAGTCTGAATCTGAACTGTCTTGCTTATTGGTATGGTACTGACTGACTGCTTCTTCCAAAGGAGCCATTGTACCATCCGGCCGCACTCCCATTGGCTTTATAAGCTCATCTCTGTAAGAGATTGAAAAAAAAAGAATATACATTAGCATATGTACACATATCAATTCACATGCGTATAGTACAATCGCATACAGTATATGCTTTAGTACATAATAAGCCTTTAAAAGGAAGTTATTTCTGCTGAAGCCTTCTGTTTTGAAGGAAGAGGAATAAAAACCCTTCCAAAATAGGTGGGAGGGGAAGAGCGGGACAGATAAAGACCTCATTCATGTAGGCCAAACCTCCTTAGCCAATTAAAGACACCATGAAAAGTCAGTGCCTAATGGGCTGAAGGCAAGGAACAGGTTTGCCATTTCAAATACACAAAGTAGCTTTTCTCCTGAGAGTTCTCGGCCAGCCATCCCCACCTACAGTTCCACCTGCCATTCTGGCCAATAAATGCATGTACAATTAAAATAATGATGCGACGCACATTCCTCTTGCTGCAGGAAGTAACTCTGTGAAGAGGGCAGACTGCCTACACCACTACCCCACTACCAGGGCTGTGTAAGTACTTGTTGATTCATTTTCGAAAGCTGACTGATTCTAATACTACTGCTTTTGTTTGCGGCAGTTTAATTACAGGATTGACAGCCATTTTAATCTCTTCAAAGCTCTAAAGGCCTCTCAAAGCTAATCCAATTATATCTACTCCACAAGCTACAGCCTCATCTAAGAGATGATTAATTATTGATTAAGCCAATCAAAAAGTATTAGCAAAGATTTATTTAATCCTTACTTTTTTATCACCTCATTGATATGTGGATTATGGCAAAATCTGTGAGGGCAAAGATAACGTTTGGATTTTCTCCTGGAGGAAAAAATAAAAAGGGGGGTGGGGGTGGGGAGAATACCTCAAAATATTCAGGAGTCACCTTAAACAAAGGAGCGGAGGTTTGATGTCAGGTTTGATGTCAATTACCCCTCACTTAAAAGGCAGCCCAGTAAAACTCAGGCGATTTAACACAGTGGATGCCTTTCCCCTGCTCCCCCCAGGCCATGGACAGTAAAACCACACCACTCAGTGGGGAGGACAAAAGCATTTCACTAGATCTCTGCTGGTCTGCACTTCTACCTCTGAAAAGAAGGGGTAGAGATTGCTTGTATGCAGCTGGCAACCTAACCTTAACACAAGGATTGAAACAGAAGGCAAGGCAACATCTGAATTACATTGGCATGCATAAGATAGATACAGTACAGCAAAGCAGCAGTTCAAGTCTCTAAGAGTCCTTTTTCCTCAGGAAAAGAAATCCATCTATTTGCATAGATGTGACCATCAGATACTGCAGATCTAAGCTCACAAATCACACCACCCGCAGCACCTCACAACATGAGAAACCGGCCCTGGAGGAACCTGTCTGGCTTGGCCAACCATGTCTGGGTGGGCAGCCAGAAGCCAGGGAAGGACATCTGTTAGGACCATACCCTAATCCATCTCTAAACAGACATCTAAACAGAGCTGGCCTGCTGTACTTGAGGACTGAGAACTCCTCGTCCTAAAGTAGTACAGGCTACAGCATGCAGATTCTACCCAAATCGCTTCTCATGCCTCCTAAGATGAGGGATCCTAAATTACTGTTTTAAAAAACACAATGCTTAGGTTGCAGCACTGCCTCCAGTAGTCATGGAACCATGTCACCTATCAGCCAGTTACCATTTGCTATTGGTAATGGCCAGCAGAGGATCAAAGGCACAGTGCAGAAAAAGGAACCCAAGAGGAATATTCCTGGTCAGAACGGCACTGCTACTGAAGGGCACAAACATGGGCTTAAGAATGAAAACCACTTGGAGAACATGGATCAGTTCTGCATAATCCCACAGCAGCTCTGATGTAACTTTCTAGCATCAATGTTGATAAGCAAAGTGAAAGCTGGAGAGCAAGTACCCACACAACTGACACACAGTAAAGGTGTGAATACCTAACCTCGTTCTCATCTGCAATGTTTTTGCTGCAGAACACATGCTGACTGCTCATTTCACAGTGTCTCATTATGAACTGTACTGCACTACAGCTGAGTTCTGATCCTCCCCTCCAGGCTCAGTCTGAGTTGGGCTGAGCTCACATTTCATAAATTAACAAGGATGTTTATCAGCTGCCTTTCTGTGCCTGCACAAGCTTCCTGCTTTGCAAGTCCTTCAACGGGATTAAAGACCGTTGTTAAAAGTTTGCTATTCTTTCTACTGGATTAGTATCTTGAACTCCATACACACCTCCTCAGACAAGGAAGGAAAACTGACCTGTATGAAGCAAGAGAGATGCTGGGCCACCACAGGAAGAGGTAGGAATTAATTGTTCAGAGCAGAAGGCAGGGACCAACCAATTTTATTTTCCTAATCATGAGCTAGACCTAAAGTAGTGTAAACCATGACATTCCTTTCCTGGCTATGATTTGACTGCAGGATCTGAACACTGCACAAGACCACATGAGCTGACCCTTACCTGGTACAAATCACCTCAGCTCTACCAACCTCATCATGCTTCCCCTTTAGCGCTGGCTGCTCAGAGACCTCAGCTGAGCTCTGACAACATGGGGCAGCTGAGGATCTGTTTGCTGTTT
Source organism: Coturnix japonica (assembly GCF_054131305.1). NCBI lineage: Eukaryota > Metazoa > Chordata > Aves > Galliformes > Phasianidae > Coturnix > Coturnix japonica. The sequence goes on along the minus strand of NC_140663.1, from coordinate 49,634,885 downwards.
AAGGTGAAATACAAGTGGCACAGTAATCCCACAGAACTGGCACGTACACTCTCTGAAGTAATTTCATTACTTAGACACTTCTGTAGGGCAGAAGAGAGATCAGCTCACCCCAGTAGGTGGCAGCACGAACACTTCCGCATCCACAAAGTCCTACCCACGTACATAATAGGAATATTTACACAAGTTCGAACATCCTTACGTGACCTCCAATACACTCAAATAACCCTTCCTGCAACATTCATTTTTCTAATGCAAACAAAGCATTCTATTGAAGCATACTTAGAAACACACCATAATTAAACAGTTGGTAAAATGCATTCTCTTCTTCCACTTGCAGATCTCCCAAGAGTCCCTTCAAATGTATCTATACAAGGTCTAGCTTCCTGTTTGCCATTTAGCTTGATAACGACTCAAAAATCATTCCCTTGTTTTGCAGGGTAACTCTTTCTTGTCTGCTCTGTGTACTATAGGGCAGTATTGACACATGGAATTAATGATGGTGTCTGTAATGAAACAGCCATCATGTAAACACCAGCCTGCTCCTTTGATAAAATGGCATAGTAGGGACCTATTCACCTCCTTATAATTGAGTACCACATAATAGTTCCGATCCTTTCATGTAACATTATTTTGTTCTATGAAGGGAAGGAAAAAAAAAATCTATGTAACGTTGCTTTCTTCATTCATCCTATGATTAATTTTGTGTTTTTAATGAGTATGGCTGCTTATTTAGGCAGGTTCTCTTACTTGTTTTGTTGACTTCTGTTGAATGTACAACAAAACCCAAGCTGTGATAATTGGAGACCATTTCATCAGCAAAAGGATTCTTGCTATTAATAAAAGGTTGGCTTGGAAAAAGCATCCTGACATTTTAAATTAGTCAATTAATATACAATTCCACCTACCATTTATAATAGAAAAAAATGTTAGCATATTTCTTCAAACATTTTAATTAACAGAGACTATTTCCAATAGTCTATGATATAAACAGACAGAATACTATACAACAATAACTTAAGTTGGCTATCTTTGATGTTTTGTGAAGGAAATAAATAATAGAGGTTGAGTTAAATCTGTTTGCAGACTTGGAGATGTGCACCACATGTAGAAGAAGCACTGATTTACAGCTACCTGACAATTCTCAGCAAGCCACCATCTATTCTTCCCACAAGCAAAGCCCATGAAGTTACTTTAGGGCCAAGTTCAGGCATTCGGCAACCTACCCTAAGTAACATACACATTTACCAAGTGCTGCAGCAGAAAATATTAATGAGGGTGAAAATCTTGACAACACATTTTTAATCGTTTCAAAAAGTAACTGCATTCAGCCAAATCTGAGCAAACGTTTAGCCTCCATATAAGTTTTTGTAGCACCCAAGCCAGTGTTAGTTTGGGCAGAGTAAATGGGTTCACAAGCAGTTTCCAGCTTTTTTTCCCCCTATTCATGTTGATAAAACCAGGTGATTATTTGACATTTACCCTTCTTGAGTGTCAGTTGCCTCATGAACAGGCCTTAGCACCAGCAACCTAAGAGAAAACAAAAGCCTTGGAAACATGACCCGAAACAACCAAAACAGCACCTCAAAGTAATTTCAAATCTCCACTGCCAATGATCAAAATTGAAGAGAAATATGGAGAGCAGAAATCCACTGGCGTCTTATGCAACAAGGGCAAAACCATCCCTTTATTACTCACAGTAAACTCATACAAAAGGGTACAGTGTAAACAGATAGCAGCCATTAATGGCAGGCTATATATCTGCACTGACACAGTGCTGCTTTGCACATTTGTTTTCTGAGAAGTTCAAGCTGTCCCTCAGGTAGCTCTTCAAAAATAATAACAGCCAGTCATTAAAGTCTAAAACAACCCAATGGCAGATTGCCTTCAATACCCACAGTCAGAAGAGGAAGCGAGTTTGTCAGTCCTTCAAGTGTTTTCCATACCTTTCCCTAGTAAAAGAAGCTATCACAGCACCTACAGGGGTCACACATCAACACAACTGCCCTGCAGTAAGCACTACACTAAAAACCAATCAAACACACAGCAGAAAGAGTTGCAGCCCTGAAGATCTTGCAGTCCCAGTACTACAGTAAGAACTGCAGGTGGATGTAGTGAGACATAAAAGCCCAAGGTGAAAGCAAAGCTACTGGCCAAGAGGGTAAGGAGCGACACCAGGCACCAGCTGCTTAGATATTGTCAGTTTTTAGCACACAACACAGCAGCCCTCCGAACTGAAAAGGCTTTTAGGCTACAGTAATGCCATTTGGACTTAAAGTGGACTGCTATAGTGACAGCAACTGACTTGTCTTCAGTTTTTGTTTCTCTCCATCTTCCCTTTAAAGAAAAAACAATAAAAGCTGTAGAGCTTTTAGACAGATTATAATGCTATTCCTAATGCTCAGCATCTTAATTCTCTACCTAATGTAGCAACCATTTGGTTTTACATAATAGTTTAACTAGAACTACACACGCAGTTTTCCTCTCTTTATTAAGAAGACTGTTAACTTATGACACTTGCTTCCCATACAAATAACCTGGATAAAGTATTCAAGTATTCAATTATTTCACTGATCCAGTTGTCTCCAGTTTTTCCCTGCTCACACTCCGGTTTATACTTCAGACTCTGCCAGCTAATAGGAAATCCAGAATCACCCACAGCATCTGCTGTTTCTACAATCCTTAGCAGACAGGTAAAAACATTTAGTTGGCTGAAACATCTCTCAAGAGAACCTGTTATTTGAATATTCACTGACTGCACAATACACAAACATTTCTATCTTCATCTTTATCCCCTTGTTTGAAAAATGATTCGCTTACAAATTTACCTAAATTCCTACAGCTCAGACCAGAGGTGGATTCGTATTACATAAGGTGTTCCTTGAGAACACAATACTTTGCTTACACAGAAAACAAAGCACAAGCAACCATTCCAGTATGCCTACAAGTATTGGGTGATCACCAACAATACAGGTTTGTTCCCTGAAAAAAACAATCAATTTCACGTATCGACAACATATCACATACCACACCAGTTTATTTTATGGCATTACCATATCCATCTAGAACAAATGTTAAAGCCTCCTTTGTAGTCCAGTCTGCATTTACCCTAAGTCCTTATGAATTCCTAATTGTATCTTCCCTTTCAATTGCTCTAATAGATAACTCATTCCTTCTGCTGACAGCTGTTTTCATGCAGTAATTGTTCTTCAGATAAGCAGCAAGACATAAATATCTACCATCAGATCCTGCTTGCTGACTTGGGGTAAACAGGCACGCTTGTCTCGCACTTCCTCATACATCAAAATGAGAAATTCTTTTAATTACTCATCAGTCTACCCATTTAGGAGGCAGGTTTCATTGACACCTGATTCTGTCCAATCCTTTCCAAAAAGGGTTTCCTCTGAGGTCCTGTAAAATATCACTCTTTCCTTTGAAGTATTAAACATTCTCCTCTGCAGTGAAATCGGCCCTAATTCTGCAGTGTTAATTATAGCACTATTTGAAGCTGCAGACTTCAGTAAAGAGCAAAGAACTGGGATGTAAAATGTCTCCATCCAATGCAGCTACAATACAATACCTGGAAAGTTTATCAAACATGTTGACAAGCTTCATAGCTTCATATTCTTTTTGTTCTTCTGTCATTTCATCCATTGGATTAGGCATGGGTTCTTCTAAGTGACCAGTGATCAGGTTAATGCTGGAGGTAAAAAGACAACATAGTTTACATTCCTACTGAAAAAATGTATGTAAGTTGCCTGCCTTCTTAAGAGGAGGAAAGAGCAACACACAGTCTAGTTTAGATTTTAAGGTAGCATTTAAATGGACAACACATATATTCTGAACCTCTAACACTGTGTTCTTAAGCCATCCACAAACATTCTGAATAGTTCTTATTTCTTCTTGGCAAGCATTTCATTTTTATGTAACTCAACCTACTGAAATTAAATCATTATCAGAGAGGGTATTTTTTCTTTGGAGCCACCCAAGTGTATTCTGGACACTGAGTGAAGCTGGTCACTCAGTAATTCAGCTGTGAGGCTGAGAAGAGACAGTAGTCCATATAAGCACATGTAATTCAAAAACTGGCTGCTTTGTAAAAGGGGAAAGGGAAAAAATATGTCAGAACATCTTGACTGCAAGAGGAAATGCAGAATTTACACCAATACCATACTTGGGCTTTGCAGATTTGTATTCTTCGGTATCTGTATCTTCATCATCCGAGTACCAATGATCTCCTCTTCCCCCTGCTAACAGGCCTCTTGCTGCCAACAATCCTGCTGCATTACCGTAGCCTGTATATTTTAACAAGCTGTCAACTGCAAAGAGTGATACAAAGGATTATTCAGCTTAGAATTAGCTACAAAACTAAAAGCATACGGTTCTGCCAAAATCAAAAGAGTTACAGCAAGAGGCAAACATTACAGCACGACTTTAAGTGAAAGGGAGAAGAAAAAATATATACATATACCTCTCTCTTTACAAAGAACAAAAAGAAATTCTGCTGCAATTTGCTTTACTCCAAGGTCAACATGTGTCATAAGGCGCACAAGCTTGTTTCTCACTGTTGTGCCAACTTCTGGACGACTCGATACATCTCGTAGCGGAGGCAGAACCTAGCAGCATTAAAAATAGAAAACAACGACATAGAATGCGTGGAAATTCTTAGCCAACTTCTGCAGAAACACTGTAAAAAGAACAAGAAAATACTGCTGTTCTGCTGCTTTAAAGAAGGGACTAATATAATAGCAACCCAGTTGTGTTTACATGGACCAGTAACAACTATTCCTCCATCACACACTCTGCCCTTCTGGTCTGCTGTCCTGTGCAAATGCATGTTGAACCTCAAGCACAGATTTGAGAAAGGAGGGCTAGGAGCAGTTTAAGAGCATTATTGTCTGTCTCAAAATACCTGGTTATAGACAACAGCCACCTTATGATCTTAGATTCTTCTGTTTTGTTCTAGTTTCTGGCAAAGCATTAAGAATAAAGCTTAGTATGATGCATAATTTGTACAGAGCAGCAAGTACACTTACAGTGAAAAAGCAGGAATGTCAGTCATACTGCAAGTGCTAACAAGGATTTCAAAAACTGTCCCCATATGCGAACAAGGAAGCTCATCCTTGTTCACTCCTTTAAAAGCCGAAGCTCGCTTTTAAAAAGATTTGGAGGAAATACTCTTTTTTAACATATCCTAAAATACACTGCTTCCTCACTATATATCATTAGTATTGTTAACTTTAACCCTCCAGAAAGCAAGAAGGTGCCTGAAATGTTTGGTCTGGCAACCTAACTTCAGCCTCTCTATGTCAGTACATTCAAACTCAAGCCCCGGATTATGATGATTATTTTGCATTCACAGGACATGACATGACCAGCCAACAAACCTACGCCATAAGACCAAATATTTGGTAGATGGAAGACTTCTGTAAGAATTACAGATCACCCGCGTTTTACTAGCTAACAAAACCAAGCCTGTCACTAATTGCCAATAAGAACTGCGGGTTCTTTGTTTTCCAGGTGTTTAACACAAAACATTGTGTTCTGTGCAAATTTATTGCACCATTACTGAAATCAGACTCACTGGGAGCTGATACTTACATGCTACATATTGACTTCTTTGAGAAGGACGGGGCCTGGTCCTTTTTTCCCCAATCTAAGTACTCAAATAATTAGCAAAAACACTTTGTCCCTGCTTACTTTCCCCAAAGGGGATAATACCATGACTGCCATTTCCCAAAGTGCTGTAAGACTGAATTTGTGTTTTCAGAATAGTTGAAAGCTAACACCATGATGAGTGCCATGAGGAAATTAATCATTCTGTCTTCAGATCAGAATTTGAATAGTGCACACTAAATAAAGCCTAAGGCCAACACTTAACTACGAAAGTAACTTAAAATATCAAGCATCCGGCCACGCAGTTAGCAGCACCCATCCATTTCCTGCACAATGAGACAGTGCTCCTGTGGGAAGAGAAAGCAACCAGTTGCATCCCGACACCTATATGCTGAGATTTAGTACAAATAGGCAGACAGCCTCACTTTCTAACTTGTATTTGGAATATTTGGCTCTGTATTTTTTTTTGTAAAGAAGTTTAACAGATAAGAAAGACTGTTCCAGGAAAGACCTGCTGCAAACAAAATATTTATACAAAAATGGGTTTCCAAACACTGCCTGGTGAAAGAAGTGGACAATATATGCAAAATACGCTCATTGCCATTACAGATTCCATTTATGAATTCAGGCACAGCTTTGATCTGGGAGTGGCGTTTAAGATGCAAACCAAAAAGCATCACAGGTTAGGAAAAACACATCCTTCAGCTGGTCTCCGCTGTCCCTTCCTTGCTCATGTTTTAAGTTTTCTCTCCTCAACTTCAGGAAAAGCAGCAAATAACACCCCCCGAACCCACCACACTGAGCCTATATGTGATTGTTTAATCTTTAAACGTAGTACAGAAATCACTTTTCCCTGTGAAGAAACTCTCAGGGTCTGCACTGTATTTAATGGCTCTTTTAAGAGATGCTGAAGTAATGAAGGTCAGCATTTTACCCCAGTGGAACAGCAGATCCATGCTTGGTTTGTAAGTTTCAATTCCCAAGATTCCTGCCTGCTGAAGTAAAATTAAAGCTCAAGGAGAAGTGACCAAAATGCCTGTAGTCTCAACTGGCTGCCATACAGCTTGATAAAGTTCGATCAACAGCACTGACGTGTTTCTGACACAATGGATGTAAGGGGTCAGATATTACTGGGCTTTTTCCTACCACAGTGACCTCCCAACTAACAGAGCTTTAAAACATCTCCAGTATTATTTAACAGCTCGCAACATTTACCATGGATCACAGGCTATACTATATATTGATTGACATGACTCTGAAAAAAATATTTCTATAGCTGACAGCTGTGAGAGACACAATGGAAAAAACAAATACCAGAGAGAGAACTTTCTGGGTAATTTCATAGGAAACCATCAGTGCTTTGAAGGTATTAGTGCCCTGCACTGATGTGCAGATGTAAGGACATTTGTCATTAGTTTTTGTTTGAATTTCGATGACTATTTTACATACCTGAGCTTTGATAAATTTCCTGATATTCCTATGAGTTCGGCAGCATTCCGTTAATAAACTGAGAACAGGAGTCAAACCTTCTCTGTAGCTGCTTCCCTAAAATAAAAACAAACAAAAAGCATTCTTAACGTGCATTTCAAATCCTTTGAGCTCTACAATAAAGCCCTGTGATGATCAAATCACAAACTTCACACAGATATCAACAAAGAGCCAAATGCTCGCGGCCTGAAAAACACAAGCATGTTTCAGGTATTCACAGGAATTTGTCCTCAAATTCAAAGTGTTTCACAATCTAGAATCAAGCAACAACATCCATATTTTTCCTAACACTGCCTGGAAAGTTCTTACAAACATAATAGAGATCCACTATTTAATTTAATGCAAGAAGCCACCTTTGACAAAAATCTTCACAGGCCATACCTTGTCAATTCTCTTCTCCATGAAATCCAATAAAATCTGGATTGCTCCCATATTCATACCATTGTATTTTATATCTGTTTCCTCTTGGGATGATGGACTAATAAGGACATCCAAGCAAGAAACGGGAATATTGCTTAAGAGGTTGATTGCATTGCTGAAACAGATTATTAGAATTTGTTATTTATTTGGAAGAAGCAAAAGCAGTACAACTTACCATACTGTTTGTACAACTGCAACAACAAAAAGGCCCTGCAACTGAAGCAATGCTTTATTTTCTATTCTCTGCGCTTTAAAGAAGGTGGCACACGTTATGCCTGAGTGCAAGCTGTCAGAACGAACAAGGAAAAAGAACAAAGCTCCAAAAGCATTAGTGCAGCAGTGCAGCATCACCTCTAGCCCCCACAGAGCACTACCCCTAGGATAAGGCACAGCCGCCAGCACTACTTTACAGCAGCTGAGCTGGCAGGACAGCAGGGGGAACTCTCACATTAACTTGCAGGGCTCAGAGCTTTTTCCTCCTTGAAACTTTTACAATCTGGCCATGTCCTGTCATTATTCTGACAGAATTATGCCATGGAAAGCTTCTCCCTCCATACCTGAGTGGAGCGTGGTGGTAATTTCTCAGGTTCCCTGGAACGGTTTCACTTTTCCTCAGCTTGTAGTATACAGGAAATACAGGATGCTTTAACACTTTAGAAAGATCAGGCTTACTTACCAAGCGCTAACATACAGCAATTGGCAGCTTTTGCAATCCAGAGTGGAGTATAATGTGGAACTTAGCTTTGCAAGGAACTCTTCTCTGTCACATATCCTTCAAGTTTGCTATCTGTCCTGTTCTCATTACACAGATCAGAATCTGTACTTTTCCTGAAGGAGGCTAAATGACACAGATGTAGCAAAACTTATAACTGTCACTATTTAATGTTGATGCCCAACTGCAGTTTTAAAAGGATGCATTTACAAATACTACAGAACAATGTGGTTTTAGGTAAGCAGGTCTCAAAGCTATCAAAAAACCTACGGGTTAATGATGTTTCCAAGAGTGACCGAGAATTCCAAGAGTGGAGAAAGCTTCTCAGTTCAGTTAATGCTTTAGATCGTATTTACATAGAAGCTGCACTCAGTTTTTATGTTATTCATACAATTCTAACAAATGAATAATGTGTCAGAAAGCAAAACAGCAATGACACAAGAGGATATCTACCAAATGTGCTCCTTGCAGTCTGATCAGGCTGAGCGGCTGCTCCATGCCACGTTATCTCCCTTCTGCTCTTCTAATCATTGAATTTCAGTCAACTTGCTCTTTTGGAAAAGAAAAATATCATCCTCATTCTTGTTTAAGATATCTCCTACAGCGCAGAAGTCGCTCCTCTCCAGTATTTTGGGAAGAGTTAGAAGCAAAGCAGACTGAAATTCAACAAATATTTGGTGGCTTTCATCCTTTCATCCAAAGTTCTCTTTTTAACCAGTTCCTTATTAAACAACCGACTTCTCAAACACCTACAAAATTAATTTTCTGGATCACTGTGTCTGAGCTATTCTTTTCACCAAATGAAGTCCAGCTTTCTGATCTTTGTCACTTCACTGACAGTTTTATTTGTGGTAGAGGAGTGTATGAAATTCTCCAGCTACCAGGAAGTCAGTGACTATGCACAGATCTGCACAATAGTGTTTGCATTCCTACTCCAGGGGGTAGAAATACTGCGTATATTACTCTCCCCTTTTGGGCTTCCCAGAGATCATTAATCACTGGGACATGACATCCACCCACTCATGCTCCCAGCCCCCTCCTGATATGCAAATTCAGAAGCAAAGGCCTATTTACAGTTGCAGAATGCCTTGATTAAAGCCTTGTTAGTGGGCATAAACGGCACTCACTCTAATATGTGGTGCTGTAAGCTGTTCATATTCAAACGTTACGTAATGACAGGACAGAACCACAATAATGACACCAACAGCAGGTACTAAATTAGTTAAGGGATTTTTTTGTAGGTAGCTTCTGCTTATTTCTTCGGAAAATAAGTCAAACCAACAAGCAGTGCAACACAGTTAAGGGCATGTATCGAATACCTAATGCTCATATAAAATAAATCCTTAACTCAGACACTCTGAGCACAACTCATACAACACACTATAGCAGGTCGTCCAAACCCTTCAGCTGCACATCTTACATTCTGCAGGTTTGCAGACTTACAGAAGTGAACAGGAATTCCAGGTAATATACTTATGCTTCCTGATACTGCATTCAAGTCTGTTTGTATTTCATTCTATTTCTAATGACATTTTAATAACTGTGTTACCGCTGGTTGGGATGCAGACTGGGAAGCTGAACTCTTTCTGACTCTCACCTCAGCACTGCAGTAAGGACCCCATAGTCAGAGCCCAGCCCATTTAGCAGCCAAACTGACCCAACCTGCTTTCCCATGCTGCCTACAGACAGCTCAGACAGCTAACACAAGTATTACAGAAACTTCAATCTGGAATGAAAGATTTCCTTGGCTTATTATAACAGTGAGATACCCAACCCCTTGAGATCTGCAGGGTCATAACTTCTGACTACACCTCTTCTGTTCCAGAACTGCCTTGTGATGAACCCTGGGGGTAGAAAAGCACCCTAAATTATTCAGCTTCCACTGCAGCGTGTAGCATTCTGAGATGAAATTCAGTTCTGCAGATGGGCTGAAATATTTGAACCACAAAGTTCTAACCATGTGCTGTGCTACTCTATCATTAGAAAAAAACCAACAACCTTGTGTGTGTTATAAATCAAGATCAAATATTACAGGCAGCAGTGCTACACTTGCAGGCTTTCTTCTATCAACTTGAGCTGAACAAACTAGATACAGTTGGCTAACAGAGGGAGAAAGTTATATTCCCAGCACAGCAGGAAAAGGCCAATGCAATGGTATGCTGAATTTAACGGAGAAAGGGAGACAACTGAAGGAATAAGGCAGTGATTCATCCTCCCTCCCTCTACTTCCCCCTCCTCAGAACTGGGGGGAATTCTTGCCTTTATCTGGCACCTCCATAAGGAGGGATGCAAGCAGCATATCTACAAAACATATTCCTTCTGACTGAAAAAAGCAAAAAAAAAGACAGAAATCACACTAACACTGCATTTCCTCCATCACTGCTTACCTCTATCTATAAAGCCCTCTTTCCTGTAGCTGTGGAACTTACATGGATCTGTTCAATGTTCCCAGCAGTGGGAAACTCAGACCTACCAGTCCTGGCTTTGGGAAGATGAGGAGGCAAAAATCTACCATAAGCAGAAGCACAGATAAAACACTGGCTGCCTTTCAGGACACACTCAGTACTAACTCGAGTCATGGCTACCACTGCAGCAGTCTCCTAAATTATTCTAAACCAGCCAGCAAAAAATGAGAAGGGCTCTGATGTGGGATTTTAACGCCTGCCTACTAAGACTGTTGATCCCTAAGAGCTTTCCAAGATTTTTAGTAAAGCTCATGTAACTCCTCCAGGACTGCTGGGTGTGAAAAGCTGTATTCTTATTGCTGGATACTGCAGGATCAGAAAAGGATCTTGCACTTTGATAAACTGATGTCTCAGACAAAGAGAGCTGCAAAACAGGTTTTATCGCCAAGCTATGGTGGCATAAGTGTCTGATGCTCCTGTACTGCTCAGCTGTAAAAAATTACAGTTTTCACTGGTTCTCAAATTCCCACTTCAGATATCAGTGAAAGTGACTTATTTATTTTTGCAATAATAACAGCAGTAGACTGTCTCTGCAATTTTACCAACCTGTGCAACTCTTCAGTTTTGTCTTCAGTGGGGCCCGTGGTTAATAAGCAGTACCGAAGGATGGCAGCCATGTAACGAAATTGATGAGATTCGTTCTATATAAATATAAATTATGAAGATATTTTTTCATTTTGAAGATTGCAAGTGAGGTTTTCAGGTCACTAGAATAATAAAAATTAAAAACGGAAAATACCTATTAGATCACAACATCCATCCCTACCAATAAAAGGACTTCACCTTAGAGTTCACTTAATGCAAGGTACTTTCATGTGCTGGCCTTTTAAATGAGGCCTTTTACAAGGCTAGGGGACCTCCTTCCAGCCAAACGAGTCCCCACTAATAGAAAACCCCGTTAGAACTATTTGCCCAATTCCATGCAACTATTCTTAACATAACATTCCTATCTTCTTTTCTGTTTACACCCAGAACTGATGTCTCTTCATCAGTTTAGATTTACATATATTCTTTGCTCACTTCATTCTCACTCAGTCCTTTTGCTGCCAACAGTTTCATTCTCCCACCCAATATGTTTCCTTTCTTAGCTCGCTTGCTTCTGTTCCCTTGACAATTTCTACATTTCTTTAATAACTTCTCTACATTCAGCAACCTTATTTGTCCCACTTTTGCTCTCCTCAAACAGCACTTCCTTCCAGTCTTTCACCACAGAGCAGTCACACAGAAGAATGCCAGTAAATGTTATCACAAAGCTGCGTCTGTCATTGTCTCGTCCTTTTTATTAGCACTTCTTGGCGTCCATCATATGTTCTTTGTGTATCCGGCCTCGCACAGAGCACCCCAATACCTCACATGTAACATCAGCATCCAAATCTGCCAACAGTACCACCTGCAGCTCTTGTCTGGCTCTGCCACTTCGAAATCATCTCCAGTCATTAAACTCCAGTGTTTCAGATGGTTCTCCTCATGATGAGTTTCATTTAGCTCTCCACCCACACACCCAACCTCTCTGGTCTTTTACTTTCCAGCCCACGTGCTTCTCAACTTTTCAAACTCTGCATCTTCAGCCCCCTTAATTAACATGCTGTTTACTTTCCTTACAGATCATTAATATTTCCACAGGGATACCTGCTAAGCAGAACATCCCCTAATACCTTGTTAAGAGTTCACAATTATCAAAGAGCTCTTTAATTGAAGGGTTGCTTGCTTTTAAGAATGTTTAGTGAGAACTCATTATATAAGCTCCATTAACAAGAAATAAGTTTCTCCTAACCCGGAATGACTTCAGCCATCATCCAAAAAGCCAACTTATTAGAAAAGATATGAATATCAAAATGTCTCAAAATCTGAAGGGATAGTTGCTTGTGTGGGTTTTTCAAGGAGGAAAAGATCTGTGGTAGAAAGCCTCAGTTACACCAAAGGCAGGTACCCAATGAAACCTCACCAGGTAACACCACAACTGCTTGTTTTTTCAGCTACATGTGGCTAGAAATTAGTTGATGGGCATATCCTCAAGCCCAGAAAAACAGAAATGAAACTAGTAAAACTCCACAGCTTTAATTGTTACTCTATTGTTACAGTCCACAATCTCAAGGGATGCAGCCAGCTGGTACAGCTACATTACAGAGTTTTTCCTGGCCAACTAATTAGTGCTGAACAGTTTATTTTCTTTCAGAGGTCTCGGACTCTCATTAAACAGTCTTCCTTGACACATTCTACTGTATTTTGCATTTTTTTTTTGTTTGGAAACATACACTTCCAATTATTTCATTATATCATCCAAGCTACTCCCCCATTAAACAGAAAACACATTGAAAAGAGGTTTTTTTTTTTTTTTTCTTTCTTTGCCTAAGTAGGAATAAGAGCAAAAAAAGTTATTTTTGCATTATAAGCAATGAGCATTAGAGACTTAACACCTCTTAAAACCCCAAGATCACAGAATGACTCGGGGGGAAGGGACCTTAAAGCCATTCCCAAGTCACCTACACAGGCAGGGCTGCCACCCAGCAGCTCAGGCTGCTCAGGGCCTCATCCAACCTGGCCTTGAGTGCCTCCTGGGATGGGGCACCCACAGCTTCTCTGGGCAGCTATGCCAGTGCCTCACCACTTTCTATATAAAGAATTTCTACCTAAGATGTAATCTAAATCTTCCTTCTCTTAGTTTAAAACTGTTTCCCACAATCTATCAGTGCAGTTCCTGGTAAAATGCCTCCTCATCTTTCCTGTAGATCCCCTTCAAGGAGGGGAAGGCCACAGTGAAATCTCCCCAGAGCCTTCTCATCTCCAGGCTAAACAAGCCCACCCCACTCAGCCTTTCTTCATAGGAGAGGTCCACCAACTCCCCAGGCACTTCTGATCAATATATGACAAAGTCAGCATTCACGTATTTGGAGGAATTTTCTCAGACTGGGTTTTCATATAGGAAAGCTACGACACCAATACAAAATTTCAGTAGTATCTCAGCTGCTGTAATGAAAAAATGCAATCTAAATTCAATTAGAATGACAGTAGCAAAAATAAAGAATTAAAATCCTTGCTCTGGAGCCAGGACAATAACTGCTGCTTATGTTAGTACGGGACCTTGCAAGGCTGAGCAAAACCCATTTAAAGAACAATCACTTCAACTAAACCTTACCTTGCTGTGGACATTCCAGCTGTCAAGCGTTACATTAAAAAGAGCCTTCAGTGCCTCAACGGCACAATTTGTCTCTTGCAAAGATAAAGGCGGCCTGTTGCGGTCTTCCACTGTTTTATATTCTCCTGTCCATCTTACATTCAGGGAACTTTCCAAAGCCTGAGTCAGAACTTGCACTCCTTGTAGTTCCTGCCGCAACTGCGACCGAATATCTGTGTGCAGAAGCGACAAGAGGAAGAGAAGACGCAAATCAAAGCATTTAATGTCACCAGCCAGCTGTTGGTCCTTGCATTTTTTCAGAAGATTGCAGAGCATGGCTGCAAGATTCAGTTCCAAACCGAGCTTCTGTGCAACAGCACTATTAAAAATTATGTTACAGAGGCATTTTAAAGCTTCTACTATAACAGGAAATTCAGACACTCTCTCCAAAGGATCTTCCACAGTATCCAGCTTTGCTAGTCTCATGAGGATCTGCATGTTCCTCTTCGTGGTTACAGGCACTAGAACCTTCTTGTCCCGGGACAGAATCCGCAGCGCTTCCAGACAGGCAGTTTGACATGAGGTTTTTGTGTCTTTTTCCAGGATGTTCAGAATTCCCTCACACAGTTTCTAAGCAAAGACAAAAAACAAACAAAAACCTAATCAGTTTCATTTAAACATTACTAGCAATAGCTAAACAATTTCTGCTGAGCTTCTAGTTTTAAGTTTTCAGCTAACTTGACTTGGCAAAACAGGTATTCTATCTTAGCTTTTCAAAATATAAACCATCATGAAGGACCTCCTAAGATCACCAACATCAGTCTTCCTCACAGACTCATCCAAACACAACAACGTTGGCAAAAGTGTTAAGCACAAACGGTAGCACAGATGCTACCAACCGTTTCCAGTTAAATGGTTTCTCAGTTTCAGGTCTGAAAAGCAGAGAAGTGAGAATAAAAAGGCCAGAAAGAAGTGAAAGGTTTTAAAACCATACTGAAGTAGAACAGCCACACCTCCAGGAACCTGCAAAACTGTAAGCGGAGGTTGTTTCAGTCAGGAAACTGAGGGAAATGAAAGCAAACTTAAAAACTGCCCCACATACAAGTATTAGTACTTCATTTGTACCATTTCAACACAATCTACCAACCTCTCCCACGTTAATCATAGCCATCTCCGACCGACACAGGAACACAATAGGAGACTTTTCATTGGAATGCTTGGGCTGTTTCAGTGAAGCAGTAAAACCATTGCTTTGTCAACACAACTAGCCCTTTAAGTTGAAATATTCAGCAATACTTTACACAGAGGTGACTATAGGGGCAAGTAGAAAAATGCAGAAAAAATACTTCCTAGAATCTCCAGGCCAAAACAACAATATCTGAATTAAAGAATCAACTTTGATATGACAGAAAGAAGCAATGAGAAGATCAGAAGGGAGACAAGACAGGACAGAAGAGACTATTGGATGACAGAGGACTCTGCATGGTTTTTATGCCCTACGTTCACTACAGTAACACTACATATGGGTATAGTTACCAAGAAGCTCTCATGTAAGCGGCAATACAAATGACATCACCTTCCAGCTTTGCGTCTTGACCACTGCCTTGAAAACTCCCAAAGAAGCAGAGGAGCACCTGCCCCAGACAGCCCTGCTGCAGAAGTCATCTCAGGACCCAAAACTCACACAATGGTGTCATGCAACATACGTTTATATGAAAACAATATAAGAGCCTACAGGAATAGTAGTATTAGTAAAAAAGAAATAAGAAATAGCGCAAGGGAATAGTCTCAGTCTCTGAAACAGCACCTCTTGCTGCCAGCAGAAAGGTGGGGAGCACGGCACTCCATCACCCTGACACAAAGATCAAAGCAAAAGCTCCACTTGTGACAAGCAGAGCCTCACTACCACAATCACTATAACTAAAGCCAAAATAAAGAAGAAAGGTTGTCTAGAGCAAATCTAGAACAGATGCTCCAGAAGAATAAGGGATAAAAAAGCCCTACAAATCTCCAAGAGTGTTAAAAAGATACTCTGTAAACAAAGTCAGTATAATTGGAAGTGTGCTTGCCCCAGGGTGAAGCCCACCCAAAAGCACGTCCCAGCCAAACAAGGCCTTGACTCCAACCCAGCAGCCCTGACTGGCTCTAGCCAGCAGGAGTTGGAACGAGGGGTGAGTTCCACCTCTTACTATTGTACAAGCAATGTGACAATTCTTGGTTAGAGGTTTATTGAAACTGCGTCTGACGACCTTATGGCAGCATTGGTTTGTACCACATAGCCTAGGCTCCCCATCAATGCACCTGGACACAGCTCCATCTCTTACAAGAACTTAGCTTTATTGTTAGAAGAATTTTCCACACAGTTAACTCCACTCTGCAAGCAGAAGCAACAGTCACAAAGAGTGTTTGATGTGATAAACAACAGCACTGAACAGACAGTTCAGAGAACTTCAGATAGGAAAAGGCCAATTTATCCTGACCCCTGCCCACCTGCTGCTTAGGTGAGCATCACCACAGAATGTCAGAACACTGTGGGAGAGATCCAAAGGGAAACAAACTCCCACCGACTCACCTTGGGAGACAGAAGCTTTACTTCCCTCCATGTATTTGAAGGCTATCCTTGCAATTTAATTAAAGGTCATAAAAGCCATCACCTCTATGGCTTCAAATCTTCGTGAAACTCAGCAGTAGAAGATTCCTACCTATGATTAATTTCAATTATGTGACTAATTGTAATTAAGATGGATACTGAAAACAAAGGTTGCGGTTTGAGACTGGGTAACCTGCTTAAAACATGAGGGAAAAAAAAAAGAATCTGTATGTTTGTATGGTACTTCATTCCCTACACATTCCTGACACTTTGGCTGTATTAAAGATTCCACAATATAAGCAAGGATAGAGGTTCTTTATAAAAGCACATTACTACATTAGTAACTAAAACGTGCCACAATTCAGAGCAAGATACTAAGCTTCCTAGTCATTAGAGCAATAGATCTATATAACTTTTTTAATATCTAAGACTCGTGCAGTAGAAAAGCCCAGAAACAGCTATTTGTCATCTTGACAAGCAAGGCATTAATCCGTTCTGCTCCTTTCCCATGACAGCATAAACACTTGATGGTAAGGAATGATGTGGTCCTACATAAAAAGCAACACCCTGAGATACAGGAGATCTCCATTTTCTTCCTCGCTCAGCCATAGACCTATTATGTGGCTTTGGCCAAAGCAGCCTCATTGCTTTACTTCCATGTCCTCATTTCTGTTTACAGGCTAATTATATATTTAAAGCAATCTGTTCAGCAGAGGTACTTCTTATTGGGTGCTTATATTTTCCTTGCTCAATCTCAGCTGGCAACAACAGAATTTAATGAAAATTTGGGCACTTCACAATTTTGCTCTTCGGTCCCATGGGTGCCTGTATGTGAGGTCCTTTTCCATCTCCTCTTTGTCTTTGAAGCAGATATCTATAAAGCACACTCAATCCGTGACCACTTTTCTCAGCTCAGACCACTGAACTTTGATGACACTATGTCCAAATGAATTAACTGTAGCTTCTCAGCATCAATAACGCGTTTGTGAGAAAATCAAACTATTTTCCTTTGCTTTTTCATCATTCTCTTTACTCACATTTGCCTTTGGATTAGAGCAGAAACAAAGCAATTCGGTTTCCAACCTGGAAGAACCCAAGCAGAAATTACTACTTTATTGAATTAAAAATAATTTAGATATTGATTATTCAATCCTAGAGAAGCTGCAATTCAAAGGTGAATGAGAACTCTGCTAAACATCACAGAAACACAACGGTCTTGTTTCTTATCTTACTAATAATATTTTCTCACTTTTATTTTGCAGTCTGCCATAGATTCTTTAAGTACCTGAAGAGGTTTGTTTATCACTTGCATTTAAATTAAAGCAAGGAAAAAAACCCATTGTTGCTTCTTCCCACTTTCCTTAGTCGCAGTGTATATTCCTAACAGAACTGCCAGAAGAGCCCAACAAAAACAAAAGTTCTACAGCAGCACAAGACAGGAAACATGCCTGATTTTGTAACATCTTCACTTATTTTCAGGTCAAGTGTTTTTAGGACTTCTTTGTGTATTCCAAGGTATAAACACATCCATCCTGACAGAACAGGAGGAGGCAATACCACATGCAGAGCAAGATGAGCACAGACAGCATATTTTACTCCTTATTTTTTAACCATAGTTTTGAGGTTGAACTTAAAAACAAGACAAGGTTAGTTTTTTAAGAGCTGGACACAGTTCTCCTCACCCTTCTTTGAGAGCTGAGAAACAAAAGTGACAGACATAGCGAGTGTATGCTTACTGTCTTAGCAGTGATGAACCAGAAGCCACAATGTCCTTGGCTCTAACAAGGATTATGAGGTCAGAACACACGATGTTTCCATTTTCCTAAATAAATGGCACGTGGCACCAAGTCATGCTTTCCTTCTCCTGCACTGGTTGGAATCATTCTAGCTCATCTTCATCTTCTGACCTATGTTTTCCATAATTTCCAAATCTCAGTTCAAATTCTCTCTGAAGTTCAATAGAAGCACATTCTTTATTTAATTCAACCTATTTCTGCATCTGTTCGGTGACAAAGATGTTCCCAAACAAATGCATCTGCTCAACCAGTCACATAGCTCAACTATTGCTAAACTCAGCTGTATTGCAGCCTGTTCTTCAAACTTATCTTCTGCTTTGCTATAAGCATGAAGATTCACAGCAGCATCTATACTTGCAGATAAAAAACGTTAGCAGGAACTATGGCAAACTGGTCGTGAGTTTTCACAGCTGTAGGTCTGCGCAGCTCTCCTTGTTATTCAGAAGCTTCCTTTAAAACAAAAGTGCTTCTCAAGTAACACAAAGTTATTCCATGTTATTTTTTTTTTTTTTCCTGTTTGGTTATATTTTCACTAGACTACAAAAAATAAGCATTGTAGACAAATAAAGTTTTTGGCAAATCAGAGCTAAGATTTCAGCACCAGAGATGGATAACATGGAATTGCTTACTAAGAAGTTGGCTGATCATTCCTGCTTAGAGAAGCAGCATTAAAATAATAAGCTGATCATTTTATTCTGCCATTATGTCTCGGAGTCAGTCATCCAAGGCATTAAGATAGTAAGCTTAAGCACATTTGAAATAGTTCAATGTTTCATTTTCTCAGGAAGTCAGGACAATATCACCTAATGCTTAGATCCAACTGTGTTGAATAAAGAGATCTGGATAACCTCTGAGAAGGCCATACCCAATTTTTGCCTGGCCTTTCAGATAGACTCCTGTGGGGGAGGGTGTACACTCATACTCCTTGAGGATTCAGTCTGATTCACTTTGAAATCTCACTGTTTAGCCTCTGCTGACAGCAGGAGGTTGGCCTCTTTGGCAGAGGCTCAAATTGCAGGTCTGATCATTTGTGCCCAGGCTGGGTGGCACTCCGTAAGTAAGGTCAGGAGCATACGCTATAAATGGTGCCATCAAGAACCAAACCAGGTGTGTTCCTTCTACCCATCACAGAGAAGCAAGGTGAAATTTGACAAAGATGCACTCATACAGCCCTGCTTTTCTCCCTCTTGAACAGGGAGACTGGAAGCCCTGTACAGCCTCTGTAATCCAGTGGATAGAGAAGGGCTTTAAAGGAGAGTTGGGCTTAACATAAAATGTAAGACAAGTTAAAAAGAATGCTGGGTTGGACTGGGCAGGACCAAAAGAACTTGGAACAAATCCTTATCATTAATGAAGGATACTTCGTAACTTTTTCCTTGCAGACTGGGGCTCCCTTACCAGATTTCAGAGAAGTGATAACAAGAACAATTAATACCTAGATACCACAGCATACCCACAGGTGAGTCTAAGCTTAATATTTTTATAGGACTCACCAGCAGACTTTAAAAGCTTGCAGTGACAGTACTGGGAGCAAAGCAGCTCCATGCCTTTGTGCCTGCAGGATCCTTCAGACCTCCCAGAAGCCTGACAGTGCCAAAAGCACTGTCTATCAACAAGGTTGGTTTTTTATATTATGTATGACAGCATCTTGCTACATCAACATACTTTACTGCTTCCATCCTTGCAAAGTTCAAATGCAGTACAGCCCACAGCCTTGAGGAATCTCTCAACATGAATTTAAGCAGCAGGTAGAGTCCCACAATATATTTGCAGATTTAGCATCAATGATTCTGATGTCTTTAAAATATTTGTCATTGTGAGGAGGAAACTGTCCTGGAAATTTTTGTCCGCTAAAGGTGGCTTTCAGTTTCAGATCTGTTACATTCAGACTCAACCTGAGCAATACATTATGAATACACAAAGATATTCTGACTCGAGATTCATGTATCACAGGGCTGACCCCACATGGGAAGCCTGAGACAGCTTTCTTGTAACAACAGGAGAAGAGCTGTCAAACATTATCAACATTTCCATTCTGCTTTTGTAATGCGAAAACCAAGTGCTTCAAATAACACCAGCAGTGAAGCAGACAAAATGTAAGAGGAAATACATCATAAACACCCTATAATGTCAGGTAAGAATGTAGCTCATGAATAATGCTCTTATATAGAGCTGCTGCTTGCTTTTCCTTTTTTCCCCACACTCAAATTCAGCATCTTCAGCCAATTTAAAAGCCAGCCCTGTGTACCCCCTTGGACAGATTAACTCTGTTTTATCACCCAGTGAAACAATGTTTAGCTCCTTCCAGGTGCATGCCCTGGTTAACCAGGAAGTCAGTGCTGCCAGAAGTTTCCAGGCCACAACAACGTTGTGATTCTCTTCCCATTGTAGATCTGCAAAGAGCACAAGAAAGCTCTTTCACAAGCAGGATTTTCTTTTCCTGCTTTTCTTTTCACTATTCCACAAGCAGGATTTGGGCCTGTCAAGGTAGAAATGACAGAGAACGAAGCTAATCCTATTTACTCCGAGATTTGAATGAAGAGAAAGTGGTTCTAAGGAAAACATTTCTTTTTGTACGAGGCCAAGCAGCAGTCACCCAGGATGCCTGCTGTACCACACACACACACACACACACACACACACACACCAGGCCTGAGACCCCTCTCCAGGTTACCAGCAATGTACTACTGGAGCTCAAAGCACAGGCCAACACAGAGACACACATAATTAAACAGAACATGACCAGGACAAGCTACAGCTCCTAGATGTACAAGATGGTAGAACACAAGCTTGTAGTGCCCAGCTGCTACATCCAGATAGATCTGCTCATCAAGCACAACAGCCTTGCCTCGTTCTGCCCTCAAAAAGGAACAGCCCACTTCACAGCATGTCACCGTACACGGGGTGTTCTTCCTCTAACAGCATCCACTATGAAACAGCATAAAGCTCAGCTGCGCCCATACTGTACACAATCACACCACAGACAACCTTAAAATCATGGCTGAAGCTGCACGATGAGGCAGAGGAAAAAAAGTGCCTGACCAAGATCCCACCTGCATTCCACAGATTAAGAATTAATATGGTGTTGTCACCCACATTACCAAAGGTCAGCTCTGAGTAAGGCCAAACACTTGATAATTGCATGCACGTCTTCTGAAGTGTTAGAACCACACAGATTTTCAGTGGCATCTCCTCAGAGGTCTCTGCTGTGGATTAGGCAGCCCAGCAGGTAGCTAAACACCACACAGCTAGTCACTCACTCACACCCCTCCAGGCTGGATGAGGGAGAGAATGAGAAATAAAATAGAACTCATGGGTTGAGGAAGAAGACATTTACCAAGCCAGAAAAGGAAAATGGAATAAAAAACACATTGATAATATATATAGCTGCAATGTACTTATCTCACGACCCACCAACCAACCAACAGCAATACTCCCTGCCCACCAGCAACACAGCGCCTCACCACCTGCCAACCAACACCCAGCAGCCCCCAAGCACCAGCCATGTCCCCATTGTTTAGTACAGAACTGTTAAGCCCACTTACTATCTTGAATATATTCCTTTATGACCTCTGTTGAGCCTTAAATGAATGTCACAGAATGAACAACAATTTGCCCTCCAAATGTACAAGAATTTAGCCAATTTAAGTTAACATTCTATCAGGTGCTTTCAGAATACTTCTTATCAAGCCAGAAACCCTAATCAACTACAGCAACAGGCTGAGGGCACTGAATAAAACACTACTGACCTCTATTTGCACCTCTACTACACTCAGCTTACCAACACATAGGCTTGATAGTTTTGTCATGCTGGCTATCACTCAACCATAGCATTCAATATCAATCAGAACTTCCAAAAGTAGAGCTGTTACCCATAAAAATCCTGCTATAACTTTGCATTTAACAAAGCAACAAGACAACAGAAGCACATATCGTAGTTCACAGAACTTTCACTACTGCTTTTGTGTTGAACCACACACTGGAAGGCCCTTTTTTAGCTCGTCTTTATTCTTAGGCACAAGATATCTGTGTCATAAAGAACTGTAACCTAGGATTGCTGCACGCATAGCTCATGGTCTTGAAAATGCAATGGACATTTGTCATTACATATTATGTCATAAAGATAACAGGGGGTGGCAGTCAAGGGCAGTTGAAGTCTTAAACACAAAGATGCGGATGAATCCCATGGGAGCTGTTAGGCCCTGACACACCTGCACAGCTCCAAGCTACATTTCTCACTTCGGCAGCCTCGCACACTCAGCATGTGCTCTGACCATGACAGCTTCCCTTGGAGGAGCACTGTTCTGCAGCAATGTCTCCCTTACAGTTGCACAGCTCTACACTTATCCCTTCATCTTAGCACCTACTACCCAACTACCTCACATAGACAGGAAACACTGGGACACTGCTGTCTACTGAAAAAAACTGCCTTGCATAATTTTTGTACCATTATTTTTCTTCCACCAAAGGTGGACTCCAGGAAATGACTTACAGGCTTCTCCATTACTACTTTATTTGAGACAGAGATTTTAGCTGGAGTTTTTGTTTCCCTTTGCTGTACTTTTAAGCAGAGCACGTATTGAATTCAACAGCCTATTTTACTTACCTTTCTTTTATCCTCATCTGCTGGATCAAATCTGAAAATGGCTCGATTCTGTTTAAAAAAGAAATAACATTTGTTATGCATGAACATCAGCTGTTCAGTTACAAAACTCTAAAGGTCTAACTAAGATCAGTCTCAGCTAAAGAGAGCAGCCATGTCATCCAGCTTGCTTTCCCCATTCCACCCAACAGCAAGTGTCTCCAACCAACAACTTCAGTCACCTTGCTGTTGGTGCAGAACAGTAGTAATAGGAATTAATGACACTGAAGAAACTTCTAAGCTAAGGGTAGCAGGAATCACAGAATGGCTTGGGTTGGAAGGGACCCCAAGGATCATGAAGCTCCAACCCTCCTGCCATAGGCAGGGCACCAACCTCCATATCTAATACCAGACCACACTGCCCAGAGCCCCATCCAACCTGGCCTTGAACACCTCCAGGCATGGAGCATCCACAGCCTCTCTGGGCAGCCTGTGCCAGCACCTCTCATAGGAAAGAACTTCCCCCTGACACCAATCTGAATCTTCCTTCCTTAAGCTTAAAACCAATCACCCTTATCCTATCACTATCTTCCCATGTAAAAAGTTGATTATTGTCCTTTTTTATATTTTCCTTTTAAATACTGGAAGGCTGCAAAGAGGTCTTCTCACAGAGTTCTCTTCTCCAGACTGAACAAGCCCAGCTCCCTCAGCCTGCTTCTGTAGCCCTAAATGAGTTCCTTTTTGGCACTGGACTCCCAACACCACCAATGAACTGCAAAAATTCAAGAACACACCAACCAAGGGTAGGTAACAAAGACTGATGAGTAGTTAACCAGGAGAAGATTAACAAGAGAGGAATAATAAGAGAAGTAACAGATTTGGAATAATCATTGCTAATGGGCAAGGTGTGTTCTCCCATTGAGTTCTCTTAGTTTTTCCATAGTACCCTGTACCTTAAAACTACATTTACTACTCCTTGTCAGTGAAAGCATATTTTACTACTTAAAAAGACTAAGAAACAGAAGGAAGACCTAGAACCTGAAGAACTCCACACAGCCTTTCCTGCCACCCCCCAGAAATCTATCTGAGGCATTAACATCGCACAGAAATAGATGTAGGAAGTGTTAAGGCAAAGCTCTGAACAAGAAACACAGTAAGTGAAACATCATGCTTAGATCTACTTCAAAAGAAGCACTGAGCCACACACATAACTCCAGAAGTCTGTATAAAAGCCAGAAATCCCTCAGCAGAAAGTGTGCCAGCTCTCACCGTCCTTGAGAATTCCACCTAAGCCTAAAAACTCATTTGAGGAAGTTCCTATGAAGGCATAGAACACAGCACAAGAAGTGATGTGTGCACATACACGCTTCCTAACAACGCATTTAACACAGGGTCATCTCAGAGAGTAAACACAGGAGACTGGATGTTCTCTAAGCTGAGCCCCTTTGCATTGCTTTAGAAGCCAAAGAGCTAAAGCAGATGATCCAGCAGACTCCAGAGATAAGCGCCCTTTGGATGTGGCAGTCTCCACCTTTGGACTTCACCCAATAATACATCAATCTATGTAAGATTTTTCCCCTCACCTCAGATATGGGAAATGACAGAATCACAGAATGGCTTGGACTGGAAGGGGCTTCAGGGATCATCAAGCTCCAACCCCCTCTCGCATGCAGGGAACAAGAAGCCTGAACGTTCGTTCCTGTAACAACCCCCTACATTTCAGCAGACACCCGGCTCGATACAGCTGCGCTCGGATCACACCCAGAGCCAAACCCGGGGCCAGCAGCGGGGAGGTGGGGCCGTCCGGCACAGCCCTGCCCGAGGGCGGCTCAGCCCCCGCAGAGCAGCGGGAACAGCCCGGAGGACAGAGGCAGCGCTGTCCCTAAGCGTCCGCCGAGGGCTACGTGCCGGTCACAGCCGCTGGAGGCGGGCAGGCCGCGGGGCAGCCCTCGTGTTGCATTGCATAGCGGAAAAGCAGGGCGAGACAGCAGCTCCTGTGGGCAGAGCTCCGGGGCGTGGCGGCGGGCACCGCCCGGCTCCCTCCTCCCCCCCAGCCCGTTACCTCCTCGTTGTACCGCAGCAGGGCCCGCTCCGCGGCCTCGGCGGTGACAACACCAACACCACCAGCACCACACCCGTCCACGGCCTCCAGCACCGCACCCAGCTCCATGGCCGCCAACGCCAGCAGCCGCCGGGCCCGACCTCCCGCCCCGCGCCCCCTGACGCGACGTGACGGAACGCTGCGCGATGTGACGCGACGCTCCCCGTGGAAACCGTCCTGACTGGCAGGCGGTGCCCGAACGCTATTAGCCACTAGGAGTGAGTGCCCGCCCCCCACCGCCCTCCTATTGGCTGCTTTCCCTCTCGCCCCGCCCAACAGCCCTGAGGGGACTACGCCTCCCGGCATGCTAAGCGAGGCGGAGCTGTCGTGCGCGCAGGACTTTGTGCCGCGCGGCATGATGGGCATTGTAGTCCACAGAGGGCAGCCCCGACGGCGCCTAGCGAGATGGGTGGTGGAGCTATACATGGATTATACATGGATGGGGTTTGTAGGCCCACACACTACAAGGCCTATGTGTCCCTACCTGCCTGTCCCTTCATAGGGGTTTAATAGCTCACTATAAGGTGCTCATGTAGGTGTGAGAAAGCAGAAGGTGTGGGGTGGATATCCCAGTGTCTCGCCGCTGTTAGGTTTTGCTCTTGAGATCTGGGAGGGCAGAGTGGGCCAACACCACATGCTACATCTCAACAGAGCGCTACAAGACTCCAGGATAAGCTACAGTAAAGAAGATGAGGCTTACTGCCACTCTCAAAATGCCCTGTTTTCCACTGTTTGGAGAGCTGAAAGTAACATACTGAAGTTAACAACAAAACCCCACAATGATAGAACTGTACACCTGTACATGTTTAATATGCAGAGCTGTACTAGGATCTCAATATTCTGGTTAGGGCTTCTTTCTGCAGTGGGTGATGCAAAAACAGAACATAGTCTTTAGGCTGCAAGGAGTAGCAAAATGCAATTTGAAGTGTGCACCCATTTATTTTGGAAGCAAGACCATGTGTATATTAATGCAGCTTCTGGAAGAAACTTAGTCAAAATAATCCTTTGCTTGTAGATTTACTGTTTTGTTACAAAGCATGAACCTGCTTAGATTTACTTCACAGCATAGTAAAATATTCATTTTATTTGTACAAGGTCAATTGGAACCTTTTTACTTATTAAAAAAAAGATACCCAAAACTAAAAAATAAAGGCTAAAAAACTGTTACTGAACTTTTAAAGGCACATTGTTATTCATCATTGCTGCATTTTGGTTTCCACTTTAGGCAGCATATGAAGGATTAGGATTTCAGTGAAAGCGGGGGACAGAATAAATTGCATCCTCTACCAAAGAACTGCCAGACCTTTTCACATGAGTGCATACCGTGAGCCCTTCCCATGTTAGTCAGCTTTATCTAAACCTTCCAAAGCAATGTCTGCCCCTGAATTTCATGGGTTTCAGGGTCAGTCACAACAGAATTGTGAGGCTGGGGAGGTCAGAGGCCATTTTTGTCAAAGGGTAGTGACCTGAGCAGCAAGAGGTAGCCTGACAAAAACAGGATTCATGCCTGTGAATGGAGTTCTCACTGCGCATCCCCCGCTGAGTCTTTTTTCTATCTGGTAATGAAAAATCTTGAAGAATTGTAATGGATTTTTATACGCATACATACATGTTTGTGTGTATATAGCTATATAAATATACAGATTTGTTACATATGTTAGTTATGCTATAATACGTCTTGTATTTATTGCATATATATTCTTATATATTTTAGACTATGAACAAATAAAATAATGCATGAGCACATTAGAAAATGTGAGAAAAGAGAGAAATCTAGCAAAGAGAAGAAGAAAAGAAAAAGAAAAAAAGAGAAAGAAAATGAGAAATAGGAAGGAAAAGGAAGAAAGAAAGGAAGAGAGGAGGGAAGGGGGAGGGAAGGAAAAAAAAAAGGAGAAAAATAGAAACAGAAAGCAAGAAGGCAGAGGAGAAAAGATAATAAGTTTGAATATTTTGGCATGTGGTATGAAAACTAAAGAAAAAAATTGTACCTTGCATATTTACTCCCTCTACACATAAATATTTGGCTAGGCAAGAAACATCTGTTTTAGTTAACATGGTCAAGGGAAAGGATTAATTAACAGTCTCCAGACTCCAACTCAGGATGTTTGGCAATTTGTAGTAGGATGATTTAGGAGATTCCTACCAATTACCAACCATTCTACTCAGAGGTTATCATCCTCTCTTGATCCACCACACTTCACAGCCTGGTATATACCCCTGTGACCTGAAAGCTGTGGTGGTTTATATTAATATCATGGGCTTTGAAGTGCAGTGGTCAAGAAGGGGGCCCACTTTCCCTTGCAGAACTGCTGACACAGATGGTGATGATGAACTTTGTAGAGAAAAAAAAGTGCAAAGTAGGACTTCAGTCTCAAGCACAATAAAACTCTATCTGCTAAAGACAGGCTATTAAATCTTCCCCACAAGACTTACCTTTTTCACGTGTGGACAGTTTTGCCTGAAGGTTGCTTGAATGAGATTAAACAGATGAGTTATCCTAGACACAATCTCCCCTGTCCTGCCCTCACTTAATGAAAGTGAAGAGTGAATGTATATTAGATAATAACACCAGGTTACACAAGGAAAACTTTCGAAGGTCTGTGACACTTAGGAAATGAGATTTTCATTGTGTATCGAAAGGTGGACATAGGCTCCTGCTATGTTTCTGACAACCCTACCAGGACCCTGACTGAATGTTTAAGAGCCTGGACAGTTGCTAAACGTGGCCTGGAACACCCACTGTCCCTCAGTTCTTGAAGTTTTCCAATTCATTCCCATGGTTACTTTCCAGCCCAAATGCTCACTAGCTTACTTACTGGTTGAATGCATGATATCTGAGCATCTTGCCACTTTACTTGCTCATCTAAGCAAGACAGAATTTCCCATTTCCAGTATTCGAGTGGCAATGTGTTTGTTATAAGTTACAGTAAAGAAAATAAAATAGCATATCTTACCTGCCTGGGTAGATATCCAGGCTTAGGTGAGCAACAGTAGCAGGACACAAACCAAACAACATAAAGTCATCAGCTGGCAAACGGAGTGGACTGGCCTGTAGCTGGGAGCATAGGTGGATGACTGCTCACTTGCTGTTGGTTATACATGTTCACAAGTCATTTGCTGCATAAAAAAATACAATGTCACTTGTAGAATTTTTGGAAGGTTTGCAGCTTCTGTATGTAAGTAAATTTAAATGGTATCTACTAGATTTCAAGAACTTTATTTGAGCATGAAAATCCTTCATATACCTTGCACAACTGTACAAACACTTATGTCCATTGCAGGCATAAATGTGGTTATTATCAGACCGAGTGCTATCCAAGATTTTATTTACAAAACAATTGCTAAAATGTCTGATGTCATACCTCCATTTATTTATTTCTTACCCATAGGGTAATAAGTCCACCACAGTTGCTTGGTGCATTTTATAATACAGAAGAAAAAGCTATGTTAATAAAATCTAACAAAAACTCACAAATAGCTACAAATCCGACAGAAAATGTCTAAGAAAAGTTCTCCCCAAAATACAATACATTTTTTCCACACATACACAGTACAGAATAAGTTCAAAGGCACAGCTTTGAATTTTACTTTTGTAAAAGTTCTCACCACATGAAGGAATCAAGGGAATATTGTCATATCTGCCAATGGGTAACTGAAAGAATATTCATGTTTGCATTGTCTTTTTTTTTTTACATAATTGCTTCATATCGTCACATTTAACATATGTGGCTGTGAATCCAATATCTTCCCAGTTCCCAAGTCCATTCTTAACGTTGTCATTACTGATCAGAGAAGTTAGATTTTTTTTTTTTTTCCAGATTGTGCAAAGTTAACACAAATACATATACAATAATAGTCAAATTAAGGCAGTGTATAATTCGATGCTACATGTGTTTTCTCTTTTGTAAAGTTACTGGATCAACAGAAAGGTGCATCAATATACAAAGTTAGGTGTAAACTGCAATCTACACAACACACGTCTTTTAAGGAGCCAGGTAGAAGAAGTGATGCGAACAAACGATGACTTGGCAGAATGGTTTTTAAGAAATACACTGAAAGCTTAAAAGAAGAACAGATGTCAGAGTTCTGCTGAGAGTGAATTTCCTGCCTTTAACACAAATCATAAATAGATTCCATTCCAGTACTTTGTTTGTAAGGCTCATTAATGTTTGTCAATAAGCAGGGGAGAGGAGAGGAGGGGGGAATGGCTCACTGACACTGACATCACACAGGGTTGGCCCACATGCCAGAATTAGAAAAGGCACAGATTGGCCTAAAAAGATGTCTAGAATAGCACAGAAATGTTTTTCGGCTACAGGAACATTCAGCCATAATGCTCTGCAATCTGCCCACGTTACGAACTACATTTATCTTCCCAGGATCTTTTCCATCTTCACCTCCCTTCAGGAATGTCCAAGTAAAGTTCCACATAAGATCAAGTTTGTGTAACTCTTTTTAAGTATACGGGCTTCACTGATACCAGTCATTTTCATTTAGCCCAACCTGTGGTGGCTTCCCCATTGATGTAGGCAAAGCCGGGAAAGTGTTGCATGTGCTCATATTCAGAATTTCTGCGTGTGGTCAAAGGGGTGTACATGTCACTAGAATTGCCGTATCTTGTGGAGTGCATGGATGGGCTCGTGTAGCAGGAGTTTGCAGCTGGCACCTCCGGCCAACGAGGAGTCACGGGTGTGGGATGCAGCCTTGGAGTACTGCTCATCAAACAGGGCTCCATTCTTGATGTTGGGCTGTTGAAAGGGTACTACAACAAAGGAGAAAAATGAAGAATTATTTCCCATATACTTGATTTTAAAATAATGGCTGGTGGTAAGGTCTGGTGGTATCACATATCCTTGCTTAGCGTAAACAAAATTGTATAATTGAGCAGCTCTCCAAAACCTTTATGATACTGAAGGTAGAATATCATATAACAAGTACCTGAAGTCAATTATGAGAGGGTTCCTTGCAAATGAGTCACAACATTTCCCCCTCCCTGGTGGCATTCAAGGCCAGGCTGGATGGGGCTTTGAGCAACCTTGTCTAGAGGGAGGTGTCCCTGCCTATAGCAGGGGGGTTGGAACTACAGGATCTTAAAGGTCTCTTCCAACCCAAACCGTACAATGATTCTTTGATTTAAATATTGAAGAGCTAGCTACTGGCAGCTATATCTAGCAGCAGAAAAATAAATCGGATTTGTCTGATATTTTTCTCGCAACTGAGAAAGCTGCTATTCAATAAAAACAAAACAAAACAAAACAATAATGATAATAATAATAATAATAATAATAATAATAATAAACACCTGCAATAATTGTTCCAAGTCCTGGTCACTCAAATAGCTTTTGAGGGAGGAGAGCAAAAGTATCTTTATTACTGGAAAGGAGCCTTCCCTTATAAATGTTCACAAGCCACCCTGCCAATTTCTGGAGAAGAATACTATGGTCTGGCCTCAGAACGTGCAGCTAATTGGAGAATTTACAGGAAGAGACATGCAGAAGAAGAATCCCTCTATTCCCCAGCTGTTCACAGCAACAGTTGGAAACTAGAAACCAAGGAAGTTTGACAAATGCCTCTCACGAAGGAGGTGTGCTGAGGATAAGGATAAGCAAGAAAACAGAGAACAGCATTTGCTCCTTGTAGTCACAGGCTGCCCAACCAAGAGGAAGAAAACTGTGCTTTTAAGTGTTTGCTTTACATGTATATATTTATTGCCTGTCTTAAAAGAGTGGATTATCTGTGTGCTCTGCTTAAAATATAGCTTTCCATGCTTTGCCCCCATATTATTGCAGAGATGGTGAGGATTCCTGTTCCCCTTGCCCAGCTGTGTATCCTCAGATCTTCTACCTTTTACACCTACTAGGCAAGATGGTTTCTAGATACCCCAGATGGATACAGTGAGCACAGCAGAACTGGGGTAAACGGATTCATATATACAGGGCTGAACCTATCACACAAAAATTGTTGTGATTTTAAGTTTCATCGTATTGGATTTTTTGAAACTGTGACATTTCCTTATTACACTGTCACCAGAGTAGGACTGCCACCTCTCCTGCATCTGACTCTTAGAAAACTTGCAAAATACATGCTAAAGCTTCATACAGCTGGGAACTGTAAAACTACTTCACCATATTTTGGTTGGCTGTAGGAAGAGCTGCTGGAGTTGTTCAACAGAGGGAGACGGCAGTGATTCCCAAGGGGTCTCATTACATTACTCCACTGCCGGATGCGGGTGGCATTAATCAGCTGCACATGTGGGTCCCCATGGCAATTACAGCAATGTCTCCATGAGGAGTTTCTTCTGACTCTCTTCAGCCCACAGCCAAGAACGCAGCCCTGCCTTGGCAAATATATTTGAACAGCTCAAAAGCCACATGCTGGCCACTCCTAATTAGGAGAAAGAGAAGACTATTTTTGGCCAATATACTGCAGTTTGTGATTTGGCATATTCCACTGTGCCCTGCAGAGACAGACCAGTTAGCAGATGAGAGGGAAGAGATCAAAGTGGTATGCTGCATTATTTAGCATATGCAGCACATCACCTGTGCAATCAGATGCTGAAAAAGGCTAGTAAATGGCAGCGCCATACTGGAATGTCAGAACTACAACTAGATCTGCTAATACAGCTATCAGAATAAGTTGTATTGGCAACACTGTCCACTTGTCTGTACAAATTTCCACCTTCACCCCACTGAAAGACTTTTCAGTTGGTGGCCCTGCCAGGCAGGGGGGCTGGAACTTCATGATCCTTGAGGTCCTTTCCAACCCAGGTCATTCTGTGATTCTGTGAGCAAAGCTTCTGCCATAACAAATTCAGAGAGAACAAGTTGCCATGTAATCTGCTATAGTTTCAGAGTCCAATTTGTCTCACCCAACTTTAGCTGTCAAAAAGTCAGGCATCTAATAGCAGTGAGTCATCTGTGTTCTGTCTGCAGCCACCAGGAGAGTTTATCAAACCTCTATTTGTGAAACCTAAATATTTAGTACTACAGATGAGTGATCCTTAGAAGATGGCTCTTTTCTTCCTCCTGTAGCCCATTAGTTATTGGGTTATACTGGTGTATTAGCTTGATCTGCATTAAATAAAAGTCCCTTTTTCATAGCTGTTGACTCCATATGCTGCTTTCCTGGCAGATCTCATATGCTGGGAAATGTTCAACTGTGTACAAAATGTTTTGAGATGGTAGATGGTAGGAGCCAAGACCAGGATCTATTACCGGGGAGGAGGGGGGGAGGGGGAAGCCCAACACAACAAAACACACCATGCAAAGCAATACATTTATTCTTTTCTGAATGTCATCTGTGGAGGGGCAAGGTGTGGGCCAAGCTAGAAAATGCTTTGGCTTCAGTAGTGTTTTACTTGTCTCTATTTTTGCTTTTCTTACCCATTGATCTATACCTCAACTCACTGTGAAATTTTGGTATTAAGTAGTATATTTAGAAAGAGGTTAATCTATACTTATTCCATAGTACATCAATGATTCTCTCATCTCTTCCCAATGCAATGACTGATTTGCTCTGTTAACCATAACAGAATGCTTTGCTCTTCTGACTTGGTGCAATTTTCCACTGAAGTCATGGCTTTCAGAATAGAGGAATTACTTGCTTTCATACCCCCTTAAACATGCCCCAGCTTCAGCTGGAGTTTACATTTACTGCTTAAATTTACTAGGGCTTGTATTTGCTTATATTTTGTAGACTGTGAATCTTCAATATATCTGCAAAACAAATGAAATGAATGGTGAGGATGCCCTGGATCTCCTAGCTGTACATGACTTTATGTGGGGAAGCAACTTCATGTCTTCTAGGTAGTTTGGACGCACAAAAACTGTGCTGTTTTGGGATTGAAACATTGGCTCCCAGAATGAACTTCGGGATGCACTGAAAGGAAAGATAATCCCCTTCCTATTTGCAGTCAAGAGACCATGCTGAGGCTTCTAGAAGGCAGAGCTAATGGCTGTGCATAAGGGGACAGGATACAGTGCTCTGCTTTTCCCCCTCATCGGGCTCACCCGATGCAGCTGTGTTTATGAATGTGTCATGAATGTAAAAGGAATAATTGCTCGAAAATAACGTGGACTCTAAATATCAAGTATTTTACAATAAATTCTGTTATGACTGAATGCAAGATGGAAAGTTTTGTAATGGTAGGTCAGCTAATCACAAATGACTCAGTGGCTTCTTTTTCCTTACAGTGAAGAGACTATTGAAAGACAATATTTTTAAAGTACTCATTGGCCCCTGCCTGACTATTAACTCACCCAATGAAGCATCTATTCAGCCTTGTTGGAGTATCCAAAGCATCGCCATCTGGGCGGATGCCTGCCCATGCTGCCTGAATCACCTTTCACACTCTATATCCGGTTTAATGAAGAGTGCTTAAGCATGCTGAACTCAAAACACTGGGGCCTAGTGATCTTTGCCAGATATAAAAGCGACATTTGTTGGAGGGCTCTTGACAGGAAATTACCATTTTCTGGGCTAACTCACACTTGCTGCAACTGCTGCCTCAGACCTAGACAAGAAGCTCTTTAAGTCTGGGATGCTTTAAGACGATTATTGTTAAGGCCTTGCCCAAGAATGAAAAAATTAATTCAATGTCTTTTATTATTATTTTAGAAAATACTACATTAAATATGTCCTACCAAGAAGTGAAGATTGAATTCCTAATGTGTGGGGATGGAGAATGATCTCCTTATTTGTATCCTCAGCTTACTGATTATGCATGGAGGTGAAAGGTGCCTCTGTCCAAACAGCAAAATATTTTCCTTATGAATGTGGCTCTTACTTTACAGTGCATTCGCTCACGTTTTTGTAGAATGCTGTACGTTAGTATTCTGTGTCAGCCACTACTTGAAGATCTGCAAATAACTCATACCAGGAATGATAGCTATAGTGAAGGGCTGGTTGTAAATTAATTTCATGAAGATGTGATCAAAAATAGCAGCACTGGAACTGTTGATCAGTTTGATCTTTACAACCTGGTATTTGAGCCTTTGCTCCACAAAATGAAGCTTAGTAAATCTCACAGTGTCAGATAGGTTGGGTGACGTTTTCAAGACACTCCAAATGACCTCGGTGCTTTTGGGAGTGGCATTTGGAGCCTCATGAAAACCTCATTTGTTAGCATTTAAAAATTAGACATGTTCCCTGTTGTATTCAATACATAATTACTTCAACTGCATTTTAATAATCTCAAGACTGTTGTGAAACCAGACAGTTAGGAACAATAATCTGTGTTGCATGGGTCGGATTTTTTGTCTTTCTGTCATTACTCGGTATTGGATGACAGAATGGTTTAGTGGGGGAGGGTTCATTGTTCTGATTGCATTGGTATAGTCATAAACTTATACTGTTTATGTGCTGGGTAAAGCTTTTCCCTTTTCCCCATCCACGTGCCATCCTTGTATAATTCCCACATGCAGAGCATCCACCATGGGAGAATCTATGCAGATGATAACTCTTAAGTCTGGAAAAGAGGTGGAGGAAGGAAGTAGGAGGAATGATGGAGATCTATAACATGTCCAATGGTAAGAGTAAACAAAGAGAGAATGAATATTGCCTATGTCTCATCATTCCCCAAAATATAGGCAATCCAATGCAATTCTGAGAGAGCAGGTTAAAAATTAAAACAGAATACAGGCTTCATGTTAGGAGTCTCTGAGTACAAAAAGAAACTCCAAGAGTTTAATGTAGAATAATTTGCTTGAAAATACAACAGTCCAGCTGCTGCTTCCTACTCAGGACATCCCTAAGTCAGCTCTTACCAAGCACAGCATGGCTATGCTGGTAAAATGACCACTCTAGCTATCCTTTCACTAATAATTTTCCTCCACACATTTGCTTCTGGCCATAGCAGGATATAGGACCTGGAAAAATGGACCTACAATATGATTCACTGTAGCCATGCATTAAGGTACTGACATAGATACCATATTTTTTGCTGTATACTGCACTGCATTTACATTGATACACATTCATATGACAGGCATCTTTACCTGTTACCAGGTATATTAAAGAATAAAAACAACCTGATGCAGATTTCTCTCATTCATTACTCTTCCTACTATGAGTGTTATCCTTGTGGTTTACAAAGAAAAAATGACTGCCGTGCTAATTAAATTATGTCTAAGGAAGAGGTGGAATTGTATGAATTGCAATATTTATGGATAGCTTGAAAGGATCAAATCCTGTTCAGTCAGGGTGAAATCTGCAGACAAAAGCCATCCAAATGCAGATTGTGGAGGCGGATTAGATGGTGGCATTGTGAAGGGGTTACCTCTGAAACGGGTACCTCTCTGCTACACTTGACAGAGGTTGATAGGAACACTCAGGGGCTTTTAGACAAACTCGTCTATTTTTCTACGCTGGCATCTGTTCACCTAAAACTCGTGGCAAGTGAACTAAATGAAACATCAAGTCAGTAGTTCTGTTTATGTACACACATTACACAGATTCCTAAATAATGATGGAGTTTACGTAATGTGATTGTATTCACTTCAGCACTGTTGCTTAGAGAACTAGGTAGTACCAAATCAATCCGTAGACCACTTTTCTATTTGTTTGCCTGGCTCTTGGCCAGTAAGCCAAGTCAAGAAATGAGCAGTCGGGCCTGGAGTTACAAGGAAACAACTGTTCTGAGAACTAATCACAGATGCTGATGAAAGAAAAAAAATATATTCAGATTAAGACCAAGGTTTGAACAGACTGTCCCTGTCAACAAAATGACTCTTAGCCAGCAGTGGGAATTAGTCAGCCTGCATCGCCAGAAAGAGCCATTTTTAGGTTCCTGCTGGGTTAGTAGCTGCAGAACATTACTGCATCAGAACATTTACTTCCCTCTGAGAAGTTACTGATCTGTCTGAGAGCTATTTAATAAAACCTGCATTTGTCTTAAGTACACATTACACTGCTCTGTGAGCCAAGGTAAGTTCCAGGATTGCTTCAGAGGTGAGAGGTAACGATATCCTCATGAGCTTTCACCAGTCAGTTATGGGACGGGGTGATGCACAGTGCCTCAGCTGTATCAGCTTTATCAAATACCATTGTTTCATATCCTTCAATACTAGTGGATTCAGATTATCCAGGAGTCTCTCACTTACATGGACAACATGCTTTTCAGGTAGGATAAGCTTGTCTTGGGACCACCGCCTATGCTCTCCAAGAGTACTGTATGTAGTACAAGATCTACAGCTGTCTGACTTCTTCCCTTCCACAGCCCCACTGTAAGTAGATTCCACTGACAAAACCATAGTGGGTACCCAAAATTTACACAATGAAACTATCATATAACTCTGTGTGTGAAGATCAATATGCTACATGTTGGCAATTCCATTTTAATGGGTCACTTCACACCCTTCTCCCTTCCCCAAAGTTCAGTACTCCCCACTTCCATCAAAAGAAAGCTATTCCCTCCATCTTGTTTGCTCTAATTCCATTTGTTTTGGTGGTTGTCTGTAAATTTTATATGTGAAGTGATCCATCTTAAAGTTACATTAAAGGAACAAACAAAAAAGTCAGACACAACTCTTTCTTTATGAATATTGCTTTGGGCTGGAAAATAGCCCTAAAATAAGTGGCCTGATAAAACTCAGATTACATTGCTCTCTTCCACAGAAAGAGGTTGGAAAGACATGGTGTTCTTCCAAACCAAAGCAGTAATTTATAGCTGTAACCTAAAAGCCACCTCTTTTACATCTTGTCTGTTTCAACTCTGAGCCTTCTCTAGGACAAGGGCTCTGTCTGATTCCATGTTTGCAGAGGAGAACTTACCCCCACACAGATTTCTTCTTGGGAATTAATCTGTTGACACTATCTTAAAGAGCTAAAGGTGAGACAGAGTTCTATATTCGAACTGAACGTAAATTATAACAAAGAATACTTTTGAAGAGAGATCGTCAATGCCTTCACTTCTTGGCTGATTGTATTACCACAGCAAATACACGTTTCATCTCCTTGGGTTTTGAATACAGCAGCAGCTGTTTACATATTCACTGCAAATTTGGATCCCTGTATTTTGATTTTGCAAATTCAAGAGTCCTACTGCAATTCCAGGTTCTACTTAGGAAGTGCTCTAGAAGAAATATAGTTCCATAACACCCTTTTAGGCTTTGTGGGCAACAGCACTTTTCATTTATATACTTCTGGTTAAAAGTAACTAAGAAAGCATTCATTGTCAGGGAAAGCATTTCACAGAAGCTCGTTTAGTTTTTTTGTTTTGTTTTGTTTTGTTTTTAAATGTAAGATTGTTTAAGATTCTTTTAAAGTTTTTTTCAGTTTATAACTTTCAACAAAGAATGAGCACATCTATAGGGCTTTGTTAGCCTTATCCTGCTATGAGAGTGCATCTCAGTTCACAAGTAGCATGAGAAAGAGCATGCTAAGTACAAGTAGAAATAATGTTGTTCTCAAATGTAATCATTAAAGGATAACTGTTCTTCATGTGTATCCTGGACAACTCAAGGGCTAGTTGGAGAGGAAAAAATTATCAGACATCTGTATTTGTAGAGACAGCTTATTACAGAACGAAAAACAAAAAAATTATTTTAATGTATGTTGCTATTTCTATAGGGCATATTAACCAGGACACGAGAAAACTACAAATTTATCAATCTTGCTTTGCTTAATTTATTTCTTGCTTATCTTGTGCTGTCTCTGTCATTGTCGCAGATACCTCTTATGCAGTTTTTCTCCAGTAAAGGATAATAGAGTAAAGAAGATTCATGAGAAAATTTAAGCCAAAAAGTGATGTACCCTAGAAAAAAATCTTGTGATAACAGGATATGGCCTGCAGTGAAAAAACAATATATACAAAACTATCACAGTACTTAAACATTTATTCATGGTTTCCATTAAAGATAAAACTAGTTAAATCCTCACACCTGATGTGTTCTCTTTGGTGGATCAGCTGCTACACAAATGGGTGAGAAGCTGTAGGATTATTTCTTCCATCAACTAGAGAGCCACTGTTGAGCTGGCCCAAATGAGCATACTGGGTTTTCACAGGACAATCTTCCTAGCTGATCTCAAAAAGCTTTAAGAAGGAGATTACTACCATTATTCTTATATTAAAGACTGGGAAAATAAGGCATAAAGAAGGAATTACTTCTTGAGATCATCCAGTAGACCAATGTCAGAGACCTGAATGAGATGCATGTTTCATGTGTTCTAGTCCAAAGCTCTGCCAAATTCATATATGTTTGCAATTGGTCTGACTGTAGTTGAACATGGTGCTCCCTACTAGACTTACATAAATTTCTAGCAGATGAAGCACAAAAGGCTCTATGTGTGTGGAATACCTCTGCTTGTAGCTGCACCTTGTAGATCTTCCAACAGAGTCCCCAGAGGACAGACCTGTACACCAGTTGCACAGCGTACTAAAACCTTCCTGTAGTGGCACTACTTTTGAACTGCTGCCAAATATCATCTTCATGCTTAATATATGCTATTTCCCACTATCGGTCTGTGAACTGAAATTCCTTAGGTTATGGTAGGAGACCAAAGCGCACGCATTAAACATAACCTTCTTGGAATGGCGCTCCGAAGTTATTCAAACTATACACAGAACTCACATTTTTTTGCAAACCCCTAACCATATTTATTCTCAAGAGCAGAGACACCAGAAGAATTCACTATGGTCTCTGCATCATCTCTCAACTGCATTAAAACACTTTTATTGTTAGGAGTGTCTTCCTGTTCGCAATGCCTAAGAAACACACAATTAATTATATTAACTGTTGGTTTTGGATACTCCTTTACACATAAGCACTTTATATTATCCAGATTGCTGGATTTTAGAGTTTCGTACTCTAAGTTCACAAGTCAAAGTTATTTCTGATAAAAGAAGCTCCATCAGAATGAAAAGATGCCAAGAAAAGAAAGAAAAATGGTGACTATCAATGACTAGAAATAAATCAAAGAGCCTGTACGCTGATAAGAAATTTACAAGTATGACTTTACTTAAAATGTTGTAGCAAGCATTTTCAAGAAAGAAATCCAACTTACCTGTGAAGAGCTTCTGTGGTAAGCAGAGTAATGAAGTGGTCCAGAAATAGCAGTATCATGTGGTAAAGACGGGTACTGACTCTGCATTGGATGAGGGTGCTGATTGCTATAGCTACCGTAGTTATAACTTCCTGTGTATCTAAAATTCAATTAAAAACACTGTTTAGTAGGCATAATCATTATATTCCCACTAATAACTCAGTATCTTCCATGTGACATACAGTAGCACTTTTTTGCATACCAAATGATTTCTAAAATAACCTTTATATATATATACTTTTGTATATATGTGTATTTCTGAGATCAGCTAGGAAGCAGCTGCTACTTAGTGAGCTATTCAACACAACAACAAATTGAGAGACTCAATATGTTTCTGTTACAAGTTTTACCCTGCATGCTCATTTGTGCACTTTCTCCCTTTCATTATTATCCCATTGCTACATTTCTAGTAAATTACTAGGTGTGGTAATAATTGACTTAAAGAACTGCACTGTGGAGTTCAGCCATCTCTTTGCACTGCAGTCACATGGGGGGGAGGAAGGGGAGAGAGATGTGTTTATTTGCATCTGAAGCATACATACAGCAAAAAACTTTAGTGCAGCTGACTGGAGGTCAGGATGGCATTTGAGGTTGGAGAACCTGCCCACTTTCTTTTATCTTTCCAAACACTTGTTTTGGAAAAGCCAAGGTAAAGGAGAGAGCAGTTTCCTCAGCTGTAAATAATTTTTCAGGAAGAAGTTTTTATCACTGAATTTATATGATATCCTCTATAACCAGCCAGAAATACAGAAAAAAAAATTTGTATAAACCAATTCAGCAGTCTATATTTATCTTTCTTGTGAGGTAAGAGGCCTTTACACTGTTCCAAGTCCTCAGTTCTTAAAACATCTTCACTCTGTGGAATACCTCTGTATGAACTGCTGTGATCTTTTAGGTACTCTCATCTCAAGATGCTCTGGAGGTTTTATATTTCACAAAGGAGGTCATCTTTAGTGTGCAAAAATTTGAAGTAACCCCAGTGGAATGATTGTTAGAATACTCTCAGGTATGCTGGGTGGTTAAGAATCTGCATTTTCTGTGAAATTCACCTGCAAAGGGGAAATGGTCAACATACAGCTAATGCTCTCTGCCTGCCTCTCTGCATGGGAGTGAGGCTCAGTCTTTGAGTGAACAGCTGTTCACTCTATTTATCTCTTCTCCAGAAACCTTGAAATCTCTATGCAGACTTTGATCTCTCTCTGCTTCTTTCCAGGGCATCCAACTGTTTGAATCTTGCATATAAGGTCTCCTGTATTATTATTATTATTATCATCATCATCATCATTATTATTATTATCATCATCATCATCATCATCATCATTATCATTATTATTATTATTATTATTAAGTTCAAACAGAATTTCAGTTTATTTCAGTTTGTGCTCATTTCCTTTTGTGCTGTCATTGGATACCACTGAGAAGAATCTATATCCATCTTCTTTTATACCCTTCATTGTGTGTTTATAAACAGTCATAAGACACTCCCTGAGCCTCTTCTTCTTGAGAACAGAGGGAAATAGAGAACAGAGAATAGAGAACAGAGGGGAGCTGAGAACTGGATCTAGTGCTTCAGATGTGGTACTGGGTGTGATGAACAGAAGAGGAGAGTCTTCTCAGAGACATGATGTGGAAGGTTAGTTCTTTGGACAAATATAACCTTTGAGATAAAACATGGCATGCGAGAGAAGGAATCAGAGATAGGGAGAAAGCTACCAAAGCCTTCCTTTTTATCAAGTATTCTCTAGGCCTACCAAATTCTGGAATTTAATAAGGATTTAGTAAGATGATAAATCTAATACTTAATAATCATACAACAGCCAAAGAATAATGATACCAGAATCTTTGCAATGTGGACTTACTACACCAAGAAACAGATTTCACTGCATTTTCAAAAACCATAAGCTTAGGTTCATCCAAAATACCACACAAAACAAACAAGACACTCACCCATGTTCTTCTCTGTGGGGATAAACAGGTATCCGATGTGTGACAGATGATGATGGTACGTGTGGACTTCTCATGCAGGGCAGCTGTTGGGAATTTTCAGCAGGAGACCCAGCAGCTGTTGTCACGGTGTAGGTGAGCGACCACGTGTAGGATTGCATAGCCCCTACAGACAAGCAAGCATTAGAGAAACATAGATGAGATAGGCTGTAATTCATAGAGGCGTTATGCTTTGAAACAGCTACTGGAAAGTAAACTAATAAGCATTGATATTGGAAATAGCATCCAGCAGAGTGAACAAAACAGTCTTCAGGCCTGGAGAGAAACAGAACATACAACTAGAACAATGAAAGATTGGAAGAAGAGTGTTACACAAGAAAACTTCTTGAACACTTTTGAAGTTTCTCTCCTAATCCATCTAACCAGGTACCAGCCTTGGGAGTGGAAACACAGAGGTAATTATAAAAATTTCCTCCAGTAAATAATGTTTCTTCTGACAGGGAATGACTTATTTATTTATTTATTTATTTTTTCACTTGTGGGAAGACTGAAGTGAAGAAGTGGATTTTCCATTTTGCTTGGAAGGTGCTGAGTTTTTTAATCATCCTGACCCCTTCCAGGCAAGAACTCCAGATTCATGAGCCAGCTGCTGAGAAACCTTTGTCCTTTGCACACACCCCTTTCACTCAGGAGGCTGACAGATCCATTGTTCCAGTATAACACAGCTCTTGCTGGAGGTCATGACCATACTGGCTGAGATTACTCTGCAAATGAGGACCAGAACACTGAATTTAACCCAATCCGAACACTAGTTTGGGGTGTCCAGGCCCTCTTGACTCTTTTTCACCAGCTAAAAGGAATTGCAGGAGGTGACTTGTTTATTCACTGTGGATTCTGGGACTTCCTGAGTATGAAAGGGATTTTCCAAGAGGGAAATGTATTACCCAGGTCCATATCCGCTCCATGGTTTTAGGGAATGAAAAAACTATCTCAGATGTGCACAGTTTTCTGAAGAAAATCTGCATGTGATTTTACTTAGCAATTCAGTAATTTTTTTGCAATGGGAAATTCAGAGTCTGACCAAAGACATTCTGAGCCTTGTAAGGCACAATGTGAACTGGGGCTGTTATATTAGAGACATCCTTGTATGTGTTACGGCCAAAGATATATTTGGTAGGTCTGTTTTCACATCTGCATTTTCTATCACTGATTTTTGACTTTTCAGGCTTTCACCTCCACCCATTAAGAACAATTGAGATCCCTGAGACTAAAGAGGAGGCAAACGAGGAGGCATGGCTTCTGTGGCCATCAGCAGTCATGCTTCCTTGAGCTGAGGAAAAGTGTTTAAGGAAGTCTGCCTTCACTAGAAAATATAGCTTAAGAGGAAGCAGCCAAAGCTATTTCTACAGTTACAAAATAGTTTCATTTGACAACAAAAGAAAAACTAATTTGAAAATTTCAACAGCTTGTCTGTGGGTAATTTTAGTGAAATGTTTCAATTTCAAAAGGTCAACATATTTTCCTCATGGTATTGTCCAAAATGAAATCTCAAACTTGGTTTCAAAACGGGGCTGAGCTCAAAATTAAACAACAAACACACAGAGAAAAATAAAATAAAATAAAATAAAATAAAATAAAATAAAATAAAATAAAATAAAATAAAATAAAATAAAATAAAATAAAGAGAAAAGCAAGAAAAGAAGGAAAAGAAAGATCATCAAAAGAAAACCAAACACTTATTTTAGGTAAAAATACCTAAAAAAAAAACCCCTAACACTTATTTTAGGTAAAAATACCTAAAAAAGTGAGGACAGAATCTGTCCTCACTTTTTACTTCAGATCATCCTCTAAGTCAAAGAACTCACAACCTTCCTAGCTCTAACAAGCAGCTGTAACATAGCTAAAAGATCCTCCACATTTTACCGTGTCTAGTTAATTTGTTTGGCCACAGACATTGTGAAAAATTCTAGTGATCTTATCTCAGTCTGAGGAAAATGAGTCAATTCAGGACAAGTTGTTTCTTATACTCCCTGTGGGAAGTCTGCTCCTTGGAAGAAAGGATGTGGCTGCTCTTGGCATTCCAGTCTAACTGAAAGCTATCTGTTCAATTCTAAACTCTGTTTAGAGTATAACACAGACTGTGCCTGTCCCGACAATATAAAAAGAATGAATAGGTCTTGCACTGGAAGAATATAGTTTTATAATTATCCTAGCCACAGTTAGTCCCAGGTACTATCAGACAGTACTTGGCACAGCTGTTCTAGGAAATAGAATCACAAAATCACAAGGTTGGAAAGGACCTACAAGATCATCGATTCCAACCATCCTCCTATCACCATTACTACCCAATCTACTAAAACATATCTGATAGCGCCTCATCCAGATGCCTCTTGAACACAAATACTCAATTTCTTTTGGAGGTTGTGAATTAGAAGTGAACATATGCTGAGCTTTACCCTGGATTTACATAATAACAGAAAGCTGATCAAATAGTCTTCTCAGGATAGTGCTGGAAATCTACTGTTGCCTTGATTCTCTTTGTCTTCAGAAGGAAAATGGAATTTTCCTTCACCATTTCCACACTGTTTTCAGAGTGATCTGG
Source organism: Coturnix japonica (assembly GCF_054131305.1). NCBI lineage: Eukaryota > Metazoa > Chordata > Aves > Galliformes > Phasianidae > Coturnix > Coturnix japonica. The sequence continues at coordinate 49,591,417 of NC_140663.1, read as the reverse complement.
TCACAAAGAGGAAGAGGACAGAAGACAGCAATAGGCTTTGAGATTTTGTGTATAGGTATATATGAAGTCAATCAGAATACTGCCAACATTATGGTGGGTAGATAAGAAGGGATGGGAGTAGTCATAGATTTTTCTAGTTAGCTTTCTAACACTCATCTACGTCTCAGGCCTATACAGTTAATTTCCTTAGCTGGCCACAGAACTGAACTCCAGGAGGTGAAGTCTCTTTTAGATACAACTGACCCCAACTGAACCACATTCTAAAATAAGGAAAAACAATAGCAGTTGAGCAACATTTTGTTCTGCTTTGTGTTCTGAACATTCAGTGTTTGATTAAAATATGGAAGTTCATTTATTATCACATCTTTTTCTTTTCTCTTGTAAAGATAAATTTGATTTTGAGGATACTAATAGGCCATGTGATATTTAGGAGAATCAGGTATAACAGTGTCTGTTCTCACCGGTGCCTTCATGTATACCAGTGCAAGAAGAACCAAAAGTTGCTTCATTGTGCTGTATTTTATACTTGCTGTATGCTGGAGTAATTGATCACCCAGCTACAAGATATTCATTGCTCTGTGTATTACATCTGATAGCAAGCACTAATGTCAGCTCCAAGTAATCAACGATCACAAGTCAGACCTCCATTCTGCCCCCACACAACAAAGAATTCTTAATGTAGAAAACAACAATGACAACAACAAAACCACTGGGAAGGAGAAATCTGCCTTTTGAAACTGGGAGCTGAATTTTTCACATGTGAAGACTTATTTCAGACATGTATTTCATGAAACTAAACAGTAAACTGCACACATCAGTTTACAATGTGTTAGAAAGTAGTTGCAATTCAGAATTCATTTCAGGCTGTCCAAATAACATTGCATTAGCAAATGAGTAATCACAGCTTTCAAAGGAGCTTTGAGAGAGAACAGCATAGTCAGCCATATAGCTATCATTTTTATGACAATATTGCTGCAGTTTGAATAATCATTAATCTGGCCTTTGTAATTTAGAAAGGATAGAGACTAATTATCCTTTTAAATGTCTAGTAACTTAACCCAAAGTTTTAAATAAAATGCTAGCTAAGCCATGCCAGATGTTCTAACATAGAATGCTATATAGAGAATTTACCTTTCTTTTGCTTAGCACCATGTAATGGCAAAGTTTAGTTTGCCGTCACTTGTGCTGACTGTTGAGTGAAGGCAAAGAGGTTAAAATGCAAGTTAAATAGTTAACTTTTATTGCTAATGTCATAAGAAAAGAAAAAGTTAGTGATACTTTAAATTGGGGAAATAAAACTAGTGGTAGCCAATGGGACCAGTTCTCAATGTGTACAAAGCATTTTCAGAGTTTTATATTTGCCTTATGAAAGGTGTTTAAGAAAATCAATAGAATGTCCTTTAAATATGTTTATCCTGACCAGAGGTTCCTGTCCCAAAATATTCTACATACCACTTCCAAAAAATCAGTATATGTAACATTTTGATTATATATATATGTGTGTGTGTGTGTGTGTGTGTTACATCTTCAGCACTGCCATTTTAAACTACAGCAATTTTCAATAGTTGAAACATGGTTGTATTACTTTATGTGAATGGATCTTGCATTCCGCTGTGCAATGGTTAGCAAATTGAAAAGGTGATCAGTTCATCTACATAATGCATATGGGAAATGAAGGTATTGCTAATTGTCCAAATTAGGTCTGAGAAATATCCATATACTTGTATTTAATCTTAACCAGATGGCTGCTTGCACTGACAAATTTGGCTTGTTCTAGGCAAAAATTACTTTCTTCTGGCAAAAATCAGACAGCACAAGATTGCAAGAATAAAATACAGTTCAACTGAAGGTTTTTGAATAACCTAAAAAATAAGAAGCTAGAAAAAAACAGAGCTAAAATAATTAGAAATAATAGTTTTCTTGCCTAAGAGGTTCTGCTATGGGAATAATTACATCAAGTTCTACTGTCTGTATTGTGGCAGTAGGTCCTTCAACCATTGCACCCAAGTAATTCTTTTTCTGGCTTCAAACTTCACATCAGCAGACCGTGGCCTTGCCAGGGCAAGCAAAAGAGAGAGAGAGACAGAGGATAAAATAGGCTATAAAAAAAAAACAAGATGCAACACAAAACCAAAAAAGAATAACATTTGTAATGTCTGTGTGAGTCCGTTCTATGATTTTACTCTATGATTACAGATGGGACTCAGGAGAAATACATAAGATTCATGCAGTTTCTAGGCCTGCCTGGATCTGAGGCTACATAAGGCATGGAAGGTGGAAGCTCATACAGATGATATATAGGCTATTGTTTAAATATAGAATAAACTTTGGGTTAATAGTTAAGATATCTATATAGAGTTTCAGTCACTGTAACCTAAGCAAAAAGTCCCTCAACTTTCCACCCCTGTCAATGCCACTGGAGAGCACATGGTTTCCAAGTTTTCAGTCTTTTACTTCTAAGGTAGAATTCTGCATCCCTGTAATTTCTGGATACAACATCACAATGTTCTTATAGGGCCATAATGTGTACAGACCAGGTTACTCACAAACATTGGCATTTCAAGACTCAAACACATACACCACCTCCAGCACTGCCTGGTTCAAAGCAGACCTGATCACCTAACACGTTTAGGAATCAAGCTACTTTATTGTCTAACTGTTCTGGAGGTGATATCAATCTATTTCCCTCCTAAATGTAGTATAGTCTCTGACAACGAGAAAACATTAAGTTACAGAGTAGGGACAGAATACTTAAATTGCCTTTAACCACAACTGTGCATTGTGCTTCCCTGTGGTGCCTTTGAAAACAAGGAAAACCTCTGTCAGAAGGATTTATAACTCATTTGGCCACTGCCAAATTCTCCATTGTGGTACATCATCACTTTCTGACATTATTTCAAGAACATTTTCTAAGTTTTCTAGTTTATCACAAGTGATAGCTTCCACATTCTGATTACATACCCATTGCACCAAGGAGCTGCAAAGCTGGTATTTTACTGCCTAGAATGTCTTCTGAAAGACATTTACATTTCTGACTTTCTGATTTTCATGAATTAAGAAAACACAGCCTGTAGATCATACAACAGATGGACCATCTTCTCCATGTCCAAAAGGTAACAACTGAGTTTTATGTTAGGGTACATGGGATGGTTGCCCATTAATAAAGACCAATCAAGAAAGTATAGCCAATAGTTTAAACAGATTCCTGCTTGAGAAGGCTTCACATCTCTCAAAAGCAGGCACATAGTGTCCTCAAGTTCAGTTTCAGGTGACTGAACGCTAAAGCCATCTTCAAGCAGCTGCCACAAACGTGCCTACCTGTTGTAGCTGCTATGCCACCGTACTCTGGGGACTGGTTGCTGACAGGTGAGGGGGCAGAGGGCACTTCCACTGAGGTGGCAGATTTAGCTGGGGAGAACGGCACTGGGGAGGGAGTTGGAGGAGCTGGTTCACTCAGGATAATTTCTTGTCGTATTTCTGCTGCAGAGTGAGAGAAAAATGGCAGAACAAATGATTAAAGGTAAAGTCAAGGAACACCAAGAAACTTAGAAAATACTATGTAAGCAGTTAAGTTCTTCACATATTTCATGAAATCCATACCAAGACTCGCATAAATATTTGAAAGAAGCACCGCAGTAAGATTCAGTATTACCAATATGAGTTTATTTTAATAAGATCTCTTATAGGAAAGCGCTATTCTTCCTGAGGTACATGTAAGAAATATGTGCATAGACAGTTTAGGGCTTTATTCCTGTAAGATACGGTGACAAAAGGATTTAACTTTCCAAAGTCAATGGAAGATGCAAGGAAAGAAGATCAGTGTGGATCAGGAGCAGAGAGACTAATGGCAGCGTCTGTCTGCTTCTGTTCTGGCATGTCAGTGCAAAGTAGAGCAGGCCTTGGAATTTGCTTCTGTACAGACAATCAGAATTTAAATACATCAGAAATTCTAGCCTTTATTATTATTATTATTATTACTATTATTATTATTATTATTATTATTATTATTATTTTATTTATTTGCCCAATTCTTCAGTCTCTCCCTTTTATTTAGGTCCAGTGATATGATTGAATTTATTTAGTGTGAAACTAGGGTGAGACAGAATCAAGGTTGGGCCCACTGAAATGCAAAGATCAACTGAGGTAAAAGGTCCTCTATTCAAAAAACCGAGTTCGTGCTTAGGAACAGTATTTCAGACATCCAGAGTCAGGCCACGAAGCCGGTCTCTTTCTGAATGCATTAACACCAGGAGGCCCCTTGGCAAACGATGGATTTCAAATGATGGAACCAAAATATAGCATTGCACTCCTAGATAGGACTCACAGGGTTAGGTGAGGATAAGAAACTTACTTAGAAAACAGTGAATCCAGTGGAATAAAACAACAAATGATGAATAAAAGAGCAAACTCACCTGTGCTTCCTTCTCCTTTCATTGCCCTCATTAGCTCATTAGCTCTCTCTTGACAATGGAGTGATTCTAGCAGGTACAATACGTAGTCATCAAACATCAAGTGAATAAGGTGAAAAGACCCTGGTAATAAAATGAACAAATAGAAAAGCCATTGACTGTCTCAATACACTCATTAATTAGGGGGATTCAACACAAAAGGCACTGAGTAGAACTGCCTCACTATAGCACTACCACTGCAGTATGTAGGTTACTCACTGTAAAAGAGGTCAAAGTAAATCTAGGGACAAGCATACTGTCCACTCTGTACTTCCACAGCCATATATGACCAACCGTTGTGGTTAAAAAGGCTGCCTACCTGAGATTCTGTGCTACTGTCTCTTCTGTGATACTGTCTCTTTAGAAACAAAACAAAGTGTGGGGATGGAGTCAAAGAACGACTTGAAAGTTAACAGTAAAAAGAGATTATGTTGATAGCTCTCTAGCACAAATCCTCAAGTAAGAGCTGAGTACAAATGGAGAACTTGTTCATGTTGTTAGGAGGAACTACTGGGAGATGCTGTGGACTACAGTAATAGAAATAACATTTATTAGCACTCTATAAGAAGTTCTGTCCTTAGGGATTTATAGAAAAAAATTTCTCTTTAAGTTCCCCAATTACAAATGACAGAGCTGAGGATAAATTAATTGATAAATCTCTGATGCAGTTGGCAATGAACATAGTTGCAAGCCTCTGTGGAAATGGAAGTATTAATTCACAAGGCATTGGTGAAAGCTCACTTGGAATTCTGCACATAACTCTAGTCACCAGTGTTTGAGAAAAATCAGTACAAGATTAAATAAGTCTGAAGATTAAGAAGGATGTGGGAAATGGACAGTATACTTTAAATTACTAAAAATGCGTGTCTGGCTTCATTTTACAGAAGGGATGGGAATTGCTTTCCATAATGTGTAAAGTAAGATACATGTCAAGGGTGGTGAAGAAAAGTTCGCCCTAGAGCACACATGGCCACAAAAACAGATGGTTTAGGAGAGAATAAAGTTAGCTTTACCTTGGGACACTAGATTTTAGCATGATGAAGCATAACTACCTCTAGTCCAGCTTCCGCACTGAAATATACTGTTGAAGGCAGAAGTGGTTTGAAAGGCCCTATATCCTTATACAATTCTAGCTGGCAATTCAGCTTTCAAAGCAACTCTGAACACATTCTTTTCCTTTGTGACCTGATGGCCTTTGTGTTTCTTTCTCTTACTCCACGCCTGCATGTCTTCTGCCATCACTGATACAAGCAGATCACACACGCAGGGATGAAAACGTGAGCCTTTGTGTTCTTGGTCAAGGCAGCAGAGAAAAAAGGAATAAGTGATTGCAACACCTTAGGCAGGAGGAGGAAAGCTTTGGCTCTTCTTGGACCTAAAGCATTCACTTTTGTTTTCACATCTATATTAGTCAAAATGGTAGCATGCTTCCCCAGCCTTGCAAGGATAAAATAGTGGAGATCCTCACCTAATTACTTCAGAAGTTCTGTTTTAGAGATCTTTTGAATTAAAAGTCTTGTTGAATAAAACCTTATGTAATATAGCAATATTACGAAGTCAGCAGACCTGACTGAATCACCTTGTTACTGATCCAGAGCTCCTCCAGTGGAAAACCAGATTACTAAGAACCAAGTCTTACTGATTTCAGTGCAGCTCCCGCTGGTGAGCATTTCCAAGGTAAGCAAATCAGGCCTCAGTGCTGCCAAACTTCATGTAGTGGCAAAAGGCTCAGGGTATTTGGCATTTCTCACCAAACTCTTCACTCACTTCCATTTAAATAAGAAATCTAAAGAAAGTGGCTCATAGTTTCATAGAAACATTGACAAGTGTGAACCCTGAGCACTCAAATGCTAGCAGGCAAATGACAAGAATGCAACATTTGCTATAAAAAAAAATAGTCTTTGTTTTTGGGGGGGTCTGTTTTGATGCTCTGTTTTGAAGACTTGGGGTTGGCAATACTGAATACAGCATTTAAAAACATCCCAGCACCCTTGTCATTCTTTTCAGTTTCTCTCTTCCTCCCCTATTATTTCTCCCACTGTGTATTTTTAAACTCTGTACAGAATTTTTGAGCCCAGAATTGGTGTGAAAGACACCAAACAAACAAGTTGTTGATACTGAATGAATGCAATATTTTTACATTTTCAAATGATTCAAAAGTAATGTAAGCTATAGACTGAAACCAGTATCAAGGCATGAATTTCAGCTACATGGTGAATAGCAATTGAGCACAATGTACAGTAATTTATTCTGTGTTTGTAAGCTACTGTTTTTCACATTAAACTGTGCAGCTCTTTCAAGTATATCTTTAAGCAGTGAAAAGGATTCAGCTGAAGCTGATAAACCTTCCCTCTTTAGGAAGAAGTCACTCAAGAGACCGCAATTATAATAATAAATAACATTTGGCTCTAATTTTCAGATTGAGTTAACTGAAATCATGGCAATGATTACTCAGCTAACATACAGTAAATGTCATCTGCTATTAACAGATATGGCAATTATGTGTAAGTAGCAAAAAAAACACCCAAAAAAACAGTGAGATGTCTTCTATTACTAATTAGTTATGTTAATACACTGGATGCATTACCCAAACATCACCACCAACTGTGCCTTTGATATGCATAGACATGAAGGAGGGAGGGAAGCTGGGAGGGAGAAAAAGGGAGAGGGAAAGATAGGAGCTTTATCCTGACAAGGACTGTTTCAACCTGCCCATGTCACCACACATAAAGGCTTTGCAGAATCAAAGCTCTCTGCTGGCCAGTCCAGTGCCAGGCATTGCAACTTTCTCCCATCAAATTTGCATATAATCTATTTCTAAGACAGAAATATAGTGTCCTGCATATATAAAGACCTCAGGACCTAAGGCTTGATTTTACAACCACCCAGGAACTGGCTTGACTCTAAGTCATGAACAGTGTGTCAAACAGCATTGCTGTGAAAGCTTAACAGCATTAGCACAGATTATTATAACTTGGTGTCTGCAGCTAAATAACTCTTGGTTCATTTTTGAAGAAATAATAGGTAGGGATATCCCAAGCTTTTCTCTGATAGGATGAGGGAATTATTTAGGTCTGTTTTCCTCCCTGAAAACCCAAAGGCTTAGAGCTCATCCTTCCTCCACTGGAGCTGGACCTGAGCAGGTCCCACTTCAAATAAGGGTTAGAACTGGGACTGGGCCAATGCTTGCCATCTCACACACAGAAGGAAACTCCATCTAGCAGGCTGCAGACCACTGCGGTTCAACTATTTTTTAAGTGGTTTGTACATAAGAAAAACAATTTCAACAGAGAACTTGAGAAAATCCTTCCATTGTGCAACTCCCCATGTACTCTGGTGAGATATCTAACTCTGCTGAGGCAGGTAACTGGCCTAAGTAGTGAAAGATGGCAGATACAAAAGAATTAAAGATATATATATTTTTTTTAATCCTGTTTTTGCTACCAAATTGAATGCTGTTATTGGTCTAATTCTGATTATAAAATTACAGAATCACAGAATCATCAAGGTTGGAAAAGGCCACTAAAATCATCTAGTACAACTGACAACCCATCACCACCATGGCCAATGACCATGTCCCTCAGTGCCACATAATGCCGAACACCCATGAAAAACACGAGTTATGACTGCTTTTTCCTGACTGCAGTTATATATAAAATATCAAATTCACGTTCAAAGATGTGCATCCATGAGTTTGTATACAGTTACACACACTGAATTATAAGGATAAAATTAAGCAAATCATAAGACTGAGCAATTAACCAAGTTCTCATAAATGAGAAATTTGGGACCCAAATTTATAAGAGAGAGAACAGGCAAGTTATTTTGGCAGATCTAATATGTTATAGTGTCAGGGGTCCCAAACTCGAACAAGTGAATAACTGTCAATCTTCACATTTTCTTGAAACATAATGAGTTCATGAATCTATTACTACTCACAGCTGAGAATCACTTCCAGACAACAGACAACCAATATAAGGTGTTTTCTTCATTTGTTGGCTGCTGGTGTATTTCACAGATTTGGGTTTATGTCCACAGAGAGATGTGTGGCAACACAAAGTGCTGGAGCACAAAATTCAGCATTCCTTCATACAAAGGAATTTTTGAACATTGTGGGAATATACACTGTGTTAAGCAGTATCAGTTATTTTTATGCCCAAAACAAAAGAAAAGCTGCAATAATTCAAGTTGAAAATGAGTCCTAGAGGAGGTTCAAAATAGAGATGACCACGTTACTGGTGCTGAAAACAGAATCTAGCAGATGAAAACTGTGATCATCTTGGGAACGTTCACTAACCTGATGTCTAATAGTGACTCAATGATAGCTCCTGGAAAAATCCTTTACAAGGGAAAAGCTGATGAAAGAAGTTTCATATTAAATTATAAAGACAGTTTCTACTCTGAGTTCCTATTTCTGATGGTATCTGAATGTCATCTAATGGCATAACGTACTTTTAAACATGGGTGGCAGAATTACAGTTGTTCAATGCCTTTATAAATTCACTTATCATTAATCTTCAGTGAATACATCCTGGCAAACATGCATGTACAAAAACATCCCTAACTGAAACTCTGGTTGCAAATAACCACAAATGTTCACATTCATAACACAACAGTACATTTTCAATCACTGGTCTTAAATTGATTTTATAACTGATGCTGTTTTGATCCCAGGATTCAAGGCAAAGCTTCTTTTGAAACCATGTAGAAAAACAGCATGCATTTTCACTACTAAACAACATGGAAGTCAGTCTCTATAGGACACAGAAATAGGTCCACTCTGCAAAGTCTAGATTAAAAAGCTATATCCCTTAAAAGCAAAGCTAGAAAAGTGCCTCACTGGCAAGCTTTTTGATTGCTTGGCATGAAAACACTTGTCATAGCACAACATGGTCACAGCAATTTAGGTAACCTGGCTGGCTCTGCACAGAAGTGCATTAGGGAATGCTCCAATGATTGACTCCTCCAGCTGACCTGTGACTGATAACTTCAACTACAACTAACAGAAGTAATAATGATTTCCACTCCTCTGGCTATATCTTAAAGGAAAATATCCAAAAGAGTTAGCAGCCTTGACTTTTTTTTTTTTGTAGAAGATCCCTGGTTGCATGAAAACCACAAGTGATGGTTTAGTCCTTTTTGGTATGTGTCATGCAATTATTACAACAAAATGAAAGTACCAAAGCTGGGTGCACTGTGCAAAGTCATGTCCCGAATCACTCGAGTGCCAAAACAGGACCACATCAGGAGGAACTGCTGAGCTACTTTCTTCAAAGAGCCCGGTCTCTTGGCAGCTACCTGCAAGAAAACAAATACATCTAACATGGAGAAATTTTCATTTCCACCATCTGATACAGATGAGTAACGTATGTATCTAACTTCCTTTTGTAAAACTGAAAAACTACTTACCATTAATTTCACATTAAAATAAACATATAACAATATATAATTTATAAACATATATACATATAACATAATAATATATATATAATATATAACATATAATATTATAATATATAATAATATGGTATTATAATATTATATATATATGCATATACATAATATATATTATAACATATATATATATATAATTTATAAACAATAAACAATTAATTTTAAAAAAGAACAAAAAACCAACCTACACAGAAATCCATCTTGCAACTATATACAAACACTGGAAAGAGGAAAGCAGAAGCACCGTTTAACTCTAAGACTGACTTTCCTTTATAAATCAGGAAAGAACTGCCCCCAAGAGCCCTAATCTTTATTTTAACCTAATGACTTACACGATCATTCATAGACAAGGAAACAACGTGTAATCAAGAATGCTTGATCTATGCTGAAAATGTATATTAGTATTTCAGTTAGAGTTTTTGTTCCTTCATGTTTTTATTGTGAATATGAATAGGCATTTTACTAGCAAAAATACTTCCCTGGTCACCTCAAATCAACTGAAAAACAGAAAAACTGTGTCCTCAAGTGAATGTTAACACAGACAATCCTCTTTACATTTGAGTGCATATAAATGAATTAGCTGGCCTACATATCTCTTTTATTAAAGTCATAAAATGACAATCCAGATTATCATTTTCATTTGCACTACAGAGTTAGAACAACTCTGAACACATCTCACCATACTTCTGAAGTATTGATTTGACTGAAAATCTTAGCGCTGTTCCATTCTTAAATATTTTTTGAGTTGGATAGACAAGAGCAGAGTGAACCAGGATGCTGAATGTGAGCAGTTCTCATACTGTGCACAAAAGGTGGTGACATTTTATCCACTGCTGCTTTCCTTCTGCTTACTACACAGCTTCACTTTCTCTTTTTCTGTTATTGCTAATAATGCACGACCTGAACAGAGTTCATAAAGTGTGTTGGTGACTCAAGTCCTTTCTCCTTACCAACCTTTACAACACATCTGTCCACCATGGAATCCAGCCACTCAATGTATGACTCAATGGGGGACTGCTCCTCCAGAAGGTGATCAAACTCCTGATACACTGGCAGACAAAACAAAAACAACAGCCCACTTCAGTGCTTGAATTCCACTTACTGCAAAAGAGAAACAAAATCTTTAAAAGCTGCCAATAACATGACCAACTTGCTATGTTTTTTTGTTTGGTTGGGTTTTTTTGATTTTTTTTTTCTCTTTATAATGGATTGTTTGGCCATAACAAATATAACTTCCTTGGTGCTGATCCAGTAATTTTTCCCAGTCTCCATCTTGCTTCTGCTGAAAATGATAGAGTAATTGGAAATGGCATTTAAGTGTGAGCAAATCAGGACCTATTGTTTAAAGTTCTTCTTTGGATTTAACCTTCAGCTGTCTGTGGTGCCCGGAAGTAAAACATTTATGGTGTTTTCTACCAAGAGTGTGAAGCTACCTTGACCCTGCTGATGAAAAAAGGTCATGCGTGAAATTGATTTAGAAACGCATAAGGAATCTTTTAAGTATCAAGTGGATGAGTATTGTTGATAGTGCTCTCATCTGTATAATGCTTTAGTTGCAAAAACATTATTTAACTGCTGCAAATCATCTGTTTGCAATGACAGACACACACAAAGAAGTTCCATAAACTTCTACTTCTTCAAAACAAATTGCTACCAATTTACAAATGCTATGAAAAAGAGTTTCAAAAAGCAACACAAATACTTTTTAACCTCCCCAAAGTTAGCAAATTCATACTTCAGTACTGAAAGTAAACAACAATATAGTAATTAAACTGCAGCTCTTAAAACTGCAAGTCTCCAGTTTATTAATGAGAATCAATGGCTAAAAGGCAAAGAATCATGAGCTGTGATGCTTTAAGAAACTGTTCTTCAACCCAGCTAAAATAAAAGGCCCAGTAAATCAAGAAGAAAGATCCTTTCTACCTGATGTGTCACAGGATGATCTCAATGTGCTATGCATTTCCATTTATGCTTAATTGCAAATAACAAGGATTAAGAAATTCCCACCATAGGAGGCAGATAGTGGGGGAGGTGGAGGAGACAAGTTTAGGGGTGATAGCTGGAAAAGTGAGCCAGGGAGACTGTTTGAGATTAAAACAAAGAAGGAGCTCATTGGTCTAAATGGAGCAATAGCATCCCATGATGAATTAGCAAGATAAGCAGAAAAGCATTTGCGCTGCACCTGATTAAAACTTTAACTTACACTTGCAAAGGCTGGATGGTCAGAAACCTTAGTCATAGAAGAAGGGAAATAATGCTGTTTGGGCTGCCTTTATCTTGTTTTGTTGTTTTACTGAATGCTCAGCCTCTCTTTATTCAGGATAAGATCTCAGAGAAATCCAAATGTTGTCTTCTTATCTGAGTATTTGGCTGGACAGAAACTGCCAACAGATGCAGTAATTCCTATGCTGTGCAATGAGTGGAGCAACAGTAGAAAAACAAATCAGTTGCCTGCTTTGGCAATGCAGGAACATTGCAATGGTGAAGCACTGCAACCTGCAAACTGCTGTTTGAGAAACGTAGTTGCTTAGCCTTTACTGACTGTTAAAAAAACTTCAATGGGATCTGAGAACAAGGGGAATAAAGAAGAAACCAGGTCAAAGGCAGCCACTGTACCTGAGCAACAAATAGCTTCTCATCTACCCAATGATTTAATGTTTCACTCTAACTTAACTTATAGGCTTATGAACTTTTATTATTATTATTTTTTTTTTCATCTGAGAGGTAGTACCTGAAAATTGTACTTTCACGGTTCCTTATGCCAAGAATGTGCAAGCAGGCCTTTTTGCATGTGATGAAAGTGTAACCTTTGAGATGCTCTTTAGCCAAGTAGAAAATACATCAACATTGAGGGAAAAAGCTCTAAGACTTAGAATAATCTCTCTATATATTTGACATTTCTGTGGGATCCCATATGGAAAAGTGACTGTTCAAATCCATCTGCATTCAAGAAACTTCCATTTGATTTGACAACATTAAGTTTGTATTTAAATATTCAGCACACATATACAAATATTTCCTAAACAGTGAGAATTTTCTGAATGAGAGCCAAAACTACTACTACTAGGGCTTATACTGCTTATAGAGCTGCTACTAGGGATCATAACTTTGAGAATTCATTACTTTTTGGTCAGTGGGTGGATGCTGGGTAGATACTGAATACATAACAGATGGCAGAAAAATGTATCAAGCTTCTATACTCCATTCTCACTGTGTACTACTCCCCCTGTTGCTATGTCAAGTTTCAGACTTTTAAGAATTGAAGAGCACCATGTAAAGAGGTGAATCAAGGGTTCAGAAGGACAGGTAAGAATACAGAGCACATCACACTGGAAAGGTAGCAGAGGATATAAGACCCATTCGTAGAAAGGAGAGAAGACTTTTAGTGTCGCCATAGTGAGAGAAGATGGGTGTGAGAGAAGAGCTGAGGTCAGCTTTGTAGGGCCCAGTGTACAAGTGAATGTATCTCCCTTCCTCTTTCTTGCCACACACTGAAAGAAACACCCCACTAGCAAATGTGCCCATGCAGGGCATCCACAAGTAGTACCCAGGTGGATCCCCATTAAAGCTGGTCATTAGAGACACAACTGTTCCTAAGGCGTGAGAGAAATACAACAGGTGGGTTTGAAGGGAACTGAAGTTACTAACGACACCAAAGACAAAGATAAGATAGTCATTTCCAGTGCCTTGGAGGAACAAACTCCGTGTGCTTAGGGTTAAACCTAAGCTTACAGACACATTTGTTTGACAAGGCAAATCAATTTTTATAAATGCAAAATAAGATCTTTGACTATGAAACCAATTTGCCAGCATCTCCAAAGCCAGTTTTCAGTTCAGGCCTTTCACTACATTACAAAGAATCTAAATTAGTCAATTAACTTGCTTAATACAGTACATTTATTTATTCATAAAAGTTCGGGGTAAAAGCTTCATCCCATCAGATTCCTTTGTTTAAGAAAATACCATGTTAAATGGAGCTATTTACAAATAAAATTTTCAAGGGACTCAAGTACACAGCCATCTGGGGGTAAAAGCATTCAAAAGACAGTTCCCCCACAGTTTTACAGCGGGGTAGACTGACTTCATTATCGCCAGTGGCCTATGTATAGATTTACTTTGCTCATGTTCATAGCAAAAAAAACCCAACAGCCCTCAATTTTGGTACATGTTCTGTGCCGCTGCTTTTTCTAGATACTAGAAAGAAAGTCTGTAATGAAGGAGTGCCTGGATATATGCCTTATAATACAAGACCTTGAAAAAGATTTGCCTGCCGTTTTGAGACATGTCTCCTTATTTATCTTAAGTAAATGAATGGCTGCAAAAACATTACTTTCACTGATGTTTTCTTTTCCAACAACAAACCAAGGTTCACCTGGCTTTATTTGAGGGTTCATCTCTTACATTGTATGATGAGTTTTCTGTGCTCCTCCCGTGAGTCCTCCATAGTATAGAGGGTTTGTTTGGTAATGCTATTCAGATCCACATTCCTCCAGTCCTCTAGCATTTGAAAAGTGATGTCTGCACTGTGGATCACCGTTCTCGATGCCTGTAATCCAATCCAATTTATTCATTAGTTCATGGTTTATTTGGTTAAAAAATAACCTTTATCCCTTTTTCCGCTTCCTTAGCTAGGCTCACTAAATTGATTCTCCTCATTCAACCCGACCCACCAAACTGATATCTTATGTAAGTTACTCGGCCCTCTTGCCACAGGGAATTTTGAAATCAGTTTGCCTTGTTCAATTAACAGCAAATATTTTGCTCTCACTCACCACAAACCCAAATAAGCAACCCTAAATCTGGACTCTTCAAATTAAAACAGCTCCATTGATTTTTCAGTTTGCTTGAGGTCAAAACCAAAAGCAATAGCAAAAATGAAACCAAAACCCAAGGAACCCTACAAGGGTTTGCAAATCACCCTCTCCCACACTGTGAAGACTCCCATTCTTCCTTCAGTCACAAGAAATAGCTGAAGATTATTTGCCTCTCTATAAGATCTGCCTCCTGGCTGGTTGATGCAGGGTTCTGCTGGTTACCCTGGGGTGCTGAATATCCTTTCAAATGTAGAGCTTTAAAACTGATAAGGAAAGCAAACTATCTGCTCCAGTATATATGTAAAACCCCAAATAATTCAGTGCATCCTCTCCAATTTTGTGCTACATAGAATATGGCCTCGTTAATTTTTCATATGTAATTGTCACTTAAAGTAGCTGGTGAAAGCAAACTCTTCAGGGTGATTTTCTTACATTCCCTTGCTGTGGTTGTAAAAATATTTTCATTTAAAACCCAAGTGGTTCAACCCTTTTGTTTTTAACTAATTTAATTTTCATTTATAATACGCAATTAAACTTGGAAGCTTTTGTCAGACATATATGAATTATTCTGTCTCAGTAATAGTCCTGATTCAACTGCACTGAAACCAATGGATCATCCATCACTTATGTCATGGTAATGAACTAGTTCATCAAATCAAATCCTAAATTTGTTTCAGGAAAGTTTTCTGCTTAATTTAATGATCAGTGGCTTCCAGCTCTCTAGCAAAGTATTTTTGTTGATTAGTTCTTGATTTTGTAAAGATGATCATAGTAAATGGTGGGAAGAAACTGCTAACATGAACTCTTCCTCTTTGAGTAAAGTCCATCTTGTCGATTTAATGAATTATTTTACAAATCCGTAAAAATGGCATTTGGCTAATTCAGGTAACTGAAATATATACTTGGCAGAGATGATTCAGTGATGTCTGTCGCCGGAGTATTTGTGAGAATCTTCTGGACACTGTAGGAAAGAGGAGATATTTACTTACATACAGTGTTAAATAAATAAAATAATTAATATCTGAAAATTCTGAATTAAAATCAGTGCTGAAAAAACATATCCATTTGTTTTACATTCAATTGTAGCAACATCATGTTTGCATGAATAGCACAGTTTTAACTTAGTTTAAGCCTTGACCTATAACCTTAAATCTGGACACTCAATCAGTTTTACAGAGGCATATTACAAGTGATGATTTATGGATGCTGTGAATAACAAGAGGACAAGAGAAACACAGAGGACAATGGAAGAGCTTTGCTTGTTTAGCATAGCAAATTTTCTCTTATACACAAAAGAGCTGAAAACCATAAAGACAACTGTTTAACGGGAAGAAAAATGTTGGTGCAAGAACAAGTGGGCAAAACATAATGACAATAATATTATATCAAGAAATTAGAAAAGTTTTCTGAGTCTCAATGCAAACAATTTTTGGAGGAGCCTTCCGACTGGACTAAGAAAGGAGCTAATATCTGAAATAGTTTCTGGTAAAATTTGCTCAAAGTTTCTAAAAGTGATTACATGACACACTAACGTTCTATGGCATAAAAGGGCCCAGGAGGTACTTGCTATCTCTCTTTATCCCTTTCCAAGATTATTTGGATCCTGTATTAAGATACTTTCTGTACTTGGAAACTGAAATTTTAAAATGTTTTATTGACCATATTTTGTCTGAATTATACAATTTAAGGACTGCAAATACAACTAAGATTTGCAGTTACTCCATTCAGTAATTCCTTTGATCACAACTTTTGATTAGGAGGAAAACATTGCAGAAATGACAAAGGCTCATGTATGTGCTAGGATGGGCTCAATTTTTTTTCTTATAAAATCACAAAAGACCTGCAGAGCGAACCAAACAGGCCTTAGATGCAGTCACAGAGTAGGAGTTCCGTCTGTGCTGTACACAGAGGCAGTTAAAGAGCATTGTTCAAGAATGAGTAGAAAGTGCACCGTCTTTCTCCCAGCAGAACCTTTTGCAGATCCTTGATATTTTTGAACAGAGAGAGATGTAAAGTATGTTCTCAGCTCTGACTTTCTGTAACTTTGAAAACAAGTTCATAAACAACACGCAAAATCCTAAAATGAGTTTTTCCAATTCACATCCTAGAGTGTTCTCTGTAAAATATACTTCCAATTTTCCGTGCTGATCAAAATACTTAATCCTTCTCCTAAATTAGTTTTCTTTTTGGTTTTTTTTTTTTTGTTTTTTTTTCCCCCCTTTAACTTTGTGGTGTGGAATTTAGTGCTCATGAAAGGCAAAGAATTGAGAGCTGTGAAATAAAGCAGGCTTTATCAATAGGTGATGTGCACTGCAGGCATCTACAAAGCATGTCTGAATAGGGCTAGTGCCCTTTCCTGTGGTGACAGGGTAATTTGATCTCCTTCATTTTTAACTCTGGCACTTTTTTGAGCAAGGGCCTCAGGCTGTATTCAAATTGTGCTACCCTAAAGGTTTGTTTAATAATTTTCTGTGCCTACTATCATCCCTAATGTTTGCTTACTATCAACAAAGTTAATTTCTTATCGGAACTCACAAGAAAGGAAAAGTAATTTTTCTTACTTCAAGCAGTGCCTTATTTCACTTAAATGAAATTGGTTCTCACGAGCAAGTGGAGATTGGAAGTGAATGCAAAATTTACAGTGCTGTCAGTATTTAATTCTTAAAAGACCTCTAGGTTCACTTTCAATTAATTTGTAAACATTAACATTACATGTTTTCCAGATTAATAGGAGATATTTGGCAATACTTACATTCAAATTTGATATTTCGTAGGTTTTCTGGCAAGTCATGGAGAGCTACTTTCAGCCACTCATCCAGTTGCTTTGCAAATTTTCTGATCACCTGTGTTAAACTTAGAAGAGAAATCAATACATCAGAACATTTACTCTGTGTCTTCAGCTGTGAACATGTGAAGACTATGGGTCAGTTATTTACACCTCACTATTATGCAGAGTTGCTGAACGTGTTTTGGTCTGTAGACATGAAGGAAAACTTCTGAAAACCTTTACAGAAAAATGTAACACCACAGAGAATGAAAGTCTCTGTACTGCGCTGTATTGATACTTACAAATGATTTTTGTTTTTAAGCTTAAGATAAAATCATAAAATCATAAAAAACATAAAATCACATTAATTTAAAAAAAGACAACAAGAGATCAAGCCTGGGATTTCAGGTCATTTGTCCCTAAATTTATACAAATGGACACAGACACATTAAGTGAAGCAATAACCAACCATGCTCCAGACTGAAGCCAATGAGTGGGTGGCTGTGACAGGCAGGAATTTCTAGACCATACGTAGGGGCAAAGCAAAACCTGCCTACTGCCTTTAGCACTCAAGATACGTGCACACTCTAGCACTCAAGATGCATAGACAGGGGAAATATGCGAGGAACTTTACTTCATTCTGTCAGGCAGCCATTCTGTTTGTACTCCAACATACACTGCAGATGACAGAGGTGGTAAAATAACTGTTGCCATAAACCTGATCTGCTTTGCAGGGACACCTATGATAGGGGATGGATGGCATCTGTTGCATCCTCTAAAACGTGTTTTTCTCTGTACCGCCAACATTAATTCCCAGGAAGTTCCTCAGAGGATTCTGGCTGAGTCAGCAAGATTTCCTCCAGGAACTTCCATTGCAGTGAGACCCTTCTTCGCCCCCTCCAGTGCAGGCTATGGCTTAATAGCCACAATCTGGCCCTTTATATGCATTACAAAAGTCTATATTCACACTCAAGTCTCTCCTTATTTGCTATGAAAGAACTAAGCAGCTTGAGAAAAGGACTGCTGTTCTGTTTAATCCTTCCAATGAAATAGATTTTTCTTTTTTTGTTTTTTTTTTTTTGGGGGGGGGGGGGGTGGGACCTAAAAGGGGGGATGAGGGGCAAAGCCTGTAAAAACGAACATATCTTATCAAGGAAATCCCATGCTTATAACAAGTTTCTCATGGAAAAAAAAATACTTTGTCTGTACTTTAGCAGTCATACGCTGCAAACAGCATTCACCAATTTAGGAGTGTAGAATGACATCTTGAAAACATTTGCTGTAATTAGAGCTGCATTAAAATCCTGAAGGCCAAGTACACAAAGCCAATAATAAACTCTTAGAGGAATAAACTAAACAAATAATTTAACCTCGGGAAAGCATCAAATAATACTAAAGATGAATAAATATTTAGAAAAAGGATGTTTCCTGACGTTTATATTGGGAAAATCAAAGGGAGGAATAGGTTGACTACACTCAGTGATTCCACTTTTTGCTCTGAAATGTTGATCTCTGTTCTATATGTTAGGATTTCTTGGACTCAGATGTACTCCAGGTAGGAAGAGAAAAGATGAGCTCTACCTTGTGGATTGGCAAAGAAAACTGAGCACTGGAACAAAGGAGTCAAATAATTGTTAATATTAATGAAGTGATCTTAAAATAAGCCTGCATCTGATCATCACAGTATAGCATTTAAATTAATCCAGGTTGTCTGAGACTTCTCAAGTATGATCTTCATATTTTCTGCTCTTGGCAAGCAGAATAACAATTGGGTTCCAAGAGTGTAAACATGGACTAATACTTAGGTTGCAGTACCTGAATATGCAAAGGACTATCTACAAACAGGGCAGCCTGGCCAGCTTTTTGTCACTGTTGTTCTGAGTACTGTTATGTTGCTATGCCAGATTAGCAGAAAAGTGTCTGAAACTGTCAGAAAATGGAGGAATGTGTCATTCTGCAGCCTGCAGATTTCTGATATTCCCTGAAAGCTGGGATGTGACTGTCGGCTTGATGTTAATAAACCAACAAGAAAGTCTTATCCTTTATCACACAAAAAATGTCACACTTTTCTCAACACAAGTGTTGATGAAATCAAAATGCTTCTTCACAAACATGTCAGCGTTCAGCTCCTTTGAACTGGAATGTGATTTAAACTTGGGTGGAACCAAGCAGCTTTCTGAGAACTGGTGCCATTTGTGAAGATACATATTAAAGACAGCTGAGCTATGTAGAAGTGGTCAATGCAGTCAGTTCTACTGACCTGTCGGGTAGTGCTTGCAGTACTGTTGGCATCAAAACTCCAGAAATTGCTTTGTACAAAATCGAGTCACAGACTCCAACTATATTCACTACAGTTGAAGAACCCAGTACAGGCAGCATATGAGGAGGCATCCCTTGCCAAAAGTGCAGAAGAAAACTTTGAACCTGCAGTGGTGAGAAGGAGCAGGGACATGTAAGAGAAAATAACAAAAGCCCACACATACTTTTTTCTTTAAATGATCCTGTTTAGATATACAGCACAGATGAGGTATATTTCCTAACTAGACAGGCTTATACTTAACCTGGAGCAGAATGAGATAATGAACCAAAGGTCAAGGAGGCTTTCCAAGCTGGAGACAGGGTATGTTCCTACATCTTAGAGGCACATGGGTACCACAGTATTTTCACATTCCATCCCACAAGTGTAACTCCCTGGCTTCCACATATCCTTTTTTTTTTTTTTTTTTTTTAACCTTTTTCTTTCTGCTCCTGTATACAAAGTAATGAACCTAAGGCTTGGTGTGGGGAGGGACAGGAAGATAGCACACAGTGAGGGGGGCCAATAAATTATTATGCATTAATTTTGAAAACAAACACTTCAGAGATCTTAAAAGCTGTTACTGTGACTAAAGAAAAAGCTGCAATGACTTCTTTCTTCTATGAAGGAAAGTGGAAAAAGAATGGAGAAGGGCAAAAAAGATAATAGGGAGGAAATTTCAGACACAAAAAAGATGCATCTGAAAACTGCCATTTAGGAAATAGAGGTGTTACTAAATGAATGGTGACCAATGAATTCTGCAGAGGTCAGCACACCAGCGTTTCTATGTGATAACCTTTTTACACACAACCTGTAACTGCAACCAGACACAGTAAATAACATTTGTCATTTATATCTTGTTACTGTTCAGCCCCTCCTCCACCACTGATCCTGACAGATTCCCTAGAAAAAGATACCATCCTTCTCTGAAGAAAGTATTTGGACACTGATCCAGCAAAAGCCCCTGAATACGTGTGTTCTCACCAAATCAGTGGGCTTGGAGTGAAAGGGCCAAGGGGTTTGGTTTTCTCTAACCTGTACATCACATTTAAATACTTCTTCATGCTTCTGGGTTCCCACTTAAACGTGGTTAGGAGAAGATCTAAGAGATGCATTGGAAAATGTGAGAGAAGTAAAATAATACTAAAACAATTTTCCTACAAGGAAGAACCTAGATTGGTGCAATGGCTTAAGAGAGCCTCAGCTTTAAATCAGAAGAGTGGAAGAGCTAGGATGAGATAGAAATAAGGAAGGAATACTCTGCTTTAGTTCAGAATGCAGAGTCAAAAGACCCATTTCCTCTGATTTTCCAAGTTATATTTGAATGAGGCCCTCAGCATCTCTATGGTCAGATTTGCTTTCTTAGAAAAGAAGATTTCTCCACATGTGATATAAAACTTTGCAGTCCAGTAATGTTTGATATTTGTAGCCATTCACCTCTAGTTATAGGACTGTATGCATGCATTACCAGAAGACCCTCAGATTCACCTTGAAATCCAGCAGGTACAAATCTTATCCATTTCTAATGAATCATAGCAACTGTTGAGGAGTGTGTGTGCTCCTGGCTGCACTGCAAAACAACTGAGGAACTGGAGACTGTAGGTACACGTTTATGGGGATGTCTGAGAGGCTCTAGGCCCCCCATCTCCATGCACACTGTTAAGAGACTAGCAGAGAACATCGTTTTGGCTGTGGCACCTCACCTGGGTTTGTGCTGAACACTCAGAGGAATTCCTTCAAACAAAGCTCAGTTCAAACTTAAAAGTTAGGAAAGCTGTGATGAATACACTTCTTGAGGTGTAAGATCTGGATTATCAACATCTAGTAAGAGGATACTGCCACCTTAATCCTAACGGAGAGTCAAGACCATTCCCACTGCTTTCATTCTTCTTAACTCAAATGGTGGTATAAGTGAGATTTAATGCTATCAATGATCTATGTACTCAAGAATAGCTATTCTTCATTATTCATGAAAAGGATTAGCCAACACAAAACCACATGTTTGTAATATCAAATTCAAAATAAGCTCTCAGATCCATTCATACCTTACGTATTATTAAACTACAACTGCAGTTTCTAACCATACCTCATCAAAGTTTGCTCTTATTACAGTGTCTAGTATCCTCTGACAGTGAGTTCTATACATCATAATAAAGGTAGAAACCTGAAAAAGAATGAGAGGGAGACACACAAAAGATCATTCTACTTCAAGAAATCTGCTTTAAAAGCTATCAGAATATAGAGCACAAAAAAGTAAGTTTTTTCTTACCTATGCACAATTGCAAAAATAATGACATCAGAGTCTAGTTAGATTAGCTTTAACATAAGTTTTCTTCTTAAAGGTAAATTCCCCCTTTGAATTCATGAATTTTTCTGTGTCAATGAGAATCTTCAAATGTAAGAGGAGCAAAAAACCCCAGTGGGATCAAAGACAAGAATGTGGCCCTAATTAGGACATAAAGGACTATAAAACCCTAGTCTTTTGTCCACTTTACATTGATACTACACATGGTGAATAGCATCAGAAAACTAGCAAGCTCAGCCAAGAACAGTCAGGTCACTTTTGTCATAGGTGCAGACAGGATTCTTTTAATTTCCAGCCTAGAAGGATAAGAAACACATTAAATTCCTCTCCCCACAAGAAAGGATTGGATTTGTTTTTCAGTTTGCCAGCAAGTGGGTCCACATATTGCTAAAACAGAAAACGGGGGTCTTGTTTTTGGTGATTTAACCAGTAACCATCCAAGCCTTTCCTAAAATGTAATACAAATTTGAAAGAAGAGTGTGCATAGGCTTAAGATATGCTCTACATCTGATAGCATACACTGCTATACTAAGGGAAGATACTTACTATTATAAGAAGCAATGAAACTCCCCATAAATAAAGTCAAAGCATTATTGAACTTAATCTAATTTAAATTCTTTATATTTTAGACAAAGTTTGCATCCAAAGCAGGGAAAAAAGGATACAGAACAAGCTGAGAAAACATTTCCAAAGTGTTACCTTCTCCTCTGGCAGACTGGCTGGCAGATTTAGATCTTTGACATTTGGAAACTCTGGCAGTAACGTTCCCAGTTTGGATCGTGGTGAATATGCCACTGTCTGTTTGGTCACTTCTTTTTTTCCTGTTTCATTGACCCAGGCTGCTCCTTTTTTAGAATACATCACATCATAATACTGTGAGTTTTCTTTCACTGCAATCCCATAATAATGGTACCTGATACACAGAGAGGTACATTTCATGAAGTAGATTGTTTAATAATCATTTTAAAAGGATATGGGAGTAAAAGAAATGGACAGTGCTAATAATCTCTATAGCAAAACAGACCTCGTGATAGTTTCTGTATCATTAACAAGCATTGATTCAGTAGCAGAATATTGTGATAATACACTGGGTTTTCCAATTTCTTTCTTTTGGTAAAAGCAGCTCTCTTAGAGTTAATAAAGCTGACTGTTGCAAGGCAGAAAATTAACAGAGTTCTGTGTTGTTGTTGTTTTTTCCCTTAAGATTTAAAAGCATGTCCTAAAGCTACTTGCTGGCAGAGTTGTGCTGTGCAGCTGCTCCTTTAGTTTAGCAGTAAGCAGAGGTACAGCCCCTCTGGTCTGGCCCTTCTGTTGTTATTTCTTCTCAGACTGTCGAGGGCTGCTTTGATCCCTGAATAGCACAAGTCTTTATCACAAACAAACTGATCAGAAATGTTTCAAAACCTGAAAGCACTGCAATGAAAGGGGGGGGAGGGGGGGGAAGGAGGGGAGGGGAAAGCACGTCTGCTTGAAAGCAATGAACAGCAAAAAATGTACAGTTCAAAACGATGTGCCTTGTAACTTAGCATCATAATTGGTCTTATTGGTCTTGGATCAGCACAGGATACTACACAATGCCGTAACTCTGCCTGTGCAGAGCACAGTGGGTGTTACACGGTGTAGTCTTATGGACTAGTGGCCTTATGGCATATGGTTGTGCCATGGCTTAGCATTATTATAGGTGTTAATGGGAGCACTCGTTATCCAAGCTAACCCTTGCATCAAAGCAGCAGAGACAATCTCATTCACTCCATGATTTTGCTAACATTTACTTCATTTTCTCAGCTGTAAGCCCCATCACCACTTCAACTAAATTTTTAGTGGTTACAAAAGGCAACATAAAATCATATTGCTCTTGTACCTTTGCCTCTGTTTTCTTAAAGGGAATTTTCAACCATCTTCCAGTTCTCTCCTTACAGCCTATCAGACCAAGATGAGACTTTCACTTCTGCATCCAGCTGTGGTGGGAGGAAAGGGGACCATCTCCAGATGTTTGCCATCCTCCCCAGATAGTTACTGTTTTCAGAGTGCTACAGGCAGATCAGTTCACTTGATTGACCCTGGTTTGCTTTAGAAAAATCACCTGGTTTTACTGACATCAGTTCAAATAGTGAAAGAGCAGTGTCTAATTGATTATAGCTTAAGCTAAGGTGATTTTTTTTCTAGAGCAGCTTCACTCATTGACACGCAAATCGGTGCATGCTATAATCTCCAACAGAAAGTAGTGGCAAATAGCTGGAAGCCCTAATCTTGTCTACCAGCACAGATGGGCTGAGAGGAGGCCTGGGGAGCTGCAGGATTCTCGTATGTGCCACCCTTACCATTTTGAATGAGGGCGTTCCATATCATCCATCAATAAATGAAATAAAAATAAAAGCTATCTTGAACTCAATATTGAATAATTCAGGGGAGATTTATTAAAATATTAATCTGACATTATTTGAATAAGATTTCCTTCCTTCAATGCCTTAAAAAGCTGCACTATCTGCTCCAAATCTGCATGTCAGGGCTTAGACCAAAATGTACATTCCAGACCAGAAGTCAGGCTCCAGATCCATCCTACTCTGTTACAGACAGCTGATGGCAAGTTTTTGCTTGGATACCATTGCTGTGCATGTCACATGTTTCACTGGCTTTATTTGAATAGGATCCTTACTGCTTTGTGCCTGTTAAAAGGACAAGCCAGGGCGAAGGACACTGAGAAGGCTGATGCAGCCAGACGTTCCATGTGCCAAGCTGCACCGAATGGTACACCAGCCATAGAAGTTTGTTGTTTTTTGTTTGTTGTTTTTTGTTTTTTGTTTTTTGTGGGTTTTTTGTTTTTTTTTTGGTGGTTGTTTTTTTGCTTAAGCAGTAACAACTCCTGTTTGCAGTTCACGCTCACAGTTTGATCGTGGCTGTCGTGCATGCACTGTGTATAACAGCCATACAGCCTACTTTCTTACATCCTGTGAGCTTGGTATGTCTGGGGATGGGCCAATGGAAGGAGGAAGATATTTGGAAATGCGACCATCCCAAACGGCAAAAAATCATTGGTGCAGTTTACAGATAGTCTTAGCATGTTTTTGCTTTTCTTTAATCATTTCCAACAGCAAGAAAGAAGAGAAAGTGACAACAACTAACCATCCACAATCAAACTGAAATCAATAAACAGGTCTTGAAAGTTTGATCTGTAAGGAAGTAACAGGCAGATCACACCATCATTTTTGCAGTAAACAGAATAATCTTTCCTTTCATGGACCCACAATCTACAGAACAAGTCTTAGAGAAAGAAGTAAAACTCCCTTCACGCCATACAGTTCCTATTAGTTTAAGTAACCGCTTGTGTATATAATTGAAGATTTTCAAGCTCTAGTACAGAAAGAAATGAGCTTTTCTATTCAGATGCCTTCTCATGGCTCACCTGTGGTAGAACTCTTTCTAAGCTCAGCATGATAGAGAACAGCTGCACACTTACAGCAATAAACCCAGCTGCAAAAGAGAAAGCCTCACAACAGATGACCAAGAGTGGAGTGACATTGGAGCTCTGAACTTTGAAATATTGCAAGGAAGCCATGCTATAAAAAAACTGAGTGTGAAGCCAGATGATCTCAGCCACTTCTGTGGTTGAGTTTCCTTGGCAGTAGCAAGGAAATGGAATGAAAATCATACTGGCAACAATTGGTCAGCACAGTAGGTGATAAAAGGATTGAAGTGTTAATGCATAAAGTAATTTATTTACATAACAGAACTGAAATGCAATCAGATGTTTCTGAAAATAAAAACAGACCTCAGTTATAGCTGTGCTGGGTCTAGCAAGGAGTGTATGTGTTGGTGTATTCATTGCAAAGAAGTACAGTGTGCATGTGAGAAAGACAAGTGGACAGTGAGGTAAATTGAGAGCTGGCTGGCTGACAGAGCTCAGAAGAAAATTGTAATCAGTGGCACAGTCTACTTGGAGGCCTGTAACTAGTGGTATTCCCCAGGGGTCAGTACTGGGTCTGGTTTTGCTCAACATCTTCAGGATGTTCTGGATGAAGGGACAGAGTCCATCCTCAGCAAATCTGCTGGAAGCTGGAAGGACTGGCTGACACACCAGTAGGCTGCGCTGCCTTTCAGCAAAAGCTGGACAGGATGGAGAGTTTGTCAGAGAGGAACCTGATGAGGTTCAACAAGAGCAAGTGTAGAGTCCTACGCCTGGGGATGAATAATCGCATACATCAGTACAGGTGAGGGGCTGACCTACTGGAAAGGAGCTCTGTGGTGAAGGACGTGGGTGTCCTGGTGGGCAACAGGTTGGTCATAAACCAGCAGTGTTCCCCTGTGGCCCAGAAGGCGAATGGCATCCTGGGTTGCATTGCAAAGAGTGTGGCCAGGCCCTACTCTCCTCTGCAATGCTGAGGCCACATCTGGAGTGCTGTGTCCAGGTATGGCCTTCCTGGTTAAAAGAAAGGTAGGGAACTTCACAAGAGAGCCCAGGAGAGGGACACTGAGATGGTGACGGTGACACCTGGAACATCTCCCTTATGAGCAATGGCTGAAAACCCTGGGACTATTCAGCCTGGAGACAAGAAGTCTGAAGGGGGATTTTATTGATATTTATAAATATCTCATGGGGAGGGGTTCAGTGGGTAGGACCAGACTCTTGAATGGTGCCCAGTGACAGAACATGGGGCAATGAACACAAACTGGAAGACAGAAAGTTCCATATGAATATGGGAAAGAACTTAGAGAGTAACAAAGCACAGGAACAAGCTGCCCAGAGAGGTTGTGGAGTCTCATTTTCTAGAGATATTCAAAACGTGCCCAAACCCTTTCCTGTGGAACCTACTGTATGGAACCAGCTTTAGCAAGGAGCTGGCTTAGATGATCTCCAGAAGTACCTTCCAGCCCCTGTAATTCTGTAATATGCAGATGTGTTTATACCTCTCCTCTTCATTGGATCCAATTGCTTCTCTGTATGCTATAATCATTGGGATGTTAACTAGGGATGAAGATGTAGGTATCCTCTTTTGTGCCAGAGCAACTCCATCTTATGAGCTTCCATGTAACTTATATTCAGTACAAAGTCCTGATGCTTTGAGTCCTGACCTATCAGGCTTTCCTAATATGCTGTTGGACTAATCCAACATTTACACCCAAGTGATTCCTGGTAGCACTGAATGTTGTTATAGCATGTCTGAATTTAGATTTGGGAAGGAATTTCAGATCTACAATTAGCTACTTTAAAAATGGCTGCTTTAGAAAAAGTTAAGAGAATCTCAAGATGAAGATATAAACAACTGGAAGATCCCAAATAGAATGTGAAGTGCATTCTTTTATCTGAACCTATTTCTCATTCTGGAATGAACTATTAGGACAAACTGTTTTTAGAGAGGTGCCATCTTTTGGATAAGGCGATAAACTAATTCCTTGATCATGCAAGGAGACGTTGGATTTTGTCACACAGCAAAAACTGTGATTAAATCCAGGTCTGTGGACATTTTAAGTTTAGACCAACATATATTTCTAGATAAATCCCACATAGCATTCCTCCACTTTTTCTCCAAACTTGAACATGATGTTAACCAGCTGTTATTTCCCAGCCACAGCAGTAGCTCCGTTAGTGCAAAGTGTGAATGCCCTTTATGTCATGTAAAATGAGTTGAGAAGAGACAAACTGTAGGAAGAATATGGAAAATATTGCTGACAAATTCAGTAAAAGATCTTCATTGGATTATGCAGCCCTATCACCTCTGAATCAATAAGACAGAGTAAAAACTACAATGGAAACTGTATCGGAGTTGGGGTTTAACTACCCAACTGGACAAATCATTCCCTGATGTCATACTATTCTATTCAGTCAGAGCCAGATGGGGCCTGTGTGAGAAGATAATACACCACACACTGCTTACTTTGATTGGCCTCTGGTTCCAAGTCTTCTCGTCGTTAGCTGTGGAAACTGTTGCCTTATTATCTGCAAATGAATAAAACTGATATTAGAAAGAAAAAGAAATGAAAACATTTGTTAATAATTCATTACAGACTGTTAAGATCAATAAGCAGAACAACTGTCCTGCGGTCTCACCCAAGTACAAGGGTAGGAAAATCAGCTTTTGATTTTTTCCAGTGCTGAAAAGTGGGAAATAGGCTTTTAAATTTGGCATGATTTTATTTACTACCATCAGTTTAGATAAAGAATTTTATGGCATTACTGTTCCTTAAATCTCACACCATTTCTGCCTCTAAATGAAAGAAGGTTGTAGTTAGAAATTCCTATTTATTTAAATCTGTTTGCAGGTTCAAAAATCTTGGTTTACGTGCAACTAGAGGAAACCTTTGAGAGCTTTGGAGGCAACATTTCTTTAGAGGCTTTCACAATCCTGCCATTGCACACTCCCTTTTGTAAGAGGATTCCATGAAAAGATACTGGTATTTGACAGTGCACCGCTTCCACCAGGGAAAATTCACTGTTGCATTTTCTAAAGATGGGTCATAATCAATTGATCTGCTATGGAAAACGAGCACATCTCAGAAACAGCAGGATATTGTCAAGAACCTGGGCTTTGGTCCATCAGCAGAGATTAAAAGAACACCGCTACTGTAAAAACAAAACTTCTCCAGCACCAGATGCATTTAAGGAAACAAATTAATGAATGTCAGTTGTGTAGATCCGCTTCAGCCAGGCTACTCCTGATGAAAAAGCTCAGCTGGAGTTGCTGGAAAGGCAGCTCTCAGCACCTCATGGGACCGAACCTGATTCTCGGTGTCGTCTGCTGCAGGGGCAAAATGCAGCTGGCAGAACAGTCATGCAAGAAAGAACGCAGTAAGTCTAGCAGATTCACTTACAAGAGAAGTTTCTTTCTTTCTTAATTTGTCGCTTATTTTGTGCTTTCATAACATAAAGTGCTGTTTCCTGTTTTGCGGGGGGTGGGGAGGTGGGGAGGAACAAGTAGAATTAAAGAAGAACAAGCATACTAGATGGAATACAACTGTTCAAACAGAAGACAGCATTAAGTAAAATTGATTAAATAGTATAGATTTTTCCCCTGTGAGCCATTTAGCCACCATGATAAATATTTAATCCTGATTGATGACTGAAAGCTCTGGAACACGTATTTGGATCAAAAGGTGCTTTATAAATAAAGATGTTACAATGGCACATGTTCGACTGTTTCTTAGGTAATATACATATAATTTTAAATCAAACATAAAACTCCCCTTTCTTTTGCATCATGTAAAAAATTGACCTGCACCATGTTCTGAGAGCTTTGCACAACGTGGCTCATGTCAAAAATGCAGACTCAGACTCTCTGAAGGTTGTTCAGCTTTAATTTCTGGAGCAAAACTTCAGCAAACAGTAAAACACTTTTGTGGAGCTGTGAAAGTTCAGCCTAGCTGTTTGATAAATGAGCAGACAGGCAAGCAGCCCTTCTTTCTTTTTTTGTATGGATTCAATGAAGCCTGCCTAAAGAACACCACATGCTGTTCCAGCTACTGATCTAACATTCCGCAACATCTCAGCCTTCCAAATTCCCTTTAATTACACATTAATCCCACCCCTCTCTCTTTCATTTTCTGCAGACAGGGTTGGGGGCTCCACAAGGCTGTGGGAAAAAAGGCGGTGTTGAAGAACTACTTTCTGAGGATGGCTTTTTGGGTTAGGGGATTTTTGTTTTTTTTTCTTTTTTGGTGGCAGTTGTCATTCAGAAAATTCCATTCCTCTCCTAAAGTTGATTTTTACAGCAGCAGATTCAAAAGAAAAGCTAAGTATTACATTTACTTTCACCTCAATTTTTCTTCTTTGGAACAATGTGAACCCGTATTACTTTCAAAGTCTGCCTGGTAGTGATGAAGTGTTACAATGCACACTGTAAATGCCACTTTATGAACCATATGCCATGATACTTGCTGGGGTTTAAATAAATCAGCCAATTTCTACATACCAGGGCAGAGGTGATCAGGAAAGGAGAATAACAGAGCAGATGATCAGATGATATTTTTCTTTTCTTTCTTTGTTTCTTTTTTAAATTCATCATGCTTAAACAATGAGATACACCTTTTGGAACACAGCTGGAATGTACGTATCTCTTAAAATGTTCTTTGCCAGTAATTAACAACAAAAATATCCAGCAAACCTCTGAAGGAAAATATTGGGATTCTTTGATCTAATGCTGTATGGATAGGATACATACAGCACAGCATACTCATGCTTTTTGCCTGTACACATTAGCATCAGTGTTTGTGA
Source organism: Coturnix japonica (assembly GCF_054131305.1). NCBI lineage: Eukaryota > Metazoa > Chordata > Aves > Galliformes > Phasianidae > Coturnix > Coturnix japonica. The sequence goes on along the minus strand of NC_140663.1, from coordinate 49,561,127 downwards.
CTGGAATGAAGCAAGTCAAGTAAGTAATGAACTAGCTGCTCGTATAAATGCTTGCGTTTATCTACACTTATGTGAATCCCTATGCAATGATATTCCCAAAGGTTTCCCTTAAAGCAGAAAGAGGAAGTTGGAGCAGGCAGGAAAAAGTGGACTGAAGTAAATGGAAAAAGCAGAAGGTCCAGAAAATTGTTTTTAAATCGTGCTTTCATCTTGAAGTCTTCCAGTAAAACACAACATAATTGCATTTAATGTGTATTGATTTTCTTAAGACCTACAGAGAAAATGAGTTAATTCTACATCTGCAGGGTAAAGGAGAAAGAGTGTTCCTAGATGTCAGACAAGAAAATTCAGGTTAGGAACTGAAAACCAACTTGGATTCTTTTCCTTTCATCACCACTGTGGGGTTGCATAAGCAGAAACGAAGCAAGACCTGACCATGCAGTTTAAACCTCATTCTGAATGGAGCCCAGTCCCTGTTCTCACAGCAGTGCTGGCTCCTCAACAGAAGCAGCGTTAAAAAGATCTCATGGGTGGTATCCAAAGGAATTTTAGAGTGAAGAGGACTTTTACGACTGTCCTTCAATGGAACTGAAATTTCATCCAACATTTCTCTAAATCTACCACAAATCCAGCTGCCTGTGTGATCTTCTGAATAAAGGGATGCAGGCTTTGTATTTTCCAAGTAAAACTCCATCAAACTCATGTGACATTATTTTATGTTTGTTTTTGAGACCAGTGTAGTGCAGCAATTATCTATGATATCTGTCCCTCATATATTGATTTCTTTTTCTCTAAACCTGAGTCCCATTCTCCCTCTCTTCCTCTCTGCTCTGCTCAAGACCTGATCTCACCTTCTGCCTATAAGAGATCTTGTTGTACGAATTTCTTGATTAAAAATAAAAATGCTAATAGCTTCTTTATCTTCCCACAGTTTCAGAGTTCTTTTGGTAACTGCACGTTGTGTACATCAGATACAGATATAAAGCAGCACATATGTAGCCTACACCTTCCAGTGGACTCATATATCCTGGTGTGCATTTGGCTAACCCATCAGTAGAGAATCCTGATGCATGGTGCAGGAAGAACACATGGGAACCTTTCCCTTCAGACAGGCAATACTTGCTCCACTCCAAACACATTGGGCAGCCCAAGTGAATACAGCAAGGAAGGGCCTTCCCATACCTTTCTCCCACACTGAGATTATGGTGCTGATACAACATATATTGCACAGAACTTGGAGCTAACAGGATCTAGTTTTAGCTGGTTTTGTTTGGTTGCTTTAGACATCTTAGTGTCTAAATACATTTGAATTAAATATCTGTTTACTTCTATTTTTTCCTCATTCTTCACACAGCAGAATCAAAATGAAATAAATTATTTAATGATTCGCGCAAAACAGAGAAAAATTTATGAGTGACAATGAGAAAAATGCACTTCCTCTGTAATGGTCTGTACTGTAGTCTGCACAACCTATTAACCTTAGGCATGGCTAACTGCAGGAGCTCTCCTGTTACCAGCAAACGGCTGCAAAGGTGCATTCCTTCGTCCTGATGACTGCCAGCTGTAATTTCTGCCATTTCTCCTATCCTCAAATCGCCAGCACTGAGACTCAAACACAAGCAGACACAGCCTCCCTTTTAAAATGAGAAGTGTATTCTTAATTCTGCCATTATCCTATGATCCATTTTTCCTTATTTCAGTCCATTACAAAATATCATTCCTATCCCCCCCAGCTCCACCAAGCTGTGTGAAGAAAAGAGGCATGCTTGTCTATATCTTACTCTTCACTCATTTACTTGCATAGTCCTAGAGAGAAAAGCACAGTGTGTAGGTGCAGCGTTTTTGACCCCACATCTGCAGTTTGTTCTTATTCAGTAACCTCCCATTTCTCTCTACTCACTTGCATCACTTTACTGAATGGGTCACGGTCTAGCTGTTGGATAAGATGTTTCTTCTAGCACTGATACATCTCACCTGATATTGCAAAGCCAGTCAATGCCCAGTTTGGTCTGCTGTGGAGATTATACACCACGACAAGCTCCATTTTTAGTGAAGCTTGAAGCTTGAATTCATCTACGTACAGCATTCTCCTTCAGCAGTTCCCCTGGCCAGATGGAATTCAGCCTAAGGCATGATCAAATGGATTACTGCGTCCCAGCAAAGCTGCAAACACTGAACACCCAGACGCACATGTCTTACTGAGTCACAGCACTTTCTGTGCTGCCTTGCTGAAGCCAAGCAGACCTAAAGCCCAGCACAACTCGCCCTGCTCTTTCCTGGTGCCAACACACTTCCTGCCATCACACCCAGCCTATGTGTGGGAAAAGGCTGAGCGCCAGTATCCCTGCACTCTGGCAGACCCTGTGCTGTAAGAACAGCCTCTGGGACGTTCTGACAAGGCATGAGGTAAAGCAACCCAGAGGCCAGTCTACTCACACCGAAGGTCTGAGTGGAAGCCAGATGCTTCAAGTGGCAAAGTCTGTTAAAAAAAAAAAAAAAAAGCCTTTGCTAGAGGGCAAATCTTTGAGAAAGGGGAAACCTGTCCAAAGAAACTGTGGTGTCCTTGTTGGTTTTCTTGCTTCTCAAGCTCAAGGGGAAAAGACAATTGATGGCAACCTGTAATAATATGAGGGATTTGTGAAGCAGCATTTATTCCTTCAGTGCAATAACAGAAAACACATCCTCAGCTTTAGATTGATTTTTGCCCTATTTTCTCTTTTTTTCCCCCTATATTGACTGTAAAAAATGAGTATAGTAAAAAACCATTCAGGATGTAGTAGCAGTCTGTAATAAAGCACTTACTCTTTCAGTCTAATAGAACAGAGCGCTAAGAGTAAATTTGGGATTGGTGGACACTTACCTGTGAGGCTACTTAGGGACAAATAGGGAGGACAGGGTAAAAAATGCATCTCCAGAAGTATCTCTGTATGCACAGCAGGCAATTTCCAGATGTGTACATTTCCATGCAAAATCCAAACACATAGTAATGTCATTATCAATAAGATTTCAAAGAGGCTGGTCTGTTCTTTTTTGAAGTCAAATATATCCAGTATGATGGGATGAAACCGTAAATTCTCTCTATGTTATTCAAGCTTGGAGGAGCAGTCCTGCTGGCAAAACTGGGCATAGTGACAGTTCATAGTGATAAAAGAAGGCTCTGGCTGGTACAGCTTGTACCGTCCTGGAGCTAAGCAAACTGTATTGAAACATTTTATTTTGCTAGTGTAATTCTGTCTCAGTCCATTGTTTTTCAAAAATGTAAAAGATCCTTCCTAACCAATGCTTTAAATCTGTTGTGGGACCCACTTCCTTCTCTATTTATTAAGATAAACTTACAGCAAAGCCACTTAGAGAGCAATGAGATTCAGGTAAGCATGAACCCACACTGGAAAAGGACCTAAGGCTAAGGAAGAAGCAGCCTGCAGAATGTCAGCATCATTCTTTCATTTTCTACTCAAATATCAATTTACCTTGTCAAAAGACAAGGCAGAAAACAAAAACAAAAGAGGAAATTATTTAACCTCCAGGGGGCATATGGGAGTTATGGGAACAACACTAGGATGCAAAGGAGATGCACCATGAGAAATTAAGCGTTCTTGAAGCGGTGAAATGAGAACTTGGGTGTTAGAGGAAACTGGTGTGTAGGGGAAGATTACATCTATAAGAGGTTCAATTAAGACAAATAAAGGTCATAAAGAGTCAAAAGAGAAACAACAAAAATCAATGTCGGCAGAGGAAACAAAAGCATACGAGAAGCTCAAGGACTTACCACTTGGGCCTGAGTTGGCACAGGTAGGACAGAATCAAGAAGTCTTACATAACCAATCCATAAGCAACAGTTCCTGGGTAATTCATAGCTTGATGTATTAATTATTGCTAATATTATTCATTATCAGTAACATTTTATGTTAGCATGTTGCTCAGACAAAAAAATATACCTGCTCAGCCCTCCCAGCTACAGGCAGTGGCAGAACTCTGAGCTGGAAGAATCTTAAACCACTCTAATAATAAACCAGGTAATGTAGCTAAAAACTGGCAAATGTTAATATGGGCAGAACTGGCTGTAATGTTCACACATTACTTGGTTAAGTAAAGAACTAAAACGCTTGGCTAACATATTAAAGCTACAGCTTCCTTTGCCATATAATATTACTGTATTATCAATACCAGAGCCTTATTTTGTATGTACTTTAAGTGGCTTACGAATACAGGTTACTTTTTAAAAGGTGTTTATTTATACAACAATTCTGTTTTTTTCCTCTGAGTACCTTTCTTGCTATTAGCCAGATTTCCTAAGGAAACAGTCAATGAGGTGTTACTGTCTCTCTGTAAACCTCTTGTCCTCACTGTTTCTGTATTACCAATTGCCTATGGTGCAGTCCACATCCTAGACATGCAATAAGAAATGCTGGCTGGATAATGGGGATAGCAAATTGAAATTAAGGCTGAAGATGACAGGTTGACAATTGGACTAGAAGATCTCAGTGTTTTTTTCCCCACCTTAATGATTCTGTGGTTCAAAGACAATATGTGGATGAAAGATGAACCTTCAGGTGAGCCTTCTGTCAATACTTTATTGGAGAACTATGAGTATGAGGCAGGGAGTCAACACTGCCACTGCTCTCAACTAGCCAACCTATGTGCTACTACTTGTCCAGCTGTCTGGGAAGGAAGAAAGAAGAAAAAGAAAGACCTCCACACACTGACCTGGAAATAATTGGAAGTACGGCATGGAAACATGAAGAGAGAAGACTTAAGTACAGCTCTGGATTTGGGGAACATATGAGATGGTAAGAAACAAGGTCTATTAGTTCAGCTGTTCACGAACAATCTATTTGTGTTCCCTTCTATACTTCGTTGTGGAATATTTCACTTGCATTAAGGTTAAGCTTTGCCCACAAAATCTTAACCTGGAGAAATCACTTGCAGGCAAGTTTTTTTGTCTCAGGCAGTGTCTTTAAAAATGAAATTAACTCTGCTGGGTTAACTCAGCTGTAACTGAGTAACGACACATTAGGATGTTCCTTCTTGCAGACTGTTTTCATGTGCTGAACTCTATGTCCCTTTCTGAATACTATCAGTCTGTTGAAGGAAAAGCCTAAATGTTTAACATTGCCCACAGAGCTAAAGTTCAAAGATGAATCATAAATTTAATGTAGGCTCTTGAAAGGCATACTCTCTACAATTTCACAGAACAACTAACTCCTTTCTCTGCAGAAGATGACAGCTGCAGGGCTCTTGATGATTGCCAATGAGGATGAGCATGTCTGGCGTCTCTGTTTCAGCAGCTAAGAGCAGAAGTACTCAGATAGCACCTATTTCCCTTCTCTGCCTCCAAGTTATTTATGCAGGACATGCTGCTGATTTGGTATTTAAGTCATATGATAACAATTTGTCATAGTTTTAGCTGAGATAGAATTGTTTTCTTCAGAGTGTCTAGCATGATGCTATGTTTTGGTTCTAGGAGAAAAACAATGTTGATAATACACTGATATTTATAGCCATGGCTTAGCAGTGATGCACAAAGCCAAGGCCATTCGTAGAGAAGGATCAAAGGAGCTGAGAGGAAAGAGAACTAGAACAGCTGACTTAAAATGGCCAAAGAGATATTCTATGTCTTATGACATCATGTGGAAGGAGTTTTGAAGAGGGGTGGGCATTCCTATCCGTGTCTCTCTTCTGCTGCTCAGGGGGCTAGTTGGGTATCAGAAGAATCAGACTGCAAATTATTGGCTATGTGATGTGCTTGTGTGCCTTGCAGATCATCATGACTGTGAAGGACAATTTTTTTAGCAATAATGCATCTCACAGAGGCACTGAGTTCACACCTATACAGGAACCTCAGTTTCCAGATCCAAAATGGTCATACAAAACATTATTTTAGGACAGTACTGGGAGGATTCTGTATGGGTTCATCTCCACAGAAAGGGAAAACAAACTCTATAGATTGCTGTGTCAGAACTAAATCTACTGCAGCTAAGTGGAAAACAGCCGATGGGAAAGAAAACAAAACAAAACAAAAAAACACCTTGATTTTTAGATGGAAGATACTGTACCTATCCTGCTAGGCCAAGATGATCCTACCACTCTACTGACGAAGTGCATATGTATGAAGGCAGGGAGAAGGGTGGAGTAGCATACATGATAACTGGACTGCTGCATGTTGGTGAAATCATGTTGTGATGAAATAATCACAGATTATTGCACTCCTTACAATTTAGGGACGTTTTCAGTAGCAGCAAAATTGCATCATGTAAATGTGTCAGTTTGCAAGAAATCTGTTTCTTGTTCTCACTATTCAAAAATTACACGCAGTGAGTTCATTTAACCTCTGGGTAGTAATAATACATAAAATGAATAATTTCATTCATAATATGGAGTGTATTTAGAAAGAAATCTAACATTGAATCAACAGTGCTGTGCAGGTCTTTATGATGTAACTGTAACATTAAAATACAGTGCATTTTACTTGTCTTGCTCAACTGCCAACATAAAGATGCACTAGAGAAAATGGCACCTCATTAAGTACATTCTTCTCCTTTGCCTATTCTTTTCACAGGCACAGACCCTAGGAACGTATTCCTCTCTTTGAATACCCAGCATTTTTATGGAATAAATGTTGTGAACACTAGAAGGCTTCAGTTTCATGCTTGTAAACATTTAATAAACAGTGGCAAACTCTACATTTTGTCTAGAGACAAGTTTTAAAGACCAGTGACACGCTGGAGAGTAAAAATGTGGTCTTAGATAAAAAATTTAAAAAATAAAATATCATCCTATTTTTCACTGAGGAAACATCATCTTATCAGAAATTCCAAAATAAGAACTTTGTATAACATCTTAGCCACTCCATAATGTCTGGTAGTGAGGTACAGCATAACCCTTTACTGCTCACACCTGTGCAATGCACTGCTGCATCTGTACAGACTGCGTCTCCACTTCAGTCTGGAAATAACCACAGTGACTCTTAGAAAAGCTGGCCTGGAAAGCAGAAGCACAAGAAATTGCAGTGCAAAGATATGTGGGCAGCCTGCGTGTGCAGGGCCTGACAAATGCTTTGGATGCTTTTGGGATTTGCACATCCAGAGTCACTCCTATTTTCTCCATCGTGGTTTTGCCAGTGTGTTCCCATATTCTTAATTCAAGGATCTCCACACAATGCTTACAAGAATGGCAAAGATAGACCCAGAATTAAATCATTGATATTTGACCATTCTGGGTTTTTGTTTGTTTGATTGTTTTTGTTTAAATATACATTCATGAAAGCACTACAGGTCACAATGCTTAGACTGGGTTGTAGTTGACTTCCAAGTTGCCAATACTGTATAACATAACTGTCAGATAGGCTGGCAACACCAACGCTGAAATCATCAAGAAAGCAGCACAGTCATGATGAGAAGTGATTCCAACTTTCCAGATACTTAAAATCATAGCCTTTGCCTCATGATCTGAATTGTAAGATGTTTTATTAGTATATCAGTATCTCTAGCAGTAAATGACAGTTTTTCTTTAATCCAAATTCACCTGAAGCAGAGGTATCATAGTGCTCTTTAGACTCACCTTTCCAAAGCTGGCAGCATTAACAGGTTGTGTGTCATTTTTCTCACAGAAGTCCAAGTAATGCATGTAGAGAGCACTTCGAGGAATGCAAACACCTTCCGCAATCTCGTAGTTCTCCTCCAGCCTTAAAAAGCAAATATCAAACAGAGAGCACTGCAAGTATGTTGGATGTCCTGTATGGTGAACTGTGTGCAAAGCTGCATCTTTAAGACCAAACACTACAGCTTCTGCTTTTCTAGTCAGTTTTCCCTGTTTTGTTCGTAACTACAAAGTCCAATTAACTTTGACAAAGCTTGCTTATAATTTGCTTTCTGCTTTCAATCAAGTATGTAGGTTGTGAATTGCTAGTATCAATAGGAGATTTGCACAAAGGAACATTATTCTGTGGTCATGCTCCAAAGTACTATCTTTTGGAAAACATACTATCACATAACATTTGTTGAATGAAACCATTCAGTGATGGGTAGCATTCCCTCATTTTTACAGGACAGGTCACCATTGGTTTTGTGACATCTTCTCACTCCTGTCCAGCTGCAAAGTTCCTTACCTGGAGGAAGCAAGTTGTTCATAAACACCAAAGAACACTCACAAAATTATATCTGTAGAATAATTTCTCTCTGTTGTTGATTAAGTGAAGAAAACAAGACTTTGTGATCTGCTTAATGCAGTAGGGAAACTCCCTCGCATTGTAGAACTACTGTAACTCACACACACAAACATTCACGACATTTTAAATTATGCATCACATACATAAATAAGCAACTACTTAGAATTTAAAATATGGAACCATGGCCACTGTGAATCTATAAATTAGAAAAATATTTATCTTGAAATTACATTGTTGTGATTGCCGATCCAAAGAATTTGAAGAGTTCTTCACATATACTCAACTTTAAAACCTCAATCTTGTCACCCATGGTAGCATTTCTGCTTTTAAGTTGCAAGTGTGCTCATTTGCCTAGCTGCCTGAAAGAAGAAAGTGGGTGCAACTTATTTTACTAGAAAATAAATAGATTCTCAGAAATCTTCAGCTTTACAGTAAATAGGACCCTGCCATTTGATAATTGTACAATACCTTTTCAAATATCTAGTTTCACTCTTTCGTTGCATCTTCCAGGTCCTATCCTCCTTCCATTTCAGTTATCATGATCATTTGTGACTGCAAACTATTTTAATAAGATATCTGGCTAGATGAATGGAATCAGTTTGTATGGGCAACATCTATTCTTCCTTGGTTTCTACAGGAATATCATCACGGCATCTTTCCTCAAATTCATAGTGCTTTAACAAAACCTTCTTTCAAAACCTGGAGAGTTCGTTTGTATACTATAGCTGCTAATTGGAATGTCAGCTTCCGTGACCAAGACAGGACAGAAAGAAAAGCAGTTAATTATTTCTGCTCATATCTGATGAATTTTTCTCTTTTTCTCCTCTCTTTCACAGAGAATCATTAGTCTGACACTGAACAATGCTCCATTATACCTGAACTTTTTTTTTAATGATCAAAACCACATCTTGCTCCACTTCTTTTATTTTCCTGTCTTTTATTTAATAACTTTATCATGTTTTGAATTCAGCCTCATTCTACAGTGTTGTAGAAAGATAATGAACTCAACCTGCTACCTAACAAATTGCTATCAGAAATAATGTATATATGACATTTTAAGTGTCCTAATAAAACCATGTGAAATCTAGTAATTCACAGTAAGACCTTTTGTACCACTACAGTATAGCAATATAACCCCTAAATCCTTCCACAATGGTGACAATTTTATCTGTCTCCATTAGTGTTCCTCCCTTTATATTTATGTACTTCTAGAATAAATGGCATTATTATATATCTGAGTTGTGTTCATAGTGCAGACTTATTTCTGGGTTGGAAGGTAACAGAACAACTGTGATGTTATCATTTCTAATTACATAAAGGATTCTAGAATAGATAATTTTGATGTATTATAAATGTTTCTGCAAAACTGCTACCCTTGGGAGAATCCATTGGCTAGCTTTACTTTCTTCTTTTTCTGTTCTTTTTCAGTATGTTGTAGAAAATATAATTGTCTTTTGTTTGTTTCACTTTCACAATACTGTTATTTGGTGCACCTATGCTGTCAGCCACCAAACTGCATGGACTTGGGCTGCCTTGGCTTGTGACAATTCAGTGTTGAGAGAATTAGACGCACACAGAACTGATGTAAAATTACACTACAGTTTGGTCAACCAGCCCACCAGGGAAAAATAATCACAAATAAACATAGAGAAGTGTTAAGCAAGCTGTAGCTATGCAGATAATTACGAGCACAGGAACCAGAGAGAAACACAGGATACTAGGTATTTGAATGTTCATGCCTTAACAGTTAAAATTCAGGCTGATGTATGTTCCTAGGTGATAATTTGGCAGAATGACTACATTTACCTGGCCTTTCACTTCATTTTGTGTCATCAGCCAAACTAAACAAAGCAAAAAAACCCACCATCATTATTTCCAGGAAAGACATCTAGCCAGGCTGACAGTCATCCAGCCACAATTCTAAATCCTCAGCTAGATCTCCCTCCTCTTTTACAGTGTTCAATGCACTTCCCATTTGGAGAGGCATAAGCATTAAGGATATATCCCCATGAGACTGATATTATCTCCTTTCATTATGATGTCAGACAAGAAATAAATAATAAAAGACAGTATGAATAATATGACAAAAATTATGTATCTCCCTTGTGACTTGCTTCATTTTCCCTGCCACTTTCCTCCTTTTTCCTTGCTAATGACATTTCCTCTATTTCTTTTCTCCACTGCTCCCATGACTTCATTATCTACGAGTGATAGTAACACCTTACAGCAAAAAACAGAGACAGGAGACAAAGGTGGTGCTTCCATTTGCCAGAACAAGGCTATTTCAATTCACCCTTGGAATCTAGGCAGTTATTTACCCCAGAACTTCCAGCACTTGAACCTTGCTTAGAGTTTCCTGTCAGAGGGGAGGGTGCATGCTTACTTAAGGCATATTCATGTAAATTTCATTTTTCATCTTTTCTGACAGTGCAAAAAATTGATTTGAGCCCTGACCAGGAAGAACCATCAAACAAGTAAAGCCAAACCTGTGGGAAGCACTCAGTGCAGCTTTTATACAGCGCTGACCACAATCATTTACCAATCCATGGTTTGCTATGTGCTACCACAGTATAAATAATGTGATGGTAATGTGTCTGGCCTTCCAGAAAAATGGAAACTTGACATCTTTGCCCAAAGCAAGCTTTCTACTATATAGTATTTTGATCCCAATGCTTGAGCTTCTAATTATATTTAATGTATCAAATGACTGGTTTCTCCAGTCAACACCAATTCAAAGCTGCAGTACAGAGGGAGAAAAACATATTGAAGCCAAGAGAAAACTTCTATTTGGAACAGCTTTTTATTGTATAAAGTATTCTTTTAATCCTCACTAGATTTCTAAGGGCATTTTGACAAATGAATCACACCTCTTATTTCATCTTCTGTGCTAAATGTCAAAGATCTCATTCTAGTAAAACAAAAAAGGTAGACATCATCACACACTGAAGAAATCATAAGTCTCGAACAAAATTTTCTGTATTAGTTTTCTTTTTATAGTAAGTACAACAAAAAAGACAAACCACAAATTACCAACTGGCAAGGTGGCAAACAAATATGCCAGCTAGGTTTTCTAAACTGTATCAGAGCTCCCTTACGTTCAAATAAATCTCATCAGACTAAGGTATTTGTTGAGAAATATTACATAGAACTCTAGTGAGCAAAGTAAGTACATGCAGTAGAGCTATCTTTAGAATTCTACAAGATGTCCAAGATCCCCGTTCACCTCAGTTCAAAAAAGGATAAGGAAAGATGCTAACAGGTCACTTTGTGTTTTTTCAGAGGCATCTTACCATTGCAGAGTAGCGGGAGTTGAGTGTGGTTTTGATGCTCTATTATTTTCTTTTTCCTCATCTGTTAAGAAACAAAAGAACACTATTTAATTTCAGTGAGAACTTCTCAGCCAGTGTGAAGTGCTAAGGGATTATCTGTTCAAAAATGTTCTAAAGTGTTAAAGCTTTCCCAAATTCTGGCTGAAGACTGGAAATGTAAATATCGATGCTCCCTAAGTTATTACCTACAAATACTGCTTTAGACAATAAACCCTGTAAACTTCTCTCTCAGCAGGAGTGGGGCGTTGTGTAGAAATGATGACATTGGAAAGCTAAAGTGTGTATAAAAAAAAGAGAGAATCTTGAATCTCTAGCAATGTTTCCAAATAGAAAAAACTTTCACCACCTTTAATGGTACAGATGCTTGATCCAATTTGCTTTTTCTTTATCCTTCTATTTGATGAGTCTTTTGACCTTATGGTTTTCCTCCACTGCTGTGACCCTGATGTATGACAAATACTAAGTATTTGTGATTTACACAGCTTAATAAATCTTTAAGTTAAAGACATCCTGTAATACACAGTTTATTTCTTTTCAGGTAATTTTCTGACGATAGTATTCTCTATTTACTGTTTATCAACTCTTTTTTTTTTTTTTCTGGCTTCCCAAGGAGGTTAATAAAAGATGAATAGACATTGAAAATAAAACTGTTTTAAAAGATTGGATTTATTTATTTATTTATTTGGCCAGCTCACATTAGTTCTTTTGAGAAAAAAATAAAATAGATCTATAGAACAATCCCTATTAAACTGTGATTTGCAGTGTATAAAGTGCATTCCTAAATGAAAGCTGAGAGTCTGAAGCACAATCAGCTTCTCCAGAAGGCGGTCCTATGGAAAGCACTGTTGCTTCAGATACATTTGGCTATTTTCACAACTTTGTGCTCAGTGAATGCACTAAGGACAGAAAGCTCTGGTACCTAAATGAAGTAAAACCACCGTTTCATTACACTGCACTGCCAATTTCATTTCTTTGTTTTTAGAAATTAAGTATTTTTTAGAAATTACTTAAGCCAACTTTTAGGGTGTTGAACCTTAGTGCAGGCAGAGTATCTCATAAGAGTACCACATCCATCTGGAAGGTCTATTGTGCAATGCCAAGAACTGGCATACAGAAATAAAACCCTGCTTCAGAAAACGCTACCTTCAGTCCTCACATCACAGTGCTTCTGCCATTACACTCAGAGTCAACTGAACATCCTTTAGCCAGGGAGGCCACGCTGTGGACGTCAAAGAAAATCCAGATTTACAGTTATCCACAGACACTGGGGCAGCCCCTCTTCTACATCTGCATGACAATGGGCCTCTAATTATTGGACTGCACACTCCTTCCCTGCCTTTCAGGGCTTTTATTCAGCTGGAAGGACCAACATACACATTTCAAATCACTTTTAAATTGTGTTTTTCATTTGTTTTTCTTAAACAAACGGTCTGCATGCAACAAACCTCAGGCACACAGGGCCTGAATGCTGAGCTACTGCTAAAGGCCGCATGAACACAACCTGGACTTTGGGAGACAGAGCTGTGCAGCACAGACTTAAAGCAGTGGTGGATAAAACAGTTGGGGCTATACCCATGGTATGTCTCAGCAATGTGTAGCGGGCAGTAAAGTGCTTGTAGAATGGATGAGTTCCCCTTGCTTTTGTAAAGAAAATAAAGCTGGCAGCTGTAGGAGCAAGCAAGCTTGGCAAACAGGGATGGGGATGGGTCTGCAAGCATGGGAGGTCACCAGTCCGCCACCAGTCCCTGTAAGAGCAGCACCACAGCACCTTCTCGTTGACTGTGGTGTTTTCTGGCCTTTAGCAGTGCATGAGAGATGTCAGAGTGAGATACAACAATTGAAGCTGCTGCTCCTGTGCATTAGCAATGTGTAGGGGCTCCGTCTCAGCCCCACCACCTTCTTGTTCAGAATAAGGTTATTGCTTCCCAGTTGAAAGTCATCCATTCTCTTAAGCACCTTTTTCTGTCAGTATCAAACCCTTACTTACTGCTTTAAGTTCACTCTACTGTGTGAGCTAAGGCTTAGACTTAACTGGAAATTGCTATAGAGGTACAAGCTGAAAAGGCTGGTTGCCACTGATCTGAATAACCACTGATGTAACTAAGATGCAGCAATCCTAAACTGCCTCTGTCTATGAAACCAACAGGTGTTACAGACTCCCAGCCAACCTTTTCCCCACCCCAGATAAAACTTTTTATTGCATTTCTTGATTTAAGGGGGTTAGTATGCAATGGTCTGTCATCTACACTAATTAATCTTTCCCTGCATATGTGGCACTGTAACAGGCATCAAACTGATATCCAAATTACATAATTGGTCTCTGCATCCCTTCTAACCCTCCTTTGGCTGTTTCACAATCGCACTGAGACCCATGAACAGGCATTTTACCTAATCTGCTTACAGACACGCTCCAAGCTATCTGTAGTCAGTCAGATCCTCCCATTTAAGGATGTGTTTTAACCACAAAAGCTAACAGTAATATCATAAACTACAGTTTAAATCCCTTTTCCCAGCTGCGTACGTTTCCTTGTGATTCTTCAAGATGCTTCAGCACCCTCCACTGATTGTCCTACAGTAACAAGGAGAAGAATCATGTACTTGGAACTTCCTTGCAAAGTTCTTTGAGAATCATTTTCTATCAAAATATTTAGCAACTGGATTTTCAAGACAATTAAAATATTCATAATCATGAATCAGAATCATGCCTCTGCAAAACAATATAGAACTTCTATTCATTTTCTGCCTATGGTCCAGATATCAGCTAAAATGATTCTCATTTTCACTAGATTTTGGCTAAAATATTTATTTTTATTAAATAGATAGGTAGAGTTGTACACAGTATGAGAATGGATGAGACCTAGAAATACAAACATTCCATATTAAATACAAGAGCACTGTATAGTTTAACTGTATAATCTCATTAAACAGTTTACTAGCAGAATAATAACTATTCCTATTCCTTATACTTTATTTGGTAGCAGGATACCTAAAGGCTTCCCTACTGACCAGGGAATGTTTTGTGAGAGTCTTGACTCAGGTCTGATCCCAGATTTGTTTGTACTGCATTAAAAATACAAAGAATGCTGTTCTCCCTTTTTCTTTTTTTTTTTCTTCCTGTCATTTTATGAGAATCCTTCACAGTGCCACTGCATGTTAAAAGGAACCTTTAATATTAAATACTTTTAAAATCTAATCTATTTTGTAAAGAAGTGAAGTAATGACACTGAAGTGTTGCTTCAAGACACTGTCAAAGCACAGACATCACAGTCCTTCACTGACAAATGCTAAAGGACTTGAAAACACCAGAAAACTAATGTTGATGTTCATCTCTGTCATAACTACAATGGAATTAAAGCTTTACTTTCCACTGCAGAGGTAACAGAAGAGTCTTGTACTTTCCAGGGCTGCTTGTACATCTCTCAAAGAACCTCCAAGGAGCTAAGACAGTTTCAGTAGCTTTATCTGAATAAAATCCTTCACATAGTTCAGACACATCCACGTTTTTCAGATGAATAGCACCTGCCCCTGTAGCCACATCAGCCCAGGTTCTGACTGCTCTCAAAAGTGATTTGCCCTTTGCTAACATGAATTAAGGGATAGTAAGAAGCTGCCATACCTCATACTGAAGTTGAAACTTTTGTAATTCTTAAATTGCTTTCTTTCATACCTCTATTTCAATTTTGGAGAATCTGGCTCAACACATTGCATACAGAAAATGTTTTTTTTCTTTCCAATATTAGATATGGGATTGAACTATTCCATTTTCCTGTGGCTCTTTTGACCAGCATGTAGAGTACAAAAGTGGTGAAAGGAGACGTACTTAGAAAACTGGAAACTAAAGTAAAATGATCACAGAATTTTTATAGTAGAGTGCAAATGCTTTGTTTTGGAAGAGCACATGAAAGGTCCCAAGAGGGTAAGAAGCACCAAACCCAGCACTGTGTATTACTTTACAATGTAATACAGGTCCAACTGACCTGGAGACCTGGAGGAAAATGGAAGAAGAATGCAAAGGATTTCTGTGGCCCAAGGTACAGTTCTGCCAGGTACTCCATTGGTAAAAAAAGGCAACAGTGAAACTATCACTTGTCCTAAAACCCTATGAACTGTAAAAACATGCAAGAAAAATATGTCATAAAAGCAGGCTGATACTTAGTAAGAAATCAGCAGAAATCATTGCATTCTTCCTTAATGAATGCACATATCCACCCTCTAAAAAAAAACACACCAAAACAGAAACAAAGCACTGATGCTCTAATGGCATCCAGCCAAAAAACTACCTGATGTATTTAGGAAAGCAAACAAACTCAACATCATCAGTAAAGCAAGAGGAAGAGGAATGATGCCTTATTTTGATTGCTGATGAAAACAGGAACTCTGCTGACCACAGTAACTTGATCACCCTTCTGAGGAATTCAAAGTTGCATAGGTTTTCTCAAAATACTTTGCCTCCTGCTGCTTGAAAGTGCATGACAGAGGCTGGACAAAGATGGACATGATGGTTTGGAAACTTCTTGGGCACTCTTAAGGAAACCCAAAAACTAGAAAGGATCACATAATACGATGTGATGCTTTCTAAGGGGAAACATCTACTTTTTCTACATTTCATGGATTATTGGTCTTCTTGCTGTTGGGCAAATTGCTTATTTTTCTTTCCTCCTCTTTCCTTTTTTCTCTGTTCCTTGCCCACAAAAACAAGGATGGCTTTTCAGGTGGATTAATTCTCTGATCTACACTGCAAAAATGCTGGTATTAGTGCAATGGAAACAGCTGGGTGAAGTCGCTGTGAAAAGGAAGCCGGATTAAACCAGCACTTTCTTTCCCATTTGAGTTTCCATTATATATCATGACAAAGCACTCTGCATACAAACTGTGGGATAAATTTGGTTATGTATCTGTCAGTTCTACATTTGATGCCTTTTGTTCTCATTACTTTCCCCTCAATTCCAGCACCAGAAAACAGAATGAACAACTATCCTGTCTCCTCAGTGCTGCTCTCTGAAATACTTGCTCTTAATCACAACGGCTAAGCCACACAGGTTCACCTACTGACTCAGGGGATGTGAAGGCTTTCCTGTGTACACATTCAAGCTATAAGCACATATAACAAACCGCTAATAGTTTTGCTACAACCTATATAGAGTAAGAAATCTAAAAAAGAACATAGAAGGAAACTCATAAAATGAATTATGTTGTTTTTTTGTTTTTTTGTTTGTTTGTTTCTTATATAGCTAGTGGTATTAATTTAATTACTCTGATACTGTGAGTCTAAGGGAAAACCCACTAGAGTCAATAGAATAAAATCCTGAATTCAGACTCCATTAAGAATCAGAAGACACATCTCAGTCATTACGGATTATTTCTGCCCCATTCTTAGTAGCATCAGATAGGGTAAAATGAATGCAATAAGTTGCACAAAGGTTGTCATAAAATGCAAATAAACAAGCATATGTTTTATTTTTTCAGTACGATAATTCCTAACTTTTTAAAACAAAAAACAGAACCCCTATAAAACCCAAACCTGTGAAATGTTATTTTCTTTGAGGATTCTCTTCTGCTGTTCTTAGAATGGGAGTCATGCTCCTAACACCTTCTTTCTTCCTCAGAAGAGATATCTCTTCACAAGAGACTCCTGGACAAACAAACGTGAGACTCCAACATGGAAGATTCTGTAATCAGCTGAAACTTTGTGCTGCAAGGCATGTAATTCTACAGTGACATCAAAGAGTACTTCTCTTAAAATGAAAAACATATACATATGCAAAAAGGGACTGTCAGCATTTAAGATATATTTTAAAATATAGTTTCTAAACTTATGTGTTTGTACCAAATTGTGTCTTTCAGAATGGAGGAATTCATTTTGCAGTAATATCTTGTAAGTAACGCTGGAGGAATAGAAATGGAAAATGACCCCATGAGTGTTTTCCCCTCACACAAAGTAAGTAAAATAGAAATCAAATAAAAACAAGATGGTAAACTAGAAATTGTATTACAATTTTAAATAGAAAAAAAAACCAAATAAAATAAAAATAGGTTATTTTGAGGTATTGGGCAGTATTTATAATTACCTGCTCTTCCAGAGCTAAAATTACTGTAAGTAGAAGAAATGAGAAAAAAAACATCTACTGTGACATTACCTAGATTTATAATTGTTTCCTCTCAGTGAATAAAGGGAAGCAACATCATGATTCAATATATGATTTTTTATTTTATTTTTTTAATCTGACGATATTTTAATTCTTAAAGAATTTATTTGTGTGACTCGGTATTGAACAACAATTTTCCTTTTCCTGTATTTCAGCTGCCTGGCGTTCACCAGTGAAAAGCAAAACAGATGGTTTCAGTCTTGATCGAATGCGAACAGCACATTTTAGAGGTCACCCAACCTCTATTCAGGAACATTCAAATTCTTCTGGACGTTTTAACTCATAGATAGTATTGCTTCCTTTCAAGTAATGGGAAGTAGCCAGTGGTCCAGCAAAAACATTGATAAAACTTTTGGACGTGTCAAAGAGACGGCTCTTCAAACTACAGAGTATCAAAAATATTATGAGGAAATACATATATATGTGTGTGTGTGAAGTGGAAGGAAAGTAGCACTTAGACATTTTCACATGCACTCCAAATTCATGAACATTTACTTACTTTCATCATTAGAAACATTCCCCAGAGAGGTGTGACTGGAATAGCGTTTGTTTTCACTTTCATTGAGGCACCGTTCAATCCAACTCTCTGCAAAACAACAAAGTTGCTCTTTTTTGGTGTTTGTCTTTGCATAGAAAATAAGCTTCCAACACATTAAACTAAGTAGAGCTTATTTTTCAACAGATGGTCATCCGTAGCATTTCTGTTAAAGCAAGCTCAGATGGAGGTTCTTTAGCAAGAAAGTCTTTTCAGCTTTCACACTCAGCTGTTGCTTTTTGTCAGCCTTTTTGGTTGTTTCCTTTTTTCCTTGTATGTTTTCTGTGTTTTTATGTCGTTTTGTTTTTTGTTTTTGGCCAAAACACTTCTGTGTATACAACAAAGCTCTTTAGGATATTCTCTCCCCTCCCCATCGCTTGATGCATTAAAAAATAATTACTGCCTCATGAGCAACTGAAACACACAAACTGCATTGATTTGCCTTTGTATGGCAGACTTTTGGTACCTGAGCATTTCCTCTGCTCTTGTGAGGGCGGTTCACACGTGTAAATCATTCATGTGGATCTCTGTTACAGAGAGATTCAAACTGTGCTCACTGAAATCAACTTCTACACTCTCCAATCTCCAGTGTATTCTTTGGCTCTACTGAGATCATTTCCAGGTACAAGAGCAAGGTACCAAGTCAGCAGACCCTGTAATACTGAAACCTTTGTAAGTCCCCAGCCGCTCCCATCCTCCCTCTTTTCTTCCTATTTATTCCCCCCAGCCAGATGAGGTGCAGCATTACATAGACCCAACTCTGCTGTTGCTCTTTCTAGAAGCTAAAACATACACCTCCTGATGATTTTAGAGGATGCACCCAGCTCAGCAGAATTTAACGTTACGGATCTTCAGGGCAAAAGTCACACCTTCCTTGGACAATGCATAAAATACAAGTCCTTGGGTTTGCTTCGAATCCCTGGATGCTGTCATGATAAACAGATCCCCTCATAAGACTGTTTTTTCAAGGACAGATCTCACTGTGGTCAAAGCAAGAAAAGCAAAGGGCAGGTGCGAAGGCTGCATGGTAACCCCACAACTTACAACAGGAAACATTCCCACTGAGCAAAGGGATACACAAGGAATAAGGGGAAACAGGCCTCCCTGTCAGCAAATTGCTGGAGCCAGAAATACCTTCAAAGGGACGGAAATGGATGCAGATCGCTTTCCATAAGCCGCCCCCGAGTCTGTCTGGCTACCTGCATGGAGCTGACAGTCGGGGAAAGCCTCAGCAGCAGTCCTGAAGGGAAGGCAGGAACCCAGCGAGAGCTGCCCATGTGTTTTACAGGCAGCAGTCAGTAACGCCTCATTTCAGGAATCCAGAAAGGGTCTGCTGAGAACTCCTCAGGGCAGTGCTCCAGGCCCTACCAAGGTGCACACACTGCTGTTCTGCACACTCCTGGTATCCAGGCAGTACAAGACAGACCACAGCAGCTCCGGGCCCTCCCCTGCCCTGTAGCGGAGCACACTGCTGTCAGCATGAGAACGTCCCATCTGCACACCATTAAAGTGCCCTGTGCCTCGTGACTGTGCAGCCTCTGCACTGCAGCTTAGTCTTTGAGGTATGGCAAATAGCCACAATTGCCTGAATATCAGCCAAAATAGCTCAGTGGATTGGATTTGTCAGGATATTTCTTTCAACATCAGACTCCTGGTCTTATATAAACATCACTTTTACCAACACTGCAACTTAGTATCTACCAAGAAAGCCTGAGCTGTGTGGCTGCTGACCCCAAAATCTGCTGGGAACCCAGTGCTGAGGCTTTCACTCCTGCTGCTCAGCTGAGCCCACCAACCCCTTGTCACAGGGCCAACACCAGCTCCATGCCAGACCGCCCTTACTACCAAAGCACTGAGCTAACAGCACCTCTCCTCTCTCATTTCACTAAATTGAGCCGGGGAAGGCTCTTTACACCTCGCTCCAAAGCAGAGAAACTTTCTGCCAAGGATGACCCCAGAGAGAGATGGCAGAAGCCTTGAGAAAGGTTACCCTACCTCCTCCTCCTCCTTTCAGTGCACAGCCGTGGCCATACATAATTCCCTTGGCTCCGTGCCCAGCTGCAGGGAGCACAAGCAAAGGCGGCTGCCATTAGCGCCAAGGGGAGAGCGATGCCTAGCTCTGCCCTTTCTTTTCCTGCCGGCACCAAGAGCTGGGAAGCTGGGACTCATCCTCTTCCCTTGACAGCAGGGAACTGGCAGCAGCCATCTTTAGCCATGTTTACTAAGTAGCAAAAATAAAGTTTTTAGGTGTTGTTTAGAGTAATTTTCTCATCACCATCCCGATAATTGCATTTACAGCCCTATTCATTGGTAAGGAAGATTACGTTGCAAGCTCTAACATATCTGGAGTAGGGCACCACTACTGTTTAATTATGTGCTGCAACTACTTCAGGTCCTGAATCACACTGGTTCAGCTTGCTGCAGCCTGAGTCTGGCTTTGTCTTTGTGGCCTTGCATTTAAATAGCTGATAGAAATTCTTCAGGCCTGAAAAGATACATGACCTGTCTGGCAGGAAAGAATGAAGAAAACGAACTCTTTTGAGTGAAAATGTCAGGGAGTTTATGGCAAATTTGTCAAATTATTTGGCAGATGACAAAATGTGGCAACACCAACTAACTGTTTAAAGGCTGCATTATCTCAGAAACCAAGGGCTGGAAGTGTAAGTAAATAAGTATTCTAAGAAAAGCCTTCACTTAATAAATATTTTTACTGCATGTACAAAGATAAAGGTTTTCACAAAGCTTTTAACTGCCAATATTAATAACAGCGCCTGCAGGCATTAAAAGAAAATACAACCAGCTTTGCAGAATTTGAAAACACTCCCATTGAGAGCTGATAGCTCCCCCATAAACCTGCCATTAAAAAAAAGAGACAGAAAGAAAGAGAGATAGAGGCAAAGCAACCCAAATCAGGAAAGCCAAAACTACATTTGTCTTACAGAAGTAGTTTCAGAGCTAATAACATTACACCCTGCTGCCGCACAGTGAACCCACTGGGCACAGCTCTGTGCACACCATGCACTCTTGTTCACACTGCTTTGGTGCACAACCCAGCTGCAGAGTCAGAGGGAGGCACCAACAGGTAACCTTTGCTGCCTCTCAGCTGAGGTTTCATTGCACACTGCCAAGGCTGATGTCAGTCATACATGGCATAGAAAGTTAATAACTTACACAATATGACCAGAGCCCAAGCTTGGCACTTGGACCTTACTAATCAGTCACAGAGTCATGGAGGGTTCAGGTGGTGCTCAAGCAGAAGAGCACATCAGACCTGATAACAACAATAAATCACCAAGACAATATGTGGGAAACCCAAATACCTAGTGGGAGATGCACGTGTCACAAGCTGTATTTGACTACAGTGTTTTCAGTGTATCACACTTCCCCTTCTACCTGGGACTCCTTTCTACTCTGACCCCCAGCACATGCACCCTCAGTTATACCAGCACAGTGGTTTGAGCAATGATCAGTACCAGCTAAAAAGCAACCAGGTAAAATAAATTAATTGATATCCAGTAGTAAACTGTAGTACAGACACATCCTGATAATTCTGCTCTACTGCATTGTGCAGAAACTATTATAATCTTATTAGCAAAGAATACGAATTGGGTGCCTTTAATGGCATTTTGAAGATGCACCTTTAAATACTACATCAACTTTTTTTTGACACTCAGTTGGGAAGGAAGGCCTGGGGACTCCCCAAAACAGAGGAAAGCACATGAGAGCATCTCAGGGACAGGAGCTTCCGTGAGTTATTAGGAAAGAGGAGCAGGCACTGAATCTTAAACAGACCTTTGACAAATCATTTGGACAAATGACCTCCTTCAGAGGTCTTGGAAGACTTCTGAAAGGCCTCTCTCCACAGAGTCTGATTCAAGGTGAGAAATACAGCAGAGCAGCCAGCGTATTGACAGTGCATTTAATGAGATAATTACTCTGCCTTGTTTGCATAATGATTATTGGCTTCAAGTATCTGCAGCCCAGAGGGAAGTTAAAAATAAATAAATAATAATAATTTAAAAAATATATGTCCATTTATGTCTACTACATCTGCCTGGCCAATAGCAAAAGCAGCACAAAGGCCACCTGGGCACCACCATGCAGAGTAGAAGAGGAGGTAGACCTGTTCACAGCCAATGTTGGCTCCTGCAGCTGCTGTTCTGCCAAGTCTCAGAGTTTCTGCAGCATGAGGGTCCCTTGCTCTCAGTCTCCTCTGGCCTTTAGAGGTCTCCACATCCTGCTCAGCTCCAGGCAGGATGGCACAGGCAACTGGAGGGGCTGTGTGGAGCAGCACCAAGGTGAGCACACACCCTGCACCAAGGCCACTGGATGCAGCCCTGGCAGGCAGGCAAGCAGATGTCCTGAAGAGGCACAGAGAGGTTTCATGGAGGGAATGAAACTCTGTAATCACCTAATCTGAACTGCACTTTGCCATACCTCTCAGTCCTAAAGTGGAACTAACTGTGCTGGATTTCTCTAGTTATGCCCTATCCTGTGATCTAGATGTGGTCATACGATGGACATAATTTGAATAGCTATTCTTTTAACTGAAGTTCTACTAGGTGAGCACACCTATGTTCTAGAAAGAGACAGAAAAGGTTTTTAGTAATCACAGTATCAGAGCTTGCAGAATTACCAAGTGCTTATTTCACCACAGCCCCTTAAGTTGCATGGGAATTCTTTTCATAAGCTTTCAGCTCTAGATCTGTTCCCATACTCCAAACTTTAAAGAAGTTTGTCAGCAAGCATGAAATTTTACTTCATTCTCTGCACAGGAACTAGTGTTTCTTCTACAAAAGTTTGCTTGTCGCTACCTCTGGAATAAGTCCCTGCTGTTTGTATACCCAGAGTTGTGGTGGACACCCCATCCTTGGAGACATCCATGGTCAGGCTGGAGGGGCTCTGAGCACCCTGATCTAGCAGTAGCTGCCCCTGTTTGTTGCATGGATTTGCACTAGATGACCTTTAAAGATCTTTTCCAACTCACAATTCTATGATTCTATGAAGAAACAGAGATGTGCTGTGACCCAGACTACTGCCTGAGCCATGCACCAACTTGGCTGGCACAGCTGCCAATGGTCACTCATTTTTATCCATGGCTGCTGTTTCTTAAGGCAGATGTAGAGAAAAGTAGAAATTACCTGCGAGCAAAAGGATATAAAAACGTGGATAACGTGATTACCAAAGGGCACCAAAGTTGCAGTGGATTTACAAGAGATCCTATTGAGAAATGAATACTCAGAAGTGATGACAGACATAATTTCACAGTTCCTGTGACAAAGGAGAAACTCTTGTTATGAATATAGATCTTATCATCCCTCTAAGTTATGTATTCATTGTTCTGAGAGGAAAGAGTTTCTCCTCTTTTCCTGCAGCATCTTTGCCTCGTGCCTCAGTATCTAGCTGCTCATCTGACCTAGTGTGTCAAGAGGAAGAGATTTCAACCAGCAGATTTAACAAGTAAAAGCGATGCCCGAGATAGCTCAAGGGGCTGACTACTGGACACTGACCTTCCTATTTCTAGTTTGCTAGTTGATGATGCCAGCCAGATGTTACATCTATCACAAAATTGTTTCAGTGGAGTTGATCGGATAACATTCATTTTAGTTCTAAAGAAAACCCTCGGTGCCCTGACACTGTCTCCAAGTAAACGCTGACGTCTACATGGTTCATTGATGCTTTTATTTGTAGAAGTTATATTGCTGAACGTTGTCTTAAACACACTAGCATACAACAAACCCTGCTTTTTTCAAATGAAGCCTATATCTAATAATGCTTCAGTGTCTTGGGTCAATTGGTCACATCAACTTAGAAAACAAATCACAAGTTTAAAACAGTGTCCCTAAGGCAAGAGAGATTAGCTCTTTCTGTCAGGATGAAGATTAGTAGATAATACAGAAATGTGATGCTCATGCTCAGGAAGGTCTGCTCAAGAACCTGATGGCAAATAACTAGAAGCAAGATTCACATGCTGAATCTCCCCTACACCTGGCAGCACAGCACTGCCAGTTGTCCACGTCTGACACTGAGAAGCACAACCCTGCTGGAGTGGTGTGAGGGCTGACTGCAGCAGTGCATTTGGAGGTTTTAAAGAACTACACTGCTTGAATGAAAGCAAAGAAAAATCACCTTCTGAAGCCTCAATCCACTGTAAAAACAAGACCTCATCAAGATCTGCTAGCTTGGTCCCACTACGTTAAAAACAATGTTGTATCTGTAATGTGACAGGGCTTGGCAACTGCTGACTCCCATGAAGGGTGTTAAACTTATGGCATCAACCAAAATCAATCACAACAAGCTATTACGGACAGCTAATCAAACACACAGAGATTTTCTAAGGTTTAGGTTTAAGCAGATGATGTAATCTCCCTTCTCTCCACTGGCAAATGAAAGGTTTGTAAGACCACATCAGGGCTATCTTCCAAACACCATTCCCTTTGATTTCCCCTTTGCTTAGACATTCCCAGTTCACAAAACAGCTCCTCTTTGACTGCCAAGGTGGACCTGCCACACAGAGCCTGGTTTCCTTCCTTAGTGCCTCATTTGTTGTCATCAGCTGGCAAGGCACGTATCCTTCAGTTAGCAAGAGCGAGCTGTCATGAACATCAAGCTCCACAAGAAATCATGCCAGTGTCCTCCTCAGTTCTACACAGCCATCTCCTGCTCTTCCAAGAGACCTGCTCCTTGGGGATGACAATGACACATGGCCTTGGTGCAGATGGTAGAGCTGCTACCCTGACAAGCTGCCAGATACCTTGGTGTTCTGTTTGTTAATCTAACTTTATTTTGCGTCCAACAGGGCAAAATGTCAGGCACTCTTGTTGCAGCCTCACTTCTTTTGTTCTCATTTCTTGGCATACAGTTCTCTTGGAACTATTTCAGGGTTAATGGACATTGGTCCAGGGCCTTTACTAAATGTTGGCAGGAATATTTTTGTCTTTTTCCTTGCTCTTGTGATTCTGGTGAAGCATAGTCAGATATGCCATGATATCATAAGAATGTGAAGAATGACTCTTGAATCTCCAGAAACAATTTTGTTTTGTTTTGCCACATCTACGCTCCATGTTGTGATCTTCCTACTAACCAATTTGGTAAAGTACATTAAATAAATAAATAAATGGTACACTGTGTTCAAAGAGGTAAAACAAAAATCACCACAGTTCATCATCATTACCCTCATCTACGTTACATGGGCTGGAAAACTGCATTTTGTGAGATGTTGCCTTCTTGTTACTCTGTATTAAGCAGAAGTTCGGCTAAATGTGACACGTTCATTTAAGTACTACATCCACAGGAGGTAATATTCCTCATTAAGCAGTTACATCCCAGATGCGGGGCAAGACAGTTACGAACCCTAAAATATGGGGTTGCTCTGTGTATTGATTATGGCCTTTAGGGCAGTGTTTAACCCAAATCAGACAGGTCTTGATAAGTGCTGTGCATTCCTTTCTTTGGGATAACATATATTACAATCATACTACCAGCTAAGCATGTTTGTTAACCAGGAGTAGCCTTTTCCACCTCTCAGTTACATGCCACATGGTATTATCATTCTTTGACAAGTAATTTTCACCAGACCAGAAGTCACTAAACACATTTGGTGTTTTAAGGCCATTCCTCATTTACAGTGAAAGAAATCTCCTTCAGTTCAGTTTCAGCCCAGTGGCATTCTCTCACTTTCACCTAAGATCACTTAAGCTAATAACACATGAACTTGATGAGTTCAGCTTTTCCAGGGCACACAACTTACAGCCAATCTTATCATCAGTAGGATGGTTGCAAATACTGTGTGCTTTCTAAGCACCAACTCTACCTACAATGAAGCATTCTCCATGCTTTCATAGCATGGAGCAGTACAGATCCACAGTCATTCTGCATGAAGCAGTATAAATGCTACCATCTTCTCCAATTTATCCACAGGTTCCTTCCAAGAAAATGCAAATACTCCTCCTTGTTGCCTCCAGTTCTATCTCTCACTAGGAAGTACAGGGCTTCTTGATGTACTTCTGCTCCACATTTCATTTATAATTTACATTTCATAATAAAAGTTAATGTTAGGCACACTGGTAACCTCATGAGAAGTCAGCAGAAGTCAGTCTCTGCTCACAAGCTACTTGGGTTAAACATTCCCTTTGCTACCAGGGTCCCTCAGCTCACCAGCATGCATGAGAAGACAGAGAGTCCTCAAATCCTTAACTCAGCTCTGCTTCACTGGTGCACAGGGCTAGAGTCAATTGGCTCAACAGGAAGCCTGTGACTCAGCAAGCAACAGGATCTGCAGTGAGTGTCTGCAAAATGCTTCCCTCTGTCACAGGAGCTGATGGACCCAGCAGCCAAGCCAGCTTGGCACAGAAATGGAAGTACATCGGTAACAAAGAACTGCAAAGGTGGAAAAAAATAATTGTGAGACATAGGTGGAAAGTGCAAGAAACACGGGTTGTGGGGCTTGGGGTGGTAAGAGATGAGGGAGAAGGAGTGTTGTTGGAGAGGAGGTGAAAAAGAAAAGGAAATGAATAAGTAACAAGTTACTCAATGTTAAAAATAAAGGAGGGGAGGAAAGAGAGCAACTACAGAGGAAAATTTTAGAAAATGAGGAGAAAAAGCAGTCAGATCTTGGACTGGGACTACAGGGACTACAGTAAATATTTCTCATAAGACACAGCAACAGGGAAACAGACACTTATGCATAGAGAAAACCTGGGTGTCAGGATGCAATCACTTGTCCAAAAAAGAGTCAGGGACAGAAATACTGTATTCACTGAAGTAAAGGCCACCTTCCCTCACTTAATGCTCATCTATTCCAAATCTAGCAGTTGCTTGCTACTGCCAAAGGATGCAGCCATTACATTACTCACGACCATTTTGTGAGTAAATACAGCTCTAAACAGACAGAAAAAAAATGAGCACTGTTTCTTTCAGCTCTCAAAACGCACCAAGGAAATTAACCAAAAGGACACTGATAAATCGTCATAGTGTACTCCCACAAAGGCTGCTAACTCACAACACTAACCCATGCACCTAGGGCAAGCATTTCATACTATTACATTTACAGCTTAAACATGCTTCCCAGAAAGTCTTCACTCAGTCCCAATGTGTCTAGACTTTCAGATTCACAAGCTTAGCACGAATTTGGTTCCTTCCATGCTGTCTCTTCCATCCCTTTAGAAAGTACTATGAAACTAGACCAGTGCTCTTAAAACCATGAGCCGGCCCTTTCTGAGAAGCCTCCAGTCTTCTCTGAACAATATGCAAAGCAAACTCAGGGAGGGAACATGAGAAAAAAGAGAACTCTTCTTTCCTCCTCCTCCTCTTTTTTTTTTTTTTGTTTTTTTTTTTTGCCTAAGACTCACCAAAACAAGAGTCTAGTATTGAATATTCAGCACTGAATACTAACTGCTCAATAGATGGTCTGTTTGCAGAGCTCAAAGTGGAAATGACTCAGCAAGGAGAAGAGGTGAACACGCTGCTCTATCCATGTGATTAAAATGCTCTGCAAAAGCAGTCCTCCCCAGTTCTCCCCACCTCTATTCAATGGAGGCCATTTGCTGCCCCTACCACAACTCATTAAAAAAAATGTTTGCATTAGAGGGGCCCCTGCACAAGTATTGTCCCCATGGCTCTGAGCTTAGGATAGGAATGTTAGCTCTGATGGTGGAAAACCTGTGCTAGCCAGCCTGTGCCACCAGTGGTACCTCTTAATGCTCTACTCAGGAGAAGGGGGAAACAGAAGGTATACCTGCTCTCCACCTGCAGGAGACATGGAGTGAATTTCTCTGGCAGCTGCAGTGCTCTGCAGCAGGTCTTGGAGGTCTCTTTTCAGGGCTCCTCCCCAAAGACAGCATCCATCCCCACCCCTGACCTTGAAGCCCAGAAGAAGCAGCCTTTAATGGGTGCTGCACACATGCCACAGTCCTGCTGTACTTACTGCAAGAACTCCTACTTCAGTTTTCATGTCACTTTCTCCTCCTATGAGATGTTCATCCCACACACATCAGGCATGCCTGCTGCTAGGTCTGATGTGCAGAGGCCTGGAGCTGAAGCACCATGCCAAGGGCAAGGAAAGGAGAAGCCTGCTGCATCTAGCTATGGCATGAGCCAGTGTTCCTGAAGGAAGCACCATCCCTGGAGGCATTCAAGGCCAGTTTGGATGGGGCCTTGGTCAGTCTGGTGAGTGGAAGCCCTGCACAGAAGGCAGTCATTAGGTTGGAATTAGGCAGGCTTTAAGGTCCCTTTCAACCCACACCATTTTATTACTCTATGAAAGCCCACCACACAAGCAGGAAACTCTTCTCACAGAGTGGCAGGTCATAATAGGCCCAGGCATATGGCACCTGCAGAGCAGGACTTTGTGTCCACATTTGCTTGCACCACATTTTTATGGCCTATATCAGGTCACTGTCACTTGAGGAGAAGCCAGGGATTTTGCTTCATTGGGTTGGATTTCACTTTCCTCTGAGCATTAGAGATGGAACAACTTCAAGCAGGATGCCTAGAGGCTATACCAGAAAACGCTGACATTAAATACTCATTTGCTTAATTAGGACATCCTGCCTTACGTGCAAAAACGGAATGTCAGATAAGGTGGAAATCACATAAGACAGTTTCTTATGATTCTTTTTTTTTCCTCTGAAGGATAAGGTTGGGCCTGCTTCCTATGACCACCCTGGAATTTTATTCAATGAATGACCTGCTTCTGCAAGATCCTACAACGTTAGAAAAAACACACAACCTTTCCTGCTGGTCCTCTGACATGGGGTAGCTTTCAGTCTCATATGAAAGCATCATGGGTTGAGGAAAATATAATACATGGGGCCTTTGGAGTGAGGTAAACATCGCTGCCACCAGGGAGAACCAGAACCCAGGACACAGGGGTTTCACACAGTGCTGGATGCCACCAGCTCGTGAGTCCCCATCAGCGAAATGGTCTCTTGTCTGTGCTACCCTTTCTCAGCTACCACTGAGGGTGTTTTGGCACTCTGATTTAACCTATTACCATTGCACTTAGTTTTGTCCATATTTACATTTCTTTCCCCACTATTTTCTAATTTCCTTTGCTATAGTATATATATATTTTAACCTCTTTACAAATTTTGCACAAGCCAGGAGAACACAAAGCTCATACCTGCTGCAGAGAAAACAGTAAGTACACCGTCTAGTTGACTCAGCAGTCTCACGTGCACGCTTACACACATGTAAGACATTTTTTCATACAATGAAATGAGTTCTGCTCAATCGAATGCATTTTTAAGTCTTGTCCCAAGTAGCCAAGCCAGTGAAAATAGCTACACAGAAGAAAACAGGATAAAGAGAGCCTAAGAGTAATTCTCTAAGCAGGGAAAGATTTAGAAGAGAAGAAAGCAAAGCCGAGCAACAGGTAGTAGTTTTATGTCTAGAGACAGAATTCCAGAAAATGACAAGAGTTTTTAACAGCCTAAACTTGCAGTCCTTACTACCAAGGCAAATCTCTTTTTCTTCTGGATACAACCTCAACAAGTAAATGAAGATCCCCAAAGAAAAGGATTTTGTATTTCTAAGCATGTGAGTTCAAACTATAGGGCTCACGGGCAGCAGGAAGTTTACAGAACGCTAACTGCTGCATGCCTAGAAAACCTGAGAAGTCCCATTATACATCTCTGGTCTGCCACTCTCAAGCTATCACCTCGAACTCCTCGTGCTGTACATTTCAGAAAACTTCTACAAACTGATCCAGCTGTTGAAAATGCACTGTTTCCCATTACCATAATATTTGAGATTCTGAGAAAAAAAAAAAAAAGCTCAGGATAAGCCGCTTATTAATTGTGAACCTGTCATTCATTAGCTGTGAATCATCCACTTGGTCGCTGTAGCAAATTCCATTTCAGAGAAATTAAGTTCACTTACCGATAAAAGGGAACAACGTGCTTAGCTGGAGCTGAAGGAAAAGAGACAGCGCTGAGCCCTGCATTTCAGCCTTGAAACAATTTAAGATGCAAACGAGCTTTTCCTTCGTTACTGGATGCAGCGAGAGCCAAGGTCCTATTTAACCCTCTCCACCTTTCCTGATTAAAAGTTTATCAGAAAGGGAAGACTGGGTCAAAAGTACTTCTAACCTATCATTTACACATGGAGAACACAGAAACAGGGCTCCTGCTGCAAGCTCTGCCACTTACTAAGCCCCATCTCTAGCACTGGCTAGCATTTTGCAGCTAATAAACTGTTTCTTTCTTCCTGCTTGCCTCCTGGGAGAAAATAAACGGGAAGGAAGGCAGCCCAGGACTGCTATTTATGCATGTGAAATAGAGGCAATTAAGTTATTACACATTTGCTGCCATTAGGAGGGATGTTATGAGCTGACCCTGCACACCTGCCCTTTGGGGCAGCCACACAGGGACTTTCAACAGGTGCTTCCCTCGGGGAGGAATTGCAGCATCGGGATCTCCGACAGCAAATTGTATCACAGCTTTAAACACAAAAACTTCCACACGTATGCACAAGTGTGCAGGATCTCACAGACATGCGTGAGCATGTTTTAACGCAAACATAGTAAAAAGCTTACGGAGGTCTCCACTGCCTTCATCAACACCACATTCTCTTCCTGCTCTTGCTATCTATGGGATCGCTCAGCCATCAAATACCCTTTATGCTATCCATCCTCCTAACCCGAGTGTCAGCAATGCGATCGCTTCGGCCGCCGGGCTGCTGGGCTCCAGCAGGGCCGGATCGTACGGGGCATTCATTTCCAGACACAATGAAACCAATGGAAAATCCAGCACAGATGCGGGGAAACAGACAAGCGGGTGAACTCGGAAAATTCACAGACCTCCAGGCTCACGGAATTGTGAGCTAATTATTTGGACTTTAATGTCACATCAAGTATCCCCCAAAGGACTGACCCTATATTTGTATTGGTTACACGACAGCCTGCTGTGGCTCTCAAGGCTTTGTAACAAAGCCCCACACCCTGGCTGTATTTAAGGCCGCCTCTTCAAAAGTCCCTATCTGAAGAGGCACTAATGTTTCTCCACCACACGCAGCCCGGTGCTCCCACGATGTCATCTATTTTACTGTGGCAAAACCCTACATACTGAAATGGCATCCCAGGGGATGCGCCCCTTCCGACTGCTCCAACTTGCATAACACTTGTAAACTAAGCTCAAAAAACACAAAAGCACTTCCATTTGGAGACGCTGCTGATTGCATGAGTGTGCAAACCTTCTTCCTTGGTGACAGCACCAGTGGCTGGAAAGCAGCCTGGTTTTCCACCAGCAAACAAGCTGACAATGCTGATGGGAGCACCGAGCTGTGCTTGAGGGCAGCGTCACAGTGACTTTCTGTGGGACAGCTCTAATGCCCAGCGCAGGGATCTCACAGCACACAGCAATCTCCTCTCACCACTTCCAGAAGTGTGGGGCCATTGGGACTGTGGGGCTCTCAGTGCAGTCCCACAGGCAAAAGTTTCATCCGCCTGAAGCCAGAGCCCCTTTTTTAATGAAGCTTTCACCCAAATAAAATCTTGAGGGCTTTGAGCTCTAAACTGTGACTTAAGTAAATGAAATAATTTCCTGCAGCTGTCCAGCTATTCTTATGTAAAATCTGGTTTCAGTTCTTCCTTTTCATCCCTTTACGGAGCTTTCCTTTAAGGCAGGTAAAGAGCAGACAGACTATGGAGCAGTGAAAGTCCCGCAATTCTCCCTCCTGCTGTATTTTAGAATTCAGATGGGTAAACTGTAAAATCATCCCCCTGTCAGACTTCGAAGGCAAACTTCTTTACTCGAGAGAATTCCAGCCAGCTCACAAAGCCCTACAAAGCCCCTCAGCCTGCCCAGCGTCTGGAATGCACCCTCAGTAGCAGGGAGCAGCTCAGCACTGGGATGGCCGTGAGCTGTGGCCCTGCTCCTGCTGCCAAGGAGTGGGCCTGGCCACAGCGAGCAGGAAACAAAACAGTTTTGCTGCATTTTGTTTTGTTCCATTTCTTTCATGTTAAACTGCCTAAGATGTGAAAGCACATGAGAGAAACAGCCAGGTTCAGTTACATTAAGAACCGGCAGTGTTTCTGCTGTGCCTTTGCATCGTATCGAGTTTAGAATTCAAACCAACTGAAGGATCATCAGCAGGTGACAGACTCTGTAGGCAAATTGCAGAGCAGCAAATAACTTGTTTTCATTTTCTGGAACAAACACAGAATGCAGTTTCGGTTGCCTGAGAGCTCGTAAGGAAACAAAAACAACAGCAACTTCCTCTTTATCTAATAGTAAACCGCGCTGCGACCAGTGAATCAAACAATTTTCAGCAGCAAAAGAAACCACTCATTTGGATAAAAAAGAAAGCAAAAATAAAAGTCAGACCTCAGGCTGCATGCTTCAGTGTTACAGATGTGTTCTAAACTGTCCCAACTGCTTTTCCTGCCATCTCTGAACTTTCCACTACCAGCATCGGTGATTTCATGAACCAAACCGAACGATGAAGGCCATTCATTACCTTCTGCCAGTGCTGGGTGCTGGGTCCCGTTGCAGCGGCAGGCCGATGGCCGCCCAGCACTGTGCTGGTGCGCTGCAGGAGGGACCTGCAGCACGGAGCTCTCCGAGGGCCTCATCCCATCCTCCCGACAGCGCTGTAGGGCTCTCAGCTGAGTTCATGGGCTTTGGGACTGCTCGCGAGGCGAGGCTCTATGTCCCATCCAGGCAGCACTCTGAAACCAGAGGTGCCCCTTCCCGGCTATGGAGTACGGAGCCTCTGCCCGATGGGCACGGGACATTATGAATTATTATTATTATTTCGAGATAAAGCATTAGGGAGAAATTAAAACACAAGGGATTTATTTTTTTTTTTCCGATGAAGCCATATTTCTCCGCGATGCAAAAGGATCTTTACATAACAACTGCAACTCGGGAGAAAAGCTAATTGGATTAAGTCCTCTGAAAGGGAGGTTAAGGTGTCTGAATGAGACAACCGCAAAGCCCCACTTCTTTTGCCATCTGTTTAGCAAGACTAAAGCGTTTTCTGATTAATATTATCTTAATCAATCATGCTGCCATTTACTACAGCCGCGCTGAACTCAAGGAACGGACAGTACGGAGTCTCTGCCCGAGGACGGGCGATGCCGAACGCAGGGCTAGGGCACATATTGACTGCTCTGGTTTTTCGCTTTGGCTGTCGGTTCGGGCTGCGGTTGTTCCTCCTAAAGGCCCGTTCCTGCCGACAACGAGAACCCGCCCGCGGTGCGCTCAGCGCCGTCCCGGCAGCAGCGGAGCGAAGCGGGACAGCTCCATCCGACGCCCGTAACTCGCTCACGGGAGGGACCCGAGCGCAGTTACCCGCGGAGCACTTTCTCCTCTCAACACCGTCGGGATATCGGCCGGGACTGAGGGCTGAAAATGCCCCGGGATCCCCCGGGGAGCCGCGGGGAGGCCGGGGCCGTCCCGCAGAGCCGTCGGGGAGGCGCGGGGAAACCGATCCGCTACGGGGCTGCGAGTCCCGGAGACTCTGCCCAAGGAGGGAGGGAAAGAGAGAAGGAGGAGGGCTCGTGTGCTGGCGCCGGTCAGATAAATTCAAGCTGCAAAGGTTGTTTTGCCGGTGCCCGGACTCCGGAGGGTTTCGGCCGCAGGGAGACGGCGGGGGCCGTGGGGGCGGCAGGGCCCGGCTGACAGCCTCAGGGGGAACGCGTGGCCCTGGGCCCTGCCCGCGGGCAGCGCCCGGCCCGGCTCCGCCGCACCGCTGTGCCGAGTCGGGCCGCGTCTGGCGGCAGCGGCGGCCGTCGAGGCGCGGGTTGCGGCCCTCGGAGAGAGCATCCCTTCGTCCCGCTCCTGTTCCGGCTTCTCCCCTCCTTGGGAGGCGTGAGTGAACGGGCTGAATGGCCGGGAGTTCGGGGACCGAGAGTCCCCAGAGTTCTCCCCTTCGAGGCGCTGCCAGTCGGACAAGCCGAGCACCTCTCAACCAACTTCCCCCAATAAACCTCTCCGAAAGGCTCCCAGCAAACCTAAAGCCTATAAGTAGAAGCAGCAAGGGAACGAGTTTGGCGGCCGGTAGCCCGGGGAGCAGAAAGGGAAAAAGAAAGAAAAAAAGAAAAGAAAAAAGAAAAAAAAGAAAGGGAAAAGCCCAGCGCTGAGTCGCTTCGGCAGCGCAACCCCGGGGCTGCAGCGTCACGTCGGGAAGTGCTGCCCGGGGGGCGAGGGGAGGGAGGGAGGGGGCACTTACCTGTGGAGTCCATATCGGGTTCCTCCAGCAACCCACAATGCATACTCTTCCCATGGACGGGACGGGAGCCCCAAGGTGCCGGGGTGTGCAGAGCCCCAGCTCGGGGGTGCGCGGAGAGAGGGGAGAGGGAGCGGGGCGGGAGGGAGGGCAGCGACGGCTCGTGGGGAGGGGGAGCGCGGGAGAGGGGGACACTCCGTAATCCAGCAGGGCAAAGCCAGACCCGTCAAAATGTTTGCGGATGTTTCATGGGAAAAAGCATCATTTTATAGAAGCCCTGATGGGAGAAATGTCATTGATAGGCCAGCCAGCCTGATGAATGGCTGCTACTCAGATGGGGATGTGGCAAGGCTCAATGTGAAGCCCATTGTGATGCTGTTTTGAATAAGAAAAGCTTTCCTCCAAAAAGGGGGGCCTTAGATCTACGCAATCCCAACACTTCGACTTCCCTCTTCTATTAGAGCATTAGAAACGTTTTTCTTATTTAAAGTTCCAGCGGCCTTTCCACTCCTCCCTTCCCCCCGGCCCCCACCCAGCTCCTTTTGGCTCATTACAGCCCCGGATCAAAATCGCCTCCGATCTTCCAACGGGCTCGGGGCTGCTGCGCTCCTCGGGGCGCGGCCGGGCGATAGGCGCCCGCTCCCCTCCTCCTCGGCTTCCTCGTGGCTTCCCCGACGCCCCTCATGGGGCGGGGGCGAGGGGGGGTTAAGCAAAAAGGGCGACGTGTGTGGGTAGCGAAGGAGCCGGGGGGAGAGGATGCCAGCGTCCCGCCGGGCGGTGCCGGGGTAGCTCCGGGCCGGGGCTTCGCGTCCCCGGAGGGAAGAGCACGGGGAGCAGCCGGGCACGCGGGAGTCGGAGCTTCTCCTCGAGGGAGCGGGGATCCGTCCCGCTTCGGGGTCAGGGAGGAGAGGCTGGGAAAAGTTGGTGATTGTGCAGGCGGCTGTGTGTGCTGGAAGTGGAAGTAAAAGTGCAAAGCTGGGGCTGTGATAAAAGTGGCTGGTCCGGGGAAGGAAAAGCTGTGATTAGAATATGAATAGAGCTCCAGGAGAGGAAGAGAAAGGGGGATTATAGCTGAATTACTTTGACCATGGACAGAGCCAACATTTTCCACTCTTCTCCCCCTCTCTCCTCCCAACACCCAGACTGCCCCCCCTTCCCTCTGCCCGTCGGTTTGCGGGGTTTTTTCTTTTTATTTTTTTTCCTTTTTCTTTCTTTTTCTTCTAACGCCACAAACACGCAGCAAAACAAGAGGCGAGGTGGCTGAACGGGGCCTGAGGGACACAGCCGAGCGTTCAACCACGGCTCTCCCTCCCCTCTCGGGGCAGCCCCAGCCGGCCCGCCCCGCTAGGCCTCCCCTGCGCTCAGAGGCAGCCTGGAGGCCCCGAGACACCTGCAAGCGGAGCGAGCTCGGACGGAGCCCAGGAAAGGACCTCGCAAGGCACAGAGCTTGCTTCAGGCGAGGCCCTCGCTTCTGCAGGCTGCCAGGGCCCTGCCGCAGGCACTCCCCGCTCCAGGGAGGTCGGCCTGTAAAGGAGCTGATTCTGTGGGGCTGATGTCCCATAGATGGGTAGAATAATGTGTGTGTGAACACGGGGATATGCTCTTTCTAGGGTGAGATTCCGCTGGGAGTCCACACAGGCTGGACGGCTGGAGGCTCATCTTGCTCTTCAGCAGGGTGTATGCTCCCCACCTGTCCAGATTAGTTCCCTTCCTTACATTCATGTATCAGCATTGCCATCTTCCCGCTTACCTAATCTTGAGTGCGGCACATCACTCTGGTGTCCTTCCACAGCTCGGCGCTGGTTGGGTTGTGCTCTCATTTCTAATGTAATCTAATCTAATGCTGATGTGTTTGGATTTCCCACGTGGTTCTCAGCAGAGGACATCATTCCTCTAAAAGAGTGGGGCATCTCTTCCCATGAAAGTCTGGTTAACCTTATGTGCAGCCAGTTGGAAGTTTGCAGATGGGAAGACCGTAAAGCGCTGGCTTTCTTCAATGATGTCAGCTGCAGGATTGTATTTGATACAGAGTAAAGGGCAGGTCTTGGCAAGAATGCAAAAACTCTACCATTGGGGATTTTCGCTCTGGATTCTTGTCTATGCAGAACATGGACAAACCATAAAGGCAACAGGATAACCCTACACTGCCTCAGTGAGGTGTTTTCAGGGTAGAGAGGCTGTGTCACTATAGTGAAAAGGAGAAACGCCTTTGTTGAAGAAAGGTGAATGGGTGCTTGGAGTGTGGGTGCTTGGAGAGAAGGGAAAGGTCATCAGAGGGTAGGGAGGGTATCCACCTAAAATCCAATAGTCGGAGCTCTTTTGGAAACGAGTTTCTATGAGTGTCCTCCATTCTGCAGCCATTTGTCACAGTGGGCTGCAGCCACACTAACTTGCCTTGTCATACCACCTCATGGTGGTAGTAGACCCCAAACATCAGTTCTAGACCCTAGAATAAACACTTTGGGAGTAAGCGCCAAGGAGCAAGGGCAGTTTCAATGAGCAGCTGGGGAAGGAACCAAAGGGAAGTGAGAACTGTCTATTAATTTCAGCCATAACACCCAAGGTAGGCTGAAGTTCTAGGCAAGTTTTCTCTTGGATTAGCAAGAACTTGTGTTAGTTTTAGTAACGAGTGTCTTGTGAACAGCTATATCAAATGGTGTCAGCATTACCAAGAACCTGGAATGAATGAGTCAGGGGACCCTTTTGGGAAGCAATACACATAGGTGAAGGACAGGATATAGTCAACTGACAGAAGGCTTCAGGAATCAACTCTCATGTGTGTGTGCTTGGGTGTGGGATGCTGACAGACACAGGAACTGAAGAACATCAGAAAGCATCCTGGGTAAACACACACATAGCGATCCCTTCAAAAGGCTTTCACTGGCACAAGCACTGAGAGTAAGTGGCTGGGGCAGGAACATATGCAAGTGTCTGGGAGAAAACCATCAGAAGAGCTGAGGCATGCAAATGATGGATTGCACGTGCATTGGGCAAGGGGGTGCCTTCTGTTTAGATTGAATGAAAAGTAACGTTAATTGCAGCTGGCTTGCTGGAACTGGAGAGATGTCCGAAGCCAACTTTTGTTGAAGATGAGTGTAGGTCAACCTTAACTGATCTGCTTTTATTAATGCCTGTGAAAGGAATTCTGCTCAGCTGCAGTTCCTGGGTTCAGGAAGACATGCAGTGCCAGTGTTGCCAGAAGGAACAGTGCAAAACAACTTGTTCACACTGGTCAGCTTCAACCTGCACAGAAGGAGGGAAATCACTCTTCAGGTCTGGATGACATCAGTGTCCAGAAGAACTCCTGCATCTAGGGCTGCTGCTCAGAAGGAGTCCCTTGCTGACTTCAGTATGAGGAAAGGGCAAGGAGTCATCAATTTCTGAGAAATTACAGAAATTTCTGAGCTTACAGAAATTTAGCTGGCTTTTGTTGTGCGTGGCTGGTACTAGTTACCAGAGGATTTGTACTGTGCGTTGGAAGAAGAGCCAGCCCTAAAAGCTATTATAGACAACAGACACAGAAAAAGATCCATTCCAGACTGCCGAACAACTGGACGTGAAGCCGTCATATCCTCTTAGATGACTGACTGATAATGAGTTTCTTTTGATCCTCCTGGAGCACAGAGCATTACCGGCAGCGCCTGTAATGGCCGGCTGAGGCTTGAATACAGTGTTAAGTTTTCAATTCGCTATGAATTAAAGGTAAAACCATTTCCATTATCAGAATGCAATTTAGCAAGAAACAAGAACAATACTGGTTAGCGCATTAGTTTACTTTGCTCCTTAGTTGAAGTTGCTTGACCTTAGTTGTTGTGTTATTTTTTCTGTTCATAACGGTTTGATGTTTGTTAAGTCTGAGTGAACAGTAACTATCATGCACTGTCTGAAACTGAAAAGCATATGCTTAGGTCAAGCAGCTCCCTGAAACTCATGGTAAGGAAAAAGTCCCCGCTGCTGTTAGCAGGGAGTTGCTTTTCATTTGGAACCTACACACCGTTAATACACTGACTGGGATGAGGGGACAAAGACATACAAAATGAAGCTCTGAGCAAAAAACCACTTGGTCTTTGCAAACACCTCAGAGGCACCAGCCTCGGGAAATACAGGAGTAAAATAGTAGCTGTAATTAGGAGAAACACACAGTTACTGTTTCCCAGCCCCACACAGCAGCAGGATGCAAGGAGCGATGGCCTGCTCGCAAGCTCGGAAGGGTTTTTCTGAAGATGGAACAAAGGCCCAAATTCACTCAGAGTGGCCAACAGGAATTATTGCCGGTGACTTTTATGAGGCAGGATTTAAGCCATATAAATCGCTCTTCAAAAATCCCAGCTGCAACAATATATAACAACGTGTCATCTCTGATGGGAGTTTGGAGAAGGTTTAACCAAGTTCTGGTGTTCCCAGGGACACACGTTCATATGCATCTATGGCAAAGAGGGTGTGCATGTCCTGTGAGTCTATGTAGTGAGTTCTTAAATGACTGCCAAGAGGGAAAACTGACTCACTGACTGATTCCAGCATCCATTACTACTCTGAGGAAGAGATATCGACCAGGTCCACAGTCACCAGCTGGAGCAAGGCTGGTGAAGCAGCCAGTCATTGCACCCCTCTACCCCTTCCCAAAGAATTAATTTCCCCACTCAAAGCGGGTAGAAACATTCCACAGGAAGGACAGACGCAAGCCAGAACTTGTGTTCAGACATGCTCAAGTTTCTAGGAGCATTCAGGTCTAAAACATGGGTCAATTTCCTAGGCTTCTGAGCCTTAGACATAGAAACTGGAATGCAGATCTTCACTGTGCCTTGCACACATTAAGCTTCCCAGCACTGGTCCAGATAATAGCAAAGAGTCACCATCTGGCTGGATTTTACGGTTTGATGAAGTGCTCAGTTTTAAGGCAAGCACGTGTCTGGCACCTGGGGACTGCAGAGTCCTGATCCCAGTTCTGGCACGGTCTTTCTGTGGCCCTGGGCAAGTCACGTCCTCTTTGGAGGAGGGAATTCATCAAGTGCCCCATGGCCCCGCTGAACCAGCAATAGGCCGTTAAAACAATTCTCAGCTCCAAGTGGGGAGCGTTTGGCTGGGGGGGCCTTGCAGCAGTGCCAAGCCAGCTCCATGCTACAGCCCAGAGCTGCTGGTCCTGGGGCACAGCTGAGAACCTGTGCTGTTCTTGCAGAGCCCTGCACAAGGCATGTGAGCTCAGGTAGGTTGTTCCAGGGCTTGGGAGTACACAGGCTAACACCAGCCTAGTCCTCAGATCCTTGCACAGAGGAAGTACTGGTAAGTTTTCAGCCCTTCTGGTTTGTTTGGTTTGCACAATGACATTTATTGCTGCAGTCGGACTCTACAGGTGTGTTCTAGGCAGGATTTACAAACCAATTTGCAGAAGTACAGCACTATTTATTAGTTTGCCATTTGTTATCACTAAACAACGACACGATCTTCAGACTTCTAACTTACTCCCATATTACTATAAACCACAGATGCTTTCTATTTATGAGCAAGAAATCCCAAGTAATGTCACAGCAGTAATTTCTCATCATCATAGGTCTATTTTTTGTTGGTTTTCCTCCTTTTTTTTAAGCAGCATGTAACTAGGGAGCCCATGGAATTCAAAGCCCTCCTTGCTGCATGCTCAAGCTTCTTTGCAAGCAAAGCTCTTAACAAGATATGGACATTACAAACAAAACCTATTTATTTTCTACATCTTAAAATTATTAAATCCCCATATACCTGCATTTCATACTGTAACCTCCCTGAATGCCAGAATTGGTCAGTCTGGTTTCGTTTTTCTTTATAGTTTCCTTGTTCATATGTTTGAAAATATCTACCTTTGAAAAGGAAGGAAGGGAAGGGAAGGGAAGGGAAGGGAAGGGAAGGGAAGGGAAGGGAAGGGAAGGGAAGGGAAGGAAGAAGCTTTAAAGGGTAGGCAAATGACTGAGTGAGGCTGTTTTTCTGAACTCTAAACAATACTTTACCCACAACTCCACAAACCTGTGGAGACCTGTGCTTTTTCTGCCCCCTCCTTGACTTGATTCTGCTTCTCACACCAGCTGAGTGCAGCTACACACAGCTGCTGGTTGAAGGGGTAGCTTTTAGCATCTGTGTTTTGAAGTGAAATAATAACTACTGAGTTCTATTCCAAAAATACTCCTGCTATTTGATACCGTTGAATCCTTAACTTGCCAAGTGAACGGGAACTTCTGATGCGTGGAGATAGATATCTCTTCCCACAGCAGCACACACCTCTGGAAATGGACTGTATTCTGCTGTTCAGTCGGGACTAATGCTGGTGACCTTCAAGTTGAATAGCACTTGGAGTAGAAAGCCTCTCCTGGAGGCTAACTGGTGAGACAGAAAGAAGTTGCAGAAGAATGAAGGAAAGAAATGTTAGCAATTTTCTAGCCACAGGTTCCTGCTAATGCCTTCAGATTTTGTTCTGTGTCGTTCAGAATACTGTGTCTCTTTCAGCAAAGGTCTTCCATGGAAGGGTTGATCTGAGGAAGCCTACTTACAGCAGTGCAGCCCTTAGCTGGCATGAGACCTCTTTGTGAAGGCACTCACTGTATAAAAAGGGGGGGAGGGGAGGTCAGCTAGGAAGATAATTGAAAGGATTGCAAAGATGAGGCTCACCAGAGGAAAGCAGTGTGACAGCTGTGGGACTCTGAGGATGTACTTTACTCCATTAGTCTCTGTGTTGTAATTTGCCCTGTCTGCAGTAGGAATCCTTCATTGAACTGCCTCTTTAACCACTGCTCAGTTTCTGCTGCTGGTTTTGTACCACTTATTCTACTGCAAAGAACTTGACTGCAAGCGTCTTATGAAGGAACACAGGCATCTTCTCCAAGAGAGGGAAGAAGTAAAAACTGGGATTTCAACTCAAATCTGCGGGCACATAAACTCACAGATTCAGGCAAGATGGCAATAACATGTAAATGAAACGGATCAAGGTATCAACAGAGCAGAGCAGTTCATAGTGGATGGCCCTCCCTTGCTCCTAGACAAGTCTAGTTTCTGAGTTCTGCTGAACGCACCCACTGCTAAAACTGCACCCGGCTACCTAAGCTACCACAGAGGATTTCCTTTACTCTCACAAGATCTTCTCAAAAACTGTTGCCATACTTTCATCAGCATGAGGTAAAACAGCCGCCAGGTCCCCCCTTCAGGGCTGCACACAGATCTGTACTCTCAGCAGGGTTACACAGGAGCACACTTCTTTGCTCTTCATCTCTGCTGTGTCTGCTTGAATTTCTGCAGGTGTAATAGCAAGCGTTGCTTAGTCTTGATAACACCCTGCAGCTCAGACCTCTTAAAACAGCAGATCACTTAAAAGAGGACTGACTGGTCTTTATCCTAAGAGTAGTTTCCTTGCGCCAAGTCAACACTTCTCCCACCAACACGCTAAAGCCTGTGAGGCTCACTCCCTCTGGTGGTACACCCGAGCCTCAGTTTGGCAATCAGTAAGCAAAGCAAAGTGTGTTCATTTGGTTGGGGCTGTTGGTTATCCCCTTCCCCCAGTAGTTTGCAAATGACACTTTTTGGTTTATCATCATAAATAACCCAGAGCTGCTCAGATCTTGGTAGAGGTGCTTCAAGAGCTTTTCCAGTCCAAATGTGCTGTGCTGAGATCTGCATTGCCAGCAGTCCTACTGAAAACAAGATGGAGAATAAATTCTCCCCCTTTCAGATTTTGTTTGTAACCTTAGACCCAAAACTGTTAGTTTACATATTTTGTTAGCAGCTTAGGAAGGACGTCTATTCAAGCTGGTACTCATTTGTGCATCCTATGCAGCTAAGGGAACAGCAGCAACATGACTGGTGTAGTTGTCTCAGGATCAGCATCCACAGTTCAGCTGTGTGAAGAGGCAGAGGGCACCTCAGGACTTTTGCAGTCAATGTTCTGCATTCTGACTCATGTAGTGTGGTGTATTTCTCTCAGGCACCTGAAAATGCACATACTTTCTCCTGACTTCAGTTAAAAAGGTAAATGTGCTTTCCTAAGAAAGGACTCAGGATAGTTTATAGTTCTAAGTGAACTCTTGGTTCATCTGCTGCTTTAGGTCTCTTTAGACCTTGCATCTTATTAAAAAAAATCACCTAAAAATCTGTTCTAAAAATGACTATTTCAAATCCTCTAGGAGGTGTTCTTTCATATCTCCAAGACTGACTAATGAATGCTTTAATAACATGCTTTAGGGATAGCAAAATGTTTCAGACATTACGAGAAGGCTGCACCATCCTTACATAACACAGCACCACAAATTCAGGCACTATTATTTAAAATATTTATTAGCCTTTCATATTCCACCAGTCTG
This sequence comes from Coturnix japonica, assembly GCF_054131305.1. Lineage (NCBI taxonomy): Eukaryota > Metazoa > Chordata > Aves > Galliformes > Phasianidae > Coturnix > Coturnix japonica. The sequence continues at coordinate 49,518,465 of NC_140663.1, read as the reverse complement.
TAAAACATGTTTTTAACCTCTCTGAATAGGATGTGCCCTGAGGGCAGCTCACGCCCTTGTCCAGCAGAACATTCTTCCTAACAAAGTAAGGGGTTGGATGTATGTGCTTCGCTGGATCATGGCTTCATTCTACCACTCCCACATGCCTTGTTCACTATGACTAATAAATACTTTCAGAACTACTCCTAGCGGATGTTACTGATGAAGTGTTTTCTGCCAAATTAAAACAGGTAGAATACACACAAAAGACTTCCTACAACTGGTTTGCACCTCCTTCTGCCCACTTAGGTTTTAGAGTTACTCCTGTTCACCAAAAAATCTTCCAGATAATAGGCTGGATTTCAATTTATACGAAGTACTTTTTCTCTTCTTTTTCTTGTTCATTCATTGTACTTAGCTAGTTTTAGCCTAGGTATGATATTCATCGACTGCAGTTCTTGGAATAAGAGTTTACAGGCATAAGGTATCCGCAGAGAAGACACGTGACACGATGATTTGCAGTAATGGCACCTATGGAAACAAGTAAAAAGAAAGCCAGAGTTTATGCACAAGCAAAGCTTTGCAGAAAAGAGCAGTTGCCACCATCCACCATTTTCACCTGCATCTAAACACTGCCTTTCTTTCCTAGAAGGAGCTGAGTGCTTGAGACGCATTAGCACTTAAGGCAGTCACAACTTCAGGCTCTTAAATCAAACTGAATGAAGTCAGCAAGAGCTCCCTGTTAAACCCGCACTTTTCTTGGACTAGAATCACAGTGCTTAGCAGCTATCAGGACCGACTTCTACTTCTTCATCACTTGCATAACTGCCAACAAATATTCAGCATTACATAATAACAAAAGGTGAACAGAACAAAGTATTTCTGAAACACGACTCATGATTTAGTTTCCATCTTGTAGGTAGCCACAAAAAAGAGGCAGAAAGAATGAATGGACACATTTAGTTGAGATTTCCCCCCCCCCCCCCTTATTCACAATGTCACCCTATGCTGCTTCAAACCAGTCCACATTCGTATAGATCAGAAAAGGAGCATCTCTCCCCTTAGGTCCCTCTGTAGAAACAGCAAAATCTTCTGCAGAGATGGAGGTCTGGTAAAACTGCTTTAATACATAGTTTTTGCACTCTTTACTCAATCTGGGAGACAGGTTTTCCTTTTTATTCTGTTTCTTATCTCTGTATTTCCTGATTTTCTTGTATTCTCCATCTTCTGGCTTTAGAGAGTTGATGAAGCCAGGCCTTTGGGAACACAGAGGTCCCAGCACTTCCCTAATGGTCTATCAAAGCTCTCTTTCTGCTTTTATGTTCCATATTTATATTCTCGGCATTATGTCATGACAGTTCCAAGCAGCAAAGTTGCTACATGCTTCTGTGGTACAGAATGAGTCTAAGAACAAACATCTGCAATAAAGCCAGTGCTTTACTCACTTGTTTCTGATATCAGTGACCTTGACCTAGAGCCTGAGGGTGTCACTGCAGCCAGATATAATAAGGCTGGTTCATGTTAAGCAAGATTCTTGGTTATGAAACTCACCATTGTAACTCACCATTAGTCCTTCCACAGTTACTCTTCCCTAACTATGCTGCTTCTCTTTAATGGACATACTTCCCCAAGAGTTTTTTTCTTAAAAACTGACCTCCTTATGCTCTAGAATTGGGGTATTTATTTATTTTTCTCCTCTTGAAACTCATCTAAGCTTTGACAACTAATTGTATAGAAGGTTTAATTACATTTCTCTAGTTTATGATGAGGAATGAGGCTTCAAGTAACTGGTTTGACTTCACCTAGATCTGACTACAGAGAGTAAGAGGTTAGTAGGCTGAGCTAGTTGCTCTCTAGAACACGCTTCTCCGCTGCACTGTTCCACAGGAGAAGCATTAGAATCATAGAATCACAAGGTTGGAAAGGACCTACATCATCTAGTCCAACCGTCCACTACCACAAGCCACTAAACCATATCTCATAGCTCCTCATCCAGATACCTCCTGAACACTGCCTGGGATGGCGACTCCTCCACCTCCCTGGAAGCTCAATGAGTCATGACTTTTCTGTTTAGCAGCTGTCTAGTGTTTGATTACAGCAGCTAGGGGCTGAGGAACCCAGACTACTCACTGCACCATACCTTGAAGCTAGACCCTTCTGGGCCTGTTTTGTATGTGCACAGAGATCATCCAGAAAGGTTACAAGACACAGTGTGCACAAATTGTAAGTTACCATTAAACAGAGGTCATAGAAACTGAAGTATCCAAGAGACCCATTTGATCCTAAGATCGCTGCTACACTGTACGGGAAAAGGCAATAGTGCCAGAACTGGTCTTAAGATTTTAAAATGCCCAGACAAAAAGAGTAACTTCTCATCATCAAAAAAGGACCAAATTTCATTCAAGGAATTCAGTGCATAACTGTAACACAGCAAAGCTGAAGGATTTGCACGCAGCTGGTTTTGTCACAATAAGCTTCTACATGTACCTTTTACAGGGACAAATTCTGTCACTGCCACAACAGTGCCCTTCCCTATGAAAAGTACCAGTTCAGGCCCAAACACTGATGCACTGTTACTGTGCTGCAGACAGACATACCCAACTGCTAGTCCTTGTCTGGGAACAGAGCACATCTTCCTGCAGACAATTGTCCTTAATGGCATCCACCAAACAATATGTTTCTACAGGGTTTCTCACAGCAATGTCTGATTAATGCTGGAATCACTGACAAGGACAGTTTGGAAGACGTGAGTTTCTCTTAATGACCGTCTCTTCTGTGATGCTCATTATAGGGCCACTTGCTTTGGCTACTGGTAGGTACAGCATATTACATAGCAGAATCTACCTCTTTTTGATTACTCCTGCACTTCAGACAGCTTTTTACAGAACTCAACTGCAAGAATGTCTTGCTCTGTCTGGGTTTCTTTCAGTTATTTTAAAAATTTATTAAACTTTGTTATGTAATGAATTTCAAAATAGAAATAGAATAGGGTAGCTGTCACTTCTATGTCTATAAACTGAAAACATGCCTCACTTTCTTACATATCACAGAAAAATTACTCCCCAAGAACCAAAGTATAGCCCAACATCCTGCCTCTCCCAACTGACACTGATATCCAAGATGCTGCAAGCTTCCAATGCTACTAGGAAACATTTGGAAATGAATCTCTCCTCCTGCCCATGACTCCTTATCTTCCCCAACACATAAGCACTGAAGTAACTTGCAAGTTGAACACACACAGTTGGTATTTTCTTCCCTTAGTCATTGGACTCCTGGCCAAGGGCAAAGTTCTTTCTCACAGAGACACATTTACTTTCTCTGTAACACTTTGATTTATGTACCTTAGAGTTGAAGGCTACCTTGAAAGTAGGAACACATACGGAGGATGCCACTTGCACAGAGTGAGGAAGGGACACCATGACCTACATAAGGCACTGCAGTTAAGACAACTTACCAGCCAGAGTATCCCAGCAAGCCACACTGCCCACAAACATCCACTTCAAAGGCATCACTTGAAATCATCAGTCTTTCCAGTAACAGCATGCTGGCTCCATAACCTATCAGACAATCCCGTTCCATCTCTCCAAGTCGTAAACCACCATCACGGGATCGACCTTCAGTGGGTTGCCTTGGAAATAAATATTAGAAAAATGCAGTAAGTATTTCAGAACACAGGTTCCACCACTTTAGGAATACCTGCTTCCAAACTGCAGGAATGGTATAGTATCATCAGACAACAACATTCTACAAACCGGTGCTGCTCATCTCACAAATGTTATTTACATTGAAGCTTTTCATCTTTGCTCCCGCATTGGCAATGTGATGCAGTTCTGTGAGCAACAACTGAAGTGTCAGGCCATGACTTTACCTCATGGAATGTAGCTGAGCAAGCAAAAACAAAACAGTATCCAAGAAGAAAACTTTAACAACCACATACCTGGATAGCGTTGGTACTGTTGTTTTGCTGAAATCCTGGGGAAAAGGATTTCTAAAAGACTTTAACATCTAATAATTATTTACAAGAAGATAAAAATAAATAAATAAACATATAGGTAATTACCAGACCAAACTGACCTTCCGAAGATGCAAGCTGTGTTTGTTTTTTAGGGGAAGTAGCTCCCTTTACTCTGACCACAGTGGAACTTTAAAACTAATCTGCTTGTAATTCAAATTGCCCTTTTCATTCACGTAACCTTCTATTTTTCCCTGCTGTTGGGAGAATGGATAGAAGCTGTTTACATCCTGATTAAACTCCCGAGCCCCACCCCCCCACTCGGACGATGGCACCATCACTGTTCAGATGCAGCTTTAAAGGCCTAACCCTGTGGGAATGCAGTTTTGTCAAGTGCTTAGAGGCAGATTTAAAAGCAGCCGAGGCCTCCAAAGGCACGGACATTTGCTGCAGCACTGGAAGTGCCTGAGTTTTCTTCTACCAACTGACTTGTACAATAATAGTTAAACTTGGAGGCTGGCTTTCAAGAATTTCACAAGGTGTTGGTCCACAGGATAAAACACCAACAGAGGGGACAGAGGTGTCCCCTCCACCCCTAAATAAAGTCAGAATCCAATTAAGGGAGGATAAAACCACTTGAAGAAATGATGGGGTCTTGATTGCAGCCCTTGAAGACATGCAGGACAAAGATTTTGATGGCAGCTGAAATCCCATTAAAAAAAAAAACCCCACGCACATACAAAAATTCAAACTTTAATCTTAAAGTGTTTCACTCCTGTTGAATGTCAAAATTATCTCACTAAAAACAACATAAAAAAAAATAAAACCCTCCCTTTCGGACAAGTAAGTCTTCTACAGGACTGTAAACTTCAATATTGAGATTGGGCCTCTGAGAAGAGTGTATCTTTGGCTCCTTAATGCTTATGCCCAGCAGGAGGATGGAGCATCGTGCTCTCCAGAGTGGAACTAACACCAGTTTATCTATTAGAGATTTAGCAAGACTGGGCATCTGCACAACACCACCTATAGAATTAAGTTTTAAATTCTTAGCCACTCATGGGAAAAAGATAATAATAAAGTCTTGCATTTCGTTTAGCGAATACCAACTCAGAAGGTAACATCCTGGTGCTTTTTGATCGTGTTGTCAGAGTGCTGCTTTGCAATTTCACTAAGTCCTGTTTAAATCCAAGCAGTGCTTAGCTTTAGTGAGGTTCGAGGCACTCAAGTCTTCTGCCTCACTTCAGATGGAAATGTAACTCCGTCAGTTAAGGTACGCTTGATATATAATAAAATGTATTTCAAGATGATGACTGCTAAATTCCATGTTGTTACAAGATTACTTTAAAAGGCAAAAAAAAACCCCAAATAAACAACCCAAAAATGTTAGAGGCAAACTAATAGGAAGTGCAAAGGATGAAAAATCAATAGTGAATATGAAAGCTGGCAAAGCAGGCTCTCTCAGCAGAGGCAATGGCAATAAGAGCAGTTTAATTAGTTGAGGAGAGAAAAGAAAATTCCTAAAGGACTAGTCAAGAGGCAGCATAAATTGAACATCCACTAGCTTTCCTCAAAGTCAAATAAAGAGCCCTAGCTGCATAGTATGATGTTACCGACTGGAACAAAGGATTCAAAGCAAGGGGTGGGGGAAATCACAGCACATTCATCTTTACATACAAGTATTACCTTGACTTGGGATTTAGGTTTCATTTAAATTCAGTATCTCTAAAAAGCTGAGAAAGCTGGGGGAAACAATATGAAAGCTGATGAAGGGATTTGGGTAAGCTAGGAGCTCTAGTAAAACAACTGTGTGCACCTCTAGCTGAGACAGTAGGTTTTCATTTTTGTATGAAGGGACAACAGTGTGACAGAAAATGGGGCAGGCAGCCCAATAATTGGGAATATCATTCCCACTATGCAAATCATTATCCAAATCATCATCCAAATATCTATCCAAAGCATACTGGCAAGGAGCTGCAACATGAAAATTAGGAAGAACAAGTACAGCACAACTATTAATGTGGTTGGTGGAAATGTTGAGAAGTTTTTTGTTTTCTCTCTCACAGTTCAACCTCTATGAAATGTGTGAGCTTCAATTTGTCCCAGAGAAAGCACTAGGTCAGAGAACCAAAACACCTGGGAAGCATGCAGCAAAAAGCAAGAGAGAAAATACTTCTTTACTAAGCAGAGCAGAGACCTACACCTCTGCTCTGTAACAGTGTTTGAAGAGGTGAAAGCGGCACCTGTTAAGAGGACGGAATGGTTAACATGGTGTGTGGGCAGACAGGGCAAGCTGTCTGGCAAGATTTAGCTGATAATCCTCTGTGATGGACAGAGTTAGACTAAAGGATTCCCTAGAAGCCTCCTCAAAACAAAGGCTGTGCCACTAAGACACCTTCTGTGAGACGAGAATGTCAGCAATACAGCACACGAGTGCAAGCGGCCTTAGAGCTGGAACCAAAAAGCTCATCTGCCTCCAGGGAGAAAAGGTGAGTAGCACCAATGAAAGCAGAATGCTGCCTGCTCCACAAAGTTGCAGAGAGTGTAAGCCCACCTCCAGGTGTTTTTATTACATATACTCCAGTGTATATATTCAAAATTTACCCAAGAGGACATCAATACAGTAATCAACCTTTTTGTTGGAAGGAAAACCAAGTTGATTGCTCAGAGCAATCAACACAGCTCCACAGAAACTGAAAACATATTGAAACTGGACAAATAAAAATGGAGATTTATTGTTGTTGTCTTTGTAAACTTTGCAATTTATTAGTGTGAAAGCATGGTTCTCCTGCACAGCATTGTACAAAAGCTGTGGATCACCATGTAAAACTGTAAATTAAGTTTTAGAATTGAATGGAAGTTTTGCAAGGCCAAGTGCAGTGTTGCATGTTATGCTAATGCTGGTTTGTGCTACAGTTGGGCCAGGTCAGTATTAACCTGCTCAGTATCACAGACTGCTGAAATACCTGAATTAATTTCCTCTTTCTAGTCACATCTTATTTTGTAAAAGTACAGTTGTTAAAGGAGAAAAACAGTCCTTCTAAAATGCCTGTGATAGGAACAGTCTGGCATGGAAGGGCCAATCTGTGCCCTGATAATCAGAGGATGGTGCTTTTTAACTAACTCCTAACAGAAGTCTGAGAAGTACTCAGTTTTTATACGGCACAGAGCATACCTGGGTATTCAGAACAACCTCCTACCACAGCACACTGTAGAGCTCTACTCTGTAGAAGTCTCTCAATAGGTAATAACATTTTTTGTCAAGCATCAAGAGGTGAATAAACTGCTTTATACCCATCAGTGAGATGAGCATGTTTCTGAGTGCAGGCCAGGAATTCTGCACCCAGCCTTTAACAGTACCTGGTAAGCACTGCTCTGGGTCCTCGAGCTCTCGCATGCATTTTATCCAACACCATGTGCTTCAGTTTCTGGTAATACACAGGGCCAAAATAGATGTACGCTTCCAAAGGCTCCCTGGGTGAATTAAGAAAAAACACAACATTCACAGTTAGCACATATTTACCTTAAGAGAGACAAGTGTGCCATGGACAAGAAGAATTTAAAACAATCTGGGAATCATGAGTCCTTGAAAAATGTGTTTGGGCTTTCACGCCTCAAAATCCTCCAGAGAACCCCTCTGAACAGAAGAGCAGTACACTGCCAGCACCACATACTGCTGCATCAAGGGACAAGCAAAGAACAAGCTCCTCAGCTCCTGCCACATGCTGCTCTACCTGCAGCAGGTGGGGACCTGCTCAGCAGCCGTGCCCCCAGCGTGACACTCTCCACCCAGACAGACACTGGGTGGATAATAGCAGGAAGGTGGGATGAAGATACATTTTGGAAGGCAGGCATGTGGAGCCACATGGCCTTTTCGTGTTCCTGAACTATCTTGAGTTCTTTGAGCTGTGTGTCTCAGAAGCCAGTCCCATTGGCACAGCATGAAGGTTGCAGATTAGAGTGCAGTGCCAGGCTGAATCATTGTGTAAGTGAAAGGAAAAATAAAAGAAAGCAAAATATTCCCAAGGAACAGAAACCTGCTTCCAAATCTATATTTTACAGTACTATTAGAATCAATATGAAAATGCTCATCTGATTCTAAGTACATACAAGAACTGCTGCTATAAGAAATCTGAAATTACTTCCGCTCTCTCACAGGAGGAAAACCTTGATTTTAACATTTTTGCCATACAGAAGAACTCAGAAGATGTTCACGTCTCCTACAATGGCTGGTCACATTACAGCATTTCCCCCACTCCCCCCAAACAGTGAAACTACACAGCAAATTCTTACCCAGTGATACCAGATGTTACATAGTCCTTCCCTAAGTAGTTATAACCATGGCGAATGAGATCTTCACACACATCCTTCACTTTACTGCCTCCAAAGGCCGTTCCATAGTGAAATCTGCCATCTAGGACCCCAGCCTTCCCAGCCAGGAGTTCAATCAACTTTCCCACCTGCACAAGGAAAAGCAAAGTTAACAGCCTGCTCACCAGTGCATGCTAGAACATACCTGGATCAATCACAGTGTAAGTAAGGCAGACATTTAGTGGGAGGTGCTTATAAGCAGAGGGGGATGGAACTAGATATCTCAAAGGCCCCTTCACAACACAAACCATTCTATGATGGGCCTGAGATGGCAACCTGTGTTACTGTGTGCAATGGAAACAATGGGAGAAACCCAAGGAAAACAAGGAGGTATTCCTGTAGTAAGGGGTGAAAAGCAGACAGGGTCTGGGATCCCCTTAAGTACCAGAGTCAGACATTCCCATTTTTTTTTCATCTTGTCCGAAAAGTGAGCACAATCCAGTGTGACCTTCTGCTCTGGGAGACTGCTGCAGAGTTTGACACTCCACAGTGCAGCAGTGCGAACAGGAGGAAGGCAGTTAACAAAGGAAAAACCATCAGAGGTGTACAAAGTAATCAGCAGAGGTTCCATATCAAGGTCAGGTTGTGATGTATGTGGTACAGCCCCACAACAAAGCTTGCATGAATTCCATGGAGGTGTGTGCGATATAAGGCCTAGGACTGTTACTGAAACTCATCTCTGCTCTTCCTCTCACTGTATGCCCAGCTGGCTTACTGGGTACAGTCACTTGGGAGGGAAAGGCTTCAAATGAAGTACCTGGTTGCTCTGCTAATAGTCTGATGCAGAACAAAGTAACTTCGATTCACAAACAAACTGCTCACATCCCAACTCCTTTTACAGAAGGATGTTCAGATGGTTGAAGGCTCATAAGAGGGCAAGCATGTGGCGTGAGGACTGGAGAATGTATATGTATATGCATAACTCCATGAGTTATGTTTTTTTGTCTAATCCACTTCACTTTCTCTATTGCAGGATGCTAGCTCTTCAATGACAACATAGCCACTAACCGTCATACGTGAGGGGAAGCCATGAGGGTTCATTATGATATCTGGACAGATCCCTGTATCACAAAATGGCATGTCTTCCTGAGGAACAATCAGTCCACACACTCCTGCAGAAGAGAGAACATTTCAATTCACCAGCAGCAAACCACCAGCGGGGCTGACGCCTCATCATCAGATATTTTTTCAGTGTTTTTCTCCTCCTCTCTTTCTCATGGATCAACTTTTTACCCAGATTCATTACCATGACCGCTGCTTGGATCTGCAAGCTTGAGGAGAGCCCTTGTGACAGGACTGGCAGCATTAGCATAGCCCTGCATAATGCTCCGCATGACGTGTCAGCTAGCAATTAGGGAAGAAAGCTTTAGATACAGTTTTCAGATGCAACCAGAAGCTTTTGACCATCGGTCTGGAACATCTCAAGTGAAACCTATTTTTTTTAGAGCTGATGCTGTAATTGTCTGGAAAAACAAAAAAAAAGAAGAAATCGGTTCTCTTGCATCACCTCTTGGGATACAAAAAATTACCACTGATTCAGAATCCCTTCATCACGTGCATCTTCACTAAATGCTAAATGAAGTCAGGATTTGATATGAGCTGGGCTCAAATCAGGGGAAAATAACAAAAACCCAACACTTCTTCAGGCAGTGCTCATTTGCTGAGCGAAAACTGCTCCTGCCGAATTACAGGAGGGGTTGTACTTTGTATTTTGTCCACCCCTGGACATACATCGTAACTTTTGGTGTCACCGGGTAGAAAACAAAAGAACAAAACACCAAACCCTAGAATTACTTATGACGCATTAAGCAGAAGCATAAAACCTCACTTAAAAATCTAGCACATATCGCAGCATTTTCCTTTCCACTCTTACAGCTAAGTTCTGCAGGTCAGAACACTGCAGTGATAAATGACCAAGAGATCTAACGTACAACTTTAGGTGCTAAAAAGCAGCTGCTTAATCCCTCCTTCGAGCCAATACTACTGCTTGAGTAGCCAATTTCTTCCAGAAGCCCTTACAAGTGGAAAAGCCAACCAGCTATCTGAGATGAACGCACCACACTTTGGGAAGGGCCCCACAGTGGATGGGCTCCTGAGGGCTGTGGGTGCTGGACACATCCCCAGGCAGGCAGCACCGGCCGCCAGCATGCAGGGGGATGGCGGCAGTGGCTCAGGAGGGAGCAGCAAGGCAGGGAGAGGTGCACCAACAGTAGTCAAGGGAATGGGAATGGTAAGTATGGGGGGAGGGTGGGGAAGGATGAGAGCGTCTGGGGGGTGGGGATGGCATTTAGTTTTTAACTTCTTGAAATTAATGTTCATTGTTCTGTTATGACAAAGTGGTAACACATCTCTATCCTCCCCACCAAGAAGCAACCACTTGCTGAAAATGAAATAAAAGACCCCAAACCGAAACCCATTCTTTCATGTGAGCACAAAGTTCTTTATCCAACATTTATACACATAAGTACTTCACTACGGGAATATTATGGCACTCGTGTTGTGCTTCATTCCTGTTTGGTTCTAAGAAAGCTTTATGCTACATCTGGACTTCAGGGCACCTGTAAGCCAAAAATTAAATCTTAGCTAACTTAAAATTACTTTAGGCTCTGAAAACCTTTTATATGCCATGCTGGTTCCCATAGCAGACAGCCACTGTGTTGTTTGTTTTGTGTGAAAGTGAATGATAAAAGATCCATGAAATCGACACAGAAAGGCAGAACAGCAGAAAGAACTGAGGGCTCTCCATCATAGCGGCTTCTACCCTCCGCTGACTTGCGGAACAATGGGACCTACACACCCAACTGCAGATCTAACACAGCTGTGCATTTCATTAGATGAAGAGCACTAGTGACACAAGTAAATAATTAACTTATTCTGGTCCGCTGGCTGTGGTTATGAGACCAGTCATAGCTGACAGATTTTAATACAAGTTAACACAAAGACAGCATAATGAGCTTAGAAGTTAAAATATTTAGAATACAGCAATGGGAAGCTTGCGAGGCCATTTATAAAGTTTCTGTTATAGCCCAGAAAAAAAAGAAAGAAAGGGAAAGCTATGAAATCTCAGTTTTGAGCGTCTGTATTTTAAGAAGTTGCTGAGTTTAGGTAGCAGATGTACAGCACACTCATTTGTATTTAGAGAGCAGGCTGGAAAGCAGCTTCTACTTCTCCATGTTTTAAGGAAGTTTATTTTTTTCTATATAGTAAGGAGCTACTTACAAACCTGCAAGGCACCTTCCCGCATACAACACAACTCCTAAAAGCAAGCAGCTGCAACTTGCTCCAAAATGGGAACTTGATTCATTTTGTAGTCCCGCTCTGTTATAGGCTCTTCAGAGATCAGCTAACGCCTGCAGGTCCGCTCTCAGAGTTCCTGACTCTGCTTCTCCTTTTCAGCCCCAATTGCTGTACCAGGGTTTGCAGCAGGGCAATGAAATGCCAGTTTTGCATTGCCAGGAAGCAGCAAAAGGGTGACTGAGTGAATTAGAATAATCACTTGAAACTGGCTCATAAAACAGTAAAGGAGAAAAGGCAGAAGCTGGATTTAAAACAGCCTCAAATTCCAAACACTGTCCCGTGCAGCACCTACATTTCACAGCCAAGCTGCTTGGCTGTTCCCTATGCACTATTCATAAACACACTCAAACCCGTACTTAACTTTGCACTTAATACAGGTTTTTAGGATTTCCTGATTGTTACTCATTCAGACATCACAGGAAAACTGCTCCCCAGCTTTCATACTGGACACACAAAATAACTTGGTTTCATTCACCCCCCTCTCCCCAGCACACATTTTCATGTGCTGCACGTGGAATCCGGCAATACGATTTTAGCCTACATGCTGTATTCTTATGGGCCTGAATCTCTTCTCTCCTATAACACTGTGAAGTTCTTGTCTAGGACCAGAATTAAACACTAACAACCAGAAAAGGCAGTAATTGCTTTGCTAGACAAAACAAATGCTGTGCTGTTGTATGTCAGCCAGTAAATGCCAGCCCTCATCAGGCCCAACACCCCCATCTTACACATGGCTGTCTGCATCCCAGCACCCTGTGCCTCCACACAGCCCTACAGGACACAGAGCTCTCCCACCTCTTTGCTCCATTCCTCAATGGGAGATATTCCCATTTCCAGAATCAGAGCCTGCTCTGCAGCCTGCTGACAGCTATGAGGGGCTGGAGGCGGCAGGGTCCCAGCGATGGTATAGGAAAGTTTGTCACCAGTTCTGCCAGGTGCCCTCAGTGCACACATGCCAAATGAAAAAAAAAATAAAAAATCAAATAAGTCAAAACAACCTAATATAGAAAACTAATTGCTAGCAGCAGGAGGGACATTAGCAAGCAAAGGAGATGAAGTGAATGGAAGCAGCAGTAATACCCACTCCTATCAGCGAGACAAAAAGACTTGCATTTACTAAGTTGTCCCTGTTTGTTTATTCTAATGATAGAGCAGCACAAGAGCTCAAACTAACTGAAAAGTGCCCACTTTAGATTTGCCAGATTGGACAGAGTTTGGAAATATCCCAGAGAAAAACGACTACATCACCTAATGAAGAAGAGAGGTACCTACAACGCAGTGCAGTATATTGCAGGCAAGGGACCAACTGATAGGCAGTTATGAAACAGCAGAAATGTACATCTGCTTCAGAACTGTGACTGCACACCACCATGGCTAACTAAGCACAAAACAACTCCAGGAGAGAAAAGTGCTGCATCACACGAGCATTGTTCAATATCAAATCATTCACTGATCTATCGTATCACTTCCTAGATCCCATTTGACATAAGAACAGAATTAAAATTAACAGATAAATAATGCATAAGTAAACTTGATTAGTTTTCTTATTAAAAACATCACTCTAAATGAGAGGAGGTGCTAGAAGACAATACAGTTTGTACACTGCTTTCCCATGAGCTGCTGAATGGTCTGATGTGATAAATTTGCATAGTCTGAAGCACACAAAGAGCTGATTAATTGAAACCCTTACAATGCTTCTGGAAGCAGCTATTGTAAAACAATAACCATAGGAACTTTACAAAATACACATGGCTGAATGAGTCAAGAGCTTAATAAAATGTGTGTTCAGGATACACTATTTGGAAACAGAATTAGAGATTTTTATTCTGCGCCATAAAATGCTAAATCACCCTAATTTCAGAGGTTCAGTTGAGGATTTACTGAAGAGGTCAGAAGGTTACCTGTTTGCCGCTTGAGATAAAAAAATGCCCTGATTTTCTTCTTAAGCAAGCACGCCAAGCAGCAGCATTGTGAAAAATAAACAAACAAAGGCTGTAAGGGAAGTTTTAATGACATTCTGACATCTCCTTTTCTCATACCCAACTTGTGAAGATAAAAATAAAGCATGAACTTCCTACCTTCCCTGATGCCCAATAAACACTAATCATCTCACGTTCCTGCAGTCAATAACAGCAAATTCTTTTTAATACCATTTCAACCATTTAATTCCTATAAACCCGCCAACGTGTTATTAGAGATAACGCACTAAGTCTGATTTGTAACGTGGGAAAATGACATGGGTAATGATTTAAAGCTAGCATCTCAGTTTACACACACTGCTTAAGTGTACTGCAAAAGCACCCACTGAGAGGACAAAGATGAGTTGATCTTAGCTATGAATTCAGGCAAGCACGAGGCAGATGCTCAAACTAGTAAAAATTTTAGAAAGTAAGCAAGGTCAGACTTTGGTATGTAGATGGCATTGTAATGAAGTTTATGTAGTTGACAATGCCGTGAAAGGATTTTGTTTTGACACTAAAGAACACGGTTCATTTAGGAAAACAAAGGCCATCTTTCATGAATTTAAACTCGCTTCCTTGTCTTTAGAGTTGTTTAAGTGCAGATACTTCAGAAAGGTTTAATCCTTTATCTTAGATCTTCAGCTATTAAAAAGCTTCTGTTTGCCAGTTCAAACAATCTCTTGCTTAAATACAGTTTTTCCACTCCTCAGGCATACTGTTCAGTATTGCTGCTTAGTTCTGTGATCTACAGGACCTTTGTTGGAGGTGTTAATCCTTTTTCACATGAGAGACTGAGAAATGTTCTTTCAGAGAAGTGATATATTGCTTTTTTTCACATCAAAGGAGCCCAACTTTTTCCTCATTGTCACTTGTAGCAAAGCAAGAGGAAATCTGGAAATATAATAATTTAGTTTGTATGGAACTCAGATGAAGCTTCTTTAGCTTAACAATCCTTCAGCCTTCTGTGCTTTGGAAAGTGAATTTATTGAAGAATGCAAGATTAAAAAACAAAATAATACACCAAAAAAGTTTCTTTATCCTTCTGAAAAATGTACGATGCGAAACAGTTAAAGCAAAGACCTACAACTTAAGGTAAGTCCTCTCTGGTACACATATATTTATTCCTGAAACAGTAGAAGCTTAAGGACTTTACAAACTAAAGGGACAGCCCTATTCCCAAGATCTGATTGCAACGTCCCGTTTGAAGATGAGTATTGAGACAGCACAAAATACTTGCTGGCGCATTTCAGAACACAACGCAATGGCCTGACTTGCCTTCTTCTTGTGTTCTTTGTTGACAAGTCTCAAAAGGAAGGCGAGGGTTTTCCAGGCAGTTTAGAAGAAGTGCACTTATAGCACAGACTTGCATGAAAAGAGTGGACAGGCCACGAATTGGTGACCCTTACCCATACAGTGTTGACATGGGAGAGGACACAAAGAAAGTAGCAAATACAGATGCAGTAGCATAGATCTAAATTATTACAGGGGCCTACCAAATCTACATGCGTATTTAATGAAAGGCTGTTCTGTAACAAAAGGCTAAAGCTGGTTTGCGAGATTTAATCTGTTGTATCCCAGACACTTTCCAATTCTGTTACTCTGCTTCTTTCTGCCACAGTGACACAGTGATTCTAAAGTATACCTTTAGAATACAAATCAATTTGTAATACATGGGAAAAAAATATGAAAAAAGCTTTGTGCAATCTTGTATTTAATACATATTTAATTATTTTAAAACTATGACCACAATATCATGAAATCAAATCTCATCTTCAACAACTCTCACCAGAAAATAAAAATACTGACAATAGAGAAAGGACAGTAATTTGCTTTCCCTCCTTCTTACTAAATTGAGGTACTTGTTTAAATGGCTCTATGATGGGCTTAAAACTAACACTCACAGATTAAACTTGAAGAGGTAATCAGCTGCATTCAGACAAAGAGAGAACAAATTCAGAGCTAATTAAAAATTCTCTCAATAGAAAATGTTAGACGGCTAGCACTGTAATTTCTGTTTCACAGTTGTGTATATTCTTCTGCTACAACAGATCCTTCTCTGATTTGATGTCAGAGAAAGATGATACTAACGATATTTTTAAACAACTAGCACAGGAGATTTCCCCCTTCCTTTCCAAAGCTTTTGCTGCTTGTAATCTAACATTGAAGCCATTATCCAATTCTTCACTGTATGCTGAAATAATGAAACAGTAAATTCCAGTGTTCTCATCAGTATTTATTTCTATGTATCTAATGCATTTATCTTCTCCCCAAGCACACTTCTCCCTTCCAGCACTCTTCCTAACGTTTTTTCTTCTGACGTACTACAAGACAATAAACTGAAAAGCCTGCTACCAGTAAGGACATACATCCCAGTAGGAAAGGAGAAAGAACCAACTAGACAAAGTTCAAGGAAATATGAAGAAATGGGCTTTGCTATAAAAACAATCATAAGCTTAAAGTATTTTATATCTCCTTTGTGTCATAGATTGTAAAATTACTTCAGACAAATTCTACAGGAAATCATGAAACAATGAGAAAGGAATGGATCTGCTGAACTATCCCAACTGCTCAAGTCTTTCTATTTCTCTCTTAAGCCAATGATCTTCCTCCTCCTCAGTTACAAAAACTAACCTACTTAGCTGTCGTGGAAGAACTGGGTTGGATTTTAAAGGGGAAGTCAAGAACGCACGGTTTCTTCTTTACTTTTTTGAAGCCTTCCATAGGTATTTTTAGTACAGCACATACAATGCAGCAAAAGGTCACACTAGATTTCTAAATTTCTGGATTTTCCATGTGCAAAGATGAAAAACTGACTAACAGTCAAAACCAGTCCCATACTGAGACCACAGGGAACAAAACATGTTTGTTTCTACAGTCAGAATGTTTTCAGTCACTCCTTTCATGACGCTCCTCCCATGCACCCCCGACACTTGGAGATTCAGAGAGGATATGTGTGCCCCGGTGGCGCAGTGGTAGGAATGCCGCCTTGCAACACCGGAGGCTCTGGGTTCGAATCCCCTGTGGCGCAAGTGGTAGAAGTGCCGCTCTGCTACACAGGAGGCTCGAATCCCGGGGGTTGGACTCGATGATCTCTAAGGTCCCTTCCAACCCACACGAGACTATGATACTATGATACTATGATATTCCATGTCATGTTTTACTGCTGTTAATGTCAAAGGGAGTTCATTATATCTTCAACAGATATTCTAACTTTCATTTCACAATTAATATTCAACACTGGAGATTACTATTTCACTGAGCAGCTTCCTAGTAGGAAGCTATTTTACAGCTCTCTGTTTGAAGATCAAGAGGTGCCCCAGATCACAATCCATCTCTTGTCTTTTCTGTTCATTCAGAATAGTTCCTCTCACTCTTTCCTTCAATACCTTTCCTGATTACTCATTGACAAATCTACCTAAAATCAAATTTACACTTAGAAAAACAAAATCCTGTTCTTATTCAAAAAGGACACCTACCCTACTCTCCAGGTTCGTAAGTCAACAGTTCTGTTTGTTGATTCCTCCTCACTTCCAGAAACATAATTGCCATTTTAGGTAAACTAAACCAATAAAGAATACTTCTACCACTGCAGCCATAAAATATCTGAAACACACACGATGCACGTATGTGGTGGGAATACTCAACACGTATTTATTTTTATTAAATACACATCTCACCTTTTTGCCCATGACGACTGCTAAATTTATCCCCAATTTCTGGGCGCCTCGTTTGCCTCAACAACATTTTGATCAAGAAAGCATCCTCTGCATTTGATGAAATCATTACTTTTTCAATATAAGAGTCAGTTGCACCTTTATAGCTAGGGAAAGAACACAAAACATGAATTTTACATTTACAAACAAAAGAAGTTAAAAACAAGTACCTGTTTATTAAGTTTCTGACTGGAATGAACCCTTAATGGAGCCAGGGTTATAGCTGATGAAGGGAGCTTAAGGAATATTCTGAAGTAATTTAAGAACAAAATGAAGGTATGTCATGTACTGGCATAAAAACAAATCATGGTCAGAACACAGTATGGGATACAGAAAGAGAAGAACTTTGCAGGTATCACCTGAGTTTATATAGCAGGAGACACAGAGCTCAAAAATATAACCTCATTCTGCAGTTTTTTCTATCAGATTTCAATATCTTTTGTAGGAGATTATTTTGTCAGTTGCTCCAGTAGCTGAGATGGTCAAACTATGACACCTAAACTTAAAGCCCTGTGTGCATGTCTCTATCTCTTGATGATTATCTTGTTATACCGCTTCTTTATTAGTATCTGGTGGGAGTAAATCTTCAGCTTCCTGTTGGTAATGAATCACAGAGAAGTGCAGCATGGCTATTTCTGCCATTCCAACCTGGACACCAATTGTTTGCCTTGCTCTCCAGTAATTTACCAATGTGTCAAGGCTACTGCTGACTAAATAGTGGAAAACCCTTAATGCTTCCTAATTTATGTATTTTACCTTGAAGTTTTCATCTCAGAACTCTTCTGATCTTTCAGGACACTAAGGGAAAAAATCTTTTTAGCTGTCCTTTACTATTCATTTGGTGCTTTGGTAAAGGAAATCTGCTTGGAGTGGCCAGAACAAGCTGACCATCAGTCACCATCAGCATCTGAGATAGGAAGGCCTCTATCTTCTGGACTCCCAACTGGCAAAATAAGGGTTGAACAGCAGTCAGTGTTTTCAGAAGAGAGTCTACATGGAGGAGATGCACTCTCACACTGAGCATACATATGTACTCTGCTCTCCCACTCCCTGCTCCCACTGTCATAACTTCTTCCTTGGATTCTCCTGGGAAACAACTCAATGATTCCTCTCTATACACATACTTTCAAAATTGATCCTTGTACAGAGGGGCCTTTCCTCTGTGCTACCTTCCCCAGGTAGAAAGTCAAGATGCAACATACGTTACTGGTACATCTTTGTACTGTGGTTGCTGTGGCACACTGCTTCCTTCCAGAGGCGTCTGGGTCACTGTTGGCATTGATTTGTTCACAAGGACTTGTTTATTTTCTACTTTTTCACCTACATCAAACAGAAAAGAAAATAAACTATACCTGGCTGCCTGTGTTAGAAATACATTTGAAGCTATAAAATAAGGTGGTACTGGAAGACAAACTGTAAAGAACAAATCCAGGAAGTAGGTCACATTATATCATTGAATATCACATGGTAAGGAAATCATTAAACCAGCTTTTTTGGTAATCAAAACAGAACAGCTGCATGTTGAGAACACTGTGAGAAGAGCTGTTGAATATACCTAAGGTCTAAAGAATATGAAAAGGCATATGAAGTCATTTGCCATAAGGAGAAAGAACAAAACAAAGCACACAATAAATGTTCACGTCTACTTCAGATTCAGTATTCAAATTCAGTAGGTGCCATGACTAAACATGCAGTCTAACATACCAGGAGAGCAGATACCATCAGCATCTAAGATTTCATGGCGCCAGATTGGTTTGCGAGTAGCTGCATCCAACATTGGACCCATCACTTTGTCGAACGTCTGGTTTGTGTAACGCTTCAGTGTACACTTGGCATTCTTGTACACGAGACACCTTCCAAAACCTAAAATGTAACACAAACTATTTTGCTTAGGAGTTCAAAAATTCTTTATAACATGTTAACAGCGCAGCAACAAAAAAGAACACTGAAACACATGCTAAGCTATGAAATGTAATGTATTTTTAACAGTTACATTACTCATCATTGTGAATATGCATATCTGCCATTGCACAAAGGCACCTATTATCTCACAATTTAAAATCAAATCAAGTATGCTGTTATTTTTTAAACACAGGACTGCAAACCAATTCTGAAGTTCTGCCAACCCCTCCTATAGCTCTGTACACACACATACACACACACACCGTTTTTCTTATCTTCCGTGGTCCACACAGAGACATGGCATAGGAGGAGATGTCTAAACAGAATGAGAACAGCTCCTCTTCCTTTTGGTGGTTCTAAGGGACCCAAACTTTTACTCATGCTTGTGACTGACAAAAGCCAGGAAAGCATTTAGTGAGTGTTATCATTCCATTTTCTTCCAGTTCCAAGTAGTATGAATTGCATATAACTTATATATACACACACACACATACATACACAGGTATAGGAATATAATTACATGTAAATAGAGTTAGCTCGTTTAGATGAGAGAAGTAGCACCTTTGTATGTTTCTCTCTAGGTGTTCCAACTAGCCACACTACTAAATGCTTCCATCACACTTAGAGTTACAGACAGCCAAGAGTGGCGCTTTCCAACAATCCTACATTATTTTAGTCCATTTGAAAGATGGCTGTGGCCACATACAATACATCTATATTGTTAGATTATGTCAAGTAACTCCTGACAGGCACCACGGCTCACCCTGTAAATGCTACCAGTCTACCAGAAAAGAAAACATTCACTTTTAAATCATGTCTGTTGTTGTTTCAGAAAAGGAGGCATAAATTAAACGCGTCAGACATTAATGCTAAAGATACATGTCTAGGAATACTATTATTGCTGCCTAGCAACTAGGAGGAAGGGTGCATGGGGGGGAATAAAGTCATGGAAGAAACTGATTTTGGCCACCCAAAACTAAAACCGATTTGATCACACTGCATTACATCTCCTCTCAAGGGAATTTATTGAGGAGAGAGAGAAGAGACACCAAGTTTTCAGGGAACTCTGCTCTATCCCCCAGCAGCATTAACATAAAGCTCTGAGATCTGTGCAGATGGATGACACAGGCTGGAATAGCAAAAATACAGATTTCATTTTGTTAGCTCCTATCTGGTGCTTATGTACATTGAAAGATAAATGCAATGCACTGATTTTACTTTTCTATTTTTAAAGAAAGAAATTACCTTATCTCAGAATAAATATTGCTTTAGGCAATACTCTTATTTTCCCTCAGAAAACAAGCAATACTACTACTGTGCCCAGCAATACAACAAGGTTATTGAAGTTATTGAAGTATGTATTGCTGCACGCAGTGGAGAAGTGGAAAAGAATTGGTGGCTCTTACCTCTGTCCAAAGAAGCTTTGTTTAGGACAAGAGCATCTTCAATATCATAACCACTGTAGCTCATGACAGCAACTGTGGCATTTTGTCCGGCAGGCAGTTTCTCAAAATCTATCAGTTCAATTGTTTTTGTTTTTACCATTGGCTTTTGTGGGTAGGCAAGAAGATACATAAGAGTATCTATCCTGTTTCGTTGATTGTATCCAATAGTACCTGTATGTAAAAGAAAAACAGCAGTCTGAACGTCAGTGGCTTTCCTAGAAATAAATATTTCTTAGCAAAAAATTACCAACATGCATAGAAACTAAACTGACAAACTGAGAAATTTCATTGAGTAAGACGAATTCTTCATGAAAAAAAAGTAAAAAAAAAATAAATAAATCACACAAGAGACTGAAGCAAAACAACTTCATATTATTATACCCGGATAAAGCTCCAAGAGGTTTCTTATTTTATACTTATTTTATACAGAAAGATTTTTTTCTTTTTAGGGAAGATCTGAGCATCAAGGCAAAAAGAACAACAAAAGGAATCAAACTACTGTCTTCTGTGACTGAATGCAAATAAGATTCCTTTAAAATCATGGCACTGAATAACAGTACAAGTATTAAGTTTGTTGCTACTGTTGTAATAGCCACAGCAAGTTTAAGAACTGAAACTGTGATCCAAAAATCGTATCAGAACACACAGAAAGACTCCCATTGGGTTCAAGAGGAACTCTAGATTGATCTCTGTGTCTTCTACTTTGTATTTTCTTCCTTTTTCTGGGCAACAATTAGTTTAACAGCAGCCTGTGTTACAGTGTCACAAAGCACAAACAAAGCATACAGTTAGCAGCAGCCAAGACTGATTTACTTTCTGAAATGAGAGATGCCATTGCTAGAAAGACTACAGTAGAAGTTCCCCCACAATATATTTGTCTTTCTACATGAAATTAATTTTAAATTTACAGTTCAGAATTCAACCCTTTGTATAGACCTCCCACAGCTTGAGACTGAAATTTTTGGCCCTGTCCCATCACACTGACAGTGTCTCCTGAAATCTGAGGAAAAAATAATTAACACCCAGCAGGGAAACATAAACTGTTGTGTAGCGGAACAAAAGTTAAGGCAATCGTACGTTATTAGTTTGCTGTACCAGGACTATGCTATGTCTCTAAGCAATTAAGAAATTATAGCCTGAAAAGTTGAAGTACTAAATATTCTGTAGTACATGTGCTAAAGAACTAAGTCTTTCAGAACCTTTCCAATTTCTCCTGCAATTTCAAAGAGTGGCTTTTCTCAAGGAAAGGTCAAAGCAGCCTGACTATAATGAAGACTTCACACGGCCAGCATATAACACAGCTGAACACAAAGCTGCTCTTAGGGCTTTATGTTTTATATGCATATACTTGCAATTTCCAATTGCCTGCATTTAAATAGAATGTCTAGAATACCAATTATCTAAATCCAAGCAGCATCATAAGCAGTTCCAAAGGCCTACTGAGCCAGTACTGCTAGGGTCACTGTTCTGAACCACCACAGGTTCCACAGCTGGGATGTTCTAAGGGATGAGAACAGAAAGACACCTCAACAAATAACATCCAAAACAAATGTCTTACAAATCGTCTTGCATGCCTAGACTTCTCTTGGTTCTAGAAAGCAAATGTGAAGCCACAAGAGCAATGTTCTTCAACACTGGAGACAATTTAGAATGCTTGACAGGCTTTTCTTGCTTCTGAACAGCTGCTTTCCTGTCTTCTTCTTAGAGGAAGAAATAGTTCATCCCAGAACAGTACTTTCTACACACAGCAAGAAGCAAGCTCATGGGGCCTGGAATTACCAACACTGAAGACTCTCCCAGTCATCCCCAAATAAGGCTCAACACCCAAATGTTCTCTTTCTTCTGATACTACCCTACCCTAAGCATAAGACAATGCTTTCGTTTCTACTGCCAAACAAAATGGAATTTCAGGCCACTCTTTTTCTCTGCACCTAGAATGAAAAATCTCCGTGCTTTCAGGATAAGCTGCCTACTGCACAGCTCATCTTAAAGAGTTTTAGACAGGTACATTTCCCCGCTGTTGAGAGAAACACTCCCCTGAGTATGCCAAACCAGCTTTCTCAACTTTCTCTTTTGAAGTGCTTACAATTTCTTTCCTCCTCTGGGATGCTTATACATGCTACACTATGGTTCACTGGTTAGGGATGCTAAGACAGGATGAAGTCTGGTGCGTCAGATCTTAGCTAAATTTGTTCTTTTATACACTAGGAGCAATCTGAGTAACCCCTTATATCTCAGGGTTTACAGACGACACACTCACATATTTCAGGTAATTCAAATTCAAATTGTAGTTATGTCAGAATAACAACACCTCACGTGTTTCAAAGGTTCCGATAACCCTAACAGAACTGTTACTGCTTATCTCAGACCAGAACTGACATTACTGAGATTCTGAGCCTCAGTAATAACGTATTCAGGTAATTTTTAGAGCTGAATGCTCTAGCATATCAAATAGAAAATGTACATGTATACACTAGTGATGGATATGCTAGTGGGAAAGAAACATTAGTAGAGGATGATTCAGGAACAAAGTAAAATGATCAAACACCTGAGGGATGAGATACCATGCAGCGGGACCTAGATAGGCTTGAGCAGTGGGCCCAGGTGAACCTCATGTGGGCTGTATCAAAAGAAGTGCAATCATCAGGGCAAGGGAGGTGATCCTGCCCCTCTGCTCTGCACTGGTGAGGCCTCAGCTGGAGTACTGCATCCAGATGCGGATTCCTCAGTACAAGGGAGACATGGACCTGTTGGAGCACATTCAGTGGAGGGCCACAAAAATGATCCAAGGGATGGAACATGCAGCTAGAATACACATTTATCCAATCTTCTGGTGGATTATTTATAGCAACATTAAACCTCTGCTCTTTCAGACGTTGGAGCTACAACTGACACCCAAAGCCTTCCTTCCTTGCTCAGACTCATGTTAAACATTTGAGTTGAAACCACCACACACAGCTTTGCAGACTTGTAAAGCCACCCTGGCAGATAGGCCTGTGCAATACAGTGGACTGCTGGCAGGACTACAGGTGTTTTCATTTCTTACATTAGGCTTTTGTGTAATGCTTCTAAGTAACAGAGGTACAGCACATAAAACCGACCCATTTCCTGTAAGCTGAAGTGACTGAAAAGCTGCATTTAAAATTACACCTCTAATCTTAGGCGCCTTTGATCATTTTAAACATTACTGTACCAACACATGGAATTCAAACAGTGCAGATTCTTGTATTTTAGCCCTAAATATTTCTCAGACATTAAGCTTCTATGGTTACTTCTGCACTGAAATGCCAGTCTTCCACTGAGGCCCTCACAGCTGCTCCTGTATTTGCCAGCACAACTTCCCCTCAGTCTCACTGCACAACTCACTGTGCAGTACAGCACATGGTACATTGTCTATGACAAAACAAAGTGATTTCATTTCAATATCATCTCACAGAAATCCGCTTTGCTCACTATACCAAGTACAGCCCCAGAGCTCCAACAAAATGACCCACTCAGAAAAAGTATTTTTCAGTACATTTTACACGGTTGTATTTTAACACCTAACACTTGTCAAGAATACTGGATTGCAGACCTCACTGCAACCGGATGGACACTCTCCCGTTATCTGTGCTTCCACATCTTTCTCTATGTCTGATATTTCTAAAAAAGGGCCAAGGCTGACCAAGTGCACAGGGCCCTCCTATTGAGCAGAGGAATCCCACTGTGCCCCCTATTTTGGACAGACAGAAGTGACACCGTGCACTTGGATGTGAGTCTCCACATGGCAATATGGACCTTGGAGCCAGTCTGCAGTTATGAAATGGGAAAAGAAAGAAGGGTGGAGAACTGCAGAAAAGCTTGGGGTTTGTGGTGCAGCGTCACATTCCCTCATAAGTAAAGTCTGAACTATGGGTAACCTGTTTCTGGATTATCCTTTAGATCTCATTTGATCTACAACTGCATAGAAAAAAAATAGTTTCGATAGCCCCTACATATTGTCACTGAGGGTGTTATTTTAGAAAGCAGTAATTACAGAAAGGTTTGGATGCTCACAGATACTTCAGGCAGAGCAAAATAAAGCTAAGGTCACGTGCCAACATTTAAAATGTACTTTTATCTAGCTGCTTATTCTTAAAGTCAGGTGTTTTGTCATAACAAACTGAAACAAAAGCTTTTTTTTTATTGCTCAAGATATTCAATGGCTTTTGTGTTCCTAGCGTCAGCAGAAACGTCAGAGGATTGTATCCAAGGAGCTAAATGTGCAAGACCTAGGGTCAAAGCAGCTGAATACACCAACCTCAGAAAACACAGACAATGAATTGCAAATGACACTCAAAACAAAACGGGGAAAAAAACCTTCACACAGAAAACTACAAAAGAACTCCACAGATACTGAATTGGCTTTCTGTACACACTGATCCTGCTTAACTGTGTGTGGTAACTAACCAAACCTTCTGAGACTAATAGTCATAAAATAGAGACTCGGGGGTGGGAGGAAAGATAATGGGATGGGGGAGAACTGTAAGATAAAAGATTGCATCGCTCCTCTCTCTTTTTTAGTTTTATTTAAAGTGGATAACACACATCTGCTGCTATTTTCTGCTATTTTAGTGGCTGACCACAACAGTTCAGCACTGGGCAGTTAGGATGTTATTATTTCTGCTGGAGAAGCCTCACTGAAGGTGCAGAGGTTCAGATGCACAGCATGAACAGGAGTGGTGTGCTTTTTTTCTACAGTAACTCAGCTTCCAAGGCACCAACAATACAAGCACACGTACAGCACAAGTCTGAGTGCAGCTGTCTGAACTGCGGCACTGCAGCTCAGACTCTTGATGGCACTCACTCTGGTTTGATCACAGCCTGCATGACTGCAATGCTTTAATGCTACCTTAGCTATGTAAGAAAGGAAGAACACAAACTTACCTTGTGCTAGTTGCTCAACACTGCATATTTCGAAAATAGTTTGGTTTCCCTTTAATGATCAGCTGCCACGTTTGTAAAAAGAATAACTGACTGATCAGAAATTTATTTTATTTCAATCATTTTTCTGGGAAGTCATTCTTACACTGCGTCCTTCATTTAAAAAAGAAAGAAAGAGCCCTAAACTAAACTAAACTGCTAAACTGCTGCTGTGGGAAGTAAGCAAGCAACTCACAGCTCTAGTAATTTGCTCGCTGCATTTCTATAACGTCTTTCAAAAGAAAAGTTACACTGACAACTGCTCAGCTACTGAGCAAAAGTCTCTTCTCTTTGCACTGTCTCTCTTTGTGAGAACACTTTCTTTATGAACTCTTTTTGTCTGGAAACCCATAGTGCATTGCAGCATAAAGAGCAAAGAAAACCTGAGTGCCAACCCTCCTGTTAAGTTGAAAACTTCAAAGTCATTATGATGCACCAAAAAAAGGAAAAAAAAATAGCAGTAGTGCCCCTACTTTCTCCAAATGGAATTATTGAGATACAGTCTTCATTCAGCATAAGTGTTTTTTGTTTTCTTTTATTTTCTCCAACTTCTTAGAAGTAACTTTTCCTTACTTCATCTCAGCAAGGAAGTATTCTCTTTCCTTCCTAGCAAAACTTTAATGTTGAGCAAGACAGAATTTCTCTTTTGTCATTTTCTCTACATTTTCCTCCAAAATATAATATAATAAATATTATATATATATAAATAATACATACATAACATAATATTCCAAATTGGAGTAAAAAACCAATAATCTTACCCATTGCTTGTTTCCCCATGGCACACTGGTAAGTGTTTCGTGGGGACTGGTTGTGGTGAGGATATGGAATCAGACCAGCACAGACACCAAGCAGCGTGAAAGGCTCAATCTCCAAATGTGTTGTATCCCTTAAAAGAAAGGGTACCAATTACAGAAGGCTTGTGAACAGACATATAAATATCCGTTATTTAATTTAGTAGTATCTCATAACTCTTTAATTCAATTTTGCTCAGGAAAATGTAAGTCAGAAAGACCTCAAAATAGGGATTCAATGTGGGATTTTTTTTTTTTTAGCTTCCCCTTCCCCCTCTAATTTTAAGTGCTTCCACATGAAATGAATTAAAGGAGAATGAAGTTTCATCAAGGAGAGAAAAAGCCTCTAGGTAACAACAACCTGAAGGAGCTCAGCAAGACAATAAAACATTGGCTTATACAGCAAGTCCCAAAATGCCTTAAGGAATATCATCTCACATAACAAGAGTCCTCTGCATCAAGTTACCGTTTTAGAGATCTAAATACCTACAGGGAATGTGAAGGAAGGAGAAGCAAGACAGATTGAGGCATTAAAGAAAACCCCAAAGGGTAGTTTTAGTTTTTCAAGGTCAGTTGGAAAGAAAACATCTGCTTCCAAACCAGATCCAGTACCATGGATGATACACCATAATAAAGTGCTATTTGAAAAGCTCTGCTAATATTTTGTTATCAATTATGTTGCTGAATGGTACAACTGACGAAGAAGGCATGGACAAGGCATACAAATGCTGAGAAATGAGAAAGAACTCCATTCTACCTGGCATGTGCTTAAGAAATTCCATGCTCAATGAAGACAAATCATAGTCTGCACAAGGATGCACATGGAGTGACTGAGGATGGAGTATACAATAAAGCTTGGCTGAAACAGGCCTATTTTTTAAATCAACATAAGCAACCAGGAAACATAGAATTTAAAAATAAAGATAATTAAAACTAAACCTGCCCAAGGCATATCTTTCATGGTTTCTAGAGCATTTCTAAACAGCATGTAGGTATACACATTGCTTCTCCCACAAATCTAAATCCACTGCACTCTGCAAATCTCGTATCTAATATTTGACTTATCTGGGAAGTCTCTTGGAAATTTTTTTGAATTGAAAACATGAATTTGATCACCAAACTTTGAGACCTTGCAAACGAAACAACTGGAAAAATATTTATTATAACAATATTATAAAGATGGCAAAGCACCACAAGCTCAAGAAGGCTGAGGCACAACCTGGTAGTGCATACTGAAGAGAAAGACTAGCAGGAACTTACAGAAACAAAACACAAACCACTGAAAAGTTGAATCTGAAAGAACTGGAAACCCTAAGAAGCAAGCCTAATGAAAACACCTGACAGTCCCATGTACCTGTATAAATCACAAATCTGTTTCAGCAGCCTAAAAATCACATGCTGGCCAGAGGGTAGGTGCTATTTTTCTCACTTGATTAAAGGTATCAATGTTCACTGAAGCCTGCCTTAAGAAAAGACAAATAGTGGAATACCAATTGCAGCCAAGGAATTGTAGAACAGTCTCAAGAGCCAGCAGTTGACTTCAAGCATGGACTGCTCTCCCTTTCTGTGCAACTTTGCAGAACTACTGTCTTCTTAAAGAATAAAACAAGAGGTTTAAGAATGTACTGACACGGAAGTTACCAAATTTCTTGAAAGGGTACTAATAAATACATGGATATATAGTGAGATTTTCAGATAGGGTAAAATTCAACAGAAATATTTTTCTATCGAGGTGAACCGTATTTCATCCACAGAAGATGCTAGATCCAAGGATGTCATTCATTACAATCTGAAGTTTAAAAGAGTTCAATTTCTGCAAGTCAAAATACCTCTGCCAGAAATCAAAATAAGAAAGGAAGACAAATTTGTCAGCTTGAAAGTAAGAGTTACAAATGGGTAAGGAAGAAATTGAACACACTAAACAGAAAAAAAACTTAATTGGATTGGAAAAGCAAAGAGAAGATACCGTAACTAAAAGAAGCCTCTATTACAAAAGCAGGAATGTTAATGAGATACTTCACAATAGTGGATTGTATCGGTTGCATTATGAGAACAAGTTGTATCAACATGGTTGCACCATTTGAAATTCAAGATGATCAGCTGGGGGCAGGGGATACTCAGGATATAGGGAATATTATTACTAAAAACAAGGAGCAACTTGCTGATATAGTGCATGCTCAGATACTTATCACCCTACTAATTACAAGGAATTATGCTAAACTCAAAGCAAGTTGACGGACAAGAATCTTCCAAACTTGTGGCAGCTATCTTGGAGTCATTTCTTCACACACCCCATTGGAAGCTCACAGGCTCCTCCTATTTCTGAATAATCAATAATTTCAGATGATATGCTCCCATTAACTTTCCCAGATGGGTCAGCATAGGGTAACTTAAATTCTTCAGCTCTGATACTGTAAGGAGATTGTTTAGTTTTAGCACAGAAGACAGTAGTTGTGTGTACTCTTCTTTGCTCATGTATACAGAAGCCAGACAAGAGCATGCAAGAGTAATTTCTTAAAGTGATGAAGTCTTCCAAGGCTTGGGCATGAGCAAAGCAACTCAATTAACAGAGTTAATGTATTTCATCTGGCAAAGGGTACAGACAATTGAAGGTCTCATCCAGCTCCACTGAAATCAACGATGTATTTCTACTGGCATCCAGGAGTGCTTGACAAGGACAGAGCAGTTAGAAAATACATTTTCTGCATAAACCTACTGATCAAATATTTCATGGAAGTAACTAATATCCTCCTATGTGCAGCCTTAGTTGACAGAATATTGTCAGAGCAACACAGAAGTAGAAAGATATGAGGACTTAAACATTTTAAAGAAATGTTCCTTTAATGTGGGGTTTCAAATCACACTCACAAACTAGAGGGTCCCTTATGGATGCAGAAAAAACACACGCAAAGAAGTAATCAATGTGTCTTTTTAAACAAAAACTACATGCCAGGAATGAGTTTTAACGTATGTTAAAAACACTTTGAATGATACAGACATTTTATTGGGGCCTATTATACATCAGTAAGTCAAATGGAAGGTCCCAATACTTCAGGCATTTAATGTCACCTAGTTGTCTAGTATCCCTCATATATCAAAACAAAGAAACATTTCCAAAGGACAGCCACGAAATCTTAAGATCATTGTTTAATAAATGGAACAATTTCTTTTCTGGCTTCCTAATGTATAAAACAACTTAAGATGAGCAGATCAATAATTAAAAAAACAAAACTACCTCCAGAGAAATTAATGACATACCTGTAAGTAAGTATTCTATATTATGGAGAATTAGAAGCTGCAATAGATTTCCCAAAAAAACCCAAAAGGTAAACCACTTTTTGTAACTATCCCACAGATAACTTAGGATGTCTGGAAACTGATACCTTCTATCTGGAGTTGTTTCAATCATTAGCAAGGGAGCAGTGTGAATGTGTAAGAATAACAACATTATTAACATGCTTGTATTTTGGAGAGTCACCCTATAAATTTTTATGCACCACTGTTTAGTCTGCACGCATACTTACTTATTAATTGTATGTTCATACAGGGCTATGTTGCAGTCATTTTCTTCATTCACATCCAAATACTCAACAAGGCCTTCATGCAAAAAGTCTTCAAAATTCCTGTAGTTAAATCAAAAATTTACATTGGAAGTATGGTCTTTTCTTATGCTTCTGCAAAAATTGAATTACAAAATGCATATACTGAAAGAACGTAACATGTAGAATATAATCTAGAGAATTCATTTGCATTAAACCTCTGAATTCTAAGGACTCAAAGAAAACAGCACCTTTAAAAAATGAATCCCCTTATTTCACTGCTTCACAAAGACTGACTGACCAGTGATACCTGCCCAAACAACAAAGTAAAATATCCTGTACGTACTCATCATCACCATGACGTCAGGAAAGCGTAAGCATAACCTCACAAGGTTTTCTCAATGTTTTGCAAAAGCTTAATTTAAATATGTGTGGTTTGGGATTTTTTTTTGTGCAAATACAGTGTTCTTAAACGTATACATTTAAATTTGAAAGCAGTTTCATACCTAATTCTGAATGTTCCTGTCCTAGGGTGATCAGATTGATATTCTTTTGCAGTGTTTCATTTTCAATCAAGAGAAATATGGAAACCTCCTTGGGACTTCCACTTGAGGGAAGAGGAGGCTCTGAGATATATTTATTCTACATAATCACCAAATTTCATACCACACAAAAAAAAAAAAAAAAAAAAAAGGAAAACAACAAGATAACTACACTTCATTTGACTTTGAAAATAAAACCTCCAATACACTGATTAATACACATAACTTATATGTGTAAACGTATAGGAGAGCACACTTCTCTTAACAGATAACCAATACTGTGAAATGATGTACTGTCTGAATAATCTCCACACAGTATTTACAAAAAGATGTGAATATTATGAATATAATCTGCTTGAACTGAGTACCTGTAACCCTGAGCCAGTTCTTCCATATGCTTGTTTGTTACTGCAGGTTTTTGCTTCTTTACAATTATATAGGGTCTACAAGTAAAAAGAGAATAAAGGATTAGAATAGCAAATATTTAGGTAACAGTTTGTACTTTCATTACACTGCAGCCATATCACCCTTTTTATAAATCGATACAGCCAAATAAATATAATCAGTAATTATTCAGACCTTGGTTTGAAACACAGGTGTCCTGAACTGTCTCTTTGTCCTTTAAGTAACAAAAAATTGCACCAGAAAAAAAAAAATAAAAAAATCAGATTTGAATTTTGACAAAGAAGCCACCTTTTTTTTTTCCCTCTAAATCTTTACATTAACATTTTCTAACTATCACCTACACATTTTGTCAATGGCTTCATGAGATTTAAACCTTCTTACTCCCCAAACCTAAGAACAACATTAAGTTCTAAGTTTCTAAATTGTTAAATTCTAAGTTTCAGGGACTCCATGCAAAAGATAGTGAACAGTTTGTGCTCAAATGCCAACATGCAGGAATGCATTTTGCTGATACTAACAAAGTGCTGGCATTTACTACTGTTTGCATCACATGAATCCATAAATTTTAACCACACATGGGCTTCTGAAGGCTTCCTTACCGCAAGGAAACCCTGACACAAAGGATGGCATGCGAGAATGAAACATCAAGGGCTGTTGCTATTTGGACAAGTTGCTTTTATAAAGAGCAGCAAATAGCTACAAGATACTTGTGGAGTCCACTCTGAAATCTAAATAACTGTTTGAAGACGAAGGAGCACTTTTAAATAGTTAATAAGGGGATATGAACAATTGCAGGGTGGGGAATGTTACAAAGCAATTTGGCTAATTCCTGGAAATACACATGATTTCACTTCTCACTCTTCAAAAAAAAAAAAAAAAAGAAAATAAATAAATAAATAAATGCACATCAAATCAGAATTTTCTCTTTTTCAAACCTGGATTAGTTTAACTGGTAAAGTGATTTCTGTGCTAATGTCTGTGCAGCGCCTGTACCACTGCATGTCTCAAGTGGGTGTGATTAGCTGATATTTACATGTGCTTCTGGGCCTGTACCAGCATTCAGTATGCTCTAAATTTCAATTAACAAATAAGGTGGAATGCCAATTTCAGCTAAAATACACATGTATTTCTTAGGTCATTTTGCTCCCAATCTCTTTTTTATTGATACACCTTGTTAATTAGCCAGCCAATTCCTTTCTGCTTGCCTTTGTGACATGACTGTTATCAAGGCACTCTCTATGCAGTAAGGACTGTAAGCACTCAAGAGATCTTCCTTACAGTTTTAATGAATTCCCTGCCTAGTTAACAGTAAGAAGTGAACTAAACCAAAACTTTGAGAGAGACTTTCCTGCTACTATATCAAATATGCATGAGGAAATTTGCAAAGAGTTTTCATGTTTAAATCTCTACTTCCTTCACCCAGAATACTTAAGTATACAGTGCACAGAACAGCGTTTACTAGACAATTCTGACAGGATGTTTACCTGCACAATCTCCCTCCATCAGAGGAAATGTAGACACATCTGTCAGAAAGATTTGTAGAGATGGAAACAAATTCATTGATATAACCTGCTCGACGCATTATCCGAAATGTGTTGACTAGTTTTTGATGATCGCGTATGACACCAAGGATGTTACCTATTCAGAAAGGGAACAGCAAGTTCATGGTCCACTCTTTGCACATCCAAAACTCTACTTAAAGGGAAAATCAGAGTTGACAGTGTATAGAAGTACATCCCACTTCTTGCAATTAATATGCATATTTAAAATACATATCTAAGTATTCTGATGCATGATGAAGAAAAAAGACTAATACATCTTTTTAAGAGTCATCTAACAAAGTTTATCTTAACTTAGAGAACACAACCTAGTACAGTGTCATATTAAACAGAATCCCGTAAGAAGGAGACACAGCTTGATATAAAGGTAGGAATATGCACCTGAAGAAATATCTGTCCTCTTATGTCACACACTTAAATTTGAAACAAATCAGACATCCACAAGGGTGCATTCTTTTAGAATTAAAACAAGAAACTAATACATTGATCAGTTTTGCCTCTTTTAGTACCAGATCATCTACATTTTGGAACATACGTGATCTTGCTCCATACTACAAACAGAGCTTCTGAAGGAAGAATCCAATCCTTCTGCTCTGCACTTCCCTTTAGACCATAAAGTGAAACAGAAAGAGTGCATGTGGTTTCACTGAACCTTATCTTTAACATATTGCTAAAGGAAAGCAGAGCTAAGGAATGCAGTTCAGTCAAGTGTTTCTTTCCTGTAACTGAGAAAAGGCAGAACTGAAGAGTAACTGCTGTTTAATTTGAAGGTAAATGGAGAACTTACTCAAGTGACAGACCTTAAATACTAGTCCCTGAAATGGATGCTGTTGACAAAATCATAGTTGCAATTTTTAACATGTCACTATTTTGAAATTTAATATTATAGTAACTGCTGATTAGAATCAGAGAAAGATCAGTTGCAAAAGGAACTTAAGCGTGCAGAAGCAGAGCCCATGTGCTGAATCATTCTTCTAACAAAGGAAAGCAATGCAGCTTCTTTGAAGTCTCATTTTTTATAATCATTCACAAAGCAAATTGCTGCTTAAAAGGTAGTTTTAAAGAGAACGGCATTGCTAAATATTGCAAACAATTAATACAGACTTTGTGTTTTTAAACACAGTCGCATGAATAGATATAAATAAATATACGAAGACTGCAATAAAAACAAATATGTTCTGTGAATGAAGCCACGGATTTACATAATGGAAAGTTATCAATTTAGGAGCATTATTCTTTTTAAAAAATACCTTAAGAAGGTCAACTAATTGGTAAATGAATAGAAAACCAACCAAACAAAAAATCTATAATGGATTGTACATATTTTTGTATGTACTCATGCAAGCATATTTACAAACAGTACTGAAACCCAAAAGAGCTTCAATTTCTCAGCTACACACATCTGTAGAGTTCTGAGGACAACTACACACACAATTAAATGCCATCATTTGACCTGCGTACTCTGCTTAACTCTATCAAAATATTTGCTGATGAAATTACAGGGAAATTCACAGGGAATACAACATCCACGTTTGGCCATGCTCCAAATTTCAGTGTTTCCAAAGAGTAAACTCACAAATGGCAAGAAGTCAGAGTCAGACTGCTGAAGAGTTACATACCATTCAGGAAAACAAGGAACACATTAGGATATGAAAGTTCTTCACCACAGAGCAAGTTCACATCTTCAACTCCAAGATTACTTGCCAGTTTAATGATTGGGCCATCTTCCATATCCGTAGTAATGTGAGTCATCAGGGCAAGGTTTTTAACCAAACCACAAGCCTAAAGTAATAAAAAACAATTTAATCTTTTATCTGTTCACATTAAGCTCGGAAAAGAACTCTAAGACCATACAGTTCAAACGTACACCTACCACCATAACTTCCTCATTAACCATTTCCCTTAATAACACATTTAAATGTTTCTTGAACACCTCCAGGGACAGTGACTGCACCGCCTTCCTGGGCAGCCTGTGCCACTGCAGCACCTCTCTTACTGAGAAGAAATTGTTCCTGATGTCCAACCTGATCCTCCCCTGGTGTAACATAAGGCCATTCCCTTATGCTTCAAACCAAACAGTGCCACCACTGCTCAGGAGGACAGAAATACTAACAGCAACATACAAGACCCTTACCTCTCCTTCAGGAGTGTCCGATGGGCAGAGCATCCCCCACTGAGACGGCTGCAATGATCGAGGACCACTCACTTTCCTTGTCTTTTCAAACTGAGAAGAGATTCTAGTCATCATGCCCAGGGCAGATATATAAGACAAGCGGGACAATACTTGAGTCACACCTTGGCGGTCCATTTTGAATCTCTTCAGAGACCAATTTCCCTGTGGAACACGACAAACATTTAAAAAACAGTGATCAGAGTTTATCTGTGTCTCAATATTACATTCCTGTTTTCAAGATTTAGACTGACCAAGATTAGGAGCTTTGCACAGCCAATACTGCCCATTTCATAGAATCCCAGAATGGCTTGTGTTGGACAGGATCTTAAAGCTCATGCAGTCCAACTCCCCTGCAGTGGGCAGGGTTGCCACTCCCCAGATTGGGTTGCCCAGGGCCCATCTAAACTTGGGTATTTAAATAATACAGCTTTCTAACTACCCATCTGTATATAAGCTACTGGTTATGACACACTTACTAACTAAAGTTGAAACAGAAGAATTGCTCTTTCAGATGATTTTGCTATCACATCTTCAACTACATAAAGACTGATCGTCACACAGGTGCACACAGGTTCAAATTTAACTAAATTAAAATCTTTTCTGACCTTTTTGAGTATGTCAAAAAAAGGAGTTCTTTTTGTGTGTGTGAAATATGCTCTTACAGCAGGTCCCGTTTCAGTTCTGACTTCTTTTGTAATTTATTTTGGTAAGAAACACAGATGTTTATACTGAAGCAATCTGACATCAAAGTCATGTGTTCTTTCTCAAAACCTTTGGGTATTAGAATCCAGAGGAAAAAGACTCAAGCATGTGTCCTATCTTCAAAGAAGGGTGGAAGGTTTTAGGGCTATCCACACCTCTCTAGTGGGTTTACATCAACTAGAAAGCACAAGATTCATGTATATGCCAATAACTTCATGCTTCAAGGTCAAAGTTACTTGTGGTTTCAACCAGAACAGAGTAGTTCAGAGAATGTTCTAGGAAACAATTATGTCTAAAGGGCAAGTAGATATAATAATCTCTACCAATATCTAGCATTTTACTGCAACTTAAGCTAATGTTTCAGCAGGCTATTAAATTTAGATACTACATCTCTTGATTTCAAGACTGCTAGTTCATATATAGAGAGTTCCTGGTACCTGAGTCAGTAGATACGGCACATTTTTGTCCCAGATATTACTATCTGCCCCAATCACAACTCTAGTAGTCAGTCCAAAGGCAATAAAGACCTTGAATGTTTTCCTTATAACTACCACCTGCTAATCCATGTAACCTTTCGACAACCTCATGTCACCACAGCTAACAAAAAATTTAGTTTGCTTGCTATACTGCACTGAAATCTTTTTGTTTGGTTTCTTTATTTATACATTAACAGCATAATCCCATCTTTTGATTAACAGCAAGAAGCCACTATCCATCTCAATTATTCTGTTATTTGCCTATACTGCAGAGACTGTTAAGTAGTCATGAGAACCTCCCTTTTTCCCTTGTTGCAGAAAGGGGGAAGACATAATACCTAACAGCAAAAGACCTTCCTACTTGTTCAACCTTCCCACTCACTCACCGTTTCATAGTTAAAAGATTGGGAGTTAACAGAATATGAATAAAAATACAATAAATCAGTACATAATTATTATATCATCATATAATAATACTGTATATTGAGCAATAGATATTATCATATTATTAGTATGAGTATTCATTCTCATGCTAGAAATCATTGTAACCTGAACTACCATGTAGTTTTACTGAACTGTCCAAATGACTGAAATCTCAGTGACAGAAGAGAAACAGGAGGTAAAACACTGAAGAAATCATGTAGAAAAAATTATTTATGCTTTTGAAGTGTCAAAGTGACTCCTTCAAAGCTGTCTAAAACAACCCATACAGGTCTGGGCTGCTGACAAGACAGAGGACTTCCTACTGAAATCTCCTGTGAAATCAAAGTTCCTTCTTCAATGGCATTGAATGATTTTGTAGACCCTGAAATGTCTGTTAGGTCTGTACTATTTCTGCACACCTACTCTCCTCTGGTATTTCTGGGATGCACAGACTAAGTACCACTGAACACCAGTGTACAGTGGATTCAGCAGTGTTACGAATTCTTCTGCATGCTACTGGCGTAATTACGAGTCTGTTGAGTTATTTTGTGCTCTTTGGGACTATCACTGAAGCATTCTGGTGAGACTGGAGATTGTTGTTTCCAAGAACGATGTTTATGGCATTTGCTTAATCTCCTGAATAGTATGCACTGGGCATTGTTCCTGAGAAATGATTTTCAATGCTTAAGAGCAGATGGTGTTTAACTGCTTATGTGACAGTAACAACAACAACAAAAAAAAAAAGAGTCCTAAGATAGTGGAAGAAGGAAGACTTTACAATATGCGCTGAATAGTTTGCAGATTTATCTCTGTCAGTCCAAATGGAAAAACTGGCACCAGCTAGAAAAAAGCACAAGCATTTAGAGAAACAAATCTGTCAATTGTTTTGGGTACGTGCACTGTAGGGATTTAACTACATTTGGGGCACTCATAAAATTAAATAGTGATAAGCTTTAAACACTGGGATTTGTAAGTAACAGACTTGTTACAGGTTGTTTCAAATGCAATTTGTAGAGTTAATTTTATTTACAAGAAATGAAGAAAAACTTCAGTTTCGTACTGGGCAGAAAAGCCCTCTCAAGAGTTCCGAGGATTAAGAACCAAGTTGCACACTGTCTACTGGCAACTAAAATACTTTCACTAATTCAGTTTCTTCAAAATTCATGCATTTCAAAGTCACTTACAAGCTACTAGCTAGATTTCAGGGATTATCTCACAAATTGTTCCTGCAGATACATGAGGTACGAGACAAAGTTCGTAATTACATTTTATTCTTGTCCACTGACATGAAGATATCCACTCTAGTAGGAGGCGGATATGGGCAAAAATCTAGCCAAGATAAGTAAATAGACTTGATTCCAACCTTTTTACAGCAATATCTCATCTATTAGTTTTCCCAGTTAAGTAGTTCAGTATCATTATCATAACAAAATAAAAACATAACAAAAAAAAAATAAAATACTCCAAGTTACAAATTGGCTGACACTAAATTTACTTGTACCAGCTACTTCATGTAATTAAAAAAGCATCGCCCTTCAAAGAGCTCTTTTTTAGCAACTGTCTTTCCTTCACATGTCTTTGTTTCCTGTCATTTTTAAACCATATTTTGGACATACGATACAGCCTCAACTTAAGTAAGAAATAAAAAAACCAACACCCATGAACCACATAATAAAGCAGAACACATAAGACAGTGAGTTAGATAAATAATCTATTTTAAATTTGTTTCTATCCTCCCATCACAAATACTTCAAGCACCACTTCTAAATAAATGGCAAATTAGAAACTGATTTGATAAACAACAAATTTTCAGTGAATTCCAAAAGCCCCATCCATTACAGAACTTGGCAATTTTAGACAGATTTGACCAAAGACAACAGAGCTATCAGAACAAACTTTACAATGTTTTGGGGCTCAGCAGAGTGGAAAAATGATGCATACTAGAATTAAACCGAAAGTA
The DNA here is from genome assembly GCF_054131305.1 of Coturnix japonica. Classification (NCBI taxonomy): domain Eukaryota; kingdom Metazoa; phylum Chordata; class Aves; order Galliformes; family Phasianidae; genus Coturnix; species Coturnix japonica. The sequence continues at coordinate 49,480,334 of NC_140663.1, read as the reverse complement.
CTTACAGTGGAAATGGCATTGACCATGCCATTGGTGATCTGGTCTTGGCGCATGTGCTTCACCACATCAAACTGAGCTGCACGTTGCTTGGGGATCACCTGGTCAGCAATCTTTTTCAGCTCAGAGTTAAATTTTTTGAACAAATCTTCAAACAGAAGAGAAAGAAGCTGTAAATAGAAAACTACAGGATTAAGATCTGAGAAAAGTGGAAGAACACAGGTGTTCAATATTTCTGCCCTTATACTTCTGGTCAGTTGAAATACAGTGTTTGTTTCTTACATGGTATTATTCTCACAAAGTTTTTTTTGCATTATTTAAGTGAAACATGTGACAAACTATTTCAAAACAGAAAGCAAAGTAATAAGAGTCTAAGCCTATCCATCTCTTTTGGGATTTGCATTGACCTTCACAATATCTTTGCATATCTGCCTATCAGCAGTCAAAGAAAAACCAACCCAACAAAACAAACAGTAATACACCTCTTAAGAAGCATTGCAATTTAAACCAATTTCTTCTTGCATATGTATACTAATAACTTCTCATATTTGAAGTCTCTATAAAAGGAAAACACTCCTAAGGTTTGTAGTTTGACTTCTTTTGTTCTCTACTTTGTGTTTAGATTTCTCAGGCTTTCTTTGTGGGCACTAACAGTTTTCTAAAATACTCAAAACGTATCATGCAATGCAGTGCTACGCGTTCATAATTATTAGCAAGCAGTGCAAATTCTAAAGCCTGGCAATCCTGTCCTGGGACTTAATTTTATAGCAGCTCTAAATGTCAGAAGGACTAAAACACAGCAGCTATCAAATGCCAGAAATGGTAGTTCCTAGAGTCCCAGGCACTGAAAGGCAGAAAAAGCTTGGTATTCACAAGCCAAGATGTCCTGGTATCAGTGGTATGATTTAATTCTTGTATGTGAAGAATTAAAATTGAATTAAAACAGTCTCCATCTCAAATAGTCATAACATCTTCTCTTCTGGAAACAAAGAATGCAAACTACTCTTTATTTTATCAATGGGATGGGCAATCAGATTTCACTTGCTTTTCTCCACCTACATGTCATAACTGGACAGATCAAAGTATTAGATAAATGACACTGCAAAGCAGCTACCTAAATTATAAAGTACCTTTTTCAATAGCATCACATGCATTTAGGTATAAAAAAAATTTACTAGAAACTCACACAGATATATGACTTGGCAATACAAGACTCTCACTTGCTTTCACAAAGATCAGGAGTGGCCTAAGACAGTCTAACTTAAAGACGTAAGGAGTACCTACTGTTCAGTCATTAAATTGTAAAAACTTATATGAAACAGTGATATCATACACTGCATGCTAACCCCCGAGAATATCAGAATCCTACTTCTATTCAGAAGAGAGGGTCTGTAATAAAAACTTTTTAGGGACCTGACATTGATATAAAGTACTGGGGACCCTCTTCCTTCCTGATCCTTCTAGTACCATTTTACAATACAACATTGCATTGCTACTGTTGATAGAAATCCAGTCACCTGTGACTCACTGCAGTGCCATGGCTTTTTTTAAAGCCAAATTCAACCAGAAAGGAAAAGATCTTCTATGAAGTACTGAATTAGGAAGGACAATCCAATGCCATCTCCAAAAGTCAGATTATGAGGGATGTGTTTCAAATGGAGGGAAAAGGGCAGTACAGTTTTAGGATGTCCAAAAGACTTGTTAAACACAAAAAAGACTGTGTTGAAATCAATCCTGATATACATTTGATCTCAACAGGTTTCTGTGCAGGACATTTAACAAACGCGTCACATAAAAAGACAAAAAAAGACAATAGTTCCATTTTGGATTTCTTGATCTGAAAATCTTTACAAAGTCTCCTAGTTCCACGTGCTGTAGGGATTATAACATCATCCTCCTCCTTTTCTGAACTAATAAAGTAAGCTATACCCCAACTAAACAAACTTGCTAATATTCACCAGTCTGAAAAGTGTTATGCTTTGCTAATTTCACTCATGGACTCTCAGTTTGTAAGAGCTCTGACTATCTGGCAAGGCAGATTCTCACAATAACCACATTATTTAGGTCAAGAGTAAGTGATTAAAGAAAAAGGATGGAATGCCAGTGATAATATTCAATGGATTTCATAGTTAGTCCAGGGCCTTTCAGCCTGCTTAAGTCAGGATCACTAAAGAGCAAATTATATTTAAGAAAAAAAAAAACCAACCAAAAAAAAAACAACCTGACAGCTCATCAATTGATTTTCATTGAAAATCCAAAGAAAAATTAATAAAGAAGTTAAGCTGCTGAAATACAGTTTCACCAATTAGCTTAATGTCAGAGAATTCTAATTAGGCGCCTTGAGATTGCTATTTAACGTTTAAGCCTTTTGAGTGCCAAATTCTCCCTTTCACACAAACTGGTTGCAAAATTAAAGACATTAGGCAGCCTTAATTATATTATCAGAACAGCTGGGATTAGGCAATCTCTGAAGTCAAGGCGGTATTCTTTTGTCACAGGGTAGAAATCCCTTGCTTTCCAGGGTGCCGGATTTTGGTGCTGTTCCATATCTCACCCATACAAAGCAAGCTGCATTAGAAACAAAAAAAAATAAATGAGGACAAAGAACAGAGTAATGCTTAGCAAATAATGAACACATTAAGGAAACAGAAAAGGTAGGTGAAAAGATTAAGCCTGAAATCGGTAGGTTTTGCTAACACCTCAGCTGGCACCTGGCCTACCAAGCCTCTCGTGGCAGAAAGACTAAGAGAAAGCTCTGTAAACCAGCTTGGCTAGTGGATACAACTCTGTTATCTAAAGCTAAAGCACATTTCGTACTCTCTTGTCCCATGGGGTGTGAAATTAGCAGCTATTGTTTTCACACATCTTTATAAACACAATGCCTTTTATGTCTTCACATTGTTTAGACTGCTATGTTTTTCTCCTCACATGGGAATCTTTTCTTTTTTTTCCTTTATTCAAATTATAAATCAACAGGATTTTTATTCCAGGAACATGCTGGCATGAAAAGAGAAAAATAACAGCATCAATACTCCCTCTCTGCTCATTTTATCTGCACAAACTTTAGCTAAACACAAACATTTAGAAACTGACCAAAAAGATTTCTACACTTTTTAAGCCAGTAATCAAATCAACAATATTAAACTGATAACACAGCAGAGAGGAATTCAAGTGTTCGGCTTGAAATGAGCATTTTAAATATCACAAGGGATCCATAACTGATCTTAAGCAAGTGTTACAGCCTCCCCCCTGCGCAGCTCTCCTTGATGTAGAAAAAATATGCACTGCCTTTGTTATGATGATCCTCTACATTTAAGACCCCTTCCCAGTTAATTTAAAACAACTTTGGTTGTTAACATCTGTGAGCAGAAGCCTTTTTTCTTACAGCTTGTAAAAACTTCTTACCTTCTCTATTTTCTGCCTCTAAACTAACAAGAAAAATAACTACTTTTCAATCCAGTGAAATAAGAACAGTATGACAGCAGAGCACTAATTACATTCATCTACAACAACAGTGCCAATGCTAAATAAAGTTTAAAAAAAAAACCAACAACGAACCCAACCAATAAATCCATTGTAGTTTGAAATATTTGTCCCACTAGGATATTGCACTTATGTCTTATTATTCTGCTTTGCTACAAGAGCAGAATCCTAATGGACAGTCACATATTAACTTGAAGAAAGGAATTCCTTTCCTATGCGGTTAAGAGTTTTCATTGTTTAATTTGTACTCAGAGCATCATCTTAGTTTTGCTGACAGCTGGGAAGCAAAGTACATTTTTATTCTGAAATGACTGCAAACTGTGCGCACATGCAATCTGCATTTGCGTTCAGACACGTGGATAAGAACAGGGGTGATTGGGAAGGAAAACAGCGATATGAGGCAGTATACACTGTACACATAAATAAAAGCACAGTAAAATGAGAATTCCCATCAGACAGGTACAGAAACGAATAGATACTGTTATTTGTGCTACAACAGAAATCCCAGTGCAAAGGATGTGGGGAGCAGAAATGCAGTTTTCCATGGTAAATTACACATATTTGTTTGGACTTCTGGTGTGTGATCAATAACTACAGATTATATTGACTGCCATAACTCCAACTTAAATTCACAGAGATTAGAACAATGACATCCAATCGTTATCTAAAGAAAACATCCATGCCAAGGTAATTAAGTTGTTCCTTCACCCAAATTCCTACTGCTTAAGAAAAACATGGTGGGCTGATGGTTGGACTAGATGATTTTAATGATCTTTTTCAACCTTAAAGATTCGATGACTTCTTAAACTTCATCTGGCCAACAGCCGTAAGCCACCAGCCTCTTTGTAAAAGAATGGTGCCAATCATGCATCAATTCAGCAAGCAGAGAAATCCACGTACACTACTTTAATCAGTCAGTCAAGTTAACCTACTATTTTCAGAAATTTCAAATAATCCCTCCTAGTTCTGCCTTTAGTAAGCTGAAGATTTTTTCCCACTGGTCATTTTTCTGTCAGAACTAGAAGGCACACAGCTGCACCTAGAAAAGACGGCAAGAGCTTCTGAAGCAAATTGAGTGTTTGTGCTTCCACTCTTGAAGGCTCAAACAGAGCTTACTGCCAGAAATAAGTGTCTAGTAAGGCTTTAAACTGCACACTATTCATACTACTCTAAACGCTAGATGGGCAGTTGATAATAAATAAGCAATCACCGGGACTTCTCCAAATTACAGATGGCTCAAGCAGCTGTTCTGCTAGCTGTTGCAGAAGCTGGGTTCTCCACAGTGGCTCAGCCCAGGCTTAATACATAGGTTCTCTCATCACACTGCTTCTGTAAGGGGGGGGATGGAGGTCTTGGCACTAACAAAGGTACAATGGAAGTAGAACTGAAGCAGAATTTACACTGTTTTGCCTTTTCAATTCTTGGAGGGGTAGAAGACAAGTCAGGATACAGTTTCTTAGTCCAAACAACATATCTATGAGTAAATACAGAAAAGCTAATGAAAATAAAATCAGAGGAAAATGCTTCAATTGAGAAAGCAAGGATGTCCCTTATTATGCATCTATTAAAAACAGGTGCTAACAAAACCCAAAAGAGCCTTAGCTCTGAAGTAAAAACCTACCTGCCCTGCCAACTCCAAACGTTTATTTCCATAGTAGTCTCTGTCATCTACTTTATTTTCTCCTTGAGCCAGAATCACTCTGCGCACCATTACTGCTGTATATATGCATTTGGCACGGAAATTGAATTCCTTGACCTGTAATGAAACAAATGAAGAACAAACTGATGTTTCAGGACCAACTCCTTAGTTTTGACTCAGACACCAATTTAAAACACAACGTAATCTGGCTGGACAAAAGGATTACAAAATTATGTTCTGTAGGTGAGAAGGTTCTCTATGAAGTACTGTTATTGCACTCTTTCTATCTGTTGTAGTTTCCATGGAAATAAATAGGAGGCATTACTTTCAGAGCAACCTACATATATTGGCATCACTGGAAAAGATATATGGAAAGCACATCAGAATACAGGCATAAGCTGTATGGATAAGATGCTGAACTAACAGCTGACAGTGTCTGCCCATATGGAACAATGTCCTATGATGATAAATAATTTAATGGCTCAGCATTTCATAAACAGATTATTTTTAACTCAGTTAAAGCATTTTTCTTCAGTTTGAGGATGATTTACTTTATCTCAACAACAAAACAAAGACATTTCTTCCATATCAACAAAGCTCTTCCACACAAATTGTATTGATTTTTCCATATAGAACAGTTTTTCTTTTCACAGTCAAAATCTCGTTAACCTGTGATAAGTATCAGGCTTTTTTATTGCTCATTTTCAAACTCTAGCACGTTGCTCTCACAGAGTTTTGCAGCTGTCTTATTTCATATTCTGATGACCACATAAACCAAATCTGTACTTCTCTCTTGACTGAAATCACACTTTCCAGAAGCCCACCTGTCTTATTCTCAACACTAACCAGGATAAAACTTAAAGCTCTTGCATTATAGAAACATTTCTGTGAAGAAGATGAGAGAGAGATTCATTCATAACTTGTCATTACTGCATCCTGGTCAGCTCCTGTAAGACTATCAGTTCCTGTTTTGTTTTCAAAAGGACCAATGCCAATGCAACCGACAACATTTCTGGCCATCACCTTTTAAAAAGACTGAAAAAATAATACATTCATATTTTCCTTAAGTGAATATTTTCCATTGTGAATATTTTGCATATTTGGTGTTTTTTTGCTTTGCTTTTTTTCTTTTAAATCCCAGCTAGCATCGAAGTTGCTCCTATCCCACTGTGTACTAAAGTAAGGCAAGAGAATAACAGAGGCTGAACACTGACTTAACAGAATATTACCATCTAAAGGACTCTAAAAGCATCTTAAATCTCACATCACTTCTGGGTTTTCTCTCCCTAGCTGTATGATTTTATTAGAAGTCTGCTGAGCTCTAGAACAACACAGCCTGCAGTTCTTTGTGTGACAAGTTTTCAGGTGCTGTATCATTACAGACGTACAGACGTCATTACAGAACAAAGAAAGAAATTACCAAATCTCTAATGCCTTAAACTTATGAGTAAGGAAAATAACGAACCGGGGTGACGCCCGGGTCCTCACTGCTGTTGTGTGCCCTGGTGGCGCAGTGGTAGGAATGCCGCCTTGCAACACCAGGGCCAGGGGTTCGAATCCCCCCTGTGGTTACAAGTGGTAGAAGTGCCGCTCTGCAGCACAGAGGCTCGAATCCCGGGAGTTGGACTCGATGATCTCTAAGGTCCCTTCCAACCCTCACGAGACTATTACTATTACTCTAAAAATAGCCACACAAATCTACCTCAGGTAAGGAAAACATTACATACAAGAACATGGGTCAGAATAGTTGATGCTAGCAGCTCTCGTGCTTCTTCCATCTTTGTTTTCTTTGGGCCTCCCCACATCCTTTGCCTTCGTACTTTGTTTCCAATGTACTTCAATGCCTGTCAAATGAAGCAATTAACTTCAGTTAATACCAGAGCTGTAACTTATAAAGACATACAGACCTTTGCATTCCGTAATCAGTGCAAACCCACAAGCTACAGACAAGACAAACTTCAAGCAAGGTGGAAAATACTAAATTACATAAGCGATGCTAATAAAAAAATCTCAAGAACTGGACATGATTATGATTAAGTGTACATGTTGCCTATCTTACGCTGATGACATCTGGAATTGGAAGTGTTGAAAGATTATGATTGCTACAACAGTGGGGATTGGAGATGTAAGAGAAAAGGTTGTGTAAATGCCAAAGACATCTAGTTTATCTCATCAGACATTTTCATCTCCAGTTCTTTTGTGTACTCACTGAGTTTCATCTAAACATAAACATCTAAACCCCATAAAACAGTGGGGTGCACTCTGAACTTAAGGATGTCACTATTTACCACATGCCTTACAACATAACCCTAGGCTTCTGAAAAAGAAGAATTTATTGACTTTGCTTCCTTTCAGTTAAGCAGTTCACAGCAAAGCATTTTCTGACAGGGCCTGCTGCCTTAAAAGTTCTCTGCTTAAACTATCTGCAAAAAACCAACGTGAACTGCTGACAGAGCAAAGCAGTCAACATCATCATTTTTAGATTTTATGGCTATAAGCAACATGAAAAGATGCACCTGCATCTGTGTAAAAATTTGAGCTTTTTGGCATTCTTCCAGACTAGGAGCAAATGCAGCCATCACGTGTTCCTCTGTGCCAATCATCTGTACAATCTCTTGGTCACTTTCAACACCCATGGCCTGGGAAAAGAAAAAAAGACAGAAACAGAACATGCTTTATGTTTACTCACTGACATTTGCTTATGCTAATTTGGTATTGTCTGCATTACTACTAAGCAAGAGCTAGTTCTTCCCTCAGAAACTGTGCCATCTGGCACTGGCAGTATATATTCTAGCTATGGAAGAACCCAAAATGGAAATCTTGATAAGCAGCAGGAACACACACACACACTCTCTTTAGACAGGAGTTAAATTCCACACTTCTTTTAAGGAAAATAAATAACAATCCTACATGTGTAAAACCAAAACCAATTCAGAATCTATAACAAAGGAAGGTGAAATTACTTAAAAGACTACACATGGCCTCTTACCACAAGCAGTTTCACAAATGCCATTGTCTGTGATACAGCACGTTCTATTTGAGAACTATTTTTACCATATACCTCTCCTGCAGCTCTTTGCATTTAGAAGATGACTTCACTACACAGTTCCACTTGAAAGCCATTCTATTATTTTGGTGATCCTTGGACACCTTGTTAGGCTTTATACCGCAGAAAAAGCTTAATAAACTAAGAAAGCGCTTAACAGGTTTAAAAAAATCTCTCTATCAGTAAGTGTTTCAAGGTGGCAGCCAGCAGTGAAGGCCTTTGTGGATTCCAGATGGTGCTAAAGCTCCCTGCCTTCACACATTTGTCTGGAGTTCTGCCATATCAAGAAACAGAATAATCTCACTAAACCTCTTCTGGTTGACTTATAATACGTTTCTCAGAAGCTTGGGAGGAAGTTACGTTTGCATTCATATTGTTCTTCAAACTGCCAGCCACAAAGACCATTGTAAATAATGGCCTATGTAGACTCTGCATTCTGGTTTTCATTAAAAACTGGCAGCGTCCCAAAAAGCTGTATTTTCCTCAAAGATGCACAAATACCTTTCCTTCTTTTTGCCTTCATGGGGTGTTACTTTGCCTAATGTCTACCTAATGCTCTCCCTCTGCAGAACTGCTGCCCCAGTGGTGAAGTACCCAGCTTTTTCTTTTTTCATCTTTCTTTCTTGACATGAAAGTTGAAGTCCCTTTAACTTAGAACATTGTCTCTTCACCTTGTGATTTAATAGAAATTAAAAGCAGCACAAAAATAGCACAACCCATTAAAAGTGTGAGAATGGTTCAGTTTTGATGCAAAGCACAGGTCACTACTCCATTATCTCAGACAAATCTGAGTGCCAAATCAAGACAATTCACTGCACCAGCTAAGAGTGGTTCATCCTAGTTCATTCCCACTAGGCAGTCATACCACTTATCTCAAGGTGCTTCTCAGAACCAGAATCTGTCTGTGTGATATGACAGAATCAATTAAAGCACAGTTAGCCAGAAGTTTTCTTGTTTGTTGTTGTTAGGAAAGCAATGTTGCAAAAGAATCATTTTACAGGAAAGTGGGAGACAGTGAGAAGGGACGTGCTGCAAAGGGATGACTTAGAAAGAGCAGTGACAGGATTAGAAAGGAGATGGCAACAAGCTGATGAAGAGCATGGTTGGAAGGCTAGTAGTCAATGGATGCAATAGAAGTCAAAGCAAACATTAACAATACTCATATTATTCTGGGTTCAAGTGGGATAAAGTGCTCCAAGTAGGGTCAACTGCTTCCTAGGACTGGGGAGGATCCTGTTGCACAAAGTCTGTGTGTGTATGTGTGGATACACACACTCGTACACACGATAAAGTGTGCATGAAAGAGTGAGAGCCCAGTTCTTCCTCCCCCAGCTTGTGTCTTAATGATGATGTCTAGGCGTTTCCATGGCACTTGCCTAGAATGTAGTTCTGCAGTCCATCAGGCTAAATTACAGAATGGAGACAGGCAGATGACTGGATTAAAAAGATGTCAGGGAGGTTCAAGGTTGACATCACAGACAGAATTGGTCTGGAGCTTTCATAATTCAAAAGATATGAGCTATGAAACCGTAGCCATGGGAACTCATAATTCTGTGGGTCCAGCAAGACCACCACTCAGCTGTTCCTCCAGGGTTGCATCTTAACAGCTCCAAGGCTAACACATTCCTTTTTGTTTTAATATGAAACTCGACCTACTGTTTACATCTTTTGCTGCAGGTCTTAGAGCATCTCCTTACAACCTCAAGATAATTCATCCAGCAACTTGTAACATATAATTCAGCTACATATAACTCTCTTCCTTCCCTAGATGGCTTTAGTACAGAACACAACCTTTGTTTACTTCAGCCCTCAGAACCTAACCAAACCAGGCCATACATCCAAACCAAATATAGTCTTTACCTTAAAACAGCTCTAATTCCCTGCAAAAATGGCAGCAGTATCTCACCTGTAACCTGATGTTTTTCAAAACGGGAACAACAAACTTCCTAAATATTGTTCCGATTGAATGTGTATATTAACTAATAAAGCAACCTCATTCAGTAAGCAAGTTACTTTTGTCTAATGCTTTCTACTACGAGGAGTTTGAACATCTTGGCAGATACATATTTTGGGGGACAAAATTGTTCACTTTATAGAGTCAGCCTCTAATTGAGGCTTAGGGAACCCAGTTCCAATCTTTCTGAACTGCTTTCACCTGTGGTAACAGGGCTCTCTGTGTCCCTTCACCAAGTACTCAATCATTGGTTCAGGCTGTGAGTTAGCAATCCCCATACAGCTTCCTTCCTCATGAAAGGAAAGGTGGGAACAACATTAACAGAATCATGCAATCATTAAGGTTGGAAAAGACCACAAACATCATCCAGTCCAACCATCAACCATATGTTCAGGCTTTGCCATAAAACGTCGTCAAGATGTGTCCATGAGTCATGCCTTAGACAGGAAAGTGATCTCAGATTCTACTTAAAACAAGCATTTTTTTGAGTTTTAGACCTCAGCTCTGTTGGTCATTAGTACCTGTAATGCTCTTTACTTCACATCCCTCGCTCTCAAGATGAAAACATCTAAGGGATGTTATTACCTCCATTTTGCGGTTGCAGCACAGGCAATCAAAACTTCAGACCTAAGACTGTGTATGCAACTTATCTTCAGCTCTTGCAGATGTACACTGTGATATAATCTCTGTTACAGAAGGAATACTTACTGGTAACAAGTAAGATCCACACACTGTGCCCTTTCTACCGAAAAGAATCACTCTCTTGGTTTTTCCAACAAACTCCCTGAGCAAATCACTGCTGTGGGTGAGCTGAGGCTACAAGGGATCCTTTGGTTAGTATCTGTCTAATTTCAAGGCTAGAGTCTTTGTAACTTGACTTAGTAGTTAAATAAAATAAAGTTATACCCACGTTACCGCAGTGACCAAGAAAAAAAATAAATTAGAAGGTGTTGTCTCCTTAATAATTAATTCAACAGACTACTGGGATTCTTAGTTATTAGCTGGAGAATCAACAGCAGTGGAAGGAAGATGTCTCAAGTTCACATGTCATTAAAAGGAATAGTAAGGAGAATGATGACTCATGAATACATTAAGCACTAGTCAAGAATGGAACAGTCAGAACAGTCAAAAGGGGCGCACCTAATTCCCTGCTGGACCAAACAGACATAAGGCTGTGAAAAGCACTACTGCTGAGAATGCCCAACAACTGCAACCCTTATTTAATAAATAAATTTAAACAAATATGCAACATTTATCTAGAATATAAAAGATATATAAAGGCAGGTTTATATATATATATATATATATATATGCCTATATATATATATAGGCAAAACTATAGTTTGCATTGTTGGAACGTGATGAAACAGACTGTATAATGCTGCTAAAAAGAAAACAGAAAACCCACAGACCAACGCACCACCTCCTCAGACTTAATAACTCTGAGCAGTTACTTGTGCCTGTGGTCAGGTATTTATCTATACCAGCAGGGCGTGACAAAATGTAACAAAAGTCTGTTAGTGACAGCAGAACCCAGCTGTTTGGTGCTTGAGCAAATGGATTATGGGCTACATTAACACCTTCCTGTAACAGAAAAATTGTGAATTTAATTCTGACATTCTTATGTGCATTTCTCCCCACATTTGGCCTCTCAACCTCTTTCAACACTGGTCACAGAGACCAGATGATCTTCTCTAACCACTTCAAGTGATTAGCATCATCAGACAGAAGACATTTGCTTCCCACATCTAAAGCCAATTATCTAGGTACTTTCTAGAACCAAACCTAAAGCACTTCCTACAAAGGAGCCGATTCCTTCAACTCAGAGCTGTGGTAATACAAAGCCTGTAGCTGCAAACTTCGGCACACGGCATTGCTGGCAGGAACTTTATGGAAGATGTGAGCGAGTGCTGACCTCTGCTGGCAATATATTTCCTCTGGCACTTGTTTGCTATGAAGCACTATAAGTGAGGACAGTAAAAGAGGCACAGAAGATGCTTCTGCTGGCTGGTGAATCCAGGGGGATGGCCCTCAGTTTCCCTCCAGCAGTAGGCATCCTTGAGTGAATCAAAATGAAAGTGAAAAGCAGTGGGCAACATAAGATAGTTCTGGTGGTTTCACAGGCAATGAGGGCCATAGCATGATACTGTCACCAGCTCAATTGGCAGGCCAAATACTCCATATTCACCCCAGTTCTTGGACTGAATCAAGTCTTTTCATCGGTCCCACCAGGGACCTCTTTAAAACTATCATACCTGTCTACATTCACAGCACTGAAGAGAGCATACCTGAACTAGAGATCCTGAAGGCTGTGAGACTCCATGAGTCTCTTGCCAAGTAATACAAGCCACTCTAGTCATCTTAAAGGATTTAAGACTACGTCTAAGAACCACAGGGCCTCCCCAAAAGCTACCAGTTGTCTTTATGGTTATGACTGGAAGTTACATATGCCCAGTTCATGGCTATGTCATGTCACTGCATCTAAAATCAAAAGATTTTGAGTACCTCTGCAGTTCATAGGTTCTGGGGAGAACAAAACCAGAAATGGAAATCCTTAACGTAAGTTTGCAACAGAGTTCATTATAAAACATCAAAAAAAAAAAAAAAAAAGAAAGAAAACCTTTACAACTTTCTGCAACAACATGACTGCAGTCGGAGACTTTACAAAGTAAGAAGGGGTAGCAAGTGTTTGTCTTGGCACAGCAATGTTCTCCTTACTGAAAACAGCAGTGCTTTTCTTCTTGCACTGGACAACATAGATGACATTCCAGGAGAATAAAAAGCTTTCTTTCTTTTTCTCAGCCATGCCACGTCCCTCCATACATATTAACTTTTGAGAGCTGCAGTCGATCTTTGTTTTTAACTATAGCATGGATATGTATTTTTTCAAACCAAGAGTTGTGTTACCTTAAAGATGATAGCAATAGGAATATCTTCTGACAATGTGTTATGCCTCAGGTAAAATCTTCCTTGTTTCACAACCATGTTTGTTCTGCTCTTCTTCTCGTGAGTGGAACTGAAGTTAAAAAACCAAACATATTATGTGGAACATAAAGTTTGCACTGACACTCCAAGAATCTTCTACATAAAACTTAGCAAGCCTGAGAAATCGTTTAGCTGAACTAGCATCGTGTTTTTCTCCTTGAAAAATTACATGACAACTGCCAGATCCTATCCTTTAGCTCCAAGATGGCAGGCTATAATCATCTGTGATGTGGAACACCAGTATTCAGCTTATGCATGCAGAAGCCCACACTTTTCAAGACCATCTGTGTATGGGGCTTTATCACCTAATTGATGTAACCAAGCAAGGTCAGTCTGTGCACACATACTGTGGCATTAACAGTAACAAGATAACAGATTTCCAGTTGTACTTTTAACCTCATTTAGGAGGGATGTGGGAAGCCTCTGAGAAAAGGTAAAATAGTCCTAACATCAAACAGTGACAATCACCATACTATAGCAGCAGGCAGCTTAAAAACAAAACCAAGGGGCAAAAAAAGATAAATAAAACTCAGCAGAGGAGGAAAGGTTGGATTTAGACTACTTTTAAATTTTCAGTAACTTCTGAAGTTTAAAAACATTTTGTTTCCTTCTCAACTGCCTTTGAAGTTTCAACAACAATTTGATTGAGACAGTCAGACAAAAAGTTGTATCTTATTTCCAATGCAGTGACTTCGTGTTACTTGCTATGAAATGGAAGTCATACATCATCAGTTATAAGGTTCAACTTGTGACACTAAAAACTGAAAGCTGCTTTTCCTACTCTGGGATGAATATTGAAGCATATGAGCAACTCCTACTCATTTTCATAGGACTGCTATCCTAGTAGATTTTAGGATTGATGTCTAACCATACAAAATGACAGCATTTGATAGCATTAAGCTATTTTAGAAAGAAAACTACACAGCTACTTCAACTACGACAACTGTTTAAATGATCATTTTTATCTTCTTCATGTAATTGCAGGCATCTACCATACCTGGTAACAGAAGCGCCCACTGTGCCTTTTCTATCAGCTTCCACAATTATTCTGTTTTTGGATAACTGCTCTTGGATAAGGATGACTTTCTCTACACCTTTAACAATGAAATAGCCACCTATTCAAAAGAAAAGAAAGATTCTGCATATCAGTAACCCTGCACCTTATTCACCTCTTTCAATATGCATTTGAATATAAATTAATAGTAAACAGTGAGTATATAAAGGACAAAACTTTTCTCTTAAAGAAGTAAAGAATGAACTGTCTAAAAGCTATGATTTCTAGGAAAACATTCCATTAGACAAACTGAACTTTTGCTAGGTTCAAATCTAGCCTAAGAATGTGTTTGGAAAGTGGCTGGAGAGAATAAAAGTGGCCAGAGAGAACTCTCAGTCAAGCTTAACACTGTAAAGTTGAAAAAAACAACCACCCTCAAACCTCTAAAGTAACCATGTTTATTTAAGGATGTTATAGAATTGATTTTACATTATTGCCTGCCAGAAGATTATATCACAAAGACATCAAAAGAGAACTGTCCATTTCAGATGCTCATTATCAAATTCAAACAGTAAGTCTTCCATAATTTATTCACTTGCACTCTCAAGCACTCCAGGAAGAAATTTCTTTTGTATTACTTTTAAAAATGTATTTCAATGTTGCAGCTAAGACAACCTAAGGAAGATGCACATAAGCAATGTTTGATTCCTGTCTTAAATTGTAGCTGTCAATTAATGATCCTCCAGCACAGCACAGTTTGTCACTGTGTTCTCCCATCATAAGCAAGCACGATTCACTATGTGCTTCAAAAGCAGTATATTAGAAGTCAAGACCTTGCTTGTTAGAACCCTTCACCTCCTCTCTCCATATTAAAAGTTATCATATAATTCCCTATTCTCCCTTCACAGAACATAGTAACTGAGAGTTCCTGCTCTGGAGAATACTATTTTACTCCCCTCTTCCCTGATCCATTTCAATGCCATAAACTAACTCCATTACTATTCCCGTATGATATAAACCTGTACAATGTTATATGCACATCTCAACTTCTTCAAACTTCCAGAGCACCATCTGCAAACACAAACATCCCCTGCTGCTATTTTCAAAAGCCTGACGATTTCTCTTAGTTACAGGTTTACATTTGACAAGTTCCCACAACAACTTCACTGTGGTACTGTTGGTACATACCAACGGGGTATTCATCTGCTCAAAAAGAACTTGAATGGAAATGTACCTGGGTCTAAAGGACATTCATTAAGTTTCGCAAATTCTGCTGGAGTCTTTCCAGTAAGAACACAATTGGAGCTACGCAGCATGATAGGCATTCTGCAAGAAAATCAAAGTTACAGGAGAGACACGCTTAAGGCACCTGGAACATAAGCAAAATACAAACAACAAGCTTTTCTTTAATCCAGCCTTATTTCACAGACTTAGGACATAGTTTTATTTTTTAATGGAGAATACCTGCTTGTTTGCAGTTTCCTTTACCTACTGCATACACCACAACATAATTACTCAAATTTACATATAAACAAATAACTCAAATTTAGATGTGCTTTTAAAAAATGACTTGGATTAATAAACAGTTAAAATAGCTACAGAAGCACAGGGTTCTAACTGCATTATTGTGTATCATGTTCTACTGACAAATGGGATGGATACTTACTACAGGAATTGCAGATTCTTAAGCACCCACCTTCTATTTCCTGCCAATATTCCAGCTTTGGTACAGTCACATATTAAACAATGTCAGTAACCAGTGACATTGGGTTGCTCTTTAAAAATCTCGTCTACAAAAGACATCTTCATTCCCTTTAAATGGAGTTGTGCTGTAACTGCCAGCTATTTTGCTTTTTCATGTATGGTTAAGAGCTTGTCTTTCTCACACACGTTATTATTTCTTTATGAAGTCAAATGTTCTTCACAATATTAATACCCTCAAGTCATTTGATAGTTGATAGGAAAATATCACCAGTAAATGACAGTCATCATTTCTCCAGCACCTTGCCTTGACTCTAATAATAAATAAGTTCTCATCTGGGAGAACCAGAGCTTGCTTTACTCATTTCACCCTCTGCTCCCACAGACTTCTCTATGTTTTTTCTGTATGAAAGACTGAACAAAACACCTTTGGCTACCAAGTAAACACAATTATTTCCATTTTGCAATAAATGTCACTTGCAGCTCTGCTATTCTTTCATATAGTTTCGTCTATTTTTATATCAATACAAACACAGACAACATTCATCTTTATACCAATTCTAATAAATAACCTCCTTTGGAAGGAAACAAATTTCCAAAAACCTTTGCAAAATAAGATTTTATAATGGAACCGATCAACCACATTGTGTACAGCTACTCATCAAGATTTGTGTGTTGTCTCTTAAGAAGGAAGCAAGGTTAACCTGCATTTATTTTGCAGTGCAAACTTTTCCCAACACAGCAGCAAACAAAAACGAGTACCAGAAGTTTGATATCTTACCTGCCAATGGGTAATGCATTGCGGATGATCCTCTGGCTACCTCGGGTATATTCAATGTCCACTGTAATAGGGGCAGAGTAAGTCATGTCTCTCAGGCGGCACTAAAAACAGAACAGTCCTATGGTCAGGTGGCTGAACACTGTCTCAACACACCCCATGTTCTCTCTGTCTCTCTCTTGCTCAAGACTCAATCACTGCGACACTGATCCTTCTGGTCTGCTCTCCTCAGACTTGCTGTATGACTGTTGCTAACTCTTAAGGTATTATTCTGTATCTTCATGTAAGATAAGGTCTACCGCATCTCAAGAACACAACAGAGCAAATGACACAAGGATATTTGTTACCTCATTGCACATTTTATACCTTTGATCTCCAGAACTGCAGATTTATCAGGATCCAGATGGCTGAACTTACGGTTCCATACAGCTTTTCTGTGTACTGATTATGCTTTAGTATAAGGGAATTAAGATAGTACTGTGCATTGAGGATGTATCTGTAGGGAAAAACATGCCTCAAGAATCACTGCAAACTGGCTACCACTTCTCTCCACAATTTCTCTAGTAATAAAATACTGATGTGTACAAGCAAATATAAAACTATGACTTGTAGGAAATGGGATCCCACTGTGCTCCTGGCAACTTTGTTGGATTTAAAAGTAATTGAGAACATATTCATTTCTAATTACTTCAAATTCATCTGTACAAACAGTTGACAAAACTCACAAAAGAACTGTGTGAGAAGGAGAGTTAGATCACTCAGTATTATCTGAGGAAAACAAGGCTTCAGCATTCCCTGTGTGTGCTTTGTCCACATAAAACATACTATAACCCACTGAAAGGAAAAATAAACAATGTCTAGCAATAAGCGTCGGTGAGAAGATTTGAGATACAAGAGTTGGTTATTCCAAATTCAGGGTGAATATGCTCCCTGAAGCATTTATTTTCCCTTCTTGCGCTTGTACAATCACCTTGCTTTACAACACAAGACAAGAATTTTGATTACTGCATTCTTAGGCCTGAGTTGTTAGCCACAATTTCTCATGTGCAATTTCATTCACATATGGAGAATCTTTCTCATCTCATTTTGTGCACGTTTAAATGCACTGATTTAATGTTACAACAACCAGCAGAGGGCTTTTTTACAGCAGCTCTCCCAACCACAGAACATCTCTGTGAAAGTCGGAAGTGTACCACATACATTACATGGGGAAAAATATTTTCAACTTCTAACTGCTCAAAGGTTATGTGTTTGCTCTCTATCTGACTTAGACTTAAAAGCTGTAAGAGATGTATTTCCAAAGAAGATTGGGTCTGAAGTGATCTACAGCGTAAAATGTAGCTGCCATGAAACACTGAATACAACACACGTCAGAGCAATAATAGAAGGAAGATTTACTATGCCATGTTTAAATATGAGGCTTCTTTTTACAAGCATGGTAGCATGTGTTGTATCATGAAACAAGGCATGCATGTGCCTGAAGTAAAATCAGATGCAGCAATTATCCAAGGCATTACTAAGGTCAAACAAATAACCCCTCACAGACACAAATATCAGTACCTCATGAGGCGATACAGGTCGTGTCACATTGAAACTTTCTTCCACATCTGGAGTACCCACATAGATGTTGATGTATCTGTAACACAAAACAACCTCAAAACGAGCCAAATGTCTTTCAGGCAACTTGAAGGAAAAGGAGTTCTACAATAAGTAGAAAATGAATTTGCTTTCATGGGAAAGAAGGTTGATTAACAATTAGCAATGATTCATCCCAAAGTAACCTGCTGTATTTGAACAGTGTTTTAGTTAAAACTTAAGCTGCACACACAAAAACAAACCCACATTACCTTTGCAAGAAGGGAAACAGATTTCCTTCACCTGAAACTGCTAAGTTACAGAAAGACAGTGACATAAGGCACTGTTAACAACAGAGTTAAGTCTACTTATGAGGACTATTCTTTAAGCACCCATGTGTATGTGGTCCAAGTGAGAGGAAAGTATGCAAGAGCTTTGCTCCATTTATGCTCAGGCTGATGCTTGTAAACACTTCACAGTCACTAACAAACTCATGTGACTGTATGCAAGCTATTCTCATTAGGAAAACCAGCCTTATACTTACTTCAAGTACCACATTGGATCAGCGTCACTTGTCACTTTTTCATTGGCTTTCATTATCTTCTTTATCTGAAAAAAAGAAAAGAAGAACTGAACCATTTCTTTTTATCTGACTCCTAACAGCCAGTCCCTTCCCACTAAGAAAACATACCTCCACATTGATAAAATAGTTGAATGAGTCTATGTGCTGCTTCACAAGTCCTTTCACCTGTAAAATACATGTATGCAGCAAATAGCATCAGCTTTAACAACACTGAAATAAGGTAGAGATTGAAATACAAGCATTTATAAGCACTTTTGAACCACTGTTACATTTTTTCAGTGGACAAATATCTTAGAGCTGCCTGGGCAATCTGTCTGGTTCCACACTAAGTCAGTGAGAGCAGACAAGTGGGGTGTCAAGGAAGTCAATAAGGAAGGGAACAGCCACAGAAGGACAGGACAGACTCTCACAATAAATCTGATTTCTAGGTAGGAAGAGAGAGCAGTTGCTCATATGCAGTATCATAAAACCAACAGCACCCTGTTTTCCTGCAAGGATCACACTTACTAGGCTGCCACAAAATAAAGGCTGCAGGGACTGCACGCTGTGCCTTCACCTCATACCAGATTATGAGAGTAACACTGAAATTAAGCAATTTCTGAGCTCAACCAACCTCTGATAGTTGTGAGCAGAGATAACCTTACACTGCAGCCTCTGCAGAACGCAACAAGGACAACTGCAGACTCAACAGCAGCGTCCATAGGGAGTTGATATAAAGACCACGGGGAGGGCCTTGTGGTGCAATGGGAGCCTAAACAACCTGCCGGCACTGCACCACACACACTGTGAAGCACAAAGGGCTCGGGGTGTTCCCGCCCGGGGCGGTGCATCGCACTGACCTTCAGGAACGCGGGTAGGAGCCTCCATTTCTCCTGCAACCAAAACACACAGTGGAAAAGTTGGTTTCCACAAGGTGACCGAACATCTGTGACAGCTGATAATGGTTTGTTTCTGCATTTCGCTGCATTTAGAAAAGAATCAAACACTGCCCAAAGTCAGCTCAGACGAGCAGAAACCCCCCTAAGGGATGACTGGGACCAACTCAGCAGCCACACGTGCTGTGCAGCACCGACCCAGGGCAGCACCCAGACGCCTGCAGGGTTCCCTACTGCCGCAGAACCACCACCCCATGCCCCACGCCGTGCCCCCGCCGCTGCCCTCACCTCCACCGTGTTCACAGGGGCCGCCGCCTGCTCCGCCGTCAGGGCGCCCAACTCCGCCGCCAGTTCCTCCATCCCACCCGGACCCGGCGGTAAGGGACGTGGTGCCACAATCAAACGCGTCCCCTGCTCCTCCGCACGGAGCACTAACGTTCCGGGCACGGACAGTTCCGAGGCGGCCCGGCCTCGCCCTGCTGAAGGCTTGTTCCGAGCGCTCAAACGTCCCAAACAAGTCATGCCTCGCTTGAATGCCCCGCTCGTTCTTTTCAGATGCCACCCGATGTGCAACAAGTCACTCATCACATGCACAATAGAGACAACGCTTATTTATTTCAGGTTCGCAAACCTGGGTGATGGGTCCACACAGTTTTCTCCTCACACTGATGGGTCAGTACTTTCCATACAACGGCAATGTTGTAGACTCTGTAATTCCATGGCTACACGTGCTCAGGTGAGAGGTCTGCGTATGGGCTAGGGTCTGTGTGACAGGTGGGGGTGATCACCTGTCACCTGGTTGAGAGCAGGCAGCCTAGACAAATAAAGGACAACTAGTGGCTGGGGTCCGCTACAGCCTCCCAAACCAGGGGGAGCTGTTGAGGAGCCTCTCATCTGCCAAATCGCAGGTCCAATGCTAGTGGGGGTAGAGGTCTCCTGCCTCCAGGAAAAGGAATACTGCAAAGGAGACAGGAAACCACTGTGGCTGAGTGCTGGTCAGTGACATCACTGAGCTACAGGCTGAGATGTCACCAAGCGATGCTCCGTGTCAGAGGCACCCTCACTGCTCAGCTTTCAGCACAGGCACAGCCTGGCTCAGTCATTCTCATGCCTGGACTCCTGCTGAGCGCGTGTGCAAGGCGTGGATGCAATAGTAGATGGAAAGACTCTCCGGGTATTGGAATCAGGACCCTTGAGTAACACTTGGTCAGCTCAAGCTTGCGAGCTGTATGCTGTTTTACAGGCACTAAAAAGATTACAGGGAAAAGAGGGCACTATCTATACCGATTCCAAATACAGTTATGGGGTAATACATACCTTTGGGAAGATTTGGGAATAAAGGGGATTGATAAATTCCCAAGGAAAGGACTTAATACATCAAGAATTAATAAAGCAACTCTTAGTGGCCCTACGAAGACCAAAGAAGATAGCGGTGGTACACCTTAGAGGACACCAACAGGGGACCGATTACAAGACTAGAGGAAATAATGCAGCAGACCTAGAAGCTAAGCAAGCTGCCCTCAGGGAATTGGTCCTGAGGCAGGAGAGGCAGGAAGAATTGACACATGATGAGGCCCCTTCGTTTACACCGAAGGAAGAACAAAAACTGAATCGAATGGGAATAACTAAAAACACAGAAGGGAGGTGGTATTTAGCTGACAGGAGAGAGGTACTGACTAAGTCAATAGCATCTCGGGTGCTGACCCAGTTGCACGAACGGACCCACTGGGGAAGCCAAGCTTTAATAGATCATTTTGCCACTAAGTACATGTGAATAGGCCTACATAATTTAGCTAGACATATTACTCAAGGATGTATTACGTGCTTAAAGATAAACAGAGCCGTACAAAGAAAACTGCCTATGGGGGGAAGACCCTTGGCCACTAGGCCATTTTCTAGAGTCCAAATTGACTTTACCAAATTTCCTAAAGTAGGAAGATATAAATATGTATTAGTCATAATAGACCACCTCACACATTATGTAGAGGCATTCCCCACAACTAAAGCAACAGCTCAGGTAGTAACAAAAATATTACTCGAACAAATCATCCCTAGGTATGGGGTAACAGAAGTAATAGATTCAGATCAAGGACCACACTTTACATCAAGAATCACTAGAAATATAGCTGAAGCCTTGGGAATAAAATGGGAAGAACATACTCCCTGGCACCCACAGAGTTCAGGGCGAGTAGAGAGAATGAATGGGGAACTAAAAAAGCAATTGGCCAAATTAACACTAGAAACTAAGCTCTCATGGATAAAATGCATTCCCCTTGCCCTCTTAAACCTTAGGGCCCAGCCCCGGGCTGACATAGGAATATCTCCCTTCGAAATGTTATACGGAATGCCATATGATGCGGGAACCCCTAAAGATCACCCGGGGGTGTTAGATAAGAACATTCAAGCTTATATCACAGAATTAATGAAGTATAAACAGGAATTGTGGAAAAAGGGACAATTGACTCAAAGACCCCCTCTGGACATTACCCTCCATCGAATAAAGCCTGGAGATTGGGTTCTGATAAAGACCTGGAGAGAAACCACACTGCAGCCTCGCTGGGAAGGTCCCTATCTGGTATTATTGACTACCAATACTGCCATCAGAACTGCTGAAAAAGGATGGACACATGCTAGTCGTGTTAAGGGTCCAGTACAAAATCACGAATGGAGAATCACTAGTCCAGCGGGTGATTTGAAAGTAAAACTGTCACGAAACCCTCCGTCAAGGAAAATGAGAACATGAATTAACAATGATTGTATAAACGTATCAGTATAGAATTTAATGTAGAAGGGAATATTTTGACTATTGTGAATGCAACTGTTGGGATATGTTTTAGAAAGGTAGTGGACCCACTGTGAAAACAGGGATACACAAATTGGTTATTAGCCTTCAGAGTGGCCGTGGAAATTTTAATAGAAGGGGGTAAACCTGGGGGTGAATTTGGATCCTTACCAGCATCACTTAAGTGTATAACCAGTGGGAAAAAGAATAGGGTGCAGTACCCCAAAGACCCACTTAAAAGGGAAGCAAAACCAGCCCCTCCTGAAGAATACTCTTGCTGCCGAGAAGATTATACACCCCATGGCTCGAGGCAACCGAGTCGATGGGCGAGGCAGAGGAGATAAAACATGTGGAGGGGTCTGCTCCATTATGAATGAATCCAAAGATTTAGGATCCAGAAGATACCCCAAGACTGGAAATAACTCCCCCGAACAATTAAAGACTCACTACTGCAGTGGGAAAACTGCCTATCTAAAACTAGCTCAATTGATAATAATATTAAGTCTCATTAATGAGGGTTGGGGCACAGAGGTACAGACACATGAGCCATTTAAGTGGTCCCATCAGAAGTAGTGTTACAAAATAGAAGGGGGTTGGATCTTCTCCTATTGCAGCAAGGGGGACTATGTGTGGCTCTTAAAGAACAATGTTGCACCTACGTTGATCAAACGGGGGTAGCAATAGATACAATGGCTGAACTAAGAAAACAGTTAGAACAAAGAAAAAGAGCCCAGGAGTCTCAAAGAAGTTGGTATGAGAGTTGGTTTAATGGTTCCTCCTGGTTCACTACATTATTATCCACAATAATGGGACCAGTTATTATGATAATATTAGGTTTGACCTTTGGACCCTGTATTTTAAATAGACTAATCGTTATTGTTAAGAACAGGCTAGAGGCAGCCCACCTAATGGTAATTAGAGAAAGATATGAACCCCTTGATGGGGAACTAGAAGAAGACGTCTTAGAATGGAGTCGACAAGAACTAAAACGGTTTAATGAGCAAAACAAAATAGTACAATAAAAGAAAAGGGGGGACTGTGATAAAATGTTTGCTCATTAAGACCGGGATGTGGTAGCATTGTGGTGGAGTGCTTGTTCATTAGGACCGGGATGTGATGGTGGAATATGGAGGCCACAAGGGTTGCAGAACACTCTAATTTTATGGGTAGATTGTGTACTCTGCATAGTTACAGGCAAAGCGCGCCCCGATGGATACAAAGTTCCACGGAAGGACCAACCAAGGAACGACACACCAAGTCGCACGATCACGACCGACCAATTAAAGGACAATACACTCGGGATAGACCTTACAAAAGAAGTTGCAAGGGACTGGACGGCGCGGCAGTTGGAGGAATGATAATCCCCCTGTCACCCAGCGCTGAATTGCCTTTTTGTTTTACCCGCTACAATTAATAAAAGTTTATAATTGGAACATTATTGGCTCATTGCTTATAAATTGATGACAGTGGAGATGGAGTGAGCATTTGTCTTGGATGTTGGGCTGTGCTTTGGGCACTGCTAGCAGTGGCTCTCAGTGCCCATCCCTACAGCCATCACCTGCATTTCCATGGCCTGCCTGGCTAAGGCAGCTGGAGCCCCACAGGGCACATGCACAGCAGCAAAGGTGAGCTGGATGGCAATGGGGTGAGAGCTGGGACACGAGGAACTTCCAGGGTCAGGTCAACACCCTGAGGGCCCTCTGAGAGCATGGAGCATGGGAATGAACCTTGTCCCAACTCTCCAGGCCTTAGCTTTTCCCAATGTCATTTTTACACAGAATAGAGCTGAGGCACAAAATGTTCTGTAAACAAATAATTTCAACTGGGATCTGAGCAAATCTATGCAGCAAACTGAAGTTTAATGCTCTTCTCTCTCTCCCTTCTTCCTTTACCAATTTCCTACCAGAGGAGGCGAGAGGAATGGTTTAAGTCAATAACCAAAGGCTTCACTTTCACAAACCCTTAGAGCTCCCAGTCTTCACTGCACCTGTCACTGCACTGCCTCCCCCACCTCATCCCAGCACACACACACACTGCACATGTAGAAGAAATACTCCCACAATCTGGCCTTAACCACTGCATTCCATGCTCTGTATTTCAAGCTTTCAAGTAATTTTTTTAGGCCTTGATGTAACCCCATCCTGCTGAGCCTCTTCATTCCCCATAGAGTGTAGCTATAGAATCAGCCAGGTTGAAAAAAACTCTAAGATCACCTAGTCCAGCTGCCAGCCCATCCCCACCATGCCCACTGACCACGTCCCTCAGTGCCACATCCACACGGTTCTGGAACACCTCCAGGGACGGTGACTGCACCACCTCCCTGGGCAGCCTGTGCCACTGCAGCTCCACTCTTTTCTGAGAAGAAATTTGTTCTAATATCCAACCTGAACCTCCCCCAGTATAACTGAAGGCCATTCACTCTCATTCTATCACTGTTACCAGAGAGAAGAAGCCAGCCCCCACACCTCCCTACAACCTCCTTCCAGGTCACTGTAGAGAGCAATAAAGTCTCTTCTGAACCTCTCTTCTTCCAGACAGAACAACTCCAGTTCCCTCAGCCACTCCCTATATGACTTGTGCTCCAGGTCCTTCACAGCTCCATTACCACCCATCTCTGGACATGCTCCAGGGTCTCAGTGTGACCTACAAGTGCACAGACAGCATATTAATTTCATCATGAGCCAGATGTCAAGGACAGCTCTGAATGTGTAGTATCTTTTGTAATATTATCTTTTTCTCTATGCTCCAGCTGAAACTGAAAAGTTACAGAAAAAGAGCCACAACATATTAGCACAGTCCTTTATCTTCAGCATTTAACATGATCCATTACATTTCCAAAAACAATTTGTGTAAGAGACTTTTCAGCACAGTGGTATCACAAACAATTGAAAGCATACAAAAATTGAAAGATTTGTATTTCAACAAAATAAGCTCTTACAGAACGGAGTCTTGTTTCACAAGGAGAGCTTCAGAGTAGAGGCAAGTGCTTTTCAGCCAGGGTAGCGTCAACAGCATGCAGTAACATGACATTATAGGGATGCAATCCCAATGGTTGAAACGTTAAATAAAAATTAAGATACATTAAACAAGCACTTGAAACACAGGCCATGCTATAAAATGCCCTTTTCAAGTCACCAAAAAACATTTTCTTTAAACAGTAGAATGTATATATTGTAATAAAAGTTCATAGTCACATTAAAAATGTTTTTCCAATACCCATTAAAAAAAAAATCATCTTTTGGCTGAAACCCAAAGCATACATTTCCAAGGGTACAGCAAATCAGAGAGAATTAATTTCCCATAAGTGCTTCTGAAAGAAATTCTGAAATGAATTCTTCTCTCGCTGATTTTGAATTGCACATCAAAGTTCTTTATCTGTTTGAATCAACCTGTTTTAGCTCCTAGCACAATTACTGCATCCTAAAAGTTCATTTCTAAGGTTTTTCAGGCTTCAATAGAAATTCCCTTCAGAATACAAATTCCGTTTTTACAAATGTTTCTTATTACAAAGGATAGAAGTGCACTGCAGCCATTTGTTTTCCAACAAGGCCTTTCAAATAAAGATTTTCATACCATGTGCACATGGCCAAAGTCCTCAGACACTGAGGAACAACTGACAATAAGTCATTTCCCTTACTAAAGAGAGTACACAATTCCGTAAAAATGGACTACAAAACCACAGTGCTAGTAATGCCCAGTTTTGTTATGATAGACATAGTAATATATACACAGTACATGTGGCACATTAAGCTTTTATGGGCAGCTCTTTGCATCAATAAGAATAGATTGTTGTATAAAATATTAAAAACAAGCTATTGAACTTGTACCACATGGAATTTATATGTATCTGACACTTTAAAAGGACCACTGTATGATAATATATTAAAGGATCATTTTCAAGTAAATCCTGATTTTCATAGACAAGAACACATGTATACTAAGTATTGCAGCAGTATCTATTCCTGGTAATCCGAAATCTGCAAAATAAAACATGTAAACTTACAGAAGTTTACTACCATATCTCCCAGTTCCAATCCTATTCTATTTCTGTATGCAAGATTACTTGCATGCTGTCCTAAATGGGAACCAAGAATTGAGGCTGCATCTGCAGGGATTTTGAGAAAGACAAATCCAGTAACATATAAATCTAAAATGAAGACATACTTCTCTCAGACACCTCATGAGAGCAAACACAATCACATTTCCAAGAATTGCAAGGGGCCTGGTTGTCTACTTTCTGACACAAGAGTAACCAAAGTACGTTTTGAGCATTCTCTCTCTTTACCCAACTGATTACAGAAGGTGAACTGTTGTACTCTGTAAGATCTCTCACAAAGTCAAGGGTTTTTGAGAATAAAGATCAGAAAGCATAACCTTAAAAATACTTAATACCCATTAAGATCAATTTGCATCACATATATTAGAGGTTAGACTTAAGAACTGTATGACGACATCCACTAGACAGGTATCATACAGATATTTGCATTCCCTCCCCATCCCATGCCCGGCATCATGTTTTTGAAGTGTTTCACCTCTCTCAGTTATCATGTGGACAACTACTGAATGATTCTTATTTAAATAATGAACGCTTCTTCTCCAACTTCCATACCAGAACAACTTGTAATACTGGCATTCCTGAACATAACATGGGCTAAGTTTAGTTCCAGTATTTGCAGGAGCACCAGAAGTTGGCCTACTATAAACCTGGATTTGGTTACAAAAAACAGTTATGCTATACTTTTTTTTTTATTTTCCCTTCAAACTCTTTTCAGAATAATGATTTTTTTTTTATTAGACACTGCTGTAAAAAATACAATGTAAGCATAGTGCATTTTATCTACAATTATTCTC
The DNA here is from genome assembly GCF_054131305.1 of Coturnix japonica. NCBI lineage: Eukaryota > Metazoa > Chordata > Aves > Galliformes > Phasianidae > Coturnix > Coturnix japonica. The sequence goes on along the minus strand of NC_140663.1, from coordinate 49,453,091 downwards.
TCATCTCAAAATAGCACTGACCTATGTAAATATATATTTTTAAAAATATTATGTTTTAATGGTGGCCAAATGGTAAGTACTTCACCATCTCTTACCCACCACAAATACTAACAACTGTTTGTCTCAAAAGGTGAAATACAAGTGCCACAATCCATTAAGCAGACTTAGTTCATTAAAATATATATGTAATTGAAATTAAATTTCCTCCCAGTGGATTTCAGAAACTATCCAAACACAATTTACAAGACTGCTCTCATTAATAGTCACTGGAGGTCTTAGTGGGGGAGCCAGATCACAATCTATTAATAAAGACCAAAGGTAAAATAAAGGGGCACAGAAATAGTTGGGCTTTTTTTTTTCAGTTGCTGGGTGCTTCTATTTCTGCTTTCCCTATTGCTGCCTCAGGAAAAAGTAGTTTTTTAAGTATGTTTGCATAGAATGGTCCATACACTTGTTTATTAAATTCTACAATGCTTGCAAATTGAGATCCAACAAGTTCCATCTCTGGTTGAATCACAGAAATGCCTCCTGGCAGCGTAGGCATACATTTCCGAAAACTTGGAAGAGCAAGCAAGCTTTTCATGAACAACTGGATCCGTTTATCTGAAACATAACAGCAAGTACACTCAGAACAATGTAAATCCAAAATGAAGACACACTCATTTCCCAAGTGCTCTGTAAATCAGTACATGAAATTCAATAATAGAGATAACTACGCTTTTCTAAGCTCATCTTGCAGAGGGAAGCAATACCAGAAGCCTTTTGCAGCTGGGTCCTGAGAGGCAGACAGAGCATTACCCTGCTGCAATGAAGTACTTTAACTAAAAGGTAGTAGATACTAACTAAAAACCCTCTGGGTTTAAACCGAAAAATAACAGAGACCGAGTATACTTGAAAGCTCTGGCATCTCTAGGCCCGTAGGTGAGCAGCATTTCTTTATTCAGCTAATTCAGTATTTTACTACAGTAAGAAAGTGCTTTAAAAACAGACCACTAATTAAGTTTTCAAACTTACTTCCAGCAAGCTTATCGAACAGCTTCTATATAGACATATACAGTAAGAGAACGATGTATGTTCTTACTAACCAATCAAGGAACTGACGGGGTTATTCTCCTCAACAATACTTGTGATTTGACCCATTAAATTATTCTGCATTTCTGTATTAAGAGTGGGAAGATCTCTTTCAGTAAGAGACTCATTCACTTTGATGCAAATCTGAACCCCAATAGCATTTAGAGCTTCTTTCAAATCAAAAGTTCTGGAAGAAAAAAAAAACAACAAACAGAGAAGCATTAACAAAATTTATAGTTTCTGTAACACTTCCAAGTGAACTTACCATCTCTTTTCCCCTTCATTTTCAACCTGCCCTCTGCAATGGCAGAACATAGGAATGCCATCAGCTGATTTCTGTGCTTCTACAGATACAAGTTGGCACCCATAAGATAAGGAATTCAATTGGAAAATCATTTTTAGCATGCAGCAATGACTCCAACGTACACTGACCTGGAGCTTACATATTCCTTGGGGCTCGATTCATAGCATTTCATGAGGAAAAAGGAAAATTGAAGTTTTTTTTTGTTTGTTTGGTTTTTTGATACTTTGAGATTGCATCATACTTGCTTGTAGCACAAGCTGTAGCAACATTAGATGCTGGATAACTAAAGCTACCTAAAGTAAACTTGAATCAACTAGCAAAAATGACTCGGGGAATATACTGTTGCAGCCCATCTAGTATTAGAACAGTTCAGTTGGAAAGGATCTACAAACACTAAAGCTCAATTGCCTGCCCGACTTTCGGACTAACTAATACTGAAAGCATTATCCAAGTACTTCCTTCTTTTGCCATTCATGATCAACAAATGGTAGCTATAACATTTGAACTGTTTTTCCCTGAGTTTTTAGATCCACTTGGTATTTCCTCTTAAAAAATAAAAAGTACAAAGAGGGATAAACAAGGCCTTACTTCTTGCTCATGCCTTCAAGAAGAGGAAGAGAGATTCTTTTCAGTTGGTTGGCAAAATCAGGCACGTTTACAATTGCAGCACCCACCATATTGTTTGTTATGAGACAAACACAAGCTATGATTTTTAATTGATTCAGCTTTTCTCTCAACTCCTGAAGACGAACTTCATCTGTTATTAGAGTCTAGAAGGAAAACAATAACACCAGTCTAGGAATACGGAGGGAGAAAAGCAGGCAGGACAAATAGGATTTAGTCATGAAACATTAACACTTAAATAAACATTCTGAATATGCAGCAATGCACAAAACAGCATTATGTACAAGTACAAGATGTCAGTCTGTGGTGGAGAAAAAAGATGAGGCTTCCTGTGAACAGAACACTGAAGAAGCCACATCTTCTTTCTCTCCACTGCTGACAATTCAGCCCATGATGTGGAATGCTTCTGAGATCCAGAAGACACTGTAGTGATCAGCATTAGACAAAATGTCCTCTGGGTTCAGTAGTCTTTTGAAAAATGCCATCATCTGTAGTTGATGGGCAGTGATGAACAATTGTGCATGACAAGCATCAGTTCAACCGCCTGAGCGGGTTCTATGAGTCACCTATAATGCTACAGGCAAAAAGCCAGCAGATCATACCAAGAACGTAATTACCACAGCTAAATGTAGTTTAAAATAAATAACTAAGTTTTATTTAAGCTTGAAAGTTCACAATAACCAAATCCCCCCCATTGACAAGATGGGCATTAACATTCAATCGTTTAATAGTAATCTCATACTTCAACAGTCTAGATTGACCAGAAGACACCTGCATGTAGCTCTTACTCAGACCTGGTAGAAGAATGGTAAGAGTAAGGTATTTTCCCTTTATTCTGCTGACTGGGAGCAATAAGAGCACCCCCACATAGTCTGGGAATTCTCTGCCAAGCCACTAAGTATAGCAGCTAAGATGCTTGCTGCAGTTGCTAATTTTACCCCTGACCATTTCACACTGGCTTTAAAGTGGCAGAGGTGGGTAATCAGGAGTTGGAAGGAAATACCAGTGATTCTTGAAGCAATAATTTACATGCATAGAGAAACTATGAATATTCACCATAGTGACCTTCAAGTTCTTAATGATTCTATTATAGAGTAAGAGATTTGCAACCTGATCCCACCAATTCCTGTTTCTGCCATCCTGATTGGGAAAACAAGGTACTACAGACAGATCTCTCTCTCTCTCAAAAAAAAATAATGAATAATAAATAAAAATATGTATACATGTATAAAGAAAGCCAAGCACCATCAGTACAAACCCCAGCTTTTGACCATGGGCATGACTGCTCTTAGGGCAGAGCTGCTAAGCCATGACTGGAGAGAGAAAAACTTCTGAATTTGCCCCATCTTGGTTCAGAAAACAAGACTAGTCAATTTATAAGTTTACTACTCAGAAGATAGAGAGCCACAAGAGAATATTTCACCTGTTGTCATTAATAGCATGATTACCATATGCATCAATATTTTCATACAGCTAGAAACCTGAAGACACTGGAAAACACTGACCTCTGGAATTGTTTTGTGGTAGTCCCACTGTAATAGTTTCAAGTAGCCATTGTTTAGCACCAGTGTAGGACTAATACTTGATTTAGAACTATGATCAGCACCAGAGGATGAGGATGAATCATTGGAAATGGATGACAATTCATCTTCTATTGATTCCTTTATCCATTCTGTTGTGAGATCCAGAGCACCTAAGCAAAGCAAATTAGCGCAGATTTATTGTATATTTACATCAAAGCAGTAACTTGAGAAAGCAAGCTGAATATATATATTTTAAATGACCATCTTTGCTGATCATCCTAATATTCCAACTAGTTTACACAAACCCAGTAAGAAACTCTTGGACCTTACCTGAGATTTTTTAAAAATAAAACCCTTAAACTCCAAGGACTCCAAAGATTCAAATCATTTTTTCCCCTCTTTCAGGGAAGCCACTAAGTAGTTGGGTCACAGAATTGGAAAGAAGAGGTGAAAGAATAAACTGTATTAACAGCAAATGAATCCTTTTTAAGTTACTTGGCAGGCTACACTTATAAACACTGCTGGCCATATCAACAGCTTACGGTTCCCATTTTAGAAGCCATTACTATAGATGCAAGTTTATTTCTTTCCTTTTAAAAATGTTCTCTTAAAGGCTGCTTTGCAACATTAAGCAAAATCTGTACCAGTGGATCAAGGTTACCTAAGAAACTTCTTTAAAGTTTGCATTAAAAAAAATGTCAAAACTCCTGCCCCTTCTGACTTTTCAGGCACGCTAACTGGTTTTCCCCCATATACTTCAGACTAACAGACTTGCTGGGTAGAAAAGAAGTCTCATCTTTCAATATAAAATACTAGGCTACTGCCTCCTGACAGTAAGAGTCACTGTTTTTCAGATACTATTCAATTAGACAAACTGAAATTTGTCAGAAAACATCCAATTGACAAAAAATGCTTAATAAATCAGTATTTGCTTACTGGAGTTTTTCAACTGAGAGATTCCCTGTCACATCCTTAAATAACCATATATATATTTAAAGGTTTAAATAAAATACAGCTTCAAGAACACCTACTTGGTGTTTCTTCAAGAATTTCCTGGAATTTTGTTCTTTCATAGTCCACCAAATTACGCCGAAGGTATGGTCTAAGGCTTTGAATTGTGTAATTTGCTACATCCATTTTCATCAGGTCCAGGACATGGAATATTTGCCTGAAAGAAAAGAGAGTTTAAAATAAGACAGCTAGAACAGTCAATTGATTTTAAGCAGCAAATGTGAGGCATGCCTTCATTAGCACTTTAATTCTCATTTTTGTGAAGGATTCTCCTTCCTTGTTATTTAAATCTAACAGTCACAGCTTTTTTTTTTTTTTTTTTTGTCTGAATACTTAAAGGAAGCATGCAGAAAAAAGTTCAAGGAAGAATGAATACACCCTCCGAATTTTGAAAGAATGAACAAGACTGACACAACTGTCTCAGAAACACATTGCTTCAAGAGGTGTTGCTGTTTAACGTTTAACTACTCAGAGTCAACAGTTTTAATTCAGGCATTCTACTCATGGCATTAGGATTGACATTACACTCCAGTCACAGAATGTTATAGCAATTGCCTCTTGCCTTTAATGCTCCTGCTGAGCAAGTTTTCTTTCAATTTGAGAATAATTATAAAAATGACACTATTTAAGACCTTCCCTACCATCTTTCACTGCCCAGCTCTATGAGATTAGAGATTTCTTTTTTTTCCCCTGTGTAAAAACCACTGAAATACCAACCTCAGTAATTCTACAATATTTTCAGTTGCTTTTAACTGTTTTATATCATTGTCTCTTATTGGAGCACATAATTTTCCCATAGTGTTGATGATATAGTTAGCTAGCCCATGAATATCAACAGCATTGTGTTCTGCCTGCTGCCTTATAAGATCTGTGTCCAGAACTTCACAAATTTGATTTTGAATCCTGTTTGCTCCTGGAGTCAGGAAGGAAAGAAGAATCTAAAGTAGGGGGAAAAAACACGAAAAGCTGATCAATAAAAACCGAAGCACTTTATAAACACATTAAAATAAGATTAGTTTTAGTGTCAAGTGTATTTAGCTGTAACAGGATAGATTAAGACTCGACACAATCTAAGGTAGCAAGAAAAAGGATGCGTAGTCAGCCAGAAACCAACAGAAATGTTAAGCTTTGAGAAGTATTTTGACTTGAAGCTAACCATCCTGCATTGAAAGCTGTCTGGACATGTGCCTATGTGTGGCCATAATCACAATTAATACAGATATCTGATAAATATTCTGTATAGTCATGGCTTCATTTTAAAAGCTGGTAATCAAAATATTGGCTTGGCTATGAATTAATAGAACCTTCAGTGAATTACTAGACTCAGACCTGACGAAGTTATTAGGGAGGGAAAAGAAAGTTACCTCCTTAATTTCCTCAAAGAGCTTGATAGCATGTTCATATTCTGGAGGGTCTTCATTCAGTTCTGATTCCAGGTGATCCCAAAATGCCTTGTGTACTATTTGTTTCACTGTGCCTGCAAAGCTGTGGAAGAAGGCAATTACAGACAAGGACCACTAAATAGCTTTCATTCTTGGTAGCAGTGTTTTAGGGTTAACCCAGTAACTTGCTGGAAACATACAACACATTGCCTAAAACAGTATTTTTCTTGTGTTGACAACATCAGCTCCTAAGACACAATCTATGTCAAGAAGCCTTTCCCAAAACACTGTATTAGAAAGTGCTGCTGATCATTCAAATGCAGTTACAGAGATAGTGCCTTTCCTTTTTCCTTACCATATTCATATTACTTGTCATAACCTTGTGTGCTATGGGCTAAGCTTTCTCAAAAATGCATCCATCATATAAATATCGCTTAAGGGATTTCTGCAATTAAAAACTTGATTGCCTTTCATGTTAATTTTCTCAATAGATGAGGTTTTTAACTTAAAAAGATATCTGTAATCAAGAACATTTTAACCACCTACAATGAGGAAAGTATTTCTCACTTCCTCTGGATCTCCAGATCCTTTTACATCTCCTTTGGTTTATTATTAGAGATAAGAAAGATGAGGATCATCATTAATTTATCATCATGAGACCAAATCGCTACTACAAACAGCTACATAGAATCCTGCTATTTCACCTTCTCTGCAGGACCTGAATTACACAGAACAGACCCATACTCTTTGTTTTCACTATGTGAATTCATGTGACATTAGCTTTTTACCCTCCACATGACGTTTACAGCAGAACATAAGATGCTCTATGTGTATCAATCCAACTGGGTGGCAATACTTGCTCTGAGCAAGACAGCCTTGACAGTGACTCTTGGATTTGTATTAGAAACATCCATAGCCTTTCAAAAGGCTATGTTGTTTGTTTGATTTAATGCTGCAGTATTTCTCCTCTCTTTTCAATCTTGCTCTGTGCAAAATTCATGCCCTTACCTGTTCTGTGGGTGGTCTTCATGTTTTATACAGAAATTTGCATTCACAGCAATTTCATGAGCTAATGTCAAGTTGGATAAATTCCTTGCAGCTGCCATCAGTTCATCAAATGTAACCATCTTGGGAGGACTTGCTGCTGGATCAAACAAAATCAAGACAAAACACTATGGTAGGTAACTGCAATTCAAAGTATTATTAAAAAATTAGCAGCCTTGTACACAAGTAACAAGGCAAGAAATTGTGCTTTTTGCTAATTGGACTCAGTGCTTTAGAAGAAAGAAGCTAGGATTAGCAGACCTTTATATCTTCTTAAAACACTAACTCAGGAAACTCCCAGCTTATCAAGGGTGTGTGTGTGTGTGTTTGTGTGTGTGTATGGGTGGGTAACATCACGTTTTTAAAGTAATTTTATGTTTTTGCATCTTAATGGAGATAGTTTTTTTTCCCTTCAAAACAGGACGCCATAGTCTGTCTTATGATAGAACTTCCTGCCAGTAGTTCTATAAGATCCACCAGAAGAAAAGCACAGGCAATAGATACTAGACTTGCACCATAATCTGGAGCATGTGATAATGCTTTTCTTGCCTGCAGAAAAGGTTCTGATGTTACTGATTTAACAAACCCCTACTTAACCATCACAAACGCATTGTAAGTTACAGCCCCTTTCTTAAACAAATATGTATTAAGAACATAAACATTTCTAAAGAATATTTGAAAGCAGGAGTGTTTCTGAGATCCCTGCTTTTAAACACCAGGTTTTCCCATTTAATATTTATGATTACTGTTCTGTCATTACTATTCTTTAGGAGTCAAGAGCTAATTGCCAATTGCTGCTCTACTAACAGGCCTGTTTTAATGCAAGATTTCACTTATTTGGACACACAGGTATGCACTGTCTGAGAATGCTTACAGATACTAACACTAAGCACATTTTAATTAAGGTTTTATTTATCGATACTCATTCAGGAAACATCTTCCTTGTGCAAATGAGCGTTTAATCCTAAGGTTTACCAGTGAAATACTAAAATCATAGGTTATTTTAGGTAACACTAAGTTAACTTTATGTCATAAAAAGATGTAATTTTGAACAGCGTAAGGGGCAAAGTCAGTTTGGTTGAATGAGCGACTGCTACCAACATCAAGATTTACTTTAGACTGATACCCACAGTGGCACACTTCCCTTACATTTTCTGAAGAAGCCAACATGGACACCCCCTCCCCCCCCAAACACAGCTATCAGTCATACTCCACACAAAAAGAGATGCGCTGCTCCATGGCCAGGAGAATGCTACACACTTCATTTAATACTCTTATTATACACAGATTCAGACTCCCAGGCTCTAGCCACGACATGCAAGAGACAGAAGACAGGCTATCTGTGTTGATGTACAGCACAGGTAAGGTTGAAATAGGCTTACAAGCTGGGGAACTGGGTTTGCTTGAAGAATCACTGTTAAAGCTCTGTCTTGAATATTCAGAGTCACTAGAAGAAGCTGTACTTTCAGAGAGGCGAGAAGAATCTGAATCGCTGTTCTGGTCATCGTTGAGAGGCATTGTGCTTCCCTTTAGCTAGTGAAGTAAACAAAATCTGGAAAGACAAACACACTTCCTATGTTTTTTGGTTTTCAAAGCTGAATACAGATTATAGTGTGAAGAAAGAAAAGTAGTTGTCTTCCTTTAAAAGCGCTACAAAAAAGATCTGGCTTGACACATGCAGAATCATGCAGTTATTAATAAACTGTATCAGTCCTGCAATAAGTTTTTGTACTTTTTGCCATTCCATATTTTACCATCTCTAACATAATCAATCTTTAAATTGATTAAAATCAAACAAAAACATCAACAAAAAAAGAAACAAACTGCTGACAGAAACTCCCCCAGATTACTTGCTGACAGAATTTTGGAAGCTCTCAATCTCAAAATATAAAGACATTTATCAGGGTGTTACCATCCCCCACCTTACTTAACCATCAAGTGATATTTAGCAATTAGCTTCCTGCCACAGACTGCACAGAGAGCAATGACTCTCTACTTCTCTCTACATAAGGCACAGCCTCCCAGGCAGATGATCTACAACTGCACAGAACTTGGACAGTTGTGTATTTCAATAGAGATTATTAATAGTTCTAAGTCAGGAAGTAAAAATCTTTTAATCATCGTATTAAAATGAGAAACTGGAAGTCAGTCATAACTACTCCTAGAGGAATTTGGCCTAGATACCATGAGGAGCAGTGCATCGTTAACTAAGGCCACAAAGTACCCTGTAGTAGACTTTGTGAAGAGACACAGACAGCAAGTAACATGACTTCACTTATGATTAAACAGCATCTGCAGGCAAAGGATACTGCACACGGCAACTTCACTGAACTTGGCAAAAGCTACTCTTGGCAGCTAAAGGATGATTGTTGTGTGTAGTTACATGAATCAATGCACTGTGGGGTTGTGATGTAGACAAAAGAGGACAAGGATTATGATCTCTTTATGTTACGGCTTAAGAGTGCTTGATTTCTCGGGTACCAGCTCATGCTGAACAGACCTTTACAACTTGAGTTATTCCACTGATGAATACTTCCCCATTAACTGAGATGATTAATAGTTGTTTGGTGTTTGTTTCCTCCTCCGCCCCCAAGAGGAAAGATGATGTATTTGAGTGCCTTTCTGTTCTATTTTGTGAAGGGGATCACATCAACAAGGACAGCTAACTGTTTATTAACTTACTGGAGAAGTCACTAGGAGACCTTACATCACTGCATAGAAGGTCATAGGTTCAAGGCTTTCAGCTCTAGTTCATGCAATCATAGAATCTGTAGAGTTGGAAGGAACCTCTGAAGGCCATCTAGACCAACTCCCAGAAGCTAACAGGAACACCACAGATAAATCAAGTTGCCCAGGGCTTGATCCAGATAAACCTTGATTCCAGGAACAGATCATCCACCTCAACTCTGTTGCAGTGCCTCACCATCCTCACTGCAGAAGATTTTTCCTTATATGTAACCTGAATCTACCTTCCTTGAGCTTGAAACCGTTTTCCCTTGTCCTGTAACCACAGACCCTGCTAAAGAGTCTGTCCCCTTCTTTCCTGCAGCTCCCTTCTAGATACTGAAACGTCACTATTATGTCACTTCAGAGCCTCTAATTATGGTACTTAATATTAGAAGTCTTCTAATAAAACAGCAATATTATCATACCCAACAAAGCTGAAAATATAGATTTATAGTATTGTTTAGGCAAAATAAAGAGTTGCAAGAAAACTTGGCAAGCCAAAAGGCTCAAAGATATTTTTGACGGAAATGATATTTATCTAAGTTACAATTAGAAATGAGTCACTTGCTCATGTTATGCAAAAGTAGAACTTCTCTGCTATGATTTGTGTTACACATCTCAAAGCTAAACCTGACTAGAAACTAGCTGTGACAAGTAACCTCACCATAGAATCACACTGCAGGTACCTGATGTGGAACTGCTTGCTTATAGTAGTAACCCTACAGAACCTGCAAAGCATATGTTACTTGCCAATCTATTGCTTCTGCATCAACACAGCACAGAATTCCCTGCCTATAAACATGGCTAAAGCCTCTTCATTCGCATGCAAATAACTAACCTCCAGAAGGTCAATGTTGCATGTGGTCCATGGAAAAACTGATGTGCGTTGTTAGATGTGTACTGGCCCAAGAGGTCTTGTAAATCCCTTGCCTTCACGGTGTGTCTACTGCTTCAGTCTAGATATTAAAAGAACAAGAAAGAGATCAAATAGATATTAAAAAGGAGAAAAAATAAATATCACTAGATTTATACATTATCAAGAACTTCCTCTTAGCTGTACGATAGTTTTTTAGTAACATATTTGAATAGTCAAATATTCAGACTTGCAAAGCATTTCTAGCAGTAAGCAGTACCAAAACACCCATAGAAGCAAGACAGCATTGTCATTTTCTATCACAATCCTATGATCAAGATAACTAAATAGTTAAAGTGGAATTTCTATACACGTTAAGTATTTACATAGTACTCCAAGCAAAGGATCTGTCAGCAACAAATAGTCGCATCTGAAAGAGAACCATGACTTATTTTGATGCACTGAGAATGTACCTGCTCCTACAATTCATGCTTACAAACATACAAACAGCAGAGAAGCTGTTAAGAGTGTTTAGAAGACTTAAGTCCCAACAAACCAACACAGGATGGCACATAAAAAAAACAACAACAACAACAACAACAAAACACTGCAATGCTTGATGTAGTAACTATACTTCTTAGTAGGATGCCTCAAGTGGTGAGGAAGAAAATGGACGTATGTTAAGATTGCTAAACTTGAAGTTTAAAGGATACAGAAGGCAGCAAGCACATCAAACAACAAAGCAAACAAATGAATAGACAAGCAGGATCCAGAAATGCCATCTAGTTTTATGCTACCCAACAGCTAAAGGATAAAGGAAAGAACTTTCACCAAGAACATCAAAATACAAACCAAAAAGGGCTTTTCTAATTAGTTACAACAGAGGATCAAGCTACTTAGTCCATTCTTGGTAACATACACTCCAATAGCTTCTTGTTCAGAAGTTACTAAGGGCCAAGTTCACAAATAATTTTAAGTATATATGCATACAGTTTCTAAGTAAGAAATATAAGGGCTGCTCTGAAAGAAACACCTCCTGTTATATATTGGCTAACAACACCAGGAGCATATTGGTTGTATAGCAGTAAAGGTCAAAACTTCTCACCAATACTCCATTGCATTTTGCCACGTGACATATAGCAGCAGAGGGGCAGTCTGACAAAGCAGCACCTGACACAGAAGTATGTATGAAGCAAAGGTGTGTCATTGATTTCCTCCAAGCAGAAAATCAGCACCCACTGACATTCATCAATGTTTGCTGAACGTTTACAGAGACCAAACAGCAGATGCAAAAACAATAAGGTGATGGGTGGTAAAATACTGTGGGTCCTCCTCTGGTGCAGAGTATTACAAAGGCAGCATGCAGGCTCTTGTTTATTACTGATGAAAACACATTCAGAATATGTTCAACTAACATGTTCAGAAACAGTGTTTTGTTACTGAGAATGCACTCTGCTCACTGCTGTTATTGTGTTCTTTGTAGCTGTTGTAGTTTCCTTGGAAATAAACAGGAGGCATTGCTTTCAGAGTGACCCACATAATTCAAAAAGCCCTCCAGCCTTCCAGGACCTTTTTAACTCCCTGTCCTGAATAAACAACACCATCTTCTAATTTTTAAAGGGTAAGCATTACATATTAGGCTCTTATTTTAATACACAGATTTATATCCCACCTTTCTATCAAAGCTTTAGTCCATTTTTCTATCTGCAAGTTTCCAGCTAACATAACAAGGAATAACCAAACTAGCACATACAGCCCTGCTGCTGAGGCAGCTCTGGATCACTCCATATAGGATGGAAGCACGCTGTACAGCAGTGCAGTGGTATGGTATTGCTATGCCCCTGCACAGATCCCCTTCACCCCACCTGACTGCTGTGGATGTGTCCAAGATCACGAGGTGTGATTAGCTCTCAAGAACTTTTTATTCCCGAGGGCTTCCTTTAGCCATTATCTTAAGAGGGAGGAAAAAAAGCTTGGAAGGCTTTATTTTTCCTTTAGATAACAGCTTCACGGACAGTAATTCCACAGAGCAGCTTTGTTCAGAGCCCTTCATCCGTATGCACTCCTCTCGCAATGTTCTGTCCAGCTGGACCGCTGCACAGGTTTTATCTCGCTCATTCCACTGGGCTGCTGCCCTATCAGCAAGGCGGTATCGGCTCGGGTTTCCCTTCTCGCTGCCTCTGTCAGCCCTCGGCCGCAAAGCACAGGAGCAGAAAAGCGCCTTTGTTGAGTGTTACTGCGGGCAGCTTCGTCTCTCCGCCCGCGGAGCTCCCCTTCAGTCCCGAGGACCGAACTCAGTCCTCCACCCCAGACAGCTGGGGGGACCTCAGATCGAAGCCCCTCCTCCCACCGCCGGCTCCACCTCTTCCTCCCCGGCCTGTCTCCTCCCCCGGCCCCATGTTTTTAACAGTTACAGAGTTTGGCACTGTCCGACCAAAACAAACAACGTTACCAAGGACAGGCCCGGGGGGAGAAAAAGAGAAGGGGGAGCCGCTCCGCCAGCCCGGCTGTCCCGATCTCAGCGCCCGTCCCCAGGTGCCCTCGCTACTCGCTGCCGGAACTCCGCGACTCTGCCCGTGAGGGCTGGGGGGGTCCCCCCGACGGGCAGCGGGACGGCTGCCCCCCGCACCACACCGGAGGGCTGCGACCCTCGGAACAGGACTCGCCCCGCAGTCACCTCTGAGCACTGCAGCCCAACCCGCTCACTTACCGCAGGCCCGCAGCAGCACCCCCAACTCCCCGCGGTGCTCGCCGGGGCTTTAAACAACCGCCGGGTTTATGTAGCAGCCCGGACTGTGAGTGTCTTCCTCGGGCGCGCCCATCTCTGCCGAGAGCGGTGATATGGGGGGGGGAAGTAACTCGTTCCTGCCCGCCAGCTGTCAGCTATCCCGAGAGATTTAGGTCAGCTCCTCCTCATGCCCCCAAAAACAGTGTGTGTCCCCTCGGAGTGCCCAGAGCTGATCACTAAGCGAGGAGCAAGAGGCGGTGACAGAGGAAAAACCGTGCTGCACCCCCCCGTGCGGAATGGGCCCGGCCGGGGGAAGGCCGGCCACAGGGCTGGGTGGTGTTTACGGAAGAGCGGCTTCGACCCGGGCTGACCCCGCCCCATCTGCGGCGATGGGCGCGGCCTCCTCATAGAGCCCTGCCCCCGAGCCGCCCTTAGGGGTTGGGAGGTGTGTGGGTCCCCGAGGAGATCGTAGGGAATGGGGATGAGTGAGCTGGGTCGTGGCAGCACCTCTGGGCGGGTTTGTTTTTTGTTCTTTTTCCTGTCGAGGAAGCTTTAGCTATGCTCCTAGCCCTGATCCCTGCCCTCTCAGTGATGGGGGTGAGACTCCCCCGCCGCCATCTCAACTCTTCCATTGCCCCCCGCCGCCATCTTGGCCTCAGGGCAAGTATGAGGCGTTGAGTCACTTATGACATTGCTAGGCCCGGTTAGCACCTGCTGAGGAACGAACGCAGCGGTGAAGCGCTGTTATTACCGATGCCTTGCTCATCGCTGCATGGCCTTATTACCGGGCAGGCTTACACACCTGACACTGACACTGCTTCCCATCACAGGAGCTGTGTGCTGTCCTTGCCTTACCTCCCAGGAAGCATGGAGGGCAGAATGTTGGCAGTCATTAGCAGCTGCCTCAGGGTTGAAAACGAGCTCTACTGCTTAAGGAAACAGAGCTCCCCTTCCTGTGGACAACAATAGTTGTGACAAGAACCTTGTGAGACAGTTGTTGCATTCTCAAAGACCAGAGACTGCTGCTATAAGTTTTACAAATGCAGCCTCTGCTGAATGCGGGGCACAGTTTGCCCTTGCAAGACCTAGGGACCCTGCTCGGGCAGCAGTACTGGCTCCCAGAGAAGCAGAGCACCTGTCAGCCCTGATGCTCCAGTCCAGCCTTTGCCTTTGGAGACATTAAATGAGATTAAGTGCAACAGCCTAATCCGCTTGCTTCCATAAAGAACACAGCATTTTAAATAACTATGTTTGCACTACTTTGTCCTAGTTTTTGCATGACGCATGGCAACAATCATCTTGGAGAAGCTCGTAAAAGCTTTGGAGAAGACTGACAGACTGCAGCTGGACTGTTATGTACAGGACTGTTTTCACTCACAAATACGCTATTTATTATGTTTCATCCATTTTGGATAGGAGCGAAGAAAACACAAACTCCAATGTATGCTGTGATGGCTGCTGTTGCCCTTTGTTAATTAACCAGCTGTATCATATTAACTTGCACAAACAGTGCTTGGAACAAGCACTGGGGCTGGTGGCTCAGGGGCCATTTTGTGTGCATTCTGCATGGAACAGCAATTGCAGAAGCTTCTGATGCTCAGACCAGCCTAGACAGGGGAAAGGGATGCCCCACCAAGTAAATTAGCTTCTAGAAGTATTCCTGAAAGGGATGGCTTTAAAACAGTATTTTATTTTATTCACAGCAGTGCCCTTCCCCCATAGCATGCTGGCTGACTGAAAGCCATCTAAAGTACCGAGCTTTCTTTACTGCTCTAGAGAGATACCAAGACAGCAAGGAACCAGATTCTTTCTTCAAGATTCCAGTGTAGAGGCCAAGAGTAAGTTAGACTCTGCAGTACTTAACACTTAACCATCCTTTTAGTTTCAGTTCCTTCACTGTCCGGAAAACATGAAGCTATAGTCCACTCTGCTGATCTTGGGGTAAATTATTTATTGTAGAGATTTTCTCCATGGAGAAATGTCACTCATTTCTCATCATCTGTGTCTTCTGCAATGCTAGCCAGGAAAATAATTGCACAGCCTTTACATTTGTTCCAGTCAATTAAGAAGATCAATGCCCATGTCTCATATAGGACATGCAGGCACAATTTAAGTTTGACTGGTGTCTCAGGTTGGCCTTAATTATTGGCCTTTCATTAGAGAACCACTGTTAATGGAAGAATAATTTGTGCTCAGCCTTTGCAGCAAGCTAGCTCTTAACTTTTCAGTAAGACTGGCAGAGACAATAAACCTTACAATTAATGTACTGTTTTATCCTGCCCAAGGCAATGTGGCTACTGAATGATAAGTGCAGCTGCATCTGGCCCTGCAGGTCAGAAATGTCCCAGTGTGTGGCTGACTGATGGCTACAGTGGGAGGAGAGGGAAAGGGCAAGGCATGTTGTTGTTTACACCAGGGCTCATGACAACAAAGTTGAGAACATATCTTGAGTTCACAAGATATTTTGCCCTAATCCTAATAACTGAGCCAGGCAGAATGGCTTTACCGATAACAGATGGATGTTAAGACTCTGAGTTGCCTGAGACCATCAGGCCCAGATTTCATAATAGGCTCAAGGGCAAGACAAAAAGTCTGCAAAGCAGGTGTAAAGATGCTCTCTCCACCTGAGCTTCAATTAGGTTTCTGGTATTCCAAGGAAAAGTCAGTCCTGTGAGAAGGAAACAGGACTGCTGCTTTTTCCCACTGAACTATTCAAATTTAATACAGTGGCAAAACAGAATATGAAAACTTCAGAAGGAAAATAGTATGTCAGTAAAACCCTGAACTGTGCTGGGCTACACCACCTTACTACTTTACCACCACAGCAAATCCTTAGTGAGCACTCCCCTCAGCACCAGTGGTTTCTCTTTCTGTACTACAGGAGAGTTTGACCCCATGTTCTGAATGCTCCTTGTCCATTTCAGTGCAAGCCCAACCACTCCAGCCACCTCTGGCAGGTATGTAAAGCAGCCTCCTGACCCCAAGCTTTTCTCTTGCAAGGAGTTACAGCTTGCATATACGCATAATGAACTTCCATTCAGGGAATGATTCTTGGCAAACAAATGCATTTCAGCATAACACAAAAGCACAAGAAGGAAATAAATCAAATTGGCACCAGTAGTTCAGCAGCCCAGGTACAGAAATGGAAAGAACTTCTTGCTTCCAACATTTTGTTATGTCTTTGAGACACCGAAACTACTTATGAAAGATCTCTGCCCAGAAGCCTGAGTAGAGCTTTGAAGGGTTATATTCATCGATTGACTGTATGCCTTGCACAGAATTGCTCCTCGCTTTCATCCCACACATCTCTTTAATACAGGCAAATAATAACAGATACAGACATGAACACAGACTTCTTCAAGGTTAGCTTTACATAGAGAGATACATATTAAAATGCAGAAGAGCAAGGTCTGAGGGAGTAACCAGCTGCCAAGAGCTTTTCATTGCATTCTTAAAAAGCAAACTGGCAAATCCATTTGAAATCAACACCGGAACTAGTGATGGTTTGATGGTTATTTGCTCTTAGCCCAGCTCTAACTCCATGACTGCCTTATGAACCTCCTGAGAAAACTCAAGGCAGAAGCACTGATAGAAGTCTACCGTGTAAGCCTCTTCCTTAATAGCTGTGCAAGAAAGGAGCAATAAAGAATCAGCTTACTTTGTTCACCATCTGGTGATTAAACGATAAAATAAAAAAGAATCCTTGAGGGTCCATCCTGGTGACCCAGTTACTCAGCAAGTCTATCAGGGAGAAACAAAGAGGCATTAAAAACTGGGTGGCCACATTTCTGTCTGAAGTAAAAGTAAGCATTGGGACAGAGCAGAAGAGAAGACATTTTTGCATGTTTTGCTATTTGGGATTCTCCAATTACAAACTGTCACATCGGATGCTTTGTCACAGCACTGTCCTGAGTCAAGTTACAGAAGTCAGATGCTGTAGCCACCTTTGCCTTGCACTGTGTGTGATCATAGCATCATTAAGGTTGGAAAGACCACTAAGCTCATCTAGTGCAACCATCAGCCCATGCCTGTGACTGCTCTAGGCTGTGTTACTCAGCGTGACAGCTTCTCTTTTCTGGAACACCTCCAGGGACGGTGACTGCACCACCTCCCTGGGCAGCCTGTTCCACTGCAGCACCGCTCTTTCTGAGAAGAAATTCTTCCTAATATCCAACCTGATGTGTGGGCACTTTTATATCACAGGACATCTTTACCTGAAAGGTTACCAACCCCCGTCCCTGCCATGCATCACTGACTAAGGGGGTACACTGAAAGGTCTACGCCCAGAAGATCCTTACATTTTGCAGTGAGCTGGCAGAGCAGTTGGTGCCTATCAGCCAACAGTCCCTATGCCAACTGGTGCCACCAGTGCAAAAGAAATTTTAGAAAGGTCCGATGCTGACGAACTCGAGGTGTGTTTTTGACACACCTACACTTCCTTGCAGCAGGTCTGTCCTATAGCCCGCACAGGGCTTTGGTGCCGCGCGGGTCAGCGCCGCGTTCCCCTCGGGGCTGGGGATGTCCACGCAGCCTGCGCCCCCCGAGTCAGCCCGGTCCCCTGGTCGTGGCGGCGGGCTGCCCCGCGGGGGCCCAGGCCCGGCCCCGCGTGCGTGGCGGTTTCGCGGGGCGGGGCGCGGGCGCTGTCCGGGCCGGCACCCCCGCCCCATCGCACGGCGGCGGCCTCCTTCCCTTCTTCCCTCCCTCGTTCCCTCCCGCCTTCGCTCCTTTCGAGCCTTCTTCGCTCCCGCTCGGCGCACGGGGTCGGCCCCGTCCCGCCATGTCGGCCGCTAAACACCGGGGCCCCAAGGGGGGCAGCCCGCCCGCCGCCGCCAACGAGCGGGGCGCGCAGCCGGGCGGCTCCGAGGAGGCGGCGGCCAAGAAGCCGGCGGCGGCGTCGTCTCACGGCCGGGGCGGCCGGTCCGGGGCGGGGGGCGGAGGGGGCCGCTCCGGAGCCGGCCAGCAGCGCGGCTGGGCGCTGCTGCTGGGCGCCGTCGTGGTGCTGGGCGCCGCGCTGCCCGCCGGCTGGTACGTTCGGCAGCTGCGGGAGGAGGTCGGGCGGAGCGCCCGCGAAAGGGAGGCCTCGGGGCGGCAGCGGCAAGAGCTCGCCGCCACGCTGGACGCCGTGGCGCAGAAGGTAGCGGGGGCGGCGGGCGGGGGGCGAGCGCACCGAGGCGGACGCCGGGCGTGCGGGAAGGGGGTGCGCCTCCGGGCCTCGTCCGCGAAGGATGCTGTCGTGGTGTTGGAGGGGGTGGTCGCGGGGCCTCCCGAGGAGTCCGCCCCGCTGGCCTGCTCGGTGCGAAGCCATTTTATGTAAAACAGCCGGCACGCTGACGTGGTGGTGGGAGAGCGGACCCCGCCGCCGGGATTTCCACGTTCCCTACCATCGCGAAGTTAAAAGGGAGCCTTCTGGACGCGTCCGACGCGCGCCAAGGCCGGTGGTGTCAGTAGTACGGCTGAAAGTGGATGTGGACGTGGCAGGAGCTGCTGCGATGCTGCGCTCGGACCCCAGGTCGCCAGTGGAGCTGCAGAGCCGTGCCGCGAGCACTGCTCCAACTACAGAACCTGCCCGGCTCCTGCCGTCTGCAGCCCGGAGAGCAGGGCTGGGATGGCCAGCATCGCAGCCGAGATGTGGAGTGGCTGACAAAGGGTGTGGCTCGAGGGACTCAGAGGAAACACTCCTTCTGAATTTTTTCCCTTGAGCCTTACTGGCCCCGGAGCTAGAGCTTCACAAATGGCACTGCCCGTCTGGATATGTCCCTGGGTGCTTAGGACCTTAATAACATGGTGAACATGAAAGCATATAATCAAATTAAAATATATATCAGGCTTCTGTCTGGGGTGTAGTGCAGTGGGTTTGCAGGCAGTGTGTGTAGTTAGGGCCAAGATCAAGGCAGGGGAAATTCCTGTCCCAGCTTAACTACTGGGAGCCGCCTCCTGTGGGTGCCTGGCTCCCTGTGAGCCAGGAACTTGTAGGATCAGCCTTGGCCTTAGCTCTGTCACAAGGAGGGAACTCCTGTGAGATGGGAAAGGGGTGTAAGAGTGCAGGGTTGTTTCAGAAGGAGACTGTAAGCCCATCAAGCTTACAAAAGGGTGCTATTTGCTGTCTGTCTCTGCGTTGTTGCAGATTACCGCAGGTATCTTTTGCATATTCTGTGAGATAGGTATATAGAGTAAGATTATAAATAGATGCTTTGAAAGAGAACCAAAACTTTGCTTGCTTGTTTGTAACAGATGGCTGAAGTGAGACCCTCTAGTACAGGAGTAAGAGGTGGGGGAAGGAGGTAGCAGAGTATTGGTGTAACCCTCGAAAGCTCTGTGGCTTTGTGCTGCATTTACTGCAGAGTGTACTTGAAGGAGAGGAGCGCAGGCTTTATTTCGGCATTGTACACATGTGTGGGGTCCTGCATTGTACGTAGAGGGTGCTGGGTGGAGCTATCTTTCCTCTTCAGTTTTCTACTGCAGAAAGCTTTTGTCAGGAGTGTAATATAAACTCATCTGCTTTACGCATCAGCATGAGGAGGAAAAAGGAAATGATGTGGAATTCTAGACTTGAATATAGCAGTTTTCAGAGATACCTCCTCTGCCTGTTTCTGGTGGCTTTTCTCAGGCTGACATGGGAAGGTGGTTAATTAAAAATATAAACTTGCTGGTTTGGCTTTGTCAAAGAAAAATAAATTCCCTCATAAGATGGGAAGAGAACATCAGTGTGCTCTCCCAGATTTCTAAACTCCATCTATAGTGATAGGGAAAACTCTCCATGTGGAAAAAAGTCAGAGTGAATGGCAGTCAGGGTGTAATGAAAGTGAGGCTGGTGAGTCAGGGGAATGGCTCTTGCCCAGCTGCAATATGTGTGGTGGTATTGCCTGCTATTTCCCCCCTCTTTCATTCATTTCTTGTTTCATGTATGAGCATGAGAGAGTAAAAGTGTAAGGAATGTAAAGTTGTTGCAAAAGTTTTTACAGAAGAGAGGGTAAAGGATGTAATCCTTATGGGTGTTCTTCAAACTTCAGGGATCCTTTGGAGCAAGGGCGAATTGCGTGGCTGAAGCCTACAGTCCTCTAACTGTGTGGATTCCCCTTAAAATCTTGGTCCAGGGTTTAGTTTTGCAAAAATACAAACAAAAAACTTATTTTCTTTTTACTAAGTCTATTAAGTGTTTTGAGATGAATTTCTAGGCTCGGAGACTGACTGGGAACTGCTAGAGCCATTCTCAGTTGGAAAGAAAATTTTCTTTCTAATACGTGTATATCTTTCTAATATGTAAATTCCTTTTATTTATAAAATAAAACCTTTCCAGCTGTATATCTAATCAGTAAACATGGCAGCACATGTGGCATGACTGATTAAATATATACCCTTCAGCCATAGGCATGAGGCAAGGCTGCACGCATTACTCAGCACTTGCCATCCTGCCAAAGCCTTGAGGTATTTTGTTCGTGATAGATTCCTGTTGCAGCCAGTGGGAGTGTTAACTCTACAAACGTGAAAAAAGTACAACACACACACACACACTTCTCGGCAGCCTTGAGACCAGTATTCTACTTGGCCCCAAAATTAAGTAACACTTTCTTTCCCATTGGTGTGCCTGGCAAATATGAGAGCAGATGAGCTTGATGGCTGCACACCACTTATCCTTTTCCCTGTTGCCGCCATTAGAACAGCAGTAAATATAGTTTTTGTAGTTGAGAAGCTTCATAGCGTGCCTGAGCCAGTGGTAATAACTTTCTATGTTAACCTGAGACAGAAGTCAGTTAGTCCCTTTGACTGCTGTTACAGCTCTGTTCTCAGCCCATGTGCGTACATGCGCCCCCGCTCACTAACAGTGTGTGTATGCATAATCAGGTGCAACTCATTTAGAACAATGAAACCTTTCTATGTTTTTATGTTAAAAATTAGTTAACAAGAAAAATCGGTCTCCAGGAGCAGCAAATTGTCATGATTAATACTTCAATTCCCCAGCCATTCCCAGCTCTCCTTTTCCCTTAGTTTTTCCTGGTTATGCTTTCTTGCCTGCTTTGAAACTTTTTTCATGTTGAGGTACTGACCTCAGGTTTAATATCCTGGCAGAGTGTAATCTCAGCTGTTTTGTATTCAGAAGTGCATGCAAGATAGTGCTTATTCTTTGTTTTGTTTTGCGTTCTCCCTTAGTAAAGACTTGCAGCCCACAGGAATCATATAGAGCAGGAGTGGCTCAGGGGTAGAGCTGCAAACTCTGGAGGCTTGAGCTTGATTTTTTACTGCTGTGAGTTTCCTGGATAATCTATAGCAGGTCATTGAGGTCAAGGGTCCTCAGTGGAGGGTATGTATATAGATCTGCAAGGCTCTAGATGCTGTATCTATATGCCATAGAGTGATTTCAGGTAGGGAGCATGGGGGGACTACAAAGTGATCATTTAGTATGGTAGCAAGGGCCACCATGATCTCAATAAGGATACAGGTAAGGATAAAGTTGTGTTAACCATCTGGATTTTTGTTTTAGGTGCGTTCCCTTCAAGCCACCTTTGGAGATTTTGAATCCATGATGAAAATTGCTCAGCAGAAGCAGGAGGTAACTGAGAAGGCAGTTAAGCAAGGGGAGAATGAAATTAATCGGATCAGTGATGTGCTTCAGAAGCTGCAAAATGAAATTTTGAAAGACTTGTCTGATGGCATCCACATGGTGAAGGATGCAAGGGAACGAGACTTTACATCACTGGAAAACACAGTGGAAGAGAGACTAACGGAGCTAACCAAGTCTATCAATGATAATATTGCTGTGTTCACTGAAGTCCAGCAAAGGAGCCAAGATGAAATAAAAAATATGAAAGCAAAAGTTGATTCACTAGAAAAAGCAGATGCGTATAAGCATGAAATAAAGGTGCTAAAGGATGCTTTTGGTGAGATGCAAGCATCCCTGAAAACCAAAGCAAAAGACATAGAGACCTTGAAGAATACAATAAACTCCATGGAGTCTGATGTTTATACTGAAGTGAAAGAGTTAGTTAACCTCAAGCAGGAGCATGAGAAATTCAAAGAGGCTGCAGACACAGAACACCTCTCATTAAAAGCTTTACAAGAGAAAGTTCTGAGAGCAGAGGAGTCTATTGTGCAGCTCCCTGGTGACATTAAAAGACTTGATGAAGATTTACTGCGTATTAAAGCTGAGCTTAGCAAATGGGAAGAAAATGAACTCTTTAGAAAAGCATTAGAAACTTTTGAAAACAACAGCGAAGGACTAGAGTCTCGATTGAGACACATAGAGGAGAGCTTGAAGTCTGTAAGTTCTATTGCTTCTCAGCATGGCGAAAAGTTACAGTCATTCCTTTCTAAGGAGGCAGAATATGACAACAAGCTCAGTACTCTGGAACAAAGCATGAGTGGTCTTCAGGGAATCTCAGACATGGACATAACTTCAGTCTCAGATGTTCTGAAAAATCTCGGTGAATCACAGACCTCGCTGTACAATGATGTAGAGGACCTGAGAAGAAGTATCAGTGACTTGCCATCTTCAGGTGCTCTTGAGGATGTCCAGAAGCAAATTAGTATATTGTTGGATCAGGGAAGTCTTCAGATGGATCAAGCACATTCTCAAGGATATCTCGAAAAATTTAATTCTGTGGAAGGCTCTGTGGATGAACTGAGATCTTCTGTCAGCCAGGTTGATTCTGATTTGAAAATGATCAGAACTGCAGTGGATAGTTTAGTCTCCTACTCTGTGAAAATTGAGAATAATGAGAACAACTTGGAGTCTGTCAAGAGCTCTATAGACGACCTGAGGAATGATCTGGAAAGATTGTTTGTGAAAGTTGAAAAAATACATGAAAAAGTTTAGGCAGCAGTGCTCCTTGTGCATATATTGGATTAAAAAAAATAGCTTTTGTATGCCCAGTTTTTTACTCTTTTTAAAAGCAATTTGATACCTCCAAAGAGAATACTTTAATAATAGAGACAGTTCTGCTTGTTTCCTTTATTTCTCTTTTTGTGTAGTTGTTTGTTTTGGTTTGTTTGTTTTTTTCTGTTTTATTTTGAGAAAACATGAGTTTAATTATGGGTTGAGTTTCTAAGCGCTTCTGTTCTCTGTAAAGTTGTACCACTGCAACTGTAGTGGTGTAACTAAGGCACTACAGCCTCATCAGCATGGGCACATATTTAACGGTATGAAGGTGTTTCACACTATGACATTAGAAATCCCACACCAAGGGACCACAGCTATTCTGGTATGAAAAGTGTACAGCCATATGCACTGAGGATTTGTCTCGTAAACGTGCTTTAAAAAGCAGATGAACAAACCTGTCACCCTGTCAAATGGAGAGACCTATCACCCTGACCAGCTTTGAAGCGAGTCACCTATGTCTGTAGTTGTGGCTCAGCCATGGGGTCAGTTTACCAGCTGACAGCTGAGGTAGAGTCCATTTCTTTGTGCCCTGAAATTGTACCATGGAACTAATGGATAAGCTGGACCTCCAGAAAGAAATGTTATGAAGTAGTATTGCTTGGGCATGAGACCTAGGAGAGGTGCTCCACCATATGGCTGGAGAGATTAATTGCTTGTGGGCTTCTGTACCGGCATCTTTTAGCTGCTGGTGCAAAAGACTGGTGCTCAGAAGGAACATTTGCAAAGAAGGTACAGTAATTCTTTGTGTATTTTTGGGCTGTTTTCATGACAAGGCTGTTTCTTTCTCATAGAGACCTAAGACTCCATGATACAGAATCTTCTGTAAAAATGATCGCAGATGAGGAGAGAGGACTGAAATTGCGGCTGTCACGTTCTCTGTATGGCAAGCATGCTAATAATAATAATAATACACTTCACAACACAAAAGGGGGGAAATCAGCATGAAATCAGCAGAATTGCTTCTAAGGTATATACGTTTCCAAGTTTTCACACAGCTGACAGTGTCCTGAACTTGGGGCCAATTCCTTATGACTGATTTCCCCAGGTATCTGCCCAGGGCATCAGTAGTGAAGGATCCTTCCTCTAACTGGTTGAGAGAGAAGACAAGGTATCACAATACTCCAGGTATTTATGTTCATTTCAAAACCACTTTCACACTGAACTTTTTTAGTTTTCTGTGTGTTCAGAAAGGATATCCTCTGTTCCAAGTTTACTTCTGAACTTTATCCGAAGATTTGGTACAGGGTTCTGCACATAGATATCTTGAAAACAGGGACCACCGCTTGCTTGTGTGCGTTGTGCCCACCTCAGCCTGCACTTTGGCTACATTAGGAAAATCATTCCTAGAAATAGCACTTCTCTAAAGTGGTGTGTTTGTGGGAACAGCATGGGTGAAAGGGTGTTCTCTTAGTTAAATAAGATAGCAAGCTGTATCTTGTGTTGTTCACACTGTAAACAGGAAAGAACTGCTGGCGAAGAAAGGGACCCATGGCATTAAGATAACTGTTGTCACTGTTTGAACTGCACTGTTCTGTGTTGACTTCTCAAGTTCTTGAACAACGTTCTTTAGGTTACTGTGAAATGAACTGTATGGCTTGTTTGCAGTATTTTTAATGCATAATAAATGTTTGGAATATTCTTTGCACCTTTCTTTTTTTCTTTTTTTTTTTCTGGTTTGCTGCTTACTTAATGTAACGCTTGCCAAGAGGTTCCCAGTGGGTAGATGGAAAGGGCCTGAGGTTTATACTGACCAGAGGACCAGAGCTTTATACTGAGGAGGGGCACAGCCCTTGACTTTCCAGCTTTTACTGGAGGTAGTTTAGCTGCTGTGCTTACAGAGGAACTCTTGAAGATGGATTTTGAGCCTTGTCAGTGCTGCAGTGTTGTCTAGAATGCTCAGGAACTTAGGATGGTAGTTGCAAGGTGAGAAGTATGCGATGAATGCAGTGAATGCATGCAAGGCTGGAAGCATGGCTGGCAGGGTGAGGGATGTGATCCTGCCCCTCAACTCTGTGCTGGTGAGACGTTGCCTGGAATAGTGTGTCCAGGTGTGGAGTCCTCAGTACAGGAGAGACATGGACCTGTTGGAGTCCATCCAGAGGGCCACAGAAATGATCCAGGGGATGGAACACCTCTACTGTGAGGACAGGCTGAGAGAGCTGAGGCTGTTCAGCCCAAAGAAGAGAAGGATCCAGGGAGACCTGAGAGTGGCCTGAGAGAGGGGTCTGTAAGAAGGCAAGGGACAGATTTTTTATCATGATCAGTTGTGAGAAGACAAGGGGAAGCGGTTTTGAACTACAAGGGGGAAGATTTAGATTGCACATAAGGAAGATGATTTTTACAATCAAGTTGGTGAGGCACTGTAGCAGGTTTCTTAGTGAGAAGGTGGATGCCCCATCCATGGAGGTACCTAAGGTCAGGATGGAGAGGCTTTGATCACCCTGATCTAGCTGTGGGTGTCCCTGTTCCTTGCAGGGGAGTTGGACTGGATGTTTTTTAACAGTCCTTTCCAAGTCAGATGATCCATGATGTTTCTATTAGTGTTGGCATCATCACGTCCTGAGAGTTACCAAGGTCCACTTCACAGAGATAGATAAGTAATACATGTTATTAGGCTACATCTGTGTTCAACAAAACAGGGGAGCACCCAAACCCTTCCTACTAAAGGAGAATCAGCGCAGTCTGTTGACAGGAAGGTATTCGAGACCTTGTAAAGGCTTTGAAAGGTAGTAGGGAGGTAAGGAGGGAGCATAATGACACTTTAAAGCCAGCCACATGGCCAGGCCACATTAGACCTCAGAGGTTAAATGAAAAACAACTAGTTGTGCGTCTAGTAACTTTAATTCTGTGGCAGAATGATTTTTGAAATCATTTTTTGAAATGATTTATTTCGCTAAGTAAGGATAATTGTTCATAAATAAAGTGGCTGGAGGCAGGCACAGCTGCAAAGATCCCTTTGCATACCTCAGGTCCAGCTTTTGTATTTGGCTTGACAGGTATTGATCAAATCAGCTACTAACATTTGTCTTTATTTTCAGCTCTTACCTTACAAATGGGGAAGCCATTAGACCCAGGCACTGAGGACTTGGTTCGACTTGAAAGGGCTTACCCGTATTCTGCATGACAGACTGGGTGGAGGTAAACCGGGTGCTGGTGCTTGGACTTCTCCCAGTGTGGATTAGACCACCATCTCAAGTGAAATAACATATAAAAGCAAGAAGAATTGCTGGTGGCATGGATGCATATGTTAGAAGTTTCGTTGAAACACAGATTAGTGGTTTAATCTTTTCACCATTTTATTTGACATAACTCAGCTGGTAGTATAAACAAAGTTGTAGAAAAGTTAAACAACTACAGGAAAAAAAGGCTTACTGAGATGTGTGAACACCAGGACTGCCTAAAAACTTCCAGTGTGGGCCCTCTGCTCAGCACTGCTAAGGATATCCTCTCTCCCTTGCAGAGACTGAGGAAAGGTGTGGCTCAGCAGGAGAGGCTCTGGCAGAGAAAGATAGTGATGATCAGAGGTAAAATGTTTTGTGAAATAAAAGATTCAACAGCTGAGCTCATTTTGACTTGAAAACAGTGGAGGGGCTGAAGGGAGAGAAAGGGAGGAAACAAATAGTACAGTTCTCAAATATGTAAGAAGTACTTAGAGAAGTCTTTTCTGAAGAAAGAAAGGACCTATTTGCTTATTGTGGAGGGGGTGATGTGGGGCTGAAATGCAGCAAGGCAGAGATAAGGACATTGCAGGGGAAGCAGAGAGCTGCAGGGTAACCATTGCTTTTCTGAACCTTCCTAGGTTGCAACTTTAAGGGCTCATGCTGGGTATAGCAGTGGGCAGATGTGCAGTGTTACTCTGCCCCTGTGGTCTGCAGTACTCCCCCCACTGGTACTTATTCTGCCCACTTTGCAAATAACTGGTCCCTGACATATTCATTGTGCCATCAGTTGTTTTGTTTATAGATGTTTCAGGATGGGAAACCTGTAGTCATTTTGCTTTTAATGTTAACTGGGATATAATATTTAGCACTACAGGATGCTCATCCCTGTTGGTCCTCAAAGTACCCTACGCTGCTGAAATCCTGCCCTTCCTGCATGTATGTTAGCCCTTGCCATCCTCTGCCAGCAGTGAGCTGGTGTTCACAGATATCAGAAGTGCAGGGTCACAATATTTACACAACATATATTTCCAGATCCAGGTAGGAAATGCTCAAAGAGCATGCAAATCCGTCCCTTTTTCAAACAGTCCCTTTGCTCCAATGGTGAGCAGAATTGCTCAAAATAATTCTACCCTGCACACCAAAGCAGTGTATATTTTCTGTTGGCTCACGTAGCAAAACCTCTCCAGAATCTCTTGGTGTGCATCATTTTGCAAGCTCCCAAAATAATCTGTCTTCTCAATAGTTGGAGCTCACTCACGCACCAAGAGAGGGAACTCAGGAATCTGTTTATAAGAGCAGAATTGGATGATTCTGACAGTTATAATGCAAGTGCTAAAACCCAGAGGTATTTGATGTTAATGCAGCATCACGTCTTTAAGCCTGCTAGACCTAAGACAAAGAGATCCCAGAGCTCTGTTTTTTTTATGTATGAGAACATATGGAACAGGTGTTCCTTTGGCTGATAAGGAGCTGCAAATGATGCATCCCAAAATCTTTTCCGCGATGACGCTCTCTAGGAGCTCAGCTCAGCATTTTGCCACAAATCTTTTGTCAAGTGATTCCAGTTTCATTCAGAGAGGAATAAAAACCAAAGCAGCGATTTCTCATTTTCCTACATATCCTCTTGAGAAGAAATTAGTGTATGAAATATTTATCAGCCAGTTAACTCCTGCACCCCGCCCTGGTGTCCATCACAGTTGCAGAGGAAGAAGCTGGTTCAAATAAGGCCGGCTTTGTTCCACTCAGAAAGATTTTCCCTTGGCACTCTCTAGATGTAAATATGTCAGATTCCTGTGGATAATCCTTTCCTGTCAATACCGCTTAGATTGCGGTTGGGATGGAGTCCTACAGTGATGAGTAAGGATGGAAAACATAACAAGCACAGAAAGAATCAGGTTTACCTTGAAACTCTCAAATTTTTTTAGTGCTCTGGCTTGTAAACAAGGTTCTAATAATTTTGTGTTTTTTTTTTTTTTTTCCTTTCTCCCTTCTGACCAAAATTCCCATAAATATATATGTGCCAGGAGATACAGAATATAATGTTTAAATGTTATTTGTTCTGCAGTAATAATCTGAAGTTTCAAGCCGTATTAGCTCTTTAAATGTCAGCCACTACAGAGCTGCACATTTATGGAGAGCACTGCAAGAGGTATTATCTAAACAAGTGAATTGACAGCTATTAGTGGCAGGTGAAAAGGAAACAGTGCAGTTCCCAGGATATTTCTCATTTTGGTTTCCCAGCCCTGGAAACCCCAAACGCTCTGCAAAAGGGAGCAGGACCCAGCCTGCAAGTGGTCTCCATAGGAGCCAGAGCTGCGCACTGGGCAGCAGGCTGTATCAGAGCTGTGCAGCCCAAGCTGCCTCACCTGGATGACCTTATTGCTCAAGGTCTGTGAATGGAAAACAGCAGGTCTTCAATGAAGATTTGCAAACCACTCCTTTATAGTTCCTACATACAAATAAGAAACTTAAAAGTTCTGGTGAGGCAAGGGTCCCAAACCAGATCCCTCTGAAGTCAATAGCTACACTTTATTTCCTTCTCTGGTATAAAATTAAGGCCAAAGCACTTTGCCCAAAGCCACACAGAAAATGTGTAATAAACCCAGCAATGATTTCCAGTACCTAAAGCTCCAAAAATCCTCTCTTCCCCAACAAGTGTGTCAGAGCAGCTTACCAAAATACCTAATAGTTACCAGAACTTCTCATTCTGAGCAAGGCTTTCCTTTCTGAAGTCTGCTTCTCTGTGCCTGGACACATAAGCAAAAGAAAGTTATCAAAGTATGGAATACAGAGTACTATGATCTCTGGTTTAAACAAATACGGCTTATGCTCTTAGGGAAGCAGACTGGGCCCTAGCGCACATTTACTATTTATGTTCAAAAGATTGCAAACATAAACAGTAGAGATGGTCCAGTGCTCATCATTATGCTCCAGAGTAAACAGCTCACTGAGGGTCAGCCATCCCTGTGCTGTTGTTTCATAGAATCACATAATCATTAAGGTTAGAAAAGACCTCTTAAGACCATCTAGTCCAACTGACCACATCCCTCAGTGCCACATCCACACAGTTCTGAACACTTTCAGGGATGGTGACTGCACCACCTCCCTGGGCAGCCTGTTCCAATACCTCACCAGCTGCTGGAGGTGTGAGCAGAACATGCTACACCATTCAGATGTGGGTTCAGAGATCCTATTACTTCTGTTGCACAGAAGAGACATTGAGGCATCACAGGTAGTGCCCCCAGTGAACGGAGCCATTGTTACTTGCACCCCAGAGGTTTCAGCCCTCCCCCAACAGACCTGGTTGAGAAGGCTTATTTAGGGGCATCTGTCTGCTGGAATGCTCTGGGCACCAAACAGCTCTCTCAGTGGCATATTCATGTAGGATTAAACATGGACTTCAAGCACCCTGCTGTGATCATTCTTGTCTCATCCTCATTCCAGATTTCTAACATATATTCATGTCTAAAGATGGTATTGTTCTTAGCAATTTCATTAAGTATTGTACATTCTTGAGATGGTTTCTGAGAAAGATAAGAAAATCAGTTTTATGTAACGTGCTTAACACTGAAAAATAAGATATGCAAGAGGAACAAAAGCTTTTCCATTCAGGAAGGAGATATTTGTACAGCTAAAAATAGTCCTTACGAAGCTTTCATGAACATGAGATTGATGGAAAGATAATTAACATTTGCTGGAGTCTGAATCCTTAAAGAGAGGTGATCCTTAACTGAGGTGATAATAACCTCCTAGACCCTTGAAAAATTCCTCTGTTCTTGAATGCATTCGGTGCTCAAGCAGCATTACAGCATCTCAGAAGCGTGTTGCAGCCTTCCAGTGACTGCAGGCAGGTTGGTGGCAGGACTGGAGAAAGCCCTGACCTCCTCCTCCCTCAGCCATTGGGTATTTGCAGCCACAACAGCTGTACGGTGTTGCAGGGTGACAGCTCACAGCCCATTTGGGTGCAGGGCAGTCTTCTCTGCTCAAGGCAAGGGTAAAATATCTTGAAGCCTTCAAGATGAAGACTACCATATTCTCCCTTCCCTCGCTTTGTGGGGTCTTACTACTCATGCAACATGATCCAAGGCCTGTGGACATTGAGGAATTGTTCTCTTGATTTCCACACTTTCAGGAGGTGCAGAATATTGTGAAAAGAAAGAGTGGTGCTGCAGTGGCACAGGCTGCCCAGGGAGGTGGTGCAGTCACCGTCCCTGGAGGTGTTCCAGAGCCGTGTGGATGTGGCACTGAGGGACGTGGTCAGTAGGCATGGTGGGGATGGGCTGGCAGTTGGACCAAGTGATCTTAGAGATCTTTTCCCACCTTAATGATTCTATGATTCTATGAAATGGACAGAGAAGGGGAAAGAATTTAGTGACAAAGCAAAGTTTTCAGGGGCTGAATAGGATGGATATCTACTGCTGTACAGCCTCCAGGCTCACTACTTATTTTCCAGTGTCTGGGGAGCTTTATTATTAGTTTTCCAGAACAAAAAGTCTTCTGTTTCTTCAGTCCACCTCTCAGTATGGACAGAGAGTGCTTACAAATGCAGCTGGCAGTAGATAGTGGAACTCCAGTTTATTTCATACATATAATCCTCAGTAGTAGTTTTTTGGTTCAGGACACATGCAAGGATCAAGGACTTTAAGCATTGCAATGAAGTGCTCCAGAAGTGCTGTTGCAGCTGCATTAAGCAGCAAGAGAAATAATGCCTGAACTTTCAGGAATCAGTTCCTATTTACCAAAGTCCACAGAAATCACCAAGGATTGGCTGGAGGTTTGCTTTCTTAGACTTCATTCATTTGTTCATCCGGCTTGAGGGATCACTACTCACATGTAATCTTGCTGTTCTAGTAGAGGTTCTGCAAATAGCTTTGGAAGAGAAATGAGTGTGTTGTGGTAATGCCTAGGGTCCCTGGGCCTTGCAGCACCAGTGTTGACTGCCTGCTGAGCATGTCTGGGTAATGCAGCTCTTATGGATGTGGAGCTGTACCCAAGCACTAAAATTGCAGTCATCTATCCAAGAGTCTCATTGCATTAGCTTTTGTTTAGATCCTAATTTGCCTTTATTTGTCTACATAAAGCTTTTCTGTAAATAGGCTTGCTATTTAGTGCTCATTAGAACAGATATAGTTTAATGCTTTACCTATGAAATTAATTCAGTAACAGAGCCGCTGTTTCAAATGATGGTATAAGGCTAAACCCCTGCTAATGAAAGTATTTAAAGAGAAGCACAACAGTTAAAAAGCTTTTTTTGAGCATTGCTTATTGTTCTTCTCAAGTACTCTCATCTCACAGTAATAAAAAATTTCCCTGATCCTGAAGAGCGATAAGACACATACAAGATCTATGGAGAAGGAACTGGATGTCCTGGTGGGGAACAAGTTGGTCATAAGCCAGCCAGTGGCCATGAGGTTGAGGGAGGTGACCCTCTTGCTCTCCTCTGCCCTGCCTAGGCCACATTTAGAATGCTGTGTCCACATCAGGGTTTCTTAACCTACTATAGGTACCTGGTATAGCAAGGGGTTGAACCAGATGTTCTCTAGAGGTCCTTTTCAACACATAAGACTCCGTGATTCCGTGTAATCTTTATATATTACTGGTAGCTCCCCCCATCCCTGCTGCCACTCTGGAGGATGTGTCCCCACCCAACTCACCTCTGCTGCTGCACATGAGCCCCGTGGGACCCCAGCTACTTGAGCCAGGCAGGCCATGGAAATGCAGGTGATGGCTGTAGGGATGGGCACTGAGAGCTGCTGCCAGCGGTGCCCAAAGCACAGCCCAACACCCAAGACAAATGCTCACTCCACCTCCAAGCCTTCCACACACTCTCGGCAGGAGTCCAGGCATGAGACTTCTTCAATAAGTAAAGCAGAGCGTGTTGCAGAGAAGGGAAACTCCTGGGGAAAGCCCTGGAGAGCAGTGAGAGACTGAAGAGCAGCAGTTAGCATGTCATCAAAACCAACGGCAGCATTTAAAGTGCAGCTGAAATTCTTTCTGTGCTTTTTGGTCTTAGTCACCACAAGCACATTTCTCTTGCTGGCCGCATTTTGAGTCTCCTTTGCAGTTAGCAAAGAAGAGGTTTGGGTGTGTTGGCAGACATCAGCTTCTACCAGTAAGTTTATTCAATACAGCTGTTGAATCCTGATGTTGTAGAGAATCTTACATTGTCGTATTAAGCACCTCGTAAGGACGTGTAGGATCTGTCTGTTCATTCCCTGCCTCCTCCTGCTCCTTTCATTGGGAATATTTGTTGCAAACGCTGCACTTCAAGGCAGTTTGCTCAATTCACTCTTTTCAAAACTAAAGAGAGCTTGTTATCCCATCCATGCCTGCTAACATGAGGAGAACAGCACTTTGTTATGATGGGTCTGAAGGTGTAAAACATCAAGAGCAAGGAGTTGTGTGGGAGGCTGCACAGCACATCTGGAGCAGCTGGGTGCAGAGCTGTAGCAGCATGCAAAAGAAGAGCACAGCATCCTTAGGATGGGATGCTGTGCTGAGTGTCCCTAGGATGGGATGTTGTACTGAGGTCTCCAGTCCAACAGCTTCATTTGTGGAGATGTGAGAGGCCTCCCTCATCACCCTGACAGTATGAATGTACTCTAAAGTTATAAAAAAATAAATCCATAATCCATCAAGAATATGTTCTACAGACACGTGTTCTACAGAATAGATCTGGTAGTTCCCATCTCTGGGCAGACTGATCTGCTGATCTGCTGTCTGCTGCTGCCCTAAATCCTTTAACACTCTCAGGCTGGGCAGAGTTTCCCATTTGCTGTCCCAGTGATGCATGGAGAGACAGGCTGCTGATAACCAGGCTTTTTGTGCCTCTTGAAGAAATGAATGGGATGCAGAGAGCGGAAGGGGCAGCCACCCACTGAGAGTCAGGCTACCACCAAGAGGCCATCTAGTGCTAATATGAAGAATGACCGGGCATGTGTGGCTTTTGAGGCACAGATTTAAATCCCCTCGGCCAATGGACCTGCTCCAGAGGATCTCTAATCCAGTGGGGCCGAGCTTTGCTTCTGTAATCCTGTTTTTTCCTCTGGGTTTTACAGCCCATAAACTTCCTATGAGTCTCCTTAATGCAGAGCAAAAAGTCTTCACACTAGCACTTGTTGCATCTGTTTTTATAAGACAAGGGACTTCTTGGTTCCACAGAGCATTCAGGAATAGAATGCATTCAGTAGCCACAAAGATTTTCCATTAGCTTTATGTTTCTTTTCCTTACAGAACTCGGGACTATATAGCGTAAATGTGCTGCTTGCCTCTGCTCCTTTGTGATGCAAATCTTTGTTTTTCTCCTTTAAACTTGTTGCCAGATTCTGCCCATGTAAATCCAAACCAAACCCTCTGGCTCTGCCCTCAGACTGCCTACTGGAGCAGAGTGACTGATCGATGCTGGCCCTGGCCAGCATGTATGTATGGCTTCTATGTACCCCCTGCCTCCAGTCTTTGGGCAGTTAGCAAGCAGCACTGATGAATGATTGAAGGATGCAGCCCTTCCCAGCCTGAATGGTGGTGGCTGAGGGAGCACAGTGCCTGTGAAGGGAACAGGGCAGTCCCTAACACCAGCGATGGGCTGTGCAAATGGGGAGAAACATCTCTGCTACAGAGCAGGTGTTAGCTGAGGGCTCTGAGGGCCTGGCTGCCTTCTTGTTGGGCTGAATTATATCTGAAGTAAACGTAGAAAATTAGGGAAACTGCACCTGCAGAAAAATTAGACCAAAGCAGGAAAAGAAACCAGCTATGGCTGTTGTTATCTTGCACCTGTGTTTTAAAAGGAAAAAATACAAATTTCCCGTGACTTACACTGGCATAAATGAATATTATTTCTACCAAAGAGTGTGGGGTTACTCAAGCATAAGCACAGGGAGCAACGAGGTCTCACAAAGAACAAAGCCCCTGGACGAAATCCATTGCTGGTGTACGCAAATGCATTTCACAGTCCTCAAAGGCGCCCTGCCTGTTTGTACCCATGGTGAATTTGGTTCGTTTTCCCCAGAGGCCTTTTTCCATTTTAAATATAGCATGCACGCAGATGGCTGGGGCTACAGCGGGATACACGGCTTTGTATTACAGCAGGCAGCTTGACGTCGGCCTGAGCACAGTGACATGCTCTGCCATGGTTGCCTTTGGAACTATCAGTGAGCAATATTTCAGCTCCTTGTCACCTTCGGCTTGGGGATGGTTTGCAGACCCTCAGGCATCAAGGCAAGCATGAAAGATTGTTTAATGCTGACAGGATTTCTTATGTGGCCATTTAAGCAATACAATCACATGTATGTACACGCATACATACAAGGAGGTATTATTATCTATATACACGCTCATATGTATGTTCTCTGCTGCTGGGTATACACGTGCACATACACGTGAAGTTTTTATTGATTACAACAATCTATTGCAAATCAGACACTGCTGTGTATTTTGACTCCTTTCCCTAGGGTCAATGTAGCTGCATACCCGCTGCTCCCATCAAATGCTGTGGCAGTCATGCATAATATCCTCCTCTGAATATCCCATTTAGCTCTCACAGACTTGCTTATGATGCTCTGCTGCTGCTTCTTGTAGCTTCAAGTAAATATATACTCATTAGACTTCCTCAATATCTTGCAACACTGGAGGATATGTCCCACCAGGGCACCTCTGGCAGCTGCTGATCTTGAAATGTGACTGTAAAGCTTTACCTCAGACTGAAAAGGCTGCTTTGAGCTTTACCCATCATGCAAAAATGTGTATTTTTGACAGCATCTGTCTGTCATCAAGAATGCCGGGTCTTACAATGCGTTCCCAAAAGCGCTCCCAGAGTACCAATGCATAAGCATTCAGGTTTTGTTGATCTCTTCATGACTTTTTTGAGTGCAGTGTGCATAATACTATCCTCACTCACAGTCTGTCTGGTATCAGTGATGCTAAGACCAACTCACACCTAGGTCTGCATGCCCAAAGTTACATTTACCTCTAAAAATCCAATAAAGTAATTGGAAAGTGTTCTGGGAAGCACTTCTGGATGATTCTGTGTTGCATTTTTCTACAGCCACTGGGTGGTGCTACAGAAAGGGCTGCTCTGCTTTCCAAAGCCTAGCAGGTTTCTTCTCTCTCTGGACGGTGCTATCCAGAAACATCACATTAGATATAGCGGTGAAGAGAAGCACCCTTCTTCCTTTCACTTCTCCAATGCAAGTATTGCCTTTGCACTGTCCAAGTTGAAATTATAGAAATCTAGCTATCTCATTTCTCCATTAAATTCCAGTTTAAATCATTTCTATCAAGCATTTGATCTACCCATTGCCAATGGGGCTGAATATTGCAGGGGTGCCTCAGGAGAACTCTCCCATCTGAATGTGAACACATTCTATGCCCCCATTTGCTTGCTTTCCCTGATGATCCAGCACCTGCGTTTGTTCTTTGGCAGCGCTGCTCACAGAAAGCTTTTGGATTGCACATGCAAAAAGAGCTCTTGGAGCAGAGGATGCAACTTTGCTTGGCACAAAGTCATCAACAGATGGTCAACAACACCCCTCGTTGTCTGGAAAATCCCGTCACACCCTGTGGGTGTCAGCTGGCACAAGGGCATGAAAGGTAAAAGCCCTCCTTTATATCAAGCAAGGGCGGGAGGGTGATGAGAGGCCCTCAGGCAGTGATTTCTGAAGCTTTGTATCCAGGTCCTAAGGGGGAAAGCCTATGCCTACAGCAAAGCTGACACATCTGCCCACAGTGGGAAGTGAGCAGAAGCAGGTAGAATTCAGGTGACATCGTGCTGATGGGGGATGAGTGTGCAGGGAGAAAGTCCATCATTTCCAGAGGTTTTGCAGAAGCATCTGTTGATTCCAAGCAGTCGAGGTGGTGTACAAAATCTCTGTAGGCTTCAGTGCCAGAAAAGCCTCCTATACGTGGAGCCCTTATTAGTGCAAGCTGAGGTAAAATGAGAAGGATCCGGCCTTGTTAAAGCAATGGGAAGTATGCAGAGGTCACATTGCTCCTCTTATTAAAATTGGATGCTTTTTTCATCCTGGTAACAGGCCTTTAAGAATGTTCTTTAGAAATAAGTGTCCTATTCCATTAAAAAAAAAACCTGTTTCTTTCTTATAACACAATTAATGTCAGCAAAGCATTCTGCAGATCCAAGAAAATTTATTTTTATATAATTCTTGGGAGGCAGGAAAGAGTATTCCAGTTCTGCAGGAGAGATAAGAAGACACAAGCTTAAAAGTGTTTTTAGGCACTGGGCCAAGTTTTCTGATTCACCATGGCTGATGGAGGACAGAGAGGAATCTCTCCACGTCTTTATAGACGTGTTTGGGAAGGTAGCTGTTCCCTTCTATCAGCATTTGCTAGAATATCATGTGCTTTGAATTGATGTAGGAGAGCTGGTGGCTCTCCATATGTTGCTTTGATTCTTTCTGTAGGATTCTTCCTGTAGGTCTCTTAAGACTTGTGTTGTCTTACAATCATAGAATCATTAAGGTGGGAAAAGATATCTAAGATCATCTAGTCCAGCCACCAGCCCATCCCCACCATGCCCACTGACCACATCCCTCAGTGCCACATCCACACGGCTCTGGAACACCTCCAGGGATGGTGACTGCACCATCTCCCTGGGCAGCCTGTTCCAACACATCACCGCCCTTTCTGAGGAGAATATTTTCCTAATATCCAATCTGAGCCAAACTGTGGCTGTTACCTCTCATCTTGGGGTTGTTCACTGTGACTGTCAGCACCCGAGCTGATGTGTTGGAGAAGAGTACTGTGTGGAGCAGCTAGCACCGTATAAAAACTGCTACCATCTCAACAGAGCAAGCACAGCTCTTCCCCATCCTCAGGGCCCAGCCCAGCCCTGTGCCTGCCCTGCTGTACGCTCAGTGGTAGGGATGGTGCTGGAGTCACTGCTGCTGCCCTCTTGGGCACCAAGATGTGGAAGGTGGCATCCCCTGTTTGCTATGGGGATTCTGACATTTGCTTTTCCCTTTATGCTGCCTTAGAAGCATAAAGGATGCACAGGGAGCAATGAAACCTTCTCCCTGTCAATTCCCTAGTCAGCATAATGAAATTTTCATGCACAATGAGTCTTTGATCATGTTTGTTACTTAGCCAATTTGCTATTGATTTAAAAAGCTCTCTCTGCTAGAAAATAGGCATAAAGGACGTGATTTTAAAAATATCTAATGGAAGATTATATTAGATCCTTGGGCATCTATGCACGAACAGAATCATTTTCCATTTAACTGTGCTCTGTTCTTGGCTGCCCAGATTTCTGAGTATGTCCTTTCCTGTGGAAATCATGTTGTATCATTGGTACACATGCTAAAGTTGTGGCACTGTGTTTTCATCTTCGTAATTGTTTACCATAAAATGATTAGGCTGCCATTAATGGCTTCTATTATTTGACCTAATTTTATTTACGAGTCATAGACAACACTGTTCTCCAAAGCCAGGAAGCGTCTGCAGACAAATGAAAAGTAAACAAAATAAAACCAAAGGAAGCTGGCAGCCCCTGAGCCGAGTGTATTTGCTAATTTAGTATTGTCTCGACTTTAACAAAATAATTATCAGTGAAGAAAAAAACACTGACAGAATGGCACCTATGGAGTGTATGAAGCCATGATGCAGGCCCAGTGCTGAATTCCAGTATTTCAGTGGGAATTTTGAGGAATGAAAGGACAGGGAGGTGGTTTCTCAGGGTTCCTAACATGGAGATGATGGTGAGGGGAGCAGTTCTGTGCTGCCATCTGGAACACCCCAAGGAGGAGGAGAGGCTGTGCCTGGGGAAGGCACACGCATTAACAGAAGAGCAATACGTGTTATCAACTAAATACAACAGATGCTGTTCTTTCTGAAGGTATGGTATGCATCCACCATAACACAGCAGACAATATGTTTTAGGTGCTGTGGGGTTGATTTTCAGCAACAGGGCAGGATTTGCTGTCATTATCCCAGTCTTTGGGAAAGCTTGTTTTGATGAATACATCCAAAGGTACTGCCATCCAAAAACCGACTGATGCTACATTTAGCATAACATCTTATGCTTAAGCTTCTTCAGTCTAAAATACATATATACATATATTTGAGAGAGAAAAAGAAATCTATATTCTTGTTGCTCCCCGCATTATTAGAATAGCCTTACCCTTGTGTTTCCAAGAAAACTATTTGTGCGTCTAAGAACAGCGTGAAAAGCTCTACAGTCCAGACACAGACCCACAGACCTCAGCATCAGAACAAACTTCCTGTTCAAAACATGCATTTACTTTTCCTCATCACAGGCACAAAGCAACGAACACCACACAGAAGCCACATCTGAAGCTGAAATGCTGTTCCTCATAGGATCTGCCGGGTGGCGATCAGATGGGGCAGGAAATCCCAAAGTCCTGGAGGGATGTATCTGCCCCATCTCATCCATGAGTCATCCAGGACGAAGAGGTCAAAATGGCAAAAGTTCATGGCTTTCCATTATGTTCCTGTACAAATGTCTCTGGGTGAAGGCTCCTATGGTGTGGGCTGGGGATTGGTTGCAGGATGCCCCCAAGTTGGGGAGTGCCTCGGACACATTTTGCTTACTGCTTCCCCCTTCACCACTTCAGCTGCCTCCTGGCC
The DNA here is from genome assembly GCF_054131305.1 of Coturnix japonica. Classification (NCBI taxonomy): domain Eukaryota; kingdom Metazoa; phylum Chordata; class Aves; order Galliformes; family Phasianidae; genus Coturnix; species Coturnix japonica. The sequence continues at coordinate 49,414,195 of NC_140663.1, read as the reverse complement.
ACATGCCTCCACCCTTTTCCGCCACAACCCACAGGCACCGCTGTGGTCTGAGCTCAGGGTTGCAGTACCGACAAGCAAGGCTGAGATGGTTTACTCGCTTCACAGCCCTCACTGCTGCGTTGGGGAAGTTGGTGACAGAGGCATTGTGAAATGGTTCTGGGGGGACAACTGCTTGTGGTAATGCTTTGGAGAATCTGTGTGCTCTAAGAGATGCTGTTGTTGTTCCAGATCAGGCTGCGGGCACAATGACCCAACCTGAGATCCAGCAGTGCACATGTGGCCTGATGTGCTGATGGTTGAGGTGATGCAGCCAGTTTATTTCTCAAAGAATCGGCAAAAAAAAACCCACAAAAACAGCTGTGGCGGAAGGGAGGCAACCGAGGGCAAGGAGGGGAAGTGATGAGAGGAGGGCAGCATGCTGTTGAGTGACTTAGTGACTTTTGTCACTTCTTTTCTTGCACGTTTCATTGGTGACATCTGCAAGCCAGCAGCCCACCTTCCTGCCAACGGTGCTGAAAGCTGTAATGCTGGACTTCCTTATTACAGCCCGCTGATGTGGGTGGACTTTAATGTGGAAAGGATTTCTGTTCAGGGGGTGGGAGGGAAGCCTTTATCATTTACTTAATAAAAGTAATATATAAATAACCCAATAAACACATATACCACACTGAGATTTACGGGAGGAGTACCTAAGCCAGACGAGAAATGTGAAAGCAACAGAAGAAGGAAATGCATGTGCTTAATCCCTCTGGAAATCCTGTGGGCTGCCATAGGAGAAACACTGGGCCCCAGCATCTACGTTTTAGTTTTCTCACTGCTCAGTTTTGGGTACCTACTCCTCATCGGATGAAAAAAAACAATGTATGTGAAGGAAAAGATGATAGCATACTCATTGCCTAAATTCTGGGTTAAGTCCATTAAAGAAAGGTCGAGGCTTCTAAATGGAATTTTAGAAGATGCTTCATGGGCACGTAACTGCCTGGTTGAGCTACACCTCTAAAGGCCACTACTTGTCAAGGTAAAGATTTAAAGGGATCACTACAGAGAAAATGAGTGTTACAGCCTTAATCCTGAACTGGAGTGACTGCTGTACTTTCCATAGAGCACGCAATTTTGAGGGTTGGATGTGGTCTGGCAGGGCAGATAATATGCAGATACCTGCTGCAGGAAGCAGATGGATGCCAGCCACATCTCCTTCTACAGGATAATCCCTATCATTGAGCAGAGCACATTAGCTTGCTTTTACTTCATCCGGCCAAAAAAGCTCCCTATCACTGTGAGATCGTAGAGAGGAGAAAGTTCAGTTGAGAAAATGCCCTCTGGGTTTGCCTGCCAGCATCTTCCAAATATTTGCAGTTACACAACCTTTAGATTTGAAGGCTGAATAGTGCTGAGCACTTTAACTTGATCCAGCAAGCTGCATTTTGCTTGAGAATATTGAATGGCAAATGGGTCTCAATGTCAGATGCCAAAGAAATTGTGCTCCTTGAAAGTCCACGGCAAAAATTAATCCTAAAAATGTACTACTGACTTTTGTGATAAACTTACATTGCTGACACGTTGCCATCTTAAGATTTTTTCTCCCATTCACACTGACTTAAGGAAGAGAAGCCCACTGAAATCAATGGTTTTACTGTTGTTATTGCCATGACTGATACAGTTCAGATTTGGTACAACATATCCTCCGATACTACTTTGCAAATTAAAGCCTAATCCTATTTCCTTTGAAGCTGGTTAGCAGAAATCTACTGGTTTCAATGGGAGGATAATTCCTTCTGTGAATAAAGAAAAGCATTTACATAAAATAACAGTGTCAGAAACGAAGAATTCCCCGGTGGTGTCTGCAAACTCAGAGCACTGAAATCCTCACCAACTGCTCAGGGCAGAAACAAGGAGACACTGAATTTCTTACAGCAAAACAGAGCAGCCAGAGTGATGCAAAACAGCTTGAAAAAACCATATTTAAGACTGTCCACCTCCATTCTAACATCGCCTCTCATTTCTTCTGTGCTTTTTAATTCTTGGTGTTCTTATAGGCATTGTAAAGGGCACTGTTTGACTATTTGCTCCGGTGATTTTTATTCCTGTAATGACAATACAGGTTGCAAAGCTGGCAATATGTTACAACTGAAAAGGAAATATTTCCACATATCAGCGATATGATTCATCTTACATACACTTCTCTACTTATCATTTTCCATCCTTATTATTCCATGTGAGCACAGAAAGACTTCTCTGCCGTTTTAATTTATACACTTAATTTGCTTAATGCCCTCTGGCTTCACGTTGGTGACTGAGGAGATTTGAAAGGACCCGTCGCTTTTGCATGCTACAGAGTACCTGTGTTTGTTCCATTATAAAAATGGCATTTTTCATTTTGGAGCTTCTTCCATTTTATTACACCTCATATTAATCACAGTATACAGCGATGATTCTCATGACAGACTTCCTTGTGAAACTGGTGCTGTAGGTCTCCGGGTAGTTAAAAGAGAATAATCTCAGGAATATTAACAATACTCATGCATGCAACATAATGAAATGCATTTTAATTGCTGGAATTATCTGAGAGCTGCACAGGAGGTTATACCAAGCTCAGCCTAGAGGGAGCTCCCAGGCCAACAGCAGCCAGACACTCTCCCCTCCCGCCCCGGAGGGGCACCCAGGGCACAGCCAGCTGCCTCGGGTGCTGCAGGACCCAGGCAGGACTGAGTGCACAAAATTGCCAGGCACTTTGCTGCAGTCATCTGGACAGACTGATGCATCCCTGGCACTTCGCGAGATTGAGACTCGGATTTAATCTATTTAAGTGAAGTTGCGTTGAGGTGAACACACGCCAAGACAGTTTGTCACTCCTTGTGGCAGAAAAGGGCACCATTCTGTGCTGCCAGCTCTCTAACCAGATTTCATCCTTTACATGACTAAAGTAAAGGAAGGGGCTCCAGGAGGACACAGCTCTCTTTCTATGTGGCAACAGAGGAGCAAGCTTCTCTTGCCCTTTCTGCTTTGGACCCGACAATTTGAAGTGCAGTCTGTGAGGGATGATGCATTTCAGGCTCTGGAGCTCAAGCCGATAACCTGTCTCCCAACAATCTAGAACCAAGAGTGGGAGCAATGATAAGGGAACTGGTGGGCATTATGGCATTATGGGGTACTGATGGACAGGAAACTGGACATGAGGCAGCAGTGTGCCTTTAAAGCCCAGAAAGCCAACTGGATCCTGGGCTGCATCAAGGGAAATACCACCAGCAGGCTGAGGGAGGTGAACCTGCCCCTCTACTCTGCACTGGTGAGACCTCACCTGGAGTACTGCTTCCAGATGTGGAGTTTTCAGTAAAGGAGGGATGTGGACCTGTTGGAGTCCATCCAGAGGGCCACAAAAATGATCCAAGGGATGGAACAGCTCTCCTACAAAGACAGGCTGAGAGAGCTGGGGCTGTTCAACCAGGAGAAGAGAAGGCTCCAGGGAGACATGAGAGTGGCTTTCCAGCATCTAAAGGGAGTCTGTAAGAAAGAAGGGGACAAACCGTTTAGCAGGGTCAGTTGTGATAGGACAAAGGGAAATGGTTTCAAACAAAAAGAGCGGAAATTTAGGCTGGTTGTAAAGGAGACTTTTACAATAAGTGCAGTGAGGCACTGGAACACGTTGCCCAGAAAGGCGGTGGATGCCCCATTCCTAGAGACTCCCAAGGTCAGGCTGCAGGAGCTCTGAGCACCTGATCGAGCTGTGGGTGTCCCTGTTCATTGCAACAGGGGATTGCTTTGGATGTCCTTTCAGGGTCCCTTACAACTCAGACAGTTCCGTGATCCTATGATTTCCACAGTTTGACATGAAAGCCTGCACAGCTTGTGTCTGTGACACAGCAGTACTGGGGCACAGTGGGCTCCATATGGCAAACAAACAGCCCTGGCAGCACTGACCGTGTGCCAAGGAAGGGGCTGGGTGTGCCCGTGTTTGTCTGTGCATTCCAGTTACATGGAAACCCTACAGGAAACCGTCGCCCATTTGGCTACTGGGGAAAATTAAAGTGTTTTCTGGAACAAAAAAAAATACACTTTCCAGCCCCAAATTTGGCACGGTTTCTCCTGGGTCTTTGCACACAGCCCGTGGCCGCACACCCGCTCCGCAGGTGCCCTCGCCCCACCGCGCAGCCCCCGCACACTCGCAGCCCCGCCAACGCAGCCTCAACCCGCAGCGCGGGGGGACGCGACTCCCTCTCCCCGCCTTCCCCCGCCGAGGGGGCGGCGCGGCCGGGACGGGCGGGGCGGAGGGGCCGCCGGGGAAGGGGAGGGGATGTCGGGGCGCCGCCGCCCCGCCCCGCCCCGCCGCGCCCCATGGTGCCGGCGCGGGCGCGGGGCTGAGGCAGAGGCTGCGAGGTCGGTGGGGTGCTCACACTAGCGCCCGCTGCCGCCGGGCATGGAGGGCGCCGAAGCGGCCGCCCTTGGCAGCGGCAGCCCCGTGCAGCCCCGCTGCTCCTCCTGCGGCTCCGCGCCGGCCGGCGGCGGCGAGGCGGCGGCAGCAGCGGCGGCCATGGAGGAGCCGCTCGGGGAGGCTGCGTCCCCGGGAGTAGCGGCGGCGGCGGGGCCGAGGAAGCAGCAGGGGGTGAAGCGGCATCACCACAAGCACAACCTGAAGCATCGCTACGAGCTGCAGGAGACCTTGGGCAAAGGCACCTACGGCAAAGTCAAGCGGGCCATCGAGCGGTTCTCCGGCAGAGTGGTGAGTGAGGCGGGTGGAGGGGCTGCCCCGGGGTTCCGCCGCTTGGCGTTCCTCGCAGCGCCGGTCGGGTCCCCTTTTTGGGGGCTGGGGTGTGTGGGTGTGCGGTAGCTCAGCGGTGCGTTTAGAAATGATGTTATTGGAAAAAAGAGGGTGGCTTGCTGTGCTTGTCTGACTGTGACACGCGGGTCTCCCGTGGATAGTTATTCTTTCCCAACTGGAAACCTGTCACGTTCCCCAGCCAGCCGACACCGCTTACAAAGCGCTGTCAGAATGGCAGGCATCGCTTCTGCAGCTCCAAACGCCGTCATTCGGTCACACTTTTGTGACCTGAACGTTGCTGACACCTAAAAAAAACCCCGCAGCCCCATTGGATTCCCCGGACCGTGTCACTGCTCGGCAGCGCCGGTGCTCGAGCCCCGCGGCTGTCCTGCCCCAACTCGGCGTGTCCACGCCGGTACCGGAGCACAGAAGTGCGGCTGGAGATGGGCATGCATTAGTCAGAGTTCGTGTCATTCTCGGTCTCGGAGGACCGGCGAGCGAGAAGCAGGCATTGGCCGCCCGGAGAAATGGATGCTTTTCCAGAGGTCTTAGCCCAGATCTTGATGTGAAGCAGACTAATCGAGTTCTCACCAGCCTTCATCTAAAAGCGAGGCATCTCCCCAGTGACACTACAGGTTTTGTTTCATTTATCTTCCCATTTCACTTGTCTGTGAGCTCAGCACGCACCCAGAGGCGGAGGCAACTGTAAAACAGCAAAAGAAATTGTAGATGCACTGGCTTTAATAAGAGACATTTACTTTGCAACCAAATATCTTTGTGCCGACAGTTGAAACTGAGGTTTCAGCCAAGCTGTGGAGTCAGATCATGTATGCTTTCAGTTTATTAGCTCATTTGGAGGCTGGCTGAAGAGAAACCAGAGATGGACATCTCTGCACATGCTCATTCCAAGTGCAGGGTTTTTAAACTTTGCTGTTTTGGCCACCTCACAGTTTCAGGCTAAGAAAAACTCCAGGGCTGTATTATTTAGGCTGTATTATTTACTATTCTTTTGTAAGAAGATCGTTTTGGAGTTGCATACGTGATGCAGTAAACGGGAGAATGCACTGAAGACGCCTCTTTAAAACTCTTGGATAATCAACAAGAGAAAAAGGGGGTTGTACTGTAATTGAGATTTGGATTTGGGAAGTACCTCTGAGGAAAGGATGTAGCAAAGATGCATATCCACATTAATAGCACTCCTGGTCCTTCTGCTGCTTGCATCTGTCATTCACTTCTGCTCTACCAGCATCTCGGGATACGCAGTTATATGGCCTGAGCTGAATTTATATGGTTGATGCCATATAGTGAAAAGAGTGAAAAATCAAAATACCCGTGTGATCTTGAGTGCAGTAAAATTGTTGCACAGGCTGTAGCAGCTGGCATGTAGAAGCTAAACAAATCTTTGCAGGGGTGTTAGTTTTACACTGTGGTAACGTAAACCTCGGCGTGTGGCGCTTCATAATTATTAACTAGTCTAGAGGCAAGTTGTGGTGCTGTGTGAGTGTTTGAACTTAACATCTGTGAGCGTGTGTTAAAATACCCACGTTTTGTCTGTGTGCAGAATAAAAGCGAGCTGCCAGGAGTCCAGCCCAAGTGAATGGAAAGCTCAATTCTTGCTTTCTGAGGGTCTCCCCAACAGGCTGGTGACTCTCAATGCAGGAATGGCTGCTCAGAGAGACACAGTGCTATCTTCCAGTTTCCCGCTTCTCTTCCCATCCCTTTCCCATGTTCTTGTCACATCCAGCACGTGCAGCAGGCTGAACAGTTGGCCTGGCTGTGGCCAAGCGTCCAGCAGGGGATGCAGGAGAGAGCGTGGCTCTATTCCTGGCACTGCTTCCCATGCAAATTGTCTGACAACCAGCAGCCAGGTAGCTGAGTCCCAAGGTCGCTCCGGTCTGGTCTATTTGCTTCCTATTCTGCTGCTGGTTTAGCTAATCTTTTCTTTACTCAGCGGTTAGCAGGTATTTGAGGCTGTATGGTAACAGATTGCAAGGCTGGACCTTGGAAGTCACACTGCGTCTGCAGCCAGCTGTCCTCACTGAGCTCTTCTCCTGTTTGGCCTTTCTGCTTCTCCCGTCCTTTAGCAACCCCTTTCACTCTGTGAAATGAAGATATCTGCATGATTAGCCATGCCTTTAAATGTGAAACATGAACATTGGATTTTTTGTCATCCATATGACAACAATAAACAGCTCACGAGCAAAGCAGAAATTGGCAAGTTTGAGTTAATGAAGTAAAAACAAGGTGTAAAGACGCTCAGTCTGAGGTGTGTACATCTCTGGTCTCCTGCCCTAGCAGGGTTTCTGTTGACTAGAATGAAAGTAGTATTTGGCAGTTGCTAACAGGCTACAGGTTTATTCAGGTTGCTGTAGTTTCCTTGTCTTTCCTCTTAGCTCAGTGAAACGTGATCGTAAGGTTTCCTGCCATAAAGCTCCAGGGTAGCTTGTGTGATGCGTGTAGTTTGTTATTGGAAACAACTTAGGTGAATTTGTGTATGGGTTACCACAGTGACTGCAGGCCGTTAAATAACGCCCGCTGCGTGATGTATGGGCTGCCCAATGTTTCCCAGCAAGGCTTCCTTCATTAGTACTCTCTCAGCACACGCTGTGCGACTTAAGATATTTTAAATTAATGCACCTGTTAGTGAGTGTAAGGATGAAGAGATGATATCTCAGGCCTGTGAAGTAACACTCATGTTGACGTTTCTGTGGGTGTTTTCTCCACTTGTCATCTTGCACATGTTATAGCAAAGAACCCAGCTTTTGTTCATGTTATATAGTCAGTATGTGTTAGCCAAGAAATCCCCAGCTACACTTATGTCAGCATTAGATAAGTTGTGTGCTGAGCACCTCCAGCCCGGTCTGTGCGCCATGCCTGGGGAAGGCCAAGGCGCTCGGTCCTTGGTGGCTGGATGGTTCCTTGCAGCGTGGGCAGGCGTTTGTTCCTCTGGCTGGTTCTGCAGCTCTCATGCATTGCTAGTAGTTTCTTACACCCTCGTGTGTAAGCTTGCCTGCCCTTCCTCCTGAGTGCCTTCTGTCTACAGACCTGATTTTCCCCTTTGCAAGAGACAGAAGCTTTTCCTCTCTTTCCGCTTGGGGAGCAGATGCGGGAGCCTCATCTCTCTCTTCTGCTCAGTCAAGACCTCTATTTTTCCTCCTCGCCAGCAGGTGGAGGAAGCAGTATTCTTCTCCAGCCATCCTCCAGCACGCCAGTTATGTGGGGAATTGATGACAGGCTGCACTTGGCTCGAAGAGCAGGCATGCAGTGCATACTTGTACAGGCGGGTTCCTGTTAGTTGCGTGTGCTGTTTCTTTTGCAAGGAAATGCAGGTAGAAGGATGCTGCCAAACTGTATTGGTTTCCAAGTTAAAAGCTTGTAAAAACTCTACATTTTAGATCAACAGAAATAGGTTCAGTTGCAGTGTGAGTGAACATCTTTGCTTTGAAGCAGCTTTGCTCTGTGGAGACTGTGCAGAGTCACACAGGGTTTTGAAACCCCAAAACAAGAGCAGATTAAATAAAAGGAAGACCCCTGCTTTGCTGATTGTACTTGTCTGTATTACTGCAAAAACAGAATGTGAACACCAACAACAGCCCTGCCATGTCTGTAATTAAGACCTTGCACATTGTACAGCCATTTGTGTGTTGGCGGTGTGGCCTTTAAGAGTTCTGAGTACCAAGGTAGAAGCATGCTTATGGGTTACCAGGGCTGGCAAAAGCCAGGGAGGATGTTTGTCCTGGTTCTCTTTCCTGTTTTGCTAATACTGTGAGGACAGTGGCTGTCTGCTGCCCTTAGTCAGCCCAGCCAGGACCCTGGACCCAGTTAGCTGTCAGTGCTCCGGTTCAGTAGCTCCTCACTGACTGCCTGGACACATTCCCTTTGTTTTCTCAGCAAATCTTCCATACAAGGAGCTAAAAGGATTCAAGCATCTTTCAAGAACTGGACTTATCCAATTAATAAAACGCCTATGTTAACATCAAGTATTCCACAAACAGAAAATTTGAGTATTCCCCTCTTCCCTTTTATGCATATCATGCTATATTTATGATGACACGGTATACTTCCATTTTATCCTGAGCACTCCAGCTTCATTCAGCACCCGAGTCACTACCTCATGCTGATTTTTATCTCGATCCTTCAGTGCTCATCCTCTGCAGAATCATGTCCAGATCTGAGGTAGAACTGCTTATTTTATTTTATTTTATTTTATTTTATTTTATTTTATTTTATTTTATTTTATTTTATTTTATTTTATTTTATTTTATTTTATTTTATTTTATTTTATTTTGAGATTCCTTGTTGTTCTTATTAAGATACTTTCCTTTATTGCAGATACTGGTGGAAGTATCTACACAACACTGCTGTGATGTGAAGTGCTCATACAGTACTTTGCACAGCAGGATCCTCATTCATGCACGCGGCTTCTACAGCTATGATAATACACTTGGATAATAGTAAAAATGGCTTGTATCACTACCCCGCTTTATCCATGAGAAAGAAAAACTTACAGGTTAAAGCCAAAATCATCAGAAATATTAGCTAGCCTTTAGTGTACAGCCTAACACCTGTTTTTTTTCCAGCCATACAGAGTATGTTACATCGGGGCCCTACAGATGACAGCCTCCTCCTGCAGAGCTGCATCGCACCTTCCTTCTGGGCTGCCCCAAGCTCTTGTCCCAGTGTGACATTTGGTGTCAGCCTCCACTCCTGACCCTTTTGCACTCACTTGCTGCTGCCTCTCGCTTTGTTCTGCATGCCAGCGTCGTGACCCGTGCTGAGAGTGCAGCCGTGCTCGCTGCTCTGGAGCTGGGAGCTGCCAGCAGCATGCATGCAGCCTGCTGTAGGCAGTGCTCCAGCCATTCTGTGCTTGCTGTGAGGGGGGCTCCTTACAAAACCTGGTGCCAGATCCTTGTGGTTTTCTTCTTTCTCGAAGGTGTGCAAAATGTGTGCTGTTATGGGCTCAGAATGTGACCAAATCTGGGCATGGTTTCATGGTGCTGAAGGCATGCTAATGAAACCTAAGTAAACAAACAAACAAACAAAAATACAAGAAATTGTACCAAAGCATGGAAATTCTAGATCTGGAATGAATGCGAGTTGGAAAGAGTATACAGGCAGTAAAAAGGCTTGCAAATGGTTTTTTTGTTACTTTACTTGTTCCACCCTTAGTTATTATCTGTGTTCTGAGCAGGATTAAGAAGGAAAAACAAAACACCCAAACCCACCAAATTTAATCTAATATGCTTTACTGTGGATGCTGTTGGCTTCTCACAATAGGAATTACCAGCTAGTTGTATTAAGTGACCGAAGTCTTTACATAAACACTCATGTAAGTGGAATATCAAAGACAACTTGAACATCAAGGGCTGCAAAGGGAAGCAAGTGATCACAGCATTCAGGCTGTGGAAGGCACCTCCAGCCCTTGTTGCAGAAGCAGATTTGTTCAGAGGAGTTCAGTGAGAAGTCTGACCAGCCAATATGGTCAAGGTTAGTTTGTCGAATCTGTTACTAAATTAAAGAACAGCGGGTTCTTTGGGCACCCAGTAGCATTCCTTGGAAGATTTTGGACTGCCTTACAGGTGAATGAATTACCAAGTCACAAGAAACTGTTGCTACTTCTTTTTTTCCTTCTCCTTAGGTTGCACAACTTTGGTCAGGTCAATTAGCTTTCCTGTCCCATTATATCCCATTGGGGAGGGATACTGCTCAACTACTGGGGCAAATTTTGGCCCATTGTGATCCCACTAACCAAATTCTGTTGTGAAATTCACAACAGAATTGGAGTCCATGTTTATAACACAGCCCTCAGCTCGAAACACTGTAAAACGCCTAAGCGTTTTTGCAGATGATTTCAAAGCACCATATGCTGCAGAATGGAAATGGCTTGTACAGAGTCTTTCATTAGATATGGATAAAATATACTGCGTTTTTTGGTGGCATGTGTTTTAAAAATTACTATTATTTTTTAAGAACCACAATGTGGATTTGCCATGTGGAGACAATTATTGTATATATTGTAGTTTGGGGTCATACATGTTGAATAAAACCGTGTGGAATGTGGAGTTCTTGTGAGCAATTGTTTATTCTTTGCAGAACTGTAATTGTAGTTAGTCTGTGTTTTGTCTGGTAAATAAATAACTGAAGAGAAATTCCTCTGCTGGCCAGAGGAATCAGAAGGGGGCACGTGGTGGCCACATCAGTGCCAAGGAAGAAAACTGTTGTAGGTATATCAGTCTTGAGTACAGGGAGATCAATGCGTGCAAAGCCATACTAATACCAGTGCAGAATGCATGGGACACAATTCCATCCATATGCCAGGGATTGGCTGTAACTGTGGCTTTAATGCAGGCATCTTCCTGGCTTAGGTCTCAGGCTCCTGTACCATGCTTAGGTACCCCCCTGTCTTAATGAGCCTGCATGCTGATGCCAAAACCTTCTCCTTTCTTCAGAGCTGTGTTCCATGCAGGAAGACACTGCTGTTCTCTTTACTCTTGTCTTTTATGCTTTGCCTATACAAAGTGAGATCAGTCACATCTTCTGATGTGGCACCAGTCAATACCCCTGAAGAGGTGCCTTGGTTCTTGAGGTGGTATGGGAGCTCCCAACATGTGCAGTGGTTCAGGCTGCTGCCATATCCCAGCTCTAACATACAGTTTCCATATCATTAAGATTCCAATCATTAAGATTGGAAAAGCCCTCTAAGATCACTTGGTCCAACCGTCAGTCCATCCTCCCAATGCCCACTGACCGTGTCTCTCAGTGCCACATCCACACATTTCTTGAACACCTGCAGGGATGGTGACTCTATCACCTTCCTGGGCAGCCTGTTCCAATGAATTGGCACTCCTGAGAATAAACTTCTAATATCCAGCCTGAACCTCACCTTTGGTTTGCGTGCTATTGCAACATGTGTGTTAGCCTGGTCTTCTCTCTTGCTTGCCTCCTGCCTAAGGATTTGTTCCTAAATTACGCAGGAGTATTTCATAGAAGACAGTCCTGTTATTGGCTGTGGTGGGTCAATATACTTGGCATAGCTGGTGTGTCAGAGGAAACCTCTCGGACGAAAAGCCTCTTACTAAATATGCAAATGACATTTGTCAGTGTTTCCCTCAAATATCTTCCAACAGATATGGGTACCATGTGTGTTCACTTAATAAACTAAACTCAAAATAATTTCCACTTTGCTAGCTATATGGGGAATAGTTGGGGGTGGGGAGCGAACTACAAAGCAAGGTAAAACTGCATATGTATGCTGTTATATTTGATGACCAATTCATTAAAGCCATAAGTGTATCCAGGCTTTCAATAGTGTTCTCCTGCTGTTGCTTCCTGTACTCCCTGGCTACAAAATCAGTCTCTATGGCTCTCATTTGTCTTACCCACATGAAAGGCTTTGAGCATCTGCAAGTTATGATTTGAGAAGTATCTGCTTTTAAACAGAATGTATTTATCACCATGTCTTCACAGGCAACGTGGTACATTGTATAAATTAGAGGATCCTAGACCTTTGAACACTAGGGGGCTGGGTGAGATATTCCATGAGCTGACGGTGTCTGGCCATCCTGATCAAACATCCTGGACCCACACCAAAAATGCCAGATGTTCCGTAGATGTGGGGGCCCTCCTGTAACCTTTGCTGCATGCTGCAGTGTGGGTTTCATGGTGGGGGTGAGACTGTAGCCATCCATTGCTCTGACGCTGTTTTAATGTTCACGTATTTTTTATGTTTTGAACCAAACACCATCAACTAACCCTGTCAAAGGAATACACAGTATTAATACTTTCGGTGTCTTAGTTCTCCCAAGGCAGGTGGGATTTGCTACTAGCTTTGGTGGTTTACAAGACATCAGCCCTTAAACCTGTCACTGGTCCATGGCTGGAGGCGAGCTCTGGATCTTGCTCAAGTGTGATTTTTGTCAGGCTCTGTTCTTGCAGACAGTGGAATATAATAAAATATTTTAATGGGTGTTTCCTTTCATTTTATCAAAAAAGAAAAAAGAAAAAAAAAAGGAACAAAACCCAGCAGCACAGCAGCTATGGGAAGGGTGGTTGGCATGGCTGCTGTGTTCAGAATAGTTCAGGCCAGCTGTAGGTGCATGCAAATTCACTTCAATTACTTCAGTGCTGCAGAACCCATTCCAGAAGCTCTTAGCAATGAAGTCAGAAGTTTCACTCAGAAGACAGCACAGGCTGCTCCAGTTAATGTACAGTCCCCATAACTGTTTATCTCAGGGTGTCTCCTCAGCCTTCCCATCTCCCTCAACTCCATTCCCAGCTCATGTCAGCCGCACCAGTAACACAGCCCTCTCCTTGTCCTCCTCTTCACTCTGCTCTCACGATCCTCATCTTCATCCCAGCTGCTCTCACCATCCCTCTGTATGCTCTATAGTCCACTCTGTCCCCACTGTCTGTGGTAAGCCTGCTAAACCCAGAACCCCTTGGCTGCCCTGGTCCTGCTGCTGGCATATGGTACGACTTAAGCAGAAATGTTGGAGGAACCAAATGTCTTTGTTCTGAGGTCTGGCTGCTTGAGGGGCTTGCAATTATGCTAATGTCTCGCTGTGTCAGAGAGCTGAGTCAGCGTGTTTGGGTTTCAGCACTACTGCCTTGGAATAAAGACAGTAGTTAAGGGATATTAGACTTTAAAAAAAATAAATAGAATAAAAATTCGTTGTTCCTGTGAAAAGATACCGGTTGCAGACTTGGAGACTAAATTTAGCTGCTCGTGAACAGATCAGAAAGATTCGAGCTCTGCTGTAGATGGGTATTACAAAGCTTCCATACTGCATTTCCTGTACACATAAAGACATTTCATCTCTCTTGCAACTTGTTAGACCCCTGAATGATATCTCCCTTTATTTGAGAGGAAAGGGTTATTTTAAAAGTGAGTGTGAGGACTTCTTGTGGTATTGATCACAGGAGGTAGCAATGAGAGCTGGATAAAAACACATCCTAAAGAGGTTAAGCAGAATTAATAAGCAGAATACTTGGGCTGATGTCTATAGTTGACACTTAATTTGTGATACATACCCTTGGCTATATTTTTGGGGGAGCTTGGCTGGATTTTTTACCATTTTTTGTTATTCTCTTGGCTCTGATACTGATAAATTTGGCTTGGGCTTAGTTGACCTACATAGGGATACAGTTGATAGGCATCCATATTACCCTCTCATTTTCAGCCAGATCTCTCTACATGAGTCATGCAGTGTCCTTTATGCTGACTTTTCTTTTGATACGGTTGACCTTTCTCTCATCTCTGTCTGTTGCAGGGCTTTTGCCTGTCACTCATCACCCTGCAGCCAAAGCACCTCACAAACTGCTGTAGCCTTACAGTTATTCTGTTTAGTATATAGAGTCATTCTCATTTTTTATTTTTTTTTTCTTCCAGAGAGGGAATGGGTCAGTATTTGCCTTTTGGTGTTGTACCAGCTTATGGGGCCAGGTGGAAGAGTTGGTGGACCAGCCTAGCAATAAAGCCATGCCCTGTGGGTGCAGTTCTGTCAACCACAGCCGGTGTTTACTTTCCTCAGGTGTTGAAATGGGCTGACACAAAGAAGTATAGCATGATGCTTTGAGCACCGTAGACATGAAATGGTTTCTGTAAGGTCACCCAGCAGGTCTCCAGCAGACCCATAGAGAGAACCAAGGTGAGCCATGCTTGGCTGGGCCTGGCTTTTACTTCTGTACCCCCCTCATCTGGATAGGCAGTTTGCAAATGAAATACCTCGTCACGGCTGCAGTTGCACTGCAGGAGGATGGTGCCATTTTCCAAGGCCTTACGGCCATTGGATCTTGTTACTTGGTCACTGCTGGGTGCTGCAGCAAGTCCTGCAGGCCTGGGAGGAGCAAGGGCATTTGACTGCAGTATTTTCATCTAGGCCAGAGACCAGTCCTCTTTTCCACCAACAGTCTTTCTGCATATAAATTGCAAGTTTTCGGCCCAGTGAAGCGACTGTATTCTCCCAGTTCATTTGGTTTGGCATCTCCTTAAGAAGATGCAGTCTAATGGGACCCATGGAACTCTCCGTTGTGGGTTGCGTATTGCTTGTGAGGAATTCATTGGGGAAAGGAATTTTATTCTGTACTTGAGTATCCTTCCAACCTTTCTCAGATGTAGAGAAAACTCTGAAGCAGTGAATGTAACTGGTTATCATTATTGGATATCGTTACTCACTCACTTTGAGCATAAAACAGAAAAATCACATCCCCTGTGATGTCCGTGGGTGTAGCACTGCTCTCGGTTACATTAACACTGTTGTAAATCGAAGAGTAGAATTTGGCCCTTTGTTTCAATTGAAATATTTGTTTAACACAGGCGAGGGCTAAACAATACACTTGAAAGCAATTTGTGTTATTGTCTGTAGAGCAGAGCTTGTATTTTATGAACTGGCTGATCATAAAGACAGCAATAAATCATGTAAAGCATTCTCATTTACTTTTTCTTTCTTTTTTCCTTTTGCAGATGGGGCTTGTAGAGTAGTGTTGCAGTCAAATGTCTGATCCAGGATATTTGAGTTGAACTGTGTGAGTCCATTAAACAAATGTAATGGCTTTTTGGAAAGAAGTACTGCGTGTTTGAAACCAAATGTTTTACATAGAGAACATCTGGGAAGTGCTGGGTGTTTGTATGTAGAGCGCATCAGACAGCAGCCTTGGTGAGCTCAGCTGGGAGGCTGCCTGGGACGTAGTTGTAGGATATGACAGTTCGGAATAATTCCTATGAAGTATTGCCATAAACCGAATGTTTGGCACAAATAGCTCTATCTTTGTTTTACTGTACACCCAAGTTATTCTTCTTATCTGCCCAGCGAAACTCTAAATGATGTTTAAACAACACAGTAAATGTTGGCATCTCTGAGCTGCAGCATGCACATTAGAGCAAGCTGGAGCAAGCAGTTAGTGTGAAGGGGGAGCTCAGCTCGCTCTGCTTTCAGTAGAGCGCTATCGATCCCTGCCACAGATGGTGCAGTTCAAGTGAGTGATGAATGCAGCCTGTGCAAATGGTGCAGAGGGCTGAGTTGGAAATGATCGATGTCACGGTGCTGTTGCATGTCACTGCTTTGAGGAATGGGGAAATGCAAACCCAGTAAATCCACATGATTAGACCAATGTTGTGGTTTGGTGGGGCTACTGGAAGAACTTGGACCTGGTTAAATTAATAAGGCTGCTTTTATTTTGCAACATCAGAAGTGCTATATTTCCAGGAAATGTAGGAAACGTAGAGAAAAGTTCTGTTTGGTAGTCTGTTCTTATTACTATTTCTGCAGTTTAGCTGTGGAATGCGTGGCTCAAATGAGATGAAAACTGTGATTTCCAGAGTAGCAACGCAGTTTCTCCTTTCAGGATTGTTTAAGCAAAAAAATTAAACAAAGTGCGTTAGGCAGTCTCTTGCTCCAGTCCCTTGTGGACAGCAATTCGTGTTGCGCAGCAATGCTTTAATAGTTCTGCTCGGTACGACATGATTTGTGGGATTTGCTGAGATGAGATTCTGGACCGAGCAGCATGAGAGGGAATTGCTCCTCACTCGGAGGAAGGTGGTACATCCAAGTCTGTGCGAAGGTCGTTGGCAGGGTGAAGCAGGAAGCCTGTGCTGCTGCTGCTGCACTACCTAACAACTTCGCTTTTGGCACTGGGACCCCAGAAATCTGAGTGCTGACTCTCCTTCATTCAACCGACCCTGGCCAAAGTGCAGACCAAGGAAGGTGTCTGTGTGTGTTGAAGAAGGGGGCAGCAGTCCTGGAGATCACGCAGTCCAGAGGAGCTCCCTGCCAAAAGCTTTCCATCTATTTCTTTAAAAAGAAACACAAAGCAGTTGGCCATTTCTCCCCTCCAAGTTAACTTTCCTCAGAGCCACTTATAACAACTGCCTGTAGTTTTGCACTCCTCTCGCAGCAAGCTAGAACTGTGCTTTTAAGGCTGTAAGATTGCATGGTGGCCAGCCACTGCACTGCAGGAAAGTGTAATTCATTCCTCCCCATCGTGTCTATTCCAAGCCTGACTGGCTGTGGGGAGCAGGAGTGTTCCTGTTCCTGTGTTATTCTCTCCACTGAGCCATTAGGGTGGCCGTGGTAATTTACTTTCAGTAAATAAAAGAGAACAACAGGAGGTTCCTCTACCTTCAGAGGTACAAATATTTCTTAGAAATTAGAGACGGATGGAGAAGAAAGTCCTTTCCTCCCTCTGTAGCAATTCCACTGCTCTGTCATAAATTCTAGGAGGGTCCTTTCCAGAAAGGGACCATTAAATAGGTAACATCCAGCCTGGCCAACGCAGTACTGAAGCAATGCTCTTACAAAAATAAATTTAATACTGCAATGTGATCTGCAAGCCCTGGAGCAAAATAACCTGGGTGAGGCTTGATACACACAGTTGCCAGTCTTTTTGTTTTCCAAGAGTATTTTTCCAGATAGGATGTGGGTCTATGGCTCACTAGATTTCCACCAAGAAGTGCTGTTTATATTTTAGTCAGTCTTGGACTGATTTTGGAAATTATTGTAGGTATAGGTGCTTCTGAGTGGATAGTCATTGGGAAAAATGGGACATTAGGACTGTGTCATTAGGAACAATCTGTTCTCAGAAAGAGCAGTGCTGCAGTGGCACAGGCTGCCCAGGGAGGTGGTGCAGTCACCGTCCCTGGAGGTGTTCCAGAACCGTGTGGATGTGGCACTGAGGGACGTGGTCAGTGGGCATGGTGGGGATGGGCTGGTGGTTGGCCAGGTGATCTTCATGGTTTCTTCCAACCTTAATGATTCTGTGATTTTACAATTAACCCTTCTGACTATCTACATGCTGCCATGTTCTGCAATACAGCTTGAGTGGCTCATCATCCACATGCATCCTGCTCATTAATGTTAATCCAAAGCCTAAACTCTAAACTCTTCTAAAGCCTGCTCATTCTTTAAAGTTCTGCCAAGTTAATTAGGAGTTTGAGGTGGTCTAGTAATATGATACTGGGTTTTTATTAGTACCATGGGGTCTGAAGGACATCTACTGAAGAAGGAATCTTCTCAGGTTTTTCAGATTCTGTTCCGTCTCTCATGGTGCAGTAACTTTCTTTCTTCTTTCAATAAACTTGTAGCCTTCGTTGAAGGACTGCAGAACTGGGAGAGTGAAATTAAAGGATTTGCACAAAGCCATGTAACAGTATTGGTGACAGAGGGGACGCTGTAAAGATGGGCAAAGCTCTTAGCAGTTCTGAACCCACAAGCTCCTAAGGGAAAGAGAGTAAGCTGAGTTACATTTATTTACCCACAGCTTCCTCCAGCAGAGATGACCAGTGAATGAAAATGCACTGTTGGGTGGCTTCTTGGAAAAAAACTTGACATAAGAAAGTGTTTAGACAATGTCCATCCCCCTCCATTCTTTAATGTGAATTACAGCCTTGCGCTGATATAGCACCTTTCACCTAAACATATGCAGAATCACTTTGGAGACTCTGGTAGCTGTTCAGGTTACCATTATTTAGCAATTATTTAGCAGAACATCATAATACTTTGCAGCAGTTTCTTAAAGGGTGTGAATATCCCCATTACCAACTTAAATTATTGGGAGGAATTATAGGAGACTGTCATTTGCAATTTGGAACTAGAGCCAGGCACTGGGGCCTTATAATGAAGTAGCCAGGATCTTGGTTTTACATTTCATCCCCAAATCAGTGCCTTGAAAGGTGTGCACTCCTGCAACAAAGGATTACTTCAGCGTGGTTCGCTGCTTATTCACAATGAAAAAAACAACATTGTATTAACGTCCCTCTCTGCTGTCCCAAGTTAGCATTTTGCGTTACGTCAGCAGCTGTGGTAGCTATGGGATCAAACCTCAAAGTGAACGTGAGATCTATCTTCCAGTTTTTGGAGAGTGAATCTGTAATATCCATGTAATGCTGAGAACAGTAAAGCTGGGGCTTGTGAATTCTTTCACTCCTCTTTAACCTGACTTGCCAGTAATTTAATTAGCGCTAAACAGTCTGCACACAGACTTGCAGAAGTTAAAAGACCGACACATGATTCACTTCCAGTGATTTTTCCTGTTTTACACATGTGCTGGATGGAGCTGTGCTGTATTTGGAAGTTGATCAGTAATGATTGCACAATTCTAACCTTATTTAAACTATGATATAAACAGACATGATAGAAACGGATGCTACCAGGTTTTTTCCTACTGGTCAACTTTTTTTTTCTTTTTTCTTTCTCTTCCTTCTTTTAAACAAAATCATAACCTGGAAGAAAAGCAGTCAGACTTTGTGTATACCAATTCAGTATAGCATTTGGCTTTTGTAAATGCGGAAGCCAAGAATAAACATCTGCTTGGCAACTTCACCAGAAGTTACCTATAAATGCAGTTTTCATCTATTCAGTCAATGTGGCATTCAGTGCTGGTTGATATCTATTAAGGATTGATCCATAGCTGAGGTTTTAAAGCATTTTTTTTTTCCTTTTAATTATTGTTATGAACCTCCACTGCCTAAGGGAAATCCCTTACCTCATTTACTTTCCAGATATAATTCCTCATGTGCCAAAACATGAACTTTCCTTGGAAGCCTGAAGGTAGCTGGATGGGGTATTTGTATGTTTTTAGGCTTTGGAAATGAGATGGTCTCCTATTGTTCTGGGCATGACAACAGTAAAACTCAAACTTGGCCATTCTTTAGTCCTTTAGAATTAGATCAGAAGTCTGCTTTATGCAGGGTAGGTACAACCATTTCGAAGTATTGAATATTGCATCTTTGGATATTCAGAAGGATCTTGTCAAGAAAGATTAAGTGTGATGACTCTTCTGTCCAAGCAGATGAACTCTGCATGTGGTGGAGACTCTTCCAACTTTGCCAGCATTGGGCTCCAGTCCTGGCAATCCCAGCTGCAAACATCTCCAATAACCTTGTCTTGTCCAATCTCCACTCTTCATTGAATCCTCTGCTTCTACCAGGGCAGACAGGACATCATTAATGCGGTATGAAATCTTTCATTTTGGGAAGGGAAAGGTTTTTCAATATATTTCTAACTTCTGTTAGTAGCCTGCCCATTTCTGAATTCTGCAGCCCTCCCTTCTCTCAATTTTGAAAACTAATTGCTTCAAAGTGGAAAATCAATAACCACATTGTTAACCTTTGCTTTTAAATGCTATTGGAAATGATGAATGTTTTTTGTTTTTTTTTTTCACTCCTGATGGAGTATCAGTCCTGAAATGATTCATACACAGCTGTATGATCCAAGGCAGCAAGGACAACCCTGAAGGGAACCTACACCCAGGAGGGGAGTAAACTCTTCGAAAGGGCTGACAATAGCAGGATTAGGGGAAATGGATCCAAGTTGAAGGAGGGGAGATTTAGTTTGGATGTTAGGGGGAAGTTCTTCACTAGGAGAGTGGTTAGGCCCTGGAACAGGCTGCCCAGGGAGGCTGTGGATGCCCCGTCCTTGGAGGTGTTCAAGACCAGGTTGGACGGGGCCCTGGGCAACCTGATCTAGTAAATGTGTATGTTTGGTGGCCCTGCCAGGCAGGGGGGTTGGAACTACATGATCCTTGAGGTCTCTTCCAACCCGGGTCATTCTGTGATTCTGTGATTCTGTGACAACCCAAGGCCAGTCTTCTCAGCATTCGATGAATTTTTTTTTCAGAGGATTCATGGTGTAAATATGTCAGTCGTCATATACATAGCTGAGGGCAGCAGGTACAAGGCAGGGAAGGGTTATGAATTTTGCAGTAGGGCGGTAGCTGCTCAGGAAGTGTGCACACAAATGCTGTTAACAGGCACCATGCCGGGGTAAGAAAAGAAGTGGAGGAAGGGTGTTGCACATGTTCCTCCTGGCAGCCACCGTCACTATGTACAGCACAGAGGTGCCAACCTGGTGGTTTCTCCTGATATTTAAAACTTGGTTCTGTGGGCATTTTTCTGTGTGAATGATGGGGGAACTAGGAAGAGATACAACCCCTTGCCTAGTATTTGTGATTAGTTAGTTCCTCTTCACTTGCTGAAACCTACCAAGCAGTAGGGCTGAGCTATTAATTAGGGTTTGGTTGTATGCTTGTCTCCCAGGCAGTATCACCACAGAGATGATCTGGCTTTTAGGACCTGAAAATTGTCAGTCTCCAAAACAATGGCACTGTATCAGCCTTACTCTTTTTCCCCAGAGAGAATTCTCAGAGAAGGTAAAACAAAACACATGGTGCCAGATGCTAATTTTGCTTCAGTTCCCAGTGACCTTCCTTCCATCTTCTCAGTCAGTGTATGAATGTTTTGATGGCAGTGCGAAAGCACATCCTGCATGATGCTGTTCAGTCCTGTGTTGGGCCTGGGATTGGATTCTAAAGACAGCTTTTTTCTTGCATATCAGGGAACGCGGCAAATAAATCCTCATGGGCGAGACAGCTTGCAAGAAGTCTGCATGAGGATGCCTTTGCAGAACCTGTTGAGTACTTGGCATCCCAGAAGAGATACCCACTCCTGGCTCCTTCCCACCTGGAAGATCTGGCAGCCAGACAGTTACCCAGCCCGTCCCATGCCTTTCCTTATTCTTCCTTGTGCAACCCCTGGAAGTGCCATTTCAATGCAGCTGCATTATCAGCATTCCCCTCCTTATCATCAGATTTCAGAGCCTTGGGGGCCACCCTATTCCATAGCTTTGTTTCTCTTCCTCTTGTGTTGGTGATGTCTGGGCCAAGAGCCATAGGCATTTTCAGACTCCCCTGGAAAAACATTGCATGGTGCCAGACTTTATTCTTTCTTGCTAAGGGCCGTGGGGCTGGGGAAAGAACAATATGCCTTTTCTCTCCCCACCCCCAGACATCCTCTGCTCTGCCTCTCTCTTCCCCGTCTTGATTCACCTATTCTTTACTTCCCCACCCTTGTTGGCACTTGCCACATTGCACTTCCCACCTAAGAGTCTCAAGGAAAGGAAGCAGAGCTGTGAAACCGGCTGGACTCACCCATTTCCCATTGCTGGCTGGGGCTTCGCAGCTTTGGGAAGATAGAGGTTTATGACTGCATAACCCTCCCTTCCCACTGCACCCAGAGAAAATTGTTTTTAATACTGTTTGCTGAGCTGCATTTCTGACATATCTCCCCATGACAACAATCCATTTTCCCTTCCTCAGGAGACTGTGCTCTCTTTCCTGATGTCATTTTCCCAACTCTCTGCAAGGCTATTGCAATAACCCATCGGAATTTGGTCCGGAGCGCGAGTGGTATGCACAGAGGTTGGACCCAGCTTACAATTCACAGCCTTCCCTATGGAGAAAAGCAGTTTGTTCATATCTCTCCACAGCCCTAAAAATAGCCATGGTAGATAATGAGAGTTGAGGATAGTTTTCAATGGGACTGAATGTACTGCATGCAGAGGTTGCTGGGGAAGGCTCAGCCGCGTGTGTCATTCATGTGCTCGGCCTGCACTTCAGCAGCAGTGGACTTCAATCTGGGACTTTATGCAGTGTGATTAATTGCCCCTTTGTTTGTGTTCATGCATCTTAGCTGGAAATGAGACAAAAACGAGTGAACTGGCCTCCTGAAATCAAGAGAAATATTCAATGTTCTGATGAAAACATACCTTTGTTGCTCACCCTTATGAGGCAGCAGTGACGCAACAGACATGGAGATGTGCTATGGAAATAGGCACCTACTGCCTGCTCTGTCCTTTACCAGATGTTCAAGCTTTGAGATATTTTGCTGTACGCAGTGTGGTCTGAATCTGTAAAAGAGAATCCCACCTGTTGTGTTCTGCCCAGCAGCCGAGAAGCAAATAGAGGAAGAGACATTTCTCTTATTGATAGGACTGAATGT
This sequence comes from Coturnix japonica, assembly GCF_054131305.1. Lineage (NCBI taxonomy): Eukaryota > Metazoa > Chordata > Aves > Galliformes > Phasianidae > Coturnix > Coturnix japonica. The sequence goes on along the minus strand of NC_140663.1, from coordinate 49,391,669 downwards.
ACAGAAACCTTTGCAACCATCATATTTTTGAAGTATTTATAGCTCAGTTCGAGTTACTCGTACCAAAGAAAAGCGAAGAAGCATGAAGCATATTGGAAAATACTTCATAATCTCTCTGCGCTGTTCAGAGAGTGAGTATAAATCCTCTTTCCAGCAAATGGAGACAGGCAATTTATAACAGCCTTGAAGAGAGCAGCTTGTTTCTTCATGCTTCCTGCCCAGCAGGCTCTGCAAGCTGACTCACAGAGAGGTAGGTAGCCAAAAGCTGTGCTCCCTCTTTCTTATTTGTTTCTTGAGGACACAGCAGTGGCCAAGCAGGGGCCATGCTCATGCAGAGCCCTTTGGAAATGTGTGACTGTACTGGAGCTTCATGGCCCCTTGCTTTCTGTCCCTTGTGCTATATGTTTTGGGGAGGATATTCCCTCTACCTATTCATGTGCAGGGGCCAGTACTCAAACTGGCTGTGCAGGTGGAGGTGGTTTTGGTCCATCCTTGGTGCACTCTTCTCCCATCATCCTCTGTGGCCATGGGACTTATTGCCATCAGGGCTGCAGAGGAGGCACTGAGGATGCTCCTGCTGCATACAGCCAGTGAGGGACAGTGACACAGTTGTTTTGGTTTGTTGGTCAAGGATATTTATCTCACAAAGGTTCTCCTAATGGGAAATGTGTATGCTTGTACTTGCACTCATGCACGTAAGCAGTAAACTTCAGCAACTAGATTAAGGCCATCGAATCACTCAGTACCAGTCCCCACAGGGACCATCACATGCTCTAGTTTTGAGCTCTGACCTTGATGCTTATGCACGTCTTTAGCTTTACATGTGTGAGCTCTTCCACAAAAGTCACATGTGTGAAGTTAGGTATGTGCTAAAGTGTTCTGCCAGACTGTGTGCTGTGGTTACAGGGGCTTTGGGTGCTCTTGAACTTGTTTTGTTGGGGTAAGAGGCTTTAGATTTCATTATTAAGAATCTGATATGTTTCACTGTGTGAACTCAAGGTCTTGGAGTTATCTGAAATTCTCATTAAGACAAGAAGCTAGGAAAAGTACAAATTCCTCCACTAGTAAAGCTACTAAAAATACCATAATTAAATTATCTTAGTCTTAAAGCCAGTAAAATGTATCGAGGAAATGTGGTAGAGGTATAAGAACAGTGCTGAGAGAGTACCAAAGGGACTAATAGCACTTTCTCTACAGACCTGGAATATTTTGAGTAGTTAATTTAGTTGATGTGAAAACGCGTATTGCATTTGTTCTGCTCTTGATTCATATGCTGTGATCCTTAATAAATTTTGATGTTGCTCACAGTAGAGCTGCTGCAGAGAAAGGAAGGCAAATAAGCAAGCAAGAAAAGGGCCTAAAGAATGGACAAACAAGTCCTTTCATAAGGTATTTCTCAATTGAGGTCATTTCTTACTAGGCTTGAGTTGTTCGGGTTTGTTGTGTACCATATCTGGCACCAGTCCAGTGAGGTTTCGAATAATGAAACCAGCTCTGTTGGGTGTTAAAAGCATAAGCACACTTTGGAAATATATTTTCCAGAATATACGTCTGAGCAAAATGCATCTCGTAAAAGAAATCCTATGATTGGTGCTTGCTTTACAACCAAACAACAGCAAACGCAGATAGAAACCTTATTTTGCTCTGAAAGATGAAAAGTATGAAGTATAAATAAATAAAATGTTATCATGACTCGTGTTATTTTTAGAAACTACTGAAAAATAGTGTGGGGTGCATTCTTGTTTATGTTGATGCCTTCACATCAGGGAAGGTGAGTCCGTACACCCTTGCTGGTGTGATCTGAGCAGACAGGCGGCTGGAAATACTCAGTTGGCAGAGATCCCATACATGAAGGAGAGGAGCTGGCAGCAGCACCCACGTAAGTGTGCACTGTCCTGCTTCATTGCCAATCCTGTTTCAGGATGTCACTTAGTCTGTGGAAGCCCACTGATGGTAGTCATTTGCTCGTTGGTCTTTCCTAACAGGTCACTGGGCACTCTTGATAGTCCTTGGATGCCCCATCCTTGCTTATATTCAAGGCCAGGTTGGATGGGGCCCTGGGTAGCATGAACTGAGTGGTGACAGCCCTGCCCATGGCAGGAAGTGGGACTGGGTGGGCTTTAAGGTCCCTTCCAACCCAACAGTCTGTGATTCTGTGATGCCTTGAGCCCATCCACTGGGAAGGGCCTATGCAGGCTGCCAGGCAGACAGCATGGGGTTAGAATGTGTTTATTGAGAGGTGATCTTTTCACCTCCCTGGGACTCTTTCAGAGAGGAAAAGTGGCCACTGAAACATGAGGAGAGGTATTGGAAATTAGCCTGTAATGATGCTATGGCTTGTTGGGACAGACACTGCCATGGTATACTGAAGTCTGGGAGGAGACACAAGTGGCAACTGAGTTGCTTCTGGCTTTTTCTTTCCTTTAGGAGTCACACAAGCTATCTGTTTTGATTTTCCTCTAAGCAAGTGTATAGTGCCAAATCACCACTTGCCTCCCAAATCTTATGTAAAAATTGGCCACACCGCGCTTTGAGCATCTTTGTGTGCTATGCAGATACTCAGTGACAGCATTGCATTGGTAGGTGTGAGTGCCTCAATCCGCTCAGAATGCAGTGCTCCTCCTGGTGTGTCCTGTCCCTCTCAAAGGGACACTGACTTCCTTCCAGTGTTCCTGCTGTTTGCCTGAGTGGTCAGATACATGTCCTGAGCATGGGTACATGCTTGGGGTGAACCAGCCATCCTGGTTGCTTGGGGTGAGCCATTGATGTCACTGCCATTGAGACAGGGGACACCTGCTTCTTGTCTCTCCCCCTTTCTAAATGCCAGTCACTGTCACAGATCTTAAGTGGATGAGGGAGAGAGAAGAAAGCCCCAGACAGTAAAAGTTTCTGGGTGCATTAACCGGTCTCTAACAAGGGCTGTGAAACTGTACATTCTCTGGTTCTACAGGATAATATATATTACCAGGAAACACATCTGTTTGCATTTGAAGATTCATCTAAATATGCCACTCTTTTTCATCATATTTGCATTTCTGCATCTAAAAATATATGTTTTCACATGTGCAGTTATTCCTGAGAGGATATTTACAGTAATTACGTGTGGACTTACAAAAGTGCTGTCTGCGAAGCACAGAGTTGAGTTGGTGGGAGATTGGCAGGCCCTCTGGGGTGCCGTTATTTCTTTACCAGCCATGAGTGATGAAGAATTTGCTTCCCGTTGTATATTTGACAATGGAACCCTTCTTAAATTCTTCCTCAGAGCCAAGTACAAGGCTGTCTTTTAATAAAAAAACAACAACAAAACACATGTTTTTACCCATGTCTATATTTATTTCTTGCAGGAATGCACATACTGCTCCAAGAGCCACCCACATCCTTCTTGTGTACAGGGTGTATTTGCATTTGCAGCCTGTCTCATTACAAACATGAAAAGGGGGAAAAATGCAGCCTCGTCTGTACTGTTGGTTGGCCTCTCTGTCTCTAGAGCTGCTTGGAGAGTTTCTGGGTCCCTCATTCAATTAGTATCTGTTGCATTACCTTTGCTAGAAATATGCGTAGCATAGATAAGACTGTAGTTGTGTTGTTGCTTTTAAAATCTCTGTACCAAATATTCAGGTAATGAGGAAGAAAAGAGCTGTTTTGTTTTCTGTATGCTGATCAGTTACTCTTTTGACTTCTGCTTTCAGTTCCTCTGTCCCTAAGTAAAGTAGCACTCGAGCACGTGCTTGATTTTAAACACATGCTGAAATCTTAGGAAATTCAAGGGAATAGAGCATATGCTTACTGCTTTTGTGAACAACGTTGCTTTTCAGAGTTGGAGGCCTTATAGGAAACCCGATCCTTGAAACTAGCTCCTGTTTATGTGCATTTCCATTTTATTTAATATTCTAGGTTTTTCCCTTCTTTCTTCAGCATCCTTGATGCTACATCATGTAATGAAAACAATACTGGTCATGCTACTTGCAATTTCTAAAGTAGGCAGTGAAAGTATTTTTCCAAGGGAACCAGAAAAATCACATAAATCACAGATTTACACGTGTTTTCGCAGGAGAGGTCCATAGTGGTTGGCTGCATAGAATGACAGAAGTGTTGTTTACCCATAAAGTGGTTGTCGTCTCAGCAGGTCAGCGATGCATTTCAAAGGCTTCTTGTTGATTTTAATCCAGCTGATAATATATTCCTTGAACTCTGCCTTATGAAAATAAAACTGGGTAAATATTGAGTATAATAAAGGCCGTGCAGCCATCTGGACTGCACAGTGCCCTCACCTTCCCTCACACCAGCGTCTCTCCATTGTTGGCTTGGGCATTTCTCAAAGGGCACAAGTTGACCTCTGCAATTATTTATGGCATTGTTCAAATAAGCCCTTTTTCACAGGCAACCATCACACACTCACAAGGGCTGTTGTAATTTGAATTTATACCACAAGTTCAGCTATCACTTCCTCTGTTCCCACCCTGCCTTTTGGAAAGATACCCAGTCACACGGTGTGCTTGTAAAAAGGTTGCTGATTGAGGAAGGATGCAGGAAGGATATGGTTTTGCAGTGATTGCATAAGTGCTTTGCAGGGCCCGAAAACCACGGGTTTATATGAGGATGAGTTTAGATGTGAATTTCAAAGATTTATTTCTTCTGATTTTGAAATAAGTCACGAGCAGTTCAGCTGCTTTGGATGACCATTGAACAACTTGCGTGGATGTGGTCTTTGGAGTATTAGCAAGGATTGCTGTTCTGTAATCAGCACCATGGATTCTCTGCATCCTTTCCATCAGAGATCTTAGCCTTATTTCAGAGAAACTGTTTCCAAAGCTTCTGTTTGAAATTGTCAGACATGATAGTGTCCAACTGAATGTTGTCCACATCAGTGGCTTTGGGGAGTTTTACTGTTTGCCTCAGAATGAGGTAAATGGCCACAAGTTGTACTGGAGGAGATTTAGATTAGACATAAGGAAAAACTTCTTCTCTCAGAGACTGGTCAGGCACTGGAGTGGTGGAATCGCCATCCCTGGTAGTGTTCAAGAGGTGTTTGGGTGAGGAGCTGTGAAATCTGGCTTAGTGGCTTGTGGTAGCAACGGTAATGGGAGGACGGTTGGACTAGAGGATCTTGTAGGTCCTTTCCAACTTTGTGATTCGATGATTCTATGACTAACACAGAGGTCCTTCCACAAAGTGCTGTGCTCCCTCTCAGCGAAGTCCTGAAGATCATGAAGCTTCATGTCATCCTTTGCCATAATGAGAGTGTATTGCTTTCAAACGAAGGAGCTGGGGTGTGGAGGTTTGTATTTTAAAACTTTGTTTTGGTGATTCTGCATTCTGCCAACATCTAACATCTGTATTTATTTTCTGAACTCTCCTTAATGGATTGTATGCATCTGTTCAGTTCCAAGAATAATGCTTGATTTCCTGAATTTATAGGTTGCAATAAAATCCATTCGTAAGGACAAAATTAAGGATGAACAAGATATGGTTCACATCAGACGGGAGATTGAGATCATGTCATCCCTCAGCCACCCTCATATCATCACCATATACGAAGGTTAGTGAATGTAATTCTCCTCTCCAACCGCTCAGTTACTTTCTTGCAGACCTGCAAACTCTCACTCATGACATAATCCATCTTTTACCAAAGAGTCTGTTCTGAGTGCTGCCTTCCCTCTGAACCACCAGCATTTCACAGATTTGTAACCCTTTGCCGAGAAGAACCTGTGTTACTTGAGTGTTACCTCTATGGTGGTTGGATATCACTGCATGTATCATTTATTCTCCTACTGGAAGATTAATTTCACCCCCTCTCACACAGCAGCTCCATGTTGCTCAGTGTCCCCAGCCGCTCTGCCAGTCCTTTTCTTCCCTGGGCTGCACAAGATTGGTTTTGTTTGCTCTGCTTATCGTGGATGATGCTGTGTCTGTCTGTAATGACTTTAAAAACACTTTCCATTTTATTTACAAACATGTTCTCCTTAAGTGTAGTCCTCCATTACCTGCATATTAGTCTTGCTGGTTCTGTGATTGCTGCTTTTTTTTTTACCATGAATCCCAGTATCCACTTCCCACCAAGCTCTGTAGTTTCTTGTCAGTCTGGTCACTGGACTATCACTCATGTTTCCTGTTCCTTGTGTTTCTCTCTAACTCTTTTCTTCCTGGGACACAGAAATGAAGGCTGATAATTCCTGGCTCCTAGAGTTGCTCCCTTGTCCAGAGCAAGGAGCAGGAAGCTGGAGCATTCTTGTTTTTTTCACCTATTTGTTTATTTATTTGTAGAGTATTACCCTGCAGGAGAATGTCCTTCTCCTTCCTTCCTTCCTCAAATCTACAATGTCTCAGATAGAGCTAAATAGCTTGTGGGGGGCAAGGAAAGCACATGCTGAAAGATACCAGCTGAGAGGTATGCTGCCAGGCCCTACACGAAGGGCAGCAACTGTGGACCTGGGCTGTGTTCTCTGAAGGCTTGGAAGGGCTTGGGTTGGGTGGTCTTCTCCCAGGGGTTCACCTCCTCCATACACATAGCAGGCAGCCCAAATTTAGCCCTTCATATTTACATACCCACGAGGTAAATGCGCAAGGTGATGATATGTATATGGCTGCTCCACTCCAACAGTCAGTACAACTGATTAAAACAAGGGCTGGCTTGGAGTACTGTTACGGTATCACATATTGAGTTATTCAAAAGCATGTTCTTTTACTTGAAAAGAGATGAATATCTGTCTTTTTATTGAATAAACTCATAACAGGATCTGGGAACAGAAAAGAGGAGGGATGCTGTGTCAGCATGTGGGTTGCAAATGGAACAAAACTTATTTCAAATGTGCACAGGAACTCTGAAAAAAAAAAGAAAAAGATGAAGCATGCTGCAGTGCTTTGACCAATTGCCCTTCTTATCCTTAGTTTGAATAGTTCTTCCCGAGTTAAAACATTTATAAAAGTTAAAAACATTAGAGTATTTTTAAGAGGCAGATGATGAAGACCTGTGGGAGCAAGCCTTTCCCTTCCGTGGAGAGAGGACTGTCACTGTTGCAGAGAATCAGACAGGTTCATCCCATCTCCAGAAGGACAAGTGCCTGTGGTGGGTGATGTTACTTCCCTCTGCAGCTCCCTGCTGTTGTGCTTCATCAGCCAGCAGCAGCCCTTTGTGGAGACAAACCTGGAAGCCGTTTTTCTCTCATTTCTGGGAAGTTTTCCATTCTCTTGCTGGTTTGTTTCCTTTCAGTTTTCTAGAAAGCAGAGCATAGCACGGCCTCTTGTGTTTAACTCATGCCCTGGAGGGATAGACATTGGAAGGCAGCTACTTGGTTTGAATGCAGCCCATTGGAAGATGGAATTTAATAGAGCTTGTCCAGCTTTTCCAGGTAGTCAGGGTCAGTATTCAGCCATAGCAGCCAATGCTAGAACATCGGATGTCATAGTACTGGAAAGATCTGTGGTTGAGCAACTGGGTCTAGAACCGCAGTCATGTTCTGCCCAAAGATCAGGCTCTGAGTTCAATGACCCTTAAGCTATGCTTCATTTCAAGCCTAAGAGTATACTTGTAGTATGGTTATAGGACTACATCTAGGACCCAAGTATTTGTGTCCTGTTGAAGTGGGAGGTGAGTGAGGCATAAAGAATGATAATATTGTCATTCTCTGACTCAAAATGTTGAAGTTACTCTGTCCTCAGGGATGGGCTTTGACTCACTAAATTGGAGCCGTCCAGTATTTAGGCAGTTGGGCTACACCAGAAGTCTAATTTTCCTCTCTTTAGTCAAGAGGGATCAACATCTACACTGGGTGGTTTGCTTTCTCCTAGGAGATCTTTTTTTTTCAGCTAAGCTGGTGGTTCCTTTTGATGGCAGATGGAGTCTAGCTGACTAACTTTAGTCAGATGCTTAACCTGTAGACTGGAGCTATTCCATGAACACCTTTCTGCTCTCACTGATTCTTACTGTAGGTATTCAGACCACCACTGCATATCTCATAACAGTGACTCTACCTAGCAAGGACAATGCTACATCTCTCTGTAGCATCTATGAAAGCTCTTTGTACGGCATTTACAAACATGTGTTTTCCTTAAGTAGGATCTTTGTTTAGGTATCATTTTGACCTGCCTGCTTGAAAGCAATTAACCTCTGAATTTGTCAACTTGCCGTAAACTCAAGCTTATTTATTTATTTATTTTGCATCAAGCAAATCCAAATAGGTGGCAACAAAGCTTTTTGATTTAATGATACTTTTTTTTTTTTTTTTTTTTTTTTTTTTTTTTGTAACCCAATGAAAAGGAAGGTATCTTGCCCGTTACCGTGAGGGTAGCTTTACAGTTCTGGCTCCAAAGAAATTCCAACCTCTCAGCAGGGCTGTAATAGGCAATCAGTTGAGTGCAGCTGCAAGGGAAGTGCTCTTTCAAGTGACTTTAAACTCCTTGAAAGGGACTGGATAAATGAAGCTAGCTTTGCTATCAGTGTTCTGATTTCAGGACATAAATTTTAATTTATAGAATAATACCTCTGTCTGTCTCCCCTTTACCCCACCTTCCCCTGCCCTATTTCTTTCTTTGCCTTGGAAACTCCAGGATTTGATAATAAAACCTTTCAGAGCTAGCATATTTTTTAAGGAGTAGTCTGAGTGCAAAATCACTTCCATCTGGCAATGCTTTATAAAAGTTAAAGCCGGGGAAGAACATAGGGTCTGATTCTGTAAACATTTAAATATGTGATAGACTAATCACAAGAATGAAGTTATGCTTGGGACAGTCAGGAGTGAGCTCTTGAATCTCTGTGGTATGAAATACAGTACCTACATGTTTCTGTGCTGGAAGAGTTGTCCTTGTTCGGTATAACCATATAGAAATGTCTATTAATTTGCAAATGACACTTGAAGATAAACAGATTATTTGCTAACAGGCTAATAGAAATAGTTTGATGAAGATTCTCCCTGAAGAATGAAAGGATATTAGGATCACAATTCAGTGCCAATGGAACAGGATGGCATTAACATGAACAAGTAGCCAAAGGAAAGCGCATGCTTAAGTGCTTTGCTGGATTGGGGCCAGGATGCTTAGAGGAGTGCTGGACCTTTTAAAGCAACAAGGCACAAAAAAAAAAAAAAAAAAAAAAGAAAAAAAAGAAAAGAAAAGAAAAAATAAAAAGAAATTCCTATGTAAGACAGACTTCTTTTTATTTGGTTGTATTTTTGTTATGGGTAAGAAAAAGAAATGCAAAAAGCACAAAGGCATCCCAACCACAGTGACCTGAGTGAGGTGGCAGGCTTTGGTTAATCAGAAAATAAATTCAGCTTTTCTTTCAAATACCAAAGACAATGGAAGGAAATCTGATGGTGTGTACTGATGGTGGCATAGCATTTCAAGATGCTGATTTTACTTGCCAAGTACATATTCAAACTCACGCTTGGTAACAGGCTTCTGTACAAGAAAATGAAAACAAACATTAGGTGTTTCAGGAGCACAAAGGACTCTCTTTTGTGCATGCTCCTTGAGTTGTGTCAGTCAAACCACATCAGTGAGAGCAGACACACTGCAAAACGGCTGTCCAGTAGCAGCTGGCAAGACACAGAATCCTAGAATCATTATGGTTGGAAAAGACCTCTAAGATCACCTCGTCCAACCATCAGCCCATCCTCGCCATGCCCCCTAACCATGTCCCTCATTGCCACATCTATGTGATTCTTCAGCATCTCCAGGACAAATGCACCTTTGCAGACAGGCTGCATTTCTGCAGCAGCACTGCTTCAAGCAGGTGCTGTCCATGTGTATCCCTGCAGGATGGAGGCAATGCAGAACAGTGGTGGCAGCCCCGTGGTCTGTAGATCCATCTGTATGGAGAGCAGCCTGACACTGTGTCTCAGTCTGACAGTGCTGTGCAGGTGGTCCCAGTCTCTCCTGTTTTTCAGACATAACCAAAGCAAACCTCAGTGCTGAATTACTTGAACCTTTCTGTGTGCAAAACACCTGAAAACGTCAGTGCAAATCCCTTGAAACGTCATGGGGATGGCAGGGCTTCTAACGAGAATGATGAAAGCTGGAAATCTGGAAAAGTTTTTTTTCTTTAATTCTGCCAACAGAAAGTACTTCAGCCGTGACAGTATTTAAGCACATTTCTAATTGGTTTCCTCTAACTATGTAGACTTTTGACCTTAGAGTACTTTATTTCCATTGTTTTCAGTTGATAACACCCAAGAACACCAAGTAATATTTCTAGAGTCTGGCGATAGTAATGAAGCAAATATAAACAAAATTAACTCTTCGGTTTTCATACCCACCTTTATGAATTTCCTCTCATTCAGGATGACCATCCAAACATCACTTTGTTTGGCTTGACATTAACCCAAACTCATTAAATCACTGGCAAGTTCAATTTGGACATTAAAGTGATGGCGAGCAGCACTGAAATTTGTTTCTGTCTTTCCACTTACACAGTCCTCCCACTGCAATGTAAATGTTTGCTTGTCTGAGGTTCCTCAGCAGTTAGTAATCATAATTAAGAAGAAAAGGGGAATTAGCTCTTGTATTCTTTGCTGAAACAAAAGACAATTAGTGTAACATGTAGTACTGTGGCCGAATTAGCAGCTCTCATTTTTCCTCCCTTTCCTTTTTTAAATAGTAGATGGTCAAAATCTGCATATCCCGAGTCTCATTCTCTGAGAAACAGCCTCGGCAAGGATAATGGTTCTCATTTTGATTTAATTCCCACTGGAAGGTAAATTGTAGCATGCTGTCTGATTTAAAATGATTATTGCAGGATCTTAACTACATTCCTTTAATTTAAGAAGAGATGCAATGAAGCCATAATTTAGGAAAGCAATTTAGCACATGCATATCTTTAAAACACATACTTCTGTATCATTATCCTCCATCATAATGGAGCATATGCATAAATTTAAACATATACATATAGCGGTTTGCTAAATTAAACCTTGGATTTTTTTCATGGCTGCTATATGCACAGTTCAAAACCAGACATAAGCAACTAAAATAATATATAAAATAAAGAATACAGTTTTCAAGTATCTTTACATCAGGGGGCTGTAGACCTTTCTGAGCGGTCAAGAACACAAAAGACACACAGGGCAGAATTTCTAAGGTAAAAAACGCTTCAGTATTCGCTAATCTTTTGAAGAAAAATTCGTGCCTTATTATACGAGTGAGGTAATTGGGTCATACATGACTTTTCTCAATGAAAAGGTTATTCTCGTCTGCATCTCTAAAATTGAAAACAAACTCTCTTGTTCTTTTGATTTGGCTGACCTTTAATAAAAGAGCATTTTGTAGCAGTGGAAAGGTACTTCTGTCTGCGGCTGTTAGAGAGTAATAAAAATACCGCTGAATGGAAAGACACCAGATGGAAGGAATGTCAACATACTGGAACTAATTTAGGAGATTGCTCTGATAGAGAGCAAAGGCATGAGGAGAATTCAAATGGTTCCAGTGCAAAGAGATTGGCCGCCCCTCTTAAACTAACAAACTGAAATCCTTACCCCAGGGTTACAAGTAAACCAAATGGAATCAGCCCGCAAGGAGGTAGTCCATTAAGGAGGAAAAAATCCTCCCCCCTCAGCACTCACACAGCCTTCAGCATCCTGGAAGCTTGAAGAAAGGGCAAAAGCATTCTGCTTCATTTTGCTTTTTAAATTTGATTGCAAATAAGTCTGAAGCAGAGAGATGTCCAGTGTGCTCTGAAATCTTTCTGACTGATGTTTGCAAAACCAGGTCTGTGTGGACTTTCAACACGTTTGGGGCAAAGTCCATCTTTGGCAACACCGAAATTGGACAGTATGTTCACCCAATGACAATCTTGTCCCAAGCAGTTTCAGCAGAAGTGATGGCTATGGAGCTAAAGGCACAATTTAGCAGTAGATTGAAAATACAAGAAGAGTGCTTATCAGGAAGAGGTCCCTACCCTACCAGTGCAATTTAGAAGATAGAAAGCTGTAGATAGAATTTGAGTTCATCATTTCATGGCCTCTAAATATAAATATGCAGAGAGATTATATCCAAGAATTACTGCTGTAGTAGAACAGCCTGTGAAAGAGACAGATTGTTGACATTACAAAATGTACTTTGTCTCAGATATGTCTCTGGTAGTGAGAAGTGGAATTCTTTCCCAGTTTCACATTTTAATTCTTCAATGAGTTTTGAAGCCAACAGATTTGGTTTCAATTATCAGCTGAGAAGTATAGAATTTTCTTCTTCTTTTCTTCTTTTTTTTTTTTTTTTTTTAAAAATTATTTTATTTTTTATTTTTTAATAAACATATTAGGGTTAAGGGAAGAGTTTAGAGAAAAGCTGTAAGAAATCTGTCCTTGACCACTGGAACTTAAGCACCCTTTGTGGCTTGTGCAGAGCACTAAGGCTCTTGGGGATGGACACAGCAAGCAAGCTCGTAGCTCACTGGAAGATGCTATTTCTTCATGCTGTCATACACCATACCTTCATACAGTAACACAGTTGTCTTGCTCATCTCCTAGGGATGCAATCATGCTGTTCCATGTACCTTATGGTACATCCCATTCCCTCTCCCTGATCTTCAGTTCCTACTGTGCTCTCATGGTGCTGTCCTCCCTTCTATCCCATGGCCAGATGGAAGTGCAGGAGTCTCAGCTTTAGTCTTCTGGGCTCTGTCTACAAAGATATTGCAACCACTGCCCCGCACTGCCTGACTGCAATGGCTGAGGGGATGCAGCAGGCCTTCCACAGCACTGAGGCCTTACTGCAGTTCTCTTGGCATCACTCAGCTTGCAGAGCAGTAGAAATAAACACAGCAGCTCAAAAATAAATGACACACAAATTGTAGCAAGTGTTCCTCCTGCTGCTTTCTCCTTAAATGTGTGGAGCTCATGCCTTGTATCTAAGCAACCGTGGTCTCTTGATATGAGATTGACAGGCCATCCCTTCTGCTACCACCTGTCTGGGTGCTGATACCATTGACTTTCCACTTATCTTATTTGAGCAGCTCTGTTTGTAGAGTATCAGTGCTTTGAAAGAAGAAGGAGCAGCCCCACCTTGCCCATACACAACCTCTCTCCCTCCCTTGACCTTGGTCAGGGTTGAGGGGCACTGGCAGGCCGTGACATGGCTACACCATCAGTGGGAGCAGTGGGGTTCTCGTGAATCACGGGATCCCACTGGAGCCCTGCTCCTCCATTAACAGGAGTTGCAGCCAGGCTGCAGGCATGCTGAGAGGTGGGGGTGAGTTTCAGAATGAATATGCAGTAGGATGGCAGATAATAAATCATACTCAGCAAAAACAAAGAGTGAACCGAGCCGTCCCAGAAGCTATATGGAGGCAATCCGTCCGTCATCAGCCTGCAGGTTACAACCCAGGTGTTAACAGGACAGTATATTTATTACCTCATTATTATTTGCAGTAAGTCAATCCAGCCTTTAATTAATGCCCTCCTCTCTCCCCCCAGCCGTTGGCCACAATGCTTTCTTGGAGTGTATGTTTATAGAACTGCAGACTGTGTTCAGAAGGGAAATTTAGAAGTGTCTGTATGAAGCCTGCCTGGCATCCTAACTGCTGCTGTGAAAATCCGTGGTGTGCATGGCTGATGGGCTGAGAATTGCCAAAATACCACTTTGTCACGTGCCTGATTGTTTTGACCACTGAATTCCTTTGTGTGTGTGTGCATGGACATAAATCCTACAGCATTCCCACTCCATGTTCCTTCAGTGGGAGCTCATATTTAAAGCATTTTTGTACCCTGTTCAGTGCCCTCCCTAAGGGAAAGAGGCCCTGCACCTTCTCATGAGATTCAGCTGATACAACAGAGGTGCTTTAAACTGACACAGTGCAGTTGCAAAAAAAATTCCTCCTACCTCCCTGAAACAAAAGATTCTCCATTTGCCTCTATTGCGTGGTGAAGAAATAAATTGCTAGTGCAGTTCTGTAGTCATTCAGCTACAATCATGCTGAACAGGCCTCTGCAAACTTAGGGTGGTGAGACACTGGCAAGGGTTGCCCAGTGAGGTTGTGTATGCCCTCTTCCTGGAAGCATTCAAGGCCAGGCTGGATGGGGCTTTGAGCATCCTGGTCTAGAGGGAGGTGTCCCTGCCTATAGACAGGGAGTTGGAGCTACATAATCTTAAAAGCCCCTTCCAACCCAAACCATTCTATGATTCTATGATTCTAAGTCCAAGGGTAGTGGAAAGTGTCTTTAAATGCACTCCTGACTCAGTGCTCTCCTCATCATTTCTGTTTAAGTGTAGGGTAATATGCCTGGATAAGGACTTTTATCAATACAGCAAATTTTGGTTCAGAAAAATTAGATTTTAGAATTTCATACTTTAGACAAGCAAGGAGGGTTCAGCCCTCAGAGCTGAGTGATGAAGGCAAAACTTTAGTCAAAACTTAAGTTTGAAGAAAAGAATGTCATGTTGTAGCAGGACTGTCATTGCTGTTATGCTGATGAGAGTCCACTGAGATCCATGGTGCCCTGTGGCTGCTTCACCTGTACCTGCATCGTATAACCCCTGGCAGAATGAATCTACTATTCAGTTGTTATTTTTCAAAAAGCAGACGGCTTGAATAAAGGCATTTTTATTAGTTTGTCTCGACTTATCGAAACTACATTTCACCTTCCTGCGTAACTCTGTATAGCAACCCTTTCCAAGCTTAGCAAAGCGAGTATGTGCATTAATGGTAACGCACCACAGCACTTCCATATATGACACGGCATTTGTTCAGTTTTTCCCAAACAAGATCAGTCTGTCATTCTTGGAGAGGATGCCATAAGCACAATCCATCCAGAGACAGCTCTTCCAGTTTCCGAAGCTTATTGTTAATGAGGATGCACATAGGATGTAATCACTGGCAGGAGCCACTGCTTTGGGGTGCAGCAAGGCCAGCAGACAAGTCAGCAGCCAATTTTATCTGGCTGCTCCCTCTGCCTTTTATCAGAGCTGTTTGGCTGGGGTTCAGGGGTGTTAGAGGGAGCTGCAGAGGTTTTGGCTTGTGGAGTTGAGTGACAAGGTGTGAGAGAACATGAGGCAAAGCCTAAGAGCAGCATTGAGAGAGGCAGCTACACATTTTGCTGCAAAAACTGAAATGTTTTTTTTTGTTGTTGTTCTTCCCTCACTGCCCTCCCCTCCTCCCTCCCCATCTTTTAAACACTAAAAACTACTGGCAGGGTTTTGCTCTGATAGGAGAAGGCATCGTTCCAGCAGGTCTGGTCAAGACTAGCATCCACTTGTAATGACCCCTATAACCTCATTCATCTGAAGATGTTTTGCTGCTAGTGTGACAGCAGGCTGCCACCAGAGGATAAAACTGAAAGTCCCTATGTTTTAATGTGAGGCAGGTGCAGGATGTTTCCATTGGGTTGTGGAAGATTTTTGGTGTCAGAAGGGAAAAACTTGTTGGCAGCCAGGGCACTGTGGCAATTCGAGACTTTTCATTGCCTGCTTTACTAGATTAAGCGTTATCTGCAGTTCCTGGTGAAGTCCTTGACAGCACGTGGCACAAAGTAGCCTGAGCTCTGAAGGAACAGCAGCATTGGTGTGACATAGGTCAGATGAATGTTCCTACTTCCTACTTACGTGGGACTTGCGTGCCCCTGCTAGCTCTGCACAAGTGGCAAAGGGCATATCTCCAGAAGGCCATGGGACATGCAGCAGAAACTGGAGATAACTGAGCTCGAGGATGGGTTGGGTGCATGAGACAGGCTGCAGAGGCACTGTGACAGGAGAGATACGGTTCTGGAGACACTGCAGCCACTGCTAGCTCAGGTGTCTGTGCCCACCATGTTGCTGCACAGAGCTGGAACGGAAAAGGATGCTTGCATCAGTTTATTTGCTGGGTTTTGATGGCAGGTGAAAGCCAGCAGTTATTCTAAGTCAAGCAGCTATTCTGTATCAAGCATTAGTTGAAGGCACAGTCAGGTATCCATTTTTAACCCTTTCCAGATGGTGTGATAGCTCCTGATTCCTTCTGTCATCTAGTCCCATGAGGACCGCTGGTAAGAGGAGCCAGGATTAGAATTCAGATGTCACAGGCACAAGTTCCTACCTCACGTAATGAGGATCAAGCTGACACTGTGACCTTGGGACCCCGTGTTACAGAGACAAAGACCTTCTTTCATTGAGCCATGTGAAAATCAGAAGCTCCTCAAAGCCTTCCTTCTCTTGATCTGAAATGTTGTTGCCTTTCTTTGGAAAGTGTAGCTTTGGAAGTTGCTTTTGGAAGTGTCACTTTGCAGGCTGTAGTGAAGACACCAAGTTGTGTTCAGTCATCCTAAGCCTTCTTCTCCCTTTAAAGTGTCATTTTTAAAACATTTTCAGTAAGCGGTGGGTTTTTTTTTTCTTTTATCTTGTGCAGTGTTTGAAAACAAAGATAAGATTGTGATCATCATGGAGTACGCAAGTAAGGGAGAGTTGTATGACTATATCAGTGAGAGGCGACGGCTGAGTGAAAGAGAAACAAGACACTTCTTCCGACAAATAGTCTCTGCTGTGCATTACTGCCACAAGGTAAGCAAGGAATTTGATATTAATAAATGCTATTTGAAGGCTGCGTAGTGATTGTATTTCAAAGCATTTCTGAAGCAACAGCATTCATTATTAAGTATGACAACATGTGATTATATCAGTACACCGTGAGATCTTGAGTGAATGCTCTACAGTAGTTCACTGCCTGTTTTTATAGTCTAAGGATGTTTTCCTGTGCTGTGGCATACTACTCACCACTCTCTTACATCAGCCCTACCTCCTATTTTCCCCTTAGAAATAATAAATTTGACATAAAGGAAGTAATTAACAACATCAACTGGAAAAGGCATCCCATATAAATTTTAGGGTGTTTATATTAATATATTCAAACAAGTGATAGTTTGCAAGTTCAGTATGCAAGTGAACAGTTTCAGAATAGGAGACAGAAAATATAAAACCAAAGCAGAGTTGGAGAAAAGTATGAGTATTCAGCCTTAGCTTGTACTTGCTCCAAGTAGTCAAAAGTAACTTTTTTTCCAGATGTTGTAGGAACACAAGAAAGATACACTTTGCTAATGACTTTATCCATCATGGTACCCATTTGAATGACAATTCAAACAGTCAGACCCCACATGATGGACTGACTGTCATCACGGATCTTTTGTCTCTACTTGAAACAGCTGCACAGAGCCAAAACTTTCACCAAGGTGAAGGCAACGCACACCAAGCAGAGTCTTTTATCTGAATTCTTACACATTTTGATCTCCATCTGAATTCTGATAAACAAGGCAAGTTTTCAAAGTCCTCACTGTGCAGCACTGAAAAGCTGCAGCAGCCTTCCTGACCCAGTTAATTTTCCCCAAATTTCTTTAAAAAAGGCTCTGTCCTAAACCAAACTTCTTCATTTCCATCCTGAACATTTTAGAGTTTTTTTAGGAATTTAGCTCCTCCCATCCACATGGCTGCACATTGGAGGAACGAGGGCTTTTAGTAAGGACTAACGTCATTGACAGATATTGTTTTCTGGTGCCTGGGAAGAATATATTGCTTTCACACAGTGGGGGCAGTATCCAGGCTGCAATTAAGTTCCGAACCCCCCTCCCCCCCCTCCCGCTGTTATACTGGCTTTGTGGGAGGACAGATTCCAGTCATTCTTCCCTTAACCACACACCAAGTGACTAATACATTGCCTGTCGCTAGTCACTGGGCCGTGAGTATTATGACAGTGAAATCAGCCCTGAAATGCAGATGCAAAGACCACCCTGCCAGCTCACCTTTCATTTGTGCATTTTCTTATGTTCTCTTATTCCTTCCTTTTTTCAGAATGGTGTGGTCCACAGGGATCTAAAATTGGAAAACATCCTTCTTGATGACAATTTTAATATTAAGGTAGGATTCTTTTTCTCGGCTTCTCTGAATGGATTTGCATATTTTGTAACATTTTTATCCAAGGTGTTAGAAGAGCCACTGTTATGGCAACAGCTACTAAGCAACAGCATCTGGCAAGAGGCTCTAGGGTTTGGAGGATGGGGAGGGAGCACCGCTGGTGACAAGTCATACAAGCTAAATGAAGCTGTGCATAATACAGGGGAGAAGGCCATGTCCTTCTGCCCCAAGACCACGATTCCCAAAGCAGTATCTATTTACTGGTAGGAAACAGCAGAGTATTTTGTGCAAATGAGTTTATTTTATGAACGGTATTATTGCTGGCTGCTGCTGGGGCTAGGAGAAAACCTCGCCTGGTCTGCAGGGTTCAAGTGCCTCAAACAGAACACTCTGAATGTCCTTTTGATCATGGCTGGAAAATAAGCAAATAGAGTTTCAAAATAAACCCAGTAAAGCACATGTGCTTCATTAGGAAATGGCCTTGGAACTCCAGACACAAACATATACTTTGGATAGTGATGTCATTTCCATGTCATTTCTCCCCAGTGAAAGCATGGGAATGACCTTTTTTTCCCTTCTTTTTTTTTTTTTTTTTTTTTTTTCTCGAAAAGCTGCAACACAAAGGTAAATAATGCAGGGACCAGTGAAGATTCTATGTAGCTGAATCTGTTTCACTTTCATCTTTGTTGCTGCCTGGCGAGCTGTGTTTGAGTGAGTCTGGGTGTGCCAATCTGCAGACAGACAGGGGCAGAGATGCCAAAGAGTTTCTGCTGACTCTTAGACATCCTTCCTTAATTAGCAAGGCAAAGGCAATCAAATTGCTTTCTGTGTAGCCAGCTATCCGAGTCGCTTGGATTTTCATTTTATCTCTGCTGAACATCACAAGGCTGCACGCACTGCTTTGCACTGGAGAGATTGTCTTCATTGTAAGCTGATGTGCAATGGAATTGGAAAGTAGCATATGGTAGCTGCCATCTGCGTAGCACTGATGACAGAAGCTAACTTGAATCAACCGGTGGATTAAAGACATGTCAAAACATGATGCCTAAAAATAGGCTTTTGCAGAGGGCTCATCCAAGGCAGCTCTCGGACACTATGCTGTTAACATCCCATGGCAGAGCAAACTTCTCATGCAGCATTGCTCCCTGCTGCAGCCCTGGCTTTTTTGAAACCAGAAAGTCGCCTTTCTAGGATGTTGTATACGAAACAGGCTTCCGCAGGCAGGATGACCTTTCTTTCCACAATACACGCCAAGCTATCTTCCCAGCTAATCAGGGAATTCTTGAGAGAAAAGAGGAATTTGTGGAATTTGCTAGCTGCGGTGGCCTGGATCCTGGAGCTGTAGTCCTCATATGCAAAACCAATCACTTTCCCAAGCCTCCAGGGAGCTGCGCTTTGTCCAAAGGCTCGGCAGCCGCCCCGGCCTTCCTGCTGGGAGGATGGGGCTCAGGGTTGCTCTCCAGACCTTGCAGGACTGCAGAACCGCAGATGTATTTCAGCTGCCATAGAGTCGGGCACTGCATGGGGAGCTGCAACTCCAAAATTTGGCCCCATCTTTTTTGGGAAGGCTTTTCTTTCCTGAACTAAGCTGTATTTAAGCTGCCTTGTGGGTGTTTTGTGTCCAGCCCTTCCTCAGTTTCTTCCTTTCTCTATCTTCTGGCTCATTTTTGACACCTTCCCTACTTTGAGACCAAGGTCAGCCGTGAATCCTCAGTGTTAAACATATTGTTGCTATTTCCCTGATGCTGAAGCCTTGAATACGTTAACTGTGGTTTCTGGGTTACTTGTGCAAAATTTAACTTCCCACTTCTTCTTTGTTTTACTAAACAGTAACCGTTGGCAAGGAAACACATATGGAGCTGTAAATTATTTATTAGGAGCAAATCTATCAGGTCCTGATTCTGAGATTATTTCTATATGGTTTATTCAGGCAGGAAAAGAGAAATATGCAGCATTGTCAGATGGCCTCAAACGCTCAGAGGAAAGCATTTTCTGGAAGCGAGAGTGATAGTCTTATCTGTACTTCCCCAGTATTTACATTTCATTCAGTGGATTACAAGGCACTTACTTACAAAATCTGCAGTTTGGTTTTAAGAATGACAAAATGAGAGGAATCCCTTTGTTCCTGGGCGCCATGTGCCATTGGAAACACACCTCTAAAGAAGCCAGTGATCTATACGCTGTGGTATACACATACGTGTCACTGTGACGAGAGGATAAAATTAGCAAGATACTGCAAAAATAGATCCATGCATCACAACTCAGGCAGTTCTTTCAGAACAGGAAATAAAGAGGACAATTAATCCACTAGAAAATATTATCTGAGCTGAAAGGGCCCTGAGCCATTTTACTTGATACCACGCTAACTTGGACTTGTAAATTTTAGTGGTACAAATGAAGGTCGTGAAGTGGTGTTCAGAAACATAATGAGCTCTTTTTCTTAAAGCTAAAACAGTGAATGAAAATCTTCAGAAGCAATCACGTGGAAGTATAACAACTCGGAGAAGCCAGTTTCTGAAGGCTGACAAAAATCACAAGTCTTGCAGGTCCACAAGGCAAAGCTGGAGGGTGATTTTCTCAACTCATCTTAAAGGGACTCAGTCTTCGAGTCACGCTGGGGGTGACTTTTACTGAAAGAATTAGCAATGGGGTGGAGGTGTAGCTGCCTCCATTAGCCCATAACTCCTGCACTTCAGTGTGATGAGGACCACATGTCCCTGTGCAGCACTGCAGCTCCTCCCCAGCACCTAAATCCCCCAAATTGCATGCAGTGAGATGGAGTGACACTGCTTCACAATGCAGCAGCCAGGGAATCAGTATCACTTGCTATCCAAATGCTGTGACAGTGCCCTGTGCCACAAGTTACCCCCAGGGATGCCTCTGTCACGGAGCCTGGAGCGATGCAGAGAGAGGGCTGTGACAGCTTCTGGACTGGGAATTGCACCTAAAATAGATGTCTGTCGGACCTTGATGCAAACTGAATGATCAGCCCCAAAGGAGAGAAAAATGCAAGTCTAATAGGAGCATAATTCTACTTATTGCGCTTTCTCTTTTGCTGGTAAGGGGACACCAGTCTGACTAACCACTGAGAGCCCACGGGGGTTTCGCATATACAGAGTAAGTGTACGTAATTGGGATTTACCTTGCTGGGAGTCTCTCCCACTGCACACGTTTCATTTGCTTTAAGAGACATAATTATTTCTATGTCTACAGTACAAAGAGAAGGATTCTGAAGTAGGGAAAACCCGATGATTTCCATGAGTGCAAACTTTGTGGAATTTATAGTCCACTCTTAAACAATAAATTGCATCTGGTTGGTCATAGTAACAGTAAATACAAAACATCCACCTCATGAAGTGAGGGGAATAAAGCCCACTTCCCAGCTCCTCCCAGTTTAGAAACTTTCTTTGTCTTCCATTTATGTGCCCTGAACATGAAGTAACATTGGCTTCTATCAGTCTTGTTTTGAGGGGAGGGCATGACAGTTTTGATGGGAAAAGCTGTTAAACATCAGTTGTTGAGTATGGGAGTGGACTGCAGCATAAATACGCTTTTCCTGAATGGTCAAAATGGAAACAAAAATGCCCAAGTTTGAGGGTTTCTTAGTGTGAACAATAGTATGTGTATCCCTCTATATATGTTCATGCACATCTACATGCATTTTATACATGGTGTTAAGGGCATGTATTTTCTTAAGGAATCACACTGTGCAGTGTCTGTCCTTGTCTTAGCTGCATCCTGAGCTAAAATAAAACTCAGTGGCCAGCACGTAGCTGTAACACTGAAATGATCCTTTTCTTCCCCTGATTGACAGGGCACACTTCATAGGGCTTAAAACCAACTTCCTGCCAGTCAGGGTGACTTGATAAGAAAGTGGAATTTAGGGCAATTAAGTGCAATCTGAGCCATGAGAATACGTTTGCAGACTGCAATTGTACACCAGCTGTTTTCAATGACATTCCAGCCATACAGTGAAGATTTTACAAACTGCATTTATTTAAGGGTCCCATTTTCTGCTATGGGTTGATGATACACTGTTTGGGGGACTGAGTAAATTCAAGCTATGAATGGACGTGCAATGAATTAACATCAGTGAATGGGAATCAGCTGCTCTTTGAGCAAGGTACTCTGAGTCCAAATTGTTAGCGGAACACCTGCACAAGCAGAGCAACAAAACAGGAGAGGATGAAGTGTGAAACCTCTTATTTGTTCTGTGACTTCAAACGTGTTGTAAAAGTGATACTTTATAAAATGAGTTTATGTTTTCGTTATAGAAGTATATCTGGCACATATAGATAGATAAATATTTATGGATAAAGAGAATGTATCTATGTTTATACTTTTGGAGCTAAAGAGTGAAAATTGGGAACTTCTGTCCACGCCTCACCAGCTTCGTTACTTTGGTCTCAACTGACATAGGGTAGTTAATAGGGACAAATCTTTATGTCTCCCAAGAGTTCACTAGACATTGCAGTTGAAACAGATATTAGCAGCGATGGTGATACATGTTTTAGAAAGCCAGGGGTGAATGATGCTGCTGGTAAATCCCTTTCTTTTCTGGTCACTTTCTGTTTTCTCAAATTTTCTCTTGTAATTTCAGATAATAACCACTTCTTTCTGGGATTTAATTCCTTTCTGGTCGAAAAGACCTGAATGAGGTGAAGAAAGCCCAAAGAAAGCTTATATCTTTTAAAACTATAAACTGATAATGCCTTTTATATGCCCATGCTTTATGTCTTTTGTATGCCCATGCTTTATGTCTTTTATATATGTCCTATGTCAATAGTGGGCAGTCATAAAAAAAAAACAAAACTCTGGGAAATGGAAACATTTAGGCTTTAAATAAGATTTAAAAAAAAAAAAGAGAGAGATGTGTTGCTTTCTGCTGGAGAAACAAAGGAAATGCAAAGGTTGTGGGAGTATTTAGTGTTGCTGTCCTCAGCCTTTGTTTTGTAAGAACAAGAACAGAGAATTGAAGTAAACAAATTATTTGGACCTGATCCTGCAATTTCTACACGGGCAAAATTCCCAATAATCCCCAGGGGCGTTTTGTTTGTGTTGGGAAAGCCGGATTTGGGCCCATTGTTTCCACTTAGGAACCAGACTTGTGTTTATTATCTCGTGATAGACATCTTGTTTACTTAATGGCTCAGATTCCTCATCTTGAAGTCCCTGAATCTGGAGCAGTTAATGAGTGCCTCACTTTCCCCTGTTTTCAACAAGAGACACTCCTGATGATTTCAAAAATCACTTGTATCTGAAAGCTAACACTTGGTTTCTCATGACATGCCGACATCACTCCTCCCATTGGATTGAAAGGTCCCAACTTCGAGCTTGCATCTGCAAGATAAGAACAGTAGTACTTTCTGTGTGCTTTTCCTTGGTATTAATGATTATACAAGATGAAGAGCAATCAGTGGACAATAGCCCAGTGCCTCCCAGTATAAAATTGTCCTTGCAAGCACATGCAATTAATCTAGGATAGAATTACTGACTGATGGTTATGGAGCCATGACATGTCTATAAGTGTAACTAAAGAATCTTTGTTTCTCTTCCAGAGGGTTTATCTTGGGGTCTCATCTCCTTCTCTAGAAGGCCTTCAAAAAAGTCTTGAAATGACAGAATAATTGGTTGGCAGGTGAACTTGAGAAGTTATCCATGTCAAGATCTCTGCCCTATAGCAGGGTCAAGTATAGTTTAGTCCTTCCTGATAAAGATTTTCTGGTACATTAAGATATTATAAATGCTACAGAAGCCTGGTGCAATTGTCTTTGCAGATTGCTGATTTTGGACTCTCCAACCTTTATCGCAAAGACAAATTTCTGCAGACCTTTTGTGGAAGCCCACTGTATGCTTCTCCTGAAATTGTTAATGGACGACCTTACAGAGGCCCAGAGGTAAGAAGGGTCAGTTTTTCAGTGGTGATATGAGGATGTCTTTGATGACAACAGTCTTAAGATCTAGTCTTAATGCTGATGTTATTGCATGTGTGGGTGTGAGCTGGTGTCTCCCATCTTGAAAGTCTGTTTACTTCCATTTGCTTTGTCTGTGGTTAGTGAAATGTTAGATACCCGTTTGCCCATCAGTAGGCATAGCTGGACATGATGCTACCCTTGTGGTGCTAATGGCAGGGAGAATGGTGGGGATCAGCTTTCTAGAGCTTCACACACGTTGTCTCTGTATTTCAGGTTGACAGCTGGGCCCTTGGTGTATTGCTTTACACTCTGGTTTATGGAACCATGCCCTTTGATGGCTTTGATCACAAAAATCTCATCAGGCAGATCAGCAGTGGAGAATATCGTGAACCAACGCAGACCTCAGGTATAAAAGAGGGGAAAGGGAAATGTATTGAGCTGACAGAAGTTCAGAATGGAGGATTTGCCCTTCCAGCTTGTTTCAGCATCATATTAGAATGACAAACAAAAAATTCCTCATTCCTCTACTGACTTCATCTGCAATCCATTCCCATCTGGATACAGTATTTACCAAAAGCCCTTTTGAAATGAAAATTTTATAGCATATAGATTTTATTGCCTTGGGGAAGCTTCAGCAAGCTCGTTTAACTAGATCTATGACAGTGAACGGTCTGTTAGCTATTGCAAGTGGAATTGTTCAGACAAGCTGTAAACTGATATAACGTACTGGTAAAGATAAGTCCTCTGACTATGCTGTAGTATATCACAAGCAGAGAGAAGATGAATGGTCAAAGCAAAGAGGTCCCTTATCTGAGAAACGAGGCCAAAATGTGAATTAAATGTGTTTACTCAGGGGGTAACACATTAAGCTGTCACCAGGCAGAAAAGCATCAGCTAAGTCTAAGGCTCTTTCCAGTGTTAAAAATATGTGTGTATGCTATTATATTTAACTAAATATTTTTCTTTGTGGAAGAAGTAAATACAGGATGAGTAATACATAGAGCATTTAAATACCGTAATTCCTCTTTATTTTCCTCTAAGCCTTGTAGTTATTAGAACTGATAATTCGCTGGCTTAGTCCTGTGTGACATTCAGCAATATGGGACATTGACATTCATAAAGTGTTCTATTCTTTGTTCATAGATGCTCGTGGTCTCATCAGATGGATGCTGATGGTGAACCCTGAACGCCGAGCAACCATTGAAGATATTGCCAACCACTGGTGGGTTAACTGGGGCTACAAGAGTAGTGTTTGTGACTGCGATGCCATGAGAGATTCTGAGTCTCCATTGCTAGCGAGGTTCATTGATTGGCATCACCGCTCCACTGGCCTCCAACCAGAGACTGATACAAAAATGAAGTGCCTTTCTAAGCCCAAAGGTCCCGAAGTCACACTAGAGAGACAAAGGTCTCTGAAAAAATCAAAAAAGGAAAATGACATTGCACAGTCCATCCAGGAAGGAGGAGCTGAAAATGCATCCAAACCCACTTCTAAAAGACCCAAAGGCATCCTGAAGAAAAGGAGCAACAGTGAACATCGATCTCACAGTGCAGGGTTCATTGAAGGTGTGGTCAGCCCAGTGTTACCCTCTGCTTTTAAGTTGGAGCAAGAATTGTGTAGGACTGGTGTAGCCATTAAAACTGTTGTGGAGGGAGAGGTAGCTGGCAAATATGGCACTAAACAGTCTTCACTAATGCCAAAAAAAGGAATCTTAAAGAAGACTCAGCAGAGGGAGTCTGGCTATTACTCCTCCCCAGAACGAAGTGAATCTTCTGAACTCTTGGACAATAATGATGAAACAGTAAACAGTGACACCTGTCCGGGGGTCACAGAACCATCCAGAAATGGGTCTTACAGCCATTCCTGCAGGCGTAAGGGTATCTTGAAACATAATGGCAAGTATTCTACCAGCAGCACTGAATCTGCTTTAATTAGCCCTGATACACCAACGCTGGAGGCCATGGAAGAAGTAGTCCTGCCTGGAGATGCATTACCTCGAAGTTATAGTCGCCCTTCCAGCGTGATTAGCGATGACAGTATTTTGTCCAGCGACTCCTTTGATTTGCTGGATTTGCAAGAGAACAGGCCAAACAGACAGAGGATACGGAGCTGTGTCTCTGCTGAAAATTTCCTGCAGATCCAAGACTTTGAAGGACTTCAGAACCACCCACGGCCGCAGTATCTAAAACGATATCGCAACCGTCTGGGGGACAGCAGTTTTTCCCTTCTCACAGACATGGATGATGTGACTCAGGTCTACAAAAAAGCCCTAGAGATCTGCAACAAGCTCAACTAGCAGCAGGAAGATGGAAAGGGAGGGAAGGGAGTTGTTCTGCGTACCTTTATGGTGGAGTTAGCCAGGTTACTATTTGCTGATAATGGTAGGCTTTCCTTCAAAGGACCTGACTGTACCTACTTAACTGAATTCCTAGTAAAGTCTTGAGTAGCCCTAAAGTCATCTCACACCTCTCTAATTTTGTGTCTTCAGAATATTACCTAGCTGACCAGAGCAAAACGTTTGGTCTTTGTATAGGTGATGAAAGTGTATTAGGATCTAGCAAACAAAAGCATTGAGATTTAATGGCTTGGAGTGAAAGCTAGGCAGAATTAAAACTGGAAACAAGACACACACATTTTGAGAGGTTTCTAATTCATATTAAGTTAGCTATATCAAGAGATAAGCTGAATTCTTTGGGTCAATTTTGGATGTCTTTCAGAAAGAGAACTGTTATTTTCCCTTGAAGTTACTCATCAGGATACAGACATCATTTAATGTTGAGAGTTTTCATCTTGCATTATGCAGCAGGCCAGGCTGGATGGTCGCCCTGGGATAGATAATTTGTGAGTGTATAACTCTGCACAGCTGTATGTGTACAAGGATTGGAGTAGGCATTCACATCTGGCCTTTCCTACAGCCATTGCTCTTCAGAGAGCAGTTGGCCCTAAAATTCTTTCCAATACCACACCTACCAGCAAAAACAGAGTTAGGGTAATGAGAAAGGGAGCTCAAAGAAATGGGGATAAGCAGTGACTCTTCCAAGCATTTCAACCTGTGTGTTTTATTTGTGACTTTTTGAAAGAGGTCACCCAGATGGATGCCCAGAGATAGGAACCAAGGGCTAACAGACCCTCCAGCCTTGAGTTCAGTCACTGTCAGCAAATGGTTCCACCTTTCTATTAGCTTGTAGTATCTGAGGGGGACAGGTAGTTTGAGACCAGAATGTTAGGTAATGAAAAGGTTGTAGCATGTAGGAAACGGATAGAAGTCAGAAAGTTGTTGGAAACATGCCTTTCTCCAAATGAAAATATTTCTAAGTAGGTAGTAATGGAGCAGAAAGAACTGAGCGATGAAATGATAATTGTAGATTTGATAACAGAGCTAGCATAAAAATGCAGGCCTCCATATCGATAGCATAGCTGGTACTGCGTGTCCGGTGATGCCAGCTTGAAAAAATGAGAAAGGTGTTTGTGTGTTCTCACATACACCTAAATATCAAGACCAAAGGCTTCAACTCCCATAAAGGTACCACATGGGTCTACTGGATTATCTGAATGTAAGCCTATGTCAGAAAGGCACTGTGTGTTTGACAGGCCTGGGCAAACTGGAATCGTAAGGCCCATTTCACTCTCATTTACATGAGCACATAGCCCCTAGCTTTCTTGGAGGTACACTGGTGTGAATACCTGGCAGGTTTCAGCCAATGATGTCAAAGAGCCACAGCTGCAAAAACCATGTAGACAGGCATACTCAGAAGAGAGAAGCATGGGGCAAACTCTGTTCTCACTCCTCCCCTGGAACTGGAACTGAAAGCAGACTTTGGCCCACTATATCCAAAATGCTAAATACTATGCAGAAATGGAATAGGGATCCTCTGATGATTCTTTGAGAATCAGGCATAACCCCACAAACATTGGCATCTGGGACAGGGAGCAGTTTCACTTGCAGATTGTTTATTCATGTCACGGTACTTCAATGTGCTGGTTCCTCCTGAAAACCAGCCAGCATAAAGATAAACGAGCTCAAGTTTTCTAAGTCAGTTAATCCGTTTCTGTGGAGAACCTTTTCTTTATTATGAAACACTGGACCAAATTTGGCCCTGAATTCAATGCCATCAGTACCCACAAAGTCTAAGAGAGATGTGCTCTCAGGCGGTCAAGTGAAATGTGGCTCACTGCTCATTTGCTCAGGAAGGGCAATTTCAGGGCATTTCTCCGTAGATGTAGGATACTTTCAGTATGATGCTTGGAGATCCCGTCTTCTCACAGGCCCTGCATTTGCTCCTATAGTCCATCCAAAGCCAACACCCTATTTTGCAGTGTATTTAATTAACAGGCAGCACAGTGGCCCTGGAGCAGAAGGGCCAGATCCTGAGCTGGCGCACCTCAGCTCTGTCATGTTGATGTGAGAGAGCAGCACTTCAGTGGGGTTGTGCTGAGTGATGCCTTCCCTGTGGGTCCGCTGCTGAATCCTGAGTGGATTTACAGGGGTTTTAGGATGAAGGGAAAAGAACTCGACCAGCTGCAGCAGGGAATGAGGAGCGCCCTGAAGGCTCGAATCTACCTAGGCTTTTGCCCAGGCCTTCCTTATGTACAAATGTGAATGAGTGAGTGACTGCTTGCTGCCAAACTGGAAATGTTACATAGGGATTTACTGGCATGTTACTGGCATGTTACATGTTTACTGGCATGTTATCATTCCTAGAGAAGAAAAAAAAAAAAAAAAACCACAAACAAAACACTTGACTGCACATTGTTATTATTAGTGTTGTGATTCTTATTTAATTTTTTTTTGTAATACAAAGTTGGCTTTTTTATTTGAATTTGTCTTTCTTTTTTTTTTCTTTTTTTTCTTTTTTTCTTTTTTTATTTTTATTTTTTTTTTAATTTATTGGTCTGAAAGCCATTTCAAAGGTATAATAATATATTCGGTGTAATTTAATTGGTGCAACATTATTTTACAGCTCCGGCCAAAATCGTTTGGTGTTTTTTTGTTTTGTTTTGTTTTATTATTTTTTTTCTCCCTATCCTCGGTTGGTTTGAGCTCTAGGAGGCACACAGGGGAAAACGCTGGATAATCACCCAAAGTGTATTTTTAATCTGATACTGTTTTTTATTAAATAAAATGGAATTAATGTAACTGTGAAGAGTCTCCCACTCTTCTTTCTCACCGTACATCAGCACAAGCCAAAACCTTGATGAACTTAACTCATCCCAGGAGCTGGACTTGATGATTCTTATGGGTCCTTTCCAGTTCGGGTTATTCTATGAGTCTATGATTACCGTGCAGAAATACAGAAGCATCACAGCACATCATACCAAGTTGTTTATGTAGAACTTTTTGACTCATTTGCAAATTTGTGTGTAATGTGGGTGGCCACAGAGGCTGTGAACCATCTTACACCACAAAATGCCTGGAGCTTTCAGCTCCAGAAGTGTTGGGTGGAGAAGGGCAGATGAGTGGGCTTTCTCTGCTGGAGGAAAGAAGGTCTGTGGGCCAGGTGTGCTGCAGGTAGGGCAGAGCAGGCTGGCTCTTGAGTCACGACATGGCTCACTTATAGCCTGAAGACACCTAGTCATTGTTCCTCCCCCACTCTGGTGGGGAGGATGGTTTGTTAGCAATTTCGTTGTCATTGTTGGTGCAATTTAATGGTTGTTCTGGCCAAAGACTTGTGGCCAGCTGCTGCTGTCAAGTGTAGGATGGCTTTGAGAGGGCAGAGCAGACAGCTGGTGAGAAGCGGAAATGGAGCCTGTTTTCGGATTTTGGAGTCTCCTTGATAACCAAAAGGCTTTAGATTGTTATTCTTGGAAAGCAGGTGGTTGTCATAAGGGAAACTGGGTGTTAGGTATGCTGTGTATGCTGGCGACTTATTAAAATACAGGAAATGGTTGGCACCATCTGGAAGCTGGCTCTGAGCAAGACTCCATTAAACTGCACCCGTGATGTAGCCAGCCAAGATACCTGTGGTGTTTGTTCTTCTGCTTTTTGAATTATGGGAAGTTTGGATTAGGAACCAAGGTTTGGATCTCATGCAGAAGAGACTTTAGTTTTTCTAATTTATTCTCTCTTGAGCTTTTTAAAGCAAAAATTCATGACTGTAGGTGCAAGATCTATTTATCATCACCACTTCTTAGTAACCAGTGGGAATAAAGGGGAAAAACCCAACAATGCAGAAAAGCAAATAGCCCTTAATATATTGCAAAGGGAATGGTAAGCTGCCGTATGCTAATTAAATCAGAAAGTGAGAGGTACGTATTCAAGTCAGCACATGTTCTTGTACCCGAGGTGAATAAGGTCTCGCTGTGTGGGTGCTGGATGGTGGAAAGTGTAATGCAAGTCTCTTCTGCAATAGCAATTATGAAACCTTTTTCTTTCAACACGCTAGGAAAAGTAAAAAGAAGAAGAAATTGAAGGCAAGTCATTTATTTTCTTTTAAAAATAACGACATTTGGAAAGAAAATTCAGAACAGCTGGGTATGGTGCGCCTCTGTGGCGAGCACTGAGGAGTAATTACACACATGTTTGTGCAGCTCTGAGAGCTCACCCTGGCGGGGTGTGGTGGGGAGGAGGGTGTCTCATTTTCCTATTTATTAAAGGAAATAAGTGCAGAATGATCTGCCTCTGCTGAAGTTATACAGCAAGTCTGTAGCTGAACTTGGTCTTCTTTATTGCCTGCTCCCTTCATGGGGATTCAGGGCTTCTTAGGAACTGATGGAGTCTTCTGGGTTGGGCAAGACAGGAGCAAGGAAACAATGCAGGAGCCTTGGAAATGAGGATCTCAACACTTGCAGGGCAGTGTGGCACTGCTCCTCAGAGCTCACCAGCCCCTACCACTGCTGCAGAGCAGAGGATCAGTGCCAACACCCCAGGAGGGAGTTCTTCTCCAGCAGTGTCACAGCCTTTGATGCAGTGCCCACAACCACCCATCGCACTGGCAAGAGGAGCAGTACTCAGAGCTGAGTGGTAGAGCACCTTTCCCAGCCAGAGAAGCCTCCATGTTAATTGCAGCTGTGACTTCTCACAGCTCTGTCTGGCTTCCATTTGCATTGAGGCAGAGATGGCACATTCAGTTATTGTGGACAAGTACATTCGCAGGTAAGTTTGTTAATGATGCCTTAAGTGTGTGTAATAATAAACTTTGCACCACCAGAACCTCAGTTATAGCTACAGCTATATACACTGTATATACAAGCTTTAATTCATCCAATGAAGGGAGAAGGCCAATACTCATGTAAATATGATTTATATGAGAGGCTTATCCATTTACTCAGGCATTTATCTTGGTGATTCGCATCTCGTTTTAATGAGATGCTTCTGGAGACAAAGCTGCACAAATGCATTTACTGAGCCAATAGAAACTTAAGGGTTTGCTAGCATCAGCCCAGGCTCTCTGGCTCCTGTTCCAGGGTTGCTAGTTTCAGGGTTTCAGCTGAAAGCTTTGCCACAGCAGAGAACAAGTTGTGTTTCCCCTGGAATAATAGTATTTAGCATCCAACTAGGGCTTATTTTATTTTATTTTATTTTATTATTTTATTTATTTTATTTTATTTTATTTTATTTTATTTTATTTTATTTTATTTTATTTTATTATTGTCTGGTGGAGCTGCCTCTTTTTCCCTGCCAAACCAAGATATCTTTCTCATAAAAGGCTTAGCAATTTGGCTGAAGAAGCAACTTTTTTGGATGGCTGATCTGAGCATCTTGTTTCTGGCTATCTCTCTGTAGCTCTTCTCCCCCACACTGCATTTCCTGGAATTTCATCAGTGCAGAAAAGCCTTTGATTTGCACATCATCTGGCAACACAGGAATCTGTGCTTTTAAGAACATCATATGTATTTGTCCTAGTGCTTAATTGTTCCTTGGAAAAGCATTTTATAAAAGCCACTGAGATGTGGCAAAAGGCCGCAGCAAGGTTAAATAGGTGATTGCCATCAAAGTAAGATCAGCTGCAGCTGTTGGCCACTGGTGTACTGGCAGGTTGTGCCATTGCTCCACACCTTTGTTCCTCAAAGTAGCCCCACCGCTGAATCACACTTTGAGTCTTTTGACACTGACCACCATTTCTCACAATACACACACAGATTTGAACCTGCTTAGGAAACTGAGCTCCTTCCACAGGCTGGGTGATGCTGTTGCACTTTGGAATACAAGCAAAGAACAGCTGTAAAAGAACGGGCTGAAAAGACAGGGAGGAGGAGAGTGTGTCCTGTTGCTTTGCAGTGTTAGAGTTTATTAGCAGAGTCCTCCAAATTTCAGCCTCCGTGATAATAGGACAAGATGTACTTTAAATAGAACTAAAGGGAACACAAACTCAAAACAGATGTTAGGAAATATGCAAATATATGTTTATATTTACATACAAAGCCACAATGGCCTGTCAGGCAAGTTTGCTAGACCCACAGTATGTCATCATTCTGTCCGTGCTGGGAATTATAAAAAATATTTCTTTAAGTGTTTCTTCAAATTCTGTTGTTCCCTTCAGCTGCACATCCCAGAGCTTGACAGTTTAATCAAAAGAT
Source organism: Coturnix japonica (assembly GCF_054131305.1). Lineage (NCBI taxonomy): Eukaryota > Metazoa > Chordata > Aves > Galliformes > Phasianidae > Coturnix > Coturnix japonica. Next base: position 49,359,434 of record NC_140663.1, on the reverse strand, counting down.
TTCTTGAGATGAGGGATCTGCTGCCTGAGAAGAGAGGCTTGCTAAATTCCCATACAACTCAGGGCCATGAGGAATGTTCAGCCAGCTCTGGTCCTCAGAAACCCCGAGGTAGTAAATCCCCTTGTCCTCCCAGACAAAAACTGTGTCAGAGTGGAAAGAAGCAATGCCTAATGGTCAAGCAGTAGATCCCCAGGCCTTTCAAATTATGGACACGCCAGGCCGTTGTGCAGATAAGTCTCTGCTTCCAAGATTTTGGGGAAATTACTCAATTCTTCAGCTGAAACGGGATTGATCATTACTGGCTTTATTTTCAGGAAATCAAAATGTTGTTCATTTCTTGGGACACTATGACTTGCAGTACTGATTTGAGGATTGAGAACCTCAGCCTGCTGCAGATGAAATGTGGGCAGAGCTCCCAGCAGCTCACACCTTATGCTGTAGGCCAAGCAATTTGCCATGCATTCTGTCAGGTTTCTAACCCAGTCTTCACCCAAAGCATCCCACCACATCAGTAGCAATTGCATATAAATCAGTCTGTATCAAAATGGACATAGAAATATACCTTCTGTTTAGTGCTGGATTCAGTAGTTAGGTAGATGATTTGACTCAATGACCTTAAGGATATTTTCCAGCCTATATGATTCTATGATTAAAAAGAAAAAAGAAAAAGATTGTGGTGTCCAGATCCATTGTCACAGCTCCTTTTCACCAGAAAAGTTCTAAATTGTGGCCCTGATCTGGCAATGATTTATGTAGATACCTCTGGAAGAAATGGAACTACTGGAAGCTAACAAATAAAGTGAGACAGAGCGAAGGCTGCATTTCATCTTGGTGCAAGAGCAGAGGGATGGGATTTTTGTGCAGTAGAGGCAAGTGAATAAACAATTTCCACACATTCCACTGCAATATTGGAGCAGATCTACTGGAGACTTCTTCCTTCCTTTCTCCATGGCAAACACAAGCAGCTATGTTTGTTCACAAGATTGGCACATTGTGACCACTTCCAATAGCACTTGGAGGATAGGTTAGCATCTTGTGTGACAAGGGCAGAGGGAGGGTTCTTAGAGCCCCTCCAGGGAGCCCTGGTACAAAGACAACAGCAGCAGGAAGGGTCAGAATTCATCATGTGTCTGAATGGAGCTTTCAGGGGCAGCTTTTGTTAATGTTTTACCATGCAAAGAAAGGAAGATTTGCGTATTTTCCCCTCTGACAGAAGCACACCCCTCAACACCTGCAAAGTCACCCTTGCCACAGAGGCCACAGTGAAAAATACTTTAAAAAAAAAAAAAAAAAAGCATTTTGAGAAAACCAGATTGCTTCAAACGGTAGAAAAGCAGTTTTTGTTGTCATACTCACTAAACCTTAATTTAAATGGTACCTATTCCACCCCAGAGCTCGCTCTCTCTCTTTCTCTCTTTGGCAAAGTTGATACTGCTGAGAAGAGAATTCCCTCACCTAATTTAAATGCTTTTTACCCTGTAAACCATTTCTTGTCTTGAAGACACCCTGGTTAAAAGCTGAAGCAAGGTGCTCCAGTTACAGAAAAGATGTTCTGTTGAGTCTGAGAATTGAAACAGGGATATGCATGACTTACGACACTGCTTGTCCACACAGGAGCTGGACTCAATGACCCTTATGGGTTTCTTCCAAATTAGGATATTCTATGGTTCTATGATGCAGCCTGCACTGAGTATTGCTCAGCTAGCAGCAAATTCCCAGACACACCATAATGCCACACCATAAGGCCACATCAGCTATTGGTAGGAAATGTGTTTTGCTGATCTGAACTCACCTATGCTCCAGAGGACTCTAATTTATTCCCCATATCTCTCATATGTACTCTTTACTTCAGGCAAACACTCCAAACAAGCATTTAGTTGTCTGCTTTCTGAAAGGCCACTGAAAGCCCCAGAGGTGCCACAGGTTTAGCCTATCCACTGCAAAGTTCAAAAGGGAGATTTGATCTTTCACCACAGAAACATCCACAATCTCTTTCACATGCATGTGAATAGAAAGCTTTTGTTCAGACCAAGCCAAGAAGAAATAAACCATTATTGGAAGGTCATCTCAGCTTGCTTGGAGGGGTGGGGAAGAATTACAAAAAATAACCAAATGTGGTCCTTCTTGCCAGTGGTTACAGATATTGTCTTTCAGCAGAACAAGAAAGTTTTTGTTACAGAGATCAATTCTGCTGGGGGACTAATGCATTGTAGGTTCAGGCTAGGGTTTTCTATGATGTCTAGTGGTGTGAGGTACTGTAGTTCCTGAGTGTCCCACTTGAGACACCTTGGCAAGGGTCAGTTTTTAGAGAGGAAACAACAAATGTAGGTGCTCTTGCAAGTCTTGATATTGGCTTCTTTGAATAAAAATTATAAGCCCAACTTGCTACTAGAACAGCAAAAAGACTTCTAGAACCTGTCCTGTAATGGTATTTGGAGGCTTTGCTTGGAATTCGTACTCCAGCTCAGTGTACATCCACCATCAGGCTGTCAGCAGACACACTGAGTTCATCTTCCAGCAAAACACTGCTTTTGTAAAGAAGAGTTTTGCTATAAATTCATTTTAGAGGATGGGCTGGGAGGGCGCACATCTGATGTTTCAAACGTGACCCTGACAGGATTTCCTGTAGCTTAGTCTTTTTATGAAATCTTCCCCTTTATCTCTCTCTTTCGGGGCCTGATTCAGTGAATTACTCCTATAAATAACTTCCACGTGTTTAAAGGTAGGTCTGCCTGTTCCTTGCTGACTCAGGGCTATGGCTTTCTATCTGATGGTGAAACTCTATCCAGGAAAATCCCCAAGGATCAGTTTTCAGTACTATTTTTTGACACGAACTTGAAGAGGTTGGTAAAACTTCTTCAGTAGTGGTTTTCTAGAAAAAAAAGCCAACAAAACACGACAAAACAAAACAACTGAGGAATATTATATATCTGTCTTTCAGCAAATCTGAAGCTTTGGTACAAACCACAGCTTGCCTGACCATGTCCTGTTTTCTTTTATTTTGAGTATTTATTTCTGCAGATAAATGGTTTGCAGTAGTCCATCATACAAGTGGTCATTAAAAAATCAAAGCTGAGATTTTCAAAAACTTTTGACATAAGCCCAGCTCTGTTCTTGTTCAAGTTACTGGCAAAACCCCAGTGAACTTTTTTTATTCTCTTTTCGGCAGATAGCCCTGCAAAAGCCTGTCCTCTGCCTTTGCCCAAGAATAAACTTTTCACATTTCATATGGGATCTGTATAGGAATTATTACATACAGAACAAACATTTTGTCATGATTATAGGGGTGACCCTGATCGTTTCATGCACATATATTGTAAGTGTAAGAATTAATAAACAACTCAACAAGTGTAATGGCAGGGAGGAAAGCTGAAGAGTTTGCTTCAGATTCCCCATCTTCTTTTTGTTTTGTATCCATAAAATCTTTCCCGCTGTGGTGAATGGGGCATCATCACTTATGTCTAAAATGAATGATTTTATATGCAGACATTTCTTTCCCAAATGTCAAAAGCAATCTCCTATGGCCATGGCTTAAACTTCTTAAAAAAGCAACAAAAATAATAAAGCTGACCTTTACTGCACTTGATTTCTTTTTAAGTGCCAAAGTAAAGTAAACAGTCTTTGAATGAAAAAAAGAAGGCAAAGCCAGAGCTCAAATACATGGATATTTCAGAGCCTCTCCCCAGCTTTTCCCACCATTTCTTGTTGTCTGCACCCACTGTTCCAGCACAGGTCCCCTCTGGCATATCTGCATCAGCCTCTACTGCTGCATTCAGCTTTTGTTCCACTTTCATAGTGATTCTGGGAGAGGCTCTGGGTGATCTTGCAGAAAGCAGCTCTGATTTTGCTTCTGTCAGTGTGTGAAATCTGCTGTCCAGGGCATTTTGAGGTTTTGTAATAACAAATGCAGTTCCTTTTCTTCTAATTTTCATTTACTTGGATTTCAGTATTTTTCATGTCCTTTCCACACTGGTGTTCCTTATGAACTTTGAGCTAAACCAAAGAAGCACACCTCAATTTCCATCTAACCAGTTTTGGGCACAGACATGTTCATAGAATCATATAATTGTTTGAGTTGGAAGGGACCCTTAAAGACCATCTGGTCTAAGTCTCCTCTAATGAACGGGAACACCCACAGCTACATCAGGTGCTCAGAGTCCATCCAGCCTGACATTGGGTGTCTCCAGGATTGGGGCATCCACCACTTCTCTGGGCAAAGAACTAAGAACTTCTTCATTACATCCAATCTAAATCTGTCCTCTTTTAGCTTGAAACCATTTCCCCTTGTCCTATCAAAACATACCTGGCTAAAGATAGAATCATAGAATAATTCCCACAGGAAGGGTTGTGAAAACAATATCATCTGCCAGAAAATAAAAAATAAAAAAAAATAATAAAATAAAAAAAAAAAGAGAGAGAGAAATTAGATATTTTCCAGCTTCTCTTAAAATTGTAATTAAAACATTTAGTATATGTTTCAAAATTTCCAAACCTCCAAGCAGCCATGCTGATCACTCACATTATTATTTAGAGGGGCTTATTCAGAGGGGACTGTAGAATTCTGTGAGTGAGACCCTGAAGAACAAAGACTTCTGTCCTCAGGAAGGATATTAAAGCTGAAGGAGGCATGTACTTGAGCACGCTTCTTCCCTGCTTCAGGGGATTTTCTTGCAGCAGGGATTTTCCTGCTTCATTTGCTATTTTTCCTGAAGGCATTTTGACTTCTTTACACTTTTTGCCATAGATATGATATTTGAGAGAGACAAAGTGAAATTCTACAGATCCGTACAAATACAGTGGATGAAGGAGCAGTAAGTATATGCTTAAAGGCAAACAAAGGATTAGCTTCTAATCTGGTCTTTTTGCTGAACAGAAGAAGTTACAGAGATTTAGCAGACATGACTTGCATCTGTTTAAGTTATAGCTTATCACATAGAAACTAACCAACCCTGGTACCAGCATTCCAATGGATGAAGAATCAATTGCATTCCTTAGGAAACTGTTTCAGTCATCTATGACTAATAGATGAAACGGAGATTTTCAGTGTCACTTTGAGAGTGGAGCAGCTCAAGTCCTGAAAGCAGCTCACCTTTAAAATCTCCATATGGACAAATTTCTGTAGCATGTCAGTAGTGTCCTTATGCAGCGACTGAAATGGAAAGTGTTATTAAGTTCTGAAGTCTTTTGATCTCAAAGAGAAGTTTAAAAACGGTTGAAGAATATGAATATACAACACATATCCAGTGCACATAGGCTTCTGCCCTTTTCCCTCCAAAGATCTGGCTATATACTAAATAATGTTTCAATGAATAAATGGAATAAGAGAATCATTATGATTGGAAAGACCTCTAAGATCAACCAGCAGCCCACCCCCATCATGCCCACTGACCACATCCCTCAGTGCCACATCACAGTTCTGAAACAACTCCAGGGGCAGTGACTTCACCCCCTCCCTGGGCAGCCTGTGCCACTGCAGCATCGGTCTTATAGAGAAGAAATTTTTGTTAATATCCAATCTGCACCACCCCTGGTGCAACTTGAGGCCATCATCTCTTGTCTTATTGTTGTTAACTGGGAAAAGAGACTGACCTTTTCATGGCCGCAACCTCCGTTCAGGTGGTCATACAGAGCGATAGGGGTTGCCTGTGGACAAAGCCAATAGGTGTGCAAAACATTTCTCTGGTTAAACTTCCATCTATTCATGTAGGAAATATACTTTGAAATGCTTCCTTCTCACCCAGATCTGACAAATAGGGTTTGGGCACTGTGTGGCCAATGTACCCCATTTATTTGTGCTGAACAAAAACCAGTCTGGGATAACATGTTTAGCACTGTTTGTATAGCACACTTTTTTGACAAAACATCACTTTCCCCCATCAAATTAACAAATTTCCAGGATAGGTAAATTAGCCTTTCATGATGCCTACCCTTCCCTGATGTCTACCCATGCACACTCTGCCTATAAAACAAGCATAAAACTCTTAATCTATCCCTGACAGAAATTCGCTTTAAGAATACTGAAAAGGGATTGAGTTTTGTAAATGCTCATTGATATAAATGTTCAAAGGACACCCTAAATTATTTGACAGTAAAGCTAATCTTGCATTACAAAGAGCAAAAAGTGATCCTAGAATAGAAACCATCCCCAAAGTCCTGTCTGATTTTGTGATGTCTCTTCCTACTGGTATCAGTGATGGCGTGTGAAAAACAACCACAAAGTATGTAGCTTCATCATACCAAAAAGACACGTAAGTTTCAAGAGAGCAAGTTGAATTTATGGAGGAAGATTAGAAAAGCTAATTATGTTTAACTTGGCTTCCAGACAGCTAAAATGGGGATATGATAACTGCCTACAAATATTTGAAAGATGCAAAATACACCAAGGAAAGAGGGAAATAATTTGAGTTGAAGTCTGGTAAAGCGAAATCCAGGCTGTTTAGAAGGCTAACAATGAGACCTGTCAGACTGCGGAAAAGTTTCCCCAGGGAATTAGTCAACACCTCATTAAAAATACCTTGGACAACATGCATCAGGGGGACTGTGGGGAACAATCCTTCACTCGGAAAGTCAAGGATCTTGAGCTTCAGAGGCCACATTCTGCTCTCATATCTGTGTTGCTGTCGGTAGAATGTGATGTTAAAGGTTTTCCCAACAATGTTTTTATGTCCTGAGACTTCTACTTCCACTCTGATGAGCAGGAGGTGGAAGGAAGCTCTTTTTGAGGGAAGTGACTCTCTTGATGAAAAATCTGAACTATCAAGAGAATGTCACCATATTTGGATCTGGAGCTGTGCAGTGCACTCGGATGGTGTCATGCCATTTTGTTCCCCTTCCCCAGGAGGGTGATAGTGTGAGAGATGTGACGGGGTTGCTCTGGCCATTGCCAGGGCAATGGAGACAGTCTGGGTTTTGAATCACATCCCCAGCTCCTGCTCAATGTGAGCTCTGTGGCAGACTTGCACTTGGGCAGCTATCCTGTGTCCAAAGCCAAGCAGCTAATTTGATTTCGTCAACATAGCTCCAAAGCACATAATTGTTTTGCAGTCTAGACCTACCTTCACTATGAAGGGGTGCAAGCTATATGCCAGAAATACCAGCCTATATTTTTTTTCCTGGGACTGGCTCTCCTGCATGATCTGACACTTTATAGCTTGAGCAGAGCAACTGTGAATCTACTTAGTGTCGGTCTTACGAAAGTCACTGGAAACAGCTGATCCCTTTAAAAGAGAACAGAACCAGTGTTTCACCACACATTTCTGCTGATGAAACTCCTCTGCCTCGTAGTAGGATAAACCAAAGTTTAGGCAGCAGTGAATCAGACCTAATAAGTTTAATACTTGTATGCTAAATTTATGAGGCAACCAGTGACATTTGCCTTCTGTATAATGGTAGCACTCCCAGCAGGCTGATCTAATCATTCATGAGGAATTACAGTACGATGTTGGAGTTTATTTAATGCTTGGTGTTCACAACAACCTCCAGCACTGATTTTAATCTGCTTACTGCACACATTGCAAAGCAGATCTCAGCAGAGCAGCAGCAGCAGTAGAGATGAACCACATCCTGAGCAGCGTGGCATGATGTAGCAATGCAAGGTTGCACCGTTTTTCTGATGAGCAGAGGAAGCTAGGCTGATTCATACAGCAGAATGATTCCCCTCCCCAAGACACTTAGGAATGCATCAAAGGAAACCAAGCTTTCTCTGCAGGCTTCCTCTGAGCAACAGGTTTACTGTAAGGCTCAAGCAAAAAGAATAGCACTTCTTTTAAAAATGGTGCCCTTGACAAAATGAGCAGGAAAACTTGTGGAAATTTGGATCCAGCAGAATGGATATGCAAGGAGTGCATTCCAGGGTGCTAATTTTGCAGTGTGCGCTAGGAGCAGCACATTTTTCTGCTTTTAACATTTATCTTCTCCAGAAGGGAGACAGGCAGAAAAAGTTCTCTGCCTCCAGGTGCTACGTTGTCCCTTAAAAAGACCCAACGGAAAAAAGGAGGGCAGAGGATGTTCTTGCAAGTTCAGCACATGAAGAATTCAAGGTAAAAGGTTTTTAATCAGCTTTTCATAATCAGCCCCTTCTCCTGGGCTCCCTACAGTTTTGGGTTGGAACATGCTTGGTTCATGTTTCCTTCGAGTCATTTTAACAGCAAATATTTCCTGAGCAAGAAGGGCAAATTGTCCTGCTGGTGGAATAGAGTCACAAGCTTTTAGGGGAAATAACATTACTATTCACAGCTTGTGTCACTGCCACAGGGAAAAAACAGCTTCAGGAGGATGACTGTTTTGTATCCCTTCCAAGGCTGGCAACTCATTCTGCTGACTTTCCTTCAGAGAGAAGGCTGCTTGATCCCCTCAGGGATTTCTTGAGCAACTTGCTCAAAAGAAGTATCTACAAGGCATCTGGTTATGTGATTGATTGCCTTTAAGCCTTGTTGCCCGGCAGCTGCTTAAATATTACATTAAAAAATTAGTAAAAAATATCCTTCATGGTAAGTTAAAGCTACATGAAGGAGGTTCTTGCATTTAACAGCTCTCCTGTGACCACATGACAGCGTGGTGAGAAACAGGACCCATCCAATTTGTTTGCCTTGAGCTGTCAGAGAAACAAATGACCGTATACTTTCCCTAAAGAAGCTAATAACACCATTTCAGATGTCACAGAGCAACAGCCAAGGCTCATGTATTCTCCAAATGAGAACACTGTCTGCATTTGTACACTGCTGACACTGATCCTGAGTCCTGGCTAGGACGAGAAACAAGCAAATTACTTCTACCACAGCTGTGGAAACAGCCAGCAGAATCTAACAGCAAAACTCAGACGCTGAGCAAACCTCTCTTCTGAGCTCTTCTGCAGCAGTGGCTTGTCCTCTTCATTTTAAAATAGACTCACTAAGGCTGGAAAGACTAATAAGATCATCTAGTCCAACCATCAACCCATGCCCATGACATTTCTAGACCATGTCACTCCTTGCGATATCTTCTCTTTTCTTGTACACCTCCTGGAACAGTGACTCCATCACTTCCCTGGGCAGCCTGTTCTAGGACAGCACAACTCTTTCTGAGACCACATTTTTCCTAATACTGAACCTGAACCTCTCCTGGGGCAACTTAAGGCCATTACCTTTTATCCTACCACTGTTACTTGTGAAAGATGCCAAACCCCATCTTGCTACAATCTCCTTTCAGGTCATTGTAGAGAGTAAGGAAGTCTCCCCTGAGCTAAATCCCAGTTCCCTCAGATCCTTCTCATAAGACTTGCAGGGAGGTGAGTATCTTTGTAAGGATGCTTTGAAGTAGGAGCTGGACTTGACCATCCTCGTTGGTCCCTTCCAGCTCAGAATGTTCAATGATTCTAGGGACATGAACCGTTGGCCTACCTAGCAGTAGTGCCCATCATGAGATTCCCTCAACAAGAAAGCCAAATCGCAGCTTTTTCCAGGGCTGCATCACAGAGAAATAGGGTTGTTCAATGTGAGATGGAGGTGTAGGTAAGGTAAGTTATAGGAAAAAGCTCAAGAAATTAGAGAGGGTCATGTCTTCCCCCTGTATTGTTGAGTTTTGTTGAAGTTTGTGGACATTATTGGGTACCCCTGGGCTTCTCTCCTAGAAAGTTTTGGAGGGCTTGATCTCCCCACTGGTGATGGCTTTGGGGACAGCAGTGGGGACATCACGGAAAGCCAGGCAGCCAGTGCTAACGATCAGTTGCTGTGCAGATATTTCACATGGCTCCTGTGCCTCTGAGCTGGCAGTGGTGTGAGCAATCTGCTGAGAAACAGTGTGATTATTGGGTAAGATGTCTGGTTGCTTTATAGACCCAGTTAACAAGAAACGGGGGGGGGACGGAATTCCTCCATTCTGCAAAGGACGCTTTTCTGCCCCCCCTGTCGTTTGGACCTTTGCCACTGTTTAAATTTAAGCAGATTTGCTATCCCAACATCTGCAGTTTGATTATTTGACTATTGCCTGGCTCTTGGTCAAACCACAGCAGAACACACCAGTCTGTGATTTACGGCCTGGGCTGTGACTATAATGGTTTTATTTTAGTTGGACCCCTATTTACAAGCTCATTTGTATTAGTGCATGGTGTTATAATAACAATGGCAGAATTATTAGGTCTCGCAGAAACAATCGCACATAGTAAATGGCTGCAGCTCGCGGTGTGCTGCTTAAGTGCTCTAGCAGCCCAGCCATGCCTGTAACACAGGGGTTTCTATTCTAATAGCAAGCTAGGGGGGAGAGAGGAGAGGGCTGGGGATGGGGAAGGAGCCGAGCAGAAACATGGTTATTATTCATTCTTTTCTAAGTAAATAGACGTGTGTTTCCTGGATTAGCAACTGAAAACAAATGCTGAGAGGGGAAAGCACTGGTGTTTCCCTCACCAAGGTTAAATGAGGTACTCTGCCACAGTGCTGATGGCTGCCGGGTGCCATGCACAAGGCCTTGGCTTTTGCCAAGGATGTCCCATCCAGTCCAGGGTGACAGTGCCCAGGAAGCAAAAGCACAGCCTCAGGACTTTTTAATTATTGGTGGTTCCTCCATCAGGCGCTAGGTGTGGTGTGAGATGATGTCTATCAGGTGCCCCAGTGCCATGCAGGGTTGACCTGTCACTGTGCTGCCATTTATGGAAGTTGACTTGTGACTCGTATCTCATGAAAAACCTCAATTTTTCAAAATCAGGGTGCTCAGGGCTTCACTGGGTATCTCAGGAATGCCCATCAGCTGGACCACACAAAGCCAGGAGGCTGATAGCCCTGCCAAAATGCAGCTCAGCAGTGCATGCCAGTGTTTTCCATACCTTCTGCATGCAGATGGCTCCTGTTTGTTTACTTTCATCATGTGGTGTTTTAGGCCCTCTTTTACCTCAGTGTAAACAGACATACAGAGAACAACATAATTAATCAGAAAAATTGGTAAAAGAGTGGGTTCTTCGTGAAGAATAGAAGACAGGGAAACAACCCTGACCTAACAGCCTCAACCTAACAGCCCCTTCACCAATGGGACTCCCTCACCCACTGCCCAAGGCTTCACAGAATCACAGAATCACCAAGGTTGGAAAAGACCTACAAGATCATCCAGTCCATCCATCCACCTATCACCAGTAGTTCTTATTAAACCATGTCCCTCAAACACAGTGTCCAATTGTTCCTTGAACACCTCCAGAGTTGGTGACTCCATCACCTCCCTGGGCAGCCCATTCCAGTGCCTGATCACTCTTTCAGAGAAGTACTATTTCCTACTGTCCAGTCTAAATTTCCCCTGGTGCAGCTTGAAGCCATTCTCTCTAGTTCTATCACCAGTTACACGAGAGAACAGGCCAATCGCACAACCTTCATTCAGGTAGTCATAGAGATGGGAGACTCACATGGTGAAGAGATGAGCTGAATCATAGGGCAATAAAATGCTTTATATGGATGTTTCAGAAAACGAATTCAAAATACCTGGGATTGGTTTTGAGACAAATTCTAGCTAAAAGTGTGGGTGTAGAATTGGTGTATCCTTGATGGCAGTTCTGTGTTAATCCACCTTACAGATGTTTTTTTGGTACTCTTGATTAGGTCTGCTTAAGGGCAAAACTCTTGAAAGCAAAGAGAAAAGGCTGTATTGATGTTTATATCACTGTGGCTGACTTCTATCTGTGTACATCTACCCATATAAAAGCTTCTGGTTCCCAGGGTGTCTTGGTCTTTTCTAAAAGAACCCTCTGACAACAATTTTGTATCCTGAGATTTTTAGGGCTTTCTCCAGTCCCTTTGTACTAATTGATACTCTAGCACATTAGCATCACCAAAGCTAGATTAATCTTCTTTTCATTTTGGTACTGAGACCGATGTCTCTGTCAACATAGTTTACTGAACACAGTAGAGTTTTATCACTTGTCTTTACATCCCTCAGAATGGCCTTTCTCTTAAGTTAGCCCTGAGAAATGATACCTCTTTAAAACTCCCTCTGGCCAAGCTGCAGGGTAAAATTGTTCTCCTGTGGGGCATGGTCCAGTGCCAAAATCCCTCCTGCTTCACCATAGTTGCCAGATCTTCCAGCAGCTGGCACATCATCCTACAGCTTTAGGAATCAAGCTGTGCCTTTTTGTCAGGAAGAAATTAGTATAGAGTCCTCCACTAAAGGGAAAGACTCCTGGAGATGCTTTTACACACAGGCTGTGCAGCCCGGACCACAGGCATAACACAACTGTTTTGCTGTTAAAAAAAAAAAAAAAAAAAAAAAGAGCTTGTTTTCTGACAGAGCCAAACTTCTTCCTTGTATTTTTCAGGTGCTATTATATTAATACATCCAAAACTTGGCAGTAACAGCCTTTCTCTGTTCTCGTTTCTTTTGTTATCTTTTTTATTCAGGCCAATTGAAATTTTATGACTCCTTTCTTTTCCAGAAGAAAATGCAGGGATCAAGCTGGCACTGAGAACAAAGCCCTGAGTCAGCCCGTGTAGCCACTGGCCAGCACAGCAAGAACATGATACACGGTGAGATTTACAGCAAGCCGCCACGGCTCCACCATCTTCTGCTGTCTCCAGGAACCTTTTTCCCCATGGAGTCTGCCTGTAAGGACTTTGCAGATTAACAAGAGAGCTGAAATTCCTAATAACCACTCATTCAAAGTCAGCTTTATTGTTCTCTGTCTTGCCTACGTTCTTTGTCTTATATGAGAAAATTCAGGCTGAGAATTAGTTCCCATATAATTATCCAGCCTTGTAAAAGAGATTGCAAAGGAGAGGATTTGTAGATGGCCTTGCCCAAGCTCATTTGTTTCATGTGATAATAGTCTGAGAAAAGCAATCTTTCTGCTTGCTTGTATGCACTGCAGAGAGAACAGAGGTCCTGCTCTGGCACCGCGTCTGCTTCTGCTGAAACCAGATGGAAATCAACACTGATTTCAGTGGCAGATGGACGTGATCTCTTTTTGATTGAGTTTAAACTGCTTATTCTTCTTTTATAATGATCCATGCCTGCAAACTTTCTGCAGTTGCCTCCTCTGACATCAAGGATACATTTGGATGGATGAAGATTATTTGTTGATATATTGCTTGCAAGATTAGAGCTGAAGATAAACGACTAGATGCAAGAACGTTACCCAAGAGCACCGAAACAGCTTAGCTTACTCATCTGCTTCTGTAACATGCAGTGAATCTGATTCGTAGCCATGTTTGACTTCAGCCTTGTGCTAAATCCTTTGTAGCGCTGCACTTCCCAAAGGGGCCTGGAACCCCCACATTTACAGAGAAAACCAAACAAACAGAACCAAGAATTTGGTTGTAGAGTTTCCCCTCACAGCTCTGAATTTAACATTAAAACAAACAAATAGATCTAACAAGCTGGGCTACTTGGGAAGGAGCTAGCAACATAAACCAAATTGCATCGATGATATTTTAGTTCTGTATGCTCTCAATAAACAATGTTTTTAAGTAGATCTTATGCTTCAGTGAAGTTGAAGGGACATAAGTGCATGCTTAAAATTCTGCAAGTGGTTGAAAGTATTGGCTAACAAGAAGGCAGGTCCTCAGAGTGCTTGGGCTGAGTGTGTGCTTTAGTGTTTTGCTGAATCAGATCTGTGGTGTCACAGAGCCTAGAAGAGATAAAGTCAAGCAATGTTAACAGAAGACTCCCAGGGTTTTCCAGAGTCTAGTGGATAATTAGATTAAAAAATGCAATCCCATTTTGGGATTATGACCTGGTTTTAGGTTTTTGCTTCATCAAAAAGAGAAAGAGCCCTATCTTGCAGACATATACAGTATCTACCAGGTACCTTTCTCTGTGCTTGCACTTTCCCAGTATGTGGCATTTCAAAGTTAATGACTGTGGCACTGCAGTCCAGTCTCAGTAAGAAAAAATATACATCTCAGGAGGACAAATCCTTTCCCTGTGTTCATCCAGATAGCACTAAATTCCTACTCAAGTCTCCCTTGGGCAACTACACGGATTGTAATGGTATTGCAAGCACAGCATAACATGGATCACAGCTACTGCATCTAAGCTGTGTTAATCACACATTTCAGCAAACACTTTTCTTGATTATACACCTTATGACATATATGTATACTTATCTTAATATACATTTTACATCTTTAAATATATGTTTCCCTTACCTCTGTTGTGTTGGCTACATCCACTGACTGCAGAAATGTATGAAGCAGAGCAGATTGAATAGCTGCTTACCCCTGCTTTGTGTTTCCATCCTCTGTAAAATGAGATCCTACTATTCAGCCGCAACCCAATCATGCCCTCTTACACTGCTGTATTTTAAAGGGGTGATTACCACTTTGAAATCGATGGAAAGAGCCATACAGAAGTCTAAAGGCAAAAAGAGTGCCTGCTACCTCGGCAATGACTTTGTCTATATCTGGCACTTGATTTCTTTCAACCATTCCTTTGAATTTAAAGTTTGCATTTAGTCATCCAAGCACAGGCCCTGAAACTGTGTAGTTTGCCAAGAAAAAAATTATTTGACTTTAACATAGACGTAGCACCTCTCAGGAGAACTAGACCTTCTCCTAAGCTTACCTACACTGATATCACACTTAATGCAAGGCACTTGCTGCATTGTGCAACTGCCCTGGGCCAGGACCCTCTGAGCAGGCACTTGTTCAGGCTCAAATGTGAATGACCTGCAAGAAGCCAAGGTTGCGTGCCTCCAGCCCAGGCTGACTCCTTGCAGAGACAATGGGGTATTTATGTGCTGCACTGCTTGAGTGACAGCTTTTCTTTTTTCTATGATATCTCAGCAGTAGCCCCATCATCTTCATCCCTCCTATGAGATCTGGGGTGAGATCACGGGGTGCCTGCCCTGGGGTATTTCCATGTGTGTTGATGCTCAGAACTGCAATCATACAGTGCAGGGACAGGCCTGAGGCAGCAGAATGGAGTTATAGCAAAAATGAAAGCAATTCAACAATTGTGAAAGTAGTCTAATTTGCCAAAGTGTTGCTGGACTCCTTTGCCTTCCACACACCCTATGTATCTGGCTTTACAGTGGTTTAGCAGTGAGACTTCAGGTCCAGCTGAAACGTGTATTCAATAACAGTGGTCAAAGTTGTGTAGACACACCAAGGTTTAATTCCCTGAGATGTCTTCCTCCCTACTGGAGCTCCATGAAGACATCAGCTCACCTCCATGTGATGTAGTCAAGCATCGGGAGAAACCATGCCAAAGACATACCAAGGGCTTTCCACTGGGGTTATGAGCTGTTCTTCTGTCCCCAAGTCTGGGGCCAACACCAAGACACTAGCTCCAAAGACCTCACCCCATCCTGGGCACCATCGTGGAGGTCCACATATCCTTCTCGAGGCTTTAGCTTCATGATGCATTGGCCAAATGCAGGGAAGGTCATAAGCTGCAGCCTTCTGCTGCCAGCAGATAACTACACTGATGAGTCTAGGAGGAAAGCACAGCATGCCACTCACGTGCTACTAGCTGCTGCTAAAATGGGGACAAAGTCAGGTATTGACTTTCTCTGGGTATGTCTTTAAAGTCATGATATGACTCTAATTACTTTTTTAAAATTACCCTTTCTCCTCCATCATATCACAATACATAGTATCTCACCATATTAACCTTAAAATCTACTGAAAGCAGTTGGGATCTAGACCTTCCATAAGCGACAGATACCTCAGTAATGAGGAAATTAGCATCTGGAAGATAGAAATGCCATGGACAAATGCGACAAACAGACCTTTCAAAAGCACTTGGGAAAATATTGTTGAGAATGCTCAATTAAATATGAATACTGTTTAAAATGTAAGGGCAGAGGCAACAACGGGCAAGGAACAGCTGTGCTTGTTGAATCGCATCCCTTTGTTAGAGCAACAGCACAAATCCCCACAGACATGGGATCTTTTTTATTAGCTTGCCCCCCCACCCCACATATCTTTATTTATAGCATCTCTAACAGCATTTCAGGTTGTATCCTTGATTTATGCTATTGGAAACGCTGGCACACCATTTTGTTTACCTAGAAGCTTGCTAGGTGAATTGCATTAGCTGAGCTGTAATGCTGCCGTGAAGAATAGCAGATGTTTTCATTTCCACTCCTCAGTGGACAATCAACAATGTCTGATAACTTCTCTTGCTCGCTATGAGGTGGCCCAGGATCTAAGTGGGGGGTCTAGCCAGAGCACCATACGCTCCTGAATCAGCAGAATACCTCCATCAGCATTTATGCTGCTAATGACAGTGGATAGCTTAGTAATTTGGGTATTGTTTAGAGCTTTTTATGTGCTTCTAATTGCCCTGTGTCTGTTTGCCAAACTTTTTCGAGTTTTTTTGCATATGCTATATAGTCCTCTCCTGGGACTTCGCACAGGACCTCAGGCACCTTTCTTTTCTCTTCTTGAGAACTGAAAGCACAAAGTACAGATGGCTGAGAAATGTTTTTTTCCCCTAGTGATTTTTTTCTTTTTTTTTTACTAAAATGGAAACATCTTTATTATAATTGAATTTCCCATAAATCCTTAATGAAAAACCTCCCACTTTTCTTAGGAAAACAAACAAGCACGCAAAACCCTCTTCCCACCCTGTGCTCAGCAAGTCCCCCCAACTCTTCTGCTAGTAAAAGTTGTGTTGTGTAATGGCAAGGAAATTTAAGCAATACAACAAATCACTTACTCATTCCCTGGTCAATCTCTCTTCCTACTCTGAACTACCTGATGTAAGCAGATATCCTTTCACTGCAGGGGTCTTCTTTCAGGGACAGTCTGAGTTATGTAGTCTGTGCGACCCTAACTGTGGCACCAATTGTCACCACTACACTTCTGCTCAATTGAACTCATTACTCTTAATTGATCTGGATGGATTGGAGCCACACACTGAGTTGTAAACCAGCTGATTCAATCCAATATCAAAGCTGAATCATGCCAACCAATGTTGGCTGATGTAAGATTGCTCAAGAAGTGTGGCTACTTATAAGGGTGTTAAATTCACCAGTTCCAAGGGAGCTGCTCTTGTTTGGTGCCACTATAAACAAGAGCTGAGCTGAGCCATGAGTCATCGCCTGTTTCTTTTTTGCAGCTTCTATTTTCAGGGCAGATCTGCTGGCTTTGCTACCAGTCGAGCTTGCAGTGATGCTTTCTGGAGCTTCTCATTCGTTAACAAGAGGTAGACTTTGATCTCAGTGGGAGAGCATAAAGAATCAGGATGTTATGATCAGGGAAAGAATGAGACTCAATGCTCACATAGTGTTTTTAGCAATATTAAAACATATGGGTGCCCAAAAGCCTAGGACTTGTCTCAGCTGTTAACAAGCATATAGGAACAGTCATGCAGTGGCTGCATTGAGTTCCCAAGAAAAGTGCTTGTCCTGAGGGATCAAAAAACAGGTTCCAGAGCAAATTTTTTATAGTATTACATGGTCAGTAACACGGGCAAAAAGTACCCATTTCACAAGACAGGCGATGTGGCAATCCATCAACTGAAAAGCATCTGAAAATGGGTGGTTTTCCTCAAAAGGAAAAATGTCTAAAGAAAGCATTTAGCTTTCAGAGAAGAAACGCTTTATTGTTACTAAAGAATCCAGTCCACAAAATATTTCTAGTCAGACATTTAGCATTTGAACTATCACATGTGGTCCAGCATTGTAGCTATTAAAATCACTTGTTTGCACCCACCAATCAGCAAGTCATTCTGTGGTTAAGGTACTATGTTCATATCTTTGTTTTCTACCCAAACTCCTCACTGGTTGTTTGGGTTTTGCTTTCAAGAGCTGCTCATTGTTTTCATCAAGCCTGAAAGCAAGATGTGGCGGGTCCCACTAGATTATGTTCACAGGCTTAGGGATGCCCAAGGGGACAGCTGTGTCTTCCACATGCACACTGTTGTCTGGTACAGTTTGTCCCGAGGATTGCCATGCTGGCAGAGATCTGTGAAAGAATGGGATGAAGTTCTCACCCATGGAGGCAGCCAGCATGAGGTCCATCCATTCCCATGGTTTCCCAATGAGCCTGACTTGGACAATGCGGTATCGTACAGCCATTCAGTTGGTCTTCTGAAAATGAGTGAATTCCAGTCTTACAACTGAACTGGTGTCATGTTATTATGAATCAACATGAAAATATTTTCAGTGCTCCTTGAAATAAACAGAAAACTCAAGCAAAATCAGAACAGCAAAGTAGGAATTCAGTAGTTGTAGTAGGAGCCTCAACATTACTTAAGTTATAGCCCTGTATGCCTTGATATGAAGCATGCTGAATAAAACTGCCTCTTTGCTTCTTTCAGGCCACTTTTTTCTCTAATTTGTACTCATGCCAGGTCGAGCTGTTACATGTTTCTATGTTGGAGTCCAGCAATCAAACAAAATGATGTGCTGGTAAAGTTTAAGAGAGCTCGAGCTTCACTCTGGTCAGTGTGCGCACACGTATAGACAAGATTGGGTCTGCAGAAATTGGAAGAGATCCTCCTCCTGCTGGGGTGGACTCTGCTGCTATTGTGCCCAAGCATTTCCTCTGCAACCCCAATGACTTCAGTGGAGTTACACCATCTGCATAGCAAGGATCCTTAAAGAGGACTTCGACTATTGTAGTCAATGGAAACTTCTCCAAAGATCTGGGGTACTCTTGGCTTAAAATCACAGTCAGCTTTCAGTTATTTCTGGCCTGGGAGGGAAAGTCTCAGAGAAAAAAATGAATGGAGAGAAAGAGTGATTAAAGACAGGAGAAAGTTTGACAGTAGCATCATTATACTTTCTCAGATCAACAGGAAAACAAAACATCTCCAGAATAATGTGGACTAGAATTTAACTTCAATATCTGTGTATTTACCCTTAGGAAAAACAATATAGTACAAAATGATAATGTTTTTTAGATGATGCTCCGTTTAGCAGGGAAAAGTTTTCCAAGCATGCTTTGCATCCAAAGTGATTGCTGAACATTTAATGGCACGGTAAGAGTCAAATACTGGCAGAAAGGGAATGTGGTAAGGACCATATAATCACAAAGTAAATTCATGATTATTTTTGCCTTAAAAACCAGCACACATGTCAAATGATATTTTTGGGTCTGCTGCATATAATCACCAAGTATTGTACACTTGTGAAGCACGTAATTACCATGTATACTCCTTGCACTAGGAGTATA
Organism: Coturnix japonica; assembly: GCF_054131305.1. Taxonomy (NCBI): domain Eukaryota; kingdom Metazoa; phylum Chordata; class Aves; order Galliformes; family Phasianidae; genus Coturnix; species Coturnix japonica. The sequence goes on along the minus strand of NC_140663.1, from coordinate 49,340,361 downwards.
CAATTATTCTCTTAGGTCCAAATTCTTCCTTTGGATGCTATGATTGACCTATCTTAAGGGCCAAGTGTGAGCTCAAATATAGGACCTTAGTGACCAGATTTTAGGGTATTTCACAAAAATAGCAAAGGCATCATCTTTCCTTCTCTTGGCTTCTGGGTGAGGCCAAAACATAAAACAAATGTCACAAAGAAGCTCCATATTATCTTAGCTGCTTTAGCTTCACAACGTATCTCATTTAATCTTTCTTTTGCCGTCCTTGCACTGCCTTGGGCTGTTCTGTGATGGTCTTCAAAAAAAAAATCTTGAAAATTTCAAAGTGGGTGCAGGAAATAGAATGGCATTGTGGCTGGAAAGCCTACAGGACAGGCAGATGCTTAAGTTGTTCATCTTCAGTCCATCAATAGAAAGCTCAAGGAGATGACTGGGGAAAACACTAGTTATGAACTAAAGGCACAACAAAATGTATGTCTGGAAACTAATGTCAGGCAAGTCCAGTTAAAAAATTAAGGTTAGTGTCTATAATAATCAAGGTAATTAGACATTGAAGCAAACTGCCCTGGGAGCTATAAAGCCCTCACTTTTGAAGATTCCCTCATAAAACACTGGATGTCTTTCTGGAAGGAAGATAAGTATAAGTTATGAGGCTCATGAGAAAGCAGGAAAATGAGGAGCAGATAACATTCTAGGCTGAATAGTTGGGTGAGTCCCTGGAGAATGCTGCTGAGTGACGTGAATTCCATGGTCAGAGTCAGTGCTGAACACAGCAGAGCTATAATCAGATGTCATAGCTACATCCTACCAATTTCTATCAAATGTACAGAACTCTTAACTGGAATGAAATATTTTGCCAGAAAGCTGCCAGTTCTATAGTTATTTTCTACTGAAAAACACCTAAAAGCAAGTTAAATCTTTTTAGTGAGGAAGGAGAATCCTTTTAGCTATGAGAGACAGAGTTAATTGATTTCCATCTGATAAATATGAGCCCTGGGACTAGATTATGCCTATTTGAAAGCATGTTCTCAGAGCCTCCCTCCAAGAAGAACAAGCAGAATGGAAGGTAAATATTCTTTCTCCTTTTTGAGTTCACAGAATCACAGAATCACAGAATTGTAGGGGTTGGAAGGGACCTCCAGAGATCATCGAGTCCAACCCCCCTGCCAAAGCAGGCTCCCTACACCATGTCACACAGGTAGGCATCCAGGCGGGTCTTAAATATCTCCAGAGAAGGAGACTCCACCACCTCTCTGGGCAGCCTGTTCCAGTGCTCCGTCACCCTCACTGTAAAGAAGTTCTTCCGCACATTGGTGCGGAACTTCCTATGCTGTACTTTCATCCCATTACCCCTAGTCCTATCCCCATGCACTACTGAAAAGAGACCAGACTCACCACCATGGCTCCCACACCTCAGGTATTTATAAACCTGGATCAAGTCCCCTGTCAGCCTTCTTTTTTCAAGGCTAAACAGACCCAGTTCCCTAAGTCTCTCCTCATAGGGGAGATGCTCCAGACCCTTCACCATCTTAGTGGCCCTCCGCTGGACTCTTTCCAAGAGATCCCTGTCTTTTTTGTACTGGGGAGCCCAGAACTGGACACAATATTCCAGATGAGGCCTCACCAGGGCAGAGTAAAGGGGGAGGATCACCTCCTTCGACCTGCTGGACACGCTCTTTTTAATACATCCCAGTATGCCATTGGCTTTTTTGGCTACAAGAGCACACTGCTGGCTCATGGTCAATCTGTCATCCACCAGGACGCCCAGGTCCCTCTCAGCAGAGCTCCTCTCCAGCAGGTCTTCCCCCAGCCTGTACTGGTGCATGCAATTATTTCTACCCAGGTGCAAGACTCTACACTTGCTTTTGTTAAACCTCATCCGGTTTCTTACTGCCCAGCTCTCCAGCCTGTCCAGGTCTCGCTGAATGGTAGCACAGCCTTCAGGCGTGTCAGCCAATCCTCCCAACTTCGTGTCATCAGCAAACTTGCTGAGGGTGGTCACTATCCCCTCATCAAGGTCGTTGATGAAGATGTTGAACAAGACCGGACCCAGCACAGACCCCTGGGGGACACCGCTAGTTACAGGCCTCCAGCCAGACACCGCACCGCCAACGACAACCCTCTGCACTCTGCCAGTCAGCCAATTCTCAACCCACTTCACCGTCCACTCATCTATCCCATACTTCCTCAGCTTTGTTATAAGGATGTCATGGGGGACAGTATCAAAAGCCTTACTGAAATCAAGGTAGACTACAAAGTTCCCCCTTTGACATATTTTTATCCCTACGGTCAGTGTCTGGCAAAGTGACCACATGCATCTGAGGAAAGGTAAAACATCATTTGAGCAGATGAATCATAGAATTATTCAGGTGGGTAAAGAACACTAAGATCACCTAGTCCAATCACCAACCCATTCCCACCATCCCCACTAACCACATCCCTCGGTGCCATATCCACACAGTTCTCAAACACCTCCACAGATGGTGATTCCACCACTTTCTTGAGCAGCCCATGCCAATGCTTTACCACCCTCTATGAGAAAAAAATTCTTTCTGATATCCAACCTGAACCTTCCTTGGCACAACTTGAGGCAACCACAGGACTACAAACTCAAGTTGCTTATGCTCTGTCCTTACTTTCCTTGAATCAGCATTGCTGGTACATCTGAGGCACATCCTGGCATCCTCTTCCACACTGTCATACCAGACACTCTGTGCCCAAATTTCAGAAATCTTTCTTAGTCAGCACTGTGCTGTACAGTGTTGGCACTAGATAAGAGCTCTGGGTCACTGCCATTCAATGGATGCCTGGCTTGCTCCTTCTGAAGCCCATTGTATGAGGGAACAATTACCCTGATTTTTTCCATCTTCACATTTCTACTCTGCAGTCTAGTGATCTTCAAGCAAGTGCTTAATTAGGACAGATCTCAATTTTAAGCATATTATAAGATCTTCGGAGAAAGCTCAACTTTTACTTGTAGATTTTAACCTGTGCTTATTATGTCCTGCTGGTCCATGTTTTAAAAGTCTCTCTATGTGACAAAAGCTAATTATTTCGTTTTCAATTACCAGTGGAAAGCAGTGGGGAGCTATTTTACTATGAAGCATTATATATACCCTGCCTGTAAGGTGATTTAATAGACCTCAGGCTAATGTCAAAGGTCCTGATGGCTCCCACACGTACAGGCTACTGCACTTTACACTGCCTTCTGTCTGCTTTGCTCCAGCTGCAGGGATCTTATTCAGGATAATGCCAGCAAGTATTTGCTTTGATGTTAGATAGCACAGAGTGAGTAAGCTGAAAAAGAAAGCAACAACAACAAGAAAAAAAGAAAAATGGAGGAAAAAAAAAAAAAAAAGGAAGAGAGAAAAGAGCCAGCACTGAACTGAGCCCAATCTTTCCAAAAAGTTCAAGATGCATGATCTGGTTTCTTGGTTTCTCGGCCAGTCTGTAAGATCCTGTTAGTACTGGGTTAGTTCTTGATGCTGCATAGTTTTCTCCACTACCAACATACATTCATAATTGCAAAACACTGCAAATCTGAGATGTGGTTTACACATGGTGCACAGGCAGGTCTGGGTAACTCTGCTTGTAAGAGGATTGTCTCAGTCCTGAGCAAACCCAAATATCCAGACTTTATTTGTGAAGAAATAAAAATAGTGGTGGCACAGGAAATATCCAGAGGCAGTGTGACTCAGGGGACTGATAACAATGGCAAATGGATCTTGTCAGCTTACAGCTGCTCACGTTTGGTTACACACCACAGACACTTCATGTTTCCTTTGCTCAGATGTAAATGACCAATAGAGAAGTTTAGGCACATGCTGAGCAACTGTAATTGATCCATGGAAAACCAGAGAAGCCACAGGATATTTTTTGTTTGAATCACCCAGATTTCAGCTGCAAGCTCCCATGAGAAGAACAAGGAAGACCTATCCCAAGCAGGAGAAGATGCACTGTCAAGTCAAGCTTCAAGCTCCCATGAGAAGAACAAGGAAGACCTATCTCAAGCAGAAGAAGATGCACTGTCAAGTCAAGCTCCACATGAATATTTGAGATGCTCTGAGTAGCTACAGGCAGGCTACTGCCTGAGGTCATGGTGTGATGCCCCTCCACACATCTGAGGGCACCAGCATGTGAAGGTAGCAGGGGAAACTGCTGCAGAAGGGTGACTGGAAGAGAACTGAATCTCAGTGTGTGGAAAAGTAAGGGAACAGCATTAGGGAAGACTGGGAGTGTTTAGGTGTGCCTTGACATAGACAGGGATTGGCTTGGCACCATGGGTTGCAGGGCTTAGGGCTCAGAGGTGAGAGCAACTGCCTGCAATGCAGCCTTTGCAGCACCTCTTGCCAACTTTTGTTCTTTTTTTTTTTTTTTCCTTCCTCTTCTCAAAATAGTTACTTGTTAGACCATGTTTCTTGCCAGGATGTCACAGTCAAGACATTTGCTCCAGCTCCTGGCTGCTATTCCTGCAGCTCAACTTTGCTGGGTAAATCACTTCCCCCATGGCAGAAAGTACAATCCTGGCTGAAAGGAAAACAACAAACTTTGACTCACTTCCTTTTGAGGAGCTCTTCAGTATACTCCACTATGCAATTCTCCAGCCCCCTGCTATCAAAAGGGAATTCATATCCACTCCAGCCCTCAGCAGCAATCTTCTAGGGGATGCTTTTCCCAGCACAGCTCCTTCAGTCACCATCATTTTAAAGTGGTGCATCTAATCCTGGCCCTGTGCTGACCAAGGAACATTCTATATCAATCTGTGCGTGTGTATGTCTGTGTGATCCAGATCTCTCATTACTACCGAGTTTACAGAAGATACACCAGTCTGTATTTTACCTAGAACACCTCAGATCTGTAGCTCAGCTGCCAGCAGATAAGCCTTTCAGTTCTTCAGGTATATTGCAGTCTCCGGGAGTTATCCCAACTGCCTGTCATCGAACCAGCACCTGACACTGAAAAAAATACAGGTGAATAATACACATTCGTGTTAGTGAATAACACACATTTCATAGAATCATAGAATCACTGAGGTAGGAAAAGACTTCCAAGATCATCCAATCTGTCCGGCCACCTACCATCAGGATGTCCTCACTAAGCCAGGTTTCTTAGAACCACATCTAATTGTTTCTTAAACACCTCCATGGATGGTGACTCTACCACCTCCCCTGTCAGCCTGTTCCAGTGCATTCTTTCAGAGAGGAAATGTTTCCTAATATCCAACCTGAACCTCCCCTGGTGCAACTTGAGGTCATTCCCTTTAGTCTAATTGCTTGTTATATGATAAGACAACCACCACCTTGTCACAACCTGCCTTCAGGTGGTTGTAGAGAGCAATAAGGTCTCCCCTGAGACTTCTCCAGACTGAACAGCCCCAGTTCCCTCAGCCTCTCCCCATCAGACTTATGCTCCAGACCCCTCACAGCTCCATTGACCTTCTCTGGACACACTCCAGTGCCTCAAAGCTTTTCTTGTAGTGACAGGCCCAACACAGAACACAGAACTTGAGGTGTGGCTTCATCAGAGCTGAGTACAAAGAGACAATCACTTCCCTGGTTCTGCTGCCAACAGTATTTCTGATACATGCCAGGATGCCATCAGCCTTCTTGGCCATCTGGGCACACTGATGGCTCATGTTAAGTTAACTGTTGACCAATTCCCCCAGGTCCATTTCTTCCACACAGTCTTCCAGCCACTCTGCCCCAAGCCTGTAACATTGTCTGGGGTTATTTCAGCTAAAGTGCAGGACTCGGCACCTGATCTTGTTGAACTTTATCCCACTGGCTCATCAATACAATCTGTCCAGATTCCTCTGAAGGGCATTGCTATGCTCAAACAGACAAACATTTACTCCCAACTTAGTGTCATCTGCAAACTTACTGAGGTCATCAATAAAGACATTAAACAGGAAATTTTTCTGGTGACTGCTGGGAGGTAAGCAGGAGAAAGAGATAGACAGGTGCTTGAGTGTAGAATGCCCAGAAAAGAATCAAGATCCCAGAGTAGAGACTTCCTACATTTTAGTTCCATCATTATGCTCTTTAGAACTGAGCTGCAGCAACAAATCTTTCTCTGCTAATGACATCAAGGAAGCATGGCATCTATGCAAAACTGCCCTACTCATACAGACACATGTCCTTCCGGTGATGGCTTGTGCTAAGAAAAACACTCAATAGATCAAGGACAGATGTGCAGAAGTAAAAATATCTTCTTAGTCATCAGAGTGAATGAAGATCTGCTCAAGAGCTGAAAAGGGTGAAAGGCATTTCCCTGAATTCAGGTGCTGTCTCAGCAGCCTGTCTGTAACAGGATGTTCCTCTCCTTAAAACTCAGACACATGTTTATGAACAGTACAGGATTCACAGAAGACCAGAGAAGCCACAGAATATTTTTCATTCAAATCACATCCATTTTAGATGCAATTTTCCATGAGCAGAAGGAAGACCTATCCCAAGCAGGAGGACGTGCAGCAAGAACTCAGACAACAGAAATGTGTGATGAAGATGAATGCTGAATGTTCACCTTCAAATTCAGTTCATTAAACAGTAACATTTCTAACGATATCTTGGTGAAATCTTAGTGCAACAGAGTCCTCTTGAGAAAAGAATTTTTACTACCACCCAGAATTATGACACAGATCTGGCTACTCACAGAGATCTGGGATTCCTACTATCAATTCTCAGTAAAACACTTAACTGCTTCTGAAAATCCAATAAAAACAATAAAGGGATGGGAGCTGAAGAATTTGCTTTTGCAGTCAGGTGTGCTGTGGGGAGAATACCTCTAGCTGACCCTGTGCTCCTGATCCCCTCTCAGATCACATCAGTTTTGATACACAGTGCCTTTGCAGCAACAGACTACAGGAATAGGCCAGGCTGGAGGCAGTTTAGCACTGTCTTGCTGACAACCCAAATTTCAACCCAACTCTTCTTTCCTTGTTCCTCTTGAACTCTCTATGCTCTCCCTGTGTGAGCCAAGAGACACAAATGGGGTTTCATATCCACAGTGCAAACAGTGGAGGTGACTAGTCACAATAGCTGGCTTCCATCAGAGATGCTTGTCCCCAAGATGAGGTCCACAGAGGGGCTGTGGCAGCAGGAAGTCTGGGACTTGGCTTCATCACTTGGTCTTATGAACAAAAACAGAAGGATAAAAGGGATATGCAAAGTACTATGAGCTTTATATTACAAACAGGGAGCCAGAGTCAAGAGAGACTGAACAATTTGCTTCCTCATCCTCCAGGAATCTGCAGCAAAACTAGAAACCAGCACCAGCATGCTTGGTGAGCAGCAGCCTGCACCTCCCAAATTTGGAGGCATCCGTGGTCTGGCTGATGCTGTAACAGGCAGCCCACGTGCATGTGAACTCAGACTCCCTGGAAGGGCCAAAAAGGTAGCAAACATATAGCCCAGTCTGCTTGCCTAGGCCTGCCCGGTGTTACACACCTGGCTCACATATGAAGCACTGCCTTCATTCTCCTGGAAAGGTAAAACAACCACAGTTGGTTGTTGTCTTTGGAGAAGCGCTTTATGTGACTGTCCTCATGGCAAGAAGAGTGAGTCTCAGCCTTTCTGGGACTTCCAACAGAACAGAAGTCCAATACAAAGTAGAGGAATTGCTTGAAGTATGAATATCATCCATCCCTCTGCCCCACACCATTTGGTTGTTCCAGGTGAATGCAGGATATGGAACCCAGTAGGTGCTCACCAAAGTGCTCTGCAAGGTTCTGTCATAGCTGGAACCTTCCTTTGGGACTGCTGGTAGTCCACCCCATTTCTGATGTTACCTCATAGTGCACTCTCCTATCAAGCAAATATCTCTCAAATATCACTCTCCTATCAAGCCCTTTTCAGAAGGCAGCTCATTGGCACAGTCATCTGCAGCTCATTGCCAAACTGGAGGAGCGTGCTGTGTATTGGGTTTGATGCAACGCCATGTCTTAGCAGCCATTGACCCTTTGGTCAAGGGTCAGTGCGTAGAGAGAACACTTGGTTGATCTGTAGAGACACAAAGCTGGGAGACCTGAAATCCATAAGGGTGAAGATTGGAATTTAAAATGATCTTGGTAGCTTAAAAGAAAAAAGACTGAAGGAAGTGGGACAAAATTCTATAAAGGCTTGAACAAACAACTCCTTAAATTCACGTCTTTTAGTTTGAATGATATGAGAAGGAATCTTACTCTGCTAAGTCTTGGAAAAACCTCAGCTGGATTTTCATGTTCAAATCTGCGATCACCTCTGCAGAGTGGCTTTATGTTTCCTACATAAGGCAGACGCTTTGTGAAACAACTAACAGTGGCTATTGGATGAATTATCGCCATCCACTTATTTCTATTAGTTTGGTTGATAGCAAAAGCTACTAAGATTGCAGAATGATAGCATCAGAGTCAAACTTCAGATTTTTCCTGAAAGATGGTCCCCAGAGAGTACGTTAGAGACGTTCCTCCAGTGGAAAAATCCATGGTGATATGGTTGTGCTGGATGTATTCATACACTGCTTCTCTCCCGTGTTACCCCAAGTCACTAGCGGTATATATCCAATAACATCAAGATCATTATGCTGGTGCGAAATTGGAAATAAAGCAGTCCTCAATTAGATTATTAGGATAAGAACCTGGGGTAACGTAGCTAGAAAAGATTAATTGAAGCTTCATTTCCCAAGGTAGTTCCATGTAGGATTGCCTCTGGTCACAGCATGGTTTCACTATGATGGTGCTGCGCATTGTTATAAGTCAGCAGTCATTTATTTTGTGCTGAACAAACATTACAAAGGAGATAATCCAGTTTGCTGTCATTTTGACAGCTTGTTAATGACATAGGGCAGCATAATATCACATGGGTTCAGAATTTAACTGCTAAGCTTCAAGCATTATGCTTTTGCACATGCTGTCATTTCTCAGAAACAGTTTTTGCTTTATCCCAAGCTTCTGCATTAAATTTATTGTCACTTCTGGCTAGTATCTAAAAATCAACTGAATGACATTTTTTTTTTTCCCCTTTGCTTATTCACTGATGTAGTTGCAGGGGGAAAAAAACACACTGGAAGTGAACCTGGTCAGTCTTTGTAAGAAGTAGATGGAACAGAGAAGAAAAGAGGTCTGCCTCATTCAGAAATACTATCAACAGATTCTTAATGGCTTTTAAGTTACTCATGTCCTTCTATAGAAGGGCAGGAGTTCAGTGGTATGGAAATTAGCCTTGAATCCACATCAGGGCAAGAGACAGCTTGAGCCATATAGGATAGGGTAGGGTCAGAGAACATGAGAGGAGAGGAGAGGAGAGGAGAGGAGAGGAGAGGAGAGGAGAGGAGAGGAGAGGAGAGGAGAGGAGAGGAGAGGAGAGGAGAGGAGAGGAGAGGAGAGGAGAGGAGAGGAGAGGAGAGGAGAGGAGAGGAGAGGAGAGGAGAGGAGAGGAGAGGAGAGGAGAGGAGAGGAGAGGAGAGAGGATAGCTCAGTTGGACAGGATCTATGAAGATAATCAAGTTCAACTGCCTGATCACACAAGGGCTAACCAGAAATTAAACTATCTTATTGATGGCTCTATACAGATGCCTCCTGAACACTGGCATGCAGGGGGCATTGACCCTTCTTCTCTCCCATATTCATCCCATTCTTCCAATTCCCAGGTAAGGCAAAACCAAACCTGTCTGAGCCAAGAGCCACAGGAACCACAGACAGTAGAGTTGGGTTCTCAGAGTTAAGCTCAGAGAACAAGGGCAGAGGGATCTTTATGCAGGTGAGATTCCATAACATAATATGGATATTTTTTGGTGTTCCGGAGCAGAGACTGTACATTTCTGCCTCCCGATCACAGACCAGTGTCCTTTTCAGAGGGAAGAGGGAAGTATGAGTACTTTGTGCAGGAGGATCTGCAGCTCCTTCTGCTGCGGTTTCTGCAGCCACCACAAATGCTTTTTTTCTTGGTTTTAGTTTGCATTAGCTCATATCTTCTGAGTTTTATGCTGAGAGCCCTGGGACAGATCAGCTTGGAAAAGAGAAGGCTGAGGTGGAGTCTTATCAATGCTTGGAAATATCTCATGGGTGGGAGTCAGGTGCATGGGACCAGGCTCTTTTCAGAGGTGCCCAGCAAAAGAAGGGGCAGCAAGCAAAAACTGAAACACAGCAAGTTCCATCAGAATATGAGAAAAACAGGTCTATACTGTGAGGTTGACAGAACACTGGAACAGGCTTCCCAGAGAGGCTGTGGCGTCTCCTTCTCTGGAGATACTCAGAACCTGCACAGACATTTTCCTGTGGAACCTACTGTAGGGAACATGCTTTCTCAAGGAGTTGGACTAGGTGATCTCCAGAGGTGCCTTCCAACCCCTACAATTCTGTGATTGATTGATTATGTGAGTTTTGCTCTGACTTTTGTGGATGAACTAGGAAAATCTACTAAAAAAGGGTAACTCACTGCCATTTCCATCAGAAATTATGAAGATTGCTCTCCATTTTATTAGGGACTCCCATTCCAAGTTAACCAGGAGTTTGTCTTAGAGTACTTTTCCATGCAAAAAAAAAATGATTTCAAACAAACCTTTCTAGAAATCATGCTGGTTTTTGGATAATCTGCTGGATTTGTGATTTGGTTTGGTTGGTTGGTTTGGTTAGGCTCATTGTTCACGTGGAGCTTTCCAATCAACAGTGGGCACTCGGGTCTCCTGTTTACTCCTATTCATATAGGGTGGGAACTCCGGCACCCACTGACAGTGGAGGCTCTGTAAGGGCAGGTGGGCAGAAAGACCAACCATGGTCAGCATTCAGAGAGGATACAAAAAGCTTGACCTTTGTGTCCTGAAGAAAAGGGAGGATGAGAAGTGATTCAGAGAGTGTAGGAGGAGCTTACACCGGGGGGTTGTTGGGCAAAGAATATGATCTTAGCAACTGCTTTTTGAATAGTGGTCTTCAGCAACTAAAAAGAAAAAGAAGACAAGTGCAAGCACAAAGGTTCTATTAAAAAAATATTGATCATTACCAATGCTAACTGCTATGAATTACATCAGTTAATACTAGAAGAGAAACTAAGCTTGGATTTATTTTTCTTACTTTCTTTCCCACTAAAAGAATTCACTGGTGAGTGACATAAAAGTGGGAGGAAGCTGAGTGTTAATATGCTAGCAGCAAAGTCCACCTCTCAGTCTACAAAATAGTTGTGATCTCACACTATTGTGCTTTATGAAAAAGACAGATATGAAGTAAAAACTGCAAAGCACTACACTGAATGGTGCTAATGGAGATGGGAGGTGTACAGGCACCCTTCTCCCTTCCTTCCACCTACAAAAATATGCTTGATTAAAAAGAGTTAAAATTTGACAAAGTTTGGGGTGAGTCTTCATTACCAAGAGTGGTTTGTCATGCTGACTGCATTGGGGTTAAGCAGCCAGAGTGAGGAGAAGAAGCTGCAGAGAAATAGGTAGGAATGGGTTTAGATTATTTATGTGCGCAGACCACGGATCTTGTAGCAACAGGTCTAATAGATTTGGCTATAAGTAAATGCCACCACTATCACCTCCAAAATGATCCCACTTTGCATCCCAAACACCTGCTCAACCAGGAGCCAAGGGCTGGAGACTCTTTCTGGAAGCAAAAGGGAGTGATGTACCCATTACTGGGATGAAACTTGTACGGAAGCAGGAAACACAGAAGAGCCAGGATCTCAGCTCATCCCAGTTTCACCTATGTTTAATACTGTCCCTCCCAATGGTTTTGCCAAAAATTAAGAAAAGCATAAACTGATAGCCTTAAAATGAAGACAGTGAGAAAGGGAGGAAAAGCAAAGCCCATTTTTAATAGTTGGAAGGCTCTTAAATGCAAGAGGTCACTCTAGATGAGAAAATATAGAGTGGGTAGAAACTGAAGTTCTTCTGAATGGAAGGAAGGACATGTCTTCCCTGGAGGAAAGAAGGAAGGAAGGAAGGAAGGAAGGAAGGAAGGAAGGAAGGAAGGAAGGAAGGAAGGAAGGAAGGAAGGAAGGAAGGAAGGAAGGAAGGAAGGAAGGAAGGAAGGAAGGAAGGAAGGAAGGAAGGAAGGAAGGAAGGAAGGAAGGAAGGAAGGAAGGGAGGGAGGGAGGGAGGGAGGGAGGGAGGGAGGGAGGGAGGGAGGGAGGGAGGGAGGGAGGGAGGGAGGGAGGGAGGGAGGGAGGGAGGGAGGGAGGGAGGGAGGGAGGAAGGGAGGAAGGGAGGAAGGGAGGAAGGGAGGAAGGGAGGAAGGGAGGAAGGGAGGAAGGGAGGAAGGGAGGAAGGGAGGAAGGGAGGAAGGGAGGAAGGGAGGAAGGGAGGAAGGGAGGAAGGGAGGAAGGGAGGAAGGAAGGAAGGAAGGAAGGAAGGAAGGAAGGAAGGAAGGAAGGAAGGAAGGAAGGAAGGAAGGAAGGAAGGAAGGAAGGAAGGAAGGAAGGAAGGAAGGAAGGAAGGAAGGAAGGAAGGAAGGAAGGAAGGAAGGAAGGAAGGAAGGAAGGAAGACTAAGGTGACTCAACTTACGGACCTGAATGTGAAAGAGAGTTAGGTATTCGGCAGTTTCCCATGAAGCAGTGCATTTAAAAGCAAACTTCATCTTTCAAAGAAAAAAAAAGAAAGAGACACAAAACCTGGAGACCTTGCACAAGATTTTTAATAGTAATTTATAAAAGTCGTCTGCATTAGACATCCTTAGAAAATTCCTTAAGAAATCAGAGAATCACTACTGTAGGCGGGAGCTTTCATCACCATATTGAGTGAGCAACAATGTTGATGTCAATCTTCTGCTTTTGGATCCTGGTAAGAACTCTGCATGTCATCACAACAGCTGCGTTTGCACAATGCCTTAAGACACTGCTGCTGATGCTTGTGGAAAGTACAAAGCAGTCCCTGGAAGGTGCTGCGCCCCACCATCCCACACTTCTTTCCATTCTTTATCAGGTGATGACAACAGGAAATGCTAGCATTTTTGGTTCTAATTCTCCCATGAGTTATGTAGGGTGTAAGTGAAAGTATCTCCATCAACACCCATAGATTTATAAGAGTGTGGAATTATTAGGCAGAGAGAATACAAAGCTTCTGGATTTAGTTTGTATCATCCCTAATTTTACAAAACCGATTTAAAAAAAAAATAAATTATCTCAGAAAAAAGTAGATGATTAACAATATGGCACCAAGGTCTGTCACACTCGTGCCTTATGTTCAGAACAAGGATGGATTGTCTTTTGCCCATTAAGAAAAACACAATAGTTTCATGCAGTTTGGGATGGATGGGGAACTCTGTTGCTCCTGCTCTCTTCTCAGTCTCCCTTGCCATCTCTAGCAATAAATGCCACAAAGCCCTTCATGGGTATCCAACTTTTTGTTTGCTCCAAAATGCCTCCTAACTATTTCTATGGAAACTGCAACTGATAAAAAGAGCAGAATAACTCTTTTTAATAGAGAACATTCTCAGCTACAAAACAATATTTTTCAACACAGTCTCCACCATTTAGCTGTGCTTTTTCACCAGCAATGAACTAGAGCCTGCATGCTGAGCTTGTAACAGTCTGCACTGGTTTTCCTGTCTGATTTTCTTGTGAGAGCTCACAGGGAGACTGGGGAATTTGAAGACTGCAACCGTCTCCCTCTTTGCAACCCACAGGGCTCACTAAGGTGCAAAGCAATATCTTCCAGGGATAGCTCTTGTTTCTGGTGGCTGTTTTCACTGCTCTACATGCCATCACTTCCTTTGCAACACTGTTCTGTATCATATCTACAGAACTTCTCTCTCCTGCTTTATCATGCCCATCCCATCACTCCTAGATAAGTAATTCCACTCTCTGTTGGGTGTTAATCCCTCACATATATTTATGTACATCTCTCCTCATACCATCACTCAGCCAGACCACTCAAACTTCCTCTGAAATCCATCCCAGTTCTTTTACACCTCTTTTCCACAGTCACTCAATACCCTTCTGATAACAGCCTTCCATGCTGACCACTTCATGCACTTCTCTTGAAATCACATTGTCCTCCTTAGAGACCTGCCTCATCTCTGTCCTTTTGCCACAGGGAACAGCTGTTATGACAGTGATGGTGGCATTGCTCCATGACCTGAACCCTTTGGTGCATGTACTCCTGAACCACATGGCTAGTGCTTTCAGGCCTTTTGGACCCAGTTACTGCCTGTAAATCCACAGCTTCCCACAGTATTCATGCCTGTGAAGTTGCAGGCTATTTCTCTCCACAGTGTGTACTACTTTATAATGAGAGAAAATAAATGTTCACTGTTCTGTTCTATATAATTATACTTTTGGAGTTTTAATTAGAATGCCATGAAAATCAGAGGATACAAAATAACTCAGCTCTAAGACATTATTTAATCACTTAAATGAATTTTCATATCGAGACAGAGCTCTCTGATAGTGGAGCCACATTTAAAGCATTCGACATTGGTAACATTATTTACAGAGGAACCATGCACACGCCATCACCTGCATCCATCAAAACGAAGGGTGCTCTAAATCATCGAGTGCCAAAATTAATGCAAACAACCGGCAAAAGGATAAAGAACAAAGAAAATAACATACCAGTCTTGAGGCCTCTCTCTCTAATCTTTGCAAAGGCCTCAGGGAAGACATGTCAATTATTTTCTTTGTTCATCCTTCTGTACACTGTTCGCATTACAATTTGGCATAATGATTTAAGAAGCCATGAGTTGTGATGGATGTGGGTGGTGGATTCATGGCCTGGAGATTGTGATGTTGTTGTATATTATGGCCTAACTCTTAGGAGGTAGAGATTACTGTACTCCACTTGCAATTGGTTTATCATTGCACGTGTGTGTTTATGCAATGTACATATTGTGCTTAATGGGTGCATGCATATTCCTGTAGCTATTAAGCTGTATATACTTATTTTTCAGTCTTTTTTTTCTGTGGAAGCAAACATCTGTCTAGACTCCTTTGGTTTTTCATCCTCTAATGAATAATAGGGTGAATTTTGCTGTGTGTGATTGAACAAAGAACAATGTGAACTTTATTTTCATGTTGACTGCTCCTAAGCTGTAGAAATGTTACTTCAAAAAGACAGAAAGACATTGAAAATACACAGCAAGATCTCTACCTCATAGCTGGGGACTGGATATTCACATTGCCCATTCTGACTTTTCCCTTCTAAGGGTTTAGTTCAGAAAACTATCACCAGAATATGTGATACTTCTTCTTAACAAGAGTGATAGGGGAGACACTGAACACATTGAATCCATAAAATTGTGCTGGAATAACTAAAAGAAGGATGTGATCCATATTAACCTCAGGCTGTATCATTGGCACATCTTCCAAGGAAGCGGATAAGTTGCATTCTTCTAAGATTCAAGTATGCTTTGAGGTGAAAATACCATTTAGCAAACACATATATCAACAATTCATGTTGTGCACTTTTTCCTTAATACCACAGGCTGTAGACCAAATTCAAGGCTGGTGTCTACTCCCTGGCTACAATGGCCTTTCAAATGAATTGACATTTAGTGCTTTCCATTTAAACAAGAACCAAACTCCTGCAGTGAAATAAATGCATATGTAACAGTTAAATACTAAGTGAAATATTGGAATATATATAGACAGTGCGATTTCTGAGGAGACTGTGTTCCTTGAGTGTAACTGGACACTAATCAGGAAGATAAAGCAATGAAAATAATTAGCAATTCTCTCCAAAAATGACCAGGCAATTGATTTGCTAAACTGATGCTTTGAGAGCAACAAACCCTGTCACTTTACAGACAAGATATTAGCCGCACCCCGTTAAGAAATACACAGAGCTGTACAGCAAATAGAGCAAATAGTGGTTTTCCACTACTGGCCAGTTTACAAGGAAATGCTGGGAAGGACAACTTAGTCTGTTCTCCCTAAGCTCTTGCACTGCTGTGTCTACCTTACATCAAACTCTGTTGAGCAGGTAGACAGATGCTTACTAAAAGCAGAGCCAAACCTCCTTAGGCGTCTACTTAATAGACAGTAGATGCCTGCCAAATTCCATCATGGCAATGAAGAAATATAAGAAAAAGTAGAGCTGCTTTAGCCATACCTTCATCCTTGCTGTTTAGCAGATGGTTCTGCATCCTACTTCTTTTGGGGCTACTTACTCCTTGGATTATGTAACAGTCCTTGTAAAGGGTACAGGTTTAATTTATGCTCATGTAGGGTCTCTGAGCAGTGTTTATAAGTGGGAGACGTTTGCCATCTAGTCAGAGAGCTTTTTTACAGGCAGTCTCTTCTCCCTTCCCACAGATGAGTTGAAGACGAAAAGTGCTACTGTGTAAAAGTCCTTCAAGAATGGGGTTTTGCCAAGTTACTCTCTGTAGTCACACAAACTGGTTTCTTTGTGGTCTTTACATTGTAAGGCCCTTTGCATTTGGCTTTGGGACAAACTAACATTTTAATTGAAATTCAGTCTACCATAAAGACCAAGTAGAAGTTCCAAGTGGATTCCTCCTGTTCAAAGAAATCTTTCCACTTTAAAGCTATTAGGCTTTTGCTAGTCTTTTGAAAAGCCTTAACTACATCTTTTGTGTATGACCTGAGATAAAGCCAGGTAGGCTATGGGTGCTGCTACTTAACTTGGCAGGGCTCTGAGGCAGACAGAGTTCTGCAGGGTGAGCAATGTGCTGGGCCTGCTAGGTGCATGCATTCAGCATGATTGACACAACCAGGACTAAGCAGCTCCTTTGACTTTCTGCTCACTTGTCCAGGGCACGGCTGTTTCTGCTCTGTTAGCAGAGTGTGCAATTCAGATGCAAATAAAATTGTATCAAAGTGTGGAAAGCGAACCCTCTTATTTATGAATAACTGGAAAAACTCAGGCTTTGCTGAAAAATTCTTTGTAATTTGATCATTATGTCCATAGCTGCAATTGAAAGACCCAAAAGGATATCATGGCTGATAAACAGAATTGTTACATAGCAGGAGTCTGATTTTGATTACATTTGTTAGGTGTAGCCGGGTAACTTTCTTCTTAGATTCTAATTTATGAGGATGTGGGTCAAAGTCATTTGCTACAGCTCAGAGTAAAGCCAGGAGATACATTCTTTACCTATTATGACTAACATGACATCTGTAGGGAGTTAAATAAGAAGTATCTCTTCTCCTTGGTTTTTTAAAGCATCCTTCTACTGAAATGGGAAATAAATTCCAGGTTACGGTGCCATTATAACATCAAAAACAACAAAGCAAGGACAACCTCAGGCATGTGCCTTAAACCTGGTGAGCTTCCAAAGTGCTCTGGGTTGAAGGCAGAGTAAGTGAAGGACATCAAGGAGAACTGGAAAACTGCACCTGATTCTCCTTTTGATTTCACTAACTGTGAGAGGGAAGATTAAGTTTCATCGGTCTGAGTTACAGGCTAAAGAGTGAACAGTGAAATCACCTTGATGACCATTACTGCTCCGCAAGGCTATAATACAACTCTAAAACCTCAATAAGAATGAAGAGGCACAAGGCCAGAGATGTACTGTGTTGTGAGATGACACATGGACTGGGAGATCTGATCACTCGGGATCAGCTTCAGATTCTGCCACTGACCTTCCCTGTCATCTCAGGTCAATCAAGTATACCTGTATTTGAATAAGTAGTCATCATTTTGCATCTTACTGTGGAAACCTTAAGTCTAATTTTTTGCAAGAACCTTTAATTACATATGAAGAAGATTTTTTCAGCTATGCAGAACCTTTGAAGATCAGGACCAAACCAGCTTGAGTTGGTCCTTCAAAATTAGAAGCTGTTTATCACTGACTTACATACATCCTGCATCTACTGTAAAGCTTAACCAATCAAATACTTTAAACCTCAGGATGGAAGATAGCTCATGGAATGAATGGCTGGTTTGTTCTTCTGCTAGAGCCCTTATTTTTTAAAAAAATTCTCTTGTACATAAAGACATGTTGTATTAAATTATGGTATATTAGCCATTTTGATGTTTTAAGGAGAAGTCCAAACAATTATAGGATTATATCAACGCATGATGTCCTAAGGAATTTTCAAGAAGTGCAGTGATGTTTAAAACAGAACTTGGCCCTGATGCAAAACAAATATTAAGATGAAACATCACCTCAAAACTGAGACACTGATCATGACTTTCACTAGTAAGTAAAAACCTGTATAACATTAGGCTGTTTACAGTCTTGTGTGTTTTGTTGCAATGTAATTTCCTGGTACGTATCATACATAAAAAGAAGAGTTCTACAAACTGTCTGCTTCTGGTATCAGTTAATGGCTGATTCTTGCCCCTTACTCATGAAGTTTTAAGGAATGGGATTTTCCTGTACAGCTTGATTAAGGGGTCTCCAGCGTGCTGGTATTTTGGAGTCTCTCTATACTGGAATGTTCATATTAGAAAGAAAGGTGTATTCACAACATTGAATGTTAGGTGCAGGAGTGGCCTCATGAAGCCTCATTACACAAACAGAGAAGGAAAAACGTGTGTATGAGCAGCTTCCCCTTGTGCTCTGAGGTACAGAGGCATTTCCCATTCATGTGGATGTAGGGGGAGGTTGGTATTGTGTAAGGAAAAACAAATGCATATGGGTGGTGTTGGGAAGTGTCTGATAAAGGTGATGGAGAGTGCTGAATGCTGCTGAATGGGTAGCAAAAGACCAGACTGCATCTTGCTGTGCAATAAGACTAACAGTCAAAGCCTGTACTATTTTAAATTTTCCCTAGCAGCTAAAAGGTGCAATATATCTCTTTGATGAGAACCTTGAGCCTGCAGCCCAGGGTATGTGCCTCAGGAGTGAAGGGACAGCCAAAAAGGTACATGCTTCTGAAAGCTACCCAAAGGATTTATTATCTGAACAGGTCTTGCTTCCTGCTTTGTGGAATTTGCTATCATATATTAACACTGTTCTTTTTGAGACCTCCTGATGCTCAAATGCCTCCCTTTGACCACGAGCAAAGTGGGTTGCTATCAGGAAGGCCACGTAGGTCCCTCATTCTGGAGAATCTCTCCAACTGCTGCAGCTAAAAGTGCGCTTTCATTTTGGACTAGATCCTCCACCCTTGATTAATTTACCTTTCTATTTCTGACAAAAATTAGCTGGCAATAATATCTAGCCCGTGGATTATAGCAGAAATCTCTTTTGTTCTCCAAGTTATCGCAGATGAAGACTTATGAACACAGTCTTGTATCTTTGCTGCAGAACATCTTTCAGGAGAGTGTCAGGAGCCATGTAGTGCATGAACCTCACATCTTTTCGTAGGTGGGCCATGGAAGTTTTAGTATCCCCAAAATGGGTAGAAATGCAGATCTACCCATGGTTCTTGCAACCTCGATAACGTTTATTCTTGAAAAATTCTTATTAGCAATCTCTATGATAGTGTAACAACAACCAGAAGAAGGTGACAGCCAGATGTTCAGTCCTGCAGAGGATCCTAACTCTCTTCATGCTGCCAGTGATGAGTATGTTCAGATTATCCACAAGCTGAATGTTGAGTGATTTCATCAACTGAATGGGAAAGGCTCTTCTCTTAATTACACAGGAACAAGTTGCTCCAGTTACATGAATGCAGTTATTTTGGATAGACACCAATACAGGATAGAACACAATCTGGCACCTTGAAAGCTGCCAACAAAACCCTGGTTGTGTTATCCTATGACTTGACTGTGACAGCCAGTCTCACTGAACTTATGTCTGATCCACCTCTCACTGAAGTCAATGTGAGCCTTTACACTGGTTGACATGCTTCTCAGTAGACCCTATTGGCAGTTGGATCAGATTTTAGATCAAGGCCTCTGTTTCCTACTTTGATGGAAACACATGGCCTCAATGGCACTGGCTTGACTTTTGTCTTATCTCTAGATTGGCCCCACTTTGGGTAGGGGTCAGATCAGGTAACCTCCTAAGGGCTGCTCAGACCTGAAATATTCTTTGATTCTTTACAGCTTTACAGCTCGTTAATAAATGTGATTGTGGCAGACAAGCAACACTTCCATCTGTCAGCCCAACCTGTGCTTTCAATGGAAGGGCTTCTGTGCAGGTGTTCTTGGGAATTTCAGGTGTTATTTAACTACCATATTAGCATACTCATTCTTGTTGCTTTACACTGCTCTCATCACATTACAACATAGGTCAGGATAAGTCCCAGACTCCAGAGATTTATCTTCTCTGAAGGAATGTTTCCAAATCCTTTACCTAGTAAACACTAGAGCTTAGTGGGGATTTAGGAGGAGTTACTGTTCCTATTTGATTTGCAAGGTCTGTGTTTCCTTGCCTCAACTACAAATTTCCAGAATTTGGGGTGATAGGGTTTCATTTAAGTAGTTTAAACTCCATAGGAAAAAAGACCAAGCATTTAATTTTTCTTCTAGAAAATATCTCAGTTGACACAATCTTGGAGCTAAATGCCAGTGAGACCACTGTACTGAAAAAAAATAGCTTCTGCAGAATCCTCTCAATCAGGGGCATCCCAAAGGAGTTTGCTTTAAATATTCACTTATTCTAGGCTTCTAGGCATTACAGTGTGTTTTCCTATTCCATTTTAATCTGACTTTTTGCACATTGAAAAAAACAGGTGTATTCTCTTGGAGCAGGTGTTCACCTGTAGATCTTCAGAACAGGCATGGGGATATGGAAACAAAATTAGTGTGTACAAATTAATAACTATTAAAAATCAGGATGGAGGTATGAAAAGGGACTCTCTAGATGTGCCCTTTCTTCCAGATTCCTCTGTACAGCTTGGATTATGGAAAGAATGATGATCTGCCTGAGCGACCACTGAACCATATCACTCTTCATCCTTATTGCTTTTGACCTTGTGGATAGCTTATGAATTGCTGACAGTGTTCCCTCCACTAAACAGATTGCACATTTATGAAAGATAGACTCGTCTCTGTCCATTCCCTCTCCCTCCTCCCAGGATTCAATGTCCTTGTGCTAGTTTAAATAAGCTTTCCATAAAATCATACTGCAGTTTGGAGAATGTGGTTCCCCAGTATCAAAAACAACACATTAGGGAAATCTATCCACTCTCTTTTCTCTTGAAAATCCAAGCCCAAGAAGTTTAGGAAGAAAACAGAGTCCTGAATTTTCCAGGTTGGGCATAGAGTGGAGAAATGACAGAATGAGGAAAATAAAATATACATAACAGTTGTTATATAAGTGGAGTTAGAATTATCCGTGAGTAATGGAGAGGTAGTCCAAATCTTACCATAATTTCCATACTTTTGCTAAAGATGACATGTGGTTAGAGGCACACTCGTTTTGGCAGCCAGTTTGGTACCACAGTAAGACAAGCACATAGCATGCAAGTCCAAAGATTATTTGGTATGATTATTCTATTAAACTGGCAGTGTTCTGCACCCTAGTTGTAATCAAAAGATCTAGTGCATGAGATTACTATAATTTTGTTGAGTAAAATCTTGAGCAAAATTGTATTTAATCTGACAGAGTCCTCTACTGAAATCCTCACATGGTGAAATTACTCACTGACGTCACTGGAGTTTTGCCTGAATACAAACTTCAGAATAAGGCCCTGAGGGATTAGCTGTGCTCTTCCCTACGTATTCATTAAGTAAATCCTATGCAACATCCAATGAATGCAAAACAGTATATATGGAAAGATGAGTCTTGCATGAAGCTAAAAAAGATTTACTGGATTTACTGCAGACACCTTCATTTTGACTACTTTTTACATGTTGGGTTCTTTTTCTTCTTCAGAAGAGTATGCTCCATAGAAGACAAAAATCATCTATAATCTGGTTACAATAACCAACACGTCAGAAAATCTCTAAGAGACTGGTTTTCAACCTTTTTGGATGTGGAGACCCCTAGAAGATTTCCAATGAAAGCACACATCTCCTTCCAAAGAACTTAGGCAGTCTGCTAGTAGAAATAGTATTTTGTCTTTCTTTCTTTTTTTGGTAGACCTTTTGAAAGTAGCCCACCCACAGACCCTCTGTTTAAAATCAGAGCTCTAAGAGGTTGTCTTGCACCAGAAACAACAACTGCTATGACATGAGTTGGTCCCCATAAGCACAGAAATAAATGTTTGTGTGGGAAGCACTGGAATCCAGTGCTGGTCCAGAGCCAGGATATTCAGCATCTGTTGTGCATCTTTCTTGATCAGTAAGAATAAGTTGCCCAGGGAGGTGGTGGAGTCACCATCCCTGGAAATGTGTGGATGTGGTATCCCATGGTTAGTGGGCAATGGGGATGGGGTGACAGTCAGACTAGGGGATGTCTGAGATCTTTTCCAACCTTAGTGATTCTATAGTTCTATTATTCTATGATTATGTAACTCTATGATTCTATGGCATAAGAACTGTCCTGCTTTACAAGGGTTCAGTTGACAACTGTTCTTCCTGTCTGATCACTCCTCTACTGAACAATGACATGGACAACAGGAGAATAATCCCACAATGCTGGGAATGAGACCTGTCCTGCTTCCTCCTCATCACTACAAATAATCCCACAATTTGCTATCAGTCAGAGGGGGCTCAGTGCCTGTTTACAGAGGCAGTTTCCAGCCATTCTGAATGAGGTGGTAAAAGTGTAAAGCCAAAAAAGTGTGCTTTTTACTCTGGCTCATATCATGTGCCCACAGTAGAGCACATTCAGCAGGCTTGACTTCATGAGGGACTCTGACCCTACTGGTTCTGGTAAACAGTCTTTCTGTTCTCTGTGTCAGCTTCCTAAAATCCTTCTGGACTCATAGATGGGAATGTTAGGTACTTCAGCGTCCATCCTAACAGGCACCAGCACCACTGCCTCCCTTATCCCCTGAGAAGCAGTGTACCATCCTAACTTGGCTTAATTTTTCTTTGCCTTATGGCAAACAACAAAAAGCCATGTTATGCCACACAGCCAGAATGACAGATGTATTTCTTTCACATAGTACTGAATTCACCGCCCCTTTTCTCCAGTGATGCCCATCTTCAATAGCAAGTCAATGCTGAGATGCTGCTGAATGCTATGAGGTACCTTTAAAGCACAGAACACATTCTAACCCTAATAACCAACCTGGATGGCTACAACCTGCGTGCTTGACCTCTCAAACAAAGCCATCAGTGGGAGTCCAACCCCAAACTTCATCCCACTCAGTAACAAAGTATTTTTTCATCTTCTTCCCTAGTAGTAGAGCTCTCTGTTTGGAAGGAAGAAAACTTCGCAAACCTTGCCACATCCCCGCCAGCACAGATGCTCTGTTTGTTGTGTCATGAAAATGAACAGCACATTTTCAATGTTAAATAAACATTTATCCAAAGGTTCAGCATGACTGCTTAAAGCTTAAGTAAATCAATCACTGTAGGTTAACCTTTGCTCACAGCACTATTTTTCCATTCTGAAAGCAGTGTCACCATCAAATCTCAGTGTTACATGGTTTTTCAGCATGCCACTGTCAGGAGAAATACTTAGCAGAGAAATCTGGTTCACCAAATATTTTTCCACTCAATGCTCTGTGGAGCGTAAGAAGTTTATGGGTTGCTGTGTTGTATCTTAAGGACATTAAAGACACAGTTTCAGCTATAGTCCATCTGGAAAAATACTGTGCATGTGAAACTATTGAGAGTTAAGGAGAAGTTAATGTTCCCTGGCACATTCATATCATTGTAGTTCAATTACACAGTTACAAGCATGCTTTCCTTCTAAACTGGCTCAGTAGAACAGATCCTAACATGTCATATACCAAGGTGCTAGTGTTACAAAGGGTTATTGTGCTGTGGTTTAGCCAAAGGAGATGAGAATAAGAAGATAGAAGAAAACATTTGCAAGGAACTCAGGCTTCAGCAAACAATGGCTGCTCTCTGCCCTGACAAAGCAAATATTTTTGTACCTGCAAAGCTCCGATTAACAAAGGTGAGAATAAAAATTACCAAGCCTAACGAAATACTGAGGTGCAAATGTGAGAAGAACGAGGTGTCTTGCCCACTGCAAGGCAAACTATTTGGTTTAAGAGTTTATTGCCTCTGCTAGTTGGTATGGATGGCCATTTTACTGCATCTGTACATCTGAAATGGGCAGCAGCACTGCATGAAATCAAGACAAGGGAAGCACATAGGCTGAGAAGTGAAATGCTTTCAGTGGAAGGGAGCTATTTCTAGTGGGTGTTGATGGTATGATGGAGGTGGGCAAGATGGGATTCTTTCCACCACATGTGGCTGAGGCAGATAAGGTATGTTCCAGAGGGACTCTTAAAGGACCTTCTCACTTCTGTGGGTATTCCTTTTTTCTCCTCCTGTAAAATCCAACAGCACTTTCTGTTTGGATGAAAACCAGACAGTGACAAGAGTTGGGACTGGGGCGAATGCACTTCTGTGTCCTGGCTAGCTTTCAGACAGCTGAAAATGCTTCCCATTTTTCCTGGACTAAATGTCTCAGCTCTTCCTTTTGCAGAGATTTTCAGTGACAGCTAGAGGAAAAATCTCAGTGATGTTTGAGCCATGAGCAGTCATGGGATCTGATTTCCGCTTCTCAGCTGGACCGGACCATTGGCTGTTCCTGTCAGAGGCTGCATGCACCCCAGAAATCTGCAGATGGGAGCTGTGGCACCAGTGCTGGGGCAAAAAGCCCCACTTCTCTTCTGGCATCCCATGGCAAGCTACTACAGGTTCAGCACAGTGAATCCCAGCAACCTGTGTGAAAGACAAAGAAATGGTTTTGCAGAAACACATGGATGTGGCCTGTCTGGGGAAGCGATCCTTCTCTACAAAGCTAAATAGCTCAAGAACAGCTCAAGCTGTTCTTGAAGGATGGCTGCAGTCATGCACCAGTGTAGTGTCTTAGGTGTATTGCTTGAAGGTGGAGAAGAACCTACAAAGTCTATATACACTGTTTTTCTTACATATACTTGCATGAGGGTTTTCTGTCTACCCTTTGTAGCTGTCCCATTTACAGTTATGCGCAGTTATGCAGCTGTCCCAGCCATAGTTATGACAATTGAATGGAGTCCAAATGGGATAGGCCACACAACCACAGTCCTGGTTCACTCCAACCTGCTGGGTCTGGTTGAGATGCAGACCCTCCATCATCGGCCAGAGATCCCTGGATGACCTAAACAGCATTAGATCTGGAGGATATGATTTAACAGGCCCTTCCCCTTTTCTACACCTCTAAGCAACTTCCACCAGCTCATGCTGTTTCAAAACCACTATGGCTGTGGTAGCCTTTTGCTTCAAGTGCTAAGTGATATTCTCCCTTTTTTGAGGAAAACCACTAACTCAAGTAGATTGCGTGCACTTACTGGTTTGAGTCTCACCCTAGAAGAGCTTAATCCAGTTGTCAGAGCAGTGCTCATGCACGCTTCCCCTTCCACCAGTTCCAGAAAATGGTTGACTGTGGGTGACAGGGTGGCTCCTGGTGCTGCTCCCTGCTCATTCTGTCTGCAGGCAGGAGCACACACACAGCTGCATGGATAAATCCAGCAGAGATTTTCCTTTGAAAATAGCCACTATGGAAAAGGAATTGGCACTGATGACTGCCGGGATTCAAGCAAACAAGCATGATTTAGATTCAGCCCTTTGAAAGGAAAACTGCAAACAAACGGCTGTTTTCTCCAGCCACACTGCAAAGCCCTTTTTGAAGTAATTTGCCCCCGAGGCAGAGCATAGGAAAGATACACCCCTGTACAACCAGCTTTGGCTTGCTGTGAAACACTCTCCAACGGTGCTGGATGCCTGCTGCAGAGTGACTCACCAACAGTGTTTATTCTCAGTTCTGCTGCAGGTTTGGTTCATTAATTGCCCAACTGTTATGTCACTAATTGGAAAGCCCTAGATGAGTAGGATAGATGTTCACAACAGCTTGTGGGGGGAGGAAACAACAAATAGGTCAGAGGGTAGATGTGATCTGGCTTTAGAGAGGTAGGAAGGCTGGAAGAGACAGGAACAAAAACGTCTTGTCTGGGACTCTTTCTCCCAGCTGCCACAGAAACACCTTTTTGTTGCTTGTCTGTGGGTTGCAGAGAAATGATTGCCCATAGCTCCCTTGTTCTGTGTATGTTGGTAATAGGGAAAAGAGGTGGATAAGCAACTGCATCATTTTAAAGCTAAAGAATGAAGTCTCATACAGAAAACAAGCAGAACTGTGAGCACTGTGCTGAGTGACAGTGCTGTGTGCTGGGTGAGTACAGCACAGCAAATGGGCAAGTTACCCGGAGAAAAAAAACAAGCTGCCCTGTGACTTTACAGCACTTCAGTTAACCTACCGTGAATGTCTGCTCTCTGCACCCTCTGTAAATCTGAGGTTTGACAGCACACTCCCAGGCAATGACAGCTATGTATCTAGTATGTTTTAGGTTCTTTGCTTCTGGCCAAAGCTGTCCATTGCATCTACAAACAGTAAAGCTGCTACTAGAATAATGCAAGATGCTTACACCGAAATACCCTGAAAAGAAGGCGATGCAGCTTCGAAACAAAGTACTTGAAAGTAAGAACAAGAGGAAGTCGAAAGAGCAGGCATCAAAATGTCAGTCCTTAATGTTTGCAATTAGCAACTGAACATATGGGGGAGTGGGAGAATGTACTGCATGCTCACAGTGGAGCATCTGCTACACCAGAAATGCAGCAGTGCCAAGATCCCAGGTCCAAGGCAAACAAACCTCCTTGGGAAGCAGGTGCACACTGTCTTGCTTCCATGCCCTGTCCTCACCATTGCACAGAGCTGCCACCCTTGCAAGTGGCTGCTGATATACTGCTTGCTGGAATGGGACTTGTCACGATTAGCATTTGGCAAGACGATCATCTCAGATGCCAGCCTGTCTCCTGCCTGTCTCCTTCAATTCAGGCATTTGATATTGCTATTCACTGCCAACGCACTAGGGCATCCTTGGAAGAGAAAACTATTTCATCAGCAGGAACTGGTTAACATTAAACCCCTGGTTTTGCTTTTTTCCTTCTTACTTCTTCACACTGCTTCACATGTTTTGCAGTGGAACCAGCTGTGCCCTCTTTTCATTGAGTCTCTGTCTCTTGGCATTCACTGGAAACATTTTCCAGCTGTGAGATGAAAGGCAGATTTAAAATTATACACTGGACAGAAGACCTCTTAAACTGTTTATTCACAGGGAATCTGATGTACTCCCTGCTAAATACCACAGACTGTAACAAAATCTTTGAGTGAAGCAACCCAATGGCTTTATTTGGAAAATGTTCAGAAGGATCACCCAGGGATTTGTTACCTGGTGATGGGCAAAAGCCAATTTTGACCAAAGAGTCCGAGAGCTTTTTGGCACAAAGTCTTGGGGCCCAGCATGCAAATCCCTGTGCAGCAACCGTTGCCCCATTGCTCAGTCCTCCTGGCAGCCTTCCTGATAGCTAGCAGCTTGGCACAGCTACTTACCAAGCATATAGGGTCACTCTGCTTAGGTGCCCATGCCCTTTCATTCATTCTTTGTTGTTTTCTTTTTTTTTTTTTTTCACAAGTGCTTCACTGAGAATTGCAAATTCATTATACTTCTACCAATAAAACACTTCTTACTCCACCCACCCTCCACCCCTTTTGGTGGTTTTCCCTCTCTATGGCTTCTATTGTTCAGCTGCTCGCATCAAGTATGGCAATATTTTCACCACAGCTAAATAAAATACACCCCACCCACTCACTGCCACAACTTGTCTTGAAACTAGCTGGAGCAAAAAAACATTCCAACAGGTAAAATATTAATTTGCTGTGGGCTCAAATGAGCCTTGGAGCAGTGCAACACTCTATGAAGTTGCGCAGGACAGAGCAGGCATTGTCTGCACCTGAATTCATTAGACTTTTATATAAAAGGTTGGAAGTGGGCCCTGAGGAAGCTGCAGCTCCAGCTCCTGTTGTGATTGCACCTTTCTGTCCTGGTCTCAGCATTGGCTTTCCCAATGGTCTGACTGTTTGGCTCTATAATTTAAACAGATGGCGTGGATTTCTGGTTCAGAAGAGAAAACTGAAGCCATGTTTTCCCAGGTTGCAAAAATTACTCTGATGGGAAAAGATCCCATTTCCACAGTGGCAGCTGCTCACCTCCTCCCTGTGTTATCTCTCACATGTAGGTCACAAGCTGGGACTTGGGTGAGAGAGGGCCGTTCTGTGCTGTGAGGCCTCCCAAAGCTTGCAAGGGCAAGAACCAGCAGGTCAGCCTTTGTCTGTGGGCATAGGAGTGGAGGTGGGGTGGTAGGCACTATCCCTCACCTGGGCTTTGACAGTGTCATGCTTGGAGGGGAGAGAAAGCCACAAGGCAACAGTCTGTGCAAAGCTGCAAAGCTTGGGACATCCTCCATGGCATTCTCCAACCTATGTGTACCCTGCCCTGGTTTCAGCTGAGGCAGGGTTAATTTTCTTCCTAGTAGCCTGTATGGTGCTGTGTTTTGGATTTAGGATGAGAATAATGTTGATAACACACCAATATTTTAGTGCCTAGGACAGAGCCCAGGACTTTTGGCTTCTCAGGCTGCCCTGCCTGGGGAGTGCACAAGGAGCTGAGAGGAGACAGAACCAGAACAGCTGGCACAAGTTGGCCAAAGGAATATCCCACACCACAGATCATCATGCTGAACAATGAAACCATCTTTAATTCAACCCATGAGTTTTACCCCTTTTCCAGTTCTCTTCCTCATCCCAGTGTTGAAGCTGAGCTGTCTATTGTGTTAAAGCATAGCACTCTGAGAGGGACCTCCCATGGAAGGTGGAAAAGGGCTCTTTCCATGGACGTTTTGTGGCTGCCATTGACAAGCCCACTAAAATTCAGTGCATTAACTGAGCCAAAGTAGAGCAAATGCTCAGCTCTAGACAGGCAGGACAGGAGGGAGGGCAAAGTCACTCCTTGTTGGTGGTGAGGAGAAGCCATTTTTTGGAAGACATCAGAGCTGCATCCATCCCTGTACTCCAAGCTCCCCTTGCACTTGCCAGTCCTTTCTGTCTGCTGTTCAGACCCAATGCTCGTGCTGTTACTTTTCTGAGATTTAAAGCGAGACTCCGAGTAAGCAAGACCAAATATAAATATATTCTGAGGAAGGCCTGTAAACTACTGATGTGAGAAATGCTTTTCCAGTAATGCTTGCACTTGCTCTCACATTCTCACAGAGCTAAGCACAACACAACGGGTTCTCTGAAGTTTTCCTCAATAAAATGACTATTCTAACACTGGACTGTTAGGTTTTATTCAGTGTTATTACAAAGACACAAGCAAGATTAGTGCTCCAAGATACCTAGCAGCGAAGAGAGAATGAATCAAATGCCAAATGTGACTCAGTTCCTCTTCAGAGAAGAATACGAAACAAGCACGAGGAGACACGGTGGCTTGCTCAAAGCTACGTGAGGAGCCAGTACCAGGTGATAAGCCAAGCTTATATTTCTTGTGTCTCATCTAATGATATTTCTGTTGGACAACAGAAAGAATCTTCTCCCTGATAGTATTGCCTTTCTTTTGCATAACTGATGGGTTAGAAAGGTATGTTAAGTGTATCTTCATTATGTGTGTCAAAAAAGTATACAAAAGGGATATGACTGAGAAATGGCAATGGAAAATGGCAATGAAAACGAAATGAAGTGCAAGGTTCAAGCCATCATAGTAGGATGCAAAACGTGACTGGCTTCAAAAGTGGCGCACTGGAAGTTCTAAAAAGTTAAAAATGAGAAGCACAATTCCCTTTCTGAGTCACAACAAAAATAAATTGTTTCTTCATGCTTCATAAATATTATTAAGCTCTTCTGAGAAATTCATCAGCAAACTGAATTACTCATTGAATCAAATTTTGTATCGGCATTAAAAGAGATGCATAATTTCATTTCATCAGTAACAGTATTTGTTGTTGAGATGGTAACTAGGGCCAGTAAAATTTAATGGTGCAGGACAGAGGAGGATACGGGTTAATAACTCAGCACTGGGAAACTGGGAAACTGTAGCAGCTCTTCATATCCTGAATGTATTAGGGAATGTATTTTCCTAATTCACAATGAGCTGCACTAATCTTAACCTGAATTTCATCAGTAGTAGCAGGAGAAATGTGAGTGATTTTGATGACTCTGGAAAGACACTGACTTGCACTACCCTGGTCAAGTGGGAAATGGTGACTAATTCTATGTTGGTGGCAGACCAAGTTGCCAGCATGTAAGTACAGGTAGGACACGCTCAGAGAGCTCCTTATTTTCGCACCAGCTTGCAGGCAGTGTTTTTCTTTGATGTCACATGCCTGTAACTCTGGTATCTTTGGGCTTAAGGAGTGATATTATCATTATTGCTTGAGGCCTCCACCAGGTCTGAGTCCAAGATAAATAAAAGTACAGCTAAATCTCTCCTTCCATTCATGTATCAAGGCACTAAGGAGGACCAATGCACAAGGAAGCAACTGGAACGAATCTGATTTGCTGTAAAAGAATTTTGTTCACATAATAAAATTAATGTGCATTTGGAGAAATTTCCAAACATTTCTGCATAGCGCTGATGACATGGTGAACCTCACACAGATCTTTCCTGCCTGAATTATAGAATGATGTTCACTTTTCTGGAGTGAAAGCAAGATCACAAGTACAAATGAGTAACAGCCTGCAGCTTTAAATATCAGTTCTGGAGTGCAGCTATTTCAGCACAGCAGATGCCATTCTCCTGTGAAACCTCCCCCACAGGAGATACTGGGTTCATGTATGCTTAACTGCTCCATCCTTCAGCACTTCCTTTCCCTAGAGTGAGGGAAAGTTAATGAGGGCTTGACTTCCAGCAAGGATGCAAATGCTGTTTTGAATTACAAAGAGGAAAATGAAGGACTCTCCCTGGGTAGCCTAACATGCTACAAATTCCTCACTTGTAGGCATAGTCTTGGGTCTTCCTCCAGGGAATAAGAAGATCAAAGAGTTCAAAATGCTCTGGTAACACAAAGAGCTCAGTTTAACTCTAAAACTTGAGCTATCTTCCCTCTCACCTCACTCCTGCTACACAAACAAACAAACAAGCAAAAAACCCAACAAAAACCAAAAACAACCCTCAAAAAAGGAAACAACCACAACCCAACCTACAGTTAGCAGCAGTCTCTTTTGCTGTCATCTCAGTGTAGCAGAGCTCCTTCCAGCAGTGGCTTTATTCAAGAAGGAAACAAGAAAGCATGGAGTTACAACACGTATGAGCTTGAAGCTGCTAGGAAAGTAGAAACAGTTATAGAAGGAAAGGTTTTCCTCTACTAGCATTTCCAAGTTATTTCTCCCTGATTTATTCCCATTGCTGCATGTAGAGATTAGGTCGCTTGTCTGATCCCAACAGCTTCCTTCTTTGTTTGTTTGCCAAGCAAGATTTGAAAAGATTATAGAAATACCTAGGCTTTGACATAGTCTACCTATGAGGGGAAAGATATTGCCAGCCTAATCCTTGCATTGTTGAAGTATGGGGGGGACACATGGAAGAAGGGTTGCACATTGTAGTTTAATATCAGATAGCTAATAGTAGCAAATACAAAAAAAAGAAAAGAAAGAGAGAAATGCCAGTGCTCAACAATATTGCAAAACAAGTAGTTAAAGGTCAAGAAATACAGAATCAAAAGGGATTTGGAACTGTCCTGCCCAGCAACAAGGAATATAAGCCTCACCAGTAATATAAAAATAGTATCTTCTTATAAAATGAAAAATCTGTGCTAAGCCACAAAGCTCCAAAGTATTATCTGGTGCTTCTATTAAAGTATCATCCTTCTCTGCCAGACACATTCCTGCTACTGTCCTTGCAAATGGATAAAGAAGAGGAGAAGACTACTCAAATACGATGAAATAAATTCATCATGAAAATCTATAGCAATATACGGATAAAGAAATGCAAACATATTCTCAGAGGAGAAGTTTGCAGTGCTTCTTCCAGATGACTGACAACTGTCAGTGTCCTAAAAGTTATCACTGCTGAAAGATATCATTATCTAGGACACATGGTAGATTAAATTTATAGTGTAAATGAAACAAGAAAAATATGTGAGCATTTGTAAACAAGGGACTGGAGTTTTTCTGCCTTGTGATGTTGGAGAGAAAAGGACAGAGGACGCAGTCTCTTTTTGAGTGATTCAATGATTCATCCATTTGTTGCTTATAGTGCACAGAAAGTATGGCTACATATAAAGAGTTTCAGCCTTTACATTTGTCTTACTGGAACCTCCGTATCTACTTTGGTGATGTCTGGATTAAAACATGAGTGATCTGGAGGTATGAGCTGGTTTAGGTTGACCACCATGCCAGCAAGTTCAGGTGATTAATTGGGTTGCTGAGGCTTGCAGAATGGGGTCAGAAATGCCACATGGATCAAATCTTTGTAACCCTTCTACACTGTGAAGGCTATTGTGAGGGCTGTAGTCAGAACTTCTTGCTTATACTGGGCCACAACAAAGTTCAATTGGCAGATAGTGATGGGCAGGCAAAAAATCCCAGCTGAAAAGTTAGCCATGACCAGTGGGGTGCAGTGGTCATGCATTGGGCTGCTTAGAAGCCCCTCAGGTGTCTCAAAAGGGTGACTGAACCCCTCTTGTAGCTTTTGACAAAAACAGTTTTGCCTTTCTTCTCCACAGCAGTTTGTCTTTCTGCTGGATATCAGGTGTAAAGAACATTTTGCCACGTCTTGGTTCAGAGAAAAAAGGGTTGGGCTCAACAACTGATTGCCCACCTAAGTCCTATGTCAAATGTCCTATCTGGGAATCTACATTCTTCTTGAAAGTAATAAGTTAAAAAAATAATAAAATAGAAAAAGGTTAATCAAATGTTGCTTTTTTAGTCCCCTGGAGGCCAACATCATCACAAACATGATTATAAGTATTGGAAACCCCCTTTCCCTGAAGAAGGCAGCTCCCCACTTCTGCCCGCACAAGCCCTTGAGCTCCCATACTGCTGGGCCATGGAGGGGACAAAGCTGAGGTCACCTTTTCATGAGCAGCCAGGCAGGAGATAGAGATGTTGACTGGCTTGGAAGAGGCAAGCTGTGCTTTCAGCCGCCAGCAGCCAGACCTCCAGTGCCTTGAGAATGCAAGCTACATCACTGGGATAGGGGTACTCAGGTTTTTTGAGTACCTTTGGGTTGGCTAATGCTTTTCACATTACCCAGTTCTTTTAATGTAACTGTTTCTGTTTGAGTGGGCTTCTGTTTGAGGTGTAAACATCCCATACATTCTAATACAAAACATTTTTACTTCTTCCTGTAGGCTCTATCTTTTCTCCCCTGCACCCTTCTAGCTTCTGGGCCTGAGTAGATTCCTTCCACCAGCCTTATGCATTCATCTGATAGACATTCTTAAAAGCTTGAGAACATGTTCAAGGAAAGACTGGATGTTGTGTTGAGGGACGTGGTTTAGTGGGAGCTATTGGTAATAGATGAAAGGTTGGACTGGATGATCTTTTAGGTCTTTTCCAACCTTGGTGATTCTATGATTCTATAGCTCTATTGTTTGAAGAGGCCACAAGTTACTGACATTTTTCATTTGAAACCCATTTTTACAGTTTTACATTTGTTTGGTAAACTACTTATTCTTGTAAAATATATGATTGGTGCTTAAGAAGACACAAAGAATCAACAGAACTCACTTGACTTAATAAACAGCATTTGGGATGTGTACAGAAGAATTGGACCCAGTGCTGATTTTTTGCCAACTAGGTGGCTGCCATTTTCTCACTCATTTTCACCATCTCCCTGCATATTTCCTTACCCTTCTAAAGTTCTTGAGACTGGACAGCAGTGCTGTGTTTGCTCACTGACCTCAAATCCTCTAAGCATCTCTAGTGCTCTGTGAAGGACTCTGTTAAAAGCTTTTTGAAAGTATGGTTAGATTAGATCTACCACTTTATTCTTTAGGTGTGCAGTATTATCATCCAAAGTCAGCTAGACAGAATAATGGCATAAAGAAAAACACAAGTAAAATTCATGACTGGACAATGTTATACCTAAAGGAATATATTTATTCCTCACGACCTTCATGCTAAACTGTAATAGAAGCTTCTATTTTTTTTGTGATAAGATCATTCGACTGTTCAAATATACCAAAGTTAGACCTCACAGGGAGGGGTACTCAGACTCCTGACTTGGCGTGACCTGTGAATACATACTTTTCTGAGTCCCAAAGCTACTGTAGTGCTTCCAGCACACTTTTCAGTTAAGCTTTTTTTAAGTGCATTTGTGTGTGGAGCAGAAAAGGAAGGAACAGAAGAAGTTAATGGCACTGCAAGAGAGTGGGAGAGAGAGAGAGAGAGAGGAAAGATAATCATCCATGTTACTACAGCTTATGTGATTTCAAGATGTCAGTTAATGAACAAAACATAGAATAGATGAAATTAAGAGGAAAGCTTAAATAAAAATAATCCAAACTGAGGTTTGCATTTGTCTAAAGGTTTACTCCAGCTCAGCAAGCCTTTGTGTGAGCCCGGACTGATTTATGATTTCACATCAAAACCACTCCAGCCAGGGGATTTTGCATGGTAAAGCTGTGAGACCAGATGATTCTCGACACTTCCAGGGTTTATTCAGTTCCCAGAACACAAAAGAAAAGCCAGGGGGTGCAAGCCTGCATGAACCAACATAAAAGAAAAAGCAGCAAATCTCTGAAAAGCACAAGTGCCAAGTTTTACATAGCACTATTTGTGAACTAGGAATTTCCACGTATTCTTTCCACACTATTGATTTCTTTGAAATTGCACCCTCTTCCCCTTCCAGTCCAGAGAGCCTAAAGTTACATGTGTCTTGGCTCTTCTATAACCACATAGCCTGGCCCTCAATCCCCATTGGCAATGTAATATTGAAGTTCCCAGGAATCCTTAGCCAGACACAGATATAGGACAGAGGAAGAAATCGAGGAGAAGGCACATGCTCCAGGTCATGTAAGGCAGCAGTGACTGCACAGCTGCACAGCTCCTACCACTCCACATGGCTGCTTTGGTTTCTGCTCAGCTATTTTTAAATCACAGTATGCCATTTCCTCATGTTTTTCATTCTTTTATCTAGCTATTGCTTAGAAATGTTATTCTACTGTATTTAAATGGCTGGAATACCAAGCAGTCATAATTTCCTTTCCAATCCATGTTGACTGCAAACTGCTTTTTCTCCATCATGCTTTTTCTCCATCATGCTTACCCGCTTTAGCATGCAGAATTTGTATTTCCCCTATGATTTATACAGTGTCCTTTGACATTGCTTCAACTATTTCTTGGTTCATTGAAACAATATCCAGGCAATGTAAGAGTGTCCTGAGAATGCTGTTTCACAACAGAATGTGGCATCCATTTCCCTCACTGTAATTGATTATTATAGCCTCGGGTCTACATAGGTAGTTGGATGTCCTACTTCAATGCAATTATCTGACATAGTTTGTAAGTCTGTTTTTGTCCTTTGCAGGATAGATCTAGAATTTTTATGCAGAGAAGTTTTTATGTTTTCCATTTTGGTGTCACAATGTCTGTCATCCACCTGTAATTCAGATTTCAGCCATGTGCCAGTATTTTAGATTAGCAGACACGTTGCCATGGATCATGTGGGGCTATGCGCTGAAAGTGCAAAATTGCCACAGCAG
This sequence comes from Coturnix japonica, assembly GCF_054131305.1. NCBI lineage: Eukaryota > Metazoa > Chordata > Aves > Galliformes > Phasianidae > Coturnix > Coturnix japonica. The sequence goes on along the minus strand of NC_140663.1, from coordinate 49,304,963 downwards.
TTCTGACTACTGTTAGGAGCTCCCAAGCCAAGTCTGAGGTCAGGATTTTTTCTTAAAGAAAAGAAAAATCCATGAAGAAAAATCAGTCATTTCCAGAGCATGGCTCTATGTTATTGATTCACTCAATCCTGCTCTTTGGAAGACACCCTGCATGAGGCCTATGCCATTGGAAGAGTACAAGCTGCAGGGAATCCCAACAGGGAAACCATAAATCACTTCCCACTCCTAAGGCGGTTTATATTAAGAAGTAGTCCAGCATTATGGAAGTTTTATGACATTTTAATAAATTAGAGATCTGCTGAAAAGGTGGAGAAAGGAAAGAATGATTCATTTTTTAGAACCAAACTTGTGAGTGGTTCCTGGGTTGGCCTTGGGTTCCTTGGGTATGCCAATTAGGCATAAGATGTTATCTTAATCTCTCATTGCTCTGGGGTTTCTTCTAAACTGCCAAAGGAGGCAAATAAGTAGCACACAATTGGACAAAACTACCAAATTCTCACCTCCTTGACAACGACTGTATGCAAAACAAGTTGGAACTTTCTTAAGTCAAGCCAGTCCCTGGGACTGTTGGAAGAAGTCAACAATTTCAGTACGTCAGACTGCTTTCTGACACTTTCTGCTGGCCTCTGTACAGCTGCCAAACCTGCAGAGTTCCTGGCTTGGATCTATGAAGGACCCCTTTCCAACACAAGAATGACTTCAGCTTGTGCAGTGTTGTCAGGAGATTCAGAAATCTAAGTCTGAACCTGAAATTGAATGTATCTTACTGCATACTTTCCCAGCTTGTGGGAACAAGCTTGTTTAATCCAGGTTTATTTCACTTTCTGTGGGGTCTAGGCTGGAAGAAAAAAAGAAGGCAGCTTATGGAAGCTGGCAAGGTAACAGAAAAACAGAATCCTACCATCATTTTGTCTTCTTCTTTTGTATGAATTCAAGTGTATGAATTCAGTGCAGGTTCACCTCAATCCTATAGCTGGTATTTGAGAAAGCAGAAGAAATAATGCCTTAGTTAATGTTCTGGTTAAATCTCCCGATTTGATCTTTGAATTAGAAAAGTCCACTGACTTCTCTCAGTATTTCAGAGCTCTTCAGAGCCCTGAAAAGATTTCAGCACATGACAATGGGTCCATGCCCTGATTGCTGTAACCAGTGATGCCCAGTACTGCCTCCTCTGTGGAAATGGCTTTTAGACCCATTGCTGCTCTAGACAATACAGCCAGATGTGCATCCTAGCTGTTCCACACAACAGCAGGCAGACTCTGGCTGTCACTTAAGCACATTTGGTCATGTATATAGATTGGCTACCATATAGGTTTAGAATCTAAAGTTTGAAATGCTATTTGAACAGTGTTGGTGGTTTCTATTAGGGTCTGTAGCTCCCATTGGTCACCTCAGTTCACTTGGCCACCTACATTAAACTGACTGCTTGACAACCAAAGTAGTCTGGATTCCCAAGGCATGCATGAGATAAGCACTTGCCCTAGTCCTGCCTTTTCCCTCCTGCTGGGATGGATGGATATTGATGAGGAAGACACAAATCTCTCCTGGAAAGTCACACCATGTCTTCAATAAAATAAGAAAAGGTATCTTAGCATTGAGAGGTAGACTTCATTTCTTTAGCACTAGCATTTTTAGGTTGGAGATCGATTGTGTGATTACAAAGCCCAGTGGTTTTTTTTTTGTTTTTTGGGGTTTTGTTTTGTTTTGTTTTGTTTTGTTTTTTCTAGTTCTGCTGCAGTCTACCAGTGTTTTGCTCATCAAAAGTGATCAACACCAGTAAAGAAAAAAACCCAACAAAATACTAGGAGAAGCACTTAGCTCATTACACCATCAGAACCCGAACTCTGTCATTCCTACCTTCCTTCATATTTTCTAAATAGATGAATACATCTGTGCTCTACTCGCTCTTCTTTGCTGCCACAAATCCCATCAATCATCTCAAGCCCAACTGATGACTGTACAGTGCTGTGGAATATCATTTAGACCAATTCCTTTTTAAACAAGCAAACCAGTTTCTCAGTCCTTGAAATCAGGAGTTAGTTTTCCAGAAGGATTTAATAGTTTGGGGTACACAGTGTCAGAGAGTTCACAGATACTTGGGCACGACTGGGAAGCAATGAGCAACCTGGGAAGTAGGATTCGTTTAGGATTCCCAGTGAGGGCACAAAAGATAATGAACACTAATCCCTGGGCAGCAAAAGCCAAAATCCTGGTGGGTCGACTGTACCTTGCAGGCACAGCTCACATGACTTAAAATCACTTTCCTCCAGTATCCTCATTCAACCCTGCATGTCTTTTGTGAGCTCTCACAATTCACTGAACTTTCCTAGGGGCTTCTTTGTTACTCCCATTCATCTCTCTCCTTTTGTCTTCTCTCACAAATTCTTCTGCTGTCCTCCACCAGCCTCCTTTGCGCACAAGCTGACTTCAGTGGAAATCCTCTGAAGACAAGGCTGTTTCATTGCCTTCATCTCCCTTCAACTCTCTGTGCTGTCAGCATGTTTGAGCACCAAACTTTCCCTCTACTTTTGCCAAGTTGTTTCCCTATAGCCTCAGTAGATGGGCATTTCTTCTTTTCCACGTTCCTTTTCCTTCTTGAGTTTCAAAAATGCACATAACTTTAAGCTACTCTCCTATTACAGCTAAATTATTCCCTAAGGCAATTAAGGTGAAACATGACTTTGAAAGACAGTGCTAGTGTTTCAAATTAACAGCAGCATTTGATACAGTTGTCAGTATTTTTCCATTAACAGTGCTAAACTCCCCATTCTTCCTGAAAGCATGTAACATTGATCTGTTTCCTATGGAGCTGATGAGAAGGGTCCAGGTGCAGTTTCTCCCAGCAAAGCTGAAAAGAAACATTTGCAAGGACAAGCGTTTATTGGTTTCTTACATTTATGGCATTACAACTTAAAAAGGTCTTTTTTTTTTTTTTTTTTCATTTTTTCCCCCTTTTCTTTTTTAATCTCCTTTAATCAGCGTTAAATCATGTTTCAGCAGTGCTTCCATGAATTCTTGAGGATGGTTATGTAGTGCTTTACTATTATGACTTGGTGGCTGTATAACCTACTGACTTAAAATCCATCTGATTTTCTGGAATTCTTCTAAGGAGTACTGAAAGAAGCCCAGTAGTGACAGAATTAAACTGCAGCAGGAAAATTCACTCATACTCATGATATGTGCTGCTGGTTGCTCATCCCTGTCAGTGACAATTCAGTAGATGTGATAGAACAGCAATGTTCATCCAAGGGACTTCAAAAAGACCCAAATGACAATATATGCACATTTCCAAGGTAACAACAGCAACAAGAATTTCACTGTCCCACGCAGCCCTTCTTTTGACATTATTTTTCAAGCTTGAGCTCTCACTCCATATTGATAGAAGAAAAAGCTTTGGGCAACCTAATTCTCTAAGGTTCAGTCAAGGCTCATATGATCTGTCCTTGAATTGAGTAATGCTGACATGAATTTAAAGCCATAGATGAAGGACAATGACATCTTTTCTTAACTTACACCGCCACTACTTTCCTTAACTAACACTGCTACTACTTTTAACTAACACTACTACTATTTACTGTGAATTAGAAAGTGCAGAACATCTAATTCAGCCACTTGAGTTCATTAGTAGCTACAATACCTGGGAATGCTGGGCTCAAGAAAACATCCCCTGAGCTTAGAAGCAGCTCAAGTTCACACTATTTCCTCAATAAAATCTGAAATGAAGCAACACTGTTTGGGACTGGTATTTATAGATAAAGCTCTTAGACGTATTGTAAGCATTCTGTATCAATTCAGCAGGCAGCTCATAAGTGATTAGATACAACAGGAGGATTAGTGTAAGAGTGGCTCTGGTTTGCACCCTGATGTGGATGGCCATGATGCTACCCCAAGGCTTTGTCTAGCACAGCACAGATACGCTAACAGCTGCTGCATCTGATGTTCCTTACAAAACCTATTACAGTATTGCTTTAGCAGCAAGGGATGTGGCAGGTAAGCAGGGCTGTTTAGAACAGAACTTAGTAACACATGTTGAGAGTATAATGTTTCAAGCTAAGTCTATGCTTTTTGGCAATTGTTTGGCTAACTTTGCATTCCTGACTAAACGGCCCTAATCAGCCCAAATCTTTCCAAAATCTTAATCTTTTATCTCTAGGCCTATTCATCATATTATAAAAGATATCCCTGCAGCTGACAGCATTTTGGCACACAGGTGCCGAACTCAGTCAGAAACCTCATTGCTACCACGTTCACAAGACGGAAACAATCCAATGTGTAGCTATCCAGTGTAAAGAGTCTTTTCTTCTCCCCATACGACCATCATGTGGCCTCACAGCTCAGTTCATAAGCTGTGGACAAAAGCTGACAAGAATTCACTTAAGTAGATCAAGGCATGAAGCAAAGAACCCAGAATAACCTGGGAAAATGAGAAGATCTCCTTGTCTTTCTCATGAAGAATGGCAATTGTCACATGCACAACAGACAAGGCCACTTTGAAAGGTATCATTCTCCACTGAAATGCATGTGATCTGTTCTGCAGGAATTAATCTTCACATCACAAACATTCCCATTGCCAAAGAAACGCTAAGGACAAATGCGGACAGCTACAAACAGAAAACAGTGGTGCACAGCTGCATAAGCTGCTCATGGCTCAGCTTGCATACCCTGCACCTCAGGACAAATGAGCCTTCATGCCTTTCTTCAGGTTTCCTACATGTCGAAAAAAAAGCACAGATAAGGTAAAGGAACCATCACCAGGTTACTGCTCAATTTGTAGCCCATTATCCACACTACCAGCACAACCACTGGCCAGCCACGCCATGGGGAAGGACACTGAGGCCCAAGTCACAGCTGGTAAAAGAGTCACAGATCTGCCACAAATTGTTCTAAAAGAAACAGCTAGAGATGGAAATGTGAATAAAACCATGTGACTGAATATTAAACTCTTCCCTTAAGAAGGCTATAAGAGCTCTAATAAAAGCCATACTTACGATTAAAAAACATCTAACAGGTAATATTTTTAGTGGACTTGGCTTTACTTTTTCCAAATATGCAGATAATCACTGACCCTGCTTTGAGCAGGAGGTTCCTCCACAGAGACCTCCTGAAGTCCCTTCCAGATGGAATTTTTCCTATGATTCTATAAATAAGAGTTACTTGAGAACTGAGAAATTTTTAAATCTAACTTAAGTAGTCTGAGCAAGCAGGACATCCAATTTAAATGCATCTGCTATCAAGAAGTCACGGTGCTCAAACAAAGGCTCAGAAGTAGGCTGCACCAATAAAAGCTACTGTGAAATACAGCAGGAACAAAAGAGAACTTTAAAATGGCTTAAGTTGTAGGGAACCTTAAAGATAAATCCAGTTTCAACCTCCTTGCCATGAGAAAGGTTGCCAATTGCTATCAGGCTGTCCAGAGCCCCATCCAACCTGGTCTTGAGCACCAGGCCTGGAGCATCCACAGCTTCTCTGGGCTGCATGTCAGCACCTCACCACACCAAGTAAAATATTTCTTCCTAGCATCTAATCTAAATCTCACCTCTTTTAGTTTAAAGCAATTCCTCCTGGTCCTATCACTATCCGGCTATGTGAAAAGTCAGTATTCCTCCTCCTTGTAAGCTTCCTTCAAGTACTGGAAGGCCACAGTGAGATCTCCCTGGTGGTTTCTCTTCTATAGGCTGAACAGGCACAGTTCCCCCAGCCTTTCTTCACAGAAGAAGCTCTCCAGCCTTCTGAACATCTCTGTGGCTGTCCTCTGGACCCACTCCAACAGTTCTGCATCCTTCCTGCACTGGGGACCCCTGATCTGGATGCAGTACTCCAGATGGGACCTCATGAGGGCACAGCAGATGAGGACAATCCCCTCCTTCACCCTGCTGCCACCCCTCTTTTGATGCAGCCCTGGATACTGTTGGCCTTTCAGGCTGCAAGTGCATGCTGCTGCTGGCTCATATTCAGCTTTTTGACCATCAGGATTCCTAAGTCCTTCTCCACAGGGCTGCTTTCAATGAATTTTTCTCCCAGGCTGTTCTTATATCTGGGGTTTTCTTGACCCAACTGCACTCTACACATAGCCTTGTTAAATCTCATTAGATTCTCATGTGCCCACTTTTCAAGTGCATCCAAGTCCCTCTGGATCTTGCCCCTCCCATCTATTGCCACAACTGCACCATTCAGCTGGCGTCATCAGCAAATATGCTGAGGATATGTTCACTTCCACTATATCATTGATAAAGATGTTGAAGAGCACCAAGGATCAGTCTCCACCTGGTCATAGAGCTGTTGATGACAACCCTCTGGCTATGACCATCCAATCGATTTTTTATCCACCTAATAGTCTACCCTTCAAATCCATCTTTCTCCAATTTAGAGATAAGGATATGGTACAGAAGCTTGTCAAAGGTCTTCTATAATTCCAGGTAGATTACATTAGTAGCCTTTGTCCACTTATGTTGTCATTCCATCATAGAAGGCCTCCAGACTGGTGAGCCATGATATGAAGTCATGTTAGCTGTCTGGGATCAAATCCTCATTTTGTGTGTGCCCTAACATCTCTTCAAGGAGGATTTGCTCTATGATTTTCCCAGGCACAGAGGTGAGGCTTACCAGCCTGTAATTCTTCACAGAATTACCACAGGCCTTCCTGCTGGTACTATGAAATTACTCTTCCTAGCACTTTAATCTTTCCTTCATGGGCCTTTATGTAAGCCCTACAGATTGCACTACTCTGCACCTCCTTGCAGACCTAAAACCACATGCAAGCTGCAATTCTTTCTTTTTAAAGAAAAGCAGAAAAGGAAGGAAAACAAAACAAAACAAAATAGAGAAGGAAATTAAAGCACCTACCATCATGAGATTCCCCCAATTTCTGAACTGACTGCCTAGCTTTTGGAGTAGACATCTCAGATTTCAAAGATTGAAAACATTCTGAGATACAAGACACTGGCTCAAGCAGAGCCCCCATCTCTTTACCAAAGATATTAATTCTTCAATCAGAATTTTTCTACCCCCAGCATAAAGAAGTACAAACCTTCCATACCTAAAGATAAATGTATCCCTAGGAGATCACCTCCCCTTCTGATTATCAAACACTAGATTTTAGATGTATATACATATATTTAAAATACAGAGCACCTGTAGGAACCCAGTCCATCCGCTCTACATGGTTGTACTTACGGGGTTCTCATAGCCCAGGCACCCTGTGAGATTCCCTGCATACCAGGTACCCAAATCAATGGCTCTGCAGTTCACCAGTTGTGCATCTGGCCCACATTGGTTTAACTCTATCAACTAGTTGGATTTGGTTAACATTATAGACTAATCAAATTCATCTGTTTTGGAAATAAAGGTGAGCCAACAGTTAAATCTGCCATCAGTAGAATAATATAAAAAAGGTTAGAGGAAGCCTGAGAATGATTAATGTTGGGCCCAAACTAACCAGAAAACAAATGCTCCTCAAAGCTACCATCAAGAAGAGGAGATTGAAGCCAACATTTTGATGCATGATGTAGAAATAGCTCTGACTGAGAAACGTAACACTGGAATCAATTTTATCCAATAGCGCAAATAATAAAAATTGCAAGCCAAAGTCTACCCTGGATGTACTCATGGGACTCCCATTGATTTCAGTCCTAGCCACACACATACATCTGAGGGTGGATTTTGGAACCCCAAGTCTTTAATCCACTATCTCTGCTAAGCTCAGTTATTACATGCATTAAGAATGAGGGTTGTATAGCTGTAACTGAGAACAGAATTTGGCCCATTTATTGTATGTGTCGCGTCTGAAGTGGGTTTTCTCCTACTAAAGAAAACCAACTTTTTAGGGTTATGAAAAGTCATAAGTGGCATATCGTAAAAAACTTCCATTCTATTATATAAAACACACACTGGAAAACTACTTAAATGAACAGAATCCATCTTCTAGAGTCAGGAAATGATTCACCATAGAAAGTGCATGAGGAAAGGCTGTTTCAGCTGCTTTGACTTTGGACTAGACTAATCTCTCTGCTAGTTTTCTGACTTCCAAGTCCTTTTCTACAGTACCATTCTATCTAAAAGTTGCATTGTCCCTAAAAAAATATGACCCTTTGCTCAAGCTTAATATCACCACATCTGTTTCTCTCCTCTGCTTTGGCTAGCAACGTTAGGAGGACAGATAAATAACCAGTGATGTCGGAAGCGTACATCGTAAATCATCAGGAAATTGAGGTAATTTGAATAGTCTCTCTGACTTCTGATATGCATTAATTATATGCAGACATCTAGGAACTATTACATGCAATTTCAAGTCGTTAACCTGAGGTGCATCCCACATCCCACAGAGTGCTCTGCAGAGCCTGACCCAGAACCACTGACCTTAGGGGAGTGTTCTCCAGAGTTCATGGCTCACACGCTGAATGCTTAAATCCACCTGGAAAATTGACCAGACTATGTTTTTCTTAAGAATTTTATGCCAGTGTTCAGAAAACATAAATTATCACAAAAATTGTTAGCAAAACAAACAGGGGATTTCCAGGGGACCACAGAAATGTAGGTGTTTGCACAAGCTCTGCATTCATTTAGGGTCGTTGGGAAATTCTAGTCTTTATGGGTTGAACTTTCCAGAGGGGTAAGGAGCAACTAGGACATTAATTGTAATTGAAAGCTAATGGAAAGGAGGTGTCAGACCTCCAGGTCAGCTCTCAAGAATTTTCCTGAGGATTTAGCATCACAATTGTTATTAATTCCAAGGAGGGCCAGATGTCTGGTCCCATGTGCATCCTTCATGGGGTCTGGCTGCCAGCACCAGTGGTAAGGAGAGGGCTGCCCTGTTCTATGGTGGGGAGGTCTCCTGGCACTGTGGTGAGCAAGCTGAGGCCTAGGCTGGCTCTGCCCTGGGGAGCTACTTTTGGCACTGGCACTGGCACTTGGGTCCTGACGTAGGGCCCATAATCACTATAACATTTAACAGGTCTAAATCAATTCATGTGGAGGATCCCTGAGGCAAATCATCTGAATTTTGCCTGCAGCTGAGGCCCAGCTTTTCATCCTACATCCTGCCAACGAGCCTGCTTGTGGACAAAAAATCCTGCTGAGGCTATGGAAAACTTTGCATAGGGATATATATATATATAAGTGTTAATTGCATATTCCATTAAAGACAGTACAGTACAGTAAAGACAACACCAGTGCAGTGAAAACCCATTCAACAAACATAATCACTTCAAAAACAGCACGGAAGAAGGTTTTTCCCAGCAGTTAGTCTTAACTATGATGGCCACGTGGTCCACCTTTCTTCTTGAGTCAGACATACAAATGAAACTTTACAACAGAAATAAGTATAGACATGAGTGTAAACATATTTTTGATTACATGTAAAGTCTTGCTTCAAAGCAATGGGTGTCTAAATGAGAATGAGGTCGGATGTTGAAGTTGTGGTACAGAGTCTTCCTATTCCCTGGTGTGGGAAGCAGCAAGACATGTGTTGAAGGAAATTTTTGACAAATCCTGGAGCTCCCATTACAATAATTCTGTTTTTAGAGGTTACAGGAAAATTTATTTCAAATGTTGATCATAAAGAGAATCCATATATGAAAGATGAAAACACGCATTGACATTTGACAGTTTAGCTCTTAGGCTAAAAATGTTAACAGTAACAAATAGCATGTTCTATGACTAAGTGATCTGCACTTGTAAACATAGGGGTCTGCACGTACTATTAGTTTTGTCTCAATGACCTGAACTTGGCTGCAAGTGGAGAGTCAGCCTAGAAGGCAACAGAACACTCTGTGGGTTTAAACTCTAGAAATTTGAAGGGCAAGAAGTGTAAAACAAAACTAAACACAACTAGTCTTTTACATGTCTCCCTCACACATCCACATTTGTACACAAAAACCAGGCTCACAGTGGACTGACCAGGCACAGTAGAAACTTGAGACCAAACCTGAATGAGGGGATGGTCTCTTGCAAAATGTCCATCATTTGCTTCTGTTTGTGCTCCCAAGCGTGCAGAAAATACACAGGATGCACCACCGCCTATACTGAAGTCCTGTGCAAATCTTTCTGATAAATCTTTCTCACACTGCCCTGCATAATGGATGGCTCAAGTGCCTTGGTGAGGCTTCTGAAAGGAATGACTGTCAACGGTTGATACCATAGGCCTGTGTGCAGACACAGTTGCCACAAAAGAGGCAAAAAGCTAAAATAAACACAACAATATCTGATGAAAGATGGCCGTCTCTTATCGGAGCCATTAAAATTCCAGTCTTGAAGGCAGAGTGAGCTGGATTGTCCCCTGGAATTTGCAGACATCATTCAGAACAGTGTAGTATTCAAGAAAACTGTAAATAGCTCAGGAAGTGCCAAATGCATTTTTTATTACAGTGCTGTATGGCTGGCTGTTCCCTGATTGATGCTTTATGACAACATTTTGCAGATAAGAGCACTTGTGGGCACTGAGTTAATACGATCAGTTGGGTTTGCGTCTGCTTCCTGGGAGAACAGCTTTGGATGGAAAACTAAACTTTCTTTTTTCAACAGAATAAGCCTAGCCTTATAAACAGAATTATGTGAGCCATAGGCCTTCTGTAGAAGGTGAACATCACTTTTGCAAAGAACAAAAAGCTGCAGAATATATATATGTATATATGGTTCTGATACAAGGTCACAGAAAAGTGGGAATTGACATTGAGAACTATAAACGTATGCTATTTGTCATTTTGCTTTGTACAAATTCTCTGCACAAATGAGAAACCAGTTTCTTTAATTATGTAAATAAATCACTGAGACAAAATAAAGGGAAACCGGGCATCCAGCATTTTCTTTAAGACGTGAGAAATTTTGTCCAGATACGCTAAAGCTGGACCTGATTCAGTCACGGTAATTTAAAGGAGAAACTTGGTCTTTGAGTTTTATTTTACAGACACCGACTAACACTTTGTTCAGTATGAACTTCAACACTACTATGTGTGGAAAGGCAGTATTCTTCTGAGAGATTTCCTATTTTCAGTTCACTCCTGAAAATGTTTTAAAATTGTTTAAATGTACATTTAAAATAAGTCTTTTAGAGAAGTGAATGGCTCTGAATGCTGGTAGAAGTTAGAAAATATACTTCTAGAGAGTTTCAAGGTAACTGCTTCACCACATCCGTTGCCTACCCTGTCATATTAGTATCCACTCTATCCCTGTTTTCTCCCTGTCTACTATACTTATGACTGGCTTCAGTTCACACTAAGTGTCTCACCTTGTGTAGACTCTTGAAATCATCTCTTTGGAATGGTCAGTCTTCATAGCTTTGTAATGTTGGCATTCCAGATGATTAATACTTTTCCTGTGGTTTATTGTAGGGAGCACTGAGACAGAAAGGTGGCTTAAGATACATACAGAATAGACTTAACAATGTAAGAACTGGTGAACTCACCCATTGAGAGTGCTCTGACTACAGGACTTCCTTGCCCACTTCCCATGTGAAAATTTAAGTGGCAGTTGTGGTTCATGATGCCTCAGTACAAAAATTTGAACCAACCCTTAATGACAAATACTCTTGATGCTGAGATTAATGCAAATGAATTTTTTTATTACCATATTGCCTTCCAGAAGACAGCTTCTAAATATCATTGCATTATAGAATCATAAAATGGTCTGGGTTGAAAAGGACCACAATGATCACCTAGTTTCAATGCCCATGCTATGGGCAGGGTCCCCCATCACCAGACCAAGCTGCCCAGAGACATATCCAGCCTTAAAATATGGGTAGAACTGCTGAAAATGATGAAGTATTCTACAAATACAGCCTTTTGTTGTACTGTACACAGGTGCTGTCAAATCAGCAAGACTATCTTGCTTTGCAGCATAACCAGAGAGCACACATTTTGGAAAAGATCTTTCCATGATTTTGCAGAGTTCTTCAGCATCCAAGCTGTCAGAACACAGCCAACAAAAGAAGAAATATTGAAAAGAAAACTTTGTAAGATATTCTGCAAATTTTGAAATTTTCACCTCTGTGCTTAAGTCAAAACCATTTAAAGGTTTGACAGCATGTCTTACAGATTTCTGTTGTCCTACCAACATAAGAGAGTTCTTTAAAATATCAGCTATGTCTGCCAGTGCTTAAAAGAACTTCTACACCAAAGTTACACCAATAATTTACCTCATTTCACTGTTCATCAGAAGTTCTCAAACCTTAACAACAGGGCCAGCATTAGACAGGTCTAAGAGGGCATCAGCACTGAATCTTCATATGGTTTCTGTTTAACTGGAAAGCCAGAAAAAAAATTACCTAATATGTCGCAGATGTTTAAGAGGAGATGTCCACAGACGTAACAGATATAAAAGACACTCTCTGGGAATGCGGTGGTTTGAGCAGAAAATCTACTCAGTGTGTACAGAGGGACGCAGTTTTTAGAATAGCAGTCAATGTCCTGTATAATCGTAACTTCTATATATGTTATTTACAGTGAAAGAATGAAAGTTTTTCCTGCCTAAACTCTATATTTTGTAAAATTCTAACAGAAAATAGAAGACAGGTTTGGCCTAGGTTGAGGACAGTATGCCTATGCTGAATGGACACTACAGGCATATGAGTCATGTCGTGACTTCTAAATCTTATTTAGATGTTCTAGATGAATGATGACCTTAATTATTGCGAAGCAACAGATAATTCAAACCAGGTCAATATGCATTTAGAGAAAGGCAGGAAAATTACACAGTACATAGATTCTTGCAGGGCATAAGAGTTTACGAGCAGCTGGCAGATAATGGCTTTTTAAAATAAACACTGCCTAAATGTACAATCCAGATTGCACACAGATTTTTGAATCTCAATGGCTGCTGTTTTATTTTCTCTGCCAGTTGCAGCCAGAGACTCAGATGTCAAGAAATCTTGAGAAATCTGGCTATTTTTGGTAGGTGTATATTGGCTGAAATTCTGCCATTGCTAATTTCTTGTGCAGGTGTCATCTCACTGGAGAGATTTTTGCTCATTTTTAGATTGCATCTGTAGGTGCTGAACCATATCACCATTGTGAGAGGAGATACCTCAGAATCTCTGGCTACACAACCATTCTCCTCCCAGTAGAATGTTCAGAACAGTTAGATGAACAGAAGAACTCTCCAGATGCAGCATCATTTTATGAACACCACAGAAGCCTATTTAAGGTGTGAGAATCAGCAAGGGGAGTTCAATAAATGCACTCATTGCCTATGTGGACTTCATCCAGATCAGTAACTGTCAGCAATGCACACATTCTCCTTGCTGTGAGGAGTATTATTTTGTTTTGCTTTCTATGCAGGAAGGATTGCTGCTCTCTCATAAACCCTGTGAATAACTTTTGCTTTGATATCTCCATTCTGGAAAACCATTTATCTAGGTCTAAGGAAACTACCAGAAGCACAGATGAGTGGTCAGCTATGTAGGTAGCCTTCTTACACTTATTATTTGAGAGGATAAGCATTAAGTACCTGAAACTGAGCCTCTCCAGGTGCCAACACCAACTCTTCTCACAAAATTGCTGAGCCACGTGGTGAGACAAAGCCCAATTTGCTACAGGCCAGGCTTCCCTAAACTGATGGCTTGCCCACTCTGAGAACTGTGGCCTCTCCTCAGATGTAGAGGCAAAGAATACAAGGAAGAACTGACGCGGAAAAGGAGAAAACAAAAGCATTATTTGAAAATGTCCCACATCAAAATTGCCTTTTCCATGCTATTCCAGCTATACAAAACTCAGGTCTTGAAGATTTTTTTCCAAATGAAGATATTAATAGCAGAGACCAGCATTTATGATGCAGTTCTTTCCATTTAAAAGAATATAGAGATCTCCTCTCATAAGCACTGTAGGGTGCAAACAACCGGAGGCAACTTCTTTTCCCAGGCAATAGATCTTTCCCAGCTGCTCTCTGGTTCTCAGGCTGCTCCCAGGACACTGCTGATGTAGCTCTGCCTGGGCTGCAGATCTCTCCACGGTCTTTTTCCCACATTTTGCATCCTCCTTTCCCACCTGAACCATCTCTCATTCACCCACACATATTCCTTTCCCAAAATAACACCCAGACAAAGCCTGGCTTCCTGCAGTTCACAAATTCCTGAGCTGCCTTTGTTTTGGGTGGAACATGCTTTGCAGCCTATTGTAGCATCTTAAATAGAGTTTTCTGCAGTACATAATGCAGATTCCATTATATATACAATCATGCTGATGTAGGACATACAGGCCTTTGCCCTGGCCTCTCTCATTAAACATAGGCCATGATAGGTTTAAGCAGTACTAGAGCTAAATGTCCTTATTACATTATCAGATTAATACCATTGAAGTCTACCAAAGACTGCTGTCTTGTTTCCTTGAATTCAATACCCAACACAGACAACAGTGGTCATGGCCCAGCATACTGTTGGGCAGTGGTTCTCCACCTCTTTGAAAGGGAACCATGAATCGCACAAAGTGACAGCAGCTCCCACATACATCTGAACACTGCTGAAGGACCGAGGCTTTCCTTCTTTGGCTCCACATTTGAGGGGACCTGTGGTAGCAAGTGGAATCAAGCCCTGATACTCTTTTTCATTTTCACCCATGCTGTACAGGCCACCCACCACTACAGGTGTCCTGCAAAGACAAGCCACACAGCTTTGAAAAAGTCAGGAGGAGATGAAAGGGGTAATATTAAGGCAGGCCGCAAAGTGCACTGTGTAAGGTGCAAGTGGTAGTGTGGCTCATTTACTTGGCGTCTGCGACTGCAGTGCCTCTGGGGAATCCCACTAAATGTTATCACCCTGAAGCAGAGCCCCATAAAAGAGGCCAGGAAGTTACTTACATTCCAGAGCCAATAACTGTTGAAGTACAACAGAGCACGGATGTCCTCACTAAAGGATGTCAGGAATGGGACAACAGCAGAGGCTGGGATCCCAACAGAACAATCGCCAGAGATGGGGACTATAACCCATTAGAGGATAGCAAAAGCAGTAAGTGAATAAACCCAGGCTGAATACTAAGTCCAAAAATCTTCTTACCTCTTGATTGGCATCAGTGCCAAACAACATGGCTAGACAAAGTTTCTTGTTCAGTTTTTCAAGTGGTTTGCCACGAAACCCAAAACCACCCACCAGAGATGCTGGATCTGAGGCATTAAGGTACAAGAACCTTCTTTTTACTGGAGTGCTTCTACTGCATAGCTCCTTTCAAGCAGCACTAGCAGCCACAGGCAATCCCTGAGAGCAGTCTCAAGAGCCTGGGAAGAGACATATTTTTTTCTGTGTGATATCTGGAATACTATATTGCTCCAGAAAGAGGGTAGAAAATATAGCCAAGAAGCAGAAGGGAAAGAACACTGTGCCCCGGTGGCGCAGTGGTTAAGGACGCCGCCTTGCAACTCTGGGGTCCGGAGCTCGAATCCCCCCCTGTGGCGCAAGTGGTAGAAGTGCCGCTCTGCTTGCTGCACAGAGATTCGAGCAGTCCCGGGGACTGGATTCTATGATCTCTAAGGTCCCTTCCAACCCGCATGAGACTATGAAACAGTGATCGTTTCTTCTTTAAGATGTCTATATCTGTCAGGCTTAGCTGAACATGAAGACACTGGTGAAGCAACTCTTTTGAAGTAACAATGAGAACTATTATAAACTTGTAATAACATTACTTTTAACACACCAACCTCTATATGAAGTATAATAAGAATGACACAATAGCTACTAACAACTGTTTCTGTCTCAGCACTCTTCAAAGAGCATGAAAATGGCTTGGATCATAGACATAACTTGTTTCTAGTTCACCTGAGTATTTGAATTCAGCCCTGGTTTGCTTATATATTCAGTACACAGAAGCAGAATCTGTATCACATTTTAGAGCTACAAAGAACAGTCAGGGTTCAGGTTTTGACAAAGAACCTCCTTAAAAGCACAAGCAAAGATGCAAAGTCATTTCATCAAGTTGAGGACTGGAGATGTAAGACTGTAGCAAAAGGGAAAAAGGAAAATAAAATTCGGATCATAACCAACTCCATCCTGACCCAGCACTGGGAAGGGGCTTAATGAACCACAGCTGAAGTAGAAGGTGGAACTGCACAGGTTCAAGGATGTGCCATCTCTGCTCCACAAGGCTCAGGGAATTTGCCTCAGGGTTTCAAGAGAAACCTTCCTTTGGAGCACCTGTTCCAGCCCAGTGCTGGATGTCGTGATGTTGATGTCAAGGATGTCAAGACCAGCAGCTATGAGCACAAATTAAGGAATCAGTTGATGCTGTAAATGAAACAAGTTGAAGAACTCCATTCCTATCTCTATGGGATATATCTGCACATATACTTGTGCATCTTTTTAAGGATATATATAAATATATAGATTTAACTTTTATTTTACCTGTCTTTTATTTGGGCCCTCTCTCAGGGGAGGATCAGGGAAATACAACCTGAAATCTTGAATTCTATTACGATACATCACCTTCTTGAAGTAAAGAGGATGTGCTTTGTTCTGGAGAAACCTCTTCTGGTTATAAAGCAATAGCCTCAAACTCCACATCTTTTTGTACTGTGTCTTCTTTCAGGCAAGGGATATGGTTGTGAAAGACAGACTGCTCTTTTTTGCCCCGGACTCTTCTGGTCTCCCAGCCTCTCCCAGTACAAGGAAAGAGAGGAAAGCACATCCATGGCTGGAACAAAACATCCTTGTAAAAAAAAATCAGATCTTCCTCACCTCAAGCATTTACCTTTGCTAGTTACAGCTATACCTAGGAAACAGAACCTGTTCTTTCTAATCTCCATAGAAACACTCAGTCATGCTTCCTTCCTAACCCATGCACAGATCACTACAAACATAGACAAGCAAGCCTTACTGGCTGGTTTGATCTTTTGTAATTAGAACAATTTTGGTCCAAAATATGCAGTAACTAATTACACCTGAGGGGATTAAAAAAAAAAAAAAAAAAGTTTGTTCTCTTATTTGCAGGCACAAGGAATTCAAGCAATCATTCTACCTTTCCTGTTTATCATGTATTACAATGGGAAACCTGAGATGCTTACTGTTGTCCGCAAGTTCCTGGAAATCCACACTTTCCCATAATATCTGTTGAAAGCTGGGACTGAGAGTTATAACAGCAAAAAAACACTTCTATGGCAGGTGTTGTTCTTTCTTGTTAGAACACCGGGTTATTCTTCAGGCAGAGATTTTGCCTTACAGACTCCGGGAAATCTTAAATGTCACTTGGGGTCTTGTTTGCTGCTTAAGGCCAGAAATCTTCACACAGGCCACTCTGTTGTCATCTCCTGGGATAGTCTGGGAGTACCTGGGAGTTCTTTATGTTTTTCCCTTGCAGCTTTTTGACAGACTATTGGGGACTTGCAGGTGGACTTCTGGCACTCTGGATGCACGTGGCAGGGTAGGGAACTTCTGGGTTTGCTCACAGGTAACATTCACTAGTGCGTGGGCCGCATGGGGAAGTCAACTGTTGAGACACAGAGCTAATCTGGCACTGGGGAGATCCTCAAGTGTCTACCCAATAGTCTCACTGGGAGGTTCTCTCCTCTCAGCCAAAGGGGTACAGACCTGTTCAGGATGGCCATATTAACACTGGCACTGTGCTTTTGGAGCTACCTGGTTTGCTTGTGCTACAGACGTTGAGAACATGGATCTTCACCCATACCAGCAGTGACTTCTGTATTTAGCTCCAGAAGCCATAGTTTGATCACCAGCAGAGAATAAGATTTCTTCTGCTAAAGAAGGTGGCTTGCCAGCCTGAAGTGCTAACCACACTGACTACTGTGAGGAATTTTACATACTATACATATTACATTATCATTCTGTGGCATACATGTTCTTGAATAAGTCTTTGTGTCCCCCAGTTCTAAGCTGACTTCTTTCATTCCTTAACTCTTTTTTTCCCTTATTAGAGAGGAGAATTACTTTTTGGCCAGCTGGTCCCACAGTAGCAATTCACTTAGCATCTGGGAGAAATCCTAAGGGGAAAAAAAAAAAATATTTCCATTCCAGGAAGCAAGTTTTTTGCAACAAGTATGGGTTCCATATCTGTGCCCTGACTAGCATTTCAAATCCATCTTAAAACAAAGCAACTGAAGTGTATTTGCTCTTTATAAAAACAAAATGTGAAATCCTATCCTAACGCTTTGAAATAGAATCTAACAGTTCACAAATGCCATGTGCATGTTAATCTGAAGGCTCTGCCTACTATAAACATGTCTGAATCCACAACTGCATTTAATGCTGTCTCTGCCACACTTCAATGGAAGAAGAGAGAGAAGAAAAGCTCTCTCAGCAGCACTGAAAGTAATAAGTCTTAGAATAATCAGCCTTATATAATCAATCTTAATTACAAAAATGTTTTAAATGTTTTTAAAAGAGAAAGGATAGAGTGGAAGTCTAGTAATAGCAACAAGAGGACTGTTCAGACATCAGAGTTTTAAATTCTATTGTCTAGTTAAATTAGCCAATTTCCTCAATCTTTCCAATGACAGACTTAGCCAATTAATTCTACCAATAAACTTTATAATGAGTAGATTAGGATTTAATTTCTTTTTTAAACAGAGTTGAGGAGGCATGTGCAATTAGGCTACATCACAATTCTGATGGTAGTTGTAATTAACTGGAAGCTTCAGCGTGAAAGACCGAAGGCCAGATGCTCAGCAAAGCACAACTGACAGAAAGATAATTAAGTAACATCACATGCCACTGGCTCCCTCTTGGACTTAATCCAGAACTGTAGCCTTACACTAGAAGAATTACTTTAATTATATACTGTGAAAGGAGAACAAGACTCTCACTGGCTGTGAGTATAAATCACAATATCAACAAAACTCATACATATCAGAGAGTAAGAACATCGTTCAAACCAAAAGCCCATGTAGTCCTCAGAGTGCTTAGTAGCAGACTGCTGGGGAGAGCCTCACCAGCTGGTGCCATCGGGGTTTAAACTGCAGAAGTAAAATTTAGCAGAGGTTATTTATGTAGGGGTCTACAAGTCAAGGAAATTGAGACCGGGATGTCTGGGCAAAGGGACGTGCATACAGTGGGACTTGTGCTGCTTTACTCTTTATCATTTCCTCAGTGAAACTCAGCTTAATCTTATCTTAAATGGTTGTAAAAGTTTGGGAGTGGGTACTTCCATGCTTGGTGACCTGTGGAGATCATTACTACAAGGCTGCTGAGTACCTTAAAACCTGCGAGAAACTCCAAGGAGACCAGAAAACTATTTGGAGATGGATAAGGCCCCAAATAGCAGGAAAAAAATCCAGTCACTCATTTCCACATACAAATGAAGATTGTAGTCAATTTGTAATCATTTTGTAATGAATACTGCAAGAAGTTGGTGCTTGGCTTTGAGTGATACAAATTGCTGTATGAGTGCACTTGATTATTTTCTACAGAGTGATTAAAATTTTCCCATTCTCCCACAAACAATACTATAATCTACAACTTAAGTATCAGAGAGATGAGAAGCTGAAAAAAAGAAGGAAGGAGAGAAACATGCATTGCAGATCTGCAAAACAATGTGGACATTTCATTTGATCATATCTGGTTATGACGTATGGGATTCATTTCATCCGACTTCATATATCTAAGAACAGTCTGAGTTTCCCAGTAGAGAGAAATAGCCACCCCCTGAAGGCAACATATGCCAGCTGTCTTCGGTGGCCATGCCCAAACTTCATTCTCTGAAGATAGCCTTTTTGTTCTTCTATAGGAAGATTTTAAAGGACTAACTTAAACCAGGACAAGCAAATTTCAGATAATTAGAGACTCTGGGACAAGCTCCACCCAGAGTCCAGAAATGCATGGATATTTCCAAAAAAAACACCATAGATCCAGTCAGTGATTCAAGTGAGTAGGAAATTGAGATGGAGAAAAGAGTCTGCTCTAAGAGTTATTTGCTCCTTTATCTCTCTCTTCCCATTCATTTGTTTGTGATGATTTAACTGTTAAATTTAACACATTTGACTGTCATGCATTGAGGCTGAATCTTTACACTGTGTCAGCTAAGCAAACTTTCGAGGTGAATGGGAAATTTTCAGAATAAGGATAGAGATAATACTAAGAATCCACATCTGGATTTCGTCCTGAGAGAAAAATAGGAACTGTGTTACTTATCCTTTGCTACAACAGATGAATGTCATCACCCACTAAAACCTACCTACAATAAGATGAGTAAAAAAGAACTCACTGTATTTGAGCCAAGTTTGGACAACTCTGTTCCTGGAAGTAGAATTGCTTCTTCTAAGATTATTGCACGCTTCAAAGTGGGAAATGGGAAGAAGTCTTTTGGAAGATACTGTCAGCCTTGGGCAATACTTTGGTTTGGAAGGCTCTGTAGCATTTGAGCCTTTGCTGAAACCTTGCTATCTTCTTATTCTACTTATAAGAGTAGCTTGATGCTTTATTCTTCTTGTTATCCCAGCCTATTCTCACTTAAGCTTTTCCCTGCTGCATTCTTGCAGTGTGTTATGTAGGAGGGCAGGCTAAAAGATCTCCTGCAACCATGAAACTGCTTGATCTCTGTTCATTTCACCTTCCCTTTCTCCTGCTCTTCTTCTCATGGTTTCAAGCTCACATGTTACTTCAGTCTTCAAAGTTTGTTTGGCACCATGAGATCCCTGCCTATCCTTAACAACACTCCTTATCATGTTGATGTATTTTAAATACATAATAGTGATGAAAGCTTCTCTTCAGCTCTTTTGTAGAAAATCCCCTTAGGATATCCATTCTCAAAAACTGTTTTTTTCATGATAGCTGGAATCCATCTGTGGCCCCTAAAGAAGATGAACCTAATCCTGTGCAATAAAACTGGTATTTCAAAGTCCTACAGTACCTTCACCAATTTCACAAAATCGCAAGGGAGGAATTTAGATCTATTGAGTTTATGCTATTCAAGACCACAGTTTAATATAATTTGTTTATTGGTTTCAAACATGCAGTTTGTGAACTGTATTCATCCCAGATGACTTTGCTTTATCTAAGAGAAACTTCCCTCTCATACCTGTTTGTTTGAGTTGTTATGCCTTCAAATCCTAAGGTATGTATATACTTACTGTTGCCATTTTAAGGTTATGTTTAAAATAAAACGTGGGATGTAGAGTAGCAACTTTCAAGTTGTTATCATTTGACAAGAATTAGTATGGATATTAGATTTTAGAGACTTGGATATGCTCAGTAGATATGTATGGACTGACTCTGATAAGCAGACAGTGACTTAATCCAGGATTTCTTTGTGACTTAACAGCATCATCATTGTTGAGGGTGGCAGAAACCTACCTGCCCTGTGCTGCCCAACCTGCTATATAGTAAAGAGCTAACAGTCAGACTGCACTTACATCCTTCTTCTGTGTCAGTCTTCTAGGATCCAAGACTAAACAGCTCATGCATTGGACAGAAAGTACAGAAAATACAGAAATACATCAGAGAGGCACATGTAGAACTGACTGAGGCTGTCATTGCTGAGAGATACTAAAGGAATTTTGCTGTGCTTTCTAAGGCAACATGAGGTTACTGCAAGGTCCCAGAAGTATCCCCTCCCAAGGCTAGGACTGGGCAGCTGGGTGCAGAACAGCTGCTCCGGTGGTCCCCATGGCACCCTTTCACTACCAGCAAAGTATCCAAGTCCCAAATCTTCATCGAGAAAAACTATGATGGGATGCAGTGGTCTATGAGAGCTGGCAAAGAGTTATTATTGCTAAGTACTTTGGGACACCTCAAATATGAATGGAGCTCCATAAAATTCAATTCTATTGTAAAGAAAACAGCTGCCACGAATTAAGGCTACACTTAGCTTTCTGAGATGTGGACTGGTGTCCAGTAGGAAATGAACAGAAAACTCAACCCAACTTTAAAATAGAGATTTATCTTCTCTTTCCCAGAAAACAAAACCCCAGGGATTTTAAATCTATAAACCACATATAGCGTATCACCCAAACAATTTCTTCTGAGGTTTGAGAAACCCCTTGCTGCTAATTATTGCTTATAGATGGTTTGAAAGAAAAATGTAGTTTTAATGCTGGGTTTAATTAAAATGCCTTTAATAACAGTCATGGATTTTGCAGCATAAGTGCTAAAAAGCCAAGTCCTGCTTTTGCAATGAGTTGAGTTCAGAAGAACTAGATGAGCAAGCAGCCTGAGCCAGATTTGGGCCAAACTTTGGAAAACAATTTTGTTTTTAATGTGACTGAACTCTACTTTCCCAATAAGAACATTTTCTGGAAAGGAGTGCTTTTAATGTTTGAACTTTATCATTTCCTATTCCACAAAACAATAGGAGAGAAAAGGAACACTTCCAATTTTTCAGCCTTTTAATTAATAAGACATTCTTTAGCATATGGCAGGAAAAATATGTGATGAATGTACTTGATAGGTTATGATTAATAGCGGTCTAGGGAGGTTTTAGAGACATGAGACGCCCCATAAACACAGAATTAATACCAAAGTGAACATTTTTATAATGTCCATTTTGGCACTCTCACTGACCTAGTATGTTAGTAGCTTTACAAGTCATTTAATTAATGCATTTAAAAAAAAATAAATGAAACACAAACAGCTCTTTTCAAACCATAACAATTCACTACATGACTTACGTGGGTTTGAACTGGCACAGCCAGTGAAAACATTCCCAGTGCCACTTTATTTCCATAAACCATTTGTATTGTAAACTTTACCAGAAATTTCTGTGCCAGGTTTGAAGAGTTCAGGCAGAGGGCAAGCTACAACCAGCAGTGTCTCTAACCCATTACAGAAGTCTGCTGCTATATATATATTGGGAAAATGAATCTCTCTATTCAAGTCTGAAAATACTGTCCTCCCACTTACCTCTCTCACTGGTGGAAACCACAGATGTCTAATGGTGTCAATGCAAAATAACACCAAAATAAAGAGATCATCTGGCCATTTTCCAATCTCTTGCAATAAATGTGATGTTTTTCACGTGGTCTTCTCATTGAGAGGTCCTTTGTCTAAGGCTTTTTTGAATATTCTGTTGATCTGGTGGCAAAGGCAATCAACTATGGAGGTGAAAACAGCTAGGAAAAGGGTATAAATTTAGAAGGATAGAATATTACATGCCCTGTGGCTGTCACTGGAGCAAAACACAAAAGCAATGTATCAGGGCAGGATGAGCAGTAAGAGCATGCTGCATGCACTACTGTCCTTTTGTTTCTGAGCGCCCATACAAAGATACCAGTGTTATAAAACTGTAACACACTCATCTGCCATCCCCAAACTTCAGATATAAATAATTAAAGGGAAGAAAATTTGAGGGTGAATATTGAAAAAGAAACACCCAAGTGATAGCACCCTTAGAGGAAGGACTGCAACTACTCTAGTTGCTAAACAAACAATCATTAGGGGAAATTAATCATAAAAGGAAAACCAAAGTGTCCATGTTTTCTCTAAAACAAAAGGGGAAATTAGAGACTAGACTATGATAAGAAATCTTGTTGAATTGAAAAGGAAGAGGGAATAGGAAGTTTGAAGGATTTGCAACAAAAAGAGGTATTTTTAAAGGAAAATACTGTGGAGTAACATGTATAAGGTGGAATAACATTACATGGTTTTCTGTGGAAGACCATAAAGTAAGCAATGACATATTATGGATAACACTATTCAGAGTACAGAAGAATAATATACTAAAATATATCATGGAAAATAAATTTTAATGATAAAGTCCAGGTTTTCCTGAGTAAGTATGATAGCAGACAATTTTCTTTATCAGCTAAGATAAGGTTAATTGAATAAGAGGGGACCCTTACTTTTTCCTTGTTTTTATAAGTGATAAGAAATAAAAACTTGTTTCAAGTGGATCATGGGTTGATTACGTTAAAATACAACTTAATGGTAAACAAAGGCAGTTTTCTAATTAAGGTTTTAGATTTCAAATAGATAAAGAATGAAGAATGAAGGCATCTAATTGGACATCTATGAAAATAGATAAATAAATAAATAATAAAAATCAAGGACCTGAGTTCAGAGGAAACAGAATTACTCAAAGTCAAAGGGATAAAACCTATCTGGAATCTGTATCATAAGCAAAGGAAAAATCTTTGCAAACATACGGGGAAGGACTCCAGACAGAAAGAGGTAAATAACCACCTCAAAAGATGTATTAAGAATTTTTTTAAAAAGCCTTGTCAGGAAGACAAAAAAGGAACAATCAGCTAAATGATCTATACTAGATGTCAGGAAACAGACAGGAAAAAATGAGAATGAAAACAGTTCAGGCTCAATTACATCTTGAAAAAGAAATTGAGATAATGAGAAAAAAGCTGTTTTACCACATGTAAAACAGTTTTTAAAAGTAAAATTAGTGGAGCGAAGGCAGCGTAGAAATCAATGATAATTCAGGTACAGTTTCAAAACTGTGTCTTATTTCTTAATAAAGATAGTGGAATAGAGTAGGGTGGAAAATCTCAGCCATGAAATGGCTTGGGTTGGATGAGACCTCAAAGATCGTCCAGTTTCAACCCCCTGCCACGGGCAGGTCTGCCAGCCTCTAGAGTAGGCTGTCCAGGAACCCACCAAGCCTGACCTTGAGTGCCTCCAGGGATGGGGCATCCAGAGCTTCTCTGGGCAGCTGTACCAGCACCTCACTACCCTCTGAGTGAAGAATTTAACCTGAATCTTGGTTACTTGGTGAATTGTAGGTCCCTTCCAACTTGAGACATTCTATGATTCTATAGCTGAGATGAAAATACGAAAGTAGCTGACTGACTTCTAGGGACTAATCTGACTTCAACAGTATACAAAATCTAAGAATGAATTTTGAAAGAAATAGTATGAAAAATGTTATAAAATGCAGAGTGTCTTCAACAAAACTGAGTCATGCAAGAATAAGCAGGTATGGTTTTTAGTTGTTAAAAATGCTTTCCGAGACAAGGAAAAAGCAGCAGTTCGACTGGATTTCAAGTAAACATTTGGTACGAAGCCATAGGAAAAGCTTTACATTATACACAGAAGCCGATAATTTGTGTAATAACTATAAGGTCATCAGGGAACCACCTAAAGGGAGGCACACAACAGGCTCTGCTGAAGAGAAATTATCAGGTGAGAGAAAATCCCTATTGTTTGACACACTGACCTCAGGGCCTATTTACTTCATAGTTTTATTAGTGACCTTGACACAGGAAATAGAAAATGAAAGTTATTTACTGATGACATAAAACTGGAAAGCATGAGAAGAGCTGGAAAGAAATAAATGGATAACCCTGGGGCCTGGTTCACTAGAAGTGAGATTGTATGTAACAGAACTGAGAGGAATTCCCTTGCACAGAGAGAGAGCAAAGACACAGGTCTGCTTCCACCTGTCTGCTTCTGGCTAGTCCAGACCTTCAGACATAGCTGACTGGAGAGTGTCCGGAGAAGGGCAATGGAGCTCTGTAGCACAAGTGTTATGGAGAGCAGCTGAGGGAAATGGGATTGTTCAGTCTGGACCTGAAAGGAGGCTGTAGTGAGGTGAGAGTCATCCTCTTCTCTCAGGTAACAGCAATAGGACAAGAGGGAATGGCCTTAAGTTGTGCCATGGAAGGTTCAGATTGGATATTTGGAAAAATTTCTTCTCAGAAGGAGCAGTGCTGCAGTGGTGCAGTCACCGTCCCTGGAGGTGTTCCAGAACTGTGTGGATGTGGCACTGAGGGACGTGGTCAATGGGCATGATGGGGATGGGTTGGCGGTTGGACCAGGTGATCTTCGTGGTTTTTCCAACTCTAAAGATTCTGTGATTCTATGACTGATAGCGAGCACATACATACATAATGAATTTATGCTATCTGCCTCCAAACCATGAAGTCTAGTAACAAGGATTCCTATTGGAGAGAAATAGCTGAGCATGTGAAAGGATCACAAAATGAATATTAGCCATCAAAAGGATGCAACCACGATTAAACCCTGAGGATACTGTGGCATGTAATTAGTGGAGGTACTTCCAAAAACAAAAGGAAATGATAGTATTATGTGAGATGTAGGAAGCCCATAGGATTTTCTTTCCTAGTCATTTATTACCAAGAGAAAAAAAAACCAAAAAAACACTGAATCTGAAAATAATGCAGAGAAGTACTTTTCAAAAGATGGGAGAGACTGCTTCCTTAGAAAATGTAGCTGGGTTTGTTTAGCTTTACACAGTGACGTTTGAGGAGACATAGGATTGTTTTCTTTGAGTACACTGGGGGTAGAGCAGAAGGACAGCTCTGGCACAAGAGGTTTATACACTGCTTACTAATCAGAGCTGTAAGGTTTTGAACAGTTTCCCAGTAGAAGTGTTTGAAGGAAAAACCTCCCTATCTAGTTGTTACTCATTCTGTGCAATGGGCTCTGTGTCCAGTAGTTGCATGACAAAGTAAGCAGAGGTCTCACAGCCCACAGCATCTCTTCCTGTCCTACACTCAAGCTGCAGCCACATGCCCCTTGTCAGCTGAGGTTTACATCATTCCATTTTTTCTTGGACAGTTTCAACATAACTGATTCCACTTATCTCCCACCACCATGAATATTTGGGTACCTTGAAAATTCTGGCCTTAAAAATGAAGGCCTAGCCTTACTGTAGGAATTTTAAGAGTTAATCAAACTCAGAAACACTAGAGCTGAAAAAAGGAGCAGGGAGGGTGTGGAGCAGCAGGGAGGAATTGTCAAAAGAAGGCAAGTTAGGGTAAGACCTTTCTGAGTCCTGTCCTTTCAAATTTCCTGAGCTTGACACATCATCAAGATGATGTCAAAGTGACTTAACCAGCTATGACACTTCATTCCAATGATGTGGCCAAGCAGAGGAAATTTGAAAGGATGTGGCTTATGGTACTGAAAACAATCATCTAGAGAAACGCATGACTGCTGTTTTTCAATCTCAATGAATTTTAAGCCCTTGCTCCCCTCTCCTAAAACAGTCTTGCACCTCTTGGAATATTTACATTGCTGCTGATCTTGTCTAAGACTGCTAAAATGGCTTCACTGTGTTTAAAGAGTAGTCTTAGCTTGGGTGGGAAGATTTTGTTGTATCTTCTGCTGTGTACTAAAATGTCAACAGCACTGCAGAGATCGCTACTATAAATAATATAAAAAAATTGCATTACTGTTGATGCTACTGATTTTAATACTATGAATGTATAATAGTAAAATTAGACATACTTTCTTAGTAAAAGCATTTCTCCCACATGCCATTGGCTGCTACCACAAAGGCCGAGCCCTGCACCACCTGCAAGCTTTACAAGTCCAGGAGACCGAGAACTTTCTACACTTTCACCTCCTCACACGTCCAAGTAGTCTCCTGTTTGCAGGCATCTCTGAAGTGACATTAGTCCTCAAGAGGAACTGGGCTGGCTGTGGCTGGTGCCAGCAAGAACAGCTCACCTCATCTCATGGTCTCCACTCTAGCGGGGATGGCTATGTGCTGAATTGCCATGGGAAGGATGGGGAGATTCCACTGTAGCTCTTTTAGGGTACTAGATGTTCCTCATGGTGTACAGATGCTGCTGCCTCCATCTCTCCAGGTTCCATGGTAAAAACTTTACAATAATGGATCTTCTAAGCCTTGAAAGGCTGTGTGCTTGAGAGAGATAGCATTTTCCAAAGCAAAGGAAAGCCTTGAAAGCATCATTTTGAACAGAAAATGTATTTTTTTTAAAGAAGTACTATCCATCGATATGCTTCAATATCCCATGTCACAGTTTCAGCAGCATTTCAGTTACCAAGGCATGAAAACTCTAGCTGTCCTTTCATGGGCAGTAAGAGGGAGCAAATTGTCCAAATATTTAGGGTCCATGCAGGATAGTTGTCTTTTGGGATAATTAGCCCATATCTAGGAGCAATAAAATAATTAATAGGAATAGAGGGACTATTACATCCCCCCAAAAACATATCAAAGGATGCATTATATATCACCAAAAGAAGTGATATGGTTTTTTTAAATTTTTTTATTTTGGACTAAAAAAAAAAAAAAAAAAAAGGACTAGATAGAATTTAAATGTTAAGGCACAAACTAAACCAAAACGAAAGAGAACATTTATTTCTGACAGGAAGAAACAGAGTAACGCTCAGGAAGAAGAGTACTTACATGACTGAGTCACTAAAATACACAGTAACTATTGCTGTTAAAGAGGTCTGAGAGCTTCATTACTTACACCCTTCTTTGTTACAAACAGATAGCTTTTATGCAAAGAATGTGAATCCTCTCTTTGTCTATGCCAGTCTTTCTTTCTTAGATGCTGCTTTACAGCGTCAGCTTCGATTGCTGTTTTAAGCAAGCAAAGCTTTATCTTAAACATGATACATAATATTTTCTGGTAAGTCTTAAATCCTTGAATTTGTCTTATCTCTATGGTGACAAGCCTACATTTGGAATAAAACATCAAGTCTTTTCAGAGTAGAGGCGTTTTCAGATAAAAGCTGGTGCATTTGATTTGTAGCCAGTTTTCATTTTTTAACATTTGAGAAAGAAATCTATGGTTATTATTTAGCAACAGATTTTTTCAGGAATAACTATTTTGAGGTCAAAAAACCAAACTATAATTACACGACACAGCTAAAAGCTAAAGGATAATTAATTTATATAGAAAGGTGACTGCTGGCACCAAATGAGAGTGTCACCTGTGTTTGAAGCACCATAAAACTCTTCACTGAGAGGGAGAAGGAGAGGAAGGAAGCAGCACAGACCACTTCAGGACCAAGAACAAAATACTTTTTCCTTTGTTGTAACTTTTACAAGCAGTACTGAAGTCTTCTTCATTTATGTACTCCCCTGGAGCAATAGCAGTTTCAGTAGTCCTTAGAATAGCCCAGAGCTGTTGACGTATTTGTCTTTCTACCAAAACAAATGTGATGTTGAATTTACATTACATCTGCTGAAAGACCAAAAAGCCAACCACTTTATACATCTCCATTTGAGAACAGAGGCCTGTTCTGCCAGCAAAGTCCATCCCATCTCTCACCAGCCACACACAGGTTTGCAATGCTCACCTCTCTTACACAAAGCATCGTGTTAAAAAACATGTTGAAATATGGATTTTTGAGTTCAGGGAGCACTGAAACTGCCTGCAGGAGGTCTTGGATTATGTCTGAGGTAAGGTCTGGTGCTTTGTAGGCACCATGAGCACACTGAAAATAAATAAAATCCTGCTAAACATGTGCAGTAAAGAGCCCATGAACTTTCTGGTGGAACATTAAATTCCTTTTATTTTATTTTATTTTATTTTATTTTATTTTATTTTATTTTATTTTATTTTATTTTATTTTATTTTATTTTATTTTATTCCTTAGAGAGTGTAACACCATTATTTTGCTGTAACAAATTGACATGTAATTACCTGCAAACCCCAACAATGATTCTTTCATAAAGATGCTATAGGAAATTGTGAGACTGGCACAATGTCTTTTAAAAAGAATGTGTGAAGGCAGATATTAATAGATTTCCAAGCTTTTTCACTTCTGAACTATGGTGCTAGTTCAGTCATAAAAACCCAGTGGAAACTACGAACAATGCATGTTTTGATTGTCTGTGGATTTCACCTGATTTATATACATCAGATCTTGTCCAGTGGGAGCAAACAGTTTTTCTACTACCAGTTGATACCTTACACTAGATCCTCAGAGTTCATGTCAAATTTTAACATGTATAAGCTTTAACTGTATACAAAAGGGGAAGAAAAATGTTCCAAAATCAGCTTCTCTAGAAATCAGATATTTTCATGTGAACATCCCTGTAGGTCTCATGAACTCATTATTCATGAATGAAGATTAATAGTGCTGGGTTTTTTCAGAGTATGTCAAAGTGGAAGCTAGTACTTCAGGCCCCTTAAAACATTCTGAGAAACATGGTGTTGGGAAGGACATGTAGGAGGAACAGTAGTAACAACAGGAATACAGTTCCCTGAAGAAAACCTGTTTCCTCCGAGAAGCAACATCTTTTGTCTTTTGAGACAACTTAGTTTTAAATGAGGTATTTGAAAGGAATTCCAAACTGGTATCTCAGAGGGACTTGACCAGACAGGAACATGTGATTTTGAAATGCTGTTGAGCTGGAAAGGAAGACAAGAACTGCACATCTGTGGAAGTCATAAAGAACAGGGAGTTTTGGTTGTCTGCCTGTACAGTGTATGCTGTGAACTTTTGTTTTGATACTTACTTCAGTCTGGTGCAGTCAAGACCCATAGACAGGATGTATTTAGCTACTGAGTGACACAAGACTAAAATTCCAACACAAAACCTCACCAACACATTTATTTATTTATTTATTTATTTATTTTGAAAGCAGGAAACAATACCTTTTCTGTGAAAAGGAATTAGAAATGAAACTCAAAAACAATTATTTTCATAGTCTACAGGAAGTTATATGCCTGCAACCACAGTGCATAACAGCTGTAGTCCCGTCATATAACCCCCAGACCAAGAAGAGACATTATACTAAAATGAAATTTCCTTTGCTGGGTCCCTCAAATGATTTCCCCCACTTTTTTCTTGGCCCTATGTTTTTTTTCCCTCCTTATCTGTAACCTGGTTTTATTCCCAACTTGCTGCTATTCAAAACGTTACTTGAATGTTGTTTTGGCTTTGCTCCCCATGCCAAACCGTTAGTGTTCATAACCAGAGGGATTCTTATGATTGCAACTGAAGCAGACTCTTGGGCTGCCACAACATTTTTAAGACATGACACCCTTCTACAAACCTTGTAAGAACTATTCTTCATGCAAGCACTTTATCAAACCAGAGTTTTTATCATGGTCTTAGCTTTCCACAGCTGCCAAGTGATAAATCATGCAGAAGACAGGTTTGGTAGCAAGACCTATTGTAATTCCCACATTTTCTCAGCTTTTTTTTGGACCCCTGGGCATAAAGACAACAACAACAAAAACCTGTTCAAATCAATGTATTTCTATTAACTGCTGAGCAGTTTCTGCAAAAAAATGGCTTTGCTTAGTGCCTTGCATGACTGCAAATGGAACAAATGAGGAATTATATGAGCTTTTTTTCTATTAAGTTCTAATCCACAACTATATGTTTGCAATCTTCATACCAAGGTCCCTCTCTTTGCAGTATTATCTCAGTGATGTAGAGGATTATTTTTTACAGGTCAAATGTACTAGGTAATGCTTCAAACAATGTATCTACTAAAAAAAAAAGACTGTCAAAAATCATTGTTACAGTGAATCATAGCAATAGCACAATCAATCCCGTAACTGTAGTAATCACAGCAAAGATTTTAGGTGCCATGCAAGAGTGCCATTCTCCTATTTGGACAGACTGTCACGGAGGTGAGAAATTAAACCAGACCCAGCTCTGTTACATCAAAAAGGCAAATCAGGTTATAGGAAGTATCCACATAATCTCTGTACGGTATGAAATGCCAGCCTTCACAGTAGCAGGTCAGCAAGAGATGCTGAACCTTTTTAAACCTGGATTGTTCTGAAGTGGAGGTGGAATAATCATCCTGACCGTGGAAGAATTCAGGACAAAACTGCGTGGCTAAACTATAAAACTACATCAGCTATAAAGTTGCTTATCACACACACACACACACACAAATACACAGAATGGCCTGGGTTGGAAGGGATCCCAAGGATCATGAATTTCCAAACCTCCCACCACAGGCAGGGCCACCAACCTCCATATTTAATAGTAGACCAGGCTGCCCAGGACCCCATCCAACTTGGTCTTGAACACCTCCAGGGACAGGGTATCCACAAGCTCTCTCGGCACCAGTCTCACAGTGAAGAACTTCCCTCTGACATCCAACCTAAGTATTCTCTCCTTGAACTCAAAATCATTTCTCCTTGTCCTGCCATTACCCTTTCAAAGAGTTGACTCCTCTCCTGTTTATAGGCTTGCTTTAGTTACTTCCATTCTCCCCCGCATTCCAAATTCTTCTACGTGGCATATCTTATATACATTTACTTCTAGATATAAGATGTAGGCCCCATTATAACAAAGACAATTAGTGGTTAAGTACCACGGAATGGAGTGCTGCAGAGGCATGCTCTCAGTACAAAGAGCAGGATTTTGTTGTGTGCATGCTTGTTCAGAGAAACCTCACATTAAAAAAAAAGAAGAGGTTTTCTAAACCTCACAACCCACAGAAAAGAGTAACAACAGGGCTTCTTGTCTTCCTCTATTCCATTGCTGCTCTTGGGTGCCAGAGTGAGTTGCTCATTTGAGGTATGGTGCCAGTAGAACAAGTAACGATGCCAGCCAGGTGGATGCATGGGTTCCCTATTAAGGGTACAAAGACATGGCTGAAATACAGTCAGCTCTCACCTTCTGGTCATCGGCAGTTCATTCAATCAACTATGGTTGCTTCCTACAAACTGACAATTTCTCAACAGTGTGAATAGAAATACACAGAAAAAGGAGGAAACAGGTTTGCACTGAAGGCATCATCACCTTTGACTCAAATAATCACTACCATAGCAGCAGTAACAGCAGTACTTTGGTGCTAGCTTCACTTGATTGTGAGGAACAAAGACCCAACAAGCAAACCTCATCATTTGTTTTTGAACAAACCCTAACTGAATTGCTGGTAGGAAGTGCCTGCCTTTGGCAGCAATTCATAATCTTTGCTTTTTTCCTGGAAACAGGCTCCTATTTTCATTTATTTATTTATTTATTTCCATTTATTTCACAAACAAAAGCTGGTCTTATGTATTTCAAAAGGTGAGTGAAAGGCCTGCTTCCTTTCTAGCTAAGATCCCAGCAGTTAATTAATCTCTGTTCATCTAGGAAACAGGTACAGTACCAGCATCAGCCTGGGGATATTTGTGTGCACATTACCCACATCCCTCGGTGAACACTCTCACCAAGCAATGATTTTATATGAAGCTTTCCTCTTGGAGCTGTCTTATTTAACTATTTCAGCACTTGTTGAGATCAAGAGGACAGTGGCTTCATAGCTCCATGGCTTTAGAGTCTAAAGGTTGGGAAGAGTTAGGGGCTCCACTTCTTTATCCAAGTCAATGATTAGGAAACAACAAAACTGCATAAGATAGAATTACCCTCATTCCATTAACATCTATATTATTCTACACAAAGTGAAACATTTATGTTCTGTACTTGCTGAAAAAGGCACTGTGACAGCCTCAGTTCAAAGGCTGATTAGAGACTGTCCAGAAGCTGAGAGGTGCAGGGTTAAATACATTCAGGAGAGACTTGTATCTGCTCAGCTAAATCCCAATATCAATGGGCTGCTGATTTAAAAAATAAATAAAAATAAAAATTTAAAAAAAAAAAAGAAAAAAAAGAAATTCTCTAAAAGAATAAGTAGATGTTAGGCTAAGAGAGAATGAGAGATACTTTCTTACAACAACCACTAATTGCACTTTGTGGACTATTTTAATAGTTCATTGATCGTTGCCTGGTGTTTGAACATTAAAAATGGATACTTCCTTAAGGAAAAATCCTAGAAGCCACTGTAATAACATACTCTCAAAGAGTGATTTCCCCCATTGCAGAATTTTCTGGACTCACAGCTGATGTTACACAAGGTTTCTGAGCAGGTTATTACATTGATACCTTGTGGCCTTAACAGCCATTAACTATCTTCCAGAAGCTCATTTGTAAAATATTAATAACATTATGTGCCTTGTGTAACAAATGGAAATTCAACTCTACATGTCTACTTAAAAATAAATAAAGCTTCCACTTTTACACAGTGCCTACATAGACTAAAAACTCCTTCAGATTTTTGTGTAAGTATTAATGAATTATTCAAGACGAATAAAAGCTGATGTTCTCCGATCCTTCTCTCAGGAAGTTTTAAGTATGGAAATTCCCCTGGTTTCTCAGAGTCACTCATTTTTCCTTTGCTTTTTTTCAAATCTTTTGAGAACCACCATTTCTGAAAAGGCAAGTTCTTGTAAATTATAGACAGTTCTGAAGAAGAACAAACAATGTTATGAAATCTCTGTGGACTGGCATATGGCTATTAAGCAAAGGAACCTGGTTCCATAGGCCACTGCAAACAGCAATTAGTTCAAGTAGATAAGATCATAGCCAGGTGTGGGTTCTGAAGTGACTTTTGGTGGGAGGAGAGAAAGGTCCCTCCTTTTGTTCATTGTCTTTGGTAATTCATCTGGTATCTGAGGAATATTTAACATTTGTGCTTAACCAACAAAAAACAACCTCCATGGATTCATTAACTGGATGGAGATACAAGGCTTACTAATGGCTGTCAGCCCACTGTGAAAAGAAAACAAGAGGAAAAAACGTATGTTATATTTATCATCTATGGCACTTCTATTTTGTGAAGGTTTTGTCAGAGGGCCCACTAAGAGGAAAAGCAGGAGCCCGTGAATGAGCTCAATGGCCCAGGGCAGGCACAGGCAGATGAAGTAGCTGCAGAGGTCCTTTCAAACCTCACGAACCTATAGGTGACAGAAAATTACAAAGGGGGCTAACACAACACAGTGTTCCCCCAAAAAGAAAGATTCTCTCAAAACTTCAAAAAACCTTCTTAGAAGATTGGATTAATTTATTTTAATCCTTTGAATCACAGACAGATATGAGTTCAAAGGACTAATGTAATTTTATTATTACATTAAATCAAATGTTTAAGTTAGGAAATAGGAACTGAGCTAAGGGCAACCTTTCCTTATCAGCTTCCAGTGTCTGAAAACAGGAATGAATTAATTAAGCAAATGTAACAAGTTTAGAGGAATAACATACAGCAGCAGCTGAGTCAGCTTGACCACCAGCCATTTATTGGGGTGAGATGTGCAGCTCAACTACTACCAGATGATTGAATTTGCATATCTTGGCAGTAACAGATAAGCCAAAAGGGATGCCCAGAGAGAAACAGTGTCATAAATTGGCAGGGCAAAGAGTCATTCACCAGCTTAAACAAAATGCTGTCATCAAAGAAGTTGCACATTTAATTCATATAGCAGAGTAGGCCGACCAACGAAATGAAAGCAGATTTTACAAGTTAGCTTCTCACTAAAGGAAAAGTGATTTTTTTACCAGATCTGGGCATATTTTACAGAACTAATCATCAAGCCATGGACTCCACTGCTTGAAAACTGGTAGCTACAAAGAGCAGGAGGCTATCCCTTTCTTGTCAGGAGTTTCAGCTCATACCAGTGCCAAACAAGAACCCACTGATAACAGTAAGAGAGTTAAAAGTGAGAACCTACCATATCTGCCCTTTTAAACAGCTTCCCACAGGCAGAATATTTCTCAAAAGCAGGGCAATAATGCAAAATTCCATCAAGGATGGCACATTTGCTCGCAATATGAATCAGGAAATTGCAATATCTAATCAGCTCCACCATAATCAGGTACATCCAAGTGATGTATGACTAAAACTCTTTCTATAAATTAACTGCATGCAATGTGGCTATATTGCAATAGTTTTCATTTCTGCACAATCAATGAATTCATTGTGGTTGAACAAAGGAAATTCCTAACAGCACAGGTTTCAGCACAAATAGTTCTTAGATGACAGGTTGAGATTTTCGGAAGACAGCTAAGTAGAGGAAGAAAGAAATTGTCTAAAAAATCAGAGGACATTATTTTGTATTTTTGTTTCAGTGGAAACATAAGTTTTGCTGAAATAAAGGTAAAGCACAATGTGATTAGAAGGAAACAATCCAAGGGCTAGGGATTTCTTCTTTGTTAGCAAATTAAAGCCATAAAACATCTAGAGGTAAAAGAGAAGAAACAAATCTGAATCCTGAGTTGTTGCCTCATTCAACTATCCAACTTTTGAAAAAGCATGGAAGTGTCATGAACAACAGCAACCTCAAACCCAAACAACTTAATATCTATGAAGAGAAGGCCCCAGCAGCATTGTGCCTGGGCTGTCAAACTATTTAGTTCAGACCAGGAACAAGAGATGGAAGTTTAGGAGACACACAAGAAGAGTCTTCCTCTGCTTCAAGCTTTACACCTTAAACACAAAACCAAAAATCACTTTGTACTGTCCAGTTTTTGAAGCTGTGGCTGTTTGCCACATACATTTGTATTTGTGTGTGTCATATGAATGAGGGAGCTCCCTCTGATTTCATCCTGTTTCTCATATGGTTTCTGCAGAAAAATCAGGTCATTGAGTGCGCAGTGCTCAGACATTCCCATGACAACTGATGTCACAAACATGGGATTAGGAGCTGCTGGCATTGCTGAGCTAGAGGAGAGTCCCATCCAGGAAGGAGAAAACTCCACTCCCAACAACTTCCACAATAGAAACAGGAATTTCAAAAGCAGTGAGTGAAGAACTCCCAGCAATGAGCTATCCAGAAATGACCAGAAATTTGTCATCAAAAGTAATGTTGAATGAAACAACCCCGAAACAATTGTCATGAGGATAAGCCATCAAAATCTGTGGAGCAAAGCCAGTGTTGTGTCAGCAGTAACTGCAATGTTAGAATCAAGACGATTTTGCCATTTTACCAGTGAAAGAAATGTACAGTGGTTGAAAATAGCATTTCTAAGTAATTACACTATGAGTATTTTGGCTCTGCTGGTAAAAAGCTGAGTGCATTTTCACACATATTATTTTCTCAAATCAAAAGTTAACAGCAGAAAAGACAGTGCAGGAATTACTCGTTTGTACATTTCACATAATCAGATGCCCCACTCTGAATACAGTGAATACAGTGCAAAACTTCAGGCAGTAACAAGAAACCTGACAGCCAAAGTCCACTCTCACCAGCATTACTCTGGAAAAGGAACAGATATCATCAGCCATCAGCCCTGTCCTGGGGGGCTGTGACAAGGTTCCCAAACTGCAGCAGAACAGGTTGCAGCACTGGGCTGAGCACCACTGGCAGCTGGCATGGGGAACAAATTAAAAATGGGGAAACAAAGGGAGGAAAAGAGTAGAGGCCCAAAGCAAAAGTTGAAACCATTTTCTGCTTGAGGGTGTTTTGTAGTGAAATGAGCTGAGGCATTCCCTAACCTCTCAAAAGAAGGAACTCAGAGCATGATGAGCTCCTCACCTCCTGCCTGGGTGGTTGTGCTCCTTCTTGCAGCCACTACTGCAGCCTACTTATGTGTTTGCCTAGCATGTTGGGACTCAGAAATCAGAAGAGCTCTGCCTGGTTCCTAGACAGGAAGCTTAATGACTCATGTTGGACAGGAATGATGTGATGAGATGAGATGAAGGACCTCATGCACTATATTTCAATGGAAAACTAAATAAGCTGAAAGATCCCCTACACACCCATCATGGTTTTCAAAAGTGACTTTAAAAAGCAATGTGAGAGTCAGCATCTCTTCAGCACTGTGCTGCGGTTTAAGCTACGTCTACGCCCAGCAGTGAAGTACAGAGGCAAAGTGCCCTGAGCTACCTATTTCCAGAGCCGGATGCAATATAATTGCTAATTGGCCTTGCTTCAAAAAAGGAATTATTAGTTTGTGTGCAGCCCCGCATAAAGCCAGCTGTGTTGCAGCTGGGACAGGAGCCAGCACCTTCTCGCATCCCCATGTTGTGCGACAGAGACACATCATCATACCACCCTGCCTGGGGTCTGTG
This sequence comes from Coturnix japonica, assembly GCF_054131305.1. Lineage (NCBI taxonomy): Eukaryota > Metazoa > Chordata > Aves > Galliformes > Phasianidae > Coturnix > Coturnix japonica. The sequence goes on along the minus strand of NC_140663.1, from coordinate 49,267,578 downwards.
CCCAGCTGTGTGGGGTGGACATGCCCATGGGTTACTGCCTGATGAATAGCTGTGAAAGAGCTTGTACAGAAAAGGCTTCAGCTCATATCTGTGCTTTTGGAATCAAATCTCTGTTTCACTTAGCTAAATTCCAAGCAGATCAGCCCATATTATTTTTGGTACGGGTGTTGTACTGACTTCTAAATGATTTGAACTGGAATTTTGTGCCTGTTTTTCAAGCCAAAATCCCTGGGCTGTAAAACAGAAGCTGTGATTCCAGTGGACAACATTTTCCTCAGCATTTTTGCTGTTCCTTTCAGTGGCAGTGAACTGTGAAAAGCTTAGCAGTGAGCCCTTTGCATTGTGTTCTGCATTGTGACATGAGGCATTTTAAGCATCTGATGCATAGATGACAATTGCTCTGTTGCTGGCATGCACCTATGTGTTACTGCTGATTCTTCCCATTTTACTGCTAGGGCTTCATATTTGCCTTAGAGTATAAAGGAATGTGCATAGAAAGTGTTTTTAATATTGTCTGATCACTACTCTCTGACAGCCCAGCTCCTTCTCAAGTTATCCTTGGTTCTTACTTCTGCCATTTCCAGCATCACCCTTCATAGAAGCGCAGGTGATGCAAAGAGCTGGCTGCACATTTAAATGACAGCAACAGTGTGGGGACTCAGTGCAAGGAGTTTGACCAGAATTAACCTCAAAACTCAATAGAAGGGAAAGGGGACCTTTGAGAAGGAAAATAAAGATTCATCTGAGGTTTATAATAGGATACCTCTACTACCTTCTGTATGCAGTCAAAGTTGCCACATGGTAGCAGTTACATCAAAACTGTTTTTGAAGTTGTGGTTGCAGAAAAGACTCCTACTTATATTCACGTATCTTTCCAAATAGTTCTGACCTGGCCACTGACATTTTTTTCTGGAATTCCCTGAGTAACTAAATCTTGCTTTGTAATTAATATGCCCTCACTTAAAACTTACTGGAGAAATGCTGTGCACCTGCAACAAGCCACATAAAAGAAGCTCAGAGACAGTCATTTTGTGTCCTGGTAGCTGACATGAGTGAATTGCAGAGGTTTCAGTACCACACAGTTATCTCCAAATATACAACCAAATGAGTACTGAACTCTTATAGCCGCCTCTTATAGAGTTGGAATTTTGGTGGCATTGGAATACACAGCGGTCAGAGGAAAAAGGACTTCATTTTGTCAGAAAATACATTGCTGCTGACAGCTGCATTCTCATACACCTTGCTACACTCAGAGCAAAACAACAGATCACACAACAGTAATTTTTGACTTAGGCTAAGATGTTTGCATGTTGTATTTTGCATCGTGTACTCATTAGACTCAGTTCACTAAGTATAAGTATAATTACACCGCTTAAGAAATCATATGAAAAATGACAGGCAAGTTGCAGACACTCTGGTATCAAGAGCAGACTCATGTACGCATGTTCTCACTCGTGCTCTCCCACGCTTTTTCCTCCTTTAATTATGTTATTTTTCTAGTAAGTAGCAGATTACCTGACATGTATGTCAATTACTCATCCTTTTCCCATTGCAAAACTTACCATCTGTTCTAGGCTTCTTAGGATTCAATTGGAGTTTGCAGCTGACTTCTTTATTCACCAGGTCAGACCCTCAAATATTTTTTTAAAAATGCATGATTGTACTGAAGTTTAAATTCATGGAAATCTTTGTGGTGGAACAACAGTCTACTCCAGTCGGATATAAGAACTGGATCTGACTGAATATATGTTTAAAAATAGAGACCTAAATTCTTGTTAATTCCAAATTTATTGACCCACTGTCTTTAATTATCACATAACAACTCCTGGTTTTATGTTTTTATATAGACAACAAATCTCCTGTAGATTGCTCATCATCTGCAAAGCATGAATATTCCAGTTTGTGCTCACAAAGGTGAGCAATCCCCGGGAGCTGCTGTGTAGGAAAGGAGATGTCATGTTTTGCTTTTGGCCACTCTCTCTTCCCAGAAAAGTGTTCAGGTTTTTTGGCTTCTAGATTAATTAATGTAACATTCTCAGGTTGTAGGCAAGTGCATTAAACCCCAGTTACTTCAAGGAAACTAAAGCACAGAGATACATGGTTTGATCCTCAAAAGTTAACTAACTATAACTTTTATTAATTTCAGTGTTATGTGAGCATGCTCCGTCCCATTAGGGATAACAAACACTGATTTGCTCAATCCTGCTAAAAAAAAAATCCTCACAGTTCCTGTTTATCAGATCAATTTCTGTAATATTTTGCTATAACATGAAAAGAGAAAGTTAATGGTGGTCTCCTTGGTCTTCGAAGCATAACATGTAAAGAAGTTGACATTAAAAGATCAGCCTCCCAAGATGTTTTTAACAGATTAAGTAAAATATTAAGCAATACTTCCTCTTTGGTACGATTCTAAAAATGCATCACAAACACCAGAAATAAGTGATGCTAATAACCCTGCCACTGTTCCAGCCAACTAAAAATAGAGGTTTGTGACAGGCTGAGAATAAAAATATTCAGTCAGAAGTTTGCAACTGTTAGTCATACTTTGATTCCGTAAACTGAGCTTCAGTGCAAGAAATGAATAATATAAAAGCAAACTCAAAAATAAGCTTTTTGGAGAGCTACAAGGGTGTATTACAGACATCTTCAGTAGGCGTCAATTTCTGTTCCAGTAAATTCATTATACCAAATACCTAGCACAATAATTAGATTTTTGCAAATATATAAAGTTCATCATTCATTATATTGCATACCCTTATGACCTATGCATGCTGTTCTAGAGAAAGAAGTTTCCCATCCTTTTCAGAGGAAAATATATCTGTAGTTTACCATTCCATCATGGTCATTTCCTTCTGTTAGCAATTACTGTATTCACTGATTCATTCATTTCTGTGTATGTTTGAAATAACTTCACAATCTGAATTTCTACAGCCACACACATGAACAGAAGTCACAGAATCACAGAACTGTGGAGTATGGAAGGCACCTCAAGGGATCACCAGGTCCAACCCCCTGCTAAAGCAGGTACCTTACAATAGGTCACACATGTAGACATTGAGATGAGTCTTATATATCTCCATAGAAGGAGACTCCACAACCTCTCTGGGCATACTATTCCAGCGCTCTGTCACCCTTACCGTAAAGAAGTTCTTCTGCATGTTTGTGTGGAAGTTCAAGTTTTAGGCCATTGCTCTTTGTCCCATCACTATGCATCACTGAGAAGAGCCTGGCCTCATTCATTTGCTTCCCACCTCCTTTTAGTCATTTATAAGCACTAATTAGATCCCTTGGCCTTCTTTTCCCTGGGCTGAACAGACCCAGATTATTGAGCTTTTCCTCATAAGGAAGATGCTCCAGCCACTTTAACATCCTGCGTTTTTTGAACTGGGGAGCCCAGAACTGGACACAATATTTTAAATGTGGCTTCACCAGGACAGAGAAGAGGGGGAGGGTCACTTCCCTCAACCTACTGTCCATGATCTTTGTAATGCATCCAGGATCCCACTGGCTTTCTGGGCAACAAGGGAACACTGCTGGATTATGGCCAGCCTGTTGTCCACCACGACACCCAGGTCCTTCTCCACAGAGCTCCTTTCCAGCAGGTCAGCCACTCACCTGACACCCATTATTTGTGAGAAAGTGTCACTGGTGTTAATGGGATGTGGCACATTCTTAGAGCGCACTTCACCCCTCAGGATTCTCTGGGGGAAAGAAAGAGTTTTTGTGTTGGTTTCCCTCATGGTGATCTCCCTTGGATTTTGTTCCCCGCTCCTTTTGCAAACTTACAAACAACAGCTTACTTTCACGAGCACATTTTTTCATGCCACCATAATTTACAAATTTCACAATCTGCAGAGGCTCAACCTATCTGGGAAACACACTTAAAGGTTAACTTACTGCGTCCGTAGTTATATTCTTCTCTGCTGTTAAAAGGATGTAGGCTTTTAAGAAAGAAAATGCTCTTTTAAAATTATTATTATCATTTTTCCCTTAGATGCACAAGGCCTTTTTAAAAACCTGAGGTTAAGAATTCCAGCATGAAATCTTGTGCAACAATCAGGGAAGGGTGGAGATATAAATATCATAAAGTACAAATTCATCACTGAATCTGGAGCACATCCACAAATTTAAAAGCCGGTGGGACACTCGGCGTAGAGATAAACACAGATGGGCAAGAACATTGCCAGAGAGGAGGATTAGACAGGACCCATGAGTGACGTTAAGAAATGATCAGATCAAGGCAGCTCATTTCACTCCCACAAACATCCTTGTTTCCCACCTCTTCCAGTAAGATGAAACAAGAAATGTCTTACCCCCCACTAAGAATTTTTGCAGCAGAGACTTTTTAATGGTGCGGTCAGTGTGTTCTGCCTGGGTCTGTGCTTCTGGCATCTCCCTGTTTAGAAAACTCTCCACTCCATGACCTTCCTGTGCTCTTCCCACTTACTACGTTGTTACTCAGCAATGGGCAAGGTCAAAATCTCCCTTGTGAACTCTGTCTTAAATCCGGTGACTACCCTGGTTGGCTACGTGTCATTTTCTAAAACAGTCAGCTCCCTGAACCACACATGTATAAGCTCTCTTCTTGGAGTAAACTGTTTCACTACTTACAAAACACATCGCATACAAGCACCAAATTCTTCCTCTAAATAAAACATTGCTTGGTTGTTGTGCCTTACCTGGTTAGCATCCTCCAATAAAAAACAAAAATAAGACACACAACACTGCTCTCTCTTATTCCTGCTTCTCCATGGGGTCTTTGAACTCACTGTTTCAAAATGTAAAAGGAAAGTTCTCATTTCTGAGACAGCCCATTCCCTTCACCATTCTTCGCTTTTCATACTTGTGTAGTCACACAACTACTATTAGTACCTCTATCACAAGTGCTCAGTGTCCTATCAGCAGGGAGTGATGCCTCCATCTCAACAGTTGACACCCAACACTAGCAATGCGGTAGCTGATGACTGTAAAGTAAACCCTGAATTGGTTTAAGCAACTCTCGCTCCCACTTCTGCATGTGGTGGGTACTCACAACGAATGTAGTAATCTAAAAAGCATCCTATGTGAGTCAAAGCAAAAAAAAATCAGTGTGGGGTTTTTGATTTATCCACAAAGAATGATATGCCAGAAGTTAGAAGAATTCATGCAATACTGAAAATGAAACTTTTAGGATGACTTGTAAGATTTTGCTTGACTTATTTGGGAAAACAGAGTTCCTTTTCAACATCATCCACAAGCTGAGATGAGCTTAACACAATGATCAACTAATGCATTTTGGATATTCACACCTAAAGGATACTTGTTACTCTGAGACAAGTCAGCGTTACTGACGGAGTCCCTGTCATTAGGTATGATTTTCTCTTTAGGGTTTTTTTACTTTCTATAATATGCAGAATGCAGCAGTTGTGTATACAGTCAAATGCTGCAGCTGCTGGTTCCCATTCATTCCTGAGTATGGCTGATGCATACCACCTTGGTGTGCTGAGATTGTACTGGTGCCTGCATCCCAAAGGCTTGATTCACATTTAAACTGGGCCTGATTCCCTTTTACAGTCCTATAAAATAGCAATGGAAAAAGGCTTCAGCAGGAAGAACTGGGTGCTGAATAAACTGAAAATACCTATTTGTGAGGTAGCTAACCCAAGACATTATGGCCATCTATAAAAACTTGTTCTACAGTCATCCCAGAATGTTGTTAATAGTTCTTCATAGTAGAGCCAAGAGACATTTTTTAAAGGGTTTTAATGCCCAGTTCATTACAAATCTGGTCTTTGTTTTTAGCTGTTCACAGCCAGCAGCTATGAACAAAATAGACTTTGAAGCCTGCAGCATTATTAATCTGAGACTTATTACAGTAACGGAGAGAAGGAAATATATCCCTTCTCTTAGCACTACTAACTCAGTGTAATGGCCCCAGAATGACAAGCTAAATATTGCTCCAAAATTATCAGGCTTCATTTCTCATGATGGATAGCAAGCAGCAGATAATACTTTATCTTTCTAAGCTGAGTTGACTGCAAGCAAGGAATGCACAGAATGCCACAGCCCTCCATTCCCCCCATGAAGCCTCTTCCAGCAGAAGCTGTGTATTGTAATGCAATATTTAGCACTTTCTTCTTCTAGTGCTTGGTATAAGACAAGAGCAAGATGGTTCCCCAGAAAATTAAAAAAAATAAAAATAAAGCAACCTGAAGCTGTTTCCCTTTGAAAGCCTATAGAGAGTAGTACGCCTGTGTTGACTCTGGAGGAGACTGCAGGGCTTGGTAAGGCAAAGAATCTCACAAAATATATCATCAACATATCTCTTGAACTCAGCTTTGATCATCTCCTTTTACTGTCCAGCAAAGCAGTTGGTAACCACTAAAACATGTGGAATGATGTCATGTGGTACAGCAAGGCCTGAGTATAGGATGGTCAAATGCCTTTAGAGTGAAGACACTCTTCTCTGTCAAAGGCATATCAGAGTAATGACAGGTGCACACTTTATGGGTGCCCAAAGGCTTTGCAAGTGGTCAGAGCCTCCAGTGACAAAAGGGCATCTTAATTTCTGGTGAGCAACTTCCATTTATCATCATGCTCACTGTTGCATGATGATAAACTGTCAAGTTTTCTGCTGTTTTTTTTCTTCTTTTATTTCACTCCTGACAGAAAAGTTGCCTAAATAAAGAATCTCTTCTATGTTTTATCATTATTCTTACCTGTCTGATAATTTCAGTTCTTATAGAAAGAAAACAAGCAGCAAACTGAGTTTGGTGCTGAAATATGGGGAAGGCTTGGGGGAAGCATTCACCCATACACTGTAATTAGATCTGTTTAGAAAACTGAAGATTGAAATAGAGTTCAATTAGCAATAAGTTTAATTGAGTTGCTCAGAGGCTTGGAAAATAAGATTTGCCCTGTAAAAACAGCTAACATCTGTAGAAGTTGCAGCATATCTATCAGAGGAAATTTCAAACCAGTCTAAAGGCATACCTAAGGGAAGTAGATGCAAAGATGCATTATTATGTTAACAGCTGATAAATTACTATATTAGGAAAACAAACAAAACAAAACAACCTTGATTTAGGTCTCTTCTATTCATTTATCATTCCTTAAGAAGTTTTCCCCTACATCATAAACTTAGGCTAGGTATTTTGGGAATCATCAAGAACAAATCAGAGTGCATCAAAATGATACCTTTCAAGCAGCATAGGAGAGTCTGTCCTAGGTGTTTCCACCACTGATATTCTGAAGTTGCATCAACCCCAAACTGATCTCACGGATCTCAGTGCATAAGGAAAATGTTGCTGGAGTCATCATTCTCTCTGGCTGCATTTCAAGTGAGTGATGAGCATGCATGAAGTCCCTGGCCCCTGAACACCTAAGCTGAGGGCTTGCACATACTTAGGAGTAGTTCTGCACTCCTCTCCAGGCCCAGAAGCCTAGGCTTTGCAATTGTTACCACTTGTACCATCTGCTTCACTTCTCGTTGCTTGGTGTGAACAAAAGTTTTGTTCTCTCAGGATCATCTTCTTTAGGCTGAGGTCCCCACTTCTTTTGCCAAATGTGTAGGGAAACACCCACCATGCCAATCAAACCTCTCTGAGGATGCTGGAAGAAAACCAGGAGCAAAGTGCTTTTGTAGCCCATAGCTTTGAAGTTATGATGAATTAACCTCTCCTTCATTTAATATATTACAAGCAAGACAGAGCTGCCTCTTCTTGCATTAATTGTTTCTAAATAAGAGCATACTATGGCATCCAAATACTGTAGTCCTGCATTACTGGTACTTCTCAGCAGGTCTGAAGTTAAAGCTCCTGTCACTCGGTAGATCTGTCATCATGTCCATTAGAATACACAATCACATGCCTCTGTTTCCTGCCTTGCCTTATTTTCTCCTGTTTAAAATCAAGAGTACAGGGACAGGGCTGCAGTGTGCAGACTCTGGGCTGGAAAACTTGCTCATCGTTCCATATTTCCAACTTTCTTTGATGCTGAGAAGCATCAAAGTGCCTTTTCTACAAGAATAGCTTATTTTCCCTTCTTAATTCAAGCATTTCTGAAAATATTATGCAGAAATTATTCACCTGTTTCATAGAAAAATGTATTCGCATTGTGGAATGAGCTCAATGAGATAGAAAAGAATAATGGGGTAGAAGAATGGCACTGCTGTCTCCACTCCATCAGTAATGTGCTTTTATTACAAGAATGCTTTGGGTTATATTTTTTCTGTGCTGGAGTAATAGATTGTGCTTTAATCTTTTGTAACTCCAGTTGTTTAGATCCCGTTTGGAAAGCTGCACAGAAAATGCTCTTTTCATAAAAACAATCCAATTCTTCTGTAAATATCTGCTGTCATATTTATCCTTCTGGAATGAAATCCATTTTTTATTTTTATTTAACTTGCTACCAGAGGAAGCAACAGTTGCAAAAACTGTTTAAATAGGTACCATTTGTGAATGTAAACAGTTTCAGATTTTTTTTATTTTTTTTTTTTTTGTCTGAAAACTCAAGTGGTTTCATAACTTCTGGTGCTGTTCTGCAAGTGTTGTCATACAGAAATAGACTAACGCATACTGAACCAAGACATAAGCAGTGGAGAAGGGCGAGAAGTGGAGCTGTTTTAAAAAGGACTGGAGATCGGAATGGGAAGCTGCAAACATAGATGAATTACACATATGTGAGTTGCAAAAGGGAGTCATTCTCCACATTTGGAAAGGATAAGAAATATCAGACTGAGCTGTGATCTCACCATTCAGAGCTGTAAATCCAGGAAGAAAAAAAGGATCAGTAGATTACAGCTTAAATCAGGATATGAGCCCTCTGTGAACATGACAAGGTAGATGTCTTTACTACAGACTAGTGGTGGCTCATTAGACACCACAGCATAGGTGCCTTTGAATTTTTACTGCTACTTAATGTCTATTATAGAGGCACTTAAAGCAAAATCACTTCGATATAGATCTCTCACAAAGGGTAAAAAGTTAAAAAAGAAAACAAGCAAAGGAAGGAGTAGAAAGAGGGCAGATAGCAACATGAGTAAAAAGAAATGTTTGCTATGTAATGCTCAGTTTGCTAAAAAGTAATAATATAATGAACCTGATGAGGTTCCAATACATATGTGAAACTTCCCTCCAACAGTTTTGGGGTATCTCTGCTCTCAACAAATGTCTGGCAACCCTGACACGCGTGTTCCACTCTTGTCTCAGGCAGGTTGGCAAGAGGCACCCACCAACCACTGCACTGGGAACGTGTCTGTTATGGTGTAACCATGTCACAAGACCAGTCTCCAGGGAGATTCCAGCATGTTTGAAAGACATTTATTTGTGCAGGCTTAGATGTTCTGCCCAGCACCATCTCCCCTCTGTTGAGTCCTTAAAGGCCAGCTGCTGTCTTAAGAATGACTTTAGCCCCACGAGACCAGGAGCTGTGGGTAGGCACACGAAGTGATGCAAAGCCTCTGAGGTAAATGACTGCACAGTGAGCAGGGAAATCAGACCCATGTGGCTTTCATGGGTTGGGTTTTCTTTTGTGTTTACTGCGTCGTTAAGAAGAAGAAGGCTGTCTCAGAAGTCGGAAAGAGAGCAGAAATGGTATCATACTACTCTTCATTCACATGCCCAGATTTCACTTCAGACACTGTGTTGGAGCTGGGCACTGACTTTTCTGTTCTATTGTTCCCAAGCTGTACCTGATAACATTTCATGGGCTCTGGACATTCATTTGTCACCGGGTTCCAACACTTGCATATTTCATTATAATTCAGTTATCTGAACAGAACTGTTTCATCTCTCCCCGTTACACAGCCACGCATCTGCTTCCTCCAAGCTGCTAAGTTACGGCAAACTCCTGATTCAGTCTGCAGTTCTTTTGAGTTCTGAGTGCCAGATGCTGTGGTTTAAAAAGATTAAAACCAGAGATGAAACCTGATTGTTGTTCCACGCATCTGCTAGAGATTGGTTGTTCTGTTTATTTTAGAGAATTCCATTGGTGCAACAAAAAAGCAAGCATCCATTCTGCAGAGTAAATCTTGTTATGTTGGATTTTACATTCATTTAATATCACGGAATCGTTAAATGGTTAGGGTTGGAAGGGACCTTTAAAATCACTTAGCTCCAGTGCCCCAGCTATATGCAGGAACATCTCCCTCTAGAGCAGGTTGCTCACAGCTCCAACCAGCTTTCATATAGAGGTAGTACTTAATGTAACAGCTTGTGCTAATTGTTAAGAATGATAATTTTGCAGTGAATAAAAGATTTCAGTGATGCTCTAAAATCAAAAAGTAGGTCATTCTTTCCAGCACCTGAAGGGGGCCTACAGGGAAGCTGGGGAGGGACATGTGGCAACAGGACAGGGGGAAATGGCTTTAAACTGGAAGAGGGGTAGATTTAGTCTAGATAACAGGAAGAAATTCTTTACTCTGAGGATAGTGACAGACTGGAACAGGTTGTCCACAGAGGTTGTGGATGCCCCATCCCTGCAAGCATTGAAGGCCAGGCTGGATGTGGCTCTGGGCAGCCTGGTCTAGTGGTTGGTGACCCTGCATATAGCAGGGAGGTTGAAACTAGATGATCTTTGAGATCCTTTTTAAGTCAGGCCATTCTATGGTTCTATGACATGATTCTATGATTCTATGACCACAAAGTCATGACTTCTTGTAAATATTTTTTAGAAGGTAGGTAAGAAAAGCAAGGATCACATTTTTTATTTAGAGCTACCACCCTCAGTGGTACAGATGTACAGGCACTCACAATTCAGAAAAACAGGACCTAGGCAGTCAACCTCCTTAAAAAACTGCATTTCTCATATGGCACTGAAAATCCTGTCACCACCAGACAATGGCAGACATCAGTGCCTTGCATTCAGGTATCCTGCCTAAATTACTTTTGAAGGGACTGTATAATGTCAGTGTTTTGAGGAGTAGACATCAGAACTAAGTAATTCAAATGGTTGTCTGCAGAAACAGGCACCAGTTGTTATGATTTGCACAGCTAAAGTGTATGTACAAGCACTGTATAAGGTGATTTGCAACTGCTTTAAGAAAAAACAGTGTAAACTGGTGTACTGGAAAGTTCTATGACAGGGATATCAATCCTTTCTGTTACACGGGGTGCAATAAAATTCATCAAGTGAAATACTGGCTTTTATTTTTGAAGTGAGTGGACAATGCAAGCTTGTGGCAAGCAGCAGTAGCCTGGCTGAGCCTGCATGATGTATGTGGATTTGACGTCCAATTACATCCCAGAGCATTCTGGGAACATAGATAATATTTCTGGTGCTAGGCCAGGTTAAGTGCATCCAGCATAATAGACCCTGCAGATGCTCAGTTGGACAGATGCAGAAAACTTGATGTTATCCCATTTTTGGATGCTAAACAGAGCTTATTTTGTTCTTACAAAGCAAGGACATAAGAGACACGATGAGGAAGTGGTTTACCGCAACAAAGGCATTCATGGCTTGTAACGCCCTCCCAGTTACAAGGAGCGGACAATTGTTCATCATAAACGTTAAAGAGAGAAAGCTGGATGAAGAGAAAAAGCAGCTTGCCATGAGTGAGAATAAAAAGGCTGTATGTGAAAATGTGCATTCGCATAGGCTGATGCCCGTCTGGCACAGCTCTGCTGTAATCAGTGGTGTTAGCCTGTACTTGTATCCCTCTACACAACAGCTGCACCCAACCCCAAAATCGCCTCCTGTAATTGTGGCAAATGCCGCCTCACCCAAACCACTCCTTTGTTCTCCCCAGAATGCTAGACTTCCTGACTTTCCAACCTAGGCTTTGCTTAAAAGTCACAATGATGAAAAATTATACCCTGCCCTCTCTCTTCTGCCACATATTTTGTTTGCCAGGGGACTTCCTAGGAGGAAAATATCATCAGTGATGCAAACTCTAGCTACACTTAGAAGTCTCCTATTGTGTTTGCATCCTACTGAAGGCCATATTTGTTCTGGAGCTGAGGGATCGCTCTCCCTGGTTTTGTCTTATCCTTTTGTTACTATCAGAGGACTAGTGTTAGCGTTAAATGGAACAGTACAATTGTGAATTTGGTCTTCAACCTGGGCTTTCTAGGAGGCACAGGGGAAGGATTTGAGGATGAAATAAGCATAAAGAAGGTTCCAAACCACTTTTTTTTTCAAGCTATTTGAGTCAAAATATATAAATGATATGTAACACTGGGAAAATAAATTTCAGAAAAAGGCTGCACAAAACCCTGAGGTTCTAGTGAGCTTTCATGGGCCTATTTGTGAAAGTGGCTTTCTATACATGTCCTAGTGGCAACCAATAAGACTTGCTTTAAATGGCTGTCAGTCAGCTTCAGGAGATAAACCTGAGGCTCTTCACTTCTCATCTGTATGTTTCTGGCTGAGACATGCAGTGTGCTATGTTGCTAGAGAGTGCATCACCTTCAAAAACCCAGAGCAGAGAAACCTCAGAGGGCTTCCATCTGCCCTGGAGTCACAGGCGGCCATAGCTGCATTAGGAAATAGCAATAATGTCTTCTTACTGTATCTTACTGCAAAGCTATGTGATTGCTGAAAAACTTATGTGGGAAATGATGGAGGTACATCCAAGGCAGGGCAGAGACAAAGAGAAACAAGACGTCTGTCACTTAGAAACTGCATCTACTTTTAACAACCCCGATGAAAAGACTTTTCCCATTCCAAGGAAAAGAGTATGAAGAGTATGTGATTGCTGTTGGTTTGTTGTTTTGTGTTGTTGTTTTTTTTTTAAACATACCAAACAGAATCATATTAATCATAATTAGATGTCAAAGAATTATTTCAATCTAGTGCTTTCATTTTACATGAAGCTGATGAGCAGTGACTGGAGCACCAACAAAGCCACTTATTTTTTTTTCATATTCCATGTCTTGGGATTGCCTGAAGAGGTAATTTCAAAGCTATGTGGAAGACACATTTCCCCCAGTGCAGAACCTGAGGATAACACTGAAGCAAGGGAACCCTTGCAGCACTACATGGAAAGGGCAATGTTGTGGGCCCTTGGTCTTCACCAGGTAACACTGCACTAATATGCACAGGGCCTCAAAGAAATAAATCTCACTATTTAAACTCAGATCAGTCAGAGGCATTGTAGACTGGGAGATGCAGTATAGTAATGCATCAGTAAGGCACTGGCTGCTACTAAGATATGGTCCCAATAAATGAGTGGTCCATCTCCGATTAGCATGAAAGTATGGCCAAACCTTTATTAAAAAAAAAATAAAATCCATTTTTCTTAGCTGGTTGATAAGAAAGTTGGTATTTCCAGTCCAAGACAAAGCCATGACTCAGAAGTCATGAATCAAATGACAAACCACAAGAGATAAATTGGGTATGATCTTCCCTAGCTCAGCCATGCCAAAGAACTTCTTAGCTTCAGAACACTGGTTGACACTGGCACAATCCCAGTGGTTCCCAGCATTTCCTTATTAATGTGAATGTTTTTGACTCAGTACTTCCATGCTTTCATAAACACTGAAGGCTGACATCATTTAAACTGTAAAAAGCATTTATAAGCATTAAAGCTCAGTAGCAAAGCTAACCTGAGGCTTGAGTTAAACTCTGATTTATGCACTGAAGGTTTCAAGTAACCAGGCTATGGGATGCCTTCAGCACAAAACTGAGCTTCTCATTTGCTCCTTTCTCTGTAATAGAACACGTTAAATTCCTGGAACCAAATCCTCAACTTCTAGGTATGACTTGTTCAATTTGGGTCCAGTTCCAGTCATTCTGTCACAGATGTAGCGTAATTCACTTAGTGCTCTGAAGGTATGTGGAGACACTTAGAATAAGGAAGGCTTTCACAAAAGAAATCTTCCAGGTCACTGTTAACATAACTATGTCTCCAAGCAACTACCAGTTCTTTGCATTTTGGAATACAAGACAGAACTAGACAAGAACGATTTCATGGTAACATCATCCCCATCAAAAAGGATCATGCACACCACACACTATGCTCAGACCATTAAGCCTGCATTTGCTTAAAAGCAATGCCATATCTACCATTTCCCCTGCAATAGCTGCAATGAGATAATAGTCCCTGCTCCATGCTTCTGTGTTACAGTGAGCTTTGGTGGCTGGAAATCTATACATCCAGCCCAAACTGAAAACTGTACCTAGTACTTCCAATAACTAAAAATGGCCCTATGGTTCAGAAATCCTACCTTGCAGCTTTTCCTTATGAATACAGCATCTTGAATGAAGCTTTGAAAAAGTCCATTTAACTAAACTTGCCAAATCTGACTCCATAATTTTGTTTCTACATCCCCTGTGACCAATGGTTCTGTGTCAGGCTGGTCACAAGCAGTGTCCCTCAAAGGTTGGTCCTGGGACTGGTGCTCTTCAATGTCTTCATCAGTGACACAGACAATGATATTGAGTGCACCCTCAGCAAGTTTGAAGATGACGCCAAGCTGAGTGGTGCAGCCAATACACTGGAGGGATGAGAAGCCATCCAGAGGGACCCAGACAGCTGGATAAGTGGGCCCATGTGAATCTAATGAGGTTCAACAAGGACAAATGTAAGGTGTTGCACTTGGGTTGGGGCAATCCCAGGTATTTATACAACCTGGGTGAAGAACCCCTTGAGACCAGCCCTGTGGAGAAGAACTTTGGAGTTCTGGTGGACGAGAAGGTGGGCATGAACCAGCAGTGTGTGCTTGCAGACTGAAAGGCCAACTGTGTTCTGGGCGAGGAAGGTGATTGTCCTCCTCTAATCAGCTCTTGTGGGGCCCCATCTGGAGTACTGCGTCCAGGCCTGGGACCTCAGTAAAATGTGCAGAGCTCTTGGAATGGGTCTAGAGGAGGGCCACTAAGATAATCAGAGGGTTGGAGCACCTCTACTATGAGGAAAGGTCGAGGGAACTGGGCTCGTATAACTTGGAGAAGAGAAGGCTCCAGGGAGACCTCATTGTGGCCTTCCAGTACTTGCAGCGAGCATATAAGCAGGAGGGGGAATGGCTGTTTTCTGAGTGGACAGTGATAGGACAAGGGGGAATGGTTTTAAATTGAGACAGCAGAGGTTTAGGTTAGATACTAGGAGGAAGTTTTTCACACAGAGGATGGTGACGCACTGGAACAGGTTGCCCAAGGAGGCTGTGGATGCCCCGTCCCTGGAGGCATTCAAGGTCAGACCGGATGTGGCGCTGGGCAGCCTGGTCTGGTGGTTGGTGACCTTGCCTGCAGCAGGGGGCTTGAAACTACATGGTCATTGTGGTCAGTTTTCAGCCTGGGCCATTCTATGATTCTATGACACAGATTTCCTAAAAAGTGTTAAGAAGCCATGCACTGTACTAAAAACTCAGTATAAACTGATTGGCGTAAGTTAATAGGGTAGAACAGGAATAAGCAAAAGCAAAACATGTCTGGGGATAGAATGGAGACTCTCAGGAATGAATAAAGGGGGAAAAAAAGTGAAGACAAAATCAAACAGAAAGATCTGACACAGACATTTGCTGATGAGCACATCTGTACAATGACAAACACAATGACAAACTTTCCAGCACATCACTTTCATTCTTTACTACAGGCAGAGTAGAACAGTTCTCTCATCACAAAAAGCCTTTGCTTTTATTTTCAAAATACAAAGAGTGAAAGGAACAGGCCTGCAGCCTTTATGGTAGCAGCATAAAACCTAAAAGTGTGACCTATGCTTAGAAGTCCCAAAAGTCAGTCAAAATATTATGCTGGGTGTTTTCAGTCACTTTGAGAATCCCAATGAAGGTATTGTTTCAAGTTTCTGGCAGTAGGCTACAATTCTCCACTGAGCTAATCCAGCTTTACTTATGAAGAGCTGTAACCCTGATGTTAAAATGCTGTGCTGTTTGTCCCACCTCCCCAGCACAGTACATGGTATGAAGTCAGTGCCATACCTTTGGGCTGACCCAGCATATGCAGTGGAGCAAAGCTGTGAATCCCTTGGCTTGACACATGCTCTAACACCCAGACACAAGTGGAAAGGCCCTGGTACCCTCAGACAGTTTCTTATTTGATCTGTTCTTCAGTGAGTGAGTGGGTACCAGGCAGGGAAGATGGAGATGGAATGGGAGAAGTGGACACTGCTGAGCAAATCAGAGCCATGCTTCCACAGCATGCCTGAAGGGGACAAATGAAAGAGTATACCTCAACAAGCAACAAGTCCAAAAAGTCTTGATCTATTACAGAGAAGAGCCTGCTGACTAATGGAAAAGGAATGCACAATCAGGTTTTGTCAGGTTCAACTCCATCAATCATTCTGCTGTAGGTTTCTGTCGCTCAGATGTGATGTGAAGGGCTGGCCACAAAACAAGAATTTTGTTTCACAACTCAGAAGGAAAAAAAATAAAAATAAAAATAGGGGGAAGGGGCTGCTTTTCAAATCTGTTTTCATTCTGCACCAGAACAAAGCCATCATGCTTCCAAAACCTTCACACATAAGAGCCAGAGAGGAAAAAGAGGAGGAAGCCAACCAGCAAATAGGTCAGCACCTGGGTTTTCCCCTCCAAAGGAGAAGGCCCAGCTCCCAGCTCCCAAGCACTATCAGACAGAGGATGGACAGCAATGTGAACAGCCCTGCCAGAAGGCCATGGGCAGCCAGGTTTTATCCCCTCACACACTCCTCTCATTGACTCTCTCTCACCCTCTGCCCCTATCTCCTTGGAGCCTCTCCACTCCACATAAATAATTACATACGAACTGAGCTAGAGAGAATGAGAGTATGCAGTGCAGTGGCTAGGAAGTTCCCTGGAGATAAAAGGGAGCTGCAGATTCAAGTTTTTGCTCCATCTGATTTGAAGCTGATTTCAATTAAGCATTCATTGGCCAAAAGAGAAATGGCCCATATACTTCGGTGGTCAGGGAACCACTCCAAATCAGAGTGAGGATGCGAACCTGGGGACACACTTCCCCAGGAAGCCTTCTAACCCCTGGCAGATCAATCAGCTCTCACACATGAAACATGAGAGGGAGGAAGGCTGGAGCACTCAGCCAGGCCTAGGGGATATGCCTCTTTGTGGGGCTTCGCTCAGAAAGGAAACCCATTGGAGGGCAGGAGTCTAGACAGTGTGCCAGAGTCATCATGTGAACTGATGGATAAGCATGTCCCCTCCTCACAGCCGCATCATGCAGGCCCCCACACAGGCTCTCTCCCACCAGGATTTGAGTAAGCTGAGAAGCTGACATCAGGCATCTCCAGGATAGGGCTCATTTTCTTCTTTCCCACAATTCCCCTACCAACCCATGAAGGTTTCTGCTGATACTACAGTTGAATCAGACATATTCTCTCAACAGGTTCCAGAGAAGCATCATTTCCAGGTGGAAAAGTTGATCTTGGTATATCCTAGATTGCATGGGATGGATCCAATACTAGTAAAGAACAGTAAAATTATCAATCATAACGTGGGAAATGGAGAAGTACTTGACAAATGTTTCTCTTTCTGAGTCAGAAGGAATCACAATGATATATTCATACCCTAACTTGATACTTGCTGTTCCACTGGCAATTAGGGATGATGTTAAACAGCAGTCATTAATAACATTTGTAAACTCCCAGGACTTGATTACAGTCCTGGTGAGGACTGCCAGCTTGGCTGACAGAAGTAGCTGCAAAAGGGAAAAATATTTAGGCCTTTTAAGGTGTTTAACTCACTCCCACATGACAATCCATTAGCTTTAAATGGCTTAAAAGCTGGTTAACAAATGGATCTCTAAAAGTAATTTTAGCAGAATAGCTATCATTCACGGAAGCTGGAATTTAGGAAGGATCTATTCTTGGTGCCAGCCACAGCTACCAGTTTTGTCTGAACCAACAGTTCGGACAAAAACAAAACTAAAAAACTGTTAGAAATAAAACCAAAACCACTGCAGGAGAAGTTTTAAACACAAAGGGGATATAGGGTGGTAAAAGTGATGTGGGGAACAAGACTGTTATAAGGATTAATTCCCCGTCATCTGTATTACTTGCATTTTCAGAATAAAAAGCAAGCTCATACATCTTGCAACAAAGGCTTTATGTCACTCTTTTAGCAATGAACCAGGCAACTCAGATGTAATTAACTTTGAAACAACTTCATGCTCACATTAGATAATCAGTTGAACGTGACTCTCCAGAGCAATTCCAGTCTTTAGATAAATAAGCAAGGGAGTTTGAAAGAGTCGGTATATAGCTCTAGTGAGAATATTGCTGAAATAACACATGTAGTTCTGGCATCCATACTTCACAAAGTATATTCAAAATTTGGAAAGGGTTCAGAAAAGAGCTACAGGAATGACCTGTGGTCTGGAAATCAGACTGAGACTAAAGATGTTTAATCTGATTTATCCCAGAGAAGTCTAAGAGGTAATATGATCACAGCTCACAGATACTTGGATGGTAGAGTAACTAGAGTAACTGTAAGAAAGAGATTTTTAACTGTAGGTGTCATGTATAGCGTAAAAAGCATAATGAAATCCACTAGGTTGAAACCGAAGCTGGACAGACTCCAAGCAGAAACAGGGCATGCATTTTCTTTAAACTGTGAAGGGTATAATAATTGAATACGATGAAGCAAATACTCTACCCAATGCAGTCTTTAAAGAAAGACTAAAAATTCATTCATTAGCATGGACAGAAAAAAATCATAAGATGCTGCAATTAAGTTTGTTGACATTTTATAGACTCATAGGAAAATTAAGGTTGGGAAAGACCACTAACATCAACTAGTCTATGATAGAGACTATAATACTATGATAGTCAAACCTCCAGCTCACCTCCACCATGCCCACTGACCATGTCCTCAGTGCCACATCCACACAGTTCTTCGGCACCCTCAGGGATGGTGACTCCACCACCTCCCTGGGCAGCCTGTACCAATTCCTCTATACCAAAGGTCAGACCGACAGTCATAACTTATCCTGGATTTAAAAGAAAAAATAATAATCTCTGAATGTGTGGGTATAATTGGCTCATTGTTCTTTTCCTAATGGAACACAATAACTGATTTCACTTCATGATTTCCTAAGTCAATACCCAACCGTTTGGAAACAGAATTATGTACAGAGAAACCTGTTAAATATCCACTGATAAAAATAACTTTTAAGGAACTTCAGCTCTATTACTATAACCTAAATAAGGGTTTCTGCTACATGCTGCAGAAAAACATTGCTTATCTTCCTGTAATAATATGAAGGCATGGCTCCAGAATATTCATTCCAAAGAGAACGATACTGGTCCTGTGCGTCTGCTCCTGTTAATAAGCTTTGTGTTATTCTTTCAACCAAAAGAAGGCTACCAAAAATGGCAGAAGAAAAAAACATGAACTTCATAAATGGGAATACTTCTAGCACACTGTAACAGAGCATTCTAAAATGCTCAACAGTGACATCAATAACTCACCTGATATTCAAGGCAACTCATCCTGCTGCTCACTCTTCATCTCATAGGCCACGTAGAAACTGTCCAGTATCACCCTTCTGTTACTGATACCAATTCACAGCAAAAGAAGACCACATTTTCTGTAGGAGATGATGGCGATATCCTTTAAGATTGTGCAGGAAAAACTTACCCTATTTCCATAAAATCAGTAACATGAGAAAACGTACCTGGGTATAGGTTTCAGTAGAAATTCTTCTATGGTTCAGTAGTGCACAGTTCATGAACATTTCAACAAATCTCAAATGATTAAGTCAGACTAAAATCTAGACGTTGTACTCAAGTAGTCCCTTTTTGTTTTGGGGTCCACTGAAACCAGAATACCTGAAAAGAATCTTTTGAAGGATGGGGGAAATTCACATGAGATTTTGGGAAGTTTTATCCAAAACCTTTCTGCAGAAAGCTCACAGGAAAACATGGAAAACTGGGATTAATCTGATATTACTAAATGGAAAAAAACAAAGCACATTGCCAGCACCCTTCTGAATTGCACCTTATTTCAGTAAACACATACTAATATGTACCTTACAGTACCTTAGGCATCATGCCATGGAATCTTAAAACAGTGATGACAGCTTAGACAAAGTACTGCCTGGACAATCAAAAGTTGGTCTTGGGTACTGTAAGAAGAGAGAAGTCCCAGTGCACAGGTTGTTACAACAAGCTCTTCAGGTGGAAGCAATCAATACTGTGGTTTTTCCCACCCTCCTCGCCCGATGAACTAGAAGCCAAAGCAGAAACGACGCTGCCAGTGGTCTAATGCACATGATACAACAATAAAAGCCCTTGGTCCCATCAGTCAAAGCCCGGAGCTCACAACAGATGCCATGTTGGCATTTCAGTCCTCAAATCTGGACTGGCACTTGGACAGGGCACTTGAAATCTTATATTTAGTGCTACAGTGGCAACCAGCAAAGAGTCATCTGCCAGGCATCACTGTGCTCTGACAGCAAAGGTATCACTTACTCCTTACATAAGTCTTTCATTCCTTCATCTCTAGATCAGGGAAAATCACATTATCTCACATCACAGTGTACAACAGCCATTGCTAAATACTGGCACCTAATAGACACACTTCCGTGTGCATTTCTGCCTTTTATACATCATAGACAGCTAAATCATATCCCTCAACACAACATCCAAACGTTTCTTGAACACTCCCATGGTTGGTGACTCCACCACCTCCCTGGGCAGTGCATTCCAGTGCCCTCTGTGTCACTGCTCCTAAAATTGTGTCTTTATTATTGCTATTTATTGTATTGCACCGCAAAAGTTTCACATGAGGATTAGCACTTCAGCACACTTAGCACTGTACAGTTCCATACTCTTCTTAATACTTAAATTATGTGATACTCCTCTGCCCTCTCTGCTGCTCAGTAATGTCCCAGCTTTGCACCTGCAAAGGGCATATTTCAGACTGTTCTCCGAAACCTTTAAATATAAAATCTTTTTTGAGATGTGATGATCTGAAAGTTGGAGAAGACAAGAAAATCCAATGTGCTATAGCAGTGTAATTTGGTCAGTACTTTTGCTGCCCAACGGGGCAATGCATGGCCTCTAGGTCATAGGAGATATGCCATACCACCATCCCCAGCTGCGGGGAAGGGCATCTGGGTCAGGTGGAAGCAATGCCCGATTGGCTGGGAAGCACACCTTCCAGCACAGCCTGTCTGCAGACACAGTGCCACATGCAGCACAGTACCATGGCTCTTCTCCAGCTCAGGGCTGCCTGCAGAGGGATGGAGGCCTGCACTGCAGACGGAAGCAGGAGATGGGGTCTGAGAGCATGAGTCTTGCCCTGACAGCAATTGACTAGACAGGTCTGGTTACAAGCAGCTGAAGATCTGACCTACAACACACAAATCCAGCATGAACAATATAAAAATGGAAAGCATCCTGTGCTAGGGGAACATCTGTTTAGGTGGTGAAAACCCCTTGGAGTGCATCGTTCTGGGTGAATCAGCACTGCTGAGACAGCTGTTCAGCTGCCCGAATGGCTGATTTCATTTTTTCCCAGCTTAGCTGTGTGCCATCGCTAAGATTTATTAGCCGCAGCGCTGCACAATTCCGGGAGGTGCGGTTATCAGGAAGTACTTGGCTCCCCAGTACTGTTACCAAGCTTCACACAACATAAATTACAAGGTGAGCTCTGACTCACAGATAAGCAGACCCTCTGTTATGCCTTGCTCTTCTGAAATCGTCATTCCTAACTGGGTTTCTCTGTTGGTTCTGAAAGTACAGAATAAGACCGAAACTCTTCAGTAGTGTAAACAAGCACCACTCCATCAAAGGCAGTGATGCAATGCTTGCAAAGAGTCTGGCCCAATTTCAAAACTCTGGAAGAAATGTTTAGTGTTAAGTATTTGTAGGCCTGCTATTCCTCATAATTAAGCCAACAGCCTTAGTTGGGTTTGTCTTACCTCTCACTATGCTTCTGTAATCTCTGTAGATGGGAAGAACAAATACTATTCTTTTGATGTTTCCTTTGATGAATCGGGATTGTGTCTGCTTGACACAAGATGAGTATTAAGAGCTTTGTCATCCTCTTAATGGCGAAATAATATAATATGATGCTATTAATCATGAAATAGAGTCTTGATAAAAGAAAAATTCGAGGAGCCTTGTGACAAGTTCTGGAGGGCCCAATTCCTTGGACTGGACCTTCAATACCAATCAATGTGCCAGGCCCATGCATAGGTCATCTGGACAGTACTGCTTTTTTATGTATATTAAAAAGTGACCAGCAAATGAAAACAAATGTCCTCATAGCAAATACTTCAGCAGAAAACTTCAGCATCATTATACAATTTGGAGCAGCTGCAGTCTTCAGGATATTCTCTTCAACTGAAAATATCAGTTTTCATTTTATTTCTGGGGGAAAAAAAGTATAAGAAAGCACTTTCCTATATAGTAGACACATCAGAGTTATTGAAATATTGCAGAAACTCCAGTTCTCTGTCAAAGTTGAAAGTTATGAAGCAAAATGTTGATAGTCTCCACCTGGGTAAACCTAGAAAAAAATTCTGTGCACTTATATAGCTCCCATATACCTAAGCAGTAGCCATTTCATGAGTATGCATATGGAACTAGGATATATGCAAGAATTTAAGGAAGACATTAAGGTATTAATCCAGTCTAGCTCTGAATTTTGTCACAAATTTCACAACCTTGACAGAGACAAATGCCTACCAAATTTCAAAGAATCTTTTTCTCCTTCTGTCCTAACCTCTAGCTATGCAACCATGGTTGCATGGTTTTGCTTAGAGCAGACAAGAAAAGACATTTTTCACCCTCTTCAGAAAATATCAGTCTCTATCTCTTTAAGCAGCAGATTCTCATTAGTAGCCTACTGATCAGTGACCCAGGACACAGGAGACTCAGAAATATGCAGCTCTTGAAAAGACAAGTCTTAATTTCTTAACACTACGAATGGTGCTGTGCAGTGTTAAATCTACTTGATTATTTGCCCCAGCACACAGAATAAACTGGTACATGAGTAAGGTCTGTAAATACAAATACAGTCAAGTACAGCTTGAATAACTTTTGAAATCAGAACTGCAATTTTGCTGACAGTATTTTATAAATGCCTCTTTGCTCTTTGAAATCAGAGTCTGGCTCCTTATTATGCCTAATGAAACAGTGGTTATAGCACTCAGCTGAGAGTCCTGTTTTCATATCCTTTACTTGGTCTTAACCACCCAGCTGAGTATCAAGTGTTCTGTTACAAACACCCTATGAATCCAGCATAAGCAGTTTGGTTGGAAAATATTGATATTTGGAAACATGTGCTGCTTTTATAGTCTTGTCACTGGGACAGACCAAAAACCCAAGACCTAAATGTATCCAAGTTCTCCAGGAAAAGACAGAAAAGGGAAAAGCCAGAGGATGACTGAGGAATCAGTAAACAAAAGAAGACTTGTTTCCTCCACATGCTACAGAAACATTACTTGGCACAAAGCAATATGCTTGAGCTGCTGATAGTACATCTCATGACAGAAACACCAGACACATTTAAAGACAGACCCTTCTGACCCCATCCCTTCTCTCCTAAGCTCAGAGGAAGCCATAGGCTGAGTGACATCCTTTGGCACAATGTGCATCATTCAGCTGACCTTAATCTCGTTGTCCTTGTTGTCCTCATACAAGCAGAACTCAGTTCATGTAAGATTTTATCTGAGTTGCTGTTGAACAAATGCTAAGTAGAAATGGAACAAAAATATCAGGTTGTCAACTCATAACAATAAGTTGCTGAGCTTTGGCATACAATAAAATTCAAATTAATGGAAAATGATAAAAAAGCCCACAGGATATTCATCTGTCAAACTGACACACTCTGCTGCTTTAAGTATAGTTTACCTGATCTGTACTGCCTAATGTTGCTTGAATAATGTCTCTACTCTGCCTTGGGGACAGATTTCCAGGTCCTCATATCACCTCTCTCCTAGCACTTTGCTCCACTGTTCCTGACAGCAACATGTTGAAGATGAATACTTGCTTGCATTACTACTTTTCGGTCAACATCTCCAGCACAGAAATGGAATGAAAGTAACCACAGTGTTTACTTTCATTTCACTGTAAGGATCTTATCTTCCAAAGTTCTGTGTTACTGATCAGCAAGGTAAGGCAGGATGTAACAAATAACTCTTACAACAGAACAAATGTTTTACTCTCATACCATTAAGCTGTCACATTTTAATGCCATATTTCCAAAATAAGATTGAACTGGTTGAAGATCACAACCAGCGGAAGATACTTGCTATTAATCACTCTGGGGAGGAAAAAATCCCTCTCAGAACTGTGCATTTTCAAAGAGAGCTCCTGCAAAAAAAATAAATTTTCAAACTAAACTTTATTAAATTTTGTGTTTGAATACTTCTCCATTTGGTAAAGACCTTTTATCCATTAACACTGGAAAAGAGCCTTTCATGGGATTCATTCCAAATCAAATTTAGGAGAGAAGCAGGGGTAGTGCGTTCACAGACACATACGTGCAATTAAATGAGTACATGCTTTCATAACAAAGAGCCAACTCAATTACCTCCCAAGTATAAAGCTCACAGAGAGGCAGATGTGATCTTTATTCCAGAAGGTTTACCAAGCAAACATGAGAGAAAGAATGTGGAAGAAATTTATGTGAAAGCAAATACTTCATACCTTATAAAATCCCCACTGGCTGATTACAAAAAATCTCTTGAAAATGCCAATTAGTCAGGTGTCTCTTTGTCCTTTTTAATTCTCCTACTTCTATTAAATCAATATTTCAGACAACTTAATCGCTCCCCAAAGTCTAGGTCAAATAGAGAAGCAAGAGAAGGTAAAATGAAAGGCTGTGCTCAGTTTTGTGCCATGATATAACCATGGGTGAGGAGAGAAAGAATAATTAGGCTTGATTAAATAACTAAATATACAGTGTCTTGAAAGGAAAATTGGCCTTCACTCAGAGAACTCTGCCTGACTAAAAACCCATTACTGCTGTGGGTCGCAAAGTTGTTGCAAATTCTCTTCAGAAGCATTTCTTTTAGTCTACCCTGCTCACTGGGCTTTTTATCTCCCCTCTGATACCACCCTATGAAGAGAAACCTTAAGGATGATTCAGAACCCTGATCACACCCAAAACTCTCTCCACCTTAACAGGCAAAGCAAGACTCTGCTGCCCACATATTTATGTTTCTCTAAGCCCATTCCAAAAGGTGCATAAAATCTGATCATGCTGAGAAATGGAAAGAAGTTATTATAGACCTTCGTCAGGTTCAGAAGTACACTGAATTTGGCTACAAGAGAATATCATTCCATAAGGAGAATTGCATGAACGCAGCAAAACTGCTCTGACCGAGGAGGGAAAAATGAGGAGTATCAATCTTTTCCACAGGAAAATTTGGAAGGACAAGCTGAAATAACCTGATACATCTCCATTCACCATGAAAGAGATACTACTGGTTCACAATAGTGGGGGCTCTGGCTAAGGATGTATACATTATAAGACACTTCTCTCTTTTAAAATGATGGTGATGGGTCCAGCTAAGAACTGAATTATCTGCTGAATGCGCTGTGCTCATCTCACATGATTAGACAGGACTTTAGAGCAACAAATCTCCCAAATTAAACACTTCAGTTTGGTATTCAAAGAAGAGGCGAGATTAATTTCCAACCTAATCATCCTAAATCTTTGCTTCCACCCCCCTCAAGACTGCTTACATGCTTGCTAAGAAAGCAGAGTTTCCTCAACTCAAGGATCAGACTTCAAGGAATATCATTTAAAAAAATAAAAGGGTAAATATGCAAAAATAAGTCCATGCATTTCTAAGAACTAGATTAGATTAAACTGCTTCTCAGTGATATCCCATATGCCTCAGAGTAATGTGATACGAAAATATTAAGAGGACCCAAGAAGAAGAAAAAGTGGGAGTACACTAAGGCAGAGGCAGTATGGCGGTGAAAGTGCAGAGAATGGGACAGAGAGAAGCCATAAATACAAAAGACCTTCCCTTTGATTTTGGAGATCGGCCAGTAGCTGAGCTGGAGCACACACAGGGAAGAGACCAAACTATGACAGAAGGAGGAATCATGCCTCTGCACATTTCTTTGCCTGAACAACGTGAGAAATGGCACCACTAGACACAACAATTGGAGTAGGACTACAGTTAAAAAAAAAGAGAGAGAATCTTTCCTATTTTCAGAATGTTATTCTCATAATATTCCTGTAGTGCGTATAAACAGCGTCACCTTCAGTCTGACAATGAATAAAATTAGATCCGAAGTGATCAAAGCGGTGTTTTGAAAGACTAAATTCTGCAATTCAGAGTAAAAATCATCAAGTTTTCAAGGAAGTTTTTGTGTAGAGCTTTCACTGTGTTGGTAAGTCTGCCCCCCGGAAAGAACAATTGTAAGAAACATTCAGCAAGAGTTGTTTAATTTCCAACTGATCTAAACCAGCTCTTCCTTCTCACCAGTCACTTCACTTTCACAGTGCAGTGCTTCAGGAAATTAAAGCCTTTACTAGGTTGGCTAAAAAGATTCACTCAGCAATGATCTGGATAACTAAATTCTTTCTTAAATTTCTGAAAGTAAAAATAAGAACTGAAAATTAAGTTGAAAAATATCAATGTTTCATCTAGAAAATGATAACATGAATACA
This sequence comes from Coturnix japonica, assembly GCF_054131305.1. NCBI lineage: Eukaryota > Metazoa > Chordata > Aves > Galliformes > Phasianidae > Coturnix > Coturnix japonica. The sequence continues at coordinate 49,241,077 of NC_140663.1, read as the reverse complement.
ATTCTTCAAATGACAAGAAATTGGCTTCATGGATCCACACATTTAGTGAAACAGAGTACTTTGTAATGCAAAATACATTTTTTTCACTAGAAACATTAAAAAAAGGGGGGGGGGGGGGGAGGAATTATTTGAGCAAGTGAATGCCATTTTCATCTCTGTGACTTTACTCTGACTTGCAAGTTCTCTGTAAAGCTGTGTAGTGAATGGACTGGGCTAACAGTTTTCAGTGTACATGGATGGATTTTAGTTTAGTACAGTTCCATAATGTCTTGCAATTTGGTTTGGTCTGTACTTTTTTAACATTTTGCATGCTGATGACATGGACTGAACAAAGTAATATAAACCTCTTCTGTCACTGAAAATGCATTAAAATTGTTTGTATTCCTCACTTGGCCAGACCAACTAATATTCACATGGAAGAACAACAGTTTCTCTTCTCTATTATTATTGGCTATCAGAACTTTAATGTGTGTGGCATAACAAAAATGATAGCAAGGTCAGTGCTTGGAGAGTTTCAGCTGCCAAAATAAATCTGTACACCTGCAAAATTCTAAGACAGAGAGGCTCCACACCTTGAGGGGATCCATCTCCACTGCAGTTTCCTGGATCTGGGCCATTGCTCATATTCTACCCATAGACTGAAAATTCCTGAATTCCTCTGCTTTGACTTCTACACATTACAGCAGGGCATGAGTCATTTTACCTCCTACCTAACATGCCATTTCCCATCATCTATTGAGCATTCACAACCAGAAGAAGAAGAAGCAAATCTTATCTCGCAGGTTTGTTTATTTTGAGCTAATCAGTCATACTGAAACGTGCTTGACCCTAATCCTGGTTGATAACCCTTTTGGATACATCTGTTCTATGCAGGACCATGCTTTATGGTACTACTGAAAACTGACAAATACATCTTGAAGCGAGTTATGATTTAGAATAAGCCCACCTAAGAATCCCAACAATTTTCCAACAAATGTTGCCCATGAACAAGTTCATGAAGTTCCAGCCTGGAGACCAACTTTATCTTTCAGGTCAGAATTGGACAGAGGGCACATTTCCAAGTAGGGAAACAACACAACCTCCTCCATTCCCAGCATCTTCCTCCAAATCGGCACTGCTGCTTAAAAATAAAAATAATAAAATAAAATAAAATAAATAAATAAAAACTCCACCCTTTGATGTGAACCCTTGAAAATGCTGCAGTTATTTAATTATTCTGTTTCTTGTCTCCTGGTAATTCTCCTGTATCTTTGCTACAACATTGATTCATATTTCTGAAGGAGAGAGCAGACCAGACTGATCATCTGGCCTGTCTCCTTGCATAACTCACACCACAGAATTTCACCCTCTGATCTCTGAATCAAGCCTTGTACCTTGTGGGAGATTCAGGGTATCTTGATTTTGTCTCCGAATGCTGGAGAATTTACCACATCCTTAGTTAGCCATTCCAGACATTTGTTGCCTTCAGAGTTAAGACATTTGAGTTTCATTTCCAATTTAGATTTTTTTGGATTTATCACTTTCCAAGACTTACATCCTGCTGTGCTCAAGACACAACAAGAGCCTTCAGTGTCCCGTCTTTTAGCACATGCAGAGACTTCATGCTGAGATCCAGGGGGCCTCTCTATCTCCTGCTAAGATAAACCCATCACCTGGATTTCTTCACATCTCCAGCTGTCAGGTGTGGGTTTAACAACAAATTGACTCAGTTAATTCCTCCCTGATATCTCTGTAGGTCCTCAGCCTTTGTCCTGAGGGCTGAGACCAGCAAAGGAGGCAACAGGCCTGAGCAGCATGGGACACATCTGCTCCTGAGCAGACACAGCCCAGACTCCTCCAGCCCCACTGAGATCTCATGATTACTCACCACTTGACAGCACTTTGTCACCACTTCCTAGGACATGCTACTACCTCACCTGGTACACAGTTTGCTATGTTTACTCCTTGTCTGCCTAATCTCTAACTCTTCTGGCCTCCTTCAACAATGCTGGCTATACCAGCTACACTCCAGGCATGCCTCTAGCTATTTATTTCCTCAGGAAATACCACATCACCTGGAAACTTTGGATTTTCCTTCTTACGACATAAAACTTACAGTAACAAATTCTTTTCTTCTGGCAACTTATATCCTTGAGAGGCTGCAAAAGGCAGCCCAAAGAGAGACGTCTTGAGAAGGCTGTAGTAATTGTCTCTACGCACTTCCACAGCTGTTTGCATGTGACTGCTATGGGTGTGTTTCAGTGTAGAGGCATATGAATGAATGTATGAAAACTGTAGGACTTAAACAGTTTCGTACAACTGTTTGTATCCAGAGCTAGGTATTTACTTTCCTTTTGTCCTGCAGTGAGGCGTAGTCTGAATTTGTAACAGGCTACTGTGAATGCACAGATGAGCATGAAAAGCAGGAGCACTAAAGTCTGTTTTTCTGCTGTCCTGCCTGAGGACCTGTCGTAATCCCACAGAATGCCACAGGGACTGAGTCCATCCCGCAGACCCTTCTAGCCGAGGCTCTGGCAGAGGCTCTTTCTCCAAGCCATCTGCCTTCTTTCCAGAAACTCCCAAGATCTTAGCAATGCTGAGATCTTTCTCACTCAACTGATTTGGCTGACATTAGCCAACCACTTCAAAAGCTCCTGAGGGAAGAGGAATGACTTAGAGGCAGGCGGGCAGAAAGACAGACAGACAGAAACTTATGCAGATGGACAGTCACAGGCTGAAAAGGGGGAAGATAAGTCATTTGTGTTGTGGGAATTTGCTCTCGGTGACCTCACTGATCTTTTTCTCTTCTGCTTTACAGTATCTGTTGCACAGTCATGGGCTGCTCACCCTTGATGTATACCAGGACAAATTCTACCAGCACTTGGAGCCTCCTGGCAGTCATTTCTCTGAGATTTCTGTCTTACCCCTGTTCCTGGGAAATTCGTATTACAGTAGCTACTAAGAAAACCTATGAAAAGTGACTACTCAGGCTCCATCTGTTGCTCTCAGCAAATCTCAGGAAAGTACCGACAGCCTTAATTTGCTCTGAAAGGCCACTGAAATCTGCTTGTCTGAAGCATCCCATGTCCTGCAAGCCTGCAAAACCAGGATGCATCCTGAAGAGACTTTTTCCACACCCTCTCAGCCACATATGGCCCCAGAGACAAAGAGAGACAAAATCAAAACAAGATGCCTCAAGGTGGCAGGGAAGCCATCTTAGCCAGTGGGCTGCAGGCAGGCATGGGGTCCCCGTGTTTCCCTTTCTGAGCAGGACAGGTGCTCTGCCAGCACCAGGGTGTCCAAGGGAAGGCTCTGCAGCAGGAAGCAGAGAAACAACAAGCTATTAGGTGCCAGGAGAGTTCGGGAAAGAGTGTTAGTGTGGTCAAAATAACATGAGCACAAACCAGATCATACACTGGCGTATCACACAAGGGCTCCTCTATCAGCGCAGTGGGAATTCGCTGCTCTCATGGGAAAAATTAAAGGGTTCAGGGCAGCAGACAGTCTGCTTGCAAACTACAGAAATAGTGATGTCTAGACTCGAGAAAGGAAATTCCTGTTCATGTTTAGTAGACCAACACACGTACACACACAAATAAAAAAACAGGAAGGCGCATGCTGCTGTACTCTTTGATAGCAGCCCAAGGGAAATGTTGTAGCAGGGAAGAAGCAGCAAACTTAGACATCACCATCAGGCTTGTGAAGGAGCTGAGCACTTTGAGAAATAAGCCTGAGAGAAAGCAGGTCCAGCACAGCAGCACACAACTGCCCCCAAAACTAATGCAGGGGATAAGGTCCTAGGAAAGACCCAGTTACTTCAAACAGTTTGAGACCTCTCAGTGACAGACTGGAAGGATGCAAGTTGTCAGTGTCCTGACAGCTAAGAGAGATGCATATTTGGAGCCTTTAAGGCTCCTGTCTTTTGGCTTGAGAGTACATCTGTGCTCAGATATATTAATCTCCGTTTGAGTAGGGAAAGGGTTGATATGTGCATGCTCGCAAGACCCTGCAAAGATCCTCACCCAGACACATTCATCACATTATAAAAGACCTATAGAAGTGCCAGTTTTAGTGAGTACTATGTAATGTGGTTACAACCACAAAGACTTTATTTTTCCACCGTGATGAGGACCAGAATCTCTTACATTCTGAGTAAATAAATAAATAACAAAGAGAAGGGTCAAAGGCTGCAAATCATACTGGCCCATTTCTTTAATTAATAGTGCTATGAGCTTTTATTTTCCTTCCCTTTTCTTTTCTTTTCTTTTCTTTTCTTTTCTTTTCTTTTCTTTTCTTTTCTTTTCTTTTCTTTTCTTTTCTTTTCTTTTCTTTTCTTTTCTTTTCTTTTCTTTTCTTTTCTTTTCTTTTCTTTTTTTTTTTTTTTTCCTTTCCTCTCCCTCCCTAAAATATTTGCTACTAGACTGGAGGGCACCCTGATCCACTTAGCAAAGACCAGAACAGATTCACAAAGTCTTTCCAGGCCTCAGACATTATGTGATCTGAATGCAATTTCTCCACCCAGTCAAAAAACACTCTATTTTTATTATTTTCATAAGAAGCTAGTAGGGAGGGAGGGAAGGAGGAAGAAGGGAGGGGAGGAAATGCCCTTTGACCAAGCAGAATGCCAGAGCTCAGTGAATTGTTACTAGTACAATATGTTAAAACTAAAGCTGGACCATGTTTTTTCATTTCACAGCAAACCTTGCCTTAGGACTGGAAAGCAAGATTTCTGTTCCACTGGGCTGGCATAACAGTATTAGACAACTTAAGGCAGGAAATGAAGAAGAAATTACCAGTAAGATGTCAGGGGAATATAGAGTAAAGCCTCATTCTTTTATGAAAGAAGAAAGCTGGGACAATAACTCTGCCCCTGCACATCATTAGCCTTTCTTCTGCTATGCTCAACCCACAGCTAGCCCTCGCTGCTGGCTAGCCCCCTGTGACAGCCTCGTCCCATGGATAAATTCCTTGATCACTCAGGAGAATGCAATTGTGAGCATGAAAGTGCTGTGTGGTGCCCACTGGGACCCAGGGTGCACAGTAAGGCCACCACCGCCAGGTTGACATCAAGGCAGTGCTTAAAACTCTGGGGCAAAATGGGAAGGGTTTGAGTCAACCCTATGGAAAAACATGTCAGGAAAAAGTGACTGGCAACCTCATGGCAATTCACACTCTTCACATTTTGTTGTCTCACAGGTCCCTATTAAAAAAGTGCCTGTAAGCAGACCAGAGGCTGCTTATCTTGGCATAGTGAGCTCCATGCATCCTAGTGACCTTGCCATAAGCAGTTCTCTCAGTGTTGCTGAACTGTCACATTCACGAACGTTTAGGTGGTAACTCCCAAAGCACATGGGAGACTGACCAATCTCCACTACAGAAGATCAACTTTAGAGAAAACATAATACTGATGGAGCAAAAGTCTTAACTGCAAATCAGTCCTGAAAGTATTATAAGATTGCTGGAGAGCCTTGTATCTGACTTCTCAATCATATATAATGCTTGAGACTCCATGGAGGAAAAAATGATGATAGATTCCAGTAAAATCCTTACTGAACAACTTACAGCAAATCAGATTCCATTCTTGGAGAAGAGTAATGTGCAGTAAGGGGTCCTAGAGGTCAAAGCCTTGTTTAACTGTATAACTATAAACACTACCGGCTGAGGTGATTCAATCCAAGCGGAGTCAATGCCTGCTTCTCAGATTACCTTCCTTGGCCAAAGAACTGTGTATCACAGCTCTCCAGCATGGACTTGCCACCAAAAAAAATGCTCTCTTTGTTCAAATTTGAAAACCTCCCAAGGACTCAGCAGTGTTCCCACCTTATCAGAGGAAGCCGTGAAGATGAGTATGTACTTCATCCTATCATTTCCAGTATAATGCAAGTTGTACTTATCTCAGTCTTTCCTGCTATTTGCCTCCAGCATGAAAGATCCTTATTGCCTGAACATGCAAATGCTTTTCTTCAAGGTAAATATTTTGGTTCAGGGTGTAGGTCACTGGGTGGAGTGTAGTAACCCACACAGTGCAGGATTAGAGGCTACTAGGACTAACTGTCCCTTTCCATCTTAAATTTGCTATAGCTTGCACCTCTGGTTATATCCACATATGACAATGGATGAGCTATGAAGAGGGATTTCAAGCAGCTCAGCTACTGAAATAAAAATCCACATTAACATTTTTCTTCCTAAAAATACTGTAGCATTATATGTGCACAACACAGAAGGCAATCTCTGGAAATGAGAGTTGATGCAAGTCAAAGTGTTCCCCTCTTGTCCAGACTCTCAAGCTTCCTCTCTAGCAGATTCCTAACTAAGAGCTAATGCCACAGTTGTACTGTTCATTGGTGAAGAGTTGTACAAAAGGGATTTTAAATACCATAAACCACCTCCCTGGAGCCTACTGCTTGGAGCAGATGGCTTACACCGCTTGCCAACACTTTTGTCCAGCACAAAGAGCATTCAGTGAGTGCTAAAAGTTAATACCTGGTAGGATGCTTTTTCTTCCTGCACATAGCAGTTTATGAAGTTCCATACTGAGCTACTTCCATCTTTGGTGTGAAATAGAGGAGGTCACCAGAATTATAGTAAATACTTGGGCTCGAAAAACTGCATTTCACATTAGTCCATCTTGCTTTTTACTTGTTAATTCTGCTCATAGAGTTGACAATGGTTATTGAATATGTCCAGGACTGTAGATACAGACTAATCAGAGTCTTATTGAAATCTGTCAGAAGCTTCTTACTGATTCCTTGGGCTCCTGACACACCCCAGTAAATTACATACTGGTTGGAAGAGTTGAGGAGAAAGCAAGAATGCACCTGGATTAAAAAAAACCACATAAGCTGTATATTTTCTTTCTTCTGTCCTTGCATCATATTCATTTGTAATGGTTAAAATATTTTTTCGGGACCTGAAATCCCACATTCTGTGTTGGTTAATTTTTTTAAATACATGGTGCAGCCAGATGGTGAACCAATAACATTTTTCACCTCAGTTGACACAATTAAACACTATGATTTTCAACCACCAAGAAAAGTTGGCTGGTTGACTAAGGGCAGTTTGACAACTGAGATATTTATGTAGAGCCAAAATGAGATAGTGCCCTATATTTTAAACAGTTCAAGTCAGAGGAGAAAAATGTAAAATTGGTTCCTAGATAATAATGCCTAATCTTTGTTTTTATGGCACATTGCTGTGCAATTAAGGTTGGCCCATGAAAGCTGTGCATGAGCACACTCAAATTGCTGAATGGCCTCATAGATGGCAGGAAGGAAAATAAATATTCTACTGTTTATACTTTCTGAAGTAAAATCTTCGAGATAAACAGTGTGTCAGACTGACAGGTGTGACTTCTTTAGCCTTTGCCTGATGAATTTTTCATTTGCAGCTGAGGCTGAAAGCCTAAAACCGTTGATGGAAAAAACCCATTGTTCAGATTTTGATAGGAATATGAATGTCTGGGTCTTAGAAGGGTCTGACTTCTGGATGAAGAACTGCAGACGCTGCTGCGCAGGTGGGGGAAAGGACTAGACTGCAACCATTCTGCATCAGGCTACTGTTTCACTCAAAGTGTGGTAACATAAGCGTCCAGCTTCTTATAGCAAGTTGCTAAGATACATGTACCTATGACACTCAGAGACCAGAAGGGTTTTTCAGAGGCTTCTCCTGGGTACACAACTCTCCATAAAGCACTCAAAGCCGTGCATATCACACCATTCTTCATTTTGGCAACTTCCACACTTGCCAAAAGATTGTCCAGCAAGCAGCAGAAGCATTAATACCATCTTCTGGCTAAACAGAATGACTATTGGTGGTTGGTGGATGGTTGGACTGGATGACCTTGTACGTCTTTTCCAACCTTGGTGATTCTGTGATTCTGTCTGTCCAGGGTATTTCTGCTTTGGTCAGCCCCAATCCAAGAAGGATTGAAATACGGGTAGAGAGATATGAACTTGAATCAAATATGGTGAGGAGAAAATGATGAGCAGAGGTCATGTGTGTAAGCAGTCTCACATTGTAGAAGAAAGGCTGCAAACTCCAGGCTAACCAAATGAGAAAAAAAAGGCTCTCTGAGCCCCTGCCAGTAAATGGAAATTCCAAGAACAACAAGTTAATCCAATAAGATCCAATAAGACATTGAGATTGAGAAGTAGAGAGACAAATTGTGTTCATACTCCATGAAAATACAGAGCAATTGTAAGTCCTATAAACTCCCCAAGATTATTTTTCCTGTCCAAGAAAATCACTTCTGTCTCATATGGCTTGAATTTAAACCAACTAGCTTAAATCCTGGACCTTAACTCAATCAATGAGAAAATAAAAAGAAGGTAGGATCGAAGTTCAAAGCAAAGTGGCGGGGCAGAGGATGGTGCTGGGCAAAGGGATAGCAAGGCAGGCAGACTTGGTCCCCACACCTCACAGTTCTCATACAGACTTTGGGCCAGATGGGGGTCACTTCATAAAGATGGAACAGCAGGAACCAAAGGGGAACCTTTTCTCTGTTTCAAGTTCCTAAAGCTCTGACTCATCCCAGATGGCTTATCAGTGGTCAGTGATTCCGTGGATGCACAACAACTCAAAGACGTCATTTTGTATTGACAAGTGTCTGCAAGCATTTGAGGAGGAAGGAGACGTATATATATATACATGTAAATATACATATATATATAAAACTAATCACCACTTCTTTTATGTAAGGCTTTCTATTACACATTAGCAGTCTTCCCAGCTGTTTCAGGCATAGATCATTTCAAGTTTTTCAGAGTAATTATCTTCACAGTCCCTTTTCCCCTCTGGAGCAGTTGATTTATAAGGTGATGGCAAGACCGTACTCCATCAGGATGCTTAGCAGTGAGGGAGAGATTGAAACTTACTCTAAAACCTTTATCCTTTTTAGGTGGTAAATTATAAACACTGCTGGGGAAAGGCAAGAGGGCTGGAAAGCGCTGAGCATGACTTAGATGTAAAACAATGGGAAAATCAGGGCTAGGCTATGACTAAATTGCACAGGAGTCTAGACCACACACACACACAAATACAAGAAATTGTTAAAAGCTGAAGACCAAGTACATTTTTTTTTTCCCTGTCCCCAGAGATGATAACTGAGAGGATCAATTCCCTCTCTAGAAGTTCATGTCTACTTAGTAAAGTGATTTGAAAGACTTGCTTCCTGTCGGTATTCATTACCTGCCTTGCTTACTCCAGCAACAATATATATAGGTTGCATCCAAAAGGACTGAAGAGCCTCTGGAATCATGCAAGTCGTTTCCAGGATGGAAAGAAAAGTGATTGCAACCAAGAAGAGAAAGCATTTGGCAGACCCTTAACTGCCAATGGTAGTATTTTGCTAACATGGCTGACAGAAGCATAGGGAATGGAGCAGAAGGCCTTTCACTTCCTCCATTTACGGCACTGAATGTGTGTGTGGCTTAGAGATGCCCAGTCCACACTGCTATTTTTTATTTCCCAAAAGATCTGTTGCCCTGTCCACAGCACAAAACAACAGATATTAACAGCATTTCTAGAACAGTGCACTATTTACTTGATTAACAGTAAGCTTTGCTTTCTTCCCTCCTATCTGAACTTCGTTTTCTAAAGATGAATCTACATAACATCCCCTTTGATTTGATTGCTCATTTCCCAAAGAAAGAAAGAAAGAGAGAGAGAGAGAGAGTAAGAAAGAAAGAAAGAAAGAAAGTAAGATAGGGAAGGGAAGGGAAGGGAAGGGAAGGGAAGGGAAGGGAAGGGAAGGGAAGGGAAGGGAAGGGAAGGGAAGGGAAGGGAAGGGAAGGGAAGGGAAGGGAAGGGAAGGGAAGGGAAGGGAAGGGAAGGGAAGGGAAGGGAAGGGAAGGGAAGGGAAGGGAAGGGAAGGGAAGGGAAGGGAAGGGAAGGGAAGGGAAGGGAAGGGAAGAGAAGGGGGGAAGGGGGGAAGGGGGGAAGGGGGGAAGGAGGGAAGGAGGGAAGGAGGGAAGGAGGGAAGGAGGGAAGGAGGGAAGGAGGGAAGGAGGGAAGGAGGGAAGGTGGAAAGAGAAAGAAAGGAAGGAAGGAAGGAAAGGAAGGAAGGGAAGGAAGGAAGGGAAGGGAAGGAAGGGAAGGAAGGAAGGGAAGGAAGGAAGGGAAGGAAGGGAAGGAAGGGAAGGGAGGGAAGGGAGGGAAGGGAGGGAAGGGAGGGAGGGAAGGGAGGGAAGGGAGGGAGGGAAGGGAGGAAGGAAGGGAGGAAGGGAGGAAGGGAGGAAGGGAGGAAGGGAGGAAGGGAGGAAGGAAGGAAGGAAGGAAGGAAGGAAGGAAGGAAGGAAGGAAGGAAGGAAGGAAGGAAGGAAGGAAGGAAGGAAGGAAGGAAGGAAGGAAGGAAGGAAGGAAGGAAGGAAGGAAGGAAGGAAGGAAGGAAGGAAGGAAGGAAGGAAGGAAGGAAGGAAGGAAGGAAGGAAGGAAGGAAGGAAGGAAGGAAGGAAGGAAGGAAGGAAGGAAGGAAGGAAGGAAGGAAGGAAGGAAGGAAGGAAGGAAGGAAGGAAGGAAGGAAGGAAGGAAGGAAGGAAGGAAGGAAGGAAGGAAGGAAGGAAGGAAGGAAGGAAGGAAGGAAGGAAGGAAGGAAGGAAGGAAGGAAGGAAGGAAGGAAGGAAGGAAGGAAGGAAGGAAGGAAGGAAGGAAGGAAGGAAGGAAGGAAGGAAGGAAGGAAGGAAGGAAGGAAGGAAGGAAGGAAGGAAGGAAGGAAGGAAGGAAGGAAGGAAGGAAGGAAGGAAGGAAGGAAGGAAGGAAGGAAGGAAGGAAGGAAGGAAGGAAGGAAGGAAGGAAGGAAGGAAGGAAGGAAGGAAGGAAGGAAGGAAGGAAGGAAGGAAGGAAGGAAGGAAGGAAGGAAGGAAGGAAGGAAGGAAGGAAGGAAGGAAGGAAGGTTTATATATGAAATAGTATGCTATAAATTTGCGTGCATGGAATACTGAAATAAAAAGGCTTATGTTCTGCTTAAAGACCCACACCACAAGGAAATGAAACCACAGTGTTTGCTTTTTATATTTACCAAAATAAGGAAATGTTAGAAATGGGATGCAGAGATGAAGCAGAAGTGAAGGCTCTGTTTTGCAAAGCCGGGGAGTGTGCAGCTGTGTGGGGTGGGGAGAAGAACGTGGAGCTGGGTGCGAGGCAATGCTGGCAGTGCTGCATTTTCCTGCTGCCATAAGGGCATTTCCAGAACATCTGAAAGCAAAACTTGGCAAACAATACAAGAGCTGGAAGGAAAGAAAGAAATACTAGGGATTAAAAATGACCACTTTCCAGAAATAATAACCAGCCACTAATATCTCCCTTGTGTAGCAGGATACATGAGGATACCGGTAAATATCAACAGTATGATACTCCCAGTTAACTCCTCTGTTCATGTTCACTTAGAGTGTTTTCCTCACCATTTGTCAGAGGGAAAATGCAGCAGTTTTATTTACGGAGCAATATAAATAACAGAGCCTGAAAAGAGGAGCATGATGCCCCAGCTTTGCAGTGGTGGCAACAACAGGGCTAGCTGTCAGGCACACTCCCCTATCTGCTAGCGGCACAGCAATCCAATGCTCCGCTACCAAAAGCTGCAGCCACTCACTACCAGCATAGGCACAAAACACAACCTTTTCCTTCACAAATAACAGTACACCATCCAAGTGCTATTATTAAATTCTTTCATGTGTGATGCAAGCCATCCCAGGAATAAATAGTCTGGTACGCTATTATGGAGGATGGTTTTGTGGGGAGGCAGTTTAAAGAAAACACGACCCACACCAGATTAGGCTTAGGCAATTCAAGGGAAATTATGAAATAAACACATTTTTCAAAGTGTCACATTAAACACTTTTCAAAATCCCAACATCTGACTATTTGTATTCTTTTATGTGATGCTATGTAATCCCTAGCCTTAAATTTCAGCAACTGAAGGCATTTGAGCCTCACACAAAATGGTTACAGCTTCACCAAAATCCCACCAAGAACCCAGTCAGAGCATGTACAGTCAGTGCTAACTCCAGTCCCACTTGGTCCAGCCAAGGACTGTTCTCCCATAATGCAGGAAAGTGTGAGCTTGCCAAAGTGCTGGTTTGCAATCCAAACCAATACTCGGACAAAAACAATCTCAAAATAGAATTATGGTCCTAATTTATCTCTCTTGAATATTAATAGAATGTTACAGTAATTAAAAATAGGCCTTTCAAAAAAAATTAAGAAATAACAATCAAGACATTTCCAACGTCCTAAGCCAGCATCTCATCTCCCAAACATTCCCAGTCTGTATTCCTCACCCTAACAAACTGCTGTAGTCCTCAGTCACTAGAAAGCGTGTCAACTCCCAGACCTGAAGAGGTATAGAGAGGTGTCCACGCAAAAAGAGGGACTGTAAATGTAATCTCTTGTCTGGGGCCTGAGCTTCCTAAGAAAGAGGTATAACTCATACTGGATCTTCCCCTAACCTTCTTTTTTTCCCCCAAATTCCTCTCCTCTGCGAGGATTCAGGACGCACCAACTGACTCTGCTGCTAACCACATAACACACTGTTCTATGCTCTCCCTTTCGTCCCAGCTGTATTTAGTTGCCAAGGCAGGAATGGGAGTCTTTGTTAAAATCAAGAACTTTTACAATCTCTAGGGTGTCCTTCTTGTTATTCTAGTAAGTCACAAGCCCATTTCTGGTTTACCCTGGTGTAGTGACACTTAGGTAATTCATAATTCTGCACTGTCCCTTTGTGCTTATGTGAAGAGAAATAAGCCTGGTATGAATGAGAGCATAGCTCTCATGATACAGGACAGTTTGCCTTTTACCTCAAGTCCTCTCACTGCATAATGCCTCATTGCACCCACAAGCCTGGGTGCAGATACTGTCATGGTTGTGTGCTGCTGGAAGATGTTCAGACACTGTAATCTCTAGAGCCTCTACTGGAGAGAATACAAATGGGAGATTTCTCTCTCCACTTTTGTCTTGCCATGGGTGACAGAGGACTTAGCTCTAATGAAATTAGAAGTAGTGTCAGTCTTTCCCTTGAGGAGAAAGTCTGATCAAAGGAATGGCAAGGGTAAGAGCGTGTGTAATTCATAAGGATCAGAAGACAATCAAAAATCTATTACACGGGCTCTCTAGCTCATTGGTTGACAAACTCTAATGGCTCAGGGAATATTTTGCAGCCCTCCTGCCCCCTCCCTGATCCATCTTGAAAGCGGTATATCTTGATCTCAAAGCAGTGACTGCACAAACATCTGCTAAAGAAAAATTAAGAAAAGGCCAGCTGCATAAAGGATAAACAACACAAACTTTATCCTCTCTATTTTTTCCTCTGCTAGTATTCTGTTTATTCACAGAACTACTTTATTTTATTGGTAACTCTGGTGTTCAGCTGGTCTGAGTCTATATAAATTCTCTTCTTCCAATGTCATGACGCTGATCTGCGTCAGCTATGGATCGAGCCCCACATGAAGGGCTTGATCTGTATTTCCTGTTTTCTGGCCCCTGATCTCCATGTTATTATTTATCAGAGATTTGCCAGAATAACAGCTTCAAAGTCAGGCTGGGTTGCTGCTTGATGGAGGATGGCTGCCACGTACACTGCCAGTCCTTCATGTGCAGATCACATCTTATCAGCTGCTCAATGCCATGCCCATAAATCTTCCATGAAAGACTCCACAGAGGTGCTGGAGTTTGTTCACACAGAGGCACCGGGCTAGGAAGGCAGTGGCTGACAAACAAGAAACACTCATCCCCTCAGGTGGCCTTCTCTCCCCTCGTCAGCCACACACTGCGGAGCAAAGTAGCTGAAAACCAGCTGTCCTGCCAAAAAGGACAGGAGAGTTTCTTGCAGGCAGTGCAACTGTTTTATTTATTTATTTTCCTTATTTACCACACTCCAGTCACTAGCTTGATTTCCCTTAATCTTACAAATCGCCTGCCAAGGACACAGAGCATCTGGCTTTCTTCAGCAAATGAACTGTTTGCCATGCGTCTGCTGTCCAAAAAAGACATGGTGCCCCCAAGTTACAATCCTGAAAAGGACTCTGTCAACATGTTTTATCAACTAGTAATAATGATAAAAAAAACCTCCTGTGTTTTTCTTGCAGCTATTTATAAAATGTCTCTAGAAGCCAGACAGTGAATCAGCCGCCTTATCCAACTTTTGTTTCTACCAATGCAAATGCTCTCGGATTTGTTATTGGAGGGTTGTTCGAGAACAGCTGGGCTGCTGGCATTCAAGCTATTCCTTTTTTTAACTGGTTTTGTTCTAAGCACAAAGAGGCAGATTCAGAGATCATTCATGGACTTAAAGTCAAGCGTATACTTAATTACTTTGCTGCACTGAGGCCTAAAGCATTTGTATTGAAGCTAAACCAGAAAAAGCAGTCTTTCTGAGCAAGTGTGCACAAATGTCTGTGACAAGCGCAGTCCTTGCAGAGCTGGTACAGTGATAACAGAAAAGGGGTTGTAAATTCCCCCCACTAAACCACAGTGAACCAAAGTAAAGCTAGGATGAAGACTGCTTTCTTTTGGAAGGTGGATGGGGCTGAAGGTGGGGGGCCTGTGTCCTCTGAGATTTCCCCACTGCTCAGCTCACACTCAGGCAGAGAGGAAGGGTAAGGATCTTAGCTTAATGTTCCATCATGAATGCAAAGATCCACTAGCAACCAACATGCTCACATCCACCCCTTCATCTTTCGTTTTCCCACTCCCTTTGCCTGCAGTTGCCCAGGTCAGTAAGTGCTCCAAGGAGCAAATGTTGTCATTGTGTTTAGTGGGACTATTGCAGGGAATGGTTTAGCCATGAATTTGCAGTGAACTAGCTGAGCATGCTAGAGTGTAACAAGAACTGTTGCTAAGTCTCGTGAAATGCTGTATAAGGATCTGATCCAACCCACACTGAAGTCGGGGCAAAGACTCCCACAGATTTAAGTGGGTATTAGATCAATACCTCAGCCTTGTAAAATCTTCAGGGCAGGGGCCATGATTTGTTACAATGCACACTGTGCGCTTAATGTGCTCTCTGAGTAATAATAAATAAGAACTTGGAGGTAATTTGATGGGGGGGTGGGGAAGAAGTTTCCAAAGCTTTCCAAAGGGCCTTGTTATCCCAGCATATCAATGTATCCTACCAAAGCTGTGCTAATCTTATTAAATATCTTCATACAAAGACTGTAAAATCCTAGTTGGTTACGTAGGCTGTAGTCATTCTGCAGCAGCTATTCACTCAATAGCTCACCTTGCAAAAAAAATAAAAAAAGCTTATCTGTTATTATTCCTTTGCACATAATTAATGGCTTGCTGCCATCCTTCACTGCACAAAATCTTTGAAATCTTTCCCGTTCCCTTGATATGCTTCTCCAACATGAGACACAACTCAAAACATTAACTTCAGGTTCAGAAGTCAACAAACTATCTATCACTTTCAGGGCACTGCGGAGGAAGACAAATAAACACAGGAATGAAAGGACAATGGAATCTCTAAAATGCACCCAGTTTCCTGTGACTAACCAACTGATAGACATGGACAGGCTCTTGCGGTTCATGCTCAAGGATGACTGTAAAAGCTTTTGACAGCTAAATGAGGTGGGCAGTAGTGTTGTTTTTTTGGTTTGGTTTATTTTGTGCATGTGTGTTTTTGCATAAAGATACTTGGTTTAGGACAGTTTCTTCCCTGTGAGTGAGATAATGTTAGCTCTAGTTAGCTTTGAATGAGCAATAGACTGTCCCCTTCAGTCTCACCTAGGAAATGCAGAGGACTGCTACCCCTTTGCCTTGTATTAGTAGCAGACTTTTCCTTTCCTCTTTCTTGACACGGTCAAATTACAACTTACTTATTTTGAGCTGTTGGGTGGGATCATTTCAAATACACACAGATCTTTGGTGGGACAGATGCTGAGCAAGGATTCCTTTTTTCTTCTGGCTTTTCCAAACTAGCACTTTGCCCTTGTAATATTCCCATGTCTCTGGCTCAAGCACTGAAAGAACAGACCCCAGAATTCAAATCAGTATCAGGCCTGACACTTCAGGAAGCTAATAGGAAAAAACCTAGACCAGCCATACATCCATTTCTTGCTGTCAAGGGGAATATATTTGCTTTACTGGGACTGTTTATTCCAGGATCTCTACTGGGATACTGACATTTTGCAAATGCTTCCTCTGAGATATAGTATCAGTTTGCAAAACAGTCCCTTTGAGTGCTCTTGTCAGTTGTGTTCACAGATAACTAAATTGACAAGTAAGGCAAAGCACAACAGATTATCAGGTAAGAAGGAGATGCCAATCTTGGTGACTTTCAGTAGAAGTCTGGAGTAAGTCAGATGGACTCCATGGAGTTATTTGCCCCATACAAATGTCACTGAGTTCAAGCACTGTCATCAGGGTAGGGGAGGATGCTTATTTTTACAGCTTTGTATTGTACAAGTTGCCACAAGTCCACTTCTCTGTTACTGGACTTGTCTGGTGTTGCAGGGTTAGAAGAGAGGCTGCTATGTAAAAGCTGCTTTGCTGGAGAAACATACAACCATGCCCAAATGGGCAAGAGCAGTGAAAGCCTGCCCAAAGCATCCAAAATTGGGAAAAATTTGCTGAGGTCTCATAAGTATGGAAAATTCTGTACTACTGCACAGTTGTTTTTCACCTGAGCAATAGCACTTGTAACCTTGTCTAGAGCTGAAAAGCAGTGTCGATAGGTGTTTAAAAAGCCCTCATTCATGTTCTTCACATGTCACTTTACCAGAGGTGACTGAACATTACCACTCTCACTCCCTATTTCTCCTTTCACCTACTCCGACATTCAAAATTTATGAAACTTCTGTGAGCCATTTGTCCACCTGGCCTGCCATGGGAGCAGCCCAGAGGCAGCAGAGCTGAAATAACTGAGCATGAGGCCCCATATGAAAGGGTGCTGGAAGTGCTCAATGTTCTCCCTTTCCTTGCCTTTAAGGAAGGAACAAGAAACATCACAAAATAGATCGAAACTGGACAATTCAGTTACAAATGTTCCATCTGAAACTCTCAGGAGGAGAAAACATGCAGTTCATCTTTAGTTGCATATGAGAAAAAGAGAAGGTGTTTTGCTGTTCATTCATCATTTGGCTGATTGAGGATGTTTCTTTACAGCAAATAAATGGCTGTAAATATTAGCTTTCAGATAGAGAGAGACTTGTTCTGTTTGGTGAGCTGTAAATAGCCTTTCCAAAAATGTAGAAGTGTCGTGAGGCTCAAGTGTTTGGACACGCTAAACAAAAGATTACGCACATGACTTTGGAAGGAAGAACTTGTCTCTCAGAAAACATGATGATGAGCCTGAGGAGAGCACATTAGACCTGAATCTAGGTAAGTACAATTCAGCACTTTCTGATTTAAGAGCTTTTTTAAAAGAGTTCAAATACCTACACTTTTCACAAAGCCCAACCAGACACAGAAATCACCTAATAGGGTATAATGAACATATATATATTCACCAAAGCAAGTACTGCATTTTCTTAATGGTGCATTAATGAACATGTCTCCTTTTCTCTACAGTTGGCTACATTTCTATTTTCAGCCCATAACTGTGTCTAAGATGCTGAACTAAAAAGATCATTTCCAATGAAATAGCAAGATGACAGTCATTACAACTTGAAACACCCTGGAGTTAAAACTTATCTTCTACCTATCTTTACCCCCATGTTTATACTGTTAAACGCTCTTGATTTGGTTGTCTTTTTAAAGGTGTGACAAATGCATATGCACCAGGCTTTTGACACTTAAGTACGGATTTGTTCATCTGTCAGTCAGCCTGCATGTTTGAGTGGGTGATCGCTGGCTAAGGCTCACCTCACCTGCGGTAATGGCACTTTCACTCATGGCAGGCCATTTCAAGATCTCCAAAGGGTGACAGCACTCCCTCCCTGCACTACTATCATCTCCACATTTTAGAAATCTGGATTTGACCTTTCAGAGGGGGAGGGAAAAGGAACTGTTATTTTATCTGACAGCAGCATACAGTTTTTACTGGGATCAGGCACACAAGATAGATTCAAGTGGGACACAGTACATGAATATAATCTGGTTCCCAGTTCACTGTTATATTCCACATTGTGTGTAGAAATCTCACAGATAATTTCTCCACAGATTGTGGTAAATTTTTTTCTTTTTCAGAGGAAAGGCATAAATATATACCCTTAACAAAACTGTCCAGGTGCATTAGCAACTCTTCTTGCATGTCCTTGTCCAGAAAGAACATTACAAGGACTCAGTCTTGCAGAGCTCTGTTGTGGAATCTCTGAATGGAAAAGGAAGCCTGTGTTTCCACTGTTTGTGTACCAGTGTGAGACATGATACATGTGATCAGCCTGGCACATAAGAGTGCATTTATTTATTCTGTGGATTAATATTGTTTGTGCACCTTTCAGCACCACGCAAATGGGATTAGATTTAAAGCAGTTATATTTTGGGAGGGGTTTTGTTTTCCAGGCCGTGGCCTTGAATTCACAATCAAGGATATTTTTAACAATACAGAAAGACAGGTCTATGTATCTATGAGACTATAGATGAAGACAGGCACCAGAATGCCTCCCCAGTGACTGCATACAAGCTGCATTTTGGTAGTGTTGTTATTCCCTAATTTGTGAGAACGCAACTTGACAACCATGGAGTTCTCCTAATGTATTTTTGATGTGAATTTAATTTTTAAAACAACTATCTGAAAAAGCAGACATACCAGTGAGTTCCAGCCATGGCACTAAAGGGGTGGTCCAGATAACTTCTCAGCCCTGTTACACTCTGAGGTGGAATCAATCTGACCTCTAGGTAAGTCTTCAAAAGGGAAGTAGACAGGCAAGATTACACTGTCCTTTGCCACTAAGGAGGAGAGTGTTTCATAAGCTCTTTAGTGGATAAGCTTGCAGCAGAGAACAAGGCCCCCAGGCCTGTTTCTGGTCCACCCAAGACCGGTTTCTTCTTTATTCTGTTCCTTCTACATCTCACCCCCTGTCCCCATCTCCTGCTCCAGCTCCATTCTTCATCCTACCTCTACCTTCCTCATCTCTGTGACCCGAAAATAATCCCATCAAACTTTCAGTGTTTCTTTTGTACACTTTTTGACACATGCACAATGGTGTCAGCCAGCTGCTAGTGCAGTAAAGCATTCTCTCTGTCCTGAGGAGCAGAGGTTAAAGTCTTAGCCAAACACCAATGGGGATGCAATAGTAGGGAGTTGAAAGTTCCTGTCTTCATTACTGTAATACTAATTTAAACAGCCCATGGTACCTGGAGGATGGTGAGATGACACAGGAGTCAGGAGGAGAAACTTAGGTCTGTTTACCACTCTTATTTTTTTGTTTTCTCGCTACTGCTTTCAGCTTAAATGACTACTGTTTGGGGTCAAATGATCTCATGTAAAAGATACAGATAAACCAATCTTTGATTACACCCAAAAAGCTGCATGTAAGCAAGTTGTTCAGCCTCTCCATTCCCAGCATCACTTTTGTCAGACTGAGGGATCCCAGACTTGACAACTCAGATAATTAGAAGTGGCAAGGGGAGAGGAGCAAAAGAAAATACAACAACCTATCACAATCCTTCGGCCATCAATCTTCCTTAAATTTCACAGAGACAGCACAAAACTGCACACTCGACCTTAGAAAACTCCTTTGCACATCCCGTTACCCATTTTGCATGCATGTGGGACACAGCCCATGGTAGGCCACTTCTACTGCAAGCTAAAGAACATTATGAGGGAGAGTGCAAAGGAAATGCTACAGACCAAAGGAAATGACAGCATGCATTTTGCAGATAGCACTCTTTCCTCTGTATCATCATTAATTTACCTCCTTGTAGAGGCTGCCTGGTCTCTGTTAATGAGGTCTCTCCCTGCCAGATGACATGGAAAAACCACTGGCTCCGACCCCTGGAGGTCACCAATAATCCCACAGCACTTCTCAAAGCAATGCAATGTTAAGCTCTGTGTCACAGGCAAATTGGCTTTATCTACCCCAAATTTAAAAAATCAGCAGCCATCATTTTAATGGTCAGGACCACTGTTAACAAATGATCAATTAGCTTGGTTAAAAGCACCGATAACAACATTTTTGTGTCAGAGCCACTTGGAGGGCTGGCTGGCAGGGCCTAATCTCTCTTTTCCTCATGGCAATCATTTCTGAAAGCTAAACAGCCTGCCGTCTGAATGATGGCATTAAACCTCTCTCCAGATTTATGTTCAAGATGCCCTCGGAGAAATGAGGAGGCAGCAGGCAGCCCAGCTTGCTCAGTCACCCAGCCCCACCAGCCCATGCAGGTGGCCTGAGGACTGCCAACCAGCCCCAGCAGGGTTCAAGTTTAGCTAACACAGGTGCAAAACACCCTTTTCTGTGAATAAATTTCTAATGATGCTTTTGGCTCATCCATGTGGTTTGCCCTAGCACTTGCATTCCCAATTCCCTCTGTGATCAAGACTACTCTTTGCATTGCTGGTGTTTTCCACTCCTATCAGATGCTTTCTGCACTACTAAGTCACAGAACTTCAGTCAACATATATTGTGGGTTCAGCTGCATTTACAGCCAGCTTGGTATTCTTCTCAGTCTTCTTATAGCAGGGACATGAAGCCAAATTTTGTCACAGGATGAAAAATACAGATGCTATCTCTACAATTTGACTGCAGCCTCATGAAGAGGGCTAAACTCATACCTGTGGGCTCTGGCATGATCTCAAAGCTTCAGTGCAGCCCAGGCAAATTGCATCTGGCAAGGAAACAATGTACCCTACAGTGATTGCACCTCTTTACACCAGCCCCTGCCACACCACCAGAGTAGCAGGCTGCTAATGCAGGCAGCTGCTGTACCAACAGGCTGTATTCTCTGAATGGACATCTTCCATGTCCTCTGGCATAGGCTGTTGGGCAGCCAGACAGAGACCAGGCTTAGGGATGGGTTTATTTGGGCCCCAGCTGTGGAACTCCCAGGGGCAGGTACTCTCCCCTCCCGCTACACAGAGCATGTTTGGAGCCAGTGGGCCACTTCACAAGTCCACATAGCCGCATACACATTGCTCACCAGCTAAAAGGATGGAACCTTGGAAACATCCAAAAAGTCAAAGAACCAGCGGCCCTGTAAGGATATCAGCTGTTGTGGCTCATAACTGAGTTGAAGACTGCTTAAGATCAATAGGGCAAAGGGACTGGGACAGCTGAAGCTGAGACCTTGCCCTAAGTCCTCAGCACTGCAGCCTTAAAAGAACTGACTGAAAGACAAGCAGAAGCTTGGATCCTGCCACCATCTTTAGCTCTTGGCTTACAGCACCTGGTGGTGCAAACCCCACCACTTTGGGTGTGCTCCATCTCTTGCCCAGATCAGCACGATGTGGGGACAGAAAACAATTACTGCTCATCTCCCTTCTTTGCCCCCAGATGTAGAATGCTTAGATGGTGCTGCCTCCTCCTGGGGAGCCCCAAGCCAAGAGCCGTCCCTATGGGCAGCCGTGATACATGATGTTTATGAACACTGCCTGCTAGTTTGTGCATCCCACCGCCTATCCCTGAACTACCAACACACCTTATAATCCTGTTTTTAACAGAGAATCTTTACTGGAACCAACACAATGCAATCCTAAGTCTTAATTTTGCATTCAGCTTTCAGTCTCCCTTGTAACCATGGAGAAGGGCTGTAGTCCAGTTTATCGAGTCTCACCCTCAGGATGTCAGCCTTAGAAATGGAGTATTTTCTAATAAAGAACAGCCAATCAGACCAGTCCAGGCAGAGACCTACCTGAGGAAGAGACCTGAATCCATGATCTCCCTGCCAGCAGGAGTACTGAATGGTGCCTTAACGTGCCGAGAAGTCATTTTTTATGAGCTTTCCTTTGCAGTACAGCTGCATCTGGTCTCCACATTTCCACTAATTTCTGCAATTTCTGAGTAATTTAAAATACCTTCTGTTAGCTCACTTTCTCCCCTCCTGCCCATTTTTTTTTTTTTTTAGGTCACTGATGTCACCTCAGCTCTTTTCTTCAGTCACAGCAGAACTAGTTTCTCACTCTCACTTTGGCTTCTTAGTTTCCAGTCTCATTCTCTGCTCCTGAAAACTTCCACAAACTTGGGCTGAGATTC
Source organism: Coturnix japonica (assembly GCF_054131305.1). Taxonomy (NCBI): domain Eukaryota; kingdom Metazoa; phylum Chordata; class Aves; order Galliformes; family Phasianidae; genus Coturnix; species Coturnix japonica. Next base: position 49,219,040 of record NC_140663.1, on the reverse strand, counting down.
TTCTGCTGCTACTTCTCACCAACTTGGCTGTGTATTTTTAACCGACTATTTACACTGTCCTTCTTGGCTTGCCTCTGAGGAAGCACTCTTTTCTTTCACAAGACAGATTAATTTCTTCCTTATTTCTACTCTTATTATGAGTACATTCTGATTCATTCTACAAAAGACACCCATTTTAGCTCAAGAAAGTCATTGTGCTACTGGATGCAAAAATTCATCTTATGAAGCACTGACAGGTGTGTTTTGGTAGTTCTATAAGGTTTGATATAGAGCAAATAGCCATGGTGCTGCACCCTCACCTTGAGAGAAAATAGATGCAATGGTAGATATATTAGAGGTGTGTTTCTTGAAGCATGTTTTGTCACACAGCTCCAACATCTGTTCTTTGTCTCTCGAAACCATTTAAATGTGTGTTTATGGTCTCACTGTATGTGAGGACACTGTATATCAACCATACAGAGCTGGTGCCAAGAAATATGTTCCTTCCAGCTAGCAGAGGCTTGGGGTTGGGATTCACACCAGCCAGTTTTTCATCTACCCATGGGCCAGTGAAAAGTCAGAGCATCTTCCTCCAGCTCCAGACCTAGAGGTCACACTTGCTATAGAGTCACTATCAGGAGCTTTGCTTCTTTGGAGCCTCAGCAAGACAGCAGGGAAGTGGATGTAAGAGCCATCAGAATGGAATTAGGCCATTGTGCAAGCAGGACTTTCCCAGGGACAGCACGCAGTAATTGCCAAGTGCAATATGAGATCTGCCATGATGATCTCACTGCTGAATAATTCAGTGATTCTTTTCAGTTAACATCAAAAGGGATGAGCAGTCTTCAAGGGGGGCTGCAACCTTATAATAGAGTTATCACAGGTGTGAGAGGAGGGGAGCATGTGGAGGACTAAGCTGACAATATAGCCTTTTATGTGGGAACATTAGAAATGAATCTGTGGGTCTGAGGTCATCTAACCTACTCTTTGGAGGCCTTCCTCAGAATTGCTTTCCACACCGCATCAGAAAGCACTATAGACAGTTAAACTGGCATGTGTAGCCGCTCTGATAAATGACATGAAATGTTAGAAAATAAATGCTGGCTTCACCTTTCTAAATTATTTTTCTCCATTTTGTTTAAATCTTGGAAGTTATTTGATTGTTTCTTTTAGTTTCTTTTTTTGGCAGCCTTGGACATTCACACAAACAGCTGTGGAGAAATTGCAAAATAAACCCTCCCCCTTCTCTTTTATTTTCTGGTAGGCTATGTTGGGAAAATAAATATGAATGGCACAGATGTTCCATTTTTCTCTCTGCATAAAACAGTTTATGACATCTTGCAAACACTGGAAAAATGTTTCTTTTAAGAAAGAGATTTCTCTTTCTCAAGCACATTGCATTTCAGAGATGTTTTATGAAGCATTGTAGAGCAAAGCCTGTTTTTGGATGCCTTTTTCTAGTTTACTAACAACATCAGAGAAATAAACTAAATGCTTTTAAATCAATTGTGCTGGTTATTATTTGGATTTGAAAAGCTATTAAAGTTTTCAGTGATGCTCATCAGCTGCTATAGATACATGGATCTCTGCTGGCACCCAGTAACAGACTAAGATCAGAGTTTGAAAATTAACCAGCTGCAAGAGAAAATGTTTAGTGTAGAAAGTGAAATGCTTTTAAAAATTACCCCAAAAATAGTTTAAAAGTTGAAAAGGTAAGTTTTTATCTTTAATTATGTAAAGAGAAATACAGTGAAGTGCTGCAATCAAATGTATAGTCATGCTATACTGAAAAGCCTGCAAGCAGAGAAAACAAGAGAACTAGATAAGGTGCCATTCATCATGAATTTCCTCTGCTGTCAACTCACTCCATTGCTCCCATCATAAGTAATTGGACCTTTCCCTCAATCACAGCCACGTGGGCTGAAAAAGACCTTGAGAGGTCAGTTAGCCCATCCCTCTGCCCCAGGGCAGGATCTGCTGTGTTTACCATCACTTCTGGCAGCTGCTTGTCTAACTGCTCAAAAATCCTCCAGACACAATTCCACAACATCCCTGGGTGACCTACTCTCATGTCATGGTCTCTTGGCCTTTAAAGAATTCTTTCTGGTGTCTAATCTGAGTCATGCCTGTTGCAATTAAAACGCTCTTCTCCACAGGCATGGAGGGGGGGTGACTCCCATTCTCTTTCTCTTGTCGATGGGATGCATGCACAGAAATGCTGCTCCGCAGACTGTGTCCATAGTCCACAGGTCTCCTCACAAAACATATCTCCCCGAAGTATTTTTCATCGTCTACATTCAGAAGGAGCATTTTGACACAGTAAGGGCAGATGTCTACTGTTCTGTTCATCAGGTTATAAACTCATAAATGAAAATTAGGAGATCAACCATGGAATCATAAAAGGGCTTGGGTTGGAAGGGATTTTAAAGCCCATCCAGATCCAACTCCCTGCCATGGGCAGGGCTGCCACCCCCAAGTTCAGGCTGCCCAGGGTCCCATTCAACCTGGACTTGAGTGCCTCCAGGGATAGTGTAGCCTATAGAATCTCTGGGCAACTGTGCCAGTGCCTCACTGCCCTCTGAGTAAAGAATTTCCTCCTGGTATCTAATCTAAATATCTCCTCTTTTAGTTTAAAACTGCTCCTCTTTGTCCCATCCTATCAAATCATGTAAAATTTTATCTCCATCTTGTTTATAAGCTTCATTTAGTTACTGGAAGGTACAGTGAGATCTCCCCAGAGCCTGCTGTTCTCCAGGCTGAACAAACCCATCTCCCTCAGCCTGTATTTGTAGGAGATGTGCTCCAGTCCTTTGATCATTTTCATGGCCCTCCTCTGGACCAGTTCCAACAGTTCTATGACTTTCTTGTGTTGGGGACCCCAGGTCTGGGCGCAGTACTCCAGATGGGGCCTCACGAGGGCAGATAAACAATGGTTACTTTTTTAAAGGTTACCTGCTTACTGGTAATTTCAAAGTGTCCTACCTCCTTTGTCACCTTCCTTATCCACGCAGCTCTTGTTCAGCTGTTAAAGCTGCCCGTTTTGCTTTTCAGGAAGCCAGCAAACCAGAGTTTATGCTTATCCGTTCCCCAGAAGGCTTTTAAGGACAAAATAGCACCTTGTTTAAATGGCACCTGTATTAACCATCTTCATTACTTGCTACGTGCTGTGCTTGTATTGCAATCTGGCTTACAGATTTTAATTAGAAAAAAAACCTTTTTGAGGTAAAAACTCCTTTCAGCTAAGCTATAAGAAATGTTCTATACTATCCATTTGTTTTCTCTTTGCAAAGACTTCACAGCCCTTAGAAACTGTAGACAGACTCCTTTTCTATCGAAGAAAATCAAAGGATTTCAATAGCAGGAACATGACATGTCTTGTGGTGTTCAGAGTACATAGAAAGCTTCTACAGTGTGAAATTATGTCCATGACACAGCTGGGAAGTGAACAGTGCTTTATGTTTTACATCCAGCCCAAATCAACCCTGATATTACTGTGATATTCACAACTCATAAGCAAATTATTAAGGAAAATTCTATTCTATTCTCTCTTAATAGTCATAAATCAGAGTAGTTGGCATCAGTATGATAATGCTGAATCCACCATAGTGAAGTTAAAATACAGTTCAGCTCACTTCCACTTTGTGATAGCGAAGAAAAAGAAGACAAACTCTTAAAGACAATTATTAATTAGTTAATAATGACTTTGAGAGGAATTGGGAAATTCACTGTTAAAATATTACCTGGGCAGAGCACAACATAACTGTGTGCATAACTCGTGGTTTCCTTATGAAAGATAGGGAGAAAGGAAAGGCAGGAAGAAGGAACATGACCAAAATATGGAGGGAAGAAATGGTAAAATTTCTCAAAATGGCTTATTCTTTTAGCCAGATGCAAAATATAAAACCACTAGACTGGCTTCATGATATTATGCAGAGAAGTATCTTATTTTGCAGCAGGGAGGGGAGGGGAGGGGAGAAAAGGAAAGAAGGGAAGGGAAGGGAAGGGAAGGGAAGGGAAGGGAAGGGAAGGGAAGGGAAGGGAAGGGAAGGGAAGGGAAGGGAAGGGAAGGGAAGGGAAGGGAAGGGAAGGGAAGGGAAGGGAAGGGAAGGGAAGGGAAGGGAAGGGAAGGGAAGGGAAGGGAAGGGAAGGGAAGGGAAGGGAAGGGAAGGGAAGGGAAGGGAAGGGAAGGGAAGGGAAGGGAAGGGAAGGGAAGGGAAGGGAAGGGAAGGGAAGAGAAGGGGGGAAGGGGGGAAGGTGGGAAGGGGGGAAGGAGGGAAGGAGGGAAGGAGGGAAGGAGGGAAGGAGGGAAGGAGGGAAGGAGGGAAGGTGGAAAGAGAAAGAAAGGAAGGAAGGAAGGAAAGGAAGGAAGGGAAGGAAGGAAGGGAAGGGAAGGAAGGGAAGGAAGGAAGGGAAGGAAGGAAGGGAAAGGAAGATAGAAAGAAGTTCTTTAGATGAAAATTTTCAAGAGATTTAAATGTTACCATCTGCAGAACAAAATTGGGGTCACCCACAATCATGATTCACCAGCAAACAAGGCAAGAAGAAAAGGAAAATGTAATCAAGCAACTGTTGCACAGACCATGAATCAGGACTCTTTTCATTTGGTTCTGCCAAAGGCTTCCTGTGGGAGCACTTCACTTCTCTACACCCAGCTTCTTCCATCTGCCACATGGGAGAAATACCTCATGCTGTGAGCCTTACTTCACACACTTGTGAAGCAGCAAGACTCCCTCGTACAACAGTGCAAATGGCCATTTACTAATTGTAAGTACTATTACAAAACAGAAACAGTTCAACTGTTTCTATCATTTGTTCCACCTCCAAAGAGATCTCATTCAGCCATGAGCTCTGTGTCCAGAATTTAGCCTTAGTAATTATTTGCATTTGAAAATAATCTCTTTTCACATTTGATACATTAGACTCCAATTAGTCTGAAAGCCTTCAATGGCACCCCATAAACAAACATGTGATTGATCTGTGACTGTCATTTGTGGTAGAAACAACATTATTCTTTTTCTAAGCCTGACAGCTTATAAACCTGCATATGACTTTAGCAGGTACTTATAATGGCTGCTGTTTGAAACATCTGCATCAGAAGAGACCAGGTGAAAATTCAGCAAATGAGGAATTTTCATTCAAGCCTAATACTCAAACTAAAACAGTGATAGGAACAGACTACAACAAAAGATAAGTTTTTCATCAGTCCTGAGAAAAGAAATCACCAAAGCCATCAGACCATAAAATAATTAGAAAACAGTGTGAAAAAAAAATCTTTCAGATACAATGAGGAATGTTTGTAATCCACTTCTTATTTACTTTGGCTTTAGAATGCTATTACAACTCAGTGGAATTTAGACAAAGGAGGACTGCAACCCCAAAACCACAGATCAGTCACCCATGGAGGTGCCTAGATCTCAACAGCCTCACTGTTTCTAACCCTGGATTTTCCCAGGAGCCCATAATTGCACATAGAAATGTGATGTGTTACATCCTTGACAGAACTGAGCTTCATTCTATCTCACACCTAGAAATGCAATTAAGTTCCTCCACATATTGAAGGTTGAGCAGTTTTAGAATGTGTGTAACATAAGAAAGAATCTGAATGTCTCACAAAGTGCAATAGCAGTCTTTATTTTTTAACAGCCCCTGGTTTTCTACTCCACTTTATATGAAAAACACAATAAAAATGGCAGTGTTCCTGTGTAGAGCATTACTTCATCAGTGTGTCCTGTGAACATTACAATGATTCCTATCTTCCTTATTTCCCAAATCATGAACACTGCTCACAGAACTGTGAAAGTGTGGGCATCCACTTATGGAGTTGTAGAGAAGGACAAGAGCAAGGAGAAAGGATGATGCTGTGAATCAGGCGTTTCCATGAACAAGAGAAAGGAAAAATGCATTCAACCCCTAATACAAATCTTAGATAGGACAATGATGCCAATCTTGAAGTTGAAAGCATGATGTATGTAGAAATAACTCCATTTCATATCAAACAATATTTTTATTGAAAATTCCACTTATGTTTTCACTTTCCTAAGTGATATTACACAGGAAATGTCAGTAGCTGCATGGATCTTTGGAAGAAAGAGTAGATGAAGTAGGTGAGAGCGTACATTTCAACACATCAGACTTAAAATAATATGTATTCTAACTATTATGGAAGATGTGATGCCTACTTATTTTGCAGCTATGTTATCCTTTATTCTGAGGCACACAATCCTTTTCCCATTCTTCCCATCCCTCATTTGAGGTGACCAGTCTGGGTCACACACTGCTCATTACAATGAATGAACAGGACCTCCATTACAGTTTGAGTGAATGAATAACATTTGTCAAATAATTTGTCATCTGCGTGAGATTCAGTTTAAAATGCATTGGCTCCCATTTTCCCCTAGCCTTTGAGTAATTGGAAGTTAAAAACTCGAAGTTATTTTTCATGAACTAGAACAATAGCTTTTATATCTGTTGGCACATAGAACTGACAGGGTGCTGGCAACAGGCAATTTGCAGCATGACTTGCCAATGCCTGTATGCATATTTCTAAGAATAACTCAGTGTCCAAGAATTTGGCCTGTTGTATCACAAGCCAGGACTAGCTGACAGCTGTTTTAAATTACAGTGGACTGAATGATATTAGCTTTATTGTAGTTGGACTGACGCTCCGCTTTCTCTTAATCGTCTTAATGTTGCGATTTGTCCCTTAGCCAGCAGTTGCACTGCATTTATTTATAACACTCAAGGTTTAAGTCACAAGGAACAGATTGGTTGGATTGTCTTGTACACATGGAACGTGATCAAAGTAAAGGACTACTCAGTAAGGGAAATTTAAGCTTCTTTGCAAGGGAGAGCCTATATGTTCCAGGCTAGGATTTTCCTTGCATAGTAGAAAAGACTTGACTCTCAAACAGATCTATTCTAATTTTCCTAGAAGGAAGGCATTACTTCCAAGACTTGCATGCTATTGTGAGCTACATAATCACATCCTATTTCAATTTCTTCTTGAGTAATCAGGCAAAAGGTTAGCCATGAACCTGCAAACTGCCATGTGCTGCGAATAATTACAGATAGCAGAGCTCATTAATTATATCAAGAACTAATGTCTACCCAGGGCCAGATTTCAAGCACATCATACACAATGCTTAAATTTCCAAAGACTTTGATGAGTATGGTTGTTAAACTCTCTTCTACATGAAGTTTTGGCAGTTCATTAGGAATGTACTTTTTCTTTAGGATAAAACAAATGGATGTGGGTTTTGTTTGGTTCAGTTGTCAAAATAAGAATTTAAAAAATCATTTCCAAGGAACAGCAAAAAATTTGAACATGAGATCCTGATTCAGGGCACAGGAGGAAATCCTTCTACTCTGCTTTGGAAGGATCCCAAGTGGGATCCACTCTCTAGCTTGACACTACACTTAAGGGAAGTTTCAGACAAATTGCAGCATCTACAGGAAAACAGCAAAAGGAATCAGTTTAACTATATGACATTTGAAGGAACAAGAATTGCAGGAAGTTGGTGGCAAAAAAGAATACAGAATGCTAGAAATCTTCATCTATGTGAAAAACTACAGTATGGCACGTGAGTTTAGCCTGTTCTTCATTTCCAAAGACACTTAAGATGTAGCAGGCTTAAACTAAAGCAAGAAAAATCAGATCATAACTTTGGGAAAAGCTTTCTCATGGAAGGATAGCCAGGCAATTGAACTGCTTGCCAGAAGAACTGGGGAGTATCCACCCCTGCAGGTTTTTAAAAGAAGTTTGATCATACGATAGTTGGAGGGATGAATATAGTGACATTGCAAGGGTTCTCTCAGATCTGTTTTCTAAGATCCCATTATATGCGGGCTTTTCTAGTTTGTTTAGTGGTTTTCTTGAACTTAATAGACTGGGCAATAGACTTCAGTGTTTGCTGTTATTATTACGACTTTAACACATTTGGAATCTTTAATCAGTGTAATACTGTACGTAACTTAAAAGACACCTTCTAAGTGCTTTTTTTGGTTCTGCTATGCCACAGCAGTCATAAGACTTGACTGAGATGCAGAAAATAATGCCTACTAATAAGTAAAACAAACAAAATATTGTACCGACAGACTGATCTCAAAGAATTACAGGAAGTTGTGCCGGTCCTTTGAAATTCCAGTAGTTTGAAGGATACGTCCTTTATTTTGTTTATGCTCAGCCAAAAACAACAACAACAAAGGAAGCACAAGGGAGAAACCAAGATAGGAGAATGAGGATCTCTCCTTATTTTAAGAAAGCTGCATTCACAAAGAATGATGGTATGGGTGAGTTTTGCATTTAGAACCACATTCTATTTGCCTTGTTGCATATAGAGAACTCCATATGGTCTCTAGGGTATTGCAGTATTATGAAAGTGAAGAATTACCTTCCTGAAGCCAAAGTCATTCAAAATCTTGCACCATGAATGCATTTCAATTAAAATTAAAACAGACTGTTTCCCAAATCCAGTGCTATGAGACATACCATCTAAACATCATGGAAAATCTTGCCAGAATAAAATGCATCTTTCAGATTCATTGCAGTTTTCATTCATTGCATCTGTGCATAGGCCGCACACTAGCAAGTTCTAATACTAGTGTTGGCAATCAGTTCTCCTTCCCCATTCTTTACAGAGTAACAGAAAAATTTAGTTTGGAAGAGACCTCTGGAGTTCACTTCATCTAAGAATCTACTCCAAACAGGCGTAACTTACCAATTACATGAGGTTGCTCTGGATGCCATCTAGGCAAGTTTTGAAAATATCCAAGGAAGGAAAATTCACAGCTTCTCTACAAATCTTCTGTGCTGAGCCAGTCTTCCATCAGGTAATTTTTTTCTTTAGATCTGATTAGAATTTCCTCTGGGATAACGTATGACTGGTACCTCTTGTCCTTTCACTTTGCACCTCCTAAAAGAACTTGGCTTCAGCTAATCAAGACCTCCCATATTAGGTTGTAAAAGATGATTAGCTCACACATCTGCCTTCTTTTCTCTGGGTTAAACAAATGTCAGTCCCTGAGCTTGCCCTTGAGCAATCATTACCTTCAGCTCCTTAGACATCCTAGGAGCCCTCTGCTTTCTCCATTTTGTTGCTGTTTATGCTACTGGTGTACCCAAAGCTGGACCTGCTACACTAGAGGGTTACCGTAAGTACTAGAGGTTCATAAAACTCCTCTTGTCCTGCTGGTGATACTGTTGCTAATGCTGTTTAGCATGTGGCTCACAACAAAAAATCAACCCTCCTTCAAAATGCTCACCTTTCTTCCAGCAGGAAATGAAGCTGTAACAGTCCCGAGTCAGTGAGCATTTTTTAATAGCTGCCTTCTCCCTCCCAAGAAAAACACAACAACCCCTTAAATTGGGTAAGACTCACTTTGGACGACAAACTTTGCTTTGCAATAATGCCTCATGCCTTCACCACAGCACATATGATTAACTATAATTCCTATATAAATGTATATACATAGTTTATACATTCAGCTCTTAATGTTCAGCTTCCTATGCTTCCAATGCAGCACTCTGAGCTACTTATTGCACCTGTGTGATATAGTTTACCCTGATTTACTAATGTGAATTTTGAACTTTGATATCAGAAGGATGGGGTTTGGTCTGGAAACAAAGAAATCAAACTGCTTGACAAGCAATGAGCAGTAATAAGATGAATATACCTCCCTTTTAGTGTTCAGTTCTTAGACTACATCTTCTTAATTAGAACTGCTCTGGGATTGTCCATGTAGGCCATAAGCAAATCTGATAGCAATGAATGTACAACTGTAGATCACAGATTCCTGCGTAGCAACAAGACTGTTTCCTCAGAGTCTTCTGCTTAATTATACACTCTTATTTTTTATTTCAGTGAATTCAGTGAAGTTTCAGCTTGAACTCAACTTGGCTTTGGGGGTAAAAGAGAACAAAAAGTTTTTTACAAAAACATTAACAGAAAGAGGAGAGATAAGGAGAATCTCCATCCTTTACTGAATGCAGAAGAGAATGTGACCAGCAAGGATAGGGGAAAGGCTGAGATCTTGATGCCTTCCTTTCATCTATCTTTAAAAGTCAGACCAGTTCAGGTACTCTACTCCCTGACCTGGAAGTCTTGGATGGGGAGCAGAATGACCCCCCCATGATTCAGATGGAAACTCTTAGAGATCTACTACTCCATCTGCACTACCACAAGTCCATGGGACCCACCTAGGAGCACTGAGGGATCTGGTGGCAAGTTATAGCCAAGCTGCTTTCCATTATCTATCAGTGCTCCTTGGTAACTGGTGAGATCCCAGAAGACTGGAGGCTTGCCAATGTGACTCCCATCTACAAGGAAGGTTCTAAGGAGGATCCGGGGAACTTCAGACCTCTCAGCCTGACTTTGGTGCCAGGAAAGGTTATAGAGCAGGTCATCTTGAGGGGGATCATACGGAATGTGTAGGACAACCAGGGAATCAGACCTAGCCAGAATGGGTTCATGAAAGGCAGGTCTTGCTTGACCAGCCTGATCTTCTATGACTGTGTGTCCTATTTAGTGGATGAGGGAAAGACTGCTGACGCAGACTACCTAGACTTCAGCAAGGTCTTTGACACTGTCTCCCACAGAATTCTCCTAGAGAAACTGGCAGCCCATGGCTTGGACAAGTAGACACTGTGCTGAGTAAAGAACTGGCTGGAGGGCAAGGCCCAGAGAGTGGTGGTAAATGGAGTCACATCTAGCTGATGACTGACAAGTGGTGCTCCCCAGGGTTTGGTAATGGAGCCTGTCCTGGACAGCATCTTTAATGTTGACATGAATGAGGGCACTGAGTGCACCAGCAGTAAGTTTGCAGATGACACCAAGATGGGAAGAAGTGTAAATCTGCCAGAGTGTAGGAAGGTCCTATGGAGGAGGGATCTGTACAGGCTGGACTGATGGGCTGAACCCAATGGGATGAGGTTCAAAAAAACAAGTGCCAGATTCTGCACTTTGGCCACAACACCCCCAGACAATGCTACAGTCTTAGGGCAGAGTGGCTGAAAGACTGTCTGGAAGAAATAGACCTGGGGGTACTGGTAGACACTTGGCTGAACCAAGCACACCAAGCAGTGTGCCCAGGTGGTGAAGGTGGTCAGTGGTATCCTGGCTTGTATCAGAAATAGTGCTGCCAGCAGGAGCTGGAAAGCGATCATCCCTCTGTACTCAACATTGGTGATGCTGCACCTCAAGTGTTGTGTTCAGTTTTGGTCTTCTCACTACAAGAAAGACACGGAGGCCCTGGAGTGTGTCCAAACAGGGGCAACAGAGCAGGGACTGAAGCACAAGCTTTATGGGGAGCAGCTAAGAGACCTGGGGTTGTTTAGTCTGGAGAAGAAGAGGTACAGGGGTGACCTTAGTGCTCTCTACAGTGACCTGAAGGAAGGTTACGGTGAGGTGGGAGTCAGTCTCTTCTCCCATGTAACTAGCAGTAGGACAAGAGGGAATGGCCTCTAGTTGCACCAGTGGAGATCGAGGTTTAATGTTGTAAAATACTTCTTCTCCAAGACAGTGGTCAGTCCAGGGAGGTGGTGGAGTCAGCATCCCTGGAGGTGTTCAAGAAATGTTTAGGTGTTGTACTGAGGGACATGGTTTAGTGGGAAATATTGGTGATAGGTGGACAGTTGGACTGGGTGATCTTAGAGGTCTTTTCCAACCTTGGTGATTCTATTCTATTCTATTCTATTCTATTCTATTCTATTCTATTCTATTCTATTCTATTCTATTCTATTCTATTCTATTCTATTCTATTATGAAGCCCACTCCCAGATAGTTGAGGAACTGTTAATTTGTAACACTGCAAATTCATAAACTGCAAAACTGTGAAAGAAAAAAAGATAACTAGTGCTTAAAGCAAGTTCAGGTATTTGTTACAGAACTCTTGGGGTCATTCTTAGTCTCCTTGGTAAATGGATGTGAGAGACATTCCATGCTCCTGTGTTAAGATTTTCCACAAACTGCTAGCTCTGTAGTTTCTTACACCACAGAACATCCCATAAAGAGCTGAGAAGTAATTGGTAGAATCTGCTAATTTTGCAAGAACAGCAACAAATACTGAAAATAAATGAAGTACTCATGCTACAGTGATAATGGCTGCAACAGTATTTGTGCTTCATCTGTGGCCTCCTTCAACCATTCCCTGCACAGGCAAACCATTTCTGATGCTCTTTCACCAGTATTCTTTCTTTCACATACACACACACACACATTTTCTTTGTCTCAGTATCTGCTTATTCTTTTGGTCCAGCTCTGATGCCTAAGACACACGTAAGACATCACCATCTTTATTTATTTGTTCCATTGTTTTACAGACATTCTCTCGAGGATTGCAAGGGATTCATACAAAGTAAAACATCCAAATCTCTCATGATTCCAGAAGTGGATCATTTAACTTTATCTTATCAGCTATACCTCACTGACTTGCCCATTACAGTAACCGCTCTAAACCATTCTTCCTTCTAAAGGCAGTGTGCTTTTGGAATGGGATTTATTTTTAATCACTGCTAACAATCTATTATGGTTTACAGAGCATGCTCAGTATGAAAGGGATAAATCTTCAAAGTGAAATATAAAAATCTGCTAACCATTATAAGGATTTTGTGGGTGTACCTCCAGCATGCTTCTTTGAAAACTTGCCCCTTTGCTTGGCTTGAACTGGCTGAGGAATTTCCAGATCTGACGTATCATTAGAAATAAAGTACTGGATTGTGTACTAATGGTACTGTTTGAAATTTAAACATACCAGGCTTTCTATACATGAAAAAGGAAGTATTTCCAAGGAATGCTTGGAATGTATTCTGCAAGAAAATGCATTTAATTATATTGAAACAGAATCCTAACTTTATTATAGGTGACTACCCTTGCTGATAGCAAAGGACAAAGGATTTGGGGAACAGAATTGCAAAAATATGGTCTGATAGCAGAAGGGCTAAACAAGGTTAAGAAATAGATGTGCTAAACTTAGCATACTTAAGCGACACTAATCTTTTCATTAGTACATTAAAAAAAAAATAAAATCACAACTTTCTATCCAAAATCATTATGTTGATGGGACATCTTTGATCTGAAAAAACAGCAGTGATCCCAAAGGGAAGCCAGAAGTGTTTTTGATTATTATCTGTAAAGTCTAAAATTCCTTAGGTGAAATTTAGTATGAAATGCATCCATGCAATGATGAAGGTGAGTGAATATGTCAACATCTGTGCTTTATTAAAGCTGGACTATTTTTACAAGGCACTGAACCAGGGAGCCCAAATACCCTGATAAAACCAGAAACTCCAGGAAACGTTCTTTGAAGGTATTTCTTGCTGTCATGTTACTGAAAAATACAACTTAATGTTATTTTCTTACATGTTTAATACAATCAGTTTGCCCCCCTGCACGTCACAATCCAAAACAGTCTTCTAAAAATTCACAGGGAATGAGACAAATTCTTTCTAGCCATATGTATCAAATGGATCATGAAAATGTTTTTTTCCAGTGTTCTAATAAAATACAGCTTAACAGTTGCTATGTCCAAAAATCTAAGTAAACAATTGGAACCACATCTCATTAGGATTAATTACTAGGATATGAGACTCTCCAAGTTGCAATTTTATTAACAACAACGTAAATAGTTCCTGTGAATTCTCTGGTGGAAGAATACTGTAAAACAAATATTCATAAATGCAAAATAGAAAGAAATTATACTTATTTTGTCACCTGAGCTCCTGTTTAGGACAGGCTAAATTGTTCCTTCTGTGCCAAACCAAGTAACAAATGCTGGAGTGTAGCAGACCCAGCAGAAAGGCAATCAATGTGGATTTGGAGGCACCAGAGATGGAGAAATCACAAACTGAAAATCTATCATCAGGTAAGCAGTGAACAAGAAAGTAGAGGCCATGGAGGCTGCTCTTTCAAACTTTATGTTAGTGAGTGGAATTGTTCCTCAGTCTCTGAGGAACAGATTGGGTCATACTGCCAACACAGGTGCTCTGTTTCAAGAATGAATGACATTAAGTGCATCTCAGCGAACAGTTTGCATGTAATCAGAGATTTCCTTCATAACTGGGGAAGCTCTAGGAAATGTTATTTTTTGCATCTTTACTCCAATTTCCGTACATTCATGTACGAATATGTATGTATTCAATTTTACTTAAGCTTGCAGGAGGCTGAAAATTGATGTACTGTATATGGAAGACTCATTATGAAATAACCACAAAGTCTGTATAATTAGTACTAATTTAATTGGTTATTTGCAGTACATTTCTCATGTTTATTTCCATGGATTTTTGGTTGGCTGGTTGGTTGGGTTTTTTTTTGAGACTCTTTGGAGATCGCTTATTAGTCATGCATAGAGAGCTATGGGCAGATGTGCAGATTCTGTGAGCCAGAAGGTAATTCAAAACAAAGGAGTTAGAAGGATGCTTTTGATGAAGTAACAAAGTAAACACACCTTTTTGACTGGCCGCAGATTTAGGCACTTTTCTGGGGAGGTGTACCCACTTCTAGGCCTTGCTGCATGCGCTGTTGAGTTCTGATCTTTGTTAGACCCAACTGTGATGGGAGGCTGCACATTTTATATTCTACTAGTACCAGCAGCTATAAAACATCAATAGAAGATACACTCTTTGTTTCACAAAAGCACTGCAGAGTAGCTTTCACTTCAAAAAGAAAGAAAACATTTTTCAAAACATAAAAGTTGCCATGAAAAACAATACCTTCCCTTTGGCTGAGGTATTCTGCACTTCTTTTCAACATGGAAAGTCTTTAAGTACTACCTAAGTATTAGAGTTAGAAAGGCACTCATGTTTTATCTTTCCCCTTTCTCCAGAGTGGAGCTCAGGCTTGGCAGCAAATCATACATAAATTAGCCCACCTAATTGTGTGGAAGTAAGTGGATCTGAACAGGATTTGAATGGTACATATATCTCCCGTTCTTCATTGCTATGTTTTGCGGTGTGCTGTTTTTACTCAATATTACAGTGTGTTTACAGCATAATACCACAATACTGATCAGATAGGCTTCTGTGCTAGGGTTCTCTGCAGTATATCTACCTTTACCCTCTTTGTTCTGCCAATGATAGGTCTTGCCAGAGGTTGGTTTTACTCTGTGGAACAACATTAAGCATGTTTGAGACCATTATATCTTGTTGCAAGAGTCACAGTTTCCTTTATCCAGCAGAGAGAAAGTGTAATCATCTGTGGGTCTGTGACCTTTTTCCTCTTGGGTATTTTATTGTGAATTAAACACCCAGGAAACTATAAGGTAAAGTAGGAAAAAGGTGACCATAGTCCTTTAGTGACAAAATTGAACTTCACAATATTCTCTCAATTCGTTTATGCTAAATGCTACTTGGATATATATTTACCACGTGGAGGTACCAAGTAGATCCCTATCCCCCATACCACCTCAATGAAGATACATTTTACTTCCATTTTCAGCACTCAGTGGATGTGTTCTCGCTGTAACTCTTGAGTCTGTCTGATAGGGAATTCATCTGGGCTGCATGGCTGAAAGCTAAACACAGTACCAAAATTCAGGAAGGCACAGACAAAATGAAGAAATATGGTTGCTCTTCTAGAAGAGGCTCACCTATAGTTTGTGCAATCACTATCAACAGAATTGCATCTTTTTTTTCTCTTCTCTCTTTTTTTTTTTTTTTTTCCTTTCTCTCCAGTATTTCAACTTCTAAGAGTGTAACCTGCACTAATACTCTCTTTTCTTTCTCCTTGCCTCCCTATCTAGGATACTAATGCAAAGCACACTGAGGGTAACATAAGTCTTGAAGATACATTAGAGAAGCAAAAGTAGTTAGTGTGTGTAGGGGTTTTATTATCTCTATTCTGTGTTTTCTGAAGAGAGATAATGTCTGCTTTTCTTGTTACAAACATGTTATTATCTTCTATCTCTTAAAATACCTGCTAAGACCTTGTACATTCCAGCAACATTTTAAGCCAGAAGTTCTGAAAAGTACAGGTCATGACATAGCCTGAGGGTCACAAACCACAAACCCTTTCACCATCTCTGGACTTCCACTGAAACAGATTTGCTTGGTCCTCCTCCGCACCCAGCAGCACTCTATAAATCACAGCACTTATTCCTGCATGCACACTTTGAAGCTCTGTGGGAACAAGCCCAGAGGATTCTGGGTCACATCTAAGAAGGTGAGAGAGAAAATAAGCAACTGTGGAGTCACAGCTTGTTGAATACCCCTCATCGCATCAATAAGCCGGATTGCTGAGACCAAAGAACTCATGATCCAGTTAAGGTTTTAGATGTCCAAAAATTCCTGAAGGACACAGACTGAGGGAGATGTATCAAAACTCACTAGGTAGAGGGGAGGAGTGAGGAGGGGAAGTAGGAGTAGGGTAGGGAGGGAGGAGGAAGGGAGAGGAGGGAAAACAACAACAACAAAGCCTCTTGCTCTCTTGCTTGTACCACACAATTACATGGCACATGGTTGCTAACCAGCATGACTCATTTCCACTAAAATGAAGTAGGAGGGATGGTAAAAACAAATACTGCTTTACTTGAAACATAAGTTATGCCTGTGCATGATACAGAAAACCTGCAGAGCTCCCTGTATTGGAAATGTTTTCCTTAGGGCTCTGGCCACTACAGTGCTACAGTGCAACATTCTTAACTTATTTGTTCAGAAAAATAACAGACCAAAAAAATAAAAAATAAAAAAAATAGTCCCAGATAATCTTTAATAGGGTGGAGGGGAAGATGATACAGCTTAGGTCAGAAGGGAATTAGTGCAGTCTTCTGGGTATATCACTTGACAGGTCTACAGTCTTGTTTATGAGGACAGATTGTGCTTCCAATGTCTGTAAGAGAACTACTGAAAAGTGAAAGCCTTCCAAAAAAGGTTCACAGTGAATGGTGACAGTTTTTCTCATACCAATTAATAATGTCCCTCTCTTCAAATTTATCTCTATACTTAGATCATCATGGCTCCAATGATGTTACTACGTTATCAAAATATTCAGATATTTCAGGATACAGGAATCATCTCTGCACTTCAGAAACAGTAGAACACTAGCAAAAGTGTCCCAAATGAATACACCTGCTACTCCTGAGAGAAGATTCTCAAATGGATATTAGGTGACCTGACAGAAGGAGCGGTTTTAACCTCTGTCCAAAACAAGCATAGAAATTATTTCTTGACATATTTTGGGCATTTTCATGAGCACCAGTGGATGGGAAGTTCTGCAGCAGGCATACTTTTACTGTACTAGGTTTTCAGATGACTTTTAATTTATCTGCCAGACTTACTGTTGACTTCTCTTACTCATTAAGTAACATTGAACACAATATTTTAGGCCTCTCTGACCTAGTTTCACATAAAACCATAATAACATAAAAATGAATTATGTATTTTTCTTCCCGTGATCTACTCTTACCTTGGAACAACACTGCTTTGAAAATGGCCACTGCCACTCCTTGACACAGAGACAGTATTTTGAAAACAGATACTGTAGATACCTATTGCTTATTTCCTAGTTCTTACTATTTGGCTGACTTGGAGAGAAAGGACTTGGTAAAACATCCCATCCTGTAGTTATATTCACTCTGATCCATTTTTCCCCTTTTGCTTTGTTTTTACACTGCCATAGGACCACCGCCTTCTGCTATTTTTTTACCTGGCAAGAAGGGCTGTGAATCAATCCACCAATGAACAGTCAAAATCACATAATTATGTGAAAATGTGGCAGTTTCCTCTGTGTGCCAAGGACACTGAGCCAGGTTGTGCCTAGTTGTCTGTCATGGGGAACATCTTTGGTGTCTTCAAACTCCTTCAGAGGAAGAGCTGAGATAACTTGAGTATCTCCTTCTTCTGCTTTACTTCACAATCATATCTGCCATAGAAGAAAAATCAGACAGTCTGGGAACTAAATAAGAAGCTTGTGCTGAAAGCTCCAACAGAAAATATCCAGCAGGAGAGTGAAGCTAACCTAGACACCATGTGCATCTAGCTACCATTACTCACTCCAGTCTGTGGGCTTTACTGTAGCTGCATGTTTACACATTGTTCAGCAGTGCCCCCAGGCACTATTGTATCAAGCACAAAGTTTCTGTGGAAGCTGTTTTTTGACGAAAAAAATAGGTGCTTTTCCTATTTTACTTGCAGTGGTGCAATCCAAAGTCACCAATAAATCTTACTGATTGCAGCTCCAACCTCAGATCACAAAGAGAGGTTAGGGGAGCTGGGGGTTTGTTGACTTTTTCTGACAGTTTTTTGGTGTTGTTTTTCTTTGTTTGTTTGTTTTAATTTCAGACTAATTCAGCAGCAGTAATTCAATAAAGTATCCAACTCACAGCTGCTTTTAAATACTTTACAAAAAGCTGTACTATTTGCAGTGGCAAGGTTAAGACACCAACACATGCTGTCACCACTTAATCACTAACATAGGTCCTTTATTTCAGTACAGTCAAGCCCACAGACCTAAGTGAGCACATAATAATTTTGTGACACTCTTTTAAGAATAAGTAACATCTATGTAAATGCCAACCGCATTAACCTTACAGCTTGAAATGACAGCTCTGGGGTGGAAAGAACTAATAGAAATGAAAACAAACAAACAGAAAACCCTACCTTCTTATTTCAGTGAAATCTCACAATATGACTGACCCGAGCAGAAATACTGATGTCCTGTTTTTCATTTTCCTCATTTGTTTTGTGGGGTTTTTTTGTTTGTTTGTTTGTTTGTTTGTTTTAATGATGTACTCTGATAATTGAGAAATGTTACACAGACAAGATTCCACTTTCTGAAGTTTTGAACCTCAGGCAAGGCCATGGTAAAATTTTCAGAAACACCTATGATTTCATTTCTAAAGCAGTAACAGAAATGCTCTGAATTCATAGAATAAGAAGGTTGGAAGGAACACTATGATCATCTAGTCCAACCGTTGAAATGAACCACTGAAATGGTCTTTGTACTGCCAACTTACTGAAATTTCATTTAATGGGTTTTGTAATTGAATCTCAGGATCGGTATCAGGGATGGATGGATCAGACCTGATTGTGATGATTCCCAAAAAGTATGTTTTGAAAAATAACTTTTAGGAAGAAAAATGCAGTAAACAGGTGAAGAAAAACAAGGTAAGTGTGCAGTCTTATCATGTCATTACTAGGGCAAAGCTGGAGCTACAGATGTGGTGGAATGGAGGTTAATGTAACAATTGCATTGACTGCCAAGCTCAGCCAAGCTTCCAATTGCTGGTGGCAGCTCAGCAAGTCAGGAGTTATCTTTATCCCTTTTGGCTTGGCAGAGGGATTAAGTTTCAATTGTTTCAAGAGCTAGAAAAAGTGCAAAGGCAAATTTTATTCAGTAAATTATGACAAAGTACAGCAGATGATCAATATAGAAGAGTGCCTAAAAACTGAGAAATCGAATTTGTTTTTAACTGGTGATACTATATCTGTAGGTTAATGTTTCAGAGGACTCTGTCTCCTGTAAATATTAGATTTAATGTTGTCCTGAATTATTTTGGAATCAACTTGACTTTTGTTTTCCAGAGCTCAGACTTTGCTAAATAAGCCAAATCAGGAGCAGGGCTGAAAAAGATGCAGTTGTCATATTAACAGTTGGACTTAAGGTAGATCATTATTTAAATGTTGCTGGGGATGTTCTTGATACAGCCTAGAGGAAGTAGCACTCACAAGCACTCCATCAATGTTGAACATGGGGTGCAGGAATAGGAGTCCTAGTATGTACATCCAGTGGGTCTTAAATAGAACAAGGATTGTTCTCAATAACTTTTCACTGATGTCTACCTATCTCTAAAGTAATTTAGGAGTCTAGTCACTGTAAATATTTGTTCTGCCTAAAAAACATTGCTGGCATCTTAGGCAGGCAAATTTTGACCCCAGGACTTCAATAATGTGTGTGCTTAGGAATATAACCAGACAGGATTGTGTTGATGATTTATGGCCTTTACAAGGTAATATACTTTCTAATGAAGAGAACAACCAACATCAAGAAAGAAATTGAGAAAATTAGTCACTGTATTGACCATGCAAATAACAACTAAAAAGTTAACTATGGACTACAGGTTATTTGCTAAGATAAGCTATTTAAATGACTGCAAATTCTCTTCTGCCCAGAATTAGTAATTACACATTAATTTCAAGTTGCATATTAGGAAAACTTCTTCTCAGAGTGCTTGGACTCTGGAACAGGCTTCCCAGGGATGTGGTGGAGTCATCACCCCCAGTGATGTTCAAGAAGTGTGTCAATGTGGTACTAAGGAATATGGTTTATTGGGAACATTGTTGGTAGGTGGATGGTTGGACTAGATGATCATAGAGGTCTTTTCCAACCTTAATGATTCTATGATTAACCTACTCTCAACCTCTTTCCCCCTCCTATAACTTCTTGTGTTCACACACTATTAATCTTAAAGTCATCACTTGTGTTTCATTTCCTTCACATATAACCACATTTTTATTATTTGTTATCTACCTGAAAAAATATTTAGAATCTACAGTTAACACTTATTATGACACTGTAGTTTTTATAAACAATGAATGCAATCTTTTCCATTATACTCTCATGATAAGCAAAGCTAGGAAAGACAGAGTATGTTAAAAATCTTTTGAAATGCTTGAAAGTGCAATTGCTTGTTCAGCTCAGCAAGAAAAAAATGGCTACTATTTTACTTTTCCCTATAGAATTAAGAATGAGAGAGGAAAAGAAATTATTTCTGAATACTGTATTTCTAATTTTACAAAATCTACAGAATAACGCAGCTTTGATCAAGCTCAGCATTCAGGAAGCATTTTCCCCTCTCAAATACTATTCTTCTCTAAGTGAGTCAAGCAACCAGGAGTGATGATTAATAAACCAGACAGAATGCGTACAGGAAAGCTATAACTCAAAGAAACTGAGTGAACTGCTCAAACTGAAACACACGCAGTGTCAGATGAGTGACTAGAGGTGAAGAGGTCTTGGCTGCCAACTCCTGTGTTGAGACTGCTAGACACAAGTTATTATCAATTCACTTGCAAAACTAATCTGAAAAAAAAAAAAAAAAAAAAAAAAAAAAGTACAAACAGCCAATAAAATAATGTAGAGTGGAGCACAAACATCTCTTCAAGGTAACTAGTTTTGAGCTGACATTGGCAA
This sequence comes from Coturnix japonica, assembly GCF_054131305.1. NCBI lineage: Eukaryota > Metazoa > Chordata > Aves > Galliformes > Phasianidae > Coturnix > Coturnix japonica. The sequence goes on along the minus strand of NC_140663.1, from coordinate 49,197,942 downwards.
CTAGCGGTCATCTCTTTCTGACAATTGTCATACTGTAGTTCAGCAAAGTTCAGTGGGAGATTTCAAACTATTTGAGCTTGCATCACTAAAATAATGCCACAGGCAATATACTCGCTACCAGGACATTTGAATACTGGCACACATTTATTTGACACGGGACTTCTCAGAATTCAGCTTCTATCCAAGCTCATTGATCTTGGTGGGTCTCCCATGCCAAGAGAAGTAGCAGATCTATCTTTACTTCCAGAAATCTGAACTCCAGAACAGTAATTCGACCTTGATTATTCCACATGTAAACAACAGAAAAATCACATGTGCAAATCAAATATCCTTTTTAAAGGTTTTTTCATTACTTCCTGTATTTAGCAGAGAAGAGGGTCCTGGTGGAACAAAAACTTAACACGAGCCAGCAGTGTGCTCTTGCAGCTGGGAAAGCAAATGATATCCTGGTCTCCATCAGAAGAGGGGTGGTCAGTAGGGACAGGGAGGTGATTGTCGCTCTCTATTCTGGCCTCGTGTGGCCCATCTGGAATACTGCATGAAGATCTGGGGCCCCCAGTACAAGAAAGACAGAGCTGTTTGAGAGGGTCCTGAGGAGGGCCACAAAGATTATTGGAGTTCTGGAGCACCTCCCCTACAAAGACAGGCTGAGGGAGCTGGGCTTGTTCATCCTGGAGAAGAGAAGGCTACAGGGTGACCTCATTGCAGCCTTCCAGTGGCTCAAGAAAGCCTACAAACAGGAGGGGAGCCAACTCTTTATAAGGGTATTATGGAAGGACAAGGGGAAATGGCTTTAGGTTGAAGGAAGGAAGATTTAGGTTGAATATCAGGGGGAAGTTCTTTACCAAGAGAGTGGTGAGGTGCTGGCACAGGCTGCCCAAAGAGGTTGTGGATGCTCAGTCTCTGGAGGTGCTCAAGGCCAAGTTGGATGGGGCTCTGGGCAGCCTTATCTAGTATTAGATGTGAAGGTTGGTGGCCCTGCCTGTGGCAGTGGGGTTGGAGTTTCATGATCCTTGCAGTCCATTTCAAATCAAGCCATTCTATGATTCTATGAGAAGTCTAAATACTGCTTAAAAGCATGCACACACTAACATAAGTAGCAGCCAAACAATAACGTAAATGAGGAGTATGGTTACTGGAGATAAGTGAAAGTAAAGAAGAGTTAATCACTCAAAACTCTTTCAGTGGGTGAAAACTTCTATAGAATCTTTTTGTTGAGTTGCATGCTGATCTGATTTCTCAAAGAGCGTAACATTAATTATTCATTCAAAGATATGCTAATGGACTTTGAGCAAAGATTCAAGCCTGAACCCCAGAAGAACTTTGCCTCTGAACATTCTCTGTGATTTTTTTTCTTTCAATAAGCCTGTACTTTCTGACTCAACAGAAACAGAGACCTCTTAAAAACTTGCTTTGCACAGCATTGCAAGAGGTGGAAATAGTGCAGCACTACAGCTGCTCGGAACAGAATTCAGTGAATGATTTCCACTCTCCCTGAGTACCTCGGACAATCTAATGGATGTTAGTGGCAACATATCCAAACAGTAAACAGAATGCCTTAAATTCAGAAGCTGAATCTGAACACGTATGCAAGTGGATGACTCCCTGTCAAATTGCAAAACTAAGGCTTTGTAGGCAAGAACTGCATTCCTCAAGATAGAGAGTCATTCTCCTGCCTTCTGCCAAAGGAAAAATCTACAAAATGTGTGTGGAACCCACCTAACCAATGTTACTGCTTTTTTTCCAACAAGCTTCACTTCTCAGCCCACAGCCTATTTTAGAGGCAGAGCACAGCACTTAGTGCTGGATGAAACCTCTGCTGTGCTCTTATGACTGCAAACTCAAAGCCCAGCCAGGCTGCAGAAGTGCCCTGCAAGATCAAATTGATTCTCAAGGCATGACAGACCTGTGATTTCTCTGAGCTGATTATTCACATAGAGTTTTCCACAGCACTCAGAGTGAGCATACTTTTAACTCTGTGAAACTGACAACTGTTGAAGAGATCTGTCAAGGATTTTCTTACTTCTTGGGTTTGTATGTCCTTGCTATGTCACTTATTTTTATTGGAGAAAAATGAAAGAGCTAGATTAATCACATCATGCAATTAAAGTAGACTATATAGGAAGCTATCAAAGAGTAGAAATCTATAAATCCTTCAGGGCTTAAACTGACAGCATTTCACTGATGGTAACAGAGGTACTTTGGTGGAAACTTTTCTCTCAGCAAAGGGAGGGCTTTTAAAGGCTCATTAATTTAATGTACTCTTCTGTTTCAGGCAGCCCCAAATCTCCATTCAAGGCATGGTACTGGCTCTACGTATGTGTCATATTTCAAACCCACCTTTCTCAAACTCTAACAGGTGCATGCATTTACTACCCAGATAGGTTGTTCATCAGGAGGCTGGAAGATCACTGGGAGATCAGAGGAGCATACATTGGGTCCAACAGCCCCAGGCTACTCTGGGCAGTGCTGTGATGTGCATTGCAGCAGTTTCTCCTTGCCTCAAGTAGAGCAAGTGGGACCTTAATCTGCAGTTCCCAGCACTCACACTAAATTGTACAGCCATTCCAACTGAATCCCCTCTCACAATGTATGCAGAGTTCCATAAAACTGATAAAGAGAAAAAAGGCTAGGAAAACAAGTGAGACAAATGGAAATATGTATGCTAATGTCTTGCTTCATCTTCAGCATCCAGATTTTGCCTTTAACGCTACACTATGAAATGAATAGCAGGCTGTCCCTCTCCCCTTGCAGCCATCAGAACTCTAACAAGAGGAGAAACTAACAACCTGTATATAACAAGAGTGAAACTCCATTTCCAGGAAACTAATAGAAGATATCCCTCAAATCTGAATGATTGTGAGTTTTTCTACACCGCAGTGCAGCATTCCCATGGAGGCTACTTCCACCATTTTTGCTGTAATTTTATGTTGTATGAACTGCTCCAGATTTCTCATATGAAAGTGGCAAGATGAGGGAGTGTTTTCTCTAAGGACTCAGTATTTCAACTCTTCTAAGTTCCTCACTACTACAGTTCTATAAACTCCTGAAAAGTATAAATTATTCTGCTTTCAACAACACACAGTCACTCAGAATTTGACAGAAATGGGAAATCACAGCTAAAAAAAACTTAAATCCTGCCTTTGTTTCCTGAACTTTAAACTACAGATTAATTTGGCAGATGTCTGAGCTTCATTAATATTGCTATTGTCTGTCTCTGAATAATAACTCTTCTGATCATTATGCTGTTTTGAGACATGCATATTTTAATACTACACTCATTACTATAAAAATGTGAACCACATTAACTGGATTTTTATCACATGATCATGAAAAATGCATTTGAAAGGCAGATATGTAATGTTTTCAATTTCATGAAACATTATGGAAAGTACTGGAAAATACTTGAAATCTGTGAGAAATTGCCATCTCTGGAAAGGTTTTAGCCTTATTCTAAGACTTTGTATAGCAAAGCTAGTTCAACTTTGCATCTGCCCACTGACATTGGGCCTATATTAGGACAGCTGAACAGGAGGAATTCCTGCAGGGACATGGCTGCAGACTGTTTGCCTCCATATTCTGGTAGTATTTGACTCCTTCAATGGCTTTGCAAATTCACAAACTCTTAGGCACAATCTCAAGCACCCCTGAAACTTCTCTTAAATGCTCTGAAAGCCTTGCTGGTCTGTGGAACTTTTTCTTGGAAGGACCATCATTTTGCCCCTACAGCCCAAATTCAACCTGATTCAGATTCAGAGTTCTGGCCCGCATAGTGTCACGTTTCAGAACCAGTTGAACAAATCATCTCATCTTAGTACAATGTGTTTGCATATCCCATAAGACAGCATTTCAACTTGAAGATCTGTTGCTTATTTGTGTCTTGAATCCAATGAATTTATAGTTTGGGAAGGAGGCAAAACTGGTGACCAATACAGGTAGGCATTTTAGGATGATAAATGGACTATAGAACTTCATCCAGGTTCACTTCCTAAATCTAACTTTCAAGAATATTCCAGAAGCTCTCCAATATACCTTCATCCCAGGTGAGGATGGCTTTCCCCTCTGCATATCTAGCCCTTTGTTCAGAATGGTAACTGTCTCCCTCATCTGGGCATGCAAACCCACATCACCAACCCTTCTACATCTTCACACACATCATCTTCCTCCTACCCATGCCACACAGACAGAATCTGAAGTGTCTAGTAGCTCCAAAGTCTTCTTTCTGCTGAAATACAAGGGTTTCTACTTTCTAATCTCATAACCCACAGAACAAAAATAAATAAATACATAAAATAATAAATAAATAAAAAGAAAGAGGTGAAAGAGACCTGGCTGGAAGAGGCCTCAGAGAATTAATGTAAAGTTAAAGTTATGTGAAGTTATCTGTGATCTCTTAAGAGACTCCATTTATGTTTGGGAATATGGACAGTTCAATTAGTCTACTTCAAGTTCCCAGAAGACCTTAGGAGGACAAATGATAAGTGACTGATTTAAGGCATTCAAGGTTATCTGTATGGGGTGAAAGATTCCAAACCTCTGTTTTCCTGGTTCTGACATTTCCCTCTACCTTTGGTTAAGGTGACAAGAATCATTTTACGAATTGGATGAGCAAGAATAAAATGACATCCTCTCAGGCTCAATTAAATATGTTTATCTATTTTTTCATTCCAGTCAAATGTCATGGGAATTTCCTAATATGAGATTACTACTCCTACCACCCAAGCTAACCATGAACATTACTGACTAAGGTTCCCTTATTCAGATTTGCCAAAATTCTCACTCTGATTAAGTTTTCTCCATTTTTGTCCTGAAGAGGGTTCTATTAATACCTCCTCCCTTCTTTTTTTGGCAGTCTGTTCTAAAACACTAAATCCTTATTTCCTCAGCAGGGGTATAATATCTACTCTTATTAAAAATACTGAAACACAAGCTTACCCAGAGGTGTGTTTTATTTGACATGAAGAGATTCAGTAAAAATCCTTCCCTGGGAGAGCTAGTGTTTCAGCCATCCTGCAAGGATTTGGCAAATGTATCACATGTTCTGCTGGACTCCCTGAGTTTTTATTAACCCCTTTCAAAAATGGTAATTTCTATCACTTCCAAGCTTGTGTGGATGGAAATTTCCAAGTCTATTGTCTGGAGCTACGACACAGGCAGGAAAAAGACTGAAACTCTTGGTTAGTCACTAGGGAATGCAATGTATAAAGATGATAAAATCTGACAAAGTCCATCTTAGAAACAAAGACTGACTACATTTTACAAACAGTCAGTAAATTTGGCCTCCTAAAAAAGTGACCACCAAAGTGTTTCCTTAATCAGTCTGTAATGCTAATATTGTCTTGCTGTTAAGGGGCAGGAGAGAGCTGGAAATCCTTCCATGAAAGGTCAAGGGGTAAGAAAGGGACAAATATTCAGTATGGTAGAAACAGAGTCCCCAGAGATCACATGCTTAGCAAGTACAAGTTCATGTGTATGGCGGGACAGAGAAACAAGATCTCCCACACTTTGTTTTGAAGAGATCTTTGCACCATAGAACACATATCCCAAAGGACAGATGTTAGAGATGGGCTAGAGAATTCAGTCTCAAAGCCAAAGGTTATCCGTTGAGAGCCCTTAGCCATATTTAAAGAGTTTGGACTCCAGCCATCTCTCAGTGGATTCAATGTAATTCTTTCAATTGACTCAAATGGAAATTGGAATGAATCTGCAGGCTTAATCTTTTTCAGTTACTTTTTGTTTACATCATTTAAGAACTCTGTGACATTTGTCTCTCAGATGTATTTCATTAGGTATTTAGATTTCTACTGAGAAATTTTCCAAGCTATGTTTCTTTTTATTTTTTTCTTTGGAAATCCCAATGGAAAAATATTCTCATTTCCATCTCTGGTTGATTTTTTATTCATCCATCTCTTCCTGTCAGAATTCTGGCCGATAGACTGTATTTGGATTGTTTAATCAAACTGATACTTAATAAAATTGATGTGTCATCAAATAAATTCTTCCAACTCAGCCTTAAAGCCCCAAAATGTTCTAGATTCTCGTCTGGAGTAAATAAAATTTTGCTGACATCAGAATAGCCTTACTGGCTTACAGCACTTGAAAATCTAATCTTCTAATAGCACACAGTTTTGATCAAAGTAGAAAGTGTCTTACTACAATTACCTACATTTTGCACAAAATGATCACTCTTCTGGCAAGCAGAAAACCCATCAGAATGTGTGTTCTGACTCTTCCCCACAGACATAAAAAACCTCATTGCTTTTCACTTTTCATCACAACTTCCAGAATAGCAAACAATCCTGCTGTATATCAGGAGGACAAACAATACCACATATGCTAACACAACATACATGTTTCTTTCCTTCTTACCTGTTTATGCATGGTTTCCTTAAATTATTACTGTATATACAAACATACCATGAAAACAACCATTCCACTAAAAGTATTGTAGTAACAGCTCAATACAACGTCACATGATAGATCACAGAATCACAGAATTATCTAGGTTGGAAAAGACCTAGAAGATCATCCAGTCCAACCATCACCAATACTTCCCAGTTAAATCATATCCCCCAACACAACATCCAAACGTTTCTTGAACACTCCCATGGTCAGTGACTCCACCACCTCCCTGGGCAGTGCATTCCAGTGCCTGACTACCCTTTCCAAGAAGTAATACTTCCTGATGTCCAGCCTGAATCTCCTTTGCTGCAGCTTGGAACGATTCCCTCTAGTTCTATCACTGTCTACATGGGAGAAGAGGCCAACCCCCAGCTCACTACAACCTCCCTTCAGGAAGTTACAGAGAGCAATAAGGTCTCCCCTGAGCCTCCTCTTCTCCAGGCTGAACAATCCTAGCTCCCTCAGCCTCTCCTCATAAGGCCTGTGCTCCAGACCCCTCACCAGCTTCGTCGCCCTCCTCTGCATGCGTTCCAGGGCCTCAATGTCTTTCTTGCAGTGAGTGGCCCAAAACTGAACACAGTACTCAAGGTGCGGCCGTACCAATGCCGAGTACAGGGGGACAATTATCTCCCTGTTCCTGCTAGTAACACTGTTTTTGATGCAAGCCAGGATGCCATTGGCCTTCTTGGCCACCTGGGCACACTGTCAGCTCATGTTCAGACGAGCATCAATCAGTATCCCCAGGTCCGTTTCCTCCACACAGTCCTCCAGCCACTCCGCCCCAAGCCCATAGCACTGCCTGGGGTTGTTGTGGCCAAAGTGCAGGACCCGGCATTTGGTCTTGTTGAACTTCATCTCGTTGGCTTTGGCCCAGCTCTCCAGCCTGTCCAGATTTCTCTGTAGGGCCTCGCTACCCCCAGGCAGATCCACACTCCCAGCCAATTTGGTGTCATCTGCGTACTTACTGAGGGTGCACTCAATGCCCTCATCCAGGTCATCAATAAAGATATTGAAGAGGACAGGCCCCAGCACCAACCCCTGGGGAACACCACTCGTAACCGGTCGCCAGCTGGATTTAACTCCATTCACCACCACTCTCTGAGCCCAACCCTACAGCGAGCTCCTTACCCAGCTGAGAGTGTACCCATCCAATCCACGGGCTGCCAGCTTCTGCAGGAGAACACTGTGGGAGACAGTGTCAAAGGCTTTGCTGAAGTCTAGGTAGACCACATCAACAGCCTTTCCCTCATCCAGCAGATGGGTCACTAGATCATAAAAGGAGATCAGGTTGGTCAAACAGGACTTGCCCTTCATGAACCCGTGTTGGCTAGGCCTGATCCCCCGGCCATTCTGCACATGTCGCATGATTCTCCCTCAAGATAATCTGTTCCATAACCTTCCCTGGCACCGAGGTCAGGCTAACAGGCCTGTAGTTCCCCGGATCCTCCTTACAACCTTTAATCATTTAGGATTACACTTCATGTGATCTTTATGATATGATACTGAGTTATAATTCAATAACCAATACATAGATTGGTTTCAACCAGTGGATTTACAGCCAATCATACCAGTATATATGGAATCAACCAACTGCAGAGATACAAATTGACACCAGTGACACCAATCAGGATTTTATGTTTTAAGCTTCAGTTGCTTGAAAACCAGAAACTGCTTCTCTAAACTACATGATACGCATACTGAAAAGCAAAACCAGAGCCAGTTTTGCCTATGGTCCAGTCCTTTTAGTTCATAGAACTGTACCTCCACTCTGTGGTGAAATTCAGTCTTCTCATTAAATGTGAACTTTACCATGACCACCAAGTAGTAGCGAGAAAGAATGAAATCTAACCTATGGATTAATCTTAACTTTCCCAAATTCTTCTCAGAAATCTTCCCTTCACTGCAGATTACTGGAAGTTGAAGAGATATAGCCATACAGGCAAGCTGAATATAAGTAACTTAAGAATGCCTTCTTACTTCCAGGGCAATAATTTGCTTTGAACAACTAGTTCTTCCTTTTAGTTGATATAACAGGTTCAGGTAAAGGTCATATTTGTGCAGACACTTTTTGTTGTAACTATTTCTTCCTTCAGCAAATGGTGAAGTATTCTAAACCCCCACATCAACACTTTATTAGTAGACTCAAACTCCAGTCATCTCAGCTCTTTTCCAGACAGTTGAGCTTGGATATTTTTGTCCTACAACCAGCTCTGTCTGCTTGCTGATCATTGTCCTGGATAGTTACCTCTTCAGTTGTGTTAATAAAGACTGTCCCTCTAGCTGAAAACTAACTATACAGTTTTCCACACAGCAGGCACAACCAACCCACATCCCACACATAGCCTGGCCTAGCTCATTCTGCAGCTGCCCCAGCTCATTCTGCAGCTGCCCCATGCCATCATGGCAGCATATCTGCCCCACTGAGCTGCCCAGCCTTGCCCCAGGCACACACTCATCACTCACAACAACAAAACGTTGGTGTGTGATTGGCACACACTGAACTGAAACCAGCACACGAGGAGAATGCAGTGCAGTGCTGGCTCAAGTTATGCAATTAAGTTTATGGATTTTGAAGTACTGGCTAAACAGTCCCATGAACAGCAAAAAAATATGTGCCTGTGCTTTCTGTTCTCAGTCAGTGTAAATATATTACTTGGAAATTTTCAGATAAAACATGGAGTTTCAGTACAGTATTTGGCTCTTTAGCCAACCTTTATAAGCCCACTCTTATCAGAGAGAAACATCCCTTATTTCACAATCACGCCTTACTCATGTCATGGCTTTTAGGCAATACATACATCTGTGAACAACTGTTTTCAAGGATGAGGTTCAGGGAGAGTAAAATTTCAGCAAAAAAAAACTGTAAGAAACACCTTGAGAGCTCACTGAGAATTGCAGCCATTGTCCCTGAACCAGTCAGTTTCACAAAATCAAGGTCACATATCCCACTAGTTTTATAGTTTTGCTGCTTTCTTTTTTTATATGTTTTAATTTATATATATATATATGCTTTGTCACTTACTTATGTTAAGCATGTTATATATTTTATGAGGGCTGCTTCAAAAGTAATGCCTCCTATTTAATGATGTTGGCCCATGATGTCAGACATGGACATTGGTGGCATGGCAGTAGAGGTTGAACCTTCCCACCAATATCTCATTACTTTTTGTTGCTGTGTGACAGTTGACAGCAGAGGGACAGACTGACAGAATGGCATCTGACTCAGAAGTGTGTATGGAGCAAAGGGGTAAGTGTCACTGAATTCCTCCAGGAAAAAATAAAAATGCACATACTGACATTCATCAGCACTTGTGAAAACATCTATGGAGACCAAACAGTGGATGTGAGCACAGTGAGGCAGTGGGTAGTCCATTTCAGCAGTGGTTAAAATCAACAATGGATCGCCTCCACTGGTGAAGATCATTATGAGTGCATCTAGTTCATTGGTGGTGAAAATACATAGCTAATGGTAGTGACTGTGTTGAAAGAGTGTTCTGTAGAATTGCAACAGAAATGCTCAGTAACTAAATCTTAAAACAGAGATCAGCACAAAATCAAAAATCTAAACAGCACCAGAAATGATGATATGAGTTGGTCAAGTACTTTTCTTGGTCCATGGCAACTTCATTAGCTTGTTCTGACTGGAGAAAAATAGTGGGGAAATATCCATCTTTTAAAAACATACTGTAGTTCTACTTTGGAAAAAAAAAAAAAAAAAAAGTGTCATACTCCACTCACCCCTTACTCCTCTTAAGTTTTTTTGCAAATCTCCATTCTGCACCATGGGAGCATGAAACTGAGCCTTTTGCAGCCTAGATGGTGGCATGAGACCCTACCAGGAAAGACTTCATACTTCACATCAAAGAAAGAGGCCACCCTCAATAGAATGTTCCAAACATTTTTTGTCCTCCTAATTCTGATCAGAAGGCATAGCAGAAATAAAATGCTCCTGTTTCCCTGTCAATACCAACAACAAAATATTCCTGCTGGCATAAAGTTTTGTAAAAGTTATGAGGAAGGGTGGAAGAGGAGTCACTGAAGCTATAGAGAGGATGAGGAAGACAGTTGGATGAGAAAACACATGATTAATTTTGGTATTACAGTATAACACTGCCCAATCTGATCCCACAAGGATATCTAACTCACAAGTACAGCATGTTTTCTTGCCAACTCACTTTCTTATACTCCATAATAATCAAGGAATTAAAATTGTGCCTTCCTTCTCAAACTTGTGTTGAGCAAAAGAGCACATAAAAAGGAGAATTAACAACTAGAAATATCTCGTAATGTGAATTTACAAAGTTGTTGCGCCAAACAGACTTGCAAATGAATGAAAGTAGTGATTACCCCAGGGCTGCATTAAATAACAGGCCAAGTAAAGAGCAGCAGACTGAGGTAATGGCATGTCTTAACTAGTGGAGAGGATTAACAGTCCAAGGACACATGAAGCCACAGCCTTCATCTGTGATTATTTTGCTACTCACATCTTCAGAAGTTTGACCACCCTTGAGCTATCTTAGGACTGTACCTGTGTTAATATGCAATCTTCTGGGAGCATCTTTGGATTTTTAAAGACAGAACATGTGATTATACAGCATAATGAAAGACAGTTTACTTCAGACTTATTTCCTTAGCAAGAGTATAATTCTCTTCACTAAGTAGACAAACTGTAAATCAAGAATTCTTATATAATGTTCTGGTATCAAAATCTTCACAAACTAATTACCTGAAATTTAGACATGCAGAGACTGGGAGCCAGTGGGAACTATATGAAGTCAAAGGAGATACTGGCTGAAGATAATTTCCTCTCTCAAATCCATAGTCTGCTCACTTGACCACTAAATCAAAGCTTGGGCTTTTCAGACCTAGAGCACACTAATTTTGTGTTTAACACCCTGGGCAAATGGGAAAATCATATTCAAACATAAACCAGAAAACAGCCTTCTAGAGAAGACTTCTGCAAGTACAAGCTGGTTTTAGTTAGATTATTAGCACTTGTGTAGTGTTATGCACATTTTATTTGAGAGCATATTCAAACGGAGTATTTCCACATGTACGTGTTTGAGAGAACAAGTTGTGGTTGGCTATATCTGACAAAAATACATTAATAAATGAATAAAGATTTTCCCTTTAGCAGTAATTCAGCCTCCCCACCATGAAGATAGAAGGTGCTCCAAGCCTCAGTTCTATCATTTGCACTCTTGCCAGACATAACATTCCATGGAGAACACTGCAATTGTGTTACACCAAAGAAAGCAATCTCCTGCTAGACTAAAAGAACGAGAACAAAATTCCCACCACAGCTCATAATTGTGTAGCCATAACAGAAATGGTAAATTTTTGGTTTCAGGTTCACAGGATCACAGCTGCCTATCACTGGGAAAGTTTTTAATGTTTTTTTTTAAGTTTATTTGTAGACTTGCCACAGTAAAACCAAGTCCAAGGCCTTTCACATCTGTCTGTGGTATGGCTGCAGTGGCACTGCTAGAAAGGCAAGGGGAGCAGAGCCTGGTGGCAACCACATGGGAAGTGCCCCATGCTCAGTGCTCACTATGGCCCACAAGGACCAGCTGTGTAAGAGCACACCATCCCAGGGCCCACAGAGCAGCTGATCTTTTGTCACAGCAGATAGTTACAGCCACCAAAATATTTCCTTTTTTTTTTTTTTTTTTTTTTTTCAGGTAAGTATTCCATTATGATTAAGATTTAAACACCAACTGGAAAACCCTGCCCCAGTGAAGTCAACAAGAGCTCTACATAAGCCTGGAAGATGAAGATACAGGGCTCAGCCCTACAGTGACACTTCCCCAGTCAATTTGGAAAAGTCCTAGACAAGTCTTTGGTTTAGGAAAGGAAAAGAAAAAGAAAGGAAGAAGAGGATGGGGCTTAAGGCAAGTGTACCACATTTATTTCCAAGCTCTGGTTACAATAACATTAGCGAATACTCCTCTGCCCACCCAACCATTTTAAAGTCGGTTCTGTAAGGTACTAAACAAATGGGCTCCAGGCTAGAAGGACACTTAAACATGTGTTCAACTTTAAGGATACAAGTAAATCCTCCTGGATGCTTAATGTTACACTTTCCTGAACTAGAGCCAACCTACCCCCATACTTTGCCAGCTCTTAAGACCTGCATCAAACAAGCCTCTCCTGGTAACGTTAAATGAAATCCTTCATACAAATATGTAAATAGTTCCAGCAACTATATGTATTATCTCATTCTTCTGCATATGCATGTATGGGTTAGCTCAGGATATTGTTTCAAGCTCCTTCTCTTTTATGCTTACACTTTATGACTTTGACCCAAGCACTTCATTTCTCAGAGAAGATAGGGATTAAAAATGAACAGCATTCAGAATTCATTACTCCTGGTAATAGTATCAACCCTGTAGCAATAGTAGATTGGCTTCAACATCATTCACACTGTGTTCTCTGGCTGGCATTTTCTTCGATATGTTTTGGTTTTCAGCTTTCAATCAATTCTCTCATCCAACTGGAATAGCTTCTCTTGTCCAACTGGAATACATGCCAAAATGACTTATAAAACACTGTTCAGGTTCCATATAACAAAGCAAACCACAGGAATGATCTATTAGCATTAAAATTACAGAACCATTGAAACACATTAAAGATAAACATGCCATCAATGTGAGTCGAGCGAGCATACCACTCCAACATTGCTTTTTAATAGTCCAAGTCTGTATGTTATATATAAACCTTTGACTGTGATCACCATGCAACATGCCATATTATATTATTTATTCAGTACAGTTCCCTTTTCTCTACTCACTTCTGTTTTATCCCTACATATGCACTGTACATTCCAGCTAGACAAAGCAATTCAAACTTGTATCCCCAGGCTAAAAGAAGGACCAATAGCTCTCTGTCTACTTCAATCTACCAAAACAGAAGAGTATATCATTAATCCTCAAAGTCTGTCCTGCTGTGATTTCAACAATTAACCAGCTATTTCTGTATTTTATAGGAGTTCAGCCTTTAATGAAAGCAACTTTTCTAAACACGTTTATTTCTTTGAGATCAAAGCCAAGATTCCATCCTTTTATATGTTCCAAAGGGTTTCCAAAAGGAACCAACAAAGATCCAACTGCTGAAATTCTCCAGTGCCTTTTAAAAACTACATTGCTGTGTTCCTGTACACTCGATTTCCATTCAAGTATTCAAGAGCCCAACAGCTGATGAACACCCTCACTACCTCTGCATACTCAAACTGTTGATGGGCCTATCTATAATGGACTCAGGGATATATCTCAACAGTATTTCTATCCTTAGTATCAACATCTGCCCTAGCACTCACCTTTTGACTGTACCTTATACATCTGAGATTATATCAGCTGAGTTGGGTGAAGAAACTGTGGAAATGTGCTGGTGCACCAGCATGGAAGGGAAGAGTAAGAATCATGTCAACTTATAGTTTTATAAAACTCTGATTTTCAGAAACCTCCAGAGAAATTAGCTGGGAAACAGCTTCTACAGATCATATGAATAATGAGAAAAATCTGACATCACTAAAATAGATGGAAAGGTTCTTACTGGAGTTTTGGATCATACTCGTGATGAAAAGGGAAACCATGTATGAAATGGATGTATGTTTTGGAGAAAAATATTATTATTATTTGGCTATCACCAGAGGTATTCCCAGCTTTTTTGTATTTTCTTTCATTCCTCAGAGCAGGACATTTATATGCTGCTGGCAGTCTGAGAAGAATTTCCCCTAGTTACATCAGATTTAGCATAGCTAACAGGATCTATCACTTTTCCACATAAGGAACAGCTGCAGTTGCTGCAGGGAGGTTGCAAATACATGGTATTTGGCCACACGTTTCGCAATATCTTGCACATTCCATACTTTGAAAAACTGGTGAAGAAAATAACAAACAAGAGACAGCCTTAGCCATAAGAAAAAGAGGCTTCTGATGACTGAAGCCTCTGCAAGGCTTACCCGAATTCATCTCTATCTCCCTAAATCAACTCAGGCTCCTTTGCTAGCACATGATCTAGCCTGAGTTTCAGCTGCTGCTAAGGCTGTGCTGCCAAGGCTTTTTAGAGTTCTGTTATATAAAGGGCATCTTTTAAGAGACTACTTATTCCCCTTGAAGAAATTATCTGCTTGCCACAAATCTTTTTAAGCCAGAGACATTATACTGCACAACTCTGCCAAACAGGACACATGAAAGGGGATTTCCTTTCTCCTTTCCACAGCGGATACCCTTTCAAATGAAATGGGGCCATTCCAGAAAGGAGTCACAACACATTTTTCCCTTCTTCTAAAACGTATTAATAACTCAGTTTAAATTTCTACAGATAAAAATTCAGAGCAGCTAAATGTTGAAGTTCTTTTCTGCACACGTCATTAGCCTACGTTACATCAGTTCACAGGATTTGCTCCATGCTTTATTTGCCACTTGAGGAGCCTGATGTAAGTCAGACAACTGAAACTTTTGCCTTCTTTTGTTGGAAAATATTAATGGACAGACAACCTTGCCTTTTCTCAGCACATACAACTAGGCACTAAACATCATATAGGGTATAAAAATTTGTATTATTTTTTTTCCAACACAGGGATGTTTCAGGACTCGCTGGATGAGCAATTGCTGTCATCCACAATCCCATAGTTCCAGCATACACAACTTTCCATGTAGCTTTTAACTGAAACCATACACCACTCGCTATTTTCAGCAACACCATGAGTACACTGGGTTGTTTGCCATTTAATCTACTTTCCAGATAGCCTTCCACAGAAGCTGGAAGAAGACCTTTCTGCAGTTCTTTATTCCACACCTTTGAAGAGCAGCGTGTTTACGCATATTAATCCCAGCCCAAATCTCATAGATGAGTATCTCCAATGACAATGATGTCATCACCTTACTTGGCAGACTGTCTCCTTGTCCAGTGTTGTGGTGTATGCTTTTTGAAAGTTATGCAATCATAGTAACGTGCATGTACAAATATATGTTTTTATCCTGCTGCAACCAGGGCACTACATCCACTACAAATTTACTGAAGTGAAGAAAAAAAAAAAGGAAAGTAATTCCATAAATTTAAGTTCTCAGAAAACAGGACTTCTAAAAATAAAGCTAAGCAGCCCACATATTTTTTATGGTGGGTATTATTTGTGTATATGAAGACATATGAATATTACATTGAACTCTATGTACCTATGAATGACAAACACTTCCAGTGTTGATGATATTTTGAAAAGGCACTGGACAGTTCAGACAGATCTGATATCCAGGTGGATCAGTCCTAGAAGCTAATCCAACAGAGAAGGAAATACTGCTTGAAAAGCACAGCTAAGCTGTTTCTACACCTGGCAAAGCAGAAGCAAGCCAGGTGTGGCTCAGTTGATACACCTCTACACACTTTCTTGGATATCTATAATTTCAGAAAGCAAACTTAGCCTATCCTTTCAGGACTAGAATCCTTCAGAAGAATTCAAAGCACCCACAGAGGATAATTTTAAATGCTGGCAGTCAAGCTGCTCCCTCTCTATTCTTTCCCCAGTCTGGTGAAGCTCTGAACCTATGCAGAAGAGCAAGCAGTAGCTGACTGTCACAGAGGGAAGAAAGCAGTGTGTGCAACAACTAGCTTTCAGCACTCCATTCAGTGCTTAGCAGTGCCCATTGCCACCTACACCTTAAATAAGACAAGCTCCTCCAAGAGACTGATCCAGCAAAGGAATCACCCATGTGCTTCAGCCCTCCCTTTCTAGGAACTCCTTTGTCTCTAATACTTTAAGTGCCCAGAGGGACTAGCTTACTCACTTCATGCTTGAAGACAGACAACGTGTACTTTTCTCATAACAACCCCTAGATATACAGTCAATTGAAGGGTTTTGAAGTACGAATTATATTGAATCAATCTTTATTCTTTTTATAACATATATGCATTACAGACATGTATTTCTTGCTCCTGGCTCTTATCAATAGGCACATATTTTCAGTCATCTTTACCTCAAATCAACTGGTTTTAATTTTGAAAGTTTTTACTATTTTTACTGCTCTCCTCTGCATTCTCTCCCAATTTGTCAGCTTTGCTTTTGTAATATTTGTGGTTGCAAATGTCTG
Source organism: Coturnix japonica (assembly GCF_054131305.1). Lineage (NCBI taxonomy): Eukaryota > Metazoa > Chordata > Aves > Galliformes > Phasianidae > Coturnix > Coturnix japonica. The sequence continues at coordinate 49,181,455 of NC_140663.1, read as the reverse complement.
GCATTATAGTAATCCTTGCTTGCTGTTTCTTTTCAAAAAAAGAAAAAAAAAGAAAAAGTAGAGTAGTTCTGAGATCTGAATAAGTGAATGTAATGATACATATCTGTTTTCACAGTGCCCAGCTTAGGAAAGCCAAAGTCATCGTGAGCACATCACCAAAGCTATGTTCTAACAGACCAACTGTTAGAAGATCAGCTCTGTGTATGACACAGCCTTTTGGGCAACCTTCCAGTTTGGGAGTTTGAGAGGATCCATTTCAAAACAAACAACAAAGAGAAGATGTAGCCATGAATTAAAGGCTTTGAAATAAAACCCATACAGCAACTACTGGGTCATAGGATTTGTGAGCTACCTTACCTCCAGGCATTTGCCAGCAGTGGATCATACATATGTTTGTACCTTGTGTACTGGGAGCCAGAAGCCACAGTATAAGTCATTAAGTTAGACAAATAAAACAGCTTCAGGCAAGGTGAATCCAAACATGGGATGAACAAATCTTACAGTTACAAGTAATCCTACAGTTACATTCCAAGTACAGCTGAAAAGCTTCAAATCCTTTACACTCGTCCCTGAAAAACATGAAGAGAATTTGAAAGAACAGGTATGTTTTGTGGAAGCTCTAGTGTCTTCAGTATTCAGAAGGGAAATATTCAAATGGAAATACTATGGAACCACATCATGAGTGTGTATCAACATATAAGTCTGCATCATCTGTGTCTCAAGTCAGGCACCTCTGTTCCCAAATCAATGATAGATGAACAACACAGAAGAAAAGCAGAGGCTCATCATTGCTTTTTCCTCTCCCTTGCAAGGTACCACACAGCCCAAATGTGTCTCTCCAAAAACCAGGGAGCAATAGCAAAGGTGCCGGCAAAAACAAGTAAATTAGTGAGCTAGAAGATTAAGGTAAATGGAGAATTTGTAGGGATAAGAAAGGCAGTTGCTGCTCTTGCCTCACTTTAGACCTGCCTGAAATCTAGGCTTTGCAGCATACGGTAACACAGAGTTGTAGCCACAAGTTGACCCTGACAGAACAAATAGCCTTGAAGAGCTCTCACAGAGCAGATAATTTTCTAACTTTCTTCACCTCCACAAGATATCTTAGTAGATTTGGTAACTCACAAATTTAAGTGTTCCCACAACCACAGATGCTAGGGAAACAAAAGCAAGTCTGTGGTGATGATGGGCCCCTTAGGATCCAGAACTTGATGCAGAATGTCTCCTAGAAGGAAGTCTGTGCAAAGACCTGTTACCACCCAGCTTTGTACGAGGAACTGAAGACCAACTCTCAAGATGCTGTGATCTATCACTGCACAGAGCTGGCTTTGTTGACATAGTCCATGATCAGAGACCCCCAGGGAGCAAACAACACCCTACTTGAAAGAGATTCCATGCCAACAGGACTGAAGAAGTGTCAGTAGACGTATGAGCTTCCTCCCAAGTAATCTCAGTTCCTTCTAGACTAAGAGTGATTGAGATGATTGTGTTGTGCAAAGATCTGATCTAAGACAGCAACAATGTTCAGCTGCATCTAGATACAAACTAATGGCCATGATGACTGTAAGCACTTTTGTGGGATATCTGTGCCTGTACAGTTTGACACGGAGATGTAGTCTTTGAGTTGAGGTTATATTTACTATCTGTAGAGACTCATAAAATGGAGGTAGATGCCTTCATGTACACAGACTGAGCAAATCCATTCTGTGTAATGCAGTGCTACTTAGGCACACCAATCTGGGCCTACAGTGCTGCATTCCAGGAGCATAAGACTCTGTAGCACACTTCTCAGCACAGCTGATCCACAATTAACTTGTGCAGACCTGGCACAGAGAACTTGGCAGTGCAATCCCTAGTCCTGGTAACAGTTCACAAAACACAAGTTGATTCCTGCAGTGTAACACATAAAGCCTCAAGGATTTCCATCACCATGCAGGTAATTTAATATAAACAAGATTTTCAGAGGTATGATGGGATTCCATCCTCCTGTACAGTATAGGTCTCAGAAACCAAAATACTAGGAGCAATCAATATTAGGAGCACCAATATCTTGTCTCATTAAGGGTTTTTCCTTCTCATAATCAGCAGGTAAAAGCAAGATTCACTAGCCTCAAATATCACTTAGGTATATGCAAATGGCTAATCTATGCATGTGGTTACATTAATTGGGACCCAAATTCAGACACCTCTGGGGACTTGTTAACATTTAACTTGTGTCAGAGCACAAATAGAAACAGTGTTCCCTTTGTGGCATCAAATTAGGCCCATTAATTAGTCCCTATTAATACACAATCCCTGGGTGCCATTAGCACATTTCTATTGGCAGCTTATTCACAGCAAAGTTTCACTCACTCTAATTGCTCAAACTGTCTTTTCCAGAAATCTAACAGTTGCTTTTGGACAGAAACAGTAGTACAAACATAAGAAAATAAGACACACACCAGCTTTAGCACAGAGCTTGGAGTGTGATCCAAAGGTCATTGAAGTTAGTGAAACAATTGTCTTCCATGAGCTTTGGATCAGGCTTCTTGAGAACAAATTTTTGCTAAAGTTTCAGCCTTATTGAGAGCTCATTCTACTATTTCATGTCCACTCTAATTTAACACAAATAGAAAGCAGTTCTCCAGCCCTTTCTTGCATGAAACAACTTGGATCCATTAATTGGAATGGTTCTCATGAGCAAGTGCTCTTTTGTGCACAGACTACATACCAAAGTTAGCAGTGTCTAAACAACAGTCCAGGGGTAGAGAAGAAGTAAATTCTAATAAGAGCCAGTTAGACAACACTAGTGCCAGTATTTCCTATTCCATCATCAGCGACACCTCTCTTCTTCTCTAATAAAACTGCTTTCCTGCATTTGCTTTCTTGCAGGTTTCCACACAAATGAGGGGAGAAACCATGACCCTGATTTTCCAATACATTTTAAAAAGTGTTACCCTTCTAAGGTTCATTATTGCAAGATTTGCTGACTAAGATATCACAACAGCAACACATTCCCACATAAAGAGGAGAAGGAAGAATTTTGATATGTTCCTCTGGCTCAGCAGAGCAGCAGCAGCCTCAGAAAAAGTTGGCTCTGCAAATAGAGAAGCAGTATCACACTTTCCACAACTTTTGCTGTCTGCAAAGTAGCAGTTCATTTCACAGGGATTGAATCTGGTCAGCAGATTGTAAAATACTGCAGTAGCTCAACTTAAAAAAGAAACATAATGGTGAAGATATCGCTAAGACCAGTCCAGCTTGAGAAAAGTCAAATGCGTAAGCATGACTGCACGAGTACAAACATGGAATTATTCCTCCCCACCCACCCCTCCAAAAACACATAATGATCCATAAAAAGGCTGGGCCTTTTAATCAGGTCTTAATATCATCAAAATTACATCACTCTCTAGCATGCTAATGAATTTGTCTCCCAAGGTTTTATGCTAAGTGCTCTATCATGACCCTGAATATCACCCACATGGTATGCTGCAGATTTTAAAAAATCCCTTAGTAAAAATATGACATATACTTTACATTTGAAAGACAGTGGGAGCACTTTCTCTACTGAAATAATAGCACAACATCAAGCAGCAGCCAAGAAGCTCATGAAAAGCCAAGATGTTATTCAAAATTGTTATTAAAATTCAGGGTGGTCCCTCTTAACCTAATTTCTGGCATTATAGCTTCATTTTAGTGTGTTCATGGTACTCTGCGGATCAACACAAACACAGAAACAGCCATAAAAAGTCACATTGCTGCTTCAGGATCCCATCTCCAATGAAGATGGATGGGTACCATCTGCTTTCAGAAAACAGCATAGGATTTCTAATTATTTTGCTGTATTGAAAGTGCATTTAGCACAAGTTACAAAATAATTTAGAAGTGTACTGGTCAATGACTCCTGAGAAGAGCACAAAAAAAAGAACTACTAAAATCACCATGGTTGAGGCTGAAAGCAGTGCATTTCCATCTGGAGTAGACAGCTCAGAAGCACAGGCAGCACCCAGTTTCACATCAGAAGGATGGACATATCCATCACCCATGTCCCTATCAAGCAACACCACTTTAGTTATTTGCATCTCTCCCTTAGCCTTAAGCCTGGCTCTCCAAGAGCCTGAGATTAACACACAAGGCAACTCCCTTGCCTACACATAAATCTAAGTTGGGTTTTACAACAAGCTGAAAGCCTCTCTCTTTCAGAGCTGAAATTTGGCACACATTCATGAATTTTAGTGTAAATCTGACATACTCATGTAAGATTAGGTATATATTTCACCAAAGTCAAATCAAGCCTGATGTTGCTTGGATAAAACTTTTTAAGATAAAGACTGGTAATATTTTTTCCTCATTCACCCATCTCACACCTTACCTTCTTCTTCAAGTAGTTATGATCATCCCGTAGAATATTACCCTGGCTTATTTACCCAGGGTTGCTTCCAAGTTTCACATTAAGCAAGAGCAATGCTGCCGAGGACTTGAGCCAAACCTAGAGAAAACCATCAAAGAAAGCTGCATCAGTTTTAATGGGCTTTGCAACAGGCCTCAGATATTTCAAGAGTAAAAGTGCTCAATTCCTACAGTCACAGGCACTGGCAGAAGTAAGAAAACACAGTGGCCAAATGGCAGGACAATGTAGGGACATAACCTGGAGTACAACTGGTAAATCTCAGCAGGATTTCCTAGCTCCAGTAGTTAAAGCTGAGCTACTGCTACAGTGCAGAGCCTGTCAGCAGAGGAATTATCACCATCATGACACTAGACCTATTATCTCAGTGAGGTTTTAAAGACTAATGTACATGGGATGGGCTCAGTCACTAAGCACAGAGCCTTTGTTATTTCCCTCAAGAGTGTTGAGGAAGAGAAGTGCGCCATTTCCACATTTCTTTACTGGGGGGGGGGGGGGGGGGGGGGGGGGGAACATCATTCCTTTAATTGCAATATGACAACATATGTGTGAAACAAGTCTTGTGATGCCTACATTAGAGTAAATGAGAAATTGTTTTTTCTGTTAGTCTTGGCATTTAATAAGGGTTTCAAAGTTTCATCTTCTCTTCTTCAGAAAAAGGTCTTGTTTCTTCATCTGCTGAGTAGCACTGCCTGATATTATCCACCCAGCATAGCTATGCACATTCAAAGGTATCTAAACATCCTCCAACACATCAGCGGGCAACACAGCTGCCATCTGTTATTCTCTCTGTCTCTCAGCCCAGCAAGAGAACTGGATCTACAGCATTTTCCTCTTGGAGTTGTTTTTGTTGTACTTCTGGGTTTCTTGATGCACTGAAAATACATGTTAAGCCAACTCCTGCACAACAACTGATTGAGAGATGCAAGTAACTGCAATTCCTCAAAGTGCCCTGGGATGTGTAGTGCTACATGTATGCATAAATCACTCATAAGAGCAACTGGAATAGAAACTGTGACTGGCAGTGCAGGATTCTGAAACATATCTGAAGTGCTTGGAAAGGCTTTGCAGTGACACAGCTCTTTGTGCATTGAAAGGTATGCACTGAAGCTCTGTAGGCCTGGTCACCCATTTCCCTTGATAGCTTTAAAACAGACCAAGACAAATGATATACTTCTTATTTAATCTGTGCTGATGCAGAAAGAACCACTTTCTGAAACTTTTTCATTGGTACGAAAGTATTTCCTCAAACATTTATATTCATTCTTTTTTCTGTTTCAGAGCATGGAATTCGCCTGGTGGCATATTTATTTTTTTCTAATAGTGAACACATACTGAAAGCTGCCTGAAATAGCCCAGCCTCTTAAAGAGATTAGATGTCAGAAGTGATGGGAAGTGTTTGAAGGAGAAACAGTGCTTGGCTATCAAGGAGACCTGAGTGGGTCAAAGAACCATGGCTGCCTTTTTTTTTTTTTTTTTTTTTTTTTTTTGTCTCATGTTAAATCCAGCCCAAATGAAGAATGGACCATAAGTATCTGTCAACAAGTAATGGAACAGCAATGCATGTTAATTATGGAGCGGCATCCACAGCAAAAAGCACAAGATGCTTTACAATTATTAATAATCTCTGTCTTCCAGGAGAGAAAAAAGGGTCTGCTGTCAAGACAACACACTCATGAACATGTTTGTTTTTTCTAGTGCTCTGCTACCTTGCGGCTGGCCTGCTAAGTGAGCCCACCAGTTCTGGCATGCCAGAGCACTTCCTAAGGAAGTGTGACTTACAAGCTAAGATAGAGCAATGAAAATACTAACTCCCTTCCAAAACACTACAGCTCAATACATTGCTTGACTATGCCCTATGACTGCAAAGCCCAAAAAGGAAAAGCACTACTTTGGAATAGGACCCATTTCTACATAACACTCAGATCCATGCACAACAGGAGGACAACAACCTTATTTTTATCCCTTCCCCATTGGCAAAAGGCTCATATTACAGCAAGTATAATTAGTGCAGAGATATCAGAGCTGAAACAGCCACTGAAATGTCAGCAAGGAAGGCCTAATAAGCTAACAGGGGACACACCACCCAGACATCAGTGGGACACAGGTTGGACAAAAACAGCATCATGCCAGTGGGCCACACAGGGCTGCCTCAGGACAGGGGACAAGTCAAGCGTCAGTGCCAGCGCAGCACAGGCTGCACCTACCAAGGGCTGCAGCCCCACGGGGCTGAACATGGGGAGGCAAGGCAGGAAAGTGAATTTCTTGGTGCACAGCAAAGAGAAAGACAATACCAGGGTATCCAAAGCCAGGAGCAGACAGGTCAAGGCCATAGTATGGCCCTGGTGGGGCTGTAGATAGACTCAGCAGTAGCCCAGCTCAGTGACAGGCAGCGAACACCAGGCTGGGCTGAAATAGGTTCCTGGGCTCACAGCACAGGTGGGGGTCCAGGGAAAGCCAGTCAGAGTCATTAAGGCCTATTAATGCTTTCAGGGTTCCCTTCAATTATTTTATTATTGCTAGTGACTGTAGTGGATAATTGGACCCCAGCACACACCTGAGCAATGGTCTGTACAGCAGTAAGTCAGTTTCACAGCCCACTGGGCTTACTACCCTCAGAATGTAGAGGGGACCCATCCTGCACTCGGACACAGCTCTTGCTTTTTTCTCTGCAGAAAGATGTCATTTCTCCCTGACATTTCAACCCCTTGAGGAGAAGGAGACATGGACTGTAAAGGAAACATTGACTGTGCACTGAACATATTTCACTGGCCACTTGGGAGGAGTAACTTTGCCAGTTCACAGCATATGGGATCAGCAGCCAGCTGCAATCATGTCCAGTTCAGATTCATCCACAACTAACCACAGGGTCTGGGTGTTTTTTTCTGTTTTGTTTTTTTGCTTTTGTTAGTCAGCCTTTTAAGTGGTGTACTCTTTTGTTGGGCTGCCTCTATTCACGGCCTAAATTAGAGCCAGTAGATCATGTTGGTATCAATGGCCCAGACCTCAGCTGGACTCAATTACATTGGAGGTGACCTGCATCTCCCATAGTCGGGACCAAGTGCCTCACATTAGGCACAGAGATTAGTACACTGTTCAGCTTGTGGGACAAATAGTTTTAAATCTTCTGACAGAAAGCATATGAAATAATGAACTCTAATTTTCTCATGCTGTGGGTGAAGCTGGAATAAAAGAAGCTCTGACCTTCACAAATAAATTCACATCTCATCTCCTTTGCACATAAATTAAAAGTTTCCCATTCTAACAGATTTTCTCCCCCATTAAATAATCTTTTCGGTTTTTTTTTTCCCCCTGAATGTTGCTATTCCTCAGCTGCAATGAGAGAAAACGACGCTGTGTGGTCATTTTCCTCTCTCAACGTTCCCATCAAACAGAACTGCAGAGCTGGGCCCAGCAACAGGAGAGCAACCCAACCACTGCTGAAGCAATGCTGCCCTCTTGTGTGGAACTAGACACGTATGCATGCTGATGCCTTTGCAACTTTGTCGTTGTTGGCTTTTAGTAACATACCGAGGCTGGAATAATCCCCTTTTAATATTTTCCAAATACTTGTGTTTATAAGGAAACTGAAGAGAAACATTACACAATCACCTTCAACCATTGAATCATTAAGGTTGGAAAAGACCTCTAAGATCATCCATCTAGTCAACCATCCCCCTACCACCAATATTGCCCACTAAACCATGTCCCTAAAAATACCACATCCACATTTTTCTTGAACACCTCCAGGGACAATGACTCCACCCCCCTGGGCAGCCTGTTCCAATGCATCACTACTCTTTCTGAAAGGTTTCCTAATATCCAAATTGAACCTTCCCTAGCACGGCTTGAGGCCACTAATTCTCATCGCTGTTACCTGGAGGAAGAGGCTGACTCCCACCTCACCACCAACACTTTTCAGGTCTTTGTAGAGAGTACTAAGATCTCCCCTGAGCCTCTTCTCAGTGAATAATCCCAGTCCTCTCAGTTGCTCCTCACAGAACTTGTGCTCCAGACCCTTCAACAGCTTCATCTTCACCATGTATAGATATTCACCCACTAATATAGCTCTCAGCTTCTGCTGGTTTGCCTCCCTTACACATGCACAGGAAAGGGATGGTGTATGCCTCCTTCTATGCCCAAAGGGTTTCATTTTCTTGTTCCCAGAGCCTACAATCCCTCTTAGCTTCCATCACAAGCAAGACCAGACTCCTGACTTCCTCCAAACAAGATTCCTACTCCAGCTGGGAAGCCCTTGGTCTGCCTCCTCCAACAGCGCTTGCTAACCTATTCACTTCTCAACATCTTCACCTTTAACTAGCATCCCAAGTTGAGGGAGCAGCATGCAGACCTCCCGAAGTCTATGGCCCAAGGCACCTACAGTATTCTCCAAGTGGCCTAACTTTAGAGTTGCTCACATCACTTACTCTAGTTAAGTAGTCACAGTAAGATCTGGTTTCTGAACAGTGTTTCCTGGATGAGTTACAGTGCAGGCCAAGTCCAGATGGAGATAAGATCTCCGTGTCTTCAACATAGGCCCTCCCAACAAACTCCTGAGACTCGTGACTTAGTCTCGCTGCTCACATCTGCTTTTATGGCATAAGAAACCTGCTAGTCCCTGTGCAGGGAGGGCTTCTGCAGCACAAAGCTTCTACTTCCCCATGTCTGGTTCCTTTCCCTCTCCAGAAAGCTAGTCTGCCACTTTAATCACAGTCGACCTGCCAGCCTGTAAATCCACAGCTCTGCACACCTGAAATGCGTCCACTGGTGAAACAGTGCCCATGATTTTCCTGGCAATGGCTGATGTCAAAGGAAGAAGTTGCAGAGTTTGCAAATACCCTGAGGTGACTGCTGCTGCAGTCAGTTTTTCCACAGTGTCTATTCCACATCCCTTCCCTGGCATCTGCCCCTAAAAGCCTAATGCAAGCCTGCAGCCCCTTTTACAAACACAGAGAGCCACCTTATGCCCTTAATTTCCCCATTTTCTCACACAAAACACAAGTTCGGCCACATACCTTCAGACCTCCTTACACTCTGCTGTTTCTTTGCTTTCTTTCTCCCTCCATGTGCTCTCTGCATCCTTTTGTGGTGCACTTCCCCCTACACAAACACCTTATTTAACAGGCTTCTCTGGAGTGGAGGTAAACTTCGTCACTCCAGTCTTCACTCGGTGCTACCTGATGACCCATTGGTCTCTAGGGAATGCCACCAGATCTTCCCCTTCAAAGCACTTCAGGAAAGGAAATATTGCCAGAAAAAAGTGACCTCACTGAGGCTGATCCCCACAGGTGACTTCATGGCAAGGCCTTGGCTGCAATTGTCCAGCTGGTGTTCAACACATTGCAGTCCCACACTGGGGCCTGATGGACCTGATAACCAACACACAGCTGGGAGCACACTGTCTCTCTCCTGTCTTTGCCACCTGTGTGAAATGCCTTTTCCCCACCCATGGCTGCAGCTGCATGTGAGCTAAAGACCCAGAGGGGCCCAGCCACACTGCCCTGTCACTGTGCTCAGGCTCTCACACCAGCACGAGCTTCTTGCTCCCCTGCAATGATGCATGTCAGTTTGTCAGCCAGAGGGTGTGAATGCAGGAAGAAAAACTTCTGATGCTAACAGATCCAAGGCTGTGCACACAGGAGACACCAAAATATCTCATATTTACCTGTCACTGATCCTTTTCCTGGTCAGAGGGGGAGGGAAGGAGCCTTTTGTCCAAATCTTTCCTTCTGAACAAAGCTCAGCCACAACATTTGTACACTTTATTAAGGGTAAGTCTGGATTTTTACAATATTGGAGTTTTTTCTCAGGCCTGGGCCTTGGCATGGTCTTGTCTGAACACTCTGGGAGCATTGAGATTGAATAGTCACCTTTAGAGTCAGAACAGACTCATCTGTATGAAATGAATGCACAAAAAACTTACTCCATATCCTCTTGATGGGCTCAGAACTTTGCTGAAAGCCAACCAACCAAACATGCAAGCAAGTCATTTCCAGGGCTTTCCATACAGGTGCACTGGCAGCTGTTCAACCTATAAAGTGGGCACAGTTGGTATTAACTCCAACCAATGCAAAGCAAGCTGAAAAGGTGTTGTCCACAGTGTGTGGAGCTGTGGTCAGCTTTAACAGTTGGCTGCGTGTCCTGCTCCAGGCCTGCCTACAGACATGGTGGGAGAACTCACAGGAAGATCTATGCAGTTGCATTTGGGCTGGGAATTATATCAGGGATTATTTGTTTGTCCTTAAAAACAAGTTCTCATTTCCAAGCTGTTAATGGAAACAGTCAAAGGTTCTGAGGCTTTTAAGGAGGGGGAAAAAAAACCCAAACCAAACCAAAAAAAAAAAACCACAAAGGTCTTTTTTTGCTAACATGAGTAATGTTCTTCAGCATTTGTAGTGAAATTAAGCTTTTGATTGCTTCTCCATCTAGGAAAGAGTAACTTCCACTGAAGAAGTGCATGGAGTAGCATTTCAACAGACAGAAATTCATCAGCATTGCTATGAGACTCTCTTGTCTTTCTGCTCACCTCCAGAATCTCCTTCCAGTTTCTTTTTCCTATACACAAAAGGTGCACCTCCTTGTCCTCCAGCTGATGCACAGCAGAGGATGCACAGAGGAAACAGAATAGGTTCCAGATTGAGCAGCCCATCCTCACTTGTGGTTATAAGAGCCTCAGAAACAAGCTCATTACTACAGATTCTTGGCTTTCATTTGAGGAGTACTGAGATTTTATCAGAACAAAAATGTTTTTACATGTTCCTCATTTGGCTTTTTAGGAAAACTTCATTTTTGTATCATGCTCCCAAGCAGTTCCTTGACATCTGAAGGTAGGATCTGTGTTTCTTTTCAGATATTTCTTCTCCCTTGATATACCCGTGCTAGTTTTTGAGAAGCTTAATTTTTGCATTCTTTTTAATGTTTTCTACATTTGTTGTGTGGAGGGAAGCAAGACAGAGTGAAAATTTCCATCTTTAGATGTAGTGTAGACATACACAGCGTGCACTGGAGGCCATAAAAACTCACCAGGATGCAAACATTCATTTTAAGCTATCTTGTATTTAGGACTTCACAGGGCACCCAGGGATGGTTGTTTGCCTTTTTTATTGCAGAATCACAGCAGCATTTGTAGAACAGCTGGAACAGGGCTATAACAAATCACCTTGAAACTGGGCAGCAGCATGGATTTCATTACAGAAGAAAAACCCTAGCACTCAGAAATGTATTTTTACGGTTTGGATGACAACCTGAAGTAGCCCAGAGCCAATGTTTTTACAGACTCTATTATCTTTCAGACTTGACCTAAAAGCTTCATATGAAGCAAAGTTATTTAGAATAATTTGATTTGGAAGTGATGTCCATAAACCACAACTTTGCCACAAGCAGTTGCACAGTGACAAGCAACACTGTCTACGCTGTCATTGGTAAATGCTTTGCAAAATGAGATGACTTGTCATTTTAATACCAGCACCCAAGGCTGTATATTGAAACTAAACGCTAAAGTTAATTAATTACAGTTATTTCCTAGAAATCAGGATAATATACACAGACTCTTCAAAACTTGAAATAAATATTTTGGAACAGGTGAGCTTTCAGCTGGTAAGATTATGTATATGGATACAGTAAAATTGAAATTGAAGATGTTTCTATCATTTATATATTTGAAGGATGTGTTGAAAGTTACAGAAAACAGCAGAGGTATAGAATGAGAGGTATAGAAAGACTCCTTAGAAAGGTTTACTCATGCATTTTTAGGACCTTTCAACAAGCCTTTGGTATTCTTTCTCTTCAGAATACTTTTTTCTGTCAAGTTCTCCCAGAGGGCTCAGACTCTGGGGAATCAGCACTTCCATTGAGGCCTGCAGGGCTCATTCCATGGAATACATTTGAAGAAAATGATCCTCAGCTGCACCAAGAAATGTGTTGTCTTTGAACAAAGCTGTTTCTTGAGGTCAGGCACAATTTGCTGACCTACTTTGGACAAGGATTTATTGACATCCCAGGCTGCAGCCTGCCTCCTGTGCCACTGCCAGGAGAGCTTGAAGCACAGCTGCTGACGGGATGGTGATTAATTTGATTGTCAGCAGCACAGCTCTGAACATAAGGCTTGCTCAGGAGGCACATAAAAGGAAACTCTGTGAAGTCATTTGGGTTTTGCTGCTAAGGGAATGAGGGAAGCAGAAAAACAAATCCCAGCACAGTTTAAACTTCAGCCAGCCAACAAGGCCAATCCCTCCAGCACAGGGATCTTTGTACTGGTCTTCTATCACTGGGTGAGTATGGCACAGTACAACCAGCCAGGAGGGGCTCATAGGTAACACACTACAAAGCTGGCCCTTCAGTGGGAGTGAAGCCATCACTCCTTATCCAAAGCACAAAAAAGACAGTTGGATCACCAGAACAAGTATGTCATGGAGATGTCCTTCTGCCTAACCAGTCTACCAACTGGTTATTTCAAACCACCTTGACTGTTTATACTGGTAGACAACACAAAGATGTGCGGCATAGCCATGTGACAAATGCAACATGATGGAGAGTGTGAGTTTTCAGACCGTGACAAGCTATACTTTGAGCACATCAGTCAAAGCCCAGCATCTAGGCAAAAAACACCTCAGTGGGTCAAAGGGTCAGCCACTGTCAACTGGAAGTAATTTCCCTTACAAGCTACAGAGACTGCAGGTGAAATTATTACAAGACTGCAACTGCTTGGTGGCAACTGCAATGTCAGTACAATGGAGACCTCTGTAATCTGCAGTTTCTTGCACAGGCATTTACAACACTTAATTGCAGGACCTGGTTACTTATTATCTTGCACTTTTTGTCCTTGTTTCAAACCTCCCCAAAGAGACTGTACAATGTTGCAAAGTCATCTTCTCATTAAATTTCCAGGTAATGCTTACTCTCATTTTGCACATCACTGTTACAACTGGAATATGATGGAAATACTTTCCCATCTTTTTGCACATTCTAACTTCGTAGCACAAAACCGGGTGTCCAAAGACACATCTGAAGGAGGTACCATGCTGGGGGTCAGATGAGGTTTCAAAACCTTGTAATGATTAAAGGAAGGCTCCTAAAACTATGTCAGCCCAAATCCCCAGATGATGGAGTCACACATACAGTAAAAACTCTTCCTAGAGAACAAACAGACATTATCCATGTTTTGGCTAAAACTGAAAAGAAAACAGTTCAGTACCAAAGTAATTGGGATAAAACATTCTCCAGCAGTACCTACTTACAATGCCCACCAGGGTAAAGGTAAAAAAAATCAATCAAACAAACAAACAAAAAAAACCAGGTCTGTGGCAGGGCTCTATGTTCAAGATGACAAATTGGCTTCCTCTTGAAATTCAGAGGAAAAAAACTATAATGGTGCTCTTTGTAAATTATTATCAAAAGATAAATAATAAATCATTTTCCAATTAAGAGTTTTTCAGGATTCTTTTCACTGTAAATCTTGGGTTTCTCAGGGAGCAATTATTATGCAAGCAGTGATGTTTTGAACAAAGGCTTTGACAGTGCTGGATAAGTTCTCCAACTATTATTCACTCTATTAAATGATTTTGGAATTTATAGAAACTCCATCTCCTCTGGCTGGCAAAATTTCCCTTACTACAAATTAATTTCCTGCCAAAAATGGTTTACTTTTATCTAATGATCCAAAGCAGTTCCTTTGATAGAAAAGTAAAATAATTTAATCATTTATTTATTAAACTAACCCACAGTTTGGAAGAGGAAAACAAAGTAAGCAACTGGTTTCTTGCAAGTCTTCAAAGATGACGCACACTGTTGTAATAACCAGATACTTGGAGTTTGTTCAGGTCATTACCATTTAAACATTAAGATCTAATTAAATCTTCTAATTTTATACAAGATCTTTTGGCTGATTTCCCAAAAGCATGTAAGACTGCTATGGAAAACCAGGTAGTGGGAATCTGTCCAAGTTTTTTCCTTACAGCAATTGGGGAACACAAGCCTAGCTGGGGGAAAATATTCAAAGTTACAGCCAGTGTAACCATGTACAAAACCATAAATATTTTACATCCAAACTGAAAGGTGTGCATTGCCTCCTTGATTTTATTTATTTATAAATGCAGCACTATGTTTGTGTTCTGTCAAGTAGAGTTTGGTGGTGATGCAACATGGACTCTCTCCAAAGTCTGAATATCTCTTTAACGCCAATAAACAGTCTTATATTTTCCTACAGTCCAGTCTCCCCCACAAAACAGTTATTGAAAGTGACCTGTCTCCAATTAACATGTCTCTCTGAATCACAGCCTCACAGTAAGAACTCAGTGAGCTCAGCTTTTACAGAGCTGGAGCCATCCTACAGACAACACCGAGATTTGGCAAACATAAAACATGGGAAATGATAGCTAAGTGTGGAATTTAGTTCTTCACATCAGTGCTCCTTCACACATCACTGCCTTTTCCTTTAACATTTGAATCAAAGATCAGAAACAGAACTCTCTAAGTGGGCTGCTAATTCCCTGAACACTGATAAGAGTGCTGTGATCTAAACTAGTCACTTGCGCAGTGATCCACTGGTTACACGAGCAACTTAAAATATGTGTCATAACTAAACGAAGGCTTTGCTTCTACCTCTGCTTTGCTTTTCAGATTAAACTCTTGTTTGTTTTCCTTATGTTCTATAACCTAACCCTGTACTGTGCCCACTAATGATCATTACATTTTGTGTATTTTCTCAATCTACTAGGTTGTTTTTCAAGTGATGCAAACTTCCAAAGAGACTAGAGGTTTAAATCTGCAAAGAGAGATGTATGCAAAGGGAACACCATTTGAAAGAGAAAGTAGAATATATCCTGGCAATATCCAAGAAGACATATAAGGTTAACAGGCTCAATACACGGCATTAAAAAGAAGAAAAAAAAGAAAGGGAAAGAAATTGTTTCCCAATGGGTTGCCATCTCAGACTTCTGAGTGTTGGAAAGAACCAGTAGGCCCATCTCCATTTCTCTTCAGTCTTAAAACGATTTGGCAATTGTCTACTTCTTGCTCTGTATTCAACAGATGGAAACCACAGAGAATAGAGAAGATACTTAATTAAACTATTTCCTTTATTTTACATAATTTTCAGTTCCTGACCTCCTTCTGAATCTGTCTTTACAGCATAATCATAATATAATTTTCTTTCTTCCATGTATTTCCACCTTTCTGGCACTCTAAATCCATTTCATCCAGGTTCCATCCCACACTATCTTTCTTATTCTTTTCTCAGCAGGCTTAAGCTCATGAGTGTTGGTTTAAGAAGCTTCACTATGCTTCCTGGAAAGATCTGTTTCACCAGCAGCATCCTATCTTCACCTACAGGTACTTGATTCCTACAGCACGCATGGTAGCTATTCTAAGCACTCAGAAGCAGGTTTCTGCTGTCTGGTGAATACTCCTTTGTTTGAAAACTCTAACATTACAGCAAAAATTGCTAGACTGTGCAAAACAAAATTGTTCTCATTATGATTACTTTAAGTTCTGTGAAAGTTTGTTGTTAAAACGGGTTGAAGCATTTAGCCCAGTCTCAAAAGGTTTCCTGCAATACTGGCACACCTTTGCTTTGTGGAAAGTTTACAGAACAGTTATTTTTTTGGGTCTGTTTATAAACCCACTGCAAAACAAAAATATTCCACAAATCACCCTCCTCCAGCATGTTCTCTACAAAGCCAATTCACTTCAAGTGTTAAAATTACTGTCAATAAGAAGTGATGACAATGTACTGCAAAACTCCAAGGAACTATAACCAGATAAGAGCTTCTTTAATGGGTACACACGCTAGAGGAACCGTAGTAGCAGTCTGTAATAATTGTCAGTTCTGATCACCATGGGAACCAAACAGAAGTCTACTTTGCAGAAAACACATTAGTAGTGACTCATCGACTGCTTGGGAAGCATGATTATTGAGAATCACTAGACCTGTGTGGGTGACAGAGAACAATATGCCAGTGCACTGCTAAAAAAGCTGATGTAATTTCAGCCATACTTGGGTAGAGAAGATTCCTTTGCTAGAGATGGAGGATGAAATCAAGTAAATTAGTGCCTTGTGTTTGCATTCAATACTAACAAACTCACCCTTTATGTTTCAGCCCTGTATGGCTCCTATGGATCCTATAAGAGGATCTTGCCGCTAGTGAACAATGTCCTCTATGTCACATGTTACAGTGGGCTTTACCAGGGTGCCCACTAAAGATTGGCAGTATCTCTACCTGGGCCACCCAGAGACTGAGAAGTTGAGTCCTCACAACTAAACTCCAGGTTCTGCACCCAGAAGACAGCAAAATAAATAAAGTGTCCCCTTAGTGTAATTCAAATGGCCAGCTGTCTTCTAGGTGGAAGAGTTTTTGCAGTGAGACAAAAATTAGCATCCAAGAAGAAAGAAGATCTGTAGTTCCAAACCTGTGCTTAGATGGCCTAGGATTTTTCAAGATTCAAATGTCTGAGCTATGTGACTTCCAGAATAATATTTCTGGGCTTTGAAAGAAGCCCAAATTGGAGACTGTCGGATTATGAAGCCTGAATCCACTGTCTTTGCTAAAGTACTTTCAGAGTGCAAAGATAGTTCCTCAGCTTTGGCTGAAGAAAGAGTGACAACATGAAATAGCATTACAGCCCAGCATTTAAATATTCCTTCTTTACAAATGGTAATTCAAGATGTTTGAGAAAACCAAAGTATATTCCTCAATAATACTAACTCTGCCATTCAATGGCTTCTTGTTTTCCATTTGTAATTCTCACACTGAACCATCAACAAGAGCCTAAATATCTTCCAAGGGTACCATCAAGAACGCAGCTGTCAGCTGGCATATAGGGTTTCTTTTATGTTCCTCTTCCTTACCGAAATGTCCATAGACTGTAAGTTTTGAAAGAGTATGCTTATTTCTTCAAGAATTGTCATGTGCTTTTACTAACAAAGGCTTGGGTAATGTTACTCACCATAGAGGAATTTTGATGAGTGGACAATCAGTTCCCTACATGAAATTTGGCCAAGACAGAACACAGTGCACTGTCATGAAGTTTCTACATCTCTTAGAAGAGTTTGCAAATCTAAGGCAAGGCCATGGCCCTGGCTCTCCAGTTTGACCAGAACAGCTGCAGTGTGGCATATATGAATGTAGACCTACTACCTAGGTTTCAGCCCATGATACTGAAACATGTCAGTTGACGGTAAGCTTTTGTGGTGAAAAGATGCAGAGGAACAAAAATATTAAGAAGGAAAGCACCGTACCTCCCACGCATTCAGAGGATTAATCACGATGAGTGCAATTCTGCAGTGTGCTTACCTCTTTGTAATTTTGCACAACAAAAATCAGGCGATGACATAAAACAAGAAAAAGTTCCAACTACCAACAAGTTTCGACTCCTTCATCTGTCCCACCACCACCTCCTGGTCTTCTTAAAGACCACTTGTCTTTATGGAGTGTGTGATATGGAAACTATGCTATGGTAAGTTGGCAGGAAGCAAACCTGCACATTTATTACCCAAAACTAATTGAGTTCTCATCATCTTGGCTTGTAAGAACAGGAGTCTGCAGGCGTAATTTACAGACATTCATTCATAATGAGATA
This sequence comes from Coturnix japonica, assembly GCF_054131305.1. NCBI lineage: Eukaryota > Metazoa > Chordata > Aves > Galliformes > Phasianidae > Coturnix > Coturnix japonica. The sequence continues at coordinate 49,163,496 of NC_140663.1, read as the reverse complement.
TTTTAACACCAACTCTTAATCTTCAAGTTATTTCATCTTGGTTCTCCTTTGAAGGGGTCAAGTATGAACTGTATATTTGTCTTTAGGAGCTGGAAGCTTGAAAGCACTGATAAGCAAAGCAGCAGAGTTCTTGAGAACAGAAGTAAATATTGCCACAAGCTCTTAAAAGGTGGCAAAGAAGAAGTATTTTTATATACTTCACTTCATAGACTACATACTGACTAAAATACTGCTTGCTTTAAAGCTGAAACTGCAAGAAATCGTGGTCAATAATTGCTTACTGGTCTTAATAGATACTGGTGAAATGTTTCAATTGATGTCCAAAGTTTCTGTTTTGCTTTTTATTTTAAACGTGGTTGTTAATATACTGTAATACACGAATACAGTGTGGATTTTTATTTTTAAAGAGTGTAACGTTAGTGTCTTTTTTAAAAAGTGTGACTAACAAATTACGCAAAAAGTTTTAATAATTTTAATACTTGTTCAGCCACACGGAAATGCACCATTGCACCATCTCATTTGATTTATGTTGCGTGAAAAACCTCCAGGTCTTATAAATGTAATTAATTTTAACCCCTCCCCCCCCATCCATGACTTCATATCTTAATACGCTGTAGTAATAACGCCAGCTCTGTTACTATTTGCCATACTTGAGATGGTAAGAGAGAACTTGAAGACACAAAACTCAAACAGTGATCAAAATCAGTACATTTCCAGAGGACGCAATGCTGGATTTTAGTCCAGCTATCTCTGACAATACCATCACTTCACCCTTACCCAAGGAAATGTCACTGTAATTTCACATAGAATGGAAGACATAACATAATAGCTTGGTTCATTCTTTTTTTTTTTTTTTTTTTTTTTCACATAATGCTTTATAAAAGAGATAAAGCTGAAGAAAATGAAAACAGACATACATATTATGATGAGATACACTGTCCTTATTTAAACAAATTTCCTTGAGCCATGTATTTTTAAAAGGTGAAAAGTAAAAGCTACTATTTTTTTCAATGTATAAAAGTGATGATAGTAATTATAAACAGCCAATGGTCTTTTGCCTATTTCATCCTAGTAAGTTTTCACAGCAAAAATAGTAAAATTTGCAATATTACCAAAAAGATGCAAATCTGTCAAATATATTACTCTGAAGTAAATTAACAATTAATTTATAAGAATCTACCATAGGAACTTTTAAGTGGACAGTATTAATGATTTCCTATATAAAATCTATTAAAAATTTTTGGAGAAAATATACGAAGCGTAGCTGATAGCTGATGAAATCTGCAATATGGCCATGGAGAAATAACTTGCAGATCATCAAAGTTAGCTCTTGTGCAGAAACATCCACTGTGAGTTCATTAATTTCACTTTCCTCTGGAGAACAGCAGGAGGTTTCCATAACACGATCATCATAGCAAACAGATTCAACGTTGTACTTTAAGATTTACCCGTAGTTGGAACTTGCAACAGTTTAGGTTTTTTGGTGCTCTGATCTGTCTTGCTCTCTGGAAGGCTATGTAAATGTAAAGATCTTCAGCAGAAAGACAACTCTCTCTAAAGTACTGGCAACTGGTCTTTGCAGAAAACTGCTAAAAACATAGAAAAAAAATAGGGATAAAAAGGTTTAGCTGAACTGGTAAAGCTACACAGCAATGCTACACATAAAGCACTTAACAAGGTCTCTGTTGGAAACTGCGAGATTTGAGGACTGTGCCCTTCAGACAAACATGCACATAAACTCTTGAAGTTCACTGGACAGTTTGCAGCTTTAAAGGTGCTCATCTGTGCAAGTTTTCTGTAGCCTGAATGAGCAGCCAAGCTTTCATTTTTCACCAGTGAAGCCTAATAACACTTTCACCTATTTTGAATAGCAAAAAAACCCTCAGATTCCAGTCATCAGCCTTGCTCAGATCAAGTGTGATTGCGTTCTTGGCTCAGACACCTTGGACAGGTTACTGAAATTAGCATGATGATCAACTTCAGTTCTATCTGCATGTGAGGGTAGAGTCCATGGAGCTTTAACTATTCACATGATTAAAGACAACCAGTATAGCTGTGTTCTTCTCTACTGGCCCTGCATCCAGAACCAAGAACAACCAGAACTATTTCTGGTTCCTCATCTAAATTAGAAAAGGGTTTTCCTTTCTATGAGAAAAGTTGTCGGCTTTATAATTCCCCCTCCAACCCAGCTGAACACCACACAGTTCTCTGTTGAGATTTGCCTATGTTTATTCAGTTCACATTCTGAATGGAAGACAGGGTTGTTTTGCTTTTCTTCAGGCATGAATTTGTAAAGGACTTCTTTTAATGAGTCATCTAGTTGAAACTCTTAAGTCAGACCCTATAAATTTTCACTATCCTAATTTGGCCAGCAGAGAACAAAGCAATACAGATTCTCTCCTAACAGGAGGAAAGCTCCAGTGTGTCGCATACTGGGTGCCTGCCTCATTTTGATCTGCAAGGTGGCCCCAAAAATAGAGAAATATTTGACTGCAGCAATCATGCTGGTCTACATAAATCTGAGTGCACCCTACCCGTAACAGGTCTCATACTGATGCAGGGCCATCCGCAGTGTGGTTGAAGGGAAATACAGAGATGTTTGATTTTTATTCACACTCAAACAGGGAAAGATGCAGTCTCCTTGCTTCACACTTCTCATCAAGAAGGTGGCTTTACCCACTGCTTTATTTTTGTCTGCACCACTCAGACCTGACCCTGGTTCAGCCCTTGGAAGAATTCACAGAAACACAAGCAGGTGATCCCCAGACTCCTGACAGCAGCTCAAAGAGCATCACCACCCGGTTTCTTTCCAACTAACACATCCCAAACACATAACAATAATTAAGCCATACTGACCTCCAGCTGTTTGGATCTTGATGTGTTTATTTCCTTCTAATCTTAATTAGAAAACAAAAGGTAAAGAGTTAAAATGTTGTAACATATCACCTATTTAGAACATGGTTAAACAAAGCATGCAATAGAGGTACTACTATTCCAAAGACAGCTGCTGTTATTATGACAGTGTTATTTTTCTTCACTTTTTGTTTTGCAGCACATTTTGGAAGCTCCAGTCAGTGACTTAGCTCTGTGGTGTACGTAAGTGACAGCAGCATTTTGTTGTATTAATCTGAAAAATATTACACAATCTTATAAAAAATATGTTTATGGCTTGTCCACTTGTAAGCACACTGTTTTATTTCCCACTGTTTAAAAATATAGCATGGAAAAGACACCGTTTGCACGGGGTATCGTATAAGGACAGAAGCAAACCTGAAAGCAAGCACTCACTAACCACTATTACTGAATTTCACCACAGTGCAAGTAAACATCTTCAAATCTAAAAATAGTGACAAGGCTCTGCAAGCACATGTATCATCGCCTCTTAATCCTAACAGCATTTTGTTTTCCTTGAATTCACACAGCACTCAGAGCACGGAGAAGCTGTTCAGAAGACAATTTACCACCCTGGCACCATCTGCTCTATGATTCTTCTGCAGAAGTTGGCATGTTGTAACTTAAACATACAGGAGCAAACACTTGGATGATTATAACCAGCCCCGCTGCCTTAAGAAGACCCTATGCTGTTAAGTCTGTCTGAAGTAATCATTGATTTTTAAAGGATAAATACATCTTACTAGTTACAACTCAACCAAGAAAGCAGGAGAAATGCGATGCACGAACTTTCAATACCTTTTGATGCAGCTTTTGTCTGACTGGAAACCACGGCAGCCGCATCTGATGGCAGACCAACATACACACCACCATAGTTCCTGATAGGAAGAAAATAATTAACAGACATCAGAATTTAACTGAAGCACTTCTTCCTATAACATAAACACCGCCCAGCAGCGTTACAAAGACCATGGATGTTCAGAGAAGATGCACAATCAGAGAAGTCCTCCTTTCCCAAGGCTGCAGGAAAGGTTCTTCTTCTAGAAACCCAAGAGATAGATAGGCTGATATCAGTGCCTAGCCCTAAGACCACAGAAGCACCTCACTTGTAACAGTGCAAGCAAATTAAACATTTTGACCTCTCCTGATTAATAAATAGCACCTACACCTCCTCCTCATGACCTCATGACTCCTTTCATGACCTTAAAGAATGGATTTCCAGCTCTGAGGCCAGTATAAAAAGCAAGGATTGATGCAGGGACGTGGAAACGGGGTCTTTAAGAATCTCTGCCATACTTGGAGCTACTTACAGAGTGGCTTCTCTGACCCATTAGGTACTAAATGAATCACATTTCCTCCACTTCCTGGGTTTCTGAGTTGATTTGTTTGATGATAGAGCTGTACTTCCTTCAATTTCCAGTCAAATACAGATCTCCCACTGGTGCTAATGCAATCTGCAGCAGGGCTGTTATGACGGCAGAGGCTACTGGCCATTACAGAGCAGATTACTTCATTACATCATGAGATATGTGCTCCTCTTGCTGAAAAGCTCCTTTCGCCAACACAGTAACAGCTGTGAGGATCACCAATTTTGTGTTTTGCATGAGATTTCCTACTTTTTTACTTTGCTCTGATGGTGTTGGTGGGAATTAATATGATGCATATCCAACAGCAAAACTCAGCACAGTCAAATCCAAATTAATCAAGTACAGTACCTACCTCCTTTTGTCATCATCTGATACAGATTCTTCTGCTCTGTAACACCAAAAGATATAAAACACATGAGCAAATAGTTTCTTTCAGATACTCTGTGATAATCAGGGTAGATTCAGGGACAAGGAAAGAAGAAGGGATCTTTTACAGATCCCAGTTTCATCCAAATCATCCACAGTGCAATAACATACTCACAAAGGCAAAAAAAAAGGAATGACAATTTTCCAGTCTAATGTATGGAAGAAAGAAAAGGATTGAGAACAGATGTAGCTTACTTGCCTTGATTCCCTCAAGTGATGCCTGAAACTAGGCTTGGGAGCTAAAGCTGGTAAATAAATATATTTCCTGATTGAGTCCCCACGTAATGCACAACAACAGAAAAATCTCTGAACAAAACATAAACAATTATGGGCTGTTCTTCCATCAGTGGAGGACTTGATGAGAGTGGACATCCATGGCATGAGAACAAGGATGAAGAAAGAAACCTTCACAGCAGCTGAACCAACATGTGTTCTGTAACCCCTATATAAAGTGAGGTACTGCTACTACTGATGTCAGAGCTGTTTCCCAATCAACAAATTGCAAAATTAATTCCTTAAAAATGGGCAATTTGTTTTCTTTAGCCGTCTGGGTAAAATGGGTAAGGAGTCACTGAGGTTTGACTAACCCTCCTTGAAATACTACCCATTGTAATTGAACCAGAGCACAAGGTAAAGTAATCAGGACTGGTAAGAAGGCAAATGTGGTTTGAAAAATAAATAAACAAATAAACCTGTCAATATGACTCCCTGTGGGTACAGTACTTGTGCTGCGCTCTCGGCCTGTGCCTCAGCATCAGCCTTCACCCAAAGTACTCACCCACCTTTGACTAAATATTTAGACTTTGAACTCTGTTGCTTGCACAGTTCGTTCACCTGGATAATGTCACCTGGATATTCTCATCTAGGGAGAAACTGCCTGAATTATGGGGGCAGTGAAAAGACACTCCCCATCATCAGCTGAGCTATGAATTTCTGGCCTGCTCCCCAGACAACAAAACTGAGGACTGACTGTTACCCACTTAGTGCTAACTTCATACTGAAACGATTTTCTGAACTAGGATACTGAACAATAGTATGGCATTTCTTATTGTAATTTATTTATGCTGAAAGGTAGGTGTAACAAGGGAGAAAGTGTAGATCTGACAAGGGGTAGGAAGTCTTTACAGAGGGATCTTGGCAGGCTGGATCAATGGGCTGAGGCCAACCATATTGGGCTTCAGTGGCCCTGCCTGTGGCGGGGGGGTTGGAGCTTGATGATCCCCAAGGTTCCTTCCAACCCAGAGCATTCTGTGATTCATTGAAGACTAAGTGCTGGATCTTCAGTTACTTCAGTCACAATAACCCCATGCAGCGCTACAGACTTGGGGAAGAGTGGCTGGCAAACTGAGTGAAGGAAAAGGATACAGGATTGTTAACAGACAGTCAACTGAACATGACCCAGCAGTGTGCCCAGGTGGCCAAGAAGGTCAATGGCATCCTGGCTCGTATCAGAAATAGTGCAGGGAGTGAGACCACAGAAGTGACTGTCCCTCTGCACTCAGCACTGGTGAGGCTGTACCACGGATACTGCGTTCAGTTCCACAAGAAAGATGCAATCCTAAATGCAGGAAGACGCCCCTTAGATCTCAATCAGTGCTCTCCTGGGCAGATAGCAAGTTCTGGGCTACAAATTAGAAATAATCTCATGCATCTTCTTAGTATGCAGCAGAGCATTCCGAACTGCCCATCGTGCATCAGGACAGTGAATAGGGATACACAGTTCTTCTTAACATTTAAGTACTCTGTAGTTTTCCCAAAGGACAGTCACAAAGGGCACCCCACTGGCTGCTATCTTTGCCCATGTCTTATCACTCAAGAGACAGTGAACACCAGAATCACAGAACTGTAAGGGTAGGAAGGGACCTCAAGAGATCATCAAGTCCAACCCTCTGCTCAAGTAGGTTCCCTACAGAAGGTTGTACAGGTTTGTACAGATGTCGCTATACCATCCAGATGCGTCTTGAATATCTCCAGAGGGGACTCCACAACTCCTTTGGGCAGCCTTACTCTCTGGCCTTCCTGCCAATGCTGTCCAGATGAGTAAGAAGCATCTCCTCTGCCACCACCCAGCCTCAGCTCCCCTGTTCACAGCCAGAAAAAAACAGAGCCCCCTTTCCTTGAGGGCTGTGTGAAGCTGCTTTGTCACTCCAACCAGTTCCAGCAGAAGAAAGAGAAGAAAGAGGAAAGCATATGTATAATAAGGGGTAGGAATGAGCTTTATATTTTTAGTTTTATAAAAAATGACCATGCTTTCTTTAGAAAGGGACTGTGGGCGCCAGGAGATCACAAACAACCATTTCTGTTGAACCAACCAAATGTGTCATAGTATTATCTCATGCAACTGGAAACAGTTTCTATAATCCAGATTAACCATTATCCAGAGAAAAGAATCCTTTTAAAGCAGTGACAACTTCATGAGTGGCTCGAAGCTTCTAAAATGGAGTTGTAAGAATAACAATCAATATTGTCCAACAGGAAATTAATGTCAATGTTTTAAAAAGCCTCTACCAGGCAACAGGGCTATTTTGTTCTGTTCTAGCAATGTTCCGTTACGGGGCATCACTGAGCAATTACTGTCATTCTCTCACTAAAACAAATTACACAGGCCTATGATTAAGCAGGCCAGGTTTTTTAAACACTTTGCTTTCCTCCCTCTCTCTTAATAGCTACAAATCAAGGTCTGATTTTACGATGCCTTTTCTTTTAAATACTCAACAGCAAATATAGTCCAGGGCTGAACAGGCCACAGTTCTTGGGCTGGGTGATGACTGGGTTCAATCTGCCACACTGCTACTGCTGAGCAGACAGAGGAGGAACTTGGAAGTGTTCAGAGGAAAATAAAGAAAAACGTGGGTGCTGACACCAGAGTAAGAAGCCATTTTCCACCTTTCCAATGGCTCATTTCTAAGCAGCATGGGAATGGGTGCTGCTCCAATTTACATATAATACATTTTCGCACATCTCTTGCCTTCATAAGCTATAGTTTGTAGTTTAAAAGCATCATCTCAAAAGGTGCACCCTAATTTCATGTGTTCAAATTTCTAGGAGACAGCTGAGGCTGATGGACCACTGATGCTCATGTGCCCATGCTGCATAAGCAGAGATGGCTTCAGGGAGTGAGCTGTAACGGTGACACTCAGCCACATGGGAATGGGCACAAAAGGCAGTTCCCTTGGCTTTAATCGCACTCTAATTTCTGCATCTCCCAGGCTCACTCTCCCCTCTCCTCTTAAGTCTCTAGCTTCCTCTTTTGACAAGGATGAAAGAAGAATGTAGCATAAAAAAATAACCTATAAATATCTCATTTTGCATCAAAGAGCCTCTATTTATGGTGTCCTCCAGGCAGAACAAGTTGTGAAAAGCCCTTCTGCCCCAGAAATGGATGGTAACTCAACAGGCAGGACCAGACAGTCCGATGTGCTTTGCAGTGATCTGATGCTTTTCCCTCAGATGCTGTTGACATCTGCTGCAAAGGGACCAAGACCACATTTTTCAGCAGGTGACGTAGGTGAAGTCCTGCAACTGGTAGGCAGATTTAACTACAAATCCACATAACAGCATCTATTTTCAGCTAGAATAAATGTTTCTTTTGGTAAGAATTTGTCTGTCCCAAGAGGCTTCCTGTCACTCTCTTAAGACTGAAAAATATTCTCAGTTATCCAGCTGTCAGTTTTTACATCCATCAGACCGAAGCCCATTTGAAGACAAACAAGCTGCCATTTTTTCACATAATATTTTAAATATAAAATGACAGGCATTCATATTAATTCATACTATCCACATTTTTCTTATCTCAGCTTATATGGCTTCATCCACTTCAAGCTCCAGTATTATGCAGACTCTTTCTAGTAGTGCTCAGCAGTGCCACCAGAAATAACTCATTAAACTTTGCACAAGTGACAGACTGTGTCACTTTAGCTTCCCAGTATTTCTTCGGACCAAGGGACAGGGACTATCAATTTGTATTTGATGGATTTCTCCCTGTTATTTTGAAAAAAGCTAAAATTATTTTATCCTTTCCTTCCTACTGCTACTAATCTTCATCTGAACCTAGGCACACTCTCGACACATTGTTTTGCAGGGTATACTTTATCCCTTCCATATCCAAGCTTTCCCAGATTGCACAACATCCTCCCTTCAGAACCTTGGCGAGTGAGTTGGTTGAAGCTGGCTGGCAGGTTCACCAGTTAGTTGTAGGCTGGAGTAAACAGGAGATCACATTCTCAGATAACATGCCCTTTTTGTTCTGACCTCAGTCTCAAGAGCACTTAACAGTGACAATTATATCATCATCCTCATGTTAGTAGTGGAGCAACCCAAGGCCAAGCATGCCCAATCTAAGGCCCAGAGTGCCAAGCAGCTTCCCTGTGGTCACCAGTAGGCTCTGAGTTCTAGCCCTTCTTCGATCCACCCAGCTGCTGGAGTCCCAACGGGCTGCCATCAAGAAACAAGAAATCTTCTGAATTACAATAACCGGATCCTGTGCTGAAAAGTGTGATACAAGTGAGAACACACCTAAACGCTTTTCTTCACCACAGTAGACATGAATGAAATCATTTCTTTTTTCCAGTGTTCTACTTCTGTTGTAAAAATCTGCTGCCAAACATTAGGATGATTGATCTAGGACTTTTCTGGTTACACTGCTGTTCCTCTCTCTTTAACAGATCTGTGTTTCTAAGGCCTGACTAGAGAACTCAATCACACTATTACTCACATACGTTGTTCTGCTGGCTCTGCTGTACTTACTGAATGAGTAATGGTTCCAGGGCCAACTCTCTGTCTTTCTTGCAGTCTGCACTAAAAATTTGTTGTTTTCTTTTTCTAAGTTATCATACTACTTTTTTGAAACTTGACAGATTATCTATCACTAAGTATAAGCATAGTTCTACGTGCACCCACAGCTTCAAGCACAGAAACTTTGAAACATAAAACTATCAAAGAACAAAGAAACAGAGTCAGTTGTAAGTAGCCATTTACATTACCTAGATTGCTCAAACAACACAAAAAAGACCCCAATGTGAAATGAAAACAGTGTTTTTGGATACATAGGAATGTTGAGGGCATGGTTGCTGCGGGTTATATCAAAAGGGGCTCTTCATAAGCCTGCCTTTTGCAATTTGCTTATTGTTTTAGACTGAAAATCCAGAAAAGTGGTCACATAGGTAACACAAATCTCAAGAATACCCGTGACAACAACATTCATCTCACAAGTGAGGCCCGTCTTTAATTCTAAGTCATGTTCTCTAAGAGCAAAGACAAGGCTGTGGTTAAGGTCTTCTCTCCACATGTTTATCTGACTTAACAGCCCTTATTTCTACACCAGGATTCTTCTGTTTAATTACAGTAGTTATTTAAAATGAACTAAGTAAAACTGAACATTGTCCTTGTTGCACAATATGAAAATACGTCCTCAGTCTCAAACTCCAGTGGCAAATAATAACTCTATGAAATAGAAGGCAAGACCTTGGGACGCCTTCTTTAGTGCTTCCTTTAATAGCAAAATAAATTTAAGTCTGATTAAATTTGTCCCTGCATGCCTTGCATCAGCAAATGAAAAACAGGCTGAGAAGGGCTAATCTTTTGCTGTAGCTTTTCTGAAAACCAGAAACTGGCCACAGGCAGCAGGACTACAGAGGTTCAGGTCTTCCATGTTTGGAGGAAAAGATGATGGGTAGGGCTGCCCCCTGCTCCTCAGCAAGAGAGATAAGAAACAGAAAGAGGAACGATAGGTGCTATTTTCAATGCAAAACAGGTAAAGGCCATAACTTTCCCTAACAAATGAGGCCTCGCCTGCAGCTAGTTAGAAAGGTGAATGTTTTCAAAAGGAAGTCTGGATGGGTCACCAGGTCTCTTGCCAAGTGGGAACATTTACTAAGTGCCTCATTAAAATCTCCCACAGGGCTGAGTGGAAGCTCATGTTTCACTTCATACAAGAACGGGCCCCTTCCAGAAAGCTGTACTGACACATGATAGGGAAGAATAGTCTAACACTGTATGACCAGCTGAGGAAGATAACTCTCTCAATGGAGGCTGAGAAATAGAAGGGGAATGAGTCTGTAGAATAGTAAACATGAGGTGGTTTTAAGGAGATGGAAGTTGCCACCAAAAACATTAAACACCTGACAGTATTGATTAAACACTAGTAGCCAGATGAATCACTACGTGTGACTAAATCCAGTGGAAAACTAGCAGGACTGAAGATAAGTCCAGAGTTACATGTTTGAAAGGGCAGAGCAAGTACTTACGCATCTTTAGTAGTCCCCGTGGCACCTAGAATGAAAAGAAGGAAAGAAAAAAAGAGTATGTTTACAAGATAATAGCATAATCCTTAAACCAACTGATAGTACAATAAGCATTTTCTTAAACATCTTCCTTATGAATACTGCAAAAGAGAGATAGATATAGCTTTTAGGTGGTTTTGTCTACTACAAAGTCACTGCTGCTAACTAAGCAGTTACTCCTAAATGCCTATTTACTTTGAGTAGGTGCCATTTAATCCACTTGTAGACTCAGCACTACATGTGTAAATGCTGCTCCGTTCTTACTGCCAGATAAACAAAGCTTTATAAACAAGTAGACAGAAACACTATAAACACTGGGACACAATCCACCCAAAGCCCCAGTCACCTAAATAGATCAACCACCCCAGAATTCATTTTGATGTTTAACAAAAACCAAAAAGACAAAAGCCACAACTGGGCTGCCTGATCTCAGTGATGGATTTTTGGGTGACTCAGAGGCTTCTTGCTGGGGGAGGCACATTCACTCAAGTACGAACCCTTTCTCATTCCTCCCAAGTTATTAATGCCACGTTGCTATTACTGGTATGTCACTCACCTGAGTAATGAGCAAAATATCCCCCCTACAAATTACAAAGGCTAGAGTAGACACTAGAAAACGTTTAGCTTCTCTTTTTCCCCTTCCTTTCACTGTTTAGCAGGAAGATGGCATCTGAGCTCACTCTGCAGAAACTACAGTTATCAAGCCAGTAGATATTAGGGGGGTTCATTTATTTATTTATTTTCAGCCCTGCAACTTCATTTCTTGTAACACTTTCTGTTTGCTGCTGAAAAATAACCATAGTGAGCAAACATCTTGCACCTTACTCCAATATGTGATAATGTGCCTTCTGCACCTTGACTTTAAAACCAGAGAGGAAGAGAACTTTCAAGGCCTGCAGGGCCTTCCAGCACTGTCTACCTGAATGGACAGCTGGAACAGAAGGAAACATCCCTCCTTATTGCTAATTCTTAGTGATAATTTCAATCCTGTTTCCCCTTCACCTAGTAACAATACAGATTCCTTTTGTATGAGCGCACAGAATTCTTTTGTTAGCACTGCTCCGAGTTGGCAAAGTCTCAGTGCTGCTGTATATATCAGTAGAAACTCTTACCTAAGCTGAAAGTAGCACCTCTACGAGTGGACAAGCTCAGGTCCTAGCTTTTAACATTCTACCAGGCAGCTATGTGAGACTTCTGGCTCTAGAGGTGCATCTACATGGTATTACCCAGAAACCCTCTAAATTAATTGTGTCCAGATGGAAGGCTGGCACTGCAGCACCACATGCAAGCCCGCTCTTGGCTGACGTGGGAAGATCTTTTGCTACTACCCAGGCTAGCTGGCTCCAAGTCAGCCCAGCTGTGTGTCTCCAGGATACCACCCCGCACATCGAGACAGAGCTCAGGCATCCACACCAGCTCAGACAGCAGATATTTTGGGCAGTCTAATCACATTGCTGTGGGCAGCAGGATTTTTTTCAGTAGAAACAGTTATTGTGTTGAGTCTGTTCTGCATCAGAACTACAACTTTCTAATTTTCTTACATCAGCTAAGCTCACTGCAAAAAAACCTTCAATTTCTTTAAAAAGGTTCACAGTCCTTTGTGAAGCCTTTGCTGATCTCTCGTTGAGTCCAAGCCAGGCTCTCAGCACTTTGGGTCTTGACAGGACAAGGGGAAACGGTTTCAAACTAAAAGAAGGAAGATTAGGACTGGTTATAAGGAAGTTTTTAATAAGAGTGGTGAAGCAGTGGCACAGGTTGCCCAGAGAGGTGGTGGATCCCCATCCCTGGAGACATCCAGGTCAGGATGGAAGGGCTCTGAGCACCTGATCTAGCTGTAGGCGTCCCTGTTCATTGCAGGGGAGTTAGACTAGATGACCTTTGACAGACACTTCCAACTCTAATGATTCTATGATTTAAAGAAATTAAACTTTCCTTGAAGGAAGCATACTAGAATTGTTTGATAGGTAAACTGAGACCTTAGCTAGGTGGGAAGAACTGCAGGTCTACAGCAGTATGGCTGCATTTCTGAATGTAGAGACACAAGTTCCAAACAGTCATCAAGCACGCTTCAGAACCATACCCGTGCTCAATGCCATGCACCTCTTCAGAGCACTACTTAGAGAACTGTGCATCACTTCTCTCCCCACCAGCAGCATGGGAGCCAGCTCTGGACATAAGAGGGGTCGGCTCAGGGCTGGCAGTCCACATGGCAGGCAGGCATTAGGGTACAAATATACAAGCACCCTGGAACAGAAGCTGTATCAGACCCTCTATCTTGGGGTTCACATAGATCTACACCACCCGAGTCTGTGTTGGAGAGCAAAGCAATGCTACCAGCGCTCCTGACTTCCAGCAACTGTTCCCTTTGGCATTAGGGGCTGTGCCACAGCTGGAATTCCCTGCAGCTTTTTGAAATTCTCCTCACACAGAAACACTGAGAACTAAGTATGGTGAAAACAAATGCACTTCTTAAGAGGTCATTTTTACTGGCTTGTTTCCCTTTGCTTTTGTAAGCACAAAGAATTAGGTTACCTTCACCCCCATTGATGGGATTCCATCACAGTTTCAGTACTGTTATTTCTCATTTTCACTAGCAGAAGTGAAACCAGAATGTAGTCCAGATTCACTTGAGTACCACTAAAGTGTCTGAATAGAGACCTGTAAGTGCTTCCAGTTCACAAAACAGTTTTCTTGCTGGTAGTGCTGTGCTTGAAAATGAACACCACTTCAGTTAGGCAGCTCATAACTTTCCCAATGTAAAGATTTATAAGGTTTCTTCACCAAGGAGCCTGAACAGCCCTTATGCACAGTTTTTATTTCACAACGGACCCAATAACATTGCACTTTGCAAAGACTTGTGTTTATTTCTAAAGCCCAGTCCACTCACCCTCACTCTTGTTACTTCATCAATGTGTTTCTTTAACTCTTCCATATTTTTTGTAAGCAAGACGTTATTTCAGTTTCTCATGTTCCTCCTGCCAGAAGTTCAACCAAAGTATCTTGTTTACCAACTACTCACAAATAGCTCTTCCACAACAGCAAGACTTAGTGCTCTTGTAGCCATGATGACTTAGAAATATGACTTGAAAAAGGCTTTTCTGAAAGCTTTTCAGTTGTTTTTTTTCCATTACACTGGCTTGGCCTAAAGAAAGGCAGCACTTGACCCTACAAACCTTGTCTTCATCAACCCACAGTGGTTTTACCATGCAGCAAATAAATAAGCTCACTGTAGAGATGATAACAGCGAAGGGAGCTGAACCCTCTCTGTACCATGCAGGATGACTGGGGACCGGAGGAATCATGAGCATGAGCGGCACTGTATTGCTCGCTTAACAGATCTGTAAATGAGCATTTCCCAAAGCATCCTCCTTTCAATGAATGAGGGTCTGAACTTTCAAAACAAAAGCAGATTTCAGTAACTTCAGGGCAAACACAAAAGATGGTTGAGAGAAATTATAGCCAAAGACTATATCCCTCCATTTTCAAACAATGTTTTCTTGCAAATACTCCAAATGATTAAAAAAAAAATAAAATGTAATAAAATATTAAAAATTACATATACATGCATGCAACACAACTGAAGTTTTCTGCCACGTGCTCCCTTGCACCAAAAAAAAGAAAGGAAACATGGAATGAAATCCTAACATCAAAGGAATTCTTTGTTGTGGCTGTCCCATCCCTGGAGGCACTCAAGGTCAGGCTGGATGGGGCCCTGGGCAGCCTGAGCTGGTGGGTGGCAGCCCTGCCCATGGCAGAGGCACTGCAGCTGTATGGAAGCCCAGCTTCCACAGAGTGCCATAATTTAAGGTGTTGTCATCTCTACTACAACTGATATAGAAAGGAGCCTGTAGGTCTCACATCCTTCGTCTCATGCCCTGGAAGGAAAATGTGAGCTCTGTCAGTTACACTGGTATTCTGGAATGCTGCACCACAGACAGAAATGTTTTTCTAGATCATGAATATTAGTTTAGACACTGCAGACCACTGGGCTGAGAGCTCCTCTGATGTAATCCCAGCCGTGCAACACAAACTAATGCCATTATCTGAACTATCATTATGTATATCTCTGCTTAGGAAAAATCTAGCTGGTTTACAATTGAAATTTTACCCAAGCAAGAAAACGGGGACCAGTGTAACCCAAGTCTAATTCTGCTCCATGAAGTATGCTACAACATTATCCTTAGTGGCAGAATATGACCAAGGGCATCACAGGTTAACTACATGTACCTCCGACTTTGACATCACTGGCTGTAAAACAGTCTTAACTTCAGCATTAAAGATGTAGACACACAATGCAAGCCACATCACCCATTTGTATTCCTACTGTACTCACGTCTTTTGTTAAAATGTTGAGAATTACATTTTTTCTTAGAAGGTCTGCAATCCTGACTGCCAACATTAGGTCTTCTCCACATAAATCATTTCTATTTTTGTCAGACACAGTAAGGGGTGCTAAACTGCAGAAACAAATTAACTAGAAGACAGCTAACGCCTTACTTCTTCTCCCAGCTGTTGGTGATTATAGGACTGTTTACTGCACAGTTATCCCTGTCTTATACTAGTGAAAGCAAGAGCTGCACCTTGTGGAGAGCCAGACCTGCTATGGAGAGGTCTGTCAGTGCAGCAGCAATAATCACCTTACATTGATCACAGATTATATATGGTGGTGTTATTTGTAACCTGTGCTAGGCCACTGGAGAGCTGTGGACTGCTTCTAAAGAGTATGCAGGAAGCTGCCAAGAAATGCAAGTCAGATTATTTTGTGAATAACAGTGCAGGCAAGTTAAGCTATCAAAGAGCTGTGCATCATTGAGAATCGTTTATGACCAAGCCAAAAGCTGTCAAAAATAGCTACTGTTAAAGCAACAGTGGACCTATGTTTAAACATACTTTGAGTTCAAAGTAATGCACTGCATACTGCCACATTTCGTTCAGCATTTGCTCATTCATGTTTTGCAGTGAGCTCTGCAGGGCGATGGCCACACCAATGGTACCACACCAGCCACCACATGGAGACAACAACCAAGCAAAATTAAAACTTCCCTCCAAGCTGCTCTGACAGCCACCACGATGCTTTCACCCAGCAAACAAAACAAGGCTGTAAGCACCACCCTAGCAGCAGAAAGCAGCTTCAAGGCATGGTGACAGGGAATCAACAAGTGGGAGAGAATTCATGTGATGTTTAAGCAAGTCATACAGCGCATTCCTTATAAATGAGGAAGGTCACTGGTATATATACCTCAGACATCATTTAACAATAATCAAGTAAACAACAATGGCAGAAAAGCCTCCCCCTATGGGTGTGAGGCATGGGACTGAGAAAGACAGCTCCACACCACAGTGCATCCATCCATCCATCCACACACCTTGAGGCCTTTCCACCCAGGCACAGTGTCACACGCTAAGGCCAGCACTGTCCCTGAGCTCTGGCTATGGACAGCGGGCTCAGGGCTGTGCCCAACCAGCTGCTGCTGCTGCTCTGACCGTGGTTTCACTGAGCATTTTCTAGACACTGTGAATTTAATAAAGGTATCTGAAGACTCGATGCAGGGATTTAAATAGTGTTACTGTTTGCCGTGTGCAGTTAGGATGAAAAAATGATTTATGAATGCTTGCCTTTATAGCAAAGTGGTCAAAGTCCATTTACTAATTTCCATCTATTTTCCCTTTTCGCAGGAGCTGGGTGGAGAGTGGGAAGGAAGACACAACCGCAACCACCTGCCCACACCTCCCCTGCTCTGAAAACAGCATCGCGCAAAGAGGGAAGAGGGGGGAGCAGTCAAGGAAACCCCAGTCTCAAGGCGCTCCCCAACTTCTCCGGTCAGCAGAGGTGGCACAAACCCATTTCCGAAGCGGCCTTACAGGGCAGGCGCTCACACCCCGGCCGGCCCCCCAGGCCGGCCCCGCCGCCCCCACAGCCCCCCGGGGATGCCCCGGCCCGGCCCCGCCGCCGCCCCTACCTCGCCCTCCCGTGCCGCCGGCAGTGGAGTTGCCGCAGCCCATGGGCGCCGCCCGGGCCGCCCCGCGGTGCGGAGCCGCGCGGAGGGGAGCGGCGGCGGGAGGCAGCCGGCAGCGTGCGGATCCGAGTGGGAGATAAAGCCGCGGAGACCCCTCCTTCTCTCCTTTTCCTCCTCTTCCTCCTCCTCCTCCTCCTCCTCCTCTCCCCACCCATCGCCCCGGAAACCGCCGGCCCCTCTCCGCTCCGCCGGCGCATCCCCGCCGAAAGCCCCGCACCTTCCCGGCCATCCTCGATACCCCCTTAGCAGCTCCGGGACACCCCTCATCCGCTGGGGTGACACAGGGCGAGGCGGCGGAGCCTTCGTCTGCCGTCGGCACCATCCATTGCTGCTTCCTCAGGCGGCTGGTTTCAGTGTTTCTCTTCTGACAGAAGCATCGTGCTGCCATTCGGTTACCATTGGGACCCACTGGATCGGGAAAAGCTACAGGTTCACTGTTTCCCACTGATACCAGAAGCACAGAGAAACATGCAAGATGAGTTTACGAACTCTACAAGGATTCTTTTTTTATGTGCAGCCTGATCCTGTGGGTGGCAACCCTGCCGTCAGCAGGGGGTTGGAAATGCATGGCCTTTAGGATCCCTTCCAACCCGAGCCGTTCTGTGATTCTATAATTGCTTCCCTCCAAGAATTTGGATCTTTCTCCAACCTGAAACTTTCCATCCATACAGAGCAGTAAAATAGTTCCAAACCCTGGTGATGTACTGTTGCTCAGTCTTGGAACCATAGAATGGCCTGGGTTGAAAAGGACCACAATGATCATCCAGTTTCAATTCCCCGGCTACATGCGGGATTGTCAGCCACCAGACCAGGCTGCCCAGAGCCAAATCCATCCTGGCCTTGAATGCCTCCAGGGATGGGGCATCCACAGCCTCCCTGGGCAACCTGTTCCAGTGCATCACTACACTCTGTGTGAAAAAACTTCCTCCTAATCTCTAACCTAAACCTCCCCTGTCTCAGTTTAAAACCATTTCCCCTTGTTCTGTCACTATCAACTCTCCTAACAGCTGTTCCCCTCCTGTTTACATGCTCCCTTCAAGTACTGGAATGCCGCAGTGAGGTCTCCCCAGAGCCTTCTCTTCTCCAAGCTAAACGATCCCAGATCCCTCAACCTTTCCTCATAGTAGAGGTGCTCCAGCCTTCTGAACATCTCAGTGGCCCCCCTCTGTCCCATTCCAAGAGCTCCATATCTTGGGCTGAGGGCCGCAGGCCTGGACACAGTACTCCAGATGGGGCCTCACAAGAGCTGAGCAGAGGGGGACAATCACCTCCCTCTCCCAGCTGGCCACCTCTTTATTAATGCAGCCCATGATACTGTTGGCCTTCTGGACTGAAAGTGCACACTGCTGACTCACGTCCAGTTTCTCATCTGCCAAGCATGTATGCATGGCTTTCTCTACCACATCAGCCCCCCAAGCACACAGGCTTAGATTTTGCTGCAGAAAAAATCTCCCAAAGGCTCAGCCAATTTTCTGAAAATCACATAGAGAAATACAAATTTTCAGGCTGAGCTTTCGAGTGCTAAGCATCAGCCCAAAGTGAATTTTTATGGCAGGGTTGTGAAGGAAGAATGGGTCCAATGAAAGCAAGGTGGAGATACGTGCTCAAGAACACCTATCATTTTCTAATATGGAAACAAACAAGAAGTCCCAGCTACCCAAGGTGGCCATGAAGTTGACATACTGTGGAATAATCTATGAACCCAGTTCATAGATCCTGGGGAGGTCTGAGGATAAAGGCAATGTGGTGTGTTCACAGGTATATTGTCAGGGACTGTAATGAGCCAGGCTCTCTTGATCCACTTAAAAAAGGTACCCCAAGGCAAACTTTCTCCCCTGGCAGCTGTATTGCAGGCATCTCCTATTTCATTTCAGAAGACACACTTTAGTTTCAACTCTACCCACACCCTACGCAAATTGAGTATTTCAGTTTATTGCAGACAAATCCTTGTAGCAAAATACAGTCACATATGCAAGTTTGCCAAGTGAATACCTTACATTAACAGAATGGAGTCTTCAGAAGGTGTTTTCCCTGCACTGGGCAATCTCTTGGTGCCTGTAAGTCGCTCACCCTGCATGCTCCATCCCCTCTGAGGAAAGCTGGGAGATATATGGGTATGGAGAACTATTTCAGGCGTACTGCAAAAAAAAAAAAAATTGCTATTCTTCCCCTAAATCAACCACAAATGTTCCCAATTGAGAAAACAGGTTAGTTAACTGGATTATCCAAATCTGAACTTCCAGTATCTTTCTCTTTTTGGACATTTTTCTTAGTCTATGTTATGACATTCAAGCAATCTACTTCTGTCTGTCAAACTGATATGAAAGTCTATGGAGAATATATGGATGTTTTCTTTCAAAGGTGGTCTAGATACGGATTTTCTTGAAACCACAGGTGTCTGGGGGGAAAAAACAATCATTCCTTGGCCAGAAGTTACATCCCTGAGTGTATTGTTTTTTCAAAATGATAGATTTGGAAAACAAGAATTAAGGAAAACTTTCCCACTTCAAGAGCAACACTGCAAAACATTTATCAGTGTTAAGCAATGCAACCGATTTGTTCTGGTAGGTTCTCAATTCCAGTGCTTTCGGGTTGAAATTCTAAGGCTTTCAGGACACTGTGGATTATGTTTCTTCCTGGACAGTTTTATGGTCTTACCACAGCGCTCTTTAATATCTAGCAACCTTGGTTAGTGGTTTTCTCAAAACTGTTCAGATATCATGGTTCTGTGTTGACGGTTGTTGTCATGACCATTTAGCCATGGAAGGTCAGCAAGTTACAGCTTAATTTCCCAGTAAACCTACTGATTTTTCCACTTGTAAAAAATCATGGTTGTAAACAAGCATGGTTTCTATATATTTAGCAACCCTTTAACAGATTCTCATATATGACCCTGTCCCACCTGCTTGTAAACTCACATGAACCCTTGGCAAACCGAGCATCCCACACATACTCTTCTCAGCCACATCTGATCTGAAGAATCCCTTTGTTTGCCTCAAGCTTAGCTGCTGCTCACTTCAACTGCTGCCTGGCTGTTCTTTGCATTAGGATAAACACCGAAGTGAAGAACCAGTCCCCTACTCCAAGTCACTCATGCTTTTTGTTCATCAGAGTAGAATATGCAGCAAGGAGTAAAGCCGCCATTCACCCACACTACTACTAACCTGTCACATAGTATTCCTTAGTTAGCAGCAGTGATGATAAACTCATTTCCTGGCTGCTGTTTCAATACGTAGTTAAAATACTCTGAAAGAATATTCACATTAAATCAAAACAGTGCCTTCTTTTATTTAAAGAACAATTACAGGAGACCATGGAAGCTGACTTCAGAAATAAATCATTTAAATTCTTCACTTTAAATGAAAAAGAGCATGTGTCAAGAACAGGGGCATTTTTCTTCCTAGGGCAAAAAGATTTGTACTCATCCATCTGTTCCAGTTTCCATGGAAATCACAAATAAAATTCTCATTACTGTGCCAAATTAGTCATAGATTGGGACAGGATCAACAAAATCAGTGAAAGTGTGGCATTATTTATAAGCTGGCAGAACTGAACAGGAGCCATGATCATGGAGAACAAGCAGATCACTGAGGGTAGGGCCATTAAGTGTGGAAGAAATGTGAATACTCTGTTAGCAAATACACCTGCTTATACAAACAACAAAAGCTACAACAACAAAAAAACAGGTCTCTTTCAGTAATTAATTTTGTAATACTTCCTGAATGTGGGTATTGTTAATACTGATGAAAATCCACATGCTTTTTTAAAGCTAAAAGTCCAGGGCATGTGATTCTTAGCGGTTTCACACAGTAAAATGGAGTTCAAGAGTGTGTTTTTTAAAGGCTAGTTCGTGGGGAAGAAGTGCCATAACTGAATATTAGTATCTTCATACTAGTATGACATCTGTTCCTAAAAATGCTGAAGTTTTAGCACACGGCTTTTTCAACCCCACCTTTTCCCTTTGCAGAAACAAATAAGATTTCAGTGACTTTCGATGTATACAATTCCAGATTTGTAGACATGTTTTCCATCATCCCCTTCCTTTCCATTTGAAAAAGATGCTTGGTTTAGTGCTGGTTAAATGCTACAATCCAAGGAAGGTGCCCTTGCAACCAGCAGATGGACAAATGCTTGAATTGTGCATTCAGAGACAGTCTGACATTCTTTCTGTGCCCAAAAGGTTTATTCATATGCTATAAGTCTTATATTAAGATTTCTAATATGCTGTATTAAAATATGCTGTGGATGCCCCGTCCCTGGAGGCATTCAAGGCCAGGCTGGATGTGGCTCTGGGCAGCCTGGTCTGGTGGCTGGTGACCCTGCACATAGCAGGGGATTGAAACTGGATGATCATTGTGGTTCTTTTCAACACAGGCCATTCTATGATCCCATGATTTTATGATCTTTTGAAGACCAAGATAGGCTAAATTTTGCCATTATTTTCACAATGGCTACATATAACTCACAACGTCTATACATAATTCACACTGGGAAGGACTTTTAGAACTTGTCTGTGCCATTTTATTTAGAAAATGAGATTCTGCTTCAACAAATATTAGCCAGAGAGAAGTATATGTCTATCAAAACAGCGCCTCTTCCTATAAATATGCATGTAGTACTAGAGGATGCTAATTATTTAGATTAACTGCAGCTGATGTCATGTTAGGCATACAGAAAACAGAAGTTGCTCATACAATTACCAACATGGAGGCGGGGTGTTTTAGTTTATTCAAAATAGGACACCCACATAGGGCAATTATATTATTTTGCATTGATTGACAAAGAGCAAATTATGTTTTTAATTCTGAATTTTAATCAGAATGTGATTTTTGACAGACATAAAATATGAGTAAATTTTAAGCACTCAAATGTGTGTTTTTTTTCTGCAGGATTTATAAGAGCAGACTATTGGTGCAATGTAATAAAATAGACTGTAAGCAGTCAGTGAGCAGATACACGATGCTCTCACAAAAGTGATCCTTTTAGCATGTGCATAAAGGGACAACATCCTCACATTTGTTTAAATAGCAGTGAAGAAATTCACTCTTGTTCTGACCTGGAATAAACTTCTGGACTCATAAGCAGAAGTAAATGGTAGAGAGCCACAGAAACAGAGATAATGAATCTCTGCATTAAACATTGTATCTAGTTGCATTTGTTTCAGGATTAACAACCCAATGGGGACAAGACACCAAAACCCAAGATGTAGCTGTAGCTGTAGGTGTCCCTGTTCACTGCAGAGGAGTGGGACCAGATGACCTTTAAGGGTCCTTTCCAACTCAGACAATTCTAAGACAAGCAGGTGGTTACATTGAAATGAAGCTCCTGTCCCTTGATGTAGTTCTTAAGATACTTAGCATTGCTCTCTTCTACAGTGCTGGGACACGGTAGAAAGCAAAATGTTATGCACTGTATACACCAGCAGTTCCATTCAGGTGAGGGCTGAAAAACTCTGCATACTTTCTTTTGTCATAGATATCTCTCAAAGCAATTATGTTAGTTTAAATGTTGATGAGAACATTTTCCATGACGTTATTCCTGTTCTCCCAGTCATGGGTTTTCGTTGCTGTCCCTCTTGGGGCTTTTTTGTTTTTTGCTATTTCACACAAGTTTGATTTCAGAGGGTGAAAAACTAATTAGGAACCATGAGCCCCCCTCTAAGAAAACCTCATGAATATAATTAGATCCTATTGACTCTGTCTGCTGTACATGTTGTCCACATGCCTTGTGGTTTTAGAAAGACAGATGCTTTCTGACCTAGGATCTTGTCAGCAATTATGTCTAGAGAATATTTAAAGATAATGACTCTATGTGACCACTGAACTAAATGTTCTGGTTTTAAAAAAGTGAAAGAAAAACAAGGATAAGCAATGCGTTATCATAAATGAAATTGAAAGAGCTGGAAAACTATTTACTGATCTGGCCAACATTAATATGTTTGATTAAACTCAAAGAATTCGACAGGCCAGATATAAACTTCTATATTTGTAGGATTGGATCTATGTAGCCAAGCACACAGAAAACACAAAGAATTGTTGCAGGTGTTGCAGAACTCCTGTCTGTAGCACAAATCTTACAGTAGGAAACAAAAGGAAGGGCTGCTTCTCAGCTACAAGGCAGAATCAGGAGGACTTGGTGTAAGATGCTCAAGCAATAGTGTGTGGTGAACTGATTATGGCCAGCAAGATGCACATGGCCTGGGGGGGGGTAATTCGTCTTGCTTGCAGCTTGCTTTCTGCAGACCTTCCCCTCAAAAATTCTGTTAGCGCTCAGAGAGATTTGCCAACAGGAAGCATTACTGCAACAACAGCAGCCTGGCCCTGCTGCCACACCTCCCAGGAACCACGCCCATGGTGTCAAACCTATATATCTCAGACAAGACAGCCCAAGAGCTACAAGGCTATGAAAGGTAGTAGCAGCAAGTGGCTTGCAACCTTTGCTGTAATCATGCAGCCTTGTACTCCTGATGAGCCCCCAGGAAAGGAGGCCACCAACATGCCAGTGTAACAGTTGTGCTACTGGCAGCAATGCTGCAGGATCTCAGCACACACTCTGAGAGCAGGTCCAGCAGGTCCTCTCCTCATCCAAAGGAGAGGAACGGGTTCCAGTATTTATTTGGCTTTCTTGGTACAGCTTAAGAGCTTCTAAAGGGCTACCACAGGAAGAACAATTAGAAAGTCTGATCTAGTGAGGCTGGAAGCCTCCAAGCATTTAGGAAGAACACAGAGCTTGGTGAGACGGCTCCTGCTGCGCCACATTAAGGTGTCCAAACCTTCTGCCTGTGCAGAGGGCAGCAGTGCCTCCACCTGGTATGGCTGCACTTGCTTGTGTACTCATGTTCATGACACTGCCCTGGCAGCCTGCCTAGAGGTGTCACTCCCCTTCAGGAAATAAACAGACTGTGGTCGTGTTGCCCAAACAGGCGTTGCCTAGAGCTTCCTTGCTGCTTTCTGTCTCATCCTCTCTTTTTTTCTGCCCTTTCTCTGCAAACACAAAATGAAGCCCTCTGGCACCACCAAGTCACAGAACTGCAGGATGGGACCCCTGGGTCCATCTGTCCCAAACCCAGCCCAAGCAGGGACACTCAGTGCTGGGTACCCAGGGACCATGTCCAGGCAGTTTCTGAAGGTCTCCAAGGAGGAGACAAAAGCATCTCCAGGCAGCCTGTACCTCCTCACTATCACAGCATTTACATACACAGAATAAGACCCCAAAAAGCAAGCAAGAAGGCCAAAAGGGATATACTAATGCACTTCCAATAGCATCCACACTTGGGATATCTCTAATATTGATATCTTTTAACTTTCAGTAAAACTGCAAGTTTTAACTTTGACTAAATCTGAATACCTCCTATCAGTCTTTTTAGTTTAAGTGATGCCAAGGGAAGATGAATCAAACTGAGAGATCCAAGTTAGATAACATGAACTTTTCAACTCTGTTGTTCAAAGCAGCACAAGGCCTGGTTGGTTCAGATGGCCTCGTGATAAAGAAAAAAAGGCTAAAATCTGGCTTTAGACACAATGACATCAGGTGCACTTGCATGTGCTGCCTGCATTCCTGTTGTATTTATAAAATGATCAGGGGCTCTGATCAATGATTGCTCTGACACGCAGGTGTTGGCCTTACCTGCATAGGCAACATGGTGTTTTGGCCTCTAGAAACCCTTGCAGCAAACAGATTAATCATTAACATTTCATAAAACAACTACATATCAGGCATTACATTTCTCTTACTTTAAAGTACAGAACTGTACCACGTGCACATTTAATTGATGAAATGCTTATTATTCTTTATGCTGCTTCTATTTTACAGCAAGATTTTTCTCGCTACCTCAGATACACAATCTCCATTGGATTATCAACTGAAACAGGGGGGATGTTTGTTATGCTGCTTTAGGGAGCAGGGCAGGTAAAAGGAGCCTGTAGCATCTGTCCAAATGCTGCAAAAACTGCATAGAGAAGGTAATATTAGCTTAAAGGATTTCAGTACTTCCTTCCACCAATGAGCTGCCCATCCTCTGCTTGTTCCTACCTGGAAAGCAAATGCAAAATGGTAAATCAGGTACCCTTCAGCTGCAGGTAAAGAGCCACGTGGACACCAGCAGAGGCAGCCATGGGTGTAGCAGTGGCAAGACCTCTAGCAGGCATTGTCACCACAGGCTTGGGCTTTTGAAACCATACTCTTATTCTGGCTCTAGATGAAGGCTGCTGCTGCTTCCAGTACCTGGTTACATCAGGGAACTTAATTGTACTTAAATTACATGAAATTAAGTACGGCAGTTACACCCTTCACCTTCACAGAGGTTTTAATTTGATCCATCCCACTCTCAAGTACATCTGTACATCTCCATTCTGGCATATTACTAATGTGTTTAATGGAAATAAGCAAAGCCATGTGTTTTACATTAACACAAAAAGCATGAGGTCTTGGTTGCATGGCAATTAATAATTTCA
The DNA here is from genome assembly GCF_054131305.1 of Coturnix japonica. Classification (NCBI taxonomy): domain Eukaryota; kingdom Metazoa; phylum Chordata; class Aves; order Galliformes; family Phasianidae; genus Coturnix; species Coturnix japonica. The sequence goes on along the minus strand of NC_140663.1, from coordinate 49,138,060 downwards.
GCCTGGTATTATCTTGTGGGTCACACACAAAATCACAGGACACTCTGTCAGTGTCCAGAAGCTCCATGTGCAATAGATACCCTATTATTAATCTAACCAGCAATGTCTTTACATAATGTTAAAAATTGTTTTCAGATGCTTTTGGCACTGAGCGTAATTAGGCTATATTTCAAATCCTTCGCTTGCAAATATATATATATATATATATTAATGTTATTAACAATAATAACAATAATAATAATTTGAAGCAATTTATTGCAACTATACCCACTGTATTTATACAAGGCAACTACACAATTTAGGGTAAACTGCTGTACCTCTAAAAGTCATCTGTAGTTCAAAGGTTTCTTTGTCGCTGTGTTAAATGCATAAATAGACTGAGCTGACTTAGCAAACATGTGACTTTACATTACTTGTAATGTGCAAGGTATGAAGCCAGAAAGGAAGTATAATGCAATATGTTCTTTAAAGTTATAATGAAACTTATGAAAAAGAAAACACAACGCAACATGACTAACTCTGTAACCAGTCTAACTGGAAACAGATAATTATAGTCAGCTCTCCATTAATTCTGGGTGGATTATCAAATTTGGAAATAAATTATGCTAAGGATGCAGAACAGCTGCCCTGTTTCCAAAGCAGTCAATTAAGGCTGGCAGGGCTCACTGACTCACGAGGAGCACCAAACAGATTCAGCATTACTGTTTCCAGCTCTGGCTGGGCAGCTGGGTGGTTTGTTACCAACAGACATTCCTGACCTGCCTCAAACAAAACTATCACACATAAAACCCCAAATTCAAGTTTGAAGCACTGATTTCTGCCAATTCGCAGTAATGTTGTAAGGTTTCATGTTGCTTTGCCAAGAGATACACATAGCAGGCAAATCTCAAGCTTACAGACCAATCCAAACTTTCTCCTTGCCTTTAAAATCTTTGCTTTGCTCAGCTGTGAGATCATTGAACTACATTTGGGCTTTTGCCATTTTTTTTTTACCATTTCTACCTAGAAACATACAATCAGTTCATGCAATGTATTATTTCATCTCAATGCTCAATTATGTATTGATTTTACTTGATGTTATTAAGTCTTATTAAGCAGTACACATCAATTTCATTTTAGCCATTACAGGAGCTTCACCTCAAACCTTCACAATCTAAAAGGCATCTATCTTAACCTAATCAAGTCATTTGTGGCTTTCAGAATAGGCACATATAAATTCATTGGTCTGCTTACTGGAACTGTTTTCCAGCTCAGCTCATGCTGCAATGGCTTTTTGGAAATAGAAAGTACATTCAGGTGACTTATTCTAGGTATTCGGTCCACTGCTTCCTTATTCTCTTTCTGTATGTACAATATTCACTTTAAATAAGTCTTCCAGGAATACCTAAGAAAGTTCTTTTTCAAAGCTGCTAAGATTTGTTTATTAGATCTATAAGGAATGGCAAAGAAGAACGTGAGATACTTGCTATTCACCTTCCAATAATTACTCAAGTACTTTTAGTCTTATTTAAGTGAGAGCTGTTCTGGAAATAACAGTCCTCAATTATGGAAAGATGACAACAAGATTTCATGCACAAACCCTACACTAAACAAAGCCATCGAGAAGAACCAGATAAGATAGCTGTTGTGAAGGAAGACAACGGGAAATGAAAACACAAACCATACCTAGATCTTGGTGGTGAAAGAACAACTTAATGGGAAAGAGCCATTACTGTTTAAATATATACTGCCCATCAAACTTGATACATTTGGTCCCAGCTAGTGGCTTGTATTACAGCTCAGTGTCTCTGTTCAGGCAGGAGAAGGAGACTGAACGTGAGAATGCTGTTCCTGCTGTAGGGGCTGTAACAGGGAGTCCAGCTTCAGGACTGCTGGAGCGGAGTCATACTGTGACAGAGTTGGCACATTGGGTTAAAGGTCGTATCACAAGCTTCAGAATTAATACCAATCCATGTCAGACCCTCAGAAATGCCTTAGCTACGATTTCTTACATAATTAACATTTCTTACATAATTAAATAAAATGATCATCCAGCTGATCTGTAACATTTTTCTAAGGCTGTATTTTAATCAACAAGAAGAGCTGTATTAGCAGTCACCTTTCTTGCCATATAGAATGCTTATTATTGCTTAGGAATAACAGAAGTGGAAAAATCCAGCAAGATTCAGATGCAAAGAGATGTTATTATCTCTAGTTTCATCCTGAACCACAGTGGAACAATGAAAGGCTACAGATGGCAAGTGTGTAAGAGTTAGGCTTGATCCTTACAGGTACCTTACAACTTTGGATATTCAATGATTCTATTATTCTAATTGATTTGCAGTTCAGGAACTAGAGGCTGCTATAAAAACTGAGCTGGAAGTGACATGCCCGAAGCACTTTGCATCCTTGTAATTGCAGAATAGCCCATAAATAAGAAGAAATGCAAACACCCCTGATGAGGACTGCCTGAAAGCATGCCTGGCTTAGCTGTAGAATCACAGAATAGCTTAGGTAGGAAGGGACCTTAAAGACTAAGCTCTGCTCCCCTGCAGGGTTGCCATCCACTAGAGTCTTGCTCCTGCTTATAAGTGCCTTTCCAGTTCTGGAAAGCTACAAAGAGATCTCCCCGCAGCCATCTCTTCTCCAGGTTGAACAAACCCAACTCCTCCAGTGTTTCATCACAGAGCAGGTGCCACAGCCCTCTGAGCATCTTCACGGCCCTGCTGTGGGCCTGCTCCAAGAGCTCCACATCCTCCTTGTGCTGGGGCCCTGGGCCTGGACATGCTACTCCAGAGACTGCCCTGAACCCAGAAAGTCACCCAGGACTTGGGGTGCTTCCCAGAGCCTGCAGGGTCAGTACATGGCCTGAGCCCAGTGGGGACACCCCAAGGAGCACTGCAACTGGCCAGAGACTGCCAGAGGCCCTCAAGCCCCACAGACGGAGACCAGAGGTTGCACTTTTCCCTTAATTTCCATCGCAATCCTGCTCCCTCGCAGCCAGAGTGCATCTCCCTCAGCTGCGGGGAGGGCCCACAGCTCCTTTTTGCTGTGTGGGGCACAGAGCCGTAAGCATGGTATCTGGGGCGGAGAGGAAGAGGAATCTTACATCTAGGGACTCCAGCCTCCCGCTACACACAGCTCAGTGGCCCCTGAGGAGTTAATGGCGGCAGGAAGCCGCCCCCTGCCAGCCCTGCCCCGTGACTCGCTTCCTCCCACAGACGGGAACTGGGAGGAGTGAGCGGCTCCGGCCCCGCCAGCGCAGCCAGCCGCCGTGCCCGCAGCCTGCGGACTGACTGACGGACGGACGGACGGACAGCCGCGGCCGCCCCCGTGGGGAGCGACGCCCGCAGCCGAACCCGGGGCCCCTCCGCCCTGCGACCCAGCGCCAAGATGCCCGCCGTGGACAAGCTCCTCCTGGAAGAAGCTCTGCAGGACAGCCCGCAGGTAGCGGGAGCAGAGCCGGCCCGGGGGGCGCGGCTGAAGCTGTGCGGGTCGGCGGGCGGGGAGCGGGTCGGGAGCGGGGAGAGAGGCGTCCGCGGCAGAGAGGGACGGCAGGGGCCGGGGGGCGGCTGCCGACCGGCGGAAGAAATGGGCAGGGGGGTTTAGCCCGTGGGATGCTCTGCGGCTGGTGGCGGCCCTGTGGCGTCGGGGGAAGGCTTTGGCTTCCTGACGGTCACCTGTCGGGGAAAAACAGGTGATGTCTGCGTCTGTGGGCAGGTCGGGGATCGACGCCTGTTCTCGTCTCCATGGCTTTTCCCTCACGCTGTCCTATCCGGAGTGTGCTGGAGGTGAGGTGTGTTTGGGCACGGCATGTTGCCCTAACTCCCTCCTGGTACGTGGGGGAAAGAGGCAACAGAAGTAGGCTAGTGAATCTGGCTGCCAGTGGCCACGCTCCTCTGCAACTTGTGAATGGTCCCAAGGACTGCACGTCAGATACAAGGGCTTCCCTCGGGGGTAAGTGGGCTGAATCCTACTGAAGGTGACCTCGTTCTAAATGAAAGGAGGCCAGGCAGTTGTCACTCTTTCCTTCCCAGTCTTTGCAAGCTCTGTGCTCCCATGCTAGCACCCACTCCTCACTGCAAAAAGCAGTAGTAGCACTGTAGAAAACCCATAGCAGAGAACATGACATGTCAAGATGGCTGGTGGGCGTTCCAGGGAGATGTGAGGCCTTGGGAGCTGGCAAGGGAGGATGAGAGGAGGGGTGGAAGAAAGAAGTAAGGGGAAAGAGAGAGTGGAAATTTCCCAGTAGGGTGGGGAAGGTACACTTGAGGTCAAAATGCAAAGCAGGCAGAGATACAGAAGTAGTGGGTGAAGCAAAGGAGAAGAAAGAAGGGCAGGGTGGCTTTGCTTGGGTGCTGCTCCCAAGTATCCCCATACTGTAACTGGAACTCATCTGCTGATGGGCCAGGAGGAGGAATCAACAGGCAAACTGTGGAACAGATGGCTAAAAGGTGTTACAGAGTCTGTCATGAGTCATTTGAAGGAAAGATTGGACTTGCACCTGTCAGGAGTTAAGGAGTCTTAAGGCTCATCTTGAGCACTTCTTAACCTTTTTTCCTGTGATTTCATGAAAGCTTACCTTAATAAGAATGATTTTTTTGTCAAATATTGATGTGTCATGGAATCTCAAAGCTTGAGTATTTTCAATACTCAACTGGGAACAGTATTGAAAAGCCTGATGCCTGCTTTGAGCAGGGGTTGGACCAGAGGGCCTCCAGAGTTCCTTCTGACCTGAACTGTACAGTATTCCACTCTGTACCAAAGTGTGCTAGATTTATTATGAGCAGTTATTAATGTTTTTAATAGCAACCTCCCCTGTGCATTATGGAGCTAAAGAACTTGACACACAGGGTAGGTGAACTCATTTTCCTCTTCAGTCAACGCTTCCTTCGATGATTAAAAATGTAACACTGAGTGAAAGCAGCTGAACAAAGCACCAGATTGAATTTGGAGGTCTTAGTCTTTCTTCTGACCTGAAGGCTGTTAACAGATCCTTTTCAATTACTGGAAATACTGGGCTGTGCATAAACCTGGTTGTTTGCAGGTTGTTTTGGCTTGGGTTGGTCATCACTTCTTCAAGTTCTGTAACTTTTCCCTGTTCCTCTCTGAGCTGGATACTACAAAATCGAAGCAGACACAGTCTCTCTCCCACAGAGCTTGCAATGTAGAAACTTATATGATCATACTTACACATAAAGTGACCTGATTCTCTTCAGCCTCATGCAGTCACTGACAGAGGGGTAATAAAATGAGGACATAACCTCATGTTTTAGAAAGTGCATGAGGTATGCAAATTAATAGATGGTCTTAATGGTTCCTTCCAGCCCAAATCATTCTGTGATTCTATGGTTCAGGCAACTGCTTTTTAATTTGGAGGATGTTGATTTTGAGTTATTCAGGACTGATACAATCTTGATTGGCAAAAAATAAGCATCTTGGGAAAGTACCTCTTGTTAATGTGGTGGAGCTACTTAAAACCGTGTTAAGGCTCTCCAGTAAGTTTGCCACATTGGCACCTGGGTACTTCAGAGATATGAGAAGGCTGCTGTAATAGGAGGATGGATAAAGTGCTCCCTCTGTTAATAGTAAGGTAGTGGAGTTTATGTGTGCCCCTCAGGTAAGCAGATGAATCTAATTGGAGCAGAATAAATTAGCTGTGCAGATGGGAAGACATTGCTAGTTAGCATCAAACTCATTGGATTTACCAACGTTAAGACTAAGGATGAATTGTGACTTTGTTAAAGGGGCTTTGTCTCATTTAGTGACATTGCAATATTGTGTACTGGAGCTCAGTGTTACTCTGTGTTATTTTACTTCCCCATTTCAGAAGCAACATACTTCACAGTTCCTGATGATTCCACCAAAACAAGCCAAGGGGATTCATGTCTTTAAGATAATACTTGTGGCTATGCTCTTTTTTCCACTCAATGTGTTGCCAAGCTGGCAGAATGGAGAAAGTAGGGGGTATCTCTGAATGCGTGCGTACTTGTGTGCCTGCTGTTGTAGGTGAGCACTCAGTTGTTTGGTGTGGTTATGTCCCCTAGCTTTGTCAGTGGCCCTTTAAGAGTTGCTCAAGACAGCTGAGAGTAAATAATACTCTGTAAATTACCTAATGGAAAGGAGTGCTTGTGATGCAGTCTGATGTTAGGGAAGTAAAGTGAGCAAGTGCTGGTGTTTGACCCAGAGTCCTTAACATGGTTTGGATTACTGTAGTCAGCAGGCAGATATTCAGGATTTTTTACATTCCTGCTTATGTTGGAAGGAATGCCTATTAGTTAGAGCTGGAGTTGGGGAGTCAGGAGCTGGCCATAGCTTTTCGGTCACTTTGCTTCCTACTGCCTCAGTTTACCTATTCCTATCAAAAGGGGTAATTTCTACATGTTTTGTAATTCTGAATGAACAGGGCTATAGAAAGTGGGAGGCAAAAATGCTACCAATTACTTACAGAGTCTTAAACTGCGAATCTTTAAAATATTTTCCTTTGAAACTAAAACTGTTTGCTTTTCTTCTCTTTTTTGAAGACTCGCTCTTTGCTCAGTGTCTTTGAGGAAGATGCAGGAACCCTCACTGAATACACCAACCAGTTGCTTCAGGCAATGCAGCGAGTCTATGGTGCTCAGGTAATTTTTCATTTGTTTTTCTGTTGTTACATGGGCAGCAGAAGATATGTCGCTATTCTGATGCTGTGATTTTACATGAAAGGTGCCAAATACCTGCGCCTCTTGTAGCTTCAGGAGAGTTGTGGGTGTTTTCCACCTGATAGTTCAGTCCTTTATTGCTTGGAAAAGTCGTATGTATGAAAAAGGCTTCACCTGCTCTGGCTGCTTCCATACAGTTCAGAGAAGGGATACTGTGGTATGTTCTTACTTTACAGTATATTAGAAGGCCACCCTTTACAAAATTACTTGCTTGCACGTAAACACGGTACACCGACAGATATTCACACTGACCCTGGGCATCTAACTTTGTAGCTGTGACTCACCATCTTAAAGAAACTCTGTGCCCATTGATTATAAAGAGAACATATACTTTGAGTCATACTGAATGTGAGTACCTGAAGTAGTCAGTGTGAAACATAGGAGAGCAGGAGCAGAAGAACACTTTTTCAAGCACTTACACAATGTAGGTGACTGAGTCCATTTGAAAGTAAAACTTGTGCTTCCAAAAATAAAATAAACCTTGTGACTGAAGCTAGGGGTTCCCATATGCATAGGATAGATATTTCAAAGTACCATATCTAGGCCTTTAGAGACATACCCAGTACCTCATGGGACTTGTGCAAGCATTCATGTAATTTGGGTGCGTGAACTCCTTAGGAACAACGTTTTTCCTCTTCTTAAAGCAGTGATGCAGAGAATGTGGAAGGATGAGGAAAATGACGATACTTTGAATGTACTAGGAGACTGAGTGCCTAATGCTCATCAGTGCCAGTTCATCTGTAAAACTAGAGCAGGTGTATGTCTGTCCTTTGGGGCTGATCTTTGGACTAACTGGTATTATTACTGGGAAGAAGGAGCAGTCTAGCTACCTACATCATGAAGATCCACCATTGAAGACCACGTGTTAATGTTTTAGATCTGTATGGGAAATCACAGCTTGAACCACTGATTAATTAGCTGAGGCAAGTGTTGGGTCAGCTGCGGGAGCACAGGTGAGAGTAATGTAGCTGTGCTCCCGGAAGGGGTGGACTTTGACTCCACCTCCTCTGAGACCTCATTTAAGGGCTGACCACCACTGAGGCAGCATCTCTTGGAGACTGTTCCCCAGTGGAGACTGCCTCAGCTTTCCGGTCAAGGCATCGACATTGGTGAGTTTTCTTTACTAATAACCTTTGTGACTATTTATCACCATCTTGGTCAACATCTTTATATTACCCACCTTTACAAGTTCCTATGCAAAGCTATCACAGACTTTAAGTACAGCTCAGATGCTTAGAAAGCAATAAAGCGTATTGTCAGTAGTTTGAGAGGAGGCGTAAAATCAACACTGTGAGTCAGTGATGGGTGTTATCTCACTGAGATTTAAGCTTGTGGGCCTGTTGGGTGGTGGAAATCTGAGACCAAAGAGCAGGTGGGATTGAAATGGGTTGAAGAAGGAAATCAGAGGATAAATAAGGTTTGATTTTTAAGTATTGAGTTCATGGACTTGTCCCTATCCACTGCTAATGCCTTTTTCAGATGCCATTTTAGGAAGTGGTGACTTTAGCCCATGATTCACAAGAAAATGCTTTGTCTGCTTTTGTTTGCCTTTTCCTTTCCATCTCAGTTTTTAGTCTTTTCTTTTTCTTTTGCCCTGCTATTAGGACATATTTCCTTTCTCATTATATCAGCACATTTACCCATCTGTGCTTTGCGGTACTACTGAGTCTCTGCATTTTCCTAGCACTTCTTGGCCTCTTCTTCCTGCACAGCTCCTGCTTTTGTTTGATCTAAATATTCAATCACTTACAGGTATTAGATGTGTGTCTTGAGATATTTCAACAGATGTCTGATGCCATTTGGAGATGTGGGGCACACAACTGTTGTTTAAAGTCAAACTTTGTAGGGGTGCCCAGGATGGCTCTCTGCACTGCTGCTGACTTAAGAAAATGCAGGCTTAGCAGCCTGTGATAAAGACTTGGCCAAGCTTGTTTGCTTAGCTTTTAGTGCTAGTAGTGTTGCCGTTTAATTCCTAGAGAATGTTGTGTTGTGGCTTCTTTTTGGATCTGAGTACCTGGGACCTAAAACTGTATGTGCAATAAAAGGCATTACAGTAACAAGCAAGCACAGATCAAATTAATTATGTAAGTGTTAAAGGGAACCAAAACTTTTTTTCCTCTGTCTCTGTCTTAAAAAGTCTTGGTATTTTGGCATGAGATTATGCTACGGTTGGGATAGAATTCTGACTTTTAAATAAAAATTAAGTGGAATAATTAATTCAGCCATATGCTGTGGTTAATCCCACATTGCTGGTGCCATGTAGGATAACACTGATTTCTGACTAATTTAAACGAGCTTTGCAAGTGGCAGCCTTTCCTTTTAAGGAGCTGTTTCTGAATATTTCCGAAGAATGCACTCTTTCAGATTGAATTCACATTCAGTTTTGGAGATGTACACCCTTTACTACAAAATGTTATGATTGCATTTGCATCAGAAGGAGAAATATGACACTGAATTGGCCACAAAATGTGAGTGGGAGGCTAAGAAATATCTGTGTACAATATTTCTTTTCTGCTTAATCACAGCTTTAGGGAAAATCATTTTTTCCTTGTGCTTTTGTTAGGAGACCAAGTATCTGGGCCTCACTAGCTGCCTGTTGGGATGTGTTCCCAGCACCCTTCAAGGCTGAGAGGGAATGATATTTAGTGGAGAGAGTGTAGAAGTTGAGAGTAGTGAGGAGACAGATTCTGAATTTGCTTTTGTTTTGTTTTCCTGACTGCTTTGTCTTTGCAGAGTCGCTGCCATTCAATCTCTTACTTCCTTATCTGTATAATAGGAATCACAGGGACTGACCTTTTCTGAAGCAGTGATAAGAGTTCTACTTGCACAGCCAGAAAAATGGCTGCGATCACAGTTGTGGCAGTTAGACAAAAAAAAGTGGGTTTTACCCATCCACAGTACTGAGAAATAGGAGCTTATGTCCGCTGAAAACAGTTATAACAGTTTTAACATTGTAAACCTTTTTCTTTTTGAGTATGTTCTAAACTATAAGATCTCCCAGATTTATCTCAGCCATGTTTTCAACTTTCCCTGGAGACTTTCACTAGAAGTTGGTGTTTCTTTGTGATGAAAACTTGGCTTGCCATGTAGTTCAAACCACTACATTTGCGATCCAATAACAATAAAAACAAACCACTACTATTGCGATCCAATAACAATAGTTGGCGGTTCTTGATGGATGCTCTGCAGGGTCTCAGGGGACTTGCTGTCAATACCAAGTGGAAGCTGCTAATTACCCATGTGGATATACACAGATATTTGTCCTGGAATGCTGCTTTGTGTGCATTGCCACAGTAAGTCTGCAAACTGACAGCAAGAGCTGCTCTAAGTGCTTGGGTCAATGCATTCAAAAGGAATATGAGACAGATAGAAGTACTTACCCGAAGGTTTTTACAAACACTTGGAAAGTAGGAATCTTTTTGAGGGCTTCTTATTTTTTTTTAATCCCTGAATTTTTAACCTTGAGCCACAGAATCCTGCTGGGTGCTGCGGATCTTGCCTTTCAGGTCAATATGTATTCCAACAGAAATTCATGTTGCCGGTAGAGCAGGTGCCGTGTGTGACTGCTGTGTTCAGAAGAAGGTCACAGGGACCGAATGCATGAGCTGTGCTCAAGGAGCAAGGTTCAGATCTGGCAAACCCACATGTGTAAATATTGAGAAGTACTTTTATATCTCTTCTTCAAATAATCCTTATTGTGCTTCCTGCTGTGGTTCTTTTCTCCAGTGGAACCCCCAAAATAGTCTGTCACGTGGATGGTCATGCAGAAATGTTCCTTAAGGAGTTTGTTCTTCATCACTGCAAGCAAACCTCTGTGTTGCACTACACAGCGTTACATACCACAGCATTTCTGCTACTTGTTTCTATGTGTGCTGTGCTGACCACTCTGCTCACTGTGTTACCTGAGCAGCAGGTGATGCAGCTAGCAGGGATTAGTAGAAAATTTTGCTTACTGAAGTTGTGTGCTGAGGCTTCCGTGGTGGTGGTGAGCAGCTCACATTCCTGTCTTCCTGCTGCTATAGGATTTATTGTCAGAGCTTTGCCATCATCTCTGGTTTTCCATCATGCTGCAGAAATGTGTGATCTTCACTTGACGAAATAAAATGCCGTTTAGAAACTCCGGAGACTGTTGTGTCTCTACTGACAATTAGAAGCAATAAACAGTTAAGCAAATTAGAAGAAAATGAGACAGACTGTTTTGTCCTTGGAAAGAGGTTTCATCTCATTATTCCTGACAGATCTGTCTAGGTGCTGAAAACAGTGGTGGCACAAAACCCACATTGCCTTTAGCAATATACCCAGAAGAAGAACAGTGTGGGGATTGTGAGGAAGAATTGGGGTCAGTGTCAGTGTCTCTGTGAGCAGTTCCCTTGTGCTGGCAGTCACATGGGTAAGGCACCAAGGTGCTCTGGGGCTGGCTGCCTCTTGATGGCCAGGCTCAGGGAGACTCTCAGCAGTTAGGAAATAGTCTTGGTTTGTGTGCATTGCTTTACTAGGTAGTAGGATGGCTTGTATCTGTCCAGGGCTAGTTGAAGTAGTGCTATAACAGTGTTATTTCTCTGCCCAAATTCATGAGGCTTTGTTTTTCGACAGTGCTCCTTGTTTCGTCTTCCTGTATGCTGACTGTAAATCAGCATCTATCAGGCTGTAATCAGTAGATGATATCAAGTTCTAGAGAACTCGTATGGATTTTGAGGTTTGTTATGTCACACAGCTAACCCCAGCAGTTCTGAATTCTTTAATTAGTTTGTGCCAAAATAATGAGTAAACAATGTTTCTTCCTTCTTTTAATTGCTTTAATTCCACGGCTGATGGAAAAGCTGTGTTGCCTGGAAAGTCTTTTGAAACAATAAATTTTGTGAGCATTTCAGTTTCACACAGAAGTTTCAACAGAGTATCAGATTAGACAAACTCTGAAAAAAATACCTTCAGAAGAGGCTTCTGTGAATCTTATGTATCTTATTATTGATCCTTATTAGCAGTGGGTTTGCACCGTGAGGTCTATTCACCATATGCTGCTGACAGGTAAACAGAGTGTTATCACATGAGAACTAATGTGTTTACTAAGCCCTGGGAGTTTCTTTTAATACTTATGTTGGAGTTTGAGTTGACACCATGCTTGAAAGCAAGCCAGCACTGCACTAAGCAGGATCTGGAGATCTGAGTGGTCCAAGGAAGCATCATACATAGATGCCCTGCTGACAGTAGTTACTTTGCAGGACACTGAAAAGAGATCCTTTCCACATTAACTACACATTCCTATGGTGGCTGCTTCTGCTGTTTTACAGCACAGTTTTGACTAATGCCTTTCTTTTTTGCAGCTGTTAGATGATCCTTTGCTTAGTCGTTCATATTTGCGAGGACTGAATGCCACGCTGTGACTCAGCTGCAGGGAAAACTGTATTTTTGCCTGATCTTGTAACGTGCTGGGCAGCCTGAGTGCGCTGGTGAGGCTTTGGCTTCATTCAGCCCTGGGTTCAAGTTTCCAAGCCATTTAGTATGGAAACCTAAATGTGTAGGGCTGTAATGTATACCAGGCTGCTGGAGAATTGTATTTTGCAGGAAGGTAACGTGCTTGTAGACAGAGATGCACAAAACAGTCATATCAAGACCCAGAAGGTAAATGTGCTCCCTGCTTCTGGAAGGATGCGAGGGCTGCAGCTGCCTTCTGCACCTCCTCCTTCTACCACTTTGCTGTTTCTTTTCTAATTTATCAGACATTACACCAAATGTAAGCCAAACATTATTTCATTCTGTATGGTTAGGCTGCATGAATAAACACTTTCTCCATTATCTTGCTTACGTAAAGGAGCATTTGGCAGTTCTGTGTGCTGGTTACTTGCAGAGTTTTAAAAATGCCAGCTTTAGCTGGTGTAGGAAAGTAGCTTTGCAGGAAGGATCGGGATTGGAAGTAGACATGATGGAAGAGCTCCCTGTCTTTAGAAGTTAATTTATAGCTCAACCTAATCCTTTACATGACCTCAAATCTGAAGTCTGCTGGAAGACACTCTGCAGGTAGTTGTCTGGCTTGAATGTATTGGTGTTCAGGGTTTATTTGGGGAAAATAGAAGAAAGAGACTCTGAAAAGTGACTGACTGTCTCACTGATAAATGGTTAATGCAGTGGAGATCTATTACTGATGCATAACAGAAAAGTCATGCTCTCTTTGATAGTAACAGCTTGGTGAATAAAGGGTGATAATGAAGAGAGAGGAACCAGCCCAGAAAATCATGTGCCTTTACTCTGGCACTAGATCAGGCACCAACAGTTGGGCATGACTTGTCTGAAGGCAATATGAGGCACTGAAGTAACCCAAGAACTGAACGGAATGGTGTTGAATCTTTTGGTTTTCCGCTTGTGTTAGATTGATGCTGATTAATTTTGCCTTCATGTAGAATATCTGGATTTCTGTTGAGGTCTTTGTTATGTTTCTGCCTGAGAGTGTTACCTTGTCAATAGCTCTCCCACTCCAGCACTGCTTGATGATCAGTGTGGAAGAGATGTTGAGTAGGCAGCTGGGACTGGGCAATAGCTGTTCATTTGCTGTGGTTTGCTGAATTTCAGTCACTTCAGGATAAAGGAAGTGAACGTTGCTGTATTCTGTAGCAAAATGTTTAGGAACTAGGTTGAAACCTATTAAAATGATTTCCCTGGATTCAGTAGATCTGCCAACTGAAGAAATGCAAATAGCTTTAAAGTCTCGAGACTGATTAGAAGTGGGAGTCTGAGGGCGGGGGGAGGAGAAGGCTGATTAGGAACAAATGGAGGAGGATTAACCAAACTTTCCCAGATTAGTGTGTTTAGCAATGCAGTATTACTACTAGGTCAGCAAAGCAGTTTGCCTTCTTCCTGTTCCTTATGCAATGTGATTGTGTTTAATTTCACTGGCTGAATTGTTTTACAAGTGTTTGTGTTGTGTGTGTGATGTGATGAAAGCACCTCTGCAAAGTCTGGCGTGGTTGGGAAACTGGAGGCAGGACCTGGGCTTCCCTCCTCTGTGTGGGCAGGATTGAGTAAAGGGTTGGTGGTGTTTTGACACAAAGAATCAATCCAATGAGAGCTATCAGAAATGTGTCCTGCTGGCATCAATGGGGCAGAAGTAATATGTGGGAGAATAACATGCGGAATGGTTGTCCCATAGTCAGCCTGACTTTCTGTGGGGAAAGAAAAGGGAAAAAAGAAGCAAGAAGCATATTTCTAAATTCAGATGATTTCAAAGGATTTCTGACATCAATCCAACTATAAAAGTAGCACACAGCAACTACGTTGCAGTGTGAGGACTTGCTGTTCTTACAGTTCTTACTGGGCTTTGAGGCTGTATTCATGGCAAAGATCCCAGGCCTGAGAAACTCTGTGCTGCTTTCTGTAGTCTTAAATTCATCTTTGGGCTCCAGCCACACGCACGCAAACAAGCACACCCTTTTCATGTCATCAGTCCACATGGAGAGAGCCTCCTCCTGTCATCAAGTCCCTGCTTGCCAGCCAGCTCCCACTCTGCAGGTGGCAGAGTCTCAGACCTGTGTTGTGCTGCCTGCAGATAGGTAGTTAAGGCTTATTCCCATCCTCCCCTGAGCTCTTAACAAGGCTGGTTAACATATTAAGTCACAACATCCTTATCCATCCACTGGTTTCGGAAATACTTTCGTGTTAAGTAGTTGTGTAAAGCCTTTTCGTGTTAGAAACTCTACAGTCTGTGTAATCAACCTGCACATCTTGCATGAATCCTGAGTATTACTGCTTGATGAAAGTGTAGTGACTGGTCTGAGACAATAAACAAGACTAGCCCACTGTGGTGAGAATGGTGAGAATAGTCATGAGGTGCACGTGATCCAAGTTTGGATCCAGATCAACTCCAGCTCAGAGCCTTTGTTTGTGACTTGGAAGGCTTCTGCTCTGACATCTTTAGCCTCCTTTGAGTGTTGCCACCACGGTGTATTACAAAGGTCAGAGTTAGCTCATCCTTTTTCTGCTACGCATTCACATTGCAGCTCCTCACGTACAGCTGCTGTTACATGGGGTTGTGGTAATGCCTCTTTTTTTCTGTGTTCTTGTGCACACCTAAGCCTGGCTGAACGATTGGGATGAGCCCTGCTGTCTGCATTAACCCTCCTTTGTGGTGTGCCACAGTGGTGCAGGCACAGCAGGCTGTAGAGCAGTATGTCAGAGGTGGCATGAGGCCAAAGTAAAGGCTGTTTCAGAATTCCTGGCCCAGATGGCCAACTCTGCTTGCTCAGAGGGACACAGGGAGGGAACACACAAACTCTGTCCTAGTTTTAATCATTTTCAGTACCAGTCCCAGCATAATGATGTTAAAGCAGTTCAGAGATTGCCATGATTTCCAGGCTCTCTGTGGCCTGAACACCTTTTATTTCCACCTCCAAATATAGAAATTTTTAAATGAAAAGTGCTGAGTTTTGTATTTTACTAGGGAAGAGAAAAGGATCTGTCAAGGTTTAAAGCAGAACTCGGTTCCCCATGCTCCATTTTACTTTCTCAGTTTTAAGTCACTGCTAACAAATCAGGGCAACAGCAGTTGATGTGCTGGCGTTGTGAATATATTAATTAGAAATTGACACATCATTACTGCTTTTCTACTCAGGCATTTTGGGAATGTTTGTTCATGTACAACTGAATGTTAGTGTAAGTAGTTGTGGATTCTGTCAAGGAATAGTATTAACAGCAGGGCTAAAGACTTTCAAGTGCTTCTATTAATACGTAACTTCTGTTTGTAGAATGAAATGTGTCTTGCCACACAGCAGCTTTCGAAGCAGCTCCTTGCCTACGAAAAGCAGGTATGTTCAACATCTCACCTGTGGTTTACCCGTCAGCACCTGCAAAGAATCCTGTTCTAATAGCATTCTTTCCAAAAGTGCTTAGCCCATTGCATTTACTTGATTTCATGTGCATTTCAAAATGGTCTGAGATGCTCAAGGAAGTTGTTAGGTCACTTCTCAGCATCTGAAGATATAAAAGAAAGAAAGAAACAAAACCAGTGCAAATTATTGGTTAATGAATTTATGAAGATGCAAGCTAATTGGTTCCTATGATGTGACTCTAACTTTAACAGGACCCTAATAAGCATTCATTGCATGTTCTCTCAAATCTATTAATTTTGAAGAGGAGAAACAGAGTATAAAGAGCTGGTATTATTGAGTTGCTATTTTTTTCATTTAATTTTACTGTAGACCTATTTTTTACCTGTGTAGTAAAGCGCTTCCTGTGTCAGCTTTGTTGATACTCACCAAAGGCATGTTTCTGTTTGCAGCATTTTGCCTTAGGAAAGGGAGATGAAGAAGTGATATCCACCCTTCATTACTTTTCCAAAGTTGTGGATGAGGTAATTTGAACTGCCAGTACTCTATTATTACAATGGTAATAGAATATTGGAGGGTTATTTCTTATGATCTTTTCTTTTTTGCTTCTGAACCTTCCCACTGAAGGTTAGATTGTGCCTGGGTTTTACAGAGTCATTTAAACAGAGGCGGAAAGAAGCGTAGTGCTGCCCTTTGCTAATGATACCTTTAGTTCTGCGGAGCACCAGAGCTGGATCTGTGGCTTCCTCTCACATGCTACTCTCAAAGTGTATGGGAAATCACAGCTTGAACCACTGATTAATTAGCTGAGGCAAGTGTTGGGTCAGCTGCGGGAGCACAGGTGAGAGTAATCTAGCTGTGCTCCTGGGAGGGGTGGACTTCAACTCCACCTCCTCTGAGACCTCATTTAAGGGCTGACCACCACTGAGGCAGCATCTCTTGGAGATCGTTCCCCAGTGGAGACTGCCTCAGCTTTCCAGTCAAGGCATCGACATTGGTGAGTTTTCTTTACTAATAACCTTTGATTATTTACCACCATCTTGGTCAACATCTTTATATTAGCCACCCTTACACAAAGCAAATATCAGCTTACTAAATAGGGGAATTAGAAAAGAGTCTGAAGCAGGACATGTTTCAAATAGACTGGGAACATTTTTAACTTCATTTGATTTAAAAATGGCATATACTTTTTCAAGTTTTAAATGCTTCAGTTTGAGCCAGATCCCCGGACAGTTAATAATTTGAAGTGCTGCGCTTATCCCATGGATTACTCTGGTGATACAATGAGAAGAATCTTAAAGGTGAAGTTTGCCCTTAGCTTTCTGCTG
Source organism: Coturnix japonica (assembly GCF_054131305.1). Lineage (NCBI taxonomy): Eukaryota > Metazoa > Chordata > Aves > Galliformes > Phasianidae > Coturnix > Coturnix japonica. Next base: position 49,121,239 of record NC_140663.1, on the reverse strand, counting down.
CACATGTGCTCTCAGGAGACAGCTGGAAGGATCGTTTACTGCTAAAAGCCTTGTATTTATCTTTGTGAAGTATGAGCAGTTAAAAACTGCAACTTTCTCCTTCCTAGTTAAGAGAGACCTGTTCCTTTTGTGAGCTGAAACCAGAGAACCTTGCTGCTCAGTTCTTTCAGTCACATTTTCCCTCACAAGAGCTTTCTTGTTCCTCAGCCTCCTTTTATGTGTGATAGATATCCCTTATACCTTTGTTCCAGTTGTCCTCTGTATAGGTGTTGAGTTGCCCTCGTTAAGTTCTGTATTGTCAGGTGAGAAAAGCTGACTTCATCCTTCCTTCCTAATCCCCTTGCAGGCCTTCAGAATGATACTGTGAGCAAGTGCAAGGATTATTGTGTCCGTGTATGGCATCATCCCATATTAGGTACTCTAGCAGCATGATAATTGTCACAACCCATTTAAGATTCAGCATGCCATTGCTAACACACAAGCCTCTCCTTCTTCCTAAATGATGTCAAACATGCTTTAAAATATGTCTTTGTCTGCTGAACTTTAGAGACACACAAAAGAAAGAACAGGAAAATGCTATGAAAGTTGAATATTGCTCCTTTTGATTGTGTTCTGAGCAATCCTTGTGAATGGAGAGAGATTGTGGTCATAGAAGTGGAACTGTAACTCTGTGCTATAGAGACTGACAAAAACTGGTTGGCAAAGGCAGATTATACATGAAATCTTACTTGGTTAATAACTAGAATTAATGGTAAACTGCTCTAACGTAGTTCCTCTGGGAACTGGAAAGTTCTTGGATCTCTAAAAAGCAGTAGGAGGGAATTAACCAGGAGCAAAACCCCATCTGTCTCTCAAAATTGTGCTTCAAGCACTGAAGTACTGGTCTGTAGCCACAAGCATCATTTTTCTACTAACTTGATCAGTGCTTGATTTTCTTTATGTAGTGTTAAGATGTGTTTGACATGAATTTCCAAAGTGACCAGTATAAAGGGCCAATAGCAGAATTTCACTTGATGTTTGCTGCTCGTGGATTTTTAATGCCCTGGAGAAGGCTTGGATGAGGCCAGAACAATTAGTAGTATAGAGATGTTAATCTGTGAAGTTACTCAAAACCTGACTAGACACAGGCCTGGGCAGCCTACTCTTGCTGACCCTACTTGAGCCAGGTAGTTTGTGCAGATGATATCAAGAGATCCCTCCAAACTAAACAACTCTGTGATTCTGCGAACTGTAGTGGCACTTGGCAGTCTTGTTGCAATGTTTCTGATCCCAAATGGTGGAAATATAAATCCACCATTTACATAATTTTTCTCGAGGAAAGGTTTGCTAAGAACTTTTTATTGCTTGTTAATAAAGTTAACAAATGTATGTTATAGCCTGTATCAACTCTCTTGGTTGTGGAGAGTTCAGTGACAGACAGTGTGTGTTATTGTAATTGCGTCGTGTCTTAGATCATTTCTCTGTTCTCTCTTTTAGCTCAATGTTCTCCATTCTGAACTGGCAAAACAGCTTGCAGATACAATGATTCTCCCAATAGTACAATTTCGGGAGAAGGATCTCACAGGTAGGTTGTATTGTAAATTTTAATTTTCCTTCTTGCTTATGTTGTAATAAGCTGAGGTATAGTCCCACGTAAGAATTTGTTCTTCTGATAACCCACGATAAAGTTGTGGGGTTTTTTTGTTTCTATTTCTTTTCCCTGGTGTAGAATTGCATTGACAGACACTTTCTTTCAGATGTAAACAGTGCAATTTCACCACATATACATTATGCCCTGGATGGGTTAAGTTTGGAAATATACAACCTTGTTCTTTGTTGTGTTACTGCACTTTTACACAAGCATACTTTCATTGAAGCCAGGGATGATTTAGTTGCCTAAAACAGGGAAATGTAGCAGTGAATGTGGCTTGCAAACAGCATCAGTCCCTCTGCAGAAGTTTGGGATTGTTTGAAAAGCACAAGCAGGAATACTTTCCTAACTTCACAGTATAATATATCCCCTCCCTTTTAAGCAGTAAGTCCCCTTTAAGTCCCTTCCGTACGCAGGTAGTTCCAAGTTACTCAATTGCATAAGCTTGGAAATTTTGTACTTAAACAGCAAAGCAATATTGCAAACACTGGGTGTAATTTCAAGAAACAAATGCTTTCAAGGTCAAGATCAAGGACACTGACCTTCTCATGCAGCAGAAATGTGAGTTCTTACTACAGAATTAAAGGAAAAACAACCATTTTTCATGCTAAATTTACTCTCCTGCTTATATACTTCTTAAAGGCATCATGATATGGGAGACAAAAAACAACCCAAACCCTGCAGCTACGTAGTGAGTAGTTTAGTTTTCTTATACCATAAAATCTCATTTGAAACTGCAGAGATATCAAGGTGGTTATAAAAACGAATATGTTGCTCACAGTATAGTGTAAAGAATATGTAGCAGTATTTGGATGGTAAGATGTTGGCTCTATAAAGGCTGTAACACCTCCTTAATGTGGCTTCACTGATACAGTGAATCATTTCCCATCTACAGGGATTTTGTTCCTTGTTCATAGAAGGAGTCAGGAAAGACAGAAACCAAACCTTGGCTGCTTCATAAGAAATTATGGAAGTTTATTTAGTTTCCCTAGATGTCAAGATTTTATTCATTCTACCTGTCCGTCCAGTCACCTTTTTCACAATCTGTAGGGTAACACTTTTGTTAATAATTCTACATTAGAATCACGTGAAAGTGTTCTGGGAAGACAGAGCTGGCATGAAGCTGATTTATGAATAGGTTGTTACAAATAATCAGAGACCATGATGACATCCTATAGTTGTACCCTTTTTCTTTTCACAGTTGCATAATGGCAGGTCTTATGAACTTGCTTGCTTTGTAGCCTTTTGAGAAGGATTCTGCCAGTTACAGTGTGCACTGATATGAGCACTGAGAGCAGTTTGTACCCCATGATTTTCAAAGCTGAGTCACTTGTCTGGTATCTCTTTTACCTGCATGAGAAACTGGTGGCCAGCTTTTGCCACATCAGTGTCATAGCTGGTAATCAGATATAATGGATAAGTATTTATTTTCACAGACAGTAGCAAAAGAAGTTCCATGTTGATGGAGAAGATGACATACATGGATGGGGCTTAGACCGTGTGTCACTGGGACTTTGTTAAATCTCTTGATATCACATAAACTTTGGCAGGATGTTCAGAACTGTTGATAGACATGGGCTTTTTGTGATAGCAGGCATAGTGAAGTGGTGTTCTTAGGGTAAACTACACTGACAGATGAGGAGTATTTTTCATGGTGATAACTTCATCTATCAAGTAAACTAACTCCACTCTTATTTTCCTGTCTGCCTGTCTGTTTGTCTTGTGACTGATCTGGTATGATATAATTATGAAGACAGGTGTGACACTCTGCTTTGAAAGGACTGGAATGACAGGCATTAAGCGTGCCATCAGTGATCTCAGTTGAACCCAGTGCTTACAGCAGTTTTTACTCTGAATATTTGATTTCTCTTTTTCAGAAGTAAGCACGTTGAAGGATCTTTTTGGCCTTGCCAGCACTGGTATGTTTCCTAGTTTTCTTTCTTTCTAATGATATGCACCTGTTATATCACAGAAGACATTTTTAATCTATGCAGACACACATCACATTTCTAAAAAAAATAATATTCCTTGTCTACAGAACATGACGTGTCCATGGCAAAGTATAGCAGGTTACCGAAAAGGAAAGAAAATGAAAAGGTAAAGAACGATAAAGGGAAAAGGAAAAGCTTTCATCAGCCATTCTGTCTTCGTCACTGTAGCTAATCCTTGGATAAGCTTGTGAACTTTGGAGAGTTCACCAGTTAAATTCACAGTAGCTCAGGAGTAGTGGTGATCTATTTTCTAAGCAGACACAAAGCTTTCAGACATGAATTCAGCAGTTATACCTGTTTCTCCAAGCTAGGCAAGTGTTGCTGAATTACAGCCCTTGCGGTCCAGAGGATCTCTTCAGATGGAGGCAATGGCTATAGCCAAATGGCTATAAATAGACCTGTACAGGCCTACTGTTTTACAGCCAACATGGTGATGCTGCATCACTGGGTACAATTCATTTCAAAGTGTGTCTCAAAGCCTTGTGTCTGCTATTTATAAAGCATTCCGTTCTTCTACATCTGCCTGTAAGTTGTCGTTTATGGCACACCAAACTGTGTTGGTGGGGTTGCTCTGCGTTTCTGCTTTCCTTGTCTGCTGGACCACTATTCCCAAGTAAATGCCTCTGTATGCCAGAAATGTACGATAGCCCTGTGCTGGGAGGGCTTCAGTTCTACAGGATGGTCCTTCAAAGGGTGTGCATTGCAGAACAGAATGTGATACAGCATAATGATGAATTATTCATCTCTGTGTTCTGCGCTTGGCGGCTTTGTGTTGTGAACTCAGCTGAAAACAAATCTTTTGTATTGAGACCAGATCCAGAATATTAGTTGTGGTCGTTTTGTAGTTAATAACCACAGGCACTGCCAAAATGCTTAAGTATTTTTACAGAGCAGGGCTTGAAGTTGATTTTGGTTTTGGATTTCCTTTGTTAGTTTCTCATCCTTTATGTTAAGTTCTGTAAAGTTAGAAGTTCTGTAATGAATTTTTGTCTAAAGCGAACTCGAAACTAATCAGTAAATGTGTCCTTATGCACAGTAACAATTTGTCAACCTACTTGCCAATTTTTATGTAGCATAAGGCAGAAGTGGCAAAAGAAGTGGCGAATGCAAGGAGAAAGCAGCATCTTTCATCTCTGCAATATTACTGTGCCCTGAACGCTCTGCAGTACAGGAAGAGAGTGGCAATGATGGAACCCATGCTAGGATATACCCGAGGACAGGTATGGATGGTAAAACTACAGCTAGTTCTTTTACTGTTCCCTGGGAACAGTAAAACACTGTAGCTCTGGATTGATCAGTTTATGAGAACTGACAAATGAAAACAGAGAAAATTAACCCAAAACTTTATTCAGCTTGCCTGGGTTTTAACATCTGTTTACATTTGTGATGGGCAGTTCAGTGTTTAGGTATTGAAGAGAGATACAAGCGGAGGGGAAAAAAACGTGCTGTTCACTTGTATGCAAAATCAGCCTGGGATTAATTCTTTCACAGCTAAGTTTTCAGTACAACAGCATTTACTTCTACTGTTTACTCACTGTCTGCAGAAACTCTCCCATGTAGCACTTTCCCTCCTGGCATGTAATGCTCAGCATACTCATGAGGAGTGCGCACCACAAGGAACAGAGCATGCACTGGAGAACTAGAAGAACAGAACAGTAGGGTGGATTGAGCAAAATGAGTAGGGTGGATTGAGCAAACAAATCCTGTGTCTAGTCTTCAATCTGCCAGCAATTTGTTGTAATGGCTGAAAATGCATTTCTCAGATCTGTTAGGTATGGTAGTAGTACTGCTAATTTGACTCTCCAGGAGATTAGGAGGATTAATAAACCAGTGCTTTCAACAGCACTTGATTCTCTTTACTGGCCCATCTTAGGTATCTGTTGTGCTTTGAAACTGATGAAAGAAAGCGAAGGGAAAAATGAGAGCAGGGCTGGGAAAATAATAGAAATGGGTGCAGTGGTCTGAGATGGCAGCGTGGATCATCATATCCACTGTCCTCTGTTTTTTGCTGATAATGTGCTCTGTATAAAATAGGTCTTTAATGAGAATTCAGTCACTTATTCCACCATGGGAGTTGATAGTGCTTCTTTGTTTTATAATTGCTTATCCCAAGCAAAAGAACTGCAGCAGTTTCTCTTTTGTGGAAGCCAAACAGCTTATTTTATTTGGTAAAACTGCCATATCTCAATGCTTTGTGCAGGAAAGTCTCAGGTTGTCATGGGAAAGGCACCCTTCAGCTTTTAAACTGTATATTTTCTTTATTAATTATTCAAAACCTGTGGCAAATACTTCACATTTCCAAAGAAAGAGCAGAACATAGGGAATTTTTACAAGAAGTAGTGGCTGATGTACAGGATTTATTTGACTGAAAACCGTCCTCAAAATCTAAACTGGACGTGTCAGTCCCTCATTATTGTCAGTGGAATGCAGCGTTCTTCCCTCCTGCAGTAGGCTTCTGAAATGAAGAGGTGAAGCATTCTTCAAGGGAATCTATCTTGAAGGGAGCTCTCTCTGTGTGGCTTGTAACACCACAGACCCGATTCTGCACGGTGTCAGTGTGGGAGAAGGCTGCATGTTTCCTCTTTGTGGTCATTCAGCTAGTTCATTGGAAACACACCTGTCAGCAGCCAATAGCTTATGTGTAAAAGGGCATATGAGAGCGTGGAAAGGTGCAAAAGAGAAAAGTACAAAGAAAGACAACACGGTTGTTGTAACCATTATTTGGTTGCCAGCCCAAATTATCAGTCATAACGGGATCAGCGTTAACCCAGTCCTCACAATCTGTTACTTGAGAGAAATCAGAACTGAGATGACTTCCAGTGTCACTTCTTTATGTTTTTCAGATCAACTTTTTTAAGAAAGGAGCAGAGATGTTTTCCAAAAGATTGGACAGCTTTTTGACTTCTGTTTCGGACATGGTTCAGAGGTGACATAATACTTTTGTTTCACTTTGTGTGTTCCTTTGCAGTCTGAGTTATAGTACTGTAACCTTTTTGCATGTAATGGACAGTGCTGCTATTTCTAACACAGGAGTGTCCTTTTGTGCTTGTATTGTACTGTTGAACATGCTTTGGTATGGCAGCAAGTGGAAAGGGGGGGGGGGGGGGGGAGATGTTTGTGCACATAAAGGAAAGTACTGTCAGTGCACTGAGGAGTATTTTTAGTGTAGCCAGGGAAGCACTCAAATGCTTTCTCATACTGCAGTGTCTCTTCATGAACAGAAAAGCATGACATTTGGGCTTGAAATGGGGTTAGTAAAATTAATATAATAAAGTGAAAGTGCATTCTGAATTAGAGATATTTATACTCATTTGCTCTCATAGATTACTATTACAGCAACCTTCCAAATAAAGATTTTGGACCTGTAATGTTGTAGCTACACAAGGTAATTAAAGCGCCTTGCCCTAGAGAAAGTACTTGTCACATCCAGCGTAGGCTGTGTCAGTTCACTGAGTTTAACCTGTTCTGTTTAAGTACCTGTTTCAATAAACTGCCCCACTTCTGTGCTTCTACTTTTGAGATCCTTTCTTCCTTGTTCCCTCTCTTTGTTCTCCTCTGTTCTAGTGAAGATCGACGTTAATTATAATTAGGTCCTTGTAAATGTTGTAAACTTTACATTTAAAACATAATCACATTAGAGAGAACACTCATGGTTTATTTTAAATTGATGGGAACACTGAACAGAACACTCTGCTTTATAGCTTCATACCTTTCATACTGGAGTATGTTCAAATCATCACTTATTCTGACTTGGTGGCATTTTAAACAGTGCATACTTGTTAATTTGAGAATAGTGCTATAAGTAATTCCCTGTGTAGGAGACTGTCTTTTTCTAAATAATTTTTTATTTCCTATAACTCTGTGCTTATTTATATCTCCTTCTGAGCTCAGTTCTGAGATAAGTTCCTCTGCAGTCTGCACAGTGTTTGCACAATTCGGAGGATGGGCTTTCAGCTCCCTTGAAGTAGTGACCTTCATTAAGGGTAGCCACACTGCCTGTGTCTTACAGGCACGGGGAGGATCTTACCACTGGATTATCTGTAGAATAAGCACTCGTTGAAAAATCTGGCGTGTTTGTCTTCTAGATAGGACACAGCGCTGAATGGAAGCAGAAATAGACTGCTTTACTTGTCTGGGTCTGGTTTTGATGTTTATCTGTCACTCAGCTAAACCAGAAAGGGCAGCTCAGATGTAACTGGTGCAGCTGTGTGACATCTTTGGAAAACCCCAACGAGAAGCTCGCAGAATCGTGAATGACACTGTGCAGTGAAGCACTTACTGACACAGGACATGGTTTCATTACTAAAGGTTATGCAGCCACTGAAAAACGTGCTGCCCACTCCTTTCCTCCTTTAGTGCTGGGGATCACAAGTCTTCAGTGAGTCAGCCCTGCTTGCTAATCAAGCTGAAAGCTTTTTGTAAGATTTGTTTTTCTTTGGAACAAGCTCAGGAGAACCACTGCGTCCTTACAGAATTTCAGCCCTGATGTAGCCTTGCATCTCTTTAAGCTGACTGTGAAACTGACTCTTCGTATTTAGAAATATATTAATCTATATAGTAAATACTGCTAGCAGTGTCACAACATATTAGAAAGGATAAACTATTGAAATACTCTCAGTAACCATTTGGTCTAGCTGCCACAAATGTGTGCACTTACAGAACTGACAGGTTTTCATATCTTTCTATCTTGAAGATAAGAAAAGTGGGCCTTAGGAAGAAGATTACAGTCTCAGAAACTCTGACGGTGCTGGGGCAGTTTTGTTGTTAAGAAATACAGGCTCTGTACAGAGCCTGTATCACCTACTCATGTATACCAAAAGGGCAGCAAGTAGGGGATGCTTAAAGCATAGGTGTCCAGTGTTAAATGCCTTCTAAGGTGAGCAATGACAAATACTATTATCTTCCCACCCCTTAAGTTTTCCTGATATCCTAGGAACCTACTTTGGGGAACCTTTTCTAGCAATGGGAGTGGAGCAGATAATCTCCATAGGTCCCTTCCACCCCTTACGTTTCAGTGACTCTGTGATAACAGCTCCTCAATTTTGATAAAGTTAAAGAAGAAATCAAACATTTACTGATACTGTTTCTCTGGAAGACAAAGGACAGCTGCTGCATTACGGCCCTTGAGAGCTGATCTCATCTGGTCACCTGCTGAGAGCAGGGTCTGCTTGAGCAGAGTGCTCAGGGCTGTGTCCAGTTCAACTTTGAGTCTCTTTCTACCTCACACATACAGTTTCTTGCTACAGCTTGTGTCCATTGTCTCTCATCTATCACTGCACACCTCCAAGAAGGGCTAGTTCCACCTGCTTCCATCTGTTTTATTCTCTCCCGCTAGGCTATTAATCTAGCTCCCCTTCATTTCTTAAGGCTGGAAAACAATTCTACAGTCTTTCCTCACATCATGTGCTCTGCTTTCCTGACTGTCTAGTTTTTTGTTTCTGACTTTCATATGCTGGGGCACCAAAACCAGACACGTCCTATGGGAGGCTCACAAGCCACTGGATAGGTGGGAATTATGACTTCATTGAGCTGCTAACTGTACTATTGCTCATGCAGTCCACAATGTAGCTGGCATTTTTTTTTTACTGCAAGAGTATGGTACTGGCTTGTGCTGCAGGACCTTCAGTCCTTTGCTGAAATCTTTCTACGCAGGAGATGCCTCCTGGTGTTTACTGTTGCATGGGGTTTCTCCATCCCAGACAGGACTTTGCCTTTGCTGAACGTCATGAGATTCTTTTACCCACCAGGCTAGACACTGCATTACAGCAGGCAGTCAGGATGTTCAGGTATGATTTACCCTTGGTAAATCCATGCTTGCTGTTCCCAATTGCCACCTTCACCTTCACATGCCTGGAAATGGCTTCTAGGAGAACTTGCAGCATTTCCAGCATGTTATTCCAGGAATAAGAAGTTGTTCTGTGAAAGTCAGGAGAGACTACAGCAAAACCTGCTTTGAACTGTGCCATCAGAGCACCATCTGTGTATGTTCAGCAAGGTAAACTCAGGCATTGATTTTAGAAGCTGTCGCTCAGAACACAAAAACTCAACAACTTAATTCCTCATTTTCAACACTGAAATGTGCCTCTTGTTTACTCATTTCAGGCTTAGAGAATAATTCTGATCATTATCCCTGTGTGCTGTTTGGGGAAAGAAGATAGCTATGTTGAATACAAATTGGAAGGGAAAAACGGCACATCTGTTATAAGAGACCTTCAAGCTGGGCTTTCACAATAAAGAGCAAGGGGAAATCCTGGCTATGCTTTTGCTGCCAGCCCACCATGCACACAGCCATATTTTCTTTAAACCATTGTTAATATCTTCAGAGCATACACATCTTGTCTCTTTGGCCTCAGATTGCATTTTCCTGGAGTAGTTCCATATTGTATGTTTCTTCCTTCTATTCCTTCCTACCTTGACTGGTTTATTGTGGTACTCAGGGATATGATTTAGCAGAGGGTTGTTAGAGTTAGGGTACTATGGTTAGGCTGTGGTTGGACTTGATGATCTTCAAGGTCTTTTCCAACCTGGGTAATTCTATGATTCTATGATTCAGTCCTTAGGGAAGGACTCAACCCTGTAGTCTTGCATTGCATTTCCTATAAAAATCATCTAAAATAAACTTTATCTTTGTATTCATTACACTCCCAACCACTAGTAGGGAGATTTTGCTCAAATACTTCATATATTTAAATGGATTCATATATAATCTCAACTGGTATTTTTTGTTCGTGTTGTGTCACAGATGTTATCTGTATCCTGCTATAAATTGCCTAATGGTACTTCTGAATTTGTTTTGTTTTTCAGCATACAGGGAGAGTTGGATGCCGAAACTGAAAAAATGAGGATATCCCAGCAGGACTTAATTTCAGTTAATGAGTCTGTTTACACCCCAGACTCTGATGTAACTTCACCTGCTATCAACAGGAATCTCATCCAGAAGGCTGGATACCTTAATCTTAGAAAGTAAGACAGCTGTTGCTGCCTGCTGCTTTCTGTAATTGCTGACTGCTTGCTATATTACAGGGTTTTTTAGGTCTCGAACACTTCTCAGATAATGATGTTTTAGGCTCCTGGATGGCTGTGGTAGCTTTACCCTTCAACTCCTAAGTGTCTCTGTCACCTTTGAAAATGTGTTTGAGAAACTTAAACCCAATTAGAGGTATTTGATATGATTTCCCTGAAAACAGTAGTTTACTTCTTGTTGGATTTGCCTTCAGGGATGTTTTTCTGTCATTAGCTGGGTAAGAGTTAGAAGCCTATGTGTCTGGGTTCAGATTGTTCCCAGTCCTTAGGGCTCTTTGTAAACACAGTGTTTTCAAAGAACAGCTATGTTTAATATTCAGTATGGGTTTTTATAAACTGCCTTCTTTGCATAAATACATGTTTTAAGAATCGTACAAGTTAAACGTATGCCATACATAGAGTTACCTGTGCAGATTATCCAAATAAAATCTTCCAGTGCCTTCTGGAGGAGCTGTGTATACAGCAGCAGAGCTAGGTGGCATAGGATAACATGGCCAGTGGAACTGAAAAAAGTCAGTTCGTTTCTGTCTTACTTATAATATTATAATAATTATAATAATAATACTTATAATATTCTTTTTTCTAGCAGCATTCTGTATGCTGTGTTACAATATAACTGAAAGGATGTCATAGCAGGGCAGCTTTGGGGGTACTGCAGAAGATGCTTACAATGTCTCTTTTCCAAAATCGCTCATGCTGCTCAGCAGCTTGCAAATACATACTCTAAGTTTATTTTTTAACCAAGTTTGATAGCATTTCATCTCACGTACCCAATGCTCACAATTAATGTATTCCATAACTAGGTGATACAGTAGAAAGTCTTCTTACCTTGGGATGTTTAGAATTAGAAAGCCCCATCCAGGCTGGATCGAGCAATTCGTCATGATGGGAGGTGTCCCTGCCTATAGCAGAGGGATTAGAACTAGATGATCTTAAAGGTCCCTTCCAACCTTAACCATTCTATGAGATTAATTCTTCTGCTTAGATTAAGGATTAATCTCTGCTATGAATAGGTGTTAATTTTACTTCACATCATTAAACATTTTGCATGGCTAAGCGTAAAGTTCAGGGTACGTTTGAAGTTTCTTTAGGTCACATGGAGTCATTTTTAAATAGTAATGAGTTTTTAATCATTGCTGCTTCTTTTTAGTAAAACAGGTCTGGTGACTACAACTTGGGAAAGACTGTACTTCTTCACCCAAGGTGGCAACTTGATGTGTCAGCCGAGGGGAGCAGTAGCTGGAGGACTGATTCAGGACCTGGACAACTGCTCTGTTATGGCTGTGGACTGTGAAGACAGAAGATACTGCTTTCAGATCACCACTCCTACAGGCAAAACGTATGAGAGGCTTTATTGAGGACAGCCAGTCATGCCTGCCTGTTCAGATAGTTTCCTGTAAAACTTGCTTGCTATAATAGTAATCCTTCCTGGGTTTCCAGAAGGTTCTTAACTAAGAGCGTGTTCATTCCCATCTTCCTTGACAACTGTCTGAAGAGCAAAGGCAGTATGCTTTAGCTGCAGCCTGTTTGTGATTTTTGTTCTTTTAGAAGTTAATGGAGACATGGTCTGTTGACACTATAAGACTGAGAGTCCTTCTGTCCACTGCTAGCACTGATATGCTATGCTTGTGTTTTAGGGGTATAACTCTTCAAGCAGAAAGCAGGAAGGAATACGAGGAGGTAAAAATATTGTCTTAATGTTGTCATTCTTGTATAGATGTGAGCATGATGAGTTCAGCTTTCATTTTTTGCCTTCTAGTGGATATGTGCCATCAACAACATTTCCAGACAGATCTATCTCACCGACAATCCAGAGGTGGGAGGTTGTTTCCATCTTTCATCTATTCCTTACCATTTGCTTTACTGCTGTTCATTATGTATCCAACATTGCTTTGTTGTTCTGCTTTGTTTTCCTAGGCAGCTGCAATCAAGTTAAATCAGACTGCCCTACAGGCAGTGACTCCCATTACCAGCTTTGCAAAAAAACATGAAGCTCACCATCCCAGGTAATGCATTCACTTTCATGGACATGAGACTGCTGCCTGCTCAGTCACACTCCTTTCATGTGGCAGCAGTCACCAAGGAGAAGGTCCCATCTAGCCCCTGCCTTTACTGTCTTACGTATTCCAGGAAGTTCCTTTCTGATGCTACCTGCTGAAAGCCTGAAGAGATGCAAAGTATTGAGGGTAATACTTATTGTTCCACAGCACAGCCTTGAAGCTCTATGTAGTTGCCACTGCGTTTTTGTTGTTTCTTCTAAAACAACCACGCTTGCTTCTAATCTCTTTGCAATAAAGGAACAATTTGTGATGTGGATAATACAGCAGAGCTTCCACTGTACAATGAAATATTCTTGCACATTATCTCAACTAATTCCTGCCAGTCCATCACAGAAGGATGCCTCACTGTGCTGTCAAAATAGTTACTGATCTCACACGCTCATTCAAGTCAGTCAGTCAGTCTTTGAAGAAGATGCAGGAGGAGATTTGTATGTGACAATTCTCAACTATCACGTTGCTTGTGGCCATGTAAGATCTCAAAGACTGGCCAGGATTTGCATGTTCAGAAACCGGTTCAGGTCTCTGCTGTTTGAACTGGTCACCAGACTGCAGATATGGCCACCAGAGGGCAGGGAGGCAAACAGCAACATACTCCTGGCAGTCAGTCCGCACAGTGTTGCATTAGGGCTTAATATACCACCAATTTATTTGTTTCTAAATAACTGTAGGTATAAAAAATAGGACAGATTTTACTTAAGACTTCAGTAGTACTCATTTAAGTCAATGAATACTGCTTCAGTCCACTTTGGATCTTTGGATAATCTTGTCTCCCTTCCAAAGCACAGATGTGGTGTCAAGTGTCACTGATTAAAATGTTTTTTTCCCCCTTTTAACTGCAGCCAGAATGTAAAGAATACAGATAATGGTAAAACAACTCCCAGTGAATCAGCTGGCATTCAGGACTCCACACAACTGATTGCTCTTGGAACGCCAATTCAGTTTGATATTGTTCTGCCTGCCACAGAATTCCTGGACCAGAACAGAGGTGGCAGGTATGGTCAGAGATGGTGATTTCTCACCTTAGCAGAGTGACTTTTGGAGGGGAATATCAGGTGTCACAGCATTTATATGTGGTGACCAGAACCTATCATGATAGCTTTCATTCTTCATTCACAGGCGTGCAAACCCATTTGGGGAGTCTGAAGACAGTAGCAAAGATGAAGAGGAAGGTCAGTGCTTCATTTTCCCAGATAAAAGCAGCCATGATCTCAGGCTTAATTAATTCATCCCTCTCCAGTGTCTCTTCATGAAAGCACCTGACATCATGGAGCAAGAGCAGCAACCCATAGTACACTTGAAGCTGGTTGTGTTTCAGAAGCCTGTCTGTTAAATACCGCCGCCTACAACAATTCAAACACTTTCTTCTTTGACAGTCCAAGCTGTATTGCAGATTAGGTTTATTTCAGAAGTTTAAAGGCAGAAAGATTTGGTCTTCTTAGCTCTGCTATCCTATTGCAAAGTAGGATGGCTTTGCAGCACCCTGAGCCAGTGCAGGACATGGGAGTGTACAGTGCTTGGTGCCTGCCCTGTGTCTCAGACTGCACAGCTGGATTGCCATTGCACAGCTGAAGTGTAGCATTCTTTGTGGTACTGCCACTTGAAGCAGCTTCAAACTGGGTCAGAACAATGCCTGGCTCCTAGAAGGCAATCACCACTCACATGTTTATCTCTGTGTTTCCAAGGGGAAAGAAAATAACTCTATCAGTATCTCCAACTACTCAAAAATGGAAGTAGCACAGTGAGAGAAGCTATGCCTTTTATCTTCCAGATTCACTCCTGCAGCAGATGTTCATCGTTCGGTTTTTAGGATCCATGGCTGTTCAGTCAGACAACACAAGCGAGGTGATTTATGAAGCCATGAGACAAGTGTTAGCTGCTCGTGCAATCCATAACATATTCCGTATGACTGAATCTCATCTCATGGTCACCAGCAAGAACCTGAGGTACGGCAAACTCTTCATTGCTTATCCCTTGTCAGTATGCTGTTCTCTTCGTGAAATTTGGGATGAGGATTTTCTGCTTCTCCAAGAAATGCACCCTTCAATGGGGTCAGACTCTGAGATTGACTTCACTTAGAAGAATGTCCTCCTGACTTCAGTTCTAAGAACATTCTGCTAAAACGTAGAGGGGGTGGCAGGGCTGTAAAATCCTACAAATACACTGAAAAAACAAAACAAAGAGTTGAAAGATTCTCTTACCTTACATCCAGTAACAGCAGAAGAGCTACTGCTCTGTCCTGTTGTCAGAAGCATCACCATAGAGCATGCTCAGACAAGACTTAACTGGAGTGCATGTTCATACGCATGCATACAGCGTTAGCTTGTGCCCATGGGATGCTCACCAAACAGGTGATTCCAAAGCTCCAGGTGACCAACAGGTTATGCAGCTGGGAGCTGGTCTAGAGTTAAACTTTGTCATTGACCAACATGAAATCACAGTAGAACATCTGATTCCATGCATATGTTTCCTCACCAATAAAACTGATACAGTGACTGCCTTATGATTATAAAGCACCTTGAAGTTACTGATAAGAACTGCTCTAAAAACATGTACTTTTTTTTTTTTCCCCCTACACCTAATTACAGATTAATAGATCCTCAAACTCAAGTTACTCGAGCCAGTGTAAGTAACTTTGTTTTGAATCTGGTTTTCTATCACAGCACTGAATGCTTAAGCCCATGAACCTGAGCCCTTGACCAAGCCAGCTACATGCTGATTAAAAAACGCTTTTATTACAATTTTCTAGTTTGAACTTGCCACCGTCACTCAGTTTGCTGCTCATCAGGATAACAAGAGACTGATTGGTTTTGTGGTCCACCTCCGTGAGACCCCAGGAGAAGAATCCATGAGCGCGTATGTTTTTGAGAGCAACACGGAAGGAGAAAAGGTTTGCACAACGCTTGTTAAAATACTTGGTTTCTATGTAATGCTGCAGTGAGATGGCATTCCACCTCTCCTTTCACACCCCTATTGAAGTTTGCATGGATACTCCTCTGTTTTAATCCTGATTAAGCAGCAAAACCAACAGCAAAAACCTGAACTTTACCCCCATTTCTGATTTCAGATCTGCTATGCCATTAGCTTGGGAAAAGAAATTGCAGAGGCGCAGAAGGTAAATCGTATCGATTCCTCACTGACACGCTTGTTTTGCTGCATGTTTTTCTGCTTTTTTCACCCATTACTGTTTCACTCCCATTCTTCTCTCCTTTGGGGAGAAAAAAGAAAATAATGAAGGCTTTCCATTTAAAACACTCAGCCTGTTGTAGAAACACATTAATGTAATGATGTGACACCGTTCAGTAACATTACCTGTGTGTTTTCATTGCTACAACTGTGGAACAAGTTGGGGAAATGAGCTTTAAGTCACCTGTATTATGCACACTAAATACGAACTTGTTTTTTTATGGTTGTTCCTCCTTGCCTTTCAGTAATTAGAGTGCTGTCAGGTAAGAAAAGCACAATAAGGCTCAAAGTAAAGAAATTTTTACTTACCTAAGAGGTGTTCTGCTGGAAAGGGATTACGTTTCAAAACCTTTAGCCAGAATTATTCCCATTAAAACCTTCAGGTTAAACGTTGTGGAAAGGAAAAAACACTGCCACAAAAACCTCACATTGCTGAGCATTAACGTGTACTGGAGAAAAGGGGCTCCTCTGAAAGATTGCCTTTGCCTACTGATCTTTTGTTTTCCTTCAGGACCCAGAAGCGTTAGCTCAGCTAATGAAGTCTGTGCCCTTCACAAACGATGGGAAGTTTGTGCTGCTGAATGATCAGTCAGAAGAGGATGGAGCCACGCATGAAGAAGGAGAAGAGTCCGAAGCATGAAGAACTCATTTCCTCCAGCCTGTATGGGAGCAAGGAGAAGCCGGGAGGCTGCCTGTGGATTTCTGTTTTTAAATCATCTGTGCACACGTGAAGCCACAGCTTCTGGCACCCGCTAGGGGGATGGCAGCATCTTTGCAGAGGTTCCTCAGGCTTTGCAGTGAACAGAAGCATAACTTTGGCCTTTGGAAATTTTTGCATTTGTGAATGTGTAGTGCAGAGGCGGGCCTGATATGCCTGCAATCTTAGGCAATGTTTCAGTATCAGCCCCTTGCTGCTGGCAGCTCAGCCGGCACAGCTGTCAGCCACAAAGGGTTAACTGCACTTCCGCAGGCTCACAGGGAGCACCGGTTGTAAGCTGTGCTCTCCTTTAGGAAATGCATCAGGCCTCTAACTTCTTCCTGTAGTCAGTTTTTATAGTTTGCATGATTATGTGCATCTAAATGAAGGTTTAAAATGCACTATTTACTTTATTTTCAGATGAAGTTATTTTTAGCCTAGTTTTAAGCGTAACAAGATTTATCTTTTGTGCTAGCCTATTTACAGAACAATTTGTTAAACACTAAATTTTTCCTATTAATATAATCTATTTTTATATTGCGTCTGGAATAAGCTTACAAAACAAATCTAAGTGCCTACTCTTACCTTTACGGGGACTGCATTCACATTCCATGTCATTAAACAATGGGCATAACGTACCCCCTTGATTTACTGCAGGCATCAGAGGCAGCCAGCAGTGGGGCATAGCACCTGAGCGCGGTTATTCTGTGGTTAGGGAATCTTACAATTAAGAGAAGTTACAGAGATAACCTGCAGGACAAGTAGTTTTATAATAAGGAGTTCTTTGTATTGTTAACATAGGCATTGGAGCCTACCAGCAATCTTCAGTCTCCAGAAGCTGAGCAATAAGAATGCTAGAGAGCAGGCTGCAGCACAAGGACTAGTTTCACTGCACACTCCTGCCATTAGAAGCCATGCATACCAGCTAAGATGTTTAGATTTTCTTTCTCCCTCTGGCTTAACCCGAAGATACGAGAAGCTGTACTTGGCAAGTACAAATAAATGGGAGCCCCTGAAGAGAGAGGTGGGGGAGGCCATACAAGGCTTATAGTAAACAAGATGCAACAAAGAGCTGAAAATCTCTAACTGAATTTGACTCATCTCAAGCACTTAATAGGAACATAGGCTTTCTGTAAGCAATCTGTGCTAAGGCAGCTGGATGAGTACAGCTTGCAGTGCTTGCCATGTAATAAATTCCTTGAGCTGGTTTGGTGACTGTTTGTAAGAACCATGGAAGAAAATGGCCGGTGACTGACACAAACATTCCTTCGTCAATAAAAGCTGAAGCTGTCTTATTAAAGAAATTAAACCCTCCTGCAGTCTTGTTACTGAAGACACTAACAGTGAGGTTCAGAAAATTACATTTATTAACAGTTTTATGTACATTAGGTACTCTACTCACACACCAAAGAGAATGAGGTAACAAAATACCCTTTTGTACAGTGAGAGTTAGGAAACGTGGTTACATTTGGTCCTTTGTACCTGAGAAGCTGAAAATAGCTGTTGTTGACAGACATCCGATGAAAACTCAAATTTACTTCTAATTACAGACTTCATTAGGACCCTCTAGAACCTACCCCTACACATAACCCAGTGAAGCGCAGGGCTGCTGGGACCATCACCCCCTACCATCAGTGACCAGTGCCTTTTGACCTCAGGCTGAATGCAATTCTGGGCATCAGCTGTGCTCTTTGTCCCCTATGCAGCCCCATGGCTTGTGGCATAAAAGGGCCCAGCACCATGATATACAGGCTGCAGGGCCATCAGGAGAGCTGCTGCCACCACTAATGCTGCCACCAGCCTTGGCCCAGGACAAAGCACAATGGGGGCTGCAGTGACAGCTGCCTCCTCAGGAAGGCAAACACCTTCAGCATGTTCTATGCCTGCCCTGAAGGAACACAGAGGTTCATTTTATGTCCCTGCAGCAAACTCATAATCTTCCTCCCTTCATCACCTCTAGGAATTTCCAGTGAGCAGAGTTCTGTTCCATTTAGAGAATTTTATTATTTTTTTTCTTTTTAGATCTATCCTCATCTCCAGCCAACACGCTGGGTTCCATTTTGTTCCTATAATCAGAGCAGAAGGGTAAAAGCAACGAAAATAGCACCACAAGAATCCTGCACCCCTTCTAGGTAGCTGGGCAGGGGGTGGGAGGAGGATTTGCTGTGACTCACTGACACAGGAGCACCATCCCAAACCAGGACCCACCTCGTTCATATTTCAGGTAACAAAAGCTTTCTGCATACATGTGCTGCTACATGACAACAAAATGGAAGTATAATAAGCTACAATCCTCTATTAGCAAGAATAGCTCTATTATCAACTGCACATATTCAAAGGAATGTATATACTTCTGCCACATACAGTACACATTTGGGTCCCACCATTCATTGGGCCTCTATAAAAATAGAGAACCAGAACGACATGAGTTGGTTCACACACATAATGAACCGCAGAGCATTACCTAGCTGAGATCCCATTGGTCCAAAAATCATAGGAGAAAGGGAAAGTACAAATGTAGATATTAATAATTAGAACGCAGGTCATCGCTTGACTGCATCTGTTTACCCAGCACAGCCATCCTGAAGGAAAACACTCTACGTTGTTCTGCCATTGCTAAAGAAGAATGACAGTGCTGGACCACTCCACACCTGGAGCTTACATGACTTGAGATGAGACAAGGCTATGGAAATACATACATATTGCTACTGCAACGTGATGGCAATCAGCAGAAGCACCAAGACTGCTGCTGTTCTCAGCAACACTACTCCAACTGCTCAGCGTGGGCACAACTCGGTCAAAAAAGAAAGTGCATGTAAATTATGACCAGGAAAAAAAACAACAAAATGAAGTAAGGTAGCATTAACTGGGGCAGTCTCTGCAGTTGTAACAAAAATATGAACGAGGCCAGCTGATTTAAACAGCTCACAAAGCTGCATCAGGCTTTCAGAACCAAGGAAAGAACTTTCATATCAGCCCACTCTGTCCAGTTGCAACCACAATGTTTGCCTCAGTTCCCTAAATGCTGAACTCACGGGCAGAAAAGGGTGAATCAAAGCCTGCCAGGAATTGTCTGAGCCAACCTGTGGCCAAAGAGCGGGTAGACCAATCTGAGCCATTTGTATTAAAACATCACCTTTTTGTAATTAGAAGAGATGAAAAAACTGTCAAGTAAGTACAATTAGGAGTGCCAAAAAAAGAAAAAAAAACAAAAAAAACCCCCAAAAGATAATTCTCAGACTGACTGAAGTAGTTTACTCTAACTAGCAAAACCTAGTAGTGTTTTATATTCCAGGAGATTAAAACACAACCGAGTCTTTTAATGGAAGTGGAATTCACTCTTAAGCTCACTTGAGCTACTTATGTCAGGAATCTGAGCAACTCTTGCGCAGTCTAAGAACCTCTACTCACAGGCATCAACAGATGTTAAATTTTATACAGAGTTCTCACAGTGTTCAGCAGCTTCTGAAGCCTGCAGTGCAATTATTGTTAACAATCAGGCAAGTAAGACCGTATTAACAACACAGACAGTGCAACGGACCTACAAAGGCTAAGAAAGACAGGGTTTGAGGCTGAAACTTGCTGTTAGGCACAACATAGTCATGGAGTGTAAGATCACTTAATAGTCACAGACACCCATCACACAGTGTCTGGTCATGGAAGGAAGAGCTGATTGTGGTTCTGTCTTGGCTCCTGATTTCCACACTTCTGCAGATGCAAATCAGACCTTCAGTATGAAGTGAAAAAATAGCTCATTACATTAACTTTCCTGCTTTTCCCTTTCTCAAATATGGGAGGAAAAAAGAACAGGGGAAGATAAATGCCTGGCAAGACCCTGATTCCAGAGTGAAAATAACATGCCAATAATAAAGTTTAGCAGAAAAAAAACCACACACATTAATGAGAACTGCCATTTTGTGTAATAGCTTTAACATACATTCACAACCTACACTGTTACAGCTACAGTGTAATCTGTGACCACATTAAGTACAAAAAGGAGCGCATAAACATCTGGACAACAGATAAGCAATGCATCTTCCTTCAATGTTCTTCGTCTGGTTGATGAGATGCACGTGTCTTCCTTAACGTTTTGTTAGAGATGCAAGCAAGCATCTACAAATTAAAGATTTGTTTTCTTAGATATGCACAACTGTCATTTAAAATAATTACCTCCAAGCTATATTTGATGTAGTAATTTTCAATCTAGAGAAAGTGCTGTTAGTAACGCAAATAAATAACTCCTGAAAAATAGAAGTTTCTATAGGAAAAACAAACCAACACAGACCTAGCCCAACTGGATGCTAGTTTACTATTGTACATTTGCTGTTAGGTTTAATAGAAAAAGTCAAATGAAGAGCTTTTACCCCTTCAAAGCATTAGTGATAGTTATTCGAGTAAGTAATTATCACCCCATACCAGCCACATCATTTCACAACAGGATCTGCAGACATAGAGTTGGAAAGATCTCCATTGCTTGCTTTAACAGATTCTTCTGTAAAAACAGAAAATGGAGACAAGGATTACAGTTCACGTTTTACTCAAGGCAGTAAAAACGAGGTCTTAAAATATGTATAGCATGCTGCTGTCATAAAAGATTTGATACACTGTACCACAGACAGCATCTGATAACTGCCCTCGCAGCACAAAGGATCCTGGCCCTATGAAGAAATCTGTTTGGGGTGAGAGGTACAAGCAACTGCTGTCCTACAAGTGCTCTCCTGAAGAAGCAAAGGCAGTTTATCTAGCGTTATCACAGTGCTCCAAGATGGCTTTTTGAGTAGGACAACTATATGAGAAACTCCACAAATATGAAGTATAAATCCACACTGAAGACTTCCTTCTTTGCAAACTGCTTTGGATCAGTGATCTGGGAGGCAACCATCATTTACATCGCTGTCAGAACTACAGAGAAAAACTAGTTACTTGCCAATTCCATTTTTTTTAACATACAGCTACATTCAGCCATGGGAGACCCAAGACTCTAAGCAACTCATGACTGAATTGCATGTCTACATCTTACTCCTCTCATTTCTTGGAGGATAGTTTCCCCATACTCAGGAAAGTTTCCTATAATTCAACTCACAACATGTGAAATTCCCATCTTGCCCAAGTCAAGAAACCATAGCACAGATGGAGATCTCACCCTTTGAAATGTAAAGCAATGGTAGACCAAAACACTCTACAAACATTCAGCACATCATCTACCTATGTAAAGTGTAAAACAGCTACTAGATGACAGCTGAGAAACATCAGTTTATATTTTACATCGGCAAAGGTTTTGCAGAAAAGGCTGTCATTAACAAAATCAAGAATAAAGTGGGTAAGTATGAAGCTGAAGTCATTGAATTTAATATTAATGCAAGCGTGCAGCTCTTCTTGCCCCAAGTTTTGTGTTCAGAAATCCAGTCTGAAATTTCACTTTTCCAAAGAAGGTCTCATTGAGGTGTTCTCAACTCCTTAATTATCCTCAGCCCCATAAAACTACCTCAGGAATACTGATTCAGCCCAATAGCAACGAAGTGGCTACAGAAGAAAGTGTTTTGTAGGGAAAATACACCCTCAAGAACCAAAGCACTCCACATGTAAGATTCACTCACCTTCTCTCTCTTTCTTTTCCTGGTTTTCTTCTGCTGCAGTTTTATCTGCTCTGAAAAATATTCTTGCACTACTTAATGAAAAATAAAGGAGTTCAAATTCCTAAGTAAAAAGATACAGAAGAGGAGTGTCAGTGTATCACAAGAATGAATTCACATACAAATCAATGCGATTTTTCAGAAGCATCAAAAGCAATTAGATTTAAGTATAAAAATAATTTCCCACACATAAGTCCACTCACACGCATCTCACAGGGCACAACTCAGACAGAAACTTTAATGAGTAACTTAAGTAAATCAGCATCACTGCAACATGTGTGCCCCGGTTGGTGCAAGTGGTAGGAATGCCGCATTGCAACACCGGAGACCCTGGGTTCAAATCCCCCCTGTGGCACAAGTGGTAGAAGTGCCGCTCTGCTACACAGAAGGCTCGAATCCCGGGAGGTTGGACTCGATGATCTCTAAGGTCCCTTCCAACCTGCACGAGACTATGATACTGTGATGTAGGCTACTGAGGCCGAGTGTGAGGTTTGGACCCACAGTGAAAATGTGGAACTATTTGCCCAAAGAAAGACCACGCAACCCAATAATTTTAACAGCCACATGGTCAATCAGTTACTGAACAAGTCAGTGAGATGGTTTTGGTAAAGCAGAGAACTGCAACACATGCTTTTGGCAGTCACACATGTCTTTACCTATTTTAGCAACAACAGTACTTAATACATGGGCTATTCATAAACAAATACCTGCAGATGTGTCCCACATCCTCCTCAATTCAAAAACAAAGGGGAGAGACAGGAGGCATTTACACCTCAGTCAGACCTAGAAATTCAAATACACCTTTCTTCTTCTGTTTGACAGCTGGTGTGCATCGAATGAACTCAGAGAATTCACACCCAAGCAATTCAGTTCACAGTGTTTCTTGTAACAAAGATTTCCTCTCAACATTCTCCCCTACTTGAACATGAAGGTTTCAGTTGCATTAAGAGTCCTGTCCAGCATACAAAGGCTTCCAGCCAGCCACCTTGACACAAATATCACAAATGCTTATGATATTATGGCCTTCCAGTATTTGAAGGGAGCGTATAAACAGGAGGGGGAACAGCTGTTTTTTAAACTAACACATTGGAGGTTTCGGTTAGATATTAGGAGGAAGTTTTTCACTCAGAGGGTGGTGACGCACTGGCACAGGTTAGCCAAGGAGGCTGTGGATGTCCCATCCCTGGAGGCATTCAAGGCCAGGCTGGATGTGGCACTGGGGAGCCTGGTCTGGTGGTTGGTGACCCTGCACATAGCAGGGGGGCTGAAGCTGGATGATCACTGTGGTCCTTTTCAACCAAGGCCACTCTACTCTTCTTTGATCCTATGCCAACCCTTCAGACAGCACAGCACCTGAGACTTTGTGCTCATTTTTGGCATTGTTTTTCTAGGCAATGCCTTATGCTGTCTCAGTGTTATGTATTCAAGATAAGCTTCTCCACAAAACAGAACTGCACTGACATAGAACAGAAGCAAACCTGTGCTCTACCTGTAAGCAAACTTCCAGTCGCTTGTGAGTAAGGTTCATAGTTTGCAGCAGTTTTTCATCTTGATTAATTGACTGCACGTTCTGTTGTTTAGCTACTGCTTTTATTTCCTTCACATACTTCTCTCGAACAGACTGGAACCAGTGCAGCGAATCAAACTCCTGGTACTGATCCAACAGCTTCAGAATGTAAGCCACACCTACGGTAATTAACAAAACAAGCACCAAAGTTAACGTGCAATTTATAAGACATTCTGTGAGTGCTATTAATGGATTAGTTTAAGTCAATAATTCTCATGTAATTAGAATTTCAACTGCAATTGATTTTAAATTAAATCCAATGGGAAGAAAATCATAATATCCAAATATTTGCATAAACTCTAATCTACTGCCTGCAGCTTTGAAAGAAATCAAGGAGTACCAATGTATGACAAAACCACCTGCTGTCATAACTAGTTATTCCGTGCTAAAGAGATTCTGAAACAAACAGCCCACAGATCCATTGTGATGGAGCCAAGACAGTCCAAACATTAAGGGAAATTCGGAACTCAGAGAAATAGCAAACTTTTCCTGCAAACATCAGTTATGCTGGCTTGGCTAAAGACTCATCAGCATGCTGAAACTTACCCATGGCAAACCCATCATCAGTGAAGGCTGCCCCACTTTTGTTCTTCTTGTTCAGTTTCTCCTTGCAACTGATTGAATGCTCTACAAAATTGAGGGTCTGAAAGAGTGAAAAGCTCTCTTGGAATCATTGGGAGTCTTAACAGCAT
This sequence comes from Coturnix japonica, assembly GCF_054131305.1. Lineage (NCBI taxonomy): Eukaryota > Metazoa > Chordata > Aves > Galliformes > Phasianidae > Coturnix > Coturnix japonica. Next base: position 49,096,763 of record NC_140663.1, on the reverse strand, counting down.
TATAACATTAAAAATAAATAAATAAATAAATAAATATAGATGCAGCTGACCAAATTGCCCCAAACGATAACATTTGTATCTCCCATCATTAGGCATTTTTGTATGGAAAACGCTGGTAACACACCAATGTTGTAGTTGTTGCTGAACAGTGCTTACATCAAGCCCAGTACTTTTTGGCCTCTTACACTGCCCTGCCAGAAAGGAGCTGGGGTTGCAAAAGGAGCCATGTCAGCTGACCCAGAATGACCAAAGGGATATCCCATACCATATGGCATTGTGCTCAGCAAGAGGAGGCAGACACATTGGAAGTGGTACTATTTGGTAGTCTTTCCAATAAACTGTGTGATGAGCCTCACTTTTCTACAGGTAGTTGAATATCTGCTCATGCCCAGAAGCAGTGAACAAATTCCTTGTTTTCTTTGCTTTTGTGCACAGCTCTTGCTCTACCTACTAAACTGTCTTTAGCTCAGTCAATGAGTTCTCTCCTATCTTTGCAATTCTCTCTCCCACCCCACCCTGTGGGGAGTAACCAAGCAGATGCATGGTGTTGAGCTGCCTGCTAGGGTAAAACCACAACAAATAGGATGTCACGTCATGAAACGAAGCTGTTAAGATCACTTAGGACTTCAAACTGAACTGCATCAACTCAGTTTAGCTTGACTCAAAAGAAAACTCGTTAACAAAGCCAAGTCTAACTGCAGTAGAAAGGGACACAATTTTACTGAAGAAGTTTCTGAAGTTACTTTTCGAGTGCTAGCAGAAACTGAGGTGAAGATCAAGAAGAACATGGCTACAGATGACTGCCAACAAAGCCATGCTCCAAGCAACTCCATTCACAATCAGGTAAAATAAAGAAAAAAGTATAACATGGTCATTGATGGTCTCATTCAAAATATTTCAACAAACCTGTATGTTTTTTTGTTTGTTTGTTTTTTAATTACTGGTACACACGGTAATAATACTAACCAGCGGGGGAACAATAATGTAAAAGTTCCTCAAATGCATATTCTTTGGACTGCGGAATTCAGGAGCAAATACATCCACAAGCATTTTAAAGTACTCTGTTCCTTCTGCAAAGTTACGTGTGAGGTCACTTAGCACTGAGTCCAATTGCCTAAAAAGGACAAGCAATGTGTTACCCGTTTTCTCCTAGAAGTTTCTTAACCTAAGCAAAATCCCAGCCTTCAACCCAATATTCCAACCTGAGCCCAAGATTACAACCCACCCCTATGGCCACCTTCCATCATACAGTTTGATTTTATTTCCTCAAAAAACACCCCATAGAATAATTGCTTATTTTCCCCTATGGCCTTACATATCCAAGAAACAGACATCAGGAGCAGTGAGGAACACCTGTTAGCCTTCAAATCAAATATATTATCAAGAATGTATTATTCAAATCAAATATATTATCAAGAAGGTTCTGTAACAAGACTACAAATTATGCTTCATATTCAGTTTTGGTTTTGAAAGATTTTGCTGCTTTTTCTCTACTTTCAACAAATATTTTTGTATAAAATCAGTTGAACTTAACACACACAAAAGCAACCAACAGTTGCATTTACAGCTTTAGAATTACAAACCTCTCTTCCCAACCCTGGCCCAGACCCCAGAGCGTGACATTAGGGTACCTCGCTGCTTTCTGTGTTTCTTCTGAGAGTCCTTCTTCTTTCACCAGCTCTTCAAAATTAACAATATCTTCCAGATCAGGAACGAACCTGAAAACTTACTGTTTGTTAGCAGTTCATTCAACTGGTTACATTCACTGGAGTACCTGCCATAATTTATAATAGAATTATAATCTTCTGGACTCAAACTACTTAAAATTATATCATTTCTGCAGTACTCCAATCTTAGTGCCATTAAGCCCAATTCTGAACTCACACAAACTTGTTTACACTTTTGCTTTTACCAGGCTACCATCTGCTCTTCCTTGTACTTGCCCTCGATAACTACACATTTACTAATATTTGCAAGAAATCTACTTCTTGGTACACATGGTCACTAGTTTTTAATGAACTTCTAAAAGCATACAATCAACTTTATGGTATAAAGCATTAAAGAAACATTACATTCATTTTTGAATTCTTATTTTTTCCTTTAACGCACACTCTTGAAATGATTAACATCAGGAATTACTGACTTAATTAACAACTAACGACTTACACAAACGTGTACTATTAGCTCCTTCACAGCATATTCCCATACAGTTTTGAGGGCTCTTTGGCATTTTATGACAATGACTGACCAGGTCTGGGTTCAGACTCTATTTCTTATAATTCTGCTTCAAGAAATGCATAAAAATGTACTACTTAAATGTACCATGTGATCAAATATTTATGGCAGATGAGTGAGAAATTTCTCAAGGAACATCATCACAAATAGAAGCAAAGGGAAAAAAAAGGTTGTACCTAATTGCACTGCTACAGCAGTGAAGACCACCAGATCTTATCATTCGCACATAACCCATAGCATTGCCTTCAAAGACAAGAAAAAAAATCAGAATTAATCTTTAAATAACAAGGGAGAGATAAACATACACCCACTTCAGAATTCCTACCACATCTGAAATGTAAACTAAAGTTGCCACATGGTCTCAACAAAGAAACTGCTTTAAAAACCAAGCAGAATAAAATATTACACTGAAAACTGATGTCAATAGTCTCTCCAGAGGATTAAAACAAATCCACAATTTAGCTGTCACAGAATCACAGAATCATCAAGGTTGGAAAAGACCTAGAAGATCATCTAGTCCAACCATTACCGATACTTCCCAGCTAAATCATATTCCTCAACACAACATCCAAACGTTTCTTGAACACTCCCATGGCCGGTGACTCCACCACCTCCCTGGGCAGTGCGTTATAATGACTGACTACCCCTTCCGAGAAGTAATATTTCCTAATGTCCAGCCTGAATCTCCCCTGGCACAGCTTAAAACCATTCCCTCTAGTTCTATCACTCATTACATGAGAGAAGAGGCCAACCCCCAGCTCACTACAACCTCGCTTCAGGAAGTTATAGAGAGCTGTGTTGAGTTTATTTGCATTACAGCCTAAGGACCAAATTCTTTCCATCAGGCACATTAAGCACTTTCAAGTTCTGCTAAGCCCTACACATCTATAGTATCCACAGCCAAAAATGCTATCACAGTATTATGCCTAACTTAAACTTACTTCAGTGGGTATACAGCCTCTGCCTGACAAATATGAGGTTTAGTTTTGTTTTCTGGGAAACATACTTAACCTGGATAGAAATCACTTCCATAGTAAAGAGAAAAGACTAAAGGAAACAGGCTTCTATGCAAGTTGTAGATGAAGAGATGCAAGACCTATTTCTGTGTAATTAGATGAGACTCTTTTTCCCAGGTTACAGGTGCAGTACATTCCCTCTGACTAGATTTGAATCTAGGTTTTAGCTTGTGCTGAGAGTTCAGTTAATGGACAGTGAAGCCTAGTATTTCCATTTATTAACATTCATAACGTTTTCATAGATAATATTTCATACCAATTTGACTTATGAGTTGTCTGAACTGGTCAAGGTAGCTCTGGCCATCCGGAGTTATTCCAAGTTTTCTGATGCCTCGGTTGAATTTATCTGCTCTTTCAAATGGATACTAGAAAAATATATTAATTTGTAAAAAACTGTCAGAATTGGTTATCTGTAAAAAGTCTATTTTTTTCATCATGTCAATACATTTGTATTTACAGTGTATTCCATTCCCACACCATAGCGTCAGCTTGGTTATTTATTTTTTAATTATACACATATCCATCCCTAACAGTCCATAAAAATCATTGGACTACATCCCTTCTATAATCTGTAGAACGGAACAGAATCATTGCTGTGAATAAGAAAGTACTCCCAGAAGAAATAAGCATCCAACACTCAATGAGCCTGACGCCTTATTCTACTGAAGAACACAGCATCTCATATTTCTAAGAAATCAGTTCTTCAGCATAGAAAGTTAGCCTCTACTACCCCACATCTTGACATATTTGAATAAATGCTACGTCTTCACATCACCTTGAATTCTGATAATTGTTGACCATCACTTGAATCTCAAGTTTAGGGTCCTCCAACAGACTATAAGTGCATCAAATCATTGCTTTCAAGTCATTGACAAAATTATTCCTGCCAGTTCCACAGCAAACAAAATAAACATGGAGAAAATAGAATGAAAGAAAACCAACCCAAACGTGGAAATTCAAAACACTCAATTTTGTAAGGAAATTTTTTTTTTTTTTTGTCATTTTGTCTGGAAACATATGAATAAATAATACGAAAGTTCTCAAACGTTACAGCTCAGTGTACCTTTAGGCATGTGACACCAGCTGTAAGGGTGGATAATATAAAGATGTTAACCAAGATGGCGGTAAATAGTCAAAGGTTATTAGCAAAGGAAAACTCACCAATGTCGATGCCTTGACCGGAAAGCTGAGGCAGTCTCCACTGGGGAGCAGTCTCCAAGAGATGCTACCTCAGGGGTAGTCAGCCCTTAAATGAGGTCTCAGAGGAGGTGGAGTTGAAGTCCACCCCTTCTGGGAGCACAGCTAGATTACTCTCACCTGTGCTCCCGCAGCTGACCCAACACTTGCCTCAGCTAATTAATCAGAGGTTCAAGCTGTGATTTCCCATACACCAGCACTACTTTTTTTGGCAGGTTACTCACAAGTCTTCAAAAATTACTGTACCTTGTGATCATTTTGATCCTTGACTTCCCTGAAGAATCGGATGTCTTTGATAAGCCTGGATTTGATATGTTCATCATACATGAACTGGCTAAAAATATAAAACTTTTTCCTCAAAAACTGGTAAGTGAAGTTGACCTGGAATAAAATAAACAGTCAAACCAAGAAAGTTGTAAAGTATCTGCATCTCTAGCGACCTCTGCTTCATGGCTTACAAAGTAACTTGAACTCATGATAACTAACTTTAAAGAAAGGAAACTTGTCAATTTATTTCAATCTACTATTCTCAGTTTAACTTTCTAATTTCACTGATGTAAAAGAAAGAGGAAAAAAAAAGAACAACTCCTGTAAGGCCTACTCTTCCAGGAAGGGCAGAGGGACCAGAAACACATCAGCTATTTCAAGTTTGATGACCTCTCCACACAGTCGACTATTTTATGTCTGGTATATCCTGCAACTGTCCTTTTGAAACAATACAAACATCTGAAGTTGAAAAGGGCATCACATGTGCTCAATGTCTTCATTCAAGTCATGGAATCCGTACAAACACCTTTGACAAAACTTTCCGCTTCCTCAATGTTTTCTAAAGTACTTCACCACAAAATAGAGCACGCTTTCACCACATATATCTCAATTACTTCTCGTGTCTGCATAAACAGATTTACTGGTGATCAGAAGTTAATAAAACACCAAAATCTGCATCACTAAGAAACGAATGAAGTAACAAGACAGTTTTTCGAGTGACAAAAGCACCCAGGATTAACTATTTCACAAACAAAATCATTCACAGAATAGAGCAAAGGAAGTTACTTCTCACAGTGCAAAGAAGCACGAAAACCTTATGCCCCTAACCTCTTGCATAGCTTGTGCCATGCTCAAGGTTTGGTTTCAGTGATCACAGATAAACCTTTGAGAAACCAGTCTCTTGAGAGCTGATGGGATTCACATGGCCACAAGGATGAAGAGCACATTTGTCAACAAGTGGACAGGCTTGTAAGGAGTGCTTTGAACTAAGCTAAAAAGGGGAAGGAGGTGAAGCTTTGAGCAACAGTTAAGAGGCTTTGGATGCTGATGTACTAGGAACCAACAGGGAAAAACTTGTAAATATCTTAGAGGAATTCTGGCTTGCTCCTTTAACAACAGGATACAGCTGACAGCCTAACAGAAGCACTTCCATACCAACACACACAGCATCAGTAACAAACAAGGGGAGCTAGAAGACACTGTAACTAAAAAGCTATGATCTAATTGCTGTAATTGAAGTCTGGCCAGACAAATCCTGCAACAACTGAAGCACTACAATTCAGGACCACATACTGTTCAGAAGGGACAGGAAGGAAGGAGACGTGATGAGATTGCCTACTTCTTTTTTGAGTAAAAGGCAAATGCATTTCACAGAATTTGCAAAGCAGCAGTGAACTGTTGAGAACTTAGAGCTGAAAATCTGAGGGCAAGCCAAAGGAAACATCATAGACAGTGCTCAATACAGGCTGCCCTATCAAGAGGAGGATGTTGACAAAGCTTTCTCACATCAGCTACAGAAGTATCACACTTGCAGGCTCTGATCCTTCTCAAATACCAAAATTATTCCAATATCTGCTGGAAAAGCAGTACAGCAAGCTATTTCCAGGAGGCTCATGGAGCAGGTCCTGAATACTTTCTTAATCCAGGAGATAGCCCAACCAGAAGAGAAACAACATTGGACCCACTGTTTACCAGCACAAATCAACTAATTAGAATAGTCAACATTGGCAGCTGTGTGGGCTTGCAATGATTGTGTCCTAGAGACATCATGGATCCTGAGGGTGATAGAGGCTAGGCAAAGAAAAATGACAATTCCATGCTAACAAACTTGCAGTTTAAGGAATGAGTGGAAGGGAGTCCCTGGGAAACTGCCCTCAGGGATAAAGGAGCAGCAAGCTAGTCAGCTCTGGATATTTTACCTAGTGCACAAGAGCTCTTGATTCCCACAGATAAGAAACCAGGTAAGGAAGACAGGAGATCAACACGGCTACATAACGTCAAACTGAAGTTTGAGAAGCAAATGCACAGACAGTGAAACCATGGGATATTTTTCCTGGGACTAACATAGGAACACTGCCTGGATGTATAGGGATAGGATCAGGAACGTTACAGCACAGAGATGAAGTTGGCATGGAATGTCAGGAATAATAATATGCCACTAGGAAATGCAGGGGTTCAGCCTTCAGTGCTTCAACGCATTACTAATGAAATTTACCTGTACACTTTTTGTGCATTGTTAGAAGTGGTATTTAGGAAAGGCAAACAACAAAAACTACCAGCTATGCAATAAATACTCACTGTTGTGTTCATGATTCCTGTTCCATGAGTTCGAATTGAGTTAGCAACGTGTCGAATATTGATAGTGTTCAAGTGTTTGTTGTTACTAGTTCTTTCAATGAAGATCTGGGACAGGGGGAGAAGAAAAAGTCATTTGTTATACCCAAAACTGACTGCAAAGAGTTAACAATCTAGGTAGGTCACATTCATTTTCTAAGAGCAGCTAGTAGGTGGTGATTAGGGAAATAACAAAGACAACAAAGCAAGCACACAATAAGCTTTGTCTGTTATGTTCCTCCAGTCTCTGGAACGCTATGATTCAACAAATCACAGGCAGATGCTTCATCTAACTCTCTTCTTTACTGAGACTATACTCCATTAAGTGGTCCAGACTCTTCTGACATTGTACTTTTGGTCCTACTATATATCATGGCAATGAGTTCCAACATCAAATTAAACAATGCCAGAAAAAGTACTACATTTCTTTAAAGCAGCTGCTTATTTTCACAGAGGATACCCTCACTCTCATGAGGAAAGCAGAGTTGTTCCCTGTACATATTCTTCATGTAATTCACTGCTTCACAACCCATCCTCTTATATCCTTTTTCCCCCCCCCCAAAAAAAATAATGTAATTCATGCAAACTTATATAGCAGAAAACCTGTCCTGCTGCAGCCCCCCAGCTTCAGAGTTTTTGACACTGAGTGATCTTACTGGCACACAGTAATCAAAACATGTTTACTGAACATCTTCCAAGGTCTAGATAGAGTATCCCCAAAGATCTTCCAAAGCAGCAACAGCTACTGTGCAGTTTGTAACTACATACATTTAGCCTGGGTCGTGGGCTTATATGTACAATTTGCACTTGCCTTCAGCTGGAGCCAAATTCAGAAAAACAAGTATATAATGCATCTTACCTGATTATTCAGATTGTAGAGGTAGCGAGATACAAACACATGAATATTTCTCATGATTTCCAAAACATCCAGACCCTGAAACAACATTACACATTATGAATTTGTATCATGATAATCCTCAAGAACCACTGACACACCTAATCACAAGGACCTGAAAGCACTACTTCTGTAGTTACTTGAAAGCATTTTAGGAAGCAACATTTTCTGTTTTCAAACCAGAATCTCTCTACAATTCTCAAGTTCAGTGCCTCTAAGATGACGTGTGGAGGGAAAAAGAAAAAAAAAAAGGAAATTCAATTCTCATTTCAAATCTACATTTTTGCCCATTTCTGTTTCCAAATCCTTTTGAAATCAAGGGATCCAGAGCATGATCCCACAAACATGAGTGGTATTTTTAAAATAAACTTTTCTCAGATTTCAGGTGTCCAGGTTTTTATGGACACAAAGATTTCTATAAAGACATAAGCAGCTAGCTACTGTTTGATGTCATTTCATCCAATATCTCTAGAATACTAAGTCTCACATTTTATATTTACAGTGTAAGCCTGAAAAACGTTTTGCTTGATAATCCCCTGAATAAACCCATTTTAGTATTGCTGTGCATAGAGAGGATACTGTTTAATCTACACATTTTCCAGTTGCGCCAATGATTGTGCCTGGATTTTAGGGGTTAGTCAAGTACACGTGCTTGCATGTGTATTTTTGTTTTGAAGTGAAGCTCATACAAACAACTGTATGAAACCAATGTTGTGAAATGACTCAACTCTTTACAGCTACATAATGAAGAAACATCATTGGCAACAGATACCAAAAGCAAAAGCCAGAAATAGAAATTATTCACAGCATTTTTGTACTAAGTAGCTTTAAAAAAAGTAGTTCAGCACTGTCTTTCAATTCAGGAATGAAAAGCCAACTTGAGAAGTAGAGAAAGAAAAAAGAGGCTGTCACTCTAAGAGCTTTCGCTCAAATGAGAGAATGAAGCTAACTGTCTAAAACATCAAAAATATTGAACTTTGGAGGGAAAGGTCACTGGAAACAAATTGTACTTCTTTACTATCCACTCTATAAACAGTGAGTGCCCATACCATTGACTTGGTATTAAACAGTCTATATGACAGCTTAATGGAATAAATGATACTCATCATGCAGGCACTATACCTGTTCAAGAGTCTGACTGGGAAGATGTGCTTCAGTCATACTTAAACCATAGCGTTGAGTTGCTAGGTTTCTCATTTCACTGTAGGTAGCCCAGTCATGTAGAGCCACAGTTGTTAAGTTGTAGAAGGTCTTGTCCAAATAGTGAGTTACATGAGCTGTAAACACATAAATAAAATGATGACCTAAAAATCATCCTTTCAATTTAGCTACAGAAGCAAGAAAAAGAAACGTAAAAAGAGATACTAAACCAAAGCATAGCAGAGATGAAAGTAAAGGGATTGGGAATGTGTACAAATGGCTTACCTTTTATATCAATGAATCGATTGAAAAAACGTATTGGGTTGAGAAAGAAGAAGTGAGCTAGATCCTTCATACCAACTCTGAAGGGATTTCTGTCATCCAACTTTAGGTGTGTATGAACTGACAAGCGCAGGTCCTTCTCTATCTCTTTACATAATTTGTCCAGCAAGTGCTACTCAGAGACATAAAATTAAAAAATAATTAAAGAAAAATTGTTCAGTCTTTTGAGAACTGACATCTCCATTCAAATAGTCTCAATCTTTGTCTCATCTTAAGCCAAGAGATTTAGGGCTATTATCCAGATAGTCAGACCGCATTCAGCAATTTGGCCTGACTTTCTGCAGAATACATAACATTTGCTTTTGAAGTAGCCAAAAAAAAAAGTGGTTCAGAGGTTAAAACCTAAAACTTGGGAAATCTGAACTCACATTCGCTCTCTGTCAAACATTCTTTATAATTCTAGATTAGTCACTAAATAAGTCACTCACATTCATAGTGCCGCTACTACTAAAAGCCAGGAATATATGCTAAGGAAAGTATTACACTTTAGGCATCCACACAAGCAGAAGCTGATCCGAGGAACTGCACTTCTCTGCCTGCACAGTGGAAACTCACTCAGATTTTGCCAGTTTATGTAATTTAGAAGGCAGCATTTTCAAGTTTCTGAACAACACAGATACCACTAATAATATGTTGTAAACATTCAAGATAATAATTGATCGTTATCTCAGTTACTGAAATACTTCACACCACCTCAAGGTTGCTAAGATTTTTTTATACAGTACATCAGGCCTGGTACAGTTGATGCTGGTCTAAAAGACATTCTAAACACAGTGCTGCCTTTCATTTCCTTTTCAAATTAATTACCTCATTGAGCACTTCCATGATTTCTTTGTCATAGCACTCCAGAAGCACCTCATAAGATTCCAAGTGTCTTGCATGCATCATAGCAGGAACACAATCCCTCAGTGCACTAAACATATACTGAGAAAAAGAAACTTACATGCTTAACTGACAGGTTGACAGGTGCATCAACACCTCAAATACTGAATGTTCAAAGCCAACAAACAATTCAAAGCCAACAGTACTCCCATTTTTATCAAAACAAGACTTCATTTACTTGTCCCCAATGCATCAACCTAAGGTACTTAGTTGCTCCTGATCTGCTCCCAGGAAGGTTGTAATTATTAGTGATTTAATCTTCAACAGTCTGTATTACAGCCTTACTATAACTGACCATGGCATGCACAAAAATGGATCAGATCACTGATATAGTACAACAAAGCATAATTCACTTCTACAGCAGGAACTTAATACTGCAGTGAGAGGAGAAATGAAGTGGAAGAAGGTGCAGGTCAATTATCCCAGGCTGTATTACAGAATATGGTGCCAAGTGTGAACAAAGGTTTAAAATGCTCAAGTCTAACAAAAAGTGTTAACTTCAAGTAATATAGAAAGACACTTAGACAAATTTTTAGAGCACTAACAGTGCTTTTTGGATTTGGAGCAAAAATTGCTTTTATGTCCTCTAGGTTGCAAAGGCATTTCTGTGTCATGAGTAACTCATCTAATTTTGCCTCTTTCCCCACCCCCCTCCCTCCTTCACTTGCACTATTTTCCTCAAGATTTGCAGACTACAACTTTTTCCACTCCTCCTTTGAATCCCTTCCACTACTAACATCATTACTTACATGAAGTCTAGCAGAATCAACTGCATTTTCATACACATCATCTAAATAGATTGGGAAGACTGCTCGATGCCAGTATAAGAAGCAACAGTCACATTGTCCTCGAACTCTAGAATACAAGATTACTCATTAGATGAAGAATTGGAACAAGTTGTTCTGCTAACACAGCAATATATATACTAGTGTGTTTAAGCTAAAAAAAAAAAAAAACTCCTCTCCAAGCTGACATTTTTTGGGTTTTACAGTTATTTTAACATTCCAGGTACAATGTCCTTCAAAAGCCCTCGCAGAAAAAAAAGAAAGAAAACAGAAATGCTGAGTACTATTAGTCTATTTACAAACAAAACATCTCATTTACAAAGTCCTAGTCAGTCTGTGAAAAAACTAAGCCTTACTTTACAGCAAAATTCTAAATAATTTTCTTATTGCGTGCAATTAGCAGCCTTGAAGCCTAACATACATTCTAAACTTCCTCTGTAGTCAAACAAAATCAGAAACAGGCCCTCTCTGATACAACTTGCACACAGTACTTACTCCATGATAAATTTATCCCATGAATCATCCACTGGAGGTCTCCATAAAATATACCTAAAATCATACCCATGGTAATAGAGCCACAGAACCGTGAGTGAATTAGCAGTCTGGTATAACCTCACAATAAATTCTTAAGGAAAGCTATCTGATGTCAAAAGTAGCTACAGCAAAATCATATTAGAGAACTGACTACTTCAGTTTGCCTTATGGCCCAGGTAACAGTAGTTCTAAAAGCTACCAGATTCTACACATAAATGCACTTGCAATGCCATTTATGGTTATCAGGTGATTATAGCTTGAGTTAAGAGGAAGGCTTTAACTTTACATAAAGCCTAACCAGCTTCATGTCTTACAAAGTGACATAATTTCAAAACGATCAGAAGTACACTAACCTAGCCAGCCACAGTTAAGTAAAACACAACTTGTGTTCCCGACCCAAGGATTAACAAACTTCAGGTTTAATTCTATAATTCTTTCTGTGCATCCCTGGTCCACAGTATGCAAAAATCATGACCAGCATGCAGCCACCAGATTTTACAACCTGCAAAGCAAAGAGCCATCTCTCCCTGCCTTCTATGTATCGTATGTCACTGCCTACCTCTCTGTAAGTTCACTCATCAAGTCTAGTTTTTTCAGAACTAGCTGGAGGGGAAGGAGTTCTTCATCTTTGAAAGTTTTCTGTTCAAAAGAAAAAGGCAACAAGGTTACGTATATCTTTTTTGTAAGATACAACACTTGGGAGCTCATTTCCAACCTGCACATTTCTATGATTCTAAACAAAGGTCTTTAATAATAATGGCACTCACCATCTGTGTTCCCACACTTAATGCAAGGGAAACAATCAGTCGCCTCTGTTTTGTACTGGGCCCATTGAGGGTGTTCTCAGCCAACACCAAAGCAGAAAGGACATCCAAGCGTTGCTCGCTGTACTTTTTATCAGAAATGACTCTTTTCTTTATGACAGAAAGACACAGAAATTAAGAGAAAAATCATCTCGGCCCAACAGCAATAGCTTACCTGCGCTTTTCAAAGTTTAAGAATTTACCATGAATTGGGTACTTCTGACAACAAATTAGATTTTGTGAACAGAGCTGAGTCCAGACTCACATACTATCCACTCAGGGGTATTATTTAACTATAAACTTGAAATATGAGTGTGGTGATATAGTACAAAAATACCGTGTAAGCTGCACTGTGACTGTTTGATAATTTTTATTTTAAGGTACATTAGAAGTTTAATTTTCTAGCTGCTTTGAAGTTCAGAACTTCTTCAGCCATATAAATACTTACGTATGTGTCAAGCATATTCACATATCTTTACATATATATCAGCTTTTTATAAGTACTTATTCGAGAAGAACAGATGTCAGACAACCTGAGATAACAGCCAAATTTCAAACACATAAAACAATTTTCACAATTAAAGAAATCTACTGTTTAAATTGTAACCATTTTGTCTTACATTTGGCTGGTAACCAAAATGTGTGTTAAACTCATATCTTTCTATAAGGAAAATACGTACATATTATGTTGCATCACCACCAGAAGTTGTTCTGCCTTACTAAAAGGAGCAGAGAATTTATGCTCTTACAAGAGCCCTATAAGCCATCCTATCAACCACTGCTATTTCACTAAGTGAATAACGACTTCAGTAAATAAAAGCCTTCTGGCATTGATTTGTATCCAAATGCAAATGAGGATGCAGGAGTTGAAAGGAAGACAGGACTCCAACTGGGCAAAAAAAACCCAAACAAACAAACAACACAGACAGCCATCATCTGCATTACAGATTCCAGGATAAAACTCTGACTTAATAGAAAGCTTATTTATATACCTACAGGTTTTTCAAAACTAAAATACTTTCACTTGACATTAAGAACTTGACTTTCTTTAAAAAAAAAAAAAAGAGTTAGATAAATATAACAATTAATTATTAGAGCTGAGCTTACATACCTTGGCTACAGAAATGGAATGAAGAGCCTGATACTGCAGATGCTGAGAAATGTGCGTCACAGAATCTGCCACAACCATACTTCTTCGGTAAAACATGTGTTCTATTGCCTTAAATCAATGCCAAAACACAATAGTTGACATAGTTATAAAAACTGTCACCTTCAGAATTCGCTTTTATGCTGGCTGATTCATCCACACACAGAGACTCTTGATGTATTGAAATATATTGTCAGCTGAAGTTGCAATTAACCCTCAGAAACAGAGAAAAATCAAGCCATACAAGAGCATAAAGAGGTTTTGTTTGTTTGTTTTGTGGTCATTTGTTTGAGTAATCCAGCTCTGCTCAACATAATTTTAGAAAGCAATTGCAAAACAGACTATTTCCTCTTGGAAAAAGGCTGAACAGAAAATGCCAACTAAAGAAGCTAGTTACAAGTTACATACATCAGTTCTGGTCTCCCGATCCTCCTGTATAAATCCAGTCTTGAAAAAGAAACCATGCAAAACTAATTCCTTGTTTAGGTTCCCTATTTCATCATTTCCATCCCCAACCTTTTTTCCCCCCCCTTCTTTTTAAATACACACAATACCCAATGAACATTTCTCAACCACTGATCTACCTTAAGAAGTTCCACAAGTCTGCACAGAGCTTTCACAGAGGTTTTGGTCATAGGTTTCTGCATTGACATGTAGAGATTCATTGTAGTTTTAATGATGGTGCTAAGACTGTATGCATAAAGAAAGCCCTAAAAATAAAGTAAGGACAGAAAAAAACATTATGTTTTTCCCCCCACTATATGATATTCATACACACCAGACAATTAAGCTTTTACCCATAACAGAGAACTCCCACCTGAGTAGGAAGCCTGGGATGGATCTCAAACCTGAAAGAAACCAAACCTGCCTAACAGTTACTAAATCATCTGATCATTAAACTTTCTAGAATCTTTCAAATTAGGCCTATGTCAGTAAATTAGTCAGTGAAACACTTTCCATTTCTCAAGTTAAGGGAAATACTTAAAAGTTTCACCACTGAATATTTAGTCAGATTTGCTTCTTCCATATGCCATATGGATATGGACCTTTTACAGGTTACCCTAAGTAGATCAAATAGGCATTTCAAGTTTTAGCTTAGTTCTTTTAACACAAATGAATACAGAACTTCAGTGATTTCTTCTTTTAACAGCTTAAACAAAAACCATCTGCTTTTTGTATCATTTTCTATATCAGCACATTCAAAGATTGCACACCTGAATGAAGACATTACAACGGTTAGAAAGATCTTCAGCAAACTTATCCATGCGTTGCTCTTTTGACAAGATAGACTCCATCTTTGTCATCCACGAGCTCACAAAGACATAATATGACTGCATATCTCTGGACAGGGAAACAAACAGACTGTTTAAGGAAGAGTATCAGAGTTTTCTATTTCCAAAGCCATAATTCCTCTATGGGAAATATACTGTAGGTTCAGTCCCCAGAGTACTAATTCTCTCAATTCCTGAAAGCATCTGAATCTCATTATAGCACACATTTCAGTGTGTTCATTACAGTGAATCTTTAATGATTCACATTACAGATAACAATTAGTTAAACTGTCCAGTATATGTGTGCAAGAATACACACAAGAGCCAAAATCTTCTATAATCTGTTCTTTCAAGAGAACAATGGCCCTCTAAGGAGTATGTACACTGAACATCTTTAAATATTAAATAAGGCTGCTAAAAATGCTTTTAAACACTAGCCAAAAAGTCCTCCTTGAGTTGCTAATTTTTCCCTCTAAACTGAAATTTTTATAATGTATCATAACTTTTCACATCAACACCAGACTCCTGAAAAGCATACTTCTCCATAAGATAATCTTTAATATACTAGTTATAGGAAGAAGCAGACTGAGACATAAGTAAGACAGTAGTGAAAGAATAACATGCTCAAATACACGTAGACATGGAATTCAAAGAATGGCTTCATTTGGCAGCCACATTAAAAGCCCATCCAGTTACAGCCCCATGCCATGGGCAGGGCTGCCACACATAAGCTGAGGCTGGCCAGGGCTCCATCTAGCCTGGCCTTGAGTGCTTCCAGGGATGGGGCACCCAGTGCCAGTGTCTCACCACTCTGAGTAACGAACTTCTTCCTAACACCTAATTTAGCTTCCTCTCTTTTAGTTTAAAGTCATTTTTCCTCATCCTATTACTATGAGACTATGTAATAGCTATCCTTGCCTCCCCCCAACCCCTCCTCTCAAACCCACTTCTACACAAAGGGTCAGAAGGAAACCCATGAAATTCCAGTGTTTATTTCTGTTCCACCAACTGATTGCAATACAAACAAATCTTAGCCCTGTTATGTCCCTATTCAGTGCAGAGCATTCATTGTTCATAAGATGGACAATTCAAAAGTTTCAACCAAGCTTTACAAAAGATCTCTGGAATGAACTCTGAGGAGGAAATGACCTGTAAGTGACACATAGAGCACAAAAAAGAAACAGATTGACAAGCAGAATTTCACAGATCATTAAATAAGCTACTGAAGACATGAAGAAAATAAACGCTTGCAGAGAAAGTATCAGAGTAGAGAAAAATTCCCTCCGTAAATTACTTAACCTATATGGGACTAATGTTCATAAACACATAGAAACCACAGAGCCTTAACAGAAAAAAAAGGAAAAGCTGCTCAGGCTACTAGACATTAATTTAGATAGAAGCTTAAAGTATTAAAAAAAAAAGTTACCTGATAAAATCAAATACTTAAAACCATCAAGAACTTTGTGATTTAGGTCAAGTAATAACAGTTTCTCAGAGAACATGAAAGAAAGCTTAGCTCTGACCAATACTTTTCAAGCAGTAATGAAAGTGCACCAATCTTTTTCTAACTAGTTAGTACACTAATGTGTTCTATAGTATTGCTAAGGTTAGTAAAGAATAAAAGAAACCCATGTGTTTATACACAGCGCAACAAAGTAATATTTAGTTAGCATACTTGGTAAGTGACTGAGCCTTCTGCTGTAAGAAGTTTTCCCTTTGTGTTTTAATTGCATGGACACTTTTCTTGTCCAGAAGTTTGGCAGCCGCTGGTATCTTCTGAATCAGAAAGTTATCAGCAAACCAGATAATGTTTGCAGTTAATGTGATGGCTGGTACCTGGGGAAAAAAAAACAACAAAAAAACAAAGTGGGGGGAAGGTTATATTAATAAGTGGAGGGAAAGGTAATAGCAGATAACCAGTTCCAAATTATCCTAAAAAGGGCAATGGAATGAGTAAGCAAGCCTTTTTTTAACTGGATTGTGACCAAGGATGGTCAGGGCTTTTCCAAGTACTCCAAAAGGAGGGATTTGCTGGGTAAAGAACCTCCCCAAGTGGCAGCCAACCCTTAAATGAGGCTTTGGGAGGTGAACTGCTTTCACCTGTGCTTCCTGGGCTGGCTGTGTCCCTTCACCAGGTGCTCAGTCACTGGTTCAGGACGTGACTTAGCAATTCCCATACAACAAGTAATAATGAACGTAAGTAATTACGCAAAAATCCTATGCCACTATGCAGAGGGTAAGACCTTTTACTTATTAAACATCTGCTTTTCATGCCTCTTGTGAACCACAACAGACAATTCAGTTTATTTTATATCTGCATAATCAGTTTCAAAGTATAAAATGACCATATTTTAAAAAGTCCTCAAAATATCCTCCCCCGAAAGTCCAGTAAGGACATTACAAGCAAAGCTGTTACCACACTCATTGTTCCCTCTACAGTGTTACAGAATTTAACCATTTCTTAATACTACCTGAAATGAAAAAGCCCTGATCACCTTTAATCCAGAGGGCTTTCAAAACATGCTTACCACCAAGCCAAATCCCAAAGCATTTATTCAGTCCCACAACATTCATACTTCAACCATCAACTGTTTGTCTTAATTGCCATATGACACTTGAGAATAAACATTTTAACGGTAATTTCAAGCTATTTATACATTACCGCTTACTAAGTATAAAACACAAAGTGAGTGCACAGGTTTCAGAGCACAGGTTTCAGACCATCTTTTAAAACAAGAGAGAGAGGGGGAAGATCTTGTAAAAAGGCAAAGATTTGAAGTCTGTTCCCCTGACTCGCTTTGGTAAACTATGTGTTCTTTCTGTTTCTTAAGCACACTACACAGCCAAGAAAATTAACCACTTCGTTTATATAGACTTTCCCTTTCCTCTTAATTATTAAGAAAAAGAGAAAAGCACTCACCTTTTTGCAGATATCCAACAACGACTTGTAAAATTTCTTGTCTATGGTCCGAAAAATCTGAAAATGCAGCACAAAGAGGCCACAGATGCCTACATATTTATCCCTCTGGTCAATTTCTGAAGGTTCACCTGCAGAAACATACACAAAAAACAAAGGAAGTCCTTTCAGAAGTGTACTCACACATTTAGAAACAGTGAACCTGACAGGAGAAACATCAGCTTGCATTACCAAGTTTGGCTTCAACATTTGCAAAGGCTGTGCGAAGAATATGAGCAAATTCTTCAGCAAATGTGCTATTTTTTGACACAGACACTCCACCATTTACAGAATCAAACTGTTGTTCTATACAGGCCTAAAGAAAAACAAACAAACAATGTTACAATGCCACGAATTTCAGACCGCAAAGGAAAAAAAAAAAAAAATCTGCAAGGAGAATTATGCAAGGGTTCATTGCTTTATGTCATGTGGTGTTTATTTGAAGTTACAACCTTAAACTTCACGTAGATTTTTACATATGTTTAAATTATTTTGTATACTAAACCACGTAGAAAACATTAAAAGCCTCTCTTACACCCAGTATTAAAAAAAACCATAATGATTCAATATTTCTGCCATGGGGCACTTACAAAGAAATCACATGATGAGCTGCTAACAAGAAACCAGATATGCATTCATAGTAATATTTACATATGTCCGTTACCTAAACAAGATCACCATATGTATGATGTGGATTGTGATCTGGTAGCATAGAAACACTCATAACCACACAGTAATCAAAATGCAAAAACATGAAGGTTTTAGACTGTTCATATAACTGTTATTATAATCTTCAATAGGATTTTATTTGAAAAATTTGTCACATATTTTAGTTAGGAAGGGTGTTGGCAGGACAGAAGAGGAAATGAATGAATGAATAACAGAAATTAAACCTACAAAGAAGCTTTTGTATTAATGCAACATTACATTACGTGAAGATGGAAAAAAAAAAACCAACACATAGTTACCAGCAGTATTCTTTGAAAGGAAAGGACAAATTATGTCTTATCACTTAGCAGTTTAACTGTAACTTGAATTCAGTGGACTTATATTAATCCTAACCACTATGAAAAACTCTGGATGAAAAAAGAATGTCCCTGAGAATACACAGCCCTAATGCCAAGTTTTCTGTTTCTTTCATTCTGCAGAACAGCAAGCGTTAACTGCTACCACTCAAAGCCTGACACAACAGTTCTAGCACAAGGGAAGCAGAAGGAAGGATCTCACAATAGATCCGCTATCTGGAACAAACCAAGCCAAACAAACAACAACAAAAAATACACACACACACACAAAAGAAAATACACATAGAAGCGTGATAACTCGTTTAAAGCTACACTATAAACAATCTTGCTTTTTATCAGTTTTCCCTATCACACTGGAGAACATTAATTTTGTTACCTGAAATATCATGCCATCAAGTAACTGGCATTCCAGTTTCAACAGCAACTTTTCAAATGGCTTCAGTTTATCTTCTTGAATTCCAAACTTGGAAGGGTTGTGATGGACAGATTTTAGCAGCCTGTAAGGATCAGACATAAAAAGAATTCAAGATGTACCGACAGTTTATTATATCCTACAATATTCTAATATCACTGTTCCGTGGAACAGGTTTTAATTGCCTGTGTCTCTGCCCAGCATCAACTCCAAAATTATTATTGAAAAAAAAAAGTCTTTTTAAGCTTCTTACATTTAAACAACTACAATTTATTGAGGTTTTCACTGAAACTGCTCTTTTTTGACTGATTTAACAACCTACGTAATAGTTGATTCTTTACTTTAGATAATGTTCTTACTCAAATCTATCTGCCTTTGATCAGTATGGACATGAATGGTCTTAGGTCAGTTCTGTACAAAATTAGACTCCTTATAAATGCATTTTAAACCCCTTAAACCATTATTCTTTCTCAAGATACTTACCACATGCAGCTTCTGGAACAGCAAACGTAAAATTCAGCACTAAAAACTTACCTGTGCTGCTGGAAGAACAAAGTGGAAGCTTCACTCTGCTCATCACTGAGGTTTCTGTATAATGCTTGAGGCTAAATAATTCCATGTCCCCAAACTAACTTTTTTAGAAGAAGGCACATGCACATGCTTTTATTTTTTACACCATGAGAGTATCTGTCACACCTTCAGAGACACACCTCTTGTACATTGTCCAGTGATCTTTTAGAGTGGCATGATTGTCAATTATTTCATCCAGAGTGATTAAGACTGTCAGTAGTTCTCCCAGATGCTCATACATTGCCTGTTTAAAGAAATAATGAGTTGTTTACTGAATGTGCTGCACTACATATAAAGTATCAGTTCTTTTTAATAGCCAAAAAGGCATCAGGTAGAGAGTTAAATCAGATTTCCTGGTTGCTTAAATAATTATTATCATCTGTAATGGCAATCAAGGAAAAGTAGTTTGCATGCAAGCACCCCTCAGGTTCATCGATCTGATACTGAAGATAGGATTTTCAAGATTAGCTAAAAGCAAAAGCACATATTACACACAATAACAAAGCATACAAACACTTTTCAGCTAGGAAAGCCAGAGTCTGACAGGCACAAAGTAGCAGCCCTTTCCATGTAAAGGCTAGAAAAAGCTGATTAAGTAAATACAATCTGTAAAGGTAATTCCAGATTGAAAGTTGTACTCAAAACTCACTTTCTTGCTACTTTTCTCAAGGATACGACAAATATATTAATATTATAAATTAAATTTAATTATTTATTTAATTAAATTTAATTATTTGTAATATAAATATTACAAATATATTAACCACAAAAAAAAAAGCAAAAAGGCACAAAAGTTATTCCCACCTGAAAATGAATTCCTGACGTCTCTATAATTTTAGGTGCATTCCTGTAAATAAAACAAGTATTTTAACATATTTCCACTCCTTAGAACAGAGCATATTTACCTCCTCTGTACCAAAGTGGGTTTTTTTGTTGTTTCTTTGGGTACATTTCTTCACTTACACAGTAAATTCAGAAAATAAGATAAGCCTCCAAATATGATTAAAGCATATGTGAAATACATGCCTTACATTCAAATTTGGTACTGCAGTTTTGAATGTAAGGCATGTAACTGGTTTAAACAACTGATTTAATCCAGTGCACACGTACTAGCAACAATTCCCAAGTGAGTTATGCCAACAAATAGTCTTGACACAGTCCTGGGGCTCGAAAGTACTAAGTCACCTCACACATTCAGCTAGGCTGGATGTGTAGCTTTTCTCTCTCAGCATTACACAGAAAGCCTATCTTGTGCTGCAGCGTAAGACAAAAATGAGAACAACCAATAAAACTGAAAATGAACCTATGTGGGGAGAAAAAAAAAAAAAAAAAAGAGAGAGAACAGTAGGGCCCTTCATCTTTAGAGCTAAACTCAACAATTTGATTCAGGACTCATCTCTCCTTTGAGAAGAGCTGAGCACAACCACCCTCACTAGGCTCAACATCATGTGTTAAATCCATGATTGTTCTGTGAGGAACATATACCATGAATAGCAACATCAAAATAACCAGCAATCTCATCTGTAGTATGTTTTAGCCAAAGATTATAATTAATGTTGAATACTAAAGAATAAAACAGTGATCTCATGGATACCACTGATTAATTTGTGCAACTCACTTGGGGCTCTCTCAGTCATGCCAAAACATCAATGCATGCACAGAGGCATGAAGTCACATGGCAAGTGCATGCCATGTATCATTTGTTTGCCAGTATCAGTTCAACCACCAAGTTTAAGAAAATCATATATTTAAACTCTGGATTGTGAAAGTGATCTGATTTTTAAGCTCTGGAAGCTACTGATATCTACTATAGCAGTCAAAAGAAAGAATCTCTCAGAGGGAGACTGGAAGAATAGTAAGAGGATGTCCTGAACAGCAAGACTAAGAGCCTCTAATATCAGTCTATCTAAAAGAAAAAAACAACACAATACTTACATTTCATTAGTAAGAGCTTCAATTTTTCTGAAAATAAACTTTAAAACCGGGTAACAAAGCCTGGATTTGTGCAACAAAGTATCCTCCATATCTCTAGATTACAATATTCCAAGAATAATCAAGCCTTAGGCAGAACATTTATATTATGTACATTTTTCAACTACATAAAAAGTGATACAGCATCTCAGGGAATAATTACTTGTTGCTGGTGTAGAGAACAGCCAACTGATGCACTACATTCACCACCACTTCATAACATCGGGTAACAAAGCAAGACAGCTCCTGAAATACAAGAAAATAAAAAGGACGTATATATCTCTCATTATGCATAACATCATTACTGCTAAAATACAAATCATTACTGCTAAAATACAAAACATAAACCACTAAACTCGCAGCCTAAGTTGCAACTACAGCCCTAATCCAAGTCAGTGGGATGGGAAATATCATCCTAGCAATTAACAGGTCTAAAAAAGGATTTGAGACATTGAGAAGAGTCTTAACAACAGTGTCCAGGTACCTGTGGAGGGAATATCCACATATTCCTGAAAGCAAAGGCTATGTCTTTTCACACTAAATTCAAGAGTCACATTCCGGAAGCTGGTGATAGACAAATCCAAATTAGAAATTAACAAGAGGGGCCCATGCGTACTATAACAGTAATCAGCCACAGAATGCTGTCTCCAAATAAAAAAGATAAAAATAAGAGAATACTGCCTTTGAGGGGCATACTCAAGCAAAGCAGAACTCAAGTTCAGTTATATAGTAAAAGATGACTAAAAAGAGATCAACTCTGACCATAAAAAAAAAAAATGAATTTCTACAATGGATTTTAACAAGGTGCTCCTTGAGAAATGGGGTAAATGAATCTGAGTTTCCCTTAACCACACACATAATATTTGCTTATTATTTCATTCTGTAATCCCATCAGAGAGAAGCCTGCATGGGATGAGTTTGGCCAGTCAGCACACAGGTGGCTCCCAAGCAAAACAGCCCACACAGGCTAGCAGCCAGCCTGCTGTTCTTGCCAGAAAATAGGCTAACAGCTGAATTCTGTCTTTCTCTCCATCAAAAATAGATCTTATTTGGGTTTCTGCCTTCCATTAGTCACCAGTTTCCACAAAACATAAAAGCATCTTTACTTATTATACTTGCATTGCTCTATCAAATGCAGCTGAAACCAGCCAACAGACTCCAGAAGAGCACATTAATAGACAACTGAGATCATGTTTCCTTAGGAAGGTGCACCAGCTGCCTCTTTAAAATTTCCAGGCAATGGTCCAATTTAACAGCATTTTATCAGCTACCTAATACAGACAATTGTCAGCTTGTTGGGGCTCTTCAAACACAGTCTTCTGCAAGATCAGCACTACCTAGTAGCATTTCATAGCATTAATTTGATTATTTGTTTAAATGTTTTTACATAGCAAATTTTAGTTGTAAAGAAAAGTATACTGACTGATGTGCAAAGAATATGTAACTCTTAAGTGCTAGTAAACCAGTAGGTTTGACTTATTAGATCTGTTGGAAGATCTAATATCTTTTGTAGTCTTTGTTCATGTTTTTACACTGCCCTTGGGAAAAAGTTGGCAACATTGACCTTAACAGCATTTTCCAGTCAATAGGCACATGTGAGTTACTGCTGAGTGGGTTCAGAACAACACAATAGTTGAAAAAGACACAAAGAGTTTTCCTCATACCTTTATCCAAACCAACATAGTGAGTACAGTAACCTTTCCTCTGGGACAATGTCCTGTGTCTGCCTGCTTTCCACGTTCAACATTCAACAAGCCATGGTAGGACATATACAAAGTGGGTCACAAGCAAGACTGCTATATTTGAGTGTGTTTATAGTGGAAATGCTACACAATAGGATATACCCGTGTAAGGGTGGTTAATATAAAGATGTTAACCAAGATGGTGGTAAATAGTCAAAGGTTATTAGCAAGGGAAAACTCACCAATGTCAATGCCTTGACCAAAAAGCTGAGGCAGTCTCCACTGGGAGATGCTGCCTCAGTGGTGGTCAGCCCTTAAACGAGGTCTCAGAGGAGGTGGAGTCGAAGCCCACCCCCTTCTGTGAGCACAGCTAGATTACTCTCACCTGTGCCCCCGCAGCTGACCCAACACTTGCTTCAACTAATTAATCAGAGGTTCAAGCTGTGATTTCCCATACACTCCGTAAGCATATCTTGTACTACCAGGAGTTCTGTAGTCTACTTACACTGAACATATCTAGACTGCCAATTACTTTACCCTCAACTTTCATCTCAGAAAATCCTAACAGGGAAAAAAAACCTAGAAAAAATTCCCACAATGAACTGCAGCCCCATCTCATAACCACCAACAGTAAGAAGCAGCTTGAAAGAAGAAACTGACCATGTTAGTAAGGCAAAAAGAAAGGGAAAAACAAGTAAGATGAATAAAATTGATGTTCTTCCCTGAACGCTTGGTGTGCCACAAACAATTTTTCTTCCCCAGGTACATACTTTAATTTTGCCTCCCAACAGCAACACAACAGTGTATGAACCATTAATTCATGTCCAGTTTTCAAACTTGCTAATCAGAACTGTAAGAATAGAAATCCTTGACCTTACTATCAAATGGAACAAGACTGATTTATACTTACTGAAATTTGCTTAAGAAACTCTAATTTCCACAGACAAAGATAACACAAATCATAACCTACCTTCTCACTAGTCTCCCAGAGTTTTAGACTAGTGTAAACAAAAAAAACCAACAAGCTAAATATGAGTAGATGACCAAACCAAGTTAAACAGTTGTGTTCTAAGTGAACTGTGGTAGCAATAGGTGAGCAGGTAAAACATAATGACAGTATCAAATGACTACAGTGCCTCTCAGCAAGATGCAAGCAGGATACTGAAGACTTCTCAATCCACTTTAAAATAAAATTGACGTTAAAATTGCTGTCAAAAAATCAAGATACTCTACCTGCAAAAAGGAAACAAATCTTCCCATCTGTATTTGACAGTCTCCTTCCACCATACTGGAATCTGTAGCTTCAAAGATAAAGAACCATCGCTACTTTAAAAAGGTTGTGTTAGAGCCATTCATTACACTCTGGAGCTCACCCTCCAAATCATGTATGTTTGTGATACAAACTCAGTTCACACCTACAAGCCTACTGGCTGAACTTCTAAAGCTTTCAATTTTGCTTCCTAAGGTAGAATTATTTTTAAGTTCCTTTCCCAATAGAATTAGACTGCTTTAAGTTATGCATAAAACAAGAAAAAAGTTTCCTTCACCTGTAAGAAAATAATTACAAGACTTAATTCCTTAAGTATATGTTTTACATAACTTCATATCAAAGTTCCCACTAAAAGAAGACTGTAAAAGCAAGGTATTTACATTGCAAGGAATATGTGCTAGTATAGTTATTAGCTGAAAGAACATATTACATCATAAATCAACAGAAAACCTGTGTAGCATACAACTTTGTCAATAAATTATCTTTCCCTATATGCTATCCAGCATAAAACAACTAGCTCTCACCCTAGGCCCAAAGCACTACACGTGTGACAAAGTACACTGATTAGATACTATGAGATGCAGCTATCATGTGAATGTGTCAAATTCTTTTGGACAGCTGGAACAGTTGTAGTACTACCTGACAGTCCTTTTAGGGTGATGATAGTTTAATGCTCTAGACTTGAGATTTTTCTATTGGGCCACTACGGAAAAAATAGCTGAGAAGTTCATCCACAAAAAAAAACAAACAATAGTGTTAAAGAAGTCTCCTGTTTAGAGAGGTGATCTTTCAACCCATGCAAGGAAACTTCTAAATATTTAGTTTAAAGTTTTTGGTCTTCATAAAAATATTCCTTTAGAACAGAGACCAAAATCTAAATGAGCTTCTATAACTCCATTTAGATATTACATCCTATCCCTTTATGCTTTCTATGCAACTTTTCCTCTCTTCAAATTAGCAGATGATCCAAAAGGCAACCCAACTAATTCATGTTCCTACAGTAATCCTAGTCACTTCAAGGATAAGATGAAAAAAATGTTCCCTGCTATATAGAGAAAGCAAAAACCACATGGTATTTCTCTGTTCCATTCAATTTCAGCCATCTTTGCTGTTGTAAGAAAGCAAGGTAGTTGTTACCAAAGCCTATGCTACGAGGTGAGATCTGGGAGTAGAGAGCTTTATTCCTGCCCCCCCAACCAACCCACAGAAGGTCAACCTCTCAGTTTCACCCATTTGTTGTAGAACACTCAAGTAGGAACAAACTGCTGCTGTAACATACTAATCTGGTACAGTGTGACTTTTCTCATGCTGGAGATGTGAAGAAGTTTTGAGGGACCCCCTACTATCATTTTGACAGCAGAGCACTTTCTTTTCGGATATTAAAAGGTATGGTGCTCTTTTTGACATTCCTTAACTGAACCTCAACAGGCATCTCATGCAGCACTTGATAGAATCTTAAACAGTTGCTGTCTCCAAGA
The DNA here is from genome assembly GCF_054131305.1 of Coturnix japonica. Lineage (NCBI taxonomy): Eukaryota > Metazoa > Chordata > Aves > Galliformes > Phasianidae > Coturnix > Coturnix japonica. The sequence goes on along the minus strand of NC_140663.1, from coordinate 49,070,551 downwards.
CTCTCCATTCCCCAGTTCTGCTGTCACAATCAAGGCTCTTAAACTTCAAAAAGCAGTTTTACAGTGTTACTCTGAATGGAGCATACCTTCCTTTGTCTCACATTTATGAAACAGAAAACAAAGCCAGGGGACATCCCTACCTCAGAAATACACTGAGTCCTCAGAACAAAGATACCTGCTTGCTCTTTAAGACAAAAGCTTAAAACCTTTGGATGAGTTACCAGTGAAACTCTGTGACAAAATGCAAGGTTTGGCAACTGAAATGTCTTTCAAACACTTTTTCCCTGGATTATGTCACTGTTTAAGTAGCAGTATGAGCAATTCACTTCACTTGAAGCACAGAAGATTACATAAGCGAGATCATGATTTCTTCTGAACCAGCTATGATTCCAAGAGTAAAGCACACAGTATTTGGTCAAAGGTACTATTAAGTTTCATTGTGTTACTACAGCCCGGTTTCAAATTAATGATTTTACTACAAACAACTAAAACTCCTGCAAAAAACAGTCCTAAAAGGAAGTAAGCTGGTTTAGGATAACGTGTTTACAAGTGAAACACAGCTATTCAATGCCATACTCAGAAAAACAGCTGCTACAGTGCATAAATTCAGGTTTCCGTACACCTAAACATGAAACACAATCTCATTAAAAAAGAAGCCAAGATGTTTACAGCAAAAAGTTGTGATGAATTTCAAAAGCACTGCTTTTATACATCTCATGCATTGTCCTACTGTCTTCACTTGTAGGTCATCTGTCTGAAAAACGTCAAGTCTGTATTCCATACTTCTCATGTACATCATGTTGCAACAGAACTTCCCATTAGCACAAGACTTCCTGCAGATAATCAGGCTTCATTTATAGTCTCAATGCCAGCTCTATTATCACAGTCCACTCTTTTATATTTATCATTTAATGATATAGTGAAAGCATGCATCAGTAATATAAAAGACTTCCTGAAGCATTTAATACAATTGGAAGCAATAAAGTAAAACTACAAACTTCTCCAGTAAAGGGAGTTACTTACCTCCTTCTCCATAAAACAAGAGGCCATTATAAAATTTCGTTTCTGCCTATCAACAGAAACATAAATTTGTCTTTTAATAAATAAGTGATCATGCTACAAAAACTATTTAGACAGTATATAATTGTATCTTGTTTATTTCAAAATAATAAACCTTTATCGGTTTGTCAATCTTTCATACGCATAATTAAAGCTGAACTCACCTCATATTTTAACTTCTTGATTTCACAGCAAAGGGCAGCATACACAGTTATTACTTTGTTTAGAACCTAGACTCAGGAAAAGAAAAAAAACGCAGATTATCAACACAGAATTACAGCAAATAAAACTCTTACAGAGCGTTTTTCGTGTTTAAAATGGATCAAATGGATCAGTTTTAGCTAAAACAACTTCTGTTTTCCCTTTGATCACAAAGCAATTACCTTGTTTTCTGTCTTTATGAGCTCCAGTAGAGAGGACTGCTCATATGGCAAAAGCTAGAATTGATTAAAACAAACAAAAGCTTTAGAAAACATTTGTCAAAACCATATTTAAGCAACGAGGCAAGTAGTATAATTTTTTCTATAGTTCAGTCTGAGTAAAGTCAGTAATAAGAGCCAATAATGGCACATTACCAGCAACCTGTGCTGCACGAAACCTTCTCTTTGCACATTTATGTGTTAAGGGAAATAACCAGCTAAACTACACAGGATTTACATCAATTTACTCATAAAACATGGAATGCAAAACATAATCATTATGGTGCACACAGTAAAAAACAACTCCAGAAACCTATGGAAAATTAAGAATCCCAAACGCAGGAAACAGGAAGCACTGTGTGTACCTACATGCAGGCACTAGAGATTTTATACCGAAGTCAGCCTCATAGATGACAAGTTCACATACACTCAGCACTATTGAGGCCCCACATGTAACCTGAATAGACAGAAGACTGACTGAGACTACATCATCTGCACATACAAGTTCCACATGGTAACAACATTTAAAAGTACTTCTCACTTTTATGGCCAATATCAGTGATGAAAAACATTCATGCTCTACAGAGGACAGAAAACATGACTAAGGAATAAAACGCTTGTGGAAGAAGAAAAATTGAAACAGTATCAGATAGGCTTCTCAAACACAAAAGTCAACATATTAGAAGCACAAAGGCAAGAAGCTTTCACTTCTCAGGTTTGAAAGGAAGAAATGTATTGGCAGTAACTATACTGGTACTAATAAGAATGGCAATTACAAGGAAAATGGTGGAAATACAGAAGGTATAAAGAGAAGGGAACTCACCAGAGCTGAGGCAATACTCCCTGGCAAGCGATCTCCAAGAGATGCTGCCTCAGTGAGGGTCAGCCCTTAAATGAGGTCTCAGAGGAGGTGGAGTCGAACTCCACCCCTCCAGGGAGCACAGCTACATAACTTTCACCTGTGCTCCCACAGCTGACCCCACACTTGCCTCAGCTGATTAATCAGTGGTTCACACTGTGATTACCAATCTCCCATACAAGAAGGAATGAGGAAAACAACAGTTTCAATATGTATTAAATATATGAAGACCTTTAAAGCAATAGGATCAAGACTGAAGTCCCAAACGTCTCCAACAGAGTCATCCAAGGCATCTTCAGTTCTCTTCAGCTGAGACGCATACTCCTCAAGAAATTTTCCATAGTTCTTCAACTGCACTTCAGCATGGATTTCTGAAAATTCAAAACATTGATAGTCACATAAAATACTCAGTATATTCCAATATCCCAAAGTTCACTAACGCTTTTATCTGTTGCTATTTAGCTAGTAGTGCTGCATGCTGAATTTTGGTGCATAGTTTTCTTCTTGAAACAACTGCATCTTTGTAATACAAAGTTCTTACTTGTTCAAAATCCATCACCCATCTCAGTGTCCATTCCAAACAGGAATAACAAATATGAAAGAATAACAAATATTTAAGAGGCTTATTAAGAATTATTTATGTGTACATTTATTTTCAAATGAAGATCTTAACAAACCTAACTACCACACCAAGCTGCACAGCAAAGAACTGACTGATCATACTGAAGCATGGCAGATGATTTTACCCATCAGCAGAGCCAGGCCATAAACAACAACATTAGACATTTGAGGCACTGGGTCTTATCCTATTGGTCTGAGTAGAAGCTGTAGGGGAAGCAATCTGCCTCCTGCTCTCTCCCTGTTACCTCTTCGTAAGTCATTTGGGCATTATTCTGGAAGCTGATGGGTTTCAATCAATCCCACCACATTAGAACTCAGGACTTCCACGCTTAGTAAGGAACTACAATCCTTTCTCATCTGATGACTGAAGTGAAGTCCCTTGTCTGCACATCTAATAGCTTACAATCTTTTTGTTGAAAATAAGGTTGCCTTTAAAACAAACAAACCAAAGAATGCAAGTTAGTTGAATAACTGAACTTTGCCAAAACACAAAGTCAGCTCTTCAGACAGCAATCTTTTTAGCTTATGTAGCAGCATACATGCCCTTTACTCATTCTAGCAAGCAGGTTGTGACAAAAGTTAAAAAATCTTTCTATTTTGCAGGTTCAGCCTCCTACTCATCTAAGCTGTCTATAACTGAGACAAATGGTCGTTGATGACTACTTCAGTCAACTAGTTTTGCTGAATCAATTATCCTACAGATGTATTTTGGAGGAAGAGAAAATGTGCCTGGAAAAGCACCCCAGCCAAGTAAGGGGAACAAAGGCTAATGAAGAGTCAAAGAAGAGAGGGACTATGCACTGGGGAGCTGAGAATGAGGAGAAATTGAACAAATTCTCCTCAACTAATGCAAAGCTCCTACTTTGAAACAAGCAGCAATGTAACTGCAAAGCCCATCCAAGATGTACAGTGAGCCATACCACTCTAAACTCCACATTAGTGCTGTTGGGTTATGCCTGGTTCACAGACACCAGCAAAATAAGAAGACTGGATTTCACGCAAACAGATAAGCAGCAAGTGAACAAAGCACTCTTTATCAGCACTATGCACTTCAGACACTGATTTGCAGCCCTTATGTTGTATCGTCATATTTTTCTATTCCACCAATTCACCTTGCCTTCCAAATCCCTTCCAGCACATCTTCTAGAAGCCCTGATGCACTAAAGCAGTAGAACTCCAATGGACGCAGAGCCTTGCAGAACAGAGCTTAACCTGCCACCCTGGCAGCTCCAGTACTTTACTGTTAGAAGATGCTGTATTCCCTCCTGTTCCTTCCCTCTTCACACAAAAGGCAAAGCTAAGAGCAGAAAAAAAATGTTGAAAGAGGTATTGGGACTGTATAGGAACAATTGAAAAAAACAAACAAGTCATACAAGAATAAGAACCAGGCACTGCTACTCAAATCAGTTCCCTCAATTGAATAGGCAGCACATCTCAAAAGATCTCACAGCAGCAGCACTCTCCTAAAGACCACAACCTGTCATCTCCATCATCTGCAGCAGTCAAAAGATGCACTTAAAACACATTATAGCTCCGCAGGGCTGATATCAGGTATTGCCAAAACTAAGTGTTGCCAAACATCAACGTGCCACCTTGTACTGACCCTATACAAAAGAAATAAAAGGCAGGTGTGAATAATTTATCATCTTTTCTCTAAAGCAGACATGAGAGTGAAAGCTATTAGCAAACCAAATACAGGTAGGCTTGAATCAATTAAAATGGCTTCAAGAGGGAGAGAGATTTCTAACACAAGTATTTGGTTCTTTTTTCCCAAACAAACTGGATTGCATGCAAAAAGAAAAAGAAATCACAGATATTTTCTTTTTCTTCCAAGCTACAGACCTGCTTCACAAGGCATATCTGTTTGCAATGAAGTCTGATTTAGTTTCTCCTCAGGTGATAAAACAAAAGCTTTACAACTGGAACAGCACGAGGATATACTTAGCAGCACAAAACCTCCAACTTCATCTAATCTTCCATAAAGTCAGCAATGTCAATACTCAGGCGATCCACTGCCACAGAGGGATTTGTAAGTGCGATGTCAATAAATACCTGGGACAAAATTGTAAACTGGACTTCCACAGCATCCTGTTTCCTCAGTTAGGAACACAGTGATTTCTAAAAGTTTGTGATACAAGTATGGATTGCAAACTGACAAAGCAAAGCAACACTTTTTTTTCCAAGTGACTTCTTTTTCTTTCTTTCCCTTGAAAGTTGTATAGCATACTGTGAACTCTGCCACTGTTCACAGTCAAGACGGTGGTAATATAGCTCATCACATCCTATAATCATTGAGTTGGAAGGGACCTTTAAAGGCCCAACTCGTGCAACCTCCCTGCAATGAACAGGGACACATATAGCTAGAGCAGGGTGCTCAGAGCCCCTCCTGCCTGACCTTGGATGCCTCCATGGAAGGGGCATCCACTGCCTCTCTGGGCAAACTGTGCCAGTGCTTCACTACCCCTGTACTGTAAGAAACTTCTTCCATATAACCAGTTCAAATCCTTCTCCAAGTTTGAAACCATTTCCCCTTGTCCTATCACAACAGACCCTGGTAAATAGTCTGTCACCTTCCTTTTTACAACCTCCCTTTTGATACTGAGAGGATGCTGGGTGATGTTCTCCGGGACATCACATAACACCATGGTTTGAGAGCTGCCAAAGACCTCAGCTCAAAAAAAAACCTTTAGTTTCTACCAAAAGGACAGAATCATGAATAGGATATTAATGACACCATTTTGAGGTAACGCTGCATGTGAAACAACTGGCCCACAAGTGACACATTTTCACAGCAACACCTGGTGTCATTAATTTGGCAGAGTTCAACGTACAGCGTGTATCCCAGTGTGACTGCCATGCACCTTCTCAGTTTAGGAAGTAGGTCAGCTCCACAGGCAGAGAACACACAGATTTGGACTGACAGAGCTCAGCACCACATATCTATTTTCTAAAGGTGCAACAGAAAGAGAACACCCAGCTCCATGCCAAACAGCCTTTATGGGCAGAAAGCACACACAACGCACTGATCTCCTCAGCCTGCCTCGGGGATGCGGCACACACGCGTGGGCCGCCAGGGCTGACCAGGAGCGGCCGAAGACAGCGCTCCTCACTGCGCTGGGGGCACGAGCAAAGCTCGCAGCAGTCCGTCCCCCCCACAACCCAAACACCCCCCGACAGCCACTGAGGGGAGCACGGGGAAGGCCCCGTGTGAGCGCGGAGAGCAAAGGGCAGGAACAGGGAGGAGGGCAGGAACAGGGAGGGGGGCCGGCCCCGCTCAGCTCCCACGGCTCCTTCCTCCTCTTCCTCACTGCCCGCCTCTCGCGATAGGGGCTGGCGGGGGTTTCTTCAGCCCGCTCCCTTGCAGCCCCATTCCGTCCTCACACACACGCGCCCGCCCTGCCCCAACCCGGCCCTTCCGCCTCCCGCGCGCTCACTCTGCGAGCCGTCGTCGAGGCGGTCGAACTCCCATTCCGGGGACAGGGTCTCCAGCGCCATGGCAGCGCCGCGCCCGCCTCCCCTGACTCAGGCGCACGGGACTTCCTGCCCCAACCGCGCCGCACTCTGGGAAATGGAGGCGGAGGGCTGGGGGGTGCGCCGGGACTCCGGGAGGAGGCGGGGTGATGGGGGTGGGCAGCCGGCGTCAGCCCCGCTGTCACCTCACTTCTATTCAGGAAGCTGGTAATGTCATCTGGAGGATAAAAGAAGTAAAATCACTCAGCGTGACAGGGGAAGAGCCACTGGGCGGCTAGCAGTGCCCGCAGCGATGGTTTTACCTCAGCACAGTCTGTACTATCAGCAGAAACGGAAATGACTCCGAAAAGCGGTGTGGTAGCATCAGCAGTTTCATGGGGCTGAGAGCAACAGAAATAGCAGCTCCACGGAGAGATGGATCGGTAATTGCGGATCGTCCATTAGAACTAGCTCTGTAGTGCAACCAGGCTGAAAATAGCACCGCTGTGCTTGTTTTCTGGAGACAAGCAATCCGTCCTTTGCCAAATCAATTAATTTTAAAGGTCTTTCTAGGGAACTAGGATCTGGCTGGTGTGCTTGCTCTTGCTGGTGAGTTCTTACCTCGTTACAGCACATTTCAAGAGACCAGCCTAGATCTGGGAAAGAAGAGATCAAAAACTATTTTTTTAGAGAAATCGTGTGAAAAATGTTCAGAGTAACTTATTTTTATTTTAACATTTTTTCAGTTCTGATTAATATTGCAAATGACGGCACGCTGGGAGGAAGCACTGATCTACCTGAGGAGGCCGTGCAGAGGGATCTGGGCAGGCTGGATGAATGGGCTGAGGCCAACTGTATGGTCTCTAACAAGACCAAGTGCTGGGTCCTGCACTTTAGTCACAGCAGCTCCATGCATCATTAAAGGATTGGGGCAGAGCAGCTGGAAAAGCTGAGTGAAGGAAAAGGTGTCTGGATACAAGTATTAATGGGGAGCAGCTGAGGGAACTGAGTTTGTTCAGTCTGGAGAAGAGGCTCAGGGGAGACCTCTCTCTCTGCAGTGATCTGAAAGGAGATTGCAGTGAGGAGGGGGTTGGCTTCATCTCCGAGGTAACACCAACAGGAATAGAGGGAATGGCCTGAATTTTCATCAGGGAAGGCTCAGGTTGGATATTATGAAAAGTTTCTTCTTAGGAAGAGCGGTGCTGCAGTGGCACAGGCTGCCCAGGGAGGTGGTGCAGTCACTGTCCCTGGAGGTGTACCAGAACCGTGTGGATGTGGCACTGAGGGACATGGTCAGTGGGCATGGTGGGGATGGATTGGCATTAGGACAAGATTATCTTAGAGGTTTTTCCAACCCTTGTGATTCTATGATTCTACAGCCAAAGCCCAAGCACATCTTCTCGACTCACAGTCTTGTGTGTGAACCTAAGCTGTCGACATGGGGCTTTTAAGTCCCTAGAAATGTAATTGTGCAGGATGTTGGCAGCTGGCAGTGCATGCACCTCTGGGGACATAAGTGTCACATGAAATGAAATCACATTTTATACATGACTTCAAAGATCACAGTCAAGTCTACAGTCACATAGATGCAGCTTTTACTGAACTCAGTAGAGCAGCGTACATTCAAAGGCAAGGTATGTCCTTTAGGTTTGGAAAGCAAAACAGTAGAAAAATTTTGCTACAATCTTTATCTAGTTTTTGTGAAAACAAAATGCTGTTTCTTTCAGTGTAAAATTGCACATAAACAGTTTGTCCGACTACTTTAAAAGTTTGGGTTTTTTTGTTGTTTTTGGTTTTGGTTTTTTTTTGCTTTCTGTCTCAGAAAAGAGTATCCTTGCACCACCTTCAGGGTGTAGCTGAAGAGCTGACAGTCAGTAAGGTCCTCCGTTCCCACAGCTGAAGTGAATTCATAAAGAGTAAAATACTGTGAGGCTGGTTATTGCGAGGTTGTGAGATCACCAACACTAAGCAGATGGTTGGTTTCTGCAATGGCCAAGCTGCACTGGGATAACCACAGCATAAGCCATTGCAAGCCTTATTTTGATTATGGGAAAAGTACTTGAAAATGAAATTGTTGAAATAATGCATTTCTTAGAAAGAAGCAGGAGGCTGTACAATCAAGAAAAAAATCACAGAATCAAACAAGTACATCAGTTAAATTTTATGATGGCGATTACGATACAATTACTTAAAAGTTTAATTGTTTTTCTTGTGCCTTGCTAGGTGACAGTGTTTGTTGCCTACACCGAGGTCAATCCCATTCTATTTCTTCTTTCTTGGATTTCATCCTGAAGCCTGTTGTTTGAGTGAGGCAAGCATAGCTCAGCTCTGATTGATACATTTTCTGTACTCAGTTCTCACTGAATGGCTTTGTGCTGTTTGCACAAGTGAAAGTATTGACAGATTTTATATGCATCTTTTCTGAAAGTCCAGTGACGCTTAGGGTTTTCATGTGTGCTAGGGACTTTTTGTTTATTACCAGCTTACAAGAAGTTGCTAAGGTTGCTCAAGGATCTGTTAATATCTTTAGAAATTACAGCAGTAAGAAAAATCATAGAATCATAGAATCACAAGGTTGGAAAGGACCTACAAGATCATCTAGTTCAAGCACCCTCTCATTACCATTGCTACCACAAGCCATTAAACCATATCTCAGAGATCCTCATCCAGATGCCTCTTGAACACTGCCAGGGACGGCAACTCCACCACCTCCCTGGGCAGCCATTCCAGTTCCTGACCACTCTGAGAGAAAAAGTTTTTCCTTATGTTTAATCTAAACCTCCTCTGGTACAACTTGCAGCCATTTCATCAGGTCCTGTTTGTTGCCTGGGAGAAGAGGCCAAGCCCCTCCTCATTACAGCCTCCCTTCAGGGAGTTGTAAAGTGCAATGAGGTCTCCCTGAGCCTCCACTTCTCCAGACTAAACATTCCCAGCTCCCCGAATCACTCCTCATAAGACTTGTTCTCCAGACCCCTCATCAGATTTGTTGCCCTTCTCTGGACATGTTCCAGTATCACACCAGGGCTTCAATATCCTTCTTCTAGCAAGGGGCCAAAAACAGAACACAATACTCAAGGTGTGGCCTCACCAGAGCTGAATACAGGGGGATGATTACCTCCCTGCTTCTACTGGCCATGCTATTTCTAATGCAGGCCAGGACATGACTGGCCTTCTTGGCCACCTAGGCACACAGTCAACTCATGTTCAGCCAAGCATCAACCAACACGCCCAGGTCCCTTTCCTCTTCACAGTCATCCAGCCTCTCATCCCCAGGCCCGTAGTGCCTGCATGGGGTTATTGTGGCCCAAGTGCAGGACTGGCACTTGGCCTTGTTGAGCCTCAGCCCAGCAATCCAGCTTATCAAAATACCTCTGAAGGGCCTCCCTACCCTCAGGCAGATCAACAAGCAGATCCAGCTCCCAACATGGTGTCATCTGCAAACTTACTGAGGGTTCACTCAATCCCCTCATCTAGGTCATCAATAAAGATATTAAACAAGATGGGCCCCCGTGCCCAGCCAGACTTAACTCCATTGACAACCCAGCCAGGTTGCCAGCCAGACTTAACTCCATTGACAACTACCCACTGGGCACAGCCCTCTAGCCAGTTCTTTACCCAAAGGAGGGTATACCTGTCCAGACCACAGGCAGCCAGTTTCCCCAGGAGGATACTATGAGAGAGACTGTGTCAAAGGCTTTGCTGAAGTCTAGGTAGACTAAATCAACTGCCTTTCTCTTGTCTATCAGTCTGGTCACCCAGTTGTAGAAGGAGATGAGGTTGGTCAAGCATGACCTGCCCTTCATGAACCCATGCTGGCTGGGCCTCATCCCCTGGAAGTCACACACATGCCATGTGATCTCACCCAAGATGACTTGTTCCATAACTTTCCCTGGTACCAAGGTCAGGCTAACAGGCCTGTAGTTCCTTGGATGAACCTTACGGACCTTCTTGTAGATGGGAGTCACGTCAACAAGCCTCCAGTCCTCTGGGACCTCTCCAGATAACCAGGAGCGCTGGTAGATGGCTGAGAGCAGCTCAGCAATCACCCCTGCCAGCTCCCTCAGCACCTTAGGATGGAGCCTGTCTGGTTCCATGGACTTGTGACAGTCCAGATGGAGGAGGAGCTCTTTAACTGTCTCCACCTGGATCACTGGGGGTGTATTCTGTGTAGCATTCCAGACTTCACATCACAGACTTCACACATCAGGGTGTAAAGTACCCTGAGGATAACTGATCTGCTTATTAAAGGCAGATGTAAAGAAGGCAATGAGGACCCCAGCCTTCTTAATCTTTAGACTTTGTTTAGATAAGATATCATGGAAATCCAAATATTATTTCAATAGTTGTACAGTTGAGAAAGGATTCATTTCTTTTGAACAAAGCAAAATGGCCAGGAAAGTAAAAATTCTTATTGGACTTTCCTATACATCAGGTCTAATGTAAATCTGTACTAGCTGAAATCACTCATTATACCTGAGCACTGTAAAGGGTTGGAGAGTGATTAAAGACCAAAATACAGGAAAATTAACTTCATACTATTACTGTTTTATTCACGCAGTGGCTAGTTGTCTATAAATTGGTCAAACAACACAGGCTTGACTGTGTGGGCTATTGAACTTTCCTTTCCTTTGAAACACAGAGTCATAAAGTCATCCAAGTTGGAAGGGACCTATGAGGATCAAGTCCAACTCCTGGCTCCACCAATACAGTTACGTGGCATTTTTCACAGCGTTTTCATGCTGTTTGGCAGCTTAGTAGAAACCTTAACAGTGCAAGTAGGAACCATTTTATTTTTTAAAACAGTGAAATGCATCCAGAGAAAACATTGCTTCTATCATATGCAGGCACAGCTTCAGCAAGAGTAGTAGAATTGTAGTTACTTACAGGACAAGGAAGACTTGCTGGATCTGCAGGAATCCAGCTATGCTATGCATTCCTTGTCTGTGGAACATTTAATGCTCAATTCTATGAATATTTAAAATAAAATAAAGTTCTTGCTCAGTTTTTATGGCAGGATTCCCAGAAAAAAAAATATTTATTATCTGAGACTCACTCTTCACAACTGTGATCCACAAAGATAATGCCAACTTTCTCAAAAGTAGTTTCTAGCTTATTGTATGGAATTTGAGAGAATTCTGATTATATGTACGAGTAAGGCATCTGAACATGACAATTCTTTCTACTGCTTAAATCAGTCAAATAATTCCGTTTTTGCACCAAATATATGCTCTGTTCTGTTACTCTGGATACACTAAATGTTAAACATGGTTTTAAGGGGTTGTCTAGATGACAGGAAATCTGTATCAGTAGACTGTGAAAGCCTCACTAGAAACCACATGAGTTTCTAGCCTGAGATTAATTTAAGGCTGAAATGGGGGTTAAAAATAAATAAAAGAAAAATTAATTCAAGTTTTGTGTATAAATGTTGCAGAGAGAAAAGAAATAGGAGCTTCCTGTGCTGGTGAGTGGCAAAACAAGAAAAGTTGCTGCTGTACAAAATTTGAGTTGAAACTTGTTGTGCAATTAACATAGTTAAGGAATAACAAGTACAAAGCCTCAATTTATTTTTTTAATCACTTTTAGTGTTTCAAACTGGATGAACTGTAAAGTACTTCTGAGGAATGTGAGTCTGAACTATGACCAAATGTTTCTTCATTATGAAAAGCCCCATCAAGGCTGATTTTCAACTACAGAAAGCCTGTTCAGAGCTAGTTTAGCCAATTACTGAACCCCAGGGTATGATTTTCTAAAGAAAATAAATTCTGGAAGATTGAGCAGCTTCCCAAGCAGCTCAGTACGTGTGTGTACTCAGTGTACTGTGGAACACAGCCTTCCACAGTGGTCTTGCCAATTCTTCATTATGACTTTAAAGACACTCTAAAAACAGAGTAACTTCTGCTTTACAGAAATCATGTTCATCTGGATTCAGTTTATCAGCTGCTCTGTACATACAAACACATTTTGCTTTGTAAGTGTGCTGTTGAACAAACAAGTTTGACTTAGGAATAATATTTGTGTATCACATTATGATACACACCGCTCCTTTTTGTGCCCCTTGCTGACATATTTCACAAGAAAAGGAAGGAATGGAAATCAATTGGGTTGGGGGGAAGACCATGCTAAAAATCTTTCTATGGATAATAGCATTTTTATTTTTTTTCAAAGTTAAATTTTGGCTTTAAGAACCAGGAAGCAGAACTAGAAGAAATCAAGAGAAGAAAACCCAATGTCTAAAATGTGCACCAAATCCACTTCTAAAAAATCAACACTGATATCATCAGAGCTAGGATTCTTCCCTGGATTAACAAGAAATGTTGATAATTTGCAAGCTACTATTGCTCATTCTGAGACAGGACAATGTAGTCATTTTCCAGGTGAGAAAAGAAGTCCTTGCGAATTAGCTATGTCTGTTTATTCTGATCCCTGAAATTCCACATTGTCAATTTACTAAGCCAGTTCTAAAAGCCCTGGTGTTTGAGTTAATCAACTGTGATCACAGGAAAGAAGCAGATGGTTTGCAGATACCATCCCTGCATGTGATTTTACATGTCCTTCTCCCTGTCTTTTCCCTTCCCTCTCTTCATCACTACAAAATCTAAAGTAGGTCTTGAACCCTACCACCCTGCTATTCTTTGTACTGTGATTCTACTGTCAATAGACACCTTCTCCAGTGATTTTTCCTTTTTGTCACTCCACATTTTAATAGTTCGTGGAGTAAAGCCATGGTAAATGGAGATATAGGCTCAGTTGTTTTGGCATTGTGTTTTGGAGACCAAGGTGTGCCAACTAATTAAGGTCCTAGTGTATTCTGCATTAATTGTTGTGTTGTCTATGCTGTGGGGGTGTAAGGAGTAGAGCCGTAAGTCATTACAAATTGCTTATCTTGGAATACAAGGTATTTTGCCATGAGGCTGCATGTCAGCTGCTAAATGCCAGGTGTACAGTATTGTAGTTGGAGAGGATTTTGGATCACAATCCAAGATCTGGAATCTCTTGAACTTTGGCAGTGCTTGAATCCAGTTCTAAACTCTGCAGTATGGGAGTGTTTTTCATGCCAGTGTTTACAGTAGAAGTTCTCTACACTCTGCAGTGGGTGTACCCTAAGAAGAGTATGGGGCCTTGTAATGGAACTCCAGGCATTGCTATCACACTTCTTTTGCAGAAAAGGATAAAAGCAGCAGTGAGGAATGGATACTCATAAGTACTAGGCAAGACTTTTTCAACTGTACATTCTACTGCAACAAGATCTGTGCAGATTATAAATTCAATGGAAGAGTTGCTTTTGACTTCTCCACTGTGGTTCATAAGCTACCCATATGATGACCAACTTCATTTTTTCTTCTTTGTTTTCTTGAGAAGAGCAGAATATATTTCAGTCTTTTATCCACCTCCACTCTTTAATGTTAAATATTGCTGAGGTTTAAGTCTGACCTGAATAGCAGTTGTGCTCATACTTCTGCCATGGTATCTGCTTTTGGTTTGCTGTTCATAGCCATTCTGGGGGCAGTTTCATTTTCCTTGGGATATTTTTTGGCACTCGGAATTATTTATTTTCATTATCTTCATGAAAGTCAGATCTGAGGGTGTTAGTGGATGTGAGCCAGCAGTGTGCATAGGTGGCCAAGCTGGCCAATGGCATCCTGGATTGTTCCATGAAGCAGGAGCAGGGAAGTGATCATTCCCATGTACTCAGTACCGGTGAGGCTGCACCTCGAGGGCTGAGTTCAGTTTTGGGCCCCTCACTACAAGACAGACGGTGAGGCCCTGAGGCATGTCCAGAGAAGGGCAGCAGAGCTGTGAGGGATCTGGAGCACAAGTGTGATGGGGAGTGGCTGAGGGAACTGGGGTTGTTCAGTCTGGAGAAGAGAAGATCAGGGGAGACCTTATCTCTCTCTAAAAAAACTTGAAAGGAGATTGTGGTGAGGTAGGGGTCAGCCCAGGCCACAGTATTAGGACAAGAGGTAATGGCTTCAAGCTTCACCAGGAGAGGATCAGGTTGGATATTAGGTATCATTTCTTCTCTGAAAGAGTGGTGCTGCAGAGGCCCACACTGCACTTGGGAGGTGGTGGAGTCACCGTCTCTGGTGGTGTTCAAGAACTGTGTGGATGTGGTTAGTGGGCACGGTGGGGGTGGGCTGATGGTAGGACAAGATGATCTTAATGTGTCTTCCAGCCTTAATGATTCTAAGATTGTACCTGTAACAAGAAGTTGTTACTGCTTGAGAACGATACGGACCCCTTCCCGCCCCGCAGGCCTCGTCACGGCGCTGCCCCCGGCTGCTTCCCACTGCTTCCCGATCAGAGGCGGCAGGTGCGGGTCTGTCCCTCTGCCGCCATGCCGCACCCCGGGCGGGGCCGCGCCGCCGCGGCGGGGCCGCAGGATCTGGCCGGGCGCCATCGGCGCGGGTTGCGTCAGACGAGGCGATCCGCCGGGTCGGTGCGCCGCTCGCCCGACCGCGGTCCGCAAGATGTTGCGGGCAGCCCCGCGCCTGTTGCGGACCTTCTGCACGAGCTCCGCGGTGAGCGGGGCGCTGCGCCGGGCCGAGCCGAGCCGAGGCGGGCGGGCGGGCGGGGGTCGGGGTTGATGCGCGTCCTCACTGCTGGGTGGGATTGTAAGGCGCGTGCGGGCGCTGGGTGGGATTGTAAGGCGCGTGCGGGCGCTGGGAGGGCGAGAGGTTTCAGGAGGCACCGGAGCAGCATCCTGCCCGGCTCGCAGCCATCAAATGGGCGCCGCAGGGATGCGGCTGGAAGGAGCCGGTTGGACCCGGGCCCGGCCTGAAGGGGGCCTGTGGATGCCGCCTCCCCCCGGGTGTGGAGCTGCCCCCGAGCCCGTGTGGCTCTACCTCACGGCCTAAGCGCCTCCGCGGCCCCTGCCTCAGGTTTTTACAGTTCCGAGCGCTTGTTCCGAGCTGTTCTCTTTTTCCTCACCCAAATATAGACCGTACAAGTGCCCTGAAGTGCTCTGCCCGGTCCACGTTGTCCAGATGCTTGTGTCTGGCAAGCCGAGGCTTGGAGAGGGCTTCTGCGTTCCCGAAGAGCGCTGTGTGTTTTGTGCTTGCACAGTTTAGTACAAGGAAGTCATCCTAAGGGCTGTGTGTGGGAAGATCAGAATATAGGGATTGAACACAAAATGCAGTCTGCGGGGCCAACAGATAGGAATTAATAACTGCCTGTGAGCCCCCAGATGTGTAATGGGAGGGAGGGAGGGAGGCCCTACACACTGGTTCTATTCGGAGGCACTGGAATTCAGCACATGTAGATCCTCAGCAGAAATCTGATGCAGCACTGCTTTTCAAAGGAGGCGCAGTTTGAAATTTATCTATGAATAGATGCAGCATATTGAAATATTTACCAGCTTTACTACATTCTTGTAGAGAAAAAAAATAAAGTATTGCAGTGTTTTTGGTAGCTTTACTGTCAGAGAAGCAGTTATTAAACATTCACCTTCAATAGATTTGATTAGAAATTGATAACTCACTACATGTAAGATCTGTGTATATGCCCACGTATGAGAGGCAGCAACAGAGAATGACTTTGAACTATGAAATAAATATTCTTCTCAGCAAAAGTTTTGTAGCATTAGAAAGTAAAGTAGAATGTGTAACTCTTGGGCTTGACTCCCTTTCTAAGAAGAACAGTTTGACTGAGTAGTCACTAGTGTTTGTTTGTCTGCTTCTCTCTGCAGTGTTGAACTCAAAAACAACATAATTATAGTAGAATGAGCAGCAGCTTATCTTTTGGGAACACTGTCATATTAACCTCGTTATCCTGTGATTACTGAACTAACAAGAGAAAGACTAGACCTCTCCAAACTGCCTGTGCTCCATTGTTTCCCAGAAGTAAGAATTGGGCATCCTTGCAGAAATAAAGCAAGAAATGCACTGTGGTTATACATGACCATTAATTTTCCCATGATGAGAAAAGTGTCTGTTCATGAATATCATATACCCACAGTGAGCCAGGCAAACAAAATGCAATGTAACTCCTAACATTCCTGACAGAAACAGTAATAAAAGTTTGTACTTTGGGTGTGCTCCTGTACCCATCCATCACTATTCAATCACATCGTTTTGGTGTTCTTTAAAGACCTCCTTTCTACAGCTTTATGGTGAATGGTACTGATGGTATCATGTCCCAAAGATGCCATTTCCATAAGAAAGAAAACACCAAACCTTTTTATTTCTGTGTAATTTTGTGTAACTTTCCATTTTGATTGGGTGTTTCGTTCATACTAAATTCTTTGAAAAGGATTTCACGAACTCAGGTAAAAATGCTTGAGGAGAGCTTCCAAATTAAGATAGGAGCTGGTCATTAGATTTTCTGCAGTGAATTAATTGTCATTTTTCAAATAAGATGAAAAACAAAGGACTGAATTTGTGGTCTGAACTTGCGAGGCCTTCCACGTATGGGATTTTTTCCACCCAACCCAACAGACTTGTGAGTTTGGGTCCTGCCTTCTTCTGATGACAGAGCACGTGTTAAGTTGAGACAAGCCAACTGCCACGTCTAAGACAGATGCTAATAACAGTCACACAATGCACACGTACCATTTGTTGGAGAATTAACCGAAGAATCACCAATTGCAAAACCAATCCTGCAATTGAATCCAGTCTCCAGCTGAGTAACTCTGAATGCACATGGGACAGCAGAGTTGATTTCTTGCCAGGCTGATCTTTTTACGCAGTGCCATTAATAAATGGAACTTTCTGAGCCCATCTACAATCTTAGCTCCTCAGTCCTTCATAGAACATAGTCCTCTCTTTACCATCATTTGTTGACTTGTGAATTAAGCAAGTATAACTTAACATAGGGAAAAGATGTTGATTTACAGCAACTCGTGATTTGGAACTGGAACTGGTACACAATTCCATGTAATACGATATTCAGATTTCTTCACAGGGAAACATGAACTAATTTAAGGAATATACTATATGTAACATTTCGTGCATACATGGAGAGAAAGTAACTCTTAAAGTGATGGTAAATTTGGACTGTAAATTTCAAGAAGATTGCCAAGTATCAAAAAAGTAATACAGTACAGCACAGAGTACTTTAAAAATATTTTAGAACGGAGGTTGGATAAATCTGTAAAAGCAATTGCATTACATGATCATTTGTGGTGGCGAAGGACTAGATTTTAACTAAGCAGAGCACTTCCAGTCTTGTGTTCTTACTGAGAGGTGTTAACAGACAACAAGAGTAGAAGTAACTCATATCTGGACTATCTTTGATATTTCTTCATTGTACTGGCTGGGTTCCTGCTGTTAATTGGCTCTGTATGGAGATCAGAGAATTTCCTACCATGCCCAACATTGAGTGAGCCAGCACATTTATCTTTCCCCGTATATTTCCCCTGGTACACTTAAAATAATTAAACAATTAGGAAAATCTGATGACTGATTTTGATAAGGCAGCAGTGTTTCTGCTGTAAAAGTAAAAATGTTGGTCATAAAACATTGGTTATACAATCCACTTTCATCCACTGGGCCTTGCTAGATAAAGACTGCAAGGTTAGCTTGTCCTCTTTGTAATTCGAACAGGGACTTGTCTTTACTAATGTCACTGAGATAATGGATGTATTTGAGGCATTACTAGCAGCAGGCAGCACTGGTTAGAAACACTAGTATGTTTCTAAGTTTGGCCATGCAGCTTTGTTCTGATGGAAAAAAATGCCTTTGGACAAATAGTTATTGCCTACTGCTTCATTTAAAAATGGTTTGCATAAAATAACAAGTTTGCTTCAATGTTCCTGCAGTGGAACCTTCTATTTTGTAGTGCCCTTTCTCTGAGGCCATCTGCAGAACTAAAACAGCTTGAAAACAGCAAGATTCATCCATAGTATTTCAAATGTGAAATGAGTTGTGATGAAATGGACTGTGGTTTTGAGTAATGTGTTTCTCAGGACATTTGTCATATGATCTGATGGATCATATGGACAGTCCAAACCATTTAGTATCCAGTCAATAACACACTTTGTCAAGGTATCCTCATGTCCCAGCCTCCATAAGAAAGGGATGAGAGGAAGGAGAAGAAAAGCATGTAAGTGTCAACGAACAGCACAATGACCAGTGGTTAAAATATTCAGACAGTGCATTGATTCCTATCTGTCCTTCTGAGCTTGAGGCATCAAATGAGTCATTCAGAAAAAAAAATGTCAGTCAAAGTCCATTTGGGAAAGATGAAAGTTAGGGTGAAGGTGAGGACTGGATTTATATTCCACCTTTCAGTCAGGCATCCTGAGGAGTCCGAGTCTTTAATGGTCTGAGTCTTTAGTGGTCTGAGTCTAGGAGCAGTTTCTGTCCAGTTCAGCTTTGGGGAAAGCAAACTTCTTTATTTATTCTATGTGAACCTTTCCTTCCTAGCCATGTCTTTTTGTCTTTTAAAGGTTGAAAAATACAAAGGAAGTGCTTGCAGGGGCAGTCCCATCCTCTACTCATTCTTGCACCTTGCTGGACCTGCACTGGGGCTCATGGTGGTGCAATGAACTAGATCTTTGAGTAGATCTAGTTAAGAATTAGCTGTGTTTTGTCAGGTCAGTGTCCACCTATCTCAGTACCCTCAGGAACACCTGTGCAGGAAGAAAGCAAGGAGGAACATGTGAGGAGGATTGTGGGATTGTGGATGTGGCACTGAGGGACGAAGCTTAGTGATACGACTCAGGTTGATGTTGGATCTGGAAGGTGTTTTCCATCCCAGATGATTCTGTGGATCTACGAGATGTTGGGTTATGTCAAAGAGCATCACAGTGTACATGTAATGTTCACAGTAAAATTCAATTAGCTTTGGAACAGTTTCAAAGTTGAAGTAGATTCACTGAATCTGGGCCACTTCTCTCTGTCTTTTCTGTTCACACAAGTACTACATCCTGCCCAGAAAACATATGCTGTGCTCCAGCTGGCATGTATTCCTGTAAGGGAACAAGGGGAAATTAGAGTGTCCTCAAGGCTGATATTCTGCAGAAGACTGCTCTTTAGATTTTGAGGAGTCTAAAGGAGTTAGTACATTTCTCAGGGTCTGAGAGCTTAAATAGAGCAGCAGTAGGTGATTTTATAATATCATAGTAGTGTTGTTATTCTCACTCACCTAAAAATCAAAAGTTGGGGCAGCTGTTGGCATCTGCTCAGTCAGAAGAAGCTTAAAAGCTTTTATCCACTGAATTTAGAAACAAATACAGAAGGCTGGGAAAGTCCAGCGAGGGCACTGCGTATTTAGAAATGTTCCCTTGTAGGAGGATCTAATGAATGATCACTACCTTTAACTTGGTAGGAATAATGTGAGCTTGTCTTCCTTGTGTATCTGTGCTAACCACAAATTATATGCCACCATTTAATTATAGGGGTTTAGAGGGCATGCTCCAGGCACCAACATTATGCCAAGAGAAAATGTTTTATGTACTCATTTCAAAAATATTGTTTCATTTTGTATCATACCTTATGGAGTAAGATAATGATAAATTGTAGCAATCAGTGAGTCTGTCTAATGAAAATTATGGGAAACCAATATACATAAATGCAGTATCTGATGATACTTTTTGCTCAGTGTGGTCTCACGGAACTACACATTGCCTATCGCTTACCTAAAAAACTGATTGCTTTTCCTTCAAACGAAGAAAGATTATTCCACTTTGAATCAAAAATAATGCTGAAAGAGCAAAAAAGAAATGTAAGCAACAACATAAATACTTTATATCCTATAACATGGTTTGTTTTAATTCTTTTGTTCAGGCTTACCAGCATAAGCTAAAGCTAGCCCTTATAGGTCAAAGCATTTTTGGACAAGAGGTTTATAACAAGCTGAGGAAAGAGGGCCATAAAGTTGTGGGAGTTTTCACAGTGCCTGACAAGAATGGACAAGCTGATCCTTTGGGTAAGTGAACTTAATCTAGATGCTGACATTACAAGCATACATAACAAACTTGCCTTGCTGTGAGATGTCTGTATGGGAGTGACTTGCCTATATTGCCTTTGATACACTGGGTTCAGCACAAGAACTACGCTTAAATGAAAACACAAGTCCCAGAGCTGGTTTAACCTTGTTAATTAGTGAGTATTTAAAAATTGTCTCTAGCTATGCAGGGCCATGTGCTATGATATTTTCTTTTCATATAAACTAAACTGAGTACCTTATTTGAATGTCTACCTAGAGGTTCCAATCTGAACTAGATCTGTATCTTAACAATAATCAAAATATGTAAAGCAGGTTTGAGGAACAGTCCGATAGTCTTGGTCCTGACTTAACAAGATGTGTTAGCAAATAGCTGTTGAGCCTGCACTCAAACGCAAATATCTGTCTCATGTTCCATGGTGCTGTCTGGGACACTCAAGGCTTGGAGCCAAGACTATTTATTCTTGGACTTCCGCCCTTTCTGGCAAGCTCATATGCAGCAGTATGCCTGCAGAGCCTATTTCTCTTCCAGTTGGACTAAGGAAAACTCACTGGAAAGGGTAGAAGAGGCTTTGCTCTTCCTTTTTGCATTGCCAAGATTTTGCAAACTTTCTAAGCAGTTGCTTTAGAGGTATTCAGAATTGAACTCATAGAGAGGAAAACAGCATGGTGCAGAAGCTACTTTGAAGTCATTACCTGAAGTATAACTTTCTCTTTTCAGTGCCACAGCAATGGTGAGTTAATAGGATTAACAAGTGCCAAAAAAGAACTTGCCTTTATGGATTAACAGAAATTAAAACTACGTTCCATGAGCTGCCTTGAATGTGTCCTCTTTTGTGTTCAAGTCCTGACATGTTTTTTATAGAATGAGGGAAAAATCAAAGGTAGATTTTTCTTACGTTGCCTGTGGCACTCCCAATGGCTCTCAAGTTGGTTGCATTCTGTAACCTCACTGAAAGAATTAATCATACACTGGAAGAATTATAGGAGATGTCTATTAGTTTAGAAAAAGACAATGTGTCTGTCCAGCTCTGGAAGCATACCATAATGGTTGCATTATACATTGGTTGCATTATACAAACTGTTATTATACAGTTTTTATACTAGCAGATGTAACTCAACAAATCTTTGTCTGATTTCCATCATGACCATTTTAATTGAGCTGTAGAATGTTTGTTGTTTTCCTAAGACTTCATTGTTTTTTTGCTTTCTGATGATCTAAACAACTTCAGTCACAAGGGAAAATTTCTAATGTTTCTGTATATCTTCAGTCAGCTATGCTTTTTATTTCTGAAAGCAATTCCAGTACATGCTAGCTTCCAGTGCACTGGATGGAATGATACTTCATTAAGTATTTACTTAAGACCTATGTTAATAGGCTAATGATGTTTCAGGTTAAACTCAAAATCCAATTTCAGAAATGAAAAAGAGGACGGAAATCCAAAAAGTGTTTAGAAATAGGAGTTAAATTAAGTAAATTTTCTGTATTCCCTTTTCTTCCTATTACAGATCCAGCTCAACAGCTATAGAGTTTGACTCTACCATCTTTTCTGTGATGGGTTGTTAAGCAGATGTACAGTGGAATTTATCAAACATCTGAAGATTATGTCTGCAATAATGCAGTTGCTTTTTCTCACCCTTGAGCCAAATTCTTGGTGTAGCTGTGTGTCTCACAAATAAATGGGAGCATATCCAGAAAGCATCAGTAAACAGAATATTGAAGAAATGACTGAAGGCTGCTAGCATTTGTAATTATTTGAGTCACATGTTAAATTGCTGCTGACATGAGTGCATAATTGTAATCTCATACAAATGTGAGAGGTAAAACTAAGCTCTGCTAAACCAGTTGCAAGCAAATGTAATGTCCAGACAAGAAATTAAGTGCTATTATTTAATTTTCAGTGGCATTCTTCATTCTTACTACCCAAGCCACGAGAGTGAAATTAAAGTTGAGAATGACCCAAACTATAGGAATGAGAATCCATGACATAATTAATCACATTTATCCAAGTATAAAGTTTTATTTAAACAGCATACAGAACAGTACAAAAGGCTATCTGTAATACGTTTAGTGATCTGGGCTGTTGTACAAAACTTCTTTTAGTTTGAATTTTTAACACAGAATGTGAATTAAAGAAAAGTATATTTTTGTTCCTCAGCACTGGCAGCAGAGAAGGACGGCACTCCTGTTTTTAAATTTCCCAGATGGAGAGCTAAAGGCAAGCCAATCCAGGAAGTAATTGCAGCCTACAAGTCAGTTGGAGCAGAGTTAAATGTCCTTCCGTTCTGTACACAGTTCATCCCAATGGATGTCATTGACTGCCCAAAACATGGCTCAATTATTTACCATCCATCCATCCTACCACGCCACCGAGGAGCTTCTGCAATCAACTGGTAAGCTTTTGCCTGTTGTTCAACAAAACTACAGATTCATCCTGCTAGGACATTGGGCCAGATTCATTATTTATGTAAACACTGACACAGTTCTGTTGCCTTGCAACTGCTCTGAAACAATTTCTCTGAAGCAGCTGAATATTTGGATCATGAACTGCTCTTCATACCAGAGACTCCACGTTATTTCCATCATGAGTGCAGCTGTTATTTGTGGAAGACCAGTGATGTGGTCTGTGCATTTGTGTAGTACTCACATAGGTAAATTAGCAGTATGTAGTCTCCATAGGCAGGATGGTACTCTTGCAGCTATCCCCCCTCAAACAATAGGTAAGTGTAACAACAGGGCTTCATGCAGAGTCTAAGATTTCACAGAAGGGAAAGAAAGACATGAAAGAATCCATAAGAAGAAGAACTTCTATCATCCAGTGCAATGCACGAGACTAGATTCAGAATGTTACCATGAAAGAGCTTAACTGCAGTAACGACCACAGTGGACTCTGATGTAGCATTCCTATGTCAAAAGACATGTCTTTATCATTAAGTTTAAATTCAAAGAGAAATTGTCTAAATATATTTTAAAAAATTAAAAAGAATCTTGCAGGCATTATGATGATTACCTAAAAATGTAATGCTGTAAAGTCAAAGCAAAAGCATATTTTGTTCTTTGAATAACAACCCACAGTGAGAAAAAAGATAAGCTGAAGTACTTGAAAAGAATACTTGAAGAGAGTGTAAAGGAGACCACTAGAGATGCCAGGAAAACCTTCAGAAAGTGGCATTTCTGTCCAAATAAGTAAAATCAGGAAGAGCACAAATTTTGGCAAAATAGATGTAAAAGATATAAAGGGCCAACTTTTAAGGCACAAAATTAAATAACAACCATTTTCTTGAGTGTGTTAAAGGTGGGAGGTACGTAGCGTGATATAGGTTTTTGATATAAAAAGGTGCTAAGCAAAAAGAATGGCAAAGCAGGAGGCTTATATTGGTATTCCAGGTGAAGGAGCTTAAGGTGTTACTTCAATACATAAGTGAATAAATTAAGATTCAGAAAACATGAGGTAAAATTTGGAGTTAGAAAAACATAAGGTAATGATATGTAAGGGGGAAAAAGCTGACTGTATGTAAGCAGTAAAATCTAAGTTGTTGTTCGGAAAAGAGACCACGGGAAGGATCTTGGAGCATGAAAGAAGTAGAAATGCCTCAGAAAAATCTTGGTATAGACCAACTTCCACATGATGGTGCAGAAGTCTAGGAGTCTTCAGAGTGGAAAACAGATCACTGGGAAGGAAATACACCAGTTGTGTAAAAAGCCATGAAAGACATGGGGAGGTGAATAAGGAGTGATTGCTTGTTCTTTCTTAATTGAAGTGAGGAGGCAGCCGACAAAGAGATCAGATAGCCCTGTTTTGTATATTCATTCTGTAAGCATCTGCCCTTTTCAGATAAAGGCTGTTGTCCCAAGAGTTTTAAACTATGCATTTCACCTTTACTGATGGCTCATGTGTTTCAGCCTTGAGTCCCTTGCTGTCATTAAGGTTTCTTCCATCTGTTGTGGCCGTAGCCCTTGAGCTGTAGTAGACCCTTCTCCCACACAAACACCACGACTGAGAAAACCAGTGGGATGATGCATGTCTAAGAGGCATTTGTTACAGGCAAAGATCCTGAACCTCTGAGGGTTCTTTCACTCCTTCCTTCACAACCTCTTTCACCTACTGCTACTCTGTTACCAGCAGCCATCTGCAAAGGGAGCTTTGAGGTGGTGCGCAGAGGAAAGAGTTCTCAGGAGTTCTCATCCTGTTGTCTACTCAGCATCAGAGATGTTTTTCCACAGTACTTTCTTCTCTGCCGGAGCAATACCAAGGACATGCTGCATTAGGGTGATAGTTCTGTATTTACAGCTAATGTAAAACAGATGAGATGCTGTTTCAGTTTCTGGAGGATCTGTTACCTGCAAGCTTTCGCTTTTATTTGAACTGCTGACTCCCCCAGCTGTCTTCAGAGTTTGCCCCTCTTTCTGCAGAAATGCATGCTTTTAATAATGTAGTTTTCAGTGTTCATATAGTGAGTTTTCAAATATATAAACCAGATTTCAGATGATCTTCTCACAGCATGGACTGCCAAAGGAATAATTATGTATGCCGTATGTTTTACAAAAATGGTATTGATGTTTGCACACTGACACTTCTGGCTGCTCCCTTAAACACTTGTATTTGATTTTCCATCATTCTGAGGCACCTGCATCTCCAAGGAAGAAGTGGAAAATCTGTGTGGCTGGAGTTCCCTTCACACTCAGGAACAGATCTTGAGCTGATGTAAATCAGTATAGGTCTGCTGTATAACTAGTATGTGCATGTTCATGCAGACCTGCTGAGAATCTGACTGGACATAAATTCCCCCAGTGTCTTTTCCTTAAGCAGTTGTGTATTAGTACTTTGCTAAATGTCCATCATTTTCCACTGTCAGTTTGGCGCTTTCACCTGTGGGACAACTGTGCTTCCCTTGCTGACCTACAGATAAGCTGTGAAGCTTAGCTAATTACAATAAACAATTCGGAATTATTTAGACTATTCACATGGTTTCATCTTTCAAACACACACAGCTACTGCACACTTTCTGCTCTATATGTTTAAGCCACAGATGATACATTTTAAATAGCACAATGACTGTGATGAGCACTGAAGTCTTTCTTATGTCTCTCTGTGAAAGTACACGTAGTATCAAAGTTCTGGGTGCTTGACTGTGAAATAAGTAATGAAACTGGTGATAAAGACAGTTAGGATCTTCTATCTGCATGAAGTAAATGAACGTGTAACACATGGATGGATATCCCTGGCTGCTTTCACGTTTTCTCTATTTACTGTAAGGCTTCTTTTACCTCCAGGACTTTAATTCAAGGAGATAAGAAAGCAGGGTTTACAATTTTTTGGGCTGATGATGGTTTGGACACTGGACCGATACTTCTTCAGCGAGAATGCGATGTTGGCCAAAATGATACTGTGGATGATCTGTATAACCGGTTTCTCTTCCCGGAAGGAGTAAAGGCTATGGTATGTTTGCCTGTACTAAATAGCAACATTTTATAAGAAAAGAATAACATCTGCTGGAGTTTGAAAAGAAAAAAAAAAAAAAAAAAAAGGCAGTACTGGCAAGATGCATGCATTTGGGAAGAGAGGTTGTGGTGTTCAGATGAATTTTAAACTTCAGATGAACTCTGTTGCTTTACAACAGCTGAGAAGGTGGCTGACAGGTTGCTGACAGTGGGCAGAGCATATCCTGTTTCTGCAGAAGGCAAGAGGTCAGGTTTGTCTTGAGTGTTCTCAAGAGAGAAAGAGAGAAATATAAATACATATATATTTGCAGAAAGAAAAGGGAAAGAGTTGAATGCAAACATACAGAACCATGTTCTAAACACCGGTCCTGCTTAATTCAGGCAGCTGCTGTATGCATGGTGACTGGGTACTCCCATCATATTCTGAGGCTATTTCTTTTGTCAAAGGAGTTTCTCAAGAATATATGCACGTTAACCAGTGCCACATTGGTCTCCTAGATTTTGGAAAACCTGGGTTTTGAAAATAAGCCATTTCCTCTTGTGGAAGAAAGTCTTCTGTCAGCCACAAACATGACTGAAGACAGAAGGAGAGCCAAGCTAATGTTAAATCTGTTGCTTTTTACTTAGGTGGAAGCTGTACATCTAATTGCTGATGGTAAGGCGCCTCGTATACCTCAGCCGAAAGAAGGGGCAACATACGAAGGGATCCAGAAAAAGGAAAATGCAGAGGTAGTGTTAAATAACACTGTGATACGTGCCAGTCACTAGAAAAAGCTGTTCTAATTCAGATTGCAATAGCAGTGACTTAAAATGAATGTGGGTTTTAACTCAGTTGTTTCCTCATATTTCTGTGACAAATCCATGAAGACTCAGGTTAAGTTCAGATTGCCAGCCAGCAGTTACATATATTTAGAAACTTGATGATCTACTTGGGATCATCTGCACATAGCTAGATGGCAGTTGTGCCTTCTGTGGGTACTTAGGTTACCATACTTTGAAATACAACACTGAATGGAGATAACTGTCCTGGCTTGTTTACCAAGAGTCTGTGCTGTTTTCTTTACCAGAACTAGGTTGGATGTTAGGAAATGGAAACATACACTATTTACATTTATACTGTGCTTATTAGATTTGTTAATCATAATATTATTTATGAATGAATACCTGGTAGTGAGAGTTATGATATCAGTATATTAGTATGAGAAGGATAATCTGTGGACAGATAAAGACTGCACAGAACACAGAAGTGTTAAGATCATCCCGTATGATAGGAGGTGCATCCCATTTGATAGGTATTTGGTATTTAGCCATGTAGGGATCACTGATCTTCCTATATTACATCAGACCATTTCTGTGTTCTTAACAGCTGAAAGAAAGCGAGGGAAAAATTTGTAAACTGGTAAGCATTAATAACTTGATTTGTAACTAAAGAGAGAAGAATTAGCTGATATGTCTTGATTTCCTAGATCTCCTGGGATCAACCTGCAGCAGCTTTGCACAACTGGATCCGAGGGCATGATAAAGTACCTGGAGCATGGGCAAAAATAGATGACCAGGTATGCTCTGTAAATTCCCATTTCTGACTGTTTTCTCTTATGAAAGCTGAAAGTCTCTGCATTACTGCAATTACACTGGAGGAGCTCTCATTTGGTGGCTGTATAAAGATACTTTTTCAAAATTGTAGTTTAATTAAAAGACAAGAAGAATATCTAAAAAAACCATGATATGAAGCAGTAAATAACATGGGTAGAACCACAGTCACTTTGGGAAGCAGATATACGTTACAGTGTAATGAAGCCCATATTGAAAGGGCACCATCACCATGTAACAGCAAAATGAAACACTGTGAGTAACAAAAATAGCAAAGGGAGGGATTTTTAAAAGAAATTTGGGTCTGGGAGTACAAAAATCACTTTCAGAAATAAATACGTCTAATTTTTTCCCTGAACAGCTGTTTCCTTTTGATGTTTTAAGACCATTACACATTTGATCCACATTTTACTTGCATAAAATATTTTAAAAATCACATTTCCTGCCTCTGACATCCTAATTTTTTTTACTTAAAAATTAGCCAGCTGTGGGTAGGTTGCTCCAAAAGCCTGGTTCTGTGCTGATGTGCAGGGACTGGTGATGCTTTGAGAGCCTTGAAAGAGCTGAAGAGCCCAAGTGAGAGGCAATGTTCAGCAGTGCCAGCCTGGAGGCAGATCAGGACTCCACCACTTACAGTCAGGCTTCTGCTGGTCTCTCATTTTGTACATGTACCATCGAACTTTGCTTCCTTTTTTGCACTGGTCTAGTCATGCACAATGTTAAAGCTACGCAGCTTTGCAGGTTTAGGCAGCTTGCAAAGTTTTAGGTGTCCTGGGTTATAAAGATACAGATATGATATTGTAACATGGTTTGCATGTGCAGTTACTTATATTTTATTACTTTGTATTGTATTAATGTTTCCAAACAATTTCAATTATTAGGTTTTTAAAGCATGACTAGAATCTATGTACTTTTGATTCCATTTATTTTTAGGTGGTTACTTTTTATGGCTCATCGTTACTTGATGCTTCAGTGCCTGCCGGACAAGAGCTGGCAATAAGAGGTGCTTCAAGACCTGGACTTGTAACCAAGAATGGTCTAGTCATTTTTGGTAATGATGGGAAGATGGTAAGTGCTCCATCTGAAAAACATGAGTATGGATGGAATAGATCAGCAAGAAGTGCAGGTAGTGTGGAATTGTATGCTGCAAATGGTAGCTGGTTTGTTTGATATTTACTGGTTCACTGCCACCCTGTAGGGAAGATATTCATGTTTTGCTTCACGCTCAATACGTATTCATTTTCAGTAGTGATTAAAATGTGTTAGTATAGAGGGTAATCTGAAAGATGAGTAGGAATGCCCTGTTTTATATTATATATATCATATCAGCTTTCCTGCAATTTATACTGATGCATAAAAGCTCATATCCCCTCTATTTTCAGGTACTAGTGAGAAATCTGCAGTTTCAGGATGGAAAAATGATCCCTGCTTCTAAATACTTCTCTGCTGATGAAACAACTACCCTGGAACTTACAGAAGAGGAGAAAAAGATGGCAGAAGATATTAAGGTAACTCCATAAACTGCTTTAGCTGGATATTAGTACAGATTAAAACATTACTTCATTCTCACTATAGGCATATCTTTTATTTAACCATGCAGATTGTCTTTGAAGAAATATTTTATGAATCTTTTGTTAGTAAAATGAATTTGAATGGATTTAAGAATTTACTAGAGTATGCTAAAGATTACACATATCCCTATCAAATTTTATTTCATATGCATGTGATACAAAAACAATGATCACAAAGTCAGTTATGGTAATGTATATGAATGATGAAGATGGGAGCGAGGCTACAGTGAGGAGAAACTAAAAGGTCTTTATCTCACAACAATGAGGTTATCTCACACTAGCGAGTCAGCTGAAAACAGCCTTGAACTGTGGTGTCATTCACTTGGATGCTGTCAGAGTGGTTATTGTGGACAAGATCCAGGGATTCTTTAAACAGCAGTCTGAAGGAGAAAAGCAGTGATTTTCTCCCTAAGCCTTTGTTGCCTTAGTGATTAGTAAGCTGCTGGCAGGTTGTTTCAATAGTTTTGTTCTGCCCTTATGTCCAGGGACCAGTGCTAATTTGAGAACCCAGAAAGGGCACGGGGAGCTAGGTGGTAGAGGGATGCAGCAATAGGGCAGCTGGAGCAAAAGATTGCCAAGGTGAGAGAGGCGCCTTGCTGCTCTCTTCTATAATCTGCCCCTCTGTAATGTGTGTCATTTGCTTAACTGAAAGCCATATTGGTCATAATTTAGGCTTTGTGCCAGAGCAACCCAGTCATAGGTGTCTTCCCTTCTGCTAACTCTGCTATAGTCAGTAACTTTTGGCACAAGCCGGGAGGCTTGATGTGCTCATGTTTTAAGCTGCTGCTCCAAGATTACCTTGAACTTGCTTGCCAGCAACTGAAGTACTGCCTGGAGCTATTGACTGACTGAGACAATAGCTAAAAGAAATATAAACTCTTTAGTTCAAGACATGAACTGCTAACTCTGGAACCTAATTATACTTAATAAATATATCACTCTGCCAGTTATTTCAGCTTGCATGCTAGCAGAGATGTCCATTGAATGCATGTAGGTTAAACTACATCTCAACTTTGCCCAGGTGCCAGAAATTCCATCCATCCTGTCCCAACGTTCTCCAGGCTGCTCCCACCTCTGCTGACAGCATATTCCATAATGCAGTGAGAAGTTATTGTTAATATTGTTAATATTGTTTGTAAAGACCTTAAAAATGGGCCTGTACATTTTTAGCATTGTGCCATTTAGGTTCCTTGCCTGATGAGGTGAAATTATCGTGGATGAAATAATCTTTTTTGGTATAGTTATGCTGGAGATTTTATTGGGTAACTTGAGGCCTGCATTTCCAGATCCTCTTCAGATAGTTTTCTGTTTTAGGATCATCTGAAATAATGCATTTATAGTCATGGATATCTTAGAAAATATTGTTTGATAAATACTTCTTTCAATTAGAGGATAGTTCATTATTGCTTCCACAATTTTTATATATTATTAGGCTATCTGGAAAGGAATTTTGAGCAATGTTCCTGTAATAGAAGATTCTACAGACTTCTTCAAATCTGGAGCATCCTCTATGCATGTTGTCAGGTAAAAACTATTCAAAAGAAGGAAATAATGATACAAAAGTTAATGGAAACAGTGTTGTCACAGTGCTTTTAAGTCAGGGTAGATAGTAGGGGTTCTGTTCCCAAAACTGGGAGTTACTGATCTTTCTATTCAAGTGAAGTTCCCCTTAACATCAGGAACAGCAGCCTCACAGGGAAGCATATTGGTGCCTGTACCTGTCTGCATGCAGTGACAGGTATCTCAAGGGGGCTGATTCAGAAGCTGAGCAAAGGACTCCCCAGAGGGAGGGAGGAGCCATTCACAGGACTAGTTCAACCTGTGCATATAACTGCACAGAGTTTAATGGGTCACCTCAGTTTACTTCTTTTTGCAAGTCAGATATCGTAGGCCATAATATAAAATTAGCATATCATTTTTTTGTTTGTTTCTTTAATTAATGTATTATTGTCCTTCTTAAATACCAGTCCCATAGAGCTCTAAACTGCCTTTGTGTATGGGTGAGGGTCATCTTATATGCAGTTTTGTCAATCAATATATGCTACCTATCATTTATTTACAAATGTTTATCAGAAAGTATTCTCAGAGAAACAGATACACGTATATTCGAATGCATACAAACTGGTGCCCAGTTTTGACCTCTTTCCACCTTCTAATGGTTTGTTTATCCAAATAATTCTTCCATTTGTAATTTAACTTGCTCTTTCCTTAAAATCCTCAGAATGCTAGAAGAGATCAAACAGAAATACAGTGGGCTTCAGCTTCAGAATGAAGATGTGTATATGGCCACTAAATTTGCAGACTTTATTCAAATGGCTGTCAGAAAACTCAGAGGAGAGGATGGAGAAGAAGAGTTGGTTGTCGATTATGTAAGACCTTTCATTTTCCCTTCTTTGGTTATTCTATTTTTGTCGTGTTTTTTTTTTTTCTTGTTGTTTTTTTTGAGGGGAGAAGGGGTGGAAATAGACACTGGATTGCTTGATGCAATGGGAAAAGCAAATGTTTGGTCATGCAAACTCTCCTCTGTAACTTCTATTTGTGAAGTTTTATATATGTGTTTTATATAAGTTTTATATTGACATTTTGGAAGTACATATGTAATGTCATTTACAGTGTTCTAGTGTTCTAGAAACTGCGAGATCAAGTATAGAGTAGCTTGCACATGAACGGATATTCCTACTGGTCCTTCACTATCCTACCAGAATTTCTCAATCAGAGTAATTCCAAGCCTTCTGTCCTGAGGCAAAATGTGCCCCATTCACTCCTAAGGAAAGGGAAGATCGTGTGTTTTGTGAAGTCATTAAGCAAGTGAGAATTTCTTGAATTTAAAAGTTACACATCTGTTTCAGTTCCACTGGGACTGGCCTTAACCAGGGTTTAGTATTTGTTTGACCATAGAGATCCAACAATAAAAAATACAGAAATCAGCTTAATTGTCTCGGAGTGTGGGCAGTGGTGTTGATGGAGAATGTTACTTCCATTTAATTTTGCCTTTCTGGTCGTTCCTAACAGTCATATATACATCCTAAAATTTGGCTCAGTGTTGCCTATAAACATATGCATATGTATACATATCAAAACCCTGATAAGCTACATTAAAACCTTAATTGTTAAAAAGGTAAATTAAGTTCTTATTTATTTTGCTCTTAGGTTTCAAAAAATGTGAACAACATGACTGTGAATATGCCGTACCAGTGTTTTATTAATGGTCAGTTTGTTGATGCTGATGATGGAAAAACATACGATACCATAAATCCAACAGATGAATCAGTAAGTAATTTTTAAATACAATCACAGAGTGACAGAATTGCAGAGGCTGGAAGGGACCTCTGGAGATCATCTATTCTCAATTTCAGTGTATCTCAATTACTTTACCTACAAAAAAAATCTAAAGCACCAAATGTCACCATGTTCAAAACCATACATTAAGCAACCTCTCTAAATAATTTTAAATTTAAATTTGGTTCTCAATTTATATGTTCTACATTTTTTGCATTTCAGTTAAGTTGTTCATTAAAAATAACCTAATTCCACTTCAGCTAGTGTGTTAATCTCCATACAGATGAATGTTTTACCCTGTTCTCATTCCTGCTTATCTTTGCAAACAAATGTTGAGTTGCTAAAGAGGTACTTTTTGTTACAATATTGTATGTATTTTCTGTCAGTCATTAACTTCAGCTTTTACTTTACTACCAATCTGTCTCAGGGCAAATGTGACTTTAAAATATCCCATTAAATTCCCAGTTTGAAAAATGAACTTTGAACAGGAAAATACTGTTTCACTTTTTCCTCTCAAAAGTATTACATCTTGATTGAGCATCTCAGAATTATTAATAGAAGTCATTCTGATGCCCATATATGCCTTTTATTTCTGGAGTAACTGAATTCTGCTAAAATCAGTAGCACAGATTTCACTGTCATCAGAAGCCAGAATGTGGCACTTCTCTGTACCTCGTTCTGGAGTGGAATAAAAGTCATAGCAATTCTGTTTTAGGGTTTACATTATATGTTTGTACAGAAGACAATCATAAAATACTACATACATGTCGTGGTAACAGAAACTCAGCTTCTAAGAAATTAAATGTTCAGGACTCGTTTTACCACATTTGGATATTAGATAATAATAATAAGACCTTCAACATCTATAATACCATGCTGATCTTACATATAGAAAGGTGTCTTCCAGCGGGATGAAGTCCCTTGCTGTGAAGAAAGATGTAGGAATCAGAGTTCCTACATTGTCTTCCAAGTTCTGCCTCCATCAGCTGTGTATCAACTTCTTGCAGCATGTCTCACCCATGACAGCTGATTGGCTCGATTATATTATTTATTATACTATTATATCAATTCTTTGCTTATACCCAGTTAAGAGTAACACTCTGCATCCAGCCGTTCTGTCTGAGTTAAGGCATTTCTACCTGGTGACAGGTAATTGCCAGTGTATCTTCTGCTTCCTTGGCTGACGTTGACAGAGCAGTGGCAGCAGCAAAAGAGGCATTTGAAGATGGTGAATGGGGAAGAATGAATGCAAGGGAAAGAGGGCGACTCATGTACAAGTATGTAAAGGGCAGTTTGCATGGGTTTTGTTTTGTTTTTAAATCATATTGTTTAGCTCCTCTGAAGAATTGTTGCATATTTTCTGAATATGTTGGATATTTGTACTCCCACTGTCAGAGTCCACCTTAATTCAAACAAGGGTCCTTTTTCCTCTGGGCTATGTTCAGACTAGACCTTCTGAGTGCCAAACAGGAGAATTTTGTACTGTTGAAACCCCTAGCTCAGCTGCTTTGTCTTAAGGAGTCATTTATAGAAGATAGTAGGCATGCACTAAGTGAAACTTTCTCCTTTGTGCTTGACATGCCGTATTTATCCTTTTGCACACTAATGCTGGTGCCTTAGCCATTAACTGCTGCATGCAGTTAGAACAGGTATTGAAGAACATTTTTCCACATCTCTGCAAATTGTTTAAATGAGCAGAATTGATGTAGTGGAAAAAATAATTTACAAACCCAGTTTTAAATACTCTTTTATGAAATCTAAAATGCACCTAATTAAACTCTTAAAATCACATGAGAGCATTGATTATACATTTGAGTAACAAAACACAGACAGAAGCTTAAGGAAAACCTTGTCTCATAGTCTCATAGTCTCATAGTCTCGTGCGGGTTGAAAGGGACCCTAGAGATCATCGAGTCCAACCCCCGGGATTCGAGCCTCCTGTGTAGCAGGGTGGCACTTCTACAACTTGCGCCACAGGGGATAAGTCTGTATGTATGTACATTTTTACAGATGTATGACTTAAGATCTTGTAAAAATCCATTCGTGCAAACATACCTTTCTGCTGAGCAGGGGACAGCGAAGAGACACTCCTATGGCTACTATTAACAGTTTTTATCACAAACACTTTGACAGTCTTATGCCTCACTGTTGTGCTTCAGAGCTAACTGACAGAGAACTTGAGGCCTAGAAAGACACTAGCCCAGATTTTTTAATGTGCTAAGGCATATAATATTCATTTTGCATTATGTTAGGATCTATATATTTGAACATCAGAGTGCCTTTGAAGTATCCAGCACTGTGTCAGCTGCCCATGCTATTTTAGTTACAGGTCTTTGCCAAATAAAATGCAGTTTTACATGCTTAGTGGTTAGAGGCCACTTCTCTTTGATGTGCATTTGTAATGGTTTGATTACAGGCTTGCAGACCTAATGGAAGAACATCAAGAAGAATTAGCAACTATAGAGTCTATCGATTCAGGAGCTGTCTACACTTTAGCTTTGAAGACCCATATTGGAATGTCTGTACAAACTTTCAGATACTTTGCTGGATGGTGTGACAAAATTCAGGCAAGTGAAAGTGTAAAGAAAGCGATCGATGGTAATGCTTCTCTACACATTTTTTTTTTTTTTCCTTTTGCTGACATGGTGTCCAAGAAATCAAAAAATAAAGTAAAATTAGAATTTTACCTAAAGTGAGCCTTCCAGACCATACAAAAAGCACAGGCTACTGCCAGTTTGAGAATATGGATCTGACTCCAAATATCTAAGAAGTTAGTTGAGATGTCATTGGGTGGTAACTTAATCAGTTCTTGAACATTCATGGAGCAGAATCACTGTGTTACAGTCATGCTGCTAAGTGCGAAGACTCATGCTGTATGTTATGTCCTGATCAATGCCGGTGTGCCTGTTTGGTACCACAGCAAGTGGCACAAGTTCAGCATTTCCTGAAGTACCTTTAAGGTGCACAACCAAGAATACCATTCAGCTTTCTTTCCTCACTTCCATCATTTTGCTATCTATGCTTCTCTGTTACTCAGATGAAAATCAGGAGTTGGTTACTTGACTCTTAGCAGGAAATGTTATAGTAGAAACATCTCCCTCTTTCCATGATGCATAAATTGCACAAATGCTTCTGATTTTCAAGACTGTTCCGTGGCTTTCTAAAACATTCTTAAATGGAAGTTGTTTTTGTTAAAAAGGTGAATGGTTAAGTGGTACCAGTATTAATCTGTCTTCTTTTTTTTTCAGGGTGCTACAATTCCAATTAACCAGGCCCGGCCAAACCATAATCTAACATTCACCAAGAAAGAGCCAATAGGGTAATTATATATTTCTTCTTAGTGACAGCCTGAGCATATAGAAAAATCATTCTAAAGCTGCAGTCAAAAATATAATTTTTCCCTGTTTTTTTGTTGTTGTTGTTTTTTTTTCCCCCAATCTTAAGTGTCTGTGCAATTGTTATCCCTTGGAATTACCCTCTGATGATGCTTGCATGGAAGAGTGCAGCATGCTTGGCTGCAGGCAACACGCTGGTTCTCAAGACAGCTCAGGTAAAAACTAAAAGGAATGTTCAAATGGCTCAGGCTCCCCAGTATTTGTTCAGACAGAATAGTTCATGCATCTAGCAGATTTCATCCATAGCTTAACCTGTCATATATTTTAAAGTGGAGGTATAATTATATAAATTACTGTGATTATACCAGGTACTGACTATCTTAAATTCTGCTTTAATGGTACTCTCATTTTCAAGAACAATTTCTACAAGAAAATGCCATTATTAATTTGTCAGTACTGTGAGGAAGATGATGGATATTGCATCAAAGTGAAGAACTACTGAGTGTAAGAGTTACAACCATGCATTTCATTAAAATAGGGGACCTAACCTAAGTGTTTCTACTTAGGTCACACCTCTGACTGCCTTGAAGTTTGCAGAACTCTCAGCTAAAGCTGGATTTCCTAAGGGTGTTATAAATATACTGCCTGGTTCAGGTAAAAATTTTAACAAATCACTTTTCTATGAAGAGCAGGTCATATTAAAGCTGGTATACTAGCACTGCACCTTTGAAAACCTGTTACATAAGTTCATTTATCTTCGTAGGTAGTAGTCATGCATCTATGTCATACAGTAACGTCACACATTTCCTGAACAGAATTGGACATTTCTGTTTGTCACCTGACTCTGCCTAGTGGTAAGAGCTGTCAGCCCACACCTTTTCCAAGCTCACACAAACAGCATGAAAACTCTGAAAAAGAGAATGTATTACAGAGAAACAAGTTGTACTTGCCTATAAGACTTCATTTTTTTTTTTTTCTCCTAATCTTATAATCACTTGGAAGTATTTAAATGTAACTGTGAGACTTAGAGCAAGCTGATAAGATGCTTCTTGGTCACTATAAATTAGCTGTGGTTCACACCACATAGCCTTAGGTCATCATTTTCATCTTTCCCCTGGAAAAGTAAAATGGTAAAGTAACTGTATGAAGCAGACCCTGTTAAAATTATATTATTGCACCTAAGGTGGAAAATTAGGAAAGAAATTCTTAAGAGAGGTGGGAGAATTTGGACTCATCAGTGTGATTTAAGTTAACTAATATGAGATTTTTCATAGTCCTATAAATAAAGCTGTAAATATCAACAAGAATCTAATATTTTACTTGATTGATGTAGCTCTTTCTGTGTATAGTGCTGTTACTGGGATAGTAAAAATCATGTATGTACTGTCCAGTGAAGGTGTTTTCCTCATCCCAGGTGGCTTAGTGGGACAGCACTTATCTAAACATCCAGATGTTCGCAAAGTTGGCTTCACTGGTTCTACCCCAACTGGTAAAGAGATCATGAAGAGGTACTTTTAGCATAAGATTCATGAATAAATACTTCTTAATCCAGTTCTTGAGCACCTTATTAGCAATATTTTTTGTGTAGTCATAGTAGAAAAACATACCTATGTATGCTTGTTTACATTTATCTCAAATTCTGCTAAGTCACTATTGAGAAGCAGAGGTTTATACTGTACATTTTCACTAGATATGGTTGAAAAGAAATGATGCAATTAGCTGTTTAAAAGGTTTTTTCTACTTTTTTCTTTTTCCAGTGCAGCCACTAATCTGAAGAAAGTTTCTCTTGAACTTGGCGGTAAATCACCATTGATCATATTCAATGACTGTGAACTTGACAAAGCTGTAAAAATGGTAACTAGTTCAAAGTAAAATATATTCTAAGCCTTGCTGATACATGCTCACAGTATTGCAGTGCTCTTCCTGAATTGTCAAAAACTGCAGCAGGGAGCCCTTGCATGAAGATTCCTTAAATCTGTTTTAAAAAGATTCATTTTCTATAGGGTATTTCTTTCTGTCAGCATAATTAAGTTATTAATGAAGCACCATAAAGATATGGATTTGTACTACAAGGATACATTAGAAAATACAACAAGGAAGAATTTTCATCAGCCAAGTTAACAGTGATTTCAGTCAAAATCTATTAGCCAAGAAAAAAAAGCTTCAAAAAGAAAAGCCTGAAAATGAGCTAAAATACACAATGTACTCCCTGTTATCGCATAGTGCTTATTAATTTACCATCAATCACCTTTTTGACTAGCCATAATGTGCTTAAAGTACATGAGTAAAGTGTGCAAATGAGAATTTTAGTAGATTTAAGTTTATTTCTTGCTCAGGTGTTCAAAATGATAACAGACACGGTTTGCTTACTAAGAAGCAAACAAGGGTCTCTCACACTGTGCTTACAGGAAGTGCTAATTCCATTAATTCTCTGAACCAACAAAAGCAGAAAGAAATTATTATAAGCTTCCTACATTTTTTGTTGGCAGGACAAGAGTCTGACTGTCTGCACTCATGTATGGAAAGTGAAAGCTGGAACTTTGCAGTCTGCAAATGAAAGAGAATGAACAAAAGGATGCCTATAAAAATATAAATACGAATGTTTTCTTATTTCCCTGATCAGGGCATGGGAGCAGTATATTTCAACAAAGGAGAAAATTGCATTGCAGCTGGAAGGCTGTTTGTGGAGGAGTCAATACATGATGAATTTGTTAGAAAAGTGGTAAGATAGTTGAAGACTAAAGTTTAAGCAGATGTATTAATATGTCACAAAGCTCTAGATTTGTGCATTTCTTGTTGTTTTTGGTATTGCTTACCGTAGGCTCTGCTACTTCTTGTGAATGTCTTACAGTGTCAAAAGAAAGGCACTGAAGGCAAATATTCTCATCAATAATGCACAGATCAGTGACACTGAAGTAGATGCTGCGTCTTCGGTGATAACTTCATGTTTCACTAGGAAAGTAAGATGAAAACAATGACTTGAACTACAGTTACTGTGACTGAAGATTGCTATGAAATTTTGCATAAGGTGTACTGGAAGAGTAGCTGGTGATAAAAATGCAATAGTTACCCCAGTGAGCCATTGAACAATTCATTTATCTAGCTTGGCCCAGGAGATTACTGTGGTTACTCATTTACTCCTGGTAAAAGC
This sequence comes from Coturnix japonica, assembly GCF_054131305.1. Classification (NCBI taxonomy): domain Eukaryota; kingdom Metazoa; phylum Chordata; class Aves; order Galliformes; family Phasianidae; genus Coturnix; species Coturnix japonica. The sequence continues at coordinate 49,031,890 of NC_140663.1, read as the reverse complement.
TAACATTTTACTTGCTTTCATAATAGCATAAGAGAATTATTACATGCAAACAGCATCAAAAACTTTCAGAAGTAACTGGAACTCAGCAAACAAGACCACATAAACAGCCTCATTTTAGAAGGGGAATGGCATTCACCTTCTAAGGTTGCATCCCTCTTTTGAACAAAGCTTTGCAACACTAATAACAATGTTCACTGGTCATTTTAACAACTACTTGTTGTTTAACTTTGTTTTGGTTGGGTAACCCGTAGGTGGAAGAAATAAAAAAGATGAAAATTGGTGACCCACTTGATAGATCAACAGATCATGGCCCACAGAATCACAAAGCCCATCTGGAAAAGCTGCTGAAGTATTGTGAAACTGGAGTAAAAGAAGGAGCCACTTTAGTGTATGGAGGAAGACAAGTATGTAGACCAGGTAAGATACTGGTCAAAGGTGTTAGAAGTTCTTATGCTTTAAATAAAAGCCTGTGTGGTTGTTTTAGCTGCTTAATAGAAAGCAGCAAGATCATGGAAAGAATAGAAGGTAAGCCCAAGGAAACACTTGAGGACAGAGTATTTGACTCTCATATTTAATGTGCAAATGAAGTATAATATATGAAAATGCATCAGGATTCCCATCTGTAGCAGTATCTTTCAATCATTTACTTGTATTGCTTATGAGGCATGGAGGCCTTTTTTGCAATATCCTTGAATTGTCAAGAGCTTTAAGTGTAATCATCCATTTTGATGAACAGAATACTTAAGCTGTCTGGAAAGAGTCTGAATTAAATATTGTTATCAAAAGCCTGTTTTGTTATATAAAGATTACATATATCAAGTTTAACAGGAAGGAGTAAAAGCAACATTTTGTCATGGACATCTGTCCTTTATTAGTAATAGGGAAGAAACATTTGCATCAAAATTTTAAAACATATGACTGCATCCCCAAAGAAAATGCAAGTGGAGATTTGTAGCTGTGAGAAGTCAGTGTAACAAAAATAGGAAGAAATAGGTGATCGTACAAAACATTGGAAGCTGACTTTACCCACTCACATTAAAATATACTCACTCATACATGATATTTAACACTGCGACATTTCTTGATTGGCAGTAATGCGAACTAGTTTATAAATGGGTCTTTTGTACCACCTAGAAAGGAACAGTAGCTATGAGGTGAGCTATTCTCTCAGATAAACCTCGATAAACCTTAGGCAAAGTTGCTGCCCCTTGCATGTTTTTTTCTTGTTTTCGGAAGATAAAAATATTTATGTCTGTCTTCTTGTCAGGTAACAAGAAAATTAGTGGTCTCTGACATTATGCAACTCTGCCTTCCTTCCTTCTAGAATGTAGGGTATGCCCCTGAGGAGTGGCCTGGCCTTTTGGCGTGGAGGCCTTGCGCTGGGGACATGACCCACGTTACTGCTCTCATCAAGAAACACCATTCTTTTAACCTTCCTTCTGCTGTTATACACATGCATCACAATTACTTCATATTAATCTTGCTATTTTCTCCTTCAGGCCTCAGTGTATCTATGACCTCAAGCACAGATAGCCTGGATAACACAAACCACAAAACATTTTGTCTTTGCTTAAATGCTGCTTTATCCTCTGTTTAGGTTTCTTCATGGAACCCACTGTATTCACAGATGTTGAAGACCATATGTATATTGCCCAGGAAGAATCCTTTGGTCCTGTGATGGTGATTTCAAAGTTTAAAAATGGGTACGGTCTCCTCATTTTTACCCTGTCTGATGAAATATGTTGGATAGTTCCTTTAAACTTCTAAGATCTAACTGAAACTCTAGGCCCTCTTCCTGCTAAGTTCAGAGCTTCTCTAGTATGAGTGTCCTTCTCCATGTCAGTATAGAATAAAGACTGTTACAAGTGTGCAAGGGGGTAGAAGAGAACCTCAAGCAAGCATCATTCCTTAAATAAAACATGATTTTCAATGAAAGATTTGTACTCAAGTTGATAAAAACAGAGGTTTGATCATATTGTTAAAGTTGTATTTTCTCCAGTGGTCAAAAAAGATCTCATACTTTTGTGCATTGTCTAAGACTGGCTCATTACTCCTGTAAATGAAAATCCCTCTGTATATTTTCTGGACAGCCAGTTTTAATAGCTTTTATTTTACATCACAGCAATTATTTTACAAACAGATAATATAAAAGCCTTATGTAGAAATTTCATACAGCTGTTTGGAGTGGGAACTGACTGCACAGATACTGCTTTACATCTACGAATTATGTATGGAGATATGGGACTATATTAAGTTTTTGAAGTTTTAACATATGGATTTTTTTAAATGATTTGAGTTGGATGGAAATAGCAATTTGAACACTGCTTGAAAAGATGTGTCACAATGGAGAACTGAGCTTCAGTATTTAATCTCCGTCAACTGACAGACTTCAGCAAACTGATTCATAACATGCTGCCAAGCTCTGCTTTACAAGTCATTTTGTATTCGTCTGATCCTCCAGTTGTTCATTGTAGTTGAGTGAAGTCAGTGTGCATAATGCAACTTTCTTTTGACATTTCCTAGCATAGATCTTAAACACTGAGATGCAAACACATGCTTTACAAGCTTGAAGCAAGTGTATTATTTTCCATAGATGAGACAGATCGACACAGAGAGTAGTCCTTAATAAACTGCATTTTTGTAACAGCTGAGAGAAAAGAAGGAGCATGGGAAAAGATATTTAGACCAAACTGAGGGTCAAAGCTTGCTAGCATTTGCTTATTTTACCTCCTAGCAATTAAATCAATATTTTCTGCTGTAGGGATATTGATGGAGTCCTGCAACGGGCAAACACCACAGAATATGGATTGGCTTCAGGAGTTTTCACAAAGGATATAAGCAAAGCTCTCTATATCAGTGAAAAGCTGGAAGCTGGAACAGTTTTTATTAATACATACAACAAAACTGATGTAGCAGCACCATTTGGTGGATTTAAACAGTCTGGCTTTGGAAAAGATTTAGGTGAGTTGTTCTTTCTTTTCTCAACTGACAGTCTAAATCAATGAAAAAATAACATTACCCAAGAACTGCAGATGCATTTCCTGCATCTCCCACATTCCTCCACCTACAGTGATCTAATTCCTTTCCTGTCCTTGCAATTCCTGCCTCATTCATATATGAAATTACAGGACTGGGCAGATCAAGCCTCATAGCCTCATGGTAAAGAAATGAACATATAGATATATGTGTATGTGTGTGTGTATATATATATATATATACTCATTTAACGGTAACATAACAGATTTTTGTCTGTGGAATTCCAAGCAAATATCAGCCTTTTTTTCCCCTCATCAAAATTATTATTAATAATATATATATTAATAATATATATATATATCCCTATTATATATAAAATATATATAAATATATATAAAAATAAATAATAAATAATAGGGAAATATATATATATATTTACATATATAAATATATATATATTTCCCTATTATTAATGTAATATATAATATTATATATATTAATATTATATATATATATATATATAAAATTTACAGTTTATTTTACCTGGAAACTCAACATAGGCAACCCAATTCTTAAATTCAGCTCTGAGCTCCCAAGGTGCCACCTAGAAGTTGCTGCTGCTTCAGTACTCCCCCCAAGTGGCGGCTTATTGAAATTCAGCTGCAGTTTCTTTCCATACTAGTTGGGTTTGGACTCTTCTTGTTAAACCAGTCCTGTAAATCTTCAGAGGATAAATCTGTTTGTTTCTTATCATGTCTCAAGGACTCAAATGTTCTCTAAAACGTTATGATTTTTTTTTTTAATGATACGGTTACCTTCTCTGATAGCTTTCTCTCCTTTAGCTGCTATTCTAACTGGTTAATATTGTGCTAATACAGGTGAAGAAGCTCTTCATGAATATCTTAGAACAAAGGCTGTCACTGTGGAATATTAACAGCCTCCCTTGGAAAGTAAACTCTTGGCAGTTTCAATTCTAAAGGTTCCATGAAGCACTTAATACCGTGCCTGGGATGTGCCATCTGCAGTGCTCCAACTAAAGAACAAACACACTCATTCCATAGGTAATTTCTTTAAATCAGGTCCACGTTTTAGTCTCACTGAAAGACAAAAGCATTTGGGAATTAGCCTGACACGGCATCAATGATCCAGCAACTGTAGCAGTGCTTAGCACAAGATAAAAATAATTTAATAGTTTGGCTTATTTTTAAAAAATACAACTGAATATAAACTTCTCACATGCCTATTTCTTTGTGTGACCATATTTGCACCAACATTTTGAACTTAGTTCTTAGGTTTCTTCTAAAATTGAAGGAAAATATGAATATTATTTTTGCTATAAACTGGTTCAAATTTTACAGTAGCAACTTAACATTCTGCTCCGGTGATTCGTCAGCAGTACAGAAAACCTTTGTGCCATAAGTACATCAATGCAAGGAAGTGCACTTACTTTGATCTTTGTATAGTACATACAGAGTTCAACATCCGTGTTAACTATGCATACCAAGCTAAAGTTACTGAAAATATTTTCTATCTCTTTGTTGAAATGGAACGTGTGCTCAGCCTGCAATCCAAAAAGTGGCTACATTAAAAGATTAAAATGACTTTGTGCAGATTGACTGTTATCACTGGTTTACATGGCACGACTATTACATTTCATATTTCTTTTTTAAATCTATGGGAAAATCTCTTGTAAAATGACTGAGTTAAGACTTTGGCTTTCAAACTTCCTTCAGTTTGAAGTTTTCCATACAGATCAAGACCTTATCCAACAAACAGACTGTACTTAAGGCTGCTTGCTCCTCCTACACTGTACCTCCACCTCATGCCTAATCTGATCTCTGGGCTGCCATTACAAACCACAGTCCCCCCACCTCCTGATTCTCATTCTTCCTCTTTCTTAAAATATTCTGTGACTTCATCAGCTGATTCTAATCAACTGTACCCCTCTTCCATTTATAAGAAAGTAAAAGAAAAAAATCCTTTTAATTTATTACCACAAACACTACTGAAATAGGTCTTAAAAAGAAAACTTTAGAATTACGTACTGGGTTTGAAGCAAGTTGTGTAAGTAACTGCAGGTTTCAAGTCATTGTTTTTTAATATTCGAGCAAATAGAAACCAGAAAATATTAATTAATAACATAGAAAGGGCAGAAATGTGATAAAGCAGATGAGAAGCACAGCTTAGCGTAACTGTAACACCACAGAGGTGGGCTTGACCCAAGTACCAGGGGTATTTACACAAACTCTGCAGATAGGAGCTAGCTCAGGGAACAGCAGCAACCTAACTGTAACTCAGTGCAAGCCAAGAAGCATTCGTAACCCTTTGTTGAACTCTTTCAAGTCATGGCTTATTAACATGTTATCCTTATCCCATGCTACCTCATCTTGAAACGGCCTCAGCTGCTGCTTTGGTATTCAGCAGTTACTATCATGAGTGCAACATACACACAAGGTCTGATGTACTTTAAGGTAACGTTTAATATTAAAGACATTGTACATTAACACTTTCCAAGACATAATAAAAAACAGATTTTTCCTTGTCACTTCTTTCCTGCTCTCGATGCAAAACTTTATTCTAAGCAAACTACAAAAATCCTTCCTCAGCAAAGCAAGAGAACAAGAACTTTCCTACTGAGCTGTGCAGTACGGCCTTTTGGCTCAAGTGTCCCAACTTGTAGCTGCGTTCTTAGTCTGACTTCACAAGGAAGCTTGGAATTTCCATGTTGTTTGATGGATAAGACATTACTTAATTCTTCAGAGACGTGGCCTGCTTCAGAGCCACGAGTGGATCTTGAATTCTCCACCATGTAAACAGAAGCATTTCACGGGATCCTGGGGAATCGCACATGGAGAAACAAGGCCATTTAAGGGCTACGTCTTTAAAGTAAGAAAATGTGGTTTGCTTGATATATATTTTTAAGTGTAATAAAAATGGATTCACTCATTCACTTTGCTGTCCAAAATTTCTATTTTGCCCTTTTCTCCCTTTGGTTTGGGAAACTTAATGTTGTCTATTGTCACTTCATCAGTTTTACAGTCATCTTCAGACTCTGAGTCATCTTCTGAGGTTAGATTCTCTTCGTCTGTATCAGAATCACTCAGTTCAATAACAGCCACATTCTGGAATAAAAGGTCTTAATTAACAAACAGTATGTTTCAGTACTGCTTCCATCATTTGAGTAAAACATAAAGCAAACAAATCAATCATCAACTCTACTACCACATGAAAACCACAGTTAGACTTTTGGGTTCTAACACGATTAAGGCAAATATCATAAACAGATTGCCAAATATTTAAATTGTAATTATATAATCCAAAGCAAATACAAGGGCTTTTTTATAGCCATATGAAAAATCTTTTGAAAATCCAACCCATTCCACATCAGTACGTTACAACACATGATTTTTAGGATTCATTTTGTTTTCTGACAACTTACTGCATGTAGGCTGAGTACAATCTAAAAGAAAAGGGAATTGTTTTAAACTGAGACAGGGAGGTTTTGGTTAGATATAAGGAAAAACTTTTTCACACAGAGGGTGGTGGCACACTGGAACAGGTTGCCAAAGGAGGCTGTAGATGCCCCATCCCTGGAGGCATTCAAGGCCAGGCTGGATGTGGCTCTGGGCAGCCTGGTCTGGTGGTTGGTGACTGCACACAGCAGGAGGTTGAAACTGGATGATCACTGTGGTCCTTTTCAACCCAGGCCATTCTATGATTCTATGATCTAATCAACATGCAGGCAGTTGCTCTGAGAGCTTGCAGACCAAACTGCCTGGCTGCCCCATTTCTTGTGGGTTTGCAGACCAGAAGACACTTGTCTGAAACATGCATATAACACATTACTTTCATACTGAAATTCTCCTCCATGAGCATGTGGTCTTATAATATCTGCTAAAAGCAGAATGAAAACATTGATGTGACTATAAATATTAGCTGTAAAAGATCGTAACACAACATTTCTCAACTCAAAGCCTATTATTATATTAAAGCCTTCAGTTATGCCTAACTAGGAATAACATCCAGTTTTGAAATCAAATCTCCTACATTTGAAACTGAATTAGCCCCAGACGGTTTTACTGCTTACCATTTCTATAACTTTCTCTGTGGCACTGTTGAGATTTTCAATATCAAACTGATGTGCTGGTGCTGTTACCATTTTCCTTTTTAGCTCGTCATTTGCATGTGCCATCTGCGGTAAAAAGCTCTGTACTCTGTCCAGAACTGAAATGAAAATAATTACCATCTGCATATGTATATATATACATATACATACATACATACATATATATATATATATATATACACACACACATACATACACACACACACACACCTATGTCGTCACCACTGTTCCAGTAACAACATGATACCTACCATTACTCCTTGGCACTCTAACTGTCTGTAAAGTCGTAGCCTTCTTGCTGCTGGGTTTTGAACTAATCCGTAGCGTTTCTTCCAGCCCTAGAAACAAACAGGTATTTACACGTTTACCACCACATATTCCACATGTTAACTCTGAGGTTTTCCTCCTGCTGCTCCTTCTCCACCCTTCTATGTCAAACCTAAACCTTGCTTCACGACCACACCTTATTCCCGTCGCTTCTTTTTGGCACTGCGTACGCTCGTGTGCAAAACACTTTTCAAGGACATTAAGTCTATCATACACTTTACACGCGGCCCCAGAATGATTCCTCTTCACTCAGCGCAGCCCAAAAGGTGACACATGGTCTACACGGAGCGATGGACAGACCGAAGTAACGTATGGAAAGGCTGCACGAACCAGAGTACCGGTGGGCAGGCAGCCCCCTCAGGCTGCGCTACAGGCCGGCTCCCCTCCCGAAGCCGGTGGCGGCCATCCCGCATTTCTCGCACCCGGGGAACCCCCTCACCTCCGCGGCGCCCCGCGTCCAGCAGCTCCCGCGACGCGACCGGTCCCGCTGCCTGCCCGACCCCCGCCATGCGCCCCGCCGGCCGGAAGTGAGGAGGGTCGCACGCTCGCCCCGCTCCGCCCACCGCGGCGCAGCGCCCCCTGCAGGGCGGGAGGACCGATTCATCAGCCAGATCCGGCGGGCGCCGACTGTCGGCGGCCGAGTGCGGCGGGCGGGTTCCCTCTGCTCGCCCTCAGCTCCGCGGGGCGCCACGTCTCATCCACGGTAGCGACGTGCCGCAGCACACTGTCCGCTTCGGCCTCGCGCTGGCAAACACACGCGTGGTGTTCTGTCCGTTCCCGTATGAGCACTCGTGGGTCCCACCTGCCGACGTTCGCACGCCAGCGAACGCTGGAGGAGATGAGCCCGCTCCTCTTTGTTCCCCCCGCACGAGGAGCGGCCGCCCCCTCGCGCTCCCCTCAGCGCCTCTCAGCGGCGCGGGGCGGCGGCTGCCGTTCGGCTCTCTCCCGCCCGCCGCCGGGTCGGGTCGGGTCGGGTCGGGTCGGGTCGGGTCGGCCGGTGGCGGCGGCGCATTACGGCCACATCATCGCGGGGGCCGCTCGCCCTCTCTCTCTCTCTCTCCCCCGCCCCTCTCCCCGGCCACTTCCGCGCCTGCTCAGTGTCGGCAGCGCTCACCTCGCCCGGAGCTGTCACCGCCGCCGGGTGGCCCCTCCCGCCCGCCGCGATGGAGCAGGACCGCGGGCCGCCGCCGGCATCGCCCTCGCCCAGGTGAGGGGGCGGCGGGGGGCGCCGTGAGGGGAGGGCGGGCGGGCGGGCGGGCGTGGGCGGCGGGCGAGCCGCAGCCTCGGGCCGAGGGAGGCGGGGGGCCGGGAAACTTTCCTCGCCGGCGGCAGAGAGGCGCGCCCGGCCCGCTGCCATCCGCGCAGCTCCGGGCGGGCTCCTGCCTCCTCAGCGCCCTGCCGTTCTGCGTGTGCCCGTCTCTGCTCCCGTCTTTACCCTCGTGGGATACGCCAGAGCGTGCCGCCGTGAAAGCGTGAAACCTTTACCCGATGGAGACCGAGTGGCAGCTGTGACCGCTTTCTTTAATTCCGGTAAAATATTGCCGTGCCCTCACCCTGTGCTGTCCAGGGTGCAGCCGTCGGAATCCTTTGCTTCCGTTTGATCCCAGGTTACGGAGCACGGAACATCAGCCAGGCTCTGGGAAGCACCGCGTATAAAATTATGTTATTGTTTAGTCGGTAATGTGAAAAATAGAGGGAGATGCATCTATCTCTTTTATTTAGAGCCCCACCAGCTGCTAATAGGCATCCTAACAGTTGTGGGTTGGGCACGGTGGGTGCCAGAGGTCTTTTCCAATCCCTACAATTCTGTGTGGTTCTATTTGTGGTTCTAAGTGAGATCCTCCCTTGCTGAAGGTAAGAGACGGGACTAGATGGGCTGACCTGTTTTGGCACTGTTCCCTGCATATATTGCCTTAGTGAAGTTCTGAGCCTGGAGCCATAATGCTACAGTATGCCGGATAGGTGTTTCAGAAAGAAGAAAAGATGTGTGTCATTTTCTTTTCAAATACTTCAGGATATTATCCTCCAAAAACAATGTGAGGTCTGTATTCTAGTGCCAGAGTTAATAAGCAGTTCATCCCCCCCTTGTAATCAAGATCCCAGACAGTACAGTTAGGACTCATCCTGTTAGGTACCCGCTGGTTACATAATCTAGAGGAGAGCGTTACCTCTTCTATTTCAGACTGGGTGTGATTTGGCAGGTGGTTTTTGTGCTGGCATTCCATTTGGGTGATGTAGCAATGTGACCACGTTTCACAGCCTGCTGCTTCATTTCTGCCTCTGTTTGGGTTGGTTTATTTATTTATTTATTTATTTATTTTGCTTTAAATTGAGTTGCTTTAGAAGGTCAGGGGCAAACCAAGTCTTTTTTTTTCTGACAGCTGCTTTTCCCTTCCTCGGGGCCAAAATCAAAAGCTGACATGTTCAGGAAGTGAAATGCAGCAGTCTAAAACTTGTCTGAAAATTGAGCCTGAGGCTGGCTGCGCTTTCAGTGTCTTAGTTAAATTCACAAAGGCATTTGGAGGTTGTTTCATCTGTTTCTTTTCCTCACACTATTTTCTCCTTTGTTTCTTTCGCTGTTGACTTAGCCTGCAACTGCCACAAAATAAAAGCTGTATTAAGAAGTCTACTGCATAATGTGTAAAAATGGCATGTACTGCCCATAGTGCTGCTGTGCACGGGACATTTATTGTTTTTCAGCATGTTTAATAACTGTTATAAATAACCATAGCGCAGTGCACTATCCTTGATTCTGGATTCTACAAAAGGGTTAATGATAAAACAGCCGGTTTGCTTACTCCATATATTCAGGTGATCTGATGTAGTTTTCACTTTCTACTTAAGTGTTCACTAGGATACAGCAGTGTCAATGACAGTCATCGTTGTCATAAGGATGTCTGCTTGGCACTGGGAACTTGCATGTACACAGGACATAGCAGTGGAAAAGAGGCTGTGCAAAATGCCTTCCAAACTTCAGAATCTGAGAATTCTTGAGATTGGAAGGGATCTCTGGGCATTGCCTTGTCACCCATGGGCAGGACTTCAAATATTCTGCTACTGAACTACATGAGATTCCTATTGGGATATTCCTCTCGCCTGTCAGATTCCTCCAAATAGTAGCGCAGCCATGCTATATGACCTGCTTCATGATGTCTGTCTATAGGCATGGCAGTGACCATTACATGGTAATTATCCTTGTGATTCTAGTTCTAAAAGGAACAGATGAAAATGGCCTGTAAAGGGAAATCATGCTAGATGTTCAATAGCTACGAAAGCTGGTTTAGAAAACTTTGAAACACAAGGTCAGCATCTCCTCCATGATCATTAAATATGATGATTTAAATACAATATTCAGAACAGCAGGGTCTCTCCTTATTTAATAATGCCATTTACAAGTGTGTCTAAAATTAGTAAACTCTAACCTCATTTAAATGAATAGCAAAATTCCTGTTGCTGTACATGCCATTGGGTTTTTGTCTGTTCTGAAGAAGGGTGTGTTACAAACTAGTAAGAAAATGAGCAAAGCTGGAGTCTTAAATTATCTCTACAAGTAATTATTAATTGGAAAGACCAATTTTACTGTGTGAAAAACAGTAGAAACAGTAAAAACAGCACATGCAGGCTGTCATCCAAAGAAAGGCTCTTTCTAAGGGTAGCGCTGTTTGTTATGGTAACGTATTGTGTTGAGGGACATGGTTTAGTGGGAGTTATTGGTAATAGGTGAACGGTTGGACTGGATGATCTTTTAGGTCTTTTCCAACCTTGGTGATTCTATGATTCTATATTAAAGCTCAGTGAAAGCTCAACTTTCCTGACTATCCCTTTCTGAGGCTTGTTCATATTCTGAGAGGTGTTTCTCGGTCATGTTTAACCAGTGGTGTTTCATTGTAGATCACCCAGCAGTGCAGGATAGAGAGCATTATTGCTTCAAAAGATTACCTGTAATAGCTGTTGCAGCTTTGAGGAAAAAGGAATTTTGACTACGGTGTGATTAGAAATGGATCCTGCTAAAGCTCAGGATTACTTGGCTGGGTGTTTTCTTTTGCTTTTGTTTGCCAAACTCAGAAAGAAATCAGAAAATTAATTTTCCCAACCTTAGACTTCAGTAAATATTTGTTTTAGCCCGTCATAATGCTGACTCTATTCACAATCTGTTGTTCACTGTTCTTCCTCCTTCTGCTTTCTTTGACTGTATTTAGAAAAGCGTGGCTATTGTTTACATGCTTTAAATTAATCCTTATCTGTCCAATGGCTGTGCATCCAAACTTTGAGCCATGATGTCCAGTCCCTTAATCCTTCCAATGGTGGATATGCTTTAAATATACATGGGGACATATGGAAGAAGCACCTCCTGCCTACGTTCTTGAGAACTGAATCAAGACTGTGACTGAAACAATGTTTAAAAGATGAAGCATGTTCCTTCTGCTCCTTCCTAAACAATTATACTTTCCTTCATCTTCCTCAGACAAAACAAGAGCAATCAAATCAATCAAAGCTGAAGGATGGAAAACTGATACTGGTCCAGCTCATTATTTTGCTCATAGGGAGAAAGACAAGGTCTTCTTTCATTTCACATATAACATGCCAGGTGTGATACTTTTGAGGCAATCTTATGGCTTCTCAAAGAATCTTTATCTCTTGGTTTCTGGGTGATTTTTTTCCCCTCATACTTCTCCTTTCTCTGCAACCTAATTATGTTGCAGGAAACCAGACTCACTTATCTCCTGTTTTGGGCTGTTTTTTGAGATTTTTGCCTCCTTTATTTCACATGAGTTATTCTAGTAGCACTTGCTTCTTTACCTGGCTATATCTTTTATAGACAATGCAATAAAATTGCAATAGTTCATGTCAATGATAAAGCTTCACAGGGATTTCTGACCCTCAAGATCATATTGTCCCATTGATGGTTTGCTGCTTTTTGTAGCTGCAAGCAAAAAAGTAAAACTACAGCAGTATTAACATCCAGAACTCAGAATGAAATTACTACATCAGATGACATTTGGAAGAGTGGGTTTTTAGAAATGAATAGTTGAATTCAGAGGGCTGTACAGTTATCCTCTAACGATGTAATTACTTTTCACTGCAGGTTTATGTACTGTAGTATATTGTTCAGCTTATATTCTCAAGTTCTCCTTTTTTAGCATTTACCATTAGCTCACATTTTGTCATTCCTGACAGTTTGGTAGGAAAAATATAAATGACTGTCATCTAAACTGCTTTAGTACTTTTTTGTTTCAACTGTTGGCCCCCAGTCTCTGTCTGTGTAGCTTTTACAGTGGACTGAATCATTTTTCTGTCTCTTTTTCACACTTACAGTTGCCATTTCTATTTGTTAACACTTCATTGTATTAAATGAAACCGCTGTATCCCCAAGAAGTGCAAACTTAAAGGAGAAAAACCCATATGGTGTAAAGATATGGATAATTAACCCAAATACTTTTAGTCGGAGTTCCTGAGCAATGAATAATTTCCATGAATCACCAGCTAGCTCTCCAGTGATGTGAGTGGAGGACACTGGAGAAACAACAGTGACAGCCAAACTCTGCCTTCCTAAAGCTATTGGGAAAATTTCTCTGTATTTCCCTGGGGATGAAATAGAGTCCTTCATTTATGAGCACTCCTAAAAAACAAACAAACAAAAAATCACCACCCCTAAAAGACCTCTAATGAGACTGCTGTGGTATAAGCATCTTTTACTACGAACACTTTGCATCTTAGTTTTGTACACCTTTCTTGAATTATTTAATAAAGTTTCTCTTATCTTGATGCTTCTTGTGATCAACTGAAACTCACCTGTCGGAAGTGATCTGAATTTTCCCTTTGCACGTAGCATAGCTACTGTACCACTTTCCATCCTCATAAATCAATTGGCCACCTTCAGCATCCAAGGCCATGGGCTTCCTGCTGCAGTCTTAATTTTCTGCAGTTTCCATGAGATGCTCTTCTCCTGTACTCCTCTTAATCCTTAATTCTACAATAAATGCACCGTTATCTTTTCTTTTACTCAGCTAAAACCTTTGTTCCGGGCAGAAACAAAATTGTTCCCTGTTGTTGCCTTTCTGTAGCACATAACCCAGCACCATTTTGGCTTGTGGTTAGAGCTTCTCTGGGAGAGAACAGAGGTTGTTTTGTTACTCATAATGATGTGTGTGGAAACTAGAATTGAGGCTTAGGAGTTTTTATATGCTTATAATAAAAAGTTCAGCATAGCACAATTTACTACTGGGTAGCAAAGTTATTTCAGGAACCTTGTTTTCTTTGTTGGTCATGTGGAAAAAAAAATTTTTCGCTTGCAAAACTTTTCTTTCTAAATCAAACAATAAACTCCTTTGTTGCTTTTAAAATATTCTTTTCTTGGTCAGAGCTGCCTTGGATAAAGCAATTGGCAGGGGGAAAAGTCTTCATGGTGAGTATGAGTCTTCACGCAGAAAAGCAAACCAAGTGGTTCTGTAAGCAGCAGATCTGAAGTTGACTCGCTGTGGCCGTATGTGGGTGAGTTATCCTTATGTTTGAAGACGCCTTACAGCAAGGGCACAAATGTAAATCACTGGTAAGGCTGATAGCTTTGAACTCTGTATTCCCTGTAAAATTTAGTAGGATTGAAAAATGTTAGATTATTTAAAAACATTGAAATGGAGGGAGTATAGGAATCATAACATAAACATTAATGTATAAGCCCCATCTTCATAGGGAAGGAGATGAAAAATCCTCCTACCTTAAATTATTTTTGTTTCCTGCAGTCTGTAAAAACAGAAGGTTTTTTAGCTTTACATGTTGGAGGGCCTGCAAGGCTGCCATCCTGGTGGGGGTCTGTTACAGACTGCCTAATCAGGATGAAGAGATGGATGAGGTGTTGAACAAGCAGCTGGCAAAAGTTGCGCAGTCAGCAGCCTTGTGCTCATGGGGACTTCAACTTCCCTGATATATACTGGAAATATAATATAATGCAAATGAAGCAGTCTAGGAATTTTCTAGTCTTCAGGAGGGTGACATCCTGACTGGTAAAAGAGCCTGTGATAGGAGGTGCCCTGCTAGACCTGCTGCTCAAAGAGTAGGGCTGGTGGGAGGTGTGAAGGTCAGGAGCTGTCTTGGGCTGAGTGACTGCAAAATGGCAAAGTTCTCTATTCTTAGTGAAGTCAACAAGAGGGTCAGCAAAACTTCTACCTTGGACATCCGGACAACAGACTTGGATCTGTTCAGGACACTGGTAGGGAAGATCACTTGGGATTCAGTCCTGAAGGGTAAAGGGGTCTTGGAAGGCTGGACATGCTAAAGGCTAGGGGCAGAGTCGCTGGAAGACTGTGTGGAAGAAATGGACCTGAGGGTGTTGGTTGAACTTGACTGAACGTGAGCCAGAATTGCCCAGGTGGCCAAGAAGGCATCCTGGCTTGTATCAGAAATAGGGTAGCCAGAAGGAGCAAGGATGTAATTGTCCCCCTGTACCCAGCTCTGGTGAGGCCACGCCTTGAGTGCTGAGGAGACCTTATCACTCTGTATGATGACTGGAAACGAGGCTGTGGTAGGGTGGGAGTCTGCCTCTTCTCCCATGTTACTAGCAATAGGATGGGAGGGAATGGCCTTGAGTTGCACCAGGCTCAGGTTGGATGTTAGGAACAATTTCTTCTCCAAAAGGGTGGTCAGGTGTTGTAGAATGGCGGGAGAAAAGCAAACGACCACACCTGTCATTGACATATGATCAGCTAATCTCGTTTATTCCTTGGCTGCGTGTACATTTATAATACGGATAATTAGCTCATACATAGTGCAAAAGCAGAGCTCATCATTGGTTCCCAATTACATACCATCCCCAAGTATCTTTGCAACTTGTTGTTATCGTCCTGATAGTTGCTCCCTTGCTGAGTTCACAAAACCATGGCTAGTTTCTCACCATCACAGGGCATCCTGCTGTTCTTGCTGTCCTTGCACGTGGTATGGCTGCTTGTTTAGCTGCACTGTGTTTACGACACTTCTCAGCTAACCAGCTGTAAATAACACTCTCTACAGTCAGGCAGTGGAACAAGGTGCCAAGGGAGGTGGTGTAGTCACTGTCCCTGGTGGGGAGATATTGGTGGTAGGTAGACAGTTGGACGAGATGATCTTGGAGTTCTTTTTCAACCTGGGAGATTCTGTGACTCTATAGATATATAGTATATTGAGCTTGTGGAATTGTCATTCGGCATCATCTTGGTGTAGTCTGCCCAGATCATGCCAATGGTTTGCATGTCTTCATGGCATCCAGTAATAAAAACAGATCAACAAAACTTCAAGTCAAATAATGTTGTACTTTCAGTAAATTACCATAGCTATTATCACAACATGAAAACTAAAGAAGAGGAAGGTAAAGTGGCTACTAATGGAGGAAATGTCAAATGACTTGAGACTACCAATATATCATTGTTTAATGTTTGACCGTAACAGCAGTTGGAAAGTAGAAGTAATAGCACAATCACGTTAAACATAAAATATATAATTGTATTTGTGTGACTTGCAGAAAGCAAAACAAAGTGACAGTGGCTGGTGTTAATATTGATCAAATAATTACAGCTTAGTGGCTACTAGACATCAGAAATATTTACATCCTATTCCATATGAAAAATTGAATGAAAATCAGATGTTTAATATCTTATTTCTCTTAACTCAATTTTCTCCCTTAATTTTAATGAAATGTAATGCGCCATATTTATGAGTATAGTACTGTGGATATGTTTTTAAAGCAGACTAATATAAACTATTTTACTGTAACTGGTCTGAATTTCGTTTCTGTCTTCTTTCCTTGATCTTGTATTATTTTAAAAGTCCAGATTTATTACATACGTAGTATTTAATATTATATTTAACTTCATTTATATGTTTGCTTCTGAGCAAGTTCAGTAATATTTTAAATTAGCATGCTTTCAAACTACATGCCTGTATTGGTTTGTCATCTTTTTACAGGGTTAGGAGGCATGGACTATCAGTACATAAAAACAGAACCACCCAGAATATCACTGCAGGCTTAGCACATCAGATAGTGTTTTGAAAGGTGTTTTTTCCCTATTTTTCCCATTTTTTTTTTCTTTTTTTCTGTGCTCCATGCCAATAACAGAATGTGAGGAACAGTAGCAGCTACAGTGTATCATGTGGGTTCTGTTGTACCACTCCAATGCATTTCCCATGAAGTTTTCTCTGTGGACATGCTGCTATCAAGGCTGCATGAAGTCTGGGGCTACACAGCACTTGCCTAATGGTTTTGACTTCTTGGACTTTAAGAAGACAAAAATTGAATCCTCACCAAGTCAATTGTGGTCCACATTACTTTCTGTTCCTGCCGCTGGACAGTACACTGGTTTGTGAAGCTTTCTCACCCACTAACTTTCCCCTTTTCTCCTCATAATTTCTTTTCCAGTTTGACAGTGGAAGGCTGGGGGAGATTGGCTAGTCCACAGATACTTGTTTTGAAAAAGTACTGTGAGACCATAACATTTAAACTATTATTCTGTGTCTTCTGTAGAGAGCTGAAATATTTTAAAGATTTAATTTATACTTTTTTTTTTTTTTTTTCTTTTTTGATCCAGATTTGGGTATGGAATTGTTGAAGATGCGAGATCCATGAAAAAAACTTTTTGCATTCAAGAAAGCGTCATTTAATGTTACCTGTTTTAGAATTATCTAGAGTGGCACTTGATAACTCATCTACAAGATTTCTTCACTGACATCTGAAGAACAAAGTGCTTTTCCAGCCTGTACTTCTGTAGCACTATGACTAACTGTAAAGGCAGATCTACCATCACCAAAACAAACAGCAGAGTTCATGACAGAGAAGGTTTTGTGGACTGGACCATTAGTCTTAGTACAGTTCAATCCGATAAATTTTTGAATCTGCTTTTGAGTATGGTTCCTGTTGTTTACCAAATAAACCAGGATGAAAGACACAAAAAAGTGAATGGTGTTTGGCAAGATGGATTACAACCAGCAGGACATAATTATAATGTTAAATCTGACCAGCATGCGGAGTATCATCACTTCTCAGAACAAACCTTTCATGGTAGTAATGGACACAGCCCTTCTAGCTGTAGCCCTAAATATGATGATTTTTCCAGTTATAATTACTGTGATGGAATGGACACCTCAGAAACAGATGCAATGTTGCAGGAAGACAGCCTGTCTAGTGACAGTAATGAAGATATTATTGTGGAAGGGAGTAGAAAGCAACCCAAGGAATCTAGTAGTATTATGGCACTGCAGATTCTCGTACCTTTTTTGCTAGCAGGATTTGGAACTGTTTCAGCCGGCATGGTTTTGGATATAGTACAGGTTTGTATTTGCTTTGGGAACTGTATTTTTAACAGGTAATCTGTGAGCTTTATGATTTAACGCATGGTATTGTAGATGCTTACAATAATGAGAAGTAATAAAGTGTGTGAATGATTATGCTATTATGAACTGCTTTGCTCCCCAGATTATCTTAAACACCTCAAATATTTTGTTTGGATTTATTCAAGACTTGGTAAATATTGGTAAGTATTCACAGCCACAGTGAACTGGTGAAAAAAAGCTGTTACTTCTGCTTTAACTGAAGATAGAAATATAATAATGAGTATAAATCAGGTCAAAATTCTAGTCAGTAATAAATGTTCCTTTTGTGCTTCAGCTCTCTGCAATTTCTGACATAAAGTATAGATTTGATTAAAGATAATGGTATGAAACCATTCCTGAAGTTCATATGCTACATTAAATTCTTATGCAGTGATTTAGAGCATTTTTAGGTATTCAGGTGTGACTTTTTTATGCAGTGTTAAGTATACTGAACACTTGGAATTACAAGCATTATTGGTGTGAACAAGGCCGGAAAATCACTTTCACCTTGAAATATGATTGTGGTAAGTCCATAGAAGCAGCCTATCTGCTTGTGATTATAGTTATTCAGGGTTAAGATAAAATACAACTTTCTTTGAATTTTAAGAGTTACATACATAACTTTTTTAAAACCTGTTTTGGAGTATTGTATCACTAAGATCCTACTGACACAGAACTTCTGTAGGACCGGTTTTGTAGCTTAACACAGCTGTAGCATTAAAATGAAGTTAAAAGCTAAAGTTGCCTACCAAGTATTTCTTTGTGCAGTAACATTTGAAGAAAATTCTTGAGAAAATAACAGCTAAGGAAGGTTTATTAGATTAGCTGTTACTTTCTTGCTTTCTCTTTGCTTTTTGGAGGCTATATTTACTTTTATTTCCTACCTACTTTTATTTTCTCCCCAAAGTTGAAATTTGTTGTGAGCAAAAAGCTAATAGATTCTGTCTTCAGAAAGAAAAGTAATAATAAATTACTTTTTTTATTTATGGGAATAAAATTATTCAAACAGATTAAATATCCGTGCTACTCAAACTGAAAAGGCAGTAGGAAAATTCATCTGCTTCTATTTTGTTTTGTTTTATTCTGTCTTGGGGTTTTCTTTATCTATACTTAAAAAAGTTCTCTTGAAGGCGGAGTAGGAGGTGGGCATTTTTTTTTAACTTTTTATTAGCCCTGAAATGGCAGTTGAACTAAATTCCCTTCCAACAGGAGTTACTCTGCTCTATTCTATTTTTTGTTACTCAAAAACTTGAGAGAGAAAATAAAGCTTGGTCTTAAATCAGTTGCAATGGAAAGACACTTCATGCGTCAAGAAAAAGGAAAATTGTAATTGGCAAGCAAACTTTACTGCCTCCTTACGCTGTTTTGCATCAGCCTTGTACTTTGCTTGTGCCAATCTTTTTCGGATGCTTTGTTCATACATTGTTAATACGTGATTTATGTCACGATACAGCTTCATGATCAGCCAAAAGAGGCAGTTGTGCCTACTGCCTCTGTTGGCTTCCAACTC
This sequence comes from Coturnix japonica, assembly GCF_054131305.1. NCBI lineage: Eukaryota > Metazoa > Chordata > Aves > Galliformes > Phasianidae > Coturnix > Coturnix japonica. The sequence continues at coordinate 49,012,616 of NC_140663.1, read as the reverse complement.
AATGTTTCCCAATGCCTTTCATCTCTGAAAGGGACAGAAGTGTTCTTTGGTTGTTTTTTTTTTAAGTTGTTCTTTGATCTGGATTGAGATAATACTCTATTATGATTATTTTTTTCCTTCTGTATTACTTCCAATCTTCATTGGTTTCCCAACCCAGCAGTGTGCATGAGAGAGAGAGGGCACCCTAAGCTAAGCATGAAACTATAATGTTTGTAAAGCAGGGAAGCATGAAAGAATATGTTGTGAAAACATAAATTTAAGGAAGACGAAGAATTCAAAGCTTTTTTCTTAAAAACCATTTCATAGCTACTCTTTTTCAGTAGTTAATACACAGCTAACTTCATACTTCTCCAATCTTGTTTACATTTGAAAACTGAATCCTTTTTTTAATTAAAATCATATTTACCAACTGCAAATCCCTGACTACAAAGATGATTTATTTACAAGATATATTAAAGTTTTGTTAGGTTAGCTGAAGTTTATGTAATTACAGATTAAATACATGGATTGACAGGCATATAAAGTAGCACAGCTTTTTGATGCTGAAAAGTCAGCACAGAAAAAATATTGGAGAGTTTGTCTTGGTTTGCTTTATAAAGCCTGGGTTTTGTAAGCTTAAGTTCTAGCATCCTGCTAGGATGACTTTGATATGTAGGAATAGTGCAATTTAAGTGTCCATAATTAACATGCAAACAGAATTTACATGCATGAAACAGATTAAACTGTTTACTCAGAGAGAGTAAAATAAATACTGACAAAACAGGAAGAGTAATTTTATAATGACCTATAATTAATCTCTATTTTAAATATGCAGAGAAAGTGCAGTAGTGGAGACATTAATTTAGGAGATTTTGTATCTCTTGCATTTGGTATTCTAGTCTTTCAAGTAGTGGTGTGCAGGCGCACTTCTATATGAACTAGATAGATAACTCTTGCCTTAAAGACTTTTGGGTTTGATCTTAAAAGGTTGATTTTTTTTAGAGACTTAAATTATGAGTTACAGATTTTTTTGCACTACTTTTAAGATTGTCTAAAGGGAATTTTTCAATGGATTTTTTTTTTCTCGCTGTATCCTTTGAATAGCACTGGGATGTATTCAAGAATGTTACTGAAGTTTTTATCTTGGTTCCTGCTCTTCTTGGTCTCAAAGGAAATTTGGAAATGACCTTGGCATCCAGGCTGTCAACTGCAGTAAGTAACTTTCTCTTCTGATAGATGTTCTAAATTCCTGAAAACAAATCTTGGGAGCACTTGTGTTTTATGTTTATGGCTTCATCTGGCTTTTGCGGGAGCTGTTTAATCTGTTATTAAATTGAGTGTTCAAAAGGCGAGCCTCTTCCAGGTACCACACATCAAAATTTTACTTCTCTGGTCTCTTCTAAGCCATCATTCAGAACAGTATATCAGATTATTGAGATTTACGTGTGTATTCTGTAGGGCTGTCTAATGCCTCTGACCTTGGTGGAGTTTCAATATCCTAACACGCACATTTTGCATATTTTGAACATGTTTTTCCATGTACCTTTTTTTTTGTACCTTCATTTTTTTTAGCCCAAACAAGCCAGACTGCTTTAACATATGTATTTTTCTGTGTGTGGGAGTAGCTATTGTGAAGTGTTGTAATTATGTGGCTAAACTATTTCTTGTGCCTGAATTGTATATTTCTGTAAGACACCACCTTTGCAGTACTTCTCCTTTGTGAGATAGGCTTTCCATTTTCCATCAAGGTCACCTTCTCTCTGTCTCTTCCTGCTTGCATGAATCTTTGTAGAAAATGCTTGGTCAAAGGTGTGTATAACTCCAGATGAGACCTCAACATAGCATTGTAAAATAACACCTCCCTATTTCTCTGTATAGTTGCTCTTGAAATTTTCTTGCTTATATCTATGTATTCTCCTAGTAATGTCAAGCTGGGACCGCATAGTTACTTTGCAATCAATTACTGTGTCCTTGTATTTCTTCTTTTGTGTTATTTCCAGTTGTCACTCCCATCTTCTGGCAGAAACATTGTCTATAAGTGCATGACCTTGCACTTGTACTCTTGAATATCATCACTTTTGTTATTATCCTCAAGGTCATCCAGTTTCTGTATAATATTAAAATACTTCGTATTGACAAGGTCTCCCACCATTCTGTCATTAATAAATTTCATTGTCACGTTATATTGAATTACTGCCCAAATGTAGACTGTGATGGACATAACCATAGCAATCCAGTGAAGGTTTCCTTGTATTATGCCTATTCTAGAAGCTGATGAATTTTACCCCATACACCTTCTTTTATAGATAAGAATTGATATTTTGTTGTAGTCTTTGCTATTCAGTCTTGTTTTCTCTTTGATTTTAATGCTTACTTTTCAGTGTATTCTTACAGTTTCTGAAAAATAATTTGTTTAAACCTTACTGCCTTTATTGTCACATATTAATACATTTATCTTCTACTTTACTCTTTGTTGTGTTGCCCTTTTGCTAAATTTGCTCCTGGCTGCTATACCTCATGGCCTCAGAATTGATAATGTTTATATTGCATAGTGAAAAATGTATCCAGGAAAGTCCATTATCTACCTGTGACTTACAGAAAACTTACAAAGAGATTCAGAGTCAGTTCCACCATTTCTTGTTCAGTTAATGGGATCTTTAATTCTTTGTCTAAGTTACAACCCATGACCTTTGTCAGATGATGATTCCAACACCTATTCTCCAGGCCATTCAGTGCAAGATTTCCCCACCATCATCAGTGCCATTTCTGATCATCATAGCTCTCATCAGACATTTGGAAAAAGGTCACACAGACCCTTTTCCTGTACTGGGAAATCTAACCCCAGTTCATATCATGTATCAGCCATTACTGATCTAACAGGAATTGAGCCTCCTTACATAGGGAAAATTGACACTGGAGTTGAACCATGCAAAACCACACAGGAGTTTAAATTCATGGACAGTTGCATTGGTTTCTCTGCCTTCCCCAGTTTTTGAGAAGAGGTGCAATATTGTACTGTATCATTCCTTCTGAAAAGTTTAATCAAACAGCTTGTTACTGGACCTGCAATTTACATGCCAGTTCTCTCAGGTTATTCTGACTTTTGTACTTTTCACATTGATTGGCACTGACTCTCTTCTGCCGTCCCATCTTTGCTCCCATTATCCTAAGTGAAAACCAAAGGAATATATTAATACTGGGCATATCTAAGCAGTTATTATCAGGCAGTTGTATGATTACTCTTCTCTCTGAAGAGTACTGAAGCCAGCTTCCCACCAGGTAGACCCTAAACACAACCATGTGCCCCTGCGAATAACTTCACTTTGGAGACAGAATTTCTTGCATGATTTCAGTGTTGGAGATAAGTCTTACTCAGCTACCTAATAACTGCAGATGAATTTGTATGTGTCTATGCTTCTGGGGTTGTAAACTATTTTCTCTTACCAGTAGTACCTCTGGTTTCAAGTTTTACCTGATCGCCTACATTCATCTTCTTGCTCAAATTTCTGCTTTAGCTGTTTGTTACTGATCATTCTGGTTTGGAATCAGTCATTTCACTGTCTCAAGACTGTGGTTTCAATCATCCAGGGCATAGCTTGCACTTGTCTTTGGTGTTAATGTGGATGTAAACAGTCTTCTCTTACTCCTTGCAAAGCATATGAGGTATACTTAGGTCAACTGCCTGCTCAAGCATAATTATTTACAGACTACTTACAGGTAGGGGGAAAAAGAACTACACTTTCTGGTAGCAGCTCACTATTGGATTGGATTCGTTTTTTGTAAGATCACTGTTTTAACAGTTTTTTTTTGGATACTTTTAAAATGCTTCTTCAAAGAAAAAAGAAAGTGAAGCTCTCAATTGCTTGTCATTTAATTCATTTAGTGTATATATTTAAGAATAGTACAGAGGTGAATCCTAGAATCCTAGAAACATAGAATTGCATGGGTTGGAAGGGACCTTAAGGATCATGAAGCTCCAAGCCCCCTACCATAGGCAGGGCAACCAGCCTCCGTATCTTATACTAGACCAGGCTGCCCAGAGCTCCATCCAACCTGGCCTAGAACACCTCCAGGGATGGGGCATCCACAGCCTCTCTGGGCAGCCTGTGTCAGCACCTCAGCACTCTCTCTGTAAAGAACTTCTCCTTGATATCCAACCTAAATCTTCCCTCCCTCAGCTTAAAACCATTTCCTTTTGTCCTGCTGTTATCTACCCTTGTAAAGAATCATAGAATGGCCTGGGCTGAAAAGGACCATAATGATCACCTAGTTTCAATCCCCCTGCTATGTGCAGGGTCACCAACCACCAGACCAAGCTGCCCAGAGCCACATCCAGCCTGGGATAGGAGAGTTGACTCCTGTTTGTAGGCTCCCTTGAGCTACTGGAAGGCTACACTGAGGTCACCCTGCAGCCTTCTCTTCTCCAGGTTGAACAAGCTCATCTCCCTCAGCCTGTCTTTGCTGAAGAGGGGGAGGTGCTCCAGCCCTCTGACCATCTTTGTGGCCCTCCTCTGGACCCTCTCCAGCAGCTCCCTGTCTTTCTTGTAATGGGGGCCCCAGACAGTACTCCAGATGGGTCCTCGCAAGGGCAGAGTAGAGAGGGACAGTCACCTCTCTGTGGAGCTTTAACTGTATTTTGAACACCATAATGACAGTGCAGATGGAACGAAATGGAAAAGAAGTAAAACCAATCAGAAATTATCAAAAGAGGAAAAAAATATGCATTAAGATTTATAGAGAAATATAAAGTACTTTAAAAATTAGTTAAATGAAAACTTAGAACTCAGAAGGCAATGAGATGTGGTTTATCATCTTCTCTAATCACTTCCAATGTCTCTATACAAGTAGTTCTATTGCAGTCAATTAATACACTTATATAAGAACGTTTGTGCCCATAGACTGTATTCCTGTGCAGTTTTTGATTGGCTTATAGAATTTAAAGGCTGCAGCAACAAGCTTAGCTTATGGTGACTGAACAGTGAGAACTTTCCCTTTCAGCCACTGATCTAATCACTGGTGGTGCCTGGACATTCCTGGAGCACAAGGCAGCTAGTGTACCTTGTACAATAAGCTAATGTTAAACAAGTTAGCATGTAAAGCTGCACTGAGCTTAGCTACTTTAGGATAGATGGTTTAAATATAATTTTAATGCAACAGGAATGTTTAACTTGAAAAAGCACAATGCAGTTATAACTGATTTCAAAATGTCTCTTATTGCAATGAGAGTTGAACTATTTGTGGGTTTCTGCCTTGTTAATGAATTTTCAAAGTAATATAATTTTAAACCCAAACGTCTGAAATTCTCTTATATTTTGACAGGTAAATATTGGAAAAATGGATTCTCCCATTGAGAAGTGGAACTTAATAATTGGCAATTTGGCCTTAAAACAGGTAAATGTGATCGATTTTTTATTAACTTTCATAAGTGAATGAAGTTATTTAAAAAACTCATCACAAATGTGGACAGGTAGGAGACAGACAATGTTAACAGGAAGCAAATGCTACTATATTGTCTTATACTTAACATGCAGTGCTTTTTGTGACTGATCTTTTATAGTGCTGCGTAGTTCTCTAAAGCAATAGTAGCTTGTATTTATCACAAGAAAAGGTAAAGTATTCTTTGGGCCTGTAGCAAGGATACTTCCTTTTAATTTTTTTGAAAGAACAGTTCTAAGGAATTTGACCTCCGAAATATTTTCCATACTTTATTTTCATTGGATTCGTTGTTTAAAGAAGTATGTGATGGAGCTTTTGGGTAGCAAGCAATATTAAGTGGTAAACTTAAGTAGTTTGTTCATTTGAGGAAAGCAGTGTTTGTTCTCCCAAGAACTATTTCTTAATCTTAAGGACTGTTTCATTTTCTGTGTTTACAAAGCAGCATACTCAAGAATAAGTGAAAAGTTTATGCTGTGACTTCATTGTTTTAAGAGGCTTAGGGAGCTCTTGAAGCATTTCACCTTTTGCTCCTTGTAATTCCTCAGCTCTTTTCCCTAATCTGACTTCTGTTATTCTTCAGTCTGTGAAATGTGGTTAAACCTTTCCTGTTAGCATGGGATTTTTCTTCTTGATCAACCGGAGTCATCATTGTCTTCACAAAGTAGATGAGTGGGGCATGCTCCATTTACAGCTTGCAAATAAATGTGGAGGAAAGAATAACAGACAATGATTCTGCAGTCTTAAGACTATCATTTATTTTAGGAGTCACTCGTCACTAAAAAACAATGGTTTTCCTTCTTTTACTTTTCCAGGTTCAGGCAACAGTAGTTGGTTTTCTGGCAGCAGTGGCAGCAGTTATACTGGGCTGGATTCCAGAAGGCAAATACAGCTTCAGTCATTCAATCCTTCTGTGTTCTAGCAGTGTAGCAACTGCATTCATAGCTTCTCTTTTACAAGGTAAAAGAAGTATATATGTTACTTTTTATAGCTTTTTAATTCTTTGTGCATGCTGAGTGCATATTATGCTGCTGTTCATTAAAAAATTAGGTCCAATAGGGTCTAAAGCATCTGAAACGCAGTTGCAGTTTCCACATAAGCGTGAATGTTACAAACATCTGTCAAGATTTGATTTTCTGACCTCCTCAGCATGTCTAAAACAAAATATGTCTGTTAGATTTTACCTGGTAGGGTATGCATGAGACAGGCGCTTTGGAAATCAGACAGGAACATTTCAGTCCTGTTGAGAATTTCTGGGGATGTGATTCTGGAGGCAGCTTCTCTGGATGTAAGCTCCTAATTTAGCCTGCAGTAAGTCGGTCAAGTGGGAGGGACAAAAGCAAAGACGTAATCACTGGGTTTCCAGTTACCATTATCTTGAAATTTCCTAAGTGATTACAACAGTAGATACCATCACTGTACTTTCTTCTTTCTTATCTAGGAATAATAATGGTTGGAGTTATTGTTGGATCAAAGAAGACTGGTATTAATCCTGACAATGTTGCCACTCCTATAGCAGCAAGCTTTGGAGATCTTATTACTCTAGCCATTCTAGCATGGATAAGTCAGGGTCTTTATTCTTGCCTTGGTGAGTATGTTCCTAGGTTTATGTATCCCTAGAAGCCTCTTTCGTGTGGGGCTGGTGGGGGATAAGGCAGGGAGGGAGAATCCAGGTTTCTTGCATTCCCACACACTGTCAATTATTTGCTTCCCAGAGCCGTGTTGAATTGTCCATTTGCATTGAAGGTGTTGAACTGCCTCGATCATTATGATGCAAATTTGTGCACTTTGTAATTAGTGCGCATTGTACGTATTGCATAACGTTACGACTCCTGCTAACGCGTTGCTACGTAGTTACATAGCCAGGGGAAAGGAATTTCTCGCGGAGGAGCGCGTCCTTCGGGCCGTGCTCCCCGTTCCAGCAGCGGGCGGAGCTGCCGCTAGGGAGCGCTCCAGGCCCGCCCTTGGCGCCTGCTGGGGCCGTCTCGCTCGTCATTTGTGTTCGTGGCTTAAAATAAATGAAGATCAATAAGAGCTTGGTTGGGAACCTTTTATTTTCTCTCCTTCCTCCTTCTTTATTTATTCAGGCTCACAGGCTCAACTTAATTGTTGAGTGTTTTTAGGAGTTATATTTCTCTAGTAGATGTCACGATTTCCATAGTGGAGCCACCAGAACAGACTGAGCAGGATTACATCTGCCACGTGAGCTGAACGTTACAAGGGTATCAAAAGTGGAGATAAATGAGCCCTCTTAGGGCTCGTTAGGGGAGTCAGTTATTCCGTTTCCCTTTCTCCAGCTACTGTAGAATCATTTGTTATTTCTCTGTGGATTGAATACGACTGGGATGTATCTGGAGGTTACTGTCTCCTAAGATTTTGTAGTAAGCTGTTCTACCAGTAGAGTGTCCCATAGCTAAAGGAAAGTCCTACGTGCAGTTTCTGAGAGTTACAATGAGCTGAGTAGTTCCTCTGGTCTTGCTGGGAGCTGTATTCTAGCATGGCTTTTCTTTTCAGAGAGAGGCTTATGATACAGCATTGTAACACTTGGTAGCTTTTATAATCAGGTCTATGTCTATCTCCATTCAAAGGCATCAGGTATAAATTTTTCACTGTATTCTTCTCCATGATAAAATTGATACTTTTGTTCATATTAAAATATATAGAAACACTAAAATGAAGCCAGAAAAAAAAACTCCTCTCACCTGTTGACTCAGAGGAGATTTAAGCTATTGCTGAGTAGTCTTGACAGCCCTCTCTTAATGTGAACTTTAATGTTTTTATGTTGGTAAAAATTTTGTCATAAAACTACAATGGACTACTACTGATGAGCGGGTGAGAGACTTTCAAAAACCAGTGAATAATTAGGATAAGACTCAACACTGCATCTCTGTTCTGCTGCTAAGTGGTTTTTGTTTCCTTGATTGACAACAGAGGGGTCCTACCTTAGAACTATTTTCTCATTCTGACCTTTCAATCAGTTATTGTGGCTCTGGTGTATGGGAATGCCTCAGCTTGGGTACATGTGAGGGGAACAGACATAAAGGGAGAGGAAAGAGGAGAAAAGACTGAGGAAAAGGCACTACAAAGGAAGGAGATGATATATTGTAAAACAGCTAGAAAAGGAATGGAAAATTACTTCTTGTTTGGGCTTTGTCTCTTTCTCATTCTGATAGCTTTCTACTTTAGCTTACACAGTGATAGGAATCTTAGTCTCTTGTGCCAGCTCTGCTGCAGAGGTTGTTACCAGTCAATGCAGAAGGATAGTAACATCTAAAAATACTGCAGTGATTCTCCCTGGAGTAATTTTAGTTGTCCTCCCTCCCTCCCTCCCTCCCTCCCTCCCTCCCTCCCTCCTTCCTTCCCTCCCTCCCTCCTTCCCTCCACCATGATAACATCAAAGTAGTAATTGCTTGAATTTGCAAGCTTTGTAATAAGCCATAATGCTTGGGTGGGAATGTTTATATATATACACTAGGTGTTTTTCTTTGTTGAAGAGTTTATGTGTTCTATGTGAATTACTTCAGCCCGTTAACTTAAAATATATTTTACAGTATATTTGTCCAAATTCTGTCAATTTAGACGAAATGTGTTTAATATTAAATACACTGTCACATTTCTCATAAAAGTAATATATGAAAAAGGGAGGTGTTTTTATGAGCAATGTATATATTGGCCTTGAAGATAAATTTTCCACACTGTTGAATTAGGAAGTTCTGGATCACTGTGATGGCTTCTGAGCGGAGGGGACTCTAAGGCTGAACTAAGCTGAAAAATGTATTAATCTTTCCGTGGAGACAGCTCTCTGCATTATTAGTTCTGTTTTATGATGGTACTCAGTTAATGGTATTTGTGTTTGTGTTTCTATGAAATATGATGCAGTTCTGACGGATGGGTGCAGGCAGTGGAATTATGGCTGTGAATTTCCAGTCTTGCAGACAGGTTATAAAGCAACTGAACTACCGATAAGAATGTTTCAATATTACACCTTGTGCTTGCATCATTTTAGATGTGCTGTGCTGGGGAAGATTAGCGTATTATCTGTGCTTTGGCAAGAAGGAGGTTTACACATGAATCTGTATATAATACAAAGTACATTTTCAATATGTTCAGTTCCTTTTTTTGTGTTGTTCTTTCAGTATATGTGTAATAAAATAATGTTTTATATCCCACATCTTTATTGCATTTTTATCATAAAGCATCATACAAAAACGTTCTTCAAAGGTTCCTACTTTGCACAGATAGTTTAGTCCTCGGTGGGATGGATGAAAGTGATCACATATGGCAGATGTTATATCAACCATTTGATGCAGCAGGGGAATGCACAGTGAAAACAGTAGAGATAAAGACTATTAAAATTTCTCAGCTGCTTGATGTAGAATACAACTTGCATTGTGCCTGGAGAGCAAAGCACTTATTTCTCTGTATTATTTTTCAGAAACATATTACTATGTATCTCCTTTGGTTGGTGCCTTTTTTTTGGCTCTGACTCCTATGGGGATTGTCATAGCTGCCAAACACCCAGCTACTAGAACTGTTCTCCATTCAGGATGGGAGCCTGTTATAACTGCCATGGTTATAAGCAGGTAAGTCTATTTGTTGTGGTTTGCCTTGTTGGCTCGCCTCTGTGTCTCCACAAATCCTATTTAGCACCTGATTTTGCTTAAAAGCAACATGTAAGGAGCATCTAGAATATGGGGCTGGAATCATTTTTAATCTTCCAAATTCACACAATGAAGTCCTGGTTTGGAATGAATGGAGAAGGCAGCAATACCCTGCAGAAATGGCTGAGCAGAAGTGTGTCGTATCAATGAAGAAAATGGTGAACTATTCATCTCCTTCAGCTTCTTATCAAAACTGTGATTTAGTCAAATGAAAGCTAGGAATCTTAAAAGATGAGCAGTTGCATGAAATTCTGTTGTCTCTGTTATACAGTCAGTCAATTGTAACATTTAAGTCAGTAGCCATAGCGAGTAAATAAGGTTAAGTAAATAAGGTTAATCAGATAAACTGAGAACTGCAACTTGCAGATATTACAAGGATGAGATTACTAAAGTAGTTAGAAATAATAACTGATGTGTCTGTTTGCCTTTTTCTAAATATTGTCTTTCAGTATTGGTGGCCTTATTCTGGACACAACTGTATCTGACCCAAACTTGGTTGGAATTGTTGTTTATACCCCGGTAATCAATGGTAAGACTATGGCAGGATTGTATAATACAAGACATCAATCGACACACCTTCGTTTGATAAAAGTCTGTTACAGTAAATGTTTGTTATGCAAATTAGGATCTGCTGTATTGCATGTTTTGATTTTGATGTCAACAACTGTTAATTTGAACCCCCAAGGAGAGCGTCTTGATCCTATTTACAACTACTAAAGCATGATAGAGAATGTGAGAAATAGGAAACATTTTGGTGTTGTCACTTTTTTTCCTTGCTGACTGCAAATTCATTTTTACTCTTCAGTTTTTGTGCTCCCTTGCCTGTGTCTGTCTTTTATATTCATTTTAACTTAGAACTATTTGCATCTACTTTTATTATCGTTCCATTTTGATTTCCAGATATCTGAAGAGCAGGGCAACTATGTCAATCTTCAGCTTTTAGTGCTTTACACCTGCAAGTTTTCTCATAATAGTCTTCCTTGGTTACTCCCTAGATAAATTCCATATAGAAGAGGATCCTGTCTTCTTGTTAGTCAGGTGCACTCAAAGCTCTTACCAGTGGTCCCGCTTTCTTAGATGATATCCATCAATTACAAATGCAAACAACTGTCTAGAAATTGTTTTTTAGTGGTTTCCATCAGACTTATATCTGTGCTCCAGTACAGTACTGGAGTTCTGGATTTCCTCCACAGATTTGCTTGTTCTACAGTGAGTGCATAGAGATCCCAAGGATTCAGACCTTTCTTAAGGCCTCATGCTCCTACCAGATGTTGCAGTGATGATATTCTTTTACCTTACAGCAGTTATGGACTGCTGTTGTAAGCAGAAACTGCATGCTCTTCAAGGTTGGCTTCTTTCACATAAATTGGCTGTGAAATCTGAGTTGCCTGAGTGTTTATATTTTACCTTTTTACAGTTTTTGGCTAATGATTAGACTTAAGTAAATCACTTTAACTGCTAGGAGTGACGGCTTACTATAAACATATCTCTAGAGAAAATGTTAAATGTCCCATTTTATTTCTTATTTTCTTTCATAAGTTAATAAATAGAATCAAGGCAACAGTACATGCATTCTTTTGAACTGTCTTGAGAGAAAATGAACTAGCCATGTGCTATACATTGCTCTGGATGATTAGCTGTCAGGTCAAAAGATTCTTGAATTAGGCAGGTGGAAAGAGGGAAAGCTGGGGCTATTGCAGTAGGTTTGTAGCTGTGTCAGTCCCACAGAGATTCTCTGCTGATTGCTGTGATTATTGTACCACCCCTATTCTATGTGCTGAATTTTTATAGATGTCTGAGTTTCAAGGCTGCTCAGCCTTTGACGTTTGCCCTCCTGGACTGCTGCACAGTGCCTGGGAATGTTGTTTTCCAAGCCACAAGAGGTACCTTGTCCCGTGGCTCATTTGGGTTTTTCACACTTGTTACACATAAAGCTGTCTTTTCCCAGCTCTCAAGGTTTAAACGTCTTCAGTAACTAGTAATTTCTGGGCCATCAGCTAGTTGTTTATCCTCTTGTGTCCATATATTTGAGGTTCTTTGCTGTTATCCCAGCCTGTAACAAGAGAAACCTAACCCTACAGTTAAAAAAACACATCTGTTGACACTCATTTACTAACCTAAAAGGTGTGCTAGGCCACTAAATAGATGGCCTTTAAAATATTAATGTTGCTGAAAGCTTTCTCTACAAGTGCTTTCCTGTCCTTGGAATTCTTGTTGTAAGCATAAGCAGTGAAAGTTGCCGAAGGGTTTCCCTCTCAAAATGCTTTTGAGGTGCATTTTTCCTTCTCCTTCTTTAGACATTGTCACTCTTATCACACAAGGAAACCTGAAGAAAAAAATTTAACCCATTGGGATTATGGCAGCCAAAATGTGAGGACAATACAAATCTACTGGTGACCTCAAATTGTCACTGGTATTTTCAGTGCCAGTCGTTGGGTATCTTGAAATACTGGACAGTATGCCCTGCACTGCAGGTGTTAGACTTCTTGCATGTGCCATTAAATGACTTTTAACCTGGTCCTGTCCAAGTGGTTTGCATATGCTTAGATGTGGGACAAGTCACTTCTGTCACATATGGTTTGGAATCATGTATCTTTTGGTTTAAGAAATATTAGTCTGGAATTTGAACAAACTCAAAGGCTCCTACTCTTGTTAACAATAACTACAATTTTTTTGCCAAGAATATTAAAGAGTTCTTAAGCAGACAGACATTTTATAGTGAGCTTTACTGCTGCTGGGCAGAAGTATTTTACAACCATTTTTCCATTTTTCCCTTGTTAAACACATTTCTTGAGATGAATAATTATTTTTAATTCTATAGTTGGCTGGGTTAAATTGTAACTCTGCCTTCTAAAAATAAATAGATCATTTTGTGGTTTTAGCCATCACAAAACTTGCAGTCTATTTGAGTTTTAGATGTATGTTTGATGTACTGAAGTTATGAAGAAAATAACTATACCCAGCATGGCTGTGCTTCAGCTTAGATACCGAAAGTCGATCTTCACGTTTTCCAATGGATGAGAAGGTTAAAATTTGCAAATCTTCTCACAGCATCACAGTATGTCAAATTTGGCTGAGCAACTGCAGTTTGCAAGTAACTGAGTTCCTTTTGTGCAGGAAAAAGATAGTACTTTAAACAATTACATGCTTCAGAATAATCAGAAGAAATGAATTAAGGTGCAGTTACTAGATAAAGCCACTTCCCTTCTCATATCCCTTCTATGCTTGGACAAAACATTGTGAGAGTTTCTGCATAATGACAAACAATAGATCTCACCCCATTTTTATGCATTTTGTAGAGTGGAGGTTCTGCAAATTAATTCTGAATATGCCTGAAAATCAGAACCATTTTGTAGGCTCCAAATAGAAAAACTTGCATTTACATATGGATTGAAACAAGTCTCTTTAAGGGTAACACCAAGTGGTTATAATATTTCTGCACTTCGGCTGTGGATATTATAAGAGTATTTGATATGGGGAGGAAATAAATGTAGATCAAGGAATATCAAAAACATGTATGAGAAAATTTTACACAAAACTTACTGAGTGTCAGCATGGAGATGAAAGTTGAGCTTATGCAATATATTCCCCAAATTATACCTTTTTTCAATTGTATAATTAGTAGGAAAATGAAATTACTTTCAGGCTTTTCAGAGATCTTTTCCTGTAAGTTATGAGAATGTGGAAAGAAAACATACAGAAATCACTCCTCCTCAAAAAATAATATGTATTTTTTTAGTAACTTTATGTATTTTGCTCTGTTATCGGATGGTTGTACTCTCAGCTTTCATACAACAAAGAAATACTTTGACTAGACACCAGTCATTGTCTTAGTTGAGTTTCTGAAATATCCTCTGCAAATTACAAAGATATTAGTCTACCTTTATGGTATTAGAGCAAATTGTCTGGGTAGCACATTAGCTTTTCTTTATCTTGAATTGGAAAGCATGTAGGAGTATTACAACACACCTATACTGAATGAGAACTTAATAGTTCAGTTTTTATTTTGCTATGAAAAAGGAGAAGGATTTTGATTCTGCATATTTAATTCTGATTCATTACTGGGTGACAGTTCTACTGCTTTTTAGTTGCCAGTCTGTACAAGCAAATCTTCATAATCTCTACTGTTATAGATGTGAGTTCTTTCTTTTAAGTATTTTTACATTTACATATAATACTTAACTATTAAGTATTATACATTTTTTACAAGATTTCAGTAATGATTACTTTCCACATCACAATTAGCTCCAGAATATTTTCATTTTTTGACAGTCAAGGAACGCTTTTAAAATTATGCCTAGGAAATAAATTATGTATGAGCTGAATCAAACACATACCATTCAGTTTTAAAATGGGATGGTTTGCATGGATAAGGTTGTCTTTTAGGCTTCTCTTAAAGATGGGCCTACGAGTCCCCAGTACTCACCAGTGCTAAGGGGAAACATCACTTCCACCTGGTGATGATGCTGTTCCTAGAGCAGGCCAGAATACTGTTGTCTGCCTTTGCCATGAAGGAGTATTGCTGGGTCAAGGTCAGCTTTTTGTCCTCCATTACCCCCCCCTACCATCAGCCTGGTGTATTACGTAGAGCATTAGATGATCTCAGATTAGGATGCATCAGCAACATTCATCCTGCTTCCTTTTACTTATCTTTTTTTTTTTACCTGTAGAATGCTAATGTGAGTCAAGATAGATGGGTCTTCTTTGATATACTCTTTAAGAGGCATTGATTTCAATGTGGGTTTCAGAATAACACAGGTACTCCTATTAGACAGGCCTTTTTCCACATAATGATTAGTAGAATCATGTCTGGAGGCATAATCACAAATACATGATGTGGTTTTGGCTCTACTTTAAATATGGTTTTGTGTGCTTGTTATACAAAAAAGAACCGTGAAAAAAAAATTCAGAAGTGTTTACTCTTGCTTAGCCCTTGACCAACTCAATAAAATGATGAGGTCTTCAATTTTCTTTTAATGTTGTAAGTCAGCATGACATCCTTCACACTCTGGCAGACAATGTGTTTTCATACGGGCAGAGTAAAGTAGCAGCTTGCATTCAAGCTAAACACGCCGGCTATCCTGAATGCAGGTGAAGGATTTTACTTTGGAAAGCAATTATTTTCCTCTGTGATATAGCTCTCAAGGGAATGAAGAGAAGCTAAGGAAGCTGGTCATGAATTACGTGCTATGATGATTACAGTACTATTTTCCAGAAAACAAATTTTCTCAATTAAATATTCATGGAAACAGTCTATATGTACGTCTGAAAAGATTTTCATCATGTGAGCAGTTACTGTGTATGTTACATGCATTCAGAAGATGCTCAGAAGCCATCAATTGTGTGTGTTGACATTTTGTCAACCTACACAGTTTTATCTGTTTTTGTGCTTCTTGTAGGGATCTTATTAATCTGGTATTGCTGAGATAATTTCACATGCATAGTAACTGCTGCAAGAGGAAAAAAAAAACACCTGAATATCTCTGTATATAGGGAAGTGATTCATTTATGCAAGCACAGCTTTATTCAAGTCATTATTTGATCAGCAGAATAATGAAACCTTATTCCGTGTTGATTTATACTCTGTGTTTTTAGAGCACCTTTCTACCCACGGTGTTCTGTGGCCTCATGTCCTTGCAATACCTATGTCTCACAACACTCTCTCAGTTCTCCCTTTGCTTTTGACATCATCTTCTGTGTCGCTTAACTATTAGCTGAACAAGAGGCATCACGCCTCACTCCAAGCTGTGTGCTGACTGGGCAGCTGGCACGCCTATACTGAGAAATGTACAGCTCATATTACTACCTGGACTCACTGAGGACATGGATTTGAGTCTTTATTTACCTAGGATTAGCCATGGTTTCATTTTGGTTAGCCTTTGTACTTGGAGACAGTTGTTATCTTTAAGAAGTCCTTTGTCAAATGTGGCTGAAATTGGCCCAAAGGTTCACAAATAGTTAGGAGGAAGAATGGTTGGACAGAATTAAAGGATGGTATGACTGCTGCTGACCATCATCATATATTGTTAGTGGCTTGAGACTGAGCAGGGCATATGGATTCTAGAAGCTTTTTATACTGCACTTGCATAAAGCACATAAAGTTATTTGAGAGCTGTCAGTGGTGTATCCTGTGAGGTTCTCTGAGTTTAAAAATATCTACGTCTCTGTTGCTTAGCCAGATATATTACCATTTCAAATGGTTGAATTTCCATTTTCCTTGATTGTTTTCTTTTAGTTTCTTCTTCTATTAATGAGGTAAAGATGTCCAGATAATCCATCACATTTCTGTTTGTCTGAGTTTGTTACAGCAGATAATTATCAGTCACAAGAGGAAATTGCCTATATCCTAGGGAATACTTCAAGCCAGTTTTTGTGCCAACGTCTTATATGGTTTCATTGCTACAAGCCTCAAAACATACCTTGGAAGATATCTCTGCCTTCTTTTATCTTTTATTTCTTCTTATAATGCTTTAAAAGATGAGAATAGCAGGAGAAGAGTAACTAATTGAATATACCAGTTGTTGCAGCGCTAGCTGGCCTACAATTACCTAGATAGCTTTTATCACCTCTTTTAAAAGCAGAAACTGTTTCTTATTTTCTCATCATATGGCATCATCCTGAGCTTTGTAGCTTTATTTAAATGCAGTTTTACATGACAGTTTTTTTGTAGTTTAGTCACAGAAATTATCTGATCCCCATCCAAATGTAGTGCATTGATCCTTCATTTAACTTCTGTCTTCCTTTCCTCAACTTATCCTCATTAGTCAGAAGTATCACAATAATTGTTCTTATTCAAAAGATAGACTTTGGGCTCTACTTAGATCATTTTTTATCTTGTTCAAATCCCTTTATAGTTTATGTGCATCCTTTATTTTACCTCTGTTTCTGTAGTTTGCTGAAAAAAAAGATATCTGTTATTGTAATTTACATAGCAAAAACTGAATCAACATTTTCATAGTTCACAATTTTTCCCTATACCTCCTGGCTGGGAAGAGGAAGGTAGGTTTGATAAACTGTCCTTTCTGCAAACTCCATGACTTCTTCCTAATTCCTTACTTCCTGATTTTTATTGGAAACCCTTTGTTAAGACATTTACTCCTTTGTTAGATTCTACCAAAAATCGTCTTAAAGATGTGGTGAGGCAGAAAATTGTCTTTATGTTCTTAGTATCAGGTCTTTGTCCTAAACACATTATGGTCCCCAAAGAGATTTGGCAGATAGGTTCTTCTGGTGATGACAGACACATGTTCTGTGACCAAAGCCCCAAGCATCAGATATACAAATTAGTTCAACTACAATAACAGAGTCCTTTCTCCTGCTTAACCGACAAGACATGCATGACTTCCACCTAATTATATCTTCTCAGATCTAAAAAGCTTCCGGGGGGGGCGAAGGGAGGGGGGGGAAGGCATATTTTGCAGATATTACTTACTAATAGAAAAAAAAAATTTACCAGTTGGTCTGTTTTGTATTTCCAGTTGGTCTGTTTTGCATTTCAGGTATTGGTGGTAATCTAGTAGCTATTCAAGCTAGCAGAATTTCTACCTACCTCCATTTGCATAGTATTCCTGGAGAGCTGCCAGAAGAAGCCAAGGGTTGCTATTATCCATGCAGAACCTATTACGGTACAGGTATGTATTAGTCACTTCATTGTTAAAACTTGTGTCTTATATTTCCTATTTTCCTCCCTGTATGACTATAACCCCAGTGAGAGACTCCAATGCAATTCAAAGGCAGCAAAGGTCTGGCTAGTTTCCATTGCCTGCACCTATTTACACATAGGAACCACAAGAAACAGCTTGCGGGAGGGGATGCATAGAGAGTATCAGGGAGAAAAGCGCAACTCTGGCTGGAATCAAAGACAGGGACCAATCAGGCAGGACACTGATGATACCCACTTAGAAGAAGTTTCCTTGTTTCCTTTCTAGCCGTTGTTTTTTAACTCCAGAATTCAAATCAGTCTTCAGATCAAACTTTTTATATCATTAATATCCTAGTCCCTGTTTTCCATTCCACATTTGCCATTTTCTTTCTACATGCTTTCTTCAGAGCTTATTTTTGTCTCTGTGCTTCCCCCTTTCCTAATAATCTACTAACTGTAGAGAAACTTGACATTTAATTGCACGTATTACACTGCCATATTTATGAAATGCATTGGGACAGATGTGAAAATAGTGTGGAATTTTTAGACGTATGAGGTACATTTGAAGATGGCTTGAATATGGTATCCAAAACATCCTCTTTCCTAGGAGGGCTCTAGTTTTTTTTTGGAGCACCAAAAAAAAACTAGACAATATTACTTAGGTACAGAACACAAATAGATGAAATGCACCGATTGAAAGCACACAGCTTGCACCTTCTGTTTTATGCATGCTATTCCACAATAGCAAATGCTATAGGCCAAAACTTCTTCCAACATTAAAATCAATAAGAATGTGGTATAGAAATTGAAAAGCTTAACTAAATTTCGTTTATTTATTTATTTATTTATTTATTATTGTTATTATTTTAATTGTAGGAGTAAATAACAAATCAGCCCAAGTTCTGCTTCTTCTGGTGATTCCTGGTCATCTAATTTTCTTGTACACTATCCATTTAATGAAAAGTGGCCATACTTCCCTAACTCCAATCTTCATAGCAGTATATTTGTTTGCAGCTCTGCTACAGGTAAGAAAAAATACAATTTGAAAATGCTCACATAGGTAAAATTAAGTTCTTGAAGAAAACCATATATTATCTGAATGCTGAAATCCCATGAATAAGTGAAAAAGATGTGTTATTACAGGCTTTCAGCACAGTTATGAAGCAACTACTTATCTCCACATGCATATAGCTTGTAGACATGTATCCGTATTGTAAGTGCTTTTCAGAAGATACTTGACTACATTACTTTCCAGTCATCCATTTTGCAGTCTTCTGCATGCTTCTTGGCACCTCTGCATCTAAAACCCCCATCATTTTAATCAACTAGAGGCGAAATGGAGAGATGGAAAAGTAGTATTTATGAATAAAGAATACATTAAGAAAACTCTCAAAGAAATTTCCCACAGTGGTTTCTCAAAATGGTTCAGGATCCTGTTTTAGTTAATGCAGTTAAAAAGGTAATAGGAATGTTATCACTTGGTGAATTTTTAATTAAAGTTAGTGTAACAGGGATCAGTGATCAATGTACGAGAAATTGTAATTGCATCAGTTGTCAAACACTGTTACATTATTTTGTGGGCTACTGCCCACAGTGAGTTGTCCACACCTTAGCAGTAGCAGTTTCTGAAAGATGCCTTCTGAAATATTAATGTCGTAAAATGAAACAATTTGTCCTAGAAGTTCGTAGTATAAAATGAAATGTTTTTACTAAATCCTCAGCCGTTTTAAGCTAAAACTTGGCTAAATTAACTGGAATGTTTCATTTTACTATAAAAAAGCAACAAGATGCTCACATTACACAATCAAAATATGGTGGAAATATCCGTATGTTCAACATATATATAGTGCTTCTAAAATGTTACCAATGTAGTTTTAAAATACTAACAGCATTATTGCCAAAAAGTCCTTGAGAAAGTCATGATTTTGATGTTCCAAATTGTCTGTGTCTATTTATTGCTATTCCAATAACTATAGGTCATGAAGTCTGCTATGATTTTAATTTTATATGAGAATTTTATACTCTTTCTGTAGAGCATTACTTCAAAAGTTGCACATTTTGCATGTAAGAATGTCATAGTAAAAATTACAGAACTATTACTTCTCATTTTCTTCTCTGCCATTCCTAGTTTCCAGCCTTACTGCTTGCTTTACACTGCGTTCTCCCAAGGAAGAAATGCCATTCTTTGTCAGGGATATGAAGTCCTTATAAGCTTAATGAAAACAGTTTTGGGGTGAAAGAGTCCCTGTCAGTGCCTTTACTGTAGACTGAAGTGTGATTTCAGCCAATAATAGATTTCAAATGGGAGTCAAGCTCAAGACAAATCCATATGAAATCCCTATAGTCCTCCTGTACTCAGATCTACAGCCACAATACATTCAGGGCTACAAACCTTTTCTTCTGAAGCAAAGATAGAGTAAGGTGAAAGAAATGGGGAAGTTCCAAGTTGAGGCATTAGGGCAGGGCTTTCAGATCACATGGTTGTTCAGGACTGGTACTGGAACAAATACACGTGCAAAGTTCATTTTTGTAAATTAAGGCCTGATCAGAGCATTCCATTTTAGAGTCACGTATTTCCTTTGAACTCTACAAGGCCACATCTAATTTTCTTAATTTTTCATGTAGAAAAGCAGACATACAGCTTCATTTTTTCCCCCCCCTATTGCTTTAATAGATTATTTTCCCTTCTTTCCCTTCAGTCTTTAGCTACGGCAGGCTATTTGAGATTTGAAACCAAGTAATGGTATTGCACACTATAAATCCTTACGGGTTGTGACAGATTTACAATTTGGAACCCCATGTTTTTTGACACCTTCTGAAAATATTTAGCTAGATTCTTTTCCCTATTTTCATTATTGTAACATTTTTCTAGTAGTGGTTATTGTGGTTCTGCATACCAGCCATTACAGCAGGTTTAACATTTTCACAGAGAGCATTCTTGCATTAACCCTTACATTTGAAACTATTTACCTCTCAGCCTGATGGAGTTGTATGACTGTACATGACCCAGTTCTCAAGGAAAAGGAATATTTGTACTCAGACTTGACACATTTCAAAGTGGACTAAAATAGATTTTTAATCAACTTCAAGATCTGTGTTTTGTTTCTGGTGTTTAAAACGGAGACAAAGAGGGTTGGGAAATGGCAAGAGTAGAAGTAAAGCATTACAGAAAGCTGGAGTAAATTACAGAACATTTAATGTAAATATAAAAGTAATGATGAAAGCTTTTATCTGTTGCTCAGTTTATGTTATTCCACATTGTCTGCAGTAAATTTGTAATGCAAGCATGAATTCTTTGTGGCATTTTAACAAGAGTTTTTCAGGTTGCCTGCAAACTTTGGAATTCTTCCCAAAATGATAAAACTGAATTTATTTGCACTGCTCTATGAAGATTTACAGCAGCAATATTTAGCACTGTCTTCACACTGTTCCCACCTGTACCCAGGTGCTCTGTCCCCTGAATGTCATGTAAATGAAATATTTATGGTAAATAAGTTATTATTATGACATGCAATTAGCAGCAGTATGATTTAGTTATTATTGACCCCAAATAGACTTCGTACTAAAACAAAGGACAGATTCACTGGATATGCAGTTATTTCTAAAAAACTTTAGGGTAGGATATTTTAAATAGTATGAGTAGCCAGGATTGTGATCTGCAGCTTCTCTATCTGATTCTGTCCAAACAAAACAGTTCAGGGTTTCTAGATATAAGGAAGCAAAGAAACTGTTTTAGTTTGTTTTTATTTAATTTCCTAACTTGAACAGCACAATTATTTATTTTTATTTTCCCTGTAAGAAATACATATTCTTGAAGTGTTATTGAAATAGATTTATAATTTGGTTCCATTGAAATCCAAGGCAAAAATTTCTTTAATTTCAGTGAGACTTGAGCTTCGTAAGCCGGGGGACAAGTGCACACGTGTATTTGTATTAATCTCATTTGAAATTCTGTGTTTGAGATTTTCATGTTTGGGTCTGGTATGTATTTATGAGTGGCAGCACCAGGAAAAAGAAACAGAAGTATTTTGAGGTAGATTGCCTATGTACAGAATATCCATAGGCACATAGGATTGATTCTTCATGTAATGCAGCATACAATATCTGGGCACGACACTGTGCACTAATGAAACTGGTATATTAATTTTAAATGAGGGTTAAAGTCAGTGAGTGGTGTCTATTTAAGAGGAATACTATTTTCCTGAAAGCTTTACAAAAATACAGCAGTATGCTGCATGAAATTACAATCTGGCTTGGACCAACAAAGATATATTAATTAAGAAAACTGTCCTCCTCCTCTTATCTTGCAAGGCCTCAAGTATTTTTTTAATTGCATGAAGCTCTGCACTAAGCAGAATTTCAACTTCTGTCTTGTCAACCTGCAGCAGAATGAGAGCAGCTCTGGAGCTGCCATCAGCCCTGGCACGCTGCTCTGAGCACTGAAAGGCAGTCTCTGTTCTTAATGTTCTCACTGAGCCAGTAAAACGCCCTCTGAGGAATTTTAACACCTCCTAACCAAATCTGAGCACACGGCTACATTAAATACTTGGGGAATAAACAAACAATAGGAGGTTCCCTGAGCTATTACCAAGCAAATTAGTAATTCTAAAATGTGGTTGTCCTTATGCAATAAAGATCAGGTGTCTGCGCCTGAGAAGCAACTTCCGCAGTGCCTTAAGAGGTTTTTGGGCAATAGAAAACCAAGAATTCAGCAATGCACATGATGACTTACTGTTCACATTAGAAATGTTTTGGACTTCTTGGTGGCCTGAGGGTTCTTATTTTAGTGCAAGCCTCTTCAATGCATAAAAAAAAAAAACATGGGGTATTATAATGCTTAAATATGATGGAAAGTACAGCAATAATAGTGGGGTGGCACAATCCTAGGCTGCAGCAAATGTGAACAAGTCCAAATGCAGCAGCCGTGGACACAGAAACATAGAGGGGGGAAAAAAACAACCAACTAACCAAATGATAAAATATGCTTCCCTTTGGAAGGCCTCCAGAAGTCAGGAACCTCCAGCAAGATACTCTTACCTCCCCTACGAACACCTAAATGTGGTCTGGGAAGGAGTGGATCCTGGCTTTGCATGCACCTGAGATCCCCTGGGTTGGCCCTACCTTCCCACAAGGTGCTCAATCACTGGTTCAGACTACAGAGTATACTGTTCATTATACATAAATAAGGAAGATTGTGTTTATAGAGAAAATGTTGCATTTTAAAAATTACTTTTTCTGATACGAAAGGTTACCTCCAAAGTGTAGAGGATATAACTTCTAGGGATACTTAATGATTCAAGGCAGTATGGAAACTGAAGCCCAAACCTGGACAGTTCTGCCCTTTCAAAGCTTTTTCACTGCAGTGTGAGAAACAGACTTGTCAGATTCATTAGGATCTGAATTTGGACATCACTATCTCTATCACTTCCAGGGGGGTTGCTGCCTGTGGTAGAAGGCTCCTACAAAGTCATCAGCAGGGATATTTCATTTTTGCCTCTGTGAGGTTGTGTAGGTAGGATAACACACTGAGTTTTGCTATGGCTACTGTAGGCTGAGCATACCTGAAGGCTTAATGGTCTGGGTTGTACTCCTAATTCAGACTGGCAAACGGCCTGAAGTTAGGACTGCCTTGATCACAGGTTGTCTGACAGATCTACTGAGAAAGCAAGAAGATTGTCTGTGGAATTTGGATTTAAACTGGGAAATAATAATTGAAAAAATAAAAGTTAATTCACAAACAAGTACACTGATACAATTATATTGTTTTAGAAGCACCTTCAGCTAAAATGGTACAGTCTTTATTTACTTAAATGAGACATTAGTCTTACATAAATGCATGTGTCTTAATTGGCTGCATTGGGAATTTCCAAATTTCATTAGCCAAAGTCCTAAATCAGCTTGAAAACTGACTTAAGTTAAATTGGTGAGACTTTTTTGTATAGATGTGCCAAAACTCCTTGCTATATCTGTTTATGTGCTTGGATAGAGTCCAGAAGGACAGAAGGCTAGAGAAGTGCGTTTGTTATTGATGAGTGTTGTTGGAGAAGCAAGATGTTGTGTAACGAGTGGGCTGGATCTTCTGAAAGGTATCTATATTTGCTACCAAAGAAATTAAATCAGTGGTTCCAAACCACAAGATAACTAAAATACCAATAGCAAGAGAGAACTGTGGGGTTTTTTACAGCCAGCCACTGAAGGAAGTGATTGCTTTTTTGGAGAAGATAGATACTGAGTTGTTTCCATGGACATGTTGCCTATGTAGATCCTGCTCAGCCTACAGAATTTTGGCTGTAGTCAATGGAGATTCAGCAAGTAAGTTCAATGTAGATCCATTGAATGCTTAAAAGTTACTCTTAATTTTGAATTAAGGTATCCAAAGCTGTTTAAAATCTGAGAAATGTGTGATTCCATCGTTAACTTGGTGAAGGGTCAAAACCACTAAAAACCTAATCCATAACTCAGATGAGAATGATGTCAATCAGAACACATTTAAAGATCCTTAACTGGAAGTTTACTGTGATAATATATTTCCTACAGGATTTTATATGTTTGTTTGTTTGTTTGTTTTAATTACTTTTCCATAGTGATGTCATCTTTGTTTTTTCCCTCAAGAGCAGCTGGCTTTCAACTTGAGCTATGAAGGCTTGTTCATAGAATGAGAGCAGAGTAGAATTAAACTGTGCTTATACTACCATGCTACATGTGTGAATTCGCTGAAATGAGTATAAGTCACTGACAAATCCCAGCAAATGAGAAGTGCTGTGCCACTAAACTCTCTTAACATGTCTGTTATGGAACTTTCCACCCGTGCCTAAGAAACCTTTCCTTTTTATTAGTCTTTGCTCTCCTTTACGCTTCTCCTTTTATTTTACCTGTTAGATCTTTGCAAGTGACTTTTCTTATCGCTTGAAACAAAACAATTGTGTCTTACTTTCAAAAAAAGTCATCAAACTCACAGTAGAGCTTTTGCTTCTTTTTTGTCAAAAATTTGACAAAATTTGTCAATTGATGGCTTTGATTTCCACCTCTTGACACTGTTTGGAAGCAAAATCTCATTAAAGATTTAAATTACATTGACCGACCTCTATCTTTCAACAAAACTACTGTGACTGTATGTTTCTGACTGACTACCTACAATTTCCAAAAGCAGACCTGTATAATTCCTAAATGTTAGTGAGCTTCTAGGTGTGCAGATGCTCAATAATAGCATTATTCCTTCCTCAAAATAAAGGCTGGTAGACTGCAGTCTCATAACTTACCCTGTAAGTGCTGTGTCCCAGTCACCGTCATCTACTATGGCAGTTATCAGTTAACACAATGCCATCTTGTAAATTTTTTCCTGTTGCAGAAGACATGTTTGTTGTAACTTGTGTTGTGTGTTACATACCCATAAGCTGATATGCCAAAGGAAATTATATGGGAAAGTTCACAAAAGATAATGTCCAAACTACCTGTTTTTCAGAACAGTCGAAGTCAGGTGTTGTAGGGTCAAAAAGTATAGAGGCAAATGATGAGTTTTCATGTTACTTTCAAAACACAAAAATATACACTGCCATTTAAGTTGGACTGTGTGTGTAATGTCTAAATGATTGTGAAATATGAGTTACTTTTTCAGTGAATGCTCTCATCTTCTAATAGAACACACGATAGCAGAGCTGTTGTAGCTGTGGGGCACTACAGAATATTGCACGCATCCTGTAGGCAATGTTACTATGCAGTATCTTTTATAAACAGACCTCTTTTTGTCTGTGTTAGAAGAAGGAGCTGACTCAAAGAATCTGATAATCTTCCAAAGAAAACATCTGTTTTAAATATATTTGTTTGGATTCCAGTCAGCACACCTAGGACTTGCATAATTAGCTTAGACTACAGAGTTTTTCAGAAGATATGTTTAGATAAATAAGCCATGCATTTTTCATTAAGCAAATATTCTTCCTTCTCCTTCCCCCCCCCCCCCTTTTCTTTTTTTTTGTACTTAGAAATTCGGGTTTGTGTTTTAAAACATACTTCTGCAAAGCAAGGATGGAATATTAAAACTTATTTAAAAGGATTTTTTTCTCTTTTTTGACATTTTTTTACTGTATTTTGTATTAGAGAGAATATCTGGCAAGTATCATTTCAGTATTTCATTAAACAAGTGCACATACATATAAACATGTTTTCAGTTCCAAGAATTGATCATTTATGGAATAAAATGTGAACCTTCTACCTTAAACTATTTTTGTTACTTCTGTATGTATGTTGTAAGACTCTTTGAAATGAATATGGTAATAACTTTTTTAGTTTAACCTTCCTAAAGATCTGATAAACTAAAATAGATAAAAAAGTCTATCTCAGTTTAAGCAGCTCTTTAGAAGACACAAGAAACGGAAGCTCAGTTAGTGGTCTTTTCTCCATTCATCTTTTGCCATGTTGCACCACATGATTCCACATAACCAGAATCTCTTACCATACAGCTGTCTAACATTAAAAGAATTCTTTTCTAAGACTGGATTAATAATTATGCATACCTTTGATATCAAAATCAAACCTCTAGAATGTTCAGACATTCATGGTTGGGAATGAATTTTTGTGACAAATTCAGCCTGAAGTGACAGTTTCAGAATATATATTGCACGTGTGCCTCATACAGAAGGGCTGCACGTGACATTGGTATTTCACACATGAAAGTAGTGTCTAAATATTCTGGGTGTTTCAAATAGTCCAGATGGAGTTGTTCTTAATTTGACCCCATATTCTTTATACCATGTCTTATTTCATCTGTGGTCTAGATTTGTGGAAACAAGAGCAATGCCTGTGTTGAGTGCTCTCATCTGGTTAACACCAGTTGGTTGTGTGTGATCTTAAAAGCCCACTTACGTCCTCACTGTACACAGAGTGGTGTCATGTGTAGGAAGTGCAATTGCACTTTGGTTGGTGTTCTTATGATTGTCAGAGATTCTCAAGCATGGACTGGATGAAGAATGCTGTTAATGACGCATTGTGTTCTGGCTCTGTCCCCACTGTTAGGTAGTTTCAACCTAAAATTATTTCACATTAATTGTTTCTATTTTTCAAAAGGATTAATGTACAATATTTCTGAATTCTGGAATGTTGTTGTCTGTTGGCTCTTTTACAGTGTAATTAAAGTGAGAATAATACAGATTTTGGTTGTTGTTCCATAGGTGTTTACTCTGTTATGGATTGCTGACTGGATGGTGCACCACTTCTGGAAAAAGGGAAAGGATCCTGACAGTTTTTCTATCCCTTATCTTACCGCACTGGGAGATCTGCTTGGAACTGCCTTATTAGCCGTAGGTTTTCATTTTCTGTGGCTCATAGGTGACAGAGATGGTGATGTCGGAGACTAATTATTTCAATGGATGCAATGACTTCTCCTGAAGTACCGAGATAAGCAATCATTCCACTTGATGGTCCTCAAAATGGTTGTTTCATTTGGTCTAAGTAAATCAAGTTGACACAGATACAAAACAGCCTTAGTCATTTTGGTTTGGATTGGTAAAGAAGTGATGGATCTAGGAGGAGATCTGAGACCATTAGACTGAAAACAAGGTGGATGGCTGCTAGTTGAAAACATCTGAGTAGACACAGCGAAGGACACATTAATCCTTTACCGAATCCTTCATTTTTAAAAGATATGGTCTTTTAAAAGAACTGTTTCTTATCTGTTAGTGCAAACCAGAACAATCTCTTAATTTCTCACTCAGTGGTGATAAAGAAAAGGGTAAAAAATAGTCAGTGGCTTACCTTGTTTTTCTTCCCTAATACAAAGTGGGTGTGTGTTCTCATCTTCCCACAGAAGTGGGTAGGAGACGAGATGAGTTCTCTTTCATAGACCTGGTTACATGGTACATTCTTATCTTGCAAGTTCAATGCTGTTACTCTGACCACTGCAGACTTGATATCAATAATAACTGTTAGAGTGATTTGTATCCTGGTTGTTAAAATGTTTTGTCACAAGCTTCACGTATACTAATAGAATTATCATCATTTATGAAATCAGACACTTAAAAAGTGTCTGCAGGACTGAGCCCTTTTTCTTTCTGCTAAAAAAAAAAGCAACCTGATTATTTTACAGTTGTAATTTAGTAGAAGAGTGTAGCGAAGAGAGACAACCTGAGACTGACCTCATCAATAATAACGGACTGATTATTAAAATTCCTTGTGCTGGAAAGTGTCTTTTCATTTGGCAACTGAAAAAGATGTTGAAGTAACTAAAATTAACAGTGTTGTGATGGCCAGTGTCCTGACTCAAAGAAAGTATTTCATGGTGTTGATTCAAACACGAACACTTATCCCTGACTAAAACTTGAGGTATAAAAGATTATGTTGCTATTTTAGGCACTAAGGAAGTTACATAAACTTTTGAAATTCCAGAGCTGTCTACGTCATCCACTTCCAAGCAGAAACCTCCATCCTTGCTAACAGGATTTCTGCTTTCATGCTCTAGAAGTAATCTTGTTCATAAGGAATGACTGCTTCTGAATGATTTATCTTATTTTTATACCACAGTAATTCAAATAACACATTGATCATGAAGACTCTGGTTACCACTTAGAAAAAAAAACAAAAAACCACCAATTGCTCTGGTTTATAATCTACTGGAAATTCTCACGGTGTGTGTTTTTTAAAGGCTACTGCATACATCATAAATACATAATTATATAACTCAGATTTTAAATGTTATGATCAAAAGTTTTTAATTTTGAGAATTAAATTAGACAACTAAATCCACATATCAGTGTAAATCGTAAATCTGTAAACATTAGTTCTGCAATTTATGGATATAAATTGTCCCTTTTAATTTGATGGACCTACTCAGATGAATTAATTAAATGCATAAGCGGTAATGGGGCTTCTATAGATGTTGGTCACCTTAAATTCTGTGGAAATTGGAAGTGTAACTCTGAAAATTAAACCAGCTATTCAGTGCCTAGACATGGATTTAGATGCCTGACTTAGCACTCTCATTTTAAAATGTTTATTAGAGCTTTTTCTTAGAGCTATATGATGTAGCTGTTTGAATGAATCATATGTATCATGTCTTCTATTATGTGAAAGACAAAATCTTTCTAACTTCAAGTTCTCCGACTTCTCTTAGTTCCTATTAATGTTATTTAAATTAGTTGTATGTAGCACTGTAGGACATACTCCCATTAAATTGCTTAAAATGGTCTAGATGGTACTTTTTTTTTACATAGATGCACAATTTTTCATTCTGATAGAACTGCCACCTGAATTAACCAAATAGGTATTTCAAATGCTTTTCTCATTAGAATTACTGGACTTTAAAGCCCTTTTAAAACAAATTGCAAGGTTCTTTTGTATTAAAATTTCTTGAGGTACTTGTGATGTGTGCTTATATGATGCACGAGGGCACTGTGATGTTTGGCCGTGGCTGGATCCTTACTGTGTTCAATATTTTCATGGTAAATCAGCAGCAGCTGGTGTTACAGCCTGCTGACAAATGGATGAGTGATCGGACTGCAGAATTGGGCAAGAAATGTCAAATGGGACAAATTCAGTGGAATCTGAAAGGCAGAAATACACATCTTGAACGGCAAGGAATAAATAATATGTGATGTGGAAAGGTTTCGATTCCAATGTGGAAGAGACATCTAAAAAACACGCAGTTTCGCTTGCTCTTCTGCACAATATTATAAAGGAGAAAAACCCTTATGACCAAGTTTTGGAGGGTAGATTACCCCATTGCACAAAGATAACCTGAGAGAACTTCTTGTACCATTTCCTCTCTTCTGATGAGAAGGCCAGCCAGAAACTCCAGTTGCTTTGCCTTTGAGCTATCTGTTACCTGATGCTGAGTAATAGCTGGAGTGCTCCTATGGAGTGGCCATTCCCACTGTCTACTCTTCTTTCCTCTGCTTCAGCAATATCCATATGGCAAACAGAAAGTAAGGGCAAGTTCTCTGAAACAGGCATTGCTTAGCATTTTGAAGCATTTTGTGACCATCTCAGTGGTTCTATGAGTGTGCTTGACAGGGGAAAAATTCATTTAATAGAATCACGAGGTTGGAAGGGACCTACAAGATCATCTAGTCCAACAATCCTCCCATTACCGTAGCTACAGAAAACCACTAAACCATATCTTGTAGCACCTCATCCATTTCTTAAGCTGCAGCTTTTTAGAGTAGCCAGGATAGTTTCACAGCCTTATGCTGTTGAACGCAGGGGAGGGTGTTTCTTCTAACTTATTTAGATCAACATTTAGAGTTTTTTGACATCGCTGTGCATCTTCCATTAATCTAAGAGGTTTAAATTTGTGATCTCCTCTTTCACTCCAGTGTTTAATGCATTAATTTCTCTGGGGCATTTAGAATGTTGATGATGAAAAACTGTTGAGCAGCAAATTAAATGCAATTCTTTTTACCATTTGCCAGCTAAATCAGACTTTTCTTATACAAAGATCAACATAGCATGAGGATTAAGGCCTTATAAATGCCATCTAGTTTGAAGAATAGGGCTTCAAAATATGGCCTGTGATCTTTTTAATGTATTTGCTATTTGACTTCAGTTCTGAGTATCATGCAAGCAATGCAGAATATACACATTAGGAAGCACTGGTGAAATAGAGTGTTTGAAATTCATTATTATAGTGACATTGCTATTGTAAAGTGGGTAGTCTCTTCAGAGAAGCAGGTGATGGCAATAGAATATGCTAATTCAATTATGAACTGCTATGAGAAGAGCACAGTGATGTTCAAAAGCACTACCAAAGATACCAGAAGTCTCCAGTAGGATTTTTCTTTTCTTTTTGGCTAGGCTGCTCTGTGATACAATATATTGTTTTAACTGTGATCTGTAATCCTTTCCTAACCAAGTCAGTCTGCTCCTCTGTCATCTTTTGGATCATCATCTTCCCATCTGTACTCTACATCAGCTTTCAATAGGAGAAATGGCTAGTAGAGGTGTGTTTTATCATTAAAGCATCATTCTCATATTCATAACAGAAAGGGTTTGTCTTGAATTCAATGAATATTTGATCATGTCATGCAAGACACTCTAGAAAATCCTGTATTAACAGATCACAAGTAATAAGTGATTAAAGCTGAGAACCAAAATGTTTAATAAATATGCAGAATTACCATATTTTCTGTGGGTACCCAAGAGCAGTAGTGCATCTCTTAGTCATTCAGCATTACCAGGCTTAGAGGACAGTGAGTTTCTCCAGTGGAAATAAAGCTGTACCCCCATTCTGGATGGGCTTTACTTTCTCTGCAGTTAAAAGTGTATTTTGATTTCAGCCCTGCTAGTCGTTAACATAATATGCAGGAGAGTTCATCTTATGCTCTATTTACACTTCTGTTTCTCAGCTCTAACCATACTTGTTTCTTCCTTCATTTAGCCAGCCTGTTAATGTGATTGAACATTCTTCTAATTTCTCTTTTGAGGGTTTGTTCTCTCCACAGAGCTTTATAAAAGTCTTGAGAGGCCCAGGTAGTGCTTTCCTTCAAAAATTTTAAATCTTTTTACTAGCGAAGGAGGTTACTGAATGAATTGTTTGGTAGACATCTTTGGGAATGATTGACTTCTTAGTAGTGCCTTGAAGTTTAATATCTACAAGTTCTCTGATCTACATTACGAGTTTTACTGTGACCAAGGATTAAGAAAGATTTGTCTGCTTACTCATGTTTTCTGATGTCTCCTGGTTTTGATTAATGAAGTTGTTGCCGTGTTCTGGCTGAAGTAGAACCGCATTCTAGTCATACTGACATTCTAAATGGTTTTCCAAAAATCATGATCAATAACACTTGCACAAAGTCAATTTATAGTTGGAAAGCAATCAGCCAGTAGGCTGCTTTCCTGAGAATCCTGTGGCTGCCCTTACATCATGCATAGCCGTGTTTTCCAATTTCAGTTTGAAGCAAGTGTTCGTCCCTGTGTTGGCACTACTAGGTTTTTTTTCTCTCTCTTGGAGTATCCCAAGTTCTGGAGTAATGTTGAATGTTTCATTTCAATCGTTCTGAGTACTGAGCCAATTTTTACTCAGTAAGGTTTTACTAAGCGAAAATATAGACCTGTCCTATTAATTCTAGTTCTAGAGGGACGGATGGTAGCTTTCGCTTAGAAATCTGTCTCTGGGATTTGTTGATTTTCCAAAATAGAAGTTAGCTCTTTGGAGCTGACCACATTAGTGATCTGAGGACAATTCAGGTATCAAGATTATCTGAATTCATGTACAAAAAGGGTAGATGATTTGGAGATGCAAGTCAACTGTATTTATCTAATGTTTGAAGAACAGCTGACCGCTCTTCCCTCTGTTCCCTATTTGAAATCTCAACTACTTAGACTCTTAATGCTTTGAAATTGCTTTTTTGCACTAAGTGTTGTGGAAACTGTGATCCTCGTCTGGAGCAGAAGACACTGAGGCCTTTGAAAGCGAACAAACAAAACCCTGCCAAAAAGCCCTGCATGCCACTTATACAAAATGAATGATTTAAAATGCTGTGAATTCGGATACTGAAAGACACTCATCGCTAGGTTTAATTCCCAGCTGGCCTTTGCTCATAGTTGAAAGCTGATTAAATTTTTGAAGACTTTTTATAAATCACTGTAAGACAACCATGCCCCAAAACATGAAACCTGGCTCATCTAGATTCCATGTCTGGTTATGTACTATGTGCATGAGACTGAAATGATCAGTGGCTGTGTTAGCCTCTTAGGGAGAACTAACTTCCTTGCTTTGCTTTGCTTAGAGCAAAGCCTGATTGTAGAATCTTGGCATGAAACTGAATATGGCACTAGGTAGGACTGGCACTATACTCAGTATGCAATACTTCACCTCTGTTAGCCCCATGGCTGGAAGAGCAGCCACCCAGACAACCACTGTGGTCATGGGATGGTTTTATACTGGTTGCAAGGTAAGACTTTCTGTGAAAAATCAGGCAGGAAAAAAAGCCTGCAGAACAGTTTGTCCAACCATTCGCTCTGCCCCATGCAGGGCATCTCAACCATCTGCTTCCTTTCTGCTTTACCTGGCTGGAAAGGGGCAGTCTGCATATTGTGCTGCACTCCTCAGTTCTTCCTGGAAACGCAGGAAGATGCAGAAATGTCCGTTGGCTCAGAGGAAGTCCAGGTCCACTGGTACAAAGAATTTTAAACATTTATTAAGGCGTGTAAATATTTTAAAGTCCTTCTGATGAGATTATTGCATTACATAAATGTTTAATAGATACAGAATCTGCACTTAAGGCCCTGATTAATGCAAACACACCTCTGGAATGTGTATAGCTTTCAGAACAGCACAGAGAGAGACAAGCCTGAATGTCTGCAGCACTCCTTGCCATAAAACGAAGTAAGGTCCTGTTCCCCTAAGAAGTCTCTCACAACATGCATTCATTTGTCAAACATCGTTAAGTGCTCACCTTTACGACTGGTAGTTCTCACTCAGCAGCATTGCAGCCTTTTTGTGGCAGATGACCAAACTAAGGTGTTCAGCACTCCATTAAACAGGACCCAGCAGTATGCCCTGGCAGTCCAAAGGGCCAAATCCGTGGGGTGTCCCAGGCCCAGCACTGTCACCAGGCAGGGCCAAGGGTTGTCCTGCAGTGCTCTGTCCTGTGTGGCCTCACCTGAGCACTGGGTGCAGGTTTGGAGATACAATATATGGACATAAAGCTATAACTGAGTGTCTGAAGAAGGGCTCCAACAGTGGTGAAGGGTTGGGAGGGAAGACACGTGAAGAGCAGCTGAGGGCCCTGGTTTGCTCACCCAGAGCAGAGGAGCTGATGGAGGCCTGATGGCGGCTGCAGCTCCTGACCGGGAGCGGAGGGGCAGCGCTGAGCTCTGCTGTGTGACAGCGACAGGGCCCGAGGGAACGGCATGGAGCTGTGCCAGGGAAGGGGCAGCTGGGGGTCAGGGACAGGGGCTGCACCACAGGGCGGTGGGCATGGAACAGAAGCACACAGTGTCTTAAACCTGAAAGCAGGAGATCATTTCAGAAGTGCTGACCTGAGGCTTTTCCACCTGACATCTTTACGCTCGTGAAAAATGAAGCTGGAATCCCAACACTGCAAACAAAGCGTGCAACTCTGCGCTGAGAAACTTTGAGGGAGCCCGTGTGCCATAATTTCCCAGCATGGCAGTGCTCATTCATGTTCTGTATGGGTTATTTGTAGCTTTATATCCACCTCCTGCCAAAGGCTGGCTGGACAGCCCAAGCCACGCTGCCATAAGCCAAGCAGCATTGCTCGCTTTGCTGTAATTTGAATGCTTTCCTTTCATTTAATTCTAAATATCTCAATGAAACTCCCAGGACTTACATATTACTGAAGGAAATACTTTTAATAAATCCCATATAGCTCCAAACCCAGGAAGGAGGGGAGTGAGACAGGGACACCCACAGCTAGATAAGGGTGCTCAGAGCCCCTCCAGCCTGACCTTGGATGTATCATGGAATGAAACTGTCTCTGTTCATCCCCATGAGAAAGCCTCCATGCTCAGCCCTGACACTGTGCTGGGCCCAGCAGTGCCGTGACGGGAGCACTGCATCACTTCAGTAGGGAAAATAAAGTTGGTTCTTCTCTTTCTTTCATGAAAAAAGGTTGAGGGAACTGGGCTTGTTTAGCTTGGAAGAGAGAAGGGGAGACCTCATTGTGGCATTCCAGTACTTCAAGGGAGCATGTAAACGGAGGGGGGGAGGGGAGGGGCAAAGGCTGTTTATGTGAGTGGGTAGTGATGGGACAAGGGGGAATTGTTTTAAACTGAGACAGGGAGGTTTTGGTTAGATATAAGGAGGAAGTTTTTCACACAGAGGGTGGTGATGCACTGGAACAGGTTGCCTACGGAGGCTGTGGATGCCCCATCCCTGGAGGATTCAAGGCCAGGCTGGATGTGGCTCTGGGCAGCCTGGTCTGGTGGTTGGTGACCCTGCACACAGCAGGGGGGTTGAAACTATGTGACCATTGTTGTCCTTTTCAGCTCAGGCCATTCTATGATTCCATGATTCTTTTAACAACCCTTTTCCTAAAAGCTGATCAGGGAGGTGGCTGTGGGATCTGCTGTCCTTTGGGCAGAATGAAACTAGACTGTCATTTTTCAGAAATTTCAAGCTTTGGCGAAACTGTAAAATGCAACCTGAAAGGTGAGCTATTTCGGTGTGCCACCA
Organism: Coturnix japonica; assembly: GCF_054131305.1. NCBI lineage: Eukaryota > Metazoa > Chordata > Aves > Galliformes > Phasianidae > Coturnix > Coturnix japonica. Next base: position 48,977,776 of record NC_140663.1, on the reverse strand, counting down.
GGAGCTTCGTGTGCCATTCTGTGCAGTGCATCCAGAGAGAACAGCCCTACACAACACCCTGGGAAGCAGATGCTCCCGTTTCCATTCTGCCACTTGATTATTTTTTTTTCTCTTTTCCTCATTTTCCAGAGTTTCGTTTTAGAATTGCAGTAGAATTAAAGGAAATGCTTTTTCATCCATGTGAAATGTTGGGAAGTGATGGCAGAGCTCTTGCCCACGCAGCAGCCAGTACAACTGCAGGGGCTGAACAGGACCTGGCTGTCCCCTTGCATCTCTCTGGGCTACATGACCACCCCCTCTGCCAGCTCCGCTGTCCTGGGTCAGCAGTGGGCATCCATTCCTGTGATGTGGGTATTGCAGAGGCTGTGGATGGTGGCAGCTTCCTTAGCCCTGTGTACTGATGGAATAGGGTTGGGTTGCTCTGAAGCATGTGTGATCACTGCCAAATTACTGGGGGAGGCAGAGCAGTCAGCACAGTGGCTGAGCCAGTCTGAGCCTTTGCTTAGTTTGAGACCTCCTTAATGACCTCCATTGGAACAAAACCACAGTCGAAACAAATGAGCAGTGTTTGGCAGCGTGAAGGTGGTTGTACTTGGAAAGGCTGTGTGCTCAAGAAGCCAGGCTCCACTTCTGCTTGTTATTTAGGGCGTGTGGGAAGCTTTAGTGGTGGAAATGGGCTTGGTCTCCAAAGATGGACGATGCCCAATGTGTGCCATGGCACCTACTGAGCAGATTTCCTATTTTCAGTTTAACACTCTGCCCCATTGTGAATAACAAAGCTCATGGTGCACCCTGTGAAGTGCAGAGCCTGCAGGTCTGTTTGCCATGGGTTGGCCTATTCCCAGAATACAGCCAGTTTTAGGGCTGTCCTAATTCAAGGGGTATGCTGAATGGCTGGAGAGGATCTAGCAATGGGCTGTGATGTTTGGAGGCATAAGGCATATAACCTACAAGGGGATAGGTGGGTATCTGGCCTGGCTTAGTTTAGTGGTAGTATGGTGAACTGGGAACCTAATGGCAGCCTACTTGCTGGGGACTTCTACTACTGATAGAGAGCTGATGCAAATTGAGGGCTGAGTCTCAGAGTGACTTGGAAAACATCACAGCACTACAACAGGGCACCCATGAGCCCTCTGTCCTTGAAAGCACCTTGACTAGTCAGACCCAGCCTAGTTTTGGTGACCTCGAGCAGCAGGCCCAGGTGAACACCAAGGGCTCTTCCAACAACACAGCCCCACAGTGAGCAGCTATTTCCTTAATGTAGGCTTTTCCTCAGTACTTAATGGTTCTGATTTCCTCACACAAGTTTGCGTTCAAGACTGCAATGCTGCAGTCTTAAATCAACAGCCCTCATCTTTGTCGGCCAGGAACTTGTGGAGGAGGGGATGCCAGTGGCTGACATCAGCTTTCCTGCTCCAAAGCAGTAGACAATTTTAAGTCTTCTGCTGGTCCTACCACAATAATCCTTCGTGAGAAAGTAAAGGCTTGTGGACAAACTCCCAGCCCTGAGAGCACGAGTCAGAAATAAAGCACACAGAGAGGAATTTTCTTTCTTCAATTTAATTGAAGTTACTTAGAAAAATAATCAGGCTTGAATGGCTTTTTAAGGAAAGATTCATGAGCAGTTCACACTTGTGTTGGCAATGTATAATTTAGCTTTTTTTTCTTTATTAACAGTATATTTAGGTATGAGGAGATACTTTTCTACAACAAGCCTTCTACTGCATACAAATAGGTAAAAAAAAAAAAAAATCCAACCCCACATCGATGTTAAATTATTCGTACACATTGTATTGTGCATGCATGTAAGAAAATAACACTCTCTGTAACAAGAGTAATAGTAAGGACAGTCCCTTTTTGTACCTGAAAAGTGCAGCAGACTACAGTGAAACCCTAAGACATCTGGGGTTAATTTCTAAAAGCACTTCAGCTTGTGAATTAGTTCACTTGTCTTATGCAGCGTGTGGTTCAGGCAGTTTGCAAGTTTCTGTGACAATTAAGAGGCTGAAGGATGGGAGAAGTCAGGCTTGGGGGAGATCCATGTCCTGGAGCCACCGCTGTGTTTGGATGGGCTGAACTCAGGTGGACTCCAGGTTAAGGTGTTTGGGGTGAGCGGTGCCAGGGAAGGGGCTGTGGGATGGCTGCTCCTTGGCCCAGGCTCTGAGGGAGCTGGTGGCAGAGGTGGGACTGTCCCTGCTGGTTCCTCTCTTTGTTTACCACTGCTTGACTGCAACTGATCACAGAATCATGGAATTGTTAAGGTTGGAAAAGGCCTCTAAGATCACCTAATCCAATCGCCAACCCTCACTGTGCCCACTGACCACATCCCTCAGTGCCACATCCACACAGTTCTGGAACACCTCCAGGGATGATGACTGCACCACCTCCCTGGGCAGTACCTCCTTCCAAAACAGCATCTCCCTAGCTGGTCCCTAGGACCTCCTGCATACATCTGTGGTTTGCATTTTGTCTGCTCATCTCCTGGGACCAGCTGTGGACACAGCAAAACTGAGCTCCAGAAGGAGGTGGCACTCAGGATCAGACCCTCTGCTCCTCCAGCTGGGAGACCCAGTGAACATAGGGGTTGAAAACAGCCCAGTGCCAGGCTATTCTCTGTAGGAGGTGGCCTCTATCTCACAGTGACAAGGAGGTATAGCCCCGAGCTTCCTCCTACATGGGGACAGGGGAAAAGAGACTAGTTTTGGCTCAGTCAGAATAGCACACCCAGTAGTCTGAAAAAGAAACCTACCCAAGCTAAATTTGTTAACATCTGTGGTCCTCCTTTGACCTGCTGAGGGCTTTGTGTTCAGCAGGCTGGATGCAGTCATACCCAGAGTGCCAGCTCTTCATCTAAATAGGAATCTCCAACCAAATCAGAGCACCCCAGAGCAGATCTACTGTGTTACAGTGACAGACTGTAGCAGTTTGGGACTGGGGGTTTCAAAAAGCATGAAGTTTTTCAGTACCTCCTGGGCACACAGAGGCCATTTCAGGGCCCGTAACCCAGCTTTGTGGGGTGACCAATGCTGGCACCAACAGTGGCAGCCTTCAGAGCTCCTGAACAGGCCTCTTCACCTGCAGATTTCAAAGTGGCCAGATGGTGTTGTTTTCTCCGTGTCTCCAAAGTGGTGAATGCCGAAGAGAATATTTAAGAACAGATAAAAATGTAGTGCAGAGAGCAAAGCAAGTATGATAAGAAGGGGAACAGCACCTCCTCCTTATAACACGTGTACTTTCTAAAGTAACTTTTTTCTTAAACGAAAAGATTTAGATCATATTCTGTTGAAATGGAGTAGATGGCAATTAAGAAAATAGTTCTTTCATTCATCACTGAGATGTACTCAGCGACTTGGTTTTGCAAAAGCAGACAGCCCTGTGTCACTTCTTCAGCTACGTGGTGTCCTGAGGGCTGTGTAACTCAGCAGCCACCATCAGCTGCTGCACACTGCACCTGCCAGGCTCTGGCTCCAGCTGAGTTTACCTAAATCTGCTCTTCTTTTTGGGAGTGTTGGGTCTGATTAAAGAAGACAGACATGCAGACAGAGCAAAGCCCCACTGTAACAACCAACCTTAGAGCAGATTTTAGCTGCGCACAAATGTCTCGACTAAAGCCTGTGCCAGTCACTTCTCTTTTGTTCCCTGAACAAAACCCCCTGCCAACAAAGCCTTGCAAAATCAAACCTGTCCCTTGCCTTTTGGAGAGCTGTAGTTTGCCTGGTGATGTGGACAAGGGCTGCAGCCCTGAGGACTAGCAGCGTGATGCTGGCCTATGTCACTGGAAGAAAGCCTCTGCTTTCTGTCCCAAACAAATGTTGTGTCCAAATCAGATCCCAACCCTGCTCCTACTGCCCTCAGGGCTGCACATATTATTGGCATTGCATTAAAGCAAGCAAAACAACCACCACAGAGATGTTCGCCTTAGATAAGAAGGTCATGTTCTAACACTAGACCTGATTTAGATGAAATATTGATCAACAGGAGACTAGAAACATTCTTGTCAATGCATCCCTGTCACATTCAGTGACAACTGAAAAAAAGATTCCCCTTTTCCCCATAGGAAAAAGCCATGAAACCAGCATGTCGGAAGCTTGGAGACCTCTTTTATTGCCCTGCATGCTTAGAGATCAACACAAAGATGACCTTCTGGTTTTTAAAATAACGTGCACACATCCCTTCCAGCAACATATCGTGGCTGGTGGTTCCTGAGCACGTTATTCAATTCTAGTTGCCCATCTCAAGATCAAGGAGGAGGCACAACTTCTAGAGGCTGGAGCTCCCCAAATCCCCCATCTTGGATATGAATTAAGTGAAGGGCACCAGTTGCTCTGGCATTCAGATATCCTCACGGTCACATTCAAAGTGCCGATTTTTCAGATGGAGCTATCTGCCAAATCTGCATTCATTTGAGTGGGCAGCCTTCAAACTATGAGACAATGGGACTCATCGTGTTCTTGATAAACCATTAAGTCCAGATTTTTTTTTTTTTAACAAAAAGCTCATGGTTTCTCTTCCTAAGGACTACATTCACATTTTGTGTAATCAGAGGTTTAGAGATCAGTTTAGAGATCATGTATATATGAAAATTGGTTTTATTTTCCCCTTTCAGACTAGAAAGACAGCTTTGTAGTATGTTTAAGTGCAGTATCACTTTCTAAAGTAATTATTTCCATCATTATTCTCAAGGTGTGTGGTATTAAGAACCACTCCTGTATTTACGTGCATGAAAGGCTAAAGGAAGAATATTATTATCCAGAGAAAAGCTCAACCGAAGACAGAACAAAAACAAATTCCTTTTGTCCAAATGTTATCTCACCTCTGTTGCTACAGGAAAACCTCCCAAGAGACATTTTAAATAAGTATAAATAATATTAATTAGGATTTGAGGAACGCAAGATCAATGAAAGTCACCGGAACACAATTAATGCTTTTTTCAACAGCGAGGCAGTATTATTCATTTCTATGGCTGGATGGTCACAATCCCGTTACCCTGCAAAGAGAGCTGTCCTTTCTTACAGTTGATTTAAATAAATTTGACTGTGCTGCTCGCAGCATCATTCAAAAAAAAAAAAAAAAAAAAAAATATTAATTTACAAAATAACCCACTCTCCATATTTATTATGACAAATAAAAATCTTAAATAAAACAGGCTTTCTCTACCCTCTCTCCCCCCAACCTGTCCCTCATTCCAATTTCAGGTAGCTTGGCACTGAGTAATTGAACATTAAAAAATCAAGTTTGTAGACTTCATACAGCTGCGTTTGGTGCTCCGAGCTGATGTTCTGGAAGAACTCTGTGGTCATTTCATCAGTAGTTCTCGTTGACTTTGCATAGGTGGGGAACTTCAGGTAGTTGCTGACTCCTGCAAGCTGAAGAATGTAATTCGAATCCTCTTCGAGTGTTTCGTATTTTCCTATGAGGTCATAGTGAATGTGGCAAGGATGGCAGAGGGAGTACACGGTCTGCCAGTGCTCGTTGAAGGGCTCTTCTCTTTGGGTGTGTGGGTCAATGAGATAGGCCACAAACTCTTCGAACTTCACATCGTCTCCTTTACGCAGAGCTTCCTGGGTCGCATTCTTCCTCTGGCGCCTCACAATTTTGGTGCCGTAGCGCTTGTGGAAGGAAGTATTGTACTTCTGGGTGAACTTGTTCCTGTAGGCTGACACCAGTCTCTCAAAAGGCTCACGAACAAAGAGAAACTTCATGTAGTTTTTCAAGCGGTGGTTGATCTCTGGGATGCTGTACTGGTTGAGGGTCTTCAGGTTTGAGGACACGTGGGCTTCGTTGGCTGGGATTTCCATTGGATCACTGTATTTGCCTCTTCCCGTCAAAACCATCATGACTCTCTTCCAGTTTGTGCAGGCCACTTTAGGGACGTAGCAATAGATCATTTCATGATCTTCATCCACCACCAGGTGTTTGAGATCATTGGGTGTCAGCACACGGCGCTTCCTGCTCAATATGCTATTTGCTCGGCACGTATCTGTCACTTGGTCTCGTCTAATCTGATGGAGGATGGCTGTGTTGGACAACTGCAAGGAAAGCACATGAACCAGTAAGTCAAGCAGACTGGAAACTTCCTGCCTTTTTACTTATTACACAATTTGGAGAGAAGTAGATTAGTGCCTGTAGAAACTTAAAGGAGTGAGGCTGAGGAGAAATGTTCCCACATGAGAAGCTAGAGGAGCCTTTTTTTGCCTCCAAATTTCTGGACAAGAGCTGCTTAAATGTTGTTCACATTGTTCAGGGATTTGCTTTGAAGCCAATGCGAAGGAGCACAGGCACTTACACATCCTGGTGGCAAATGTATTTACACAAAACTCATAGCCTGAGATGTCATCACCGCTGTTCTGAGCCCTGAAGAACCAGTCCCCGGTCCACAATCCCTCTTCCTGCTACAGCAAGCATTCCCTGCCTGACTTCTTGCTGCTGAGATGGGGTTGGATCTACACCAGATATGGAAAGTTTGTAAAAATGAAAACAGTGTGTGGTTTTGTTGCTGGTGTCTTTTATGCTGGAGAATGAATAATCTCAGCTTGTCTGCTGGCCATGACCTTGGCAAAAGACATGAAGCCAATGGAGACTCTGCTGGTCCCCCGGGGGAGTGTTCACACAGACATCATTTCCTGAGGAGCAGGGAGAATATTAACCATAAATCTGCCTCTCTAAAGCCAGACTAACAGAAAGAGTGAGCACGTGGCCTTCTAACACACACACTGCACTGTCTTCACCCACAGCCCTTTATTATTTTGTTAATAGCTCCCTAATTTTCTACTACTACTGCTACTGGATGCTTCAGAGAGGCTGTAATCTATCTTGAGGGGAGCCCACAGGGTCCACTGGGCTGCTGCACAGCAGCCACCAGCTACCACACTCTGTACAGCATGATTTTCTGCTGTAATGAACCCTCTGGGAAACAGGGACTGTTAGCTCAGGCAAAGGACAATGCTGATGCAGGGCTCCTACCTTTGGTTATTCAGAGCTACCTGAGGTGTCCCAGCATGGGCCCATGTTTTGCTGTGCAGACTGCCTTAGCTGCTATAAATGCCTTTCTACATATTCTGAATGAATTTTATCACAACAGCAGGGGAAAGGTTTTGGTAATGGCATTTACGATAACTTAATACTGCTTACCTATGGATTTCAAAGAGCCTTATGCACAGTAATTAGTTTAGCCTCAAAGCCAAGTTTTAAAGCACGTATTGACCTTCCAGACTGATAGGCAAAAGGTCTGAGATGACTCCTTGAGCACTGGAGCTTTCAAGTGTATTCATCGAATGCCTTCTAGGCAGTTCTTCAACATGAATCGCAGAATCCTACAGTGAAGCAGCTGAGACACTGCATCAGCTCGGGGCAGGGGCTGGCCTCTGAGCCAGCATTAAGCCTTCCTCTCCCCTTTGTAACACCCTGGGCAAATGGCTCAGCACCAGCTTGGGGTCAGATCTCTGCTTTCAATACCAGTAGTCACAGTTCATAGAAGGAAAAAAAGTCAACAAACAGGTTCAAAACACAGTTTAGAGGCAAAAAACAATGCACAACAAGATCCCCCAAAACACCCTAGTGACAGAAAAATGGACCTAAGACAAACATAGGACACCTGAGCTTTGGAATGAAAGAAGACAGAACTGCGACTTTTACCAATAAGCCCTTAAAAGCACAGACTTCGTCCATCCAATGGCAGAAGAAACTTTTCAAAGCTTCAACAGCCAACACTCTCCTCCTCTCTGTGCTGCAGGGGGATGTTCTTGAGGGACAGGGCACACCAAAGGCACCTCAGATTTGCACAGGAGAAGTTTTCCTTCAAGCCAGCATGTATGTGTCTATCCCGGGACCTCTATATTTTTCATGCTGCCAACCACCACTTCCCTTGGATTCCTTGAGACCTTCCACATTTCATCTCTTTAGTCCCTTGTTCAGCAAAATGTTGGCTAATGGTTAAAACATGCAGTAGCCCAGTGACTCCTTCTTTCAGCTTGGCTCAGCTTTTGTGCATGTGTGGTATCCCCCTGAACACCTCCCAGGCGCATTTCAAGGGCAGTTTTGTGTCGGAGTCCAAGAGAGAAGACCAGTGTGAAACGCACTTCACGTTTCCTAGGGAAATGAGTGCTCAGGAGTTCCCAAAGTAAGATGTTAGAAAGCTGTTGTCGTGGACCACACAGATTTTGGGAGAAAACCCCCCTTTTCATTAGGAAAAAAAAAAATAAATCACTATTTCAATCTATGCTACCCTCAGAGAGATATAGAACCAGCAGTCAGCTCTGCACTGGTTCGTTACTAGGGAATAATTTTCAAAGCACTAAACAAAACCCTGTGTGAACACAGACACTTACAAATTCTCTACACACAGATGAAATGCCCAAATCTCTCTTCTCCTATAGATTATTTATCAGCATCATATAGCACAGTACTACTGTTTGCCTCTGGTTCCAGCGTAAAAATAAGAGAAACCTGTAGGTACCACTACCTTACAGTATGTTAATGCACTGTACTTGCTGGTCTTGGGATAAACACAGAATTAAGTGGATGAGATCCCATGACCTGTGTTAGATAGAAGGTCAGACTTGATAATCTAATGGTTGCTTCCAACCCTGATCTATGGATGAGTCCTTGTGGAGCTGTGCTTTGCTCCTGATTTCATTCCAGCATCAATAGGCTAAGTACTTCCTCCCCACCCATTAACATTAATGAGATTTTCAAGCATTCGGAATCAGGGGAAGAATGCAGCCTTACCATTTGCAATTGCAAATGAGCTTGCGCTGCAATAAATTCACTTAAAAGACAATGCTTGAGCATTTAGAAGTGGCACTTGCCTCCCACTGTTAACACAGAAGAAACAAGATGAAATGGCACCAAAGTGGTCAGCCACATTCACTAAACATATACCAGCGCCCTGAAAGAAGGCACTGCTCAACAAGGGCCAGGTTCTCTGATAGCAGTGTGGGAGGCGGTGGGAGGGGCAGTGCCCCACTGCCCTCCAGCAGCTCAGTGTGGCCTTCAGCTGGGCCTTGAAGGGCTTGGTAAGGGGCCTGAAAGAAGCAGCTACACTGCCCTGAAAGCACTGAAAGAAACTGAGTTAAATAGGGAAGCAACACAATCAGTGGGAGCCTCCGATGGGAAGCCCTGAGCGTGCCCTGGCAGCCCACCTCCAGTTCCAGCAGGAGGTGAGGCCGTGGCATTTACCTCCATTTAGAGCTGCCCCTCCACAGTGCACTAGAGAACAGGCTGCCAGAGAACACCCATACGTGTGCTGGCTACCTGACAGCCTCCAGCCCCGACACACAGAGGTTATTCCAGGTAAATCACAGTAATGAGAGGGGAGGTATTTCTTTCTGACTGCTTAGGCATAGCAGACTAAAATAATCTTCAATGGCCTTTCCAAGCCAGACGGTCAAACAGCATGTTCAGATTTAAACACAGGACATTTTAAATTATTATTATTACATTTATAAAACCAAGCAGAGTAGTGTACTGCTCCTCAGGAGCAGAGATCAACTGAATTCATGGAACTGCCTGCACTCAAAGCACTTTTTGAATGGAAAAACAGGAACACCGATCTGTCACTCAGAAAATCCAACCCAAAAACCCAACACAAACTTTATAAAATCCATGCTCTCTGTATAAAATGAGAGTGCAAAGAAGTAACCCCTCACAGTGCTAAAAGGCAGGGGTTTATCTACTCCCATTGCTCATCTCCACCAACATCTTAGGAGTTTTTATGCAGAAGGTGAGCAGAGCAGACCCACAATTCACTGAAAGCAAGATCTTAAAGTGGAAAGTGTCAGGCAGATTAGCTACAGGTGGCACTAACAGTCCTGATTATGTGACATCTACAGCAACTACGAACTCACTTGTCTGAAGGCTCTCAAACACCAAGTTCTAAACATCTAGTTCAGTTATATGGTCTGATTTTTTGGTGGTCCAGTGTGTGGAGCCAGGAATTGGACATGACGATCCTTATGGGTCCTTTCCAACTTGGCATATTCTATCACTCTATGATTCTAGATTGTTTTCTTCAGAACACTCATCATTAGGCAATAAATGGGAAATAACCAGGCTTCACACTTCATAGTCTGAATACAAGCACTTCTAATAAATGACACGTAATTATTAATTACCCTTTATAGATTTATGCAAATGGCAGAAAAGAATAGGCACATCAGTCAAGACAACAAACCCAAAAGAATAAGGACATTTTAGATTAAGAGACTTTAAGCTGACCTGAGCTGAGAAAAAAAGAGAGGTAATAGGTTTGGAATGTTTCACACATTGATTTATTTGGCATTTCATAGTATATTATTCTTGATTTAACTTTTTCATAGAAATCTCAGAACTCAAACAACCCTATCAAAACCTCAACCAATATTTGTTTGGAGCCCAGTAAAGCACAGTAGAGAGTAGACAGTGCCTATGGGAGATGGCAAACACTTAACATCATCCCTGAGAACTTGCAGATGGACAAACTGGAATGCAAATTGTCTATGAAAATGTCTGTAGAGAGTGGATGAATAGTATAAGATAATAAAACTAATATTAACTTAGGAGCATCTGTGCTAAGAAAATGTTAGAGACAAATCGTATCCTCTGAAGAAAAACTCATAAAATATTACAAAGCCGCTTTCTTTTCTCCATTTAATTCACTGAACTTACTGCCCCGCAGAGAAGATAAGGCCAAACATGCATTTACTTCAAGTAATTCTCTGTATTGCAACTCAAGATAACCACGTTATTTTAAATTCCCACTGTACAGAATACAGTGGAGCTACGAAAAAGAAAAAAAAAGGATCAAATATTTTGAGGGAAAACCATTTTACACAGCAGCTGCTGGCATTGTATTGTTGCAAATCCTTAATACCAAATGTAGGTTTGGATTTGGGAAGAAAAGAGTGAGCTTCCTTTAAATGACAATGCCTTCTGTAGCCCTGACCATCTTTGGGAGCCCTTCCATTCCCATTCTATTACAAATTGTTTGGTGTCAGGGCTCGTTCAGCGAGTAGGACTTGGGGCTGACAAGATGAATGTACACACTTATAAAAGGTCTATTTTGAACAGGAAGATGGAAAAGTTGGAAGTGCCGGAAAAGAACAGGTAGAAAGATCGATGGTCTGTCCACATGACTGAACTGTGTGTCCATGGGTGTCTTGCAAACATGAGACAGGCAAAATCGAAGTGACTGAGTTTAAGAGAGGAAAGGAATCACTTGAAAGTACAGGGAAGCAAAAAATCTTAGAGCCAGTGTGTTCCCTGGGACATAATGCATAGAAGACAAGCTTGGAGCCTCTCACTGTATGTACAAAGAACACTTTGCTGTCATCGTCTCAGTGTTTCAAGGCAGCTGTGTGAAGGGAGGGGGCAAGGGGAATTCAGCAGAGAGCCAATCCGTTTTCCTCTCATGGCCAAACAAGCTGATGAGACCCAGGGCTGGCCCCGACCTGCTGTGACAGATGGGTGATGGCGAGGGCCACACTGCCATCCTGCAGCATAGTTCTGCCTGGGGCCCGGCCTTGCCACAGCTTCGACGGGGAGGACAGCACGTGATGGATCTGCTGATGGATCTGCCTGCTCCTGGCTCATTCTTAAGTGCTGCCATAAATCACTGCTCGTATTAAAAAGCTGAAAGTTCTGGATGTCTTATGAATTTCATTTTGAAATGAAAACTTTCCAGCCTTTCCCCTCCAATGCACACACGTGGCTGGAGCCCAGCTCCACCTGTACATGCAGCCTATGAGCTCAGCCACGGTCCTGCTAATCCTCCCCAGTCCCCAGGCACAGAAGTTCTGGGTCAGGGAGGGGGGACCTTGCAGTGGGATTCAGCAGCATGCCATGTCTGAGGGCATGAGGCTGTGCTGGTGTCCTCCCATCTGAGTGGGGGTCCACGGCATCTGGCCTCCCCTTGGAGACCCTTCACTACAAGCCACAGAAGAGGACAACCTGAACCCAGGAAGAGCTCACGCACTGTGAACCTCAAGTCCACCATCTGCTGTACTCTGTTACTGCATGTCTACTCGGGAGCTGCGGATGTGGTTTTCAAGGAGAGGCTTGAGAGCCAGTTAACAACAGGCATGCCTGGTATATCTGCAAGTGGTGCACCAGGAGGAGCACTGGGCTGGGGTACGGAGTCAGCCAGGGTGGAGCTGGGAGTAGTCCTTGAAGAACAGAGCAAGGAACTGCGTCTAAACGTAGCTGGCATCCAGGAGACAACGGAAACACTGACATCTATTTCTCTGTTGCGAAACATTATAGTAGAGGGGTGAGATAAACTGGGTGGAGCAGGGAAACAGGATGAAGTGGATAAGTAAATTCATAAATACGTAAAAAAATCCAGAAGGAGAAAGGGAATAATCCATTCTCTGCATTGACTATGCAGTCATAGAGCTAAACAACAGAAACTCATCCTAGATGTGGGAAAAATCCCAATGGAGAGGATAAGGTACATCTGTGCTGAAGCAGAGTGAGGTATCTCCAGCATGAGAAACCTCCATGAACCTGCTGGGAAGGTGACAGGAGGGGCCATAAGTGACTCTGCCGTGTGCGCAGGTATCACCGCAAGTCCTCCAGATCCTCCCCTCATACCTCTGGGTTAGAGTTTAGGTGTCACACAGTCAAGTAGAAATACTTATTTTCTTCCCAGCAGGATACCTGCTATTTTAACTGAATACAATTTACTCGGTCCCATGCTAAATCAGAGTCATACATTTCCAATTTTTAACTCAGCGTGCGATGCGCCAATATTGCTCCCAAGCTTTACAAACCCAGATAAGAAAAACAGAAGATAGTAGCTGCATAGTTCGTTTCTTTACATATAATTCAAAGCCTTTAGCACCCCATTGGAGGAGAGGGGCACCACACAACGGTGTGTTTAGCTGTGCTGAGCCCACGTTCCCCACTGCTGGGCTGGGTGCTGTGCACGGCAGGAACAAGAGAAGAGAGCTTGTCTTGTATCTTTGTCTCTTTTTCCTCCTGTAATGTCCTGAATGACTTCATCTGGAAACAGATTAGAAAAACACCTAAATCCTCTGGATAGTGGATTTTTTTTTAATCTTTAACTACACTACCACAAATTAACATTGAATTTCTTTTGCTTTCTTTGGTGAAGCTGTATTTTGCTCACATGAAACCTTGCTGCTCCATGGGTACCTTTTTCTGGCCCGTTTATCCATGCTGCTCACTACTGTTCACAGAAGGTGACTAACCAGGGTTGCTCTTTCTCCACAGCCTTAATTACAGGAGCTCCAAAGTTCTCACCTTTCTGCCACCATTCTGCCTGCTTGAGAAGACAAAAGATCTCTCCTATTAAAACGCCAGCATCTATCTATAATCTTAATTACAATAGGCTTCCCAGGAAACCTTTCTGCCACAGAATGAAAAATGATTCTGAGTTAATAACATGAAAAGCCTGTTTCATCGAGAGCTTCCTAGCTGTGATTCTTCCACCCTGAGACAAACACCAGCAATTTCAGTCCTCAGGGATGCTCAACCCCAGACAAGCCACCTGTATTCACTCCAAATCCAGTGCTACCAGGATCAGGCCCACAGAAGGACCTAAGCTAAAGACCGAAGATGCACTGCAACAAAGGAGAGGGATTTGCTTGCTTCTGTGAGAATTTCTGTCTTTTTCTGCTTTAAATCCTGACAAACCTGACAGGGTCTAACTTGCCACATTAAGCCTTCTTACAATGGAGCACATGGGCAATGTTAAAAGTAACTTTTGCCAGTGGTTAGCACAACAGGAAGGTACAATTATTAGCAAGAAGCCTTGTTATTCTTCCTCATTTCTACAGCTGTGTTTACAGTGATTTCTAGAGATCTCTGTCTCATCTAATAACAGATCCATTTAGCCACTGCTGTAAGTGTTACAATGGAAGAACAAATTCTTAGTCTGCTATTTAAATGCCTGGTATTTTGTTAAACCCTTCCCTCAACTGAAAGAAATGGCTCTTAATCTCTTCTTCCCCTTTCTGTTTTTTTACTGTTCAGTCTTGTTTGAACCTCTCAAGCCAGAAAAGAGCAGAAAAGCTGTTGTTTCCAGGGCCCTTCTTGGCTTGGCCAAGCATGATCTCCTTCTCCTACCATGGCTCCTGAGTGTCCCTGTCAGTCTTCTCCCTGTCTGCTGATGGGGCCAGCTCCCTCTTCATTGCCCTTTTACCCTAATTGCATGCCCCTTCGCACATCAAACCCCCACAGTGGATCCTTTCTGACTCTCAGGTAACCACAGAGCTCACTGAGGGGATGGAAAGAGCAGGGGGATCCCCCTGCCCCATCTCTTTCTGCCCACCAACAGAAGGGCCAGGCAAGTGGGAGAGGTGCCAGGCTGTGGCCATGAAGCCCAACTGAGTGAGTTGAAGCATTCAGCTGTGCACACAGTGAGAGGCAAGAGCGTGTGCCTGATGGAAACGTGCCCTTTCCTTTGCAGCAGAGAACAGGGCGGCTTCTGTCCCAGGCACAGGGCTGGTGCTGTTCCTGCTCCTTCATGGGAAAGGGCTGCTTGGAGCCGTAAGCTGCCAGAACAGGTAGCACACAGCATCTTGAAGTTACACTGAAATGCACTTATAAGGAACTGATAGACATTGCAACTTGATGCTGTCCTGGCCCACTGAATGGAGCTTGTCCTTCTCCACAGCTGCCAGGTGACAAGCGCTCAGGGGTGGGGAAAAGCGACAAGTTCATACAGTGCTGGAACAGATGAGATACTACTGACAGGAGAAGCCAATCTAAATTACAGTTTGCAGCTAAGAGAGCTGTCATTTCTGTCTCTATGCAGTTGCTTCCACCCACCAGCTCCGTACAAAGGCAGGGACGATAGTTCCTTGCCTGGCTCACACAGCAGCCCCGAGCACCACTGAGCCTTTCACCCCAGGAGGGCTCCTGTGGCACAAGCATTTCCCATAGACATGCCAGTAATTAACAGCAGATTTTGCCCTTCGAACGTCTCATGCTTTGGGCGCGATGCATCAGCACGGCTGACTTAGAGATTAACAGTGGCTTCCAAATGCTCTGAACCCTTTTAGCTTTGCATTTCAAATATGAAAGTGTTTTTGTAAAAGTCCGCTTAGCCTGTTATTTCTAAATCCCTTCTGGAGGTTAATGGTAGCTGGAGGAGGTCATCATGTGAAGGTCCCATTTGCAAGGACCACATTTAAATGCTTTTGATGTGGCTTTGATCTGCAACTCTACATCCATTCCCATACTTCATCCCCGTGTGTATTTTCCAGCTAGCACAAGCAGGGAAGTCTTACAGAGCCTCTTCTCAACTCCTTCTGTTTTAAGAGATCTTTTCTTCCTGCTCCATGACCTAACTTTATCTCTGGCTTTGTTTTGTTTGAAAACAAGCTTCATTCACAAGGGAAAGCATTACATGGGATTCACTGCTCCCAGGAACACACTGTAATTATATTCAACTCTCCATTGCCTTTCTTTTTGCAAGTGCCAGTGCATATCCCCACATTGAATCTCTTCCCCAGTGCTCTGTGGAAGCAGTCAAGGCCCCCCATATTTAATGTCACTGTGTACTCCCAGCCCCTTGCTAATACTGTACAGATAATCCTAGTTATTTTAAGGTTAGCCTAACTGTTCATTCTGCCTGAATTTCTTTTTCGCTCACGTTTCACATTGCTGCTTCTCACCCTCTTCAGCTGCTCTCTATTTAACCCCCACAGCATCTCTATTGCGAGCTGCACTCGGTGCTACCAGAGCTGGAGCTGAACTTTCAAACCCACACAGGGCTGGGAGCAGAGGCAGGAGATGCAAACATTTTCAAAGGAAGGCATAAATGTTAAACAGGATGAGTTAGGGGCTGCTCCGTAAGACACTTAGTAGTTTGGAGATTAAGATAAAGCAGCTACCACACACTGCTAGTTTAAACCTGATGCAGACCATCTGCTCCTGTTTCCCTTTTAATGATTCATGTTCCCTTGTCTGCAGCTCCAGCGAGAGAAGGACCACCTGAGCAGAGAGAAACTGACAGGTTCGCTTACACCGTTTCCAGGAGGAGAAAACACTTGCCAAGTTTAGCTGAGAAAACTGGAACTGCTGAGCAAGCAGCGTGGCTATACAGAGACTGTGCAACAGCCTGGCGACACTTTGAGTTCCCTCTTTATCTACCCTAGCACTGACGGCAGGATCAGGCCCTCTTGTCCTCCCTCCCCTACTTACTTTATCTGGACCAAGTGTGATCACTAAATACAAGGAATTCAACAGCAGCCTGTTGGAATTACCGTGAGATCTCTCTGTTCCCTGCAGTGAGGTGGTGGAGCAGTAGTCCCGAAGGCAGCAGATGTGCACGTTCAATGGGGATAAATGCTAGTTCCCAAACAAACCTCAGACAAACTGCAGAGGAATCTGCAGGTGCTGGCAGGATGAAGAATTCCTCCTGAAGCTGCATCTGGAACTTCTGCTATCGCAAACTGAGGTCTGGGATAAAAATAATACTTATCTGGTCTTATGCTGTCTGCACACTTCAAGGCACACTGCATTATCCCTGCTTTCCAGATGCAAGAACCAAACCACTGAGAACTGGTCCAGACTTACTGCATTTTTCTACCCTTTTCACAGGGTGAGCCTTGTCCTCCCAGGGACCCTGCTGACAACCCTGCCCTGCCCAGGTGCAGTAGGAGCCCACAGGAAGCAGGTAGGTTTGATGCATGGCAATCCATTGCTATCAGCATGTCCTGTTTCCTGTGATTCTGCTGGTATTTTGAGATAAGGATAAGGAGGGAGAATGGAGAGCTGGATCTTTTTCAGTCCTGGTTCCCAGTACTTCTCTTTAAATATTTGTCCTCCCTCAAGTTTCCAGTCCTCTCAGTTACATAAAGGTCAAAGGATTAAAGTCTCAACATTCAGGCTGAGAAATTGTGGCAGTAAAGAATTCTGGTATCAGCAGATCACAAGTATTCAAAATGTTTGATTTAGATTTGCAAGTTCCTCCTTTCTTATGCTTTCCCTAACCAAAAGGGAAAGAGATTCACCATTGGTTCAACGTCTGTATCAAGCTGGATTTTCTGAGAAATTATTATTATTATTATTAATAATTATTATTATTATTAATGCTGCTTGTTGTGAAGACATACAGCAGCAACACACAACAAAGCAACTATTGGATACAACACAGAGATCTGCAATGCCATCAAAGCTCAGCACGATCAGAGCACTCCAAGATGTTGTACCAACTCACAGAAGTCCAAAGAAAGAAAGAATACACACTGATTTGGTTTTTCATTTGATAATATGAATTTGCCATACCCTTGAAAATAGCTGGTATGTTACTGAAAAAAATAGAGCTTGTGGGTATATAAGGGGTAGAAGAAGCTAGTTAGTGGGTACAGCTCCTATACTTGCTGCATTAAAAACAACCCGAAACACGGTAGAGAAGATAAAGGGAGGCCCGAAGGAAGAACAGTGGTTTAAGCCATCCCATGGGGAAAAAAATATCCACTAGAAAAGTCATAGGCTGCCTGGGAGCAGCTCCTTGGGTTTAACTGGCATCTCGTACCTCCGCATTGGCACAGAGAAGAATGACCGCTCTACAGTGCTTGCCTGTGGAAGCCAGTAGCAAAAGTTGGTAGACAGATATTTAAAACATTAAACCCTGCTCCAAGGGAGCAGGAGAATCAGAGTCTGGCTCCGGCAACAGAAAGTGAAGGAGAAATAACACAGAGAAGAAAAAGGCCATCTGCAGCAAAAATACTGCTCCTACTTCTATGGGCTGCAGGGTTGCTTTAGAGAAGCTCTTGCGTTTGATGGCAGAGTATGACATCTCTGTGGAACAAGAAAGGAAAGGAAAACAGAAAAACCTGTGATAGACAAAAGCTACTAAACACAAGAGACTGTCAGGGGAATTAATATTTATGAAATGCAAAAAAGATTGTGGTAAAATATGAGATAACACAAACCAAATAAAAGAGGAGCCGTTCTGGATTAAAGGGAAAATACGGAGCCTGCAATCTGGTTCTGTACTATCAAGAAACAAATTCCCCTCTGTATTCAGGCAATGTCAAAAGAAAAGTACACATACAAAAGACCGATCCAAAAGTCAATGAGGTGAACAGAAATTTTCCCCCTGGATTCCAGAAACTTCTGGTTTGACTCTTTGGGAATTTGTGATCCTGTTATGAACTGGAACCAGTCCCTACAGACATCCCACCGCTCATCCAGAGGCACAGAGAAATGCAGCAGGTCCAAAGGTTCACTGCCAGCAGTTAACAGCTTCTCTGCTCAGAACAATGGAGTATCCCAAGTCCTGTGGGTCACTGGGGGCACGTTACCTGCAGTGCTACGGAGATGATTATATTTGAAACTGCATATGGGAGTTACTCCACTAATGGACTCTTGGAGCCTTTGAAAATCTTTCCCATCACAAGCATGAGAGAAAAGATGCTTTCACTCTGAAACCTTCCTCCTGCCATGCAGTCATGCTATACTATATTCAGTGTGCGCTCTAGCATTCTAATTTTTGAAGCCCGACTGCTTTGGGATAGGAGCATGTTTTATAATCCTTCTGCATCTCTCTCTCCAGAAGCATTTCTTCTGACACCCAGATAAAGTTTACATTTTCTTTTTTTTTCCCTTTCCAATTACATATATTCCTGGCCAGAAGATCATGCATGAGGAAATAGGTCAATTCAAGAGGTCTGAATGAAAACCACTGTGACAACCTCAATTCTGTGCTTGTTTCTCTGTGGGTCAATTGCTTGGATGAGGTTTTCATTTTAGGTAAGGTTGTTTTTTCATTTCCCGGCATGGTTTGCTCTGGTTTATGCCCAAGGACTTGCACTAACAAAGTCCCATGGTTCTGTGAAAGGAGTATAAACACAGATGTTAATCACCTGAAAATTCTGCCCTTTGCACTGTTTTCTTCTTTAATAGAGCTTCTCAGATAAAGGCCTTCAGACGATGTAATCACAACCTGTATCCCCAGGCTCAGAGTTACAGAAACCACATAAAACCACTGCATCCCTTCCTCACAAGTATCACATTGGAGAGAGCATTTGCCATGGCAAAGAGCGAGCGAGCCCTCATCCCAAAGTACTTATGCTGCAAGTGGTGGATGCCACAGAGACCCAAACCACTCAGGTACTACTTGGGGGAGCAGCCCTTGGCAGCCATGAGCTGTCCTGATTTGAT
Organism: Coturnix japonica; assembly: GCF_054131305.1. Taxonomy (NCBI): domain Eukaryota; kingdom Metazoa; phylum Chordata; class Aves; order Galliformes; family Phasianidae; genus Coturnix; species Coturnix japonica. The sequence goes on along the minus strand of NC_140663.1, from coordinate 48,958,663 downwards.
GGGGCTGCTGATGCTGAGCAAAGGCAGAGCTGGGTTAAGACTGAGATCCCATGGCTGGGTTATAGACCTGTGCAGGTGACTGCTCCTGGCAGCACAGGAAGAGTTCCAGGGAAGAGAGAGTTAGTCTCTAGAGAGAAACGACAGGTCACAGTTCAATTCCAGTCTATTAATATCATTTAGAAAGAAAAGGAAAATCCACATAGGGGTATTAGTAAAAACCAGGTGTCAGAGTGCAGGGAATGTGAATAAAACACTGCATTAAACTACTGCAGTTTTGCTCTACCTCAGAACATAAAATTTATTGAATGGCTCCCAGAAGAGGAGAAAATGGATTTGGCACTCAGTAATAAAGTCTATAATTGGGTTTTTTTGTGTTTTTTTTTTTTAAATAGAAAATTCACAAACTGTGCTCTATTCCTGACAATTTTTGAGGTGCTGGCTGGGGAACGCTCTCATCCAGCATTGCCACGGGTGGGAGCAGGATGCAATATGCATGGAGGGCTCTGTGATGCCCAGCGCAAGGAGCTCCGCCAGGTGAGGATGTGCAGGCAAGCCCAACTCGTGCTGTGGTGCCATGTTAGCTACAGAAGTGTGGCCACACATCTGTTGTCCCAACCACGGCTACCATGACCACCTGAAAAGCTCCCTAGGATGCAGGTTTGCGATAGTCAATAACATAGCTGTCCCTTTGGCCACCAGACATGAGAACCAGTTGGAGGCTGCTTGGGCTGACAGCTGGGCCAATGGCATCCAGCAGGCCCCAAGCTGTGGGCAGCCATAGTGCCCGGCTCCTTTCAGCTCAAGCATGTAGGAAGAGCCAAATTCTGCACACACCCATGAGAGTGCCCACAGCAAAGCAGGCCTGGGTTTTGGTGACTCACTGACCCTTGAGCATTTCCAACCATCTGGCTTCCCCAGACTTGCCAATGTGGGAGGTTTGCTGCCAAACTGACAAAGTAAACAAAATTCATGGATATGTAAACTCATGGGGATGCAGCTGGGGACATCTGACTTCATAGAGTTTTAAAACAAATCTGAGACCAGACAGGGTGAGTATACAGAGATGGGATCGTTAAAAAGATTCCCTGGCACCATAAGAAAACACTTTCAGAAATTATTTATGCAACAAAATTTTACGTTCGGGGAGTTATTCAATAAGCAACTCAAAGCTATACAGCTACTGCAAAGAATAACAAATGTAGTTTTGGTTGGAAAATTTATGGATGTGTTTTTAGAATGCACATGCTGATACCCTCATTTTGCTTTTTTTTTAGTGGCCCTGCATTCCATGCATTCATGGCCTTCCTGAGCCCTACAGAAAGTTTGAGAGAATGTGTAGATCGGTTCCTCCCATGGGCCTTTAAATAGCAAGAGAATAGAACAAAAAGCAATCTCTAATTATACTGGCAAAACCACTTGACTAGTTATGGCTGTGGTCAGTGGGCATGAAGTAAGCTTGCTCCATCTGTGGCCTAACAAAGTAGACAAACCACAGACTGCTCCCAGACTTGGTTCTTACAGGTCTAAATCTAGACAATGGTAATTTAGATTACAATTAGTCACAGTAGCCTGTCTTTTATATCTAACCTAGAAAGACCTTGAGAAAAAAAAAAGTATTTTCAGTAAAGATTTAAGGTGTGTATTCAACAGTGCTCTCACCAGTGGATACTGAAAAGGTGAATGCCAACAAAACAATGAACAGACTGAACTCTTCTGTCACCCTAACATAAAGTGGAAGCCTTTCATTTGGGACAACAGTTAGATTACAGACAAATAATATCAGAATGCTTCGCCTCTTCATGGCAATAGCTGTTTCATCACAAAGTCAGCTTTCCTTAAAAAGCCTTAATGCTGGTGCACCAGAAGCAGCTTCAGAAAAAAAACTGATACTTTTTAAGAAAACAAATAACAGATCTTCACATGCCCCCCCAAACCTCCTCACTTCACTGGGGCTGCTTGGTTTCATCAGTCACTAATGATGGGAACTGTCCAGAAGTGATCATGAGATTACCCACCTTAGAAAGTTATGAGGGTTTGCGCTGGATGTATTGCACCCTGCTGAGGGCTGAGCAGATGATCCACCAACATAATAGAGATTTATATTATTAAGAGAGCTGCCCACGGGCTTTATTATTAAGTCCCACACCAGAATTTTCACACAGGGGGTGTTGAAAAAAGAACGACAATAGCAAAGATTTTGGTATCCTAAACAAGAGCCCAGTTCAGAAAGCTCAGACGGAGATGTGAACTGAGTGAGGAGTACAAAGGATCTACAAGAATTTGATGTCTAGATCAACAGACCACAGCGCTCTGCAGCTGCCTCCTGTGGTGCTGGGATTTGTTTTAAGCTCTCTTGCTTTGGAGAGCACAGCACAGACATTGAGATTTGGGAAGTTCAAACCTGAAGACATTTTCACAGCCCTGCAGGTTGCTTTTCTGCCTGTGCTATCACTGGGAGTCTAAGAAAAAATGCATGCTCTCAGTAATAATCCAATCTCTGTAACGTGACTTTTGGAACAGAAAGCTCTTGGAGCAAATCCCGTGAGAAGGACACTTCCTCTGAGCCCATTTCCTAATGAATGAATGACCTTCACACTCATCTTTGTCATCAATTGAAAATGCTGAATGTTTGTCGTTCCCTGCTTGCTCGTCTGCCAGTGGTCACCTCCATAGGTGCTGCTATCATGCCTTAGGGTTCCACTGTGCTGGATGTCTTCTAAATTGCAATGGGAGGACAGCACTGCTCTTCTTCAATGGCCAACTTTAGTAGATGTTCCTGTAGATGCTGCAATAAGAGTCATTTCACAGCAGCCAATAAGAGGATTCAGCTCAGTCCTGCTCCTATGGTAAAGCCAGTCTTCAATGAAAGACTGGCTTTTAATAAAAGCAACCCAGTAACTTCCAGCTCATCTGCCTCAGTAGATGGATATATACTTCCTGCTTACTGATATAACTTATGCAATCTGCTGGTAGACAGTCAGTCACTGTTCTGTGCTTCATATACTACAAAATATTTAGTATAACATAGAATTTTGTTAAAACAATTCAGAAGCACTCATATATTTCAAGAAATAGATGTGTTCTTATTGCAGTGCTCTAATTTGTGCCTTGGCAAAATAACCAAACAGCAAAAAGTAGATAAAAACAACCACATTGTACTTTGGAATCCAGATGTACTACAGCCTGTCTTAAGAACAGTGTGACTAGTGAGTCCCTGCCATAAGTAAGGGCAATGGCAGCCTTTACTGGAAACTTCCATGATACATAATAATGCAGATTTCTACATGGTGGTAAAACTTATTACAATAAAAAATGTCACCCTGTGCTGCACTCAACGATGCAGGACCCTTTGGACTGGTGCTGAAGGGCTGATCTACAAAGAACCAGAATGAAAAAGCCATTGTTTCTGGCAGAGATTTCTACAGGGTTGAAGCAGTGTCTTTCTTTTTTGTGTGTGTGTGTCTGCATGAGGTCTTGCAGCCTGAGCACAAAATTTCTTCTTTCACATCCATAATGCACAGAGGATCACTTAATGTCAATGGAAATCCCTTCTGGGGATTGAACACAACATGAGAGTGAAAGATTGGAGCAGATCTGAGAGCAGAATTTTTGTCCTGCAGTTTCAAAGGCTGTTTGCTGCAAGATGCTCTGGAAAATGTCTGGTGGATGCCATCAGCAGCGTTTCAGTATACAGCACACTGTGAAAGGACCTTCTGTTTTCCATTGTCATGGACCCCTGTCCACTGGCACCCCCAAGGAGAGCCTCATCACAACCCCAGCATGCACGGTGAAGCACACGGTCTGGCCTTGCACCATCCTTGGCCATTTGCTCTACAGCTCATAGTATTGGGGGAAAAGAAAGTACAGGTACTGCCCTGAATGTGCATTAAGAACAAAAGAAGCTGAATTCACAGGTGGATTTCTCAAGCTAACTCAAGTCTACACTTTACAACACATTGCCAACCTAGCTGTTTTGAAGCTATGGGCATTGGCCAGAATTTTGCTCCCATCAGTGTCAGTTCAATGAGATTAACTCCCCACTTCAGTGGGACATTAATTAATATAATGGTTAGTGTTTCTTTGAAGATGCCACCTATCTCACTTGACAGTTTCTTTTTATTTTTATTTTAGTTATGACATTTCAATTGAGAAGGACAATGCTGGTAGAAATACAGGAATAATACTAAAGAGATATTGGAGTCATCCCATTATAACTCATTGAGCAACTGCCAAGGCTCATCTGATCACTTATTTTACTTCCTATTTAAATGGGGTCTGTAAATAAGCACGAGCAGATATATAACCCATGTGCTGAATTTTATTTTTGCTATAATAATAATAAAAGCCACACAGAGAGATTGATGATAACATGAATCCTCACTTGACTGCACACAAGCAGCAGCATTCATCACATTCTGATGATGCATTTAGCCTCTGGAGTACAAAGAAAGTTTTATCTCTTTTTTTTGGCAATTTGCATGTGAAGTACAGAGCATTTAGTCTTTGAATTAATCAAAATATCTCTGCCTTCACTGAATAAATATATTTGAATACATGAATAACTAATATCTTGAGTAAAATAATGAAACTCATTTAAAATAAGGTGGTGAATGAGGTCACAGTTTTTATTAAATGTGATATTTTGCACAGTGTTTACATTGCAAGAGATAATGGCCCATATTTTTTAAAACAGCTAACAAACCATCGAAAATCAACTTTAGGTAAATTAAAGTAGCTTAATTTTCAGCAAGCTCTGGGCTTTTAACCTGACTTTCTGAAACAAAGGTTAAGATGATTCAAGATGAAACTCAGGCTTGCGTGCCTAGGATGCCTAGAAATCTTCATTTAACAGTAAAGCAACCACTTAATTGAAAGTCAATCCTAAGCAATGGGGTCCAATCAAAAGGTCAATGTTCTGAAAGCTTTCAGGATCCCTTCCTGAGAATAAAGTACAACTGTTTCCATCCAGTACTTGCATTTCAGCTATACACGTGCCATAAATTCAGTATACTGATTATCTTAAACAGAAATGTTTGCACAAGATTCTGTTCTTGGAAACAGGCAGAGAACTCCTATAGACATAAACAGGAAGCAAGCTTGAAAAATTCTGATGAGAGTCCACGAGGCCAGATACAAAATCTATTCACCAGCAGTTGACTTGAGGACAACTTTATTTTACTTGGCTGCCCAAAACCAGACAAATAAGCAAATAAAAATAAGAGTGAAGCAGGTACTAGAAGTGAATTCAGTTAATTTGCACAAAGAAGAAAGCGCATGAATGATGGACACCTTCAACAGCGGAATAGGTGGAACAGATCCTGTCACACTGCCTCTCTCTCACTCCATCCATAACATCCCACCAGTCCACACCTCAGCAGCAGTTAAGTTAGAACTGGTTGCACCAGTGTGTGGCAGCAGCCACGTTGCCAGACTGTTTACATTTCCTTCTGGCCGCTCAGGACTCACATCAATTAGTACAACGTAATCAGTATTTCATTAAAAAGGTAATCAAAGACCTAACTCTATGAGAGATTTAAAATGTTGTCCATTAGAATCACATTTGAGTGCTGTAATTAAACCAGACTTTCGCTACGCTTCACCTCTTGTAGCTGTGGCTCCACATTAGGTCTCATCCATTTAGCAGCTACATTGACTGCCCCTTCGTGGTCTGCTTTTTAGTTACCCATATGCTCTCAGCCAGCTCACGAGATGAGTTTCCTAGATTAAAATAATTCAACAGGGTAGCATGAATTGGGGTGACTGGAAAGGTTCATCCTACTCTCTTCTCTCTTCCAGTGTAATGATGGAAAGGTTACATTGCTACTAATATGCCATATGTTGCACAGTCATGATAAAATGGGTTAAATACTTGAAGCTAACTAATTCAATGCATTGATATGCAAGACTTTTTCAGCTAAAAGTGAGTGATTCAAGCCCACAGACACACTATATATCAGGCTGGATGGAACCTTCTCTAGGTCTGAGCACTGGCCGGCACTGGTTCAGGCCAGCAGTCAGTGCACTGACAGGCACCACATCGTTCTCTCCCAGATAGTCCCAGAGCATCCGGTTAGTCCAAACATGGTCATTCTGATCTGGTGGGCAACTGGGGGAAGCTGCAGGGAAACTATCTGTGCCACAGGAGTTCATCTCCAGGACTCAGAATAGAGTCTGGTTCTTTTTACTCACTGTAAAATCCCATGCTTTGTTCTCTCTCTGCTCTAAAAAGCTAAATGTTTTGATTCTTACTCAGATATGCTTTTGAGTTTAAAAGTCTTCCTGGTCTTTGGGCTTTCACTACAAAAACAGTTGATGTTGCCCTCCATTTCAAGCTTTTCATCAAAACCTTTATAAATCCTATGCATCCTAATGCACTACATTTTCTAGTATAGAGAGTTATTGGCCCAAAGCAATACTCAAAAAGCATAATGCAGTCAGCACTCTTGGCAAATCATCAGGATTAGTGATGAAACAATCCACAGCACAGCCAGCTCATGCAACCTGCAGAGAAAGAGCTCAAAGATTTTTAGCTGACTGCACAAAAAGCTTTCAAATGTATCTATACAAATATATATATATACATATATTTTAGTCTTACAAAAACTTAAGTTGAAGGTTGCCCTTAGGCTCTGGTAGTCTCTCTCCATCTAGTGAGTTTGCCCAGTTGCCCTGGGAGGACCTATCTGCAGCAGGATTGCCTGAGTGGTTTCCACTGTTATGCTGAAGTATTTCAGCAGCAGGGGAAGTGGGTGGAGAAGGATTTGGGGACATACTATTGGAGGACCGATGAGGATGTGCAAATAGGAACAGTACAACTTACAGATACATGAGTAATCCAGGCTGTAAGTTGGTACCAAGCACCCTGCTATAAATGGTGCTAGGAGGGCCACAGGAGTGAGGTGAGATACTCCTGGCATACCATAGGTTGTAAATTCCAGTTATTTATTATCTGGAATCAATTACCAAGTCTTTGCCTCTAAGAATACTTAGGTAAATGAGGTGAACAAAGTACAGCCTCCAATGGTAAAAATAACAGCTTTTTGGACACTTTCCACTAAGCTGGCATTGGATAAAATAGCACTGCTTGAAGGAATGCCTGTCTCCACCAGATCTTTCCATTCATTCTGAAAAACTGGCACCCAGTGACTCCTTTAACTAACTCTCATTTACTCAGTAACACCAGTAACTTCCTTGTAGTATCTCGTATTTATGGAAGTGGAAGCAACTTAATACAAAAACGTAAGTCTGAAATGTGTGCCCAATACTTCCAACAAGCAGTCCTGCCCCGGAGGAACAACATACCTGAGAACCCACTTGTATCACTACTATCATTACATTATGCCCATTTTTCCTCTGTTGCCTGACATCCCTCTCTCACTCTGATACAGACTGTTCACTATCACCTTTTAGTCTCACAAGCACACACAGGCATGCTGAGGGTACATTAGACAATAATACAAGTACAGTATTGAATTTTTATCAAGATTAGGCACTTCTGGACAACAATGTCCCATTTTTGTTACTGCTGAGAGTCAGCGTTAAGGCCTCTGCACTGTCTGACATGTTGACCCACATGTCCCCATGAAGCTTCTTGAAAGAGGTCTTCACACAGCATTGTCTATAAGGCAAGTTTCTTCCCCATGCTGAAAATGGATGGGGCATGAGACTCACTCTCTAGTACTAAACACTCCCAGTGGGAAAATTATATCTGTTTTTGGGGTGCACCCCAATACTCTTGCTAGAAAAGGAAAGTTTCCATTCCTGATTGCCTCCAATGACAGTAAGAACAGGCATGTGGGATGGCAGATTTCAGGAGAAAACCAGGATTTTAACTGTTCTTGGGAATAATGCCACCTTGACCAACTCCTTTTGCAGCTCATGGTCAAGTACCTTTAAAACTCAGCCACAGTTCTCCCCTTCTGCAAAATGAAGTTGATTCTTACTGCTGTTTGGCAGTGAAATAATACTAAATCTTCTGCGCTACTTGATTTAGTTCTGTTTTTCTTTATACAAATTGCACAAACCTGTGATTCATATCACAATATTGATCCTAAAATTAGTTCAGCACAGGTAAGCTTTCACGCTTGATACAGTTCCACATTTACTTTCTTGGATACCATTGTAAGATTGGGATTTAGATGTTAAACCTTTACAAATAATCCTATTTCATGGTAGTCAAGAGCCTGTTTCCTACTGTGGTAACAGCCTGATGTAATGAAATCTTGTCTGAACCAGATTCTTGTGCAATTTGTACCACCTCCCTCACACACACCCAGCTGGGACACCAACTGTACTTGTTACACTTGTTACCTCAGTGTCTGGCCCCTGTTCCTGGGGAGGATGCATATGGCAGTTGATTCACAGATGAATGATCCATGGGAGCCACTGGCCTGGCTTGCATTGCTCTGTGATCCCTCCTCACTCTAGCAAACATCCCAAGTGGCAGAGGCTCCTCTCTAGCAGTTCATTACACCTTTCTGAATGCCCTGTACAGCCTTGTGTTATCCCTGCCCATCACAGTGCACCTTCCGTTACTGGGCAAAAGGAAATACAGGGCGCAGGCATGGCATGTTTGTGAAGGTACAGTTTACAGAATTTGAAGCTTAGTGAATACCACAAAAATCTGTTAGGCACTGGATCCTTTAAATCCTCCTTCTGAGTAGCAAAACCAGACTTGACCCTGTTGCTCCTCTGTGCTTTGTTGTGAGGGCTTACTCATTATCTGGGCTTAGTTGTGTCCCCTGAGGATGGCTAACTCATCCTTTCACTGAATGGCATCACTCACAAGAGGGTGGAGTCCCAGATACTGTACAAAGCCATTTTGCTGAGCCCTGCCAAGTGACCTCCACCTCCGCCCACTGGGCTGCTGGGTTGACATGACCCATCATGCTGGCCACAGCACCAGCAGCTTGTCAGCACCCTGAGTGTCTGGGGGAGACCTGTGGAAAGGTGCCTTCTGCCACAGTCTGAGGGCATGGACAGTGAGCCCAGGAATATCCCTCCACCCCTTCAAATCTTTCTGCCAGGACCCCACGGAGCTGGGCTCTGCTCAGTTTTGCACTGTGTATTGTGTCCTTACAGAGAAATTACCAGCCCTAGTAGCATTTACATTATATCAGGTCTAAGGATTTGACAAGCTCTTTCACTGATATCAGCACATTCCCTAAAATTAAAGATTAAGCAGTACACGTTTTACCCCAACCATTACAAGGAGAGCAGCAGCCATGGGGAGATGCAGGCCTTGGCTATATTGGGCTTCCTTTTTAGTCTCATCCCCAGAGCTCAACTGCAGAGTTCCATTTAGTCTTTTCCATAAAGGTAAATTCTTTTCATAACAACTGATTTAGAAGCAAATCAGAGGCACAGCCAGTAACACAGAGCCATTTCAGACATTCATTGCCCTGCAAGCTGAAATAGGCTTCTCCTTTCATTCAGGAGGGAGAAGGGATCCATTTGTATGGATGGACATTACAAGCACTGTCTATTTCAGAGCATGCATCCAAGAAGTGGCATTCAGCTGATTCAGTTAGTGGCTTGAGCAGATCACATACTAAAGTTCTCTCTCTCATGTATCTCTGAAAAAATATCAGACTCCATCTTAGCTCATCATCTTGATGCAGCAATGCACTTCAGTATGCATTTAAGTTTAAGCCTATGCTTAATCATCATGAAAATCATGCAGCTGTTCTGCCGCTTTGCAGAACTGCCTTCTGCTTTTTAAGAAATATGGTATGTTATTGAATGTTATTTAATCTCCCTTAATGTGCAAGGAATCTTTTAGACCCTTACAAAATCATCATCATCATCATCATCTCTCTACATGACCGCTACAGTTTCTCAACACAGAGGAGTGTAATTATTGTCACATTTTGAGGGTGGATGTGTGATTTCAGAGAATCTTGCCAAGTGCTACTGGAAAGTGTTGCAAGATGTTAGGTAGGAAGCAGGGATGGTAATACACAGCAGTTCATATGAAGGGTCATTTTCCATTAAACTTGGTGAGGTCAGGTATTTCAAGTGCTTTGGCACTTCTGAGGACTAACTAAAAATAGGGATGTCTTTGACCCAAACCACCTTGCTTAATTCTTCATCATACGTAAGTAGTAGCTCCCAAACTACTGTCTTTCCACGTAGATACTATCTCCATTTAAAAGCAGAAGAAACAATCGAGAAAAGCTGTGTTACACAAAGTTTAATCACAAACTGAGGATAGAAACCCAGATACTGTGCTGCACCAGATACAGATTTTTAGCTCTCATCTATCAAAACTAAGCAACAGAGATGGATAATTATATATTGCTGAAGAACACACATTTCTTGAGGAAGTTTTGTGGAAAAGAGTTGCTGATATGTTTGAGAAGGCTTGATTGAGGTTATACACTCAGTGGAATTAATCAGTTAAGTAAGTCAGTGAAAGAGAAGATGTTCAGGTCAATAACCAATGATTCTGGTTTGGTCACCGTCATCAAGGCTTCAGCTTCAGCCTGTGGTGCAGGGGGAGTAGGTTTTCCTACACTGCCATATTTACAACCTCCTTTACTCCCATGACCAAGAAGAAAACAGCATCCTGTGATACGGCAGCAATCACGTACTCAGGCAGTAGACCATGCACTAGGCAATAACCCGTGCATTTTATTGTTCCTTTATGGAGGGCTTATTGAACTCCAGATGCAAAGAGTAAGGAGAATCTGTACCACCTGACTAGTTCTGCTCCTGTGCCAAATGTCTCTAGAAGATGACCTGCCATGAGGCATGGCTGGGGGCAGTCACATCACCCAGTTCTTCCTCATGCGAGTGCTGTTCCATGGCCACGGGGTGTGACAACAAAGGCAAACCTTCTCATGGCTTCTGTAGGACAAGCATCTTTCACATCCATAATACACAAGCATTAGTCTCAAACAAGTAGACATTTCTGAGGGATTTAAGGCTAGCCAGATTGTCTCCTTAATCTTTTGCTTCAAAGAAAATATGCTGCAAGACTGTGGAAAATAATGCTAGGGACAGACAAGTATGGAACTACCTTTCAGTTACTGAAATAATTAGCAATAGTTGTCCCAGAACGTTAAGCCTGCACTGTGCTTTAATTACTAAAAACCAGGCCTAATTGCCTACCTGGTAGACAAGAAAGCAATTATAATGCCATATGCTGCTTTCTGTGTTTGTTAATGTCTGCAAAAGTGCCTACTGGGAAGAAATCTTCCCTTAAAACCTATCAGGAATGCCATACACATAGTGGCAAATGCTGCCACACATAGACCAATGGCCCAACAGGACTTGTGTAAAGAAAGGATGTTGGGAGCAGCTAGGACAGGAAGCCAAAGCGTGTCCCACTTTGGCTATCTTCCTGAGCTACGTATTACTTTGGCTCATTAGAAAAGCCCGCAGGTCACATGTAACTGTGTAATTAAAGTCTGTTTTGTAAGACCCAGAGGGACTGTGTTAAGGTTACCAGGCATCTTTAATCTTATTCACTCCTAAATTCTGAGAGACTGACTTTTTGACAGCATTCTTGTGTGTAGGCTTGTTAATGATGACCATGACTTTTAACAGCAATGGAACCAAAAGGAATCAAGGGAGCATTTGGGTTACAGAAACAAAAGAGCTTGCAAAGAGAAGCGCACATATTCAGACAAACAAACCGCTGTGAAAATTGTTGTAAATTAAATTGTTTTGAAAAAAAATATAACATGGAAAAGTGTTGCCATAAAGGAGAATGACAAAGATGAAGGAGGCTGTTAATGTCCTAGAAATATTTTTTCTGGCAACTACCAACAATAAACGATCCTTTGCTAATCCCCTTCAGCACTGTATCGACACAAACACATCCAAACACACTTAATTCTTACTGAATACAGAGAGGTTTTCTCTCCCCAAGAACAACAACACAGACTCAAACAATGCGCAATCTTCAGTACATTGACTACGTTTGTCAATTGCTCTACTGGAGACAGGCAGGCCCAGTGTTGCAAGCAACAATCAAGCTCTTATTCTTGGAACCACATGCACTTACTTCCAAAGCTGAACTCATAAAATTGACTCAAAGACCTGTCAGTCAAATCAAGATCAACATGTTCTCAACTAAGCCACTGTAGGAAATGTTACTCCTCAAGGAAGACTTTGATTTGAAGTTCATCTGTGAACTAGGAAACTGTTGTATTTCTTGGAACTCAAGGGAGGGTTGTGAAACCAATCTCAGACCAACAGATGTCTTTACTGATCACAGATTATTGTCAGTTCTGGAACTGAACTGTAACCCATCTGCCATAGGGGCTTTGAACTTTGTAACTATGTTCTCTAAAAGCTTGAATAAGATGAGTTATATTGAGACAGAACAAAAACAAAAGGGTTCCTGGAGAAAGTTGTTTAAATTCTCTGAGAAGTAATAAAGATGGCTGTGTTTAGAAAAGCTACCTCTAATGCTACAGCAACTGTAAAAGAAGAGAGCAGTGATACTCCAACCCAACCAAAGTGGGCAGATGGCCTCTGCTGTTGGTGCAATCAGCTAGAAAAAGACATGTAAACACAGAGGAAAGATCAGAATAAAAACAGTTCTAGCTTGTCCATGAGGGTAAGTGCTTGTGTGCTTAATGAACTGTCAGGACTTCAGGCAGAACATACAATTTACAGAAATTTACGTAAGATTACAAAGCTACAATTGAAAGCCTGATCTATATTTATACTTCAGTGTTCTTACTACACAAAGGCCACATTCAAGGTTAACAAAAGACTCTGCACTGAATTTGATCACCAAAAATAAGCCTCTGCTGCAGACCTGACTCAGGTGCTTGGATGCATCCTTTGGAGCAGCCATCCCACAAAACTCTACTTGGGATAGTACGTCCTCATGGGTGCATCACACAGAGCACCAGACATAGCAGAGGCTTGTAGGGGCTTCTGTAAGCAACACTTTGGTAGTCAACAGAGAGAGGACCTGCTTATCTCCCCAGGAGCAGAGAAAAAAGTAGTTCCTGAGGCTAAAGAAAAGGAATATAATTGCTTGAGAGGAGAATGCTCCTGGCAGGAATACCCTTGTTGCAGGAAGCGCAGGCAAGCATCTGGAAACAAAGTTGCCCCACTTACTAAGAACCACTGTGCCCCAAAGGGCAGGTTTTGTGTGTGGTCAGAGATTCAGACATCATCTGAGTTGATGCTTCAGGAAGATAAAACCTCAATCTGCAGCCCACTTGAAGCTCTCTGTTACGCTTCTTCAGTTGCAGAAACACAAGGCTGATATTTCACACACGCAGGAATTGTCTAGGGCAGAGGCTGGTGCTGTAAAAAGGCCAGTAATTAACATAACAGCATTACTGTCTATCAGAGGTCACTGTTTTTCATGGCAAGGCTGAGGTCATTCTGAAGGACATCTGTTTACATGTCCCTCAACCTCCACTAACCGCAGGATAAGTATAGCACGTCACATGTTCATTCTATGATTCTATTCTATAAGGTCTTTTCCAACCTGAGTGATTCCATGATTCTACGGATATATCGCCGATCAAGACTTTGTGGCAGTGCTTTCAAGTGGGTGAATAAGCTTGGGGTCAACTGGGGAAATGTTTCAGTGGAATATGCATGCAACGGGGCCTTTGCTGTTTGTCCTAGAAATATGACTCCACACTGGGAGTTCTGGGCAAAAACACATATCTGTGTCAGGAATGTTTATACATATGCACATGCTTTTCTAAGGGCTGCAATCACCAAGCCTATGAAATAGGGAAGAACTCTGCAAAGAAGCAGCCTACTAGCAAAGAAGAACTTCTCTGGGTCTTAAAAGGGGACACAGACTATATGCAAGCCTCCCATGGAGAAATGAATTTCACATACCATCTCCTATTTTCCCTTCAAGTGTCTGATCCTGCTTTTATCCTCTGGTCCTGTTTAGAAAAACACTCAACCAGTGAAAGCACAGAGTTAACTCTCCAGCATTTTCAGGAAGGGTCTCTGTGGTCCATTTCCTGAAGGCAATCACAGATGAAGCCCTCTATGACTTCCTTTTCCTTCAGCCATACTCATCCAAAGATGAACTTTTCAAGCTCTAAGCTAACATCACAGTAGCTTTTACACATTTTTCAGCAAATGTTGTTTCAAAGCCCTGCAAGGAGAGCTAAGAGGCCATCACAGGGCTGTCATTTGCTAAGCAAACTTACTTATCATCAAAGCAGAAGAGAAAGGAACGATATACGTTGATAAAAGTCAGTAAGTCATTAAGAGAAGAAGGGGAAATACACAGAAGGTTGTTTGACATACTTAGAAGGCATCCCCAAGGGATCTAGCATTACTCAGTTTGTATTCAGACTGACTGCTCAGCCAGAGTTAAAGCAAGCAGATTTTAGATACCTGCACTTCCTTAAGCATGTGCTTTTCCCAGAGTAGAGAGGTCAGATTTACTTGTAGATTTTCTTTCTTTTTCACCTACATACAAATTATTCAGCAACTGTAACCCCCATCAAGACAATGACAATGAGAGACTGCAACTGTTGCCATCTCATATCACCCATACACTGAAAAGACTGATCCTATAAGATGAATTGCAAATGAAGAGCTGTACTGGATAACTCTGCCTGAAGCTGGTTCAGGAGTCTGACTTGGCCAGCACTTAAGTGTTACTTCCCACAGGCACAGCCTCCAGTAGGAACTGTGCTTCCAGTTAGGAAAAAAATATGTCTCCACTGTGGCCTTTCTTTTGGTCAGCAAATATGCAGTTTTAAAATCTCTCCAGCTTCAACACAAAGGATATAGCTTGATCAGCCAGGACAGAAACCTTTACCACTTTGTATAAAAGATCAGCACTTTGAGAATAAACAGCCCTTCTAAATGTTGCTTTTCAGTGCTCAAAACTATTGATCTAATTCCATTTCAGAGCTACAAAGAAGGCTGCAATCAAAGCTAGCACAGCACAGGACAGGGATGGACAGGCTCTCCCCTTGCTCAAAGCAGAGGTTGCACACAGCAGCTTCCAGCAGTGGCTGGGAGAAGCTGCCTCTAATAGAGGTCCAGTGCCACCAGTTCGCTGCATGGCAGCATCCCTCTTTGTGCAAGGTTACCACTGAATCTCAGACCCTATAGGAAGAAGATACCACCCTGCCCTTGGACAGAATACTGTGGCTCCCAGCTTTTGCATCCCATCTTGGCAGCTGTGCCAAATTTTGCTGTTCCCTGGCATATTGTTTCTCACTGTGCATTGCAAGCAGAAAGATCTGCACCAAATGACATTCAGAAGTGCAAATCCTGCTCTTCAGAACCAACCCTGTGAGCTGTGGCAATCTGTGTCAGAGCATTAGGATGTGTGAGACAGGTCTCGCCTCTGAGCTTCCTGCCTTGTAAGTCTTTTCTGAAGCTTGCTGAAGTCAAAGGAAGTCTTTCATTCTTTCCAGTGAGCACAGATCAGCATCAGTTTAAATCATAATCATACATTAAATCATAATCATGCATTCTAAACAAAGCCTTTCACACCCTGAACACCATGCAAAGCTGAACAAAAGCAATATGCTATATATAAACATGTGGGAAAAAAGCATTATGAAATCCCTTAAAGGTTTCCTATAATGTGCTCTTGTGAACAGAATCCTTTTGCTCAGCTCCTCTTCATGACAAGAACCCATCATTATCTTTCCATGTATAGCAAGAAAAACTAAACCTAACCTCACTTTATTCTACTTTCTTCTTCCTCACTGCTGGAGTACCAGCTACAAAGGGAAATGCTAAACATTCCGACTAGTAAAAATAAATTTGAGTCACTGCTAGAATAGATTATGTAACACAAGAAATTCTTTGATGCCGCCACCTCCTCTGCATTTAGTGCATTTGGAAGCCCAGGAATTGTTCTGGAGCAAAGACAGGGGAAGATTGCTAATTAAATGAAGATCCTTTGCCATCTAAAATCCCGTCCTCCCCCACTGCCAGCTGACCACTCTTAAAATCACCCCCCATAAAATCTAATTCTTAGCTTTAGAGAGCTACAACTCCTCTGAATAATATCATTGCTAAAATCCATGAGACTGACCTTGATCTGTATCTTCTTTAGGTAGGGGCTGGTGACATATAAAAAGGATTTCTTTTTAACACCATTGGTTCTAACCCAACATCAACATGGAAAAAATCACGAGACAGTAGTTCTATATGCACTTAGAAATTGAATGTAATTTCAAGAACACATGGATATATTTTTCTTTCATATTCATCCATACAATATTGTCTACAGTGTAACCAGCACACTGCAGGCTCTCCAACGAAGGCAGAAAATATTACACAGTACCCACTGTGTGCTTTAGTATCACTTCACTTGTCTAAGGAAAAGCCCCACAAATTACAGACAGCATTTGATGGGGAAATTAAAATATCATCTACATTACAACTGGTCCGCTGCCAGCTGTACAGCTCACATTTGCGTTGCAGCTGCTGTGTAAACAGAGCCATTTACCAGTTTTACCTAAGGCAGACGGTTAAGTAGGTTTCAGCTGCCACAGAAAAGATTGTGAAGCTTTCCCTGCCCGCAAATAGAGTCTCTGCAGAGTCACAACTGTTTTGAAGCTGTGTTGCATTCCAAATCCCCCAAATTGGACGTGAATGGGCTGAGTATATCAAAAGGGTATTCGACAGCTTCTCTATTACTGGGATGTATGCTGAAAGAAAAACTCTTTACTGCCGAACTGTGCTTTCTTGAAAGAAATGTAGTGTCAACTTTCTCATCTCTCCTAATCTCCATAAAGCAGGGCAGTGTGCACCTCTTGAGTTATTCCACTGGAACTTGTTGAAACAAAAGGCTCAGGATTGCACCAGCATCACTTCTTTTACTTGCCACAGGGGAAAAGAAAAGCTGTCAACAGCCCCAACAAGCTGCTTTCTTTGGGTCTCATCCCTACTGCCAGCTTTCTGCTCCTGAAGCACGCTGCTCTGAATTCGAGAGATGGCATCAAACTCCACTCGAGACAGAACACAACCAGATTGCACTGAGGTGACCAATAAACTTCACTTCGAGCCCTTCTCTGTTGGTCTTTCACTTGTCTGCATGCCATGCAATAGAACAGAAAAGCATCCAGACAAGGAAAAACTCGCAGTATAATGCAAAATTGGTCTGTAATTGTAATACTAGCAGTTGATTCATGCTATGGCAGGGAAGGGAGCAGTTCTGTGGCTGTCTGATTATCAGCATTTTTTTTCTCCCCAGCGTCACCGTAGCAACAATGTAGTTATTGTCAATGAAGCGCTTTCATTCTAAGGTGCTATTTTTAGACAATTTTACCTTTCCAGAAGAATTACCCTCTGGGCTGCAATTTATCACATTTGTTCCTTGGCCCACAGGTGAATTGTAGCTGGGCCTTTCTTTCATTTTTAAAGCAACACCAACCAGCTCCGCTATTCCTCCCACAGACGTTTCACTCAGCTCTAACAGCCCAGACCTGGCAAGTATCAGTGAGGAACTAAAAACAAAGCACTGCCCTCACTCCTTCAACAGCATGTTGTAAACACGAAAGGTTGTGCAAACAATTTTTCAGCACACAGAGAACCTGGGGCTGAGGACTGGGAAGGAGGAGTGGAGGCTGTTCCTAAAGCTGGGGCTGTTGAAGTGGCCCCAGCACACCACGTCTTGCATTCCGAGGGGTTAAATGTGGTTTTATCCAGGCAATACATAGGACTGAGATCTCTGCACATGCCCTCAGAGTTTCAGTTCAGAAGCACTAAAGGGTCAACACAGAATGATGATGATTCAAGGTCATGTCTGATCAGGCAGCCCACAAGCTGCAGCAGCCTATACTCAAGCAGATATGAGATGCAAATGAGCCCACTGCTCTGACTGCTATGGTTAAATAAATCCTGAACCAGGACTTCAAGCATTAGAATCACAGAATCATAGAATGGCCTGGGTTGAAAAGGACCACAATGATCACCTGGTTTCAACCCCCTGCTCTGTACAGGGTCACCAGCCACCAGACCAGGCTGCCCAGAGCCACATCCAGTCTGGCCTTGAATGCCTCCAGGGATGGGGCAACCACAGCCTCCTTGGACAAACCTGTTCCACACCCTCTGTGTGAAATACATACTCTTAATATCCAACCTAAATCTCCTCTGCCTCAGTTTAAAACCGTTCCCCCTCAGATGCACCTTTTTCTTCCTTATGGAGGAAATAATAAAAAGGATTGGCAAAGAACTTCATTTCACTTACTTCGTAGCCTAAGGAAACAAAAATAAAAAGAACTCATTTGCCACCTATCACTAAGAAACAGTGAAGCTTCACATCAATAGAAATGATGAAATATAATTTTGTGTACATTTTCTGTTAGTAAAACTCTCCAAAACTCAATGAAGGTTGGTGGGTCTTTTTCTTTTCTACATTCCAATATCGGTGTATGTGGAGAATTTGCTTCCAAATTTTTGTTTGCAGGATGAAATATTTCAATTCTTCCATACTTGAAGGCTCAATGGATTTTAAAGAACACTTTCAAGAAAATGCTTTACAGGGACTTCATGCTGAACAGTCAAGTTTCCCTTTGTTATACGTCCAGCCAATGACCTTTAGTGCCCTGTCAAGCTCATACAACCAAAGTGAAAATCCTTCATGCAATTTCAAGAAATGCCTATTGATAACTTTGCTTCAGGCACCTCTGAAGAAGCCTTCAGTAGTAAGACCTAAAACATCAAGCGTGTTTCTTCTGTATACTAATAGTACGATATTCCCCTCTTGCTGCCACTCACTGACCTACGGGAACTCAACTTCTGGGTGTTGAGAATCGAGGATTTACATCATCAATATAAAATGGTGATAACCTGTACAAAATCTAAGCATTATGGCAAAGTTTCTAAGCAATGGTTGGGAAGGTGGCATATGATCACACACAGAGAAGCACAGCTCAAAGCACTCCTACAACACTGTAATAAAAGCTACATGATGCCACAGGTTCTTCACACCAAAACCAAATTTACTGACCATAAAGCCAATGCAGTAATCAAAGTAAAGCAAGAAATCCTGCAGTAAAGCAAGAAGCTATAGCATAATGTCACAGTTCCCAAACACTGTCCTACCTGCCACCCATTTGTACTGCTCACCTCTTGCTTCATTTCACTGCCACATTAAATTGAATGCCCTCATTCTCCTGTCAAATTGATAGTGGCAATGAGCAAACATTTCTAGAAATTATCTTTTCCGAGAATTACAGTTACGCACCTGCATGTGCTCTCTACTTCTTTATTCATAGCATGCATGATAACAATTCATTAAAATGTCAGCTTATTACCATATCAACTTTCTGTGTCAGTGATATGGATGTGATGCCTTGCTAAAGTAAAAGAACATTGCATCATTTAATTTAGATTGTTAACCTAAATCAGAATCATAGAATGGCCTGAGTTGAAAGGGACCTCAAGGATCATGAAGCTCCAACCCCCTGCTGCCTGTAGGGCCACCAACCTCCACATTGGATACTAGATCAGGCTGCCCAGAGCCCCATCGAACCTGGCCTTGAACACCTCCAGGGGCATCCACAGCCCCTCTGGGCAGCCTGTGCCAGCACCTCACCACTCTCTTGGTACAGAACTTCTCCCTGATATCTAACCTAAATCTCTGCTTTCTCAACTTAAAACCATTTCCTCTTGTCCTGCCATTATCTACCCTTGTAAAGTGTTGTCTAAACAAATGAGTGCTCAAACTACTGCATGTTCATTGTGTAATATCATAGGATGGAAGTCTTAACAACTCTAAGTTGTTGTTGTATGATGACCTACACAGAATCACAGAATCACTGAGGTTGGAAAGGACCTCTGAAGATCATAGTATCCAACCATTTTCTGTGTGGCAGGTCCAGAAACTCATGTCGGGATCAAGCTCATTCAGCAATGTACATGCTGTAAGGTAAGGGCATCCTAGGTTTCAAGATTTCAAGCAAAAACCTGAGCACAGAAACACACCAAAGCATTCTGCTCGCTGTACTTAAAATAAATCACCCCAATCTTCTCTCTAAGGAAAACAAAGCAAAGGAAGGATATACCTACTATCCAGGGAGGTAGAAAGAACTTCAGAAATGCTACCAAGTAGAGGAAGTTTATAACAGCAAATCTTTTTTCTTAAAAATATACTTCAGTCCATACTAACCTGTCCATAAATTCAAGAAATTATTTAAATCAATAGAAATAAGCTTTTGTGGGTAAGAAGCCAAGATATTTAATCGATTTAAAATAGAATTAAAGAATTAATAGAATTAAAAGACTGGCAAGAAAAGAAAAACTATCATGTAAAAATTACTTTTCTATTCCATAAAAAATAATATACCTTGGGCTGAGGAATAAAAAAAGACTTAATCCCCCCTCACTTTAGGTTTCATTTCAGTTGGGAAATCCCTTCCTCTTGTTGACCTCAAATAAATTTCTGTTATTTTTTGGGGCTGGCCAACCAGCTGAAGAACTCAATTATTCAGCTCAACTACAAGCAAGCCAGCTATATTTCTACTTTAACTTTTCTGTATGGTAAGTACTTGGTGATGACATGTGCTGGGTTTTACAATAACACAGCCTACATCTTCTGCATACTTGCCAATATTTCAGAAACTATAAATGGGAATCTTTAGAGAAAACAGTAGGGATATACCTAGGGAAATATGTTGGCCAATTTTAAGGTCGAGATGAAATAATCTGCACTTTGTTTAAAAAGGCAGAGAAATGAAAGCTGAGCATTCAAAAGAAAGGTAACTTGTAGCTAACAATTAACAAGGTGGTTTATAACCCCTTCATGGCCAGAATGTTGTCCAATTTTTTATATACACCCATTCACCATTCCATCTCCATTCTGGAGCAGGAGAATTTAACTTCTTTATTATCATCAGACATACTCACATTTGGGATGTCCTCTGTCTCTAGATGACAATCAAGTTATACCCTATGGAGAGCTTCAGCTGAAGCCCATACCACTATTTACATGCCTAGGAACAAGCTTAAATGCCATTTGTCAGCTATGAATTCTGCTGAGGCAGAAACACCTGCAGGGAACTGGAGGGGCTCCTCTGGGCTGAGATTTCCAGTGCAGGGAGGGACTAGGAACTACAGGGACTGAAATCCAGTGATTGTGGATATCCGAATTCAGTTTTAGAAAGGTTGTATCTCTCAGCATGTCTCCATCTCCATGATCTCTAGAGATGCGGTGCCTCTACACAAACCAACACAGTACCTGAAGCCAAAACTGTCAGCCCGGTTTAGTAGGCATAGCGGGAATGGGTTGACTGTTGGACTAGATGAACTTTGTAGTTTTTTCCAACCATAATGATTCTATGAAATGATTGTACTCATGCAAAATCCAATTAAACTTGCTATGGAGCATGTCATGATTTGACTCCCAGGCTTCATTTAGTCCTTCGAGAGCTAGCTTGGATATCTCATGAGATTCATACACTGCTGCTCAGCAAAACCTCAGGGGGCTGAGCTGTGAAGTTTGGCCATTTTCTAATCCGCAGGCAGGGAAGGACTTGATGGTCAACCAACCAAGTTATTCTAAAATCTGTGAAATACTGAAGCAAACCTGTTATCAATGTGATACAGGCTACATACACAGCATTTTGATTTAAAAACATATACTTAAAAATATACTTTAGAAGTATGCTCTCACTGCATGCTTCCCTCCAAAGCTTGCAAATTCAGTTTGCAAGCCTTAAATCATTCATGTATTCGAAAGAATGTGTTAGGTGCTTCCTTTTTTCCCATTTTTACAGGCAAGGAACATCAAGAGAGAATGGCTGGGTTCTGCAAGCCTGCAGCCTTCCTTGTGATCATTTTTTAGTTCTCTGGAGGTGCAGCTACAGCAAGGAGCACAGGAGTTATCAGTGATGCACTGCTCTGGGCTGTGCTGGAAGCCTGGGAAGAACTCCTGCCACACCCCTGCATCTCCATCAGGCTGCCCATAACATGGTTTCTTTGTGCAGATTGAGCAGCTTCAAGCACATACAACTCATAAGAGGGAAACTCCTCACTCTGCATTTATACAGTGCACGTTCTCTTCTTGATTTGGGCACACTAGCTATGTAGTAACACTGATAATACCATCGCTACTTCATTTATGTGCTTATAGTTGTCTTTAAAGCTTTAAAAAATACCACAGCACTGTGTCCTGGGCTGCACAGAGCATACAGCTGTATCATTCTGCACAGACAGGCACTTTGCCTTACCTCCAGAAAGCAATAACACTATTATGCATCTTTTTAGTGCTCTGTTTTGAGCTGCAAACATCCATTACTCCTTTGTCCCCCCTCTGCCCTCCTCTGCATTATAAAATGCAGAAAAATTTTATGCTTAATTCCTAGTGGAAACATTACATTACCTGTGAAAGCCTGATCAAACACTGCTGCCCTTTATGCCCTGTCACTGCTGATACTCACACTGATATATCCTGCCTTTTTCAGTATAAACTCCCTCCCAATAAAGAGACTTAAGCTGAGGTATTAAGAATGAAATTCTGTTCAACACAAGGTCGTGCACCCCTTATCCCCCTCATTTGCGTCTATCACTTGATTCACTGAAAAACTCCTTGTTCCCCACTGTCTCAGATTTATGCCTTTTTTTTTTTTTTCCCCCTAAAGCAGTTCTGTGTATTTTTTGGTCTGTTTTTTGTAACCACTACATTCCCTCCTCCATCTGAAGGACTGATCATTTGTTTAACCCAGCTCTGCTTGAAATGAAAGCTTCATTTGTTGTTCCTTGTTTCATTTACTTTTTAATGGTGGCTAATAAAGACTAAACACATAGCTGCTATATGTTTAAGAAACAACAGCAAATCGGCACAGAGGTGCCATTTTCACTCATTGCTCTGGAGGGGTATGGGACAGGAATAGGACTATTGTCAGCAAGGCCTAGGGGACTTTGGCAGCAGGAGGAAAACCCCTGTGCCTGCCAGCATCCATTCAGGCTGTTCCTGGTCCTGCTGAGTACTTGCTTTTCAAGAGCACTGAAATACCTTCCTCTTTTAAATCCACAAATAAACAAACAAACAAATAAAACCAAGACTGCTTGAAATCCTTCAGGAGCAGGAAGGAGTGATTTCTATGTGTCATTTGTTTCAATTCAAACGACCTGCTTGATGCTGCTCCAGGGAGCAGCGCGGTCATACTCCATGGATTGCTGCAAAACATTATGAAGCCTATTAAAGGCCTGAGAGCTCGACACTGCCTGCATACTCTGCACCTCTTAAGTCTGCAGAGGCTTCTGTTTGTGCTCATAAAACTGTATGATCAAGGTCTGAAAGAGCAAACCCACTGTAGACTTCCCTGTGCATTGGGTACAACCTGCACCGCTTCATTGACTTTATCAACGTTTGCAGATTGTGTTTGGTATCTTAGGAATCAGTGGAACATTCATTCATTGAAGCACATCTCCTTCCTGTAGTCAATCCAGACAAAATAAGAATAAAAGCACCAATAAGAACAATTATTCTTTTTGACTGCACTGGTTTTGTCAAAGTCAGATTGTGCACAAGAGATGTACTGGATATAATTTAGCCTCTAGAGCTGTGTGAATCTCCAGAGGTTCAATTTACAAAAGACCAGTGGTTCTGTCAGATGCAGTTTATACGTGCTCTCTTGATGTCCAAGAAAATTATGTTTTGAATTCATTTGAGCGTTTCAAATATAGGCCACATTTTGAAGACAGTTAGGTCTAGGAATGCCTTGCTGCCAACTGCTTCAAATATATAACAAGCTTCATAACAACCGTATGTCCTTGCAGCCCTAGTGGCTGGGAGAAGGTATTAGGTTACAGTGAAGACATCCTAGCCTAGATGATACACCTGCTTGGATGACATACCCACCTGGATGGATTTCCTAAATGAGGCTCCCACCTGAGATGGGGGAAAGCCGGATGCTTATTGATGCCTATTGTCACATAGATGTGAAAAGCACATCCCCAGACTCAAAAACTAAACAGGAAATAAAAGCAAACACGTCTTCAGGTGTTTTGTTTTTAAACTATATGATTTCAGGAGACACAACTCATGATTTTTTTTTTATTGTTTTTCAGTGGTGGTGGGAAAATGAGGCTCTTGAAGATTGGACTATAAGTTTAAGGGAGAAACACATTTTCCATCACCCTCATAGAGCCTCAGTTGAGGCAAAATTATCTTCTTGTTATCACCTTTTGCAAGATTCCAGTCAGCATAGAGGATACCACACTAGGTAAGGACAGAATCTGTTCCATCCTTCCTCACATCAGGCTAGATCCTGAGGATGGGGTGAGGCCAAGGTTAAATGTGAGGGGAGTGGGTCCGTCCCTCTTAGGGGACAGAAGTCCCATGGGAAGGACATTTCGCTCTAGAAGAACAGGAGACAGTCTTAAGCTTTGACTTCAAGCATCCTTCAAGGCTGAGAGATGTGCCCATAGCACACAAGGGCCAGGTGACACTGTGCTGTGGCTGGCAGCGAAGGGGCTGAAGCTGCATGGGATGGGAAGAAGGTGCAAGGGCTCATCACAGCCCAGCCTCCAGAGTGGAGCTTTTGGGGCTATTTGGATAAATTGGAGCTGACCCTCTGATATAAAAGAACAAGGTTAATGTGTGTCTCAGACAGAAGGAAATAAAGGGCTCGCTTGTGCCAAGCCTGACTCAAGCCAGCTATTAATACAAAACTTGGCTATAAGGAGTGATTCAGTGGTGCTGCAGCAGAGCCTTCTTCCAGACAGCAGGCGAGCACAGGAGCAAAATAAATCTTCCATTGGTTTCACCTCTGGATTTGCTCCCAAGATCTCTCCCCCGTTCCAGACACTTCCAATCCCTATTGTGTTACTGCTGCAATACATCATCATGCCAGGGATGTGACAGCATCTCTCAAGCAACATTTTATAGCAGACATAAAGTTTAAGTTGGGGGGGAAGGTAATAAAGGGAGAAATGATGCTTGTTACCATGCCAATTCACATGAAGCCAGAAGGACCAGATTGCTGCACTTTTCCAAAGAGTAGTTTTAAGCATCATTTCTCTTGTATTTAGGTTTTCCCTGTTTAGTGCTGTAAACAGCTTTCAAAGAGGTTTTTAAGAGCAGATAATTGCATTGCGAAGCCCTGTAGGCCACAGCCCCCCCTGGGCAGACTGGCTGTTCCTACCAGAGGCCTCAGCCTCTGAGGGAAGCACTGTGGACAGGATCATCACTAACAAAGTCAGATGTCCAAATCCATTTTTTGAAAAGCCTGTTAGTTTAGTAGTCTGCTTTTTGTCTTCTATGTGTTGCTGGAAATAAGGGCTGGGAGCCGGAAGACATGAGATTTAATAACTGGGTTTGGTGCAAGCTCCTGTGACACTGCACAGCCACTTAGTCCCTTCTGAATCTCCATCTCCCTGCCTCCATCAGTGTAACAATTACCAACTATCTCACGGGCTTTATAAAGTGTTATAAATTAATATTGAGAAGAAAGGAAGAAGAATAAGCTGGGGAATGCTCCCTGCCAGTGCATCCAATGTAGGAGAGAAAGCTCACTTCGAGGCTTAGGTGATGACAATATTTTGCAAACAGACAATTGTTGTTTAGGTCAATAGGGGTCATAAAAGTAACACTTACCTAAACATGTCCATTATTCACCATGCTTTAGAAACATGGCATTTACTGTCCCAGTGCCTCTCTGACTCCAACTTGCACCTGTCCACATTTAATATGTGAGGAAGCCTGGGTGCAGAGGTCACCAGGGTACCCAGGCAAGTGGAGATGTGAAGCACCCTAACGTGGGCTGCCAAACACCAATGCTGTGTAATGGGCAAGACCCACCAGTGTGCCTCCCAGCATGGCTGCCAGATGATATGACCATTCAGCCCAAACACACTCCCTGCCCCGGGTGATGCTTTCTTTCTAACAAAGGAGAGGTTTAGGACTACTTGTGTGGCAGTGTACCTCCAGCTATGCTGCTGGCAGAAAAGGAAGGACATGGAGCTTGGGAGAATTCAAATGCTCCCTTGTCAGAGGTCTGCTTAATCAACTACAAGTTGCTGAAACCCCAGAAGAAAGGCAGCAGAGGACGTTTTTGAGCTGCAGCCTCCAGTGGACTTGGGCAGCCTGTCAGAGTCTCATTTGCCAGCAGCAGCTGAAACACCAGTCCCCCTGGAGCAGGAGTCAGTGATAAACAGTTTGAACAAATCCTCTCACAATCTAATGACTTGAGGGCCCCAGTGACATTTCCAGAATGCAGATTTGAAACAGCAACTTCTCAATTTGACAGTCTGAATGAGAAATGGATAGGATGGAGAGCAGATGAAGAGACAGTTGTTATACTTGGTACTGAAAGAAAGGAGAAAAGCCTTTGCAAGACAAAACCAGACACTCATTAATACAAACAAACAATGGTTGGAAATATCAAGTAAGATCATAGTAAAATGATTTTCTTTTCTATCCATCATCACATCCTCCTGTATAATTGTGCAAGTATCAAGCGTGATGTACCCAGACTGGGGCTCAGAGCAAACAGTACACAAAAGGAACAAGGAGGTGGCACCAAGGAGACAACTCTTAGATCTCTCTACAGTTTGGTTATTTGTAGAGCTACCTGATTTTCAAGTGTGGGAGATGCAGGCAATGATTTTCCATTAATGGGGAAATATGTCGATACCTGTGATCACCATAATACTCAAAGCTTCATCAAGGTCTTTGTGAGTCAGGAGCTATGAAAGCACAAGATAAGAGGTAGCGTACGCAACAGACAGACAACTTTAGAAGAATATCTAAAAATACCATAAAGTGACGAACATTCTTTTTCCTTCTGTACACTGGGAATGGATTTTCCGTACGCAAGACTGGCAACATTCCCACTTGAGGGAGAGAGGGGTTGCACGTCTCCAAGGGGACCTGGAGGAAAGCCTCTCTGTTCTGACCATAACTTTATGGAGTGTGCCAGCAATTCAGGATGACAGCAGGCTAGAAAGGCTTGGAGGAATCCCCCGGAGAACAGGCAAAGCAGAGAAGTTAAAGCATGTTTTTAGGTTAATGCGTTTCCCATCACAAATATCTAAGAGTCCTCCAATATGAATTAGTGTCAGTAAAATAAAGTTTTTGTTATTATCAGTTAAGCTTAAGTTAACCCAAAACTTGGGAAGAACTCGGCACCGACTGCCTGCAGACCTCCATAACAAGAGTGGCATCTCCACAGTGTAGTTAAGTCAGAAAAAATACCCATCAACAGTAAAACAGCATTCTCCGTTAGTAATTTACTGAAAGCTATAGGGCTCAATACATAAACTCCATTGAATCCGTGGGAGTCTATGTGATTCACCAAAATGGGCTTTGGACCAGATCCACTGCATGTTTCATTTTATGGAGTATCTTAGAAAAAACATACATTTATTACTCAGACCTAAGAGCACTAACTTCCTGCACTGGGTATGAAAAAGAAAGAAGAGTTATTCCACTGAGGAGCAAAACTTGGCTGCTGTAATATGGTCAGCTCCTCTCTCAACAAGGCGATGATGTTATTTAGGTTTTGTGAGAGTCGCTAGGGGAAGGAGGCAGTGACAGAAGGCACAGTAATGCATCTCCCCACTGTTTCCTACCACCACCCCATGGTACTAACCTGGGCTCTGCGCTCACCAAGCTGGCGAAGCTGCCAGATAGTGCCTAGCTCTACTGAGGCTTTGAGAGGGCAACCAGTATGCCAAACTCACTGCATGCACATCTCCACAAACTCACCAATGACCACCCCAGAGGACTAGCCAGTTCAACCACCACAAGCCTATGCTGAGCTAGGCTGGGAGAGATTCTGGATGACCTTCCCTGGGCACATGTAGTCCTGTACTTTGGAGAATTAAATGTACTTTCTGCACCTCCCAGAACACAGTGTGGCTGGTTCACACTGGGATGCACAGCATCAAGCAGCCATCTGCCTGCTCTCCTCCTGTCCAGCTGCTGTGGGTCTGACTTATCAGAACTTCAGTCCTTGTGGACACCAGAAATGCAGTCACTACGATCTGACATAAGGAAGTGCTGGTATCTCTCTGCTTGTAAAGCCCAGCTCAGTGCTCTGAGCTGACATTACCCTGTCCTCCCCAGCGTATTCTGCATCTTAAAGTCATGGTTCTACTACTACTGCACACTTTCTCTGTATCTAATCCATAGGAAAGAACGCAATCATTATGTTTCCCTTTAGTGCTGATTCCCTTTTCTAAAGAAGCAAATATAAAAAGGAAAGAAATCTAAATGCTATACTTGTATTTTGGAGCTCCAACCTGCAGAGACACTCACAGACTGGCACAGGACATCAGTATTTTTACTGCATATTTTTACACATCCCGAACTTTGAGAACCACACGTTCAGATGTGGCAAACACACCCATTTCACTTACACAGTCCCATGTTTGTCCTTGTCCCACATCCCAAAAGTGAGGTTAGTTTGCATGCTTGAGTAAACGTACAAAAGTAAACAAACTCAGAAATTGGTTTTCCCTGCATTTATCTGACTTGCAAATAAAAGTATAAAAACATACTTTCACACCTTATCAAGTTGTGTAATATTCCAAAAGCATACAGCCAAGTTTTTCAGACCCAACACTAATCCAAACCAGAAGCATCTAATTCTGGGATCAAGAAAGTGTTTGTCATGTAAAAATAGCCTCAAAGGAAAAAAGGATGTACATGAATAACCAAAATGAAGGAAGAAGGGATTCATAAACAAACAAACAATACCCTGCAAATAATACCAAGGAGCTAAAATTATCGAGTTAATTATAAAGATCACACAATGAGCTCTTTCCAACATAAAAACAAGCTCCTGATTGTTGAGGTTGAATACCAAGCCCATTAAAAAATGGAAAATGCAACAGAGGCACAGGAACCTTCAGCACAGCTGGCCTAATGTAAAAACAAAGTATGTAATTGTCGGCGATTAACCAAATTGTGCCTTCAAGAGTTGCTTATTTATCTAAAGCTTGACTCTGAGCAAGGATTGACTGCTTAATGATTTTCATTTTTCCGAAGTCTGCCATGCCACAGAGAAGCTGTTAATAACTTGGTTTCTCAAGCAATTGCTCCAAGGTAAAATTGCTCCCTCGGATGCATCACCTTCTCCCACTTCTCTGCCTACTTCAAGGGCTGTCTGCACCTTTGGCAGAAGGGTGGCACGAAGATTCTGATAAGTGATACAGCATAAATTCAAGTTTCATCTCTGCCTTAGGCAAAGGCCGTCATGCAGGACACCATGAGGGAAACGCTATTTATGGGAGGCTGCTAGAAAGAGCCCAGTCCCACAGAAGCAGCCAATGGTGACACAGCCTGTAAGAGAAGGGCAGGACAGACAGACATGTTTAGTGGAAAATGCCCAGGTCTCTGCAGTCCTGAGTGAAGCCCAGGACACTGTCAAGTGGCTCAGATTATCACAGAAAGCCCAAAGCATCTGGCAATCCCAGCACACTGAAGTGCAAGTGTGGTTGCCAACTGTGAATTACCCGCAACATATAATTTGTTTCTCTTTTGGTATCAAGTTATTTTTATTGTTAGAGCTCTGCAAAAGACCACAATAAGCCTTTCTTGACATAACTCTTCACACACTGCCATGTGCCTTGCTCCACATCACCAGTGTCTGCATGCTGCTGCTGTTCTGCAATACTACTTACCTGCATACGCTTTGCCGCTCTCTTCTTGCTGTCCCAGGGCTCTGCCCAGTTGTCAAGGGCAGCACCTATCTCTAGCACAAGATGGGGAGAATCAGATTTCTACACAGACATGGAGAGGGATCATCACAAGGTCCTAGCAGCAATTTCGTAAGAATCTGCTTTAGATCTGCTACATATTCTTGACCACGCAACCCTTTTAACAACCTCTATATTCATGAACTAAAATCAGAGTCCAAACCAGATGATTGCACTGGTCATGTGATTAACGTACAGACATAATTAATTATTCCTTTCCTTCTCAACACTGAGTTTCACCAAAATGCGGACCAAGGAAGATGACATTCAGAGCACACATCTGTGCAATGCTGGTGGAAGGTAAATCACTCCCTAAAGACTGAGAAAATGAAAATCCAGCCAAAACAAGTATCCTTCTCCCAGCTCCTGCAGCTTCATGGGATTAGGAAAGATTACCAGGAGCAATGAGGCTGGGCTACCACGCTGGCCAGAGCACACAGTTTCACAGGCTCAAGCCAAGTTACTTGTCAATGTGAATTTTTAATAGCTTTTTGATTGCAAACATATGCCATAGCTGGGCTTGCTCCAGCACCCAGCTGCAGGTCTGTGTCATGCTTCATTCAGTGTAATTCAGGGTTTCTGCTGGATCAGGTAGTCCCATTTTTCCTTTCCTGCCTGGCATTGCAGTGCTGTGGGTCAGATCAGCTCACTGACAGGACACAAATACTGAGGTGAGGCAACCTAGCTGATCCCATGGCTTCACTGCTGCCAAATGTGGGGCAAAGGGAGATCCTGTGGCTGAGGATAGGGACATATAGTATGAGGACAGGCCTGCCCTAGGAGTTACTACTTGCAAACAAGAGGAAAGAAGATGAGGGGCTTTCAAAGCTCCAAATGTCATCTGCTTCACCCAGGAACAAACACCCACTACTTCTTACTCTGCCAAGTGTAAGCTGTTCCTGATACAGGGCAAAAATATAAGTAATATAAGATACGCACAATTTGTCAGGCACCTGAGCCCAAAATCTGCATGTAAGCAGAATAGTGATGTGTGGCAGTGGCAGTTCTGTGTGTGCACCAAGTCTGAAACAGAGACCCTCGCTTCCAATCCCATAGGAACAAAAGAGATAAAAATAACCAATTAATTCCTTTTGAAACACTACAAATATGAGGTGCCTAACTGCTTCAGATGCCTATGAAAAGCCTGTCTGTAACCTTCCTTTCTTTTGTGGTTATGATAGACCAGAAAAAAACACCACGAGACACTGAAATGAAAAGCTGGTCTGAAACAGAACAAACCACACTTCTCCTGATTATCAGGAAAGAAAACACTCTTATTGTTGTTACATTTTTTTCCTCCCTTCCCAGGGAACAATTGATATTTGTGGTAGCTTTGGCTGTAGCTTGTAGAAGCTGTGGTGTAGGTATCATTAAATATATTGGTGGGTTCTGCGTGGTCATTCTGGCACCATTTATATTTTATACAATGCCTTCAGTTTTTCTGTTTAACCTCAATCATTTATCAATCATTCACCAATGCAAATAAATCAAAGTGTCTGGGGACCCTTAAACATAAAAATAAGGAGCTGTAAAAAATATTACTACAGCAATTAAAGACTCAAAAAGTAATAAACCCTACTTGCATTACACCTTTAGAAAGCCCTACTGAAATTAAACAAACATCAAATATCAACAATATGAAAGGGCCTTTTTCTTCCAGTTTATAATAGCTACTGGTTTATCCAGAGCAGAAGAGAATTAGAGTTATTTTTATAGAAAGTATGAACCAAAGGTGAATGTAAAGAATGGGGGAGGAGGGAAAGAAGTAATGAAAACGTAAATTATAGTAATCCTTTTTTCTAGCAAACTGTAAGAGCAGTTGAAAATGGGGCGTTTATCCTTGGAGAGATGATATGCTGGAGCTGTTGTGGCCGTTCAGTCCAGCACTGGCAAGGAGAGGACACATACCACTGTGTTTACTGTGAAAGCCTGATGATTAATTTCCATTAAAAGCTAAACACAGCAATGCCAGGGTGCCCTACAAGGAGCCCAGCCTTGGGTTTTATCCATGCCAGAATCCTGAGGTTTTGTCAAGGTATTCCTGCCTCCCTTTGCAAGAGGAACAGTGTCTAAAATGCAGCGAGTTTTTCCACCACAAAGCCACTGGGGCTGTGCTGTAACACGGGCACTCCCTGTACTGCTGGCAGAGGAGGACTTTCCCCACAGTGTCTTGGCTGGACTCTTTAGCTCCAGGCCAGGACATACTGTGAAGAAGAGCATACTGTTTTTACAGGAATACTGTAAAAACGGATCTTTATGTGGGTCTTTAGTGCTCAAGCAGCCATCTTTATTAAAATTTAACAGTGCTACAGTTATTTACTTCAGCATTTCTTACTAGCCCACCACAACTACCAACATAAAGGGAATAATGACTAGAAGCAAACAGCTTTTATGTCTAATTTTATTCTTTCTTTCTGCTCATTGTGTCTGGAGCTAGTTGACAGGCTTTGTGCTACTGAGCTGGAGGCAGCTGAGAAGCAAGCTGGGGCCTGAGGGACAACAGAGAGCCTGAGTCCTGCCTGCTTCTGCAAAGCCCTTTGGGCTGGTCAGGGCACTGGAGCTGCCATCATAGCAGTACTGAGTAGGGTGCAGAGCAGGAATGGCCTCAGGAAGTGAGGCCTGAGGTAAATATGCCAAGCCTCTCCATGCACAGAAGCCTTTGCAAAAGCCTTTGTCCTGTGGTTGCCACATGGAGGCAGGAAATCAGTCAAGGTGAAGCACGTAAAACTCAGGTCAATGCATCTCTCCTTCCTGTCCCAGTTTTTCTATCTTTCCTCTCTTCTACAAACCTAAGGACCTCAAGTACATAAATCCAGGGATGAAACTCTAAAAGGTACTGCAATCATTTCTCAGAAGCAGAATAATGAAAACTCTGCTTCTAATCCCCTAAATTTATCAATTGCCTCCAAAGTCTTCTGATTGTGAAGAAAATAAATGTCAGAAAGAGCTGCCAGTCTTCTGAAGGAATGATACTGGGGCACTGAACAACCCTGCTGAAGGTCATACCCATTGAGGCTTGTGCACAGCCAGTGGAAATTTCCCTCACTCTTATTTTGCAACAGTATTCTCTTTCAGTAGTTTCCTCTCTGCCACGAAGCGTTACATTATTACCTATGCAGAGCTGGTTCCAGCAATGCAAAGAAGATGGAGCTACCAGGGCATGTGGTACAGCCCAGCAATAAGCAGTGTAGCCATCAAGAGCAAGCATTCAGCAGAGCAATACAGCCTGTGCCAGGTGCTGCAACAGCACTGTGAAAACAGGGCAGTATACCCAAATGCACCCTGCACATCACACTTAGCCTCTCATTGCCCAATGGAAAGGTCTAGTGCTTTTTTTTTTTTTTTTTTTTTTTTTTTTTTTTTTTTTTTTCACGACCAAATCATTATCCTTCTCTGCACAGCTTTGACTTTCAGAGTAAAGGCATGCTGCAGATCTACAGGAGGAAGACTGAGGCTCAGCGCATACCTTGGAAAAGATGCCAGATGCAAAGGAGACATTGACAAAGGAGCTTCAGGCTCTGAGGGTGGCTGTGGGAGGCCTGGCAGAAATGCAGACAGCTGCCCCTAGCCCAGCACTCCAGCTGGATATCTGGCTGAGGAGCCTGTACCAAACATGCTGGGCAGCCAGGAGTTCACCAAGTCTTTCAAAAAGCATGGATAAAATAAGTTAAGATAGGATCTAAAGTGATGAATACATACAGACCTTCACACAAAGGTGCAGAAACGGCACAGTTCAAGCCTGACTCATTGTGTCCTTCTTACGTTGCTGGTTGCTTGGAGACTGACAGAAGGCACAGAGCAATGATACCAGCTTGGGAGCTGCTACCTTGCCTTATTTTTCTTTTCCTCACGCACATAATTTTCCTTTAAAGGCCTGCTTCACCTCCACAGATTGCTCTGCCCCTGTGGAAAACTACTGGAGGGGAGGTAGCCTGGTGTCAGGAACAGTGTCAGCGTTGTTCCACCCTCACCTTCCAAATCTGACTCCCCATGCTGGAGAAGGGAAGAAAGCATGCCTTTATTCCACCACTGGCCTGCCTGGATACTAAATTTTACCTTCAGCCAAAGCAGTCACAGATTGCTTATTGAGAGACATTCCCACACGTTTCCAACAGGTCACCCTGAAGTCCTCCAGCTTCCTTAGCCAGGAATAAATATCTGCAAATCCCAAATAGCGGTTGAAATATAATGGGGAACTTGAGTGTGTTCTGTCACTCCACAGGCAGAGCACAAGCAAGCTCTGATTAAGCACTGATTAATGTGGAAATCTTACTTTGCTCTTACCTGACATAAAACTGAGCAGTATAGAGACAATAATTCATAATTTAACAAGAGCTGAAATTTAATGCCCATTGTATCTCAAGTGCTAACAGTATCATGCTTCAAAGTGGGAGCCCCATAGAATACAAGCAGGACTTTTAGGACACTGTTAAATTGCATGGGTTAGAGTCTATGTTAGTATAAAAGTAAGGATTGCGTCTCCACTTTCAACAGCCCTGTATCTCATGTATTCTTAATAGCTGGAAACCAAGCAGTATGTGATGGCATAGGGTAACAAATGACCTCTTACTTCTCTATTTCAACAGGTCTTTATTCCACTCATCAATCTCATTGCTCGCACCAAGGGAATCAGCTAAAAGCTCTTCGAAGATACATAGGTGCACTCAGGGCACATCGTGCAGATTTTTCTAAAAAGATAATGTATGTAAGTAAATGATGAAAATTAAAGCAGGAGTAAAGAGGCTTTTGTGGGAATTGCAACACCTAAAGGTTCCCTCTCTGGGGACAGAAGGGAGAAGAAGAGCCAACCCTAGAGACAGTGGGGTGGTACAAAGCACCAATCGTGGCTTCTAGGCCTTTCCTCTTTGCAGAGAGAAGCTGCTCACTTCAGTTCAAAGCTCACTTCTCTCTCCATCCAAAGGGGCTGTCCCTTAACTTCTGATGGAGAAAGTGAATAATGTAAGAAACAAATCTTAAAAAGTTGCACTGAATAATTTGTAATTTCAGGAAGAAAGGAAAGTTAATGACAGAGAAGGAAAGCATACTGCAGAGTTTATTTACAGCCCACTCAACTCAAATGAAAGAAATCCCCTTCAGTGAGTCCAATTACCTCAAGACTATAAGGATTTGTTGTAGCTGCACACAGGAGCACAGGACAGGAACTGAGGCTGGGGAAGATCTGAGAGGGTCTGAGCCTGTTTCTTCATTTTCTCCCACTGCCCTACAACTGCATCCAGTAACTCAACCCAGGAAGGCTGACATACACTTCGACAGTAGTTAGTTGACTAATCCAAGAGCAGCAGGATGCAAAAATGGCTTAGAGCTATTACAGTCCCGTAGGATCTTCAGAACACACAGCCAACATCACTAGATCATAACAGTCTATCAGCAGTGCTTTGACCAGCAGGGCGCTGTAGAATTCCTGTAGGGTCTGTTCCTGCTTTCTCTGCAGAGACACAATACCTCAAAGTAAGCCAAAATCCATTCCAGAGATGGTTTTCAAAGAGCTGTTGTAATTGTCAACAGCTAAAAACAAAGCTTTCTGCAAGAATTCAAGTGAACTTGAAGTTGATGCTGCTTGTGGTCAATCAAGATTTCTCTTGAATGACCAGATAAACTTTGGCTCAGGGAAAAGACAAAATGAAATGTGAGGCCACTCTTTAACACTCAAATTTGTCCCCACTATTTAGTCTGAGCGCTCTGTGTCAGTGAAATTCTCAAGCCCTGCCCTGCAGCAAACCCAGTGCCTTGCAGGTAAAAACCAAACAAGCACATCAACAAAAACAAATGCAACTGTGCAGGCCAAAATTACACTGAGGGTGTATGCCAATAAATAAATAAATAAATAGAAGAGGTGGGGAAGGGTAATTTGGCAACCTTCACATCAGTACGTTCTGAAATTTGCAGATTGCTCCCTGTAGTCTCGGTCTACTGCTAAAACTAGTTTTGAATAGGGTCTTTTATTGCATTGCTCTCTGCCAGGAAAACCCAGACAGCTAGCTAGTGTATCCTACAATAAATAAACAAACATCTCCCCTTGTCCCCAAACACATGTAAAAGATGGATTTAAACCATTAGGATTTACTTAGCTCTGAAAGGAAATAATTTTTCACCAGACTAAAGAAAACCCCACTGCAACATAGGGACTATGGCTCAGATTTTCAAAAGAAGAGGAAAGAGTTCAAATTTTCATTTTCTATTGCATTTCAGTGAAGACTGGCCATCTAGTGCCCTCATTCACCATTCCCAAGTCCTTGTTTCATTGACAATTAGACTTCTATTAACTAACCTGAAGTTAAAAGAAGTAACAAAATGATTGTGAAAGGTTACGAGCTATTTTTAAAACAGCAGTTTACTTATGGCCTGCTTTTTCCTCCCCAGGGGCCAAACAGTTACGGCAAGAATAACACAGCTCATAGGGTACTAGGAGCTAAACTCTCCCCCAGATAAAGGCTTGACAGGATTTCCAAGCACCCAGCTGATAATAGCAAGGATTGTTCTTCACAGCTGAAGCTTCCTATCCAAATACTATCAAAGCATTTTATGCACAAGAATGATTGAAGACAGGGAGCACTCCTGAGATACAGGTTCGTTATTTACTTGAAGATCAAATTTGGCAAAGCATGTAAGCACCTCAGGATTGGGGCCATGGCAATATGCCATTATGGCAGCATTGAGCAAAGACTCCCAAGCCTTCCTCAGGTATCCTTTAGGCTCTTCAGGGACTACACACTGGGTAGTCCTTCCTCAGGAGCCAGACATGCTAGGATCTTGTCAAAGGACAAACAAAACCTTGCAATTGTGCAGGCAAGTATGGAATTTATTATGTTCCTCTCCCAGCACAGTAGTGAAGCCACATGCAGTGTCCAGGTGGGCCAGGAAGGCTGGACCTTATATGTTATCTGCAGCTTACGTAGACCTTGATAAAATCACACCTTGGGCCTCAGTAAAAAATTGAGTAGCCCATGTAAATTCAAAGAGGAAAGAGTAGATGTAATTCCATATCCATGCAGATTTCCTACCCCCCTTTCCAGCCGGAAGCCAAAAAAGCAAATGCAAAAGAGGAGATATAAAAGTCATTCAATAAGTTTCTTGACTTTCTTCATGTACGTATCTTCTCTTTGTTTATAACTCTGATTGGTACCTCTGATTCCTGACCTAAAGCACATAATTTAAAAAAAAAAAAGTTAAACAGGCAACATCAAGCACACAGCAGCATTCAGACTGCTAAGATCAAGACTCATAGGGACCTTTACAAAGTGTTTTATTGGTAATTGCTTAAACCATGTACACACCCACGCACCATGGAGGGTACTCACATTTCCATTACATTTTTGCAGAACTGTAGTACCTCATTTCCCTCAATCCATATGTAGGAGGTGCGAGATGCAGGGTGCAAAGCTGCCCTCCCACACCTTATGGCAGATCCAGCTCCAAAAGGCTGCTCCGCACGTCTGGGAGGCACTGCCACTCTTGGAGATGTTTCACACAAACGGAGGACAAGATCAACAAGGCACCTGCAAGAGTAGGCTTCTGCCAGTCTGCACCAACTGAAAAGGCAACTGCTTTCCGGCAGAACAAACCTCCGCTGCCACAGACCTGAGAGGTTCCTTCAACTGAGCTGTGCTGCATCCATCATGAATTGGCCACTGAGAATCTGATCCTAAATGTAGTGCAGCCTTTGCATCAAATTCCCCTTATGTGCTGAACCATAAGCTTGCCAAGCAGTAGGAAAGCTGAAGCCTTAAATAAAGAACATTTTCAGCAGTCAAGGCCAATGTTAAAAGCATAAGCATATGAGGCACTGTTTTCTGCAGTGAATTTATTGTACGGGCAAAGTAATAAACCATTTGCATTTGAAAGATCTATAGCATAACGATGTAGATTAGTAGCGCTTCTGTTGGTTTTTATCTTAGCACAAGGTAACTTACTGTTATCTTTCACAGGGCCCTTCTCGTAGCCTTTCAGCCTCCGTGGCACTCCAGAAAAGGCAGTTCTGTATCACTGCAGTGGTGCACAAGCTCATAGCTAACCCTGCAGAGCACTGAACCACTTCACAAAGCAAAGCTATCCTTTCCTAACTCCCAGCAAGGAAGGAGGGTGGGATAACTTTTAACATTGTTAATTATAAATAATAATTTCTCTAAATAACTGATCTTTAGGCTGGGCTTCAGAGGACTTTGTCCCTTTTTCACATACAGGTGCCCATGGATGCGTAAGTCCCCAATTGCAGCTGTCCACATGTCTGGGGTTCCTCTAGCAATCTCCCAGGCTGGCAAATTAAAGATCTGTCTAAAAAATCTGACACCATTCATGCACTTGAATGCTTTTAAGAATATGGGTTTGATCCAAAAGCCCATTAAGGGAAATGGAAAGACAAATTGATTTTCCACTGACTTTGTATTAGGGCCTAAACACGCAGTGCTGGTCCAAAGATCATCTGTATCTCTCAGCTTCTAAACCCTACACATTCAAAGCCTTAATTTGCAAATGTAGGCAATAATGTAAAATATGCATTAAGTACACCTTGGCGCCAATACATACACCCAGCTGCAGAGATTTCTAAAAAATCCCTGTATGAGTGGCCTCCACAAAACACGCCACCACTTGTGAATATTAAAGAGAGGCAGAACCAGAGGAATGCATGAGAAGACAAAGCTGAGAGATCTCGATTTAATCCCTCTGTATTGCTCTTTCTTTCAAAGCCTGCCTGCCTCAGTGAAAGCGGCTGATGGCTTTCCTGTGAAAGATGACTTGTCATGAGATGGAATTCATTAACAGTCAAGGAAAACATTAAGGTACCCAACAGATGATCAAGAACCTGGGACTGTAGAAGCCAGGAGAGGATTTTAAAATGTTTTGCAAGGTGAAAAATGGTATAACAAGTTACTAAAAGCGTGTGCATTTGAATTAAAGTATGTGAACAGAGCAGCTGCGAAGTTGCTGGTGGTAGAGCAAAGGCCTTCCTACAGTGTAAGGAATGACACAGATACCAATCAGTTAAGGATCATTATGGCAATTGAATTAAAGCATTTACTTGTTCCCCAGAATATTCATGAGAGTTTGAGCCCAAAGACCATTTGCCATGCCACGTTTTCTCTCTGGTAAAAAGTGCTTCAATGGGAACAACTTCAACAGCTGCCTAGAAGGACAGGGAGAGCAAAGGGCTTGGAGAAGTTTTCCTATCTTACAAAACACATAAGGCACATAATTAACATTTACAGTTAATAATGAGCATGAAAACTCTGCCAAAGCCACTGTACATCTTCCTGTAGCCCATTTTAAATACAGAAGAATCAAAACTTCTTGAAAGCTTGTGGCTGCCAAGAAAATGATGCATTTCCAAACTTGAGCAAACAATACTGGGTCAAGAGAGCTTCCCATTCAAACCATTCATGTTTGTCCTCTTGGTGAGAGTAGTCATGGGATTCAAAGAACACTTCATTTATTTGAGAGTGCTGGGGCAGCTCTTCTACATCAGCACATCCCTTAAGACCTTCATGAGGCACTTCCTCCGCAGCTCAGTGCTTATCACCAGGCTCTGCTGTCTGAGGAGGCTGGCGAGCACCACAAGCTCTGAATGAAGCCTTTAGAAGGGGTTCAGAGCAGCAGTGATGGAGACAGACTGCCTGACGAGGGAGCACACAATGCATCCTCTGTGCCAGGAGCTGCGCCTGCCACTTGCCCATATCAAACTGCCTCAGCAGGGGATGGTGAAGTCACATCTTCAAGTGGCACTTTGTGATACATCAGCATCATGCCTATCACCTCGTATTTTTCTGTAGGAAAACACTACAATGACATCTCCACTACTTTTTCAGTATTAAACTTTCCTTAAAACTGCTGCCAATTTCCAATTTGGTACAAGGGGGAAAAAATATCACTCAGAGTAAAACAGGGATCTCAGTCTCTTATCCCTCTCTCCCTTCCTCTCTATTCCACTGGGGGAAATATATATATATTTAAATACTTCTATTGGTGGTGGGAAGTAAGAAGATATATCATCAAGGGCCTTTACCAGGCTGAAATCCCAAAAGATGACAAGTAAATGCTTACATTCTGTTGGCACGCTCCTCTGATAATTCTCATAGCAAGTCACAGAATTCATAAGGAAAACACAGTGCCTGCCATTATGCACAGTTCTCACTATTTGTTAACACATCTATACTAGCGTTTCTTTTTGTAACACACTGAATGACTGAAATACGACAAGAACATTGGGACTTGAAGGCACTAATGTTAATAATTTCCATAGCATCCAGTTGCTTAAACAAACACCATCTCCACAGTCTTCCTTTCGTTTGAAGAACCTCTCTCATATGTCAATGGGACAGCTTTCAAGTCTTTGCATGAGCAATTTCAACATCCAGCACTGATTCTGGAGGTACCCGGCACACTGCTGAAGTTTCTTTGGCAGGATATAACTTTCTCTACCCCACATGCATCACAGTTGTTCTGACAGATCTCAGTGGTGGGTATACCTACAACATGTTCACTGCAACTGGGCAGAAGGAGCTATCATCACTGTCATCATCAGCCTACTACCATCACCCAGATGTGAAGCCGCCACAGTGCTATGATGCACGTATTTTTCCCCACAGGGAAAACACACACCGCCTTTGTTGTTCACTGTCTGGGCTGAGGAATTTTAATTGGCTATTTGTTTTTAATAAAAGCTTCAACATCACTACTGAAAAACTAGTTGAATGTTGCAAAAATGTTTAATCAAAAGATCTTTCTTTTTCTTCAGAATTTAGAAGCAGCTTAGGTGACAGCTTTACAATAGAGAACCATGCGCAGGACTAAATGTCAGACCTGCACTGGTGCACAAGTCACCATTAAAGTGTGCTGCTTCTGGAGAAAACTGGTTTTAAAGGCACAGAAAAAAGGTAAATCTTCCTGCTCATTTGAGCAATTCAGGATGAAAAGAGATTTGGGGTTTAATACACGAGAATTTATGTTCTTTTTTCTTGCTCTGAGACCAACACACCACCCTGTGCCTAACTACTACACATGGCAGTGGGTGGTCTTGCAGGGATCATTAAAATGGTAACTCTGGCTCTGGGGAGCCCTGATGTACTTTAGGCAATTCCCTGAGAATGACTTAATAAATTCACATGAAGGTTTAGCACAGAGGTCTGAACTTCCCAGCTGCTTTGTATTTAGGTGCTCAGCCTGCAGTGATACAAGCATGATGTATGAGAGATGGTTACAGGGCACAGACAAAAACGTGTACTCATTTGCACACCAATCGTCCTTCCCCTTTCGTCCAGACCAGATCTTTCCCCAAGGTTTCTTTCTGAAGATGAGATCACTAGAATTTTCCCTGTCCCCTGCAGAGTTCTAATCACATGTAAAGCAGGAAGGAAAATAATTAGCAGATTTTAGCTGAAATCCACTGCGAGGTTCTTTTCTTTGTCCACTTCAAGAGAGATTATTGGCTACCAAACGTAAGATTATTTTCTTTAAAGCTATTTCAACAATGCAAGTATTTGAATCAACTGAGTATTTTAATCCAATTTGTGATTTTTCATGGAGATTGAATGCATTGCAATGTCCAAAGTTGCTGGAAGATGATGTCAGCAAGACTTCACAACACTGGATCAATAACAAGGGTAAGAAAATAAGACATTGAAACAACAGACTGCAATATTATTTTCTGCAGAACGGTCCAAGAGGTGAAACAGTACCAGCTGGAGACACAGTTTTGAGTACTCTGACAGATCTTCTTAGAGAAAGTAAAATTTTGCCTGCAGCCTTTCAGCTCGCATCAGTCACTCTCTCAAAAAAGGAGGAAATCTCCAGCTGACGTTCCAGCACTTTTGCTGTCAGAGGCAGATAGCCCACGTGTAGAACTGCCTAGTCTGCTTATTTCACATACATTCACACCATTACATCAGGAGCGAAAGGGCAGATCTTAAGTTTACCTTTCAAGTCAATGTGAATGATTTCCATTGACGTTAATGGAGATTTAAATCAAGAACTGCTCCTTATCTACAGCTGTATTTTAACTGA
Organism: Coturnix japonica; assembly: GCF_054131305.1. NCBI lineage: Eukaryota > Metazoa > Chordata > Aves > Galliformes > Phasianidae > Coturnix > Coturnix japonica. Next base: position 48,917,026 of record NC_140663.1, on the reverse strand, counting down.
TTAATGTTTCAAGCGTCTGGCTTTACAAAATGACAAGAATCTCCAAAGAGTTATAGGGTATCTTAAAGTTTGGCCCTAGTTTTCAGTTTCTCCTGGTTATTCTTAGAAGTCTTGTCCTTTCACTTTCAGACTATGTGAAAATTTGGACTTCCTCCTGTCCATAAGCTCCTTTCAAACACTGGAAGGCCACAACGAGGTCTACCCAGAGCTTTCTCCTTTCCAGGCTGAAGAACCCAGTCTCAACATTTCTTCACAGGAAAGGTGCTACAGCCCTCTGATCATCCTTGTGGCCCTCCTCTGGACCCACTCCAACAGCTCCACACCCAACTTGTGCTGAGGGTCCCAGGCCTGGATACAGCGCTCCAGATAGGACTTAACAGGGGCAGCGCAGAGGGTCCTGAGCTCAGCATCCTTACTGCTGAACAGTGTTTGGGGTGAGATCTTCAGGGGTATGGCAAGAGACAGACTCAGAAGACTAATCCCAGCGCTCCCCACACTGCAAGATGTCTTTCAGATCAATAGGACAGGTCTACCAATTGCAGTTTATCTAGCATTAGTCCTTTAACACACCCCTGCTCGGGCAGACATTGACCATCCCATTCCTCACCATTTTACAGCAAGCTCCACTGCTGCCAGAACACAGCAATACAAAGTGCTATATCCTTCTCTACTGCTGGATGCGGTGGTGTTGTCAGTAACACTGGTTTTGCATCTAGACACAGAAAATCACTAGAAGAGTTTTTAATAAATTAGTAGGGATGTTCACGCTGTAATTAAATAAAATGTTAACTATTGCATTTTCTCACTGTACCGAGTCTTGCCTCCTCCCACCAATTTCTATCTGCTAAGCTACCTTAAGATAAATTTCATTTATTATGCCTTCATACAAATCTCATTACTTGCTCAATAAACAGTTTTGTTTTCCTGTCTGGGCAACTCTCCAAAGAAAGGCTGCTGCACATGCTTTTGCTTTTGTAATTACTGATACACTGTGTAAGAAACTACGACATGTTTCTGACAGACTAATTAAAGGCAAAGAATGCTCTTCCTGAGTCCTTGATTCAGTTGTTTTTCTCCCCTTGGCTCCCTCTGTAATCTCCACCAAGTGATATAACCTCTCTATGTCTCATTTCCCCACCTGTAAAGCAGGAACGGGAACCTCTCATCTGCTTCACCAGGATCCCCGTACAGTACACCATGACTTTAACTGCCTCCTAAGAGATGCTGTAATATATATGCATGCTTTAATACAGACATCAAGCAAAACCAAGCCTGTAGGTCAACACAGTTGTCCTTGTAGGCTCCTCCAGCAGTGACACAGCTCTTGTTCAGCAACTCTGCACATCCACCTCTGTCACACAGGGAACAGCAGACTACAAATACAGTAAGGGAAAGACAGAACTTGAGGAAATAATCCAACTGCTCATTCCCTGAGCTGCAGCCCAGTTTGTTTCACAGGTCTGCATGTCATAGAATCAGGCCATGTAAAAAGCCAGCCTCTGTCTTGTCTATAAGCTCCCTTTACAATACTGAAAGGTTGCAATGAGGTCTCTCTGAAGTCTTTTATTCTCTGTCCCCTCTCCTCTAAGTGGTAACACTCCCTACACATGGCACTGTCCCTCCAGGTCCCACACCATGTCCCTGTCAGGCTGTATGATCAGGATGGCTGCAGGGCCTCATGGTCACTCCTCTCCTCCCCATGGAGGAGAAAACTCATACTCCATTGTCTACCACTCCCTAATCTCCTTTCTGCCACTGGGAACTGCCCCGGTTATTTTTCACATTCCAGTTTATTTAATTACGAAGCTATCTGCAGTTACTCATACTGATCACATTTTTATTCTTATTCCAGAAGATGGTCTCTTCATCTATTGTAACTTAAAACTGGGCTTATGACGAGAAAGACAATGATTAGAGGAGCACGTACATTGTTTTTCCTGGCTTTATCCATCTTTCCAGCTCCTAAACAAGCACTTCAATGCATGAATACAGACCTAAAAGCAGCTTTTTCTTCAAGCACGTGTTTTGGACATCTCTCTCATCAATGCTGTCATCCAGTTTTCTTACAGTGTAACAGTGAAGGGAAATAACTGTTATCCTCACTAGGAGATCGGGGGGAAAAAAAGGGAGGAAACTTTAAAAGTTTATTATGCAAGTTCCTGTGGCTCTTGTAATATCTTGTTGCTTATTAAAACAACTGTCATTTTGAACCAAAAGTCATGTGTTTGGATTCAGTATTTCGTGCAAATATAAAGTGCAGAGGAATATTAAAAGCTGAAATGTCAAAGCAGCCTCCAACACTGCTGCTCTTTGTTCCTGGCTATGGGATTTCATCTCCAACTCATTAGTGCAACACAGAAATTTTCTTGACTAAGCACAATTTTATCCTATTTGCACCTTTTATGCTCTATTGCAAGTGTATAATATTATAACAATAATAATAATGAAAAAGACACTCTGATGGACAGATAAGGCTTCAATTACAGGTTTGGAAGAAAGTATCTTATCTCCATGGAAGCACCAGAATTCAGGCAAACATTAACATAAATGCAGAGAGCATATTCTATATAAATTACCATGGGTAGAAGCACGTGCTACTGTTCACTCCATTTATGTCATCTAAGTATATAACTTCTTTGTTCTTACTACTTTTATCATCCAAATGGAATAGGCTGGCAATGTCTGCCTAATATACTTTGTTTTACAGGAATTGTTCATGCTGGAGAAGGTTTAAAGCACACATACTAGGCTGGGAGGTCTTCATTTCTCTCTTCAAGTAGGAAAGAGATGAAGATTGTTCTTGATGGAGAGCAGGAATAGAAGCAGGATGAGGCAAAAAGAGAATGGTGACATTATGCAGGCAAAACACTGACTGGAAATTTATATATTATGCTAAGCTTTATTAAGAGGCAGACTAAGTCAAGCACCATAAACAGGAGTCCTGAATTCATAGTTACAACTCATTTTTCTGAAATAGATTAGAACAGGAAAAAAGATTCAAAAATAATAATAAAAAGACCTAATAATAAAAATGGTGTGCCTCCGGTGGCGCAGTGGTTAAGGACGCCACTTTGCAACACCGGAGGCCCAGGTTCGAATCCCCTCTGTGGCGCAAGTGGTAGAAGTGCCGCTCTGCTACACAGGAGGCTCGAATCGCGGGGGTTGGACTCGATGATCTCTAAGGTCTCTTCCAACCTGCAAAAGACTGTAATACTGTGTGATACTGTGTGACCTATTTTCCCAGCACCGCACTGTTATTTTTCTCATTTGGATACCAGATCAGCAATGAAACCATAGAGTATGTTATCCAAACAGCACTAATACCAAACAAGCATGAGACTAAATAGAGAGCACGTTTGGAAGAGTATATGCAGCTTTTAATAAGCCAAAAGGGGAACCACACTCTGTAATGGTGTTTCCAAGCAGGACATCCATAATCCTGACAAATGGGAATCCAGAGCCCCTGGAGCAACCCTAAGCTTGCTGCTGTCATCGGTAATGCACTCCAGCCAGGACGAGCTACTGCAGTCAGCCCAGCTTAATAAGCTAGGTTATTTTTTCCTTGAGCTGTCTCTATTTCCCCCTGCACTTGAAGACTAAATAATACCAACCCATGCTGCTTGTCTCTAAGCAGGAATAGCCTCCCCAGGCATAGCCTCCCTGCCTTCAACCACAGATGGAGGCAGGAGCCTTTCCCTCCAACCAAAACAGCTGTTCCAACACTATGTCCAGGCCAGCAACAAAATCAGTCACCCATCCTGAAAACACGTTTTCTAGAAACCAACTTGTTCTTCTCTTCCCTACCTGATATAAGGCAACAGGTTGTGAAGGATACCAATGGAGAGCCAGGAAGAAGTCCCTGTGCCTTCCCAGCCTGGCAGCCTCCTCTTTGCCCTCTGAATTGCATGAGGTATTAACAACATGAACAACGCACTAGTAGAATAACAAGAAATTTATGTCTATAGTCCTAAATTTTGGAGCTGCTATGCATTGATTAATAAAAATAATAATAATAATAATAATAATAATAATAATAATAATAATAATAATAATAATAATAATAATAATAATAAAATCAATTTTGCAGGTACAGCAGCACATTCTATATTAATTCTCCAGCTTCTGAAATAATTGGTATCTTTTACACTTCAGACAAACACATCTTAGTCTACTTGCTCCAGAAGCATGAAACACAAGGGGTCCAATTCTACTTTCCAATAAATGCCTCCATTGACTTCAGGGACATACTGGGGTCATGCAAAGCCAGGATTCTATTTATATTAGAACATATACTCAATGTTTTAAAGAGAGACAATGCGTCTGTACAAAAGGAAGAGTTATATTCCCCCTGGCACTGTCTGCTTTTGCAGCATTTGGAGTTTTTCTTAATAGTTACTTTATTCCACCTTCCTGTTTTTCTCAGTAACAAACGCATGCAAAACCCATGATTGGAAAGGAGAACTACCTGCTACTTTTAGGTTTACCACCAAATTCTATAGGTGTTTCATTCAGAATCCCTTTAGATTACAAATACAGTTACATTAGTGACAAATTCATTTTCCTTTTATTCAAAGAACTGCTTAGAAGAAAGAAAAGCTTGATGTGCAGCTCCTACAGCACTCTCAGTTTCTGTGCTGGAACAGTTTGCTTCTGCTGGCAAGCACTGTGCTCTCAAGGCACAGAACACCAATGAGCTGCTCTGCAGACTTAAGGCAGCACATTTTTATACAGAAGACATTTTGACCTTGGCAGCCCCATCCTTCCACTCCCTTGTATACACAAAATCCATCGGCCCAACAGCATCCAGCTGTCAGCTGTGATGAAAGATGGGGAAAAAGAGCAAGGAGGGAGCAAGCAAAGGGGAGAAAAAAAATGCTCTTATGACACTGAGGTTTCCAGTATGGAAACAGTAGACTTAACTCCAGTTGCCACTGCAAATTCTTTGTGTCATTAAAACTGAGTGGGAAGGAAGTGAAAAACTGAACTACAATAGCTGTGCAGAAGCGTGCTGATAAGAAAATGACTGACATTTGCAGTGAAGATTACTGACATTTTCACCGTGCCCATTTTGTCAATCTAGAAAAGGCTTAGCACGTCCCAGGCACTTAATGAATCACTCAACGCATCACCTCACAAACTGACTACAATCAAGATCAGGCAAATGGGGATGGATGTGACGAATGTGACATCAGATACACCTGACTTAATGAAAGCAAGCGTAGGTTTATGTTTGAGCAACATTTGAACAATTCTGCTAAAGAGCAGTGAGTAGAAGTCCCCTAAAGCCGAGGCTGGAAAGGAAGTCTTCATAAAGGTGGCCAAAACCATCACTGTAACTTCTCTCTAAGTGTTGGCCACACTGACCTTCTGTTGTGGAGTACAACTTCCAGCACTTCAAAACCTGTCATCCAGGAGATATTCTGTGATGCAGAAAACTTACCCATTTGTTGAAGAGATTTCTAAAGGTTAGCTTTCTCTTTATTAGCTGTGAATCTTATCCTAACACTTAGGCACTGCCTAATAAGGCTAGAAAGCTTATCTAATAAGACGTAACTACATTAGATGGATGCTGGGATAACAATCAAAATCCAGAATGAAGGTTTCCAGGAATTTAATTGGCATCACTCGATACTTCTTCTATTTCAGTCTCTTAGATCAAAACTTTTCTACCATGTAACTAACACCCTCTGCTTTATTTTTAATGCTCCAATTATAAATTACAAGCTCCCAAAGCTGTTGAATTATGTGTATTAGGAAGAAACGATTGCCCAGTGCTAAATGTGAAGTCTTCCAGCAAGCCAGGCTTTTTGGTGAATGGTGTGGAAATCTAATAGCCAGGCAAATGAAAGCTGCCAATTTCACTCCAGAGAGCAGTATGTGGGACAATCCATGGTACTGCCATTCTCCTACTCACTCATTCTTGCTTCTTAGCTATTAGGTAACACTTCTGTAGGCTGATTAGTTTCTGTGGTTCGTATTATCATTTCATACATATAGTTAACATTCTTTCCTGTGGAATGGATGCCCTCACACCTTCATCACCATGATAACCTAAACACCAACTATTTATCTTCTGCAGCAGATCAGCAGTCACCCTGGTAATTCTTCTACCAACAGGACTGGGGAGAAGCGGGGAACAATGCCAGATGGAGTTCACACTAGTATCAAAAAGCAAGTCAAGTGAGCATCTCTTCTAATAAACCATCTCTGATGGCCACTGCTGGGCTATGCAGCCCAGAGAGGATTTGCACTGCAGTCATTTACACATTGAGTGGTAGAGTCAGAGAAGGTTTATGTTAAAGTTTTAACAGAAAACTGCCTTTTTCTGGTTTTGCAGTTGCTTTAAAACTTAAGAATTACTAACATTTTCTACTCCTCCAGTCCTTGAATTTTCAGTTTGTGAGATACATAAGTTTCCTTGGATTTTATTACTAAATGGGCTCATAAAGTAAGATGAAACAAATCTAGATTATATTCTAGCTCATGAGTGGAAATTTAAGGTTAGATGGTTACTTTTAGTACACTGGAGTAATGACCTTGAAAATATCATCATCATGGTATCATAGTCTTGTGCGGGTTGGAAGGGACCTTAGAGATCATCGAGTCCAACCCCCGGGATTCGAGCCTCTGTGTAGCAGAGCGGCACTTCTACCACTTGCGCCACAGGCGGGATTTGAACTCCGGGCCCCAGTGTTGCAAGGCAGCATTCCTACCACTGCACCACTGGGGCACACTAAATAGAAGCTGCATGTTCTGTGGCTAGCACAGAGCACACTTGTACACCAGGCACTGTACAGGATTAAAAGTGCCCACAGAAAGGTGAGAAGGTGCTAATTAATTGATGATCATACAGTACTTCCAGATCTTCTGATAGAAGGCAGTAAGAAGCACAGAGAATTATTAACTACAGAAATAGTAGAGATAACTATGAATTTATGAATAATGAAGAAAGCAAAGGAAGAACAACCACACAGCTCAGTTTCCCTAATCACTGCCTCCTCAGCATTCACCCACACAGTCAGATTGGCAGACTGGAACTGCTGCTAATATCTTATGTAAAAAGGATGAGGATTTATTAATATAGCATTCCCTACATAAGCCTCCACTTGCCAACTTACATAAGTTCATTCTTGAAGAGAAGCTCTTGCCTGTGAATGTTGCCACGCACAGGTCTTGGCATCCAGCAGGGCACAAAGCTGAGGGGACACAAGGCAGCAGAGCCCAGCCGTTATAGTCACAGGTGCCATCAACACACTATACTGAGCAACATTTGCATCGTGGTGACAAGTGCAGACTTCTGACACACTGAAGATTACATTAAAATGTGCTCAGTATTGCTAGATGGTAGCAGAGTTTTCTCTGTTTTCACCTGAGCATCCCTTCTATCACAGTGCTTTCTTAGCACAAGTACCTGACCAGCAAGCGACACACATCACCAAGGCTCCTCTCACCTGTTCACCTGTGCTCAGGCTCCTTAAAGAACAGTAATTGCCAGGTGTCTCTCAAGCTGTCAGCTCATCAAAAGAAGGGTCAAAAGAGAGCTCAGGAAGTAGACAGCAGTGACAACATCTGGCAAACCCAATTCAATCTCTATCATGTAAAAAAACAAGACTGAAAATTACTGCATTTCACTATCAGAGGTTTCTTGACATTTGGTGGTAAGACATAACCACAAGGCTTACTTTATTGCTGCAGAGACCATAGTAGAGTCCTGTTCTTTAAAACATTTTATTAATCCCTTTTTTGTCTCACGTTAACGGGCAGGATTTTCATCTCTCTTTCACTTTGAACTGATTTGGTCATAAGGATTTGAGCTATTGCACATTGTTCAAATTTAGGGGTGTATCTTCAAAGTCAATACTTGGAGCAGCAGCTGCAAAAGATGGAAAGCAACTGTACTCCTGTGATACTGGTTGACAGCACAATGCAATCTTCAGGACTTCAGTTTGGGTTTTGGTGGATGTCTGCAATACCAGCAAAAATAACTGGGCAAGAGAAATGGTACCGTGACAGCTTTTTCATTTCAAGGCTTTTGTCAAAAGATAATTATCTATAAAGGATGTGTTTTCCATGTGAGCTTAAATATTAATTCATACAGTTATCTACAGAGATATTATATTTCAGATCAGAGCATCTCAATTGTCAAAGCATTATCTGTTCCAAATTTAGGCAAATCCTGCACTGCTCCAGGTTTAACCTTAAATTGATAATGAAACTTCAGTTTTCTAGTAGTAATCACTGTACACCCAAAACAGTTAGGAAACCACCTTAAGACATTCATGGAGACTAAAAGCAAGCAGCATTTTCCTCCTTCAAAACATACCTTAGCTCCAAAAAGCAAAATGCAAAAACAACACCAGGCAACTCCACAAAACCTGTTATTTATACACAATCCTAAGGAATTACAAATAAATCCCAAGCCACCAACCGCTAAAATTCCTGCAGGATTTTACTATTTTCAGCCCTTCAGAACCAGTCCTAATTTAAAAAAAGGCCAGCTTAACCCTATTTCTCTTGTTCCACCACCAAATAATCCTGCTGAGAGCATTTCAGACTTACACAATTCTCACTGCACCAAAGATAAGAAGTTCAGCAAATTTACTGCATTCATCCTCCTCTAAGATGCTGGCAAAGGGGCAGAGACAGGCCGCAGTGGAAACTCCAGTGACTGCTCCAGCTTCACTGGGGATGTTATTTGGTCTGCTGAACATGCATTACTTACTACAGAAGGGGAAAACAGAAGTGAAAGAGAGAAAAAAATTGCCCAATTTTCAGAGCCTAAATTAAATTTCAAAACAAGAAGACCAAGATGCCCCTCCTGTCATCAGCACACAGTCTTAGAGGCAGCACCAACATGAATGAACCTGCTGTGGGGAATGTGCTTTAGTAGCAAGGAGCTGGACTAGATGATCTCCAAAGGTCCCTTCCACACTCTGCAATTCTGTGAAAATGCAAAGGAGGTATTTTCTGCCGGAGTTATGCTTTCATGTTCTCTGTGGTCCTGTCTGCCTGGACAGTAGGAATCCTAAAAACATATCTCACCTCTGTCATGGGACCACAACAGCTTCAGGCATGAGCCCACAAGGGAAGAGCTCCTTTCACCAATACTACAGTGCAATGCTTCCACTTACATTCTAACTCAGTAGCACATAGCCCTCATCAGACAGCCCAAGGAAGGTCAGGTATGGTTACACAAAGGCAGTAAAAAGCATGGGTATCAGAGATGAGACTGAACGGAGACACAGTCCATTTCTCAAATTTGAAGATTATGGATGCTCAAGTGGTCTTTAAGGACCAAAAGGAAACATTCCATTCAAGCTGTAGAGTCAAAATCTAGTTTCTAGGGTCAACCCTTGCAGCTCTCTATGTAAGATCTGAGGAATTACAAATGATGCATAGATGATGTATGAATATGATATATGAAGGACCTTGCACCGGCAGTAAAATACTTGATGCCAAGTGGCTGCAGAGTAAGGGAAAGAAGACAAGAAGCAGATGAAGGCCTAGTGGGATGATTGAATCTTGCTTCAGGGTTGATCAAGTCACTAGTAACAAAAGCAAATCATTGTTTCTTCATCAACCTTGGCCCCTCAAACCCTGCAGAGAGCAGGAGAAAGCATTGAGAGGAAAAGCCATCGCTCTGGGCTGCCAGCAGCTTCTGATGAACCACAGACTGCCTGCAGCCAGAATACTAGAATCCACCAAGTAACAAAAGCCAAAATGAGAGTTACATTATAAAACACAATCGGAAGAATCTAAACACTGTTCAATGGAATGATGCTCTGTTTTGTGTAATTGCTTGTTTGATAAATAGCAGGCAGGCAGAGCTCACATTTTTAGCCTTGAATTATTGCCAAGCTGAGTTATTTTGTGAGGTAGAACTGAATCAGCAGTTCACTTACAAAAATTAAGCCCTGGAGAACATGCAAGAGTGAAACATTTCTTCTCATTAAAGAAGTTGTTGGTACTGGATAATCAGCACATGAACACAGCACAGAGAAGTGGTAAATTTATGTGCTCCACTCACTTTTCCTGAGATTTGTCTGGTATGCTAATTGTCTACAGCTTGATAATATCTCTTAAATTTATATCCCCTTAAGATTTACACCATGTTCCAACCACTGCTCTGCAGCACAGGGCTCAGATGAAATCCCTGCAGTCAACTTGGGCTCTCTGGGTCACTCCCATGAAGCTCACTTGGAAATCAAGCCACAGATGTACAGGCTATGTTTGGTGGTGTCAAAGATTCTCCTGTGAATTCCTCATGCTCAGAGAATAACACAGATGCACCCTTTCCAAAAGCGTTGGATGGGAATGGGGTTACCTGGAGGGCAGGGAGAGAGCACATGCTCTTAAACACCTTTCGTACTATTTAAATATTCCCATCTGGAGTCACCATCATTACCTCTTAAACTAATTTTCTAATGGGAGCTGTCAGCACTCACATCGCTTTTTTCTGGTGTTGCTATCACTGGTTAAAAGGAAGGAAAAAAGTTCTTGACGATACACTCTGGAGGCTCAGAAGCCCTAAAGACAAGCTATGGGACACACAAAGCTCTCACCTCAAGCCGTCTGTACAGAGCCAAGCTGGTGTTATCACTCAAAGCCATTCAGTGGTGCACAGAAACAAATGCTGCGGTTGCACCACAGACACGTCCTAACCCTCAAGGCACAGTACTACTTGGCAGTCAAGGAACTGATGGCTGAATGCTGCTTTTTTTGCTCTGGTGAATGTGCTTGGGAACAGCAGCAGGAGTCATAACATATCTGATTTGTGGTTAGATCCACAGCTGACATTTCAGCATCCTTCTGAAAATAAAAAAATAATCATGTCCATACATACACACAAATTACTTTTGGAGTGTATATAATAAAATAATTGGGGGCACTTTACATAGAAAATAGTAGAAAGGGTTATTTGCTTCACAACAAGAAAGAATTCGTACCTATTTCCTCCTACAGCGTGAATACATTTCCCACTGGATAATATTAGCATGAGCTGGAATATGTGCAGATTTTCATTCCAAGACAATTACATGTTTTGGAGCCGGCATTTCACAACTCATCAAAAGCAGAAACCAAAGCTTTAGAAGCTTTGGAAGGCAATATCTCATTTTACCAAAGAGAACCACGATGTTCTCTTCTTGCTTTCAGAGATATTGAGCCATCAGACTGATTTTCACTTTTCTCACAGAAGGGAAAAGAAACTGAAGAAATTTGTAAGCATTTCCAATTTCTTTCTTTTTTTAAATTTCTTTCTTGGAGCTTCTGAGGTTACTGGAAAATAGCTCTGCAAGTGGAACAGTATCGATGCATGTCAAGAATGATGCAAAAACCAGCAGGAGAAATGCTAAATCCATGCTGACGAGCCTTCCTGTCACATCTACCTGGCAACTTCACAGCACTTTGGGAAGGATATATCATCAGCTACATGCATGACCATGCCATCATTTGGGGATATATAATGCAGTACTTGGGACTTTAGAACAGAAAGTGATAAAAAATAACAGATTAAGAGGAAAAAGTGCAAGTTAGCAGAGGTGTATTATCCTGGGGAAAAATTTATGAATGTAAGATACATTTATGAATGTAACCCTTCCAGGCTGACAAGAGTCCAGTGGGATCCTTGGGATTATGGCTGTTTCCAGGTACCCTCCTGCCCCCATCCCCACTTACACTGCACATAGCAAAGCCTTAAAGATTGCAGCTGAAGGCGCTTAGAGCCCACATGCACCACAAAGATGCTCCGGATGGTATAACACCTTTGTGGAAATGCCTTTCTGGATGCTACTTTTAATCCATGGTATTAAATGCGCTTACAGATATTCCTTTCCAGCACACTTATTACTTATTTGATTCCCATGAACGTAAATGGTGGGTGCTGGTTAATGTCAAACCACGTGATGAAATTATTTCTGTTCCCATCTAGATTTTCATAGTCTTAAATAAAAAAAAAAAAAAAAAAAAAAAGACACAGATACACCAATAAGACCAGACCTGAAGCACTCATCCTGATCACCTCCTACCATTCCTACAGAATTCTGTGATTCTACCATGTATTTCAGACAAAGCCTTTGTTCATGGGATAAAGCACATTGTGTTATCCTCTCTATCCTACCTAATGCGTAATGGATAATACTACGCTTACAAATATTAATGAAAAATGACTAATGACAACTAAATGATTCACTTAGCTTGGCTTTCTCTGTAATACTTTCTTCATATGACAGACATTTATCAGTTCACACTGATGACCCAACAGACGCCCCACTATGTGCAGAGAGCCTGTCTACGCATTAAAACTTAATGCGCAATGCAAGAATTATTGATGTTAGCTCTGTTCTAAAAGGGCAGATCAGCAGGATTTTGTTTTATTTTTTTCTGCTGTGGCTTTATTTTCCTTAGCTACTGAATAATCATGGATTTTTAATTTTATCAGAAGCTCATGCTCCAAAACACCAATTAATTTCCCCATCATATTATTTTCTCCAAACCGTTGGATTTTTTTTTCTGTTTTTTTTTGCCTCATGCACCTTTAGAGATGCGCTAAAATAAGTACACATGTGATGCTTCAAGACTAAAAGCCAGCTTGGAAAGCCCAGCGACTGCACACGATGTTCTGTCTGTATGCAAAGAGAAGCAGGGAGCCTTAATGGGGCTCATGTTCTCCACAGAATTTCAGCACTTCTGAGAACAGCCAAATGCTGATAATTACTGGAGCCAAATACTGCAGGGAGATGAATGCTGCCTTGAATACACACACACAACCATCTCTACTGTACTAAAAGGATGTATGCGATGAGTGGGCTGGAGCCAAAAGCTCTGCTTTGCACCGGGCTGATAGAGCACCTCTAATGCTGACAGCACCAGCCTTGCAATTAGGGTTCTTCTCATTCAGGAGCTGCTGGCTGTGTTGGACCATGGACTACTGGATGCAAACCTCTTCTGACACACACCTCTTGGCAGGGCTGCCTTGCAAAAGGCAAACACATAAAGGTATTTGGTAGATCGAGATACATTGCTTGCATCCCTTTGCTGATTCAAGGATGTTCGTAAAGCCTCTACAAAAACGGAAAAAAATAAGCCTCAAAGACAAGCAATTGGAGTTCTCCCTCCATCTTTTTTTCCTCTGAATGCAGATAGACAAGGAAGCGCTTTCCAAAGCGCCTGAATGCCTGGCCTTGAGACTTCACAGCCAGAAACCTGAATGAATCGCTCGCTTTTCTAATTGCCCCAGCCAGACTGGAAATAGATTTCAGCTGAAGACACACAGGCTTATTGGAGCTTTTACCCTACATCTAAATATAATCTCCAGTGGCAGGCTGTACTATACAAAGCAATGCAAATGGCAATTTAAGAGCAGAAATAGTAAGGGGCTATAATCTTTTAGCTATTTTTAAACAAATGAGGGGTCAACAAGCTATTTACTGAAATCTATTCTTAGATTTCACAAAATTATAACGTAAAAAAACAAACTGAGCTTGGCCTTTACTGCCTGGAGAGAATGTCAGAGTGTGCCTAGGTATACTTTTTATTAGAAAGAATTAAACGTGGAAGGAAATTGAATGATCTGTTCAATGGATATATTTGATATAGGACCATTAATGCATTTTTCAGCAATAAAAGCAAAGAATGCAGTTCCAGCCAGACATTTCTTTTCAGTTTTGCTATCCAGACAGTGCTGGATTACAATTTAGGGAAATGAAGTGAAAGAGCAGATGTATCATCTTTCTGATAGGCAGTCAGAGGGGAGGAGCTGGAAGGCAGACCATTCAAAGGATAATTGAAGAATGATATTTAAACAAGTTACATTTATGCCCTCAGGCGTTAAGCATAGGAGACTGCTGTTAATTCTCAGTACTAGAGCATGCCTCACTTCAAAACAATGAACACAATAAATAATTTTGTTTCCAAAGACAAACAGGAGACACCAGTTAGCAGCTGGGAAATCCTCTGCAATAGAAAATACAGCAAGATAGCAACACTTCATCTGAAGTTAGTCTGAGCCAGATGCCAATCAAGCTTAATACTCATCATCATTTGTTATGACACATTATCATGTTTTCAGCCATTTCAGATTAGAGATGTGTTGGGGGGTAACATGCAGCCAGCTGTGATACAGCCCCATATGCAGGTTGTAGTGCAGGGCACAGGCTGGCAGGATGCTGGGGGTACAGAGGATTTCAGCATCACAGAGTACTTTGTTCAAGCCATGTATTTACACCAGACTGCAGAAAGGTAAGAGGAAATTTTCTAAATGTTTCAGCCTTTAAAAACCTGTCTTCTGTGTTCTACAGCAGCGGCGTGGCCTCTCCAAAAGCCCTCAGCTCCCAGCATCTGATGTTTTCAAATCCTGCTTAATAACTAAACAGGCATTAACCCTTTCCAATAAAAAAAAAAACACATATATTAATTAACACACTTCAGCAGAGCGCACATGGCATCCGTGACAATGACACACTAGGGTACCATGAGTAGCATCATGCACTCCATGCCATTGGAATTTCTAGTAATTAGCTACTTAATTCCAAGCTGAAACAATTAGTCTCCCCATCAAGAATTGCTTTTTATTTTTTTTAGCTCAAACCAAGGCAATGAGAACAGAGAGAGAACCAACCATCCCCAGTCATGCAAACAGATTTTGCAGAATCAAAGTTCAGGCTTACAAATATACATTTGGTAAGTATAATAAAGCATTGGGCATACAAAACCAGTGCTTTTTTTTAGACTGGCACAAAACCTGTTGGCAGCACTGGGCACTTTCCTAACTCATAGATTTCAGTGGTAGCTGGGCTGTATGGAGATTCATGCTCACATTTGTACATGAGGAAGGAGTCCACCTGCGGTCTGTAAAGTCCTCCACACAAACATGGGCTCTCCCTGATGTTACTACTGAACGCAGAAGTAACAACTCTGTATATCAGGAAACAGAGTTTAAATTCATTACATTCAATACCAAATACTTGGTATCCTTTCAAGTGTCTGAGGAATTTAAGATGTCTTACAGCAGTTCTGGTAGATGCACTATCTAACTAGGAGCCAGTAATTATACCTATTGTTTTCTATAATCAGAACACTACACAGACAGTGATAACATCACCACACTATCTCTAAGAAGCAGGAAAATGGCATCTCTCCTTTTAGAAAAGTGGAGACATACAAAATGATCTGGTGACAAAGAATGGCAAAACCAGCATTAAAATTTAGGATCTGATAGGATTCAGTATGCATGACTGAGTATCACTGAACAGGCATCAGTTCTGAAGGATCAGTTGCTCAATACAGTATTTATAGCACAATCAGAGTGCAAACAACATGAATGGAATATTTCCCTCAAGCCTCTTCAACTAAGGAACTGACTCTAAGCCAACATAATGAATGAGAATCTTTCTACTGACTTTAGGAGCCTTTGGATGAGACTTCCCTTAGGCAGGATAGAATGGAATGTCCAACTGTGAGAGTCAGCTAAAGGATCTTCACTGATTTTCAAAAGACACCGGACCATAACAACAACCTACAAAGCAGTACAGCATTTAGATTTCTCACTTCACATGAACCTCCAGCTTTACAAGGAAACATACTGCATAGGCCTCTTATTCCAGGTAATTACCAATAGGATGAGAGGTAATGGCCTCAAGTTGTACCAGGGTAGGTTCAGGTTGGATATTAGGAAACATTTCTTCTCGGAAAGAACACTTCTCAGAAAGAACAGTGCTGCAGTGGCACAGGTTGCCCAGGGAGGTGGTACAGTCACTGTCCCTGGAGGTGTTCCAGAACCATGTGGATGTGGCACTGAGGAACATAGGTTAGCACTATGGTAGTGTTGGGCTGACAGTTGCACTTTCCCAGTCTTAATGAGTCTATAACACTCTAACACTTCAGTGAGGAAATCGAGGCAGGGAGGATGCACAAGGGAGCATATTACTCCAAGACAACCTTGCAGTGACATGTGGATGTGTTACTAACAGTCAGAACCTGCTTCTCAGAATTCATTTTGGAGGATAAAGTAATGGCAACTGTAACACTAATAAATTTTTATCTTTAATTTCTAAATCTTTAGCTTTATCTTTTTTTTGTCTCTGCAATTATCCTCCATTCTCAGTTTGTCCAAAGCAGAATCCATACGAAGGAACAAGAGCTTCATATAGGAGCTGGACAAGCTCAGTCACATCCAGACTGCTTCCTTACCCCATTTTCTTATTCCATCTGATATATCTGATCTTCAAAACAGCAAAAGAAACCACAACAGCAATCACTTTCTGCATCTTGGTGAGTGACCAAAATTAGTGACCTCCACAGCTCTGTGCCAAACCCATAGGAATAGCTGCACTGCCTCACTGCACCAAAATCCATACCCACAGGGAGCAGTGTGCAGCCTCTTCGTACAAATCAAGAACCCAGAGTGTGCATTACTTGAAATCATTTCTATGCATAGCTTCCAGAGACAGTAGCAAGTTTGGCGAAGAAGGAAGGGAGTTTATTTAGGTTATTTGCTGATGCAGATAATGACTGAACACATAGATTTTTATTATTTTTTTTTTGTCATGCTGGTGCTCATACAACGCTGATTTGTTAGCAGCAAGACAGATCTTGAACCTGCATGAGACAGTCTTAAATGGCAGATGGCAGTGCTTTGCCAGTGACTGAAGAGAGAGGTTCAGTGTCTAACAGATGATACCCCCGTCTTACTTCTTCATCCCTGATTTAATTACACTGATAATGTTATGAGAAGCAGAAATCAATTATTCATTGAACCTGCCTAAGAAAATCATTCTTTTATGCCATGTATTTTGTTTCAAGATCATTTACACTTTGATAAAAAGGCAGTTTTCTTCCTTCAGCTTCAATATTTTATATGCTAACTCACTTAACAGCCCAAGTGAAAACTGAAGAGTCTGTCCTGGGCATGGCAGGAAGGTGATGCTCTAAAACTCTCCCAGACTGCCTGCTGCATCCCCATTGCTGTGCAAATCAGCAATCACGAGTAGGATGCACAGAAAGAGATCTGTTACATCCCTCTGGAAAACAAAGCCCTTTGATGCACTCACATCTCAGACTCCCATGGCTTTTTAAGAGGTTGTTGGAGGTGAAGTCACAGATCTTTCACTGCTTGTTTTCAAGCCCTCTCCATTTTTAATAAGCAGAATACTTGGCTTGCCACGATTTCCTTGACACAACAGATTTTCTCCACCATTCCCATTAAAAGTAATACTGCTTTTTACAAACTCAAAAGAAGACAATGAGCTCACATTACCAGCTGACAGACAACATTCTTTTCTTCTGCTTGGCTTGTTTTTGCACTGGTTGGCTGAAAATAATAAAATGAATGACAGTATAATTTTCAGAGGAACAAGTATCTCATCTCTCTCTGCTCTGCCATCAACTGCCCATTTTCATTCTTTGACTAACTATGCTTTCTGATAAAGCCATGACCACAGACCCACACAACACCTCATGCAAAAAATATTCCAGTCTTTATCAGATAAAGGCCAGGTTGGATGGGATCCTGGGCAGACTGAGATGGTGGGTGGCAGCCCTACCCATGGCAGGGGGTTGGAACTGGATGGGCTTTAAGGTCCCTTCCAACATAAATAATTCTAGGATTCAATGATCCGATTAAAAAAATTATGAAAGGGAAAGGGAGAATGAGCAGAGTGGAGGACAGTGGAGGCACTGGAACAGGTTACCCAGAGATGTGATGGATGCCCTGTCCCTGGAGACTTTCAAGGTGAGGCTGGATCAGGCCCTGGGCAGCCTGGTCGAGCTGTGGTATTCCTGCTCACTGCAGGGGAGTTGGACTAGATGGCCTTCAAAGGTTCATTCCAACTCTTAAGGATTCTATGATACTAGACAGAAGAGACTCCAGGGTTGGATGAAATAGGGAGCACAAGGAAAGGCAAGAAGAGATGGTGGCCTTGGCAAGGAGACAACCATGCCTCCTGCACACAGCTGCCACAGTTTACTAATCCATGTTTACATGACAGAAAGCAGCCAGAAGCAGCTTCACAGGGAGAAGCAGATCCTACCCCACCCTATGATCAGGCACTTGACTCTTTGGGGTCAATATCAGAGCACTCCTTATGTGGTGTGAGCGAGTCCATGGCTGCTGGGGATGGGGACACAGGGCAGCTAGGCCTCACATGAGCACAGTCATTTCTGTGGCCTAAAATTTATCCTCAAACACATGAACTCAGACCTTGCCAGAAGCCAAGCGCTGCTTAGGGAAGAAACTGTGTGGAAGCAGAGGGGAGAGTGCCCACAGTGATCCATGTGGCAGGGAGAACGGAGTCTGGACCCCTCACATAACTCGGGGCCAACAGTAAGCCAGGTGAAGAGCACACAGACAGGGTGACAGAAGCCTACAGATATCCACTTAGGGACAGCACATTCTTGACGTGGGAGGATTTGTATCCAGGTTGTAAATATGTAGCATTTAAATGTAAGAAAGTCCATACACATGCTTTTGTAGGTCCAAAGCTATGGGGGAAAAAAAAAAAAAAAAAAAAGGAAAAAAAAAAAAAAAAAAAAAAAAAGGAAAAAGCCCGTGCTGTGCCTACATAAACTGCTCAAAGCAGTAATTCTTGGCTATTATTTTATAGAGTGATGTCATTGGCATAACAATCTCTTAAAGGAAGAAAGAAGTAATTGTGGAAGTACCTTGTACTGCACCTCACCTTCACCACGGGAACCTTCATTCAGTTTGCATTAAATAAGACATTATGCTTTGGAGAAGTTTCAGCAATTTCAGCTTCTCCTTACCAGTTCAATGAAACATTTCTCTTTCAGCTGAGCTTGTTATGAATATTTAATGTATCAGAATGAACTGAAAGCTACCACTGTGCATCTGCTCTCCAGCTTTCCATCTACTGACATCAAGGCTTAGCTTCCAAAATATGACATTAACTCCATTGCTATGTAAATACAACTCCTTCAACCAACATTTCATGAGTCAAATGTATGCACAGCGAAAGCCAAACATGGCTTGAATAGATGAAACTGTCCTCTCACAGCCAGAGATGTCTTTGTTCGTTCAGCTCCCAGGGTCAATTCCCCATGCCAGCTTGTACATTCGTCTTCTGTCCTCTAATTGAATTAATATCCGCTTCCTCTTACTAATCCCCAGACGCTTGTCCAAAAATGATCTAAAAGACACAGCCCACGTTTACAGGAGGAGGGGAAGGATTTATTATTAGGTCATCAGTTTGATACTACAGAGGCTTGCTAACTTACTGCACAGGCAGGCAATCTCCATGCAACTCAACTGCAGGAATACTGTGATTTTTTTTAATGCATGTTTTGCTTTTACCTTTGTGGTCGAACCACACTAAGAATACTGTTCGGACTGATTTAAGACTGAAATGACAGAGACACCCCTTCCTGGGTTTTCCAGGCACTAGAAAGATAGATAAACTTCAGCGTACAGTAAGCTTGCCAACTTTCTTTAGCCACACCAGGATATACAACTATTACAAGTTGTTTTTCTAGATGAGAAAACAACACATGCTTTACAAACACTGTTTTTGCTATATTCATATGCAGTAAAGCATAAAACTCCACTTTTTTCACTTTTACATCTCTCCCACATCATTAAGAAGCAAAGTCTGAAAGTTACTGACTGAAACCAGTCAGAGCATGGCTGGCCCAGGTGATGACTAGTCAAATCATCATTCAGGCAGCACACAGGGTAAGCTTACCTCACCAGAACTTCAGGCAAGTGGAGCAGGCACCATACAGACTTCAGCAAAGGCTCATTAGATAATCCAGGCTGGATTTAACTAGCTACACCTCTGTGCTAAAACTCTACAGCTTGCCTCCCAGCAGTACCAGGAATTTCCTTTCATGCCAGTGTCATAATGCATGGTGGCTTGTGGCCACATCTCTCCAGAGACAGTATTTTAACCTTGCATTGCCTGCAGTACCTAAAGAAGAGCAATTCTGAATCTGTGCACATAACCAGACAAGCAGATTACTGCACTTTGACTGAAAAAAAACTTGGGCAAGGTGCAGCTGGTCACATTACTGAGGTGGATTTACATTTCATACTGTACAGAGCTAAAGAGCATGAACGTTACACATCAGTTCATGGGACCTGAAAAGCTGCATCCGATACAGTTAAGTCTGTAAAAATGGGACTTGGGGAATCTGATCTCTGAAAAATAACTGCCATTTTTATCCCCTGCTCTTCCTTATCTTTAAATCTATATAGCTAATAAGAAATACAAGCACTGTGGACAGTTTTAAAACATCTGTCTTTTCTCATTGTCATAATTATGCCTACTGGGATTCTTTACAGTTCTTTGGGGAGTGAGTGGCTACAGCTGGGCTCCTGGGATTTGCAGAGATTACCTTGCCCTGTGTATGGTTCTGCTGCATGGAGTTAAGAAACCTCTTTGACAACAAAGACTGCGGGGAAAATAGGCAAATGTTTAAACCAACAGTTGCTACTCCACACTGAGTAGAGAAGACTGTCCTGAGAATATCTGCACCAGAAATAAATGAGAGAGGCTACACTGTGAATAACCACAAGGTCCAGACTGAGGTTATTAGAGCAGAGCCACATCTCTCTGCATTCTGAAGTATAATAATACCAGTCTGGTCAAGCTCGTATAAAATCTCAACCTAGGGAAGAAAGAGAGGAACCTAATGTAGAGAAATAGGCAGGTGAGTCGTATGAACATTGCTTGGTTCTGAGAAGCAACACACAGATAAAACTCATTCAAGTCAGCAGTCACAGAAATCCTCATAGACACTGATCAGACCACACAGCCCGGCTCTCCCCTCCATACAGCTGGTGCTGGTCTGGCAGGGAGTGCACATAACACACACAGATGTTCACCTGTGAAAATCATGTTACCCTCTTTCCCCTCCAACGCATAGAATTCTCTTGGTTTTGGCCACGTCTCCTCTATTACTCCTTATTCCCATAATTGTATTCCTCTAGAAAGCCTTTACATTCAAATGCATGAACTCTCAAAATAATAAGACGACTCAGGGACTGAAGCGATTGAAAGAGAGATCTCTGCTGCTTCTTTTTCTAACAGAGAAATCGGAGCTTCTTTTAGTGACAATAGTATTGTTTCATTTCATGCAGCCTTCTATTAAACACAGGTGCCTAAAAATCCATCCCAATGCACTGAAATAACTTGAATGAACTAGTCCTGAGGATAATTCTGGCCCTAACTGCCATTAGTTACTGTACAAACTTGCCTGATTAATTCTTCTTGCCTTACAAAGGCATCCAATATGTTACAAGGAACGATATATGAAGCACAGCGTACCTGAAACCTTCCCCCCCTCCCTACATCATTTCCCCAGCATCTAAAACAGGCTCTTATCATTTGTAATCAGTAATTAATAACAAAGCATTTTCACTAGTGCAGTTTTTCTGCTAAGGTTAATGTAATATTTCATCCCAGGCCAGCTGCTGTTTTACGACTTACAACCACGACAGTAAGTAATGCTTTTGCATACAAAGTCATCCACAGAGTAAATCAATTACTTTCTCTTTCAACAGCAGGCATTTGCTGCAGCAGGGGAGAATAATTAGTAAACAACAATATTGTATCTAACAGCATTATATTCCCAAAGTTTGTCACTATACATTGAATTTTCTTCCCTATGTATCCATTCTGCATTCTTTTCCATTACAATGTTTTTAATCTATGATCAATCACATACTGCAATTAAGAGCTACACTTACCGTGCTACTATTATGCACATGAATGTGCCTGCATAGATCAGTATCTATCACACAGCGTATATTGTCAGTACTGGTACAACTTCTGGGTCACCTCTTGTCCACAGAAGGACAAACATGCACTTATGACTATTCACCCCAAATGCAAGGCATCAATAAATTCTAATGCATTGTTCTTTACATAGGCTGCACTATTTCTTGTACTCCAAAGTTCACATCAGGCTGCCCAAGGAAATGGTAGAGTCACTTTCCCTGGAGATGCTCAAGAACCATGTGGACATGCCACAGTGGCGACGGGCTGATGGTTGGACTGGAAAATCTTTGTGGTCTTTTCCAATCTTAATGACTCTATCAAAGTATCTGCATCACTATCCTTGTGAGAAAATAAAGCAGCCAGAACACACACAAGTGAAAAAGGGAGAAAAGTTAGAGTACAGCACTGATGTAATCTTCCTTTCTTACTGAAACTCCTCTTGATTGCAATAACTGTTTGGCAACTCAGACTCTTCTTGCATGCCTGCTGACACTGACAAAGACACATGCTTGGCTCACGAAGCCTGTGAGCCAGAGGTTGTTGTGTGCTGGCTGAGCATCGTGAGTCATTTATCCTACTGGTAACCTGCCATGATCACCTGCTGTCAGTGACAAACCAGACTTTTCATCTTACTCAGTGACCTGCCCTTTGTTTCTTTTATTTCTGAGAATAAAAAGCTGCTGAACACAGAAATAAGCTGCAGAGCTCCCAGTACCTCAAGATCATCAAGGGCAGAAATACCAGTTTTAAGCATCTGAGCCTCTGATTCCAAGTGCTGTGGACAACACATACACAATGCTCAAACCACAGAGCTCCCCACAAACCTCTGTCCATTAATAGTTGCAGTTGACCAGAGTCATTCTAATGAACGGAAATCAACCTGAAGATAGGAAATACCAACCCAGATAAAAGCTAAGGGATGTGGGCTGAACTGGGTTGATGTTTGCATATGCTATCCAAACAGCTTGAGCCACAAATAACCATGCAGCATCTCTAAAAAAGGAGCACTTGCGGCCTGAAGATGTATAAACACTGTCTGCAAGGCAGTAGCTCACTTTCTTTTCACTTGGCAGGAAGGAAGGGAAGAAAAAAAAAAAAGTGGACATCATAAAAGAAATGGGTCCTTTTGAAATGACTGCTCTGAAACAGTCCAATACAATTTCATAACACAAAGGCAACGTGAGGTCTGCAGCTCTGACTCACCAGGTTTAGCAACTCATGAGGCAACCTGGCTCCCGTTACACCAAAAAGCAGCCACCTAGAAGTGCAGTTCCTCAACAAAAAGAAATGTGTTTGAAAAGGAAAGTAACAAATGACAAACAGTCTGACCTTTGTTTAAACTGTCATGCTGACTCATTAGTTAGTTAGGCAATGTGTCAAACTAGAAATAGAAACAAAGTCATCCTTGGGATGTGGATCCTAATGGATAAAGGACTGTACCTCTGCCATGCTGCTTACACCGGTGGAGCTAGTTAGATCAGACAAAGATTTCCTGGGAATTAGGTGCTAACCTTGACAAGCAGAAGACAAATTCTGACTAAAAGGTGAAGTTACTTCCCTTTCCTTCAATATCAGGAATCTATTCTGGCTTGCAATTTGCTGCAGTTCAGAAGCATTTTCATTGCTTCAAACAAATCCACATCAACCACTCATAGTGCACAACCCTCAAGTATGACATTATCCAACTCTGAACTTCTGGTAACTCCAGCTCAACAACCCGATACACAATTATCTGTTATTTTTGGAGCAATGGGGCTGTACTCAGTCGTGCAAATTACAAGACGCAATTCCATATGTTGTCTTCCAAGAATAAATTTGAAAAATATTTGTTTATCCATGTTCTTAATTTCCTGGAGTTTGATACACAAAAAATCCCAACAACAATATTCAATATGCAATGCAAACCTGTAACTGAACACAGATGAAGAGCCTTGACACATCTAGATTTTCCCTTTCGCAACTATACCACATTACAACTATCTGGCAGAAGGGAAATAGTTCTGGTTAATACAGATCCAAGTTGGCTTTTTAACAAGCCCATTAAAGAAATGGTTCATTTCATTCAGCCCTCCAAATTTGCCACTGGTACCTCTGCTCCTTATTAGTAATTTCTAACTGAAAATGAAAGAAAAAATAGGGTCTCAGAAACATGCTGCATGCTGTCTGCGTGTACTCAGGGACCACACTTTCACTTAGTCAGTGTAAATCCAGTTGATTTATATTGACTTTTCTTTCCCTCATGGTATATTAGTGCTCACAAAAAAATCTTGCAGTAAAAGCCTTAGAAAAGAAGCCTTTTGTCCACAGACAAATGCACTCCTCACTTTGTGCCCTATTAAGAAGGAAAAGGAGCAAAAGCATTATTCCTACTTTTACAATACCCAGAAGGCCATGTACTCAACTATGACAGAAATAACACACGGGCTTTGTCATAGACACTTAATTCTAAACTAACTCAGTCCTACCTCCACCCCATTTATTCTCTCCTTCTCTATGAAGCATCTGAACAATTATGATCAGTCCATTGAAAAATCTAACTGCAGTTCTCACAAATTCAGCTCCTGTACACCACTGGTTCAGTCACCCTTAGATCACTGCTACATTTGAATATATTCAAGTCAAAATTTCCTATTCTTTTCTTTTTCCTTCTCACAATCATTCACCAAGCCAAAAAGAATCTCAAAAGACAAGCTGGCATTTGCAAACAACCCAAACAACTCCATAGATGGAAACAAAACAGTGCAGGATCAGAGAGGCTGTGATATGTCAACACAGTAAATACCCACGGTCAAATCCTCAGCTGGTGTAAATCAACCTGTCTCCATCTGCCTTTATGAAGGCAGCACAACCTTAGGCCAAACACACAGTAAAATGCCTTATTCATATTAAAATACGGTATTTTAAATCTGAGAGATTTCTGACCCCATCTAGTACTCCATTTTCAACTGACTATGTTGTAATATTCCCCTTGATATGGAGCAGCCAGGAAGACTCTGCAAGCTAGGATATACGGGCCCTAATATAATCTCAGAGTAGGTAGCCACATGAAGTCCCCTTCTCTACCTACCTCTCCTGGAGATGCTGGAGGCAGCCCAGGAGCAACAGCATAGGAGTTAGATATGGTTGTGTACTGCTGCCTACCTGAGGAAGCCTAAAGCATGTGGAAAGTACTGCATAGTAGAGGATGATGAGCCATAGCTGGGTACTCCTATTACCAGATAAACATGCATGTGGACATAGTAAATATTTAAAGTTTCCTTAAAGTCATCCTTAAAGATTTGCCACTTCATCTAGCTTGTAGCAATCCAAAGCCATATCTGTAGGGCTTCTTGTACTGTGTTCTCAGTTCCAGGAATCCAACAGGTTTTGAACACCAAGAGTTAAAGATCTACTGGATGTTTCAATTAAATGTATCAGCAAGAGAGAGATCTTGATTACAAATTCTTCTGCATAAGTATTTTATTGACTTCTGAGCTGACTTCACAAATGGCCAGTCATGAACTGCAGAAACCGATTAGGGGCCCATTATGACCCGATTAGTCATTTCCAGACTGATGTCTTATGTTGGCCTCTATTTGCTGCCTCCTCTTGTTCCTGCATGCACTTGCTTGCCTGATATATTACTCAGTGTCTGCAGCATGCAAGGCCCCATCTAAAAAGTGAGTAAATACCTACTAAAAACAAAGAAAGAAACAAAACATAAAAGCTTGATGAGAAGGAGTGTCACTGAGCAGATGGAAGCACTTCAGAGTGAAAAATGTCATCTGCTTAGTTCAACACAGGCTGCAAGAAATGCTGTGCTTACTCAAACACTGACTTTTCTGCCTACCTCCTAAGAGAGCCCAGAAAGGCAGGCAAACACTTTACTTGGTCAGGGCATGCAGAAGGGAAGGAGAGGTGAAAATGAAGCTGCCAGCTGCATCCTCTGCTTCAGGAAACAGCTGACTTAGCTTGCCAGAGGCACTGGGATTGTAGCCTTTCGATGGATGGAGATGTTTCTCTCTTATGGGATTGACTTTAACAGTGTTAAAGGGTAAGGAGGTCTTAACTGACACGCTGCATACCCCAAAGAGAACAATTAAATGTACAGCTTCTTCCCTTACCCATCCTTCTTGAGTATCTGCAAAGAGTGTTTAAATATTTAAATTTAGGCAGCAAATTCTAATATTTCTCCTTTGTAGCACCCAATCGTTACTAGTCAGGCCTTTTAACACTTCCCATTTACGCAACACTAACTCCCACAGCAGTCAATAAAGGCCAGTATATTAGTATGATAAGCTCATGCTCCCAGCCATGCACAAAATTCCAACTGAATTAGAAAGTCATCCTATGTTCATGAAAACCATACTATGGAGTTAATGAAGCTTAACTACTTTCTGTATCAGATAGTGCATATCTTTGGGTTGTTGTCAATTCTTCATATAAATATTTTAAATCACTTAGATTTCATTTTGCACACTGCATAGCGAGACTCTTCATAATCAAACAGTATTTAAAAGCATTTACTGGCTTGTTAAATCTAACAAGTTAGATTTATTGAGATAGTCACTTCCCTTAACAGCCAATTTAGTGGAACTCAATGTATTCACTGATGTATAAATATATAATAGGCGGTTGTTAAACCTTAATAAATATGTTTAATAGTCAGCTGGCATTTTCTCTCAATGGCAGCACTTCCCCTCAGTTGCCAACAGGAAATGTTGCTCCTGAATGTGCCAATTCAAGCCGAATATAGGAAATAAATTGATCCAGGAGAACAAATAAGAATACAAATTCCAGATAACTTTCCTGTACTTCACATCACAGGGAAATTGTTGTAGATTCACATCAAGACCATCAGGTGTCAAATAATGCACAGTGTAAGGAAGACCATTAGCTACTGTGCTTTGTCTTGATCTTGTAGAAGAAATGAACCAAGACAGGATGGGCAACTGGCTACTTAAAAACCATAGAAATGATTTTCATATATTACTATTGCAATTTTCCGCCTTCCTCCACTTGCTGATTCAATGTCCAGCACGTCACTTACTCTCACCCCAACCTGGCACTGTGTGTTGACTGGCAGATTAAATCAGGATGCTTCAGCATCTTGCTAGGAGATAAAAAATACTCTCAGGCTTTTAGGTACCTAGGAAAAATACTTTGAGGGCTCTGCATCATTAGGCAACTAAAAACCATCAGAAATTTGGCCCTTAGCTCAAACTGCAGAACTTTATATCTCAACTCTGCAGGTCCCAGGGTCATTTCTCCTAGCAGACAGCAGTTACTGCATATAAATGATTAAAAGAAACAAACAAACAAGCTAAAAAACCCACAGACCTAAACACCTTTAATTTAAGTACACCAGGCAGGGAAGTTTGATCACAGCCACAAGACGCTCACCTGGGTGGGATTATACAGTTCCTGGAGTGGGCTTCTGGATCCTTTCCGGCAGCAAATGTCCATCCCAAATGGATTTCTACGCATTACTGCAAGGGGAAATTGAAATTAATACAGGTTAGCAACACTGATTAGCAGTAATCAATTGCAATACCTACAGCAAGAACAGATTTTCTGATAAATTGGGGATTTCTACAGACAGCATTGTGTACTAATTTTTAATCTGTAAGAATTATCCAAGAGTTAAATCTTTGATCAACTGTGGAAGGTATTAAAACAAAGCTTTCTAATTCTCAATCTTATAAAAGCTGTTACCCCAAAGCTTCCATCTGGAGTGCCCCAGAGTTCAGGCACAAGTACTAAAGCCAAAGTGACCCCATTTTGAGTAGCAGTAGGTACCTGCTTCCCTGATCACTGTGGACCAGTTGGGTAAATTCCTACAACTGGTATCTCCAAGATGCAATATTTGAGCCTCTTTGATCCTAAATATGGAGGCCCACAGGATCTTGATATTAAAACACTTTAAAGTTTCTGGCCTATTGCTTCAGCTTGTCCTGGAACATATGCTCAGCAGTATGAAATACACACACAGCCAATCACTGCTGCACTTTCTCACTCCAAAGTGTATTTAGCTCTATGTATTGCAACTGAATATTTAATTGGTCCAAAAATCAACACAGACTGCTATTCTAGCTCCTCGCGAGCAAATTTTCAAACTGAAGGCTTCATAAGAAGGCTGATCCGGGACCATTTTGGATAGTAAGTCTTTCCACTAGAGATCCTGATCTGAATCCCAACAGGCACACAGATCATCAGTTTCAGGTTAGACCCTCCGTAGGCAGACAAGTTTAAATAAGAAGCTATTTTGCTTCAAGCACCCTCCATGTCTTCCAGTACTTAAGCGGGGCTTATAAACAGAAGGGAAATCAAATTCCCATACAGGTGGATAGTGATAGGACAGAGGGGAAGGCTTTAAATTTAAAGAAGAAACTGAGGTTAGATGTCACGGAAATATTCCACTGAGAGGGCAGCAAGGCACTGGCAAAGGCTGCCCAGAGCACCTTGGGTGCTCCATACCTGGAGAGGCTCGAGAGCAGGTTGGATGGGGCCCTGGGCAGCCTGGTATCACTTGCCAGATTTTGTAATAGGAAACTGCTGAAGTGTCCTGCAGTAATGGCTCTGAATTGCAGTGCTGACAGAAATACTATCACAGGTGTCAGGCCAAGAGTTAGGGAACACTGTCAAGCCATGCTTTAAAACAGAGTGCTTGTACACAATCATAATCAGTATGTCAAGTAGTACGAACACGTGTAAGAGTTTCCACGCAGACAGAATACTGTATGCAGCTCCAGTCTGGAGACATAACAGCCTCCTTCACTCAGACGTATCTATTTTTAAATTGAAGGTAATCACCTCATAATGTACCATGTCTCTTTTTCCCTGAGCAAACAACCATTCGGTGTGTCTTCTAATAGGACTCAGACATGCACGCTTAGTAAGCGAAGAAGCTAAATGTTTTCTTAACAGTTAGAACAGCAGTAAGAGATTACAATATTTATTTGTATTTAAATACCTGATAAGCTTCTGAGCCTTTCTAGACATGCAGCCAAATGTTGCAACTGTTCTGCTGCAGTGGCAATGTGCCTAGTTAAAATTTAACTCTAAAAATGTTTAAAAGCCACTAGAACTTTACAAAATAACTACATAAGCAATGTCAGCTTCTGGGGTCTGGAAGTGACTTAAGGAAGAAAATCCTACAGCCAGGATGTGAGACACCTTCAGTGGCTGTTCACCGTACTTTGATTACAGGGCTCTGGAACACTGATTCTTTGTTCCAAAATGAAGAACTCCAGAGCACTGTTTCCTAATTTCCCTCATACTTCACTTTTTTCATTAAATGCAATCAACAGTAATGTGCATAAATGCATCCCTTCCTGCTTCACTCCACCAGCAGGTATCAACACAGCAACACGTTACATGCAGCAGGAGCAGCCAAAATCACGTTATTTGCACAACATGTAAGATTTGACTCCCAAATATAAACAAGAAAGTAACTGTCTTCCCAGAAAAGCTAAACACTCACATAGAACTTAAGTCATAGAGACCACTGAATCATTGTTATGAATCCCAGTATTACTTAACGGGTGTATTTTTCCATTAAAGCTTTTAGAACATGACTGTGGTGTTAGCACGCCAACCCAGCAGCTCAACACAGAGCTCACTTCCCTACACATCAGCATCTGTGACAGCACATGCTGGTGCAGCTGTAAGCAGCAACTCTGTGTGCACCTGGATAATGCTTACGCCTGGAATGTAACCTCAGCATTGACATAAACGTGAACGTTCCCCTTCCTGAGCAGAAATTCCACTCATAACTAAGGTGAATAGCTACCACAAAGGATTGTACGAAGATCTCAGAATGCTTTCTAGCACATATGTGGACAAACTCACCTCTTGGGGTCCCTGCAAATTGTTCTCTGCTGTCTCAGCTCCCCTGAGGCAGCATTTTATTGTATCCATGACATGATCTCTTTGATTTATAGCAGTCTGCAGTAAGAAAATCATAGTGTGGGTGCAAGCTGCAGTTATACTAATTTCAACAACGCTGTCACTCAGACTCCTTCACACTATTGTGACAGTGAAAATTAGAAATCAAGCCCTTTATCTTCACCAAATCTTCTTATTAAGATAGTAAATATTGAAATTTACATTTTATGGCTTGGGCTGATCTCCATCCATAATTACAGTTAATTATAAACAGGAAGCAGTGCATATGCATGGCTCCAAGGACTGATTAAAAGATCCCGTTGATGCACACCAAGTGGGAGAAGCAGCTGACAACAGTAGATAACGCCTTGAATGATTAAAGGAGTGCTGTTAATACTGCAACTGCAGCAGAATCAGCAATGCCCAGAATTCAGCCAGGACTGGGAGCAACTGAACGAACTGTTAGCTTATCACTTTAATACAAGGGCTGTAAAGAGACAAACTTTCTTCTCTCTTCAGGAATAACTTATTCACAATGAAATTTTGCACAGACTTTAGTAAATAAGACCAATCAGAACTAAGAATGGCACCTTCTCGCAAGTGTCAGAAGAGCAAGTGACACCATTTCTCATAAGCCTGTTGAATCAAGTAGCAAAGGCCACTGCAAAATGAGCCACCCAAAGTAATTGCCACTTCTTTCATCTCTCTGAGAGAAATAAGCGGCATTTGAAATGCTGAGTATACAGTATCAGCTATCTACACCATTCCCATTGTAAACTTAGCAAATGTCAGACACTCCCATTTCCTAGATTTCTGTAGAATAAAAGATTCCTACTTGCTTTCTAGCAACCACTTTGCTATCTGGTAATGTTTAATTTACATTACTTGTAGAACCCTAATTAGTCCCGGCTTGCAAGACAACAAAAAACAAATGCAAAAACACCACCTCCATTCAATGCCTCTTAAATATATTGTCTCATATTATAAACATTTGAGAAAAATTCTGAGGTTGTATTAATATTTAATTTTTCATTACACTGGTCTAAAGTACAAAGACAAAATTCCCTAATACAGCATTGCTGAAAGCTGCTATACATAATTCATTGCATTTATTTGGGAAAGAAGACATCTTGTGAAGGAAAAGAAAGCATAATATGGCATTGGAAGCAGTATGCTGAGACACCTACTGAAGATGTGATCTCATTCTTGTTTTAAAGAAAGAAGCTATTGACAATTCAAATACATTTTCAATCCAGGGTTAATTTTTTCCACAGAACCACATTCAATTGACATCAGTGAGCAGGTAAAAGAGATAGCACCTTATCCTAAAGCCATAAACAGCCACGAAGGGCTAAACGTTCATTAAACATTCTCTACCCAACAAAGACAGAAAAATCAGTGCAATTTGGCCCAACAAGATAGTAGCATCAAAATACTTTCGGTATCTCCAGACATGTTTAACTATGTCACTATCCTCAAGCTTCCCCAGTTCTTAAAGCAAAGTAAGAATGATTTAATTATACTCGATTCTCTTGGGTTGAAGATTTGGATGTGGTTTGTCTTCCAAATGCCAGCACAGACATTTGCAATGACCCCAAGGCAGTGGAGAAAAATACTTCCAAAAGCACCAGCTATGCAAAAACAAACCAAGCACAGCTCAACACATATTTTGCACATGTAAAGCTCTTCAAGCATGAAGATACTAAGTTGAAATAAGGGACCTGAGGAAGCATTCTTCTTCCAGAGTCTGTCAGAGGCTTTTGGACTGAATATGTGGCAATCTGCAAAGCCCTGTACACATAACTCTTGGATTCTTAGCTAAAATCATGCTGAACAAGCTTGTCATTAACAGGATCATTCTGCTTCAGGAAAACAAGCCTTCTGTAATAATTTACAACAATCTGCTCTGCAAGACTTCACTTAAGCAAAGTCCAATTTGCAGACAAAAATCAGAAACTCTGCACAAAAATAAAGACCGGCCTTATTTCAGACTTCATAGAAATTCCTGTGATTGCTTTAACAGACTGATCAGGCTGAAGACACTGAACATATTATTAGGGCTATTTTTTAATCAGCCGCCAGAAGCACAAGGAGGGAATACAAATGCTGGCACACAGCACCAGCTCCAGAGCCTCGGCAGCAATATTTCAGATAGCTACCTGACATTCATTTATGAACATTAGTCCTTCACAAAGACCAACTGATGGACAGTAACATTTTGGCATGTTCAGGTCCTTGCACTGAATTGCACTCAGCAGAAGATTTTAGACTGCGTTACTGGTCCTTGATATGGATACTACAGGTAAAAGGATTTATGACAAAACTCTTGACGGAACTCTTGTTTTATAAGGCAAAACTGCAGCTTTTTTGTTGGATGCTGAGATATCTATTTTTAGAAAGTGAAAGTCAGACAAGGTATTGTACGTGAGCATGCCAAAGTCTTCAATGCAGGGAATGAAGCAATATTTTTTCCCTCTGCATTACTGCAGAACTAGATTTTTGCCTCACACCTTATAGAAACTGAAAACACAGGGTATTGTTCAGCGTAAAAAACAAGTGCAAGAGTGTGACTGGAGCACCTCACCACATTAACACCATCGCGCCTCCCAGACAAACCAGTGACCTCACTAAGCACAATGCTATGTGGACATGGCAAGGATTAAAAAAATTCCCAAAACTCTCAAAGTTTTAGTGCCCCGCCCAAGGAAGGGGGATGACGTTTTAGTTTAGCAGTACTGGTTTGCTGCCTCCACACATTCACTCTACTCTGTCTGGTGTTCCTACACTCACTCACCTACAAGAGTAAGACTGTGGATGGACACAACGACAGTGAAGGTTGAAAAATGAGGTCAACTCCTTAGTGGAACAATTTTGGCTGACACAGGCAGCAATGGCACTTGTTAAGGGACCATGAGCCAGTAAAGTAACATTCCTCAGTTCACAGATTAGAACAAGAGATGCAGAAAGGTTAAAAACATGTCCAAAGCAAATTAGTTGTTTTAGGTCACATTCATTTTAGGAAGTGAAGTGTCTGTTCTAAGGTACTCATTTAAGCTCCCACCACTAACAGGGAGCTGCAGCTATGGATTCATCTGTACACCCATGGAGGTGGTCTCCCTCTTCATTCCACTGACCAGCAAGTCTACACGGGTTGAAATTGCATGAAACAAATCCTGGCAGAGCAAGGATATGAGTCTTGACATTTGTTTCTGAGTTCTAATCACTAATTACAAAAGTCATAAATGCCCCCCAAAGAATAAAGAGATTTAACTACTTCTTGCCTTCAACAGATTTTCAGAAATAGCTTCGTATTTTATCCTGTTTGTTCTCAGATTGGCTTAGGGATGGCTTTAATTGAACACAGTGGGGAAATTAATATCCTTGGTGAAATTACACAGAGACTTAGATCTTGGGGCCACCCTATGGACATTGCATGTGGCATAAATTAACATAACATTTTTCCTGCTAATGAACAATAGTAACTTTTTTCCAGTTATTTTGTTGTTGTTGTTGTTTTTATAATGTTAATGCATGTGGAATTTCTTTAGAAGTCTCATGAAATTATTCACAAACCTAAATCAAGAGACTTTCCCATAGACTTCACTTCCCACACTAGGAGAGCTCTGTTTTGTTTATCTCTGCCCCACACAGGCAAACATTGCTTTTAATGCAGCAGGGAGATTTTGCAGGCGCTAACTATATTAGACTTGGTCAGAACTTTTCTGATACAGCTTTATTTTCACTGGAATGAGACGCAGATTCACTGGCACTGAAATATTTCATGGGTCGATTCTGGATGGGCCACCAACCACGTCAACTATAAGTTAACCAGGCTTTTTGCAAAATGAGGCTGTGATAATCTGGACATTTTCCAACCTTTCCAGTGAAGCTTACAGGTTCCCAGAGGTGTCTCCCACCAATTATTAGATGCTCATTATAACAACACAGGCATATCTACCTTCAGGTTCTTTTTTTAGTGAAGAACTGAATAGTCTGCTCAGCTCTTACCAGCCAAGTTTTCAAGCCTGTAGATAGTAGATCTCCCATCACTCTAATTTCAAATGAAAACTACATAAATGTAAGTCCAGGGGAAGGAAAGAGACAAACCTACATTTACATCATCTTAAAGAACAAGAAGCTAGAACTCTATTTTCTGCAACTCCCACTATTTCCATAATGCTGTCAGTCCCAGTCTATTCAAAGAATATGCTGTATGAGCTTACTAATTAAAAAAGCGAATGAGAGAAAAACCTTTAAAGGAAGAATGCTTCTTTAGAAAGCTGTAATTTTTAAAGCATTTATCTTGAATCGCAGTCCAAATGAGAAAGATGGCTGCTGCAGCTGCAGTCTATTTGAGCCACTACGTCTTTGCTGTTCCTCAACAGATGTGCAGCGAAGACAAAACACAAAATCATGTTTGCTGTGGATATACTAAAAAGCACAGCAAGCCTTCTCACAAGCCAAGCAGAATAGAAAACAAAGCTGCAGCAATCACTTTAGCCCAGAGCAAGGAAATGCTCAGACTTCTAGTCTCAGCTGGAACGTTGGAGGAAACCCTACCTGCATACACACGTGTACACCGCACTTGACACAAGCAGAACGAAAGGGTCGCACACCATCTCTGTTCCACACACTTGTCCACGTGGGCAGGGATTTATCCCCTTTGAAGCAGTGTCCCTGATATTTTTAGTGTGACCATATCCTCTTGATACTTTACTGTGACTTCATGCATGATAACTTTCTTTACAAAAAAAAAAAATTAAAAAAAATGAAGCATTAAAGAATTTGATAAGCAGGGAAGAAAGTATGAAATCCCACAGTAATCACTTCCAGAGCGGTCACTCATAATGTCAAAGAGGATTACAGCTGCAGCTTGTTGGATAAGAAGATGACCTCTTACAAAATAAGGATGTAGCTTCCCTGGCAATGTTAAGGCCAAACGCTGATATTAAGAGTACCACAGACAGTAAAGGCCTGATCCTGTGAGTTGCAAAACATCCAGACTAATTATTAATACACAGCTGTGCTGTCCTGTCAATTCTGTTTAAGACTCCTAAACTCCAAGTAATCCTAGGACACAGAGAAGTAATCAGCTCCACTGTGAGATCCCTTACTTTCCCAGCAGCTGGCTGGGCCCATGTATGCTCAGCGCTGTGGGCCACCTCCAGCCCAACCAGCTCCTCACCTGCACTGCATGGTGGAGGCTGGAAGCCTTCTTCCAGCAGGATCCAAGCATCCATATGAAGAGGCTGCTTTCACATGCTCTACATTCTCTCCCTGTTAGCAACAAGCTGTATATAGATAATATTGCTTTCATATGGAAGAATACTCTCATGGGGCTGTTCTGAAATATTCCAAACCACAGATTCCTCAAAACATTTTACATGTGAATAGGACATTGTCAGCTCCCTTAGACCCGCACTGCACTTCAGCACACAGAAGAGTAAAACACACATTAGCACTATAAAACTTCATCTTGATTTGCATAATCTGTATTATCATGATAGAGCCCAGCTTTGTAACCAACCTTGGGCGATACACAGAAAGCTTCGGATCTCTTTTTCTCTAAGGAGAAATTCCCCAAACACAAGAAAACCATTCAGAGCTGAGCTTGCCTGGAACCTACTAGTTTTCAGCATCTGCTTATCTTTCAGCAGTTCAGCCCCTTTCACTATCTCTTTCATTGCTCCCCTCATTTCAGTACATTCACTTAAAACCTTGTGATGTATTCTGTCTACAGCCAGGAAACACTATCATGTTTCAGACATATCCAAGTAGATAGGCCAAGCAAACCAATTCCACCTCCCAAGAGCATGTTCAAGAGGAAAAACAAGTGAATGAGCAAAGACCATGAAGTGATTTCACTTCTGATGAAAACATCTATAGGAGAAGCAAACCAAGCAGTTACATAAGACATACCCAGTATCACCATCAAAGAGAACGTTGGATATGCTGAACCTTTTAACCTGGTGGAGATTCTTCCTCCAAATATTATGGATATGCTTTGCAGCATAACTTTGTAACAAATGTGAGACCACTAACACAAGTTGTTTTTTTCCCTCAGATTAAACAGGAATGAAGTAAACTGATAACATACTGAGGCACAGTTTCTGAAGATTCAGCATACAAGATAACTACCTAAGCTTCACTGATAATAGTATTCCATAATTGGCATACAAAACAATAACCTTTGGTAGTAGTCACTGACAACCTGCCAAATGCCCCGTGAGATTTCTACTAATGCTGTAACAGGTGATCACCAAGCACCTCAAAATCTAAGATCAGTGACAGTACAGTAGTGAAGGAAACAGACAACAGAACAGATACACAGAACCTTCCAATGTTTTCCAAAGGAAAAAGCCCAAATTCTGTTCTTTCAGTTTGCAAAGTTTCATGTGGAAAGGTACTGAAAGGGCACGAGACAGAGGGAAAAACTGAAAGAATCCTTGAGAACTCTTACGTAGAGTTATTCTTTTTCCCTTGAGAGGGTCCTTAAAGATAACTGAAGGGTGCAAGACTGAGCCAACCCTCTTAGGTATCTCCTCCAGAGAAGTAAAATTGTTACTGACACATACATGTTCTGGCCTCCTCTATGCACAACTGAAAGCACTGATAGAGTCCTGGCCCAACTACAGCACTGCTTGGAAATGTTCTCATTGTGAAAGCTTAAAGGAAACACACATGGAATATAAAAACTAGAGGGGAAGGAAGTAAATTCAATGCTTTCAACCCTAAGGGGAGAGTTCATGCAAGAGCAGTGGCTTATACTGTTTCCAGTTTCATTACTACTGCTTTACACAACTGTAACATAACAGAGTCTCATTTCCTCATCAAATAACCACCAGACTGTACAAATCCAACCCCCCGGATAGCAAAAACCTGTACAGTTACAGTAAGCCTCTCTCTGTGTTACTGCAGTTCTTTAAATACTTCTGTGTCTTAAGACCTTGAGGAACATGGTCTTGCATCATAGCTGACACTCCTGTGGGTACATGGTTGGACTACAGATATCCTGTCAGTTCTTCTAACCTGAACTAGCCTATGATTCTACCTGTCTGCCCTGTTCAGTACCACATTTTATCTTCCCTGCCACAGTTACATACAGTAATATAAATCGAGTCCGCACAACAACAAAACAATTGCAGGCCTGTAGAGTTCAGCCACTAACTATTGCTCACGTTTCTCCTACCCTGCTTACCTCTATATCCACTGAAACCCAAAGTGAAGATCCACTTTCTCCACTGACTAAATTCCAGGGCCACTGAATCAGGATTCCGTAACTGAATCACTGCTGAAATGTACCAACTACAATATCAGAAAGGATGACTTTGAACATCTAGTCTTGATAACCATTACAAATGAGACCAAAGACCATCTCCCTAAAAGAAATGCCCTGTTAAGACAGTCCATCTTTCTGATAGATTAGTCATCTTATTTCTAAGTTTGCCAGGAGTTTGCCTTGATTTGATGTCAAACTCTCCTCTGCATATTTAACTTATTTCTACCTACCTTCCAGCCACTGGATCTTGTTATGTGCCTACCCAGTCTTCACAGCCACAGCTCTGTGCAGAAATCCATACGCTGTGACCTATACATTCTTAACTACCCACCATTCTGAAGCAAGTTTTCTAAGTGCTTCCTCACTTTTCTTGCTATCCTCTGAGCACACTTGAAGTTAACACTGAAACCTTCTAAAATCAAGGCACTCCTACACTATATAGTATCACAGCAAAGGCTCCAGCAAGACACACATGATGAGCAAGTACAACCCTGGCTCTGTATTCCACCCTTCTGTGGGCCAAGGTGGCACCAGCTCTCCTGTTGATCAGGGAGTAGACAAGCCAGCTGGTTAATTGTCATGCTCAAATTGCTTCCAGACCTTCCTTTCAGTAGAAAGAGTCCACTGCTCAGTAAGCATCACCTAGATTTCATTCCTCCATGCACTCATCCTAATTAAATTCACACTATCCACTGCAGCCCAAGTCACTAAGTGTTCACAGCTCTGTATTACTGATTTGTTATTTTCATCCTCTCCATTTACCATTACCCTAAATCTCATGTTCTCTCAAAACACTAAATGACTGCATTTTTCTCTGGGTCATAAAGTAGAACACTGAACTATTATCGGCACCAAATCTGGTCCCCTGAGGATCTCAAGGGAAGCGTGACCTGCTCAGTGATGACTTCCCAGCTACAGCTATTTTTACAAACTGTCAAACATTTTTTGAATGAGTATTATGCATACCAAATATGCATGTACTTTTACTTGCCAACTTAGCTTTTGTTTTATTAATTTCCAAAGTCATCAGTATAGGAGTATCTCCAACATGCAAAAATTCTCATATCACTAAAAGAAAGAGGGCGATCACTTTGTAGAGTGCACTTTAAAACATTTGTTTGCAGGAAATGCTCTAGGTTGGTCATGTATCTTTAACCTTTCTAGTCTATCAAGAAGGTTTCTGTGATGTATTCGAGCATCGCATTGCTCTCAACTCTGCGTGGGTTAACTTTGTCACAAGCCCTTGCATGCTGGAAGAATGAAAGTGCTTTTCAATCAAAAATCATACATTTTCATCTCAAAAATATAAAACATCATAAAAATTATAGTTTAACTGATGCTTTCTAAAGCCAGAGTTGAATGGTAGACAGGAAGGACCTGGAGGGAAAGATCTCAGAATGCTGCTGCTTTTGAGGTAATCCTTACATTTTATGATGAAAATTCCATTTGTCTTGATGAAATATTAATCAGCCATTACCAAGGAGGCACATATAAAAACTCTGTTAAATAATAAAACCCAACAAGTTTAAAAAAGAAAACCAATCTGATTTCATTTCACACTTGCAATAGAGAGTTGCCACATTATCCCTCTCTAAGCTCAGATAAACCATACCAGTTCCACAAACGTGAACAGATATATGCCCCCCCACCCCGCCACGAGCCAGGAATTGCACCTGAACTGCTTAGGGTAAAATGAAGATTCATTGAGATTGACTGCTCAAGTCTCCAGCAGGCAAAGCAGTTATAGCACAGAATTCAGTGGGGAAAGACACCATTTGTGTGCATATGTGCACTTATTCATGCAGGCATGATATGAGCGACTATATTACAACTGCACATGAGTGAATGCACACATGCATTATTGATACTGACAAAGCACACCAGTGTTTTTACACACCACCAGATGCTTGAATTTTTCTATCTTGAAATTACTTCATTTTCAAGAGTTGTAGCATGCTGCATTATGTTTTACTGTTCAAAGACACTTTGTCATCACCTCGGCTTATCTTTGACCTTCTCCATTTTTTATGCCTATTGCATTATAGAGTTTCCAGGCTGAAAGTTTATATAGCATTCAAATAAAATCGCTATGTGAATTTCCCATCCAGTAGCAGTCCCTTATTTAACAACCTATTTTTTCCAGAACAAACTGCTTTTTAATCCTCCTGTTTAATCAATCTCCTTTCCTGTCAAAATTTATTCTATTTTTCTGAAATCTTTATCTGTAATCCCTTAATTTTAGTTCCATCTTTTTCCCCTCTCACCAAATTATTCCCTTCAGCACTGAGCTGCTGTCCCCATGCAGTCCCTCACCAGATTTTCAGGCTCACTCCCACTAATAATTTCTCTTCCCTCATCTTTCCAAGACCACTTCACCACCAAGCTCCCTTCCTCCACCTCCCCCCAAAGCCACAAGCTGAGGAAGACCCCACACGCAGCCTACTCCACAAACAAGGGGAGGGAAACCAGGCCTCCCACTCAGCCCAACACAAGAAGTGATGAAGGGTGATGGGAGGTGGCAATGGTATGGGATCTTGGCTGGGTCTTAGCTTCGGTTATTAAAGAGGAACCAGAAAACAGCCCTCTGACATGTGTGTCACCCTTGAGTTTCCAGGTCTATAACCTGTTCTTGAGCCCAACATCCCACTTCCTCCATTTTAGAATCACAGAATCACTGAAGCTGGGAAAGACCACTAAGATCACCCAGTACAATAACCAAGCAATCCCCACTGACCACATCCCTCAGTGCCACCTGGACCTGGAACACGTTAAGGGATGGTGACTCCACCACCTCCCTGGGCAGTCTGTGCCATTGCAGCACCGCTCTTTTTCAGAAGAAATTTTTTCACTAATATCCTACCTGAACCTCCCCTGAGTGTCTTAGTGCCTGCAGGCCCAGCTCAGCACTCCCTTCATCTGTTGCTAAGAGGCCACATACACACAGAAGCCCTGAACTAAATAAACTACACAGAAAACAACAGAAGGAACAACAGGCTTCAGAGGCAGGAAAATTACAAGGACAGGGCGGCCATGAGGCATGCCTGCTTTTATTTATAGCTTTTACTTGGCGCTTTGTT
Source organism: Coturnix japonica (assembly GCF_054131305.1). Taxonomy (NCBI): domain Eukaryota; kingdom Metazoa; phylum Chordata; class Aves; order Galliformes; family Phasianidae; genus Coturnix; species Coturnix japonica. The sequence goes on along the minus strand of NC_140663.1, from coordinate 48,877,073 downwards.
TTTATTGTAGCTATGCAGTTAAGAAAGATGACAGAGTTCGAGGTCAAGTGTGCTGTTGTGGGTGCATGAAGGCATGATTAGACCAGAGCACAGACGCTGCTGAGTGCTTGCTCTCCATTTTACATGCTCTCTTTCTATGCTATATTACATATGTTTATACAAAACAACCCCCCCTCACAATTAAAGGCAGCGAGTATGAAAAATAGTCCAAGACTTCATACGTTACTTTGTAAGAGAATGCACCAGAAATTTAGATGTCCCACCAAAGATCCCCGCCTGCTAAAATCAATGTCAGGAGAAAACAAAAGCATTTGAGGCAAATACAAACAACCTCAGAATGAAGACAGACTCACTCATACCTCTACTTCAGCTCTGAGCAATTTTCTGATGTGACCAAATGACAAATACAAAAGAAAATGAAAAGACACCAGGATGACAACCCCACTGGCTTTAGTACTGTGGAAACCAGACTTGCTGTATTTGCTGCCAATTATGTACTAATTTCTAATGAAAGCTGAATATGCATATCAAAGAAAAAAATCCAAACCACCAGTATGGGCTAATTTTGCCGTTCAAGATATGAGCTGTGATACTTTTTTTGTTCTTTTTGTTGTCACAGAATAAGGGAGGCTATAAAAGGATGTAGCTAAAGATGGGAGTGAACCTGAAAGAAAAAAGTATATATAAAAAAAAACCTCACAGCTTCTAATCACCCTGAGGTAATTGCAAAGCAAGAAAAGAGTGCAGGGTAACCTGTGATTTATTTAGATCCTCCCACGTGAACAGGATTTATTCTTTGCTCTGCAGATGTTCATTTGTGTCCTCTTTATATTATGGGGAAATTAAAATACAGCGTGTTTTGGTATATACTCTGCTTACAGCATCAGGACAAATTTCTCTGTTTCTGCAGCAGCTCTTCTGCTTCCCTGTGAAAAGAGAGGAGAAGAGACCTAATGCCTACGCCCACCAACAGCCACACCAACCCCAGCACACCCTCAGGATGTCATTTAATTCCTGACTGGCTAAGAAATGTCCTAAGTAGGAGGAAAAAAGATTGTTAAGCAGGCTCTCTTCTCTCTGTGCAGCATCACTGCCATCCTCTTGTCATATGCACAGCGGTGTTCAAACAAACTATCTCAGGCTGAACAAAGTTCAAGCTTTCAGGAATAATACATGGTTGGGGACTTGGGGAGAACTTACTTATAAGCTTACTCTCATGGGCTTCTTCCTAATAGTGATGGCATCACTCAGCTTTCCAAGCGTCTCCCCCACAGCAGCTAGCATCTCTGTCTGGACAGTGCAGAACCACACACTTATTCTAGACACACAGTGCTCCAGAAAGCTGCTGCCAGAGAAGATTCACCTCCACACTCGGGACGCCCTACTTGAAGCAACAAAGGCTCAGATTGCTGGTGCCAGCTCTGCTCAAAGCTTTGTCCTATCAGTTTGCAGAGTATCACAGCCATCTGTCAAACATTTATTTAAATATATTTGCCTTTTACTTTTCTTTTCAAAAAGTAGCTAAGGGTCAAGTCATCCCTATCCTCCAGTCCAACTCCAATTGAAGGGCATAGGGCACAGAGAGGAAAGGGGAAACAAACCCAAAGCACAGCCCGTCCCAAGCAAGTGCAAGGATTTCTTTCATCTGTCTGCTATTCTCACAGCCAAAACACAGTTAAGTTATGCACATGACTATAGGTTTCCAGAATCACGGTTTTCCCAGAGCTATTTGTCTAATCAAAAAGTCAACAAGCTACATCACAGCATTTTGTTGCAAGGACAACACTGAAGGGGGAAAAAAAGCAAAACTTCATTTCCTTTCTCTACTTCTTTCTTCTTTAAAGAATAGCCACTGTTTCAAATAGCATCTGCTTGTTCCCTGCAGACAAAACAAAACACAGACTTCTTTGCTCTCTTCAAAGGTGAGATTAGACACTCAGATAGACTTTAATATTGACAAGTCAGTGATCAAAATGGTTCTACCAAACCCAAACAGCATTTTTCTTCCCAAGTATCCAGACACAACATGGGAAGAGCTCTGCCCCCTTTACCCGGGCTCCGTGAGCTCCTCCACAGGAACAGCTGCCCTCAAAACAGTGCCACTCCTCCATGCAGCAAAGCTTAGCTTAGAAGGGGGAAAAAAGTCTGATAAACAAATGGTTTTTCACTGGCTGAATCAAGCATAACATGCAGATGACAAAAGCCAAGAGATAACTTCCAACTACACAGCAGAACATAGCCATTACAAGCAGTCATCAGAACTCGGCACCATGCTAACTGTGTATTGGGCAAAGGTCAGGCTCACTACCTGGCTCTTGGGAACATCCCTGTCTGTAGATTAATTCCTCAAATGAGTGGCTGTTGTGTAAATCTCACTCTCAAAATCACACAGGAGGGGATAGAAGCAGCACAAACTGTAGATCACGTGCAATGGCTACTAATGATACCATTCATTTCTGACATACATTGCACTGCGGTAAGCAGCACTGCTATTTGGCTGCTGAAGTGTGGAGCAGAGAAAGAACATTTCTGCCTCCCTAAAGCTCCTTTCCTTCCCAAGATGTTCCTTCTCTACAATGCTCTCTGGAAACATCCACCAGTCAGCTCTCAGCCATGGGCTGCTTTTACTGCACATGTCTGCCCATGGGGGAAGACCCAGAGTAGGGCTCAAAACAGTATTATAGTAGAAGACTCTACTAAGGCTTGTATTCATACAGAAGACATAAGCAAAATAAGAAAAACAGTCACCGGCAGACAGGATTTGTTCTCCACGTATCAAATCTGAACACGACTTTGAAGCAAATTTGTTAATTGGAGGCACTTAGGAGGAACTGCTCAGCTGAGCTACAAGGTGAGGTTAGCTTGGGATTGCTTTTAAGCAGATAAAGAGAAGCAGAGAACCATCCCTCTCAAGCTCTGTGTACAGTCTGCTCTTACTCCACACCTGGTCCCTAGGTCACCCACACATGAGGAAAGCCAGACCCTCTCTGTGCTACACGGCTTCATCCAGCCGCACCATGTGGATGCTAGAGATCTTTGGCTAAGGAGTATTTTGTCATAGGGGTTTTTTTTTGTTGGTTTGGTTTTGGTTTTATTACAGCCCAAGAGAGGAAAAAAAACCACAGAAGTGCCCAGTACCAGCAAGAACATCTATTAGCTTTTCAAAGGTATACATCAAACTACATCTCTGTTAACCATAGCTGCTTATCTCTCTCCTTAACTTTCCTCCTTTACAAGTGACAGCAAGGACAACTTATTCTTGGCATGAAGAATTTCAGAGTTACTAAGCTGCAAAACAACCGGTATTTAAAGATAAAAGAACAAGTTGATGATAAAATATACCATGTCTAAAACTGAGCATTCAAGAGCAGCTTTGGCACAGAAACCCTCAGGCTTCAGATTCCTCATGAAAAAAAAAATGTGCACATCAGTACTTGTCTGTATTTAAATGTCACACAGAACAGCTCGTATTTATTTAGCGGGAGCTAACCAATGAAACTTGTGAAGGACCAAATGCAGTTACAGCTTTACTCTGCATCACCACTGCCATCTTCATATACTCCGTGCCCTTTTATTAACTATGAGCACTTGTTTTTCAAAACCAATGGGCTTAGCTTTGGGTTCTACACAGACAGCAAAGACCCCTATGGTTTTTACACTGCACTGGAATTCACATCTGGCCCCAGTACTGGTTCCGTTATAGCCTTCCTATACAACCCTTTGTAATGCTACAACAGGATGGAAAGTACCACAATAACAGCGGGGTAGCAAAGTCTTTGGCTACAGCAAATAAGAACAAGCCCAAATATAGCAGCCAGAAACAAAGGAAAAGGGCTGCTTACCTTTGGAAGGCCTCATTAAGCAAGAATCCCTAGTAAGAAGTGCCCTTGTCCCCTCTGCCAGCCCTTAAATGGGGTCTTGGAAGGGATGGATCCTGGCTTCACCCCTTACTTTCATTCAGGTGCATTGCATGCACCTGAGCTCCTCTGGGTTGGCCCTACCTTCCCACCAGGTGCTCAATCACTGGTTTGGGCCATGACTTTCCATTTCTGCTACACCCTTAGAATATCACTTTAGCCTGAATGTAGCTGTACACCAAAGTACTTGCCATGCATCATACATACAAGTAGAAAGTCAATACAAGTATCTTGCTGAAGTGACATATTCATAACTTGCATAACATAAGGTCAGAAAGCAAACTGATGACAGAGCTGGAAATATAGAAGAGATCTTCTGATCTCAGGATCAATTTCTTTAATCTCCAGGCCACGTTTGCATGAATTAACACGAGAAACAATTCATCTGCAAGTGGTCTGAGTAATTTCAGAGATCAGGTAATGTTTCCCAGTTCTGTTGCTATTAAATTTGTTGGCTCAAAGTAACAACTTCCACCCCCATGCCACTAGCCCAATAATTTCTGTCCTTAGGAAAAAGTAATTGAGTATGATAAGGATGACAATCATAATTAGCTTAAAATACAGGCCTGTTGGCAAGCATTGAGAGCACATTTTAATATAAAGAGCTAATAAGGGAATAAGACTAAGGAATAGAATTTTTAGATTAATTGAATATGGAAGTCCAAATGCAAATTATGAGAAATGATCATTTTAGGAATCAGTAGGAATTCCCCTTACATAAATTACTCATTTAAATACTTAAGATCACACTTGAACCTCAGCAGAAACGAATGCTTAATTTCTGTACTTCTGTAACCTGAGAAAAACATTTGTAAAATGCGTGCAGCCAAATTAGTCCTACTTTGGTCTCAAAATATGGACAGGAAGAAGTGGACAAAGATCAAACAAGGCACAAGACCATCTGATTTCAGTCACTGACCTCTCATGAGCTACCTGTCATAAAACACAACGCTCGCCAGAGGAAAAAGAAGGACAGAGTTGAAAATGACTGTAACATCAACGAGCTATGATTTAAATCACACTAGCACCACCTCTGTGTTATAGACAAATGTATTGGAAAAAGAAAATCTCTGTCTTCTGCCATTTTTCAGTTACGCAACTACTGGTCAGCTGGAAGGATGCCAGCTGTCAGTATTCCTGTCAAACTGACACTTGTCACATGTCTGCAAGTCCACATTTCTGATGATGAATTCTAATCAAGTCCTTACTGTGTGTGCGTGACCGGATAATTTACTGCCAGTGATATCTGCACCACTTGTCCACGGGTCAGAGGGCTTCCTACAAAGGGAGACTGGCAAGGTGAAAGGCACTGTCACAGGAAGACGACTGACAAATTTGGGGATTTGGAAAAAGAATTGTGTTTGCTTGCTTTAGCTAATAAACTACCACAAGCACTATGCCCATCGTGTTGGTAACATGCATGCTGCTAGGTAAGCACAGCTATGGTAAAGGTCCTTTGCATTTGCCAGGAGAGAAACCACCCTGCCATGCTCATTAAACCTCTCAGAGAAGCTGTTACAAGGCAACAAGCCCCAGCAAAGCAAGTCTTTTGGAGAGGTTCAAACATACTCACTTGTCAGGTCTATAAACACTGAGATGAATGCTGCACTGGTACAGCACAGGAGATGAATAAACACAATAGGCAGTATGCTATATTTACCATAGCTACGTGTGTCAGGTATGTGTGTCTGCTGAATAAGTCCACCACAGAAAAAGACTCTTAACTCACCTCAAGCAATGTCCATTCCAGCCCTAGTCAGACCAGAAACATAGCACATAGTAGTAAATCCTGATGGGTTTCCACTCCTTTGCTCTTCTCACTAAATTTCTCACTGGGCAAGGAGTAAAGACAGTGTGGAGTCAGCAAACTGGTGAGCATTGCAGACTTAATGCATTAATCTCTTCCTGCACAGAGCTCAACTAACTAAACTACATAAGCATCCTCCCCTTCCAGAGAGGTATTTTGCCAACTCTCTCCTGACCAACTCATTAAATAGAGCAATGAAGGACCACCTTGGGAGGGTGATTAAACTTTTCGCTGGAGGAAGCAAGGCATGATCTGAGATCACTTGATGTGCACACATGCTACTACTTAGAGCCAACAAGTAGAGGTTTCTCTTTGGCTGAAAAGAGAAGTGCTGGTATCTGTGGGGAAGTAACTTTTAAAAAATTAAAAAAGAAAAAAAAAAGAGGTTTTTTTCCTGTTCTTTTTAATGATTTCCATTGCTATCAAAAGATGCAGAGCCACATCTACAGCTGGTACAAATCTTAGTAAATCCACTGACTTTGACAGCACCACACAAATTTAAAGCTACTGAGATTTTGGTTCCAAAGTATAACAAGGTAACAAAGCAGTTAAAGCAAAAGAAAAATAAAGAGATATTTTCCTCAATGTTGTCACTTACAGGATCACTAACACAGGACAGCAGTGTTCTATTAACAGCAGGCAAAAAATGTAGCAACTTTTGTAAGTCCGTAAGTGAATGAAACTTGAAAGACTACAAAACCACAATTGGAGGAAATACATGTGACACAAAAAGAAGATAACAGGTTTTCTTGGAAATCCCACAGATTGCTGAAACATCCAGTTAATTTCAAAAGTAGAATACCCACAGTAAATGAAAAGCCGCTGAAAATATCACAAAGACCCCCAGAATAGTACAAAAATCCTGGCAGAAGTGAAACTGATTAGGAATGTGCTGCAAAATGTCTAACTGCAGCTCCCCTAGATAGCAAAGCCACACATACACTACATACATCAACATAGATGAGGTCTGAAATGAAAGCAACTATACCTTGACACAAAGATAGCACTTAAAATAAACTCAATGGGAGAAGTTCTGTAGCCTCTTCTGATTCAGGGCATAACTAAAGAAAAAAGCTGACATTGCTTAAATATGTGACACTGCTTTAAATATTTTAAATAAATAAATAGGTAAAACAGCACAAAACATAAGAGTAGATCTGGGATATTTAAATGACTTATCTACCTTCTAAACCTAAATTAAGAAAGCTACACTGATTAAAATACACCATTTTTTCTAGCTTAATTTGCCTTATTAACCTGCTGATGGAATAATACAAGCTGTGAAATGGAAAGATATAGGATTCTGCCTCTAGCACATGAACTGAATTGGTTTAAGCTAGTCTAAAGTGACAGCCTAAGGAAATAGGAGAAACATCAGGGTGTGGATCATGAAAGATGAGAAGTATCAATGACAAAATTAGCAGCCTCAACAGTAGCTTTAAAAAACAAAACAGAACAAAACAAAAACAACTACAGCACTGAAATACTGCAGTTTGCAAATGTGGACTTCTTAGCTACAAGTTCTACATGACAGTGTGTGACAGGAAGCAGGAGAGATGAGACAAGAGATCCTTTCCTCGCCTGGAACAGTCAGACTCAAGCACAGCAGAGGACAGGCAGTGAAAACAAGGAGGGAAAGCCACTTCTGTAACTGGTGAAGCAAAATGAAGGACACAAACTGAAATCCAACACAGAAAAGGCAGGTAAGGACACTTCCAGAGTGATCAGAGGGATCAAAGAAAGGGCAAGTGCTTCCATGCTGTCTGAGCAGAGCCAGAAGTAAAAAGAAACATGAGAAAATGCAGCCGTCATTATGGAGGAATGGCACGGCATGTTGGGACTAAACACCAGAGGAAGCACAGGCCTGATGCACTGATGAAAAGAAGACAGCAGCCAACACACACGGAGCCATGCTGCTAGAGTACAAAGCCCAGGGAGCCTGGGAAAGCTGATAGCATGGATCAGGGTTTAAAGGAGAAATAAAGGTGAAAGCTTTCACAGTCCAAAAGGCCTTTGAAAGTAAGATTTCCAAGAAGGAAAAGATTAAGTGGAAGATGTGGATCTATTTGTCAGCAAAGTATCATAACCTGGGCAGGAGAGTTACACAAAAACAGAAAATTTGCAACCCTTTGGATAGGAATATGAAGTTTGCTGTAGAGCATGACTTGCACATTTAGCTGAGTAGCTGTCAGCTTGCTGTTGTCTGTCTCTATGTACAGTGAAAGTATCTCATTTAACATCTGCTGTTGGGCTAAACACAAAAAAGAAAGTTATTTCCTAACAGCCTCCATGGTCTTTCAAGTGATGATCTTCAGCTAGTGCTGTTATCTCTGTCTGCACCAATGCTGTGTTACTAACGACTGTGTCATTACCATAACCAATCTACTGTCTGGATATTCAACGTGGGAATTTACTGCAAGGAGCAAGATGACACTTTTGACTTCAAATAACTTCTCTTACACAGCATTATCATTTTACTTTAACAGAAGAAAGACTGTGACTGGTCAGACTGAAGAACAGGTTATTTATTTTCTCCTTTTAATCAAGATCTCTCTGCTTTTCTACAAACAGGATAGAAGTACCCTGCACTCCATGTACATGCTAATTCCTTACACTAAGTCATATATTCGGGATGTATGCATCTCACCAGAACTGCAGTGCTTACTAATGCAACCAACTCACTGCCACCAGCAAACAAATCAAGCTGTATCAGCTCAGCCTTGACTTAGCCACCTACACTAACACAGTTAGCATCTGGAGAAGCCATTCTCTGCTCAGGCTGGCTCTCCGTTCTACTACAATACCAATTCCTAATTTCTATCCAAATTGCCTTCATCCCTGTGGTTATTTATTTTACAGAACAGCTTATTTTCAGGGACACTTCAATTCTGAACAGCCAAATTAGCTACAGTCTCTAGGTCAGCTTTATTTACTGTTTTATTAGCTTTTCCAGATTATTCTTTGCAGACTGAAGACGTGTTTGCAGAACCTGGCTGACCAGAGCTGCTCACACCCTTCAGACACTTGCACAAAGCAGGGCCATACCTTAGCTCTAAAGAGGAGAACATACAAACAAACATTCACAGTTTTTAAAATAGTACAATATTTTGTCTACAAAAAAAGATGCAGTAAGTAAGGAAACAGCTTTTACTTTTCATGCATTTCCATAATGAACCCAAAGCATACCCTTCTTACTTCACTGCAAAAGCCCAACTCTCCCTCCTGGAGTGTTCCTGTAGCCTTCACATCATTCCAGATCCTGCCACTTTTTATCTTCTTCCAATTCCTTATGGCAAGTTTTTCTGTACTTCTGATCTCTCTAACACTGGCTACTACTTCTTATCCAATAAACATATTAAGAGGCAAGGAACCTCCACCGCAGAGCTGGAGACATCACACCAAGGAGAGCACTCAATTTCTCCCTACTCCCTCCAGCTGGGGATGAGTGGGACCTGCAGCCCAGAGGGACACCCCAAGACCAACGTCCCACCCGAGGCAGGTAAGCACCAAGGATGAGGAACACGCCACATCCCTTCTGAGAGAGGGCAGCTGATGAGGCCCATGTCAGGACCACAGGCAGCAAGCAACACACTGGTGTTGGGAAAGGCTGAGGTAAATACTGAGGCAAGGCATATCTGAAGGAGTTACATCTGGCGGATGAGATGGAGTCTATTAATGGATTAAACCTCGTCCTGAAGATTATCAAGGCTTAGCCTCCTGTTTTGTTTATCTTAGTAAGTAACACTGTTATACATTTGGGCAAACCTGTTTGAAATATCCCTCAGCCACTTCCACACACAGGGGGAAGAGGAAGGACAGCATGCCTCCTGCAGAAGGATCGCCATGTTGAACATCATTTCCATCAGTTTCAAACAGTATACATCGTAGGATGATAAAGAACAATAAATGTGAACTACCATTAGATGTCTTCTGCTTACCATACTTAAAGGACTGCAAACCATGTCCCTTCATCTTAAACAGCTGCTCCAATTGCAGCAAATTGTTAGAAACTAATCATGTCTACAAGATACCAATTCATTACGCTGGCTAAAATACAAGCACAAATCCCCAGTGGCTATCTGGCAAGAATGTAAACTTCATTAACTTCATGTTTTGCCTAGGGCTTGCATAAAATTAAATATTGATTGTCTTGCTGCTTAATACAATGTAAAGATGATACGTGTGTGTTGGAGAAGCATATAAATATTTATTACAGAAGTAATTAAATGCCAAGCAAAGCCAGACTAATCGCTTTTTTTAGGTTGCTTTTGTTTTTTTCTCAGAGAACCAAAGCACTCAGGGCATGTTAAATAAGAGGAATAACACAGGTGTTACATGCACGCACATTTATTTCACATTTGTTTTGTTTTTCAAGCAAGGGATACTCATTAGTCTGTAATTTTTAGGAAACGGATGACAATAGGCTATGGTTCTGCACTGAAAGTATGACTGCAGGATACAGACGCTGTCTGCATAAGGAAAAGGAAAACATAACATGGGAAGGATTTAATTTCTCGAGGAGATTTTCTCAGAGCTTTGTACATGCTTCCACAATTCAACCCTCACCATCTGGTTCAAGCAATTTCCCAAGCTCTGTTAACCTTACTTATAGGGTGAAAGGAAGTGACAGTGATTATTGCTCAGTGCACTAGCTCCATTTCTGCAGTAGATGTTTTCTTGTTTGTGGCATAAGGAAGCAGAAAAAAAGTAAGCAAATTGTTCTGTGTTCTGTGAAGCAGCGTCAATCTTGGCAATCTTATCCAAACAGACTCAGAAGCCTGTTCTATTCTCTGGGAGGCACAGGAACTTGCCTTTATTCCATCGTGCCTGCCAATTCACATACTGCACTTGCTGATACAAAATTAAAAGAATATTCTAGTTAATTAGGACAATTATAATGATTTTGAAAACATCACTTACCAAGGAGGCTGAACACACTTTCACTCAAGGGATTTGCTACTTCTCTGCAAGAATCTGCAGTTTCCAAACTTCCCATACATGGCTCTTTGCAAATGCAAAGTGCTGCAACTGAGACCTGGAGGATGTAAGGACACCACACAACACGTTCTCAAGTAAAATCCTCTCTTTCCTGTTACTTATCTATCTTTGTGATAAGAGGATTGCTGGAAAATTAAAGTTGCTTTGTTCTGGCTTTTTGCTAAGGTTTGATATAAGACAAATATAATTTTTACTATCAACAACTCAAGATAATTCAAATAACAAAATAAGGTTTTCTTTTCCCTTGGTCTGCAGTTAAAGATAAGAGAGAAAGCAAAATTTCCTGAAACTGTTGGTTACAAAAGGCAGAATTACTGTCAGATTTCTCAAAGTAAATCACTTTGCTCTACTGAACTCTTTGCATACTGCAGAGCTACGGTCTCAATCTGCACTATTATTTGAGGGTATATTTTGATCACACAAATAGCACCTGTTCTTGAATGTCCACACTGATGTGCCCTCTCCCCCAGAGAAGTCATTTCTAGGCTAAATAAGAGATGTCATCTCCAAGAAAAGGAAAACAAAATGTTAAGGCACACTGATGAAGCCAGGAAATTTGCAATGCATTTGCAATTACTCTCATACACTCGCTTCTGGAGAGACATTTTGCCACCATCTCAAAGCCAGTGAATGCATTGGGAGCATGTGGATTTCAGACAACACTAATCTGAAGAAAATGTCTTCATTCTGACCTTTTTTTCCCTTCAAATACAGATAACAAATGTATGCTGCTTCAACACTGGATAGTCCATGCCCCAGTGGAACAACCTGATGAAAACAAAGCATATGCACATCTATCCCTCCATCCTAATGCACATCCAACGCCAGATGGGTTTCCTCAGGATTTCACTTGGCCATTCACTTGTCATGTATTTTGTAACTCTGTAATTCAACCACTATCTCAGGTAGTTTCGGAGCCTTGTTTTCTCAAAATGCTCCCTAATGTGACATATAAGGCGTTGTTTTACCAAATAGCAGAACTGAACCTCATTCCCCCAAAATCTTAACATTAAAAAGCTAGGAAGCCTCTGACATCAGTGTTCTGTCACACACAGTTTCCTCAGGTATAATACAATTTACATTAGAAAGAGGAAGTGCATCCTAAACTTTGTAATGGATATGTGTTCTTGCAAGAAGTTTGTTCTGCTGCTACCTTTGGCAGGTAGCAAAGTTACCCTGCAGTTGTCTGGAAGCAAATGAAGAGGCTTCCCCAGGCTCCTAAATCAGGGCATAGAGTGCAACTGGAAAGAATGGGCTAACCTGCAATAGGTGCTTCTACTGCAAACTACAGAATGAGCTGTGTAAGCCAGAAGGCATATTGCTTAAGCAGCGTGCACACACACAAAAGGAAACTGATAATTATCCATAAGATCCACTTAAGGTAATTGAGTGTTTATCCAACATATTCCAGAAGCATTCTGTTTTGTATTTTTTGTTTTCAAATTTTACATATTGATATGCTCTTAAGTATGCCCATTTCCTGACATTAACTCTTCAGGTTTGAAGGCTGCTCTAGAACTAAACACATAACATTAAAGAGAACTGTGAGAAGATCTTCCTTTTTCCTCTTCCAATATAATAAAGTACCAAGTGTCTTCATAATCACATTCATTTCCATGAGACAAATCCTTCCAGTTTCTCTGAATTAGTTTATACAAAAGCCTTCCACTGCTCATTGCAGAAGAACAGATTAGTAAGAAAGAAGAAGCAACAGTCACAGTACTTTTCCTTCCCTGCATTTCCAAAGGGTCCATCCTAATTATCCAGCTCTGACAAATCTAGAGCTCCTGCAGGAAATGCCCAAACCCATTTCTTCTGCACAGAACACTGACAAATACCTAATGTGCATAACATGTATTAAAAAGCCTGGGATTGTTTTGATTGCTGAGATATGTCATTAAGTGCTACTGAGGAGGGTATGAAACATTTCTCTGTGCCACGGTGCCAACAACCCACCGTGTTACCTCTGCCAAGAGCTGCCAGCATCACCATCACTCACACTGCACTATAAATGCATGCCGCACCTCACAAATCCACCCACAGCTGCCAGGTTGCACTTCTCCACAAAACAGTCTACAGCCTTCAGCAGGGTATTTTTCATTGGAAGTGCTAAGAAATGGAAGCATGACTATAAAACTCACTCTGCACCATCCGGTTTCTCAGCAACACCAGCACAGATACCCAGATGTCCAACAGCACCTTATTCAGAGCTCCCCAAACACTCTGCTCCTCCCTGGGGAGATAAATGCTCTTTCCACTTTGTTGCTGAAAAATTCACCCAATACATCTCAGGACTTGATTCAGCTCTGGTCCTGCTGCCTCCAGCTGGATAACAGGTGCTCCATTTTAGCCATAGAACTACATGTTCCACAAAAGCATGGCTACAAAGACAGCAATGCAAATGAGGGCATCTAGCAAACAAGGCTGGAAGAAATCATTTTTTTTCTGAATGCAATGACTGAATGGCCTGGTGATTACATGGACTGTTAATGCTCACAAGCGATGAGATACACTTCGATCAGTGTAATCGAACCATCCAGATACATTTTCCTCTACATTTTTCTCTCCTTTGCTTCTGTTAGGAGTAGTTCTGAATCTTATACTCATCTTATATATTCCCTTAGCCACTGCTTCTCTTAGAATCTCAGATGAAAGAAAGCTTAGCATTTTCACTACCAGATGACAGAGTGCACCCTCAGCACTTTGGCACTTCTAACATCCCACCTCAGGGTTCAGCTGGAGAAAAAAAGAACCATTAGGTAGCACTAGTAAGGAAAACCAACCAGCCTGAAGAAAAACGCTACCTTCCGAGAGGTAAAGATGGAGAGGCTAACATCAGAAAGGAACCCCAAGCTGCTCTCAAGACCGCAGTAAGATATAGAGAACACTGAATTGTCATTAGACTGAGGCTTTCACAAACTATACACACACACAGATTTTTATCAGATAAAGTTTGTTGCTTTTTCACTTGGTTTCTCCTCACTGACTTTCTGAGATCATTCTCTTCGATACCATCCCAAAAAACTCCCATGCATCTGCCAGTATCTCATCAGAAGGTCTGAAAGAAAGATTTCAATGATGAGCTGCAGAGAAAACAGCTTACTGAAGGCAATGAACACCATGCTTGTCTTTGCACATGCAGTCCTGTGACTGGCTACTTAAGTGATTCTACATGAGCATGAACCAATATCTGCCTCTAGGAATTAAAAAAAAAAAAGAAAAAAGAAGTAAAAATGTACAAGGTTTTAATGTATTTGTACCCAACAGGATATGAGGACAAAGGTGCCAGCAGACAGCTCTCAAGAACACATCACATAGTCTGTGGGACCTCCTCATCCAACAAAATCCACTGCAGATCGCGACTGCGTTGGACTCTGTTGGAGAAGATCCTGCCTGTTAAATGAGGAACATATGTACAAATACACAACTTTGGTAAAGCAATACCCAGAACACTGTCAAGGTAAGGCTAAAGAACAATATCCCTGTTGTGTCAATCCAGTTTTCATCTTGGCCAATGTAGCCTCCAAACCTCTAGCTCAGCAGGCACTATTTTCTTTATCATACAGTGCACAAGGGGAGGGAAAAAATTTAAACAGAAAGAAGAGTGATCCTTTAGGTTGCCAATTTGTTCCACATTTCCCATAGCCCGCAAGAAGATTTTTGTGTGCACACATACCTCGAACTGAATTCCACAGATCCAACATCCCAAAGAGCTGGAGGGCAAGAGGGAAATGAAAAAGGGAGATATTTTCCCAGAGCAGAGCTGGGAACTCACAAGAACAAAATGATGCACAATAACAGGGTGCAGTACATTGCACATATTCTGGTTTTCTGCTCAGCGGCACAGCACTGCCTCCTTCACATAGCAAGGATCCAACTCAGATTTCTAAGCTGAAATTAGTGAGTAAATGCACAACAAAACAAGCATAGTTTTCAGTTAAAGCCTCAGAGAAAATGTTCATAGGGAAAACTCGATTCAAAAATTACTCACTAAACTTTGGATGCTACACCAGAATAAATATTTTCAAGTTCCTCTAGAGGACATTTTTTTCTGAGACGCACTCTCCAACCTGTGCGAACAAGGGAGCTATTTCAATGCACCACATCTGCCCGGGAAATAGTCAAGAATTCGGGTGAGGTTTTAAAAGGCCTACAGTACTTCATCAGGCTGGGTGCGGCTCTGGGCAGCCTGGTCTGGTGGTTGGCGACCCTGTACATAGCAGGGGGATTGAAACTAGGTGACCATCGTGGTCCTTCTCAACACAGGCCATTCTATCATTCCATTCCATGATCTTTCATGATGGTTTACGTGCTGAAGTCTCTAAAGCCCCATCTGTATGTGAAAAAAACACTGTTTAAATTATGTTTTTGAAACTAGTGTACAAGACTGAAGATATTAAATAAAGAGGGCATAAAATGAGTCACAAATCACTTGTATGACTTATACTAATTAAAAGCTAAAAAACTAACTTGTGAAAAATATTCAAAAGTGACAATGTAACTAAACTGACAAAAGTGTCTGTCTGAATCAAAAGTTCACCAAGTCATAATCTGTAGATCTTACACATCTGCAGGCCTAAGCAGTCAGCTTTAAAGCAGGTCCACTAAGGGGACGGTAAGGAATATGCATCTTTGTTAGGAGATGAACATATTAAAAGGCTGTGATTCTTTACTTCACTTTTATAGCACCATTATTCAAAAATTGCCCATTCAAACAATTATATTGAAAATGTCAGGCAGATTCTTTTCCCCTACTTTCTTTTTTAAATAGTAGATTCAAAAGGTGAGATAGAAGTTCCACTAAATGTCAATACAGACAGAGTGCAACCATCGTACATTATTACCCTGATAAAGGTTATGTGAAAGTGTTAGCATAGCACTAGAACAGATTTTGCTGCTGTTAAAGGTCATAGATATTTTCTCTAATAGCTTCCAGTGGAATGAGATCGGGCCGTTTTGGTTCTGCAACAGCAAAAAAGGTAGAACTGTTGACTGCATAAAAAGTAGAGGTATAAAAACAGCCAACTGTGTCTTCTCTAACTGGGTTAACATTTTGTGCAATCACTGATTCATATTTACACCACTAATAAATCATATCTATAATGGTTACAAAGCTACAAGGATTAGTGATTAAAATCAATTCTACAGCTACCTATCTCTATAAATATTAATGTTCTGCACTAAACTACTTCATCTGCCACGGAGAATCAAAATCACTTCATCAAACAATTTAGTTTTCACCTAGAATTTCCATGACAATTATCTTGCCCCATGTCTGAAAGGAATTGGCAAAGTCTCACTTGTGTAAATCACACAAATATGATCAGAAGACACTAGCCTTTCCCTCCCTCTCTCTCCATTTATAGATTGCTTTTATTTTTATGGAAAGCAGGAAATAACATTTGTTCAATCTCAAATAGGCAAATTTTGCTTTGCTCAATGCGGAGAGGGCAGGGGAGGGAGATAGTTTACTGCATAACCCTTTCTACAGCATCGTTAACTGCAATCCCAGTGAAGCACCAGGTTCCTGCTGTGCTGGATTGCTGCACATCCACACACACCAAGCACTGAGAGAAGACCCCTGGGGAAGTCATCCTGGAGCACCACCAAGCAACTCATCCCCCACATCCTTCCAGGGTGCTGCAAAGCCCTTCGCTGCTGCTCTGAGAAAGCAGGTGATGTAGGGTGAGATGAAGGCTGAGTCTTCAGTGGGTTGCCACTGATCCCAAGGAGATGTAGGTACCTGATTTTGAGGACCCAGGTAACCAGAGTATGCTGCAGAACTGCTGCTCAAATTTGCATCGAAGACACAGTGACAGAATCATTCCTGCTCTGGCCTTGTGATGCAAAACTCCCAATACTCTCGCTAATTAATACTGTGCCTCTTGCAAACGTAGAATAAATTAAGATGTGGTACAAATCTCCATCTGTGACGCTAGCCACAAGTCGCTCCACAGAGGCTAGAAGCTTTTCCGCATGCTTTCAGGGAACGATAACCTGGTTGCTCTCAGCTGAACATTGACCTCACTGCTAAAAACACTTCAAACAAACAAGCCAGTTGGTTTTTTTTTTGGGGGGGAGGGGGATTTTGGTTTTTTTGTTTGTTTGGTTGGTTGTTTTTTTTTGCCTTTGGTGCCAAACGTATTACAAGTAGCTAAGAAGCCACAAGTCTTCCAAACCCCTAAGATCATATTTAGCTGTCAGCTATGAAACAAAAATAGAACCAAATCACAGTGGTCTCATATAGTCCACTGAAGCTTCAATCAAACATGAGTTGCAGCCTTTGCAGATTTCGGTTGTTTGAGATTTTTGGAAGTAGGGATTTTGCCATCTTGCTTCATGAACACATCGCAGAATTGTATTCCTCCCTTGTTACATTTTATGGATTGATGATTAAAAACGTTTATTTTTTTTAATGTTCTGTACATACATCCAAATCCAAGAAGTCCATTAACTAAATATTTCAGTCTATTTCAGTTTGCATCAGAAATAAAATAGCTTGACAGCTGCATAAAAAGCAATCCTCCATTTTAACAACTTCCCTCTCTCAATAACCTTCAGCTAACATACAGCATGTTATTTAGAATCCTATCCAATTTAAATAAACACTCCATGAAGCTGAGGATTTATCACATCACTGATAATCACGGTCACTAATTCACTGCATTCTCTGTTAAAATATGCTTTTTCCCCTCCTTAACAGAGTTCTGCTGACTAACTTGGAACCACAGGAAGAGAAGAACCCCCAGGACCAGAGACGTTTTCCTTGTGTAGGCAGTTATACTCCCCATCCAAATGTTTTCTTTCTTCATAAAGGAGCCAATCTGTTTAGTTTAAGTTCTCATTACAGAAACGTGTTTTCTTAAATTCTCTGGAGTTAATTCCCATACAGAGTGGTCTACAGATTTTCTTCTTAATCAAACAATGCTTTTCTTGTACTTTTCATGCTTTCCTAATCATCTTTTTCCCTTTCCTTTTTTTTTTTTTTCTTTAAAATGAATTGCTTTGATGTGTGAAGCAAAGTCAACAATGTAGTCAGAACATTTTATATAAGCTCTCTCCCTTCCCAAACATTAACCATCAATATTAGCATCTGGATCTGAAATTTTTATTCCAGACAAGAAAAAAGGAAAATAATAAGAAAGCCTTGAGATGAAAGTAACACTGTTAATTAGATATGAAAGAGTAAATTACTTTTTTTGTGATAACTTTTCCAACTATGACAGTTACAACATTACAACAAAGCAATCCTTTCATCACTAGTAGTTACTTAATATCTGCATGAAGCAACAGATGAACCCGCAGCTCTTCAGACAGGCAGCTCCCAGAATAAAAGCAGCAGAGACTTCATCCAGCACTGCAGATGGTAGATGCAGACAACCCAAGGTCTTCAGACTGCAATGAGAGCGTCCTATTGAAAAGGGCACCTGCACACCTAGAATCACAGACCCATAGAATGGCTGAGGTTGGAAAGGACCTCAGGAGCCATCTGGTTCAACCCCAGCTATGCTGGCCCACCTACAGCAGGGTACCTTGGATTATTTTCAGTTGCTCACCAAGTGTTAAGACAATTTTTATCCAGAAGTTGCACAGCCATCTTATATCACAATAACCACCACAGCAGGACCTGCCTGCAGCATGAGCCCATGCGCTGGGTTCAACTCCACAGGCCTAACGTCTACCAGAAAAGCCAAGCAAGTCTCCTTTGAAAACCACCAAAAGATGAGGAATGTACCACAGTGTGCCCTTCCTCCCCATACCCTCAACAGGACTTTCTGTTGGTCTGCCTGTTGTTAAGGAAGGGTTGTACATCTGCCTGACTAATTCCAGAAGATAACGTGATCTCTGCATAATCCACACTTCAACACATGTTCCAGGCAGGCTTTTTTCCTCCTTCACCACGTACATGTGCTCTTTTCACTACACATTTAGATATTGAGTTTCCTGCTAGAGGCTGACTCTGGACGTGTCTGCATTAATTCTTTGACCTGAGGCTGTGAAATGCCTCCCCAGCTGGGGATTTGGCTAATGCCTACCAGAGCGCCCACAAAGCTGGGAAACAAAACTAATGTTTGCACAGGAACCAGAAATATTTCATCAGTACTAAAATAGAAACAAGGGCCTAGACGGCACATACGTGAGAGCCCCAGGCACCAGTAATTACCCTCTTTCACAGATCATGGCTCAGCTACAGAGCCATTAATACTACACGGGAATACCACATACAGAAATAGAAGGTAACTGCAGCAGGAGAGCATCCTCTCTAGCTTTGCTTTTCACACCAACAAAACAACAACAAGAAAAATCTGTGAATGTTTCAAAAACCTGACAAATCACTGCAGCACCATACACAGAGATATCCACTGTACACTGCAGGATTTCAATACAGAATAATACCTCAAGAATCCTTTTCTGTTTGTTTGTTAACTGTATAAGTTAAAAGTAGCTTAATTTTTTCAGGACACTGAGTACCTGCTGCTGTTGCTGATAATGGCAGCAATAATGCTCCAGCAGCAATGCAGGAGGGAACCCTATTCCTGCACACCACTGTACCAGATTACCAGCAGGTGCCTAACTTTATGGGTCTGTAGTTGAGCACACTGGCGCAGCTTTCTGGAGATGGCCCAGAAAAAATAGCTCTGTGGTTTTTCTTCAATAATGGTTTTCATAATATTCCTGGAAACTGAATGAATGTAGAAATATTTATATATATTTACATATAAATATATATATATGTGTGTGTGTGTGTGTATGTGTGTATATATATATATATGCATGCAGAATAACCCTTCATCTTCAAACTAACTTTGGAACCTCAATTCTAAGTGCACTGGACAGGATGGGACAAACTTCTTTCCATTTTTTATTATTATTTTTTTTAAGTGACAACACTAACCAGTGTTTAAGCAGGATTTATCATTCAGAGAAAACACAGGCTCAATCTCACAGTCCTCATGGCAAAACCCACTACTGAGGACAGAGGTTGGGATAACAAGGAGGCAAGTTTACCTCAATGTTCTTGTTTTCTGAGAGCTATGCCCTTTTTCTAGGCTCCTGTTTTACACTCACTCACATGCATCCTTATTTTCAGCTGTATCAACTATTTCACTACAAGCATCAGAAACTAAATACAGAGAACACATAGAATGTCTGTGTTTTGAGGGTTTTCTGGGGGGGAGGTTAAGCTACATTTCATTCTTATGCCTAATAAGGATTAAAACAGACAATTACTAAAATTAAGACAGACGATCTTTACCCCTCACCTGCTCCGGGGGAACCATTTCTAAAATCAGTATCAGCACTGAAGCAACTGGAACTACTGGGGATTCATACAGGAATTAACAAGGGAACATATTGCCTCAAAGCAAAGATAACTCTAGCCTGAACCCCTGCAGCTTGCTATTGGGCTGAGAGTTAATAAATAAGCACCTATCAATAAGAAAAAGAGCTCCTTCTGTTCCCCAACATGTGCTCCACAGAGCAATTCTTCTCTTCCCTAGCAGCTTGATCACCAGGGAATAAAATAAAAAAAAAAAAAAAAAAAAAAAAGAGAGAACCTTTTCGTTTTAGTCTTACAGCTGAAGTGGGGGCAAGTACTTGATGAAAAGCCATTTGTTCAAAACGGCAGGAACTTTTTTTAAAGATCTCCAAAGAATGTTAAAATATTGTGGCTAAACCGTCTAGACCAAATATGAACTGTAAAATATTCCATTTAGCAAAGAAAACGTACCCAGAAGTTATCCCTAACAGGATAGTTTTCCAGCCTGCGGGCACAAGTCTTACTTGTCTCTTTCTGTTAGTTGTTGTGACTTCTATTTGCAATTTCCATAAGATCATCCATAAAACTTCTGTTCTGCAACAGAATTGCTGCTGAAGTCCTCATCACAGATGACAGTGTACTGGCTCAATTTTTGTCCCTGTTTCCTGTCCCTTTTCTCCTGCTCCTTTTTCACTAGAATATACAGTTTTCCAGGGTCCTCACTGGCTTCCACGCATGGTATTTCTATCACCTATTAGTGTGGGTCAGGCTGCTAGCAGACAGCTTCCTCTCAGAAACTTCTCCTAATTTAATTTACTGGTCCAGGTAATTAGAGAACCACGAATACTGGTTTTCAAATTGCAGAGAACTCTTCTTTCCCTATATATGCAACCTAGGCTCAAAGCCTTGGGTCTCAGATCTTCCAGGCATCAGATGGACTACTTGCAGAGACATTGGTAGCATACGTCAAGGCAACCGACATAATGCTCACAGTCTCTGGTTTCTAGTTCACATTGCACACTCTCAAGTTTTTCCATTGAAAGTTCTATGTTTTCAAGTGGAACAGAAATTTCCAGTTCTTGTTAACTCCAGATATACAAATTGCAAAAAAAAAAAATAGCCTCTAATCCATAAGCTTATTTTGCTCCAATCATCAAAGAATATTTCTGTACCCTCACTCTGCATGTGTTTCTCTTTCCATTAAGCGTATGGCAATTCTGCTACAAACCTGATATAAGAAACTCCAGTTCTCAGAAGTCCGGGAAACATAAGCAGCAGATGAGAGAAATTATCAGTGTCCCTTCATAAGGAAAAAGTTGCTGCATGTCCCAGCTCTCATTATACAACCAAGACTTAACATCTCCCATCCTTGGAGGTGTTCAAGACCAGGTTGGACGGGGCCCTGGGCAACCTGATCTAGTAAATGTGTATGTTTGGTGGCCCTGCTAGGCAGGGGGGTTGGAACTACATGATCCTTGAGGTCCCTTCCAACCCGGGTAATTCTGTGATTCTGTGATTCTGAAATGACTTTTTGAATTATCCAGTCTGAGCTAAGTCAGTTTAGTGGTGAGGATTTCTGTATTTCACAGTACAAATGTTACTGAAATAACTTGTACCAATAGGCAGTGCAGAGAGGGGAAAAAAAGAGATTTAAAAATAACATTTGCAAGTATCAGTAAATTACATTATAATTCTAGAGCTTATACCGAAGGGTCAAACTGGCATTTTTTGTTTATTTTTGAAGAAGAGTTTAATTCTGAAATCTTTTGCTTTAATTGTAGAAACTGCTATTTTATTCAGAAGGACCTACAGGCTGAAAGGTATACAAACTCACCAGTAATGAGAAAATATTTAATAATAATATAAATAAATAAATAAGAAAATGAAGATGAAAAGTTAGGGGAGTGGAGTGATTTATTTAAAACAGAAAATGACAGTAAGTAGCTGAGTTTTGCTATTAATGGCAGACTTGGTGATGGGTGAGTGTACAGGTGGTGGAAGATTGTGCTCATGAAGCAAAGAATTAATTAGCTGAATAAGAAAAGTAATGGGATGAAGTCAAGTAGGAATTTAAGTGATATGTACCAGAAAAACTTCTTGACACTGAGATCTTTGAAGCTAATAACGTCCCAGTGAAGTATGGGATGTTTTTCTGTTGAAATATTTAAAACATTACCTGAAGAAAAGTATTAGACATACAGCATGCTTCTGCAGACAAAATATAAGAGGTTTCTTCCACAAATAGATTCAGTGATTCTGTGAATCTCAGTGTTTATTGTTACCAGGTCTTAATAGGTAAGCACATTTGAACCTTGCTAAAACGTGCACTCCAATGAAATTTCATGCTCCTGCAGGACATTTCTTCCTCAGAATCAGTAGGTGGAAGTAGCTTTCCAAAGTAGTGTTTAATTACAACAATCAGGACTACCATCACAATCATATCCGACATCTTGAGTAAGATATGAGTGTCATCTAATGGGATTTGGCATGTCTGTTTTATTTCCTCACTGAACAGAGAAATCTTACTGTGTTTTGGGAAAACATAAGGAATATTTCCATTCTAGTTTCTTCCCCTAGACCTTTTAGCTCTGCTTGTGACAGAAGGGTAGCAAAATAAAAAAGAAAAGAAAAAAAAAAAGAAAAGAAAAAAAATTATAAAACTTAGTTGTTTCCTTCAGCATTCTTGGGTAAGTAGGAGTAATCCTTGTTCCAAATAGTTGGATTTTATATTTGTAGGTATAAGAAAATTTGAGAAGAAGAGGGAAAGAAATAATTTAGCTTGAAATGATTTCCTTTACGTGCTTTTGCTGTTACATTGTTCAGTTTGGGGCACCTCAATTCAGAGAGGACATGAAGGTGCTGGAGCAGGTCCAAAGAAGGGCAACAAGGCTTGTGAAGGGCTTGGAGAATCTACCCTACAAGGAGAGACTAAAGGAACTGGGGCTGTTCAGTCTGGGGAAAAGGAGGCTGGAAGGAGTCCTTATTGCTCTCTTCAAATACCTGAAAGATGATTGCAGTGATAGCGGGGGTCTCACTGCTGACAAGTGACAGGATGAGGGATGGATATCAGGAAAAACTTCTGTACAGGAAGAGTTGTTAAGCACTAGAATAGACTCTGCAGGGAGGTGGTTGAGTCACCATCCCTGAATGTGTTTAAAAATCATCTGGATATGGTGCTCAGGGACATGATTTAGTGGGATGTTGCTAGATTAGTATGGTTGGATGCAGTTGGATTTGATGATCTTGAAGGTCTTTTCCAACCAAGCAATTCTACCAATTCTACCAACATCGCACTGGAAGAGATGCTGGCAGCAAGGATATTAAGAGACATGTTAAGAGACGGTGCTCCTGCAACAAAATACTTGCCTACATCAACTAGCTTCTCCACAACCCTGCTGGTAAAGGGATCTGATCTGACCATGAACTGAGTAGTCCAGAGTAGGAACTGTAACATCTAAGGGTTTTAGACTCCATATAACAAAGATTTTAAATACTCACCTGCCCGCACGCATCAACATCAACATTGAAAGGAGACCTTCCATATGCTGTTCTTAGATGCCAGTGACTATGGAGGCTTGCCAAAAAACAGGCCTATTGTTCAGTGTCTTGTAGGATGCTCAGACGACAGATGTCTTAGCATAAGTAGCAGCGACCTCTTTGAAACAGAGAATAACCTCATGGAGAAGTGCAGCTTTCTATATTCATTAAATTACCTCTAAATGCATCTACACACAGTGTGGCAGAACTATTTATTTATATATTTTTTAAAATAAAGATATTTGTCTGAGCCTTGCAGGAGATATCAGTGCTGTATGCTAGTAGTATAAAAACGTAAGTGTAACAAATAATTCAGTCTCAGGCCAGGACGGAGCTGCCAAGGGGAGCAGAACCAGTGGTGCACAACTTACTCCAGCTTACAGGTGCCAGCTCAGGAGGGGATGGGGCATTAGGCACTCACAGTCAACAATGCCACTGGGAGACTGATAAAAAAAAATAGTGCAAGTGCAGAACCTGGGCTTTTAGCTGCATTTGTGGGCTAGTTACAATCAATGGCCTGTGTGATAACTTACTTCTATCACTGTCCCCATAATGGAGAAAACACTTACTTTTGTAAAACTGAGCAGGGCAGAAAAAAAAAAAAAAAAAAGCATGCCTAGCTGTGACTTCCTCTGGTCCTGTGAAATAAACTGGGTTAGAGATCAAATCCAAGTCAGTCACATAGCACAATCAGACAAATCATAGTTGACTAAACAAGGGTGACTGCTTGACAGAGAGGGGCACAAGGAGTCAAGCAGAAGTAGTGATCATACAGACCCCATCTGCTGCAACAGCTGATGAGCTGTGCCCTACTGGCACTGCCTAATATCCTTCACTACAAGTAGCTTTACTGCAGCTGATAGGACTGCCTGCAGAGAAAGGTGCTACCTACTGTGAATAGCAGTCTTATATCTGGGTCATGAAGGACTCTCTGTCATTTATATACACAATAGACATTTGCGCAGAGGGGAGGAGGTAATAACAGACTGCTGAGTCAATCTGCTTTCTGCCTCAATGCCAATCATGCATTCGATCTACAATGTGTTTATGTTTCTTACTATGTTTTTTCCCCTCCTTCCTCACGCTTCTCTGTCCACACTCCAAGAAAAGTTGTTTGGAAAGTACTGGACAAAATTCTGACAAGATTCCTACTTGAGATCTACAAGTTCTCTACTCTTACGTAAACCAACAGTGGGCTGGAGCCAACTGTGCTCTGTATTTTGCTTTGTAAATGCAAGCAAATTAAGGTTAGTGATCCAGAAAGGCATTTCCCTTACAGCCATTAAAATGGCAATGCATTAAACACGTGGGAAGTCACAATATAGCTTCCTGTAAGTCCTTGTGAGAAAGCCTGTAATATGTCAAATAACTCAACAGTGAACTCCACGAGGAAATCAAAACAAGTATTAGCTCTTAAAAGAACCAAGCTCAGCAAGAGGCTTAGAAAACAGCAGCAAAAGCTAATTAATAGGTTTTTGAGGGAAAGCGCAAAAACCTGGGATCTGTAACAGCTTAGTGTTCACTGTCTGCACCCCCAATGGCTGTGATTTGTTGCAACCAAGTCCCAGCATAGGGAAATGCCCAGCCCTGAGGTCAGCATGTGGGTAAAGCAATAGCTGGGCCCAGAACCTGCCCTATAATTTGTCTCTAGCTTGATCATCTTCCATACCTGAGGCCAGTTAAACTAATCACAGTCCTTCCACACCTTCTTCCCAGTGCCCTGGGGTTCAGGCCATAGCAGTATCACATAAATCTCCCCTCTGTCCCTGTGGCTGGACACTGCTGTCCCACCCCCTGCTTCCCCTCCTGTGGGACTGCTTCAGCTCCAGCACGAGGCCTTCAGAGATGGGTGTTTTGGCCCAAACAAGGATTTTCCACAGGGCAACTAAAGAGATTCAGGTGTCCGGATGCCTCAGTAGGAAGGGAAAAAAAAAAAAAGAAAAAAAAAGAGCATGACTTAGTCTTAAATATAATGTTTTTCCCCTTCTTCCATCTCACCCACTGACAAACAGAAATGAAATGGTTGACTGGCATCTGAAGGCCCCTCTGTCCATTGCCACCACAGGACTGTTGGTGCTGGAGGCAGACACAACATAGTGATATACACCTTGGCCTTCCTCTGAGCTAAGCAACTAAAGAGCAAAATTCAAAAAGCAGACCCCAGAAAAAAAAAAAACGCAATAATACAGAAATGCCAGATTTATCATTAACTGGGATTTTAACTTCTGCTTTGGTTCTTCAGGAATCTCCAAAACAACAAAAGCATCTTATTTCTATCCTGACCATACTACACACTCCTGTAACATCCATACCAAGGAGCTTGCTGAAAGATTTGCCCAAAACAAAACTGATGCTTTGTCATCCTTTGCTTCTTGCAGGACAGATTAAGAAATATATATATAAACTTCATTCCAACACACGCTGAGTGAATGTTTTTCTCAACAGTTACAATACGCATCAGTGAGTCTAGGGATTATCCTCAGCTTTTTACCACTTACTTTGTCTGTAAAGAAGCGATGCACTTTTCTTCTCTGCAACTCCCCTGGTTCGCCACAGCAATACAGTACACGCTACTTATCAAAATCAAAACACATTAACATGCTCAGAAATCCCCTAGGACCGTTCTAAAAATTGCTGAGAACCAGGATTTGGAGCAGTTTCTTTAAGCACCAACAACTTGGATTTACAGAAAAAACAAAGTAAAACCAAAAAAAGCTCACTACGACATAGTTTTTTCTCAGAAATCTTTCTTAGCAATGTAAATCAAAACTAGGCATTTAAGAAAGAGGAAAAGAAAGGAAGAAGAGAATCTCAAATCTGGAGCTAAAATTCTAAAATAAAGAATGGACAACAAAACCTTTCTTAAAAGCGGATCCTTTACACATCTCATTTCCCTACTTGGTACGTGGGAAAAGCTGCTCAGATGTGGAAGCCTTGTCTACTATTCTGTACAGAACAGGGCCTTGAATCATTCTTTGCATTTGTCTCACTTCTGAACAACATTTTAAAATCAATTTGTAAGAAGTGCCACAGAAACGAGCAGCTTCTCACATTAATGTAGGCTTAAGAAATTTGGAGTTGCAAAAAATCCTTTACGTGGGTTTTGTGGGCTGACAGTTGCTAGTAGCTTTCAAAAAGACTTTGTAAAATAAAGGAAGGCTTAATGTAAGAAAATTCACAACTTGAAATGGTAAATCTGGTGAGGGTTAGTCTCAAGTTCAATAAATTATGCACTTATTAAAGAATTGAGAAGTGAATAATGGATTGTAAACCTCAGATAAATCAGCTGTTGAAGATGATTCAGGTTGGACAAAGCAAATAAAATTGCACATGAAAATCATCAGTGTTTATTCCACGGATACTTGTATGTGTGAAGGTCACATATGTACAGGGGAGAAGAGCTGCTCGCATTACAGAAAAGCTGGTCAACTGGAGAATAGTTTGAAGCACTTCACTCTAAATACAGGAGCCCCTCAAGCGAGTTCCAAGCAAGGAAAAAATCATCTTTGCAAAACAATGTCATGGCTCAGACAGACTTTTGTTTCTGCTCCTGATCAGAACACATCATCCTTCACAGGCTAAATCCAGTCTTCTTTCAGTGTTTTACCTCAGCTCATTCCAATGAAACTGTGAACCCTGAATGTGATATCTTGACTAGGCAGTGAGAATATGAATTGCGTTTGTATTATGCATTCCTCTTCAGAACACTTTCTACTCTGAAGTAAAACGTTTAGCCTCTGCCTCACTAAACACCTCCCTTACTTAAGATATTTCATTTGACTTGAGGGGGGAATGTGTTGAAAGCAGACAGATGCAAGAGAAGTTTTCTCTCATGCTGCCTCTGCTCAGATGCAGAACTACTATGAAAATTCTGTGAATCGTGGAAAAGAAGGTTCAGGATAAAACCATACCTACACTGAGCTGTTGAGTTTCCAAGTGTAGAGCTGAGGAACCACAGAATCACAGAATTGTAGGGGTTGGAAGGGACCTCCAGAGATCATCGAGTCCAACCCCCCTGCCAAAGCAGGCTCCCTACACCACATCATACAGGTAGGCGTCCAGGCGGGTCTTAAATATCTCCAGAGGAGACTCCACCACCTCCCTGAGCAGCCTGATCCAGTGCTCCATCACCCTCACTGTAAAGAAGTTCTTCCGCACATTTGTGCAGAACTTCCTATGCTGTACTTTCATCCCATTACCCCCAGTCCTATCCCCACGCACTACTGAAAAGAGACCAGACTCACCACTATGGCTCCCACACCTCAGGTATTTATAAACCTGGATCAAGTCCCCTCTCAGCCTTCTTTTCTCAAGGCTAAACAGACCCAGTTCCCTAAGTCTCTCCTCATAGGGGAGATGCTCCAGGCCCTTCACCATCTTAGTGGCCCTCCGCTGGACTCTTTCCAAGAGATTCCTGTCTTTTTTGTACTGGGGAGCCCAGAACTGGACACAATATTCCAGATGAGGTCTCACCAGGGAAAACGTAATCATCTAAATATTAACCAGATAGGGCTGCATCTTCCCTGAGCCCAAGCTAGACCCACAGCACAGCCTGACTACAAATGGGGACAAGCACAAAAGCTACTATGAAAAAATTACTGTCTCTTATTTAAAGCAGGCAAGTAAACAGGAGAAACAGGGACAGAAAGAGGCTCTTCAGGCCATCAGAGATGAAAAACAAGTAAAACTATCAAATACAGTTAACACGGAGAGAAATCCATTTATTCTGACATACTAAATTAAAAACATTCAGCTGAAACACCCCAGAGAAGTGTGGCAAATGACAAGATGACCAGAGACAAATCAGGGCAGATGTACTGCCTACATGACTCTACACCAAATCCCAAAATGACTGTGAGCAAGTTGCTTTATTTCTGTGCCCAGCTATCCTTCTCCAGTCTTGCCTGTTGAAACACTTACATGTTTTGACTCAGTTCTTGCCTGAAACCACATAAACATACATTTCCTAGGACTCCTGTAATAAAAAGACTTCTAAATATGCATTTGCCTTTTACTGATAGAAGCTGGTACGTATGGTCAGGATCTCACTTAGCATTCCCGTTAGATATAGTTATTTTTCCATCTAGGAGAAAGAAAACATATAGGGAGTCATAGGAAGTAGATAAATCAGTCTGCCTCAGATGCTGTAGACTCATGAGGATACATGACAAGGTATACCCCAGAGATCTGTGATTTGGCTAACGAAAGCCATTAGAATCAGCACCATGGACTTCTGCTGTAATCTTGTGGCATTTTAGACTTTTGTAGTGAGCAAAATTGCTACAGCAGTCAAAAAATAAATAAATACAGCATTGTATCAGAGACTCAAGAAAAGGAACAGCCATCACTCATTCATGTGTTACATATTTTGTGGCCTACAGATCTGTGACATGACTTCCTTCATGGTATGGAGCTGAACTATCAACAAAAGAGAAACAAAATTCAGTGTTATCTTTCAAAGTACTACCCCTGCATTTGCTAGGGTGGAAGAATGCAATCATGAATCTCTTAGGGTTTGTTCTTTTTCTCGGAGGCATGACTCACAGGTTACTCACCCTAGGGAGTTCTTTCCTGGATAGATCATCACTTCTTGCTGCTGCAGATAGACATACTGAATGACATCATTTAAAAAATAAACAAGCACCAACCATTAAAATGTTTTTTTTCCCCTCCTTCTTCGCCAAAGTTTTTCTGCTGGTTCTAAATTCTGTACTCATACCAGTGTACATATATTTGTGATGTCCATTCTTCTTAATCCAAATCACCCCTTCTCTTTCTGTGCTGTTGTTGTTGGCATGCTTGCAGAAGTCTCATCTGCTGCAGAGTGCACTTGCAGCTGGTGCTGAAGGAAAGGCCTGGGAACTCCACACCAAGGAGCTGTTTTTTCAAACAAAGGCAGAAGTGGAAGCAGCTATGATCAAGTCTTCTTGCTTGAAGACCCATAAAGCACTACACCTCACATAAGGCTTTTGACCTAAGAAAGACAATGCCGCAGTTTCTTCTTGCAGACAGATTCCAAGCAATGGAAACCACAAGCCACCCCCCACCCCAAACTGATTGTATGTATTGAAGGTTTGGTATTTCAGGCCTCCATTCCCAAATGAAGTACTCTTTCAGAGCAAACAACATGTGCAAGTTTTGAATATTGTTAAGAACCAACTTTCTTTAAGCCATTTAAGCCATGGTATTTGATTTCCATCAACAGTTTTCAGCTGCAAGCTGAGAACTGGAAACAAGGACAGCATTAAGCAGACTCAGCAATTTGCAGGTATTTTGACTGAAATTCCTCCTTTGTTTTCTACCACCTAACAGAAGGGACAAAGGAACTGTTAGGGCAGTCAATAATTAGCTACCAAGGAAAAAATGAAATTTTTTTTTTGTTATGCTTCACTACACCTTGGTCTTTGCTCAATTACTGGTCAATGAATTACTTGCAGAAACAGATCGGAACCAAAATATCTTTTACATCCTATTTTCAGGGCACTGATTCACCTACGCATTTATTTACAAAAAGGCACACAACAGACCTGAAAGAATAAGCTCTACTTGACAAACAGGTCTCTGTTAACCACTTCCTTGAGCCTTCATTCATTTTAATGGTGCATGCTTCATCTTGAAACACAGCCTTGGAGATATTAGTTATTATCTGCACTTTACTGTGCTTGGGGAGGTTCAAGGATGAACCCTGATGAAACCTGCTATGTGCTTTACTATTGACTGCAACACTTACCACAAGCTGGGTTGGTTTTGTGGGTAGCTGTTTATATTAACCATGCAGTAGCCTTAGGATGCATTGCCTCCTTGACACACCATTGCATTTACCTGAAACAATCTTCCTCTTCCCACCTACACAACTTAATCTAACCACTTGGTTTTGTCAAACTCACACAGCCAACGACCGCCTGTCGCTGCAAACCTCCTAATTCTCCTTGGTAAGTCAGTTTTTACTGCATGGTTCTTCCCTGCAGGAGACAACATTACAGGCTCCACATCTGCCTCCAGCATCTGTCACTGAAAAACTGCAAGCACCCCTGGCCAGCTATCCCTGCTCCATGCTGTGATGCCTGTCTTCATCTACTCCCAACAAGCGCTCTGGCCAGTATAAACTTCACAACTTGCAACACGCTTCAGGACCTCTCTCAGCAACTACTGTTTGGGGATATTACGATCCTATTTTCTTTCTCTCCTCCCACACTGTTACCAATTGTGTTTTATTCAAATCTTCTGCTGCCTTGGTTTTTTTGTGTTTTTTTTTTCCTTCTCTGGAGATATTTAAAGGAGGTCTGTTTAGTTCAGCTAGTTTTCCAAAGACAATTGCCTTCCTTATTTTAGTGCAGTTACATCTTATTGCTCACAAGTCAAACTTCCAATGCTTTTTCTTTAGAGAGTATTCTCTTGATTTCTACCAAGAATCATTGGTTCTTTTGAGGCACAGTCAATCAGATTGGCTTTCAGTCTGGTAGAAGGGTATTATCTGTTTCTGAGCAAGAAAGGCCATATGACACATGCAACAAGGTGACCTGGGACAACAACCTGTTAAGACTAGGGCTCAAAACACAGCCATGATTCTTAAGAGCAAAAGTTTCATAAATAGGCTCTGCCTTCAGAAGTCCTTCCATTCACCATCCCTGCTTACACACCTAACACTACTAGAAAATTTGTAACTAGGAAAAAAAACAATTGGGGAAAGCTCAAGTTCCTTCCTTTAGTAGACTGTTGCCCCTGCAGCATGGAGAAAAGGATCAAGTGTGCTAAAACCCATGCTTCTCTGGTTTTCCATATTCATTCCTTCACATTTTCCAGTGAACATACAGCCTCTTCAGAAGCTTCAGAGTTGGTCAAATAGCACAAGGAATCTTGCTTTCTTTAGATCGCTTTGTTGGCTCTTTCAAAGCTGCCCTGGAGCTCCAGGGAACAATGAATGAAAATCTGGAAACCACTGCACACAAGCAGCTATTACCAGACACTGCTGTAGATCTTGCATGGTGGTCGCACATTTGTCAACTGAACTTGAATATTGCTAAATTACATCAAAAACAAAATCATAGAACAGAAACTTGAGGGATAAAAACAATGAGCTGCAAGTGGTCACTGATCTCAGAGAAAGGGCTGGAGAATGAAAAGAATTTCATAAATATAACACAGGCAATACAAATTAAGCTTCTAGCTCACTGCATTAGAGCTAACCTATATTCAAACGACCTTCTAAACTTCATCTTAACAGTCAGACCTACTGGACCTACCATTCAACAATGCAGATGAGGTCCAGACACCAAAACAAACACTTCTCTAATGATTTGATCCCAAATTCCATTATCTCTGCAAAAACACATACTAGGAAGCATCTCACACCAAAACTGGTTGGCTTACAGAGAAGTTCTCAATTCAAGTTTGCATGTTTTTTTCATTTTTCTAGAGATTGGGCTTTAATCAGGCTCCACTTTGCTTGCAAATGTCCTATTGCACAGAGATCCTAATATAACCTCAGTTATACTCACCAGCACAAAGTAAAAGCAGCAAAGGATGCAAGTAAGTGGGTGGATCAACGTGCACCCTGCATTGGCCAGGATGCTTCCATGGATGGTCTTTCAAGATTCTTCAAGACACACATAGCTAGATGAGTAAACAGATGTGCCTGGTTGTCACCCCAGAAGGGCAGACCATGATAAATAACATACATGACTGACATTTGATTAGAGGTCTAAGAAATCATTAGCATCTGTAAATATTTTATGTATGAAATCATCCAGTATCTCAGCCAATGGGCCACATTCCAATCTCAGAGGAGTCTGAAAAGTGTAATCAAACTAGTACAATGACCATAAGCATGGACATCAAGGAACAGCCCAAAACCAAGCTGCCCAGCACCCAACTGGCTAATTCAGGTGCTGAAGTTCAGCCACCAGATAACAACCATACAAAGCCATGCAATAAACCCCAAGGGACTGTTTTAATTCTGTGGCAAAACCAAGAGAAATATGTCTTTGATTTGTTTTTTCAATCAAAAGTTTCTTAGAATCCCCCCCAACAAAAAAAGTTTGTTTTTTTACCCCCCTCTCTTTCAATGTGCTGATCTTTTTTTTCTAACATGAAGTAGCTGTGAAAATAAACTATGAAACTGATTGTGGAAAGTGATTAAAAACACTGGAGGGAAATGGCACAACCAGCAGGACAGAAAGTCACCTTCACTGACCCTCTTGGACAAGAATGTCTTTGCAAGGTGGAGAGGACATCAATCCCAACAACCACACAGCCCAGTGACTAAGAAGGCCTTGAATCTCAGAAGAGGGGACTTAATCTCAGTTCCTTTCTTGCTGGGAACCAGCTGAGGAATAACATTTCCTCATTTAAGTTGGATAAAAACTGACAGGGCTCACTGCTTCAGTTTCCTTAAGCAAGAAAACTACTTTGTGGGTTGTCAGAGAGCATGGCTTATAAACCTAACCTGGTGAGAAGGCTGTTTGCAAGTATGTTTTCAAAACTGATTCTACGTTTGTTAGCAAAATAAAAGTACTAACTGAAGTTGGAACCAGTTTGCAGGGAACCCAATGCTGCCTTTGACAGTTTCAGGAAGGAACAGGTCTCCGAGAATGAAAAGTTGAGTAAAACAGAAAAAGTTGGTTAAACAGTTTTTAATGGGAACTCTCAACGCTAACCAAGCAAGCTGAATGGGAATACTGCAGTGCTTTAGATTGAGAAATAGCCTACTGATTAAATAAAACAAAACACCAAAGGCAAAGGATTTGGCTCACTGCAGTCATGCCTGACCTAAAATATTTAATTAGGACTCTGGGGCTGGTTGAAAGCCATCGGGGACAGTTTCCACACAAACCCCCCAAGTATCCTTAGAACCACCAAAAATGATGAGCTGTGAGGGCTATGCTAGAAGGTGCAGAGAGCTTACACTGTTTGGACTAAAAATAAATAAAATGAATGTTTTCTGTTTCATCTGTGTCCACATGGCAAAGCATTGCCCAGAAGCCTCTGACAGCACAACCTAATGCAGCTCTGACTGACAGCAATCCTCTTGGCTTTCAGTGCTCACTGTGTCCAAGGCGCATGTAGAGGTGACCTAGAACCTGCACAATTTCAGCTTTAAATCTCTGCCTTCATAATAAAGGGTAAAGCTTGGATTTATGCAATTACAGCCTCTCATCCTTACCAAAAGAGCTTACGAAACTCAGGAGCAGTGATAAAATTTGGATCGCTGATGAAGATAAAATGCTTTCTGAGCTATTTGGATCCTGCCAAGAAAGAGACATCAGTTATTGCCAAATGTTTAATTCCTTGCAATCTCTAAACAGACTTGCCTCTTCACTGTACCATCTTCAACTGGCTCTGTTACAACCTACTCAAGACTAACTTACTGGAAGGGGAAAAGAAAACCCTTTCAGGAGACAGTGAAATGCTTCTTTCTGAAAGAAAGACTGATGGAATCAAGGTAGAAGTGCCACTGTCACGTATCCATGTCAGCAGGTTATCAGGAAGTAGATGTAGATGGGATTGCACACAGGCAGTGATGGCCCCGTAGCCTGCTCGTGCCCCCACCTCCCCAGCAGCACACACCTTGCTCTATTCTCCTTGGACCTGCAGGCTCTGGACCTGAGACTCACTAGGAGCTTGCCAGGGCACACAGGGGTGAACAGACTGCCTACTGCTCTACACTCAGTTCTTCCTGCAGCATTTCCCTGTGCCCCCACTGGTGGCCTTCTCAGTCTGCCCTCACTCCTGGTTGAGACATTGTACCACAGGACTGCATCCTACAGGTGAGGCAGGGTAAGAAGTTGATGTGTGGTAAATATTTTTCCCCATGCCAAAGTAGGACAGAAGACTCATAACCCTCTTCCAGCTTTGCCAGCCTGTTTTCAAAGCTGTGTCTGTAGGGGCCTATCGATCAGGGGGTGGCTAACAATACAGAAGTCAGCTCTATGCATTGACGCAGCAGTAGCTCAGAATGAGAGTATCTTACCAAAGTTGCTCTGCTCTTGAGGCTACCAGATTCTCCCTCCCTGAGAGGAGACAGCACATACTCACTCACTAGTGCTACCACTTCAAACACTGGCAGAGCTGCTGCCTTCAAGCATTTCTCTCTCAGCTCCATTGCAGTGTTTCTCTTTTGCCAGGGTTCTCTGTGCCACTTATATTTTTTTATTCTTACTGAAGCCTCTTCATATAATGCTTACAAGAACACAAACAGCTTCACCTTCATCTTCAATGAGTCTTTTAAGCCTGAAAGACTGGAAATTTTCAGTACAATGGTTTATTTTGCACTTGAAATTGGAGTAATGCAACAAAAGAAACTCAACACTTTAAAATGAGAACCTTCAGTTTGCCCCTCAAGCTTGAGATGAAGTGAAGCTTAGGCTTCGATCCTCAATTCACACTCACAATAAAGCTTTGGAACTGAATCTAAAGCAATCAAGACCAATCTGCAAATCAATTTCAGACATGACCCAAATTGTCAGCCTTAAATTAAGATCATCTCTGCAGAGATTTAACACTGTATAAATTGACATATATTTAAATTCTCTTTCTTGGTGTGTAATTTTGTTTTTACAGCCAGATCACCTGTCAAGCTTTTCACTTAAGCCCAGTTAAGTTTTGGCTTAACTACAATTCCAAGCTCCACGCTAAAGTCTTTGATGCCATAAAAATCAGTCTCTTTCAGAATAATAAATGAGGAGAATCTTTTTGATATTTCATGGAGATAAAGAAAGCAGCATTTGTTTTGCACATCAGTGGTTTCTCTATTTTCTCTTCTGTTCATGAAAACAGAACTGGCAAGCCTGGTAGCCTGCAGCTTACTTCTAGCACTGTTAACAGTCACTAACAAAGTGAAGCAGCAATGCTGTAAAAATCAAAATATAAAACAAATTTCCCTTTTCAGTCAGTTTTGGTACAACAACTCCTAA
Organism: Coturnix japonica; assembly: GCF_054131305.1. NCBI lineage: Eukaryota > Metazoa > Chordata > Aves > Galliformes > Phasianidae > Coturnix > Coturnix japonica. Next base: position 48,841,643 of record NC_140663.1, on the reverse strand, counting down.
GAAATGTTCCCGTCTCCCAAGTCTTTATGGCTGTCCTGTCTTAAGGTACAAACCCAACTTCAGCTGGGACTGTATTCTGCATTGGTCTGTTATATCGCTACAGATCTGTGCACCATCACAGCCCAGGAAAAGCAGACATGGTTTTTGCAGAAGTAGCGCCAGTTCCAGTGCTTGTCCAACAGCAGCTGAAAATTCACAATGAATGCAAGTAATTACTTATGCTTCCCAGCCCAATGCACAGGTGGAAGTGTCTCCCATTAAGATATTGCCCCCGAATAACATTTCAGTAGAAAGGAGAAAAGCAGTCAAGCATAGGACAAAAATTATAGCCAAGAGCAACCACTGGTGAACCACAAACAATAACAATATTAATGAATAACATGACATAAAATGCACTTAGTAGCAACATGAAGTGGCAGACTCAAATGCTCTTAAGACAAGCTTAATAAATTCCTGTCATAACAGCACTGAGCGTGATACGCAATTGAAAATTAGAACTTGTCCTTACTGCTGCAGATAAATTGCTCTCACTTTTCACAGTTAGACCCAGGAAAGCACGTCAGCAGCTGCAGCCCCTCACATACATCACTGACGTAACCTTTTGAAGTCAGTGACAGGAACACTGACCCTAAAGCTGCACAGCTCCATCAGTGTCCTTTTCCCACGACTGTGAGAACAGTGCTCCCGCCTTTATGTCAAGCTGCAGTGCACCCACAGGTGTGCACTCTGCCCGCTGCTCTCATATGTGTTCTTCACTCCAGAACGCCATTTCTGTTAATACTATTGTGTTCGGTAAGCTCTTTCTAATTATATTTAAATTCTGACTCAAAAATTCACCCAGCCACGTTTTCCCCTCAGTACTAATGCCCATTCATGGGAGTATTTGAAAATCCAATTAGGTACGTGCTTTCATCAGGTGTTGCCTGCTTCACCACCAGGTACAGCTCAGGAAGCAAAGATGTGCATGCTGCTGTGTCCCGCATGCCAGCACCACCACAGCTAAGAAACCAGAAGGTAGTGGGTTCATGGCTGCAGATGAGGAAGCAACAAAAGCCATGACATTCCACACATACACACATAATCAGCTAACGCTAAAAAGCAAAGGTTAATCACAATTCCCTACATCTCCACAAAAGATTAAACCCTTACACTGATGCTGATGGTACAGCAAATTCTCCTTGTCAAGCACTTATCTCCAGGCTCCTATGCAACATACTCAGCCCTGACATTAGCGGCATCATGATGCCCTATGCTGACCTTAAAACTCTAATAAATTAGGATGAGAAAAGTACAGGGGAAATATCTTATCTTACAGAGATACAACACTTCAGTTTATAAAGCTGCTAGTCATTGGGTGTGCATACAAAAAGGAGGACTGCCCACGTGAACCTTGATCAATGCTTAAGATTTCATGACATGCCAGAACTACAAGTTCTGCTAGTCAGCTCCTGTTTTCATTAATAACTTGCTTTCCTGTTCTACTGGAACTACTCACCACTTATGCTAGGCTGTGTGGCTTCCAAGCAGCTGTTACACACATCAGGGTCACCACAACACGTTCAGCACATCAGAAAACTGCAAATTTGCAGGTGAAATGTGGGGTCTTTGCAACCTCTCTGCAAGATGAAGCACCTAAGCAGGAAGCCTCAGCCATGCTTTCGCTGTGAATTTATAACACACTGTTTTCAGATCATGTTCATTTGTAGCACAAACCTCTGGCTGCTACATCACTTACATATCAGAAAGCGAGACACACTAGGGTTGTAAGTGCTTAACTTGCAGTTTTGGCCTCTCGACCTTGTATTGTAGTGGCAGAATATTGGCAGCCCACAAAGACAAAGCTTCCCCGCTTTTTGGGGTCAACTTATTCTCCCTAAGGATCATCTCCTAACAAAGAAAGCAGCAAGCAAAGTAAAATCAGTCATTCTCTAAACTTGACAATGTCTTTGTTAGGAAAAAAAAGAAAAAAAGGCAAACCCATTTGCCAAAGGGCACAAACAGATGGGGTCTGAAAGGGCTACTACATAAATTAAACATGTAAACACTGGTTGTCTGCTCAAAAATCAGGTCCTTTAATTTCCACAGGTGTGGTACTTAGTGGGCCCATAGCATTATTCATGTTTTTCCACTTTACTACATTTCTAGTGCTTAAAACTGCTTCCAGCTAGAAAATATGACAGAAGTGACATGACTCTGTCATTTCCAGAAAGGAAATAAGATGTGGGGATGCCCCATCCCTGGAGGCATTCAAGGCCAGGCTGGATGTGGCTCTGGGCAGCCTGCTCTGGTGGTTGAAACTTGACGATCACTGTGGTCCTTTTCAACCCATGCCATTCTGTGATTCTATAAAAAAAGGCTCCATATATTTTAGGCTGTACATGAAATTCTACAGTAGCCTTTATCCTACATATTTGAATTCAGATGTAGTGTGCTAGCAATCTAGTAGCACACATAATTTGTGATGGAGCAATGTTTTCTAATAACTCAATGCAAAATTAACCTCCAAAAGACAAGCAAGAAGCAAACTTCAGAATGCCACACACTGGTACATTTTTGGCTATCCTTGTTCAAGCATGAAGGAGGACATGGACTTGCAAAGCAGCACAGGAGGGGAAATATGTGCAGGAAAGGACTCAAGCTGTCTTGCAGAGCTATCAAAAGGTCTACCTGTTCAAAGTTCCTTGCTGCAGTTCATCAACTACAGCATCGAGTCCTGCGTACACACACTTGTGAGGGAAACAGACATATTTACTTGAAAGATTAGAAGATTTTTGTGTATGCTTGAAAGACTGAAGTAGAAAAATCCTTTCAATTCCAGCATGTTTAGCAGCGGCCACTAAGAACAATTTCCCCACCTAGAACATTACACAACATTACCTCTAATACCTCACACTTACAAACAAAGCAACTGAAAAAGATGCTAGGATCCAACTCAAGGCCTTCCTGGGAAGCAGCAAACACATTCACGGAATATTATACCAAAAGTGATTAAAAAAAAAAAAACAAAAACAAAACAAAACCCAAAAAAAAACAAAAAAAAAACAAAAAACAAAAAAAAACCAAACACCACTATATTTGACAAAGAACACAGAACAGATATGGTTTCGCTGTATCTGTTCTCTACTTACCCTTTTTCTGTGTCTTTGTTTCAACTTGGATTTCCTGGCAAGACCTCCAGTCAAGTTGCACACAAAGGCAAACCCAAACCACAAGGGATGAGGTAGGGCTTTTGGTCACCAGTGTTTATCATCAAGCAAATAAATCCTTTCTAGGTAAAAGCTGTCCAGGGACAATACATCTAGAGTATAAATGGGTTTGCAAGTCTAGAAAAGAGATTTCCAAGCATGGCCTCCATCTGCATCACAACATGGAAACTTAGTAGATGTTGCAGAAAGGAACCAGGTTGAGACTCAAACTCGTGGGTACTCCAGGGTTGATTTTATTAACAAGCTCAGTGCTCAGTGCAACATGCATACAGAGCTTGGGTCACTCCTAGTGAATGACAATCAAGCTTTACAAAGGTCCTATATTTATATGTTCAGGAAAACAATACATCACTTATGTTATTCATTCTTGTGATTAATCAGTCTATCTTCAGTTGTTTCCCAAAACGCTGTGTTCCATCTCAGGCCCAGACTTCATGCTTCACGTGTTATTCTTCTTTTGAACTTGTCCAAAAATTCATTATCTTCTTTCATCCGAGCCATCCGAGCTAGACCAGTCCATTCCATCTGTCTTATGATTTTAACTTATTAACTACTAAATAGTAATGTCAGCACTATTATTATCTAACTCTGCTGTTTTATAGTCTAACACCCCTACATGGGTCATGGTTCAGGGCTATACAGGGGATACATGAGTAGCATACTGGTTGAGAACTTTACCATTTTCCCTATCAGTAGACATCTGTATAATGACAGTGCTGTGACACCTTCACCAAGGTAACCACTGCTCTGTGTTCAACATTAAGAGTAACCTTTCTGCTGAAGAAAAGAGAGCCTGTTGCTTAGGTAGCAAAAAGAAGCATAGGCCTACTCCATGGAATGTTTTTAAGTATTACTGCTAAAGAAGTAGACTTGGACCCAAAGTCTCAAAGATTCCTAGAAACAAAAGATTCCCCTCACAGCTGGAAGGGGAGTATGAAATAAACCCCACGTGGTCTCCCTTTGACATCACACCTCAGTGAATGTAGAAATAAGCAAAGGGTCTAGAAAATTAAGGAAAAAAGTCATCATGAAGTCTGGCAATAGGAAACAACCCACACTAGTTTGGACGTGCAGGAATTACGGCCTGCTTCCCTGGTGCCCAACCACACAGGAGGGAACGAGACATTTCTAGCTGCACAAAGAGTTCTCACAGCAACGTGTTACCACACTGGTCACAGCATTCTTAAGATAGATGTGGCTCTAAGTCACTGACATTATACTGATGTATAGACTTGGCACATTACTAATCCCTCGGATACAATAACGCCATGTATATTTTTGTTTTGCTAGCTATCCCGACATCCTCTGCAAAATCCTTCTTTCTTCTCTCTGAAGCATTTAAAGAGAAGTGTTGAGGAAAAGTCAAGGTAGCATGGAAAGACTCATGAGAAAAACTGATGTGTGTGCTAGAAAAAAAAGCAAGCTGTATCAAGACAGCTGGTCATGAACACAATTTCAATTCAATTCTTTGCCTTCTGTTATCCACTTTAGCTCATTGAGCATCTCAAAACGGTTTCATCTCAAAACAGTTAACAGCTCCTGCAGTCCCAGCTTTTTCTCTTGTTGTTATTTTGATGCAGTTATATTTCTGCTGCTGCATCAGAAATATTCATAACTTCTCTACCCCATGCAGAAAATGCTCGAAGAATCATTAAGGCTGAAAAAGACCTCTAAGATCACTAGTCTAACCACCTTCCTACCATCAATACTGCCCACTAAACCACATCCTTTATTACCACATCTACGCATTTCTTGAACACCTCCAAGGACAGTGACTCCACTGCCTCCCTAGGCAGCCTGTGCCAGCATCCAATCACTCTTTCAGAGAAGAAATGTTCCCTAATATTCAACCCGAACCTCCCCTTGACTGAACTTGAACTCCCCTTCAACCTGAACTTGAGGCCATTACCTCTCTTCTTATTGCAAGTTACCTTGGAGAAGAGCCTGACTCCCATCTCACCACAGCCTCCTTTCAGGTCATTGCAGAGAGCAGTAAGGTCTCCCCTAAGCCTCCTCTTCAATCCCAGTTCCCTCAGACACCTCTCATAAGACTTGTGCTCCAGTTCCCTTGAGGATGACCAGAAAACTTTGACAACTTTGATGGTCTGCATGCTAATGGTTGTGTAAATAACCTGTCAGTGTCACTCCCACCAAAACCTGACAGAAACAGACAGTACCTTCATCCAATACTTCCAGCACGTACATCTGTGGAAGAAAAAAAAGCTATTTCCTTGAATGCAGAAGTACTCTGTGAAGGTCAAATAAGCTGAAAAGCAAAGCTGTTGTGCTGTTGTATATTGCTGCGGGAGGGACAAAATCTGCCATTTATTATAGTAGCTTTGATCCAGAATTAATATAATCAATTCAATTGAGTAAAACCAAAATTTACAGTTCAGAGCTCCACCCAGGCCTGCAATCCTACATTCCTACCACCACAGGGGATGTATGCCCTTCATGCAATTCAGAAAGCCTCCATTCTGGCACAGTAGCCCTGACCCACCACTCACTAAAAATCAACAGAAAGGCAACCACTGACTCCTCCAGGCAGTCATGCAGAACTCATGCAGTCAATCCACCAGCATATTCAAACCATTCATCACTGTGCTTCTTTCAGAAAAAGAAATCATAAAATCTTATGGCTTGCCCAGAACAAAACCCCAAGCCCAACAGCCCAGCAAGCAGCTGCATTCATCCCATTTGAGTTTCCCCAGGCTTGCTGCAGAGGACCACCATGTCTGGTGTGGGAAGAGAAGGAGGAAAGCAAAGAGGAAGAGATCAGCAGGCATGGTCCGTATGTCTGTCAAAGCAATACAAGCAAGAGCTCTGCTCATAGTGTCCACCCAACTGATCCTGCTCCCTGTAACAATCAAGAAGAACATAGGAAACAGCAATGCTTGGGAGCAGAGCATGCATGGTAGTAGTCAACATTCAATATGTGCAGCCGATTCAGTAGCGGATTTGTCCTACTTAATTAGCAGTTACATCAACTTCATAATTACGTGCACAAATACACACATTTAACCTCAAAGACATGGGATTTATTTCCATCTGGGAGCTCAAATATGTTTTAGAAGCTAATCAAGTCCAAAACTCATAACTAAGATCAACTTCTTCAGTTTTAGACTTATGATCATCACAACTGACACATTTTTATTAATCACCAAGTGCTTAAAAAGTGTTACTTCCCTCCCCCTCACTTACTATAAATTCTCCACTCTCACTTGCAACACAGGCTGTAAAAACACAGCTTACCCGAAGGACACATTCAGCTCCTGGTGCCCACCACCATGGGTGCAGAATGTGCTATTCCACAGCAGGTCACTTCAGATAGCACAGTCGGTTTTGTCCTGGCAGCACTCCAACCAACTTTAAAGCATAATAACCCAGATAGTCTTTAAAAGGATTTTAACTACCAAAGGCTCTTCCTTGTAAGATAAGGTATTACAGGAGAGATCATCTACAAGATCCAATTAAAATCACCCTCTTAATTAAAAGTCTACCTTTCCTAATCCAAAAAATCCCTGTAAGTTACCCACTTGAAACTTTTTTACCTGCTTATGTAATCATCTATTAGCCAAAAAGGAATGAAAATAGTTAGCTATGAAGTATGCTGCCTGTTAAGTGAACTCAGAAGGCACTACTCTCCAAGGGTCCTGCAAACCACAGATCTTACTGCTTGCAAAATATCTCTTGGATTCTGTGAACACTCTAAAAAATAGACATGAATAGAAAGCGTTGGCTTCTAAAATAAAACAAACCAGAAGAAAGAGGGAAAAAAAAAAAAAAAAAGTTTTCTGCTTCACGCACAGCTCGATGTGTCTGTTGAAGCTCAGAGCCTTTTGTTCCTTGTATGGATTCTGCAACTAAAAACCGTCGTGTTCCACCACCCAGACAACTGGCATCAAGAGACAGGATCTTTCAATGACAAGACTGCCAAGAACAGCATCTTCCAGCCTGCATACAGCAGCAGATCCTCTGCAAGCAAGCATGGCTGAGAATGAGCACAGCCTTCTCTCTTTCACCTACTAGAGGGGAGACTGAGGTCACTCATCCAGCAGAACCGTATGTGGATCACTTTGCTCAAATCCTTGACATTAAGGATGCAGAAAACTAAGAGCAGATGCCCATGGGACATAATCACTTCACACCAGCTTCTCCATTTTACCTGCATGCCATTTGTTGGGTTTAACTACTATCCCTCAAGCCCCTGGAATCACATTGCCATGAGAAATCTTGCTGGATTGCATTTTCTGTTCCTTCCAGGACTTTCTTTTAAGTTCTTTCATAAGAACGTGAAGCCACTGAAGCAGCAGTTGATAACAAAGGATGCAAAGTCATCCCTCATCATCTACAACCTGGCATTAATCACACGAAGGCTGCCTTAAAAAGCCACTCTTACTGTTCAGGCTGATACCCCCATGGAAACTCACGCTCCTCCACAGCTTAGAAAGAATTCATAAAAAGGTTATTCCTCCCAAGCTTCCACATACTGAATAAGTTGAGAAAGGAAAAACGCAACCAAGAACCCACACTGGATGCATGTTTCAATCATTAAAAATAACAAAGGCACCTACATAAAGCCCTCAGCCCTTCTGGGATTTCCTCTAATGACAAAGAACTCCATGCTCCTTACATCAGTTATCTTCAGGGGAAAGTGCATGCACTGCATCAATCCACAGTTACCTGGGTTGCCACTGCAGCCAATTACGGCTTGAACCAAGGGAAGACATGTGGGTGGGCATGTATATGCACATCCACTTGCGTGCAGCCCTCTGTTTTAAAGCTACTATTTCTTAAGTGCTCATGCACAGCTTTCTTAAACCGGGGATTTAAATATTTAAAGTATTTCCTTTCCCCTTCCTTGGGGGATGAGATTACAAATCCAACTTCAGTGTCACTCAGTACACGCCAATGACTTTCTACACCAAAGTTTCCAGTGGCAGCTATCTAGCTTTATTTCTTTTAAATAACATTCCTTCCTGATGCTTTACAAGCCAGACATTAATGCCTCATTTAGGACCTCTTTTTCTAACGTGCCAAATTAATAAGGTTAAAAGCAAAGCTGTGCTCTACTTTCATTGCAAACACTGGGCAAGGTGCACAGAACAGCCAAAAAGAATTCTTTTGTCTAAAATAAAAGCTAGCTGAATATTTAATTGTGAAATGCATAATGCAGGGAAACTTCTTTAAAGCAGGAAAATCTCCCTGACTCATACAGATACCAAATTCACTTGCTGCAAAAGAATACGCATGCTGCACCTACTTAAAGCACACTGTGCAGTCCAGGTCCTGTTGTTTGACACAGAAAGGAGGATGCCATCATCTGTTATGGTTCACAGCTTTTCACGCTAAGTAAGTTCACAGAGTGAAGCGTGACAAGCAAATCAACCCCGTGGAATCCTACCTGCAGCTCATATGCCCAACATCAGGGGTTCACCAACACCCCATAAACAGTGAACAGGCTGCTGCAGAGAGGCCAGAGCAGGAGACATACATGCAGGTAGGACAGCCCCAACACTGAAGAATTTACTGCTTGTACAGAAGCAGGCATCACTCGTGCACTGGGCCACCCTTCGTCACATCCCTCCCTGATGCTACAGCTATGTGACAACCCCACCAGGCAGTAGGTAGGGAGCTGAAATTAACACGTGCCATTCAAGGGGAAGACCTGTGATTGCAGCTTAATGGGAGGGAATTATCTCCCCTTGAAAACATCACCCACCTAACTTCTTACTAGCCCTGCTCATTGATCAGGCATTAAATGGAAAAAAAGGATAACAGCATTATGCAAAAGTGACACAGAGTCCAAACGTACATACAGTGGAACTGTGAATTATTCATGAACCCTTAGTTTCAGGTGCCAAACAATTACATGAAAGGGGAACACGCTGCACCCTCTGCTGATTACATTCACAAAATTGGAATCCCAGAAAATCCCTCTGTCTGGAGGCATGAGCCAGAGATAATTAGGAGCTGCATTCTCCCGTCGATTTGCTGCAGTCTCTGGTGGTCTCATCTCCTACTCATAGCATAAGGCTGGTGCCAGAAACAGCACTTTGTCACACACCAGCATTTTGCCCACGACAAAAGGATGATATCTACGACTTGGATACTGAAACACAAATAAGAAGGAATTAACTGAACTCTACAGTTTGAATTGCTACTTTAAGGACAAATACCTACTTCATCCACAAAGATCTCACATGAATGGGCTCCACAGGGAGCAGGAGCATCCAACAGAAATGGGAACGTGCTTTGAAGCATTATCCTCATAGTATGTGGTTACTGAATCTAAATGACCTGCCACAGACATTATCTGTCTTCATCCCAGACATGTTGAATATAAACAAAGTTCTTGAATTTACTTTTGTTTCCTCAATGTGAAAGGAAGAAGAGCCTTTTCCCTCTGTCGATTTGAGCACAACCCTTCAACCGCACCACCACACTTGATTTTATGTCTGATGACACTTCGACAAGTCACACACAGAATTCAAACACCTGCCTCGAACAACACGAACCATCTGCAGGAAAAACCCATCATGCCGAAACCCTCCTGTCCCCAGCTCCCTTGGGATCACCCTGGAGTTGATACATAATCCATATGCATGAGCCCAAAAGGCTAGAGATGGAAAGGAAAAAAAAAACCCACAAAAAAACTGTTCTACAATGACATTCACACAAGGACAACCGAAGCAGCTTTGTCAGCCAGGATTTAATGCAGTATGCCTGGCAACAGATGCTGGTGCTGGGAAGAGCAATGTGGACCTCACTTCTTCCAGTCTCCAAACCACTTCTAGACCTGTCGCGTGGTACAGTGTAAGATAAATGACCTGAGATTCCAAAAACAATGGAAACTATTTAAGAACTCACAAATATACTCTCCCTTTGCAGAGAGGAAAGTGACGTGCTAGTTGTACCCCATCAACTGTGTAACTCATTTCTAAGAATCACAGAATGGTTTGGGTTGGAAGAGACCATTCACACCATGTAGTTCCAACCCCCTGCTATAGGCAGGGACACCTCCCTCTAGACCAGGACGCTCAAAGCCCCATCCAGCCTAGCCTAGAGCATTTAAATTACCTAATATTGTTTTATTCCTATTTCAAGAGGAAAATGAGTTCACACTCACATCAACTCTTCATCTCTGAGAAATTCCGACTTCAGCCAAGTCAGTTTTACATCTGTAAATGTGGAGTTTTAGTGCTATGAAAATCAGCACGTGGCTCCCCCAGCATTAATTAGTAGTACTAAAAAAAGAACAACAACACTGAAAGCTTATGAAAATCTACACAGTAAGAATGGTAACTGCAGAGCAATAAGCATTCTGATCAACTACTGTTTCCTAAGACATGCTTGTGGCGTCAGGTCGTCACGGCTTGGAAACATTCAGAAATAAAAACCTATTTCCTAAGGTCAGTGAATAGTTGTTGCAGAAAAACTGTATGCAGATGTACCGAGACAGAAGAAGCTGCCTTTCTGCTAAGTCTCACAGTCACTAGAAAGGCTTGCAGAAGACACAGAACAGCTTAACTCTGAGCACTTCCAGACTACCTGTACCACTGAGAGCAAAGACCTGAGCAGCTCCATGCACCCTGGGCATGTGGACCCATGGAAGTCAGCACAAAGCTGCCAGGGATAGCAACAGCAATCACAGCAGGGCTCCAGGGAATGAATTTCACTGCACACCATTAAATGAGGGCCAGATCCTTGTGGCTGTCAGCTGAGCTCCATCTCAGCATCCCAAATGGAATAACTTAAAGCCAGTGTACGGGGGCCATCAAAGCAGTGCCACACACCCACTGCTCTGCAAGTCTCCTTCCCCTTTTAGAAGTAGGGAAGGAAGCGTGGATCACTTTGTGAGACGGCAGAATGCTGCATTGATTTTCAAACAGAATCTTCCATCAAAACCAAACATAAGCTCATCTTCAGACAAAGAGGGGGAAAAAAAATCCTCGCATCATCTGAGTTGTTCTGCCATGGGAACAAAGGTAGGCATCAGCCCTCCACCAGGAAGGCACAGTGGTCTGTCAGGCAGTGCCACGTGAGGAACTGCTCAGAGGACTGCAGACCAGAGTTCATCGGAAGACCTGGCCTGCAAGGAGCAGCAGCACACCAAAAAAGGAGCTGAGAAAGGGAGCAAAAAAACTCCAGTCTGCAGGAGGGAACCCAATGTGCCCAGCCTGACCCCAGCCCAGCAGCTCTGCACACACCCTGGCACCATCCCACTGGATGCCAGGACATGCAGGTGCACCAGGAACTGCAGTGGGCCATCGTAACAGCCCAGGGCTGACCTTCCATATGCAAACAAGACCCAGGAGCACAAAGCAATTAATCATTCCACAGTCAGCAAGTGGCAAAAGAGCAAAGAGAAAAATCCTGAGCAAGAACCCAGAAAAATCCCCATGCAGCTAAAGCAAGTACTGAAGAATTTTTTGTTCCACTGGGTGGTTTTTGTCTTTTTTTTTCTTTCCCCTCCCCAAAAGGGGTTAGATGGACAACAGGAAAACACACAGTCACCAGTGCCATTTCCTCCCTCAGGAACAAACAGTGAGCTGGCCTCCCCCAGATCCCCAAACAGGACCCATGGGCTGGGATTAGCTCCTGACTTTGCTCTACAGTTTATCCTAAGAACGCCTTCCATTGGCTGTCATTTTTCCCCCAGGGAACAATCTGCCAGCAGGGACTTTTGCTGGAGTACTTGTTGGGTTTGCTGTGTAGTCACCATCCCTGGAGGCATTCAAGAGCCGTGTGGATGTGGCACTGAGGGATGAGGTCAGTGGGCAAGGTGGGGACGGGCTGACAGTAGGACTAGGTGATCTCACAGTGCTCTTTTCCAACCTTAATGATTCTATGATTTTACTTTAAACCTTCTAGCAATGACCTACATTCAGACCTTCTCAAATGGGAAGTGTCCCCCTAACACTATGGAGTCATCCTGCCCCTGAGCACAGCTCATTCAGCAGCTTTCCAACACCTTCACCTTTTGCGCTGCACCTAAATGGTTCGGAAAGCTCTGCAGGCAGAGAGCAGCTTTCCTAAAGCTCACCAAGAGCACTGAGGGAGTGAAGAAACAGCCAGATCTTGAATAAGGAGCTTATACTCCTCACAAAGAACTTCATCAAACACCTACCTTATTTCCCATCCACAAGGGCAGGTAGAAACTCTTCAACTATTTCTGACAGCAAGACACTTGTCTTACAGAGCACTGCAAGTGACTGCTGGCAACCCAGGGTCTGAGGCAGCTCCCTCCTGCAGCCCTCCAAAGGCACACACTGCTGTGCCAACCTCGGGCCAAAACACCAAACCTCCTCCTCTACAAGAAGGATACCAGCCGAGACCTGGAAAAGTTTTAATACATCACCAGCCTTGCACTTAGCTCAGAGTCCAGCCCCACTGAGTTGAATGATACAACAGGAAGGGTTATAAGGAAATCCTATTATCACAAAAGGGTGCAACTGGAAGCAAGGTTTCTGTATCCCAGACAGCCAACGCACAACCACATAGCAGATACCTGACTAAAAGAGCTGCCAGAGATTGGCAAAACACATTCAAACTGAACGGCCAGACCGTATCTCAACCTAGATTAGTGTCTGGTTTCTACAGAAACAACCACCTCCATTTAGGAGGAAAAAAAAGCACAGAATGTGCTGGTAATGTTCGAGAAGATACAACAGAGATAAAAATGGGTTTGGATCTCATTTATTTCCATGCATGCTAACAACCCAAATATGCGTTAAATGCAAGACGGGTGCAGCTCATCCTCCCCGTGCTTTCACAGCACCACACTCACGCCTCAGCTTCGGGTAAATGCTCTGAACGGCACCGAATCTCAGCCCGCTTACAGCCCCACATCAGCACGAACACAAAGCCGTGATCTTCAGCGGTTAACTACGGAATGCACTGAGAATCCTTTTGAAGGTGATTCAGGTACGTTCAGAACCACGCAGTTAAGTGTTTTGTGTCGATCTCCCCCGTAGCGCACGCTGACTTTTTGTTCCGGCAGCACCATTCACCCAAAACTTGGGGAAAGGCAACTCTTGGCCACCAATTACCTGCGCACACACTCGGACTACAGTACGTGCAGAAGGCAATCAATGAATGGAAAAAGAGTTCAATTCGCGGAGCTCTATTGCAGCTAGCAGCCGCGTGCGGTGACCTGAAGCGCACCGGTAAAGCCATCCCCGGGTCCGATGGAAGCGGTGTGGACGCAGCGGGTACGAAGACACCCACCGCTTTCCCCAGGAGCCGGCACAGATGGGAGCCGAGAGAGAACGCATCCATCAAACCAACGGCACCAACTTCGTGGGAGCAGACGGCTGACGGAGCCCCGCTCCGTAGAGATGTAAGTGCGCTGCCTCCCGGCTGCAGCACGGGGCCCTGCAGCGCCGCACGCCACCAAAAAAACTTCAGGGCAGGCGATTTTTAATCCTCTGCGTCTCAGCGGCCGCCAGCTGGGAAGCGAAGAGCCGAGCTCCGACCTTCCTGCCCTGTACCCATCTCCGCTTCGCTTCTCGGCTACCGGTCCCGCCGCACGACGCCGGGCACGCACCGACCGAACCCCAACAAAGTTTCCACCCGCCCCGCGCACCCCGGGGCGGCCGCCACCTGCGGCGGGGAGAGCTGAGCAGCAGAGCCCTACCTGGGAGCAACATACTTTGGAAATAGAAGATGACGAGGATGAAGGAGCCCACGGAAGTGACCAGGACCATCCTGCACACCCGGTTCATCCTCATTACTTCCAGCACCGCCGGCTTCATGGCGCTGCCCAGCAGCGCACCGCCCGGCTCAGGCTCAGCAGCCGCTCCGCGCTACCGCCGAGGGAGGAGCCGGAGCCGCCGCTGCGCCTGAGGATGCCCGGGCGCCCGCGCCCTGTACCGGGGGGCGCTAATGCCTGCGCTGGGCGTGACCACGGCGCTCGGCAGGCGGAGGGGCGCTCGTTGCGGCGCGGGGGGAGGCGGGCCGGGCGGGGAGCCGGGGAGGAGCGCCGCCCCCCCCCTCGCCAGGGGGAGAGATGGTCCCGCCCGGCGGCGGCGGCGGCGGCGGGCGGGGACGCGCGGAGCTGCCTCGAGGGGCCGCCGCCGCCGCCGCCGCGGGGGGAGGGGCGGGTCGTAGCCGGCGCCGCAGCGATGTGCTGCTGCTGCTGCTCGCCCTGAACTTGGCCGCTGTGGCCTCAGCCGGTTGTGCCCCCGCGATCCGACCGTGGGGAAACGTGCCCTGCCCTCGTGGCGCGAGTGGCTCCGTTCATCCTAAGGCGTCCTCTCGCTCGTCATTATGTAAGGCACGGCTCTGTCGCCGTCCCCGTCGTACCGTCGCTGCGCTGTCCCGACAGGTAGCTGTGAATATCTGTAACCGCAGCCTTTCGGGAGCACTGAATCATCTCCAGCGCTCACTCTGCTACCTGGCACGGCAGAAATGGCTCGGGGTTTAAGTCCGTGCCTTCTGTCCGGCGAACCAACTCGCTGCTCGGTTCCACGTGGAGAAATAAAAAGCCCTCGGGTGGTCCGTACGAGATGGACACGGAGCGGTGACACGCAGCAGAACTAAACGGACCTGCCTCCACCGAGGCCTGTGCTGCGCTTCCCACCGTTACCTCACGCAGTGCTCCCACGGTGGGACGGTCCGCCTGCTCAGAACAGGACAGGTGCTGCAAAGCGTGTTTGAGAATGAGACTGGCGCGTCAACGTCATCCTTGTGCAGTCTTAAGCATTCCGCCTGTTCCCCTGCTGTGCCCAAGTACTGCTCTGCTGCTGCTTTCCTTTTCGCTAAAGCAAAAACCATCTTGCTGAAGCCAACACCATCAAGTGGGGGTGGCTTGGAAATTAAAGAGGGGAGATTTGGATTAGATGTTAGCAGATCTTTCACTCAGAGTGGTGAGGCACTGGCACAGCTGCCGAGAGAAGCTGTGGTGCCCCATCCCTGGAGGTGCTCAAGGCCAGGTTGGATGGGACCCTGGGCAGCTGAGCTGAGGGGTGACGGCCCTGCCCATGGCACAGGGTAGGACAGGATGATCCCTAAGGTCCTTCCAACCAAAGCCATTCTATGACTCCATGATATACAAGACTTTCATTTTCTTTCCCAGCTTTCTGTCTAGTCTTCCAAGGTGGGTCAAAGGGGAGAGGTCTTTAAACTGAAAATAGCCCCAAACAGATCCCAGCCCAAAGCTGGCGGCTGGAAAGCAGGTAGGATAAAAAAGCACATTTTAAGCCAGAAAAGAAACAAAACCAAAAGAAGAAAGGCGAGTATTCCTTCCTGGGTAATTGTGACAAAACCATGCAAAGTTATTGGGGTTTCCCATTCAGACAATTAAAATTTACCTAAAGGATGAACCATTTGTCTCAGCATTTGTAACAGTGGATCATATGGGCTTGGCCTGAAGCTGCTTTCATTAGGAAATATCCATTCTGTAACACATCTAAAGTGGCCATTCCTAAAGGCAAAGGCAAAGGACCAAAGTCAACCAGAAGTATAGGCTGTCATTTCAGTACACATCCATCAGTATACAGACTGCAGCACAATGAGCAACTGCAGCGTTTTAACGTGGAGAGCTGGACTGTGTCCAGGAATGTGGCTATGACACCAAGGGATGAAGGCAGAAGCTGAAAACTCAACACTCAGGCAAGAAATGTGAGGAGAGTAAGGCTTCATGCTGCTGGAGGAAGTGGATGGTTGCTCAGTGCAGCCTAAAGGTGGTCACTCTATTTTCTGGACATTATCCTCTGATGGAATGATGTAGCATTTTTAACATGCAGCAGGAAAAAGAAGCAACAGCTGTGTTGCCATTCGCTATTAACAGCACATCATAAAGGCAATACCTTCATCGCATACACTGGCAATTACAAGCTTAGCATTCATGCTCATGCTTGCAGCATCTATGCAAATTTCAAGCCTTGCATCCTTTCTAGCGACTGATGAATTAGGACAATTAAATACAGCAGCTCAGCAGCCTTTATTTATTTATTCATTCATTCATTCATTGAGGTTAAGACACCTGTGCTTTGGTTTTCCTACAGAAAAGAGCATAAAAGGGAATACAAGCAAATGCTGTTGTCTTTGCAGACGGCTGCCAAGTTTTCTAACAGATTACAGAGGCACAGCTCAGGCACTTCTAAAGCATATCTCTGAGTGGAAGGTTGAGCAGCTGCAGAGCAGCAGGGAGACCTTGGACTGTGCTGTAGGTGTGATCACCTACCATTCCCATGACAATAGCCTGCGTTCGGTACTTCTGAACAAAAATAGGCTCAGCGTCAAGAGATTTATGGAAAGAAAGACTTAAGAGCTTAAGAACAGATGCTGGTGACATCAGAAGGAGTCCAGACAGTGTTTTGGAGATTGTTTTGTATAACAGAAAAGCTTTAAAGAAAACAAACAAACAAAACCACCCACATCGCTATTGATAAAGCTCTAAAAATAACAAAACCGCAGCTAAATAGCAGCACTGACAGAAGTCACTGCTACACTGCAGTGTGTAGCCACCTCGTAGTGAAATTTATGAAGAAATGGCAAGCACGCTAATGCTAAGGAGCACATTGAAATGTGAACCAGAAAGCTGTGAGAAAATAGAGGAGGCAATGAGACACCTGCAAGTGTTGGTGCAACTCTGTTAGTTTGTTTAAACTGATAAACTTCATCCTCATAAAAACAAAGGATGACGCATGAAGGAAATATCATAGAATGCTTAGCGTTGGAAGGGACCTCTGAAGGCCATCTAGTCCAACTCCTCTGTAGTGAACAGGGACGCCACAGCTAGAGCAGACCATAGGGCCTGGTCCAGCCTTGCCTTGAAAGTCTCCAGGGATGGGGCGACAGCTACATCACTTGGCAGCCTGTTCCAGTGCCTCACCACCCTCACTGCAAAAGATTTTTTTCCTTATATCCAACTTAAATCTCCCCTCTTTGAGCTTGAAATCATTTCCCCTTGTTCTGTCACCACAGACCCCAATAAAGAATCTGTCCCCTCCTATTCTGGAGCTCCCCTTTAGATACTGAAAGAAAAATCTTCGGGATGGGTTTGGGCAACTGATATTATTGAGGGAATATGCACAAGCTTTTAGGCACACAAGCTCTTCTTTAGATCTGCAACAGAAAGAGCAAATTTCAGACTCTGCCTTGTATCCCTGCACTGTTACAAAGCCAGTCCCATCACAATACTTAACTCCATGGGGTTTACGCACAGGTTGTACTTGACAGTGTTTCCTATTTCCTATGCTGTCCTATGAATGCTGTCAATCTTAGGAAATACAGGATTTACAAATAATATAATACAGGAAACACAGGAAATACAGATTCAGGACACTGCCACCTCATGGGAAATCAGAGCATTTTCAACCACTCAAGAAGTAACAGATGCAGGGATGTATCTTGGCCTCACTAGAGTGAGTGGTTGTTTATTGCTAAGCACTAACAGATTAATTTGAATCATAGACTAATTGGTTCTAGGCAGAAATCTCACCTGTGGGGTTTTCTTTTCAGCTTTACCTTTGTCAGGTTATGCCTTAATGCCTCTATAACCAGAGCAACCTGAAGTATGTAGTTAGAAAAGGCAAGCTGAAATTCTTGCAGTATCTCTTGTTTCCCAGTAGATCTCCAGTGTCACAGAATCACAGAATGACCTGGGTTGGAAGGGACCTCAAGGATCATGAAGTTCCAACTCCCCTGCCTGGCAGGGCCACCAAACTTCCACAATTACTAGATCAGGTTGCCCAGGGCTCCATCCAACCTGGCCTTGAACACCTCCAAGAATGGGGCATCCACAACCTCCCTAGGCAACCTGTTCCAGGACCAGGACCTGTCCTTCCCCAGGAATATAATGATTACCATTTTCCAGTTTAAAATACATTGTACTAGATGTCACTCCATTCTCCACAGAGAGTTCAACCTGAGAAGCAGAAGTTTTTCCAGGTCTAAACACCGAGCTACTCTCACCTCTGAAACACATGTGCTACCTTTATCGTTATCTGCTATTAGTCTTAATTATAGCCCATTTATTCCTATTATCCTCAGTAGTAGAAAAGCATCTTGGCAAGCTTTAGGAAGCTCCCCTCTAGTAGGGTTCCTTGCAAGGAACATCTTTGCCAGCGTGGCACATATGTGGTCTGCAAGTACACTAAGATGTGCTGCTGGAAACAGTTCACTGGTGAGATGAGATGAATATCCTCATGTCTGTTAAAAACAAGAACAATGCCATACATTTACATGTCTTCACAATGCTGTCTCTGTTGCAGAACTTCCTTGATTTAAATATGGAAGAACACAGGATCACTGTTAAGTCAAACAAGATAAGTGAAAGGACAAACATACAGTTGACTTAACAAAATTCTTAAGAAGAAGCAATTAGAAGAAGCAATGTAGGATTTCTCTGAAGATTAAAGTAATACCTACAAGGGAATCCAGAGGTTGATAGTTGCAAGACCACTGTATATTAATTGCAAGACCATTAGTTAGACCTGGGGGAGTTAAGCACAGAAGTAAGTTTTTAATCTTTGCTTTGGAGTTTACAGTTCTCAGACATGATGGATATTTATACCTCTGCCCAATGTGATCAACAGCTGCACTGGGGTGCACCCAGAGGTGCAGCACAGCTCAGGACAATGTCACTTCAGAGGAAGCATCAGTAAGATCTATATCAGGTAGCAGCGGTTAGGTCTGACAAAAGGCTGACATTTTCTTTCTAGAGCTTGGCTTTTGTCCTGCCATGCAAATGGATACACTTGGGGAGCACCCCCCACCCCTCCCCCAAACTCAAATCCAAGGGAAATTCCAGTGCATCCCATCACCACAGTTACAACTACAGAAGCCAACACAAGTGCTCAGGCAGAGCAGACACTGTAATATTTGCCAAGTTCCATTCAAGTAGGTGCTTTTTTTTCTTCATTCTATGTGCAGTTGCTTCACATTTTTTCCTATTGCCAGTTAAGGACACTCATTATGAAGACGTGAAACTATTGGAGTAGAGCTTAACAAATGTACGAGATGAGGTGTCTGCAAGGCAATCTGGTCTGTCCATGCAAGTTCCCCTTGTACTGAGTTAGTTGCATTTGTTAAAAGGACTTTTTAAATGGTCAAGTATTTTGCTCAGCAAAAGGGCAACCTTAAATCGTGCTTAAGCTGATACCTCTTTTTCTGCTGACCTTAGAGCACCAGCTTCATCAGAAGTGTGACTCAGAGAATGAAGAGGCTGAAATAAGGAGGAATTACTGACTTTTCATAGGGTTGCTTAACTTAATTCTATTCTCAGACACTCATGCTCCTCTGAGCATAATGATGTTAGCTTGCTATACTGTTCACTGGACATGAGGGTTCACATAGTAGCCATGAAGGCAGGATGCAAGTAGCAGCTGGCACCATGACCCCAGAGCAGTACAAACTACATAGACTCTACAAGACATAAGTGTGCTTGTTCCATTCACCCCACAGCACTTGCTCAGCTAAAATCCAAGCAAGCTGCTTCTAGGAGCAAATTGATTTGTTTCCAGGCAATGGAATGGTTTATATGTTACTCTGAGGGGGAAAAAGTCCAGCCAAGTTGGAACAAGCACACACATACTTAAAAATGACAAAAATCCCATTTGAAGAAGAAATAAAGAGAGTCATTGGATATTAGTAAGGAGGAAAAAAAAAGGAAGAGGGAAAATACCCACCACACCCAAACGAAAAAGGATTACTTAGATTGCCCCTTTTCTACTTTTCTGATCAAAGGATAAAGAAATCCCCTGTATGTGGGGAATGCAGAAGTGCCTTAAGATGATTGTTTAACTTTCCTGAAATGCTCTGTAATTATTTCTGATTATGTAAATAAGTTGCTGGCATTTTCTGCTGTGTTTCTTTCAAAATGATCATTACTGTCGCTTCTGGGGTAGATCCATCTCGCCAAGTGTGTATTTCCATCCAGCTGGTCTCCAGGCAGACGCATGTTGGCTCAAGGTTAAATTCGCAGGAAGGAATACACATTTACATGACACCATTCACTTGGCCTGTTTTAGGCATCTAAAGTGCAGTGTGATGAATCATGCCCTAAAAGCACCCAAAGACTGAGCTCCTGGATGTCTTGCTCTGCTGCAGACACTTACATTGCACACAGGGAAGGTTAAGTGAAATAAATCCCAATCCAGGTCTCTCAATCCCTTTTTGCTTTGAAAGAAAACTCATATTTTTTGTATTCTGGTGCTCAGCATTATGTTCTGTTTTCACATCACCTACCTTAGAAAATACTTTGCAGTCAGAAATGAGAGCCACATTCTCCACTGCTCCTTAAGCACATGCATTTCAGTAGAGTTCATTTTAGGCCACTTCTGTGTTCTCTCTTTTTCCACATTCTTCTTCTGCACAAAAAAAAAAATAAAAAAATAAAAAAAATTAAAAAAAAATCTATCACAGGACAAACATAAAACATTTTCCATTTCAATACCATTGTATGAGATTTTAGATTATCATAACTGCCATAAGATCTTTTCTGTTTGTTTATTTGCTTCTTCTAACTAGGCTAAAACTGAAGTTAAATATACATGCTCTTTATCTGGAGCTTCATCCAAAGGCCATTTTGAGGTCAGGATGTACTGGGAAAATCATGTTTGTGAAACAAATTCTGTGCACACACAACTGATTTAAACGTATATTTGAAGCCCTTACATCCAGTGAAGCATTTTCAAAGTCAACAAGTCAACATGGTCTGAAATAGAAAGGCACATAGCTCTCATTGTCACACTTTTCTTATGTTTCATTCCTCTGATGTTTGCCCTAGGAGAAAAAAATCCACTGAAGCCAGTATAAGCACAGGTGTGAAAAACAGGCTTGCAGCTGAAGTGGGGTTTCTTGTGCCTAATGGACAGCAGCACTGCTGAAAATCTGCAGACAGCAAGAGAAGCAGCAATTCATACTCATAACCAAAACTTCTCTCACTGTCTACACCTCCGTGACCTTAGGCCTGAGAAGTGCTATGAGAAGTTTAACTGAAAAACACTGCAGGATTATAGAGAACTGTTTAAAAGCACATCTAAAGGAAAAGGTTTTTCTAGTGCTAATTAAATTCCTTTTTTTTTCCCTTACCTCTTTCACCATCCATCTTCAATTAAAAGGTGTGACTTCAGGGCATCTTTCTATTTAAAGGATGTCTAGGTGATATTACAGGAGAGGGAGCAGAGATGATAAATCACACTGAAGCTGTTGAAATAATACTAAGCAACCCATAACTTTGTTTTTCCAAATCACTTCACACATTCACCACTTCACTAATATTGCATCTATGTAACTAGTAGCTCCTTATGTTTCCACTCTGATGTGGCTCCCCATTCTTATGAATGACCTGCAGTGGGGTTGTGATTCCAACTCTGCTATGAATTCTCTGCACAAGAGAACATGATGCAGATCCAGCAATGAGAATCTGTAAAAACCATTGACAGCTGACTATGGAAAATCATGGTTTAAATGAAGTATATAATGACCTCCTATTCAACACCTTTATCAATGATCTTGATAAGGGGATTAAGTGTACCCTCAGTAAGTTTGCAGATGACACCAAGTTGGAAGGGATCATTGATATGCTGGAGGATAGAAACGCATTACATAGGGATCTGGAAAGTCTGAATCGATGGGCCAAGGTAAACTGTAAACTGTATGAGATTCAATAGGGCCAAGTGTCAGATCCTGCATTTTGTTTGCCCCAGGCAACCCTACAGACTTGGGGAGGTGTGTCTGTAAAGCTGCCTGACTAAAAGGGACCTTGGTGTGCTGATGGACAGTTGGCTGAATATGAGCCAGCAATGTGCCCAGGTGGCCAAGAGGGCCAATGGCATCCCGGCTTGTATCAGGAATGGTGTGGTGAGCAGGACTAGGGAAGTCATCCTGCCCCTGTACTCAGCACTGGTGAGGCCTCACCTCGAGTACTGTGTTCAGTTTTGGGCACCTCAGCACAGGAAAGACATGGAGGTACTGGAGCAGGACCAAAGAAGGGCAACAAGGCTTGTGAAGGGCTTGGAGAATGTGCCCTGTGAGGAGAGGCTGAGGGAGCTGGGGCAGAGGAGGCTCTTCCCTGGGGAAGAGGAGGCTGAGGGGAGACTTTATCGCCCTCTTCCAGTACCTGAAAGGTGCTCACAGAGAAAGCAGGGCTGGTCTCTTTACACTGGCGACAGCTGACAGGATAAGGGGAAATGGCCTCAAGTTGCACCAGGGTAAGTTTAATTTGGATATCAGGAAACACTTCTTTACAGAAAGGATTGTTAAGGACTGGAATAGGCTCCCCAGGAAGGTGGTTGAGTCACCATCCCTGGATGTGTTTAAGAGCCATTTGGATGTGGTGCTCAGGGACATGATTTAGCGGAGGGTTGTTAGGGCAGTATGGTTAGGTCATGGTTGGACTCGATGATCTTAAGGTCTTTTCCAACCTGAGCAATTCCATGATTCCATGGAATAAAAAAGGTTGGTGTTTAACCATATTAAGAAAAAATGGCAAAATTAGAAAGGCAACCCTGTTCTAGTAACTCAATAAGTTTTCCTTCAGTAGTTTAGAAGGCAAAAAGAAACACTTATGTCACCTTTCTTCTGAACAACAAGTGAAGAACTTCTTGCAAAGTGACATCAGCAACTACAGCACATTTTCACGATCCTCTCTGTTGTGGTTTCAGATCTTTCTGATGAACCATGAGCCATAAGTCTATCAGCATGTATATCCTCCTGGAGATGGCTCAGAATAACACACTCATATTTACTCTGCAACATCTGTCAAAAGTTGATGAGGAAAGCATACCATTAAGATGTCCGTGTAACCCTGCAAAATGAAGAACAGCCATTTGCTGTGCACAATTCATTAACCAAAAATAAATAAATAAATAAATTTAGAAGTGCTTCCTATAGGTTACATGCTGCATCATTACTTTCTTGTAGTTGATATTTAAATAATGCTCAAAAATCATTCAGACTGCAGAATTTTCCATCTTCAGTGTACTTTAAACCTGCATTAATTGCCTTTTTGCTGGACTTAGCATCAAACAATATCGCAGATGAATACTGGAGGACTCATTGTTTTTCCTCCAAAAAACACATAACTAACCCTAAGAAGAAAGTTTTCTGCCAATGCACCAGTCCTTTCCAGTGATGAAAAATGGATTTCCTACCATTTTATAAGTAAAAGCTACTGCTTCTATTTCCTTTTGAGTGAGAGAACTTTAAACCCAGGCTACTGTAAAACTATCTGCTTCTGTTGACAGAGTGTCATCCTTTCAGCAAATGATGCAATAAAGCTGAGTCGTCACCTGACATAAAAGGAGGGGGGGTTTTCTTGGAGAAGGTCAACCACTGGAAGAAGAAATTGCTGTCAGTTCAGGAGATCAGTTCAGGGAAGTTTGCACCTCTACATGGTGCTGGCTGTTAACTCTCACCAAAACTAGAGATTGAAATTACCTTTGTGTGTGGCTGTGCTGCATCTGAGTCAGGGAGGTTGACCTTGGCTGGTTGACAGGGGGGAGAAAATAAGATGGGAAAGCTTGTGAGTTGACACAAGGACAGGAAAGTCACTTACCAATGATAATCATAGTCAAAATGGACTTAACTTGGGAAAGACCAATCCACTGCCAATTAAAAACAGCAGGTTGGTGAGAAACAAAGAACTAAAAGAATGTATTTTTAAACAAATCTTCTCCCTGCATTCAGTCTCATTCCTTCATTCTTGACTCTACTACCTCCCTCTATCACAGATAAGTCCCGTAGGGAAGAAAGGGAATAGGGCTTGTGGTTTTAACAGTTCTTCTCTACTACTCCATGTCCTTCATCTTTTCCCCTGCCCCAGCTTCGGTTCCCTCCCACAGGATACAGCCCTTCATGAACTGTTCCATCATGGGACCTTCCCACAGACTGCAATTCTTCTACAATTGTTTCAGCAATAGGCCCACACCACTGAGTGCAGACCTGCAGGAAAAGACTGCTCCAGTACGGATCCTCCGCATGTGGCAAGGCCTGCTCCAGCATCAGTTCTTCAGGGCAGCAGCTTCCTTTCAGTAACCCACTGGCTGCAGTGTTGGGGTCCTCCATGGGCTGCAATGTGGGTGTCAGCTCAGAACAATCCTCCATGGGCTGTAGGGGCACAAACTGCTTCACCGTGGTCTTCCTCAGGGGTTGCAGAAGAATCTGTACTCAAGTACCCCTCCTTCTTCACTGATCATTATGCCTGCAGGGTTGTTTCTCCTGTGTCTTCTTCACTTCTCTTTCTCACAGCTGCTACACAGCATACTTTACCCTTTCTAAAATATGTTTTTACAGGGGCACATTCAGCTTTACTGATAAGCTCAGCTTTGACCAGCAGGGAAGCTGTTTCTAACACAGGGGCAATCTCTGGCATCTTTTCACTCTGTCAGCCACCTCTGCAGCTCCCCTGCTGCCCAAGCTTGGACACATAAACCTAATACACTGAGGAAGTTGACATGACCATGCTTTGGGTGCTTGGACTATAAACCTTCCCCCCTCCTCCTCCTCACACTATCTTCTCCTCACATTATCACCAGTTTGTTTGAGGAGTGAAAAATTAAACAGACCCAGTTCAAACCACAGTCTGCTAGCCCACCATGTAACTAATGGGATTTAAGGGAAAAAAAAAAAAAAGAAATACATCTGTGAGTCATTCTAAGGAGAATGTAAACCATGACCAGAAAACACTTTAGGGAAGTGGATTTCGTCAGTGTGTGCACAGCTTTGGATATGGGTGGCACAACTCCCACCGTAGCAAGATCTGAGGCTTTACAAAATCTAAGCAGCAGCAGCGGTAATCTGTACCACTGGCACAAATCCTTCATAAGGCTGAGAACTACACCTTCCCCTATTCCAGAACAGTCCAGAAGCACTGGTTACGACTGTTAAGCCCTTCTGGGCTAGCTGCTTCCCTGCAAAGCTAGTCCCTTTGGAGGCCAACCACAGGGTTAGCTATGAAGGCAGAGTCTCCCTAGAGGACTGATGAGATGTCACCCTGAACCTTCTCTTCTCTATGCTGAACAGCCCCAGCTCTCTAAGCTTCTCCACACAGATGTGCTTTAGTCCCTTCACTACCTTTGTGGCCCCTTGCTGGACTCTTCCCAGTATATCCATGTCTCTGGTACTGAAGAGTCCAGAACTGGACCCAGGATCCAGTTGTGGCCTCACCAGTGCTGAGCAGAACAGAAGTTTCACCTCTCTTTGCCTGCTGGTGATACTTAATCTGTTAACACAGCAATGAATACTGTTGGCTTTCTTACCTGAAGAAGCAGTATGAGTCATTGTGGTAAAACTCTCACAGATACTCAAGTATGGTCAGCCATCCTCATGGATGTTGGTCCTCATTGGGAAGGAAATGCTCTAGATCACCTTTTCTCTTCTTGTAGCAGATGAAAGGAAAGCAACAAGTGAAGGCCTATGGCAGCACTACCAGGGACAGTTAGGAAAGCTCCCCTAGAAAAGGGTGCCCTCTTCATTCCACACTGAATATTTCCCTAAAACACCTGGTTGTTTCAGTTTGACATTATACTCAGTAATTTCAGACTCACCATAAGGTATAGGGCTGAAAGAAAAATAGGTCATTTATTTAATAACCTCTTGGCATGCCTTGCCTTTAGCTGAACCTTAGGGGTTTTGCGTGTGATGACTTTATTTACAAGGTTATGTTAATTTTGGTGACTGCCTTTAGCCATTACAGTGCTACCAGTAGGGTGTCAAATCTATGTATACTAAATGAGATATCAAGTAGCTTTGCATTTAGGGCAGGAAAAAAAATATTAAATGGAATTCTCTCTCCAGGGACTCAATCAACCTGCCAGTCTAAGTTGTAACACACACCTGATGAAATGATTGTGCCTCAAATTAAGCTTTTTAATTTGTATATATAAAACTAGGTCACAAAGATTATTTCCCCTTGCCCCCCTTTACAGCTCCTCTACGTGTCAGTGCACTATGTCACAGAGAGGAAGAATGATGCTGAAGGGCAGAGCTTTGTGGATGGCCCTTCAGCATATGTATGATGCGTTTTACAAGTACAGATTACAGCCAGCTTCTGAGGCAGCATGCTGAATCAAAACAAACTGTGTTTTACCATGATGCTCTTTGAGTCCATCATCATTATGCTGCTAATGCTATCAGCACAGTAGTCTTAGCCTTTTTTTCATATATAATCCCCTTCTGATTTGTGTCACCAGCAACACAAAATCTGCTATTTGCCAAGTGTTTCTCAGTCCCTTGAGTCATGCAGGCAGTTGCCAGATTTGAGTGTGCAAGTGAACTAGATTGTTGTTACTCGTTTGCAAAGCGTCAATTACAATTATGCAGCAGTCACAGAGGATTTGTCTCTTTCTCATCTAGATGCTGGTTTAAAAAGAAAAAAAAAAAAAGAAAGAAAAGAAAAAGGTTTTTTTCTAAAGTTAGTTATAAAGTAATCTGTACTTGCTCATAAGAGTTATGGTACAGTAAACTGAGGGATAAAACATTTGTCATGCAGAGACACAAAGCTCCGCAGCCAAAGTCTCTTATCACTCATCCATCCAGACCAACAACCCCCCAGCAGATGTTCCAGCTACTCAGGTTAGTAAAATACCCATTTCCATCTCTGCCCGACAGCAGTAGGCACAGGCTCTTGGCACCAGGAACAAAAGGTCAAACCATAGTCTAGACAGAAGCTGTAAACTGGGATGCTCGAAAGCCTGATAGACTGCAACAAGGAGCCCGGCAGAATTTTTGCAGCAGATTATGTGCAGAATAGGTACTTTATCAAACATACTTCCCTCCCACTAAATGAAGGATGAACACAAGCCAGATTCTTGGCCCATACTACATTCTGTATAATCTTGTAGTTCGTATGCATTTCAGTTTATCTCCTTCTCTCTCAGTACTCAATTACTTTGCTAGGAAGGAAGATCCAAAGGCACAAGTCAGACAAGGTGTGCCTTGATGTAGGCAGGATCCACTGAAGTTACTTCAAGAGCTCCAGGGACTAATTTAATCCTAGGGTCAAATTCAGTCTTCTGGCTGACAACAGCAGATCAACAAGCCATGGCAAACCAAGTTAAGCAACTCTTATGCATCTATTCTTTTTCTCTCCAAGCCTGTCACAACACTGCTGCTGTCATCCCAAATCAAGTAGTATAGGTATCCCAGTCAGATCTCTTAGTCTATTTTACTTGACCTCCTCGAGGGCCCAGATTTCACCCCATCTGTTTTACGCCTTGCAAGTGGAATAACAACATGAAGGTGAGGAATGAGAAAAGCAGCAAAACATTCAGGATTTTCGCTCAGCTAATGCCTCACCATGCTTCCAATTGCTAAGATCTGCAGTGGTGTCAAGGAACAGGGCTGAACACCCTCTGCATTTGGCTACACAGTTCTAATATGCATGCAACTCCTGTGCACCCTGCCTATTTTGATTACTCCTGCTTTTCACAATTAACACCAGGAGATTAACAATTGGCTCCTGGACAACTGACTCTGGAGGCAATTAGCCTCTTACAGGCACCTTACTGGTTGCCAGCTTCAGAGAGGTGAGGGGGCGGGGGCTATTAATGAAATGCATCAGGAAGAAATAACTGAACAGTCAGTTAGCCTTGGGTCTCATCCATAATTCTGCTTAAGAACAAATGCTGTAATTGCACATCCCATGTGAATTGCAGAAGGCAAAGTGAAATACTTTTACAAGGACTGCTTCCCTTTGCTACAAATAAGGCATTTGTGGAATGTTCCCATTATGGTAACATCCTTTTAAAATTGTCCCTGATTTATACAAATTAGGTGATAGCGAAGTGAAATGACAAAGACATGGCTGTGCCAATTTAAAGTCATGCCATCCCTGTCTGACTTCCAAAGCACAGAGTGGACACATCTCTCTTCCAAACTGGTGCTGTATATATAGACATATCTTCACAGCTGAGTGCTGCTTGGAACACTGTGGTCAGTTCATAACCAAATGCAAAAACACGTGAGCTGCTCCAGAAGCAGATTGTCTACTTGAGCCATTTAAGCAGCAACAAATACCTATATATGTATTCCCTATTGGTGAGCAGTGAGCTCAATTCAAAAAACCTTAATAATTTGAAACCTTACTTATATTGGTAAGGGTCACGTGGGCATGCGTTCTTAGAGAATAAAGAAGATGGCTTCCAACTTCTTACTGGTAATTCTGGTGCTGGAAAAGCAATTAATGTACATACAACGCAGTGCTACCTCAGCTCTATACCAGGAGATTCTGGGGAGAAAATCTGTGAGAGGAATTAGGTATTTTATTCCCACAAGAGAATCCTCACACTCTGAGGACAAGGTATGTGTTCAAGATTGGGAAGAAATAGTGCACTAAGCAGTTTTCAGAGGTTACTGCAGGGGATGTGGTACCTTCTTGCCTCTTTCCATGATCTCATTTCATGGCTGTGTCCACCTGGGATTCACAGCCTGCAGTTAGGTACATTGTCTGATAATAGTGTAAGTATTGCACTCTTAACAACCCCTGCAGCTGGGACTGGAATTCAGAAGTATTATCAGCTCTAAGCACCAGGCTTGAAACTCTCAAGACTTTCTTCAGTTTGTTTATGAGGATAAACAATAAGAAACAGTGTCATAGACCTTATTAAATTAAAGATAAAATATTCACTGCTCTCCCCTCATTCACCAAGCCAGTCTCACCATACAAGGCTGCTGATGCAAGCAGCCTGTCCCTGAGGGGTAAGAGGGTATTAGCTGAAGAATTAGCGGGACTCATTGATAGGTCTTTAAACTAGGAACGAAGGGGGAAGGGGGCAAAATAAGGGCTACCGGGGTTGAACGGTGCATTCAAGGGATTGTACCAAACTCAGTGGGCAATGATTGCAGAGTGCAAAAGGAGGGAGTAGGGCAGGGGGATGCTGGGGATGCCGCTGTTCTAGCGGATCCTGGATCGCTTATGAAGGTGGTGAGACGGACAGCCCAGCTGAAGTGCCTTTATACTAATGCACGGAGCCTGAGTAACAAGCAGGAGGAACTGGAAACTGTGATGCACTCTGAAAATTATGACATTGTTGCTATCACAGAAACATGGTGGGATGACTCCCACAATTGGGATACTACCATCGATGGCTATAGGCTCTTTAGGAGAGATAGGCGAGGTAGGAAGGGTGGGGGAGTTGCTCTTTATGTCAGAGATTGGATAAACTGTGAGGAGCTCCCCATGAGAAACAGTCAAGAACAGGTTGAGAGCCTGTGGGTTAGGATTAGAGATGGGACTAATAAAGGTCAGCTGGTATTAGGGGTATACTACAGGCCACCTGATCAAGGGGAGGCTGCTGATGAGGCTTTCTTGCTCCAGATGCGTGAGGCGTCTGGCTCACAGGTTCTTGTCCTGGTGGGGGACTTCAACCATTCGGACATCGTTTGGGAAAACCACACGGCGAGCTGCAAGAGCTCCAGAAGGCTCTTGGAATCCATTGATGATAGCTTTCTGGTTCAGGTATTGGACAGACCGACCAGAGGTCAAGCGTTGCTGGACCTGCTGCTCACCAACGCTGAGGAGACCATCAAAGGCGTCAAGGTTGGAGGATGCCTGGGCTCCAGCGATCATGCCCTGGTTGAGTTTGTGATCTCAAACCATGTGGGCCTGGCAAAGAGCAGGACCAGGATGCTGAACTTTAGAAGAGCTGACTTCAAGCTACTCAATGGAATGCTGGCCAAGATCCCCTGGCGCGCTGCTCTCAAAGACAAGGACGTTGAGGAGAGCTGGCTACTGTTCAAGGATGCCCTCCTGGCAGCACAAGAGGTCTCCATTCCCCTGATTAAGAAAGTGGGCAGGAGAGGTAGAAAACCGGCATGGCTCAGCAAGGACCTGCTAAGAGAACTGAGGGTGAAGAAAGGGGTGTACAAGCTCTGGAAACAAGGCTGTCTCACCCGGGAAGAATACAGGGATGCCGTCCGAACTTGCAGACGTGGGATCAGGAAAGCCAAGGCGCAGGCAGAACTGAACTTGGCGAGGGACGTGAAAAACAATAAGAAAACCTTCTACAGGTACATTGGCCAGAAGAGACAGGCCAAAATGGGCGTACCTACTCTGGTAAATTTAAAAGGAGAAATGGCTTCAACAGATGAAGAGAAAGCTGAGGTGCTGAATGAGTTCTTCACCTCGGTCTTCACTGGTGGCCAGGATTCTAGTCTTTTTCACGTCCCTAAGTCTTGCACCCCCATACCTCTTTGTGGGGACCAAGGGGGTAAATCCCTCCCCACTGGAAGGGTAGAGCAAGCCCGAGAGTGCCTCCTTAGACTGAATGAGTATAAGTCTATGGGGCCAGATGGCGTGCATCCCAGGGTCCTGAAGGAGCTGGCTGAGGTGGTTGCTGAGCCGCTCTCCATCATATTTGAGAAGTCGTGGCTGTCAGGTGAGGTCCCAGATGATTGGAGGAAGGGTCACGTCATTCCCATTTACAAGAAGGGGAGCAGGGGGGACCCGGGTAACTACAGGCCGGTGAGTCTCACCTCTGTGCCTGGGAAGATTATGGAACAGATCCTCCTGGACAACATGCTTGATCACATAAAGAACAAGCATGTGATCCGAGACAGCCAGCATGGCTTCACCAGGGGAAGGTCATGCTTAACTAATCTTGTGGCCTTCTATGATGGAGTGACGGCGTTGGTGGATGAAGGGAAGGCGACCGATGTCATTTACCTGGACCTGAGCAAGGCCTTTGACATGGTCCCCCATCACATCCTCATCTCCAAATTGGAGGGAGGTGGATTTGATGGGTGGACAACTAGATGGATAAGCAATTGGTTGAAAGGCCGCAGACAGAGGGTGGTGGTCGATGGCTCAATGTCCAGGTGGAGGCCGGTAACGAGCGGTGTCCCTCAAGGGTCTGTCTTGGGACCGGTGCTCTTTAACATCTTTATTAAAGACATCGATGAGGGAATGGAGTGCACCCTCAGCAAGTTTGCTGATGACACCAAGCTGAGTGGTGCAGTTGATACGGTGGAGGGAACGGATGCCATTCAGAGGGACCTTGACAGGCTGGAAAGCTGGGCTCGGGTGAACCTAATGAGGTTCAACACGGCAAAGTGCAAGGTTTTGCACTTGGGCCGGAAAAACCCTAGGCACCTGTACAGGCTGGGAGGAGTTGTCCTTGAGAGCAGCTCGGCAGAAAAAGACCTAGGGGTCCTGATAGATGAGAAACTTAACATGAGCCAGCAGTGCGCTCTGGCAGCCCGGAAAGCAAATGGGATCCTGGGCTCCATCAGGAGAGGGGTGGTCAGCAGGGATAGGGAGGTGATTGTCCCTCTCTACTCTGCTCTTGTGAGGCCCCATCTGGAGTACTGTGTCCAGGTGTGGAGCCCTCAGTACTAAAAAGATATGGAGATTTTGGAAAGGGTCCAGAGGAGGGCCACAAAGATGATCAGGGGGCTGGAGCACCTCCCCTATGAGGACAGGCTGAGGGAGTTGGGTTTGTTCAGCCTGGAGAAGAGAAGGTTGCGGGGTGACCTCATTGCAGCCTTTCAGTACCTGAAGGGAACTTACTCCCGGGAGGGGAGTAAACTCTTCGAAAGGGCTGATAATAGCAGGACTAGGGGAAATGGTTTTAAGTTGAAGGAGGGAAGATTTAGGTTGGATGTTAGGGGAAAGTTCTTTACTAGAAGAGTGGTTAGGTCCTGGAACAGGCTGCCCAGTGAGGTTGTGGATGCCCCGTCCTTGGAGGTGTTCAAGACCAGGTTGGACGGGGCCCTGGGCAACCTGATCTAGTAAAGGCGTATGTTTGGTGGCCCTGCTAGGCAGGGGGGTTGGAACTACATGATCCTTGAGGTCCCTTCCAACCCGGGTAATTCTGTGATTCTGTGATTCTGTGTAAAGCTATCAGGATGGTTAAGCATGAGATCCCCATTATGGATCCATGCTGACTACTCCCAGTCACCTTCTATCCTTCGTGTGTTTATAAATGGCTTCTCGAACGAGCTGCCTCATTACTGTCCCAGGTAGCAAGGTAAAGCTGGCTGGCTTTTGGTTCCTTGAATCCTTTATCTTGTCCATTCTTGTAGCAGAGGGCGGCACTCACTGACCAAAAAGTTAAAAGAAGCTGAATGGGACCAGTAGCAATTCTGCTTTTCCTGCCAACTGTAACACAAGAGGCTGCAGTACCATCCAGCTGAAGGACTTCATCCCATACAGCAAGCAAAAGGGGCAGGATGTAAAGAGCCTGAGTACATGTTGCAGAAGAGAATGCACAGTTAAGGTTGTACCCATTCATCCCATGCTTCTTTCCTAGAGCTCATTGACTGCTATTGCACCTTCTCTCTCCCATTCTAAAAATCTCTCTTAGCTTGTTCAGTCCTCCTTCAATAGACTTTTTTCCTGTTAGCAAATTAAAACTAGTGCTCTGGAGGCCAACAAAAAGCTGTCTCGTAGTGTAGGTGGGCCTTTTAAAAGGTGCTGAGCATTTTATTTGAGAATTGGAGAGAGAGAAACAGTCCTATAAAAATTAAATTGCACCCATTTGACACCAGTCATCCTTTTATTGCATATAAAACCCGAAAAGCTAAACATTTAAATTCTTCTTATTTTCAAGTCAGCTATCTTGTAAAATATTATATTTAGCATAAAATATATCCTTAATCAAAATATTGATCTACCAGTTACCCTAGACAGAAGAGAAATTGGTGTCAGTTTAATGGTGCCTGGCATTAGAGTTTAAAACATTCCCATTACAGAGAGAAGGAAGTGAAATTCAGTATCCCTGCCTGCACACTGGGCCAGAAGGACTTTAAGGCCACTTGTGCAGCCAAAAAGCACAATACTGATGCATATAGAACCATCAACACAGCCAAAAGAACTTTGAAGATCTGCAGCTGTCAGCAGAGACCCACTTCTAGGTTGTGACAAACGTATTAACCTTTTGAAGTGCAGGTCCAGATGTCTCATCAGTTCTGAAACAATTCTTACCACTATCATGCACACTGCACTCATATATATATATATATATATATATATATATATATAGTTATATATATATAGTTATATATAGTTATATAAAACTATAACAGTTGCCAGTGATATCACAGAGCTTGTTTATGATTTGATTTCACCCTCCCTCCATTTTTACCTTCTTAAGAACAGCTCAGCTCCTGTAAAGAGGCCAGATTTTGTTTCAAAAGAGCTTAATCTCCCAGAGCCTTTTCTTGTTCTTAATGGGAGATGAACACTTCAGAAAATGCCAAATCTCCATTTAGAGTGGGGGGCTTTGCTGGAAATCTGATCATTAGCATTTTGAAGGGTATCGATATCACTGCCCATTGCACTTCATTTTGTGCATAGAAAAAGCCCCCTCATATATTTGATGAGCAGAATACAAACTGGCTGTCTCTCAGAAGTGCGTTTGTATTAGCACCTGCTTAACAACATACTTAGATAAGGGATCTTAGGTATTTTGTGTTTACTACTATAATAACACCCACACCACTCTTTATACTCTTGGTTATATTTATTCCCATGCCGCCCCTTCAGGACAGTGCTGTCACCTCCATCTTGCAGATAAGGAGACAAGACAAAGAGCTGAATTAATATGAGTCAATATATGAAGTCCGCAGTAAATTGGAACCAAACCCAGGACTCTGCTTAGCACTTGCAAAAGGACATGGATTCTTTACACAGAGAAATCAGAAAATGCTGAAACTATGCATTTATATTCTGAACTTGAAAAGAATTAAAAAAAAAAACAAAAACACCAAAACACACTTTGATCTCATTTGTCCATTTTAAGTAGTATATTGATAGTTCTTGCTGTGAGTGCTGACTGCATTCTAAATAGAGCCCTAACACAAGATGTAAATGCAGAAGCCAAAAGGCATATGGAAACAGCAATATGAATCTCAAAGAGACCAGCAGCAACATTTGCCTTAATAATACAATTTAATATTTAATATGTATAAACAGATATGAAATAATGATACATACTACATATTATGTAATAATTATAGGTATAATATTAACTACTTTGTATTATTTAGTTAATTAATCTGAACACAAAGCCACCATCCATATTTCTTTATACATCATGTCAACAGGAAAAGTCCACTTGAAAAAAGCAAACACACAAGTTCTATAGAGTTAATGACGTATTGGTTTGGTTTTTTTTATCCTGTTTATCCCCAGTGCCATTTATGCACTAGTCCTGTGAACCATTAATCCTCCAAAAGTAAAGTTGCTCACAAGTAATTCTAAAAGAGATTCTTCTTCCATGTCACACTTACAGGATTGGAAATGCAGGTGATGGCTGTAGGGATGGGCATTGGGAGCTGCTGCCAGCAGTGCCCAAAGCACAGCCCAGCACTCAAGACAAATGCTCGCTCCACCTCCAACCTTGCACACACGCTCAGCAGGAGTCCAGGCATGAGTCTGACTGAGCCAGGCTGTGCCTGAACCCAAAGCTGAGCAGTGAGGGTGCTGTGATCACAGTGCCTTGCTCAGAGACATCTCAGCCTGTTGCTCAGTGATGTCACTGCTGTTCTTCTGCCCCCACAGCACTCACCCCAGCAGCACTTTGCATCCCTGTCTCTTCATGTGTGTATAGAGTAATCGCAGTGACACTTCCAGCCACTGCTGCTCCCTCCCTCTCCTCTCTTTTCCCCTTCTCCTGGTACTGCTGTTTCCCAGTATTTTCAAGCAGAGGGTTTGGACTAGATAATCTCCAGGGGTCCCTTCCAGCCCTGACAATTCTCTCATGCTGTGATTTGGCTAATAAATGTTCATTTTTTTCCTCAAATGAGTGAAGCAAGCTGACATTAGGAGTTCTGTTGCATTCCCCAGAAAGCCTTTTAATCATAATTTATCCAAGTATTCATCCCCTCTTTCAACTTTCTGTGCTTTCTTCCACCTTTTCTTTATCAGTCCCTGTAGAATGAGAACCCATCAGGCTTTAAGGATGTAGTTAACATTGCTGAAGGGCTTCTTCATCAAGGAGCTGTCCTTCAAGTGTCTGTGTGACTAAGGCCAGCCCCTGGAAATGTTCTGCAGTCACAAAGTTCTTCAAAAGCATTTGCAGAATCTTAGCCCTTTTCACTCTCACTCCTCTGTTTCAAAGAACATTTCCTTCCTCCTCCTCCATCCGTTGATTCCAATTGTGTCTGTAGCTATGGGGGTTTCAGTTTGCCCTGTGGAGATTACTTGACTACAAATAATTTTCTCACCCAAACCACTTCTTTAAAGGGCATTTCTCCAGCCCATGTCTGTCACGATGCCATAGAACATTTATTACGTTGCTATTCACCAGCATGAAATCCATGCTCCATGTGAGTTCATCAGCTATAGCACAGCAACTTCCCAGACATCCTGCTATGCCCAGGGTCCAATTCTTAAATCCAGTTTTCTCCACTTTAAGGCTGGCTGTCATAGTTTCCATTTGAAACTAATTGAAGTTCAATTGTAGAATCTGCTACTCCCAGCAACTTTAGCAAGACTGGTCTAAGAAAGGCAATTTTTCAAGGGCAACTTGTTGCAGTTCTTTGTTTCTCTGTCAGGCTCACAGGTGAAATATCTGCATTCAGTACACACAAATAGGATCTGAAATTCCAGACTAGCTCTATCCTTCATATGGAGTGAGATTTTACAGTTATACCCTTGGGATGCTGACTTTTATTCCCTACAGAAATAACACTAGTACACCAATACTGCTAATATTGCTAATTACGTCATTAGCAGACTTGTATTCTGCTCCTAGTTCTACTACAAAGATGCTCTGTAAAGTCAGCTCTTTACCCACTACACTTCGTCTCCTTTACCTACCAAGTACAGGTGGCATGGATACTGTCATACATGGCCATCAGTGCTTCAAGACAGAGTCAGGACTTCTGTGCTACCAAGAAATTGTAGTGAAAGACAAAGTAGAGCATTTAAGTGTTTCCATCCCAATGAATTTGTTGTATTAACCTTACTATTTCTCCTACAGTTGCTGTCACCTACCACCTTCCACCCTTTCAAGATCACCCATTATTAGTCCCAGCTTAAAAGCTCTTTATGGTCTGTCTCATTTACTCTCCAAGTGATACTAAACACAAGATTTTTGGTTGTTTTCTTCACTCTTTGATTTTGAAGTCAGTGCTTATTGTTGTTGGTCACAGAAGGCGTCATTGCAGATCCCTGATCAGGTCATCACAGAACTTCGAACTGGATACACCTCACATGAAAAGCCCCACTCCTGTCAGGTTACAACCTGTGGATGACTGTGAGTCAATATGTGGATGCAAAGAGCTCCAGGTAAAAGCTGATGGTTTGGTAAGTGGTTTTTCGTGCTCTGTTTTCCAGACATCATGTGTGACTGGCTAAACACCTTTCTCATCCTGGTTATCAGCTGTAGATTCATGAATAAGACATTCCAGGCAGTTTTAGTTCTGGCTCCATCACAGGGGACCACCAACTGCTGCAGCCACCACCTCACCTGGGATTACAGCAGACCAAAGCAGAAGGAACAGCCCTTCTTGCTCTGCTAGGGAGGAAAGCAAGAGCAGCAGGGAAGCAATACCCCTGCAGTGTGAATGGAGGCTGAGTTAGATTTATTTAGGCAAGTAGAGCTGCGCTGTGCTTAACTTTTGCTGCCCTAACAGGCATCTAACTCCTACATCAGATACAAATTTACAAACTGGGGGTGGTGAGGGTGGTATCGATTGATTCTTCTGAGTCTTAGGGAGAAATCAATGCTGGAAAGTCTGGCTCACTAAATAGATCCCCACAAAGAAAATGATGGAGGGCTTTTTGTTTCTATACCCATCAAGCACTTGGGATTTTTGTGGGCTCCCTGGGCCAATCCTACTTATGATGGAAACTGTAATGAAAAACAGAGACCCTTGCAGTGAGTGAATGTAAAACATGAACTCAGGCCTGAAAATGAACACATTTTTGCCCTCTTCCCTATGCAGAGCTCCACAGGGACAGGGACAGGAATTCCCCCTCATTGAGCTGCCTCCCACATCACAGCTCACTGGGTGGCCTGCTGCTCATCTGCCATTTCCTCCTCCTTTGTACCAGCAGAGTCGCACTCAGGCTCCTCAACAGCACGGCCCAGCCCACATGGTGCAGGAGCACCTGGGCTGCCCTGCACGCAGGGTGCTGCAGTGGCATGTTGTATGCAGGGAGAAGACTTCTAACGAGGTTTAACAAGACCAATTGAAAGGTGTTGCTCTTGGGTTGAAGCAGTCTCAGATATAAATACAGAAAGAGAAGAATTCATTGAAAGCAGCCCTGTAGAAAAGGGCTTGGGAGTCCTGATGGGCAAAAAGCTGCACATGTGCCAGCAGTGTGTATTCGCAGCCCAGAAAGCCAAGAGCCTCCTGGCTGCATCAAAAGAGGGGTGGCAGCAGGGCAAGGGAGGGGACTGACACCTCTGCTCTGCTCTCATAAGGTCCCACCTGGAGCCGGGCTCAGAAGGCGGTACCCGAGGAGCAGGGCGGGCCGCTGTGGGAAGCCCTAAGGCCGCCGCCGGCCCCGCCCGCGCGGTTGTAGCGCCACCTGGCGGCGCGCTGGGGAAGCCGACCTCACTCCGTCAGCTGTGGCATGAAGGCTGCGTTGATGGCTGGAGGCGCGTTGTCCTGAGACTTAGATCAGCCCTAACGCGTTGGAAGCCTTGCGGGAGGGCCTGGGAGGCTGAAGGTCTTTCTCAGTACCCATAGCGACCACTCATGGGAGTCACTTGTGACACTCTGTCGTGAGCATAGACACAAAAGCAGGTCCATTGCTTAGATCCCTGCCTGCTCCTGAGAAGACTCCTCAAGCTGATGGATGTTGTCTCTTCAGTCACATGCACCACACACTGCGGAAGACGGTGACAGACACCAGGTCTTTGAGGTTCGGGAGGAGGTGGAAAAGTTAAGATGTTTTCACACCCTTCCTGAAGTTTGTACCCTGTTTTGAGGACCATTAAGATCATCTAGTCCAACAACCACCAGCCATCCCCACCATGCCCACTAACCAGGTGTCTCAGTGTCACATTTCCCACATAGCTTTTGTTTTGGAATTATGACAACAGATGGGGTTGTGTGGCTGTTGGTTGGAAATTCTTCCTTGCCCCAGACATAACAAACACTTTGAAAATGATTTCTCTTATGATTTCTCTTATGCTTTTTTTTTTTTTTTTTTTTTTTTTTTTTTCCCAGGGGACCACTGCAGAGAACAGGAAGTGTTGTGTAAGATTTGGAATGTCTCCAGTCTACTATGGCCACAGTGAACTTGGGCACAGAGCAGATGAATGAACTTGGCCCATAAGCCACAATCAGAGCAGAGCAGCATGGGGGAATGAGCAGTTGAGAACAGATACGAGGGCTTCAGCCTTTTTCATGAGCAGAATATTCTCCAAACCACATTGTCATGCAGAGAGGCACATCTTCAACAAAATGCCTTTCTTAAACAGTTTGCAGCCCCCACCTTTACCTTTTGACAGGAGGAAGGAAGTATTTACAATGTGGACATTTTCTACTGTGAGAAACAGATGAGTTCTTTTTCCTCAGCAGAAAAAGGGAGTTGTCACTGAAATGGATGTGTGACAAGTTACAAAGATGGTTATTCTGAAGAGTGGAAGTTATTCCCTAGACTGCCATTTCTTGTTAGAGGAGATTTCTTTTGCAGGGAGGCTGCAACGCGAATGTCTGAGTGATGGTGGGCATCCCCACATTTCTCTATGGATGTACATAGAATTCATGAATACAGAGTTGGAAAGGACCAGATCCTAGCAGGACTGAACTAGGTTTATGCCATTCTTGAAGTTTCTTACCTGTTTCATAGAATGGCTTAAGTTAGAAGGGACCTTAAAGCCCATCCATTTCCACCCCTCTGCCATGTGCTGGGCTGCCAACCCCAGCTCAGGCTGCCCAGGGCCCCATTCAAACTGGCCTTGGGGTACCTCCAGGGATGGGGCACCACAACTTCTTTGGGCAACTATGCCAGTGCCTCACTACCCTCTGAGTAAAGAATTTCCTCCTAACATCTAACCCAAATCTCTCATGTTTTAGTTTAAAGCCATTCCCCTTTGTCCTATCACTATTAGACCATGTAAAAATGTTGATCTCCCTCCTGCTCATGAGCTCCCCTCAAGTACTTGAAAGCTAATTATTCTCTGAGGTCTCCATGAAGCCCAGCTCCCTCAGCCTTTATTCATAAGAGGTGCTCCAGCCCCCTGATCATCCTTTTGGCCCTCCTCTAGACCTGTTACAACAGCTCTGCATCCTTCTTGTGCTGGGGGCTCCAGGCCTGGAGTGCCTAAAGACGGTTTCCAGTACTGGAGACACTATGGTCTTCCTGGATAATTTACCCCAGTGCCCCACTACCCTTGTAGGGATAGGTATTTCCATCTGCCTAAGCACAATTTCTAGAACAGGTGTCAGTTCATGTACATGGTTCTTACACCAGAAAAGCCATTGGACAAGTCAGCACTCCAAACAAATATTAAAACTTTTGAAACTGCAGTTGGACAAAACTACTGCACACAAATGGAACTGGCCAGAGGAAGTTGTAAGGATGTCAGACATATCCCATACATTTTCCTACGCTGCAAAAAGCATTAATGTCAAGTCAAGAAGTGTCTTGTTTTACCTGGTGTTATCCACTTTAAGGAGATTACACAATCTTCACAAGGCTACGCACCATCATATCACCAGTAATTAAAGTAGCTTCCTGTAACAACAAAAGGGAAAAACAACACAGTTCTATATGCTTACTTGCTTTTATACATACTTAATTTTCTTGTCTTAGGAACAGGTGTGGGAGTGAATCCTGTTATAACTTGCAAAATTCTCTACAGCTTCTCAGTTTAAACTCTAAACTGATTATTCTGTGAGACTGCATTGTTAGCTGGAGCAGCAGCCATGCAGGAAAGGTAAACTGTTTGGCTGTCCAAGGTTTGCATGATCAAATAATTAATCAGCCTCAAAGGCAAAATTAGGTTTCCAGGAACCCTGCTTCTCTGGGATTAGATTTTGGAGTGGAAAAGGTCAGACTGAGCTACCAGCTCTAATAGTTCACAATGCTTTCTTCTGTCTTTCTTATTTAATTCTGAACAAGAAAAATAGGCTTCCATCTAGAGCAAGGTAAAGGAGTTTTCTCTTTCTTGTTCAGGTAAAATGCTGACATACATACTTGAACTCTCAGTAACTACTTTTGGCTTGGTCTCA
This sequence comes from Coturnix japonica, assembly GCF_054131305.1. Taxonomy (NCBI): domain Eukaryota; kingdom Metazoa; phylum Chordata; class Aves; order Galliformes; family Phasianidae; genus Coturnix; species Coturnix japonica. The sequence continues at coordinate 48,801,351 of NC_140663.1, read as the reverse complement.
GCTTGGTGTCAAGCAGAAATTTGCTGTCAATACAAAATTCCCCCCCTCCACGCCTCCCAAAAGAAAACCCTCAGCACACAGACTCAGCGGGGCTTTTCCCTCTGTTCAGATGACACCTTCTATCTCTTCCCAGTGCAGTTTCATGTGGCTGATGCCATTTCTGACACAACTATAATGTTCTTGTTTCATTGTGGTAGCGTCTCATTACAACCTCTATTAATAAATATTCATTAGTCCTTGCAGCACTTAAAAGCTAAATAGACATGACAAAGACAACATGAGATATCGAGGCAAGGTGAGATGATGCTCTACACAGCAACGGACCAGAGTATTACTGGTAAACACACTATAGAGATGGACTTACAACTGTCTATATCACCTCTAAGATACTCCCCAAAATAAGTTTGTGTGCAGTGAGCAAGACGGTGAATTACAGTTCACAGCACCTGAACTGCCTGCATGGTTATGCTTCAGTTATACAAAGAGTGAATCATCATGCATGCAGCATCTGCATGGAGCATGAGTGAAGATTCACAGCTTGCATTCCCTGCACATCAACTCTCTAAAGTAACAAAGCCCAGAGGCTCAGCTGCTGGAACAGGGGTCCAGCCAACCCTGAACACAGCACCTGGGGCTTATGAGGACAGTCAGGTGGATCTGTGGCCCAGCATGTCCTCCCTTTCTGCTTCCTGACAGATATGACCTCTAAAGGTCCCTCATTCTTCCTTTGATTTGTAAATCCCTTAAGATATATGTGTCAGTGGCTAAGGAGGGTAAGCTGGGGTGTAAGGAAAACACATCTATCTGTAAGAGGCCATGCTTTTTACATTACTGTCTCAAAGTTTGCTGAAATGGACAAGTTCAGGCAAGTCCTGGCCAAGGTTCCAGGACTGCCTTTGTCTGAGACACACAGGAACCAAGGTTCGAGAAATCCCTTTGTTTAGGAGATGGACAAGTCCCGGAGCTAGGAAAGGGAGATAAGATACTGATCAATGGCCCTTAAGTGGTCTTTTGTGTTGGCTCATCTCAAGGAAGATTGACATCTCTGAGGAAATCACAGGACACTGACCCGAGCCGTCCGGAAATGTCTCGAAGGCTGGAAAGAAGGATAAAAAGGGCACGGACAAACCCCGAATTTGGGGGTTTTCTGACACCAGATGCCTCACTACGGAAACAAGGAGGTTTTCTGTCATCAGATGCCTCTCTACGCGAGCGCCTGCATGCTGAAGAAGATGCCTGCATGCTGAAGAACCTGTGAGGGTTTCTAGGTATCTGACCTCAGATTCCTCCACCGTTGTCCTACTGCTGCCTACTCTCTTCTGGGATTGCTGCTCGAGATTCTGCTTCGTGGGACCTCGCTGCCCGAGACTCCGCTTCCTGAGACCTTGCTACTCTGACCATCTTCTCTGCGTTTCATCGATCTGCGGCCTGCTACTCTGCTGCTGCTCTCCCCTACGCTTATTTTGCCCTGGACCAACGTTAACAACGTGCTACGGGACGCTGCTGCATCCAGGAGGTGACTATTCCCCGCTTTAACGTAATTCTTGCTCTTTTCTTCCTTTTTCTATCGCCTACTTTCCCTTCCCCATCACCCTAATTTTGGCATTCGTCACTCTCCCTTCCCCATCCCCTCAATTGTCTATTATTTCCAATAAACTGGTCGGATCAACATTTGAATGCTCTTCTTCTTAATCTCACGCCGGGCATAACATTATTAAAAGAACCTTTGCCTCACTCCTAAATTGGAGCGAGACACTATCCTACAGGTTAGGAGTGCTCCAGCTAAATAGCAGGCTTCTGTACATCATGTACACAGGGCATGAGTAGAACTGAACGTAATTCATGCTTACCACCAGCACTGAGCTTAGTTCTCACTGGCACTTTCAGTCCCCTCCTTCCCTGAGCAAAGAAATTCTTCCAGTTTGTTTGTTTTCCAAACAAAAAATAAAAATTAAGGAGAGAATGTTTCTATGCTCTCTATTCACTCCCAGTTGTTTACAGGTACGCTACTGGGACAGCAAAGTTTGGCTTTAGTGACTGGTTGCACTATGAAACTTCCCAAAGACAGATCTCTCTTTTGCCAAAAATAACTTTTCTGTACCAATTAATTTCCATAGTAAATGTACGAGGGGCAGTGGAAATTTTAGGAGTGTGCTTAAGAAATAGGTATGTCCTGCACACTTTCAATGGCAGCCTCTGAACAAGTTCTGGAAAATTTCCTTTTGGTTGGCTCCCCTATGTGCTTGAATAGCTTATAAGACCATAGCAAGAACCAGAGCACCACTGCCATCATTTTCAAACTTGGAGAATGGCAAATAGATTGTGTCTTACAGGAAACACCTCCGAGATTGCATGTAAATGGCTTGTGCACACAGCTAGACAAGATGTTTGTGTCAGCTATCACTTCTCACTATTTACACTTCCAGCCAGTCACTGTCTTAAGGCACTCACCTGCAGTAACACTGGGAGCTCACATCAGAAGTTTTCTGCTTCCTTTAGCTTGCAATAGTCCTCTTCAACAACCTCCACTGTGCTTATATATAACAGAGAACCAGGTTGCTAGTTGTGACCTTCTAGTTTCTTTCAAAGCCTTTCAGGGTTGGCAGTTATATGAAAAGGATTCAGGCTCAATGAACCTTATGGTTCCCTACCAACTTGTGATACTCTATCACCCTGTGAAACATAAGGTCATCTTGGAAAGACCTCATAGCTGCACAAATTTATCCATAGTTCTGCACTGTTGAAATGAGTCCACATCCATACAGAGATCCCAAAGTCACCCACCTGCCTAAGCAAGTGCAGGAAGGTCACTTCTCTGTCCTGCTTCGCTGATGTGGCTGCAGTGAACCATCCTTCCTCTGACAGGAGCTACAGCAGCAGAGGACTGGCATGGCAGTATGTCAAAGGTAATGTCTTCCCTGTGATTTTTATGAGTCTCTGCAAGGAGGAAATTAGAAACTGATATTCACACTCTCTCTCATTTATAAGCATGTCCATAATGTGTACATTCTGCTGTAGGTTAATGATGCAGTTCTCATACAAGATTAACTGCTGCTTCAGACAGCTATCAATTTTTTATGATTGCAAGAACATTTCCCTACTAAAAATGAATGCTACACTCCCCATGGGATGGGCTATGTTCAGCATCAGTCAGGTGTGTAAGGTGAGAAGATGAGGATTAAAAAAAAACAAGACAAACAAAGCAAGCAAAATACACAAGCTAGTTCCCCAGCTCTCACATCAGGGAACACTGTCTTCAACAGCGTCCCTTCTTAGCATCCCAAATAAGAATAAATATGCAGGCTTGAGAACATACTACTGACCCTACTAGTAGGCTGATGATGCTATAAGCATCAACTCGCAGTACCAAGACAACAGCCGCACAAGGCCAGCACAGGTGTCCTCCAACCTTCAGAGCCAAGGACATCATTCTTGTCTGAGACAGTCAGCCCTGAGACTACTTAATGCTATAGTTAAGGGGATTTATTTTCTTAATTTAAGCAAACAACTTTTATTTGGGGCCAGTCCCAAGAGACTGCCCGTAGCAGCATTAGCAGGACAAGGAGTCACACCTGTCCATTTTAAGATACCTAAGAAAAAAGGGAAGAGTTCTCTTGTGGAGGTGCCCATCAACTGTAGAATAGAACCTGACACCCTGCCTAGATAAGAAACACATGTTTAGATGCCTGAGGCAAGAGGAGATGAATCCTTACCTGATGTGCAAGACCTTGACCCAGTAACTTCAACCAGGCACAATTGGTGAGGCCTTCATTAATGATAATCCACATTTTAACCAGATTGACAGAAAAATTACCTCCATTCTGAACACTTCCAGAAGGCCAACCTAAAAGGTTGCAGGGTCTATGAAACTCTCCTTTGATTCAGCTTTTGTCTGGTTTGCGCTCACATAATACATTTTGACTCATAGAGAAATAGGCCTACAACAAAGAATCTTGTTACCTAGTAACTACGTCTTTCTTTTTCTTTAGCAAAATTTAGCTAGACTTAAAAAAAAAAAAAAAAAAAAAAAAAAAAAAGAATAGAAATAAAAATCAGTACTGATATCACTAAACAACAAGGTGCTGTATTGACATTACCACGAGCACAGCTGAGACATATTATGAATTGGAACAGGAAAATATTCATTGTGAACACTGCCACACTAAACAGGCTCCTAATTAACATGTAATCCAGCTATTTTTAAGAACTGTTCTGTTTTTTGCTGATGGTTGTTTGGTGTTTTTTCTTTCCCCTATTGATAATGTGTGAGTAACTTGAAGAACTTGAGAGTTCACGCTTTGGATCATGCTAACCTGCATTTCTTTCACCCAAGCTCATCTCCATATTTGGACTTCACAGCTGAAAGTCTGGGCCTCAATTATGTTAAAATTCTAGGGGGCATCTCCCATTTTTCCACAGTCATAAGTTGTTTTCTCCATTTGCAACATGTTGAAAAAAGCACTTCTGGGTTTCTTGCAAGGACGTTGGATGGAATGTCCAGAAGGGAATCCTTAATCATAGATCTGCCTTTTGCTAGCGTAACACAATGTTACGCCAAAAATGTCTCAGGTAAGCAGGGATCTCCAGTGAGATACCCTCACTTTCTCCTGCCAACCCTGAAATGAGGTTTGGGAAGGGGTGGACTCTGGCTTCACCCCTTACAGTCACTGGGATGCGCTGCATGCAGCTGAGCTCCCCCGGGTTGGCCCTACCTTCCCACCAGGTGCTCAGTCACTGTTTCAGGCCATGACTCAGCATTTCTGCTACAGCTATGAAGCACAATGACCACTATTGAGATTACCCTTCAGCTTCAGTATCTTCACGGTGAGATACCGCTGGGCTTCACTCCAGCTTTCTAAAGTAATTTAAACACATTTCTTGATAAACCAAGGATGTTCTTCTAATTATTTTGCATAGAAAAATGTTATTTTCCCAACAAACTCAATGAGAATCTTTTCTATTAAGCCTAAGCTAATGGAATATAGATAAAAGTAAGCTGACATCTACTGGTTCTTCATCCATTAAGAAAACTATTTAAATATTTATGAGGAAGGGAAATATTCCAGCTTTTACTACAAACATGCTGTGTCTCCTAAGTTTCCCTGAGAAATGCTGTAAATCTTGTGAGCATACATATGTAACTAACCTGAGCTGCTGCAGAACATTTATTTATGGAGCAGAACATAACTCAAGTGCTAGATTTGGCACTAGAAGCATTTACAGCAAGCTACATGTAGTTCAAGGAGCAGCCATATAGTTTACTTCCCGTTCAGTAAAAACCCACTGATCTGATCAATTCACTATACCTAACAATAGCAGAAATGCTTCTACCTTCCATTTCTCAGAAGGGATGACCTACAAATCAGGGACGTGGTAGATACTTGTCTCTGCCCATCAATGCCAGCACAGCCTCACAACACCAACACAAGGACTGGCTGAGAGAGGCTCAACTCCTTGTGTTGAGCAGTCACTTGGTTGGAAAATGGCAATCACCACATTATAAGGAGCATAAAGTCCTGACAAATTAATATTAAATGCAGGAAAGGTGCCAAAATAAGCAGAGGGACTGAGGCTCTCTATTCATATGCAGAACAGGTATAAAACAAGCTGTAGCAACACAGACCTCAGTTTATCCATATCTGTAGCCCTGACATCTCTGGAGTACGGCAGCTCTCAGTGCTCTGACTTAACACTCATATTTTCTTCTCTTGTAGCACAATAGACATAAAATCTGATTAATTTCTATCCTGCGTGTCTGCTGTATGTGTATAGAAACTTGGGCACCTTCATCCCTCTGCTTAGATGCACAATGCTGCTCAGAGAGGCCATTGACTGTCCACAAACTTATAGAAATATAGGAAAAACCCAAACAGACACACTTACTCATTAAAAAAAAAAAAACAAAAAAAAACAAAAAAAAAACAGTGTAAAATAAAGATGTATCAGTTTGCAGCTCCTGAAGCTGCTCCATTCCATCAGCCTGGTATCACTCCTGCATACAAATAAGATGTGCTTCTTCCTTGTTTGTCTAATAAATACAGACCAATGCACAATACAGGAAAGTAAGAGTGTAAAACAAATTTGACCCACCTAAATGCACTAAACTGTATATGACACATGAGACACAGGGCAGTTACGTGGGTAAATTTCATGTTTCCTTATTCCCCCACAAAGTACTCATTTCACTAGCTGTTGTATGCAAAAATGGTTACAGCGCAGAGGGAAGCAGGAAATAACTTGTACATCCACTGAGTGATCACTGCCAATATAGCAGTCAATGAAACCAAATGAATGCATTTTCCCTCAAGTATCAGAGTAAGAGGCTATATATCAAAAGTATTTGACTTCATCTTATGAGGAGAAAAGCTATTTTAAAAGAAATCAGCATCAAGAGGCATGAAAGCAGAACAGAATAACTTTATGGTCATGTCAAGAGAAAAGCAGAAGGCTCAGATGAGAATGTCTGTCATTCCATGGTGACTGCTTTTTGTACCAGCAAAGAAAGGAACATGGCAAATATGTCTGAATTCTCTGTTGTAATTTTAATTATTTTTTCCCCAGTATATGTTTTACAGAATCATGTAATTGTTGGGGTTGGAAGGGACCTCTGGAAATCATCGAGTCCTGTCTCCTGCTAAATCACATTCATTAGAGTAGGCTACATAGGAAAAATAGACTATAAATACTAAACTTTGGCTGCATACTTTTTGCTAGAGCATCTTGGCAAGGTAATGTTCCACAAGCCTGTAACTCGAATGGTGAAGACATACTGACATTTAGTCTCAGGGTTTGACCCTTTCTGATGAGCCTCTGCTTTTCTTCCCAGGCTGGAGCACACGAAGCTTACTTAGCCAAGGAAAGGCTGGGAATTGTACATTTAAGGATGGAGAGGAAGAAAATGACAGCTTGATTGAAGGGTTTTTCTAACAGTTTGGCTGTTCTGAATTCTAAACAGGGAGAAAATTAATGAGCCAGAACTGTCCTGAAACATTTAAATTATCCTAAAATTGTTAATGCTCAATCACTGAACACCACAGAGGAAATAGAAGGCAAGCTCCTGTACTCACCTTAATACAGCAAGACCTAACCCATCTTTCTTTCAAAGCTGTTAAAGTTGTGATGGAGCTTGTTGGGCCAACTGAGTCTGCTGAGGTGACAGCATGATGGGGAGAGCAGAAGGAAGTTTGCAGAGTAACAGCCACACACCCAGTTCTTCCAGGTGGAGCAGGAAAGGTCACAGCCATGATTTTTATCACCAGTTCACCCTTTCTCCCAGTCACAAAGGTTTTCAGCAAGAGGTATCTGTGCTTCAGATCTTCTATGTTTCTGACAGGGTGAAAGCAAGCCAGGCCACACAGTGGTCACTCTGGGGTGGTCTCATGTACCTCTGAATCCTGACGGCTTTGTTACCCATGTAGGAAACAAAAACACAAACTAATTTATACTTAGAATATTTTTTGACTGAGCAGACAGATTAATGCGTTTTTTAAAGAATTAATGTAGCATACTTTGAAAAAAAAAAGCTACAATTAACATTTCTGTACAATAGCGCATAATGAGTCCTGATTGATGCCACCTTAATGCCTTTATATATGCAAATGGATTCATGTACCCATGGGCTTTCTTCTGCGTGATTTGGAGGAGCAACTGAAGAATATCCTTGCAAGGCATAAAGGGGAGAAGATCTTGATGCTTTTTCTTCTTGACCCTAACCTTAAAGCTCTCCTTGCTAGGATTCAATATGGCTGCTTTCAGCTTAAATGAAAACTGGAATTACTGCAAACAACAGTCTTCTGTGAGTTGCCTCATCACCACAGTTCACAGTGCTGGAGCAGGACCATAAGAGGCAGGACAAGACAGCAGTGTCAGGTCATCAAGTCCTACACAGGGCCTACACAGCCTCAGACTAACATCTCAGAATCTGCTGAGAAAACACCTATCCTGATTTCCTCCTATAGACCAGACTTAGTTTTTAAACACAGGGGTGGATTTTGTACCTGCAGAGTCAATTGCTGTGATATTTAGATCCAGATTCTGCTGAGAAAGACATGTTCAACTGAGCAACAACCCAACTCTGTCTTCCTAGTTGTAATTGGAAACAACAGGCAGTGCTAATGACCATGCATCCCAGCTATGCATTAGGCAGCCTTTTTATTTCTAATTAATGTGGATCCTTTTGAACTTTGACCTGTAACAGGAAGCAAGGCACAGAGAAGCTGAGGACAGAGCCTCACTGCAGCTGCTTGGTGCCCATGGCTCACAGGATCAACCAGAGCTCTCCACCTGGACTGTAAAGTCCAGCTGAGGTAGCATTCAGCATCAGAAATGGGCTTTCATCTTTGTCACCGTTCTGTATTTATCACTAAAGAGAGAATGAAAGTACAGCAATGAGCAACACACCCTGTAGCCTCAGAGCTAATTACACATCTTTTCTTCTCAAACTAAATGGAAAACATATGAGCTCAGAAGATAACCATGGAGCAATTAAACACGCGCTTGTCAACGTGTCATGAGTAGCGTGTTGTTACAGCTGAAATGAAAACATAAAATGCCTTCTGATTGAACTTCAGAATAATTAGCACATCACAGAGCACAGCCTTTACAAGTACCTGTCAACAGTTATTAGCACAGCAGTAAGATTTTTCACTGTGAATAATAATGTCATTTTTCACTTTGGAATAGCAACGCTTCTTTTTTTTTCCTTCTTTTGAAAAATCAGCATTGTTCAAACAGATACAAACATCCACCGTAAAACAAGATTTCATTCTCCTCAGTTAATGCTCACACAGAACTATTTCATAGGTTTTGTAACAAAATCTCTTAATCCCATATGCAAAAACAAACAACGCTCTATGCTCTAACTCCTGAAGGCAGAGGGTGCTGCCTGTGTGACGCTGCCTTTCTCAGCCAATGCCTGTATCTCACAGAATGCTTTGTCTTTATGCCAAGCTGCAAATCATGAATGCTCTGGACTTGTACTAAGCTGGTGATTTCTTGTAGGACCCATAAAATGCCAAAAATACCAAAACAAACAAACATAAAAAAACAACAACAAAAACATGCTGTGAAGTTTCATTAAAGTTCTAAACTGCTCTACTGGTTTGTTTTCTGTAAACCAGTTGGTTATTAATTGATATGATTTAAAATGAACGTTGAATTGCACATACTGACAAGTACAGTCTCACCCTTTTTGGGTGGCTCTGTGCAATTTTGTGCTTGTTGACTAGGACTTTAATTACCAAGTCCTGGGAGTTTAGACATTTTGGTCTTCAGAGTTTGTTGAGAGGAAAAAAATGCCTCCTACAAGCAACAACATCCTGACAGTCCTGTAAAGACAAGTTATGAAAGAAAGACTGGAAAAAAATCAACTTAGGATCAACCACAGGTATTGAAAGTAGGGCAGGAGCCAAATCCCCTACCTGATGTAGCTAAGATCAAAATCAGTGCATTGATTTGCCTGACTGAGGATGTGGTTTTCCCATTCTCAGCACACCACAGCATTCCTCTCTTCCAGCTCAGCCTGTGCTCTGAAAAAAATCATGTATCAGCATAGCAAAGTACCACAAAGAGGTATTTAAGTGAGCTTTGAGAGCCCTGTGTTTCAGCAGACACTGTGGCACAGCCAAGCCAGTGAAGCACCCTGCCCAGGCTGGGAAGTAAAGGACACTTAGAGGGAGCTTGAGCATTTCAGCATGGCACACTGTTGTGACATACAGTATTGCCATACATGAGAGGTAAGGAAGGGGAGCAGATCAGGTGGATAATGTGCCAAACTTCCACACTATACAAAGTTCAAATTAGATTTTGTTTAAAACATAACAACGAAGATCTTCAAGGGCATGATATGACTGTCTCCATCCCCTTGAGCACTAAGCCAAAAGTTTCTACATTTCTACCCAACACAAGGACCAAATGCTGCCAAATGACTCTGTCTGTGCAATTTAAGGCTCACCAGCAAGCACAAGAAGAAAGCAAATGGGCAGAAGCTGCTGGAATTTACTACAGTTCTCCACGTATCTGAAGTGTGCACAGAATTCCCACAGTGACACAGCAGCTGTAGGTTGCCCGTGAGCACTGTGTAGGTTTTGGGTGCCCACAACATAACATGGACATAAAATTATTATAGAACATCCAGAGGGCTGCAAAGATAGTGAAGGGTCTGTAAGTCAAGACATGTGACAAGTGGCTCAGGTTGCTCTGATGCTCTGAGCTGATGGAGGCCTGATGGCGGCTGCAGCTCCTGACAGGGAGCGGAGGGGCAGCGCTGAGCTCTGCTCTGTGTGACAGCGACAGGGCCCGAGGGAACGGCATGGAGCTGTGCCAGGGAAGGGGCAGCTGGGGGTCAGGGACAGGGGCTGCACCACAGGGCGGTGGGCATGGCCCCAAGGTACCAGAGTTAGGAGCATTTGGACACCAGTTTCAGACACAAGGTCTGGATTTTGGGTGGTGCTGTATGGAGCCAGGGGTTGGACTCCATGATCTTTGTTGTCCCTTCCAACTCAGGATGTTCTGTAAGTCCATAAGGCAGGGCCAGCTGGGGAGCATTCCTTCCTCCATAAAGTGTGGCAGAAGAAAGCACTGAAGGTAACTGAGCTTGTGGCTGCCAGCACTAATCATCCTCCAGAGACAATTACTATAATCCCTCTGTGTCCACAGTGGTTGGTGTAGCAGCCAAGGCAGATCATGGCTGGAAGATCTCAGTCAGAGTGGATAATGTTATCTTTGTACCCCAATGCCATCGGATCAATGTGCAGCATGGCTGGAGGAAAAAAAAAAACTCTTTAGCAGCAGTACAAATGCGCTTTGCAACTTCTGTGCTGTGTCAGGATGACTGCAAGATGGAAACAAATCATCTTGCACACAAGCTGCAGGGCTAACAACAACTTGTGGGGAAAGGAAATCTTTACAGACTGAAACACTTCACTCAAAAATGTTTCATCATGTACTTCAAAGAAGTATAAAAGTTCTGCATTGTAGAGATGCAGAACAAGATGCCACTTCAATTTGTTCAACAATTCAAAAGGCGTTGGGAAGGTACTGAATTCAATTTCAGCATGTTTTACATGGGGTTAGTTTAAGTTCATCCCTTATTATTTCAGGCTGCTTGTTGAGCAGACAAATATATGGTGTTGGCACAGTTAAGGCTGCTGAAAGGCAATGCCCCAGAGCTGACCCTGACAGGATCTGATGTCCCATCTCCCGGAACAAGACAAGAAAGTAAAGGCCCTAAAATCACATATGTATAAAAATAACAATACAAAACATATTGAAAAAAATGATTACAAAAACATTGAGTATACAGAAAGGATGATTGCTTTATATTCACATGGCCACAGAATATCCTATCCACAAGACTTCCTAAAAATCAAACCATGTCTCTCAGAGAGGTGTCCAGTCATTTCTTGAACACCAGCAAGCTTGGTGCCACAACTGCTTCCCTGAATAACACAGGCTTGCAGGAGAGCTTGGGGTTGTTGCCTTTCTGAGTTTTCTGCACTCAGTGGTTGAAGGACATCCTGTGCCATAAGCAGAGCAAGGGGTGATGGTTGTATCAACCCCTCAACCCTGCATGCATACAATTTGTGTTTTCCAACACAGTTATATCTTCAGGCACACCCTGCAATTTCCCCTTAGTTACATGTCAGACCCCGAACCAACAAAATCTTCACAACCTTCCATGGTTTTTGTTGAAGCCAGCAGCTTCCTGACAGCTCAACTTCTTTAACCATAGCTCTTCCACAGTGAGAAATCGTGCTGGACTGCCTTTCCCACAAGCTGTATGGATTGGGGACTGGTGAAAACACACTCCAGGACAAGTCTGACACTGCAAAAAGCTTGCAAAGAAACAAAGGGAGAAGCGGATAAAAGCAGAAATAAATCTGTACCAGCAGTGAGTTTTAAAGCACTGCAGGACAGACATGTAAGTCTTTGGTTCCCCCCAATACAAGAAAATATCATTTCCTGAGTGCATTGCTTTTCCTTTGTCTTGTTTGTCAGAGGCAGCATGTCTAAAGCAGAGACACCACTTTAAGGTGTTTCATGGCAACTTCTCCACCGGTTCTCTTTTCAGGCTTCTTTGATTTCCACTATGATTTTCCTTTCAAAGGTACTTCAGAGCACACCCTGATGATGGCTCAGCATGTGTCCCCAGCATAGGGAAGGCTCTGACTCCTGCTCTGACGTGTGTTCTTCGTTAGCTTCCCAAGCTGAAAGGTACACATGCACCCTGACACATTTCCCAGCCTCCTACCCAACTCTCGTTCCTAACAACTGCACTTTAATTGGCCCAAGGCACTGAAATGAGCCCAATAGCTGCCTGAGCACAGAGCTCATAGACATTTTCCATTGCTTTCTTTCAGCTTCTACAGAGAAATAAACAAAGGTTGGTACCCATCTGTCAGGCTCTTTCAAACAATACCTTGAATGGTGTTAGCCACACTTCTGCTTTATTTCATCCCAGGTGCTGCAGTAATAATTATGCAGAGTGCTCCTGAGGGTCTCTGCAGACAGCACAAATGCAATGTGTTATCCATCCGAATTCAGCTACCAAAAGGGAACCTCAAAGAATCCCATTTCTGCTCTAAGTGGGCAATAAGCAGCAGTTTTAATACAACCAGTGCAAGTTCAACAGCTTAATACAAACACAAGCTATTAGCTTAAGGCTGTTATTTTTAGCAGCTGTATAGCTAAGGGAGAAATTGTGCCAGCAGAGCCAAGGAAAGTGCAAGCAAGGACAGAGTGAGCTCCTCTGCAGCCATCTGCCAGCCAGGTGTTGACCTGCAGTGCCCTTGTGCACACTGCTGTCTCAGCCTGCCTGCATGGGAAGATACCAGTGGTGTATTTTTATTCTGGGATACGCTCATGGTGCTGGGACAAGAAACCCTCCTTGCAGGAAATGGTTACACTAAAACACTAAACAGCTTTTGCTTACAGCATAGTTTTTGTCTATGGGATCTTTTTCCATCACACAGTGACCTCAAAGTGCCACCAAAGGAAAAATCTGCTTGGAGACACCTCAAGTCACCTCATCCCACAACTTGTAACTGGAGGAATATGATGAATCAGGAGTCCCACAGCAAGATAAGCAACTTGGTCAAACCTCTGTTTTTCAGAAGCTACATACACACAGCGAACACTGGTAGAGTTGGTCCCAATTTATTCCTTATTTTTAATTATGTTCTTCTGATATATTTAACATGCAAAAAACAACCACACATGGAATAGCCCCATATTTCATTTTCAGAGACATATCTACCTTCAGAACTCAAAAGGCTGAAAAAAAATCACGACTTTATCAAGGTGCCCTCTTCTGGCCTATTAAAAAAGCTATTCTGCCATCACCTGTTTTCTTTGCCTGGAAGTCATCAAAACGAGAGCCTGTTTGTGCAAAAATTCAATCTATTTAATAAACTGGCCAGAAAAAGACCACCACAAACAATCCTTTTGATACCATACAGAACTCACTTTAAAATCCTTCAGTTATGACTTCATAAAAATAACTTAAAACAGTATTCTAGTAATAAAACCACAAGTTTGTTACTGTGTAGAAATGTAGGCAAATGGTGTTCTGCCTGGAGGGATGGAGAATTCATCCCATTTTCACACCGCAATGAACTCCCAAGAACCACATCATGAAAGTAACCTGAACATTGACTTAATCACTCCATCAATGTGAAGGCAGCCTCAGTATCACTGTGTGCAAAGTGACCAGTTCAGACCTGAAATTGTACAGTAATCCCTAACTCATCTGAAGAGGAAGAATTTATCCAATTGAATAAAGCTTTGTCATGCTCTTGAAATATAATTCAATCCAAACTGGAATTCTGTCAGTTTCAAACTGGATTATTTATAATCATGTAGACTGCAAGATAAAAGCTACGGAGGTCACTTCTGTGTTATGTGCAAGGTTGTTACTATCAGAAAACAAAACAAACAAACAAAAAAAGCTTTCTGTATAACAAGGCCTTAATAAAAACTATTTTCTTTCTCATCAGGACTATTTTCAGAAATAAGTATCTCTAAAATAAACAGTCATAGCAGTCCATTTGGAAGCAAAGAGAGTCATTATTATCAACAGTACTAATTTTTTTCCAGTGATACCTCTGCCTCATAACCAAACATGCAGATAATATCCCCAGTGTTGACATACAGCGGTCATTGGTAAAAATGCATGCTCTAAAGGAGAACTTGCAATTGCAGTGTTATAACTCAGCACACAGTCGCCTGAACTTGCAGTGATGTTCTTGAGTCAGGATGGCTCTTTGTTCAAGTAACAAACTATGGAGGGAAAAAAAATAAAAGTTGTTGCTCAGCTGTGCCAGCAGTTCTTCCATCACTGCCCACCAGACAGTGCAGGGTTCAGGCTGTGATTTCATGAAAGCATTTGTGAAATGCCATGCTAAACATCAGCTGGAATGTGAATGTGCCCATTGCTTGTTGATTGCCAGTCAATCACCACTGGTGGCTAACTCCCATTGTGCTCTTCTTCTCAGGTCTGTGGAGTGCTCTGTCTGAAACATAAACATTTCTGCAGCCGTCTGAGGATGACTTCTTTCTAAATCTTTCTTCTGAGCTGTGCAAGTCAGCCATAGCGATGAAAGTCAGTCTCTGGCAATAACAGGAATGGGGGTCTTTAACCTCAGCAACCAGACTGAAGGGTATTTTCACCAGAACGTTTGGTGATGGACAGAGTGGTAAAAACCTTGACAGAAAGAAAAAAAGACAACATTTAGTATGGCTGGAATGAATCTTCTCTTCTGGAAGATCAACAAGGGCATCATGCTCAAAACCATAGTCATTTCTTGTAATAAAATAACAATGAGAGACATACATTTAAAATCCTTGCCACTAAATAGCACACACATACAAACACCCTGTGTTCTCCTCATTTGCATTATACCAGTGAAGCATGTTGCATTGCTTTACAGCCTGTTGTCTTACTGCTATTAAGTTTCAGAGTAGAAAAGGGCTCAGCAATAATACTCTCCAGTTCGTACACCTACTGATTAAGTGTCTTTATTTCCCAAAGCTGATTATTCATTGGTAAATCAAAGCTAACTGAAGGCGATAGCATTTGAAGAAAGCATGAGTTTTGCCTCTTTATCTTCCTAGATATTATAGGAATGTGGAGCTGATTGCTGATGTAGGTATTATGTTTTTGTTTTGTACCCTTTGGACAATAGCTAAGAAACACCTTGTAAATCCAGTTTGATAAAGTAAAATCTTTAGTGCTTTCAAGTCACATTAAAGAAAATAACATGTTCAAAAGTAATTACTGTAAAAACTAAATAGAGTCAAAATTGAACAGGAAGTATTCTACAAAACTGTTTAATATTAGAACTTTACTATGCAAATAATTGCACAGTTTTGCATAGATGTGGTAGAGAAAGGAAAAAAGGGAAACAAGATCCACTTCTATCTAAGTGATTCAAAGTTGCAATAATTAGCTACTATCGAAGACATCTCTCTGGAAGAATAAACCTAGCACAGAATAAAGAATATACATATTTCTTTTATGCAAATAACACTAAAGTATCTGAAGATAACAGGTATCAGAAAGCTCCACAGTCTTGCAAGTAGAAGCTCTGGTGCATTAAGGCTGCCAGAGCACATCAGAAAACATTAATAAATGATACACATCCTCCACTTTCTACAAGCATAAGAACATTATGCGTAATTTGGGAAGATAAATGCATTTCTAATGTATATGGCGGAAGAACAGAAACAGATTTAAACCATGGTGAATGGTCTGAGATGGAGTTTGTAACTCTTAGTTGTGACTTGTGACTGACATTGTATGGGTACTTTCATTTGCTGTTACTTGACTTTGAAAGACAGAAATCGGAGAGTGCACAATTGATTCTTTCTGGCTTAGGTGCAAGCTCTGGGTCTGCTAGCCAGCTCCATTGGCTGCAGGGACCCCTCAGCTCCCCAGCTCCAGTAAGCCAGCTGGAAGTAATTTAGTAATGATTGGAAAAATGAGTTTTTGACAGAACATATTAGTTATGCAAGTGAAGAAAACTTTGTAGATCCCATAACTGGAAAGCAGTCATTAGCAAACCCACAGAATTGTCCCTGTTTTCAGAGGATGCTTTCTCCATCATAGACACTCAGTAAATGCCTGTATTTCAAGCTGTGCAGAACAGTGCAGGGTGAGAGGTAACTCTCTGTAAGGCTGAGGACTTACTTGCAGATATTTGTATTTTGCCTTACAAGAGATGTTATTCTGAACAGGGCTTTCTGCTGAACAAAATGCTGCTCAAATAAGGGAAGTGAAATCTGGTTCTACTTTGTAAACAGTGAGAAATGGAATCCTCAATCTAATAGTCATTTTCAAGCTGAGTAATACTGTGTTTCACATGAGACTCTGAGTAGACAGTACTAATACCAGTGAAGATGTCAGTATTTGATCCTGCAATGCTGTGCCTTTACTGCTTAGATCAGAGTTCACTTTCTTCAGCCGTTTTTTTTACAGATGTATGATAAATGGAATGCCGTTATCCACTACCTTCAGCCAGATGTGCACAGTTCTGACAAATTCCAAACAAATTTAAAGCATTTTTTTCTTAATCAAAGAGTACCATCTTGCACTTTGATTTTTGTTTACTGTATAAGAGATTAAATTAAGTAACAGGCCTAAAAAAGCCTTCTGAAGATGGGCACTAAAAATGATCACTGTTCCCTGGAGCTTTTAAATAGTGTATTTTTCCTAAGCCAATTTCTTCCTCCCCCACTTAAACAAATATGATTATCTGAAATTACCTCCCTAAATTATACCTAATCATCATTCTATTCAGTTTCAGTTTTAGCAGCTCAGATGTCCAGAATAAATTATGGCTATAATCTTCTCTTCACACTGCATATGCTAATATCCTACTCAAGTTCATAGGTTTGAATGCCTCACTCAAAATTCCCCCTCTATAGGGCCCCTGATAAGAACGTACTGCCTCTCTTCAAGGGCTTCCAAGAACACCAGCAGATGATATCACAGAGGAAAAAAAAACAATCTGTACTGCAGATGCATTGGAGATTATTCAGATTGCTTGCAGTCAATTACATTAAAGGTGCTCACATTGTATGGCTTATATCACATCAGTTTGGGAACACAATACAAAAGAATTGGATTTCTTTCCTACAGACCAGTACCTCAGTGCTCTGTCTTACACCCTGTAGCTAAAATATGTAGGTAAAACCAAATTCTGTACAATGACTTACAAAAGTTGTATGCCATTACCTGATATTATCAACTAAAGTAAGAGGTCCTAAGTCTACTAAAATTAGTACGCCATCGCTGATTTACATTTGTGAGGAGCTGTTCCCCACCCGAAAGAGAAAAAGCAGTTATTCATTGAAGAGAAACAGCCAAAGAAACACAAGAAGTAGCTATGTGGCCTTGGGTACTTCACTTCAAAAATGAAGTGCTAGAGAGTAAAAAAAAGGTTTTCAAAAGAAGAGAATTTAACAGAAAAACTGCCATGTAGCTGGTCCCTCCATTCCACAACACCACTATATGAGCCTACTTTCAGTATACATATCCAGGAAAATTAACTCTGACAACCGCCTCAGCAGAAATAGAATTTGAAGCCTTCAAAAATGGATGAGTGGGACGAAGATTCATTACTCCCCAGCAGAGGGAGCACTGGGTTAGGGGACACGGCAAATACTTCACAAACGGGGGAGAAAAAAAGTCACATTAAACCTAAATGCTACGTTTATAAATGTTAGAAACAGATAATTTCCTGGTCTACCTTTTTTTCTACCTTCCCCAATTTCTGCCTTCTTTAGTTAAATTCTGATATTCAGGTTTCCAACACCTTATTCCAGAACACTACCAAAACCAGGATACAAAGGTGCCTTCATATACAAACCTCTGCACAGACTGGATGAATTCCTATAGTGCTGTCCAACTGTTCTTTGGTCAATCCACATTTCATAGCTGCTGCAAAGCCTTGGGTGACTTCTCCAGCATTTGGACCAAGGACATGGAAACCAATGACTCTCTCCTAAATAACAAAGACAATCAAATGCAAGCAGTCATCCACTTTTTCTGAGTTTTTGCTGAGTTTTCTTACTCAGAGTATTTAATTTCATCAGTTTACAAATGATACCACAAATCAGTGCAGCCACACAAACGTGAACTATCGTTGTCTCCAACAGAAGGGATTTAGTGGGAAAAATGCTGTCTTCTCTATGAAAAAATTACATCAAGAATCAGCTTCCCTTTCAACTACAAAATATGCCAAACTGCACATATTCTTCCTGAACGTTCAAAGGAACAAGATGTACTGACTTGAGTTGCTTTTCTTAAATAAAGGGGAGTGTGGATACTCAAAACAATGAAAGGGTTTATTTTTTTAATTTTTACTTTCAGTAAGCCTGAGGACAGTGTTACCACAGGTTCATACAATTAAGAAAAGCTATAACTAGGGAATAACAAAATATGAATTATCCTCATTTTTCCCTTAAAAAAAAAAAAAAGTGTATATATATATATATATATATATATATATATAAAATATATATATAATATATATATGTATGTATATATAAATATGTGTGTGTGTGTGTAAATAAAACTACAAAAATTAAGTACAGAAAATTAGTTTCCACTATTAGTTCAAATATTTCCTGAACAAATTTTTCATCCAAGAGAACTTCCAACTCTATCCCCAGATGTTAAAATACATTTCTGTTTTTCAGGACAAGAAACAGAAACAAATTAATGAAACGCTTTAAATCGCCATTAAGTCTTCCCATTTTCTTAAGTAACTTGGAGTAGAAACATAAGCATGGGTATTAAAATAGCATCCACCCTAGAACAAACTCCACCAGTAACAGGAGATGAGCAAAACCAGGCAGGTTTGCAGACTTTACAAAATGATAGTGTAATGCTTAGGAAAACTCCAGAAAGATTATCTGATAAAAGAAAATCTGTGAAATAGATCCAACACTTTATTAGGGCTAATATATTTATAATATTACTTTCTTATTGCAATTAGAATTTTGTTCATGCGTTAGCTGGTACTGAATATTTCCTTAACCAGAAATTTTGGGTTTTTACCTTAGTCCTGCAATAATCCTGGCATATCACTTTAAATGATATTTGTGCAGACAAGATATATTAATTCCGTTGGAAGCATCCCAAGTGTTCTATAGACACTTGTGGATTTGCAGAGTTCACAAGATGTGATGCATTCTGAGCGACCTCAATTTCAGAGAGAAGAATCTCCCATAAAAAGTATATCCCAGTCTGGGGAAGGGAGAATAAGATGCCACCGATACAGCTTCCAACAGAATAATTCTATCAGTTTACAGCTGTGACATTAACGGTTCCTATTATGAACACAATTTCTGCTTTCCTTGGAAGGAAAGATACACTTACATTATCTTGAATATTGCAAATGATCTTTGCATAGCATTTGTTGTTGTCTCTGGATGGTACAGTCCATTCCAGTGGCCAGAAATGACTATGGTACACCTGGAAATACAACACAGATTAACAAGAAGTTCCCTAGTTACATAGCAGACAGCATGATCTTCCAAAAGCTGCCAGTTTACCTTAAATTTGCATTGTCTGCCACCAAAGGCAGTGCCTCACTACTGACAGCCATTGCAGCAGACTTCAGAGGGCAAAGCCCTTTTGGAAATCATTCATGTAAAAACTTTCAACAACTGAGATGCAGTGTGTGGATGAACGATCAACTAGCAGCTTTTTATAAGCAACCAGCTATGTACACAAAATTTGGAAAACATGAACTCAGGGTTCCCCATACCACCCAACCAATATCTCTGGACTGACCATTTATTGCAAGTGAGGCTCCTCATCCACCTGGATAGAATACATCTCAAAATAATAAGAGTATTTTGACTCTTTCTATTTGACAGTATTTGACAGTTCTACCCCAAAATCTTGATATCCCTCACCTTAAGTTGAACATCACCCATATGCTTATTTCCTCAAATAATGTTCCTCAAGCGATCTTCACAGGACATAAGACAAATTCAGATTATTGTCTGACTCCCTTTCCTTAAGCTTTGTAATGTGGTCTCTATGGCATACTGTAAGAACAGCTTGAAGCACTAAGTGTCTAATTTCACTTAACAGCAATGCCAGTGAAAAGGGATTACTCAAGTGAGTAAAATACCTGCTTACATAGTCAAGCAGAGAAAATAACGTCGCAACACTGCGAACATAAAGTTAAAATCATTGTGGCACAATAATCACTACATTGTGGCTACAAAAATCTCTTCTTCAGCACTGAAACTGATGCATTACCTCTAACACACACACACACCTTTGATTCAGCCTGAAGCACTTGCAGAATGTTTTTTCTCTTTAAAGACAAATATGCCAGCTATGAGCTGTATGTGCCAAAAACAAAGTACATTTGGAACCAGAACTGTCTGAACTGAGAACTTTTTATAACATCCTCTGCTAAGGAAGTCAGAAGTATATTCCCCCTACCTTTACATCAAAACACAGAATGCTATTTGAATCAACCCTTAACATTATTTCAAATTACAAATTTGGAACTTAATATCCAAATGAAACTAAGACATTTACCTCAATGTTTTCTTCCCCAAACTTCTGTATTGCATTTTCTTCAGAATATCCACAGGCTCCATACTCTAAAGGAGTGAACACTGTGGTGGGAACATTCACATAGTCACACTGTGTGGTATTCAGAATAAAACAAAAGACATACAATGTTAGTAATAAAAACAGCATACTGGGTAAAAATTCAGTAGTCTGAAAGACAGGAAGGAAAGTTAGATTGTTATTCTACTCTGAAAGTTGCTTTTAATGATCATTTTAAATCATGTTGTCCGCCACTCATAAGTGTTAACCAGGCCATGAACAGGAAGTCTGTTTAAAGCCATACTGACACTGACATGCAGAGATTAAGAAGAGGACATTAAGTGGCCCATTTTAAAGCATATCCGATCATGAGTGACACTGGTAATAAAAAGCAAACTGTTCAGCTGCTTCCCCAAAGCACCCTATTTTTAATAGGTAATGATACAAAGACATCCACCATCCATTACCCATCATCTTTTTCTTCAGACATAGCCTAGGAGATGCCACAGAACCAAAGGCATGAACTACAACCATTTGAAGGGACAGCAAGACCTAAAGCTTTGCCTCAATACATACCATGAGTCAAATAGCCCTGACTTCATGGAAGCTTTAGAGTGCTCTCTGTTCAGAATGGTTCTCCCAACTTAGAGCTATGCATGGAGAACAGGAAGGTGCTATATTTGTATAGACATCTACCTATGTATGTGTTTTTATGTGTATCACTGCAAGTTCATATTGCAAATTCTATCGTTTGCACAGAATCACAAACAGAGTGCTTGCGGTTAGAAGGGTTCACCAGAAACTACCTAGTCCTAATCCCTGCTCAGAGCAGAACCGGCTGCAGCTTGCAACTGAGTCCACTTGCTTTGGAATATCTCTATGTATCGAGACTGCAGCCTCACTGGGCAAACTTCTTAGATCTGATGACCCCTACAGCAAAAAAAGTTTTTTTCTTACGTGCAAGTAGAATTTTTCTGTACTTCATTTTGTTCCTATTACCTCTTGTCCTTGCAATTTATACCACTGAAAGGAGGCTGGTTTCATCTTCTGTACTCTCTACCATCAAGTACTTATACATGCTGATAAAGCCTACCAAGCCATACTTTATAGAGGGTACAAAAAGCTCCAGCTATCCAGGTGCAAGGTTCTGCACATGGGTTGGGGCAATCCCAAGCACAAATACAGGTTGGGTGGAGAATGGCTTGAGAGCAGCCCTGAGGAGAAGGATTTGGGTGTATGGATGCCCCCTCCCTGGAAGCATTCAAGGCCAAGCTGGATGGGGCTTTGAGCAACCTGGTCTAGAGGGAGGTGTCCCAGCCTATAACCGGGGGCTAGAACTAAATATGTTAAAGCTTTCTTCTAACCCAAACCATTCTATGATTCTACAATTTTATCTCAGCCTCTCCTTGTGTGTCAGATGCTGCAACCCCTTAATCATCTTCATGGCCCTTTGCTGGACTCACTCCCTCTATGTCCACATCCTTCTTGTACTTGGGAGGACAAAACTGGATACAGAATCCAGACTTGTCTCACCAGTGCTAAGTATTGAGGGAGAAGGTGGCTCTTCTGCAACTACCGACAATGGTCTGCCAGGTTGCACCTGCAGGATATAGTCCAAGATGCCACTTGCCTTCTTTCCATTAGGGTACATCACTGGTCAACTTCTTAATCTCCAATCTCCTCCAAGAGCCTCTCTGAAAAGCTGTTTTTAAATTAGTGGATCCCCAGCCTGTACTGATGCAAGGAGCCAAACCTCTCCAGACACAGGATTTTGCAATTCCCCTTACTCATCTTCTTGACACTCCTATCAGATCACTTCTCCAGCCCAGTGAGGTCCCTCTGAGTGACAACACAACAAGCTACAGTGCTTGCCTTTGTTTAGATTTGCCTTCCAAATCATCAAGAGTGGGCTCTGTCCCATCATCCAGATCATTACTGAAGATTTTAAACAGTATTGGACTGAGCAGAAAAATCCTATGGCACACGACTAACGACTGACCTCCAGCTGGACTTTGTAATAGTGATCAGAGTCCTTTAAATCCTGCAGTTTGGCTGGTTTTCAGTCCACCATACTGTTAATTTCTCTAGCCCATACTTCAGTTTGTATACAGGAATGTTACTTGAGCCTTATTAGAATCAAAGCAAACAACATCCACTGCTCTCCCTATATCCTCCAAATTAGTCATTCTGTCACAGAAGGCTGGCAGGTCAGAACTAGTTAATTTCTAGTAACTTCAGTCTATTAATTTCAACTCTAATTGTCTTTGTGGCTAGTTATGAATTAAGGTGCTGTTTATTATTCTTTCCCCACCTATACATAACATTTCATTATATTTCATACAATCATCCTTTCTAGATTTGCTAAAATTACAGCGTAAGCCAGGATTCCACCTAAGTAGTTATTCATTTATTGGATTAATTCAAAGTGATGATGTCTTCTTTAGTAGCACAAAGATTTTCATGCCCTGTGAGATAGTTATCTGGCATAAAATGTAAATTAGGATGTGTGCGTAGTATTGCAGTAAGAGAAAATTCTGGCTGCAGATACGGTTTTCTTAAACATTGCCTGACTGATGTAATAATTATTCAGGATTCTGTTACTCTGATACCTGTCAACCTTAAATAAACAACTCATTCAAGTTCTAAATCTGTCTGAAAACAGAACCTGATATAGATACTGCAAACTGTACAAAAGAAAAATCTTTATGCTTATGACCTATGGTTATGAAGGAGAGACAAACACCCACATAAATGGTGCTTCAGTAACATTTCTTTATAGATATTCTCCTTTCCTTCTATTTACACATTAAATATAAGGTGTAAATAAGTAACCATGTTACTTCTACCTGGACTAGTATAACTTGATGGAAACATACTATTGCACTAACATGAGATGTTAACACTTTTTTCATAGACTCAGCTTCTCAGGTATAAGCATGTGTTGACTTACTGGCAGATTTGATCTTTATGTTCACATTCAATTTGTAGCATAACTATGTATGACATTGAAAACAAAAGGAAAGAAATACTAGAGTAAATAACACTGAAACATCAAAGCATCACATCTTCTTAGAAGTAGAGCAATGACAAAGTTTTGTAGCAATTGGTTACTTACCTTAGTGGTTGACCCAGAGTAAAGCCTTTGAACTAACAGTCTTCCTGCCTGGATTGCCACCGGTGTGAGTTCCAGCCTGTCCTGCAGTATATCTCCAATAGCATAAATATATGGCACGTTTGTTTGCTCCATGTCATTGACAGGTATTTTTCCCGTTCTACAGTGTGCATTAACAAAAATAAAAGATGTAAGTATTCTGCTGTGAAGACTCTAGTGGTAAATAGCATCGCAGGAGTGGAGCCCTCTAGCTTTAAGAAAGAAATATGTGAAATATGAGGTAAAGAAGTCATATTCACAATCCTATAATCATGGGCAAGAAGGTAAACCATGCAAATTTTGTATCCATTTAAATTACAGGAATGTACACACTGGTCAAGGAGGTAGCCTAGGAACCCGTGATTCATCTTATGAATCAGTTCTTCAGTGAGACATAACTGCTTTCCTCAGCACACACTCTACCACCATCTGAACTGTGTTGTGCACTGGCAACCTTGAAAAATGACAAAAAGAGACATTTTCCCACTTAAGCTGCAGGGCAAAGGAATTTCTCCACTGCTGAAATTCCAGTTCAGTGAACGAATTATTTTCTAGAGTTCTTTGCAGAGACAAGTCATTACACACCCTGCATAAGGGACAGCCAGCAAGCCTTTTAGCATCAAATGTACTGGATTAATGGAATATTTAAATTATTAATGTTTTCTATTCAATTAATGAGATAGTGTAGTAATCACTGCAGGAAACACATCTAGCAGGTAAACCAATCAGACAGGCAAAAAACTTTGTAATAAATGTCCCAGTGTCTAATAAAGTTGTACACTGCTCTCCAAGACAGCATGGGTCTGGCAAATTTTAGTAGACCAAAATTTTCACTTTAGAGTAATGGAATGCTTCAGCAACATCAGTCAGTGAACTCATATATAAGCTGCCCTCTGCACTACTCTCCCACAGAATGCCAAGTCAATTTCGTGGTCCAGCATCTTTTCATTAAAAGGGAACGTAGCCTTGCTCCCTCATATGTAGAAGTTGTTTTAAAGTTACCAGTATTGAAAATGCTACCCATAGCTCCACTCCCCAGTGCATCAGTCTGACTATATTGAACCTGGAATTCCCTGCAGGAAAAGTTGGGGAATAAACTCTAAATACTAAAACACATCCCTAACTCTTGCTGAGAGTTTAAGAGTTCTTCTTTGGCCTTATATTTAAAAAAAAATAAATAAACATATAGTAACATTTACATTAAACTGCACATTAAACAAAATCCACCCCATTAAAAGTCCATATGAACAAACATATCTCTACCACAAGAGATGGTGGAGATAAAAACAAGGTGACAGGAACATGAAATGAATTGCAGATCCTACAAAGTCCAGTCATTGGAAGAAGCTGAGAGACTGGCTCATGAACATAGATGGAATGTGAAAGTCACATTTAAACTCAACATTTAGGAACTGGCATTTCAGTAAATAAAAGAAAACATTTAGTACTATGTAGAAAATGCAAATATCTGCTACATTGTCTCCTATGCAAATGCATGCAAACATGAAACAATTTTTTCCTCAAAGCATTTGAAAATTGATACACTGCTGTCACAGAGCAAGTCAATAACTCAAGTTCAGCTGTCTGTGATATAGACATTCCTCCTTACTTTTCATTGATTTTCACTCCAGCTTTGTCCAAACCTATTTTTCTTGTACAGGCATCTCTTCCAATTGCTAGCAACATCTGCAAAACAGAAATGCATGCATTACTGATTTCCTAAAACTCTGCTTGTTGCCATCTACGATTTCCATTATATACTAAAGATCAGAAGCTAAGGCTTGGTAACATTAAGATGAATACACCAGTTACCTACGGTACATTCACTGACAAGCCATTCCATCACTGCAACCTACTGATACCTTGTTTCAGCTTTGGGGTTAAATACAGCCAATTACCTTTCCCTGGAGAAATGCACAAAGAGCATTCTAAACAAATCTGTTATTTTATTTCCTTGCACTTTCATACAGAGTTGTCACATCATATTTCTACCAAAGCAAGTGACATCAAATGCTCTTCAAAGAAAGGGTTAAGAAGGAAACTCAAATACTTAGGAAAATAGGAAGACAGTAAAATCATTGTTTTTGTCAAAAGTATAATTCACTTACACAGGTTCTCTTTACACTGCTTTACAAAGTAAAAAAAAAAAACAAACAACACAACACCAAAACAACTTGCAAGTTCCACAGAGGAGGAAAAAACAATAAAACATCTATGAACCAACAACGTTGTTATTGTTTAGCTTTCTCATATCATCAGCGCTCAGAGACACTGATGCATATCCTTGTTATGGAATGAACTGATGCAGTATATAAGTAGATGAAGTCACTTGCACAGTTTCTAAAATCCCAAGTCAACAAATGCTGATTTTTATATACTCTGTGTGCTTTCACATAATTTGGCCACAAGTTTACTTTTTTTTAAATTTTTTTTTAATTTTTTTTTTTTTTTTTTTTTTTTTTTGCTTTCAGCATCAAGGTACAAGCAAATGAGTGATGTGAGAGGTTGAGAAGCCATGGAAACATTCCATCAAACATAAAATAGCACACCCGAATACATCTGCACCATAATCTTGCTGCTTTAAGTGTGTATTAAAATTCCTTGCCTGACTTGCCACAGGGCATTAGTTGTTTTTCTAAAGATGCTGCATCAACAGCAGATCTTCAGAAGACACGACACCAGTTTGTTTAGCTCTTGTAAGGACAACTGCTTAATGTTAACTCCAAAAGAACATGCTTCAGTTACTGTGACAGCTAATGAAAATCATTACCAACAGCTTATGACATATATTTCCCTGGGAAAAAAATCCTATATCTGTTTCCACACGATCAAGCTCTTCCTTACCCTGAGCTAAAATACAGGTTTCAAAATCATGCAGGTGATTCAGAAGGCACTCGTGCCCCTGGATTCCTAGATTTTTCTCATGTTAACTGGATGTTGATTGTATGCAACTAGCATATTGTAATAATTAAAATTATTTTTTAATAAAACTTAACATACGGATATAAAGTTCTCAGAAATCTTAACATTTAACAGAAAGTTATTCCGATTTCTTTACATATTTAGACAGGACTCACAGTATTGTATTCCTCTTCAATTATTTGGTCATCCTTTGTGGACTTGGCTGTAACTTTCAGCCTTCCAGGAGTTCCTTCTTCAATCTGTTCAACCTACAACATTTAGGGGGAAATAAATAAAAAAAATAAAAATAAAAATACAGGGATTAGCTTCAAATCAAAATATGTAAGTAAATGTATATTTGTTTTCAATATCTTACAATTGAAAGTGAGCATTTAACCATGACATAAAGTTCAAACATACGTTCTAAAGATATTTTCACCATTCTCTAGATTTGTGATCGTTACTTACATATTTAAACATTTTGTTTCATCTCTGCGGATTTACTATTTTAATGAACACAATAAGGACATGTTTCTGTTTATACACATGCAACTCCTACATATCAACAAAACAAAAAATTGAAGACAGGCAATAAAGGAACAGGATAAAACACAGACTGTTTTATGACTAGAGTGATGGACTCTACAAAGTGCATCTGGCTGGAGGAGACCATTGTAATTTGCCTGAAATGATCTTATGCTTGTAAGATGAACCTCCTACTTCTCCTTCCCCCCAGATACTTCACAGAAAGCTATATCTGAAAAAAACTAAAAGCTAGCTAATCATCCTTGACCCTCTATGCATCAGGTCTATAGAGTGGCAACTAGCAAGAGCATTTCCTAAACTACTCTTGAAGCTGCTAAGTGTGGACTAGAACACAAACAAACAACAAAACCAGTCTTCATTCTATTTAATACTTTCATTCCTAATACCTAAGGCAATTTAACATTAGGAAAACTCCAGAGCTTACCTAATCTACTTTACCACCTGTATTTGCCTATATCCACACATAACTAATTACGTGAGTATCCCCATGGAGTTCAAAGAAAATTAGGTATGTATTTAATGTATTGTTTATGCCACATAAACAATATAGATGGGTACTTCAGACTTTTCTGTACAGCCGGCTGATCCTGAGCATTGTAAGCAGTATTTGTTGGCTGAGAATTTGAGAACTGACAATGAAAATATATGATTATTTGTGATGCACTGGCCCTGATCTTAGAAGACTTATGTATCTTCCTATGTATCAGCCTGCAAGAAGTCTCACAGGCTTCAGGAGAGCTGCTGAACTTTAAGTATATGTAGCATTTGCAGGATCAAGATTAGCACTGAGACATAACATTTTTAACAAAACATATACTAACCCATCTAATTCTCATAAAAACAACAAATTCTGCAGTCTCAGACAATTCCAAAACTAAGGCTAAATTGTACTTAACCTGTAGTATATCGAAGTTGGTCCTACATTGCAAATTCAGCCTCTTTATTTATTTAAAATATGTGTAACTTAAAACACTATGATATGTACAGTGCAATCAACTGTAGTCCTATACTACTTTGAACCTACCTTGATTGGAACAAATTCTCTAATAAATTTGACTCCATGCTCTTCCATATATTCGCCGATTTTGTTTGCCATATCCTGGTCAAATCCTCTTAAAAGAATGGATCTCACCATTACAGTGACATCTAATCCAAGACCTGCAAGAAATCCTGCACATTCCAAGGCAACATAGGAAGCTCCAACCACCAGGGTTTTCCCTGGACAGTAAGGCAGGGAGAAAAGATCATCACTGGAAAAGAGGGGAAACAACAACAAAAAAACTATTAGAGAAAACCAAGAGAAAACACTGCACTTCACATTTGTCTACTTTATTTTGTTAGAATAGTACTTAATCCTTTTCATAATCACTGACAATAACAAAACAAAAGC
Organism: Coturnix japonica; assembly: GCF_054131305.1. NCBI lineage: Eukaryota > Metazoa > Chordata > Aves > Galliformes > Phasianidae > Coturnix > Coturnix japonica. The sequence goes on along the minus strand of NC_140663.1, from coordinate 48,772,785 downwards.
TATTTTTGGAAATTCAGTTAGTTATATAATCAGTACATGGCAGATTAAAAAGCCCTAATTAGGAACACATACAAAAAAAAGAGCATGAAATGCTCTGAATCATCACAAAAACCCTGTGCTGTTGTTATTTCTTTTTTAAAGCAGAAGCTTATTACATTTTCTTAAAAAATGAAGGATATTCTTACTGAATCACTTTACATATTTTGCTGCAAAATTTAGTTCCTGGTAGCTAAAAGGAACAGGAATGGTTCAGCACACAGACACACATATCTTAACTTCTTTGAAGATTTCTTCTTTTGCTAATGCATCATACACAGTGACTAATACATACAGACAATAAAATGAATTAATTCAAACCACATAAACAGGCAGAGATATAAGTACAAAGTTATGGAAAACATTTCTTTGCCTGTTTTCCATTTGTTTCAACTTCATCAACATACGTCACTTCTGCCACACTTTGGAGTTAGACTACAAAACCAGGGCTGCTCAGGGAAGCAGAGACTCAGGGAGGTGTCACACTTGCTCACCAGAGACTCAGTCAGAGTTTGGTAATGAAATTCTCCAAAGATTTACATCTTAAAAAGTGTTTCTCTCTCAGCCAACAACTGCAAAGGCTAAACAAGGTGATCTCTTCAAATGTTATAGTAGAATAAATTTGACTGTATAATTAAAGGCTACATCATAGCCTTGATGTAGCCTTGTTCATAACCCTGAACAAACCCAGTTAAGATTGTGCAGGCAGCTTCAGTTTGACAGTCTCTAAATCTGACATTACTGACCCTCCAAATATTATTTTAAAGTTCTACTTTACAGGCTACATAATCTATTGCCTTTAATTTCACTGCTACTTTGCAAAAGGGAAACAAACAACATGATATTTTGCTTCCACAAAATTACCAGTTATTTATTTCATTGCTAAAGGTGTGGGAGCCTGTAACTCCAACCTGTGTTTCTACAGTAAGAAATTCTTAGAAATTAGTCTGTATGAAAACACACTTCATCTGTATATATCTTCTCCTCCCCAACTATCCTTTTTGTGTGTGCGTGTGTAAACTGTGCTAAAATTGTTCATCTTTAGCACTTTAAACATTTGAAACAGGTTCTACCAAAAGTTAAATTCACTTCACTAGGTAGCTGGGAAAAAATTTGGTCAAGTTTCAGTACTTCCAAAATACCTGATGACAGATACATTTCAACCACCTTCACAACATCATAGAATCATTAGGGATGGAAAAGACCTCTAAGATCATATAGTCCAACAACCAACTCATCTCTACCACGCCCATTAATCCATGTCCCTCAGTGCCACATCCACACGGTTCTGGAACACCTCCAGGGACGGTGACTATACCACCTCCCGGGGTTGCCTGTGCCACTGCAGCACTGCTCCTTCTGAGAAGAAACATTTCCCAGTACTCAACTTGAGCTTCAGCTATCAGCTGCCTCAGAACACCCTCTTTTCTTGAAATCTGAGCAGAGAGTTCTCCTCCAAGCAGGCTGTGCTCTTTATGATGAACAAACCTCTGTATATGAACTGAAAAACCTTAAGGAACTAGGAAAAAGCACATGGAATTGTAACGGGCACAGCTGATCAGTTCACTTTGTGACAAACATGCATATGATTTATGATATTTTCAGTTACTGCTATTATCAGCTGGAAACAGAACGACTGCAGCCAGCCACCCACAATTCGGCGGTGTCCATCAGACACTAACATTCTCACCACCTTAGCATCTGTTTATAGCTGCTTACTTTCCTCTAAAAAAGTTACATTGGAAAAACAGCACCAAGCAAGCAGTCCTGTTTATCCTTCACTACCGTCCCTTAGAAGTTTAGTATTTACACACAGTGAATGACATCATATTCTTCACTGTTCTTACCTGCTAATGCAGTATTCCTTGTCTCCAGGGATACCCAGGTACCGTGGCCTTTCACCAGTGGCAATGAGAAACCTCTCAGCTGTGTACAGTTTTTCAACTCCTCTTTTACTTGTTGCCTGAGAACAAAGCAGTTGTTGAAATTGAACATTTAACAGTGTTACTAAGGGAAGAAAATACTTTTTGAAAGCACTACAAGATCCAGCAAGTATGGCTACACAGTACCTTTACTGTGTGTGGCCCAACAAATTCTCCATATGCATTCTCATACGTAACTTTCTTCTCTCTCAGTGCTACCCGGTAGCCCCAGTTCAGTGAGCCAATGTAATTCTGAACAGATTCTGTCATAGTCATCCAGTTGTGTTTCACTGTTGGAAACAAAACAGAGATGTTCAGCTTTCAGTCTGTGAACCCTTTTTTGTAGCCAACCCTATATTCCCAGACAGACTTTTTTTTTTTTTTTTTTTTTTTTTTTTTTTTTCCCACAACCCAATCACCTTTGTCTTATTCCTACTTTACCTCAGGATAACTCAACTGAAACTCAAAGGAACTATATTAGCACAGACAACACAAGAAATCACCATGAAAGAGATATGTTTAAAAGAAGCAAAACTGAGTGATGTTTTTTATGCCAACCATTTGAGATATTTTCCCTCTTGTATTAGTGCAGTCACAGCCTTTGAAATACAGAACATTTGGACTTCACACTTTATCAACAGATTCCCAATGTCACATACTAAGCAGGTGACATTGTTCAATAAACGAACCCTAATTAAATCCCAATCTTATAATAATGTATATTAGAGCTAATACAAAGTAAAATTCGATTTCTGATGTAGAAATGGAGAAATGCTTGTTGGCAATTATTAGCAAGTTTCTGATTCTAATGAAGAACAATCTGGCGTAATCTCTTGGGTATTGTGTTACATTCAGAAATGGAGTAGTATCTTACTGTTTTTATACACATGGCACTCTTCTCAAACAATGAGGTGATGAGTAGATACTAAAACCAGATCAAATGCTGCAAGGCAAGAAGCCTTGAAGAGCACTTAAGTTTAGTCTCTGTGAAGTTGCCTCACATTGTTAAAGTCAGCACGTGCTTAAGTACAACAAGCACTTGACTTTGCAAGGAACCTCAGTATTTCCAGCACAAACGATACAGCTAAAATAAAAAAAGAAAACATTTTTCTTCTGTACCTTCTTCGGTAAACTGCCATCCAAATTTTCGTGAATCTTGCAAGGCTTGTCCCAGTAAAGCTGCCTGGTGCATCAATTTTTTTGGTATACAGCCCACATTTACACATGTTCCTCCAAGACCTGAGAGAAAGAAACAGAATGTGCTTTTCACACACTGGTATGGTTGACCCCAGAAGACAATCTGTCTCTTAGTAAAGTATAAAGAGTGTACAATTAATAAATGTTTACCCCATGAATTTCCCAGAGGCGTAGGTGTTACAAAGTCTAGGACCATCACTTTCTTTTCATATTTGGCAGCCTCCTGCAAAACAAGTGCAATGAGACACATACCTAAATATTAGAGGTTAAATTTGGAATAGATGATAACATCATGCATTGCTAAAAAGCTTTGTGACTTTTAATTAAGCAGTAATGAATGATTTGCAAGGGAATGGACAGGCAGTCATTAATCATCAGAATTAGTCTATGTAGTCAGTAGGGGAAAAAAATACAACAACAACAAAAAAAAAAGATGAAGGGAAAAAACAGCCATTTACCCTGCTAAACAAGAGTATGGCACCAGTTGACAGAGAACTCCAGGAGTCAAACCTCTTCATCCCTCTTTCATCCTGTCATTTTGTTTATAATATTGCCCAACATGACATTTAATATATGCAACAAATTGCTCACTAATCCCATCTTCCCTTCAGTGATGGTTTCTCTAATATTTATTTGAAACCACGTCACACAACGACACAAGCAGTCATGTCACCAAACATCACTGCTGCACTTATCCAGTCTTTTTCATTATGGTAGAAAGAAGAACTCAGTTTTGAGTACAATCTACAGACTAGTCAACATGTGGTAAGTTGACTGACAGGATGTGCATGTGTCATCCATTCTAGAAAAGCAATGATTTGATTTATGGTAATTCCCCTGAGAAATTTAATTAGCAAGCCAACAGATGTGTGCATGATACTGAAAACCAGAATTTCCATACTGACTACATTATTCCCTTTGTATTTTCTAAGAGGAAGGCAAAAATCACTGAAAATAACCAGTGACAGAGAAGAACACTTAGCTAAGCACTACAGAGCTGAGACAACAGATTCCCCCAAGAGATGTAGCAAAACAGCTTTGATACATTGAGTAACCACAACAGGGCTGCATCACATGATGAACTCCCCGACTCATAATAGCAGCTGTAGGCACAGAGTATTGCCCTAGGGCTTTGGGTTTGGTTTAGGAGGAGTCTGGACAGCCTTCAGCACTGTGTTACTAAGTAATACTTGTTAATTCAAACAGTTGACTATCAAAATTAAAAGTTAAAATGTACCTTATTCCATGCAAAATACAAAATGTATTTCAAAGAATATAGGTTTAGACCACTTAGGAAAATATTGATGTACTGGATTTTTGCTTTCTGTTGAAGATCAAGGTTGACCAAGAGGCTTGTTTCTGTACAGTAGGAGCACTTTGAGAAAGTTCCTCTGAAAAGCATTTGAGGACTGAGATGTGTTATTACTGCTTCCTTTTAATGACAGCTCTCACACACAATTTGGAAGAACATTACTAGTGTCAGCTAGTCAACTAACCAGAATGCACAGATTCCCAAGCTCAGCTGTATGTTAACACAGAGCACAGCCCCATATTGCCATCTGAGCAGAGGTCACAAGCAGATATAACTAATTCTGCACAGTGACATGCCCACAGTAACAAAACCTGATCTGTAGGCTTTTAGGGCCTTAGTAGATTTAGTGCAGCGCTGCATGACTACAACAACAGCAGTTCTCTGTGAACTGGTAGTGGTGGTCTAGCAGTTTTGGTCTGGGTCTGCAGCTGGGTTGCTGAGTCAGACTGGCAGCATTTACATTCACTGTGGAGACAAGCCTCCAAAATACCAAACGCTGAGCACCACTTAGACAGAAAAAGGAAGACATTCTGTCACAGTTTGTGGTTTGTTATCCATGTTCTGCATCATAGCATCATGTAGCAAACTGAGAGTTGAAGAGTTAATGCTGCAGTTCTGTGAATCATAGAATCACAAGGTTGGAAAAGACCTACAAGATCATCTAGTCCAACCGTCCTCTCATTACCATTGCTACCACAAACTACTAAACTATATCTTGTAGCTCCTCATCCAGACACTGGATTGTTGATAGTTCTGGGGACAAGGTCCTCAGAAGAGACAAGTAAACTACAGCTCCCGGAAGACTACATTATTCAGTTTCCCATTGAGATGGAAAGATAAAACTGACTGGGAGTCACAAGGCTGTTCCTCTTTTGCCTGCTTTGGCTCTGTGTGCTCCCTGGCCATCTCACCTACAGCATTAGAGTAAGGCCTTTGGTTTTCAGACACTCTCTCTCTCATTTATTTATTAGCTTCAATTCCAATTATCCTGTATTATCTCACATTCCACTATCATTTTTAATAAATTAGTTTTTTCTTGGCTTGTAGCCTGTTTTATTTTCCCCCTCATCTGAGCCCATCTCCCTACCTTTTCCATACTTAAGTTGAAGGAACAAGGCCATTAATCTTTCTAGACAGGCATTTTCAGCTCTAGAGCAGAGAAATGATGCAATAAACATTATAGCTATAGCTTTGTAAGCTAGAATATGCATACAGCAAAACAAAGCAGCTTCCTTATGGAAATTCCAACAGATGGCATCTCATTACTCCAAGTCGGTTTTGTATTACTGCAAGTTTTCCTCTACTCTTCTTACTGTTTTGTCCTGAGCATTCCTGTCCCCTAAAAACTACTTTCTGCGTCTTTCTAGGACCTCCGAATTATCATAAAATTCATCTTTCACCCTCAGCCATGACAACAGTGATCCTATTGATGAGGGAGCAGCAAACTACCAAAATAAATTATGGACCCACACTGCACATTACAACCCACCACTCAGCTATCTGCTTTCTCATTGTAAAGTTATCTACCTACTGTTTTGTAAAATCATTCTCTCTCATTAGAGGGGATACAAATGAACCAATCTGCACTCTACTGAAAGCTATACCAGGATGTTTTTGTGTTTTTCTTCTTCAAAGCACATGGAAAAGCAGACTGTATTACAAAATTACAGAACTGTAGGGACTGGAGAGAAACTCTAGAGACTGCTGAGCCCAAAGCCCTGCTAAAGCAGGTTCCTTACAGTAGGTCACATAGGAAAGTGTCCAGAAGGGTCCTGAGTGTCTGCAGAGGAGACACCACAACCTCTCTGGGCAGCCTGTTCCAGTGCTCTGTCACTCCCACAGTAAAGTACATCCTATTACTTGTATGGAACTTCCTATCTTCCAGCTTCTGTCCCATGTTCCACTGCTGCATGCCACCAAGAAGAGCCCATCCCTCAATTTGTCTCCCATGCTTTAGATAAACAGTGATGAGATCCCCTCTCAGTCTTCTCAAGACTGAAGAGTTGCAATATCCTTCTATGGAAGATGCTCCAAGCCCCTGATCACCTCTGTGGCCTTCCACTTGACTTTTTCGAGAAGATCCCTATCATTTTTGAGCTGAGGAGCCTAGAACTGGACACACTATTCTCAGTAATCTGGCCTCAGCAGGTCAGAATAGAGAAAGAGGATCATCTCCCTCAATGTGCCGGCCATAGTCCTTGATGCACCCTAATATACCTTTGGTCTTCCTGACCACAGTAGTACACTGTATGACATACATATGAATATGGGTAAGATATGAGCATCTTTAACCTAGAACTAAATTCAACAGAAGTCCAGCTGAACAGACACAAATGTCATGCCCTCAGTGTTGAAGCATATCCAAGATACAAGTTACTGAGGATATCACCCACTCAAAAGGAAAGCATAAATCTATATTTTCTCTCTCTTACCTTGGCAGCAGCCAGACCACCTGAGCCTCCACCGATGACAATGAGATCATAGTCATAGGAATGGGGCACTAACGTATGCCCATTCATTTCTAGCAGTTTCTGAGGCTTGTCTTCTTTATGAGCCTGAACAGTGAAAATAAAAAAGGATTAGCGAACACCAAAAAATTACCTATATTGTTCAAAAACAAGTATTTTCAGCAGTAAATATCATGATAAGGAAATGTAAGTGCAATTGGATTTTCTCAGCTCTGTTTTCAATTAGCTTTTTAAAATCTTGTCATCTTAATCCATCCTTGGATATCTCAATACAGCTATGAGACTGAGCTATGAACTTTGTTCTTTGGAGACCTAGGTTTCTTTACATAGCTTACTTTTCCACATCACCACAACTACACTGCCTCTTCAAACTTCAGACTCCAGGATGAGGTGCATACCTGCTGATACATGCATCTCATTAACCCATTTCATTCTTTTCCCCTGCCCGGGACTTTTCTAATTAGTGTTTTTTCCCCCTTCTGCTACATGTATGAGTAGGAAAATACAACAACCATATGCAGCACAATAACTGCAGTTATCATCCTTACCATCCAAATGAACAGAAAGAACTGCATGAAGAAAACCATTTCTGAAAGCTACATTTTGGTAATATGGCTCTTTGGCTTAACTTCATAACTAACACTGGAGTTAAACAGACCAAGTGTGATCACTGAAGTGAAGAGGTTCATTTCTTTTGGAACAGATACATACTAGTACCAGTGAAAAGCAACCACCCAAGTCCTAAAAGCATGTTGATGGCTGTATGCCACACAGTATATTACATTAATCTTCATATACCCTATGTAAAATGGTTCTTTGAACTCAATTTGTGAGCGTCACTCAACCAGGACTTCAGACCTTCAGGCCTTTGAGGTTGCTGGCAGTTTCTCAATGCTTCTCAAAATGCAGACAAGACTTGGAGTGAGCAAATATCAGATTTCTCAACAGATATAAATCAGTGAATTTCAAATAACAACATTATAAAACTTTTAAGACTAAAAAAGTGAATGAAGAAGCACACACTTAAACACTCAACATTTCTGTTTTATATTACTAAAGTGTTTCTATCTGCCTAATCGGGCACTTGATTCAATACTACCAGAATAGCCATGGTAAACACAATACAAGAGAACGTAAAAGTTTTCCCTCTCTTTTCATCTTCATTTTGTTTTGCATTAAGCATCTCTTTGTGCTCAACCTATTCTACAGTTGCCTTCCTGTGGGATTAGATTAGTCCCTTTAGGTATAACTGCCAGTGTATCTGTATCAGTACAAAAAAAACCCAATACCAAAACCCTATCATTTCCCTCAGCTACACTGAAATGCCAGCAGAAGTTCAGACTGCACTTCTGCTTGTAGCAAATTACATTTGTATTAGTCTTTCATAACCCTGGGTAGCATGTTAACACTAGAAACAAAACCTAGAAAACATCTGCTGTGGTGAAGACATCAAAAAATACCTTGGCTTCCTTCCCCTCCTCTTCCTGCTCTGCCACCCCAATATAACCCCACCACTGAATATAGTCTGCAATCATTTCTCCTTTCTTTTATTCTTCTAGCACAGCTATCAGCTGTATTTCCTACTACAATCAGAAAAAGACTGAAAAAAGACTGTATAATGGCATACAGTTTCATTTTATTAATGTTTAGGGACGTGAAAGTAATGAAACACATTGTACTTTTCCAAAACTCACCTTGGCTGCTCAGTGACAATGGGATGGTGTGAAACTTAAGGACAGTCTCAAACCTAACTCCCACACAGTCATAAGACTCAAGTATCAAGAACTGCATCATTATGATGCATACAAACACAGAGTATAACAAAACTACAATACCTACTCATGGAATTTACTCAGATCATTAACTATACTACGCCATTTTTCTTCCTATAAAGAAAAAAAATGCTTTGTATTTTCACACATGCATTAAGAAATTTCAGCCTTTATTCCACCAGTGGTTCCTTATCGTTTGGCTTGTTTTTCACACGTTCATCATACTAGCTCTTCATGAGAGCATGCTAGAAGTATAGCTCACACTTCACAGATTACAACCTCCCCCTGTGACATTATCTTCCAGAAGCCTGCACAGAAAAAACTAGGAGATTGACAAGCTCTTATTTAAAAAGGAAACTTAATGGAATCAGAAATGGGATCCCATGCTGAGAACAAATCTCTTCCTTTCATCTCCCAAGAACTATAATAAAAAAAACAAAATCAATGTAGGCTTTTTGTTTTAATCTCAAAACTAAATGATAGAGTTTAAAGTGCATCTCCCCCTACCTTAAAAGTTTTCTCATGACCTCCTGTTTGCTTCTCTTCTACAAAGCCAACTGGCTGTGAAGTCTGTGGTTACTTCGCACTGCACTCCTCGCAGCTTCTGTACGCTCTCCGTGAAATAAAGGATAAAACAAAGTCGCGTCTGGAGGGACGTCCCTTATGTAGGCTGAGCAGTGAAACTGCCCGGGGGAGTGGCCTTTGTGGCTTCATCACTTCCTCACCGGCAGCTGCCGTCTCAGGGGAGTGTTCCCTAAGGCAACCGATGAGTCATTTGCAACGTTAGGATGACTTGCTATATTTTTGTCCTTAACAAAAATCACATACGAGAGCTGGCTGGGATTCCAGGACATTCTGCCAATCCAGGAATACACTTGAAACAAAACAAGGAAATAAGATCTGCACTGGTTAAGCTTCAAACTTCAGTCTAAAAGGAAAGTAGTGAATTTTTACTTTTGTCACATAGAAAGTGACTATTTAATGTGCCATCTTTTTTCCCCTTTCTCATTTCCCCCCAATACACTTGACAATGAATTAAACGTTTTGATTCTGCTCTTTCAATTATTCCTCTGGAAACTTTAATATATAATAGTTGTTTGTTTTTTTCCAGGCAGCTCCCTGCTCCCTCCTCCAGATTATTCCTGCCATGTGGTGTTGCTCCTGCCTTGAAATCTTCTAAAGAAGTGTTTTCAAGAGTCTGGAACAGAGCTGTGCCTGCTCACTGGTCATAACTGATCTATGACCAGGTAAGGGTAAAAATATCTTAGAAGCAAGGAAAAAAAATAATAATAGCATTTCTATGCACGATGATGATTGGAAGGCATTATTAGCTCTGCCTTTCTCCACATGTCTCTGGGTTATGTTAAGCCTAAGTTCCAAGAAATGGGTCAGAACGTGCTAGTTGGTGCTTAACCACGTACATACTTTGCACGGCGCAATCATCATTAATTAGCGAACTCTGACACGTGTGCATACCTGGACACACAGCCATCCTGAGCATGCATGCATCCCTTGGGCAGGGAGCCCACAGGTCTGAAAAGCATTCACCCAAACACACATACGCACAAAGGCAGTGCCTGAAAACTGAACAGTAATGCTGTTGTCTCTGTTGTCCTCTCTGCAACTTGGTGATAAAAATCCTCTGACTGATGTTGGCAAAGAAGTCAGAGATCCACTAAGAGGTTGTTATGCAATAGTTAATAGCAATATTAGTAATGGATAACTCTTGACCTGTTTTAGCCTGAGGAAGGAACCTGGGAATTCACGTGGGTATACACACATACTTGGGAAAAACAAGAACACAGGTTTGAACAGCGGTCACAGCCTGAACAAAGGAGGGCTTTTTGCTTGATACATTATCAAAGCTGCAGTGCTGTGGCTTCCTAGAGCAACTGAAGTCTTACATTTTGTTCTTAAAACAAGTTCGAACAGTCTCAGGAATGTTCATGTAAAACTGCATCTTAAATCAGATAAAAATCAAGTAGTTAGACAACAAAGGCATTTATATAAGCACCTCTATCTTCAGGTAGATCTCTGCTAAAGGTATACAGCTTTAGCAATAGTCCCAAACCCGTAACCTCTGGCAGGAACTTGAAAGCCTTCTATATGCAGGTTGTTAGGCCAGGGGCCTCTCCCTGTCTTGTCTGGGCAATCTGCCACAGCCAGAATGACAAAGCAAAAACTGTTTTTGTATCATGTGCTTGCTCTCCATAAAATTCCATCCATTAATGGCAATTATCATAACCCCCTGCTGGTGAATCAATACTTTCCTGGAATCTGTTTGCATGTACCGTTTCTCAGACTAAGGCTGCTAAGCAGAACCTGGATCAGTGAGCTGCTCCAAGCAGTTCTCAGAGATGCAATGCTCAGGACTGCACTCCTTGCTGGTAAACATCAGCATTCACTCCAGCTGCTGCAAGATCCAGCCAGGCTTCAGACCTGCATTTCCTTCTCAGCAACCTTCAACAGCCCCAGTCTAGGCGGTGGCTATCAGACACCACCTCCCTGCTGCTGCCAAGCTCTCTTTCACATGGGGCGAATGGAGCCAACAAACTGTCACAAGGGAATAAGGCTCTTCCACCATCCTGATTTTAGTTCCTCTTGACAAAATACTCTGCGTGCATACTTAGCACCAGTGCCCTGACCCAGGACAAAAGGACACATGGATGGTTTTTGACTGGGCTGACCCTTCCCTCTGCTCACAGGAGGTATGCCACCAGTAGCACAGCTGGTACAGAGGAGATGGCATATCCACATCAACCAGTGCAGAGGAAGAGCAGGCAGCAAGATTTCTCTTACCAGACTCAGTAAGGCTGCCAGATTTGCTCAGGACACTGTTAAATCAGCAGAGAAATCAACTGTTTAGCATTCAACTGAATCCATTTCTGAAGCAGACCACATTATCAGGCCTCACTGCCTTGTTGTACAGGAAAAGGAAAAAGGAAAAAGGAAAAAGGAAAGGGAAGGGAAGGGAAGGGAAGGGAAGGGAAGGGAAGGGAAGGGAAGGGAAGGGAAGGGAAGGGAAGGGAAGGGAAGGGAAGGGAAGGGAAGGGAAGGGAAGGGAAGGGAAGGGAAGGGAAGGGAAGGGAAGGGAAGGGAAGGGAAGGGAAGGGAAGGGAAGGGAAGGGAAGGGAAGGGAAGAAAAGAAAAGAAAAGAAAAGAAAAGAAAAGAAAAGAAAAGAAAAGAAAAGAAAAGAAAAGAAAAGAAAAGAAAAGAAAAGAAAAGAAAAGAAAAGAAAAGAAAAGAAAAGAAAAGAAAAGAAAACTGTGGTGTTTTAAATTCATATCCTTCTTTATCAGGAGAGAGCTTCCTCATGCACCAAAGTCCACGCTGGTCCCGGCCTCTGAACTTTAGACCTGGGTAACTCCTGAAAGGAGAGTATGAAAAAAGGCTTTCAGAGGCCTTGACCATGGGGGCACCTGGCAAGCCCTGCAGAACAACTTGTCCATGTGCAGAAATGCTCCAGGATAAGAACTGCCTTGTTCTGCAGAAGCATGTACCCAGGGATTGAACCAGCCCCATGCAGGCAGGGCATGGGATATGCAACCCCCAGCCCTTAGCTGCTCACCATGAAGAGACTGAAGGCTCTGCAAGGCAGAGGTGTGCTCTGACTTAGTTTGGTTCCATATGCCACATAGCAAGACATTATTTACAGGAAAGAACTCTGCAATGTTTTTGACAAAGTAATATAATTAAAAAATAGCTGTCTTCAGTCGTTTGGAAGATGCCTCTAATTATGTAGAGCTTATAAACAGGCATGTGACTTGCCTTACAGTTTGTCCACAGGCACCTGAGGAATGCAAAGTATTTCATGTGATGATGAAGACTTATCTTATGCTTTTCGTTCTTGGTAGAGAAAGTTTCAGCTTTTTTTTCCCCTTTTTATGCTTGAACCATAGAAACATCAGATCACTGAGGTTGGAAAAAATCACTACGATCACCTAGTCCAACCATCAAACCATCCCCACCATGCCCACTAACCAGCTTGCCGCTACCCTTCCAACACAGGTCACTACCTCCCCACTTGCATAAGCTCAGATACTTGGAAGTGATGGGCAACAGAGCCATTGTATTATCCAGGTTACAACCATAAATGAGTGCTGAGAGGCTGTCTTGCTATCAGCTGAACTAACAGCACTTTGAAGGGATGGAAATGTGGGACAGAAGACAGGAAAGGATGAAAACCTATAAAGCTTGCCTTACCCCAGATGAATCACAATGCATCCATGCTTTCGAGACATTCAGGATCAGTGGGTGAGAAGTTAAAAAATAATACATAGAAGCATTATTTTGTTGAGTCAGTCATGTAAGTTAAATCCTCAGCTTACCTCACGCTTTGATTTTCACTGTGACAGACAGCAACCTTACAGGTAACCAATGGAAGCAAGTGAGCTGGCTTGAGCAGATGTGTCAGGGCCCACATAAAAGGCTGAACACGTTGTGCTCTGGTGATTCTGGCTCCAACCAGAGCTATCTTTGACAAGGTAAACTAGCAGCCCTGTGGCTATTCTGGTTCCTTCCAAGAGCTGACTCAGCACCTGGCTGCCCTGTCAGGGGAAGCAAAACAATAGCTTAGAGGTGCATTCAACTCCTCACCTGAGCACTGCCAAAGTCTGATCCCACAATAAGCCAGGAACGTTAAGACAGACCCACCTGACATTATTTATATACTCAGAATTCAGTGCACGCTGACAAGCAGTGTAATCACAGCGGAGATCTGACATCTGATGAGCGCTACTACTGAAGGCTAGCACACACAAACCTATATATAAGGCCAAGATCTATGTTACACCCAAATGTAATGCCTTCAGCTTTCTCTCTGAAATTACCCTTAAGTAAAGCACCACAAGTGATCACTCCATAGAAATTACACAGTTCAAGATCTTTACTTTCCATCCTAAATGTCAAATATTAACAAATAAGAAAACCACATCAGTGCAGCTTTCACACCTACATGCATTAGCAGAAGCTTACAAAAGCTGCATGCACTCCCCGTGGATTCTAATTTAAGCCTGCAAGGAAAATATCCCACAGCAAGTAGCAAACAAATAGGTTTCAGGAACATCACAGAAAAATACACCTTCCCATTGGCTGAAGGTCTGTTGTGTTGGTTTTTTTTATTATTATTATTATTATTATTATTATTTTGTTTTGTTTTGTTTTTTTCCCCTTAGAATTTCACTACCTGCATATGTAAGCACTGAGGAAGCAAAAAGGTATAAAAGAATGAGCCACGCACTCTGGCCTTGCTTATCTGTTCAGCGTAGTTCAAATGAACAAGAAGGAACTTCCAGGCATTTGAATAGCTCTTTCACCTGCAGAGTACATAAGCAGAAGCAGACTGCACAGTGGCATCACCTCCTGCCTTTTCCCTTGGATGATTGGTCTACTATGTTGCCTACTGGCCTCCCATGCCTGCATTGTTCTTGTAACACAAGCAGCAATATACATATACATAAGCCTAGAAAACAGTTCCTCTCCTACCAGTGACTTACTTGAAACATTGCTGAAATACGTATGCAATGATTCAGATAAGAAACATCTCACTGGTTAGTAGAAGTTTTCTTGGCTTTGAGAGGAGCTTGGCTTTATGTCAAGAAAACTTTAACCTCATTGGAGAGGCTCACCTCCTTACATAATTATATTTCTGCTTTGCAACCACTGGCTATTGATTGATATGGAGATCAGATCCAAGCCAGCTCTGACATCATCAAAAGACTGGGATGTGTGACCTGGCCCAGAGATGTTCTTTTGTATGCTCATTTCCTTGGTGTTCCTAAAGTCAAGAAGAATCAAGAACGGGGCATTTTGTACAAAGCTGGGCTCTGACTCACTCTTAAAGTCCCAAACCACAAAGCTTCATTACTGACAAACAGGAGAGTGAAGCACATTCTTGAATCTGAAGTCTTATCTACGTTATCAAGCTTGTATCTCTCCAATATACTGTTGAAAAGTGCTTTTGTTTCAATTGTATTTCTCTTAACCTGCTTTTCATATCTAAGTGCCTAAAACATCTTCTATTTAAACAAAGCATAGCTTGAATGGGATCACCATCAAACACAATGTGGAATAACATAACTCTGGTGTAGTACAAGCGAGGTACACTAACAGAAACTATGAGGCTTTTCTTTGCTACAGACTTCTGTTAATGAAGAGCCTAGTCCTGGTGTTACTGCAAAATACTTCTCTCTATGAAAGTATGAATTCTTTTTTTTTTTCATTCATATTTGAGAGGGGGAAAAAGAGCATTAGAAGTATTTTCCTAAGTGGAAAAGCATGTAAATATAAATTTTCTTCTGAGAGCTTTTCAGAAAAAGCAGAAGAAAACATCATCATTCCCAGCAAATCAAATGCAATTAACATATGAAAAAAGGTAGAAAAAAATCTCTTCTGTTTTCTCAAAGGACAAGAAAAATGTACCAAGAAATTTTAAAGAAACCCATCCATAGCAGAATAGGAATTAGGAACCCAAGACAAACCACTGAAGATACACTGGCAGAGGGATGATGAAAGCCACACCAAATGAAGATGTTTTCAAGTGCCATTTCTCGGATGGCCTAATTCAACATTCCCTACACCCCTGGAAAACACTTACTCAAATGAAAGCCTGAAGTGACAAAATTCTCTCCTTTCAGCTCCATTTTCTAACGAGAGTCTTGGGACTGACTCAACAAAAGCCTTCAGTCTGAAAAGTCTTAGGAGACATGTACTTGCCATAGAAATAAGGGAACTTGAAAGCCCACTCCAACAAGATCCAGGCTTTCACACAGACTTTCCCATCAACTCTCGCACCACCAAAGCCTGTAGCAATATAAGGCAACTGCTACTTGTCCTAGAAAGTATTCGGTCTTATATAACTGTTTACAGCGAATCATATAGGATTTAGTGAGGTTGCTCTAATTAGCATTAATAAGAATGTTTTTCCATGAGTATAGCATCACATGCTAACCTCAAATATTTCTAGAGCAGCTACAATGCAAACTACTGCCTGAAAGAGAGCAAGCTGAATAAACAGGAGTAAACTTCAGACTCTCTTCCTCAGTAAAAAGGCAAGTAATGCTCAGTGAATCACCTATCTTTGCATTTGCCTCTTCCAATCTATTTAATTGTGAGCAACATTAACTACGTTATGAAAAACAAAGCTTCTCTAGCTTTGGAACTGTAGTAAAACCTGTAAGATCTCATCTTATATAACCTTGTAGCAACAACAATTTTTACCATGAAGTTTTATCTATTCCCTTCAAAAGTCACTGTTGCTTTTGGATTTACACATGGTGGTATAATACTTTGTCTAATCCAAATCAAAAGATAGAAAGTTAATTATTCCTGATGTAACTAACCGTGGGCACATCATACCCAATGCAACACCGGCTCACCCTTCCTTTGGGACAAGCTGAAATAACTGAGCTTCCTCATTTTTGTTTTTTCTTGACATTCCTGTGGTCAGCTCAAACCTGTATCTACCACAAACTGTGATTAATACGCTTGTGCTAGAGGAGGAAGAGCCACCAGCCACACTTTAACAAGCATGAGACCTGAGGCACAGGGAGGTAAAACAGTGCTCAGTGGGACTTGGAACAGAATTTCCTGGCACTGTACCACTCATTAGACCATACTGCTATCAGCCATGCCTTTACTGTCTCTATCACACTGAAGTCATTTATCCATTCCCACACATCTCTTTGTAATTAGGCTTGCATTTGAGTCATGGGGAACATAAAAAGAAAAAGAAAGAGAAAGAGAAAAACATCTCACCTAGAATCTTACTTTTTTCTTTGTGCCAAACAAGTCAGTGTTAAAAACAAACAAGGTTAAAAGAAAACAAGGTTTTTGAAATAGTCTCCCAGAATGTAAAAGAAGTTTAATGCTGTTACCACACTGTGAAAAGTAGTCAAGCTTGAATGTTTGAGATACTTTTCAGTATTTAATCCAAGCAGGACTATTTTAAGAGAGGGGAAAACGTGCTTATTTTAGGCCTGAGAAATCAGTTTTTAAGCCTTGAAAAACAGAAGAACTTAGGTGGAACCATTTATTCCTGCTTGTAGCAGCTCAGCAAACAATTTCAGCAGTTGTAGGATGTGATCAAAATACTGTATCCCTGCAGATCACTGCCCTCAAACTTCCTTTCCATGTAACTAATAATGCAAACTGAGGCGTACAGATACTGACAAAGGTCTAACTGGAAATGGTTGTGAAAGATGGGTGGAAAACAATGAACAGTTCACTTCTGAGAAGTGAGAAACAATGTAGAGAAATGTGCTTGCTTTGTGTCAGGCTGTTCACACAGTGGTGGGGTTGAGGAAGTAGAAAGCTTCCTTACTGCCACAGCTGGGACACTGTGCCAAATAATACTTTCTTCTCTGAGTAATTACATCTACATGTAAAACTGAGACATTTGCTATTGTGGAACGTGAAATAGGAGGATGTCTCAGTTTACTACTTAAAAACATTTTCAGACTCTTAAAGAAAAGCTTGGGACTACCCTACCATAGGCTCCTATTGTCTGCTGCTTTCCTGGCATGCAGGTGAGGAACATCAACAGGAAACTATTTAACCTGGGGTACAGTTGACACACCACAGCCCCTTACTGTTTTTCCATATAGGTCTCACATGTAGACCCAGCTACATGTAGGTCAAGGGCAATCAAAAGAAAGGCTCAGTTCTTTAAATACCTGGCTTTATGGCTGGTCCTGTCACCAGAACTTGGGGTTATTTTTAAAACTAGCATATATGGTGCTGGGTTTGTTGGCACCAGATGGGGTTAGACTTTCTCAAAGAGGGAGAAGGATCCTTGAGGAAAAGCTAGTGGGGTTCATTGAGAAAGCTTTAAACTAGATGTGAATGGGAACAGGGGAGATAATGAGCCTTCCCAAGATAAGGTGTGGAATGCCATAGCTCTATTAGAGGGACAGGGTGCTGGCAGGGGCCTTGAAGGACCTGCTGCCAACACTGAAGCACATACAAAACTCTGTGATGATGAGGCAGTGACTGCTGGAGTAACAGGAGAAGGCAACAGGGAAATTCAAGGGAAATACCTAGAAGGAACTAAGGAGTTATCATTTAAGGAAGTGACAAGATCAGCTGCTGAGCTGCAGTGCCTCTACACCAACAAACGCAGCTTGGGAAACAAAAAGGAGGAGGTGGATGCTACTGCACTGCTTGAAAACCACAATATAGTTGTCATCATCAAAACCCAGTGGGATGATTCCCATGACAGGAGTGTGGCTATCAATGGCTACAAACTGTTCAGAAGAGACAGGTGAGGAAGGAGCAGTGGGAGTATTGCTAACCACACCAGGAAAGGAATAGAATGTGAAGAGCTGTCCCTAAAGAACAGTCACGAGCAAGTCGAAAGCCTGTGGGTGACAGAGACCTAGGCAGCAAAGGGAGCCTTGTGATTGGTGACTACTATAGGCCACCAGATCTGTCAGAACCTATCAGTGAGGCCTTCTACCTCCAGCTCCAAGAGGCATCATGACCACAAGCACTCATCCTGCTGGGGAACTTAAGCCACCCAGACATCTGCTGGAAAAGTAACACAACTTGCTGTAGACGATCCAGGAGGCTCCTGGAAATTCCTAAAGTTAGGAAGTTCAACTTTAGGAAAGCTAACTTTCTGCTCTTCAGGAAGTTAATCCCTAGGAAACTGTACTCAAGGGCAAGAGTGTGGAGATCTTTAAGGAGGCTTTCTTCAGGATACAAGAGCTCTCCATCCCCAAGTGTACCAAGTCAAGAAAGGAAGGCAAAAAAAAACAATGGCTGAACCAGAACCTGCTGGTAAAACTGAAGAGCAAGAAAAAAAAAGGGCTGAATAAGGCCCTGAGCAACCTGATATAGATGTGGTGTCTCTATTCACTGCAGGGGAGTTGGACTAGGTGGCCTTCAGGAGTCCCTTCCAACTCTAACTCTATGGTTCTATGAAAGAGAGAGAATATCTAATAAAGTTTAACTAGTTAAAGGATTGCTCCTTCATGAACACATGAAAAAAACTGGAAAAAAGACAACCAGTACATTGTGAAGGACAAGTACTGCTCCCATTCACAGCAGAAGTCAAAGGGATGGCCTAACTGTTAACCAGGGCAGAAGGAAGCACAAGCAGGCATGACACCACCTCCAGGAGGCAAGTCTTCCCCACAGAGTGCAATGACATCTATTACTGTGACGCCCAAGCACTTCACATGCAAATCACATGGCCAAAACTTTGCAGGAAATACTACAAAAATAAATAAATACATAATTTTGAGGTCTCATTACTCACTTCATCATCACACATAAATAACAAAGCAACTCGATCACACTCAATGCTGGTATTCCAGCACAGAGCTAGGACCTCTCACATACTACCAAAACCAGGCAGTAATGCTTTGAACAGTACAATCCAAATTCACTTTCTAGAGTCCAACCCAAATTTCATTCCAAGTCTGAAACAAATTTCTATCTCCACCTGAAAGGAACTGGGCAACTTCAACTTACATGAACTGAAAACACAGCCGCTTGTGAAATTCATCCCCCGTGAGGAGATAACAAGAGAGAGCCATGCAAATACTGTATTTTCCCATATCATACAAACACTGTATTTTATAATGCAAAGGATGAAAACCATGCTATCTTAATTTTCAGCCATGTAATGTTAGTTAGCTTTGATTTTTATCATGATTCCTTTTTATTTTGGCAATAAAATGCATGTTTCATAACACAGAAATACTAAAATAACACAAAGATAGATGAGCAAAATTAACTCAGAAGAGCATTATTTTCTGAGTTAATTCCAATTTTCATACTTTCACATCCACAAAATGTGTCATAAGTACTGCAGCCAGTAAAGTAAACCAAATACTATTTGAGGATTGCAGGATAACCTTTCCAAAAGCACAAGCTAAGAACAAGGGAATTTTTTTTAATAGCTATGTTACATAAAACATATATAAGCAGTTTATCTTAACAGTTTTACATTTTCCAATGCTAGCCAACATTTTTCTTGTCAATTTTGCTCATTACTGGCAAGAAACTGTTTGCTTAAGACATTTCAACAAATTAGTAACTCTGAATTTATTGTTGTCATCGACAAAATAATGGAAGGGTGGGAAAAGATGCAGAAAGTAATTAAGAAATTCTTACAGCTGGGAATGACCCAGTTTCATCCTCCTACTACTGAAGGGACACAAAATTTTGAATATACCTTGTAGGAGTGATGTACGTAGACATTAAAAAAAACAACAGTCTACTCCCTGGTAAGACTAACTACAGAAAAGGGTTAATTTAAGATTCTCCATGCTTCAGGATTAGTTAAACAATGATTAATTAACTCACTTTTTTTTTTTTTTTTTTTTTTTTAAATTTCCATTGAGGACTCTACATCCGGACGCAGTACTCCTGGTGAGGTCTTAGCAGCACAGAGCAGAGGGGCGGGATCACCTCCCTCACCCTGCAGTCCACACTTCTTTTGATGCAGCCCAGGATACGGTTGGTTTTCTGGGCTCTGAGGGCATGTTGCTGGCTCATGTCCAGCTTGCCATCCACCAGCATCCCTAAGTCCTTTCCATCAGGGCTGTGGTCTATTCTTTTGTTTCTCAGCTTGTATTGACAGTGGGAGCTGCACTGACCCAGATGTAAGACCTAGCACGTAGCTTTGTTGAACCTCATGAGGTTCTCTTGGGCCCACTGCTCCAACCTGTCTCTCTGGATGGCTTACACTTTCTTACACCGAAGGAAACAAGATTCAGCAGAGCATATAATCTGAAGTTCTTTTAAGTCATGTTAGCCTAAATGAGTCAGATTCACAAGGATGAAAAAAACTCATTAAGATGCATGCTTCACTTTTGAGTTTGTGTCAGAAGATAACATCACTGTCAAGAAGAATTAGGTCTGAGTATCTTAACTACAGACTGTTAATTCTGCTCCAAACCCTGTGCTACCACAGCTGCCTAACATTTAGCAGTTGATGTAAAGCCACACTAGGTATTTCTACACATAATAGGCATGTGGCAGTATTAGGAGAGGGAGCTTACCTGCTGTGGGCCAACCTGAAGTCTTCCCAGGGAGCTGCACTGCCTCCAAATGCAAGGCAAGTTATTTTTCTGGCAGCAGCTGGAGAGTTTTGTGGGTTTTTGTTTGTTGTTTTTTTTTGTTTGTTTGTTTTGTTGGTCTTTCTTGCTACAGTAAAAGAACACCCAGTGCTTCCATTGCCATGCCTTTATCTCAGCTTATAGGACTTTATATAACTGAAAGATGCTAAGCAAGATGCAGCCATAACAATAAGCCTATTTCAAGAGTTTTAAACAGCTATGAACCTCATCTTCGTATTTGCCAGCTCCTGCCTTACACAGATCCTTACCTCACAGGCACCTCTGCTCCTGTTTGCCACATCACTGACAATTTCCATCCTGCATAATAAGCCTTGAGATGCTCTGTGTTATCTTAAAGCTACCAAGGCATATTAGTTTAAACAATCCTCAATTACTGCATCAATAAAAACACCCTTAAAAACAGGCTCCTTTCTCAAGAGAGCTGAGAGCACTCTTTAAGCAGTAGATGCTCTTTGAAATACTATATCCGGGGTGCTTTTACGGTAGGTGGGACCGCTATACAGCACCAGTGCGGGCAACTCTAACTACATCCAAACAGCACCGGAGGCTGAAGCTCCGAAAGCCGAAACACGAACGCGCTGCTCCCCACCGAGCTCCGCCCGCTTTACCTAAAAACCGAGTTTCTTGGGCCGCTCTCTGTACTTCGGCCTTCGCAGACTGCCGCCCCGCTGCGAACTTCTTACCACAGCCGGCAGCCGCCTACCTGCCGGCCGCCATCGCTCCGGGCCTGCCGCGCCGCCTGGCTCTTTCGCGGGGCGCTCCCCATGGCGCGGCCCTCCGCGCCCACAGCCCGGGCCCGTCGCCACGGCGACCGAGCGGGCACAGGTCCAGCCCCGCGCTTGGTGCGACCCCTTGCGGCTCCCGAGGCCGCGCAGGGCCGGGAGAGCAGATCGTGGCCCGGCTGTGCCCGCTTTCGTACAAAACCGTGCCAAGTGCCTGCCTAGAGTTTCTGGCATAAACAGAGTGGACAAAAAGGCCTGAGGCTCCACAAGCCACCAACAGAGCAGCACGCAGGTATCCGCCGTTGCTGTCAGCTCTAACTGGAACTTTTTTCATGCTTCATGTGGAAAGCATGTGACTTGTCACACCAAACATAGCCATTTGCCTCCTTAGTTTTCTTAGAGCAGATACCAACACTTTCTGAAAGGTTCCAAAAAAACCCATCTCAATAAAACAGCATTGTTGGTGGATGAAGCTTCTTTGGTTAGGCAGGTCACTGTGCTGCATGCTGAGTGTGAAGGCTGCTGTGCTCCAAAAGGAAAAATGTTGAATTCCAAAGCACAGTGATTGCTCTGAGCCCATTATGTATAATCACAGCATAGTTTGGGTTGGAATGATCCTTTAAAGATCACCTAGTCCAACTCCCCTGCAAGTACATCTAGAGCACAAGACTTACAAAGGGCAGCTGAAGAAACATGCATTGACCAGTATGGAGAAGAGGAGGCTCAGGGGAGACTCATCCCTCTCTACAGTGGCCTGAAAGAAGGCCACTGTAGTCACTACATGACTCGGGGGTTGGCCTCTTCTCCCAGGTAACAGAGATAGGATGAGAGGAAATGGCTTCAAGCTGCACTGTGAGAAGTTCAGATTGTAGAGCTGGAAAAAATTCCTCTCCAAAAGAGTGATCAGGTGCTGGCACAGGCTGTCCAGGGAGACTGTGGAGTCACCATCCCTGGAGGTGTTCAAGAAATGCATGGATGTGGTATTTAGGGACGTGGTTAGTAGACAGTAATGGTGGCAGATGGATGGTTGGACTAGACAATCTTAGAGGTCTTTTCCAACTCTAATAATTATACAGTTCTATGTTCTACAGCTAGATCAGATTGCCCAGAGTCCCTCCAGCCTGACCTTGGACATCTCAGGGACAGGGCAACCACCACATCTCTGGGCGGTTCCTAACAAAACTCTGAAGTTGCTTTGTGGTCCGAGTTCACTCATGCTCAGTGTCCTCCAGTGTAATATGCAAAGACTGTGTCTCTTTAAGATCACAGGTGACCTCAGTAATGTTTCTCATAGGTGATGACAAAACACTTAGGCTCTCTACTGCACCACAATAGTGACAGCAAAGGGATAATAGAAAGGGAAAACAGAACAGGATAATAACTTCTGAATTTTAAAGCTTATGATGCACTGCCTACCAGTCCTCAGGGTCTGGTGGTTTGTTTGTTTTTTCACAGAAGAATTCAGCTGCTCCCATTTATGCTGCTATATTACTCATTCACTCCATAGTGATATCTCCCCATGTAAGCTGGAGTTTCTACTAAAAAAAATTACGACTAAGTTTGTATGTGGAATAAAATCTCTGAACTCACTGTGGGTATGATCACTGAAATTTTAGAATTGATATCTTCAACATAGATATATGTGATATAAGAAAATTGCGATGACAATTAGGATAATAACTGTTATGCACATCCAGGGGTTATTATAGTTTCTGAATTAAAGTTATTAAAATCACTTGATGAATAAGTTTAAGGCAGGAACTCTGTTCTGTCAAAAGACATCTCAATATTCTCATAAAATGAAGACAAGCAGTCAACATGAGAAAAAGAAACAGGTTTTAAAAATACCTTGGTGTGTTATTACCGTCCTTGAAATCATTCACTGTGTTTCATTTTGTTTATTGCTTTGCAATTACGTTCTCATAACATCTCCTTTCATTAGGAAAAGGAAAAAAAAAAAAAAGAAAAAAAAAAGATCTCACACTGTTGTGGTGAAGGTTTATTGAGGAAGTAGAAAAAATGAAGTCCAACATTGGAAGTGTTTGTTCCATAATGCTGAAAAACAGTGCAACCAAAATCTTTATTTTCCAACATCACTTTTTAATTTTATGTGTGGCAATCCAAATGTTATGTCATTGTAGAACAGAATCTTGATGCTGCACCTGAAAGCTAGCATTCATTTTCACCATCTTCATCCCACTCCTCCAAATGCTGCTTCTTCCTACACAGCTTTACTTACACACCTCTCCACTTACCCTCATCATTAGAAAGCCTCACTAATACTGCCTTCAGGCCATTCAAAGTGCAGCCTGAGTACTTACTTATATTCCTCAACTGTTATTTTAATCATGCCACTCCTTACCTCGGCCTCTTTAAGATAACTCCTTTCAACATCTTCCATAGGCTTCATAATTTCTCATGAGTCACAGGTTGTGATCAACTTCACGATCCTGTAAACTCTTTCCATTTGTGCTGACTTGTTATTCTGCTAGATCATCCTCTCTCTCCAGTTATATCCACTTCTTTACCTTGTTTATGTGATCTCCCACAAGGGCATTTTATTCTTACAGCATTCCCCACATAAGATCTGCTTCTAGGCAAATCCAAGAAGCATTTTTTAGTTCAATTTCTCATAGAAATCAAACTTCTTGGGGCTAATGAAAAGCCAGGTACATCCATTTATCTTAGAATTTATCCTTAGCTGTCTGAGCCACATACATACACAAGGTCTGGTGCTGGGCCACTGAAAAGAAATCAGAATGTGATGACAAGAATGCTAACGAGAAGGAAGAGGATAAAAGAAAAATAATGCAGTATTAATAGTACAATGTCCTGCTACCTTGTTTGTATATTACACACTTTTCCCTTGTTCTTTGACTTCCTCTCTCTGTTTAGACTCCTTGGGAGAGAGACTTTATCTTCCTCTCTGTTTAGAAAATGCTTGGCATTTCAATATCTACTGCTGTCCTCCTCATAAATAATCTTCATGTTGTCCTTTTCCAGTAGAAAGGACACACACTGGAAAACAGTATTCAGGATCATAAAAGCTTGAGGAAGCCCTGGTTCCTGTAACACCTACTTGATACAGACACTAATTAAATCCCTGTTGGAGTCATAGATAGATCTGACCAATTAAGTCCTTGAAAGCCTGTTTCAGTTTGATTCCAAAGCACTGACTGAAATATGCTTTCAGATTGTCTTTTAGTATGTTAGTTCTGTCTACATGAAAATTTAGTACAGATTCTCAAAAACTGTAGTGCTAAGAAGCAGGACAGCAACAACTGCCCCATTAGAAACACCCGTAGAAAAAACAAAAGGCTTTAAAGTCTGTCACATAGCATCCTGTGTTGAATACCGGATTACTATAGAGCACAGATGGCATAAAATACCACTGCTGATGTTAAGAGATCAGCTAGCTGTTCAATTAATTCATAGGTCTAGGAAGTCTACAAAATACCTGAATTAATAATAAAAATAGCAATCACAGTAAGATACTAAATGACAATGTTCTTCATAAAAAATGAAATGTTAAGTGTTTCATTTCATCTTGAAGTCTTGGAAATGTACGGCAAATGTATTTGGTGCATGACTGTTGCTGAAGAGCCCTGAAACAGAGCTACAATAAATTAAATGGTACATCAGTGGGGATGTACATGAGCTAAGTGACTCCCAATTCCTTACCACACAAGTGATCACTAAAATAATATTATAATTTCTGTCCTCAGCAATATTTCTGTATGGTCCTTTTATTTGTAAACTAGGAGGAAGGCTTCTGTCAGTAAATGAAGAGCCCACAGTGCCACCTTCTTATAAGTGACTGAATTATTGGTGCTGAATGCAAAAATCACCTAGATATTTACATCATTATAGCTGGCACAGTCCTTGCATTTTCTGAATAATAATGTCATTGAAATAACTGACATTTCTGCAAACTTAGATACTTCTTACATCAGTTACCTAAGAATTTGGCCTCCCTTATAAGCTCTTGATCTAAACTCAGACTGCAGCCAACCGAGAAAGACATCTCCAGATGGTAGCTCATCCCTCCAAAGACAAGCACTTCTGAAGAGTGGGCCTATCTATCCATAGCCCTTTGTTTGGACAAATTCAAGTGAGAATTTCAGTTTTCATGCTTAAGTTGACAGAAGAAATCTATGTTTCTGCCTACACTATAAATGTGACAGTGTCAGAATCTTAGTGATGGTTAAAGGGCACAGTTAAGATTCAACTGTTGCAACAGATTCTGGCTTAGAGAGCAATTTTGTTTCAGTGATCTGATACAGTGGTAAACTTTCAACTCTGCAGTTTGAAATCCCCTACAGTGACCTCTACAGGTGAATCATAGAACCACCGAATCACCTCCAAGATCATCTAGTCTAACAGTCCACCTATCACCAATGTTTCCCTACTAAGCCACATACCTTAGTACCACATCTATACGTTTCTCAAACATGTCCAGGGACAATGATTCTACCGCCCTCCTGTGGAGCCTGTTCCAGTATGTGACCACTCCTTTGGAGAATAAATTTTTCCTGATATCCAAACTGAACCTCCCCTGGCTCAACTTGCAGCCATTCCCTCTGGCCCAGCCGCTAATTATATGGGAAAAGAGGCCAACCACCACCTCACCACAACTTCCTTTCAGACAGTTGAAGAAGGCAATAAGGTCTCACCTAAGCCTACATTCTTCCAGACTAAATAATCCCAGTTCCCTCAGCCGCTCTTCATAAGATTTGCGCTCACCAGATTCTTTGCTCTTCTCTGGACATGCTCCAGGGCCTCAACATCTTTCTTTCAGTGATCAGCCCAAAACTGAACACAGCACTAAAGATTCAGCCTCACCAGAGCAGAGTATAGAGGGACAACCACCTGGTGACACTATTTCTTACACAAGCCAGGATGCTGTTGGCCTTTTTGGCCACCTGGACACACTGCTGACTCGTTTTCAGCTGAGTGTCAATCAATAGCCCCAGTTTCACTTCCTCCATAATGTCTTCCACCCACTCTGACAAAAGCATGTAGTATTGCCTGGGGTAATTGTGCCCAAAACGCGGGACCTGGCACTTGGTCTTGTTGAACTTCATGTCACTGCCCTCAGCCCAGTGATCCAGCCTGTCCAGATTACTCTATAGGGCCTTTCTACCCCCAGGCAGATCAACACTTCATCTCACCTTGATGTTATCTGGAAACTTACTGAGGCTGTACTCAACGCCCTCATCCAGGTCATCAATAAAGATATTCGACAGGACAGGCCCCAGTACCAACCTCTGGGGAACATTAACCATGACCATTCGCCAACTGAATTTAACTCTATTCACCACCACTCTCTGGGTCCAGCCCTTCAGACAGTTCTTTTCTTAGCAAAGACTGTTCAAGCCATAGGCTACCAGCTTCTCCTGTGGGACAGTGTCAAAGGCTTTGCTGAAATCTAGGTAGACTGCATTGACAGCTTTTCCCTCATCCACCAGGTGGTTCACTTGATCATTGGAGATCCACTTGGTTAAGCAGAACCTACCTCTCTTGAACTCACGGAAACTGAAACTACAAATAGAGACAAGTGAGATAGCTCCCAGAAAACTCAAATGGTTCCAGGAACGTGCTATATTCCTCCAGTCATGAGAAGCAAAACTAAGCAATCAAATTTATTACCATTTTGAAATGCAAACACAAAGCTTGAAAACATACACTTCTGAAAAGAAATTCTGACGATACAGTGCAAAATTTTAGACCTACAGTCCTCCAGAGCCCCTACTCTGTGACTCCAGTGCCCCAGCACTGTCAGTCATGAGGCTTTCCTAACTGCAGCTTCGTAATCACAACTGACCTGGGCAACAGTCCACATTTCCTCACTTCCCATTTCCATCTGACATAGATACCTTCTGGCTCTCTCTGCAATACTCAAAGCAAAGCATTAATGGAACCCAGCTTCCCAGCCCATGGGAAATGTAGAGTTTCACTGCAGAGACATTAAGCAGCTGCTTGTCCTCTTCCACAGTAGAATTAAGATTTGTTTCGCCATACTTAGACCACTGGATAAATTCAATCCCACACACAGCTGATAACAGGAGAAAATAAAAAACACATAACCACAGTGCAGTGAAATGCAGATAACAAGTAAATCCATGTGAATAACGTTTGAAAACACATCATGTACTTAGCTATAAAAATGACCAGTTAAATTTTTAATAGAGACACTTTGGCTTTTCATTTTATATTTGGTAAATAAGTATTGTTTTTTTCCCCTGTTTTTCAAAAGGAGTCCAGAGCAATGAAAAGTTTCCCTATCCAGGAGGCAATAATTGCACAAATGCAAAGCAGGGCTCCTGTCAGATTTCATCTTAGTAACAGTGCCGTGTTGCTTTGTTGAAAACAAAGCAGTGTAGATACAGTTATAGTTTCATCTCTTACTGTTGCTGTGTTACTCATGGCCAAGTTAGAGACTTCTTTCAAGATATCAGCCTTCAAACAATTCTGTATGGACCATCTTCTTGCATGTGTACTTTGAAGTTCTTGGTTGCTTTTGTGGTATGTTTACATTTGATGTTTTAGTCATGTTTTAACATACAAATTACCTGATTACAAGTCAGTTCTGCTTCAGGAGCATTTCAAAGGGATTGCTGCTAGCCATATTAAGCACCACCTGGCAAAAATTAAAGTACACCTAAACTTCAAATGGTATCTTTGGATGTACTTGCTTCGTTAGTGAAAACAACAAGCTAATTTTTCTTGTATGTGAAGGAACAAGACATATGCATTCGTGCACTGCCTATTTGTCCTGTTTCCCTCAATAATTTTGGACATGTTGGCCAATTTTAATCAAACTTATATACTCTATTTCTGTACTTCTTTTGCAAGAAAGGCAGTTGAGTGAGAAGAAATGGCTCAAAAGTTTGTTCAGCTCCTATTACAGATTGCACATAGGATCTCAGCCTCAAGGATTTTCAAGAAATAGCTTCCCTTGCCTCTTGTAAGCTGTGATACCGTTATCTTAGTATCTGGTATCCTAGTACTAGTACTAAGTACCTTAGCATCTATGTACCGAAGCATGCTGGCATCTAAGCAATTCAGTTCATCTCAACCTAGAAAAGTAGTATTGTTACTGATGCAGCAGACAGGGAATTGAGACAAAATGCAGTTAACAAAACAGACTATCAAATGTATTTGCTTAGCTCTCAATTGAGATTTGATGGCCTGGATTTGCCCAAGATTATACAAGTAGTGTGCAGGGAACTGAATCCAAGCTCGCACCTTGCTCTTTGGACCATGGTTCCCAAATGAGCTGTGGCTATTTCAGAATCACGCTTTGCCCATCCCGCTTTTGGCTGGGTACCAGTTCACTCAGAATAAGCACATCCTTCAGTCCTCATAGTGGGGATAGCAAAGCTCTCTACTATCAGAGTGCCGCCTCTCAGTCGTGCTGTCACAACACAGACCCTGCTCACGACTCTTTCAGATCTGTGGGACCACTAACCATGAATGGCACCTGAGCAATGAGTTCCTTCCAAGTGTGGCAGGATTTTTACTGTTGAAAGGGCAATACAATCTAAAAGCAAGCCACACTGGAGTTGCTAAATAATTTTTTCCATATATGTGAGAGTTTTGGAAAAATGAAAGATGTCTTGATCTCTAATCCATTCCATCTAATCTCCCCCTTCCGAGACTCCTATGCTTTGTTAATTACCTGCAGATTATTTCTCCTGGATTTCCACATTCAGTCTTTTTTTCATGCAGCACTGGCAGGCTCAGTGGTATTTTCCAAGTATCTTCTTTTAATTAGGACTGTCTGATACAAATAAGAATACTCTCATCTACAAGAGCAGGTAACAAGCATTAGAAAGGCCACCATTAAGAAAGAAATTCCCAAGGCCTGATGAAGTTCATAGTGCTATGTCTATAAAAACTGTGTTTTCTTGTTCCAAACACACACTTCTGTAAATGACAGAGCCCAGAGCAGAAGTAAGGCACATTCTGGAGCAGACTGGTGTATTCTGGATGGGAGAACGTTCTGTAGTAACACCTGTATCACACTTAGACAGCTTTCTTAGCTAACACCTACTAAGCAGAGCAGAAATTTCAAACAGCAATGACAACCTCACACAGTACAGATCACAACCTCACTCAGCTCTCTCTTACTTCTTACTGCAGTTAACTCCACCTTCTCCTGAACATTCTTCTCTTTCTTTGAAGACAGAATTTGAGCTGATCTAAAAGGAGAAACAGATTGGCCACAGAATATAAGGAATGAACTGCAGACAAGAGGAACTATATTCAGTTCTGGAAAATATAAAGTCTAAATGAGATGGTAAGGAATTTGAGACTGTAACTGATAAGCAGCTAGATAACAAAGCAGCAAGAATTATACCAGGTGATAATGGCCTTTCAATATCTAAAGGGGGACTGTAAGAAAGAGGGGGATGGACAGACTCTTTAGCAGGATCTGTTGTAACAGGACAAGAGGAAATAATTTCCAACTAAAGAGGGGAGATCTAGGCTGGATAAAAAGAAAAAGGTCTTTATAATAACAGTGGTGAGACGCTGGCATAGGTTGCTCAGAGACGTGGTGGATGCTCCATCCCTGGAGACACTCAAGGTCAGGATGGAGGGGCTCTAAGCACCCTGATCTAACTGCAGGTGTTCCTGTTCATTGCAAGTTGGACTAGATGGCCTTAAAAGTCCCTTCCAACTCAAAAGATTCCGTGATTGGCATGCTGAAATGCAAATTTTTAGGATATATAGCATGAATAAAACACGGGGTCTTGTGAATATATGGATCTTGAGAATGTGCTTAGCATATGAGTAAGATATTTAGCCAGTTAAGAACACACAACAAAGGTGTGATAGAAGCTGTCACCAGTGGAAAAACAAATGGTAAAAGGTATGTAGAGAGTAACTTTGTTTTGGATCCTCTGTCTTTGGCTGGATGACATATTTAACTACTGGGTTTTCATCTGTCAACAGTAAGAGAACTTGTTCCCACTATCTTGCCCTACAAGAAAAAAAAAAGAAAAGCTCTGAATAAAATCATTGGAGAAGTAGATTTCTCACCGATTCAATAGTTATAAATGCCAGCAAAACTATCACAGGCAAAAAAAAAAATAAATAAAATAAAAAAAAAAATAGCCAGTATTTTTTGCTTTGAGTTTGAAAAACATACAGTGATAAGACTGGAGGGCCACGTTTTCAATCAAAATGTCAGCAGAGCTGTTCAAAGCCACAGGCACCACCTGCTCTATGCCCTGAAGAACCTGCATTAATGTCAGGGTTTTTCTTCCCTCTCACTTGTGAAATTCCAGGTTGAGATGAGAGAATCCATAGAAAGATCTTAAAACTGCAGAGCAAGATGAACGCTGCATTGCTGTGGTGTTATACTTAGTGTACACAAGCTATAACACGGACAGAGGGGAAATGTATCCCCTAAGGCCCTGCAGTTAGTGAATGTTCTTTTATTATTTTACATCTTCCAGGCATTAACAAAAAAAAAAAAAAAAAAAAAAAAAAAAAAAAAAAAAGTAATTACTGCTCACAGTACCCAGGAGGCAGAATGAAGCTGTGTAGAGCATTTGCAATAAAAACCCGAGGCCATGCAAAATTTGTCTCATTTGATGTTCCCATTTAAGTTTGAAACTCAGTCCACACCCGTGGACATTCTGAGTGTATCTTCCTGATATATTGAAATAGAAGAAACCAACATTCTTATGTGAAAACAAGTGGAAATCTGTAAGGTTTATGAGTTTGTTTAAATCCTTTGTTTTAACCCAAACACCAGAAGAAAACTTGCAGAGGAACATGTTTATGTATTAACAGGAAGAAGAATGCTAACACAGCCCACTGTGAAACATGAATTTCATGTGTTTGGGTAAAATAATACTTCAGACTCCAGAGTTATTCCTGTTACTTCCATTGTAGAGGCTGCACACAGATGCTGTTGGCAGCAGGTGTGTGGAATGTCTCCGGCTGCTTTTGCTTGAGGGAAAATCACTCTCTGGTTCCAGCAAATGGCAGGTTGGTGGATTATGAAGTGTTTCATATAACCTCTTCATTTATAAATCTCAGAGGAGAAGTCAGCCCATCATCTTCACCTAGCAGCCTGTATTTTTAAGAACTAACACAAAACCTGAAGGTGAGAGGAAACCAGGCTCGCTAGGCTGTGTCACCAGGGGAAATGATTCTTCCAGGTCTGCAGTGAGATTTTACTTCTGCTGAGGGAAGGGGCAAGGCTGAGCCACAGAACCCCAGGTTTTGTTCCACCACTTGGCTGGGACTGAGAGTGGGCCTTCCGCCTCCTTCACTGACCTCATCTTTCTCAGCCTTTCAGTGGTGTGCAGCAACAGAACGAGGGGCAACCAGTACAAACTGCAACATGGGAAGCCTCACACAAATGTGAGGAAGAATTCCTTTACTGTGTGAGTGACAGAGCACTGAAATAAGATGCCCTGAGAGGTGATGGAGTTTCTTTCTGCGGAGATACTCCAAACACACCTGGATGCTTCCATGTGGAAGCCATTGCAGGGAATGTGCTCTAGCTGGGGGCTGACCCAGGTGATCTCTAGAGGTCCCTCCCTATAATTCTGTGATTCTTTGTCAGTCTGTGCGTGATGAGGAAGGCAGCAAAGTCATTGAGGGACACATGATTTATTTTCCTCTCAACCGCCGAGCCAAGGGCAGGTGTAGGACAGCCAAGGCAGCCTGCAAGGAGCTTCCAACAACAACAACCAACCAAACAGCAGCAACGGCAGCCCTGCACCGCAGGGCTCAGACCCCTTTTCCAGGGTCAACCCCCCCCCCACCCCGCGCCCGGTGCATCCGTCCCCATAAAGGAGGCGGGCAAGGCCGGGAAGGCCGAGCCGGCAGCGTGGAGGGAGGGAGCGCGCTGAGGGGAAGAGCCGGCGCGCGTGGCGGGGAGGCGGCACGGAGGGAGGGCAGGCCGGCTGCGGGAAGCGGGGCTCCGCGCTGGGACTGGTTCCTTCGCAGCCATTTTCTGTCCAACCAAACAGCCGATTTGCGGAGGGAGCCAACCAGGGCCGCACTGGAGGTTTGTGCCTGGCTCCGGCCAATGATTGGTAACCGGTTCCACTGCAGGCTCGAATGAAATGTCCGTCTTCCTCCTCGGGCCCCGGCGCCGCCGCCGCGCCGCCGCCGCGGGGACCAGGAAGTGGGGGGCGAGCAGCCCCCAGGCACCGCCGCCATCGGCTGCTCGCCCGCCTCTTTGTGCGGCCGGAGGGAGCGGGGCCGCGCGGCCGGGGGAGCGTGAACGGGCGGCGGGGAGGAGGAGAGGGAGAGAAAGAGAGCGGGCGGGGAGAGAGGCCAGGCGGCAGCGGGGGGTCTCGGTGCGGCGACTGCCCCCGTCTCGGCGGGGAAGTGCCCCCCCCGGTTCCGGCTCCATTTTGCGGCCTAGGCGGGGGGAGGCGGAGGCGGGAGCGCGGTTGCCCCGCGGCCGTGTCCGCCGCGGACCGGGCCGCGAGCGGCCGTGCTCCCCCCGTGCGGCCTCGGGGCCCCCTTCTCGGTGTGGGGAGGCTTCGCGGCCGGCACGGCGGGGGCCCCGCTTTGTTGTGGCCCGGCAGCGGTGCCCCCCTCCCCGCGGTGCGGCGGGAGGCCCCGACACCACGCCCATGGCCGCCGCGCCGGGCCCGGCGTGGAGCCGAGCGGCCGCACCGCCGCCGTTGCGGTCCGCGAAGGAGAGTTGCGCGGAGAGTGGCTTTGGTGGAGCCGAGATGGGGTGAGCGTGGCTGCGGGAGCCGCTGGCAGCGTTGCGGAGCCCCGGCCGGAGGGACGGTGCTCTCCCGCCCCGCTGCAGCGGCCGCGCTGCCCGGCGAGGTGGCTGACAGTAAAGTTGCTGAACGCCTGGGAGCACGTTGTCTCGTTCCATCTAAAAGAAGGAATGGAAGGTGACCACCGACCAGGCGTGAACTAGAGTGAGGAAGTGTGTAGGAAAGCACTTAGAAGCTGTGTGTGTAAATAGGGTTTCCCTCCCGTGCCCCACTGTGTGTGCTCTTGCATCACTGAAAGGCGCAACATCAGGAAGGGAGATCGATCAGCCCGCCGGGCTGCGGACCGAGCAGGGTCAGTGGGTTCACCAGTAGCACAGGGATAGGTGGAGGAGATAGAAACCTGTCTTTTCTAGGTGTCTACCTGTACAGATGTCGTAGGTGCTGTGAGTGAGCAGGTCACCCTGTTTGCAGGTGTACCTCTGTGCCAGCTGCTGCCCTGTCCAGAAACTGCAGTTGGTGATCCTGGAAGGAGGAGTATTGTGTGAGTTATTCATAGGCAATCAGAGCAGAAAGGAAAACTGTCACCTGTTCTAGCGATAGTTTAGCAGCTATTAAGATACACAGGCTGAAAAATTAAGTATTACAGATCCATGTGACTTTGTGATATGATAGAAGATCTCAGAAAACCAGTAGGCTTGTAGCTTTGCCAGTCTCTTTCAGGCTTAGCAAAAACGTTTTTGTTCTCATGTGGAAGTTACCTAGTGGGCTTAGGTTGGCTTTGGGAGGGCAGTGCCCCGAGTGCTTCTAAGGCAGGCAGGGAGGTGGAAGCCTGGATGTTAGCCCTCAAATGGCATCCTTTGTGTTTTGACCTGTGCCTGTCTCACTGATGAATTGTTTGATTTAAATTGAAGTTATCATCAATTAAAAAAATACATTTAAAAAATCTTGTTGCTTTGTTAAAAGAAACCCAGACAAAGCAGTGGCAAAAAGCAAAGTGTAAGGTGCTGCTTTGGGCATTACTCACAGCCTGGCTTTAATTGACTCGCAGAAGTGGAGAAGTGATGTTTATGCATGATCATTAGCACAGTGTTTTTAACAATAAGGTCGGAGGTTAGTTGTTTTTATTTATGTGGCCTGTGGCACAGCCCTTTAATGTTAGGGAAGAATCCAGTTGTAATTCCCTGGGAGTTCTGAGGCGGTTTAATCTGAATCAATATCTTTGAGGTTTCTGTTTGTTTCTCATGCTCTGTGTTGAGTAGGTGATTATATATGACCTTGGCTGTTGGCATTGTCAGCTGTGAAGCTGTATTTGAAAGAAGCCAAAAACATGGGTTATTACTTTTCAGGCTTTAATATTTAACAATTAAAGCAGTTCAAAGTTCAGTACGGATCCTCTTATTTGTAGTAGTGATTACGTGAAGGGAGACAGTATGTAGAACTCTTTATTTTTGGAGGGAAGCGGGAAATTTTCCAAGATACCGTGAAGATCCAAAGCACGAAATGCTGTAAAACTGTTTTGTAGTCATATCTTTTTTGTTTAGTCCAGATATTGGGGGGTGAGGGGGTGTAGAGCAAAGGAGGAAAAGGAAGCTTGCAAGGCTTTTTTCAGCTGATGCTTTAAACTTGGCTTTTCAGATGGGATTTTTTTGACACAGTTCTTCAGAGAAATGTGGAATTTGGAAAAAGATGTTTTAGTGCCACAATGCTGGGAAAACATGCAAGCGGTCACAATGTATGTGTGTGTGGAGCGACATTCATAAATTAGTTGATAGAAGGAAAGAAATTGCTATAGAGTCTGAGGATTCTGCCTGAAAATAGTGGCCTGTCCTGAACCAGCTTTGTATAAACTCCTCCTGGTTCTGCAGCTGGTGAGGAAGAAACCGTTCTCAAGGCTTAACTGCAACACTGCCACAATGAAGGAAAAATGTAACCAAGTCACCAATGAAAAAGACAGGGTTGACAACTTGCTGCTTTAATAAACAGATATGCTTAGTTTTTCACCAAAGATGCTAGGGAAGCACCAAAAACTCCATATGGAAAGACAGCACAGTGCTTTCAGTCAGTGTTGCAGCAGGAAGGAGCTGCTGGGACTGAGCCCTTTTAGCACTGTTGCCTCATTCAGCTTCTGCAAAAGCACCACCAACTTGTGCCCCAGGACATTAGGACTGGCGAGGTGGGCCACGGTGTGTCTGACATTAGTGCTGGTTATACTGATGGACATGGGAATGTGGAAGGGTGGGTGGGCACTGCTGGGCTTCCTAAGGGAGAGGTTTCCTCACAACAGTCCAGAAGAAGGAACCCAGTACAGCCTGGATGCTTATGAGTGTTACTGAAGCTGTCAGGTTCTTTCAGCATCAGCCTGCTGATCCTGATGCAGTTCTGCTGTTGGGGAAAATGTTGCGTGTGAGAGATCAGAAGAACTTGCGATTGGGAGAGGCAGGGTGGCATCTGTTTGTGTTCTAGACATGTGCCAAGGGGTTTTTGATTTACATTGCCGTGGATGTGCTGGAACGATGCCCTCTGCCTGTGGGTGCATTTACCAGGCAGCATTTCCTGCTGTGGGAGGCATTGCTTCCAGGTGAGAATTCAGTGGAGATACAGTTATTCAGAAATCACTGACAATAAAAGGGAATCAATACTGTATTTTCAATCAAAATTTTTCTCTGCGGGTGCAGAAAGCTCATATAAAACCTCATTGTCCCCCCTGGATGTCACGTGCTGCTTTTCAGGTTTACATCTCCTGTGGTAAGGGCTGGTGGCAAAATAAAGGTACGGTGGCTGATATAGTTAACTGCCTATACCTTTAATTACTTTATCTGTCCTGCTTCCATGGCAGCTATGTAGAAAGCACCTCATTCTTCAGTTCAATTCAGTTTCTGTTGTCCCTCATGTTCTGGGAGAAAGATGAGGTACGTAAATACTTAAAGCCAAAGAGGTACTTGGTTTCCCTTGAGAGAGCAGTTTTGCAAACTATTGCCAGGTAATTCTGAAGTCAAGCTCTTCCTAAGCTTTTGTTCCATTTTTCCCCTTTATGCTGATAGAAGAATCAGACCCATCCTCTGGGATGTAGCAACAGCTCAGGGCTGCATTGTTGTGGAGTTACCCTTTAGCAGAGCCACCGATATTGCTCTTTAGGAGAGCTTTTAAGATGAAGCAGGATGCAAGATTTACTTCAGGGCAGTGAGGATGTATCAGTTCTGTGTAGATGTATTCTAGGAACAGTGTGAGTTGTGGGCTGCTGACAGAAGCATATTTTTTTAAGCATCCTCCAGAAAACTTGCTACCAGATGGTAGGTGTAAACCTGTACATTCACTCACTTTCAGCTCATCGTTGAGTTTTCTTTGAGGTCTTTAATCTGAAGTGTTTCCCTTTCAAAATATTTCTGGTGTTACTTTCCCTGAGCTGTTACTTTGTATCTTCCTGTTGATGGTCTCCTTCATTAGAGGTACCAGGGACAGGCAGAATGCAGGGTTGACCTTGGTGATCTGAAGGCTCCTTCCTAACTAAATGATTCTGTGATTCTTGGCATTTATTAGAGCAAGTCCAGTGATAATGAAAGCTTTTCCTTTTTAAAAAGGCAGTTAATTAGGAACGTTGTACTTAAAGCAGTATTTATTCAGTATTAGACTATGTGGTTATGTACTGTGGGCTCTGGGATGAGCTGGCTGCTAAGTAAGCTGTGGTCCAAGCAACTTCTTGAGTTCTGACCATCTGAATATGTAATACCTGCACAAGTAATTGCATTAATTTTGAGGCAACTGAATTATCCCATCCTGAATTAGGGATTTGGCTGTGCAGAAGGGTGTTTCACTGCCCATAATCTGCTATGGCAAGGTTGTTTTAAAATCTTTTCTTACAGTAATAACCACAGAAATAAATTCAGTATGTATTAGGCTGTCAATGCCTGTTTGCTTTATCTGAGAGATCTGCTTGTTTCTTTTGCGCAAGCCTTTTCCCTTCACTTCTTCTGCTGATCTAATTGCTGGTTTTGATTTGCAGTGGTGATAGGCTTCCACTCAAAAAGGCCTTGCTAATTATCAGGTGATACATAAGTAGAAATGGAAATGTGGACACAGAAGAGAACAAAAGCAAAAGTGGTACCTGAAAAACGCATCAATCTAATGAGGTCAAAAGTGCAGTGGGCTTTGAGATGAGATTCAAACAAGAGTTGTCCTTTAAAGGCAAGCAGGGCTGAGGAAAGCAGTGGGAGTTTCCTAAGCAACATTACTGAGACTTGGCCACAAGGATAAGGGAGGGCAGCTTGCAGAATGGGTGGGCAGAGACAGGTGAGCTATCCCATCATAGTATCTTGAAAGACATGCTTCATATAAGGCTGTGGGGGAACCTCAAGACATTTCAACTAGAACTGGGGCTGAATAAACTTCATGCTAAGTATTTGTGGAGTCTGTAATTGAGTTAAATTTGAACAGGGACTGGAGCTGAAACTGAGCTCTGAGAAGGAGACTACCAGAAAATCCCGATTTAATTTTGGAAGCAGCTTTTGGGATTTAGCAGACTACAGAACACGACCACTTCGAATTACAGAAGGAAAAGAGTGGCGTGGCTGTTCTGAGGAAGGGCAATATCAGTTTTGGTGTTCTTGATGCTCGGGATTGTGGTACCTGTGCATGGTTGTTACAGGGAGCTGAGTAAGCAAGCTGGAAAATTGAGAAGTGAAGTCTTTATTAAAAGAGCCTGCAGCACACAGATAAAGCAGGCTGCTGAGACACCCGGCATGAGGAAGGTAAAGCTTAAGGTGCTGCCCTTCTATGGACAGAGCTGCTGTATGTGAAGTGAAACTGTTTTAAAAGCCCATCAGAAAGGACCAGAAGTACTTGACAGGCGGCAGTGGGCAGTGTTGTGCACCGGAGAGGAGGTGGAAGAGTTCTTCCTTTAAGCAGCTCCTGCGGCTGCATCCAGCTATGAAATGCTGCTGTGAATGCCTGCAGTGCTCAGGTTTCATGTGCGTCTGTGGCCGAGCATGGCACCGGATGTTGCTTCAACATTTGTAAGCAAAACCTCAGCCCTTGCAGCCACGGAGCTCAGATTTGAGAGAGGCTTGGTTTCTCATATTTTAAAAATAGCACAAGCCTGTTTCACCCTCACCCTCTTCCAGGCCAATGCAGGGAGCTGCTGGCTCTTTTTGGTAGTGACCACAGCACAGTCGAATGCTTTCCTCCCTCCCTTCCTCTGCTGCATTTCAGGGTATAGAACAGAGATGGCAGAGCGAGCAGGTAAAAAGCCAAGTGTTATCAGATTTTATCAGAATTCTGCACATGCCGGGAGCCTCTTCTTTCAACAGTTTTTTATTGCATTGCCTCTTACATAGGTGAAAACAAACAGAAAAGTGGTATTTGAGGTTTATGGGAACTAAATGCTCTGCAAAGTTTATTTCTAAGGCATCGCTGAGAAAAAAAAGTCAAGGCTGTTAAAGTTTTTAAAAGCTGGAGATTTGGAGTCAAACTTGTACTTGATGCCCATTTCCAAGTGCACCTGTTGTCAGCACTAGTTTTGTAGAATCATAGAGTGACTTAGGTTGGAAGGGACCTCAAAGCTCACCCATCCCAACCCTGTGCCGCGGGCAGGGCTGCCAGCCAGCAGCTCAGGCTGCCCAGGGCCCCATCCAGCCTGGCCTTGAGTGCCTTCAGGGATCAGCACCCACCGCTTCTCTGGGCAGCTGTGCCCATATGAGAAGAGCAAAGCATTTCATGGACTTTGATTGAAACGTGATTGGTACCTCCTGGGACAGAGCTTTCCAGGGAAGCAAGTGGGGCTCCTTTGGCATTCCTCTATCTCTCAGCATGCTGAACCTTGAACCAGTCAAAAGCTCAAGGTGAAGACTTTTTGTTGGCCATCATTGTAGGGGAGTAAAGAAGGGTGCTTAGAGGAGCAAAGTGAAACAAAAGCAGGGAAAGCAGAGGGAGAAAGTATGATTCATGAGACACCTGGGTGTGACTGGTGTCACAGGGAGGGCGAGGACATGGTGCTGGGCCTGAGGTCTGGCTTGGGAAAGGTTTATCAGCCTGAGGAAAAGCTGTTTGAGCAGAGTGTGATGGAAAGTGAAGGAGGTACTTTGTATAAGAAGTGTAGGTATAGTGTCCAGTGGACTGGGATTGAGTTTCAAGGTCTGTTCAGAGGCACAGATGCCTCATCGTGTTCTGGTCAACCTGTTGCAAGAGCCACATGAAGTTCCTGTCAGTACGTGTGGTGTGTGACCCAAATGGTTCTGTACATGACCTCTGCCTTTGGCTGAATTTCTGAGGAAGTTTCAGGAAGCAGTTTTAAATACTTTTAATGTCAGAAGCACTGACAATTTGCCCTGGGCTTTATATTTTGCAGACTTAACTGAGTTCAGACTCACAGCTGAAATGTAGTTGGGATTTGGAATTGAAGAATAACATCAGAAGCACCTTGTACTGCTGTATGAATAGTCCTAGGTGGCCTTAGTAATTCCTACTGGAAAAAACAATGAATGAAACCCCACTTTTTGTTATTTGCAAGATAAGGGGAATGACTGCTTTTAAGGGCTTCGTTTGTGATTGCCCTCTTGCAGTTTAGTCTGATTGCCCGGGATTTTGCCTTTTCAGCCATAAAGATGCTTGGCCCTGATACCTGATCTGGGGATGGGCTATAGGTTTTAATTAAAAGAACACACAAAAACACAACCTCCTCCCCCCCAAAATAAAAACAAAACTCTTATTAGGAAATGCTAACCTTTGTTTTAATGGAATACATGAAGCTACCTCTCTTTAGGTAAGTTATTTAACTTAGCTTTTTTGTATGAATGAGAAATGGCTGCAGGAGTTGCTCTTTACTATGTTGCATCTGAAGGACTGGTCAGAGTCAAGGCAATTAGTAAAGTGCAGCAACTGTGAGAGTTCTCAAATAGCAAAATATTCAGGCTGTAACAATTGGTTCTCATAGTTGTAGGTTTATTGAAGTGCTATTTTCCAGCAGTAGCTGCTGTTAGCATATAATAAATGTACCTGAAAGCATTGCTGCTTCTGATTTTAGATGGATGGTGATAGCTCCACGACGGACGCTTCTCAGTTAGGAATTGCTGGAGATTACATTGGTGGCAGTCACTATGTGATACAGCCTCATGATGGTAAGAAATGTAAATACTATTGGTTTTGTCTCTCTATAATTTAATTCCGGTTCTTGTGAAGTTCTCTTCTGTCATTTCCAAGCTAAGAGTTGATAATTGTTTGTATTCCTAGTGCCTTACTATATAAGTAACTTAATATATAAGTGTTGATACTGAGTCCCTGGGAGCAATGACAAAAACCTTGCCTTTCTAGGAAAGAGTTTTTGTTTTGACATAAGATTTCTGTGTATAATTATATGTGTGATATCAAGCACACATGGATGTACAGCAGTATAAAATCTGTCACCAGTGGGTTTGGGTTTCTTTATGTTTTCATTTTAGTTATTTCTACATTGTTAACACAGTGGGCTTTCAAAAGTCATTTATCTTTTGGTTTAAGATTTTAAACCTGACTTACTTATTGCTTACTGTCTATCAAATATCATTTCTGTTTAACTTCTTCAGACACAGAGGACAGCATGAATGATCATGAAGATACAAATGGTTCCAAAGAGAGTTTTAGAGAACAAGATATCTATCTTCCAATTGCAAATGTGGCAAGGATAATGAAAAACGCCATACCCCAAACAGGAAAGGTAATCTCATCTTCTAGAGAAAATCTAGGTTTGAGTTTTGTTCCTTCCTCTGAGTGGTCAGAAACTAACAGAGCAACATATTCTGGACAGGAAGCAGTTGAGATCAAATCCATTCTTGTTTTTACATTTCAGAAAGCCTTTAGTAATTTCCATAACGAAATGTAGGCCTTTCACAGGTTTTATTTTTCAAAGATCTATTGTCTGATGTCATAACGGCATCAGACTTGGTGACAATCCCATATCAATGAGAACTTTTTCCATGAAATTATGTCCTTAAAGAGGTAACTTTCTGCTTTGAGTTGTTTAAAATGTGAAATAAGCAAAACTTTTTGGATGCAGTTAGAATCCATTTCTCTTATTGAAGGAAAGAGAACACTTAGGTCATTTTAGCATTTGGATATGTAAAGATTTAGGCAATGGAAGACTAGGAGCCTGCTTTATACCATGTAACGAGCAAGGCCAGGTATTGGAAGACTTATTTTATTTCTTTCTTCTAAGAATAGACTCTTAAGTCATTTCTGAGCTGGCAATAAGATAACAGTTTGAATGTTCTACCTGTTTATGTTAAAACTGTGCAGGGCTCTTATTACTTGCTGTTTTAACTTCTAGCTAAAGCTGATTTTTTTTTATTTTTTTTTTTTTACATTCCTTCAAATAGAAGCAAGGCATAATTTTCTTGCATCTGCTCTTACTTTCACAGTGTTCAGGGCTTTCTGGAACTCTGGGTGTTACATTTATATCTTTACTGTGAAAATTTCTTCACTGGTCCATATTGTCATAAATTTTTAGCAATCAAGATGAGATTTTTTTTTTCCCCTCAAGAATTCAGCATATGGGATGCCAGGCTCTCATGAAAAATCAGGGAGGCCTTTGTGAAAAGCTGCAAGGGAAGCTGTTGGCTGATGAGTACTTCTGAAAATCTGGCTCTATTCCTCTGAAAATATCAGAGGAATTGAAGATCCTGCATAGTTACCGCTGTGTTATTTTAAGGGAAATACAAACATGTGAAGAATAAGAATCTGAAGTATTACAGTCCTTCAGTTGGCTCCTGTCAGCTTCCCTAATAGTCTTGAGCGGTGCTTGCTGTTATTTTAAGTGAGGTAAATTACTTTGTCCAGCTGAAAAACACAATCAGATATATTTATTTAATTCTTGCCAGAGGTATTTGTTTCTTCGGCTGAATTCTCATTTGGAACATTTATACAGGAATATAAAAGCACTAGAGGAGCTTACTGCTAGGCATGTACTACCCTGAGTCCAGTCAGGGTAAAAATACTTGTCATGGCCAGGTTGGTGAGATCACAGTGCAGTGCTTTGGAACAGCTGGGTCTATTGAAAAGAAGGTGTAAGTGGGCTGTGTCATTGTATGAACAGGTTTGAAGAAAAGGAGTGGGTAAGCAAATCCAGGCAGAATATTGATATGCATCTGCATATATGAAACTTCATACAGAGCACAATTATGAGTTAAGAAGTTGCTGACAGTTCTGCTGAAATAGTAAAACTTCATTTTAAATGGTTACAGCTGTGCTTACATAGAGTAGTGATGACATCCAGTGGCTATTTTACATACAGTTGTTGCCTAAACAGCAACATCACCAGATGGTGGGATGCTTCCTTTATTATCCACTACTATCTAAGCTTATTGTTTGTTGGTTTGTTTTTTTTTCATAGTTTCATAGTTTTGTGCGGGTTGGAAGGGACCTTAGAGATCATCGAGTCCAGCCCCTGGGATTCGAGCCTCTGTGTAGCAGAGCGGCACTTCTACCACTTGCGCCACAGGGGGGATTCGAACTCCGGGCCCCAGTGTTGCAAGGCGGCGTCTTTAACCACTGCGCCACTGGGGCACACATTTTAGTTTTAGTTTTCTCAGATTTTGATTAATCATTTTATGGTACTTTTCCCCTCTAGATTGCTAAGGATGCGAAAGAATGTGTGCAAGAATGTGTAAGTGAATTCATCAGCTTTATAACATCAGAAGCAAGTGAAAGGTGTCACCAAGAGAAAAGAAAGACCATCAATGGGGAGGATATTCTCTTTGCCATGTCTACCTTGGGATTTGATAGCTATGTCGAGCCTCTGAAGTTATACCTCCAAAAATTCAGAGAGGTTGGTCTATACTTCAATGTTTCCTTATTTATTTGACCTGATTGTGTTTATTCTGAGCCCTGTGTTATAAATTATGTAGTGGCTAACTTGCACAGTATCTCACAGTGATTGTCAGGGAATCATAGGGAATAAAGTAGCATTTTAAAATGTTCCATAAGCTCTCAAGAGAAAAGAGTAAGCAAGCATTTAGGTTAGATTTGCTGATTCAAAGTAGTTAAAGCTTCCAGTGAGTAACTTGTGTAATATATATGGGAGTAAATCACTAAATTCTTTAAAAGTGGCTATTAAGAATACTTAATTTGATCTTTGGGTTCAATCAATAAAACTGTACTGGATGGCATCCTCTTAGGATCTGACCTAATGCCCGCTGCTTGGGCTTCGTATCTGAGTAAGTTTTTTCTCATATTGGAATAATGATTCAAATGAAGGACTACTTATTA
The DNA here is from genome assembly GCF_054131305.1 of Coturnix japonica. Lineage (NCBI taxonomy): Eukaryota > Metazoa > Chordata > Aves > Galliformes > Phasianidae > Coturnix > Coturnix japonica. The sequence goes on along the minus strand of NC_140663.1, from coordinate 48,729,331 downwards.
CAGCGGTGTTCCAACTTGTTCTTTGTTGTTGTTTGTCTGTTTATTTGCTTTTGATATTTCACATCTGCTAGGTATGTGACCCACCTGTTTTGCTTTATCCTTTCTCTAGAAGAAAATGACTTCTTTTTCTCCCCTTTCAGCGATTTAATTGGGATTTTTTTCCCCCACTTCCTCCTATCTGGAGCCCAAAGAAAAATTTACTTGCTTCTTGACTCTGTATTCTGCTACCTCAAAGTAACAGATGTAACCAAACAAATCAAAGGCATTTTCATCCAATGGCCTCTCTTCCTTACAATCTTGAATGAAGAAATTGTTCAGGGTTAAAATAATCATGGAAAAGAGGCTTTACTGGCATGAGTGAAGCTAGGAGGACTGACTTGACACTACTTTAGGAAGAGGTGCTCTTCAGACATTCTCTGTTCTGTAAATCTCAGTTTTTCAATTAACAAGGCTAGGCTCACTAGCAGTATTTAATTTGCTGATAGCACTTGAAGCTTCCACTTCCTGGGAGATCATTTGATATGATGGACTGTGAGAGGGTGTTTAACTGAGTAATAGGAGGTGAAATCTAAACTTGAAACATTGCTGTCTGCTGTCTTTTTCCACTGCTGTATAGCAGTAACAGCACAGCACAGGCACGTGCTTTAATTAAAGCAAGTGATGCCGATCTGGTTGCAGTACTTCTGGAAGAGTCTGAAGTGGATCTATTCTGCTCTTCTGAAATGTCCATCTTTTGCAGATGTGTATGTCATGGTAGCAGAGCATTGAGGTTGTTTTTTAAATGATTTTGGATTATTTGGACAGTCCTGGCCATCAGTTTTAAGCTTTCATTCTGTCTTCTGTCGGGTACTCTATGAAGGTTTCTGTTTAGTAGCTTATGTGTTTGTTCTCCGTCAAACAGTTGCAGAGAATCCTTTTTTAGAAATGTTTTTAGTGTTTTGAGTATGTCCCTACAGGTTCTTATGTAATAGTATGGATCATCAAACTTCATGTTTAAAGAACTGCACACAGATGACTGGAGCCTTGGCTTTCTATACTCATATCCCTTCTGGCTGCAGTCCTTGCTGTAGGGGAAAGAAATCCAATATCTTGGTTTTAAATGTTAATCCTTAGTTGTATGATGGTGGCACCTGAATATGATTGGTGAGCAAAGGTTGCACACTCACTAGTTCTGAGGCTCTGTGATTCCACATAAACATGGTAGCTGCTGCTTCTGGATTGCTGCACATCTCTGACTTCATGCAGAAGTTGTAAACCTTTCCTAGAACTACACAGTATTGATTTTGCAGGGTTTTGGTTTCTGAGGAGTATAACTAGAATTAAAAATGTCCTTTACATGTTCTTGTACTATGCACATCTTAAATGCTAGTTTTGTAGGTTTTGGATTTCAAAGTATGGCTCAGCTTCCAAACCTTGTGTTCTTCAAGCAGTCTCATGCCAACAGTGCTCTAATATGGATACCCATTTTCTTCTCTCCAGGCAATGAAAGGAGAAAAGGGAATTGGGGGAACAGTTACAACTGGAGATGGTTTAAGTGAGGAGCTCACAGAAGAAGCATTTAGTAAGTAATATTCTTTAGTTGTTTTCACCATTATTATTATTATTATTATTTTTATTAGACGTGACAATTCTTAACCAAGGAAGAGATTCTGGGCTGGCCACTTGTGTTGTACCTGTGACCCACTGAGACTTCCATTGGAGAAGCCTGGAGTATCCCTGTGCTCTTCTGACTTTTCCCTGTCAGAATTTATATATAAATGAAGACAGTGGGAAATAATGGCACAGCAGTAATAACTCCTGTCCACTGTTGAAAACTTCTAAGCACGTACATTAATGCCAGTGTTTTTCTCTACACTTAAACATAGGTTGTAATGAAAGATGTAAGATTTTTTTGTTTGTTACGTGAGTTTTATTCTTTTAATTTACAGCTAAGAGGTTACTATTTGGATTTCCTATTCTTTATCAGCATTCTCTTATGGAATAGCTCTTTTTGTTCAGTAGTAGTAAGTCATGAACTAGGCCCAATTTATTTACCTGGATTGCAGCTGAGATGCTTGTGAGTGTGTGTGTGTGAACAGACAACAGAATTGTACAACTGAAAAAAGGATTCCTGTTCCATCTGTGGATCATCTGTCCCAACAAGTCTGATATTATATTATTATTATTATATCATTAAGTGGCAGAAGGCTGAAGATCTGTTCCTTGTCCATTTTTTGAATATCCCAGGCCTGGGAGGCTCAGAGTGCCCTATGAAATAAACATGAATTTGCTGTGATTTAAAGAGAGCAGCTTTGGAAGAGAATACTCAGTGTTGACAGGATGCCCAGGAGATGCTGCAGTAGCAGAAAGGTGGGGAGAGGGATTTCTTTGAAGTGAGTAATGGTGTCACATGCTGTGGGCATTTCTCTCTGTAGAGACGCAGCTATAGATCCCTTCAGGGCTGTGGTCTCACTGCAGCAGCAGCAGTAATAGCTGTGCTCCTGCAGCATAGCCCATACTTCTTCCTCCAGGATCTGCACCACATCTGGGTCATCAAGCTGTTCAACATGTGGTGAAGGGCACAGTGATTTTAAATCTGTCTAGATTTATGGAGATCTTTAAAGCCTCTCCTAACTTGCCAACTTAAGCATTTGAAAGTTAATACAATACATTGAAGGTAAGCAAAAACAAGCTTCAGCTTTTGTATTGAAGCTGTTAGGATTATACTGTTTTGATATTTTTGTGGGTTTTACCTCTTACTTGTACAGAGTGCTATGCTATGTAACAACTTAATTTACAACTTGGAAGCTTTGCTTCCAGCTAACAGTGGCAACGTGTAGTTACTCTGAGTGTCACAGAGTTTACTGTATGCATTACCTTAAAGGTTTGGCCTAGGGCGTCATCCCTGAGTTTCCTTTGTAAATGTCAGGAGTGCTTCTGCTTCAAATAGGTGTCTTACTTCTAGCTTATCCAATGCAAAATCAAGGTAGGAAATACATACTTCAGACAAGGCTCTGTGTATCCCATGGTTCTTGTCTAACTTTCTTTAAATGCTTTTTCTTTCAGCCAATCAGTTGCCAGCGGGCTTAATAACTACAGATGGCCAGCAGCAGAATGTCATGGTCTATACAACATCGTATCAGCAGGTACCGTATCCTATCATCTGTTCTCCCTTCTGCTGCAAAAATTCAAATGCTGACTCAGCTGCCCTGCTCTGAAAGGCAAAAACTGGTGATATTTTAGCACTTTGGTGGCTGTCGTGCAAGTCCAGTGCTCTGACAGCTCGAGGCTGCTGATGGTGATGCTGTTTCAAAAGGCGTGAAGTTGAATGTAAGCTTCCATTTTTCTTTCTCCAGATCTCCGGTGTTCAGCAAATTCAGTTCTCATGATTTGAAGAAAACTTTGGATCTGGGAATGTGAGATGCAGAAGCTGTGCAACTCTAACGAAAAGACAGTTTTAATGACTGGTGAAGAGATTTCTCTCTTTGTATATTAAATAGCTGTAATGTAGCTACCTGAAGCTTGACTAACTGAGGTATGAATTCTGACTCAAATCTTTTTCATGAATAATTTTAAAGAAACAAATTGGATTTTAAAGGTATTAAAGTATTTTTGTTTTGTACAAGAGTTTGTTGCTCTGTATAACTCCTGTATGCATTGTATATTGCAATTTATTACTGTCAGAGATTTGTAGACAGTTTCTTATTTTCATATTGAATCATGTTACTTTTGTAATTCAGGTAAACAGCTGGGTTAATTCATGTTTACCCTTTGAATAAAATTGTAAGGGTAAAGTTCATTTTGGAATGCAAGTTGCCTTTATTATAAAGATAGAGTTGGTCTTGGTTATGTAACTTGTCTTGCATGACAAGCTCAGCTAACTTGAGATGTCATTCTATTTATTGATATTTTGAAAGGGACTTTTTCACACAAAGCTGCAGCTCAGAGGAATTGCTGCGACTGTTTTTTATCTAACTTGGAACTTAGAAGTAAATCAGAAACGAGTGACGCTCTTCCATGTTCAGAGACTTAGAGCTCATCAGCAGTGTTAATTGAAACACTGGTGGTGTGTGATGCAGGTCTTCGTTTCATTCTTTTTCAGTCGCATTGACTCCTTAGATTGACTTTGGTACGTTTAAGGTGGTCTTTGTGCTACTGAAAATAGCTCTTCCTTTTTATGTATGGTTTTTAGAATCCAGAACTTAGAAATTCTATGGTAGTGAAGGGTGGGGTGTGTGTGGGGGGGGATTTTATAGTCCTTGTGGTAAGAGACCTCATTTTAACTTTTTACTGAAATGTTTTCAGGTTGCTTGTGAGACTGGGAACTCAAATGTGTTAGCAGCTCTCTGTGTACAGTGTGTGTGTGAGCGCGTGCGAGTGCCTGAAACTGGGACGAGCGGTACAAACCTGCAGTGAATGATAGACTTCAATTTTGCTGTCTCTTTTCTGGTTTTGCAATAAACTCTCGCTAGAGAACGTAGTTCTGCATATTTAGTGAACTGTTCTTGGTAACATTGCTGTTTCTTTAATAAGTAGGTGGGTAATTCTGTTAGATGCCCTTCCTTAGCCTGCTAGGATAGGAGTGGTGGGTTTAGTAATAGCCAGCATTTTGGAACCTTCTGTTTTTTTCTACTGCTTGCAAGAAACTAAAGTGTAATCATTATTCTTCCATATAACTATCATTAGTTGAAACAAATCACACCCTGAATCCATTGCCATACCATTTCTTGTTGGTTTTGTCTTTAAACAAACAAGTAACCATTTAATACTGGAAAAATATCTCAACTGAGCCATCTCAGAAGCCTGAAATGGCCAATTCTGTGCTACTCCCAAACTTTTATGTATGTGTGGATTTAAATAGTGCTCTTACAAGTCAGCATGATGCTGGCAGAGCCTCCGGAGGAGGTGCAGTGTAAGCTGTGTCAGTGCAGGCAGATGTTGTGGGGTTTGTAGCAGTCTGCCATTCTTCAGCAGCTGTGCCTCTAAACAAATAGGGTTTTTCTTTAAAAGTACAACTGGACATCAAACACTGTCACTACAGGAGCCCCTTTGGCTTGTATTCAATTTTTTTAAGGCTACCATACCCTTCTTCCATTGCAAATCTGGCTGCAGAGTTGTGATTGGTGCTAAGAAGAAGCTCGAGGTTTGGCAGCTGGATCTGTAGAAAGGGAGTGAAAGGGTGTCTGACTCATTTGCTTGAGATCAGTTGCATCTTTCTTGCTCTTGCCTGCTCTCCTGTGAGCTTAAGTTTAGGAGTTCTCTCAAGTTTGTGGTTTATGAATTATCATCAGAGCAAAGGAGTCAATACTGCTTTGTTTTGCTTTTCCTATACTCTTTCCCACACACCACTCCATGTGGTTGAGGGACAAAGCTGCATTACCTTTGTTCCAATCTCTTCCTGAAAATACAGCTGCAGGAGTAATTGTTTATAGGGTGTTACAGTGCTGATGAAGCACGTATGGCCCTACATATGGAAATAATGGAGGGAACTTGTCTAAATTTATACCAGTCAACTGTAGTTAAAACAACCACAACTCATCCAACCCTTCACATACCTCACCTTCTTACTTGTACGTACTTGGTCTTTAGAAGTAGTTTATATCATAAGTGAGGGTGACCATTTCTGCTATATTCCATCTGCTTCTATAGGATTGCAGTCTTTTTGTTTGTCTGAGTGTTTTGTTTGAACTAAAACAGCTCAAGGCTTCTTTTCAAACAGTGACTATCTCAGGTACCTCTCTCTGACACAGATTTTTCTGCCTTAACTTAATGACCCTTGTGACACTTGTACAGTGGGCCCAGTACAAAAAGAAAAGCATGGAAACACCGTACCTGTAATCCAAATGCAGGCGTGAAGTTCTTCCGTGCTGTTTCCATTGGAGGTTCATTGTAATCTGGTGCTCTGCCTTTATTGGTATTGCTGATGTAAGCATGTTTCTTTGTTCTATTTCTTCCTTGGTTTTGGTCTCTGCTGCACACAAAGTGTTTGGGGAACGTGAGGTGGGACATCCCAAACAGCTGGCCATGCTTATCTGCCTTGTAGCCAAAAATCAGTACGATGCTTTAGAAAGCTGTCTTCCTTGAAACCCCCTCTAAGTCATGTCAGATAAGTGGTCATTTTGAAATGATGCCCACTAATGTTCCATAAGCCATCCATAGGTACAGAACGATGGAGATTGACTCCTCTCTTGCCTTTAGCAGGAGGGGAACATATGGGCCACTGCACATGTACAGGAGCTGCCTCAATGCAAAGCGACAGTGAGCATAGGGGAGAGCCAAGGGTCTTTCCCCAGCGCCTCGCTGTTGTGATGAGAGCTGGCAGCAGCCTTGCTTCTTGTAGCTTCATTCTGTAGAGCGTTGAGTGTGATTAACGTGCCGTTGTCATGCAGACTTGCTGCTTCCATTCTATTTAAAGAGAGAAGACAACTTGCTTGTAAATGACCGCATTCCTAAATCACGCAAGCCAGACTTTTTTTTTTTTTCAGTTTCATTTTGTACCAAATAAAATAATGGAGTTTTTTCACCGAAACGTGAATTTTCTTCCATTTGTAAATCAAAGAAGTCCCACACGTCAGTTGTGGGATGAATAATGACATAAGGGACTGTCTTATATTGAGTGAGTCCAAGCAGGCCATAGGAAGAAGGTAAGTAAGTGTTGGTAATTCACCAGTGGCTGTGCTCATGCTCCTTCTTCCAAAAGGTTTGGTGGAACGAAGGGCGATGTTAGAAGGATGCCTCACTGACAACATGGGCCCTTTTCTCCTCCTTGAAAGTGGTCGCTCCGACTTTCACCCTGAGAATGCTGAAGTCCTTAGAGTTGGAAAGACCCTCTGAGGGTCATCTGGTCCAGCTCCCCTGCAGTGAACGCCACAGCTAGATCAGAGGGCCCAGAGCCTCATCCACATCACACTTAAGCATCAGCACACTGATCCATGTACGTGTTGATTTGTGAATTGGCGCAGTGAGGGACTGCATGCCACATCTGACATGCTGGATGTAAAAAACTAACATGAAGCTCTATGGAAACTCAGTGCAAATTCCACTAAAACTCATAACCACAGCCAAACCCCCTGGGGAGTGAGTGGTTTCTCATACGCACAATGGTCCCCACATTGGTGCCAGCTGCAGCGAGCTTATTGAATTGCAGGCTCCAGCGAGAGGCAGCACACAGCAGCTCAGAGGGAGACAGCGAGCCTGCTCTAAGGAACCTCCCAGGCAACCTGCCAGGGGCATTTCCTGCAGCATCTTACAGAAGTACACAGGGCAGTAGGATACATTTATCAGGCACGATGAGACACGATTTGCTTTTGTATGAAATAAAACTACAGAGGTTTTAAATCTGATGGGGAGAGCAGTGTTCTGCAGGCTGATAATTGAGTCTGTGTGCCTATGACTTAATCTCGCTCAGCTCCTCCAGGATCAGAGGCAGCAGCAGACTTCGGCATATATCTGTTAAAGGGTTTGGCTCCTGGCTAACAGATAGTGTGGGATGTGGCTCAGGACTCACCCCAAAGGCACATTATTGAACCCCATCACTGGAGAGAAGAGCATCACAGTGGCAAAGGAATCCAGGATATGTTGGTTTGTTGCTGGGGCACTCAACTCCTCTGCCCTGGCCACAAATCCAAGCTCAGGCAGATGCCCAAGTACACTATCTCAAACCTCACTGGAGATGTCGGACACTGCCCATTCAGTCTCGCTTGAGCCTCAAAACTCTGCTCCTAATTCCTTAAATTGCATAAAGGTGCATCAACTCAAGCAATGTACAGAGTAAGTAAGTTCCATTCTGACAGAGATCTTGGGGATCTTAAGTACTGACAAAGTCCGCTAATCACAGAATCACAGTGGTTGGAAGGAACCTCAAGAGATCAAGTCTGACCCCCTGTCAAGGCAAGTATCCTACAATGGGTTGCGCATGTAGGTGTCCAGACAGGTCTTGAACGTTTCCATGGAAGGAGACTCCACAACCACTCTCTACCAGTGCTCTGTCACCCTCACTGTATAGAAGTTCTTCCACACCTTAGTACAGAACATTCTATGACGTCCAAGTTTTAGGCTGCTGCTCCTTGTGCTATCGCTACACACCACTGAGAAGAGCCTGGCCTCAACCATTTGCCTCCCCTCTCCCTTCAGATGTTTATAAGCATTTATCAGAGCTGTGTTTATAATAGCTGAGATCGGGCTGCTGGCCATAGACCTGCATAGCTTTGCCAGCAAGGCATCCCTTGCCTTTGGCAGCTATTACCTTGTGTACTTTCTTAGATTGAGGGCCACAAATTCCATTTATCTCTCTCGCCTGAACCTTCTGAATGAAGATGCCTTTTATTTGCTATTTCATATACTGACTTCTTACCTTCCGAAGTGTTTAAGTCCATTCCTTAATAGGGAGGGAATGAAGATTATAGGGAAAAAAAGAAAAAGACACAGCAGAACTTGTAAATTCTATCAACTAAGGGCATAAATATTTTCCATTAACAATGTTTTCCATTAACAGAATTCTATTTAATCTGTATGAAGTCTGTATGAAAATTAGAATGATAGAATGGCCTGGGTTGAAAAGGACCGCAGTGATCCTTGAGTTTCAACCCCCTGATATGTGAAGGTCACCAACCACCAGACCAGGCTGCCCAGAGCCACATCCAGCCTGGCCTTGAATGCCTCCAGGGATGGGGCATCCACAGCCTCATTGGGCAGCCTGTTCCAGTGCATCACCACCCTCTGAGTGAAAAACTTCCTCCTAATATCTAACCTAAACCTCCTCTGTCCCAGTTTCAAACCATTCCCCCTTGTCCTATCACTATCCACCCTCATAAACAGCCGTTTATATGCTCCATTCAAGTACTGGAAGGCCACAATGAGGTCTCCCTGGAGCCTTATTCAAACCAAACAATCCCAGTTCCCTCAACCTTTCCCCATAGGAGAGGTGCTCCAGCCCTCTGATCATCTTAGTTGTCCTCCTCTGGACCCGCTCCAAGAGCTCCACATCCTTCCTGTACTGAGGGGCCCAGGCCTGGATGCAGTACTGCAGATGGGGCCTCACAAGAGCTGAGTAGATGGGCACAATTACCTCCCTCTCCCTGCTGGCCACCCCTTTCTTAATGCAGCCCAGAACACAGTTGGCCCTTCCTGACTGAAGCCTGTGATACCAAGCCAAATCCCAACTCACTGATTAATCACATTGAATTGCATCTACCTCTTTAACAGTGTTCTAAGATGGATGAAAACGAGAGGATTTACACAGAAGAACAACAAATCTGCAGGACCATATAAAGGAACATCAGGGTCCAGAAGCAAGAGGCAACCCCAAGGAACTGGGATGGCACGTGCTCAATGGCCTATTTTAAGAACCACTTGGAAGCAATTTCCAATTGATTACTTTCACCTGCAGCTCACAGCACTGTACAGTTCTGCCAGATACACAAATAACTCTCTCACTATTTGGGACATGCTGAAATTCTCCCGTCTCCCTTTGAAGATACCATATCTGAGCCTTAATTTTCCTTTTAAAGAGCTGCCATACCAACTCGGCAATGACATCATATATTAAAAGCAGATGCTCGTGCAATGCAAGAGCTCCCTCAATAAAGCAACGCCAGCAAATCAAAACCAGCCTCAATCAAGGAGCTTGTGTTTGGGTGCTGAGTCGTGGAACTTCTCTTCCCATAGCCAGCTGAAAACGTTCCCTCTTCTCTGTACTACCCTATTGGAAAAAGCAGATGCACAAAGCACTGTTTACAATGCGTTTGATAGGACAACCACTTTATTACAAAGAACAAACAACGCTTCGAAATAAGACCAATCAACTTTAATTGTACAAAATGTCAGTTTCCTTGTAGAGGTCATTAAGTAACAGGCTGTAAGACTAAGTTCATGTCAAATTCGCTATCCTGAAATATCAGATAACAACAGTAATACTTATTTTATATTCAGAGTTTATGGTGTGCTCTACTCCAAACTACATTCAAAAGATATTGCTATAAGTGCTTTGAAAACACAAAGTGTAGGGTCTCATTCACTCTACTCCCACAAGCACATTCCGACGGTGAAGTTGTAGCGGCATCTGCCATAACGTGGCACGACATCCCCCACGAGTCAAGTAAATCTAAGATATCCCTCATCCCTCCAACACGGCCACTGCCACCACACACTGCAGCTTCTTACCCTTTGTTTAGTGACTCGCGGATTAAATGGATAACACGGATCCCCAAGGAGTCAACATCAAGAGTCTTCTTTAAATTAACTTCAAACCAACAATCAGTATTCTCCTGCTATACAACCGGCTGCAATTCAGGCATGTTAGAAACACAATCCTAAAAACAGACCACTAAAGTGTATTTTACAGCATGTACCACACTTGCATTCGGAAGTAAAAACGGTAAGGAATCGGATTTGCATATGATCACTATTCAACATCATCCAATTGGGACCAAGAAGAGAAAAGTGACATCTAATGTCAAGTCAGCCGGAGAAAGCACACTTAACTTACAAGGAAATGATCCTTTCATTGGAAACGCCACAGTTGTACCCTTTGGTAGCTGTGACACACCCACTGAAAAACAAATTGTGCAAAGCATGTGAAACCAAGTGCAAAAAAAAAAACCAACCCAACTCCACCCAGACATAACCGAACAGATTGTATTCTTAAATAACAACTCTACGAGCACAGCTACCAACTGACAAAACCAAAGCCACAAGTGTTTTCTCTAAAGGCTTCTTTCACAGTACTAATAAGGAAAACCAAGTTATATATTTTTCTAGTTAACAGCTCATGTACAGTAAAATTTCCATGATCAGACAGTGTTGGTGGTGAGATCATACCTGATGAAATGGATCATTTAAACACAAGTCTTTTAAAGCCAGTTAACGTCCGGAAAAATCCTATACATTCATACTACAAACACTGTTTAAAGTGAGTCTGGGATATCTGTCATTGTCATCAACACACGTTTTTTTTTTTCTCTGGAGTAAGACCACGCGTTAGCCCTGTGCCACAATCAACACTACGATAGCAATCAATGGTCCCCAGCACTTTTAATACACTATTATAGCTTGTGATGTGTCACGATAATTAAGGCTGTCTCAGCTCTTCTGTTACAACCCCTACTTGCAAAGTAGCTGGAACTTGGCTATAAAACCTGCTCTGTGTGTGAGCTGCCACAGCTCTCACATCTCAGCGATGCTTCTCCCACCATATCATTTATTTCGTGGTTTGTTTTTGTTTTAAGTTGAGTTATTTACAAACACTCTTAAGACAAATTCAACCAGCAGAGGCAAGCAATCCTACCTTGATGTGTAATGTTTTGGCATTCAGGGCAACATTAAAGTGCAAAGTTATCAACTTCATTGCACAGGAAAGTAATTTAGATTTCATTTTAAAATAAATCTTATTTAGGTGCCTCCATCTACTCACCTAATGACCTTGTCCGACTCAGGCATTTTCCTCTACGCTTTGGTAAACATAGGTTTATATATAGATATATAAATAGCATTTAAAATGTTTACCTTTATTTCACTACTGTGAACGCATTTTGTTTTTCCCACTTAGCATAGGAACGGATCAACCTATTCCTACAAGTAATGCTTGTTGAACTTATCAGCTAGCTAGGTAATGTAAAACGATGCATAGTATAAGATACGGAACTTGATTGGTAAAATATACTGGTAAAGCAAACAAGCACTTAAGAAGATTAACTGGAATAAATACGCTGATAGTTGCCATATGGTATGTGCAAAATTGCTTACCATGTATTCTAAACTTTGGTTAAAACTTCCAGATTGAAGTTGTACAGAAACGTGATGGAAGCAACACAAGTGATTACAAACACAGGAATGAGGTAAGTCAGTAGTAGTGCAAAAAGCAAGCATATGCTAAAAGCAACACATTTCAAAAACAACAACAAAAGAGAATGAATCTCGTGGAAGTTTTCATACAAGACCAGCAAGGTCTCTTGTAAACATTGGTATTGACAAGCTGCAGATCTGTACAACTACAAAAGGAGCGCCCTAAATATTAGTAGTGCATTTACAATGAATTTACACTTCTCTTTTTTTCAATAATGAGAGAAATGATGGAGTTTACCTTTTTCCTTTTAAATTCTCAGGGGGTATTTTCCAGGATTACATTTGTTACGAAGAATAGAAAAATCATTTTTGTTTTTGCCCTCTTTTTTTTTTTTCCCTTTTCTTTCTTTTTTTTTTCTTTTTTCTTTTTTACAAAACAAAACAAAACAAAAAACAAAAACCATATATTAAAATATTTATGTGTTTTAAGTTACTACAGAAGAACTGGAAAGTTTTGCCTTGTACTCAGACACAACGATGAAGAATTTGGTGTAAGACACTGAAACCAAACAGAATTCTCTCACATCCCGTATCGTTGTGAATGACCATCGCAAGATCTGTGGCAATGGCAGGGGCCAATACCTTAAATACCGCTGCCAATTTCTATTATTTAATTTGAAAATAGATACCCTTAATGACATTTTAACTATCGCTATGAAAAAGAGCTGCCAGACAGAGTACGGTTCTCCACCCCAGCATCTTCAGTATCATTCCTATCTGGTACTCAGACCTGAGCAAGGCTATATAACGCCGATGTTTCAAACGTAAAAAAGGTTACATACTTTTAAGATAAAAACAATGCAAAAATAAAATATTTGTAACATTTACAAATAGTACAAGAGTTACATTAAACACTACATTCGAAACTTGAAATGTGTTAACGTTGGCCTCTACTTTGAGCCTGATGTTTTCATATCTGCAAAAAGAAGGAGACACTGTTAGACACTTCATAATTTCACATAGCGTGTGAGGTCAAGCATCTTCAAAATAACTGCTGCACAGTTCTGGGATGCAGATCATGGCCCAAACCCTTGCCATGTAAAAGGGTAACACAGCCCTGGAATATTAAACTCAATACAATTCCTCTAAGTCAGGCTGGATGTGGCTCTAGGCAGCCTGGTCTGGTGGTTGGTGACCCTGCACATAGCAGGGGGGTTGAAACTAGATGGTCATTGTGGTCCTTTTCAACCCAGGCCACTCTATGATTCTATTGTTGATCTCCATCTCAGAAATCACATGTTCCAAGCAAACAGTGAGGTACCCAACAGCACACTGTCAGCTACACCCTGTGCATTGCATCACTCAGACCAAACCCCAAGCAATAGCTCAATGCAAACAAATGGGGTACAAACCAGAGTTCCCCCGGCTCTGCCCCTCCTAACCTCCCTCCATGTTCACAGCACCTCCTGCTGAGCCAAGTCAGCTTGCAGCCAGCAGAAAGCTAAGGCAAAAACGAAAGGTCATATTTCAAAACTGAAAAAATCCAACCAATTGATGGCACCAGGAACTGCCCAGATGACAAAATGGAAACTGGGACTGAAGAATCACTTAAACCCAGCCTGTGCTTCTAGATTATACGCTGCTGTTAGGAGCCACAGTCCCTCTCTCAGCAGTCACTTGTATCTTTGTGCTGGCGCTAGCATTTATGCAGCTGCACAGATGGACATGCGGGAACTGAACAGGATGAAAATGAAGCTTAATTTCCAGTTGGTCCATTCTCATCCCCAACTAATCACAAACCCGTACAAATTCAAGTGCAGAAATAAGATGATAAAACCTATTCCAAATAACTGTAATGCAGGCTTCAAAAAGCATATCAATCACAGAAACACACCTTATGTCACTTTATGAAAAAAATATTCTGTTACAGAAGGGAAAAAAGTTGGAAAAAAAAACTGATTCCACACATGGAACTGGATTCTTATTATAATGAAATCTTGCTAAGCTGAAGTGAAGCCCAGGGAAATCAGGAAGCTTACCAGGATTTTATTATTTGAGGGACAAGGTACGCTTCCATAATCAACATTCACTACTTGCTTGTGAACAAATATCACTGTGTTCAATGCAATGCTAAACTAAACAACCACATTTTCTTAACACTTCCATAAAGAACAACACTGCAAACTGCAGTGCTGAGCAAAGGGTTGGTTCTAGAGCTGTGACCAGCTCTGCCACAGCTACGACCCATTCACATGCTCCACCTGACACTGACATTACCTTGAAGCCATCGAACTTGTGTGGCTGGTCCATAGCCTCTCTCATTCTTTGCAGAAATCCTGAACACTATAGCAGGTCGGGAAGTGTAATCGATGTGAGCGTTTGAAAGCTGGGCAGCAGTCACTACACAAGATGTCTTGAGACCACAATATATTCTCATAAATACAAGCTGATTTGGGTTTTCCTGCAACTGTGTGGAACGTATTGCTAAGTAGGCAGAATACTCTAAAATATTGCCAGAAGGTGAAGCAGGAGGCTCCCAAGATAGATGAATACAGTCTACACTCTGGAAAAAATAGAGAGAAAATGAGATACTATGCAGCTAACCATTAGATATTCAACTAAACACATAAATTTCAAAAATATCTTCATAATATTTACTTTATAATATTTATATATATATATATAAAAGCATATACACACACATCTCTAAGGAGCATCTTAAAAGACCTATTCTGTCACTGTTTCTGTACTCAAAAGAAACAATTTCTTTCTACTGATACTTGTGCAGAGACAACACAGATGCTAAAGGACATTCTGGAAAACAAGAATACTTTGTTTTCTGATTCATCCAAGAGGTAATACAAACAAATGGCACTACATTTTTGAAGTACAGCTTCTCTTGTCATTGTAGATGCGCCGAGTTTTCATTAGTTCAGAAGGATGTCAGGTGACTTGAAACACCAAACAGTAAAACTCATCTACCATTAAAAGAAATTACAAATCCCAGAAAACAAAGAAAAATCTCTCCAAATACTTTTAAGGCGGACTCTGTTGGGGTAGATTAAGAGAGAAAAAAATGCATGTTAGCGTGTCAATTCATTACCCAGAAGTGGCCTCTAATTTTGGCAGAGCCACAACTGTTTTATGCCAAAAGTGATCACTCCTGGGAGGAAATAATGTATCTTATGACTGTATCTTTTGACTTTTTTTATTAACACAGTAGACTCCTACAAAATTAAGAGCACAAGAAAAGAAAATAATGGGGAAAATTATCAGGTGACTAAGATGTATCTTGCAACATGATCATTAAGTATTAAAATATTTCCACTTTAGCAGTTTCTTAAAGCGGATCACATTGGGCAGCATTTATCAATGAAGAATTTGTCACTATTTGACATGAAAAATTTCAATTAAAAAAAAAAACAAAAGAAATACAGCAATTATCTGCGTTTCTCACCTTAGTGATTTTGACTGTTGAAGGAGCTCCAGGAAAACCTGGAATGCATGTCTTGAATTCACTCACTTTACTGAAAGGCCCAACACCGCAGCCATTAATTGCAGCAACTCTGAACCTGTACACTGTACCCGGAAAAAGATCCTGCTTCTTAAGTAACCTGTAGTCTGGTACATCTGCATCTTCCATCTGAAAATACAGCAACATTAGAATACTTTTAAAAGCATTTTAAATGCAATTGTCTAAAAAAATATACAGTGGTAGCAAGAAATCGAGATAAGTTGAACTGAAATCCAAAACTGATTTAACATCTTTGTACTTTCATTGGGTTTTATAGAAAGATTCCGACTGAAGCTCATCACGCACCCACTCACCTGCACACTCAGACATTTAAACTGAACAGCATCACTTGGGAAAGTAAAAGTAAAGTAGCATCTCCAGCTGCATAGCTTATAATTTAATTAGTATACTCCCTTATCCTCAAAAATATTTTTCTTTCAAAAACACTCATTCCAGTAACTAGAGATTATGGTTTTAGGAAATACTAACCACAATGTTTCTAAGGAAAAACACAGTTAGCAAGTTAGTAACAAGTACATTAGGGACACAAGGATGATCACAGGGCCAGAGCAGCTCCCCTGTGAAGACAGGCTGAAGGAGCTGGAATTGTTCAGCCTGGGGAAGAGAACGGCATGGGAAAACACCACTGTGGTCTTCCAGTATCTAAAGGGAATTTATAAGCATGAGGGAAATCAACTTTTTACATGGGTATAAAGAGATAAGAAAAGGGGGAATGGTTTTAAACTAAAGGAAGGGAGATTGAGATAAGATATCAGGGGGGAATTTTTACTGAGAGAGTAATGAGGCACTGCCACAAGCTGCCCAGGGAAGCTGTGGATGCTCCATCCCTGGAGGCTGAAGGCCAAGTTGGATGGGGCATTGGGCAACCTGATCCAGTACTTGATCTGGTGGCTGTCAGCCCTGCCTGTGGCAGGGGGGTTGGAACCTGATGATCCTTGAGGTCCCTTCCAACCCAAGCCATTTTATGATTCTGACATGTACCAGTGTATTTCCATCCTTACCACGTGCACTGATACATAGTTGAACCAACCTACTGAACTACTTCCCTTGCAAATAACGCGCAAGCAACCACAATCTGTATGAACATTGTAAAGTCTGCTACATAAACTCTTTAAAAATGGCATGTGAAGTGTTTTCAAACAAGTGTTCTGTTCTTTGTCTCAAGAAAACCCACTGGCGTAAGACAGTATGTTCAATACGTTCAGCAACTAACAATTTCGTACCATTAATCTTACAAATACATCGCAGAAGAATATAGACAGCCTACATAACAGGACAGCATAATCAGTATTTACAGAAGTAGAGAGAAATGTACTCAGATTGCCCATTAACACACACCTATGTAGCAGAGATTATAATCCCTCACGGGTTTTCTTTTCTCTCATATGCTCCATCTACAAGCAGCAGACCTAAGCTGCTTACTAATGGGTAAAGTGCCGCAGGTAAAGCAGAGCTCTGTTCTGATGAAAGGAAAGCGTGGCTAAATACTTGGCCATTTGGTGATGGCCAGATCACTTGCAAATAAGGGTTTAAGCGAACACTGATTTCTGAGTTAAAAATCAACTCAGACATCTTTGCAAGAGGAATAGCTTCCCGACTGCAGGCACTTCTGGTTATTTAAGTAATCAGTTTTGTTTCTAGTCCACTTAGTCATCATTAATTTATACTTTCACCACCAAAACTACAAATGTTTTGCAAGTTACACATATTTGGTATGTTAATACACAAACTTCTAAGTTTAACAACATAAACTTACAGGAATCAAATACAAAATTCACCCCACCTCCACATCTGATCTTTTAAAACATTCTACACTGCGTGTTATTAGTATTTTTAAAAGATTCTAAGTAAAGATCCTTGAGACAGAGAAGAAACTGACAAACTGCTCTAGTGAAACCACAGATCACAAAGCTCTTTACTGTTCACTTTTCAGGGGCTTGGAAGTTTACTAAGTTGAAAATTCCCTCCTAAGGCTACAAACAGAAACATGGAAAGAATTAGCAACAGCACAATAAGATGTTCCATATAACTGGAAGAAAACAACATAAGATGATGTGTCTGGCTTAGGAAAAAAGTAGGCCAAATATGCCAGGAACTATATGGTCGTAAAATACAAAACTCCTGTAACCATCAATTTATGCTGCAGTACCAGAAAAATCCCATACTTTGTTGTCAAGAGCATGAGCATCGTATCTGAAAACACAAGCTACGTATATCAAAGAAAAATTAGCAGCTACCTTGTTAGAGGCATTCAGAATTTCCTCTGGCAGCAAGTAGAACTGGCTCACCACAGCACTGCTGTTCTTAAAAATTCCAACATCATACCATTGTCGTTCCCTTGATTTCACCGGTGCCGTCTGTCTTTGCGGAGCTCTCTAGTATTTGAAGAACAGGTTATGTAGACCATCCATGCTTCAATATAGTATTAAAAAAAAAAAAATTCAAGATTCTAGAATATGTAAAATTCCTTTTCATACCAGTGACTTACTCTTCATATTTCAAATGAATGTGCATTTATTATTAACATACTGTTCAACACCAACAGGTTCTCAAAAATTTAGGAACAGATCATCACTTAAAAAATAGAGTAACTGCAGCTGGGATGTCATCTCTGACACTCAAGTTGAAGCAGGGAGGGGAAGAAGCTTAAAGCTGTAGAACTAGGAGTGTGGAGAAGCATGTAACCACTCCCAAGCTCAGTGATTAACAGAAGTGTGACGTGGCCATACACCAGCAGCTCTGTCTGGGATTCTGCTACACTTCAGCCCCAACTCCCTGCAGCAAGCAACTACTATACTTGCAGCTCAGAGCAGAGCCTCTGCTGTGGCATGAGCCAATGGCTGTAGAAGGCATGGGAACTGCGTGGATTGACCCAGAAAGACAAGACATCTTTCTTGTTTGACTCCAGGCACCAAAAAAAGCACCTGCATGGCCAGTACAGTCCAGCACAGATGGATGGTGTTCCTGCTAGCATAGAAAAGGGGCAGGAGTGCCAGCTGCTATTGGCAAAAGCACTCCAACTCTTAAATAGCTGCTGCTTCTTCCCATCCTTAGCTCCACTCTTTCAGTGGCAAAAACAGCACCTTGGTTTTGTGTATTAAAATGTAAGCAGGTGAAATAGGAGGCATTTACTTTTTTTCAGGAAGTATTTACAGCTTGCATAGCCAGTCCCCATCTCTTCTAGGGAAAAACATCAATATGTCAGTTCAGTTATGTTTCAAACCTACACATCAGCAGCTAACACTATACCTGATTTAATGCATATCTCATTTTAAATTCAGTTGTGCAGACAGAAGAACATCCCTCATTTGCACATCATGCAGCAGAAAGCCCACTCCACTGTGCCAGTTGATTAAAGTGATTCAACAGCTGAAACACATTCTTGGATCTCCTCCCAGCTAAACAATTGCTACTTAGACTCAAATCTAACCCACACAATACAGTTAGTTTTACAACAGAAAATGTTTACCCCTATATTTTTCACTTCCAACCCTAAATACACTTTATTTCCCCTTGTCAAACAGGCACAGTTAAAGAAAAACACTGAAGAACCTTTCCAACTAAACAACAAAATACAAATTGATTTTGCTTTTGCAGACTTACAGAGGAATGTGAATCATTTGCCTGTCCAGTATTGACCTTTGTTGAAGGCATGAAATAAGCAGTTTCAGCAGCTAGAAACAAAAGGTTACATTGAAAAAGCTTAACTTGTAAGAAAAATTTAACACAAAGTCCACAGAGTTGAACTCAACAGCAATCTACAAGTGCTTGCTGCAAAAGCACGCCTCAAGGTTCTTTTGCATGCAGTCCTATTTATAACCCAGACAACTAATTTTGGCTTGCTTTATATTCACAGAACCTGACACTACGGATAAGCGCACATAATACAGAACTTGGAAGGCAGGTCTCAGAAATTCTATCCTTAGGTGTGACACAATTATGAAATCAATATGAAATATTGTGAACAATCAAAGTATCAGATTGAGCCACATAAGCTGTTCATATGGTGTCATCACTAAGCCTAAAATCTTAACGCATTGTTTCTGACATAAAGAGTTCAGACTGTATTAATAAGAGCAATTAATCTTTTAACAATCCTAAGATATGGGAAAATAATGCTTCTTAAAAATAAATCTTTAAAAATAAATCAAAGCACATGAACAATACAAGGGAACATCAGTACTCTATACTTGTGTTTTGCTTCTGAAAAACAATACTGTTCAGCAAAAATCACATTACTCTGTGAATAGAGATACCATTCTTTAGCTATCACTCAAAACAACAGCAAGCATAGCCTGTTGATTTCCAAGAAAAACAAGATGAGAAGAACTACATATACGTTTAGATTCCGTATTGATGCTTGTTTTGGATATATCAAACAGACTGTAAAGAGGTCACCATGTCTACCTAGTGGTGAGCCAGCCACGTGAGCTGCCATGCTCATTACAGAGGTCAGTTATTTAAAAATCAAGGAAATCCAAGGTTACAAGCAATAGACTTCTGCTGACTAAAAAAAGCAATCGCCGGATGAAAGCGAATGCCACAGAGGCAACAAAACTGCCCACCATGCCTATTTATAAAACAGGCATCTGCATAAAGATTTGAAGGATTTTTCACTTACAGAAAACAAAGTGGTTTACAAAAGTATAAGAATACCCTGATTTTCAGAAATATGTAAATCATATCAGAGATCAATCAGGCTGCCCGAGGTCCTCTGTAGCCCAATGCCCTATCTCTAACCCACGCACTAGTCAAGATGGGAATCCCACCACACTACAGGAACTCTGACGGCCTTAGATATATATGGCTCAAAATACAGTACGTGAAACACATTTCAAACCTTCAGATTTTGAATTGAATGTTGTTAGTGAAGTTTCATCTTTAACAACTGCCCCATTTGTACTTGATGATTCAGTTTTAACAGCCTGCTGGGTTACCGTAGTTTGTGTGCTGGAGACAGTACTGGATACAGAAGCATCAGGAATTACAGTTCGTTTGTCCAAATCATGTAATTCACCTACATTTGCTGAAGTCTGAGGACCTTAGAAAAAGAAAATAGTAACCAGAATTCAATACTGATGATACCCAGTACAGATCTCAACTTAATCTAATGGCTTTAAGTTTCACATAAAAAGGGAGATTTAGATTAGATCTGATTATGAAATCAGTAAGGAATACTTTGAACAAATAAAGCAAATGCTTTCCTTATGTATACAGCTTAGTAAGATCCCGTCTGCATAGTCATAACCAGACATATGTACACAGTTGTATTAAAACTGCTATTTCGTTTGTGTTAGATGTATTCTGTATCCATCTGGTGATGAAAGAATTCATTTGGGCAAAAAAAAAGAAACACCCACACAAATGAACATCAGAGTTTCATAATGATCAACTTCATTGACAACAGTGCAAGTCTCTTTCTCACTCAGCACTAAGACCCAAAATTTCCATGCAATACTTAAATTACACTGAAAAAAATAAAAATGGTCACGCTGCCTAAATTACATAAAAATCAAATATAAACAGATCATGTGCTTGGGCCTGGATTCACCCCCACTGAACACCTCATTTTTCCTCATAACTTCTAAAAATATACACAGTATTAGCTAGCACAAGGAATTTTATAAACTACAAGGGCATCTCAATTAATTTTAGATAGCAAGACAAATAATCTCACTTTATGTTTATTAGATGAATTCAACCCTTGCTTTTTTATTATTTTTTATTCTATAGATAACTTACTTGAAGTACAAGCAGGCAAAAGAGAAGGGGCATTTGATTCTTTGAATCCTGTTACATCTGCATGGTTTTTCATAGCCTCCTGTGTCATCTTGTTTTCAGACCCTGCAGCCTTTTCTTTTCCTTCTATTTTTAACAGTGAGTTGGATGAAAGGGAAAGTTGGACCTACCAAAACAATACATGGGTTAACATGTAACTGCCAAGTTCAGAAACGTCAGCTGCAAACACCGCACGAGAACACTTGCTCAAAAGCAACAAATGACAGTCCTCCAGCAAACACCCTTAGCGTTTTAAACTGAAACAAGCAACCAACCTAAGAGTCCACAGTTTTTTAGCCATATAAAACAAGGACTCAAGCCCTAAACTGACTTAGAAGTACCACTATCCCAGTACAAGCTCACAATCTTATTACATGGAAGCTCTCTGATGCATACATTTAGTCTACTGGGTAGATGAAAAATGGGGACTGGGAGACAGCAAAATGACCATAAGAAAAACTTTCACCCAATGCTCTCCTGGTACATATCTAAGATTTCTGACATTAGTGAAATTCACAATACTTCTAGGTTTGTTTTCTGCAAGAATACATTATTGATTCCATGCAGATCTGAGGGCTTACCCAACTAAGAAAAAGCCTACAATCCTAAAATTGTGATCCCCTAGCCAGAGACTTTCCCCTCTCTTTCCTTCAAATTGGCAAAATAGTTTATTATCTAAAACTGCGTGAAAACCCTATCAATGAAGAAACATGCATTACCCTTCCTGCTCCCCACATTAAACTCATGAACATTTTGTGGTTGTAAAATATTTCTACTGTTAACAGGCCCCCAGTTAGCATTCTGGAAGTCAACAGAGTCACAGTTTCCTTTACACATTAACACAGAGGACTTTAAAGACTGCATCAACAATGAAAATTAGATGATCATAAGTAAACAAGCACTTCAGGTGCCTTCTTTATTGTCTGATTTGGGAGTTTCTTAAGGTCTAAAGGTATGCAGGGGTTTTAAAAACTGGGAAAGTATTTGGCAGTTCTCTCACTTCCCACACTACTTTGCCATCTCGGTGTTTGCCAGTTTACACTTACGTTATTAGGAATGACATTATTTGCTTGGCTGGGATGATCCACCTTCATTTCTGGGCAAGGGACACTAGGCAATGATTGTGGACTTTGATGTAGAGAAGAACCACCTTTCAGGTAAACAAAAGCAAATTCCAATTGGTTACACAAAGCTTAATATTATGTTGGGTGGAGTCTATTCCAGTAAGCAAGAGGGAAACATGAAGTTGCTTAAAGGATGACTTGGTTGTTAGACTGAAATGAAACTGCATGGCCAAACGGTCAGTTAAAATCCCTTCCTCACTGCCTGCTCACAAACAACCCAGCACTGCACAGACATCTTCAGCATTCAGATAGCTGACCAGAACAGACAGAGACAGGTTAAAGCTGAGTTTTCTGTAATTATGACACATGTATTTCAGAAACAGCCAAAGAAATAGTCTCTCAAAACTATCTTACTTTTTAAAACAAACTCGTATTCATTACTTACACAAGTACCTACTCTGACTTTGCCCAAGCAATAGCATAAAGCGATCTGATGATTACCTTGTGAACTCAGCACTGATGTCTCAGGAACCCCAGTGCCAGGTGTTCCAGCTGCTGATGGCACTGGTGAGTCAGCATGTAACTGAAGAAGGTATCCTTCAACAGTAGGTACTTCATCCCATTTCACTTGGAAAGAGTTGGTTGTAGCTCTAATCAGCTGGACCTGTGAGGGTGCTGGAGGTTTCTCTACAAGAAACCAGGAAGACATAGATGCCATGTTTGAAATTGCTCTTTTAACAGCTTAAGAATTATCTATGTAATGCGAGCAAAACCAAGAGTTCCCTTTTCACTTATGTATGACATAGACCAAAATAAGAAGGACACAATGTCAAAAGTGCCAAGTCAAGCACATAATTGCAAACTGCCATTCCAGAGCATTCAGAAATGACGACATTTTATGCCTTTTCTTAGGGTTTGAACAGCTGGGTTTTCTGCTGCTGGTATATCTTTGGGTTGTGTAGACATCACGATAGGCGTTACACACATAAGAGATCCTCGTCTTCTCCTAGAAGACTGGGCACAGCTCTAACTCCTAAAGCTTTACATATTCCTGGAAAGAATTCACACAAGAATGCACTTCCTTTTGGCTTGCTTTTTATAGCTGAAGTGAACTTTCCCTCAAACTTTTGCACAGGCTGAAGCCCAGTCATGACCCAGTGCCAACAACCTGCTCTCCTTGCTTGCCTTGATGCCTGACTAGGATGCACTCTTCCCTTACTACTCCTTTTTTTTTTTTTACTCAACCCCTTCAGAGGCAGAAAAACAAAACGGTAACAAAAAACCCGACAAAAACATGTTCTCCACTACCCTAAATAATTCAGACTCCATTAATTCTGTGATTCTGTGTGATTCTGTGAACTCACACTTCTGCTTGAGTAGACAGGAACTCCCACCTGAAAGTACTATTCTAGTCCCCTTACTCCCAGTACTAACTCAGGGTCCTGCTATCAAATAAACACCCATCATTTCAGCTACTGATGAGTGATCAGTGCTCCAAAAATCCCTTCTGCCCCAGAGCAATTAGGTCCTTTCTCTGATTCAACAGTATCTTTTAGCAGCCCAGGAGATGAAGAAGCAACAGCAGCAGCAATGATCTCATGAGAAGGAGGGGTTTGGAAAAAAAGTAGCAGCAACAGAAAAGATCACTCTCATAAGAGACGTGAGGAACTCTGAGTTTGGGTAAAACATCCTTTAGAACCTTGTTTCTATCAACTGTGGCATGCAATACAGAATCTAGCCACAGTGTTCCTCCAGGGGCTTTAAACATAACTTTTTATTACTATTTTTTTTCTTTCAGTTTGATCTAAAATTGTAGCCTTCAAACAACTGACTGCCAAGTACAGTTCATGGGAATATGCTTTAAACCTTTGTGTTTGCTACAGCTTCAGAGCTTCTGATCATGACAGCTTCCTACACATTAATAAAACACAGAGCATTGAACTACTACTTTATTTATCTCTGACTCACCAGTATCAAGGTACCAAAGATCTTTGCAGCAAACTTGATTGTTCCAAGCTTTTCTGTAACCATCTCTACCACTCCAGATATACAGTCGAGTGCCAACTGCTACAGCACAGTGTCCTGCTCTTGGCCCTGGTAACAAGTTACTTTTGTCTTCGTGACAATCTGAGATCAGGCCTATCCATTCTGTGGTATCTAGCAAATGAAACTCAAAAAACTTAGTTTCTAGACATTTTTCAAAACTAGTTATACATTTGTTAATACACTTCACTGCTCAGAGAAAGTGGAAATCAATTATCTCTGTTTTTATAAAGACTATATTTGCATTTTCGATATTACAGCAAGAAGGTCACTTTCCAATTAATTTGCAAGCTACGTTCAACTAATACAGAATCCATTTTCAAATACAACAGCAGGGACAGTTCCATTGGAATTCAGAAAAAACTCATGTCAGGATCTGTCAGTTGTGTCCCACTATAAATGGAGAAGTACTACCTATGTTCATACATCTTTAGCACTACATAATAAAGATCTGCATCAGCAAAACTGCTGAACATTCCAAAGGAAAAGAATAAAACACAAAAACTTCTTAATGAAGTTGAAGAAAAGGGTTGTATCTCTGTAGTCAGCTGGGTTTGCAGCTGTATGTCTTCAAACTTTTCTCAGCATCTTCAGTGCATTTATTCTATTCTGTTAGGAAAGCATCAACTCAAAATGCCCACTCCCAGAAAGACAGAAACACTAACCCAAATTAAGATAAGCAAATGAACCGGTACATTTCCATTCACCATCATGAGTAGAAATTTCACCTCCTGCTGACTGTGGAACCCATCCACCAAAAATATACATTCTGAAATGAAAGAAAAGAGGGAAGAGGGAAAAAGAAAAGCCAATTAACATTTCCAGACCTGCTGCATGTGCTCTCTCAAACTAGGACAAAACAGAAAATTTCCAGTGCGTTACAGTTCTGGTTCACACCAGATTGTATGGGAGTCTTGCTGCAGACATCTACCTTTTGAAAGCTTTGAGTAGGTTAACTGATTAAAAACAGAACAGCCAAACAACAAACTCAAACAACTTCACAGATACAGAAGTTACTACTTCATCTTTTCACAAACCACCAAACTGCTGAGACTCTCCCAAAATCATGCATTTACATGGAATTTCTACACTTTCATTGTAGATTTCTCAGTAAATAATCCTAGAGTTAGAAGGCAGGTATCTAAGTTGGGCATCAAAACTTTAAAGCACAATGCAGGCTACAACCTAATAAAACTTTATATATTAGAAAAGAAAAAAGCTAAGCTCCTGGCTCAGAAAACATGAAGTTTTTTCACTTCTCCCCCATCTGTTGCCTCTTTCTCCTCACCTTGGCTTTTAAAGTGAAATGAAATGGACTGAAATGCATGTCCATTTTGTTGGTCCTATCTGACAAAACAAGCCATCATTAAGTGAAATAATGAAGAACAGACCCCCCGAAAAAGCTGTCCACAAAAAATACAGAATGGTTTTGCCTAGAGCTCATTCTTCTATTTGGGCCAGTTACTTTGTGTAGGTATCTCCTTGTCGCAGACAGAGAGGCACTGAAGTTGGCTCCTGACAGAGCCAGCTCAGGTCCAGCTGATTCTGCCCCAGAATGCACCAAGATGCATCAAGAAGCTTGGAAAAATGCCTGTGGGTTGAGCAGACCATCCTGCTGTATGGAAACACTGACAGTTTCATAACTCTAAATTGAAACTAATACTTTTAAATTTCCACTGAGGTAGAGTAACAGAAGCAGAGAAGCACTCTACAGGGCTGACGGTTTATACTGAGCAGTAGTGGATAAGCATCGTCATTCTCCTACTAGGTGTACCTTTCTATAGTTGAGCTTTTAACAACAGACATACTTGTTTCCTATTACATTGGCCGTATGGAGACTGCGAGGAAGTGGTACTGTCCCTTTAGTTTCTGGTCTTGACCAGGTCATGGTTTCTAAAAGAAAAAGAATAAAAATCCTCAAATAACTTACTGCTGTGTATTTTACTGCCTGGGGTTTAGGTGGGAACATACCTCTTGAATTCAACTAAATAAAATTTCACCTTTTAAGGTGGCCAATTTAGAAAAGAAAGTGCAATAACACGCACTTAGAGCTTCTTCCAAAAAAACACACAAAATTCTCAACAACTGTTTTTCAAAAGGATACATTAAACCCATTTTCTTTATGATTATTCAATGCAGTTACCACAGTGACAGTCTTTAAAGCGATCTCAGACAGCAATCTCACAGCATAACCCAAATCAGCGAGGATAATAAAAGCAAATAATGCTGCATCTGTCTCATTTCAAAAATTACACAAGGTTCACACCGCAGTGTAATTCTCAATAGCACTGCAGAATGCCATTAATCCTCATATGCTTTAATTTCCTCGTAGCCAGTGAGGTCACTGCACTTCTACTGGCAAACAAACTCACCTATGTCAAGTTCCCAGAGATCATTAAGCCGACAGCCACACATCCCTCCGAAAATATACATCTTTGGAACTCCCAAATCTTTTCTGCAGTACACAATGGCCGTGTGTGATTCTCGGGGAGATGGCAAGATCCCCTTTGTCACGGGAATACTCCAGCCAACAACTCCAGATCCATGCTGCAGCTCCAGTTCATAGAAATCATTTAAATATCTGGAGAATTATCAAGGAAACATGAAAAGTATGCTTATTAACAAGACTTTAAGTGAGCTTTAAACCCCTGTTGCTTCCACATATTACGACTTCTGCCTTGGAACAGTGGAGAATTTTAAAATCCCAGAATATCTGACAGCAATATGGGCATTACCTAAACAAAACTAATTTAAAACATAAAATGAACTATGGTAGCTTCTTGCCTCTAAGACAGTAGTCTTTCACATTGTAATTCATGCACTATGATTCATCACAAAAGCATTCCAAACTGGCAAACAATATTCTTAGCCAAAATTACTACATATGGAGAAACTTGGAATAACTGCAGAGCTGTAAGAATTGCACACGGGATGTTCAAGAACTTCTGCAATTCTAAGGCAACAAAGGTGAAAAGAAGCTGCTGCTTTTCTGATGTGTTCAGGCTGCCTGACAGACAATTAGCCATGTGTTAATGTTGGTAAGTTATTTTTAGGTAACTTCTGAATCTTGGCACTCACTCCGGATACCTCTTGTTTAATGAGTTTCAAATTGCTCAGTGGATATAAGCATTCTCAACTGTAGGTCAACACAATATTATATTTCAGTGTCATAGAACTTCTTACTGATCATGAGGGCAACTCCAGCTGTTACTCTGAAAAGATTTTAACCCTTTTCCACAGCATTATGTTCACCTTACAATCAGTGCGTCATGCAGGACAGTCTCCCTAGAACGTTCCTCTTCAAAGTTGTTGCATCTAGTCTTTTTTTGTTGCCCTTTTTAGTCATTGAGATCAATCCAAACCAGCGTACCTGGGAACGTTATTATTTGAATCCTCACTTTCATTTGCCAGGCCACCAAATAAGTAGCACTTGTTACCATATAAAGAAAAGCTGTGGCCTAGTCGAGGACAAGGCGGTGATCCAGTGGAAGGAGCTTGAGGTTTTACTTTCTTCCAGAGCCATCGACTTGCCTTAAACAGAAGAAACGCAAAATCAGATACATCTTCATTCGTATCACAGCTGGTAATGTAAAATGTGCTTATTCCTAAGTATATAAATGAAGCACTCCACAAAATTGGAACATTTTCAAACATCTCCTACCTGTAATTCATATAAATCATTACTGTATCTTCCATATTCAACCATTCCTCCAAAGACCAGTATTCTGGTACCATCACAAACAAATCCATGCGCTGCACAGCCTGGAGGAATATCTCCCCTTACAGCAGGAAGGAACCACTGATTTGTAGCTACAGTTAACAAAACAGAAAAGAAAAAAAAAAAAAAAAAAAAAAAAAAGATTTAAACACTAAAACACAGAGAAAAAGTGTATTTTAAAACATCTCTGCTGTCTAAATAATTACCTTTACCTGTACATGACGATGAATGTGCTGCTTAACATTATGCCTTAAAACAAAACATCGGTAAATTGATTTGAAATACTTAAGAAAGAAAAACAAAACAATAAACAAAACAGACAAAACAATCTCCCAGCACCTCTGTGAAACCAATGTTACTCAGTATATGAGTCTCAGGTCACCAAGACAGCTACCGAGGGTCATACAGCAATTTAATAGACTTGCTGACAAAAAAAGCTAACGAGAAACACGAGTGCTGTTCCACACAAAAGAGACAACTATACTAAGCCAGAGCACCAGTCCTAGAACAGGCATTATCATAGCTGCAGCAGCGTGGCAGTGTGCCTGGACTTAATAGCCCGACTGAAAAACTAATTACACAATTCTGGGACCAGTGTTTGTATCTACCAAGTATGGCACTGAGAAGAGAGAGGAGACACACAGAGGCAGGAAAGAAAAACCAAAACTGGCTGTTACAGTAGGATGTTGTTGTTTAAAACATAGTGGAACTAAGGAATTACTGGAAATATTGCATTCTCCTTTACCAAAGCTATTTTTCACGACTTAAGAATATGTGAACTTCAAAGCTTCTGGTGGCCACTGCGGCAGGGGATTAAGCAGTCATCCCTGAGTGCCAAGTCTCTGGAAGTCATCCCACCCACAGCAGGAGCAACGGGTGCCACCCCATGCTCAGGCAGTTCAGGTCACAGCCCCACACCTCAGCCAAAAAAGGGTCAGTCTGAACCAAACATCTGCCTGGGGACTGCAACAACTGACTTGTGTCCCTTCTTGCCATTGCAGAAAAGGGGTTTACACCTTTGGAGTCTGGGCAGAAAAATAAAAATATGAAGTTAAGACTCACTGAAAAGGCACCTTGTTCCAAAAGGCATATAAAAGGTGCTCCAAAAGTAATGCCTTCTGTTTTATGATGCTGGCCCACAATGTCAGAGGTGGATGTTGGTAGTAGAGGTTGAACATTCCCACCAACACCTAATCACATTTTGCTGCCACGTGACAGATGGCAGCAGAGGGACAGTGACAGAATAGAGCCTGACATAGAGATGTGTACAAAGCAAAGGTGCGTCACTGAATTCCTCCATGCAGAGAAATGGCACCCATTGACATTCACTGACACTTGCTGAACATTTACGGACCAAACAGTGTATGTGAGCACACTGAGGTGGTGGGTGGTGAAACACTTGGTCACCTCTGCCGGTGCAGGGTTTTTATGATCACAGCATGCAGGCTCTTACTCATCAGTGGCAAAAATTGTCTTTTGAAGCTGAGATTTTGCTCTATCAAATAGCATTACTGTGTTCTTTGCATCTGTTGCAGTTTCCATGGAAATAAATAAGAGCCATTACTTTCAGAGCAACCCATGTTCATACCTAAAAGCTCTATTTGGATTACTTGTCACAAGAACACGGTTAAAAGACCCCTCCCTTGCCTCCTGGAAACGTGACCAAGTATGCTTTAACACTGCCACGGAAATAACAAACTCCTTTCTGAAGCATTCGGGGAGGACATTTCTGAATGATTCCTAAAAGTCGGTGAGTTGAAAGCACAGCCCGCACGCTGCAGCCTTCATGTTATCGGCACACGCCACTAGCAGCCAACGAGAAGCAGCTCGCAGAACACCGCACAGCCACCTGACTGCCCCGCTTCAGGCCCACAGCTGAAACCGCACCGAAGTTTCCCAGCCGGCACCAGGCGGGCACGGCGCGGCTCCCGGAGCCCAGCCCGAGGCGGGCGCTGCTTTTCCATCCAGCAGCCTCGGTGCAGGGCAGGAGGCCGCGGGCAGCGTGAGAACGCCACCCCCGGCCGGGCAGCGGGCCCAAGCTCCGCGCCCGAGCCCTGCAGGGCCGTGACGGCGCCGCAGCGCTCGGCTCTCGGCCGCCCCGCCGCTCCCCACCCCCGCCCGCGGTGGGGCCGCGCCCGCCGCTCCGCTCCGCTCCGCCCCGCCCCGCGCACCCGTGTTGTAGACGTGCAGCTCGTCGGCGATGCCCTCGTTGCCGCCTCCGAAGATGATGACCAGCTCGCGAATGGCGACCGCGCGGTGCCCGTGACGGGAACGCGGCACCGGCCCCGTGAAGGAAGACACCCGCCTCCAGCTCAGCCCAGCGGCGGCGGCAGCCGCCATCTTAGCGCTGCTCCCACAATGCACCGCGCGGCCAGGACAGGCCGCGGGGAAGGATGGAAGGAGGAAGGGGCAGCGCCGAGCCCGCGGGAGGCGGTGGGGCAGCCGCCGTGGGTCACGTGATGGCGGCGGGGCGGGCGCCTCACGGCCCTGAGGGGAGCGGCGGGGCGGAGTCGTCCTTCCGAGGTGTGTCGGAGGCTCCTTGTTAAATTGGCAGCTGCAGTGTGTGCTGAGCGATAGGCCGTTGACTAAGTGTGTTCCAGTGTGTGCCCGTTGCTCTGTTCACTTGACAGAGCACTTGACTCTGTCCTTCATCAGGTTCCAGCCTTACCCTTTCACAAAGTCTTGGCTCTCAAAACTGGGCTAGGGCTGTCCCATCCATAGTGTCACATTCTTCCCTCCACCACTTTCCTACCACCACCAAAATGTCATGTTCGTGCCATTTATGTTGTTCTTGAGGATCACAGAGCACTCAAATAGGGTGAGGTTGCAAAATAGGATGAGGTTGCAGAGGAGGGATGCTGAGTTCATTAATGAACGCTCTCCTCTACAAGAACAAGGGAAAGTAGCAGATTAGAGAAGCTGTGGATCTTGCAGGCATGTTTAAAATGCAAAAAGAAAAGGTGAGGGAACCAGAGGAACCCCGTTAAGAGATGGAGCAGGCAACAGCAGGGCAGCAGCCCCTCCATTCCTGGCCACTTGCATGAGAGGGCCCAGCTGCCCCCTAGGAGGAGGGCTGACAGTGACCAGCACCCACAGCTGCCCTGCAAGAGGCCACCCCCTCATCCACAGTAGTAGGGCTTCACACTTCTCTTTAATCAAAAACAAATTAATATATTAAATATTAGACTGAATCACAGAGTTGTATGCGTTGGGAGACTGTCTGGAGATCATCTAGTCCATCCCCTTGCTAAAGCAGAATATTGGTGGGAAGGTTCAACCTCTACTGCCATACCTCTAACATCCCCCTCTGACATTGCAGGCCAACATCATACAATAAGAGACATTCATTTCAGAGCAGCCATTGTACTTAGATTTTCTAAGTTTTGCATTGTCTCATGAAAAATAATTGAAGATCTATAATTACTCTTTTCACCAGTGATGGAAGTCTTGTCTTAAAATGTATATATAATTGTAAAACATAGTTCAATTTGTGTTGATTTTATCCCTGCAAAATATATAAGAGGAAAGTTCCTAGACAAGAGGGAGGGAATTCGAGTAAAAAAATTGCTAGAGATCTAAAACTCTGAGGGCATTCCAGGAGTGCTTAGGAGGCTGAGTACTGATATCTGCAAGGTTCTTTAATCTCAGGCCCCTTTGATTCCAACCCAAACCCTTGGGTTTAGACTCTCTTATTTCTCAGAGATTTGGGGCAGAGGCAGTTTAAGTCAGTGTGCATGTTCAGAGTTGAATTTTGCAAACTTTGCTTGGTTTTATTCTTGCAATAACTGTGCCAACAGACACTGGAAAAATGTTGCCTTTCATTTCGACTTTGGCATGCTGTTGTTTGGCTCTTGCACACTAGTTATCTGTTCACATTTACCATAAATAATGACTAGAAACCTAACCTGCAACTAGACAGTTTAAGTAACTTCTGGAACAGTTTGTTTCCTCCTTTCCTCCACCCCCTTAAGACTTTTTGTCTTGTGGGATTTATTTGCAATCTGTTAGATGAAGCTGTAAGGCAAGTTTGCCAGATCTGGGGCTGCATCATCGTTCAGCACATCTGGAAGTGGTTTATGGGCTCTCATTCCTTCAGTGCTGCGTCTGGACTCTGTGCTATTCCTCAGCAGCAGTGAGAGAAAAGAAAACCAGGACAACTCCAAAGTAAACTTTGAAGAGTTTGAAAAAGGAATTGGATCTTAAAACTGTTTCTGTGCCCTGTAAAGCCCTTGCACAGGGGACTTTAAAGGAGGACGATGGGCAAGGAAGCTTTGGCAAGAGAGCTGACTGCTGTGGGCTATCTAGGATCCAAGTAAAAAGCTCTACAGCTCTTCAGGAGAAAGGAGTCCCGAATACTGTGCTGCTTTGAAGAGGTAAAAAGAGTAATTATGCAGGAAATGTCCGAGCAGTAGTGTCACTGTTTCTGAGTTTCCCCTTCTACAGCCCCTCGTTTTGTTACAGATTTTGTCAGCTGAGTTATGGACTGCCAGGTTCTAGGAACTAAAGTCTAAATTCAGGAAAAATGAATAAATATTTGAAGGGGAACAAATATTCCTCTCTTTCTCTAGAAACCAGTAGGTGATCAGTCCGAGTTGCTGAAACTTTGGGAACTTTGTAGTTTTGAAGAGCAGACTTATTTTGTTTGATTCTTTTGGACTTTGGATTTTAAAATGTAAAACACAGTTCAATTTACGTTGTTTTTAGCATGCAAAAGATGTCTTGAAACTGTGACTATTCAACTTTCATTCTGTGCTGATCAGCAGTATTATTTGTGAATCTAGTTTAATTAAAAGCAGTAGTCAGCTCCACTGAAGTCAGTGGAAAATTGCTGTTAGCTTGAATGAGATGAGAATGTTACTTCAAGAGTGTAGGGGCTTTTGTTGTCTATGTCCATATCTAAATGAGTAAAATTTGTAATGGCTAATGCTGCAATACTTGTGTAATGTGTGAGAGAGGGGACGTCTGCACAGTAAGCTTTTGTGACTGATAAGTTTGTTTTCATATCTATGTAAATGAATGCCACATGAAGGGAGTGGGCTGCTGGAATGCAGGCAAGGGCTGCAGATGTGGAAGGAATTTCTCTTAAAAATATTCCTCTCTCTGCAATGTACTCAGCTGTAAGGATCTAAATATACTCAAATATAAGGGGCTTGTAAACAAAGCCTCATCGTTGCTTTATGTATATTTTTATTACCATTTTACGTGCAAATCAAAGGGTGGAGTCTAATTCACAATGCTCCCTCACTATCAGCATTAACCAATGGGAGAGATTCGTTTTTGCGACTCGGGTTTCAAGAATTTTTGTTGTTCCATATTCCTTTTCAGGGAATCAGAATGAACTTCATTTTATAGATGTGCACAGAAACTGTTATCTGTCCTTATCTAGGCTCTAGTGGACTTTTGTGTATGTCATTGGGAAAAATGGGCTTAAATTGTGTAGATAGCTGCTGTAGTGGTGGAATCACACAGTGGTTTCTTCCTTCCCTCCTGCCCCAACTTCTGGTGCTGATTTTTTGCTGTTGTTTTTTCACAAAAACAGCAGTTGTAAACAATACCAGTGCTTCCAGAACTCAAACAAATGTTATCTGTTAGACAATTCTATATTGTAGGGATTATGTTCTTTCCTCTTGGGCATAAAGACATGGTCACTCTTAGGCCTTGTTTAAAAGAGCAGTTTCAGGGAAGGCTACTTCACTTTCCTAAGCATCACAAATACAATGCATGAATATGAGGGCAGCTCTGAAAGTAATGCCTCCTATTGTATGATGTTGGCCTGCAACATCAGAGGCAGCTGTTGGTGGTACAGCAGTAGAGGCTGAACCTTCCCACCAGTGTCCCATTACATGTTGTTGCTGTGTGACAGATGGCAGCAGAAGGGCAGTCTGACAAAATAGGGTTTGACATGGAAGTGTGTATGAAGCAAAATTCCTCCATGCAGAGAAATAGCACCCACTGGCATTCATTCAAATCTGCTGAACATTTATGGGGAACAGCGTATGTGAGCACAGTGAGGTGGGGGTGGTGTGTTTCAACAGTGGGAACAGTGACCATCAGCTCTGCTGATGGAGATTTTTGTGAGCACAGCATGAAGGCTCTTGGTCACTGTTGGCAAAAAGGCATAGCTAATAGTGATGACTGTGTTGAAAAATAGCCTTTTGTAGCAGATAATTTGTTCTATCAGTGTTACTGTGTCCTTTGTAGCTGTCGTAATTCCCAAGAAAATAAATAGAATCATTGAATAATAGAATAATTGAATCGTAGAATCATAGAATAGAATCATAGAATCACAAATGATTCTGTGATTCTATGATTCTATAGAATGGCCTGGGTTGAAAAGGACCACAAAGATCACCCAGTTTCAATCCCCTGATATGTGAAGGTCACCAACCACTAGACCAGGCTGCTCAGAGCCACATTCAAGGCCTTGAATGCCTCCAGGGATGGGGCATCCACAGCCTCCTTGGGCAACCTGTTCCAGTGCATCACCACCCTCTGTGTGAAGAACTTCCTCCTAATCTCTAACCTAAACCTCCCCTGTCTCAGTTTCAAACCATTCCCCCTTGTCCTATCACTATCCATCCTCATAAACAGCTGTTCCCCCTCCTGTTTACATGCTCCCTTTAAGTACTGGAAGGCCACAGTGAGGTCTCCCCCGAGCCTTCTCTTCTCCAAGCTAAACCAGCCCATAGGAGAGGTTCTCCAGTGCTCTGATCAGGGGGCACTAGGAGGAGCGATCATAGGAGGCACTACTTTCAGAGCGGCCTACATATAAGCCACTTTGTACAAGTTCCCCTTTTACTGTTGCTGGTAGGACAATTCCTACTTTGGGAAGTATATTCTAGCAAGAGGGTAGTATTTGTGATAACTCTTGTGTTTTATTTGAGATCTGAGATAGGTGTATTTACACATTGCATCTGATGGTGTTTTGACACCAATTTATAAATTATTTAAAGATGTGTTAAAAATGTTACTTATCACTGATGTAGTTGACTGGGCTGAATGTATTAAAACACAACACATTTCAATTCTTTTCTCTTCTCTCTTTTTCTTTTGTTTTACTACAGACCACAGTTCTTATCCAACAGAACCCATGGCTCTTCTAAAGAAAAGTAAGAGAGATTAAAAGCATTTATAACATACGTATTTTAAAGGAGGGCAGTGGTGCCAAATGCAGTTTCTCAAACCTACTGTAACAGTTGCATACAAATGTGTAACTCTAGTTTTGCTAAATTAAACTTTATTGTCAAAATAGGACTTTTTCTGTACACTGCATCACATAACTATGGTCATAAATCCCACTAGCCTGAGATCACTCGCCACTTTGCAGCCTGATCATTATGGAGCTGGGCTTTTCCTCCAAGGGCACGGGTAGTGAGAAGTTCCAGTAAGCAAAATAGAGGTAAAAATGATTTGTTCTTAAAAGTCTCATGGTTTGGCCAATGAAAGAAAGTTCCAGGCTTCTAAAATTCAGAAACATGAATTTAATACTATGGATAACCTGCAGGTAATGGGAGATTAGTGATTTAGTGAGAAACCAGTCAATGAAAGGCAGATGGTTGGAAATAACTGGAAAGAGGTAGAGACGCATTATGCTATTAACACAGCATTTGTAATTTGATCAAATAGCAAGAGAAAGGAGACTTTGGCAAATACATGTTATGATAGGTAATGATTGCAAATTGTCTTTTTTTTTAAAGGTGCAATTAGTACTCTAGCTATTAGAGTGGTTGTTAACCATTTCTCTGTTTTGTTTCAGTCAACCAGATTTTACTGTTACTTCTTATATTAACTGTGTGCGCAATTCTGTACAACAAAGTTCACAAAGCACCTCCTGCCTTAAAGAATGAAGCAGGTAAATGACTTATGTTTCTGATTTATAGTTCTTTCCTCTTCATTTCAGCAGGTTTTTGTTTGTTTCTGTGTTTTCCCCTAATTAAACCAGTTTGCCATTTAAGCTGTTGCATGTGGTCTGGGATACAGAAGTTTTTTGGTTCTGAATTCCTTAAAGAAACTATCAGGAGAGTGACTGAGAACTGTCATCCTGCTTCAAATTTTTATCCCGATGTCACTGATGAAGTTGGAAGCTGGTGTATATCTTTGTTTACACTGTACACTATTTTCTTCCCATTTTATCATTAACAGCTTCCTCGTGGTGCAGAACTTTTCACTATTCCTTTCTAGTGTGCTTCCCAAAGAAGTGAAGCTCATGCAATTGCACCAGCTCTTATGTGTATTTTACCTCCTTCCTATGATAATTTCGAATCTATCATTCAGTTTGTTCTAAATATGCCTGAGAAATCTCAACGATATTCAGACTTTTCAGGTTTCATGTGAGTAAGCAGCTACATGGAGGACAGCCTGAACTGTGTCCTTGTAGGGCAGAAGGTACAGAGAAATCTGTTCTATATTCTGTTTGGAGACATCCAACAGTCCTG
This sequence comes from Coturnix japonica, assembly GCF_054131305.1. Taxonomy (NCBI): domain Eukaryota; kingdom Metazoa; phylum Chordata; class Aves; order Galliformes; family Phasianidae; genus Coturnix; species Coturnix japonica. The sequence goes on along the minus strand of NC_140663.1, from coordinate 48,692,998 downwards.
TCCACCTATGTGTGGTTCTGGATTAGCGACAGCTCATGCTGTGCGCCTTGGCAAATGTGGATGTATATAAGATCTGGTAAGGAAATGGGGGGATTGTGATATGATTCCGCTGTTTGTAGAACTTTGTGCTCGCTCATATGATTCAGACAGTATACAAAAGTTTTTCAATTTTCTAATGTAACATGTGTTTTGTTTCTTGTAGATGACTTGGAGAGTCCTAAGGAAATGGAGGAAGAAATCCCAGTTGTAATCTGTGCTGCTGCAGGCAGAATGGGTGCAACTGTAGCAGCAATCAGCAGCATCTACAGCAACACAGAGGCTGATGTTTTGTTCTACATAGTTGGACTGAAGAACACCATTCCACATATTCGGTATAAACCAGCCTTATTTTATTTCATGCTGTAATCAGGAGCAGGTTGTTGTTTTCCCTTAGCATGGGCATAAAATTTAGAGGACTTTTCAGGAAATTGCTTCTTCCTTTTGTTTAAGTAGTGCTACTGGTATCAGTCCCCAGAATTCCCTACATGTAGGAATAAGGGTCATTTTGCACCACTCAAGGCACTGACTAGTATAAAGGGGCATGAAATAGTCAGACCAAGTCCACAGCTGTGCCTTTCTGCCTTTCTGAATATTTCTTTTATCACTTTTATTTTTAATCACAGAAAATGGATTGAAAATTCTAAACTGAAAGAAATAAAATTTAAGACTGTGGAATTCAACCCCATGGTACTGAAAGGAAAAATCAGACAAGATGCATCACGTCCTGAGCTACTGCAGCCTGTGAGTACACAAACATCACATAACACATTTTCAGGATTTTAATCCTCATTGCAGGTTTTAAGATAGCCCAGTTCTCTGTTCTGTTACACAGGAGGGGTATAACTTAAAGAAGCATCTTCAGGTTCAATGCTAAGCTGTCAGTCGAGAAGGAAATGTGAACTGTAACAAGCTCCTTGCAGCCCTTCTGTCTTGCTGGGACCTCATCTATTTGGTGGCAAAAACTCAGTGATTTGAACATGTTGCTTTAGAAGGTGAAAGGTGTCATAGTGTTCTTGATGCCTCCATGGCATCGAGTGGGCTGCAATCTGCTCTTGTCTGGGATTAATTCAGAGACTAGAAACTAAAACATTGCTGGCTGGCAAGAGGCAAATCAGATGTTAGGAATTATTAGTAAAGGAGATAGAAACAAAACAGAGAATAACATTATGGCACAATGTAAATACATAGTTTACCCACCACCCTAAATACTCTGTGCAGATTAAGTCCACACTTAAGATTAAGTGTTCACAGAACACTGGAAAAGTTTTAGGACTGTTCAGAGTGTTTGTTCTTGTTGCCCTTCTCTGAGCCTGTGGCATTTCTAATGCATGGAAATAATTTCATGCAGTGTTGCAGAGAGTAATTTAATATTCTTTAGCCTGGAAGTGGCTTTCTGGCATGAAAATGATAGAGAACTGACTGGCAAGGAGGTCAGAATAGGGGATGATTAATTACTGTCTCTTCTAACACAAGAACTAACAGCTATTCAAATAATTTAATAGGAGGAACAGTCAGATCAAAGAAGAAATATTGCATGTTTTTCAAGCAGTGAGTACTATACCTCTAGAACTTGTTGCTAAAATATCCTTTGAATGTAATAAATTCACAGGGATTCAGTGGAGGCTGAAGTGGACTACATCTGGTTCAGGAAATTTCTTGAGTTGGAAATGCATGAAAGCTGCAGAACAGCTTTTCTGTATGCTTGCTGTATTCTTACAAGTGAAATGATCTGAATCAATATGGTTGATGGTCATGCCTTTTCCCTTTGATGTATTCATTATTGATATTGTTGAAAATACTATCCCACATCAGTGTCACTAGTCAAATCATTCCTATGGAGAGGAAAGACGGTGATGTTAACTGTGAAGCTAACACAGTCCAGGTCCAGGGAAGTTATTATTCCTCTTTACTCAGCACTGGTGAGATTGCATTTGGGATAGTGTTGTCAAGTTCTTAGCTTCCCAGTACCAGAAATTCATGGATTTATTAAGGTGAGTCCAATAGAGGGCCACAAAGGCAATGAAGGGACTAGAATACTGTTGTGGGCGCACACAGCAACAGAATACCTATATGTGAAGAGAGGCAAATAGAGCTGGGACCATTCAACCTGCAGAAGGGAGGGCTCCAAGAGATCTGATCAATGTGATTATTAAATACTCAATGGGATGGATGAAGACAAGAAAGCCAGATTCATTTCAGTAGTTCCTGCTAGTAGGGCAAGAGGCAATGGGCAGAAGTTCAAACCATAACATTTGATCTCAACACAGGGTCAGTCTTTTCTTTTTTACAATGAAGGTGGCCAAACACTGGATCAGGATGTGATGTCTCCATCTATGGAGATATTCAGAACCCAATTGAACACAGTCCCAACCAGTTCGGCCTAGTGGACAGCCCTTGAGCAGATGGAAAAGGCTGGGAGGGATCTTCATTCCAACATAAATGATTCTGTGATTCTGATGGAAGAGAAGCTATTTTGGACTGGTTGGTTAGGCCCACAGTAAACAAAATAGGGATAAATAATTAATAATAATGCAGACAATACACTGGTAAATCTACATGAAACACGCAAATGATAGTTGCCTGGTGCTCAATGATGAGAGAAATAAAAACAATATTAATTGAGACAGTGTCATCTGAAATCCAGGAAGAAAATTCTCTAACCCCAGTGTGGTGTTAGGAAGCAGCGTTCCTTTCTTCCTCACAATACTTACTGGGCATCTTGACAAGTCAAGCATGTGCTTTCAGAGTTAAAGTTCTACATTTGAACAGTTATAATGTACATATTCATTCTTTTCCAAGAACTCATTAATTTATGCTAATGTCCTTCTGGGTGTGCATGGTAGGAAACTCTGGTGGTCTTAGAGCACCTACTTCCTCCTCATTTTTCCATCATCATCTTCATCACAATGACTTTTGGCTGCCCAATAGCTTTTTCCCCAGTTTGGCAGATTTCCATTGCTTGTAATGCCATAATGAGCAACTTCCTACCATGGTGCACTGTAACCTAAAACAATATATGTTAAATCCAAGAAAACAGTCTTTGCACATGGTGGTTGTAAAGATAAAAGAAGTCTATGGTGACTTCATTGCTTCTGTGAAGCAGGAATCACTGAGAAGAAGGCTGTTCACACAACAAGCAAAGTTAAATTGGGAAGTTTTGGAACTAGCATAGCATTTATTGATTCCTTTTGCTTAACTAATATATTGGTTCTTAAGCTAATATACTGATCCCTATTGCTAAAACAGCCTTTATTAACACAAGCTTGAGACTAATGCATTAAACTTCTTTGTCATTTAGTATTTACTCTTCTTTTCCTGTTTAATAGCTGAACTTCGTTCGATTTTATCTTCCTTTGCTTATCCAGAAACATGAGAAAGTCATATATTTGGATGATGATGTCATTGTTCAAGGTAAGATGTCTCCAAAAAGCCATTTCTAGCAGAATTAGAGTAAAACTTATTGCAGCTTTCATGGTCATCTCAAAAGACAGGATATAATGAAAAGCAAGTAAGCTGCTAGGAACGTTGTGCTTGTGAAAAACACAGATAATCTCCGTATTTATTTAGAGGAATTGTTGAAGAAAAGCATGTCTCTGCTTATCTGCTTAAGAGTTGATTTTGGACAAAAATACATGCACTCTTTTCATTTAAATTAGATTTGGTCAATTGCTGAAAGATACCTTGGTTTTCACTTGGGTGCTACAGTATTTACTTGTGTGTGTGACTTGTGTTTCCTGCTAGCGTTCAAATTCCCACAAACATTGGCAGTGCCTTACCCAGAGTTGTATATATAGAGAGTTTCTGACCCCCACTTGACCTGCATCCCTCCTTCCTGCACTCATTCACCAGGAAGGAGACTACTTTAAGCCTGAATTCACTTCCTAGTAGGACCCAAGGCACTGTTCGCATAGGCTGCAAGGAGGTGGCTTGTAGCAAAGGGGAGGCAGGGCTTTCTCTTTCATTAGGGTATGCCAGACTGTGTCATCTGATAGTGCTTCTGGAAACACAGAGTAAGGTGCAGTTGTGCATTACAGCTTAAGGATAGGCTGCTGCATACTGAAGTGGCCTCTCCTGTTACTTCTCTTGTTTCATATCTACAGCTGTGAAACAAGCTGACTCAGCTGCTTGACCTGGCAGAAGACAAGCTATGTTAAAAAACAAAAACAGAAACAGACCAACTAAAAACATAACAACCGTGCCCCGGTGGCGCAGTGGTTAAAGACGCCGCCTTGCAACACTGGGGCCCGGAGTTCGAATCCCCCCTGTGGCGCAAGTGGTAGAAGTGCCGCTCTGCTACACAGAGGCTCGAATCCCGGGGGCTGGACTCGATGATCTCTAAGGTCCCTTCCAGCCCGCACAAAACTATGAAACAACAAAACACAGAATCCTTTTTTCTCATGTTTCCTCAGTCAGCTTAGCTTGTTTTCCCTTGGGCAGTGTAACCATAGGGCTTAGAAGAGGAGAATAAGGTTGGGAGGAGGGTGGGAGTCTCTGTTTTGGCAGCTGCTTATCTGTAATATGAGAGAGCACTCTGTCTGATGTGTCTGGAATGGGAGGGAATGGGAGCTCTGACAAGGTAAGGGATGAATGAGGATTTCAGGGTTTAACTTGGGGTCTGTTTGTTGGTCATTTGCTTTCTGTGGAGCAGTGAGAATGAAACACGTTGAACTTTTGGAACAAAATCCAGAGAGGCTGTTGAGTCTCCTCTGAAAATGTTCACAAACCATCCAGACACCATCCTCTGGAAGGTACTGTAGGGAGCCTGCTTTAGCAGGGGCTGGACTAGATGATCTCCAGAGGACCTGACACATACAACTCTGTGATTCTGTGTAGTAGTTGTAATACAGTAATATCAGGGGGGAAAAAAACCAACCCAAAAACCAAAACCCCCAACAACCTGAAAAGGCACTTCTGAGGGGAAGAACTAGTAGAAAGCATAACTCTGTAACCACGCTTTTTAACAATGTAATCAGCTTCTGCTTTAGTTGTTTTTAGGTGTTCAGAGCAGATTATCGTCATCAGTATTCAATGCATCCACATCTGCAGTGAGACAACCAGGTGCAGGACTCAAATTTGAAAGTTTTCCCATATTGCAGAACTCAGCCTTGACTGATATCTGGACTATCTGCTGAAACTGTCAAGTTTGTAACTAACATATATGAGAACGGAGGTTATCCCGCAGTCTGTGTAGCCTTGTGGTGCATTTGTTCTTACGCTCCTGAACTGTGTGTAAACAGGTGACATCCAGGAACTCTATGACACAAAGTTGGCTCCTGGCCATGCTGCGGCTTTTTCAGATGACTGTGACCTCCCTTCCACACATGAGATGGTTAGAAGTGTAGGGATGCAGGTAAGATTCCGTTCTGTAATTCTAATCATGAATATATTGACTCATACATGTAGTATGGTTCTATATCTTCCTCAAAATATGTATGTAGTGATGGGATGAGAGGAAATGGCTTTAAACTGGAAAAGGGCAGATTTAGACCAGATATTGGGAAGAAATTCTTTACTGTGATGGTGGTGAGACACGTGCACAGACTGCCCAGCAAGGTTTTCATTTACATCTTTGTTGCTCTTTGGATTCTACCTATTTACTTACTATGCCAACATTCATTTTGCAATCAGTAAATCATGATTTCTTCTGGAACACCCAACAAAGACAGAGTAAATGATGTTTGTACAGTTTGAATTAGGAATGAAACAGGGGAAAAGTGTTTGAAGTCCAATTCCTGAGTTGAGTTCCACAGAACAGACACTGAGTCACTCTATTATTATAGCCCTGCCAGTGTCATGCTATGTCCTTTAGAGTATAGAAAGACCAGAACGTGGTGAGGAGAGAGCTTGATAGAATGTCCATGGTATAATAATGTGGAAGAAGTGATTTGGTAACTGGGAGCACTGTGCCTTTCAACCCTGTGTCATATGGAAATAGAGATAGGTAATAATCATCTAGAAACTCACCTCTGGGAGTGCCCATGTAGTAACACAGAGCTACACTTACTCTTACATTCATTGAAATTCACAGGGAATAAATGCATTTCTTTTTTTTTTTTTTTTTTTTTAACTTCCTAGAACACATACATGGGATTCCTGGACTACAGAAAGCAAGCAATAAGAGACCTCGGCATCAGCCCCAGCACCTGCTCCTTTAATCCTGGTGTAATTGTTGCTAACATGACTGAATGGAAAAACCAGCGGCTCACAAAGCAGTTGGAAAAATGGATGCAAAGAAATGTAGAGTATGTAAAGAAATCCAGCTTTGCACTTAAATGCAAACCGAACTTTAAAGTGTCACCTTCTGTTTGTAAGCTCTCTAAAGACTGTAATTCTATAAACAGTCTTTCTTCGCTTCACAAAATCCCAAAGTAAATTTCTACGTGCTTAGACATGATCGATAGCGGAGCAGGAAATGCCACTTGGAATTTCGGCCTTGCTTTCAATCACACTCAATCTTGAGGGGCACTGAGAACATGTGGTTCTTGTTTTGGGTTCAATTTTGCCGTGGTTCAGCACACTTACAATTTTCCCTTCTTGAGGCTGGTTTAGAGAGGAATGAATATTTCCTTGTTTGTGTGGGATCTACCTGAACTGACATTGGGTATCACATTTCTTGAATACCAACAGAAAACACTTCTTTCTCTGTAGATGGAATAAAATGAACCTGACGTGAAAGATAATCATTTGGCTTTGACTATGATGAAGTCATGAATATAATGTGTTCTTTTTTTGTTGTTGTTCATCTGTTTGCAAATTTGACGCTTTCTTTCCCTGCAAAGGCTTAAATTTAGGAAAGCTGAATTGAAACAGTTATTTGTGCTTTTGGACTCCATTCATTATTAATTTCAGAACTGAACAAAGGAGGAAAGACAGAAACAGTGAGTGTGTGAATGAATGAAAAGCTCCATGGCTTTCTCTTACTCTGTTCACTTCAGGCCTCAAAGCTGGGCAGGTGGGAAGCAGAAGGATGACAGATGCACGGCAGCACATACATCCTCTTAAGAAACCAGGCTAAAATAGCCTTGATTCCTTTATGTTGACAACCTTTTTTTTCCTACTGTAAACTTTTTCAGCCTCACAGACTGCAGAGTAGTCGGCTTTGTGTTGGGTCTGACTCCCAGCACATTGCTTTGTAGCAATAACCTACTCAGCAGGAACTGGAGCTCCAAACACAAGCAATTAACAGCGTTATAAAGGAATGTGCTGACAATCAGGCTGTTCAGAATACTTACATTTTAGTTGTCTGCTTTTTGTACTGAAGATTCTTTGATTGAAGTTCAAACATTTTCTTTGTTCTTTCGCAGGGAAAACTTGTATAGCAGCACCCTTGGGGGAGGTGTGGCGACCTCTCCAATGCTGATTGTATTTCATGGAAAGCATTCCACTATTAATCCCATGTGGCACATACGGCATCTCGGTAAGTTGAACCACCATTTGCAGCTGGAACCCAATAAAGCGAGAGGTCACGATTCCAGTATAGGACCTTATGTTAGTTACGGGACTGCAGAATAATTGCTCTAAATTTTCCTAGGCCATGGAAAGAAATGTATGAAAGATCTGAATATAGTCACAGACTGAAAAAAATAACATCAGACACTTCTGGCAGGCACAGCAGAAGTACATGGGATGCCTGGCAGCCTCTGCACAGCCCATGTTCTGGAGGATGCTGTTGACATTCACCTGGCAATGGTGACTTATCCCGAGCAGATGATAGCTCAGCTAGCACAGTAAAGTGAACGGTATGATGAAGCTGTATGTTAATCCCAGCTACCAGGATGCTGCTGTTGAGAGGAAGCTGAGATTTTTCAGATGCAGAGTTAAAGAGGCCTGAAATTGAAAAATGCTGCTCTATTACAGAGTTAGTTGCCTACTGACAGGTGAAACCACGCTTATCAGGCTTCTGAAAAACCAAACCAATAGTATTTACCTCATCACATAGCATCTTCAGTACTAAAAGCTGAATTTCATTCCATGTACTCATGCAGGTTGGAGTCCCGATGTCCGGTATTCAGAGTATTTTCTTCAAGAAGCTAAATTACTTCACTGGAATGGGAGATATAAACCCTGGGACTACCCCAGCGTTCACACTGACCTCTGGGAAAACTGGTTTATTCCTGACCCTTCAGGGAAGTTCAAATTAACGCGTCCTGACAGCTGATACTGAAAACACTTCAACGCATTCAAATGCTTTGGTTTGCAGTATGTTAATAGTTGGCAATGAGAGACATCAAACGGTGTAACTAACTGATCTTAGAAAATTGTTTCTTACATTTCGCCATCAAATGACCATCAGTTTCATGGGCTCATGGGTGGTGTTTTAGTTACAGAGTTCACCTTTTCTTCTTTTTTTTACTTTCAAATAAGGCGAGGAAACAAGTTTACTTTGCAATGAGATATTTTTATTAAATATTTACTGAGGTGAAGTCAGATAATGTGTTTCAATGTCAGGTCCGGTATCTGCCAGGAGAAAAACCATCTACAAAGGAAATAACTTGTGATGTTAGATGCAAGGTGTCTTTAGTCTGTCAGGTGACATGGAGCAGCTCAAAATTACAACTCAGGCAGCATTTTAGTAAGTGGAGTTCAGCTGCATGATGATCATTTTGCAGAGTTTCTCTATTTGTGCAGTCAGCATATGACATATCTTGCAGCGTATTTAGGCCACCGCTAGCAGGATGCAAAATGACACTCAAAGACACTGTGATACGATTCCTGATTTTATTGTGAAACAGAGATTTAAGACAGATTAAGAACCTCTGGGTTACTGTAATGAAAAGAGCACCAGTCCCGAGGGAGTACACAGACTGCAGTAGTGAGAGAAACGGTCATTATACACATAACTCTATTTTATACCTAGTAGGTGCCTCTGTTCCAGAAGAGACCTTTCCCTTCAACCCCAACAGGAGAGCAGTACAGCAGTTCTGTACTACTGTGCTACCTCATCAGCAGTGCTAATTACATGCTTCTAATTTTGCTGAAAAATAAAACTGAATTGTAACAAATCCCTGACACGAGGTACTTTGAGCACCTGTGAGAAAACGCCCATGTAAACAGCAATATGAGATACAGTACGCTTTAAATAACAGACAAGACAAATCCTATGCCGTTCTGACAACACACGGAGCAGCTTTATGCTGAAGCTGATAAACACAATCTTAATGCACACTTCCTTGATTTCAGACGCTCAGAATTAAGCCACGTAATTTGGGACAAGGATTGTAAACATCATGCCTGCCTCACAACAGGATGGCAGTGCGTGAGCTCAGTGTGAGCTGTTACAGCAGGATTAGCATCTACGCCAACTGACTGCACTCAGTGCAGGGCAACTGTCAGCGGCTGTGAGGAAAGGATAAAGCACCAGAACAGGAACCTCTGACCAGCACTGAGTGGGGAGACACTGCTTGTATCTATTTTTCAAGTATGTGAAGCACCTTCTCTCATAAGATCATCAAAATGTGAACGTTTTGATCAGCTTATTGCTTTTACTTCACCTCTTCCTCATGTGGTAGAAGAAGGGAAGTAGGTGATGGTTAGGCACAAGCACAGAATCTCCTTTCTTTCTCAGTTCCCGGTATTGGCCAAAGTTGTGTATTGTTTGAGCAAGTTCCTCAGAAGAAAGCTGTAGTTCCAACAGCTGTCAACTTAATTCATGGAACAGCTGCCCTTGACTTCAACTTAATACATTTTTTTACGCATAAGATGTGTAAGAAAAACACCCTCTAAGGTCTCGAAGAGAAGTTAACATAAAAAACTGCTAAAGCACAATCTTCTTTCACCCTGTGTTAACTGTACCTGACACAAATGACGTAACTGCAGGTGGGTTTTTACAGGGAACACACTCTTTCAGTTCCCTGCCATATAAACTGTTCACTTGCTAAGGTTCAGAAGAGACTAATCACAAAGAAGTGACTGACAAATGCCACAGATTTGAGAACCACTTTTCTTTTTTACAGAATTCCAGTTCCTCACACTAGAATTTAAGAGAGAAAGAGACGGAATGATAAGAACAACTTATTCTAAGACTAGAATATTTTAGGCCCTGTCCTGTGTGACACGAATTTTCCTGACCAGTGCTGAGTTGTCTCTGCTCCCTTAAACCTGACCATAAACAGACTGAGCTCACTATTCCTAACTTGAAGTGCAAAGGGAGTCTTAAAAAAGCAACATTTGTTTAAATGTGCATAATTAAAAACACCACTTTGTATAAGATAAGGGTACACTTCCATTTTCCCCCTCTAGATATAAAAGGACTATAAGATATCCAAACATTGATGCATCAATAAAAAGTATACTGCTGCTCTTACTCCTACTTACAATGTATGGAATAAAATTAACGCCCTAAAGAAATCTTCACAAACGAGAAAGCAGTTTGTCAAAAACTGCAAGAAATGGCATACATTAAATACAAAACTCATATACAAAAAAAAAAGGCTAACTTGTTTTTTTAAAGTTTGGACAGTTCCTTAAAATTACCTACTTCATCGATTTGAGCCTACCACACACTTATTTAGGACTATAATAAAATATCTAAGGGAGATAAAATACTATTAAAATGCTTCAGTTGGAGAACCGAGGTACCAATCTTGATCACTGCATTAAAACTGCAGCATGTATGCATAGCTGAGAAGAAAGAGCTCTCACACATTACTTCCCTCTTGTTCTTGCGTCATACCAGCACCGAACTCTGGAATCTGGTCTGCAAAGGACTGCGTCATCCACTGTCCATTAGGAACTTCACCAAAAGATGAGCCCTCGCAGTACTGTGGATTGCTTGGTGCTGAGAAACAAACAGAAATGAAGTATGGTTGGAAACACAGTTGAGATCAACAACTAAGACAAAGCCACACGAAACCATCTAAAAAAACATGTTTGCCATTTGTATCTTCCCTTGTACTTTTCAACTACCTACTCAGACTGCAGCTCAAACCTATTCTTATTGAATGTCTGCTTTTAGAGACCCAGATTATTCCACCCATTAGTTTTTCCACAGCACTTCTTTGAACAATGACCTCAAGGGTGGCAAAAACGTAAGCTAAGAGTCTGAACATTTAAATGAATACTTCACTTTGCAGCATTTTCTGAGTAAAACTCTTCTTCTCAAAGGGACAAAATAGGGTTAGTATAACACAAATTAAATTTCGCGTTCTCACTGAGATTAGGACTAAAAAGACACTAAAGAAGGTGGCAGTTTACTTCTGACATTATTTTTTCCTTTTTTAATTTTTTAAATTTTTAATTAGTTGGTGGCATTTTGGGAAATAGAATTCCTGGTATCACAGTTACATGTTGCCCAAGGAAGCTGTGGATGCCCCATCCCTGGAGGCATTCAAGGCCAGGATGGATGTGGCTCTGGGCAGCCTGGTCTAGTGGTTGGTGACTCTGCACGTAGCAGGGGGTTGAAACTAAATGGTTGTGGTCCTTTTCGATCCAGGCCTTTCTGTGATTCTGTAGTTATAGCAAGATTACTAGACTCATTCTTCTAGCCTTCAAACTGTATGGCCACTACACCAGCTATTCCAACACAGACGGATTACTTGGAGTGTTCAAATACTCCTCTTTCATTTGCCCCACCAAGAATAGAACAATTTCAATTATCTGTCACGTCATTCTATGACTTCATTGCTTAAAGGGTAGAAAATTAAGCGTATGGAATGGTTATAAGAAATTATACAGCATGGTTTAGAGAATGAATGTCCCAAGCACCACCCTTTACCAGTTCCATTTGAAGAGAAATTGCACTGTTCGCTTTCATATGGCGCACGATCACAGTAAGCTCCTCCATATGCTGCTTCATAACCTGGATCATATTTTTCTTCCTTGACAGCCATCTTTTTAGCATCCTCTGCAGAGAGAGCAGACCTCAAGTATTAAGAACAGGAAGTGTTCAAAGAACATTTTCACTAGAGAATATGTGAAAAATGCAACCATACATTTTAAAAGAGAATTCCAATAACTATACCTTGTGCAAGCTGTAAGTCAAAGGTGTACTGCACCTCCTGCACCTCTGTGTTTGGTGCAATGCCTTTCAGCTGATCCCTTAAGTCTTTTAGCTTTATGTAATAATGAACTTTATCTTGTGCACGAGGAAACTGAGCACATCTTGCACTGGATGATGGCATAACGTAGCACAGCTTAAGAAAAAGAAAAATAGCATTAGTGATCCCTAATAGTGCATCATGAGTAACTGACAGTTAAGCTTGTGTTATTGTTCTAATTTTTTGCACAAACATCTGCTGATACCAAAGAAGTTTCTAGGAGAGGACAAAAGGAGCTCATTTTTCCTCTCCAGCTCGTGGTCTTGCCCTAAAGAGAGGGGCTGAGTATCAGCTGATGAAGCCAAGACAATTCTCACCACTCGTTTACATGCTGTAGGAGAAATGATACAAATACGTGTTCAAGTAATTACAAGCATAAGCCAGAGAGGGAAGCACACTGCAGAACTCTGTGAACAAGTGGGGCTCATAGCCAGGAAGGCTGCAGAGCATGTGATAGCATGCAAAAACCCAAATCCAGCAAGAAAAGCATCATGAGTCAATAATTAGCCTTGATTCTTGGCCAAGCATGCCTATGTCACACATCTTAACTGAAGCCAACTTAGGTGTTTCCATTTCTGCTGACAGCCCTAACTAAAGGCTTGAAGTTAGTTCAGAAAAAAGGAATCCCAACCAATACATTTATTACAGATCAGTATTTAAGAACAAGTACTTGTAAAGAGGGTTATTCATTTATCATTTCCTACATTTCCTGCAGAAGTACTTAAAAGCAACCCAAGAAAGAAGCATTTTATCACCAACAGTTCTTCAGGTTCTGATGGCAACACTCCACCATTAGAGAGGGACAGTTTAAACCACTTAAACTTGAAGCACTAACAATTTGGGATGGATAAAAAGACACCCTAAAAACAGTTGCCTTTGCTATTAAGAACAGGTTAAACAAACCTATCTGTGATGATACATAGCTGGTCTCTTGGATACCTTCCAGCGCCAGATGCCCACGATAAACATGTACCTTCCAGTTGTAGATGCCTATCATTAATGCACTCTTCATCAGAAAACTGTTGCACCTTAAGCATCCAATTTAATTTCAAGCTGCAAATCAGCTTAAGATGACTGAGGCTGACTGAAGTGTTTGAGCATGCTCAGAACAGAAATGCTGCAGTATGAAAGCTCAATCACGGACTTCCTATTCTTTTTTCCTCAGCTGTGGCTCCTAGCATTAAAATTCAGTAGTATTAGCATGCAGGTAATCGGATGCAGATAATCAGATGGAAGTAGATGACAGTTACAAAGGCACATGTGTTTTATTAAAATTTTAAATACTCTTCAGAAAATGAACTAACCTACTAATCACAACACAGCATTTCCAAAATAATATCTGCCAATCTGATTAAACTGTGTAAAAGACGTGCCTGAAAATGACCCAATCCTACTTTCTCTAATTAAGTAAAAGCCCTTCACATTCCTTACAATTCGACATTACTGTAAGTGGGTGTAAGCACCAAGATTTCATTAGCTGTGAAATAACCAAAGAAGAGTGATTTCAGTACTTACAGTTTCTGTCTCTGGTACCTTGTGTGGCTGCAATCCAAATTCCAAGTTCTTAACTCTTATTCCAAAAACTTCCCTACTAAAAATTTCATAGATACCTGGAAGAGGAAGGCCAGGATGAGTGGATAAAAAAAGGCTACCAATAGAACAAACTCATTCAAAATGAAGATTCTCACATTTTCCATTGAAAGCTGCTATACGAGGTTTATACTTCTGTAATTTCTGCATCAGGATTCGCCCTCCTTCTCGAAACTCTTTACTGAAAGACAAAGTTAATTAAAACAAAAACTTGAAATTATAATCAAAACACCATTAATTCCTTAACAAGCACTATATTCTCTTGTGTTATCCTGCCTGGAGAGGTCTTTGCTTCCAGGTGTTGTCCTTTCTACCATATTTGTAAATCCAATCCCATATTTATGCGGTAAGGTGTGGTCATCCATATGGTTCAGCTGTTCATTACTCAGACCAGACATGAAGAGACACTTCCCTGCAAAAGAAGGTAGGTATTCACTTTTAAAAACACACAACAGCAAGAAAAAACACCACCACCAATAAACCATTGGCTACCGAGGCACAGTAACAGATTCCTGAAGGAAAAGCCTATGTTAGTAGAGAATCAGCTAATTTGGGGGAAACAAAGAGGTAAATACAGTAGGTCAGCTTTCTCTTACATCTTCGCCACTGCTTTTTATTGCACTTGGCCTCTCTGACAGTATCCACTGACACCTGAAAATAATATTTAACATATAAAAGCATAGTTTAGATGGTGTGCAGTGTCAGTCTCCAAGTTAACCACACATAGTTCCTAATGCTCTGACAATCTTACAAATGCTTGGATTTGTCACGGCACGTACATCTATTCTGTTTCTTGGCAAACCAGACTATTAGATTAGCTCACTTGCAGAACACTGGGAGATAATATAGGATTTACTGGTCTGCTGGGTACCAGAAACTTCTTTGACTGGACTATCACAGGGCTGCAAATCAGCCTATGTGGAGTTCCTTGTTACCACAGCTGGAATTAATCCTGCTGTGCAATACAGTGTCTTTCAACTGAGCTCACGAGTGACCTCTCTCTATGGGAACGTGCTGCAGAAAACGTTATTTAAACAGAAAAACAGGCTAAAAAACTGTCTGGAGAATCAGGTATGCGACATATGCCTGCTGGGAAATGGTAGCAGCTGCTGCTTTTTCTTCAGTTAGGAAACTCATTTAGTAGAAATGAATACACGTACAAGGAAGAGGAATTGCTGAAATACCTCCTGAGCAAAACATGAACAGTTCTGTAGTGAACTGATGCCTACTGACTTCCCCTTGATAACTCAAGAGCTAATTGTTTGATTTTTACTCCTAATGTTGCACATTAAGACGTTATTTAGTAATACAATCCAATAAGTTGCATTTACTTGACAATTCTGAATCTTTCATTTTACTCTTTATTACATACACTATTTGTTAGAAAAAGTTACGGTGTTTCAATTAAAAACACATCTCCTAAAAAACCACCCCAACAGCTTAATTTAAGCACCACAAGTTCTAACATTTCTGCAAATGCCATAAATAAAGAGAAAACATACAAAAATGGTTTCCAGGTCCAGGGTAATGATGTCCTTTGTAAGCTGCCATCAAGCCAGGGTTTATGCCAATCTGCAAAGCAAGACACAGCCCGTTTTAATGACTGGAACATGGCTTACTGTTCAGAAATGTAAGTTATAGGAAGGAAGCCTATTCTACTCTCTGATGTTACTGTCGATAAACAAAAGCACATCACTGATATCCTCCAGCATTGCTCAAAAACCTGATAGTTTTACAATGGGGTTTCACTGATGTGCAATGTCAAAAGAGCAGCCTTCTAGTGTGCTTCACAGCCACTGCTGCAGCACTTGTGGTGAGCTGTCAAGCAATGTTAGTTCATGACTATGCATTAAATGTAAGCCTCAGACTTCTCAATAAGTAGTTATGTTGCTATGACTCTTAACAGAAAACACAAAGCAGCTGTACACACTGGATGCAGTTTAGAAACATCATGGCAAGATCTTGCAAGGTGTAAGTAATATAGATGCATAATGAAGGAGTGTAAATCACAACCACTGTGGCTGGACTGTAAAACACAGCACACACACCATTTCTACTTCATTGTGTAACTGTGAGTTACTCACTATTACGATGTCCAGATCGAAGGTCAAAATATCAGGTAAAGTCTTTGTCAGAAGCTCAGCTTCAGACACACCATTAAAACGGTTCACTTTTCTTTTCACTTTAAAAGTATCTGTGATCTTTTCCTGTTTCCCTTTTGACTTGGTCACTTTTTCCTTCTTAGCAGCAGGCTTTTTAGGTTGCTTTGGCTCAGTTGCTTTGGCTTTTCTCTTCCTTCCACCTTTTTTAACATCTGAAACATAGCAAATACGTTCGTTGTACACTTCTAAGGCTACAGCATGGACATTTAAACAGCAAGAACTATGCATGTGACAGGCAACTACGCTGACTTAGGATGCAAACCAACAACAGCCTCATGACTGGGCCATGTTGTCTGAATGCTGTACACAACAACCTTTTGGAGGCAGTTTCACTTGTTTTGGAGAATATGCCAGAACATGCAAGTTTAGGTTCTGAGAAATGCTGAAGCGAATTCTAGTCTACCATTCACTCCTCAGCCTCTGAATAGGAGAAAGCATTGTTGCAAATCACATAACGTATTGAGGGCTGTGTACCCAAAGCAACAGGTCTCAGGGTAAGGTCTGAACTTGTCACGACCACATAGGAACTGAACACTGCATCAGCTGTACAGAGTTCCTTGTTTACAGAGCAGCCCAATGCACTGTGCAGCAAGGTAACATAGGAGAGCTTGAGGGTCCAAGGTTTACTTCTCACCTTTTTCATTCTTTGGTAACAAATGTTATTAAGCAAATACAATTAATTGATACTTTCTCAAAGACTATCAAGAAAATTAAACCCAGCAGCTCCAAAGCAGGTGGTTTATCGAGACAAATACATATCCAAATGTTTATTCCAAATGGTTACTAAGATTGTTAGCTCTCTTAGCCTAATCAAACTACCTTTAGGGGGTTCCTGAGCAAGGTTTGGCTCTGGAATTCTCTCTAGAGTCGGCTGCTCAGTCATGGCTTCCATGGTAGGCAGTGCAGTCATCATCTGGTGGAACGGAAACGTATAAAAAGCTTGAGCTTGCTGGAGATAAGCGTAGTATCTTAAAGAGAGAGAGAAAAAAAAGAGGCATAAATTAACTATTTAGGAATGTAGTGATGTTCCAAAGAGGCTGTAAACACCTTTATCAAGACCAACAAGCACCCAATCACATTCTCCAGCTACTCTATCAATGAGGCAGTAAATTGTTCCTAATATCCAACCTAAGATTCTCACCCTGCCAGACTTTTTGGCTCAGCTGCTGGATCGGTTCCATTTAATATAAAACATTCATGCAGCTCCTGAGCCAAACAAAACTGATGTTCAGATTTACATTAGGGAGCACAGCCGAGACCTGAGGAATATGGTTGACAACGTAATAAGCAAGGAACAGAACCAGTTAGAGCAACACGAGGGGATCTAATTGAACAATGGTCTCTAACAAGATGCCTTCCTTTAAGATGCGTTCTTATTGTATGCACAAAACCCGCCATTAAATCACACACAATTCCCACCTTCTACACACACAAGGCTTCCCCACACACACACTTCAATGCCCCGATCTCCCAGCAGCCCCTCAGCCCCCTGCGGCCTCCTCACATCCCCGCGGCCTGTAGCGGCGCTGCCCCGCCCGGGAGCGCGCACACGTCAGCGTGTCCCATGCGCGCCCCCCGCTCTGCGTTCCCTCAGGACAAGCCGGGAACCACAACAGGCCGGTCCCGTTCCTTGTCCCGGTCCCTATCCCGGTCCCGGCCCCCCAGCCGGCGAAGGTCCATCACGGCGCTGCCCCGCGCTACCTGCCCAGTTCCTCGGCCTCCATGGCCGAGCGCGGCGCCCCTCCGGCCGCCATGGGGCTATTGTCACAGCTCCCACACCCCCACTTCCCAGCCCCACCGACCTGCCGGGCAGCCGCGAAGCACGTGATCAGCGCCGGCCAATGGCAGCGCGCGATTGGGCGGGCGGGGGAGGAGTCGGCGGAACAGCAGCCGGAAGTTGCGCGTAGGAGACCTAGGAGGGTGACGCAATTCCGGCGCGCCATCGATGGAGGTGGTTGGCCGCCATGCCCGCCGGGGTGCCCTGGTCCACCTACTTGAAGACGCTGGCTGCCAGCATGATGGCCATGTTCGCGGGAGCCGAGGTGGTGCACCGCTACTACCGGCCTGACCTCGTAAGTGCTACCGTAAATTACAGCATTTATAACAGGGAACCGAGTCTCTTTCTCTGTCACCGAGAAGAAAAACATTGACAGCGATGTCAAGCGGTGCCTTGCAGCTGTATATCCAACAGCCTGTAAACGAACCGTCTGTGCTTCTCTCTCCTCCTTTAACTCAAAGCACGCCTGGAAACGGGAGTCACATTCCAACAACGTTACAGGTCGATGCTGAAGCTGTTCTGCTTGCAGACATCAGTTGCTGTGGGAGATGCAGTGGCACTTTGGATTTGATGCTGTCTCTTGCAGTGTGTTTTGTGAGATCAGCTCATTTTTTCCTTCCACAGCAGTGACGTCTGTCTCTGTTTTTAACAGAGTATTCCTGAAATACCCCCTAAGCCTGGAGAGCTGAGAACGGAGCTGCTGGGTCTGAAAGCGAGGTCAGAAAAAGCTGAAGCGTCACAGCACTGACTGCAGCTTGCTTTCTGTGTGTGAGAACTATGTAGGTTGCTCCAAAAGTAATGCCTGTTTATTGCCATGGAGTTAACAACCGATGCAAGAAGCACAGTAAGAATTCTAGCAAATTGCATGCTACAAAGCACAGCACCCAGCACCTCTGGCATCATGGACCAGCATAATGGCACAGGAGGCGTTACTTTTGGAGCAGATTGAATAGGACAGCTGGAACATTTGCTCAACTCTCTCAGCTGCAGGAATCCATATGTGAAATACTTCAGCTTTCTTGAAAGCAGAATTATATGTGGCGTACATTAAAAATAAACTTATGATGAATTCTGCTAAGAATGTAATATGTTTTATGTCAAAACGTACAATTTTGTTTAATCCTGATTTGCAATGTAAATATTCTTCAGAATAAAAAATGTGTACTTGTGTTTGGCCAAGTCTAATGGCGTTTGAACCTTTTAAGCTGATGCCTTCGTTTCAGCTGGGATCATCTTGTTCCTACTAGCTGCTATGCTTATTTTTGATGTAAGATGCAAATAATGCTGGTAAGTTGCTGAATAGTGATTATATCAGGATTGTTTGGCTTCTGCTGCACTGCCAACAAGAAGCTGGCATTATATGAGGAGCTGGGAGAGGATACAACCAGGACAGCTACCCCTAGGTGCCTAAAGTGTCGGTGTTTGGCTTCCCAGGAAGGTGTTACATATAATGGTCCTGATCTCCTGGAGGCAGCTGAGCAGCACCCTGCTGATTGGAAGCCATAAAGCCCTTGTTTTGCTTTCATGCACTTTTACTTCAGCTAGTAAATGGTCTTACATCAATCCAAGAGACCCCTTGCTTCTACCCGTCTGATTCCCTTCTCCCCCTTCCACTGAGAGGCTGTGAGTGAGCAGCTGCATCGTACTGAGCTGTACCATGGTTAAAGCACAACAGCTGATTAGCAAGGAGAACAAGTTAAGCCTATAGTAAAGTCAAGTTCTATGGCCAGGCATTAAGGCCTAATGAGCTTATCTGTTCTTCTGTAGTAGAACCCCACTGAGCTGTTAGCATTTCCCACCTCTATAGACTACACAGCTCAGTTTTGTTCAGCGTAATCTAGAACGCAATACTAAGAATGGCAGCATGGACAAAATGAGTGTCTTCACTAGAGCACGCACAACTCCTAATACTGGTTAACTGCCACAGCAGCAGCTGCATGGGCTTTGTATTACTGACAAGAAGTCTATTTTGGGCTACTGGGTTGTTTTAGTTGAAACTGAGTACAGTTACAGATCACACACAAACTATGTATATGTATGTACTCCATTACATATTATGGCTGATTTTGATAGCCATGAACGTTCAAAACTGATGTAGCAAATACAGGTTTACTGTTCAGTCCTCACAGGGTCTCCACAAAGTTTTTATACCCAGAACTCAGAAATAATAAATAGCACAAGGATCTACAAACAGTTGTTCCAAGTGTTTTTTACACCTGTTCCAGCTGTGAAGCATATGGTATTTTTACATACACTTGTTTAAGGTGGGATCTGTTTTCTTAAGGAAAAAAGCTTGATGTTTAAGTTCTCCCTGTCACACAGCTGTTTGCAGCTGATCATCCAGAAGAGCAAGTGAAGAAGGATATTATCCTCCCTTCCCCCATGGAGTTCATGCTGCAGCCTGAGCTATGTGTCACTAGAGCACAGTCAAGTTTATTAATGAAAACAGCATAAAGGAGGTACTGGTTCCATCTCACACACTGAGTCCAAGTAAAATCAATCCAACGGAAAACATTTTACTAAGCTCAGCTGCAGTGGGACTTCTTTCACTGCATCTAAACAAAGGCAAAGAGGAGATTGACGCTGCTCACCTCAGCACATTTGAGAACAAAGCAACAGTTTATTGAAGAAAGATGAGGCAGTTCAACAGTATTTTGTTCCTATTCCAACTGACAGCATTCAGTTATCCCTTTGAAGAGTCAGGATTTACTAAGTCTTACCCTGAGTTACTGTCAGACTATTACCTCCATCATCCTGCCACTGCCTTACATCAGGAAATACATTCTACTTCAGATCGAAGGGCTGCAGAAAGCGTAATCATACATTCAGCTCTCTTTTTCCACATGGCTTCTGCTGCTAATGGAAACAAAACAGCACGGAGTACATTTTAGCTCTTGGTGGAAATCACTGCCTCGAGTGCCCATCTAGTAGCAGCAAAGCTGTCTGTATACCAGGTTTGAAGAGCAGCGGTAGCACTCTCCTAAAACAGTACAACTACTGCAGGAAAAGAAATGGCCTCAGTGTTGACTGCAAAGCTTTTTCCAGCAGTGAGACCATTCTACTGAGTTGACAGAAATAACTAAAAAAGAAACCAACCCAAACCTTAATAACCACATGCCTGTGCCTATTAATAGCAAACGCTTGTCATTTAAGGGTAAAGAAAGCATCCGGACCACAGCCATATTGCACATAGTATCCTCACATGAGGAAGAAGCACAAAGCGTGACTATGAAATGCTCTCTTCATTATTTCTAAAATGCAATCAGGGCATCCTAGAACCAACCAATGCAATGAGAACTTCAGCCATGGAACAGAGCAAAGTTTGTTTAGAGTCTACAAGGAGTTAACAAATTAAAGTAGTCGAACAATCCTACACTTCTAGAAACATCTGTTAGATTTCTGAGCTGCAGTAACAGACATATAGAAAACCTTAGTCTCAGTTGCTGCTCATCATGTCAAACACAATGTTTCTTACACATTAATGGATGTTTGAGTTCTTATTTCAAGCTATTATGTTCCAGATTCACAAAGAAATCTTTTAGGAAGCAGTAAATCAAAACCTCAGAAGCAGCTGATTGTTATGGAGCACAAAATGAAGCTACACCTGGCGTACTAAGAGGGCCATGCCTTAAGTGCTGCTCAAAGGAAAACTACAGTTGGTACCTGCTGGAATAGCACTGGTTGTGCCATTCAGCTTCCTGTAACAGTACACAACTTTGTACTTAAGACACTACTGCAGTGAGCAAAAAAAAAGAAGCAAAAACCACTTCTTTCACTCAATAAATTAAGCTCCTGTACTAGCATTAAACATCATATTTTATTAAAGTCAATGCCTCTGAATAAGCCCTAATTTGGTAACACCACACTAGTATATGGTATTTGTACTTATTACATGGAAACAGAATGCTTGGGCAACACAGAAACCTAGAGAAAGCAAATGGAAAGATAGAAAGCAACCTCTTCAGCTTATTGTTCAGACGCCTTACCTAATTAAATTTTACTTAGATTTCAAGACTTGAATTTTACTCTTTCACCTGGCTGGTTAATGACTCTACTGAATCAACTCACTTGTAGAGCACTACTCTGAAGTGTTTTCACAGAGGAAGGCTAGTAAAGTCAATGTAAACACTGTCCACCAACCCTGTGAAGGTTTGTTTCAAAAGCAGAGGCACTAGTGAGAGAATGCAGTGCTTTATCTAACCGCATAAAGATAATACAACGTATAACAAGGCGGTTGCCCCCAGTTCACACTCTCTACATTTCATAGTATTTCATTTGTTGTCAACAGATTTAGCTTGTGTTAAATTAAGTACTTTCAGTGGTTTGTCACAACAGTAGAACAAGAGTTCAACAACTTAGTGCCAAGAACTTCAACGTTAAAAAAATATACGTATAAAGTAGGACTACTGTGTAGCTGTTAGGAAAGCTACCTGAGTTAAAGGCAGGGTTACTGCAGTGGAACACAGAATAATCTCCCAGATAGCCACACCCAGTTGCTCTTCAGACCCTTCAAGGAAGTCACCTTTGCTCGACTCGGCAGTGAAAGCTACCACTGCCTGTTCTGTGGAGTGCAATCAAGACACACAATCCAGTACTAACTGTATTTTACATTGGTTTCAGAGAGCCTGCTACAATCAGCACTTAGCTTTTGTGGAAAAGTAACTTCGTAAGCAAAGCTTCAGTTCCAGCACTATTTTTAAACACCCCACCAGGTGACAGTAGTTACGCAACTTCTTAAATATTTACCCTACCCGGGTTTCCTTACAGCTCCCAGATACCAAGCATACTTGGACTGAACAGTACAAGCTGGTTAATGCAAAACCCTGCCTTCAGCGTACACTTGCTGAACACACAGCAAGCAGGACTGTGGCTGTACCAGTGTGGAGAGACATGAGGACAGCAAACTGGCAGTTGTATCAAGGACCTGAACACTCAGACCATCCCTTTAACTCTATGTAATACTGTGGAAGATGAACTTAGGTAAAATTTAGAGGTACTGGTGTTTGGGAACATTTTATTTTGTACATGACAAGATTTTACACCAAGTCAGTTAAATAATACAAATTTACATTCGTGAGGAATGTTTTTGTTTTTTTTTTCTTAGAAAAGTCAACTTAAAAAAAACAACAAACAAAACAATCTCCTTTGCCCTTAAACCCCACACCATCCCTCAACCTTTTACAGTGGAAAACAAACCAAAATCTAATTCACATCCTTCTCTTGACCTCCCAGTGCAGGACAGTAGGCGAGTGCAGTTTACAGTTCATCTTTTACATCTGTGGATTCCTGTGAAGACAAAAAACAAAGAATCAGAACCTTGCGTTTTACAAGTGCCAATGGTTGCAAGAGCTGCCTTAGATTAACTACTGTTGCCACTTTTCAAGGCATTACCCAATAATGCAACTTTTGAAGGTGAAAACATATGATGTTCGAACGACTGAACATCGTGTCTTGGCTATTGAAAGTGGAAAAAAGCTACGTTTGTTCCAGTGTCGCACATCTGTAGTTGACTACTATTTATCTTCACTAATTTCTTCACTATTTTTCAGGTAATGTTAGCACTGTTAATAGCCCTATTCTATTTGACTACAGCACTGAGAAGTTCAACTACTTCCAGTGAACAGTCAGAAACCTTCATGTAACATGCAAGTATCCTCACCCAGTAAGTAGAGCACATAAATTACAGAATCACCAAGCAATCACAGTACTAAGGGAATAACGTAGTCCTAACCCTATACAAGTCCCTCATTACTGCCATTTCACATCATGTAACTGTGAAAGTGCAGTTTAATAGCATCAAAACCAATGCAACAGCTACAGTAAGTATAGTTCTTCAAATGCATTCTTAGGAAATCTGACAGCTAATGGTAGCTGAACATCTCTCACAGCTTTCTATTTGTGCAAGTTACAGGACTCTTCCAAAAGCAACTTCAGCCAGCACATAGAGCTGGGACTCCATAGTGACTTTAAAATTCATGTCACTGAGGAACTAATACTGGAGAGCTCAGCAAAAGGAGATATTGTTAGAACTACAGACATACCCCAAAGTGAAGGCAGCACTGCTCTACTCTGCAGTGCTGTCTGAAATCTTAAGGATTTCAAACCATGCACTGATCAGTTTATTGATGGTATTTTGCCTACAGGCTGTGGAAACCCAGCAGGTATCAGGCAGGAGATCTGCTACTATATTCTTTAACTTGCTCCAAATACTGAACATACTTATTGGTTGTTTCTTTTTTTACAACATCATTTATTAAGGAATGATAAGTCATCTGTACCATAGTTTTTCAAGAAAGATTTGGAGAACCCAACACTAACAGCTGTGGTTACAGAAGACCAGTCAACAGATAAAACTGTACATGTAAAAAAAAAAAAAAAAAAAAAAGCCAGACTTGAGATCTTACCTTTTGTGTTTCACTGTCTTCAGCATCGGCATCCACCTCTTCTTCATCTTGCTCTGCCTCCTCAGCTGCATCTTCAGGCTCTTCAGGTTCTTCCTCCACCTGGAGAAGGGGACACAAACATTTTACTTGGTATTCAGAACCTGATTTGCATACATTGTTTACCAGTTGCAAACCAGCTAAATACAGGCTATTTAGCTACTGCCAGATTGTAGCGTATGGCCCACAGTACTTGAAAGATAAACCAGGTTCTGTTTAGCACTGACACATTATCACGTTCTTCCTGGCAGGATACCCAGCACATGTATGTTCCTGTACAGCATCACAGGAAGACACATACCAACTTAATATTTTTTCTATCAATAAAATAAGTACATGTATGTTTGGCCTCTAATTTACTTCCATAAAACCACCACACAAAGACAGGGCAATTCTTGAAAAGCATAATGGAAAAGCACACTCCAGAACAACAACAAAGAGGACACAAACATGAAGCAGACTCAACTGGGATCCTGAAACCAGGTGATAGCTCATCTTAGAAAGCAGATACCTACGTCCATTGTCATCTGCAAGCTGTAAGCAACCCAACTAACCTTTGCATCCAGGTCAATGTTTAAACTCAAACGAAGCATCCTTTCTATTCTGTCTCCATATTCCTTTGTGTCTGGTAACATATATCCCGATCTCAAAGTTGCAGTTTCAAACAACACCACTGCAAGATCTGAAACTGTTTTGTCATCTTCATTTTCCTAATATGGAAGCATCAAAAAGAAACAACAAGTTGTTAATTAAGCTGTGCACAACTATGCAGGCAATGTTTCACACTACTGGTATTTTTTACCTTAACTCGCCTCAGCATGTCTTTGATCAGTGGATGTCTGGGATTTATTTCAAATGTCTTCTTCTGGCTAGCATAGTAACTGGAAAGAACAGAAGTCACATCACTAAGTTTTGAAATATCAGGCCCAGCTACACCCTTAAACCCACATACACTAATGACAACCACAGTAACAAGTTCACCCCCTCTATTACCAGCTAAACACTGAAAGCATTGGAGTTGTGCTAAGTTTTTGCTCTCATCATCAAATGAGATGTAAATACCACCCATGAGCCTTGCTCAGAAAGTAGTTCTACATACTAGGTTGTCAGATGTTGCAACCTATCTGCAAGTGACCTTAAAAATCATCTGAACCAGATGGAAGCCTGGTGTGATCCCACCAAGGAAGGAAGGCCATCAACCGCATTTCACATCTGCTGCTGTGTAACTGAAGCTTACTTTGTAGATATGTCCTTCCCAGTTTGGTAAGCCTGAGCCTTCATGATTCTTTCCATGTTACCAGACCATCCATACTGACTAGCCACAAGTGCACATGGAGACTGTGTTAAACGTTGAGACAGCACAGCCTTTTCAATCTGTGGAAAATATGTTTGTATTAGTTCACAGCACCACTCCTATAAAGCAAGCAAACTCAACTGTACTTCAGTACTTTCTGAAAACTCTGAAATGACATTCTAACTTACTGCCTTCCCAAAGTGAGTTTTTAACACATCTATTAACCCAGAGAAAAGAGACCTTACTGTCAGCTCTACATCCCAAGAATTTATGAGACACTGTACTTCTAAATTTACCAATATGAATTTGTAATTACCACATGTAATGTGACATTTGTACCTTGTCCTTCAGAGCTTTGTCTTTCATCCAGTTCAAGAGTGGTTCAAATTCCTTCTCCAAGGCTTCACGACTCTCCTTAGACTTCTCACTTTCCTCAAACTTAACTCCTTCCTTTGCTACATTCTGAAACCTCTTGCCATCAAACTCTGGCAGAGCCTGAATGCAGTATTCATCTACAGGTTCAGTCAGATAGATCACTTCATAGCCCTTTTTCAGAAGGCGTTCAACAAATGGTGAAGACTCAGCCTAAGATGAGAACAAGTTGTCAGTTTAACAGTGTTGATGCCAGAGGCTACTATTTAAACTATAATACAAGGAAAACTGAACCGCAGTAGTAATACAAACATGGAATAGCCACATATACAATAAATACAGAAAGCTCATTATATTATTCATACTTAGCAAACTGGAAGCTGTAACCCTTTGTCCTTCCTCACGTACCTCCTTTCTGCTGGCACCTGCCATGAAATAGATTTTGTCTTGTTTCTCTTTCATTCTTTCCACATATTGATCAAGGCTTGTAAGGTTACTTTCATGATGGGAAGACTGGAAGCGAAGCAGTTTAGCCAGTCGTGTACGATTGGAATGATCCTCAATAACTCCAAGCTTTACATTAGTGCCAAACTCTTTCCAGAACGTGTCATTGTATTTTTCTTCCGCAATTTTCTTGATCATATCAAGAGTTTTACGAACAAGCTTCTTTCTGATCACCTACAGAAAGCAATGTCAGGTTATAACAATAAAAGCCCTCAATTCAGCCTCAGTACAATGAATGCATTCAAGACACTATTCCCAATTTAGAAGTAAGTAGAAGTAATCTGAATGAAGCTTGGGCTTACTATAGAGTTAGGAATGTGAAATTAAAGTATTAAAAACAGAATTAATCAAGCTATTTATCTCCTAAATCTTATTAGTCACCTATTCATTTAAAATTAGTCCCTTATTAATAATCCAAGATATGTGAGACCATCTATCTTACCTTTAGTAACTTATGCTGCTGAAGTGTTTCACGTGATACATTCAAAGGAAGATCATCAGAATCCACCTAATTGAAAGAGAAACTTTTTTAGTATAGCTAGCAGCCTTTGGATGAAAAACACACAAATGCAAATAGGGGTTAATACTTACAACACCCTTAACAAAGTTAAGATATTTGGGCATCATGTCATGGAAGTCATCAGTGATGAACACTCTTCTAACATACAGCTGAATTAGAAAAGAAAAAAGCAGTTATTACTTCCTTCATTTTCATGACGAATCATAGCTATAAGCATTTGCTTGCCTTACCTTAATGAAATCACTTTTTTTGGATCCATATTCATCAAATAAGCCACGTGGAGCAGAATTCGGAACAAACAAGATTGATTTGAAAGTTACTTCCCCTTCAGCAGTAAAATGGATGTAAGCCATTGGATCATCGTGTTCCTGTAAAGAGAATTTTTTTTTAAAAATCCATGTTGGCCGAGTATTGGCAAATCAATACTCTCCCATCCATAACATGATGTCACATGTTGCTGCACAGCTAACTGTACTTTGTGAGAAAAGAATTCCAAATTCTACTGGGTTACTCATACAGAAGTGTGAGATCTACCACACCTGCTTATAAAAACCAATGTGATAACAATAGCCCAGTGAGCAATACCGCAGAACATAGTTCTTAACATCACATTGTATTTACGTGTGAAAACAATGAGTCTTCTGTCTTTCACTACATACAACACAAACATCAATACTCTCTCAAACAAGATGAAAAATTAATTTGTCAGTACTTAAGTATAACAGCAAGCTCCACACAAGTTGGAATACCACCACCTACCCCCCTGAGACCCAGGTCAGCATTATCACACCACCCTCACCAGCAGTAAACCACTCCTTCCGAACAATCTCAAGGCTTTAAGCTTACCTTGGAAAATGTTCTGTAAAAAGCTTTATATTCATCCTCTTCAACTTCTTTAGATGGTCTCTGCCAGATCGGTTTAATGTCATTCATGAGCTCCCAATCCCAGACGGTCTTTTCAACCTAAGTATACATCAGGATAAATATTCATTCTTAGTTCAGCTTTTAAGTCAATTAAAGAAACTCCACTTTCAAGTCATAACAGAACAGAAAAATACTTGTTTATCAACTAGACAACAGACCAGGTATTCCCATCCAAATTTATGCATTAGTCTGAGTGCAAAGGAGCAGAAAGCAAATGCACACTTCAGTGTACCCTATGCACATTTTGCACTACGGTACTGTAATTTCTATTCTACTGCCATTCTGAGATAAGCTTTCCAGTAGAATATATGAGCTACTCAGTCAGTTCCCTCAAGTCCACTTCTAACAGTTCACTGCATGAACTCCCAAAGACTGAGTTAATTCCAGGACAACTGCCACTCACCTGTCTTATTTTCACACAAGTTTGATTTACCATCATCCTCCCCCCTCAATGTCAGCTTAATGAAAACTCCCCAAATCTCCATCAGTTACAAATCCTCATCTCAGAAAACTTACCTTCTTAGTTTTTGGTTTCTTCTCTTCCTCCTCTTCTTCAACCGCGGCTTCATCGTCAGTTTCTTCTTTCTCCTCCTTTGCTTCTTCCTCTTCAATGGGTTCTTCGACAGTCTCCGTCTAAAGAGACAATTGGAAGTAAGGAATGTTTAGCTTCCTACCAGGCATCTTCTAGCATTCTCTCAGCACAAGTTAAACTAGTGTTGAGAGATCAAGCTATCTGCCCTCCCACAAACATTAGTCAATAGACAGCTACCTTTTCTCAGCTACATTTTTTGTAAATGCATGCTATCCTGCAGGACACTGTGAGGTCACTGTCCTCAACTTTCAAGACCTTCAGCATGATTTCAGGTTAGCACTACACCAAGAAAACCTCCTAAGAAGAAACCTAAAAGTTGAAAGGCTGCCCTGCATTCAAGGATACCTAAACATGACCCTGCTTAAAAGCTTAACAAGCTTCCAGCTACTAAGCAAAGCCAGTGGAAAAAACATCTTTCATAGTAAACTGTCCAATCCTGCTTCTTTAGTAGAACTGAGGCATAACAAATCAAAGTTTCTTTAAATATGCCATTTAATAATGCATTAACTTCTGGACAGCATACAGCTAATAAAATACTAGCCAGTTCTTTCTTCCCACTGATTTTAAAAGACCTGAAGAATGAAGAGTCGAGAAATAAACCAGAAGACATTCTATAGCATGCTTACACTCTTGAAAGATCAGGCCCTTTCAAGACTTATGACACACAGCTCATAGCATATGTTTTGTTAAATACACTTACCTTGCTGCTCCACACATATATGGGGAAGTTTATGAACTGTGAGTATTTCTTGACTAGATTTTTAACAGTGTCCAACTCAAGATAATCAGATGCTTCTTCCTTCAAGACAAGGCTGAAGAAAAAATAAAATAAGTTAGAAGGCTACACAAGTATTTTCAATTAGTTTTAGAGGTGGAGATGCATTTTCCTACTGTTGCAGCTATACTGATTGAAATTTATGCAACTGTAACTGAACTACTCAGTGCTCAGCTATCTTAAAAATACAGCCTCTGTTCTCAATACTGCAACCAAAAGAGATATTTTGATGCTCATACGGACCATGATGTAATCTCACTGACTTCATCTTGGACCAGAGCACCAAAATGAACTTTTTCCTGCCAACAAATGGCACCGTCATGCTGGTGTCCTACCTTTTATTGGTAGAAAGTCCTGAAAATGATTTCAGGACTGAGTCCTAGAAGGCCCAGATCAAACTGATTTACATGCTCACAAAAACATAGGAAAATACATGGCTTTCAAATTACACCTAACCTGAAACTTGCATTAGATGAGTCTGATTACTATATATAACACAATCAGTTTCAAAGAGACAACTCTACAGCCACTGAATAGATTTTGTTGTATCACAACTTCACAACTGCACTGAGAAACTCAACCTGCAGGCAACTGCAGCTGTCCGGAACCACTTGCCAACAACAAGCTGTCAAGGTATTCATTGCTTTCTTCATTCTGTTAGATGGAATGAAGAACTGCATTAGTGCATTAACACTCCATCTTCTGCATGCAACTAGTTGTCCGGATGTTTCTGTTCTACTGGAGAAAGCTACAATCCAAGAACTGAAAAGTACATGTAATCACAATGCTCAAGTCATCCATGTACTGCAGATAAAAATAATTCTTATCCAAGGAAACCTAATACTTACGTTATGGTTGTACCACGTCCCAGAGTGTTTCCTCTTGGATCATCAATCACAGAGAACTCATTTGAATCTGACTCCCAAATATGTTGGGTATCATTGTTGTGCTTTGATGTGACAATAACTCTGTCTGCTACCAAGAAAGCAGAATAAAAGCCAACACCAAACTGGCCAATTAACTCAGACGTTGACTGGCTATCATTCTGCATTTCAGTCATCTTGTTCAGGAATTCACTTGTACCAGACTTTGCAATGGTACCAAGGTTTTTAATCAACTCCTCTTTTGTCATGCCAATACCTGTGTCTGTAACATGAAGCATGTTCTTCTCTTTATCACACTGAAAAAAAATAAGAAGAGGTAGTGTGACTTCATTTTAAATCTTAAGAAAGTACACTGCCTGGAAAAAGGGTTAAGAGTGCTAGCTATTCAAACATGACTGTCAGCAAAAGCTACTATTACCCAGATGAAAACAACAGTGGTATTTGATAAAGCTCATCGCTAGGGTCCTGATGCATCACTGTTAAGCACTAAACTGAATAAAGTAACCATGCACCAACCTTTTAAATCCCCATCACTGCTCTTTGCTAAGAGCATCAATAAGGAACTACATAACTAATGTTTCATACCTTGATTTTAACAGTGAGCTCCTCATTACCAGCAAGAGCATTCTCATCAGTCAAGGATATTAAGCGTATCTTATCCAAAGCATCTGAAGCATTTGAAATAAGTTCTCTCAGGAAAATCTGAAACAGAAACAAGTTGTCAGGAACTCAAGAACACAAACAGTTCTAACAATTCTAACGTGATAAAGATACTAACCTCTTTGTTCTTATATAAAGAGTTAATAATAAGCTTCATCATTCTGTTAACTTCTGCTTGGAAGGCAAACTTTTCAGATTTTTCTCTGATTTCTTTGATCTGGGATGCATTTAGGCCATCTAGCTGGATAGCTTCTTCTTCTCTGTGAGAATAATGAAAACCTGTCAAGCAGCCATGCCTACATACAATTATCATTAATTTTATGACCTGGCAACAGCAATAACGGTCCAGTGAAGGCAACAACAGGATCCTTCGCCCTGTCCCAGACAACATAAATACAATAAAATTAAATGAGATTTACAATATTATCTACTCTCACTTGCATACCTACCATCTAAAACTTGAGCAAAAACCCACATATGTGGGTAAAATTATTTTACTTGTAAGAAATTCAGGTAAAACCACAATTATGTTACAAGGACAGCAATCTTCAACACATGGTATGCTACACAGGAGTTTAAGTCATTTGTAAGCATAGACCTTTTCAATCAGCACATCGTTAATATCACTTATATTCTTAGACGCAAGAATAACTCTCTGCCAGTGTATGCAATTCTCATGCAGCTATTGCAATTAGATGACATCAAGCAGAATATTTCTGAATCCAAGCTCTCAAGCTTGCCCCAGTACAGAAGAAGCAACAGTTCTTCCCTTGAGTACCTATTTCTCAGAACTGACTGGGCTTTGTTTTGGAAAGACATTACACCCCCTCCAGTCTAATCTTTGAGAGATTAAGCATTACTGAAGCTAGAATACTCTGAAAGCAAGAGAAAGCCTTAATGCCACAAGTAGCTTAGCAGCATCCCTGTTACTCACCTCTGAACAACTTCATCATCAGTTCGGGATCCTTCTCTGCTTTTACCCAGATCTTCCTCCACGGTCGCATCGACATCCACCTCCTCAGCAGTCACCGACGCTGGATAAAACGAGCAATGCTGCATCCGGTCGCAGCTCTACCAGCATCTGCGCCCCGTTCCTGATGAGGCCGCATCCCCGCCGGACCCCAGCCTCACCCCCAGTTACGGCGCATGAGCCGTGAGCGGCACACCCCTCCCCCGCTCCCCTGAGGCGCCTACAGCGCTGGGATGGAGGCAGCGCTGGCTCCCTCAGGGCCCAGCAGCAGCGTCTCTCATCCAGAGGCCTTCATCCCCTCAGCTAGCGCTGGGCCGAGCGCCGCTGATGAGGACACCGCCCCCCCACCCGACGCTTCCAGAAGGACTAGAGCACTTACCGGCCAGGAGAAGCGTGCATGCCAGAGCCAGCACCCACGCTGACTTCATGATGCCGCAGCTTGCTGTTGCAAGAGAAGAGCGGCCCAACACGCCCTGCCCTGAGCCGTACAACGCCGCCGCCGCAAACTCCCGCACCGCCGCCGAGCCCGCTAAAGCGGTGGCGGCCCTCCCCCTCCGCCTTATCAACGCGCTCCGACGGACGGCGGGGGGAGCTCTCCGCGCGTGGCCAATGGCAGCGCACCACGCCAAACATGCAGCCAATAGAGAACGTTGGCATGTGGGGCTTGGGGCTTTCACTGCCAATCGTGGCTTTCCATGTGCGGTTTCCTGCGGACGGAGCGTGGCCGGCGTCGATTGGCCGGGAGGAGCCGCGCTCGGCCAATCGTATCTGCGGGGGGTTTAACCGATACGGCCGGACGTTGTTTTTTGCAGCGGCCGACCCGTCACCGTCCCACGCCGTGGCCGGTAGTGGCAGCTACCGTGGCCGCGGTCAGCAGCGCTGAGGGCAAACTCCGCATGGGCACGCCGGGCCCGAGTGCTTCCGGGAGCACTCGGGATGTTAACAGGGGACCCTGTTGCCACGGCAACAGGTGCTTCCGGTCGCGTCGCTCGTAAGGCCCGGTGACGGGCGGGGCTGCCGTGAAGTACGGCCGCTAAGCGCGAGCGACGTGTCGTGTCGCGATGCATGCCGGGAGCTGTAGTCCGCACTGGAGCTGCGCACAAATGGGCGCCATTACAGGAGCTGTCCCAGGTGGGCCGTGCTCCATGTTGTAGCCTCGGGTCGTGCTGCCCTATGGTGTTGAGTCTCACAGCCAGGGATGATGACACCACCGCTTCCCTGGGCGTATGTTCCCGTGCCCAACCCCCTTTTCTGTGTAGAAATATTTTAGATTAAACCTGGTGGTCTCAAAATCTGGGTTACTTTATGGCCACACAGTGTATGATGTTGGTTTTGAAGGAGATATGGAACTGTTAAATCTGCTCTGTGCTCTGAATTTAGAGGTCAGGCTGGCACTGTTTGCTTTACGCAGATTACACAGTTTGCTTTATTCAAAGCTGGGCTGTATCACCCAGGACACAGGTGATAATGTAGGGCTGGGGCAGCCATGGGCGTAACGCTCTTGTGAGGAGACTTCTAACTCTTTGCAGAGAGGCTGGCAATTGAAAACAACTAATTCCACTGAACACTAAACTCACAAAAACTGTTTAGCTATTTTAAAGCTATGAACATGTTGTGCTGGCTGTTACTGCTACTTAAAAGAAGTCTGAATATCACCATTCAGGGTTTAATACCAAAGCAAAGCTGTAACTTCTAAGAGCTAATAGTACTTCAGCTTAAGAATGATCTACATGAAAGGTCCTGGAAAGCAATTATATATACTCTTGAAGATTGTGTGTATAATGATTGAAAGAGTGTATTTAAGTGCTCTAATTGCTCTTTTAACTAGAAAAGCAAGAGTGCGTGGTGATAAGAGAGAGTACAAGTAATTTTTCCATGCAAACAGTAGATCAAACCTGTCCAGTGCTACGAGTACAACTTTGTATCAGTTCACCCATCTGCCCTAGGAAAAGCCTGTTCGTTGAAATATGCCACATGATTGTGGCTAAAAGTTGGAGCTGGCAAGAAGTATTGCTGCCAGAAATGGCTATAGAGAAAAACTGAGTGTTGTTCAGATGGCCTGACTGGGTATTTGTTTTAACCAGCTAAATTAGCCAGCTAATCTTCCTACACTCTATCTGTAATAGTGGGATAGTTCTT
Source organism: Coturnix japonica (assembly GCF_054131305.1). Classification (NCBI taxonomy): domain Eukaryota; kingdom Metazoa; phylum Chordata; class Aves; order Galliformes; family Phasianidae; genus Coturnix; species Coturnix japonica. The sequence continues at coordinate 48,659,321 of NC_140663.1, read as the reverse complement.
TCAATGTACTTAGCTGTGGCATATGTCAGACTCACTCCTGATCTGATTAAGTTCAAGCCCAGCAAAATACCTTGTGCTTAAATGAGCTTCTTTCAGGCCTAGCATGCACAAGCCTGGAGCATGGTAAAGAGCAAGGAGTTCATGGCTAGAAGGTGATACCCTTCTGCAGATGGTCTCCAGAGGTCCCTTCCAAACTATGCAATTCTCTCATTCTGTGATTCCTTTGATGATGATGGACTGAGAAGCCACTAATAGAAGCCTGGGACATACCTTACATAGGGCTTCCAACCCTGCTCTAGTTTTAGGAGTGGAAAATCCTAACTAAAAGGGTAGTGCTTTCCTGTACTATGAAAGGCTACTCAGCCAAGTATTGTACAGTTTTATATACAAACATATTTAGACCTACATACAAATATATATTAATATATTTGCAAATAAACTATGTTTTATTTGTAAGGTTCCCCCCCCCCCCCCCCCCCCCAGTTATAATTAATGTAAATTACTATATCTGGATACATTTGAATGAATTTCCATGCATGCTTCTTCATGCCAGTTTATATTATCACATATATTTTCCAGCATTTATTACGCAGACCACAAAAAGCACAACTCAGTTTAAAGCTCAGTTTCTTTATTTTTAAACACTGATACATCATTCAGAAGAAAATACCCTGTTGTTCTAGGCAACAGAGTTACATAAAGAAAATTTGTTTATATACATGTGTACACTGCAGATATATGTATGCTGTCTGAAATGTGGTGAGAAAGTTCTTCAAAAACCCTGGAACTAGCAGCTTACACCAGCATATTTTATAGGCTGGTCCTGGCTTTCTTGGGGAGAGCAAGGCTGCTGCCAGTGCAAGTTTCTCCATGTCACTTGGGCACTTCTGCTGCATGTGCATGTTGTTGTTGAAGCCATGGTGAAACAGCAGAGTCTGGTCCTTTATGATGTGAGTGGGTGTCTGTGGCAGTAGAAGACACTGTAGTCATCAAGGTGTCTTCAGCCCACCTTTGATGGACTGAAGTGTGTCTTGCCCCACTGGCAGCTGTTACCCTGAAAATAAAAGGCTGTCAAATGGACAAAGTTCTTCATGAAATCACTCTCCCTGTTCTTTGCTCTACCTGCCCCATTCTGTGTTGTCAGTCCTACTCACACACTGCTTTTGGTGTTCCTGAGGCCAAAGATGAACCCAGCAGGACATGGGCCTTCCATGGGCACCGCTGACTTTGGCGACTGCCAGGATGTGGGCCCTTCTCCTCCTTCATGGGTTTCTACTGGGAACACTGCAGACAGGAGTCAGGAGAGGAAAGGCAACGCTTTCTGCCTGGAACAATGGCCTCGCCACAGCACTCGCATTGCTGCCTTTCCTGCTGTCCATCCATAGAATGAGCACTTCGGCCAGCACTGAATGTGGAGTTTGCAGAGGAATTCTTCCTTTTCCCTCCATCTTGCTCTGCCTTCCTCTCCCTCTGGCACTTGCGTGCTTCCCGCTGGGACTGGAGGAGGGTCCTCAGGTGCCTCTCCATTATGTCTATTTCAGCCTCCATGAGGTGGAGCAGGTCAGAAGCATTGATGTTCTCCTTTCCCCAGTGCTCTGTTCTTATAGAGGCTGAGGCTGTTTGTCCTGGTTCCTGGAAGTGACAGAGCATGGGCGCAGTGAAAGGGATGCAGACTCATTCTGCAGAGCATTCCCCTGCAGGGCCCTGATTCTCATGTAGCTTTTCCTGCCTCACAGGACTGCCCCAAGCATGGGGCTCACACCACCTCAGGCAGGCCCTGTGTAGCACAGAGATTTCCAATGGCTGGATAAGTCTCTGGGGAGAGCTAGCGGACCTCTGGGAGTCTGCTTCTTTGGAAGACTTCACAGACAAGGCCTTGGTGGTTCCCAGTTCTCCACCGATGTTACCCCCCCCCCTGCACAATCCATCTCAGTAGCTCACCTGTCCCCATAGTCATCTTACTCTTCTCCACAGGCCACGGGAAATCCACAGCAGACTCAGGATGCAGATGTGCTCCAAGACATCCACGAGGATCCAGGTTACAGATCTTTGGACAGGGTTGTCCCAGAGGTGGCCCAGAGTGTTGTGCAAGCTGAAGAGTTTCTGCCTGGGGCCGGGGGACTGCTGCTCTGGGTCCTTTGGAGTGACAACCTTGATGACCCTGTTCCGGATCTACTTGTGGTGTTCAGAAAGGCCTGGCCAGCGGCGCCAGTTGTGGGCACAGCAACGGGCATTAATGCGCAGCTGCTGCTTGTGGAATGCTGTTGTTTGGTCCCCATCCTCTGTTGTTACGTGGCAGTTGGGTAGACCAAGCCAGCAGGGCCATCTGAAGGTACGGTGCTGGGAATCAATGGGCAGTTGATCCTCAGGGAGAACCACCTTTTGGTTCCCATTCCCAGACCTGATGGGGCAGGTGGTTAAGCCAAACCAGCAGGGCCAGCTGGAGGTCCTGGTCTCAGCTGGATGCTGCTCTTCAGGAAGAACCTCTTTTGGTCTCAAACCTCTGGGGTTCAGCCTGCAGGAAATGGGCTAGCTGAATGGCAACCTGGGCAGTTCTGTACAGTGTTGTTTGCAACAGCAACTAGAATGTGAAACATCCTGTGTAGTGACAATGCTGACTGATGGAACTGTTTATGTGAAATTTCCGCAGCGGCACATAGATCAACCATAGCCATGTTGCAAGTGGCCTCAGCATAATGATTCAAAATCAGTACATCAGAGTATACGAAGGTTGAAGACTTTTCTCTAACCAACTACAGATTAACACTGAATGGGACCCTCAGGGATTTATTTCCAGGTTGCAGATACCTGGTTGGCAGGACAAACATGCATTTGTTCTTTTTACTATGTTTAACAGTATTTCTTGTTATGCTGTGTTTGACTTCTCTCCTTACCCATGTTTAGAGTATTGTCAATCGAGGCCTTGAATGAGTTATAATGATTATGTTATTAATGTAAGTAGCGTTGTTATTCTATAGGTAGTAGCTTGCTAATTATAAAGAAAGGGGGAATTGTGGATGGGTGGCTGAAAGAGAATGGATGCATCAAGGCCTTCAAGGACGTGGTGATATTATAAATGAACAAACTAGCAACTTTGAGAAAGCTCCCATGAGAAAAAAGAACTCAGCACTCATGATAGTAGGCGTGAGCAAAGTGCGTGTTGTCATGGTGATAGGTGACTCAAATAATCATTTGACCAATTGTAGATTGCTGTCATATTTATTATCAATAAGCTACCTTAGTAAACATTGAATCTTGCTGCTAACTCGTGTTGCGTTGTCTCTTGATTCCAAGCGTTGCTCCCGCAAATGAGCACTTCAATCAGCATTGAATGTGGAGTATGCCGAGGGATTCTTCCCTTTCCCTCCGTCTTGCTCTGCCTTCCTCTCTCGCTGGCACCTGCGTGCTTCCCGCTGGGACTGGAGGAGGGTCCTCAGGTGCCTCTCCATTATGTCTATTTCAGCCTCCATGAGGTGGAGCAGGTCAGAAGCATTGATGTTCTCCTTTCCCCAGTGCTCTGTTCTTATAGAGGCTGAGGCTGTTTGTCCTGGTTCCTGGAAGTGACAGAGCATGGGCGCAGTGAAAGGGATGCAGACTCATTCTGCAGAGCATTCCCCTGCAGGGCTCTGATTCATGTGCAGCTTTTCCTGCCTCACAGGACTGCCCCAAGCATGGGGCTCACACCACCTCAGGCAGGCCCTGTGTAGCACAGGGATTTCCAAATGGGTGTCAGCCCCATGGCTGGTTAAGTCCCTGGGGAGAGCTAGTGGACCTCTGGGAGTCTGCTTACTTTGGAAAAACATCACAGACAAGGCCTTTGTGGTTGACAGCTCCCTGCCTGTGTTACACTCCCTGCACAAACCATCTCGGTAGCTCACCTGTCTCCAGAGCTGTCTTACTCTTCTCCAGAGGCCACGGGAAATCCACAGCAGACTCAGGATGCAGATTTGCTTCCAGATATCCACGAGGGTCCAGGTTACAGATCTTCGGTCAAAGCTGTCCCTGAGGTGGCCCAGAGTGTCGTGCAAGCTGAAGAGTTTCTGCCTGGGGCTGGGGGACTGCTGCTTTGGGTCCTTTGGAGTGACAACTTTGCCGACCCTGTACCGGATCCATCTGGGGTGTTCAGAAAGGCCTGGCCGGCGGTGCCAGTTGTGGGCACAGCAATGGGCATTAATGCGCAGCTGCTGCTTGTGGAATGCTGTCTTTTGGTCCCCATCCTCCGTTGTTACACGGCAGGTTGGTAGACCAAGCCAGCAGGGCCATCTGAAGGTACGGTGCTGGGTATCAGATGGAAGCTGCTCCTGAGGAAGAACCTCTACTTGGCTCCTGTTCCCAGATCTGACAGGACAGGTGTTTAAGCCAAACCAGCAGGGCCAGCTGGAGGCCCTGGTCTCAACTGGATGCTGCTCTTCAGGAAGGCCTGCCTTTTTGTCCCGATTACAGATCCATGTAAAATAGCTGGTACAGCAAGGGCTGAATCCAGCAAATGGAGACACAGACAGAGTTATTGTCAGGAAGAGAGTCAGGCTGAGCTTCATCCTGTTCTTTCCCAAAGCTCAGTCTCAAAAGCAGCTGTAACCCAGGGCAGAGCTCCAGCAATGACCACCAAGACAGAGTGGCGGCCTCAAATGCCTGTGCTGGGGGAGGCTGCCAATGTAACTTAGAGACTGATGTCACATCCTGCCCTGTGATGTCACAAAGCCTTTTGCTCCTCCCTCCGCCCCCCCAAGCCATAGGGTTTACTTTTGATTAGTCCAGCATGAAGGCTAGATTCTCTAGCCCAAAACTCCAGGAAATCCATGATGTCCATCTGCCATACCTCATTTGGTCTCAAAACTCTAGGGTTAAGCATTTGAATGCTCTTCTTAATCTCACGCCGGGCATAACATAGCAAAAGAACCTTTGCCTCACTCCTAAATTGGAGCGAGACAATGACTCCCCCCATTTTATGGACGCCTCCCCATTTTAACAATCCCCACCATTATAGGGTCCCACATTTTAACCCCCCTCCTTATTTAAGGACCCTCACCACCATTTAAGACTCCTCCCATTTTAAAGACCCTCACCCCCATTTTAGGAACCACCCCCCAATTAAGGACCCCCCCCATTTTAGGCAACACCCCCATTTTATGAACCCCCACCACTCCACCCCCAAGTCCTTTATGGCCATGGAACACCCATTTAAAGTACCCCACCCATTTAAAGCCTCCCCCTCATTTAAAGGACAGCCCCCCATTTAAAGCCTCCCCCCATTTAAAGACCCACCGCATTTAAGTACCCCCCCCTTTTGAGGACCTGCCTCCTGCAGCTCCTGACGCTGATGCGCCTCCAGGACATTTATGGCCAATGAACCCTATTTAAGTCCCCCCATTTTAAGGACCCCCACATTTTAAAGACCCCCCCATTTTAACACCCCCACCCATTACAGGCCCCCCCCCCCACATTTAAGGACCACCCCCCAATTAATGACCCCCCCCCATATTTAAATGACCATCACATTTTAACTCCCCACACACATTATAGTGTCCCCCCTCTTGAAGGACACCCCAGCCATTTAAAGGACTCCTCCCATTTTAACCCCCCCCCCCCTTTTAAGACACCCCATTTTATGGTCCCCCCACCCATTATTGATTCCCCCTCAATTTAAGGACTACCCCAATTTTATGGACCGACTCCCAATTTAAGGACCCCCTTTTATTTAAGGACCACCCTCCCCAACCTGCCTCCTCCAGGTCCTTTATGGACATTGACTCCCATTTACTGGCCCCGCCCCAATTTAAGGACCCCCCACATTTTATGGACCCCCACCATTTTAAAAATCCCCTCTATTATAGGGTTTCCCCATTATAACCCCCCCTCCTTATTTAAGGACACTCACCCCCATTTAAGACCCCTCCCCATTTTAAAGACCCTCACCCCCATTTTAGGCAACACACCCATTTTAAGAACCCCCACCCCCCCCACCCCCATTATGTCCCTCTCCAAGTTCTTTATGGCCATGGAACCTTCATTTAAAGGACCCCACCCATTTAAAGCCTCCCCCCCATTTAAAGAACCCCCCCCTCCATTTAAAGTACCCCCCCGCCCATTTAAAAGCCTCCCCCCCATTTAAGGACCCACCGCATTTAAGTACCCCCCCTTTTTAAGGACCTGCCTCCGGCATCTCCTGACGCTGATGCACTTCCAGATCATTTATGGCCAAAGAACCCCATTTAAGTCCCCCCATTATAAGGACCCCCACTTTTAAAGACCCCATCCATTTTAACACCCCCACCCATTATAGGGTGCTCCCATTTCAGGAACCCCCACAAAGTAATGACCCCCCCCCCCCCCCCCATTTAAGGACCATCACATTATAACCTCCACACACACATTATAGGGTCCCCCCTATTTAAGGACAACCCCCCTTTAAAGGACTCCTCTAATTTTTAACCCCCCCCTTCCAAAACACCCCCATTCTATGGTCCCCCCATATTAATCGACCCCTACCCATTTATATGGATCCCCCCCCAATTTAAAGGACTCCTCCCATTTAAAGACCCCCCCCCATTTCAATGTACCCCTCCATTTAAGAAACCTCCCATTTTAATGCCCCCCCCTTTTAAAGCACCTCCCAATTTTAACCCACCCATCATTGGTTCTCCCTCAATTTAAGAACTACCCTCCATTTTATGGACCGCCCCCCATTTAAGGACCCCCTCTTATTTAAGGACAACCCTTCAGAACCTGCCTCCTCCAGGTCCTATATGGCCATTGACCCCCATTTGCCGACCCCCCCAATTTAAGGACCCCCCACATTTTATGGACTCCCCCCATTTTAACTATCCCACCCAGTATAGGGTCCCATGTTTTAACTCCCCCTCCTTATTTAAGGACCCTCACCCCCATTTAAGACCCCTCCCCATTTTAAAGAACCTCACCCCCATTTTAGGAACCACCCCCCATTTAAGGACAGCCCCCCATTTTAGGCAACCCCCCCATTTTAGGAACCACCCCCAACCCACCCCCATTATGTCCCTCTCCAAGTCCTTTATGGCCATGGAACCCCCATTTAAAGGACCCCCCCACCATTTAAAGCCTCCCCCGCATTTAAGTACCCCCCCCTTTTAAGGACCAGCCTCCTGCAGCTCCTGACGCTGGTGCACCTCCAGGTAACTTATGGCCAATGAACCCCATTTAAGTCCCCCCATTTTAAACCCCCCCCTATTAAGACCCCCCTATTTTATGGTCCCCCCCACATTAATCGACCCCTACCCATTTGCACCCCCCTTTTAAAGGACCTTCCATTTTAACCCCCTCCACTCATTATTGGTTCCCCCACAATTTAAGAACTACCCCCTATTTTATGGACGCCCCCCCATTTAAGGACCCCCCCTTATTTAAGGACAACCCTCCCCAACCTGCCTCCTCCAGGTCCTTTATGGCCATTGAATCCCCATTTTAAGGCCCCCCCCAATTTATGGACCCCCCAAATTTTATGGACCCCCCCCCATTTTAACAATCCCCACCGTTATAGGGTCCCACATTTTAACCCCCCTCTCCTTATTTAAGGACCCTCACCACCATTTAAGACCGCTTCCCATTTTAAAGACCCTCACCCCTATTTTATGAACCACCCCACATTTTAGGACCCTTCCCATTTTAGGCAACACCACCATTTTATGAACCCCCCCCCACCCCACCCCACCCCCATTATGTCCCTCTCCAAGTCCTTTATGGCCATGGAACACCCATTTAAAGTACACCACCCATTTAAAGCCTCCCCCCCCTTTTAAGTCCCCCCCATTTTATGGTCCCCCCCACATTAATGAACCCTTACCCATTTATATGGATACCCCCAATTTAAAGGACTTTTCCCATTTTAAAGGACTCCCCCATTTCAATGTCCCCCTCCATTTAAGAACCCCCCCCCCCCCCATTTAAATGCCTCCCCCTTTTAAAGACCCCCCCCCCCATTTTAACCCCTCCCACCCATTATTGTTTCCAACTTTATTTAAGGACTCCCCCCATTTTGTGGACCACCCCCCCATTTAAAGACCCTCTCCATTTAAAGCCCCCCCCCCCCCCATTTTAAGAGACAAAACATTTAATCCTTACAAATTGCTTTTTCTGCACAAAAAATGAGATATTGTCCCAAAAAGAAGGCATTTTCACTATAAATAATGCTTTTTAGCAAAATATGACACATTGTTTCCAGAATACTTATTTTCCTCTACAAATTAAAGACATATCCAACAGATACAGCAATTTCTGACAATTATTAGAAGAATTTCACAGGAATCTCAGTACTTATCCCATTACTTATCCAATCACTCCTTTCTGGGCTGCGGGGATAAGCTTTTTCCTCTGAAGCAAGAAGCCGGCTGAAGACGCGCTCCCCGAGTGCAACGGAGATGTTGGAATCACGTTTCCCTGCGACTGCCGCTTGTGCGAGAAAAGTGCGGTTGCGGCCAAATCGGTAGCCGAAAAAGAGCGACTTTAGCCGGCTGCTTTCTTCCGCTGAGGGGAGTTTCTCTCTGCAGCCCGGAAAGGAGCACTTTTGTCCTCAACATCTTTTCTCGCTGAAAGCACAACTCCTAGCACTGTTTCGAGGGGTTATCTTTTCATTGGGGAAAAATGTGTAGGGGTACTTAAAATGGGGGTGAGGTCCTTAAAATGGTAGGGCGGTCTTAAATGTGAGTGAGGCTCCTTAATTGGGGATGGGGGGATTAAAATAGGGGGACCCTATAATGGGCGGGGGGATTTTAAAATGGGGGGGTCCATAAAATGGTGGGGTGTCCTTAAATTGGAGGGGGCTGTTAAATGTGGAGTCTATGGCAATAAATGACCTGGAGGAGGCAGGTGTGTGGGGGGGGCTTTAAATGAACGGGCGTCTTTAAATTGGGGGTGTCCATAAAATGGACGCAGTCCTTAAATTGGTGGGGACACTATAATGTGTGTGTGGAGGTTATAATGTGATGGTCCTTTATAAGGGGGGGGGTCCTTAAAATGGGGGGATTTAAATGGGGTTCATTGGTCATAAATGACCTGGAGGTGCATCAGCGTCAGGAGTTGCAGGAGGAAGGTCCTAAAATGGGGGGGGGTACTTAAATGGGGTGAGTCCTTAAATTGGGGGGAGGCTTTAAATGGGTGGGGGGTCTTTTAAATGGGGGTTCCATGGCCATAAAGTACTTGGAGAGGGACATAATGGGGGTGGGGTGGGTGGTTGCCTAAAATGGGGGGGGTCCTTAAATGGGGGGTGGTTCCTAAAATAGGGGTGAGGGTCTTTAAAATGGGGAGGAGTCTTAAATGGGGGTGAGGGTTTTTAAATAAGGAGGGGGTGTTAAAATGGGGGGACCCTATAATGGAGAGGATTGTTAAAATGGGGGGGGGGGGTCCATAAAATGTGGGGGGTCCTTAAATTGGGGGGGGGCTGTAAATGAGGAGTCAATGGCCATAAAGGACCTGGAGGAGGCAGGTTGGAAAGGGTTGTCCTTAAATAAGGGGGGGTTCCTTAAATGGGGGGGTGGTCCATAAAATGGTGGGGTAGTTATTAAATTGAGGGGGAACCAATAATGGGTGAGGGGGGGTTAAAATAGGGGGGTCCTTTAAAAGGGGGGGGGGGGCATTTAAGTGGGAGGTTTCTTAAATGGAGGGGGACATTTAAATGTAGGGGTCTTTAAATGGGGGGGAGGGCTTTAAAATGGGAGGAGTCCTTTAAATTGGGGGGGGATCCATATAAATGGGTAGGGGTCGATTAATGTGGGGGGGACCATAAAATGGGGGGGACTTAAAAAGGGGAGTTTAAAATGGGAGGACTTCTTTAAATGGGGGGTGTCCTTAAATAGGGGGGACCCTATAATATGTGTAGGGGGGTTAAAATGTGATGGTCCTTTTAATGGGGGGGGGGTCATTAATTTGTGCCGGGGTCCTAAAGTGGGGGGGTTCTATAATGGGTGGGGGTGTTAAAATGGGGGGGTCTTTGAAAGGGGGTGTCCTTAAAATGTGGGGTCTTACATGGGGTTCATAGGCCATAAATGACCTGGAGGTGCATCAGCGTTAGGAGCTGCAGGAGGCAAGTCCTTAAAATGGGGGGGGGGGTACATAAATGGCGTGGGTCCTTAAATGTGGGGGAGGCTTGAAACTGGGGGAGGTGTCCTTTAAATGGGGTGGAGGCTTTAAATCGGGGGGGTTCTTTAACTGACGTTTCAATTGCCATAAAGGACTTGGAGAGGGACATAATGAGGGTGGGGTTGGGGGGGCTTCTTAAAATGGACGGGTTGCCTAAAATGGGGGGGAATCCTTATAATGTGGGTTGGTTCCTAAAATGGGGGTGATGGTCTTTAAAATGGGGAGGGGTCTTAAATGGGAGTGAGGGTCCTTAAATAAGGAGGGGGGCTTAAAATGTGGGGACCCTATAATAGAGGGGATTGTTAAAATGGGGGGGGTCCATAAAATGTGGGGGGTCCTTAAATTGGGGGAGGGCTGTAAATGGGGAGTCAATGCCATAAAGGACCTGGAGGAGGCAGGCTGGGGAGGGCTGTCCTTAAATAAGGGGGGGTCCTTAAATGGGGGGCGTTCCATAAAATGGTGGGTATTCCTAAAATTGAGGGGGAACCAATAATGGTGGGAGGGGGTAAAATTGGTGGTTTTTTTTAAAAGGAGGGGCATTTAAATGGGGGGGGTCTTAAATGGAGGGGGACACTAAAATGGAGGGGTCTTTAAATGGGGGGGGGGGGGCTTAAAATGGGAGGAGTCCTTTAAATTGGGGGGGAATCCATATAAATGGGTAGGGGTCCATTCATGTGGGGGGGACCATAAAATGGGGGGGTCTTAAAAGGGGGGGTTAAAATGTGAGGGGTTAAAATGTGATGGTCCTTTAAATAAGGGGGAGGTCATTAATTTGTGGGGTTCCTTAAATGGGGGGGACCCTATAATGGGTGGGGGTGTTAAAGTGGGAGGTCTTTAAATGGGGGGTCATTTAAATGGGGGGGTTCTTAAATGGAGGGGGACATTAAAATGAGGGGGTCTTTAAATGGTGGGGGGCTTTAAATTGGGAGGTGTCCTTTAAAATGGGGGGTATCCATATAAATGGGTAGGGGTCCATTAATGTTTGGGGGACCATAAAATGAGGGGTCTTAAAAGGGGGGGGGGGGTTAAAATGGGAGGAGTCCTTTAAATGGGAGGGGTGTCCTTAAATGGGGGGGACCCTAAAATGTGTGTGGGAGTAAAACAGTGATGGTCCTTTATATGGGGGGGGGGGTCATTAATTTGTGGGGGGTCCTTAAATGGGGGGGGACCTTATAATGGGTGGGGGTGTTAAAATGTGGGGGACATTATAATGGGGGGGGGTCCTTAAATGGGGGGGTGTCGATTTTGGGTCTGAATTGGGGTATATTTTCCCCCCACTCTCCACGTTTGATAATTTCCGGCGGGTGTTTAAGGCGACGGAGGAGCTGCGGGAGCCGCTCCATGAGAACATCCAGCATCATTTCCTGCTGGCCCCACAACTAGCACGGTTACATGGGGTGCATCCTTGGGCTGGGGGGCAGCTATGGGGCTGGGGGGCAGTTATGGTTGTCTGGGGAGGGGCTGGGGGCTGTTATATTGGGCTGAATGGGTAGTTATGTGGGTCTGAGGGGCAGTTATGGGGGCACAGGGGTAGTTATGGGGGGCTGCTATGGGGCTGGGGGGCAGCTATTGTGGGGCAGCTATGGGGCTGGGGGGCCGGTATGGGGGGCTTGGGGGCAGTTGTGGGGCCTGTGGGGGGGATGGGGGCAGTTATGGGGGTCTGACGCAGCGTTTGGGGCACGGACTCAGATGTGAACAATCCAAATCGTTTATTACAAGTTCTCGCATCCCTTATATACCTTCACAAGTTATTTTCTAACTTTCCCATCTGCCCTTACAACTTTCCCAACCACCTTTACATGTCAACAAAGCATTCTACAAAACACTTTTCAACTGTCCATGCAGGCACATATCCAATCAGAGCTGTGAGACTCTTCTTCTCCTTGCAGAGGTGTCCTTGGTTCTCATGCTGTTTATCTTGCTCCACAGCTGCTGCTCTGAACAGCTTTTCTTGTATTCCAACAGTCTGAGAGGCAGTTATGGGGACACAGAGGCAGTTATGGGGGGCTGGGGGGCAGTTATAGTGGCACAGGGGCAGTTATGGGGGGTTTGGAGCAGTTACGGGGGGCTGAGGGACTGTTATGGGGGGATGGGGGGCAGTTACGGGGGGCTGAGGAGGCAATTGCGGTGGTGCAATGTGTCCCCCTGTCCGCTGCGTGGCGCTGTGAGCAGCCATTCAATTACATTGCATTGTATTACATTACATTTCATTGCATTAAATTACATTACATTGCATTACATCTAATGCAGTGCAATGTATCCTCCCGTCCTCTGGGTGGCGCTGTGAATAGCCATTCAATTAATGGGGTTAAGGGGTGGGTATGGGGGGGTTATGGGGGGAGATACTGGGGAAATATGAGGGTCTGTGGGGGGCGATGGGGGGCTATAAAGGGTCTAATATGGGGTTATGGGTGTCTATGGGGGGCTATGGGGAGGAGATAGGGGGGCTATGGGGTCTATGGGGGTTATGGGGCAGTTATGGGTATCTATGGGGTTATGGGGGGTTATGGGGTAGGTATGGGGGTGTTATGGGGGCATTATGAGGGGCTATGTGGGTTATGGGGGGTTATGGGGGGGTAATGGGCTTATGGGGGGTTATGGAGTGACCCCACTGACCCCATAACTCCGCTGACCCCACGGCTGACCCCATAAGTGACCTACATCTCTCCATAACCCCATACCTGACACTATACCTGACCCCATAAGTGACCCACATCACCCCGTAAGTGGCCCCATTGCTGACCCCTATCTCCCCATAACTGACCCCATAACCCCATAACTAACCCCATAGCCCCATACCTGGCCCCATACCTGACCTCATATCTGACCCAATATCTGACCCCATACCAGGCCCCATACCTGACCTCATATCTGGCCTCATAAGTGACCCCTATCTCCCCATAACTGACCCCATATCTGACCCCATACCTGGTCCCATGCCTGACCCCATAACCCTATACTTGACCTCATGACCCCATAAGTGACCCCATAAGTGACCCAAAGTGACAGCTATCTCCCCATAGCCCCATCACTGACCCCATAAGTGACCTCATTAGTGACCCCATAAGTGACTCATATTTCCCCATACCTGACCGCATACCTGACCCAAATCTCCCCATACCTGACCCCATAATTGACCCATAGCTGACCCCATATCTGACCCCATAACTGACCCCATAAGTGACCCATAAGTGATCTCTATCTCCCTATAGCCTCATAACTGACCCCATAACCCCATACCTGATCCCATACCTGACCGCATACCTGGCCCCATAAGTGACCCCATACCTGACCCCACAACCCCATACCTGACCCCATAACAGACCCCATAACCCCATACCTGACCCCCATTTCCCCATAGCTGCCCCCATAGCTGCCCCATAGCTGACCCCATAGCTGCCCCCACAGATGACCCCCATCTCCCCATACCTGACCCCATACCTGGACCCATAAGTGAACCCATATGTGACCCATAAGTGACCCATAAGTGATCCATATCTCCCTATAAGTGACCCCATACTTGAACCCATAAGTGACACGTATCTCAAAATATGACACATTGTTTCCAGAATACCTGTCTTCCTCTACAAAATAATGACATTAACAGCAGAATTATCCATTTCTGACAAATTTTAGACGTATTTCACACGAATATCAATACGTACACCAGAAACAATATGTTCTCTCTGAGGTATCACTCTTTAATCTTGCAAAAATTTCATTTTCTTACCAATACAAAGATTTTCATCGTTACAAATAGCATTTTCTGCCCAAAAAAGTAGATATCGTCCCCAAAAGAAGGCATATTCTCTACAAAATGATGCTTTGTAGCAAAATATGACACATTGTTTCCAGAATATCTGTCTTCCTCTACAAAATAATGACATTAACATCAGAATTATCCATTTCAGACAAATTTCAGACGTATTTCACAATACTATCAATACTTCCACCAGAAATAAAATGTTCTCTCTTAGATATCATTCTTTATCCTTGCAGAAATTTAATTTTCTTACCAAAACAATGCTTTTCATCCCTACAAATAGCATTTTCTACACACGAAAGTAGATATTGTCCACAGAAGACATATTCTCTACAAAATGATGCTTTGTAGCAAAATATGACACATTGATTCCAGAATACCTATCTTCCTCTACAAATTATGGACATTTCCATAGATACATCCATTTCTGACAATAATTTGAACAACTACACAGGAATATCAATACTTATCCCAGAAATGAAAAGTGCACTCTTAGGTATCACTCTTCATCCTTGCAAAACTATGGTTTTCTTCCCAAACTAATGCTTTTCATCCCTACAAATAGCAATTTCTCCCTAAATTACTGGTTTTCATCCCAAAAGAAGACATATTCTCTACAAAATGATGCTTTCTAGCAAAATATGACACATTGTTTCCAGAATAACTTTTCTCCTCTACAATATCAGGACATTTCCAAAAGAAATATCGATTTCTCACAAATTTAAGAAGGACTTCACAGGAATATCCATACTTATCCCAGAAATAAAATGATCTCTCTTAGGTATCACTCTTGATCCTTGCAAAAATATGGTTTTCTTACAAGATAATGCTTTTCATCCCTACAAATAGCATTTTCTACAAAACAAAGTGTTTTCCATCCACTACAGAAATAGATTTCTCTACAAAATGATTCTTTGTAGCAAAATATGACACATTGTTTCCAGAATACCTCTTTTCCTCTACAAAATAAGGACATTTCCAACAGAAATATCGATTTCTGACAATTATTAGAACAATTTCACATGAATATCAATACTTATCCCAGAAATTAAATATTCTCACTTAACTATCAATATTTATGCTTGCAGACCTATGAATTTCTTACCAAACTAATGCTTTTCATTCCTACAAATAGCATTTAAAATGGGGAGGGGTATTAAATGGGGGTGAGGGTCCTTAAATAAGGAGGGGGGTTAAAATGTGGGACCCTATAATGGTTGGGATAGTTAAAATGGGGGGAGTCTATAAAATGTCGGTGTTCCTTAAATTGGGGCGGGGCTTAAAATGGGGAGTTAATGGTCATAAAGGACCTGGAGGAGGCAGGTTGGGGAGGGTGGTCCTTAAATAAGGGGTGGTCCTTAAATGAGGGGGTGGTCCAAAAAATGGGGGGTAGTCCTTAAAGTGAGGGGGAACCAATAATGTGTGGGGGGGATTAAAATGGTGGGGTCCTTTTAAAGTGAGGGGCATTTAAATGGGTGTTACTTAAATGGTGGGGGACATTAAAATGAGGGGGTCTTTAAATGTGGGTGGGCCTTTAAAATGGGAGGAGGTTTTTAAATTGGGGGGGGATCCATATTAATGGGTAAATGTCCATTAATGTGGGGGGGACTATAAAATTTGGGGGTCTTAAAAGGGGAAGGTTTAAAATGGGAGGAGTCTTTTAAATGGTGGGGGGTGTGCTTAAATGGGGGAGACCCTATAATGTGTGTGGGGGGTTAAAATATGATGGTCCTTTAAATAGGGGCGGGGGGGTCATTAATTTCTGGGAGATCCATAAATGTTGGGAGGCACCTATCATTGTTGGGGGTTGTTAAAATAGGGGGGTCTTTAAAAGGGGGTGGTCCTTAAAATGGGGGTACTTAAATGGGGTTCATTGGCCACAAATGACCTAATGGTTCATCAGTGTCAGGAGCTGCAAGAGGCAGATCCTTAAAATGGGGGGGGGTACTTAAATGGGTTGGGTCCTTAAATGGGAGGGAGACTTTAAATGGAGGGGGTCCTTTAATTGGGGGGTTCCATGGCCATAAAGTACTTGGAGAGGAACATAATGGGGGTGGGGTTGGGGGGGTTTCTTAAAATGGGGGGGGGGGGGGTTAAATGGGGTGTGGTTCCTAAAATGGGGGTGAGGTTCTTTAAAATGGGGAGAGATCTTAAATGGGGGTGAGGGTCCTTAAATAAGGAGGGGGGGTTAAAATGGGGGGACCCTATAATAGAGGGGATTGTTAAAATGGGGGGGGGTTCATTAAATGTGGGGGGTCCTTAAATTGGGGGGGGCTGTAAATGGGGAGTCAATGGCCATAAAGGACCAGGTGGAGGTAGGTTGGGGAGGGTTGTCCTTAAATAAGGGGGGGTCCTTAAGTGGGAAGGTGGTCCATAAAATGGGGGGTAGTTATAAATTGAGGGGGAACCAATAATGGGTGGGGAGGGTTAAAATGGAGAGGTCCTTTAAAAGGGGGGGGGGGGGCATATTAATGAAGATCTTCTTAAATGGAGGGGGACATTAAAATGGAGGGGTCTTTAAATGGGGGGGGGGCTTTAAAATGGTAGGAGACATTTAAATTTGGGGGGGATACTATCAAAACTATCAAGTCATAGTTTTGCAAGTATAAAGAGTGATACTTAAGTGAGAACTTTTAATTTCTGGCCCCATTTAAAGGACTCCTCAAATTTTAAACCTCCCACCCCCATTTTCAAACCCCCCCCATTTTATGGTTCCCCCCACATTAATGGACTTCTACCGATTTATATGGATCCCCCCCACTTTAAAGGACTCATCCCATTTTAAAGCCACCCCCATGTCTCCTAAATGTCCTCCATTTAAGAAAACCCCCAATTATATGCCCCCCCCTTTTAAAGGACACCCCCATTATAACCCCCCTCACCCATTATTGGTTCCCATTTAAGGACTCCCTCTTATTTAAGAACCACCCTCCCCAACCTGCCTTTCATTTCAAGTACTTTTAATTTCTGGGATAAGTATTGATATTCATGTGACCTACTTCTAAAATCTGTCAGAAATGGATATTTCTGTTGGAAATGTCATTCTTTTTTAGATGAAAAGAGTTATTCTGGAAACAATGTGTCATATTTGGCTACAAACGCTAATTTTGTAGAGAAATCGATTTCTTTTGGTGATGAAAATCACCTTTATGTTTAGAAAATGCTGTTTGTAGAGATGAAAAACATTATTTTGGCAATAAAACCATATTTTTGCAAGGGTAAAGAGTGATACCTAAGAGAGACCTTTTAATTTCTGGTATAAGTAGTGATATTCCTGTGAAATTTTTCTAAAATCTGTCAGAAAAGGATATATCTGTTGGAAATGTCCTTATTTTGTAGAGGAGAAAAGGTGTTTCTGTTAGTAATGTCCTCAATTGGTAGAAGAGAAAAGGTATTCTGGAAGCAATGTGTCCTATTTTGCTACAAAGCTTCATTTTGTAGAGAAAATGTCTTCTTCTGGGGATGAAAACCAGTATTTCTGGGAAACAACGCTATTTTAAAGGGATAAAAAGCATAATTTTGGTGAGAAAACCATGTTTTTGCAAGGATGAAGAATGATTCTTAGGAGAGAACTTTTTATTTCTGGGATAGGTACTGATATTTGTGTGCCATTCTTCTAAAATTTGTCAGAAATCGATATTTCTGTAGGAAATGTCCTTGTTTTGAAGAGGGAAAGAGGTATTCCAATAACAGTGTTTCATATGTTGCTACGAGGGACCATTTGTAGAGAAAATGATTTCTATTGGGGATGAAAACCACTTTTTTGGGTAGAAAATGCTACTTGTAATGATGAAAAGCTTTGTATTGGTAAGAAAATGAATTTTTTGCAAGATTCAAGAGTGATACCTAAGAGAGAACACATTTTTTTCTGGTGTAAGTCTTGATATTAGTGTGAAATACATCGGAAATTTGTCTGAAATGGACAATTCTTATGTTAATGTCATTATTTTGTAGGGGAAGAGAGATATTCTGGAATCAGTGAGTCATCATTTGTTACAAAGCATCATTTTAAAGAGAATGTGTCTTCTTTTGGGGATGAAAACCAGTAATTTCGGGAGAAATTGCTATTTGTAGGGATGAAAAGCATTAGTTTGGGAAGAAAACCATAGTTTT
Organism: Coturnix japonica; assembly: GCF_054131305.1. Lineage (NCBI taxonomy): Eukaryota > Metazoa > Chordata > Aves > Galliformes > Phasianidae > Coturnix > Coturnix japonica. The sequence continues at coordinate 48,641,335 of NC_140663.1, read as the reverse complement.
GCAAGGATGAAGAGTGATACCTAAGAGTGTACTTTTCATTTCTGGGATAAGTATTGATATTCATGTGACCTACTTCTAAAATCTGTCAGAAATGGATATTTCTGTGGGAAATGTCATTCTTTTTTAGATGAAAAGAGTTATTCTGGAAACAATGTGTCATATTTGGCTACAAACGCTAATTTTGTAGAGAAATCGATTTCTTTTGGTGATGAAAACCACCTTTATGTTTAGAAAATGCTGTTTGTAGAGATGAAAAACTTTATTTTGGTAAGAAAACCGTATTTTTGCAAGGGTAAAGAGTGATACCTAAGAGAGACCTTTTTATTTCTGGTATAAGTATTGATATTCCTGTGAAATTTTTCTAAAATCTGTCAGAAAAGGATATATCTGTTGGAAATGTCCTTATTTTGTAGAGGAGAAAAGGTGTTTCTGTTAGTAGTGTCCTCAATTTGTAGAAGAGAAAAGTTATTCTGGAAGCAGTATCTAGGTAAAACAAAGAACAAAATACTTCTGAAAGCAATAAGGAATATGTTATCCCAGAACTCATGCATTTTTCCTATTGTCTGATATAAGGCTGCCAATCGTGACCTTACCAGACTTCGTCCTTCCTGCTGCACACTCATTCACTTAGATCCCTTCCAGAGCTGTTGGGTGCTAGAGCACCACTGATATTTTCAGAATTTTCTGTTCCTAGTTGAAAAATATAAAATTTGAAAAGGATTAATGTGAAGGAAAATTCTACCAGATATATCACTGTATTTAGCTTTCCCATCTACTGATGCATCCTAAGAAGCAAGAAATAATAAACCAGACTGGAGCTGATGAGACTAAGTATCATACAGGAAATCTCCTGCTTTATGTGAAAGGATGTGCTGACCAGTTTGGGAAGCTCTTTAAAATATGATTATTAGGGGCTTAAAGTTTCAGAACAATATTTAATATTACTTACATTATAATTCACTGGAAAATTATTTCCTTCCTGACTCTTCATTCTCATTTTATTTTCAGTGAATTAATACAATATTTTAGGAAGAAATTCTACCAGGATTAACTTTTCTGGTCTTGCATGTAGTAATACTAAAAATTTCATTTGTAGCTACAAGAGTGTGTGAAAATTAGACTGTACAAGCTTGTACAGTCTGTTCAGCTTAATAACAGTCGTTGTACAGCTGCTAGCTGTCAAGCACCTTCATTCCTCTTTCAATGTTGTATTTTCCCAAATTTTAATTATCTGCTTGGATAATGTATACTGTACTCCCCTAGCTGTTTTTCTCAAAAAGCAAAATGCAGCTTCAGTATGCGTTTGCACTATAAGCTAACCGTCATTGTTGCTTACTGCAAACAAGGATCAGCCTTAGGTGTACAGCACAGCAGAAGCATTTCCTATTTAATAGGAAAGAACATTCGAATGTTATGTAGTTTGAATGTAGAGACACCACTGCAAGATTTTAGTAGACTTCATAAATCTAAACTACCCTCCATGCCACATAGTTGCACGGTATATATAGTCTTAAAAATCTGTAAGGGTGAAAATAATTTTGTTCATAGCTATTAGGAGGGATTTAAGAGATAACTCTTAATATGTGTCTTCTTACATCCATTCGTGTTCAATCTCATTTTTACTCTTCAGATAATTAATTCATTTTGTGTTGTGCAGGGACTGAGAAGGGGACAACAGTTAAGGTGTCTGGTGGCTCATCTAACATGATCAAGAACAATCCCACAGCTGAAAGGGAGCCGTTATGGTAGAATTGCTAGGGGAAGGAGAAAGAATGTGATTAGCTGTCATTGCAGGGTGTATTGGTGGTAACTATACAGGTGTTAACAAGAATGGCAACTACAAGGATGATAGTAGAAGTACAGAAGGCAGGCATAAGGAAAAAAGGGAAACTCACCAGTGATGACGCTAGGAGCTGAGGCAATCTTCACTAACAAGCAATCTCTAAGAGATGCTGCCTCAGTGAGGGTCAGCCCTTATATGAGGTCTCAGAGGAGGTGGAGTCGAACTCCACCCCTCCCGGGAGCACAGCTACATAATTTTCACCTGTGCTCCCGCAGCTGACCCCATAATTGCCTCAGCTGATTAATCAGTGGTTCATGCTGTGATTACCAATCTCCCATACACAGGATAAGCATCAGACTGGCAAATGCTATAAATTAATTTTTGTGTAGAAAATGCTATTTGTAAGGATGAAATGTTTTGTCTCTAAAAAGGGGGGGGGACCTTAAAATGGGGGGACTTAAATGGGGTTCATTGGTCATAAATGACCTGGAGGTGCATCAGCGTCAGGAGCTGCAAGAGACAGGTCCTAAAAAGAGGGGGGGGTACATAAATGGGGTGGGTCCTTTAAATGGGGGGGAGGCTTTAAATGGGTGGGGCCCTTTAATTGGGGTTTCTGTGGCCATAAAGGACTTGGAGAGGGACGTAATGGGGTTGGGGGGGTTCCTAAAATGGGGGTGTTGCCTAAAATTGGGGGGGTCCTTAAATGGGGGGTGGTTCCTAAAATGAGGTGAGAGTCTTTAAAATGGGGAGGGGTCTTAAATGGGGGTGAGGGTCCTTAAATAAGGAGGGGGTGTTAAATGGAGAGGGTCAGTCAGAAGGGCTCAGAAGCGTTTCAGACTTTGAATCACTTCTGACACCATCCTCATGCCTGTTTACTTGGTCATTTCAGGGGCTTTTGGAATTGCTTGATGTTTGTTTTGGCCTGAAAGATATCTGTATTTTTATATGTGAACTTTATTGTTTATTTAATACTAGCCTTTCTGGGAACTAAGCTTTAAGACACTAATCTGAATTAACTAACTGTTCCTAGGAAAATGTTGAAACAAGAGGAAACAAACTTTGACTCTTTTTTAAGTCACAGAATCACAGAATCACCGAATGACCCGGGTTGAAAGGGACCTCAAGGATCATGTAGTTCCAGTCAAGTAAAAGTAAAGGAACATCACTATTTCCAATCCTGCTGGAAATTAGCTTTGGATGAGCTAATGACTGGTGAATATTTGATGCTGGAGGTTTACTAAAATAAAAGTGCAAAAATGTTTTTCACTCAGCTTTTTTCTTTTTCTTCTCTAGTTGTTCATCCAAGGGCAGAAGCTTTAGAAGAAAAAAATTTCAGAAATACAAGAAAGGATTTGTGAGAAATCATGATTATTTGCATCAGAAATCTGTTGAAGAATAATTTTCGTTTCATTTGCCACAGGCTCACTCGTGCATTTCAGCAATATGTTCTTTCTGCTCTACCTATCTTACCTTCCTGGTGCCTTCCTGCAGTCTACAAGACTTGGGGCTTCTTTCCCATCTTCCATGTTTCTGGTTCTTTAACTTATTACATATTACAACATATTAACACCAATAGAATTAAATAGAAACTTTTGGGGTGCTTGGGGTTTGTTTTTTCTCTTTTTTTCCTCCGATTTGCTCATTAGATACCAGCTCTCAATACTAAACCTATTTCATCTGCTGTTCATAACATGAATGTCTGTTTTCCACATAGATTTTCTTTTCAGTTCAGGGTGCATGAGATTGCAGGTCATTGCAACCCTGTTTGTACAGGCTGTCTCCTTAGCTTCAGTAGCTGACCAGTGCTTTTGGTTTGCTGCTCCTGTTCAGTGGTTGGCACTAGCCAGGCTTCTGGTCAGTTTGTTCTGCACAACACAGAGGTATTGTGTTGTAAGGAGTCTAGCACACCCTTCCTCTGCCAAAGAGACCGTTGCTGTCTCTGATCTCCCATTCAGTGCTGCAAAAGAATGGCTTTCAAATGGTTTACTGGAAAAGAACTGAGGAAAGCATGTACCAATAGAGAAGGTACTGAGCAGAGAGGAGCTGGTGAAGAACAAAAAACTTGTATAATTGGAACAGGAACTTGAAGAAATCTAAAAGTGAGGGAGTAAGAGAAAAATACAGGCATGGTCTGATTGCAGCAGCTGAAATTGTTGGGTAGAAAGTTCATTTTCAGTAGAAAAGCTGGTGAGAAGCTTTAGGGATGCAGATATGAGAGGCATTTTGGTGAGATACTTCATTTTCTAACAATTTCTATGCATATAGCGAGTCAAGCAGCCAGAGGGATGGAGCTTACAGAAGGTAGGGAACACTCAGTTGGCCAGGAGGAGGGAAAACAGATTTTTAGTGATTTGGGAGAAGAAGGTCTTCTGGAACTCCGAATATAAGATGCACTATATTCCAAAACTGGTGTTTAGAGTTACCTACTGCTCACTGCTTTCACCTTGAAATCAAAACAAAACAAAACAAAAACAACAAACCAAACAAACAAACAATACAGGGAATACAAAAAACACATGGAATATGTCAAAAATAGCACATATGTCTGGAACTTATGGTTTGAGCCTGAGGAGCTGTAATCATCACTGGCTTAATGGCTCTAACAGCTTTAGCACATCAGCAATATCATATTTGCAGGCAGAAAGGTTAAAAGCAGCAAATAGCCCTTGCTGAGATTACTTACATAAGCAATAACCATACTGAAGTTCCGAAAGAATGAAATAACTTTGTGTAGAGAGGCAATAGGCAAGGGGAAACTTTTGAGGGGTTGCATGAGAAGAGAATCTTCATGGTTTTGGTGGTGTATGCAATTTGTTTTTAAGGATAAAAAATAAAATTGAACTTTTATACATGAGTAAAAAAAAGGAAGGCAGGAAGGCTCATTCTTGTATTCCTTTCCTTCAGGAAGGAACAAGAATTGTCTCTGTTTTTCTAGCCCATTCAGGAAGTCATACAGAGCAATAATAGCCCTGTTATCTAATGGTCAATGTTTATTTAGACTTCCACTGCTTGCAGTGCTCACTTGAGCGCTACTCTGCCCCACACTTCTCCCCTGTCCCCTCCAGGTGCTGCTCTGGTCAAGCTGGGGAAGGCTGCTGTTGCTTGGCATTGCCATTGCACAAAACAGCACTCACACGTATTCTCAGCTGGAAGCTTCTTTCTTTCTCTCTCTCTCTCTCTCTCTCTCTTTTTTTTTCTTTTCTTCTTTTTTTCTCCCTATAACAATAACAATGAGGAAAAAGCTATGGCAATAAAGCATCCCACATTATCTTTTCCTAAGAGTTCCGGAGACTCACTCCCCTGAGGGATAAATGGAGGAATTCCCCAGTAGCCTGCAGCATGTATTCCTGACTGTTGAGCTGTGAGCAAGCAGCTGCCCTGTTGTTGACCCAGCTCCTGCATTGCTCCTGGGTCTGCAGCCAGCATCCCCAGGTTCCTGCATCATCGGTGGGCTGTGGGACTTGTCCTCTTAAGCAAGCTTTAGGAGAGCAGCTTGAGGGGTTGGGGTATTGCACTTAGTGTGAGGGGGTTGAAATGCTTCTCCTTTCTCTTCTACTTTCAAACTCTCAATGAGATATGATGTGACAGTCTTATTATTTATAGGAACACTGCTTCAGAAGTGTGCTAAATTTGTGTCTTTAATTGAATTATCCTCTACTGCAGATACAGTTGCAGTAGGTCTTTAAGATGTAGAACTGGGAGGGCGTAAAGGCTATTGGCAATAGCATCTTGAAAACTCTAAGGCAGGTTTTCTGTCAAGTACATAGCACAGTTGCTGGTGAGAAGTGGCAAGGAGCCAAGATTTCCTTAGCATCCCTTCAAGAGAGTCTACAGTTTTGGTTTCTCTATTAAAACGTGGGTAATTCAGCCAAGCACTTATAGGTGTACCATAGAAAAAAGTTTGTGCATGAGATAAATCACAGTGTAAATACTCAATTTTGTAATTTTACTATGCTTATTGTTGGAGATAAAGAAAAAGTCTGGATTCAGCAAAATATGACACATTGTTGCCAGAATTCCTATTTTACTCTACAACTTAAGGACATATCCAACAGATATATCAATTTCTGTCAGTTATTAGAAGAATTTCACATGAATATCAATACTTATCCCAGAAATTAAAATTTGTCACTTAAGTATCATTCTTCGTCCTTGCAAAACTTTGGTTTTCTAACCAAAATAATGCTTTTCATCCTTACAAAATCAGTTGGCATGAGGTAGCTGCCTATTCATCTAAGGTTCCCATAGAAGTACTTACATGATCCCACAAGTGGTTTCAGTAAAAAAGAACAAGGTTGGGGGGCAATATAACTGTGTGACCTCCTGTTGTATCAACTAGTTCTGATATGCTCCTTTCCAGTCTGATCTCCACCTGTTCTCCTATGACTGTTTTATGTACACACTGAAGCCTTTCCTGGTCCAGTAGAGGTCAGTGATTAAATTCTGTAGAATTTCTTCAAAGAAATCAATTGGAACATGAGCAGAATACATGGGGCTGATTTGCCTTTCTGCCCACCCCTCCAACCCTTTTCCTATCCTCCCCCCCCTTGCCCCCCCCGCCCCGCCCCCCATTCCATTTTTTCCCCTTCTTTTCCTTTTCTTCTCTACGTCTCAGAAAACAGAAGGAAATTCCAAACCCAATACTCTACTGGCATGTCAGCAAACCAAGTTCAGAGTGGGTGCTCTGGGCTTTAATATTCTTTGATGTTCTTTTTGGTCAGAATAAATGAAAACATTAAAAGAGCTATTCCTGTAGATTCTAGCATTGATTAGATCAAATCCTGTTTAATACACATCTGATCTATTACTAAAATAGAAGAAGCACACAACATCCTAGCTAATGCCTTAAACTCTAAATCTTGAGACTGCATTGGTAAAACAGAAAATCACACACTATGTCAAACTATTACTAATATTATCTATAACACAGCAAGTTACAAAGCAATACCACTAAGTAAGAAACACACAATTACAATTACTATAAAGGCTGGATGCTATTTTCTGCCTTCAGATGAGACCGAAGATACCATGTTGGAACCCACATAGGGCCAGTCCCTGTGGAAATACGAGCATATTCACGATCCCAAGTTGTCAGTGGTAGGGAACAGTCCCAAAGTCCTGTGGCCATATTCCAAACATTAACCATAGGCTGTTCCTTTAGCACTGGGGAAGCCCCAAAATGACGATTCACATAAGCTGTATCTGTATGAACACGATTCAAAAACTTCAGCACAAGCAAATGTGTCCCTGGGTTTCTGTTTGTTAAAGGAGCTGTGAAAAAACACATGAAAAAAGCAAGTTATTTTGTGCAGGCTTAAATTTGGCACAAATAGGCCTACAGCTTTCCTGGAAGACTTCTAAGTGGGAGGGAGGAAGGTCATAAATTTAAAAACAATTTTTTAAAAAGATTAAAAAGCACTGCAATACAACAGTGAAGTCTAACACAAAGGCTTGCAGTTTAGAAATCTGAAGTCTTTGGATGCACTTAATGTGTATGCAGGCAGAAATTAACCCAGCCACAAATAGTATCCTACAAGAAGAACTGGGGACTCTGTTTCCTTCCTTTTACTTAGGAACTGAGCTATATCTGTATCTCATCCTTTCTCAGGGCAAAGGGATTTAGTCTTACATCCCACAGATCCTAAAAGACTGCTCTAAACTCTAGATTGCTTTTGGACATCATATAGCCAGGGTTGTAAGTGGACTGGAAGGAGAGCAAAATAAGTAAACTCCATAGGTGCAAATAATGTGGTGTCTGCTCCATGAAACTCTTTTCATTCAGTGCTTGACTATCTAGTGTTTAACTCCCTGGAGAGTTAAACTTCTCTCCAGGGAGAAGACTCAAAGGGGATTGCTCAACAGGTGGGTGGCTGTCTAAGGAATGGCAAGGTGGTTAGAATCTGTAGGAAAGGAATCTGAATCGTAGTCCCCTCATGGGTCCTTTAACCATGATAATCTCTATCTCTGACTGTTCTGCTTTTCAACTAGTTACTTTCCAAGATGGACTTCATATTCTGGATCAGGACTTTATGGAGGATCCTGAATGCCAGAAATAATAATCCTAACCTAGCTCAAGCATTTTTCAGAAGCTAGCTTCCAGAATACGTCGTGAATATGTTGTGAACATCCTGGACCTCCAGTGGTTTTGTCTCTGTTGGCTCTTCACTGCTATGAGTTGGGAAGGAATACACAATACCATGATGATGGTTTCATCACTTTTTCTAAGAGAAAAGCAGCCTCCTTCACTTTCTCATCAGCAACTCTATTTTCCTGTGCTAACAAAGAATTTCCTTTTGGATGTCCCCTTATATGTACTACAGAAATTTCTTAGGGTAGTAACAGGTTTTGCAAGATCTGTCTTCATGAGCCAGCTTCTTCTTTCTGCTGTTTATTACCACTTTCTTCCCATTTTTTTTTTTCCAAGTGTATGTACAATTTTATATAAATAACATGTCTCTGTCTATGTAATTCCCTTTTGTGAAAGTTTTAATGTTTGATTCAAGGCATATCAATCATTTCCCCCTGTACTCTACCCACGTGTGGCCTCACCTGGAGCCCTGTGTCCAGTTCTGGGCTCACTGGTATAAAAAGGACAGGGATATCCTGGAAAGAGTTCAGTGGACAGCCACAAAGATGCTAAAGGGCCTGGAGCACCTCTCTAATGAGGAAAGTTTGTACAACCTGGGTCTGATCAGCCTGGAGAAAAGAAGACTTGGAGGGGATCTGATCAATGTCTGTAAATATCTATGTTGTGGGAGGCAAAGGGATGAGGCCAGAGTCTTTTCAGCAGTGCATGGCAAAAGGACAAGGGAAAATGGCCACAAACCGAAGCATAGGAAGTTCCACACAAATGTGTGTATGAAAATCTTCTTGGTAAGGGTGACAGAGCATTGGAACAGGCTGCCCACAGAGGCTATGGAATCTCCTCCTCTGGAAACACTGAAGACCCGCCTCAATGTCTACTTGTGCAGTCTGGTCTAGAGAGCCTGCTTTGACAGTGGAGTTGGACTACATGATCTCTAGAGGTCTCTTCCAGAAGTCTGAGCTGACCAGTAATTCGTGAATCTTCCCATTTCTGCTACCTTCCCATCTGTTCCCCCAGTAACTGCACAACCATTACACTGTTTCCCATTTACGACTCTGGGAGATTCATCTATTAACAAAATTTCTTCTGCACCTAAAGGTACATTCTGCATTTCTAACCTTATTTCTATTTGGTAATTTCTTAAGTCAAGAAATATGTTCTATGTCTATAGCATCTTTATTAAGAAGGAAGCAGAATTCACGATAGCATCAGAGATAACAGTTAAATAATCTTTTTCAATCAACATTGCATTGTATTTAGGTATTCTGGAATCCATCAGCCATCTCTTTTCTTTTTGAGTGAAAACTGTTATTACCTGATGAGGACTAACAATCAATTGCCCCCTGAAAGTTAATTTCCTGCTTTCTCCCACCAGGAGTGTAGAGGCTGCTACTGCCTGAACACACTAGGACCACCCTCGAGATACAGGGTATACTAACTTTGACAAGTATGCATTCATTACTCTTGCCAGCTATGAGAAATGACTATCACAGCTGTCGTGGCATTTAGGTCCACAGTGGTGACACTATGTTGTCCCTGTGAACAGTCTTGCAGGGAATGATGCATCGCTCTGGTTTCAGTGTGAGCAGGAGTTTTTTGACAGCTTTGTCATTGTGGACTGCTAGTACGGTGAGGCGTAGTCAAGATCGGAGCCTGTTGTTTTGGCGACGATGTGACTCCGTGTCTGAGGATTGCAATTGCCCAGCAGAACTTGCCGGCAGGGCTTTCGGAGCTTCGCAGTCTGTTGCCGAGCCCTGCCGTACCGGCGGCGCTAGAGGTCAGTCCAACACTACAAATCGTCCTCACATGGGCTATCAGAGAAGTTCGGAGGGCTCTGCTGACAGGAGAAAGTGCGAGCTGTGTCCCAGCTCTCCTGCAGTGCGCGGCTCCAAGCAGTGGTAAACCTTGGTGCCTTGCCACTTTTGCTCTGAGGTTCCTTTTAGTCCCACCACGTAGATGCAGAGCAGGAAGGCAGGAAACACTTACTGCTCAATGTTGTATACTCCTACTAGCTCACACATCCACCCACGGAGGTCAAAGGAGACTGAGTGGAAGCAGTGCAACCTGGATATGCTCCTTTGACTCAGGCTTGGGGGGCATCAAACACAAAAGCCTGTCTTTGCTTATCTACTGTACCCTTGCTGGAATGTGAGATGGTCTCTGTCCCTCAGTGCACAAGTTTTCTCCCATGTTAGAATGAGGACTGAAGATAAATTCCCTCAATGCTAAGCGCCATAATAATAACACAGGTCCTCAGTGTCTTTTATAGTCTCCTTTGAACATGCTAAGTCTGTTTTTCACTGCTCTTTCATGAGGGGGTTCGGAAGGGGCTTCCCTTGCGCACTTCTCTTTCTCTCCCTACAAGTTATTCTCTGAAAGCCAAACTGCAATACAACAGTGAAGTCTAATTCATAATTTCTAATCTATAAACTCTCTTTAGGGTCAGTAATCAGAGCAGATAGCTAAAGGAATGGATAATAAAATAGCCAAGCCTGGGATATCCAGTTAGTATATCAGCATACTGTTGATGGTATATAAGGATTGCTAAAAGAATAGGAAATTATTAGAGCAGAGGGCAGGGCAATATTTTGTTCGTTATTCACATGGAATTTCTGTTTAGAAAGTCACTAACACACAATCATAATGAGTACTTAGAAAAGAGAGCAGGCAGAAACATGTCTGTTACCCAAAGGAGTATGATTAGTGCTGAATGTTTCTCTTACTAATCTCAGTGCCCAAACTTCACTTCTGAATGGGAGGTTCCATTTTTACACTTAATTGCAGAATCAGACATGTGGAGCTTTTCCAGGAGCTATTTGAGTTTTCATTTATTCTGACCAAAAAGAACATCAAAGAATATTAAAGCCCAGAGCACCCGCTCTGAACTTGGTTTGCTGACATGCCAGTAGAGTATTGGGTTTGGAATTTGAAAACTGTTGTCCCCTTCTCAGTCCCTTCACTCTCCCAGACACACAGCTTCAGCTCTTAGTTGGCAAGGCAGAAACTCCGAAGTGCCTCAAACCTCTCAAAGACCTTAAAAACTGCTTTTATGCATAAATCCATGTTGGAAACTTGTTAGCCAGTTCTAATATGAATCAGTTTTACATTACTGTATTTCCTCTATAACATTTACTTCTGGGGCAACAATGCTCAGTTGTTTTTGCTTTCAGTCTGTACATTTGATAAGAAATGGCATTAAGCAGCAGGCTTCCCATACGATAATACACAGTGAACCACATTTTCACCCTTCCTCAGGGCAGCTGAGTTCATTCTGAGGCATAATGCTCATCCCCTAAGTATATCAACATGTTGCAATGAGAAAGAAAATATAAACTTCGCTTTCTCATTTCACAAACACAGAAGTACTTCTTTCTACATACTAAAGGCAGGCACAAATAATTTTCTTGCAGCCTTCAGAGCAGAGAATCTATTATCTCCTGATGAATATTGGACCTACACAATCCAGCCACGGCTAATTTCCAGAGCTGCTGGTGCAGCACTAGCCAATCAGTACAATGCAAGGTAGAGTAAAATGCTCTACTGCACTAAAACAAGGCAGGAAGGCTGTAAGAGATACAGACTTATTGTAGCCAAGCTCTTCCAAATGACAACGTGTTAAATAACTTCAATCTAAGCCCTTAGCTTCTACCTCCCATGAAATATTAAACATCCCCTTTATTGAACAATAAGAAAATCTCTGTCTAAATCACATTTATTTATTTATTTATTTTTCAAGATGCTTCAGTTCTTTGTATTTGACGTTCTCTATCTACTCAACAAATCCTTGCATTCTAACATTCATAGTCTGACCTTTCTTACTATCATTCGCTTGCTTGTTAACAATGACAGCACCACCCAAAGGCCTCTCAGGAAATCAAAATATTAAATTAAACTCTGAAGGACTTACAGAGAAAAAACACTCTGGCTTACCTTGTAAGAAACTCTGTGGTACCATCAAAGTATGTATCATATCAGTTTCCTCACCTCTTCTCAAATATCCTCACCTAAATTCTTAGGTGCATACATCTGTCATGTTGCTTCTTCAAGTCAAATCAATCTTGTATGAAATAAATATGATGTGTCCTGTCATGTAATAATTTGATATTTATCCTGTGCAGGAGGGAAGACAGGAAAGGATGTTATTGACTGCTGGGCTTTATTGAGAGAGCCTAATCTTCTTCTCAGAACACTTTTTGCTTGGTTTTGCTTGTTACATAGGATGGCAATTCCTGTATTTCTTTTACACTATCTAGCCTGTGGCTATACAGAAGAACTCTTGCACTCACAACACAAAATGAATTAATTATCTGATGAGTAAAAATGAGATTGAACATGAATGGATGTAAGAAGACACATATTAAGAGTTATCTCTTAAATCCCTCCTAATAGCTATGAACAAAATTATTTTCACCCTTACAGATTTTAAGACTATGTATACCGTGCAACTCTGTGGCATGGAGGGTAGTTTAGATTTATGAAGTCTATTAAAATCTTGCAGTGGTGTCTCTACATTCAAACTACATAACATTCGAATGTTCTTTCCTATTAAGTAGGAAATGCTGCTGCTGTGCTGTACACCTAAGGCGGCCCCCTGTTTGCAGTAAGCAACAATGACGGTTAGCTTAAAGTGCAAACGCATACTGAAGCTGCATTTTGCTTTTTGAGAAAAATAGCTGGGGGAGTACAGTATACATTATCCAAGCAGATAATTAAAATTTGGGAAAATACAACATTGAAAGAGGAATGAAGGTGCTTGACAGCTAGCAGCTGTACAACGACTGTTATTAAGCTGAACAGACTGTACAAGCTTGTACAGTCTAATTTTCACACACTCTTGTAGCTACAAATGAAATTTTTAGTATTACTACATGCAAGACCAGAAAAGTTAATCCTGGTAGAATTTCTTCCTAAAATATTGTATTAATTCACTGAAAATAAAATGAGAGTGAAGAGTCAGGAAGGAAATAATTTTCCAGTGAATTATAATGTAAGTAATATTAAATATTGTTCTGAAACTTTAAGCCCCTAATAATCATATTTTAAAGAGCTTCCCAAACTGGTCAGCACATCCTTTCACGTAAAGCAGGAGATTTCCTGTATGATACTTAGTCTCATCAGCTCCAGTCTGGTTTATTATTTCTTGCTTCTTAGGATGCATCAGTAGATGGGAAAGCTAAATACAGTGATATATCTGGTAGAATTTTCCTTCACAGTAATCCTTTTTAAGTCTGAATTAAAGCCAGAGGCTACGGAAGTTAATTCTATGGTGGCCATGATAGAATTATAATAACATGTAAAAACCGCAACTTTGACATATAGATTGATAACCACTAGCATGTATAGGCTTGTGAAATCAAGCAATGGTTTTCATCAGTAGCAAATATATTTTATATTTTTCAGCTAGGAACAGAAAATTCTGAAAATACCAGTGGTGCTCTAGCACCCAAGAGCTCTGGAAGGGATCTAAGCGAATGAGTGTGCAGCACGAAGGACGAAGTGTGGTAAGGTCACGATTGGCAGCCTTACATCAGACAATAGGAAAAATGTTCTGGTATAACATATTCCTTACTGCTTTCAGTAGTATATTGTTATTTGTTTTCCCTAGATACTGCTTCCAGAATACCTTTTCTCTTCTACAAATTGAGGACATTTCCAACAGATATATCCCTTTATGACAGATTTTAGAAAAATTTCACAGGAATATCAATACTTATACCAGAAATAAAAAGGTCTCTCTTAGGTATCACTCTTTACCCTTGCAAAAATACGGTTTTCTTACCAAAATAAAGTTTTTCATCTCTACAAACAGCATTTTCTAAACATAAAGGTGATTCTCATCACCAAAAGAAATCGATTTCTCTACAAAATTAGCGTTTGTAGCCAAATATGACACATTGTTTCCAGAATAACTCTTTTCATCTAAAAAAGAATGACATTTCCAACAGAAATATCCATTTCTGACAGATTTTAGAAGTAGGTCACATGAATATCAATACTTATCCCAGAAATGAAAAGTACACTCTTAGGTATCACTCTTCATCCTTGCAAAACTATGGTTTTCTTCCCAAACTAATGCTTTTCATCCCTACAAATAGCAACTTCTCCCTAAATTACTGGTTTTCATCCCCAAAAGAAGACACATTCTCTTTAAAATGATGCTTTGTAACAAATTATGACTCACTGATTCCAGAATATCTCTCTTCCCCTACAAAATAATGACATTAACATAAGAATTGTCCATTTCAGACAAATTTCCGATGTATTTCACACTAATATCAAGACTTACACCAGAAAAAAATGTGTTCTCTCTTAGGTATCACTCTTGAATCTTGCAAAAAAATTCATTTTCTTACCAATACAAAGCTTGTCATCATTACAAGTAGCATTTTCTACCCAAAAAAGTGGTTTTCATCCCCAATAGAAATCATTTTCTCTACAAATGGTCCCTTGTAGCAACATACGAAACACTGTTATTGGAATACCTCTTTCCCTCTTCAAAATAAGGACATTTCCAACAGAAATATCGATTTCTGACAAATTTTAGAAGAATGTCTGTCACACAAATATCAGTACCTATCCCAGAAATAAAAAGTTCTCTCCTAAGAATCATTCTTCATCCTTGCAAAAACATGGTTTTCTCACCAAAATCATGCTTTTTATCCCTTTAAAATAGCGTTGTTTCCCAGAAATACTGGTTTTCATCCCCAGAAGAAGACATTTTCTCTACAAAATGAAGCTTTGTAGCAAAATAGGACACATTGCTTCCAGAATACCTTTTCTCTTCTACAAACTGAGGACATTACTAACAGAAACACCTTTTCTCCTCTACAAAATAAGGACATTTCCAACAGATATATCCTTTTCTGACAGATTTCAGAAAAATTTCACAGGAATATCAATACTTATACCAGAAATAAAAAGGTCTCTCTTAGGTATCAATCTTTACCCTTGCAAAAATATGGTTTTCTTACCAAAATAATGTTTTTCATCTCTACAAACAGCATTTTCTAAACATAAAGGTGGTTTTCATCACCAAAAGAAATCGATTTCTCTACAAAATTAGCGTTTGTAGCCAAATATGACACATTGTTTCCAGAATAACTCTTTTCATCTAAAAAAAGAATGACATTTCCAACAGAAATATCCATTTCTGACAGATTTTAGAAGTAGGTCACATGAACATCAATACTTATCCCAGAAATGAAAAGTACACTCTTAGGTATCATTCTTCATCCTTGCAAAACTATGGTTTTCTTCCCAAACTAATGCTTTTCATCCCTACAAATAGCAATTCTCCCTAAATTTCTGGTTTTCATCCCCAAAAGAAGACACATTCTCTTTAAAATGATGCTTTGTAACAAATTATGACTCACTGATTCCAGAATATCTCTCTTCCCCTACAAAATAATGACATTAACATAAGAATTGTCCATTTCAGACAAATTTCCGATGTATTTCACACTAATATCATGATTTACACCAGAAAAAAATGTGTTCTCTCTTAGGTATCACTCTTGAATCTTGCAAAAAATTCATTTTCTTACCAATACAAAGCTTGTCATCATTACAAATAGCATTTTCCACCCAAAAAGTGGTTTTCATCCCCAATAGAAATCGTTTTCTCCACAAATGGTCTCTTGTAGCAACATATGAAACAGTGTTATTGGAATACCTCTTTCCCTCTTAAAAATAAGGACATTTCCAACAGAAATATCGATTTCTGACAAATTTTAGAAGAATGTCTGTCACACAAATATCAGTACCTATCCCAGAAATAAAAAGTTCTCTCCTAAGAATCATTCTTCATCCTTGCAAAAACATGGTTTTCTCACCAAAATCATGCTTTTTATCCCTTTAAAATAGCGTTGTTTCCCAGAAATACTGGTTTTCATCCCCAGAAGAAGACATTTTCTCTACAAAATGAAGCTTTGTAGCAAAATAGGACACATTGCTTCCAGAATACCTTTTTCTTCTACAAATTGAGGACATTACTAACAGAAACACCTTTTCTCCTCTACAAAATAAGGACATTTCCAACAGATATATCCTTTTCTGACAGATTTTAGAAAAATTTCACAGGAATATCAATCCTTATACCAGAAATAAAAAGGTCTCTCTTAGGTATCACTCTTTACCCTTGCAAAAATATGGTTTCCTTACCAAAATAATGTTTTTCATCTCTACAAACAGCATTTTCTAAACATAAAGGTGGTTTTCATCACCAAAAGTAATCGATTTCTCTACAAAATTAGCGTTTGTAGCCAAATATGACACATTGTTTCCAGAATAACTCTTTTCATCTAAAAAAAGAATGACATGTCCAACAGAAATATCCATTTCTGACAGATTTTAGAAGTAGGTCACATGAATATCAATACTTATCCCAGAAATGAAAAGTACACTCTTAGGTATCACTCTTCATCCTTGCAAAACTATGGTTTTCTTCCCAAACTAATGCTTTTCATCCCTACAAATAGCAATTTCTCCCTAAATTTCTGGTTTTCATCCCCAAAAGAAGACACATTCTCTTTAAAATGATGCTTTGTAACAAATTATGACTCACTGATTCCAGAATATCTCTCTTCCCCTACAAAATAATGACATTAACATAAGAATTGTCCATTTCAGACAAATTTCCGATGTATTTCACACTAATATCAAGACTTACACCAGAAAAAAATGTGTTCTCTCTTAGGTATCACTCTTGAATCTTGCAAAAAATTCATTTTCTTACCAATACAAAGCTTGTCATCATTACAAATAGCATTTTCCACCCAAAAAAGTGGTTTTCATCCCCAATAGAAATCGTTTTCTCCACAAATGGTCCCTTGTAGCAACATATGAAACACTGTTATTGGAATACCTCTTTCCCTCTTCAAAATAAGGACATTTCCAAGAGAAATATCGATTTCTGACAAATTTTAGAAGAATGTCTGTCACACAAATATCAGTACCTATCCCAGAAATAAAAAGTTCTCTCCTAAGAATCATTCTTCATCCTTGCAAAAACATGGTTTTCTCACCAAAATTATGCTTTTTATCCCTTTAAAATAGCGTTGTTTCCCAGAAATACTGGTTTTCATCCCCAGAAGAAGACATTTTCTCTACAAAATGAAGCTTTGTAGCAAAATAGGACACATTGCTTCCAGAATACCTTTTCTCTTCTACAAACTGAGGACATTACTAACAGAAACACCTTTTCTCCTCTACAAAATAAGGACATTTCCAACAGATATATCCTTTTCTGACAGATTTTAGAAAAATTTCACAGGAATATCAATCCTTATACCAGAAATAAAAAGGTCTCTCTTAGGTATCACTCTTTACCCTTGCAAAAATACGGTTTCCTTACCAAAATAATGTTTTTCAACTCTACAAACAGCATTTTCTAAACATAAAGGTGGTTTTCATCACCAAAATAAATCGATTTCTCTTCAAAATTAGCGTTTGTAGCCAAATATGACACATTGTTTACAGAATAACTCTTTTCATCTAAAAAAGAATGACATTTCCAACAGAAATATCCATTTCTGACAGATTTTAGAAGTAGGTCACATGAATATCAATACTTATCCCAGAAATGAAAAGTACACTCTTAGGTATCACTCTTCATCCTTGCAAAATTATGGTTTTCTTCCCAAACTAATGCTTTTCATCCCTACAAATAGCAACTTCTCCCTAAATTTCTGGTTTTCATCCTCAAAAGAAGACACATTCTCTTTAAAATGATGCTTTGTAACAAATGATGACTCACTGATTCCAGAATATCTCTCTTTCCCCTACAAAATAATGACATTAACCTAAGAATTGTCCATTTCAGACAAATTTCCGATGTATTTCACACTAATATCATGATTTACACCAGAAAAAAATGTGTTCTCTCTTAGGTATCACTCTTGAATCTTGCAAAAAATTCATTTTCTTACCAATACAAAGCTTGTCATCATTACAAGTAGCATTTTCTACCCAAAAAAGTGGTTTTCATCCCCAATAGAAATCGTTTTCTCCACAAATGGTCCCTTGTAGCAACATATGAAACACTGTTATTGGAATACCTCTTTCCCTCTTCAAAATAAGGACATTTCCAAGAGAAATATCGATTTCTGACAAATTTTAGAAGAATGTCTGTCACACAAATATCAGTACCTATCCCAGAAATAAAAAGTTCTCTCCTAAGAATCATTCTTCATCCTTGCAAAAACATGGTTTTCTCACCAAAATTATGCTTTTTATCCCTTTAAAATAGCGTTGTTTACCAGAAATACTGGTTTTCATCCCCAGAAGAAGACATTTTCTCTACAAAATGAAGCTTTGTAGCAAAATAGGACACATTGCTTCCAGAATACCTTTTCTCTTCTACAAATTGAGGACATTACTAACAGAAACACCTTTTCTCCTCTACAAAATAAGGACATTTCCAACAGATATATCCTTTTCTGACAGATTTTAGAAAAATTTCACAGGAATATCAATACTTATACCAGAAATAAAAAGGTCTCTCTTAGGTATCACTCTTTACCCTTGCAAAAATATGGTTTCCTTACCAAAATAATGTTTTTCATCTCTACAAACAGCATTTTCTAAACATAAAGGTGGTTTTCATCACCGAAAGAAATCGATTTCTCTACAAAATTAGCGTTTGTAGCCAAATATGACACATTGTTTCCAGAATAACTCTTTTCATCTAAAAAAGAATGACATTTCCAACAGAAATATCCATTTCTGACAGATTTTAGAAGTAGGTCACATGAATATCAATACTTATCCCAGAAATGAAAAGTACACTCTTAGGTATCACTCTTCATCCTTGCAAAACTATGGTTTTCTTCCCAAACTAATGCTTTTCATCCCTACAAATAGCAACTTCTCCCTAAATTACTGGTTTTCATCCCCAAAAGAAGACACATTCTCTTTAAAATGATGCTTTGTAACAAATGATGACTCACTGATTCCAGAATATCTCTCTTCCCCAACAAAATCATGACATTAACATAAGAATTGTCCATTTCAGACAAATTTCCGATGTATTTCACACTAATATCAAGACTTACACCAGAAAAAAATGTGTTCTCTCTTAGGTATCACTCCTGAATCTTGCAAAAAATTCATTTTCTTACCAATACAAAGCTTGTCATCATTACAAATAGCATTTTCCACCCAAAAAAGTGGTTTTCATCCCCAATAGAAATCGTTTTCTCTACAAATGGTCCCTTGTAGCAACATATGAAACACTGTTATTGGAATACCTCTTTCCCTCTTCAAAATAAGGACATTTCCAAGAGAAATATCGATTTCTGACAAATTTTAGAAGAATGTCTGTCACACAAATATCAGTACCTATCCCAGAAATAAAAAGTTCTCTCCTAAGAATCATTCTTCATCCTTGCAAAAACATGGTTTTCTCACCAAAATTATGCTTTTTATCTCTTTAAAATAGCGTTGTTTACCAGAAATACTGGTTTTCATCCCCAGAAGAAGACATTTTCTCTACAAAATGAAGCTTTGTAGCAAAATAGGACACATTACTTCCAGAGTACCTTTTCTCTTCTACAAATTGAGGACATTACTAACAGAAACACCTATTCTCCTCTACAAAATAAGGACATTTCCAACAGATATATCCTTTTCTGACAGATTTTAGAAAAATTTCACAGGAATATCAATACTTATACCAGAAATAAAAAGGTCTCTCTTAGGTATCACTCTTTACCCTTGCAAAAATATGGTTTCCTTACCAAAATAATGTTTTTCATCTCTACAAACAGCATTTTCTAAACATAAAGGTGGTTTTCATCACCGAAAGAAATCGATTTCTCTACAAAATTAGCGTTTGTAGCCAAATATGACACATTGTTTCCAGAATAACTCTTTTCATCTAAAAAAGAATGACATTTCCAACAGAAATATCCATTTCTGACAGATTTTAGAAGTAGGTCACATGAATATCAATACTTATCCCAGAAATGAAAAGTACACTCTTAGGTATCACTCTTCATCCTTGCAAAACTATGGTTTTCTTCCCAAACTAATGCTTTTCATCCCTACAAATAGCAACTTCTCCCTAAATTACTGGTTTTCATCCCCAAAAGAAGACACATTCTCTTTAAAATGATGCTTTGTAACAAATTATGACTCACTGATTCCAGAATATCTCTCTTCCCCTACAAAATAATGACATTAACATAAGAATTGTCCATTTCAGACAAATTTCCGATGTATTTCACACTAATATCAAGACTTACACCAGAAAAAAATGTGTTCTCTCTTAGGTATCACTCTTGAATCTTGCAAAAAATTCATTTTCTTACCAATACAAAGCTTTTCATCATTACAAGTAGCATTTCCCACCCAAAAAAGTGGTTTTCATCCCCAATAGAAATCGTTTTCTCTACCAATGGTCCCTTGTAGCAACATATGAAACACTGCTATTGGAATACCTCTTTCCCTCTTCAAAATAAGGACATTTCCAACAGAAATATCGATTTCTGACAAATTTTAGAAGAATGTCTGTCACACAAATATCAGTACCTATCCCAGAAATAAAAAGTTCTCTCCTAAGAATCATTCTTCATCCTTGCAAAAACATGGTTTTCTCACCAAAATTATGCTTTTTATCCCTTTAAAATAGCGTTGTTTCCCAGAAATACAGGTTTTCATCCCCAGAAGAAGACATTTTCTCTACAAAATGAAGCTTTGTAGCAAAATAGGACACATTGCTTCCAGAATACCTTTTCTCTTCTACAAATTGAGGACATTACTAACAGAAACACCTTTTCTCCTCTACAAAATAAGGACATTTCCAACAGATATATCCTTTTCTGACAGATTTTAGAAAAATTTCACAGGAATATCAATACTTATACCAGAAATAAAAAGGTCTCTCTTAGGTATCACTCTTTACCCTTGCAAAAATATGGTTTCCGTACCCAAATAATGTTTTTCATCTCTACAAACAGCATTTTCTAGACATAAAGGTGGTTTTCATCACCAAAAGAAATCGATTTCTCTACAAAATTAGCGTTTGTAGCCAAATATGACACATTGTTTCCAGAATAACTCTTTTCATCTAAAAAAGAATGACATTTCCAACAGAAATATCCATTTCTGACAGATTTTAGAAGTAGGTCACATGAACATCAATACTTATCCCAGAAATGAAAAGTACACTCTTAGGTATCACTCTGCATCCTTGCAAAACTATGGTTTTCTTCCCAAACTAATGATTTTCATCCCTACAAATAGCAATTTCTCCCTAAATTTCTGGTTTTCATCCCCAAAAGAAGACACATTCTCTTTAAAATGATGCTTTGTAACAAATGATGACTCACTGATTCCAGAATATCTCTCTTCCCCTACAAAATAATGACATTAACATAAGAATTGTCCATTTCTGGCAAATTTCCGATGTATTTCACACTAATATCAAGACTTACACCAGAAAAAAATGTGTTCTCTCTTAGGTATCACTCTTGAATCTTGCAAAAAATTCATTTTCTTACCAATACAAAGCTTTTCATCATTAAAAGTAGCATTTTCTACCCAAAAAAGTGGTTTTCATCCCCAATAGAAATCGTTTCTCCACAAATGGTCCCTTGTAGCAACATATGAAACACTGTTATTGGAATTCCTCTTTCCCTCTTCAAAGTAAGAACATTTCCAACAGAAATATCGATTTCTGACAAATTTTAGAAGAATGGCACACAAATATCAGTACCTATCCCAGAAATAAAAAGTTCTCTCCTAAGAATCATTCTTCATCCTTGCAAAAACATGGTTTTCTCACCAAAATTATGCTTTTTATCCCTTTAAAACAGCGTTGTTTCCCAGAAATACTGGTTTTCATCCCCAGAAGAAGACATTTTCTCTACAAAATGAAGCTTTGTAGCAAAATAGGACACATTGCTTCCAGAATGCCTTTTCTCTTCTACCAATTGAGGACATTACTAACAGAAACACCTTTTCTCCTCTACAAAATAAGGACATTTCCAACAGATATATCCTTTTCTGACAGATTTTAGAAAAATTTCACAGGAATATCAATCCTTATACCAGAAATAAAAAGGTCTCTCTTAGGTATCACTCTTTACCCATGCAAAAATATGCTTTTCTTACCCAAATAATGTTTTTCATCTCTACAAACAGCATTTTCTAGACATAAATGTGGTTTTCATCACCAAAAGTAATCGATTTCTCTACAAAATTAGCGTTTGTAGCCAAATATGACACATTGTTTCCAGAATAACTCTTTTCATCTAAAAAAGAATGACATTTCCAACAGAAATATCCATTTCTGACAGATTTTAGAAGTAGGTCACATGAACATCAATACTTATCCCAGAAATGAAAAGTACACTTTTAGGTATCACTCTTCACCCTTGCAAAACTATGGTTTTCTTCACAAACTAATGCTTTTCATCCCTACAAATAGCAATTTCTCCCTAAATTACTGGTTTTCATCCCCAAAAGAAGACACATTCTCTTTAAAATGATGCTTTGTAACAAATTATGACTCACTGATTCCAGAATATCTCTCTTCCCCAACAAAATAATGACATTAACATAAGAATTGTCCATTTCAGACAAATTTCCGATGTATTTCACACTAATATCAAGATTTACACCAGAAAAAAATGTGTTCTCTCTTAGGTATCACTCTTGAATCTTGCAAAAAATTAATTTTCTTACCAATACAAAGCTTTTCATCATTACAAGTAGCATTTTCTACCCAAAAAAGTGGTTTTCATCCCCAATAGAAATCGTTTTCTCTACAAATTGTCCCCTGTAGCAACATGTGAAACACTGTTATTGGAATACCTCTTTCCCTCTTCAAAATAAGGACATTTCCAACAGAAATATCGATTTCTGACAAATTTTAGAAGAATGGCACACAAATATCAGTACCTATCCCAGAAATAAAAAGTTCTCTCCTAAGAATCATTCTTCATCCTTGCAAAAACATGGTTTTCTCACCAAAATTATGCTTTTTATCCCTTTAAAATAGCGTTGTTTTCCAGAAATACTGGTTTTCATCCCCAGAAGAAGACATTTTCTCTACAAAATGAAGCTTTGTAGCAAAATAGGACACATTGCTTCCAGAATACCTTTTCTCTTCTACCAATTGAGGACATTACTAACAGAAACACCTTTTCTCCTCTACAAAATAAGGACATTTCCAACAGATATATCCTTTTCTGACAGATTTTAGAAAAATTTCACAGGAATATCAATACTTATACCAGAAATAAAAAGGTCTCTCTTAGGTATCACTCTTTACCCATGCAAAAATATGCTTTTCTTACCCAAATAATGATTTTTAATCTCTACAAACAGCATTTTCTAGACCTAAAGGTGGTTTTCATCACCAAAAGAAATCGATTTCTCTACAAAATTAGCGTTTGTAGCCAAATATGACACATTGTTTCCAGAATAACTCTTTTCATCTAAAAAAGAATGACATTTCCAACAGAAATATCCATTTCTGACAGATTTTAGAAGTAGGTCACATGAACATCAATACTTATCCCAGAAATGAAAAGTACACTCTTAGGTATCACTCTTCACCCTTGCAAAACTATGGTTTTCTTCACAAACTAATGCTTTTCATCCCTACAAATAGCAACTTCTCCCTAAATTACTGGTTTTCATCCCCAAAAGAAGACACATTCTCTTTAAAATGATGCTTTGTAACAAATGATGACTCACTGATTCCAGAATATCTCTCTTCCCCTACAAAATAATGACATTAACATAAGAATTGCCCATTTCAGACAAATTTCCGATGTATTTCACACTAATATCATGATTTACACCAGAAAAAAATGTTTTCTCTCTTAGGTATCACTCTTGAATCTTGCAAAAAATTCATTTTCTTACCAATACAAAGCTTGTCATCATTACAAGTAGCATTTCCCACCCAAAAAAGTGGTTTTCATCCCCAATAGAAATCGTTTTCTCTACAAATGGTCCCTTGTAGCAACATATGAAACACTCTTATTGGAATACCTCTTTCCCTCTTCAAAATAAGGACATTTCCAACAGAAATATCGATTTCTGACAAATTTTAGAAGAATGTCTGTCACACAAATATCAGTACCTATCCCAGAAATAAAAAGTTCTCTCCTAAGAATCATTCTTCATCCTTGCAAAAACATGGTTTTCTCACTAAAATTATGCTTTTTATCCCTTTAAAATAGCGTTGTTTCCCAGAAATACTGGTTTTCATCCCCAGAAGAAGACATTTTCTCTACAAAATGAAGCTTTGTAGCAAAATAGGACACATTGCTTCCAGAATACCTTTTCTACCAATTGAGGACATTACTAACAGAAACACCTTTTCTCCTCTACAAAATAAGGACATTTCCAACAGATATATCCTTTTCTGACAGATTTTAGAAAAATTTCACAGGAATATCAATACTTATACCAGAAATAAAAAGGTCTCTCTTAGGTATCACTCTTTACCCTTGCAAAAATATTGTTTCCGTACCCAAATAATGTTTTTCATCTCTACAAACAGCATTTTCTAGACATAAAGGTGGTTTTCATCACCAAAAGATATCGATTCCTCTACAAAATTAGCGTTTGTAGCCAAATATGACACATTGTTTCCAGAATAACTCTTTTCATCTAAAAAAGAATGACATTTCCAACAGAAATATCCATTTCTGACAGATTTTAGAAGTAGGTCACATGAATATCAATACTTATCCCAGAAATGAAAAGTACACTCTTAGGTATCACTCTTCATCCTTGCAAAACTATGGTTTTCTTCCCAAACTAATGCTTTTCATCCCTACAAATAGCAATTTCTCCCTAAATTACTGGTTTTCATCCCCAAAAGAAGACACATTCTCTTTAAAATGATGCTTTGTAACAAATGATGACTCACTGATTCCAGAATGTCTCTCTTCCCCTACAAAATAATGACATTAACATAAGAATTGTCCATTTCAGACAAATTTCCGATGTATTTCACACTAATATCAAGACTTACACCAGAAAAAAATGTGTTCTCTCTTAGGTATCACTCTTGAATCTTGCAAAAAATTAATTTTCTTACCAATACAAAGCTTGTCATCATTACAAGTAGCATTTTCTACCAAAAAAGTGGTTTTCATCCCCAATAGAAATCGTTTTCTCTACAAACGGTCACTTGTAGCAACATGTGAAACACTGTTATTGGAAGACCTGTTTCCCTTTTCAAAATAAGGACATTTCCAACAGATATATCCTTTTCTGACAGATTTTAGAAAAATTTCACAGGAATATCAATACTTATACCAGAAATAAAAAGGTCTCTCTTAGGTATCACTCTTTACCCATGCAAAAATATGCTTTTCTTACCCAAATAATGTTTTTCATCTCTACAAACAGCATTTTCTAGACATAAAGGTGGTTTTCATCACCAAAAGAAATCGATTTCTCTACAAAATTAGCGTTTGTAGCCAAATATGACACATTGTTTCCAGAATAACTCTTTTCATCTAAAAAAGAATGACATTTCCAACAGAAATATCCATTTCTGACAGATTTTAGAAGTAGGTCACATGAACATCAATACTTATCCCAGAAATGAAAAGTACACTCTTAGGTATCACTCTGCATCCTTGCAAAACTATGGTTTTCTTCCCAAACTAATGATTTTCATCCCTACAAATAGCAATTTCTCCCTAAATTTCTGGTTTTCATCCCCAAAAGAAGACACATTCTCTTTAAAATGATGCTTTGTAACAAATGATGACTCACTGATTCCAGAATGTCTCTCTTCCCCTACAAAATAATGACATTAACATAAGAATTATCCATTTCTGGCAAATTTCCGATGTATTTCACACTAATATCAAGACTTACACCAGAAAAAAATGTGTTCTCTCTTGGGTATCACTTCTGAATCTTGCAAGAAATTCATTTTCTTACCAATACAAAGCTTTTCATCATTACAAGTAGCATTTTCTACCCAAAAAAGTGGTTTTCATCCCCAATAGAAATCGTTTTCTCCACAAATGGTCCCTTGTAGCAACATATGAAACACTGTTATTGGAATTCCTCTTTCCCTCTTCAAAGTAAGAACATTTCCAACAGAAATATCGATTTCTGACAAATTTTAGAAGAATGGCACACAAATATCAGTACCTATCCCAGAAATAAAAAGTTCTCTCCTAAGAATCATTCTTCATCCTTGCAAAAACATGGTTTTCTCACCAAAATTATGCTTTTTATCCCTTTAAAACAGCGTTGTTTCCCAGAAATACTGGTTTTCTTCCCCAGAAGAAGACATTTTCTCTACAAAATGAAGCTTTGTAGCAAAATAGGACACATTGCTTCCAGAATGCCTTTTCTCTTCTACAAATTGAGGACATTACTAACAGAAACACCTTTTCTCCTCTACAAAATAAGGACATTTCCAACAGATATATCCTTTTCTGACAGATTTTAGAAAAATTTCACAGGAATATCAATACTTATACCAGAAATAAAAAGGTCTCTCTTAGGTATCACTCTTTACCCTTGCAAAAATACGGTTTCCTTACCAAAATAATATTTTTCAACTCTACAAACAGCATTTTCTAAACATAAAGGTGGTTTTCATCACCAAAAGTAATCGATTTCTCTACAAAATTAGCGTTTGTAGCCAAATATGACACATTGTTTCCAGAATAACTCTTTTCATCTAAAAAAGAATGACATTTCCAACAGAAATATCCATTTCTGACAGATTTTAGAAGTAGGTCACATGAACATCAATACTTATCCCAGAAATGAAAAGTACACTTTTAGGTATCACTCTTCACGCTTGCAAAACTATGGTTTTCTTCGCAAACTAATGCTTTTCATCCGTACAAATAGCAATTTCTCCCTAAATTTCTGGTTTTCATCCCCAAAAGAAGACACATTCTCTTTAAAATGATGCTTTGTAACAAATGATGACTCACTGATTCCAGAATATCTCTCTTCCCCTACAAAATAATGACATTAACATAAGAATTGTCCATTTCAGACAAATTTCCGATGTATTTCACACTAATATCAAGATTTACACCAGAAAAAAATGTGTTCGCTCTTAGGTATCACTCTTGAATCTTGCAAAAAATTCATTTTCTTACCAATACAAAGCTTTTCATCATTACAAGTAGCATTTTCTACCCAAAAAAGTGGTTTTCATCCCCAATAGAAATCGTTTTCTCTACAAATGGTCCCTTGTAGCAACATATGAAACACTGTTATTGGAATACCTCTTTCCCTCTTCAAAATAAGGACATTTCCAAGAGAAATATCGATTTCTGACCAATATTAGAAGAACGTCTGTCACACAAATATCAGTACCTATCCCAGAAATAAAAAGTTCTCTCCTAAGAATCATTCTTCATCCTTGCAAAAACATGGTTTTCTCACTAAAATTATGCTTTTTATCCCTTTAAAATAGCGTTGTCTCCCAGAAATACTGGTTTTCATCCCCAGAAGAAGACATTTTCTCTACAAAATGAAGCTTTGTAGCAAAATAGGACACATTGCTTCCA
The DNA here is from genome assembly GCF_054131305.1 of Coturnix japonica. Lineage (NCBI taxonomy): Eukaryota > Metazoa > Chordata > Aves > Galliformes > Phasianidae > Coturnix > Coturnix japonica. The sequence continues at coordinate 48,613,950 of NC_140663.1, read as the reverse complement.
GAATACCTTTTCTCTTCTACAAATTGAGGACATTACTAACAGAAACACCTTTTCTCCTCTACAAAATAAGGACATTTCCAACAGATATATCCTTTTCTGACAGATTTTAGAAAAATTTCACAGGAATATCAATACTTATACCAGAAATAAAAAGGTCTCTCTTAGGTATCACTCTTTACCCTTGCAAAAATATGGTTTCCTTACCCAAATAATGTTTTTCATCTCTACAAACAGCATTTTCTAGACATAAAGGTGGTTTTCATCACCAAAAGATATCGATTCCTCTACAAAATTAGCGTTTGTAGCCAAATATGACACATTGTTTCCAGAATAACTCTTTTCATCTAAAAAAGAATGACATTTCCAACAGAAATATCCATTTCTGACAGATTTTAGAAGTAGGTCACATGAACATCAATACTTATCCCAGAAATGAAAAGTACACTCTTAGGTATCACTCTTCATCCTTGCAAAACTATGGTTTTCTTCCCAAACTAATGCTTTTCATCCCTACAAATAGCAATTTCTCCCGAAATTACTGGTTTTCATCCCCAAAAGAAGACACATTCTCTTTAAAATGATGCTTTGTAACAAATTATGACTCACTGATTCCAGAATATCTCTCTTCCCCTACAAAATAATGACATTAACATAAGAATTGTCCATTTCAGACAAATTTCCGATGTATTTCACACTAATATCAAGACTTACACCAGAAAAAAATGTGTTCTCTCTTAGGTATCACTCTTGAATCTTGCAAAAAATAAATTTTCTTACCAATACAAAGCTTGTCATCATTACAAGTAGTATTTTCTTCCCAATAAAGTGGTTTTCATCCACAATAGAAATCGTTTTCTCTACAAATGGTCCCTTGTAGCAACATATGAAACACTGTTATTGGAATACCTCTTTCCCTCTTCAAAATAAGGACATTTCCAAGAGAAATATCGATTTCTGACAAATTTTAGAAGAATGTCTGTCACACAAATATCAGTACCTATCACAGAAATAAAAAGTTCTCTCCTAAGAATCATACTTCATCCTTGCAAAAACATGGTTTTCTCACCAAAATTATGCTTTTTATCCCTTTAAAACAGCGTTGTTTCCCAGAAATACTGGTTTTCATCCCCAGAAGAAGACATTTTCTCTACAAAATGAAGCTTTGTAGCAAAATAGGACACATTGCTTCCAGAATGCCTTTTCTCTTCTACAAATTGAGGACATTACTAACAGAAACACCTTTTCTCCTCTACAAAATAAGGACATTTCCAACAGATATATCCTTTTCTGACAGATTTTAGAAAAATTTCACAGGAATATCAATACTTATACCAGAAATAAAAAGGTCTCTCTTAGGTATCACTCTTTACCCTTGCAAAAATATGGTTTCCTTACCAAAATAATGTTTTTCATCTCTACAAACAGCATTTTCTAAACATAAAGGTGGTTTTCATCACCAAAAGAAATCGATTTCTCTACAAAATTAGCGTTTGTAGCCAAATATGACACATTGTTCCCAGAATAACTCTTTTCATCTAAAAAAGAATGACATTTCCAACAGAAATATCCATTTCTGACAGATTTTAGAAGTAGGTCACATGAATATCAATACTTATCCCAGAAATGAAAAGTACACTCTTAGGTATCACTCTTCATCCTTGCAAAACTATGGCTTTCGTCCCAAACTAATGAATTTCATCCCTACAAATAGCAGTTTCTCCCTAAATTTCTGGTTTTCATCCTCAAAAGAACACACATTCTCTTTAAAATGATGCTTTGTAACAAATGATGACTCACTGATTCCAGAATATCTCTCTTCCCCAACAAAATAATGACATTAACATAAGAATTGTCCATTTCAGACAAATTTCCGATGTATTTCACACTAATATCAAGACTTACACCAGAAAAAAATGTGTTCTCTCTTAGGTATCACTCTTGAATCTTGCAAAAAATTCATTTTCTTACCAATACAAAGCTTGTCATCATTACAAGTAGCATTTTCCACCCAAAAAAGTGGTTTTCATCCCCAATAGAAATCGTTTTCTCCACAAATGGTCCCTTGTAGCAACATATGAAACACTGTTATTGGAATACCTCTTTCCCTCTTCAAAATAAGGCCATTTCCAACAGAAATATCGATTTCTGACAAATTTTAGAAGAATGGCACACAAATATCAGTACCTATCCCAGAAATAAAAAGTTCTCTCCTAAGAATCATTCTTTATCCTTGCAAAAACATGGTTTTCTCACCAAAATTATGCTTTTTATCCCTTTAAAATAGCGTTGTCTCCCAGAAATACTGGTTTTCATCCCCAAAAGAAGACATTTTCTCTACAAAATGAAGCTTTGTAGCAAAATAGGACACATTGCTTCCAGAATACCTTTTCTCTTCTACCAATTGAGGACATTACTAACAGAAACACCTTTTCTCCTCTACAAAATAAGGACATTTCCAACAGATATATCCTTTTCTGACAGATTTTAGAAAAATTTCACAGGAATATCAATACTTATACCAGAAATAAAAAGGTCTCTCTTAGGTATCACTATTTACCCTTGAAAAAATACGGTTTTCTTACCAAAATAATGTTTTTCATCTCTACAAACAGCATTTTCTAAACATAAAGATGGTTTTCATCAGCAAAAGAAATCGATTTCTCTTCAAAATTAGCGTTTGTAGCCAAATATGACACATTGTTTCCAGAATAACTCTTTTCATCTAAAAAAGAATGACATTTCCAACAGAAATATCCATTTTTGACAGATTTTAGAAGTAGGTCACATGAACATCAATACTTATCCCAGAAATGAAAAGTACACTCTTAGGTATCACTCTTCACCCTTGCAAAACTATGGTTTTCTTCCCAAACTAATGCTTTTCATCCCTACAAATAGCAATTTCTCCCTAAATTACTGGTTTTCATCCCCAAAAGAAGATACATTCTCTTTAAAATGATGCTTTGTAACAAATTATGACTCACTGATTCCAGAATATCTCTCTTCCCCTACAAAATAATGACATTAACATAAGAATTATCCATTTCAGACAAATTTCCGATGTATTTCACACTAATATCAAGACTTACACCAGAAAAAGTGTGTTCTCTCTTAGGTATCACTCTTGAATCTTGCAAAAAATTCATTTTCTTACCAATACAAAGCTTTTCATCATTACAAGTAGCATTTTTTACCAGAAAAATTGGTTTTCATCCCCAATAGAAATCGTTTTCACTACAAATGTTCCCCTGTAGCAACATATGACACACTGTTATTGGAATACCTCTTTCCCTCTTCAAAATAAGGACATTTCCAACAGAAATATCCATTTCTGACAGATTTTAGAAGTAGGTCACATGAATATCAATACTTATCCCTGAAATGAAAAGTACACTCTTAGGTATCACTCTTCATCCTTGCAAAAACATGGTTTTCTCACCAAAATTATGCTTTTTATCCCTTTAAAATAGCGTTGTTTCCCAGAAATACTGGTTTTCATCCCCAGAAGAAGACATTTTCTCTACAAAATGAAGCTTTGTATCAAAATAGGACACATTGCTTCCAGAATACCTTTTCTTTCCACAAATTGAGGACATTACTAACAGAAACACCTTTTCTCCTCTACAAAATAAGGACATTTCCAACAGATATATCCTTTTCTGACAGATTTTAGAAAAATTTCACAGGAATATCAATACTTATACCAGAAATAAAAAGGTCTCTCTTAGGTATCACTCTTTACCCTTGCAAAAATATGCTTTTCTTACCCAAATAATGTTTTTCATCTCTACAAACAGCATTTTCTAAACATAAAGGTGGTTTTCATCACCAAAAGAAATCAATTTCTCTTCAAAATTAGCATTTGTAGCCAAATATGACACACTGTTTAAAGAATAACTCTTTTCATCTAAAAAAGAATGACATTTCCAACAGAAATATCCATTTCTGACAGATTTTAGAAGTAGGCCACATGAACATCAATACTTATCCCAGAAATGAAAAGTACACTCTTAGGTATCACTCTTCATCCTTGCAAAACTATGGTTTTCTTCCCAAACTAATGCTTTTCATCCCTACAAATAGCAATTTCTCCCTAAATTACTGGTTTTCATCCCCAAAAAAAGACACATTCTCTTTAAAATGATGCTTTGTAACAAATTATGACTCACTGATTCCAGAATATCTCTCTTCCCCTACAAAATAATGACATTAACATAAGAATTGTCCATTTCAGACAAATTTCCGATGTATTTCATACTAATATCAATACTTACACCAGAAAAATATGTGTTCTCTCTTAGGTATTGTATTGGCAGTAACTATGCTGGTACTAACAAGAATAGCAATTACAATGAAAATGGTAGAAATACAGAAGGTATAAGGAAAAGGGAACTCACCAGAGCTGAGGTGATCCTCCCTGGTGAGCGATCTCCAAGAGATGCTGCCTCAGTGAGGGTCAGCCCTTAAATGAGGTCTCAGAGGAGGTGGAGTCGAACTCCACCCCTCCAGGGAGCACAGCTACATAACTTTCACCTGTGCTCCCACAGCTGACCCCACACTTGCCTCAGCTGATCAATCAGTGGTTCACATTGTGATCTCCCATACACTCCACCCCTTCACAACGTGAACCAATTATTAGGTGAGTTCCCCTTATTACAGAGACCCAATCACGATGCTGATACAATCTCCCGTCGCATTAGATGTTAATATTATTCAAATGATGATGATTGGATGGGTGTTTATGATCTTCCATGGGCCAGTGCTTGATAGATGTTACCGGAGACAAATCATCTTGAAGTGCAGGTCCGTCTGCGTTTCATCAGTCCAGAGTAATGGTCCTAGAGGCTTAGAATCAATCTTAAGGGGAGTAATATAGATGTTTCAAGGGTACTAGGAGGGGAAGATCCGCCCTCCAGGGCAAGATACAGGCCGTATTCTTATCTTGGGTCAATACTTCTGCTTGTACTGGATTATGTCCCGGCCTCCGATACCATACCCTCTGGCCAGATATCTGTGGCTGTATAACTATATCTGGCACCAGAGGAGGCGTCTTGATCTGCCATAGGGACATAATAGGTGTTCCTTTAGCAATAAAGGCCGGAGTATTGACCACGATGTCAGTAGGCCATGTACCTATCACCGAGGGGGTGACTGAACCTCCCACCTCCAATAATCTCCCCCAAGGTGCAAGTAGGCCACACCATTTGGGTCCTACCTGCACCTTCCAAGGCCAATTTATCTTATGGATTCCTGGTTCTAAATTCTCAGGGGCAGGGAGCAGAAGATTATTTTCAGTACCAACCTGCGGTTTTACCTTATTATCGGTGCCTGTAATTTGGATCCTAAGAGGGGAGGCCCATATAGTTTGTAACATTTTCAGGGCACTGGGTCTGCCATCCCGAGGTCTTTCATTCAGGTCCCGCACGGTTTCATATAATCTTTTTGTCCACCCCTGCAGGGACTGAGAGTCTGTCTTCAGGGCAGCCTTAAGGATACCATTATAACGTTCAATAAGGCCTGCCCCTGTTGGGTTATATGGCAGGTGGAATCGCCATTCAATGTTGTTTTCTTCTGCCCAGTGCTGTATCATCGCTCCAGTGAAGTGAGTCCCTTGGTCACTCTCGATAACTTGAGGTGTCCCGTATGCAGACATCAGTTTAGTAAGTGCCTTAATTGTGTATGCTTGATTTGCCTTTGGTACAGGATAGGCTTGCAGCAGTCCACTTACAGTGTCAACGCAGGTCAGGGCATATCTCGCCCCCTCAGACCGAGGGAGGGGCCCAATGTAGTCGACCTGCCATCTCTGAAGAGGACTATATCCTCTAGCAATGTGGGATGTTGTTTCAGGCAACGGTCTCGGTCTCATCTTTGAGCAAGCATCGCAATCCTGACATGCTTGAACGATATCAGATAGTTGTACAGGCAGCCCCCATGCTTTAGCGGCCGCCCACATTATCTTCTGTCCAGCATGCCGTAGCTTCTGATGTAACCAACGGGCAATATTTTCAGATTGTGAATTCTCAATCCATCGGATTCGGGCCAGTGTGTCAGCTTCATCATTTCCTGGTGACTGCAAGGGTTGATGACCAGAGACATGGTAGACACATACTGTCCTGTGTTTGACCGTATTCCAAATGTCTACCCACATGTCTTTACCCCAAATCGGTCGGGCGTGGATAGTCCATTCCTGGGTAGCCCATTGCGTAATCCACAGTGTGAGCCCCCGGTACACAGCCCAACTATCTGTACAGATGTTCAGGACGCCGTCACCAGGTTCTTTAGTTATAACCATCCACACGGCTCGCAATTCTGCCCATTGGCTGCTTTGACCATCCCCCTCATCAAACCAAATGGTCTCATTGGAGGGGTGGTATGCTATTGCTCGCCACTTGCTCGGGTTGCCTCTGCTGGACCCATCCGTATACCAGGCATCTTCAGGAATAGGATATCTTCCTTCCTGAATGGGACTCTTCTCTGGTGGAGCAACCATCGGTTCTTTTGATGTATCACTGTGATACGTCACTGGGCCTAGGATCTTCTGTAGTTCTTCTTTAAGTGAAGATGAAGACAGACTGCTTCTCTGGCTTAGATAGGCGACCCATTGTGCCACCGTTTGTGCTTGGGCCACCCCCGTCTTAGGAAGGTGAGTCAAATCTCTCACCCACCCCTGGATTGGTAATGAAGTCTTAACTATGACCTCTGCTGTTTGCGTTATCGGCTCTACTGCTTGTAATGCCGAATAAGCAGCCAATAACTGTTTCTCAATCATGCTATATCGTTCTTCTGCTCTGTGCCAAACCTGAGACCAGAATCCAATGGGGGTTCGAACAGAACTCTGGCGTTGCCACAGGCCCCAGCCAAAACCATCTTGAGTAACATGAACATCTAGTTCAGCTGGGAGGGTCGGATCAAATATACCCAACGCCTGAGCTTGTTTAACTGTCAGTTTTGCTGGTTGGAAAGCATCCTGTTCTGTCTTTCCCCAATTCCATGATTGACCCTTCTTTGTAAGCTTATATAATGGCCTTAATAGCTGAGCTAAATGAGGTATAATGGAGCGCCAATACCCCAATATACCCAAAAATTCTTGCAATTGTTTTGATGTTGTAGGGACTGGAAACGCTTGGACTTTATCTACTACTGCACTGGGTAGTACTTTGGTTTTCCCGGACCAAATTACTCCCAGGAATTTTACAGATAGCCCCGGACCTTGCACCTTCTGTGGGTTTATAGCCCACCCTCTTTTCTGCAGATAAGCTATCAACAAATCTGCTGCTTGTCTCACCGCCTCTAACGAATCGGATGTTAACAGGAGGTCATCAATATAATGATATAAATTGACATTATTTGGCTTTTCCCACTTAGCCAGATCACGTGCCACTAAATTATGACAAAAAGTGGGCGAATGTACGTACCCTTGGGGTAGGACCTGGAAAGTCCATTGCCTCCCTTCCCATGTAAATGCAAACTGATCTTGCGATTCTTCACTGATTGGAATACTGAAGAATGCATTCGTCAAATCCAAGACACGGTGATATGTTTTGATTTCCCTGCTTAGTGTGTCCATTAGGGAGGCAATATTGGGTACAGCCGCATGAACAGGTGGCGTGACCTTATTTAATTCCCTATAGTCTACTGTCATCCTCCATGTTCCATCCGGTTTTCGCACTGGCCATATTGGGGAGTTATATGGGCTATGTGCAGGCCTTATAATACCCACTCTTTCTAATTCCTGCACCGTCTTTGTTATTTCATCCTGCCCACCCGGGAGTCTGTACTGTTTCACATTAGTAATCCGGCGTGGCTTCGGCAAATAAATAGGCTCATGTTTTGCATGGCCTCTCAATATTGTCTGGATTGCCCGGATACTAATGCATCTCTGCCGTAATCGGAACTCTCCCACTGTTGTATGGAGAGCCAGACCCCACAGGATATCAATTCCTAATATATACTCTGGAATTGGGGCAATGGATACCTTGTACTCCCGTGGTGGAAGACGCCCGACCCCCAATTTTACCCAGGTTTGGGTGACCGGAATGGTTTGTCCCCCAAAACCTCCAATCATCACTCTATTACCTTTAAATTTAGTTGGGTCTCCATATATTATAGATGTCTCTGCCCCGGTATCAACTAGGGCCATAACCTTCTGTATATTCTTTCGGGACCAGTATATCGTCAGTTCCACATAGGGCCTCCGGTCCCGTCTAGAGGCCCTAGGGGGACTGACATCCCTCGTCAAGCCATGAACTGAGCCAGATTCAAGTCTTTTACCTCCGATACCTCCGGTGTCGTAACCCGAGGCACCTGAGGTGGCTTCTTTTTCCTATTTGGAACTATAAAATCTTCTAAATTCCATGTTGTTGTTGGTCGCCGCTCTATAAATCTTATCCCTGGCCTTTTGAGTTTATTCTGAAATTTTTGTTCATCCTTCAGTTGCTTCCACAACTGAAGGAGAACCTGATTGGGCTGCCCATCAATTTTTGAAAACTGAACGCCTGCCCGGAGCAGATCATTAAACATTTGTTTCCGGGATACCCTAACAGGTCCTGCCCGAGAAGTTCGCGGGGCCGATCTTCTGGCTCGCACTATTGGAAAAGCCTCGGCATCCTCAATCACCCTGATATTGCGCTTAGCTCGTAAACGCTCAGTTTCTCCGAGGTCTGCTACCAATTGGGCGGCTTGTTGGACTACTGCCTCTGCGGATACTACTGGATTAAGTATGGAAACCAAGGTTCCATAAATATGAGAGGGTGCTTGCTGTAAAATTAGGTCCCTCATTCCCGCAGAAAATTTAACCATATCAGGGCTATCGAATGTGTCTTCGTAGATAGCCTCTCTCATACCTAATTCGCGTATATAATTTTGAAGGTCTTCCATAGAAGACCACATCCCTGTGTTTACTGGCATGTCAGTTTTATTTGTCCACACCATGCGGCAAGCAGCCATTATCCATTCTACAATTGAATGGTTTTCTTCAGGGAACTGAGTCCCAGCATACAGTCTCTGCCGAAGGGCAGGATGTATTGTTATTGTGGCCAACTTAGATACTTCGGGGCCACTAACCAGTACACTATCTGCCCCTGAATCCCATAACCGTAATAACCAAGCTGGAACACTTTCCCTTGGCCTTTGCCTAAATCGTTGCACTAGGTCCATGAGTTCAGTAGGCGTATATGGACGGGCTGTTACATGTAAAAAAGATTCGGCAGGGGGCCATTGATCAGGAGGCACCCCTGCTGGTCGATCTTGAATTTTCTTAGTTTTTTGAGTTATTACTGGACGGACTTCTAGTGAGTCCATCTCAGATGGTTTCTCTAGATCAGATTTAGTGATCTTATTTTGATTCATTTCTTCAGGATCCTGATCGTCATTAAATGAAATGTATCTGATTTGAGGGTTGGAGGAAGAAAATGACGGTTTTTTTCCCGTCAATAGATTGATCTCACCTTCCAATTTTTCAATACGGGCCTTTAACAATTCATTTTCATGTGCAATGTTGTTTGATTTTATCTCTGCCCGATTTAAGGCATTTAATAATGGCCAGGCTGCCATAGATGCAGCCATTCGCTTTTCTTTTGTAATTAAGATATCTTTTTGTAGTCCTAGAAAGTAATCAGTTAGACAATAGGCGTCCATGTTATTTGGTACTCTTAAAGGGCCCCATTGTTCAATAATTGTTGCTAATTGGTAATGTGGGGACGCCTCAAAACCTGGAATTTGTCCAGGAAGGCATGTCCCTAAGGGGGTGGTCGTCTCCCCCTTGTACCAATTAAAGATTTTCCACACAAAGGACATTTTTTTTTTCCTTATATTTCTAGATGCCAAGTCAGTGGGTCCTGCCTGGCTCGCCAAATGTATTGGCAGTAACAATGCTGGTACTAACAAGAATAGCAATTACAATGAAAATGGTAGAAATACAGAAGGTATAAGGAAAAGGGAACTCACATGAGCTGAGGCAATCCTCCCTGGTGAGCAATCTCCACAAGATGCTGCCTCAGTGAGGGTCAGCCCTTAAATGAGGTCTCAGAGGAGGTGGAGTCGAACTCCACCCCTCCAGGGAGCACAGCTACATGACTTTCACCTGTGCTCCCACAGCTGACCCCACACTTGCCTCAGCTGATCAATCAGTGGTTCACATTGTGATCTCCCATACAGGTATCACTCTTGAATCTTGCAAAAAATTCATTTTCTTACCAATACAAAGCTTTTCATCATTACATGTAGCATTTTCTACCCAAAAAAGTGGTTTTCATCCCCAATAGAAATCGTTTTCTCTACAAATGGTCCCTTGTAGCAACATATGAAACACTGTTATTTGAATACCTCTTTCCCTCTTCAAAATAAGGACATTTCCAACAGAAATATCGATTTCTGACAAATTTTAGAAGAATGTCACACAAATATCAGTACCTATCCCAGAAATAAAAAGTTCTCTCCTAAGAATCATTCTTCATCCTTGCAAAAACATGGTTTTCTCACCAAAATTATGATTTTATCCCTTTAAAATAGCGTTGTTTCCCAGAAATACTGGTTTTCATCCCCAGAAGAAGACATTTTCTCTACAAAATAAAGCTTTGTAGCAAAATAGGACACATTGCTTCCAGAATACCTTTTCTCTTCTACAAATTGAGGACATTACTAACAGAAACACCTTTTCTCTTCTACAAAATAAGGACATTTCCAACAGATATATCCTTTTCTGACAGATTTTAGAAAAATTTCACAGGAATATCAATACCTATACCAGAAATAAAAAGGTCTCTCTTAGGTATCACTCTTTACCCTTGCAAAAATATGGTTTCCTTACCAAAATAAAGTTTTTCATCTCTACAAACAGCATTTTCTAAACATAAAGGTGGTTTTCATCACCAAAAGAAATCGATTTCTCTACAAAATTAGCGTTTGTAGCCAAATATGACACATTGTTTCCAGAATAACTCTTTTCACCTAAAAAAGAATGACATTTCCAACAGAAATATCCATTTCTGACAGATTTTAGAAGTAGGTCACATGAATATCAATACTTATCCCAGAAATGAAAAGTACACTCTTAGGTATCACTCTTCATCCTTGCAAAACTATGGTTTTCTTCCCAAACTAATGCTTTTCATCCCTACAAATAGCAATTTCTCCCTAAATTTCTGGTTTTCATCCCCAAAAGAAGACACATTCTCTTTAAAATGATGCTTTGTAACAAATTATGACTCACTGATTCCAAAATATCTCTCTTCCCCTACAAAATAATGACATTAACATAAGAATTATCCATTTCTGGCAAATTTCCGATGTATTTCACACTAATATCAAGACTTACACCAGAAAAAAATGTGTTCTCTCTTAGGTATCACTCTTGAATCTTGCAAAAAATTCATTTTCTTACCAATACAAAGCTTGTCATCATTACAAGTAGCATTTTCTACCCAAAAAAGTGGTTTTCATCCCCAATAGAAATCGTTTTCTCTACAAATGGTCCCTTGTAGCAACATATGAAACACTGTTATTTGAATACCTCTTTCCCTCTTCAAAATAAGGACATTTCCAACAGAAATATCGATTTCTGACAAATTTTAGAAGAATGTCACACAAATATCAGTACCTATCCCAGAAATAAAAAGTTCTCTCCTAAGAATCATTCTTCATCCTTGCAAAAACATGGTTTTCTCACCAAAATTATGATTTTATCCCTTTAAAATAGCGTTGTTTCCCAGAAATACTGGTTTTCATCTCCAGAAGAAGACATTTTCTCTACAAAATGAAGCTTTGTAGCAAAATAGGACACATTGCTTCTAGAATACCTTTTCTCTTCTACCAATTGAGGACATTACTAACAGAAACACCTTTTCTCCTCTACAAAATAAGGACATTTCCAACAGATATATCCTTTTCTGACAGATTTTAGAAAAATTTCACAGGAATATCAATACTTATACCAGAAATAAAAAGGTCTCTCTTAGGTATCACTCTTTACCCTTGCAAAAATACGGTTTTCTTACCAAAATAATGTTTTTCATCTCTACAAACAGCATTTTCTAAACATAAAGGTGGTTTTCATCACCAAAAGAAATCGATTTCTCTACAAAATTAGCATTTGTAGCCAAATATGACACACTGTTTCCAGAATAACTCTTTTCATATAAAAATGAATGACATTTCCAACAGAAATACCCATTTCTGACAGATATTAGAAGTAGGTCACATGAATATCAATACTTATCCCTGAAATGAAAAGTACACTCTTAGGTATCTCTTTTCATCGTTGCAAAACTATGGTTTTCTTCCCAAACTAATGCTTTTCATCCCTACAGATAGCAATTTCTCCCTAAATTACTGGTTTTCATCCCCAAAAGAAGACACATTCTCTTTAAAATGATGCTTTGTAACAAATGATGACTCACTGATTCCAGAATATCTCTCTTCCCCTACAAAATAATGACATTAACATAAGAATTATCCATTTCTGGCAAATTTCCGATGTATTTCACACTAATATCAAGACTTACACCAGAAAAAAATGTGTTCTCTCTTAGGTATCACTCTTGAATCTTGCAAAAAATTCATTTTCTTACCAATACAAAGCTTGTCATCATTACAAGTAGCATTTTCTACCCAAAAAAGTGGTTTTCATCCCCAATAGAAATCGTTTTCTCTACAAATGGTCCCGTGTAGCAACATATGAAACACTGTTATTGGAATACCTCTTTCCCTCTTCAAAATAAGGACATTTCCAACAGAAATATCGATTTCTGACAAATTTTAGAAGAATGTCACACAAATATCAGTACCTATCCCAGAAATAAAAAGTTCTCTCCTAAGAATCATTCTTCATCCTTGCAAAAACATGGTTTTCTCACCAAAATTATGATTTTATCCCTTTAAAATAGCGTTGTTTCCCAGAAATACTGGTTTTCATCCCCAGAAGAAGACATTTTCTCTACAAAATAAAGCTTTGTAGCAAAATAGGACACATTGCTTCCAGAATACCTTTTCTCTTCTACAAATTGAGGACATTACTAACAGAAACACCTTTTCTCTTCTACAAAATAAGGACATTTCCAACAGATATATCCTTTTCTGACAGATTTTAGAAAAATTTCACAGGAATATCAATACCTATACCAGAAATAAAAAGGTCTCTCTTAGGTATCACTCTTTACCCTTGCAAAAATATGGTTTCCTTACCAAAATAAAGTTTTTCATCTCTACAAACAGCATTTTCTAAACATAAAGGTGGTTTTCATCACCAAAAGAAATCGATTTCTCTACAAAATTAGCGTTTGTAGCCAAATATGACACATTGTTTCCAGAATAACTCTTTTCACCTAAAAAAGAATGACATTTCCAACAGAAATATCCATTTCTGACAGATTTTAGAAGTAGGTCACATGAATATCAATACTTATCCCAGAAATGAAAAGTACACTCTTAGGTATCACTCTTCATCCTTGCAAAACTATGGTTTTCTTCCCAAACTAATGCTTTTCATCCCTACAAATAGCAATTTCTCCCTAAATTTCTGGTTTTCATCCCCAAAAGAAGACACATTCTCTTTAAAATGATGCTTTGTAACAAATTATGACTCACTGATTCCAAAATATCTCTCTTCCCCTACAAAATAATGACATTAACATAAGAATTATCCATTTCTGGCAAATTTCCGATGTATTTCACACTAATATCAAGACTTACACCAGAAAAAAATGTGTTCTCTCTTAGGTATCACTCTTGAATCTTGCAAAAAATTCATTTTCTTACCAATACAAAGCTTGTCATCATTACAAGTAGCATTTTCTACCCAAAAAAGTGGTTTTCATCCCCAATAGAAATCGTTTTCTCTACAAATGGTCCCTTGTAGCAACATATGAAACACTGTTATTTGAATACCTCTTTCCCTCTTCAAAATAAGGACATTTCCAACAGAAATATCGATTTCTGACAAATTTTAGAAGAATGTCACACAAATATCAGTACCTATCCCAGAAATAAAAAGTTCTCTCCTAAGAATCATTCTTCATCCTTGCAAAAACATGGTTTTCTCACCAAAATTATGATTTTATCCCTTTAAAATAGCGTTGTTTCCCAGAAATACTGGTTTTCATCTCCAGAAGAAGACATTTTCTCTACAAAATGAAGCTTTGTAGCAAAATAGGACACATTGCTTCTAGAATACCTTTTCTCTTCTACCAATTGAGGACATTACTAACAGAAACACCTTTTCTCCTCTACAAAATAAGGACATTTCCAACAGATATATCCTTTTCTGACAGATTTTAGAAAAATTTCACAGGAATATCAATACTTATACCAGAAATAAAAAGGTCTCTCTTAGGTATCACTCTTTACCCTTGCAAAAATACGGTTTTCTTACCAAAATAATGTTTTTCATCTCTACAAACAGCATTTTCTAAACATAAAGGTGGTTTTCATCACCAAAAGAAATCGATTTCTCTACAAAATTAGCATTTGTAGCCAAATATGACACACTGTTTCCAGAATAACTCTTTTCATATAAAAATGAATGACATTTCCAACAGAAATACCCATTTCTGACAGATATTAGAAGTAGGTCACATGAATATCAATACTTATCCCTGAAATGAAAAGTACACTCTTAGGTATCTCTTTTCATCGTTGCAAAACTATGGTTTTCTTCCCAAACTAATGCTTTTCATCCCTACAGATAGCAATTTCTCCCTAAATTACTGGTTTTCATCCCCAAAAGAAGACACATTCTCTTTAAAATGATGCTTTGTAACAAATGATGACTCACTGATTCCAGAATATCTCTCTTCCCCTACAAAATAATGACATTAACATAAGAATTATCCATTTCTGGCAAATTTCCGATGTATTTCACACTAATATCAAGACTTACACCAGAAAAAAATGTGTTCTCTCTTAGGTATCACTCTTGAATCTTGCAAAAAATTCATTTTCTTACCAATACAAAGCTTGTCATCATTACAAGTAGCATTTTCTACCCAAAAAAGTGGTTTTCATCCCCAATAGAAATCGTTTTCTCTACAAATGGTCCCGTGTAGCAACATATGAAACACTGTTATTGGAATACCTCTTTCCCTCTTCAAAATAAGGACATTTCCAACAGAAATATCGATTTCTGACAAATTTTAGAAGAATGTCACACAAATATCAGTACCTATCCCAGAAATAAAAAGTTCTCTCCTAAGAATCATTCTTTATCCTTGCAAAAACATGGTTTTCTCACCAAAATTATGCTTTTTATCCCTTTAAAATAGCGTTGTTTCCCAGAAATACTGGTTTTCATCCCCAGAAGAAGACATTTTCTCTACAAAATGAAGCTTTGTAGCAAAATAGGACACATTGCTTCCAGAATACCTTTTCTCTTCTACCAATTGAGGACATTACTAACAGAAACACCTTTTCTCCTCTACAAAATAAGGACATTTCCAACAGATATATCCTTTTCTGACAGATTTTAGAAAAATTTCACAGGAATATCAATACTTATACCAGAAATAAAAAGGTCTCTCTTAGGTATCACTCTTTACCCTTGAAAAAATACGGTTTTCTTACCAAAATAATGTTTTTCATCTCTACAAACAGCATTTTCTAAACATAAAGGTGGTTTTCATCACCAAAAGAAATCGATTTCTCTTCAAAATTAGCGTTTGTAGCCAAATATGACACATTGTTTCCAGAATAACTCTTTTCATCTAAAAAAGAATGACATTTCCAACAGAAATATCCATTTCTGACAGATTTTAGAAGTAGGTCACATGAACATCAATACTTATCCCAGAAATGAAAAGTACACTCTTAGGTATCACTCTTCATCCTTGCAAAACTATGGTTTTCTTCCCAAACTAATGCTTTTCATCCCTACAAATAGCAATTTCTCCCTAAATTACTGGTTTTCATCCCCAAAAGAAGACACATTCTCTTTAAAATGATGCTTTGTAACAAATGATGACTCACTGATTCCAGAATATCTCTCTTCCCCTACAAAATAATGACATTAACATAAGAAATATCCATTTCAGACAAATTTCCAATGTATTTCACACTAATATCAAGACTTACACCAGAAAAAAATGTGTTCTCTCTTAGGTATCACTCTTGAATCTTGCAAAAAATTCATTTTCTTACCAATACAAAGCTTTTCATCATTACAAGTAGCATTTTTTACCAGAAAAATTGGTTTTCATCCACAATAGAAATCGTTTTCACTACAAATGTTCCCCTGTAGCAACATATGACACACTGTTATTGGAATACCTCTTTCCCTCTTCAAAATAAGGACATTTCCAAGAGAAATATCGATTTCTGACAAATTTTAGAAGAATGTCTGTCACACAAATATCAGTACCTATCCCAGAAATAAAAAGTTCTCTCCTAAGAATCATTCTTTATCCTTGCAAAAACATGGTTTTCTCACCAAAATTATGCTTTTTATCCCTTTAAAATAGCGTTGTTTCCCAGAAATACTGGTTTTCATCCCCAGAAGAAGACATTTTCTCTACAAAATGAAGCTTTGTAGCAAAATAGGACACATTGCTTCCAGAATACCTTTTCTTCTCTACCAATTGAGGACATTACTAACAGAAACACCTTTTCTCCTCTACAAAATAAGGACATTTCCAACAGATATATCCTTTTCTGACAGATTTTAGAAAAATTTCACAGGAATATCAATACTTATACCAGAAATAAAAAGGTCTCTCTTAGGTATCACTCTTTACCCTTGCAAAAATACGGTTTCCTTACCAAAATAATATTTTTCAACTCTACAAACAGCATTTTCTAAACATAAAGGTGGTTTTCATCACCAAAAGTAATCGATTTCTCTACAAAATTAGCGTTTGTAGCCAAATATGACACATTGTTTCCAGAATAACTCTTTTCATCTAAAAAAGAATGACATTTCCAACAGAAATATCCATTTCTGACAGATTTTAGAAGTAGGTCACATGAACATCAATACTTATTCCAGAAATGAAAAGTACACTTTTAGGTATCACTCTTCACGCTTGCAAAACTATGGTTTTCTTCCCAAACTAATGCTTTTCATCCCTACAAATAGCAATTTCTCCCTAAATTTCTGGTTTTCATCCCCAAAAGAAGACAAATTCTCTTTAAAATGATGCTTTGTAACAAATGATGACTCACTGATTCCAGAATATCTCTCTTCCCCTACAAAATAATGACATTAACATAAGAATTGTCCATTTCAGACAAATTTCTGATGTATTTCACACTAATATCAAGATTTACACCAGAAAAAAATGTGTTCGCTCTTAGGTATCACTCTTGAATCTTGCAAAAAATTCATTTTCTTACCAATACAAAGCTTTTCATCATTACAAGTAGCATTTTCTACCCAAAAAAGTGGTTTTCATCCCCAATAGAAATCGTTTTCTCTAAAAATGGTCCCTTGTAGCAACATATGAAACACTGTTATTGGAATACCTCTTTCCCTCTTCAAAATAAGGACATTTCCAAGAGAAATATCGATTTCTGACCAATTTTAGAAGAATGTCTGTCACACAAATATCAGTACCTATCCCAGAAATAAAAAGTTCTCTCCTAAGAATCATTCTTCATCCTTGCAAAAACATGGTTTTCTCACCAAAATTATGCTTTTTATCCCTTTAAAATAGCGTTGTCTCCCAGAAATACTGGTTTTCATCCCCAGAAGAAGACATTTTCTCTACAAAATGAAGCTTTGTAGCAAAATAGGACACATTGCTTCCAGAATACCTTTTCTCTTCTACAAATTGAGGACATTACTAACAGAAACACCTTTTCTCCTCTACAAAATAAGGACATTTCCAACAGATATATCCTTTTCTGACAGATTTTAGAAAAATTTCACAGGAATATCAATACTTATACCAGAAATAAAAAGGTCTCTCTTAGGTATCACTCTTTACCCTTGCAAAAATATGCTTTTCTTACCCAAATAATGTTTTTCATCTCTACAAACAGCATTTTCTAGACATAAAGGTGGTTTTCATCACCAAAAGATATCGATTCCTCTACAAAATTAGCGTTTGTAGCCAAATATGACACATTGTTTCCAGAATAACTCTTTTCATCTAAAAAAGAATGACATTTCCAACAGAAATATCCATTTCTGACAGATTTTAGAAGTAGGTCACATGAACATCAATACTTATCCCAGAAATGAAAAGTACACTCTTAGGTATCACTCTTCATCCTTGCAAAACTATGGTTTTCTTCCCAAACTAATGCTTTTCATCCCTACAAATAGCAATTTCTCCCGAAATTACTGGTTTTCATCCCCAAAAGAAGACACATTCTCTTTAAAATGATGCTTTGTAACAAATTATGACTCACTGATTCCAGAATATCTCTCTTCCCCTACAAAATAATGACATTAACATAAGAATTGTCCATTTCAGACAAATTTCCGATGTATTTCACACTAATATCAAGACTTACACCAGAAAAAAATGTGTTCTCTCTTAGGTATCACTCTTGAATCTTGCAAAAAATTAATTTTCTTACCAATACAAAGCTTGTCATCATTACAAGTAGTATTTTCTTACCAATAAAGTGGTTTTCATCCACAATAGAAATCGTTTTCTCTACAAATGGTCCCTTGTAGCAACATATGAAACACTGTTATTGGAATACCTCTTTCCCTCTTCAAAATAAGGACATTTCCAAGAGAAATATCGATTTCTGACAAATTTTAGAAGAATGTCTGTCACACAAATATCAGTACCTATCACAGAAATAAAAAGTTCTCTCCTAAGAATCATACTTCATCCTTGCAAAAACATGGTTTTCTCACCAAAATTATGCTTTTTATCCCTTTAAAACAGCGTTGTTTCCCAGAAATACTGGTTTTCATCCCCAGAAGAAGACATTTTCTCTACAAAATGAAGCTTTGTAGCAAAATAGGACACATTGCTTCCAGAATGCCTTTTCTCTTCTACAAATTGAGGACATTACTAACAGAAACACCTTTTCTCCTCTACAAAATAAGGACATTTCCAACAGATATATCCTTTTCTGACAGATTTTAGAAAAATTTCACAGGAATATCAATACTTATACCAGAAATAAAAAGGTCTCTCTTAGGTATCACTCTTTACCCTTGCAAAAATATGGTTTCCTTACCAAAATAATGTTTTTCATCTCTACAAACAGCATTTTCTAAACATAAAGGTGGTTTTCATCACCAAAAGAAATCGATTTCTCTACAAAATTAGCGTTTGTAGCCAAATATGACACATTGTTCCCAGAATAACTCTTTTCATCTAAAAAAGAATGACATTTCCAACAGAAATATCCATTTCTGACAGATTTTAGAAGTAGGTCACATGAATATCAATACTTATCCCAGAAATGAAAAGTACACTCTTAGGTATCACTCTTCATCCTTGCAAAACTATGGCTTTCGTCCCAAACTAATGAATTTCATCCCTACAAATAGCAGTTTCTCCCTAAATTTCTGGTTTTCATCCTCAAAAGAACACACATTCTCTTTAAAATGATGCTTTGTAACAAATGATGACTCACTGATTCCAGAATATCTCTCTTCCCCAACAAAATAATGACATTAACATAAGAATTGTCCATTTCAGACAAATTTCCGATGTATTTCACACTAATATCAAGACTTACACCAGAAAAAAATGTGTTCTCTCTTAGGTATCACTCTTGAATCTTGCAAAAAATTCATTTTCTTACCAATACAAAGCTTGTCATCATTACAAGTAGCATTTTCCACCCAAAAAAGTGGTTTTCATCCCCAATAGAAATCGTTTTCTCCACAAATGGTCCCTTGTAGCAACATATGAAACACTGTTATTGGAATACCTCTTTCCCTCTTCAAAATAAGGCCATTTCCAACAGAAATATCGATTTCTGACAAATTTTAGAAGAATGGCACACAAATATCAGTACCTATCCCAGAAATAAAAAGTTCTCTCCTAAGAATCATTCTTTATCCTTGCAAAAACATGGTTTTCTCACCAAAATTATGCTTTTTATCCCTTTAAAATAGCGTTGTCTCCCAGAAATACTGGTTTTCATCCCCAAAAGAAGACATTTTCTCTACAAAATGAAGCTTTGTAGCAAAATAGGACACATTGCTTCCAGAATACCTTTTCTCTTCTACCAATTGAGGACATTACTAACAGAAACACCTTTTCTCCTCTACAAAATAAGGACATTTCCAACAGATATATCCTTTTCTGACAGATTTTAGAAAAATTTCACAGGAATATCAATACTTATACCAGAAATAAAAAGGTCTCTCTTAGGTATCACTATTTACCCTTGAAAAAATACGGTTTTCTTACCAAAATAATGTTTTTCATCTCTACAAACAGCATTTTCTAAACATAAAGATGGTTTTCATCAGCAAAAGAAATCGATTTCTCTTCAAAATTAGCGTTTGTAGCCAAATATGACACATTGTTTCCAGAATAACTCTTTTCATCTAAAAAAGAATGACATTTCCAACAGAAATATCCATTTTTGACAGATTTTAGAAGTAGGTCACATGAACATCAATACTTATCCCAGAAATGAAAAGTACACTCTTAGGTATCACTCTTCACCCTTGCAAAACTATGGTTTTCTTCCCAAACTAATGCTTTTCATCCCTACAAATAGCAATTTCTCCCTAAATTACTGGTTTTCATCCCCAAAAGAAGATACATTCTCTTTAAAATGATGCTTTGTAACAAATTATGACTCACTGATTCCAGAATATCTCTCTTCCCCTACAAAATAATGACATTAACATAAGAATTATCCATTTCAGACAAATTTCCGATGTATTTCACACTAATATCAAGACTTACACCAGAAAAAGTGTGTTCTCTCTTAGGTATCACTCTTGAATCTTGCAAAAAATTCATTTTCTTACCAATACAAAGCTTTTCATCATTACAAGTAGCATTTTTTACCAGAAAAATTGGTTTTCATCCCCAATAGAAATCGTTTTCACTACAAATGTTCCCCTGTAGCAACATATGACACACTGTTATTGGAATACCTCTTTCCCTCTTCAAAATAAGGACATTTCCAACAGAAATATCCATTTCTGACAGATTTTAGAAGTAGGTCACATGAATATCAATACTTATCCCTGAAATGAAAAGTACACTCTTAGGTATCACTCTTCATCCTTGCAAAAACATGGTTTTCTCACCAAAATTATGCTTTTTATCCCTTTAAAATAGCGTTGTTTCCCAGAAATACTGGTTTTCATCCCCAGAAGAAGACATTTTCTCTACAAAATGAAGCTTTGTATCAAAATAGGACACATTGCTTCCAGAATACCTTTTCTTTCCACAAATTGAGGACATTACTAACAGAAACACCTTTTCTCCTCTACAAAATAAGGACATTTCCAACAGATATATCCTTTTCTGACAGATTTTAGAAAAATTTCACAGGAATATCAATACTTATACCAGAAATAAAAAGGTCTCTCTTAGGTATCACTCTTTACCCTTGCAAAAATATGCTTTTCTTACCCAAATAATGTTTTTCATCTCTACAAACAGCATTTTCTAAACATAAAGGTGGTTTTCATCACCAAAAGAAATCAATTTCTCTTCAAAATTAGCATTTGTAGCCAAATATGACACACTGTTTAAAGAATAACTCTTTTCATCTAAAAAAGAATGACATTTCCAACAGAAATATCCATTTCTGACAGATTTTAGAAGTAGGCCACATGAACATCAATACTTATCCCAGAAATGAAAAGTACACTCTTAGGTATCACTCTTCATCCTTGCAAAACTATGGTTTTCTTCCCAAACTAATGCTTTTCATCCCTACAAATAGCAATTTCTCCCTAAATTACTGGTTTTCATCCCCAAAAAAAGACACATTCTCTTTAAAATGATGCTTTGTAACAAATTATGACTCACTGATTCCAGAATATCTCTCTTCCCCTACAAAATAATGACATTAACATAAGAATTGTCCATTTCAGACAAATTTCCGATGTATTTCATACTAATATCAATACTTACACCAGAAAAATATGTGTTCTCTCTTAGGTATTGTATTGGCAGTAACTATGCTGGTACTAACAAGAATAGCAATTACAATGAAAATGGTAGAAATACAGAAGGTATAAGGAAAAGGGAACTCACCAGAGCTGAGGTGATCCTCCCTGGTGAGCGATCTCCAAGAGATGCTGCCTCAGTGAGGGTCAGCCCTTAAATGAGGTCTCAGAGGAGGTGGAGTCGAACTCCACCCCTCCAGGGAGCACAGCTACATAACTTTCACCTGTGCTCCCACAGCTGACCCCACACTTGCCTCAGCTGATCAATCAGTGGTTCACATTGTGATCTCCCATACACTCCACCCCTTCACAACGTGAACCAATTATTAGGTGAGTTCCCCTTATTACAGAGACCCAATCACGATGCTGATACAATCTCCCGTCGCATTAGATGTTAATATTATTCAAATGATGATGATTGGATGGGTGTTTATGATCTTCCATGGGCCAGTGCTTGATAGATGTTACCGGAGACAAATCATCTTGAAGTGCAGGTCCGTCTGCGTTTCATCAGTCCAGAGTAATGGTCCTAGAGGCTTAGAATCAATCTTAAGGGGAGTAATATAGATGTTTCAAGGGTACTAGGAGGGGAAGATCCGCCCTCCAGGGCAAGATACAGGCCGTATTCTTATCTTGGGTCAATACTTCTGCTTGTACTGGATTATGTCCCGGCCTCCGATACCATACCCTCTGGCCAGATATCTGTGGCTGTATAACTATATCTGGCACCAGAGGAGGCGTCTTGATCTGCCATAGGGACATAATAGGTGTTCCTTTAGCAATAAAGGCCGGAGTATTGACCACGATGTCAGTAGGCCATGTACCTATCACCGAGGGGGTGACTGAACCTCCCACCTCCAATAATCTCCCCCAAGGTGCAAGTAGGCCACACCATTTGGGTCCTACCTGCACCTTCCAAGGCCAATTTATCTTATGGATTCCTGGTTCTAAATTCTCAGGGGCAGGGAGCAGAAGATTATTTTCAGTACCAACCTGCGGTTTTACCTTATTATCGGTGCCTGTAATTTGGATCCTAAGAGGGGAGGCCCATATAGTTTGTAACATTTTCAGGGCACTGGGTCTGCCATCCCGAGGTCTTTCATTCAGGTCCCGCACGGTTTCATATAATCTTTTTGTCCACCCCTGCAGGGACTGAGAGTCTGTCTTCAGGGCAGCCTTAAGGATACCATTATAACGTTCAATAAGGCCTGCCCCTGTTGGGTTATATGGCAGGTGGAATCGCCATTCAATGTTGTTTTCTTCTGCCCAGTGCTGTATCATCGCTCCAGTGAAGTGAGTCCCTTGGTCACTCTCGATAACTTGAGGTGTCCCGTATGCAGACATCAGTTTAGTAAGTGCCTTAATTGTGTATGCTTGATTTGCCTTTGGTACAGGATAGGCTTGCAGCAGTCCACTTACAGTGTCAACGCAGGTCAGGGCATATCTCGCCCCCTCAGACCGAGGGAGGGGCCCAATGTAGTCGACCTGCCATCTCTGAAGAGGACTATATCCTCTAGCAATGTGGGATGTTGTTTCAGGCAACGGTCTCGGTCTCATCTTTGAGCAAGCATCGCAATCCTGACATGCTTGAACGATATCAGATAGTTGTACAGGCAGCCCCCATGCTTTAGCGGCCGCCCACATTATCTTCTGTCCAGCATGCCGTAGCTTCTGATGTAACCAACGGGCAATATTTTCAGATTGTGAATTCTCAATCCATCGGATTCGGGCCAGTGTGTCAGCTTCATCATTTCCTGGTGACTGCAAGGGTTGATGACCAGAGACATGGTAGACACATACTGTCCTGTGTTTGACCGTATTCCAAATGTCTACCCACATGTCTTTACCCCAAATCGGTCGGGCGTGGATAGTCCATTCCTGGGTAGCCCATTGCGTAATCCACAGTGTGAGCCCCCGGTACACAGCCCAACTATCTGTACAGATGTTCAGGACGCCGTCACCAGGTTCTTTAGTTATAACCATCCACACGGCTCGCAATTCTGCCCATTGGCTGCTTTGACCATCCCCCTCATCAAACCAAATGGTCTCATTGGAGGGGTGGTATGCTATTGCTCGCCACTTGCTCGGGTTGCCTCTGCTGGACCCATCCGTATACCAGGCATCTTCAGGAATAGGATATCTTCCTTCCTGAATGGGACTCTTCTCTGGTGGAGCAACCATCGGTTCTTTTGATGTATCACTGTGATACGTCACTGGGCCTAGGATCTTCTGTAGTTCTTCTTTAAGTGAAGATGAAGACAGACTGCTTCTCTGGCTTAGATAGGCGACCCATTGTGCCACCGTTTGTGCTTGGGCCACCCCCGTCTTAGGAAGGTGAGTCAAATCTCTCACCCACCCCTGGATTGGTAATGAAGTCTTAACTATGACCTCTGCTGTTTGCGTTATCGGCTCTACTGCTTGTAATGCCGAATAAGCAGCCAATAACTGTTTCTCAATCATGCTATATCGTTCTTCTGCTCTGTGCCAAACCTGAGACCAGAATCCAATGGGGGTTCGAACAGAACTCTGGCGTTGCCACAGGCCCCAGCCAAAACCATCTTGAGTAACATGAACATCTAGTTCAGCTGGGAGGGTCGGATCAAATATACCCAACGCCTGAGCTTGTTTAACTGTCAGTTTTGCCGGTTGGAAAGCATCCTGTTCTATCTTTCCCCAATTCCATGATTGACCCTTCTTTGTAAGCTTATATAATGGCCTTAATAGCTGAGCTAAATGAGGTATAATGGAGCGCCAATACCCCAATATACCCAAAAATTCTTGCAATTGTTTTGATGTTGTAGGGACTGGAAACGCTTGGACTTTATCTACTACTGCACTGGGTAGTACTTTGGTTTTCCCGGACCAAATTACTCCCAGGAATTTTACAGATAGCCCCGGACCTTGCACCTTCTGTGGGTTTATAGCCCACCCTCTTTTCTGCAGATAAGCTATCAACAAATCTGCTGCTTGTCTCACCGCCTCTAACGAATCGGATGTTAACAGGAGGTCATCAATATAATGATATAAATTGACATTATTTGGCTTTTCCCACTTAGCCAGATCACGTGCCACTAAATTATGACAAAAAGTGGGCGAATGTACGTACCCTTGGGGTAGGACCTGGAAAGTCCATTGCCTCCCTTCCCATGTAAATGCAAACTGATCTTGCGATTCTTCACTGATTGGAATACTGAAGAATGCATTCGTCAAATCCAAGACACGGTGATATGTTTTGATTTCCCTGCTTAGTGTGTCCATTAGGGAGGCAATATTGGGTACAGCCGCATGAACAGGTGGCGTGACCTTATTTAATTCCCTATAGTCTACTGTCATCCTCCATGTTCCATCCGGTTTTCGCACTGGCCATATTGGGGAGTTATATGGGCTATGTGCAGGCCTTATAATACCCACTCTTTCTAATTCCTGCACCGTCTTTGTTATTTCATCCTGCCCACCCGGGAGTCTGTACTGTTTCACATTAGTAATCCGGCGTGGCTTCGGCAAATAAATAGGCTCATGTTTTGCATGGCCTCTCAATATTGTCTGGATTGCCCGGATACTAATGCATCTCTGCCGTAATCGGAACTCTCCCACTGTTGTATGGAGAGCCAGACCCCACAGGATATCAATTCCTAATATATACTCTGGAATTGGGGCAATGGATACCTTGTACTCCCGTGGTGGAAGACGCCCGACCCCCAATTTTACCCAGGTTTGGGTGACCGGAATGGTTTGTCCCCCAAAACCTCCAATCATCACTCTATTACCTTTAAATTTAGTTGGGTCTCCATATATTATAGATGTCTCTGCCCCGGTATCAACTAGGGCCATAACCTTCTGTATATTCTTTCGGGACCAGTATATCGTCAGTTCCACATAGGGCCTCCGGTCCCGTCTAGAGGCCCTAGGGGGACTGACATCCCTCGTCAAGCCATGAACTGAGCCAGATTCAAGTCTTTTACCTCCGATACCTCCGGTGTCGTAACCCGAGGCACCTGAGGTGGCTTCTTTTTCCTATTTGGAACTATAAAATCTTCTAAATTCCATGTTGTTGTTGGTCGCCGCTCTATAAATCTTATCCCTGGCCTTTTGAGTTTATTCTGAAATTTTTGTTCATCCTTCAGTTGCTTCCACAACTGAAGGAGAACCTGATTGGGCTGCCCATCAATTTTTGAAAACTGAACGCCTGCCCGGAGCAGATCATTAAACATTTGTTTCCGGGATACCCTAACAGGTCCTGCCCGAGAAGTTCGCGGGGCCGATCTTCTGGCTCGCACTATTGGAAAAGCCTCGGCATCCTCAATCACCCTGATATTGCGCTTAGCTCGTAAACGCTCAGTTTCTCCGAGGTCTGCTACCAATTGGGCGGCTTGTTGGACTACTGCCTCTGCGGATACTACTGGATTAAGTATGGAAACCAAGGTTCCATAAATATGAGAGGGTGCTTGCTGTAAAATTAGGTCCCTCATTCCCGCAGAAAATTTAACCATATCAGGGCTATCGAATGTGTCTTCGTAGATAGCCTCTCTCATACCTAATTCGCGTATATAATTTTGAAGGTCTTCCATAGAAGACCACATCCCTGTGTTTACTGGCATGTCAGTTTTATTTGTCCACACCATGCGGCAAGCAGCCATTATCCATTCTACAATTGAATGGTTTTCTTCAGGGAACTGAGTCCCAGCATACAGTCTCTGCCGAAGGGCAGGATGTATTGTTATTGTGGCCAACTTAGATACTTCGGGGCCACTAACCAGTACACTATCTGCCCCTGAATCCCATAACCGTAATAACCAAGCTGGAACACTTTCCCTTGGCCTTTGCCTAAATCGTTGCACTAGGTCCATGAGTTCAGTAGGCGTATATGGACGGGCTGTTACATGTAAAAAAGATTCGGCAGGGGGCCATTGATCAGGAGGCACCCCTGCTGGTCGATCTTGAATTTTCTTAGTTTTTTGAGTTATTACTGGACGGACTTCTAGTGAGTCCATCTCAGATGGTTTCTCTAGATCAGATTTAGTGATCTTATTTTGATTCATTTCTTCAGGATCCTGATCGTCATTAAATGAAATGTATCTGATTTGAGGGTTGGAGGAAGAAAATGACGGTTTTTTTCCCGTCAATAGATTGATCTCACCTTCCAATTTTTCAATACGGGCCTTTAACAATTCATTTTCATGTGCAATGTTGTTTGATTTTATCTCTGCCCGATTTAAGGCATTTAATAATGGCCAGGCTGCCATAGATGCAGCCATTCGCTTTTCTTTTGTAATTAAGATATCTTTTTGTAGTCCTAGAAAGTAATCAGTTAGACAATAGGCGTCCATGTTATTTGGTACTCTTAAAGGGCCCCATTGTTCAATAATTGTTGCTAATTGGTAATGTGGGGACGCCTCAAAACCTGGAATTTGTCCAGGAAGGCATGTCCCTAAGGGGGTGGTCGTCTCCCCCTTGTACCAATTAAAGATTTTCCACACAAAGGACATTTTTTTTTTCCTTATATTTCTAGATGCCAAGTCAGTGGGTCCTGCCTGGCTCGCCAAATGTATTGGCAGTAACAATGCTGGTACTAACAAGAATAGCAATTACAATGAAAATGGTAGAAATACAGAAGGTATAAGGAAAAGGGAACTCACATGAGCTGAGGCAATCCTCCCTGGTGAGCAATCTCCACAAGATGCTGCCTCAGTGAGGGTCAGCCCTTAAATGAGGTCTCAGAGGAGGTGGAGTCGAACTCCACCCCTCCAGGGAGCACAGCTACATGACTTTCACCTGTGCTCCCACAGCTGACCCCACACTTGCCTCAGCTGATCAATCAGTGGTTCACATTGTGATCTCCCATACAGGTATCACTCTTGAATCTTGCAAAAAATTCATTTTCTTACCAATACAAAGCTTTTCATCATTACATGTAGCATTTTCTACCCAAAAAAGTGGTTTTCATCCCCAATAGAAATCGTTTTCTCTACAAATGGTCCCTTGTAGCAACATATGAAACACTGTTATTTGAATACCTCTTTCCCTCTTCAAAATAAGGACATTTCCAACAGAAATATCGATTTCTGACAAATTTTAGAAGAATGTCACACAAATATCAGTACCTATCCCAGAAATAAAAAGTTCTCTCCTAAGAATCATTCTTCATCCTTGCAAAAACATGGTTTTCTCACCAAAATTATGCTTTTTATCCCTTTAAAATAGCGTTGTTTCCCAGAAATACTGGTTTTCATCCCCAGAAGAAGACATTTTCTCTACAAAATAAAGCTTTGTAGCAAAATAGGACACATTGCTTCCAGAATACCTTTTCTCTTCTACAAATTGAGGACATTACTAACAGAAACACCTTTTCTCTTCTACAAAATAAGGACATTTCCAACAGATATATCCTTTTCTGACAGATTTTAGAAAAATTTCACAGGAATATCAATACCTATACCAGAAATAAAAAGGTCTCTCTTAGGTATCACTCTTTACCCTTGCAAAAATATGGTTTCCTTACCAAAATAAAGTTTTTCATCTCTACAAACAGCATTTTCTAAACATAAAGGTGGTTTTCATCACCAAAAGAAATCGATTTCTCTACAAAATTAGCGTTTGTAGCCAAATATGACACATTGTTTCCAGAATAACTCTTTTCACCTAAAAAAGAATGACATTTCCAACAGAAATATCCATTTCTGACAGATTTTAGAAGTAGGTCACATGAATATCAATACTTATCCCAGAAATGAAAAGTACACTCTTAGGTATCACTCTTCATCCTTGCAAAACTATGGTTTTCTTCCCAAACTAATGCTTTTCATCCCTACAAATAGCAATTTCTCCCTAAATTACTGGTTTTCATCCCCAAAAGAAGACACATTCTTTTTAAAATGATGCTTTGTAACAAATGATGACTCACTGATTCCAGAATATCTCTCTTCCCCTACAAAATAATGACATTAACATAAGAATTATCCATTTCTGGCAAATTTCCGATGTATTTCACACTAATATCAAGACTTACACCAGAAAAAAATGTGTTCTCTCTTAGGTATCACTCTTGAATCTTGCAAAAAATTCATTTTCTTACCAATACAAAGCTTGTCATCATTACAAGTAGCATTTTCCACCCAAAAAAGTGGTTTTCATCCCCAATAGAAACCGTTTTCTCTACAAATGGTCCCTTGTAGCAACATATGAAACACTGTTATTTGAATACCTCTTTCCCTCTTCAAAATAAGGAAATTTCCAACAGAAATATCGATTTCTGACAAATTTTAGAAGAATGTCACACAAATATCAGTACCTATCCCAGAAATAAAAAGTTCTCTCCTAAGAATCATTCTTCATCCTTGCAAAAACATGGTTTTCTCACCAAAATTATGATTTTATCCCTTTAAAATAGCGTTGTTTCCCAGAAATACTGGTTTTCATCTCCAGAAGAAGACATTTTCTCTACAAAATGAAGCTTTGTAGCAAAATAGGACACATTGCTTCTAGAATACCTTTTCTCTTCTACCAATTGAGGACATTACTAACAGAAACACCTTTTCTCCTCTACAAAATAAGGACATTTCCAACAGATATATCCTTTTCTGACAGATTTTAGAAAAATTTCACAGGAATATCAATACTTATACCAGAAATAAAAAGGTCTCTCTTAGGTATCACTCTTTACCCTTGCAAAAATACGGTTTTCTTACCAAAATAATGTTTTTCATCTCTACAAACAGCATTTTCTAAACATAAAGGTGGTTTTCATCACCAAAAGAAATCGATTTCTCTACAAAATTAGCATTTGTAGCCAAATATGACACACTGTTTCCAGAATAACTCTTTTCATATAAAAATGAATGACATTTCCAACAGAAATACCCATTTCTGACAGATTTTAGAAGTAGGTCACATGAATATCAATACTTATCCCTGAAATGAAAAGTACACTCTTAGGTATCTCTTTTCATCGTTGCAAAACTATGGTTTTCTTCCCAAACTAATGCTTTTCATCCCTACAGATAGCAATTTCTCCCTAAATTACTGGTTTTCATCCCCAAAAGAAGACACATTCTCTTTAAAATGATGCTTTGTAACAAATGATGACTCACTGATTCCAGAATATCTCTCTTCCCCTACAAAATAATGACATTAACATAAGAATTATCCATTTCTGGCAAATTTCCGATGTATTTCACACTAATATCAAGACTTACACCAGAAAAAAATGTGTTCTCTCTTAGGTATCACTCTTGAATCTTGCAAAAAATTCATTTTCTTACCAATACAAAGCTTTTCATCATTACAAGTAGCATTTTCTACCCAAAAAAGTGGTTTTCATCCCCAATAGAAATCGTTTTCTCTACAAATGGTCCCGTGTAGCAACATATGAAACACTGTTATTTGAATACCTCTTTCCCTCTTCAAAATAAGGACATTTCCAACAGAAATATCGATTTCTGACAAATTTTAGAAGAATGTCACACAAATATCAGTACCTATCCCAGAAATAAAAAGTTCTCTCCTAAGAATCATTCTTTATCCTTGCAAAAACATGGTTTTCTCACCAAAATTATGCTTTTTATCCCTTTAAAATAGCATTGTTTCCCAGAAATACTGGTTTTCATCCCCAGAAGAAGACATTTTCTCTACAAAATGAAGCTTTGTAGCAAAATAGGACACATTGCTTCCAGAATACCTTTTCTCTTCTACCAATTGAGGACATTACTAACAGAAACACCTTTTCTCCTCTACAAAATAAGGACATTTCCAACAGATATATCCTTTTCTGACAGATTTTAGAAAAATTTCACAGGAATATCAATACTTATACCAGAAATAAAAAGGTCTCTCTTAGGTATCACTCTTTACCCTTGCAAAAATACGGTTTTCTTACCAAAATAATGTTTTTCATCTCTACAAACAGCATTTTCTAAACATAAATGTGGTTTTCATCAACAAAAGAAATTGATTTCTCTACAAAATTAGCGTTTGTAGCCAAATATGACACACTGTTTCCAGAATAACTCTTTTCATATAAAAATGAATGACATTTCCAACAGAAATACACATTTCTGACAGATTTTAGAAGTAGGTCACATGAATATCAATACTTATCCCTGAAATGAAAAGTACACTCTTAGGTATCTCTTTTCATCGTTGCAAAACTATGGTTTTCTTCCCAAACTAATGCTTTTCATCCCTACAAATAGCAATTTCTCCCTAAATTACTGGTTTTCATTCCCAAAAGAAGACACATTCTCTTTAAAATGATGCTTTGTAACAAATGATGACTCACTGATTCCAGAATATCTCTCTTCCCCTACAAAATAATGACATTAACATAAGAATTATCCATTTCTGGCAAATTTCCGATGTATTTCACACTAATATCAAGACTTACACCAGAAAAAAATGTGTTCTCTCTTAGGTATCACTCTTGAATCTTGCAAAAAATTCATTTTCTTACCAATACAAAGCTTGTCATCATTACAAGTAGCATTTTCTACCCAAAAGAGTGGTTTTCATCCCCAGTAGAAATCGTTTTCTCTAAAAATGGTCCCTTGTAGCAACATATGAAACACTGTTATTGGAATACCTCTTTCCCTCTTCAAAATAAGGACATTTCCAACAGAAATATCGATTTCTGACAAATTTTAGAAGAATGTCACACAAATATCAGTACCTATCCCAGAAATAAAAAGTTCTCTCCTAAGAATCATTCTTCATCCTTGCAAAAACATGGTTTTCTCACCAAAATTATGATTTTATCCCTTTAAAATAGCGTTGTTTCCCAGAAATACTGGTTTTCATCCCCAGAAGAAGACATTTTCTCTACAAAATGAAGCTTTGTAGCAAAATAGGACACATTGCTTCTAGAATACCTTTTCTCTTCTACCAATTGAGGACATTACTAACAGAAACACCTTTTCTCCTCTACAAAATAAGGACATTTCCAACAGATATATCCTTTTCTGACAGATTTTAGAAAAATTTCACAGGAATATCAATACTTATACCAGAAATAAAAAGGTCTCTCTTAGGTATCACTCTTTACCCTTGCAAAAATACGGTTTTCTTACCAAAATAATGTTTTTCATCTCTACAAACAGCATTTTCTAAACATAAAGGTGGTTTTCATCACCAAAGAAATCGATTTCTCTACAAAATTAGCGTTTGTAGCCAAATATGACACACTGTTTCCAGAATAACTCTTTTCATATAAAAATGAATGACATTTCCAACAGAAATACCCATTTCTGACAGATTTTAGAAGTAGGTCACATGAATATCAATACTTATCCCTGAAATGAAAAGTACACTCTTAGGTATCTCTTTTCATCGTTGCAAAACTATGGTTTTCTTCCCAAACTAATGCTTTTCATCCCTACAGATAGCAATTTCTCCCTAAATTACTGGTTTTCATCCCCAAAAGAAGACACATTCTCTTTAAAATGATGCTTTGTAACAAATGATGACTCACTGATTCCAGAATATCTCTCTTCCCCTACAAAATAATGACATTAACATAAGAATTATCCATTTCTGGCAAATTTCCGATGTATTTCACACTAATATCAAGACTTACACCAGAAAAAAATGTGTTCTCTCTTAGGTATCACTCTTGAATCTTGCAAAAAATTCATTTTCTTACCAATACAAAGCTTTTCATCATTACAAGTAGCATTTTCTACCCAAAAAAGTGGTTTTCATCCCCAATAGAAATCGTTTTCTCTACAAATGGTCCCGTGTAGCAACATATGAAACACTGTTATTGGAATACCTCTTTCCCTCTTCAAAATAAGGACATTTCCAACAGAAATATCGATTTCTGACAAATTTTAGAAGAATGTCACACAAATATCAGTACCTATCCCAGAAATAAAAAGTTCTCTCCTAAGAATCATTCTTTATCCTTGCAAAAACATGGTTTTCTCACCAAAATTATGCTTTTTATCCCTTTAAAATAGCGTTGTTTCCCAGAAATACTGGTTTTCATCCCCAGAAGAAGACATTTTCTCTACAAAATGAAGCTTTGTAGCAAAATAGGACACATTGCTTCCAGAATACCTTTTCTCTTCTACCAATTGAGGACATTACTAACAGAAACACCTTTTCTCCTCTACAAAATAAGGACATTTCCAACAGATATATCCTTTTCTGACAGATTTTAGAAAAATTTCACAGGAATATCAATACTTATACCAGAAATAAAAAGGTCTCTCTTAGGTATCACTCTTTACCCTTGAAAAAATACGGTTTTCTTACCAAAATAATGTTTTTCATCTCTACAAACAGCATTTTCTAAACATAAAGGTGGTTTTCATCACCAAAAGAAATCGATTTCTCTTCAAAATTAGCGTTTGTAGCCAAATATGACACATTGTTTCCAGAATAACTCTTTTCATCTAAAAAAGAATGACATTTCCAACAGAAATATCCATTTCTGACAGATTTTAGAAGTAGGTCACATGAATATCAATACTTATCCCAGAAATGAAAAGTACACTCTTAGGTATCACTCTTCATCCTTGCAAAACTATGGTTTTCTTCCCAAACTAATGCTTTTCATCCCTACAAATAGCAATTTCTCCCTAAATTACTGGTTTTCATCCCCAAAAGAAGACACATTCTCTTTAAAATGATGCTTTGTAACAAATGATGACTCACTGATTCCAGAATATCTCTCTTCCCCTACAAAATAATGACATTAACATAAGAAATATCCATTTCAGACAAATTTCCAATGTATTTCACACTAATATCAAGACTTACACCAGAAAAAAATGTGTTCTCTCTTAGGTATCACTCTTGAATCTTGCAAAAAATTCATTTTCTTACCAATACAAAGCTTTTCATCATTACAAGTAGCATTTTTTACCAGAAAAAGTGGTTTTCATCCCCAATAGAAATCGTTTTCACTACAAATGTTCCCCTGTAGCAACATATGACACACTGTTATTGGAATACCTCTTTCCCTCTTCAAAATAAGGACATTTCCAACAGAAATATCCATTTCTGACAGATTTTAGAAGTAGGTCACATGAATATCAATACTTATCCCTGAAATGAAAAGTACACTCTTAGGTATCTATTTTCATCCTTGCAAAACTATGGTTTTCTTCCCAAACTAATGCTTTTCATCCCTACAAATAGCAATTTCTCCCTAAATTACTGGTTTTCATCCCCAAAAGAAAACACATTCTCTTTAAAATGATGCTTTGTAACAAATGATGACTCACTGATTCCAGAATATCTCTCTTCCCCTACAAAATAATGACATTAACATAAGAATTATCCATTTCTGGCAAATTTCCGATGTATTTCACACTAATATCAAGACTTACACCAGAAAAAAATGTGTTCTCTCTTAGGTATCACTCTTGAATCTTGCAAAAAATTCATTTTCTTACCAATACAAAGCTTTTCATCATTACAAGTAGCATTTTCTACCCAAAAAAGTGGTTTTCATCCCCAGTAGAAATCGTTTTCTCTACAAATGGTCCCGTGTAGCAACATATGAAACACTGTTATTGGAATACCTCTTTCCCTCTTCAAAATAAGGACATTTCCAACAGAAATATCGATTTCTGACAAATTTTAGAAGAATGTCACACAAATATCAGTACCTATCCCAGAAATAAAAAGTTCTCTCCTAAGAATCATTCTTTATCCTTGCAAAAACATGGTTTTCTCACCAAAATTATGCTTTTTATCCCTTTAAAATAGCGTTGTCTCACAGAAATACTGGTTTTCATCCCCAGAAGAAGACATTTTCTCTACAAAATGAAGCTTTGTAGCAAAATAGGACACATTGCTTCCAGAATACCTTTTCTCTTCTACCAATTGAGGACATTACTAACAGAAACACCTTTTCTCCTCTACAAAATAAGGACATTTCCAACAGATATATCCTTTTCTGACAGATTTTAGAAAAATTTCACAGGAATATCAATACTTATACCAGAAATAAAAAGGTCTCTCTTAGGTATCACTCTTTACCCTTGAAAAAATACGGTTTTCTTACCAAAATAATGTTTTTCATCTCTACAAACAGCATTTTCTAAACATAAAGGTGGTTTTCATCACCAAAAGAAATCGATTTCTCTTCAAAATTAGCGTTTGTAGCCAAATATGACACATTGTTTCCAGAATAACTCTTTTCATCTAAAAAAGAATGACATTTCCAACAGAAATATCCATTTCTGACAGATTTTAGAAGTAGGTCACATGAATATCAATACTTATCCCAGAAATGAAAAGTACACTCTTAGGTATCACTCTTCATCCTTGCAAAACTATGGTTTTCTTCCCAAACTAATGCTTTTCATCCCTACAAATAGCAATTTCTCCCTAAATTACTGGTTTTCATCCCCAAAAGAAGACACATTCTCTTTAAAATGATGCTTTGTAACAAATGATGACTCACTGATTCCAGAATATCTCTCTTCCCCTACAAAATAATGACATTAACATAAGAAATATCCATTTCAGACAAATTTCCAATGTATTTCACACTAATATCAAGACTTACACCAGAAAAAAATGTGTTCTCTCTTAGGTATCACTCTTGAATCTTGCAAAAAATTCATTTTCTTACCAATACAAAGCTTTTCATCATTACAAGTAGCATTTTTTACCAGAAAAAGTGGTTTTCATCCCCAATAGAAATCGTTTTCACTACAAATGTTCCCCTGTAGCAACATATGACACACTGTTATTGGAATACCTCTTTCCCTCTTCAAAATAAGGACATTTCCAACAGAAATATCCATTTCTGACAGATTTTAGAAGTAGGTCACATGAATATCAATACTTATCCCTGAAATGAAAAGTACACTCTTAGGTATCTATTTTCATCCTTGCAAAACTATGGTTTTCTTCCCAAACTAATGCTTTTCATCCCTACAAATAGCAATTTCTCCCTAAATTACTGGTTTTCATCCCCAAAAGAAAACACATTCTCTTTAAAATGATGCTTTGTAACAAATGATGACTCACTGATTCCAGAATATCTCTCTTCCCCTACAAAATAATGACATTAACATAAGAATTATCCATTTCTGGCAAATTTCCGATGTATTTCACACTAATATCAAGACTTACACCAGAAAAAAATGTGTTCTCTCTTAGGTATCACTCTTGAATCTTGCAAAAAATTCATTTTCTTACCAATACAAAGCTTTTCATCATTACAAGTAGCATTTTCTACCCAAAAAAGTGGTTTTCATCCCCAGTAGAAATCGTTTTCTCTACAAATGGTCCCGTGTAGCAACATATGAAACACTGTTATTGGAATACCTCTTTCCCTCTTCAAAATAAGGACATTTCCAACAGAAATATCGATTTCTGACAAATTTTAGAAGAATGTCACACAAATATCAGTACCTATCCCAGAAATAAAAAGTTCTCTCCTAAGAATCATTCTTTATCCTTGCAAAAACATGGTTTTCTCACCAAAATTATGCTTTTTATCCCTTTAAAATAGCGTTGTCTCTCAGAAATACTGGTTTTCATCCCCAGAAGAAGACATTTTCTCTACAAAATGAAGCTTTGTAGCAAAATAGGACACATTGCTTCCAGAATACCTTTTCTCTTCTACCAATTGAGGACATTACTAACAGAAACACCTTTTCTCCTCTACAAAATAAGGACATTTCCAACAGATATATCCTTTTCTGACAGATTTTAGAAAAATTTCACAGGAATATCAATACTTATACCAGAAATAAAAAGGTCTCTCTTAGGTATCACTCTTTACCCTTGCAAAAATACGGTTTTCTTACCAAAATAATGTTTTTCATCTCTACAAACAGCATTTTCTAAACATAAAGGTGGTTTTCATCACCAAAAGAAATCGATTTCTCTTCAAAAATAGCGTTTGTAGCCAAATATGACACATTGTTTCCAGAATAACTCTTTTCATCTAAAAAAGAATGACATTTCCAACAGAAATATCCATTTTTGACAGATTTTAGAAGTAGGTCACATGAATATCAATACTTTTCCCTGAAATGAAAAGTACACTCTTAGGTATCTCTTTTCATCGTTGCAAAACTATGGTTTTCTTCCCAAACTAATGCTTTTCATCCCTACAAATAGCAATTTCTCCCTACATTACTGGTTTTCATCCCCAAAAGAAAATACATTCTCTTTAAAATGATGCTTTGTAACAAATTATGACTCACTGATTCCAAAATATCTCTCTTCCTCTACAAAATAATGACATTAACATAAGAATTATCCATTTCAGACAAATTTCCGATGTATTTCACACTAATATCAAGACTTACACCAGAAAAAAATGTGCTCGCTCTTAGGTATCACTCTTGAATCTTGCAAAAAATTCATTTTCTTACCAATACAAAGCTTGTCATCATTACAAGTAGCATTTTTTACCAGAAAAATTGGTTTTCATCCCCAATAGAAATCGTTTTCACTACAAATGTTCCCCTGTAGCAACATATGACACACTGTTATTGGAATACCTCTTTCCCTCTTCAAAATAAGGACATTTCCAACAGAAATATCCATTTCTGACAGATTTTAGAAGTAGGTCACATGAATATCAATACTTATCCCTGAAATGAAAAGTACACTCTTAGGTATCACTCTTCATCCTTGCAAAACTGTGGTTTTCTTCCCAAACTAATGCTTTTCATCCCTACAAATAGCAATTTCTCCCTAAATTACTGGTTTTCATCCCCAAAAGAAGACACATTCTCTTTAAAATGATGCTTTGTAACAAATGATGACTCACTGATTCCAGAATATCTCTCTTCCCCTACAAAATAATGACATTAACATAAGAATTATCCATTTCTGGCAAATTTCCGATGTATTTCACACTAATATCAAGACTTACACCAGAAAAAAATGTGTTCTCTCTTAGGTATCACTCTTGAATCTTGCAAAAAATTCATTTTCTTACCAATACAAAGCTTGTCATCATTACAAGTAGCATTTTCTACCCAAAAAAGTGGTTTTCATCCCCAATAGAAATCGTTTTCTCTACAAATGGTCCCGTGTAGCAACATATGAAACACTGTTATTGGAATACCTCTTTCCCTCTTCAAAATAAGGACATTTCCAACAGAAATATCGATTTCTGACAAATTTTAGAAGAATGTCTGTCACACAAATATCAGTACCTATCCCAGAAATAAAAAGTTCTCTCCTAAGAATCATTCTTTATCCTTGCAAAAACATGGTTTTCTCACCAAAATTATGCTTTTTATCCCTTTAAAATAGCGTTGTCTCTCAGAAATACTGGTTTTCATCCCCAGAAGAAGACATTTTCTCTACAAAATGAAGCTTTGTAGCAAAATAGGACACATTGCTTCCAGAATACCTTTTCTCTTCTACCAATTGAGGACATTACTAACAGAAACACCTTTTCTCCTCTACAAAATAAGGACATTTCCAACAGATATATCCTTTTCTGACAGATTTTAGAAAAATTTCACAGGAATATCAATACTTATACCAGAAATAAAAAGGTCTCTCTTAGGTATCACTCTTTACCCTTGAAAAAA
Source organism: Coturnix japonica (assembly GCF_054131305.1). Classification (NCBI taxonomy): domain Eukaryota; kingdom Metazoa; phylum Chordata; class Aves; order Galliformes; family Phasianidae; genus Coturnix; species Coturnix japonica. The sequence goes on along the minus strand of NC_140663.1, from coordinate 48,575,400 downwards.
TACGGTTTTCTTACCAAAATAATGTTTTTCATCTCTACAAACAGCATTTTCTAAACATAAAGGTGGTTTTCATCACCAAAAGAAATCGATTTCTCTTCAAAATTAGCGTTTGTAGCCAAATATGACACATTGTTTCCAGAATAACTCTTTTCATCTAAAAAAGAATGACATTTCCAACAGAAATATCCATTTCTTAGAGATTTTAGAAGTAGGTCACATGAATATCAATACTTTTCCCTGAAATGAAAAGTACACTCTTAGGTATCTCTTTTCATCGTTGCAAAACTATGGTTTTGTTCCCAAACTAATGCTTTTCATCCCTACAAATAGCAATTTCTCCCTAAATTACTGGTTTTCATCCCCAAAAGAAGACACATTCTCTTTAAAATGATGCTTTGTAACAAATGATGACTCACTGATTCCAGAATATCTCTCTTCCCCTACAAAATAATGACATTAACATAAGAATTATCCATTTCTGGCAAATTTCCGATGTATTTCACACTAATATCAAGACTTACACCAGAAAAAAATGTGTTCTCTCTTAGGTATCACTCTTGAATCTTGCAAAAAATTCATTTTCTTACCAATACAAAGCTTGTCATCATTACAAGTAGCATTTTCTACCCAAAAAAGTGGTTTTCATCCCCAATAGAAATCGTTTTCTCTACAAATGGTCCCGTGTAGCAACATATGAAACACTGTTATTTGAATACCTCTTTCCCTCTTCAAAATAAGGACATTTCCAACAGAAATATCGATTTCTGACAAATTTTAGAAGAATGTCACACAAATATCAGTACCTATCCCAGAAATAAAAAGTTCTCTCCTAAGAATCATTCTTTATCCTTGCAAAAACATGGTTTTCTCACCAAAATTATGCTTTTTATCCCTTTAAAATAGCGTTGTTTCCCAGAAATACTGGTTTTCATCCCCAGAAGAAGACATTTTCTCTACAAAATGAAGCTTTGTAGCAAAATAGGACACATTGCTTCCAGAATACCTTTTCTCTTCTACCAATTGAGGACATTACTAACAGAAACACCTTTTCTCCTCTACAAAATAAGGACATTTCCAACAGATATATCCTTTTCTGACAGATTTTAGAAAAATTTCACAGGAATATCAATACTTATACCAGAAATAAAAAGGTCTCTCTTAGGTATCACTCTTTACCCTTGCAAAAATACGGTTTTCTTACCAAAATAATGTTTTTCATCTCTACAAACAGCATTTTCTAAACATAAAGGTGGTTTTCATCACCAAAAGAAATCGATTTCTCTTCAAAATTAGCGTTTGTAGCCAAATATGACACATTGTTTCCAGAATAACTCTTTTCATCTAAAAAAGAATGACATTTCCAACAGAAATATCCATTTTTGACAGATTTTAGAAGTAGGTCACATGAATATCAATACTTTTCCCTGAAATGAAAAGTACACTCTTAGGTATCACTCTTCATCCTGTCAAAACTATGGTTTTCTTCCCAAACTAATGCTTTTCATCCCTACAAATAGCAATTTCTCCCTACATTACTGGTTTTCATCCCCAAAAGAAGATACATTCTCTTTAAAATGATGCTTTGTAACAAATTCTGACTCACTGATTCCAAAATATCTCACTTCCTCTACAAAATAATGACATTAACATAAGAATTATCCATTTCAGACAGATTTCCGATGTATTTCACACTAATATCAAGACTTACACCAGAAAAAAATGTGTTCTCTCTTAGGTATCACTCTTGAATCTTGCAAAAAATTCATTTTCTTACCAATACAAAGCTTGTCATCATTACAAGTAGCATTTTTTACCAGAAAAATTGGTTTTCATCCCCAGTAGAAATCGTTTTCACTACAAATGTTCCCCTGTAGCAACATATGACACACTGTTATTGGAATACCTCTTTCCCTCTTCAAAATAAGGACATTTCCAACAGAAATATCCATTTCTGACAGATTTTAGAAGTAGGTCACATGAATATCAATACTTATCCCTGAAATGAAAAGTACACTCTTAGGTATCACTCTTCATCCTTGCAAAACTGTGGTTTTCTTCCCAAACTAATGCTTTTCATCCCTACAAATAGCAATTTCTCCCTAAATTACTGGTTTTCATCCCCAAAAGAAGACACATTCTCTTTAAAATGATGCTTTGTAACAAATGATGACTCACTGATTCCAGAATATCTCTCTTCCCCTACAAAATAATGACATTAACATAAGAATTATCCATTTCAGACAAATTTCCGATGTATTTCACACTAATATCAAGACTTACACCAGAAAAAAATGTGTTCTCTCTTAGGTATCACTCTTGAATCTTGCAAAAAATTCATTTTCTTACCAATACAAAGCTTGTCATCATTACAAGTAGCATTTTCTACCCAAAAGAGTGGTTTTCATCCCCATTAGAAATCGTTTTCTCTACAAATGGTCCCGTGTAGCAACATATGAAACACTGTTATTGGAATACCTCTTTCCCTCTTCAAAATAAGGACATTTCCAACAGAAATATCGATTTCTGACAAATTTTAGAAGAATGGCACACAAATATCAGTACCTATCCCAGAAATAAAATGTTCTCTCCTAAGAATCATTCTTTATCCTTGCAAAAACATGGTTTTCTCACCAAAATTATGCTTTTTATCCCTTTAAAATAGCGTTGTTTCCCAGAAATACTGGTTTTCATCCCCAGAAGAAGACATTTTCTCTACAAAATGAAGCTTTGTAGCAAAATAGGACACATTGCTTCCAGAATACCTTTTCTCTTCTACCAATTGAGGACATTACTAACAGAAACACCTTTTCTCCTCTACAAAATAAGGACATTTCCAACAGATATATCCTTTTCTGACAGATTTTAGAAAAATTTCACAGGAATATCAATACTTATACCAGAAATAAAAAGGTCTCTCTTAGGTATCACTCTTTACCCTTGAAAAAATACGGTTTTCTTACCAAAATAATGTTTTTCATCTCTACAAACAGCATTTTCTAAACATAAAGGTGGTTTTCCTCACCAAAAGAAATCGATTTCTCTACAAAATTAGCGTTTGTAGCCAAATATGACACATTGTTTCCAGAATAACTCTTTTCATCTAAAAAAGAATGACATTTCCAACAGAAATATCCATTTTTGACAGATTTTAGAAGTAGGTCACATGAATATCAATACTTTTCCCTGAAATGAAAAGTACACTCTTAGGTATCACTCTTCATCCTGTCAAAACTATGGTTTTCTTCCCAAACTAATGCTTTTCATCCCTACAAATAGCAATTTCTCCGTACATTACTGGTTTTCATCCCGAAAAGAAGATACATTCTCTTTAAAATGATGCTTTGTAACAAATTATGACTCACTGATTCCAAAATATCTCTCTTCCTCTACAAAATAATGACATTAACATAAGAATTATCCATTTCAGACAAATTTCCGATGTATTTCACAATAATATCAAGACTTACACCAGAAAAAAATGTGTTCTCTCTTAGGTATCACTCTTGAATCTTGCAAAAAATTCGTTTTCTTACCAATACAAAGCTTGTCATCATTACAAGTAGCATTTTTTACCAGAAAAATTGGTTTTCATCCCCAATAGAAATCGTTTTCACTACAAATGTTCCCCTGTAGCAACATATGACACACTGTTATTGGAATACCTCTTTCCCTCTTCAAAATAAGGACATTTCCAACAGAAATATCCATTTCTGACAGATTTTAGAAGTAGGTCACATGAATATCAATACTTATCCCTGAAATGAAAAGTACACTCTTAGGTATCACTCTTCATCCTTGCAAAACTGTGGTTTTCTTCCCAAACTAATGCTTTTCATCCCTACAAATAGCAATTTCTCCCTAAATTACTGGTTTTCATCCCCAAAAGAAGACACATTCTCTTTAAAATGATGCTTTGTAACAAATGATGACTCACTGATTCCAGAATATCTCTCTTCCCCTACAAAATAATGACATTAACATAAGAATTATCCATTTCTGGCAAATTTCCGATGTATTTCACACTAATATCAAGACTTACACCAGAAAAAAATGTGTTCTCTCTTAGGTATCACTCTTGAATCTTGCAAAAAATTCATTTTCTTACCAATACAAAGCTTTTCATCATTACAAGTAGCATTTTCTACCCAAAAAAGTGGTTTTCATCCCCAATAGAAATCGTTTTCTCTACAAATGGTCCCGTGTAGCAACATATGAAACACTGTTATTTGAATACCTCTTTCCCTCTTCAAAATAAGGACATTTCCAACAGAAATATCGATTTCTGACAAATTTTAGAAGAATGGCACACAAATATCAGTACCTATGTCAGAAATAAAAAGTTCTCTCCTAAGAATCATTCTTTATCCTTGCAAAAACATGGTTTTCTCACCAAAATTATGCTTTTTATCCCTTTAAAATAGCGTTGTCTCCCAGAAATACTGGTTTTCATCCCCAGAAGAAGACATTTTCTCTACAAAATGAAGCTTTGTAGCAAAATAGGACACATTGCTTCCAGAATACCTTTTCTCTTCTACCAATTGAGGACATTACTAACAGAAACACCTTTTCTCCTCTAAAAATAAGGACATTTCCAACAGATATATACTTTTCTGACAGATTTTAGAAAAATTTCACAGGAATATTAATACTTATACCAGAAATAAAAAGGTCTCTCTTAGGTATCACTCTTTACCCTTGAAAAAATACGGTTTCCTTACCAAAATAATGTTTTTCATCTCTACAAACAGCATTTTCTAAACATAAAGGTGGTTTTCATCACCAAAAGAAATCGATTTCTCTTCAAAATTAGCGTTTGTAGCCAAATATGACACATTGTTTCCAGAATAACTCTTTTCATCTAAAAAAGAATGACATTTCCAACAGAAATATCCATTTTTGACAGATTTTAGAAGTAGGTCACATGAATATCAATACTTTTCCCTGAAATGAAAAGTACACTCTTAGGTATCTCTTTTCATCGTTGCAAAACTATGGTTTTGTTCCCAAACTAATGCTTTTCATCCCTACAAATAGCAATTTCTCCCTAAATTACTGGTTTTCATCCCCAAAAGAAGACACATTCTCTTTAAAATGATGCTTTGTAACAAATGATGACTCACTGATTCCAGAATATCTCTCTTCCCCTACAAAATAATGACATTAACATAAGAATTATCCATTTCAGACAAATTTCCGATGTATTTCACACTAATATCAAGACTTACACCAGAAAAAAATGTGTTCTCTCTTAGGTATCACTCTTGAATCTTGCAAAAAATTCATTTTCTTACCAATACAAAGCTTTTCATCATTACAAGTAGCATTTTTTACCAGAAAAATTGGTTTTCATCCCCAATAGAAATCGTTTTCTCTACAAATGTTCCCCTGTAGCAACATATGACACACTGTTATTGGAATACCTCTTTCCCTCTTCAAAATAAGGACATTTCCAACAGAAATATCGATTTCTGACAAATTTTAGAAGAATGGCACACAAATATCAGTACCTATCCCAGAAATAAAAAGTTCTCTCCTAAGAATCATTCTTTATCCTTGCAAAAACATGGTTTTCTCACCAAAATTATGCTTTTTATCCCTTTAAAATAGCGTTGTCTCCCAGAAATACTGGTTTTCATCCCCAGAAGAAGACATTTTCTCTACAAAATGAAGCTTTGTAGCAAAATAGGACACATTGCTTCCAAGATATCTTTTCTCTTCTACCAATTGAGGACATTACTAACAGAAACACCTTTTCTCCACTACAAAATAAGGACATTTCCAACAGATATATCCTTTTCTGACAGATTGTAGAAAAATTTCACAGGAATATCAATACTTATACCAGAAATAAAAAGGTCTCTCTTAGGTATCACTCTTTACCCTTGCAAAAATACGGTTTCCTTACCAAAATAATGTTTTTCATCTCTAAAAACAGCATTTTCTAAACATAACGGTGGTTTTCATCACCGAAAGAAATCGATTTCTCTTCAAAATTAGCGTTTGTAGCCAAATATGACACTTTGTTTCCAGAAAAACTCTTTTCATCTAAAAAAGAATGACATTTCCAACAGAAATATCCATTTCTGACAGATTTTAGAAGTAGGTCACATGAATATCAATACTTTTCCCTGAAATGAAAAGTACACTCTTAGGTATCTCTTTTCATCGTTGCAAAACTATGGTTTTCTTCCCAAACTAATGCTTTTCATCCCTACAAATAGCAATTTCTCCCTAAATTACTGGTTTTCATCCCCAAAAGAAGACACATTCTCTTTAAAATGATGCTTTGTAACAAATGATGACTCACTGATTCCAAAATATCTCTCTTCCCCTACAAAATAATGACATTAACATAAGAATTATCCATTTCAGACAAATTTCCGATGTATTTCACACTAGTATCAACACTTACACCAGAAAAAATTGTGTTCTCTCTTAGGTATCACTCTTGAATCTTGCAAAAAATTCATTTTCTTACCAATACAAAGCTTTTCATCATTACAAGTAGCATTTTTTACCAGAAAGATTGGTTTTCATCCCCAATAGAAATCGTTTTCACTACAAATGTTCCCCTGTAGCAACATATGACACACTGTTATTGGAATACCTCTTTCCCTCTTCAAAATAAGGACATTTCCAACAGAAATATCCATTTCTGACAGATTTTAGAAGTAGGTCACATGAATATCAATACTTTTCCCTGAAATGAAAAGTACACTCTTAGGTATCTCTTTTCATCGTTGCAAAACTATGGTTTTCTTCCCAAACTAATGCTTTTCATCCCTACAAATAGCAATTTCTCCCTAAATTACTGGTTTTCATCCCCAAAAGAAGACACATTCTCTTTAAAATGATGCTTTGTAACAAATGATGACTCACTGATTCCAGAATATCTCTCTTCCCCTACAAAATAATGACATTAACATAAGAATTATCCATTTCTGGCAAATTTCCGATGTATTTCACAATAATATCAAGACTTACACCAGAAAAAAATGTGTTCTCTCTTAGGTATCACTCTTGAATCTTGCAAAAAATTCATTTTCTTACCAATACAAAGCTTGTCATCATTACAAGTAGCATTTTTTACCAGAAAAATTGGTTTTCATCCCCAATAGAAATCGTTTTCACTACAAATGTTCCCCTGTAGCAACATATGACACACTGTTATTGGAATACCTCTTTCCCTCTTCAAAATAAGGACATTTCCAACAGAAATATCCATTTCTGACAGATTTTAGAAGTAGGTCACATGAATATCAATACTTTTCCCTGAAATGAAAAGTACACTCTTAGGTATCTCTTTTCATCGTTGCAAAACTGTGGTTTTCTTCCCAAACTAATGCTTTTCATCCCTACAAATAGCAATTTCTCCCTAAATTACTGGTTTTCATCCCCAAAAGAAGACACATTCTCTTTAAAATGATGCTTTGTAAGAAATGATGACTCACTGATTCCAGAATATCTCTCTTCCCCTACAAAATAATGACATTAACATAAGAATTATCCATTTCTGGCAAATTTCCGATGTATTTCACACTAATATCAAGACTTACACCAGAAAAAAATGTGTTCTCTCTTAGGTGTCACTCCTGAATCTTGCAAAAAATTCATTTTCTTACCAATACAAAGCTTTTCATCATTACAAGTAGCATTTTTTACCAGAAAAATTGGTTTTCATCCCCAATAGAAATCGTTTTCACTACAAATGTTCCCCTGTAGCAACATATGACACACTGTTATTGGAATACCTCTTTCCCTCTTCAAAATAAGGACATTTCCAACAGAAATATCCATTTCTGACAGCTTTTAGAAGTAGGTCACATGAATATCAATTCTTATCCCAGAAATGAAAAGTACACTCTTAGGTATCTCTTTTCATCGTTGCAAAACTATGGTTTTCTTCCCAAACTAATGCTTTTCATCCCTACAAATAGCAATTTCTCCCTAAATTACTGGTTTTCATCCCCTAAAGAAGACACATTCTCTTTAAAATGATGCTTTGTAACAAATTATGACTCACTGATTCCAGAATATCTCTCTTCCCCTACAAAATAATGACATTAACATAAGAATTGTCCATTTCAGACAAATTTCCGATGTATTTCACACTAATATCAAGACTTACACCAGAAAAAAATGTGTTCTCTCTTAGGTATCACTCTTGAATCTTGCAAAAAATTCATTTTCTTACCAATACAAAGCTTGTCATCATTACAAGTAGCATTTTCTACCCAAAAAATTGGTTTTCATCCCCAATAGAAATCGTTTTCTCTACAAATGGTCCCGTGTAGCAACATATGAAACACTGTTATTGGAATACCTCTTTCCCTCTTCAAAATAAGGACATTTCCAACAGAAATATCGATTTCTGACAAATTTTAGAAGAATGGCACACAAATATCAGTACCTATCCCAGAAATAAAAAGTTCTCTCCTAAGAATCATTCTTTATCCTTGCAAAAACATGGTTTTCTCACCAAAATTATGCTTTTTATCCCTTTAAAATAGCGTTGTTTCCCAGAAATACTGGTTTTCATCCCCAGAAGAAGACATTTTCTCTACAAAATGAAGCTTTGTAGCAAAATAGGACACATTGCTTCCAGAATACCTTTTCTCTTCTACCAATTGAGGACATTACTAACAGAAACACCTTTTCTCCTCTACAAAATAAGGACATTTCCAACAGATATATCCTTTTCTGACAGATTGTAGAAAAATTTCACAGGAATATCAATACTTATACCAGAAATAAAAAGGTCTCTCTTAGGTATCACTCTTTACCCTTGCAAAAATACGGTTTCCTTACCAAAATAATGTTTTTCATCACTACAAACAGCATTTTCTAAACATAAAGGTGGTTTTCATCACCATAAGAAATCGATTTCTCTTCAAAATTAGCGTTTGTAGCCAAATATGACACATTGTTTCCAGAATAACAATTTTCATCTAAAAAAGAATGACATTTCCAACAGAAATATCCATTTCTTACAGATTTTAGAAGTAGGTCACATGAATATCAATACTTATCCCTGAAATGAAAAGTACACTCTTAGGTATCACTCTTCATCCTTGGAAAACTGTGGTTTTCTTCCCAAACTAATGCTTTTCATCCCTACAAATAGCAATTTCTCCCTAAATTACTGGTTTTCATCCCCAAAAGAAGACACATTCTCTTTAAAATGATGCTTTGTAACAAATGATGACTCACTGATTCCAAAATATCTCTCTTCCCCTACAAAATAATGACATTAACATAAGAATTATCCATTTCAGACAAATTTCCGATGTATTTCACACTAGTATCAAGACTTACACCAGAAAAAAATGTGTTCTCTCTTAGGTATCACTCTTGAATCTTGTAAAAAATTCATTTTCTTACCAATACAAAGCTTTTCATCATTACAAGTAGCATTTTTTACCGGAAAAATTGGTTTTCATCCCCAATAGAAATCGTTTTCACTACAAATGTTCCCCTGTAGCAACATATGACACACTGTTATTGGAATACCTCTTTCCCTCTTCAAAATAAGGACATTTCCAACAGAAATATCCATTTCTGACAGATTTTAGAAGTAGGTCACATGAATATCAATACTTATCCCTGAAATGAAAAGTACACTCTTAGGTATCACTCTTCATCCTTGCAAAACTGTGGTTTTCTTCCCAAACTAATGCTTTTCATCCCTACAAATAGCAATTTCTCCCTAAATTACTGGTTTTCATCCCCAAAAGAAGACACATTCTCTTTAAAATGATGCTTTGTAACAAATGATGACTCACTGATTCCAGAATATCTCTCTTCCCCTACAAAATAATGACATTAACATTAGAATTATCCATTTCAGACAAATTTCCGATGTATTTCACACTAATATCAAGACTTACACCAGTAAAAAATGTGTTCTCTCTTAGGTATCACTCTTGAATCTTGCAAAAAATTCATTTTCTTACCAATACAAAGCTTGTCATCATTACAAGTAGCATTTTTTACCAGAAAAATTGGTTTTCATCCCCAATAGAAATCGTTTTCACTACAAATGTTCCCCTGTAGCAACATATGACACACTGTTATTGGAATACCTCTTTCCCTCTTCAAAATAAGGACATTTCCAACAGAAATATCCATTTCTGACAGATTTTAGAAGTAGGTCACATGAATATCAATACTTTTCCCTGAAATGAAAAGTACACTCTTAGGTATCTGTTTTCATCGTTGCAAAACTATGGTTTTCTTCCCAAACTAATGCTTTTCATCCCTACAAATAGCAATTTCTCCCTAAATTACTGGTTTTCATCCCCAAAAGAAGACACATTCTCTTTAAAATGATGCTTTGTAACAAATGATGACTCACTGATTCCAGAATATCTCTCTTCCCCTACAAAATAATGACATTAACATAAGAATTATCCATTTCAGACAAATTTCCGATGTATTTCACACTAATATCAAGACTTACACCAGAAAAAAATGTGTTCTCTCTTAGGTATCACTCTTGAATCTTGCAAAAAATTCATTTTCTTACCAATACAAAGCTTTTCATCATTACAAGTAGCATTTTTTACCGGAAAAATTGGTTTTCATCCCCAATAGAAATCGTTTTCTCTACAAATGTTCCTCTGTAGCAACATATGACACACTGTTATTGGAATACCTCTTTCCCTCTTCAAAATAAGGACATTTCCAACAGAAATATCCATTTCTTGCAGATTTTAGAAGTAGGTCACATGAATATCAATACTTATACCTGAAATGAAAAGTAAAATCTTAGGTATCTCTTTTCATCGTTGCAAAACTGTGGTTTTCTTCCCAAACTAATGCTTTTCATCCCTACAAATAGCAATTTCTCCCTAAATTACTGGTTTTCATCCCCAAAAGAAGACACATTCTCTTTAAAATGATGCTTTGTAAGAAATGATGACTCACTGATTCCAGAATATCTCTCTTCCCCTACAAAATAATGACATTAACATAAGAATTATCCATTTCTGGCAAATTTCCGATGTATTTCACACTAATATCAAGACTTACACCAGAAAAAAATGTGTTCTCTCTTAGGTGTCACTCCTGAATCTTGCAAAAAATTCATTTTCTTACCAATACAAAGCTTTTCATCATTACAAGTAGCATTTTTTACCAGAAAAATTGGTTTTCATCCCCAATAGAAATCGTTTTCACTACAAATGTTCCCCTGTAGCAACATATGACACACTGTTATTGGAATACCTCTTTCCCTCTTCAAAATAAGGACATTTCCAACAGAAATATCCATTTCTGACAGCTTTTAGAAGTAGGTCACATGAATATCAATTCTTATCCCAGAAATGAAAAGTACACTCTTAGGTATCTGTTTTCATCGTTGCAAAACTATGGTTTTCTTCCCAAACTAATGCTTTTCATCCCTACAAATAGCAATTTCTCCCTAAATTACTGGTTTTCATCCCCAAAAGAAGACACATTCTCTTTAAAATGATGCTTTGTAACAAATGATGACTCACTGATTCCAGAATATCTCTCTTCCCCTACAAAATAATGACATTAACATAAGAATTATCCATTTCTGGCAAATTTCCGATGTATTTCACACTAATATCAAGACTTACACCAGAAAAAAATGTGTTCTCTCTTAGGTATCACTCTTGAATCTTGCAAAAAATTCATTTTCTTACCAATACAAAGCTTGTCATCATTACAAGTAGCATTTTCTACCCAAAAAAGTGGTTTTCATCCCCAATAGAAATCGTTTTCTCTACAAATGGTCCCCTGTAGCCACATATGAAACACTCTTATTGGAATACCTCTTTCCCTCTTCAAAATAAGGACATTTCCAACAGAAATATCGATTTCTGACAAATTTTAGAAGAATGGCACACAAATATCAGTACCTATCCCAGAAATAAAAAGTTCTCTCCTAAGAATCATTCTTTATCCTTGCAAAAACATGGTTTTCTCACCAAAATTATGCTTTTTATCCCTTTAAAATAGCGTTGTTTCCCAGAAATACTGGTTTTCATCCCCAGAAGAAGACATTTTCTCTACAAAATGAAGCTTTGTAGCAAAATAGGACACATTGCTTCCAGAATACCTTTTCTCTTCTACCAATTGAGGACATTACTAACAGAAACACCTTTTCTCCTCTACAAAATAAGGACATTTCCAACAGATATATCCTTTTCTGACAGATTGTAGAAAAATTTCACAGGAATATTAATACTTATACCAGAAATAAAAAGGTCTCTCTTAGGTATCACTCTTTACCCTTGCAAAAATACGGTTTCCTTACCAAAATAATGTTTTTCATCTCTACAAACAGCATTTTCTAAACATAAAGGTGGTTTTCATCACCATAAGAAATCGATTTCTCTTCAAAATTAGCGTTTGTAGCCAAATATGACACATTGTTTCCAGAATAACAATTTTCATCTAAAAAAGAATGACATTTCCAACAGAAATATCCATTTCTTACAGATTTTAGAAGTAGGTCACATGAATATCAATACTTATCCCTGAAATGAAAAGTACACTCTTAGGTATCACTCTTCATCCTTGGAAAACTGTGGTTTTCTTCCCAAACTAATGCTTTTCATCCCTACAAATAGCAATTTCTCCCTAAATTACTGGTTTTCATCCCCAAAAGAAGACACATTCTCTTTAAAATGATGCTTTGTAACAAATTATGACTTACTGATTCCAGAATATCTCTCTTCCCCTACAAAATAATGACATTAACATAAGAATTATCCATTTCTGGCAAATTTCCGATGTATTTCACACTAATATCAAGACTTACACCAGAAAAAAATGTGTTCTCTCTTAGGTATCACTCTTGAATCTTGCAAAAAATTCATTTTCTTACCAATACAAAGCTTGTCATCATTACAAGTAGCATTTTCTACCCAAAAAAGTGGTTTTCATCCCCAATAGAAATCGTTTTCTCTACAAATGGTCCCCTGTAGCCACATATGAAACACTCTTATTGGAATACCTCTTTCCCTCTTCAAAATAAGGACATTTCCAACAGAAATATCGATTTCTGACAAATTTTAGAAGAATGGCACACAAATATCAGTACCTATCCCAGAAATAAAAAGTTCTCTCCTAAGAATCATTCTTTATCCTTGCAAAAACATGGTTTTCTCACCAAAATTATGCTTTTTATCCCTTTAAAATAGCGTTGTTTCCCAGAAATACTGGTTTTCATCCCCAGAAGAAGACATTTTCTCTACAAAATGAAGCTTTGTAGCAAAATAGGACACATTGCTTCCAGAATACCTTTTCTCTTCTACCAATTGAGGACATTACTAACAGAAACACCTTTTCTCCTCTACAAAATAAGGACATTTCCAACAGATATATCCTTTTCTGACAGATTGTAGAAAAATTTCACAGGAATATCAATACTTATACCAGAAATAAAAAGGTCTCTCTTAGGTATCACTCTTTACCCTTGCAAAAATACGGTTTCCTTACCAAAATAATGTTTTTCATCTCTACAAACAGCATTTTCTAAACATAAAGGTGGTTTTCATCACCATAAGAAATCGATTTCTCTTCAAAATTAGCGTTTGTAGCCAAATATGACACATTGTTTCCAGAATAACAATTTTCATCTAAAAAAGAATGACATTTCCAACAGAAATATCCATTTCTTACAGATTTTAGAAGTAGGTCACATGAATATCAATACTTATCCCTGAAATGAAAAGTACACTCTTAGGTATCACTCTTCATCCTTGGAAAACTGTGGTTTTCTTCCCAAACTAATGCTTTTCATCCCTACAAATAGCAATTTCTCCCTAAATTACTGGTTTTCATCCCCAAAAGAAGACACATTCTCTTTAAAATGATGCTTTGTAACAAATGATGACTCACTGATTCCAAAATATCTCTCTTCCCCTACAAAATAATGACATTAACATAAGAATTATCCATTTCAGACAAATTTCCGATGTATTTCACACTAGTATCAAGACTTACACCAGAAAAAAATGTGTTCTCTCTTAGGTATCACTCTTGAATCTTGTAAAAAATTCATTTTCTTACCAATACAAAGCTTTTCATCATTACAAGTAGCATTTTTTACCAGAAAAATTGGTTTTCATCCCCAATAGAAATCGTTTTCACTACAAATGTTCCCCTGTAGCAACATATGACACACTGTTATTGGAATACCTCTTTCCCTCTTCAAAATAAGGACATTTCCAACAGAAATATCCATTTCTGACAGATTTTAGAAGTAGGTCACATGAATATCAATACTTATCCCTGAAATGAAAAGTACACTCTTAGGTATCACTCTTCATCCTTGCAAAACTGTGGTTTTCTTCCCAAACTAATGCTTTTCATCCCTACAAATAGCAATTTCTCCCTAAATTACTGGTTTTCATCCCCAAAAGAAGACACATTCTCTTTAAAATGATGCTTTGTAACAAATGATGACTCACTGATTCCAGAATATCTCTCTTCCCCTACAAAATAATGACATTAACATTAGAATTATCCATTTCAGACAAATTTCCGATGTATTTCACACTAATATCAAGACTTACACCAGTAAAAAATGTGTTCTCTCTTAGGTATCACTCTTGAATCTTGCAAAAAATTCATTTTCTTACCAATACAAAGCTTTTCATCATTACAAGTAGCATTTTTTACCAGAAAAATTGGTTTTCATCCCCAATAGAAATCGTTTTCTCTACAAATGTTCCCCTGTAGCAACATATGACACACTGTTATTGGAATACCTCTTTCCCTCTTCAAAATAAGGACATTTCCAACAGAAATATCCATTTCTGACAGATTTTAGAAGTAGGTCACATGAATATCAATACTTTTCCCTGAAATGAAAAGTACACTCTTAGGTATCTGTTTTCATCGTTGCAAAACTATGGTTTTCTTCCCAAACTAATGCTTTTCATCCCTACAAATAGCAATTTCTCCCTAAATTACTGGTTTTCATCCCCAAAAGAAGACACATTCTCTTTAAAATGATGCTTTGTAACAAATGATGACTCACTGATTCCAGAATATCTCTCTTCCCCTACAAAATAATGACATTAACATAAGAATTATCCATTTCAGACAAATTTCCGATGTATTTCACACTAATATCAAGACTTACACCAGAAAAAAATGTGTTCTCTCTTAGGTATCACTCTTGAATCTTGCAAAAAATTCATTTTCTTACCAATACAAAGCTTTTCATCATTACAAGTAGCATTTTTTACCGGAAAAATTGGTTTTCATCCCCAATAGAAATCGTTTTCTCTACAAATGTTCCTCTGTAGCAACATATGACACACTGTTATTGGAATACCTCTTTCCCTCTTCAAAATAAGGACATTTCCAACAGAAATATCCATTTCTTACAGATTTTAGAAGTAGGTCACATGAATATCAATACTTATACCTGAAATGAAAAGTAAAATCTTAGGTATCACTCTTCATCCTTGCAAAACTGTGGTTTTCTTCCCAAACTAATGCTTTTCATCCCTACAAATAGCAATTTCTCCCTAAATTACTGGTTTTCATCCCCAAAAGAAGACACATTCTCTTTAAAATGATGCTTTGTAACAAATGATGACTCACTGATTCCAGAATATCTCTCTTCCCCTACAAAATAATGACATTAACATAAGGATTGTCCATTTCAGACAAATTTCCGATGTATTTCACACTAATATCAAGACTTACACCAGAAAAAAATGTGTTCTCTCTTAGGTATCACTCTTGAATCTTGCAAAAAATTCATTTTCTTACCAATACAAAGCTTGTCATCATTACAAGTAGCATTTTCTACCCAAAAGAGTGGTTTTCATCCCCAATAGAAATCGTTTTCTCTACAAATGGTACCGTGTAGCAACATATGAAACACTGTTATTGGAATACCTCTTTCCCTCTTCAAAATAAGGACATTTCCAACAGAAATATCGATTTCTGACAAATTTTAGAAGAATGGCACACAAATATCAGTACCTATCCCAGAAATAAAAAGTTCTCTCCTAAGAATCATTCTTTATCCTTGCAAAAACATGGTTTTCTCACCAAAATTATGCTTTTTATCCCTTTAAAATAGCGTTGTCTCCCAGAAATACTGGTTTTCATCCCCAGAAGAAGACATTTTCTCTACAAAATGAAGCTTTGTAGCAAAATAGGACACATTGCTTCCAGAATACCTTTTCTCTTCTACCAATTGAGGACATTACTAACAGAAACACCTTTTCTCCTCTACAAAATAAGGACATTTCCAACAGATATATCCTTTTCTGACAGATTGTAGAAAAATTTCACAGGAATATCAATACTTATACCAGAAATAAAAAGGTCTCTCTTAGGTATCACTCTTTACCCTTGCAAGAATACGGTTTCCTTACCAAAATAATGTTTTTCATCTCTACAAACAGCATTTTCTAAACAAAAAGGTGGTTTTCATCAGCAAAAGAAATCGATTTCTCTTCAAAATCAGCGTTTGTAGCCAAATATGACACATTGTTTCCAGAATAACTCTTTTCATCTAAAAATGAATGACATTTCCAACAGAAATATCCATTTCTTACAGATTTTAGAAGTAGGTCACATGAATATCAATACTTTTCCCTGAAATGAAAAGTACACTCTTAGGTATCACTCTTCATCCTTGCAAAACTGTGGTTTTCTTCCCAAACTAATGCTTTTCATCCCTACAAATAGCAATTTCTCCCTAAATTACTGGTTTTCATCCCCAAAAGAAGACACATTCTCTTTAAAATGATGCTTTGTAACAAATGATGACTCACTGATTCCAGAATATCTCTCTTCCCCTACAAAATAATGACATTAACATAAGAATTATCCATTTCAGACAAATTTCCGATGTATTTCACACTAATATCAAGACTTACACCAGAAAAAAATGTGTTCTCTCTTAGGTATCACTCTTGAATCTTGCAAAAAATTCATTTTCTTACCAATACAAAGCTTTTCATCATTACAAGTAGCATTTTTTACCAGAAAAATTGGTTTTCATCCCCAATAGAAATCGTTTTCACTACAAATGTTCCCCTGTAGCAACATATGACACACTGTTATTGGAATACCTCTTTCCCTCTTCAAAATAAGGACATTTCCAACAGAAATATCCATTTCTGACAGATTTTAGAAGTAGGTCACATGAATATCAATACTTTTCCCTGAAATGAAAAGTACACTCTTAGGTATCTCTTTTCATCGTTGCAAAACTATGGTTTTCTTCCCAAACTAATGCTTTTCATCCCTACAAATAGCAATTTCTCCCTAAATTACTGGTTTTCATCCCCAAAAGAAGACACATTCTCTTTAAAATGATGTTTTGTAACAAATGATGACTCACTGATTCCAGAATATCTCTCTTCCCCTACAAAATAATGACATTAACATAAGAATTATCCATTTCTGGCAAATTTCCGATGTATTTCACACTAATATCAAGACTTACACCAGAAAAAAATGTGTTCTCTCTTAGGTATCACTCTTGAATCTTGCAAAAAATTCATTTTCTTACCAATACAAAGCTTTTCATCATTACAAGTAGCATTTTTTACCAGAAAAATTGGTTTTCATCCCCAATAGAAATCGTTTTCACTACAAATGTTCCCCTGTAGCAACATATGACACACTGTTATTGGAATACCTCTTTCCCTCTTCAAAATAAGGACATTTCCAACAGAAATATCCATTTCTGACAGATTTTAGAAGTAGGTCACATGAATATCAATACTTTTCCCTGAAATGAAAAGTACACTCTTAGGTATCTCTTTTCATCGTTGCAAAACTGTGGTTTTCTTCCCAAACTAATGCTTTTCATCCCTACAAATATCAATTTCTCCCTAAATTACTGGTTTTCATCCCCAAAAGAAGACACATTCTCTTTAAAATGATGCTTTGTAACAAATGATGACTCACTGATTCCAGAATATCTCTCTTCCCCTACAAAATAATGACATTAACATAAGAATTATCCATTTCTGGCAAATTTCCGATGTATTTCACACTAATATCAAGACTTACACCAGAAAAAAATGTGTTCTCTCTTAGGTATCACTCCTGAATCTTGCAAAAAATTCATTTTCTTACCAATACAAAGCTTTTCATCATTACAAGTAGCATTTTTTACCGGAAAAATTGGTTTTCATCCCCAATAGAAATCGTTTTCACTACAAATGTTCCCCTGTAGCAACATATGACACACTGTTATTGGAATACCTCTTTCCCTCTTCAAAATAAGGACATTTCCAACAGAAATATCCATTTCTGACAGATTTTAGAAGTAGGTCACATGAATATCAATTCTTATCCCAGAAATGAAAAGTACACTCTTAGGTATCTCTTTTCATCGTTGCAAAACTATGGTTTTCTTCCCAAACTAATGCTTTTCATCCCTACAAATAGCAATTTCTCCCTAAATTACTGGTTTTCATCCCCTAAAGAAGACACATTCTCTTTAAAATGATGCTTTGTAACAAATGATGACTCACTGATTCCAGAATATCTCTCTTCCCCTACAAAATAATGACATTAACATAAGAATTATCCATTTCTGGCAAATTTTTGATGTATTTCACACTAATATCAAGACTTACACCAGAAAAAAATGTGTTCTCTCTTAAGTATCACTCTTGAATCTTGCAAAAAATTCATTTTCTTACCAATACAAAGCTTGTCATCATTACAAGTAGCATTTTCTACCCAAAAAAGTGGTTTTCATCCCCAATAGAAATCGTTTTCTCTACAAATGGTCCCGTGTAGCAACATATGAAACACTGTTATTGGAATACCTCTTTCCCTCTTCAAAATAAGGACATTTCCAACAGAAATATCGATTTCTGACAAATTTTAGAAGAATGGCACACAAATATCAGTACCTATCCCAGAAATAAAAAGTTCTCTCCTAAGAATCGTTCTTTATCCTTGCAAAAACATGGTTTTCTCACCAAAATTATGCTTTTTATCCCTTTAAAATAGCGTTGTTTCCCAGAAATACTGGTTTTCATCCCCAGAAGAAGACATTTTCTCTACAAAATGAAGCTTTGTAGCAAAATAGGACACATTGCTTCCAGAATACCTTTTCTCTTCTACCAATTGAGGACATTACTAACAGAAACACCTTTTCTCCTCTACAAAATAAGGACATTTCCAACAGATATATCCTTTTCTGACAGATTGTAGAAAAATTTCACAGGAATATCAATACTTATACCAGAAATAAAAAGGTCTCTCTTAGGTATCACTCTTTACCCTTGCAAAAATACGGTTTCCTTACCAAAATAATGTTTTTCATCTCTACAAACAGCATTTTCTAAACATAAAGGTGGTTTTCATCACCATAAGAAATCGATTTCTCTTCAAAATTAGCGTTTGTAGCCAAATATGACACATTGTTTCCAGAATAACAATTTTCATCTAAAAAAGAATGACATTTCCAACAGAAATATCCATTTCTTACAGATTTTAGAAGTAGGTCACATGAATATCAATACTTATCCCTGAAATGAAAAGTACACTCTTAGGTATCACTCTTCATCCTTGGAAAACTGTGGTTTTCTTCCCAAACTAATGCTTTTCATCCCTACAAATAGCAATTTCTCCCTAAATTACTGGTTTTCATCCCCAAAAGAAGACACATTCTCTTTAAAATGATGCTTTGTAACAAATGATGACTCACTGATTCCAAAATATCTCTCTTCCCCTACAAAATAATGACATTAACATAAGAATTATCCATTTCAGACAAATTTCCGATGTATTTCACACTAATATCAAGACTTACACCAGAAAAAAATGTGTTCTCTCTTAGGTATCACTCTTGAATCTTGTAAAAAATTCATTTTCTTACCAATACAAAGCTTTTCATCATTACAAGTAGCATTTTTTACCAGAAAAATTGGTTTTCATCCCCAATAGAAATCGTTTTCACTACAAATGTTCCCCTGTAGCAACATATGACACACTGTTATTGGAATACCTCTTTCCCTCTTCAAAATAAGGACATTTCCAACAGAAATATCCATTTCTGACAGATTTTAGAAGTAGGTCACATGAATATCAATACTTATCCCTGAAATGAAAAGTACACTCTTAGGTATCACTCTTCATCCTTGCAAAACTGTGGTTTTCTTCACAAACTAATGCTTTTCATCCCTACAAATAGCAATTTCTCCCTAAATTACTGGTTTTCATCCCCAAAAGAAGACACATTCTCTTTAAAATGATGTTTTGTAACAAATGATGACTCACTGATTCCAGAATATCTCTCTTCCCCTACAAAATAATGACATTAACATTAGAATTATCCATTTCAGACAAATTTCCGATGTATTTCACACTAATATCAAGACTTACACCAGTAAAAAATGTGTTCTCTCTTAGGTATCACTCTTGAATCTTGCAAAAAATTCATTTTCTTACCAATACAAAGCTTTTCATCATTACAAGTAGCATTTTTTACCAGAAAAATTGGTTTTCATCCCCAATAGAAATCGTTTTCACTACAAATGTTCCCCTGTAGCAACATATGACACACTGTTATTGGAATACCTCTTTCCCTCTTCAAAATAAGGACATTTCCAACAGAAATATCCATTTCTGACAGATTTTAGAAGTAGGTCACATGAGTATCAATACTTATCCCTGAAATGAAAAGTACACTCTTAGGTATCACTCTTCATCCTTGCAAAACTGTGGTTTTCTTCCCAAACTAATGCTTTTCATCCCTACAAATAGCAATTTCTCCCTAAATTACTGGTTTTCATCCCCAAAAGAAGACACATTCTCTTTAAAATGATGCTTTGTAACAAATGATGACTCACTGATTCCAGAATATCTCTCTTCCCCTACAAAATAATGACATTAACATAAGAATTATCCATTTCAGACAAATTTCCGATGTATTTCACACTAGTATCAAGACTTACACCAGAAAAAAATGTGTTCTCTCTTAGGTATCACTCTTGAATCTTGCAAAAAATTCATTTTCTTACCAATACAAAGCTTTTCATCATTACAAGTAGCATTTTTTACCGGAAAAATTGGTTTTCATCCCCAATAGAAATCGTTTTCTCTACAAATGTTCCTCTGTAGCAACATATGACACACTGTTATTGGAATACCTCTTTCCCTCTTCAAAATAAGGACATTTCCAACAGAAATATCTATTTCTTACAGATTTTAGAAGTAGGTCACATGAATATCAATACTTATACCTGAAATGAAAAGTAAAATCTTAGGTATCACTCTTCATCCTTGCAAAACTGTGGTTTTCTTCCCAAACTAATGCTTTTCATCCCTACAAATAGCAATTTCTCCCTAAATTACTGGTTTTCATCCCCAAAAGAAGACACATTCTCTTTAAAATGATGCTTTGTAACAAATGATGACTCACTGATTCCAGAATATCTCTCTTCCCCTACAAAATAATGACATTAACATAAGGATTGTCCATTTCAGACAAATTTCCGATGTATTTCACACTAATATCAAGACTTACACCAGAAAAAAATGTGTTCTCTCTTAGGTATCACTCTTGAATCTTGCAAAAAATTCATTTTCTTACCAATACAAAGCTTGTCATCATTACAAGTAGCATTTTCTACCCAAAAGAGTGGTTTTCATCCCCAATAGAAATCGTTTTCTCTACAAATGGTACCGTGTAGCAACATATGAAACACTGTTATTGGAATACCTCTTTCCCTCTTCAAAATAAGGACATTTCCAACAGAAATATCGATTTCTGACAAATTTTAGAAGAATGGCACACAAATATCAGTACCTATCCCAGAAATAAAAAGTTCTCTCCTAAGAATCATTCTTTATCCTTGCAAAAACATGGTTTTCTCACCAAAATTATGCTTTTTATCCCTTTAAAATAGCGTTGTCTCCCAGAAATACTGGTTTTCATCCCCAGAAGAAGACATTTTCTCTACAAAATGAAGCTTTGTAGCAAAATAGGACACATTGCTTCCAGAATACCTTTTCTCTTCTACCAATTGAGGACATTACTAACAGAAACACCTTTTCTCCTCTACAAAATAAGGACATTTCCAACAGATATATCCTTTTCTGACAGATTTTAGAAAAATTTCACAGGAATATCAATACTTATACCAGAAATAAAAAGGTCTCTCTTAGGTATCACTCTTTACCCTTGCAAAAATACGGTTTCCTTACCAAAATAATGTTTTTCATCTCTACAAACAGCATTTTCTAAACATAAAGGTGGTTTTCATCACCAAAAGAAATCGATTTCTCTTCAAAATTAGCGTTTGTAGCCAAATATGACACATTGTTTCCAGAATAACTCTTTTCATCTAAAAATGAATGACATTTCCAACAGAAATATCCATTTCTTACAGATTTTAGAAGTAGGTCACATGAATATCAATACTTTTCCCTGAAATGAAAAGTACACTCTTAGGTATCACTCTTCATCCTTGCAAAACTGTGGTTTTCTTCCCAAACTAATGCTTTTCATCCCTACAAATAGCAATTTCTCCCTAAATTACTGGTTTTCATCCCCAAAAGAAGACACATTCTCTTTAAAATGATGCTTTGTAACAAATGATGACTCACTGATTCCAGAATATCTCTCTTCCCCTACAAAATAATGACATTAACATAAGAATTATCCATTTCAGACAAATTTCCGATGTATTTCACACTAATATCAAGACTTACACCAGAAAAAAATGTGTTCTCTCTTAGGTATCACTCTTGAATCTTGCAAAAAATTCATTTTCTTACCAATACAAAGCTTTTCATCATTACAAGTAGCATTTTTTACCGGAAAAATTGGTTTTCATCCCCAATAGAAATCGTTTTCACTACAAATGTTCCTCTGTAGCAACATATGACACACTGTTATTGGAATACCTCTTTCCCTCTTCAAAATAAGGACATTTCCAACAGAAATATCCATTTCTTACAGATTTTAGAAGTAGGTCACATGAATATCAATACTTATACCTGAAATGAAAAGTAAAATCTTAGGTATCACTCTTCATCCTTGGAAAACTGTGGTTTTCTTCCCAAACTAATGCTTTTCATCCCTACAAATAGCAATTTCTCCCTAAATTACTGGTTTTCATCCCCAAAAGAAGACACATTCTCTTTAAAATGATGCTTTGTAACAAATGATGACTCACTGATTCCAAAATATCTCTCTTCCCCTACAAAATAATGACATTAACATAAGAATTATCCATTTCAGACAAATTTCCGATGTATTTCACACTAGTATCAAGACTTACACCAGAAAAAAATGTGTTCTCTCTTAGGTATCACTCTTGAATCTTGCAAAAAATTCATTTTCTTACCAATACAAAGCTTTTCATCATTACAAGTAGCATTTTTTACCAGAAAAATTGGTTTTCATCCCCAATAGAAATCGTTTTCACTACAAATGTTCCCCTGTAGCAACATATGACACACTGTTATTGGAATACCTCTTTCCCTCTTCAAAATAAGGACATTTCCAACAGAAATATCCATTTCTGACAGATTTTAGAAGTAGGTCACATGAATATCAATACTTTTCCCTGAAATGAAAAGTACACTCTTAGGTATCTCTTTTCATCGTTGCAAAACTATGGTTTTCTTCCCAAACTAATGCTTTTCATCCCTACAAATAGCAATTTCTCCCTAAATTACTGGTTTTCATCCCCAAAAGAAGACACATTCTCTTTAAAATGATGCTTTGTAACAAATGATGACTCACTGATTCCAGAATATCTCTCTTCCCCTACAAAATAATGACATTAACATAAGAATTATCCATTTCAGACAAATTTCCGATGTATTTCACACTAATATCAAGACTTACACCAGAAAAAAATGTGTTCTCTCTTAGGTATCACTCTTGAATCTTGCAAAAAATTCATTTTCTTACCAATACAAAGCTTTTCATCATTACAAGTAGCATTTTTTACCGGAAAAATTGGTTTTCATCCCCAATAGAAATCGTTTTCACTACAAATGTTCCTCTGTAGCAACATATGACACACTGTTATTGGAATACCTCTTTCCCTCTTCAAAATAAGGACATTTCCAACAGAAATATCCATTTCTTACAGATTTTAGAAGTAGGTCACATGAATATCAATACTTATACCTGAAATGAAAAGTAAAATCTTAGGTATCACTCTTCATCCTTGGAAAACTGTGGTTTTCTTCCCAAACTAATGCTTTTCATCCCTACAAATAGCAATTTCTCCCTAAATTACTGGTTTTCATCCCCAAAAGAAGACACATTCTCTTTAAAATGATGCTTTGTAACAAATGATGACTCACTGATTCCAAAATATCTCTCTTCCCCTACAAAATAATGACATTAACATAAGAATTATCCATTTCAGACAAATTTCCGATGTATTTCACACTAGTATCAAGACTTACACCAGAAAAAAATGTGTTCTCTCTTAGGTATCACTCTTGAATCTTGCAAAAAATTCATTTTCTTACCAATACAAAGCTTTTCATCATTACAAGTAGCATTTTTTACCAGAAAAATTGGTTTTCATCCCCAATAGAAATCGTTTTCACTACAAATGTTCCCCTGTAGCAACATATGACACACTGTTATTGGAATACCTCTTTCCCTCTTCAAAATAAGGACATTTCCAACAGAAATATCCATTTCTGACAGATTTTAGAAGTAGGTCACATGAATATCAATACTTATACCTGAAATGAAAAGTAAAATCTTAGGTATCTGTTTTCATCGTTGCAAAACTATGGTTTTCTTCCCAAACTAATGCTTTTCATCCCTACAAATAGCAATTTCTCCCTAAATTACTGGTTTTCATCCCCAAAAGAAGACACATTCTCTTTAAAATGATGCTTTGTAACAAATGATGACTCACTGATTCCAGAATATCTCTCTTCCCCTACAAAATAATGACATTAACATAAGAATTATCCATTTCAGACAAATTTCCGATGTATTTCACACTAATATCAAGACTTACACCAGAAAAAAATGTGTTCTCTCTTAGGTATCACTCTTGAATCTTGCAAAAAATTCATTTTCTTACCAATACAAAGCTTTTCATCATTACAAGTAGCATTTTTTACCGGAAAAATTGGTTTTCATCCCCAATAGAAATCGTTTTCTCTACAAATGTTCCTCTGTAGCAACATATGACACACTGTTATTGGAATACCTCTTTCCCTCTTCAAAATAAGGACATTTCCAACAGAAATATCCATTTCTTACAGATTTTAGAAGTAGGTCACATGAATATCAATACTTATACCTGAAATGAAAAGTAAAATCTTAGGTATCACTCTTCATCCTTGCAAAACTGTGGTTTTCTTCCCAAACTAATGCTTTTCATCCCTACAAATAGCAATTTCTCCCTAAATTACTGGTTTTCATCCCCAAAAGAAGACACATTCTCTTTAAAATGATGCTTTGTAACAAATGATGACTCACTGATTCCAGAATATCTCTCTTCCCCTACAAAATAATGACATTAACATAAGGATTGTCCATTTCAGACAAATTTCCAATGTATTTCACACTAATATCAAGACTTACACCAGAAAAAAATGTGTTCTCTCTTAGGTATCACTCTTGAATCTTGCAAAAAATTCATTTTCTTACCAATACAAAGCTTGTCATCATTACAAGTAGCATTTTCTACCCAAAAGAGTGGTTTTCATCCCCAATAGAAATCGTTTTCTCTACAAATGGTACCGTGTAGCAACATATGAAACACTGTTATTGGAATACCTCTTTCCCTCTTCAAAATAAGGACATTTCCAACAGAAATATCGATTTCTGACAAATTTTAGAAGAATGTCACACAAATATCAGTACCTATCCCAGAAATAAAAAGTTCTCTCCTAAGAATCATTCTTTATCCTTGCAAAAACATGGTTTTCTCACCAAAATTATGCTTTTTATCCCTTTAAAATAGTGTTGTTTCCAAGAAATACTGGTTTTCATCCCCAGAAGAAGACATTTTCTCTACAAAATGAAGCTTTGTAGCAAAATAGGACACATTGCTTCCAGAATACCTTTTCTCTTCTACCAATTGAGGACATTACTAACAGAAACACCTTTTCTCCTCTACAAAATAAGGACATTTCCAACAGATATATCCTTTTCTGACAGATTGTAGAAAAATTTCACAGGAATATCAATACTTATACCAGAAATAAAAAGGTCTCTCTTAGGTATCACTCTTTACCCTTGCAAAAATACGGTTTCCTTACCAAAATAATGTTTTTCATCTCTACAAACAGCATTTTCTAAACATAAAGGTGGTTTTCATCACCAAAAGAAATCGATTTCTCTTCAAAATTAGCGTTTGTAGCCAAATATGACACATTGTTTCCAGAATAACTCTTTTCATCTAAAAATGAATGACATTTCCAACAGAAATATCCATTTCTTACAGATTTTAGAAGTAGGTCACATGAATATCAATACTTTTCCCTGAAATGAAAAGTACACTCTTAGGTATCACTCTTCATCCTTGCAAAACTGTGGTTTTCTTCCCAAACTAATGCTTTTCATCCCTACAAATAGCAATTTCTCCCTAAATTACTGGTTTTCATCCCCAAAAGAAGACACATTCTCTTTAAAATGATGCTTTGTAACAAATGATGACTCACTGATTCCAGAATATCTCTCTTCCCCTACAAAATAATGACATTAACATAAGAATTATCCATTTCAGACAAATTTCCGATGTATTTCACACTAATATCAAGACTTACACCAGAAAAAAATGTGTTCTCTCTTAGGTATCACTCTTGAATCTTGCAAAAAATTCATTTTCTTACCAATACAAAGCTTTTCATCATTACAAGTAGCATTTTTTACCGGAAAAATTGGTTTTCATCCCCAATAGAAATCGTTTTCACTACAAATGTTCCTCTGTAGCAACATATGACACACTGTTATTGGAATACCTCTTTCCCTCTTCAAAATAAGGACATTTCCAACAGAAATATCCATTTCTTACAGATTTTAGAAGTAGGTCACATGAATATCAATACTTATACCTGAAATGAAAAGTAAAATCTTAGGTATCACTCTTCATCCTTGGAAAACTGTGGTTTTCTTCCCAAACTAATGCTTTTCATCCCTACAAATAGCAATTTCTCCCTAAATTACTGGTTTTCATCCCCAAAAGAAGACACATTCTCTTTAAAATGATGCTTTGTAACAAATGATGACTCACTGATTCCAAAATATCTCTCTTCCCCTACAAAATAATGACATTAACATAAGAATTATCCATTTCAGACAAATTTCCGATGTATTTCACACTAGTATCAAGACTTACACCAGAAAAAAATGTGTTCTCTCTTAGGTATCACTCTTGAATCTTGCAAAAAATTCATTTTCTTACCAATACAAAGCTTTTCATCATTACAAGTAGCATTTTTTACCAGAAAAATTGGTTTTCATCCCCAATAGAAATCGTTTTCACTACAAATGTTCCCCTGTAGCAACATATGACACACTGTTATTGGAATACCTCTTTCCCTCTTCAAAATAAGGACATTTCCAACAGAAATATCCATTTCTGACAGATTTTAGAAGTAGGTCACATGAATATCAATACTTTTCCCTGAAATGAAAAGTACACTCTTAGGTATCTCTTTTCATCGTTGCAAAACTATGGTTTTCTTCCCAAACTAATGCTTTTCATCCCTACAAATAGCAATTTCTCCCTAAATTACTGGTTTTCATCCCCAAAAGAAGACACATTCTCTTTAAAATGATGCTTTGTAACAAATGATGACTCACTGATTCCAGAATATCTCTCTTCCCCTACAAAATAATGACATTAACATAAGAATTATCCATTTCAGACAAATTTCCGATGTATTTCACACTAATATCAAGACTTACACCAGAAAAAAATGTGTTCTCTCTTAGGTATCACTCTTGAATCTTGCAAAAAATTCATTTTCTTACCAATACAAAGCTTTTCATCATTACAAGTAGCATTTTTTACCGGAAAAATTGGTTTTCATCCCCAATAGAAATCGTTTTCACTACAAATGTTCCTCTGTAGCAACATATGACACACTGTTATTGGAATACCTCTTTCCCTCTTCAAAATAAGGACATTTCCAACAGAAATATCCATTTCTTACAGATTTTAGAAGTAGGTCACATGAATATCAATACTTATACCTGAAATGAAAAGTAAAATCTTAGGTATCACTCTTCATCCTTGGAAAACTGTGGTTTTCTTCCCAAACTAATGCTTTTCATCCCTACAAATAGCAATTTCTCCCTAAAATACTGGTTTTCATCCCCAAAAGAAGACACATTCTCTTTAAAATGATGCTTTGTAACAAATGATGACTCACTGATTCCAAAATATCTCTCTTCCCCTACAAAATAATGACATTAACATAAGAATTATCCATTTCAGACAAATTTCCGATGTATTTCACACTAGTATCAAGACTTACACCAGAAAAAAATGTGTTCTCTCTTAGGTATCACTCTTGAATCTTGCAAAAAATTCATTTTCTTACCAATACAAAGCTTTTCATCATTACAAGTAGCATTTTTTACCAGAAAAATTGGTTTTCATCCCCAATAGAAATCGTTTTCACTACAAATGTTCCCCTGTAGCAACATATGACACACTGTTATTGGAATACCTCTTTTCCTCTTCAAAATAAGGACATTTCCAACAGAAATATCCATTTCTGACAGATTTTAGAAGTAGGTCACATGAATATCAATACTTATACCTGAAATGAAAAGTAAAATCTTAGGTATCTGTTTTCATCGTTGCAAAACTATGGTTTTCTTCCCAAACTAATGCTTTTCATCCCTACAAATAGCAATTTCTCCCTAAATTACTGGTTTTCATCCCCAAAAGAAGACACATTCTCTTTAAAATGATGCTTTGTAACAAATGATGACTCACTGATTCCAGAATATCTCTCTTCCCCTACAAAATAATGACATTAACATAAGAATTATCCATTTCAGACAAATTTCCGATGTATTTCACACTAATATCAAGACTTACACCAGAAAAAAATGTGTTCTCTCTTAGGTATCACTCTTGAATCTTGCAAAAAATTCATTTTCTTACCAATACAAAGCTTTTCATCATTACAAGTAGCATTTTTTACCGGAAAAATTGGTTTTCATCCCCAATAGAAATCGTTTTCTCTACAAATGTTCCTCTGTAGCAACATATGACACACTGTTATTGGAATACCTCTTTCCCTCTTCAAAATAAGGACATTTCCAACAGAAATATCCATTTCTTACAGATTTTAGAAGTAGGTCACATGAATATCAATACTTATACCTGAAATGAAAAGTAAAATCTTAGGTATCACTCTTCATCCTTGCAAAACTGTGGTTTTCTTCCCAAACTAATGCTTTTCATCCCTACAAATAGCAATTTCTCCCTAAATTACTGGTTTTCATCCCCAAAAGAAGACACATTCTCTTTAAAATGATGCTTTGTAACAAATGATGACTCACTGATTCCAGAATATCTCTCTTCCCCTACAAAATAATGACATTAACATAAGGATTGTCCATTTCAGACAAATTTCCGATGTATTTCACACTAATATCAAGACTTACACCAGAAAAAAATGTGTTCTCTCTTAGGTATCACTCTTGAATCTTGCAAAAAATTCATTTTCTTACCAATACAAAGCTTGTCATCATTACAAGTAGCATTTTCTACCCAAAAGAGTGGTTTTCATCCCCAATAGAAATCGTTTTCTCTACAAATGGTACCGTGTAGCAACATATGAAACACTGTTATTGGAATACCTCTTTCCCTCTTCAAAATAAGGACATTTCCAACAGAAATATCGATTTCTGACAAATTTTAGAAGAATGTCACACAAATATCAGTACCTATCCCAGAAATAAAAAGTTCTCTCCTAAGAATCATTCTTTATCCTTGCAAAAACATGGTTTTCTCACCAAAATTATGCTTTTTATCCCTTTAAAATAGTGTTGTTTCCAAGAAATACTGGTTTTCATCCCCAGAAGAAGACATTTTCTCTACAAAATGAAGCTTTGTAGCAAAATAGGACACATTGCTTCCAGAATACCTTTTCTCTTCTACCAATTGAGGACATTACTAACAGAAACACCTTTTCTCCTCTACAAAATAAGGACATTTCCAACAGATATATCCTTTTCTGACAGATTGTAGAAAAATTTCACAGGAATATCAATACTTATACCAGAAATAAAAAGGTCTCTCTTAGGTATCACTCTTTACCCTTGCAAAAATACGGTTTCCTTACCAAAATAATGTTTTTCATCTCTACAAACAGCATTTTCTAAACATAAAGGTGGTTTTCATCACCAAAAGAAATCGATTTCTCTTCAAAATTAGCGTTTGTAGCCAAATATGACACATTGTTTCCAGAATAACTCTTTTCATCTAAAAATGAATGACATTTCCAACAGAAATATCCATTTCTTACAGATTTTAGAAGTAGGTCACATGAATATCAATACTTTTCCCTGAAATGAAAAGTACACTCTTAGGTATCACTCTTCATCCTTGCAAAACTGTGGTTTTCTTCCCAAACTAATGCTTTTCATCCCTACAAATAGCAATTTCTCCCTAAATTACTGGTTTTCATCCCCAAAAGAAGACACATTCTCTTTAAAATGATGCTTTGTAACAAATGATGACTCACTGATTCCAGAATATCTCTCTTCCCCTACAAAATAATGACATTAACATAAGAATTATCCATTTCAGACAAATTTCCGATGTATTTCACACTAATATCAAGACTTACACCAGAAAAAAATGTGTTCTCTCTTAGGTATCACTCTTGAATCTTGCAAAAAATTCATTTTCTTACCAATACAAAGCTTTTCATCATTACAAGTAGCATTTTTTACCAGAAAAATTGGTTTTCATCCCCAATAGAAATCGTTTTCACTACAAATGTTCCCCTGTAGCAACATATGACACACTGTTATTGGAATACCTCTTTCCCTCTTCAAAATAAGGACATTTCCAACAGAAATATCCATTTCTGACAGATTTTAGAAGTAGGTCACATGAATATCAATACTTTTCCCTGAAATGTAAAGTACACTCTTAGGTATCTCTTTTCATCGTTGCAAAACTATGGTTTTCTTCCCAAACTAATGCTTTTCATCCCTACAAATAGCAATTTCTCCCTAAATTACTGGTTTTCATCCCCAAAAGAAGACACATTCTCTTTAAAATGATGCTTTGTAACAAATGATGACTCACTGATTCCAGAATATCTCTCTTCCCCTACAAAATAATGACATTAACATAAGAATTATC
The DNA here is from genome assembly GCF_054131305.1 of Coturnix japonica. Taxonomy (NCBI): domain Eukaryota; kingdom Metazoa; phylum Chordata; class Aves; order Galliformes; family Phasianidae; genus Coturnix; species Coturnix japonica. The sequence goes on along the minus strand of NC_140663.1, from coordinate 48,544,096 downwards.
CATTTCAGACAAATTTCCGATGTATTTCACACTAATATCAAGACTTACACCAGAAAAAAATGTGTTCTCTCTTAGGTATCACTCTTGAATCTTGCAAAAAATTCATTTTCTTACCAATACAAAGCTTTTCATCATTACAAGTAGCATTTTTTACCAGAAAAATTGGTTTTCATCCCCAATAGAAATCGTTTTCACTACAAATGTTCCCCTGTAGCAACATATGACACACTGTTATTGGAATACCTCTTTCCCTCTTCAAAATAAGGACATTTCCAACAGAAATATCCATTTCTGACAGATTTTAGAAGTAGGTCACATGAATATCAATACTTATCCCTGAAATGAAAAGTACACTCTTAGGTATCACTCTTCATCCTTGCAAAACTGTGGTTTTCTTCCCAAACTAATGCTTTTCATCCCTACAAATAGCAATTTCTCCCTAAATTACTGGTTTTCATCCCCAAAAGAAGACACATTCTCTTTAAAATGATGCTTTGTAACAAATGATGACTCACTGATTCCAGAATATCTCTCTTCCCCTACAAAATAATGACATTAACATAAGAATTATCCATTTCAGACAAATTTCCGATGTATTTCACACTAATATCAAGACTTACACCAGAAAAAAATGTGTTCTCTCTTAGGTATCACTCTTGAATCTTGCAAAAAATTCATTTTCTTACCAATACAAAGCTTTTCATCATTACAAGTAGCATTTTTTACCAGAAAAATTGGTTTTCATCCCCAATAGAAATCGTTTTCACTACAAATGTTCCCCTGTAGCAACATATGACACACTGTTATTGGAATACCTCTTTCCCTCTTCAAAATAAGGACATTTCCAACAGAAATATCCATTTCTGACAGATTTTAGAAGTAGGTCACATGAATATCAATACTTTTCCCTGAAATGAAAAGTACACTCTTAGGTATCTGTTTTCATCGTTGCAAAACTATGGTTTTCTTCCCAAACTAATGCTTTTCATCCCTACAAATAGCAATTTCTCCCTAAATTACTGGTTTTCATCCCCAAAAGAAGACACATTCTCTTTAAAATGATGCTTTGTAACAAATGATGACTCACTGATTCCAGAATATCTCTCTTCCCCTACAAAATAATGACATTAACATAAGAATTATCCATTTCAGACAAATTTCCGATGTATTTCACACTAATATCAAGACTTACACCAGAAAAAAATGTGTTCTCTCTTAGGTATCACTCTTGAATCTTGCAAAAAATTCATTTTCTTACCAATACAAAGCTTTTCATCATTACAAGTAGCATTTTTTACCGGAAAAATTGGTTTTCATCCCCAATAGAAATCGTTTTCTCTACAAATGTTCCTCTGTAGCAACATATGACACACTGTTATTGGAATACCTCTTTCCCTCTTCAAAATAAGGACATTTCCAACAGAAATATCCATTTCTTACAGATTTTAGAAGTAGGTCACATGAATATCAATACTTATACCTGAAATGAAAAGTAAAATCTTAGGTATCACTCTTCATCCTTGCAAAACTGTGGTTTTCTTCCCAAACTAATGCTTTTCATCCCTACAAATAGCAATTTCTCCCTAAATTACTGGTTTTCATCCCCAAAAGAAGACACATTCTCTTTAAAATGATGCTTTGTAACAAATGATGACTCACTGATTCCAGAATATCTCTCTTCCCCTACAAAATAATGACATTAACATAAGGATTGTCCATTTCAGACAAATTTCCGATGTATTTCACACTAATATCAAGACTTACACCAGAAAAAAATGTGTTCTCTCTTAGGTATCACTCTTGAATCTTGCAAAAAATTCATTTTCTTACCAATACAAAGCTTGTCATCATTACAAGTAGCATTTTCTACCCAAAAGAGTGGTTTTCATCCCCAATAGAAATCGTTTTCTCTACAAATGGTACCGTGTAGCAACATATGAAACACTGTTATTGGAATACCTCTTTCCCTCTTCAAAATAAGGACATTTCCAACAGAAATATCGATTTCTGACAAATTTTAGAAGAATGTCACACAAATATCAGTACCTATCCCAGAAATAAAAAGTTCTCTCCTAAGAATCATTCTTTATCCTTGCAAAAACATGGTTTTCTCACCAAAATTATGCTTTTTATCCCTTTAAAATAGCGTTGTCTCCCAGAAATACTGGTTTTCATCCCCAGAAGAAGACATTTTCTCTACAAAATGAAGCTTTGTAGCAAAATAGGACACATTGCTTCCAGAATACCTTTTCTCTTCTACCAATTGAGGACATTACTAACAGAAACACCTTTTCTCCTCTACAAAATAAGGACATTCCCAACAGATATATCCTTTTCTGACAGATTGTAGAAAAATTTCACAGGAATATCAATACTTATACCAGAAATAAAAAGGTCTCTCTTAGGTATCACTCTTTACCCTTGCAAAAATACGGTTTCCTTACCAAAATAATGTTTTTCATCTCTACAAACAGCATTTTCTAAACATAAAGGTGGTTTTCATCACCAAAAGAAATCGATTTCTCTTCAAAATTAGCGTTTGTAGCCAAATATGACACATTGTTTTCCAGAATAACTCTTTTCATCTAAAAATGAATGACATTTCCAACAGAAATATCCATTTCTTACAGATTTTAGAAGTAGGTCACATGAATATCAATACTTTTCCCTGAAATGAAAAGTACACTCTTAGGTATCACTCTTCATCCTTGCAAAACTGTGGTTTTCTTCCCAAACTAATGCTTTTCATCCCTACAAATAGCAATTTCTCCCTAAATTACTGGTTTTCATCCCCAAAAGAAGACACATTCTCTTTAAAATGATGCTTTGTAACAAATGATGACTCACTGATTCCAGAATATCTCTCTTCCCCTACAAAATAATGACATTAACATAAGAATTATCCATTTCAGACAAATTTCCGATGTATTTCACACTAATATCAAGACTTACACCAGAAAAAAATGTGTTCTCTCTTAGGTATCACTCTTGAATCTTGCAAAAAATTCATTTTCTTACCAATACAAAGCTTTTCATCATTACAAGTAGCATTTTTTACCAGAAAAATTGGTTTTCATCCCCAATAGAAATCGTTTTCACTACAAATGTTCCCCTGTAGCAACATATGACACACTGTTATTGGAATACGTCTTTCCCTCTTCAAAATAAGGACATTTCCAACAGAAATATCCATTTCTGACAGATTTTAGAAGTAGGTCACATGAATATCAATACTTTTCCCTGAAATGAAAAGTACACTCTTAGGTATCTGTTTTCATCGTTGCAAAACTATGGTTTTCTTCCCAAACTAATGCTTTTCATCCCTACAAATAGCAATTTCTCCCTAAATTACTGGTTTTCATCCCCAAAAGAAGACACATTCTCTTTAAAATGATGCTTTGTAACAAATGATGACTCACTGATTCCAGAATATCTCTCTTCCCCTACAAAATAATGACATTAACATAAGAATTATCCATTTCAGACAAATTTCCGATGTATTTCACACTAATATCAAGACTTACACCAGAAAAAAATGTGTTCTCTCTTAGGTATCACTCTTGAATCTTGCAAAAAATTCATTTTCTTACCAATACAAAGCTTTTCATCATTACAAGTAGCATTTTTTACCGGAAAAATTGGTTTTCATCCCCAATAGAAATCGTTTTCTCTACAAATGTTCCTCTGTAGCAACATATGACACACTGTTATTGGAATACCTCTTTCCCTCTTCAAAATAAGGACATTTCCAACAGAAATATCCATTTCTTACAGATTTTAGAAGTAGGTCACATGAATATCAATACTTATACCTGAAATGAAAAGTAAAATCTTAGGTATCACTCTTCATCCTTGCAAAACTGTGGTTTTCTTCCCAAACTAATGCTTTTCATCCCTACAAATAGCAATTTCTCCCTAAATTACTGGTTTTCATCCCGAAAAGAAGACACATTCTCTTTAAAATGATGCTTTGTAACAAATGATGACTCACTGATTCCAGAATATCTCTCTTCCCCTACAAAATAATGACATTAACATAAGGATTGTCCATTTCAGACAAATTTCCGATGTATTTCACACTAATATCAAGACTTACACCAGAAAAAAATGTGTTCTCTCTTAGGTATCACTCTTGAATCTTGCAAAAAATTCATTTTCTTACCAATACAAAGCTTGTCATCATTACAAGTAGCATTTTCTACCCAAAAAAGTGGTTTTCATCCCCAATAGAAATCGTTTTCTCTACAAATGGTACCGTGTAGCAACATATGAAACACTGTTATTGGAATACCTCTTTCCCTCTTCAAAATAAGGACATTTCCAACAGAAATATCGATTTCTGACAAATTTTAGAAGAATGTCACACAAATATCAGTACCTATCCCAGAAATAAAAAGTTCTCTCCTAAGAATCATTCTTTATCCTTGCAAAAACATGGTTTTCTCACCAAAATTATGCTTTTTATCCCTTTAAAATAGCGTTGTCTCCCAGAAATACTGGTTTTCATCCCCAGAAGAAGACATTTTCTCTACAAAATGAAGCTTTGTAGCAAAATAGGACACATTGCTTCCAGAATACCTTTTCTCTTCTACCAATTGAGGACATTACTAACAGAAACACCTTTTCTCCTCTACAAAATAAGGACATTTCCAACAGATATATCCTTTTCTGACAGATTGTAGAAAAATTTCACAGGAATATCAATACTTATACCAGAAATAAAAAGGTCTCTCTTAGGTATCACTCTTTACCCTTGCAAAAATACGGTTTCCTTACCAAAATAATGTTTTTCATCTCTACAAACAGCATTTTCAAAACATAAAGGTGGTTTTCATCACCAAAAGAAATCGATTTCTCTTCAAAATTAGCGTTTGTAGCCAAATATGACACATTGTTTCCAGAATAACTCTTTTCATCTAAAAATGAATGACATTTCCAACAGAAATATCCATTTCTTACAGATTTTAGAAGTAGGTCACATGAATATCAATACTTTTCCCTGAAATGAAAAGTACACTCTTAGGTATCACTCTTCATCCTTGCAAAACTATGGTTTTCTTCCCAAACTAATGCTTTTCATCCCTACAAATAGCAATTTCTCCCTAAATTACTGGTTTTCATCCCCAAAAGAAGACACATTCTCTTTAAAATGATGCTTTGTAACAAATGATGACTCACTGATTCCAGAATATCTCTCTTCCCCTACAAAATAATGACATTAACATAAGAATTATCCATTTCAGACAAATTTCCGATGTATTTCACACTAATATCAAGACTTACACCAGAAAAAAATGTGTTCTCTCTTAGGTATCACTCTTGAATCTTGCAAAAAATTCATTTTCTTACCAATACAAAGCTTTTCATCATTACAAGTAGCATTTTTTACCAGAAAAATTGGTTTTCATCCCCAATAGAAATCGTTTTCACTACAAATGTTCCCCTGTAGCAACATATGACACACTGTTATTGGAATACGTCTTTCCCTCTTCAAAATAAGGACATTTCCAACAGAAATATCCATTTCTGACAGATTTTAGAAGTAGGTCACATGAATATCAATACTTTTCCCTGAAATGAAAAGTACACTCTTAGGTATCTCTTTTCATCGTTGCAAAACTATGGTTTTCTTCCCAAACTAATGCTTTTCATCCCTACAAATAGCAATTTCTCCCTAAATTACTGGTTTTCATCCCCAAAAGAAGACACATTCTCTTTAAAATGATGCTTTGTAACAAATGATGACTCACTGATTCCAGAATATCTCTCTTCCCCTACAAAATAATGACATTAACATAAGAATTATCCATTTCAGACAAATTTCCGATGTATTTCACACTAATATCAAGACTTACACCAGAAAAAAATGTGTTCTCTCTTAGGTATCACTCTTGAATCTTGCAAAAAATTCATTTTCTTACCAATACAAAGCTTTTCATCATTACAAGTAGCATTTTTTACCAGAAAAATTGGTTTTCATCCCCAATAGAAATCGTTTTCACTACAAATGTTCCTCTGTAGCAACATATGACACACTGTTATTGGAATACCTCTTTCCCTCTTCAAAATAAGGACATTTCCAACAGAAATATCCATTTCTTACAGATTTTAGAAGTAGGTCACATGAATATCAATACTTATACCTGAAATGAAAAGTAAAATCTTACGTATCACTCTTCATCCTTGGAAAACTGTGGTTTTCTTCCCAAACTAATGCTTTTCATCCCTACAAATAGCAATTTCTCCCTAAATTACTGGTTTTCATCCCCAAAAGAAGACACATTCTCTTTAAAATGATGCTTTGTAACAAATGGTGACTCACTGATTCCAAAATATCTCTCTTCCCCTACAAAATAATGACATTAACATAAGAATTATCCATTTCAGACAAATTTCCGATGTATTTCACACTAGTATCAAGACTTACACCAGAAAAAAATGTGTTCTCTCTTAGGTATCACTCTTGAATCTTGCAAAAAATTCATTTTCTTACCAATACAAAGCTTTTCATCATTACAAGTAGCATTTTTTACCAGAAAAATTGGTTTTCATCCCCAATAGAAATCGTTTTCACTACAAATGTTCCCCTGTAGCAACATATGACACACTGTTATTGGAATACCTCTTTCCCTCTTCAAAATAAGGACATTTCCAACAGAAATATCCATTTCTGACAGATTTTAGAAGTAGGTCACATGAATATCAATACTTATCCCTGAAATGAAAAGTACACTCTTAGGTATCACTCTTCATCCTTGCAAAACTGTGGTTTTCTTCCCAAACTAATGCTTTTCATCCCTACAAATAGCAATTTCTCCCTAAATTACTGGTTTTCATCCCCAAAAGAAGACACATTCTCTTTAAAATGATGCTTTGTAACAAATGATGACTCACTGATTCCAGAATATCTCTCTTCCCCTACAAAATAATGACATTAACATAAGAATTATCCATTTCAGACAAATTTCCGATGTATTTCACACTAATATCAAGACTTACACCAGAAAAAAATGTGTTCTCTCTTAGGTATCACTCTTGAATCTTGCAAAAAATTCATTTTCTTACCAATACAAAGCTTTTCATCATTACAAGTAGCATTTTTTACCAGAAAAATTGGTTTTCATCCCCAATAGAAATCGTTTTCACTACAAATGTTCCCCTGTAGCAACATATGACACACTGTTATTGGAATACCTCTTTCCCTCTTCAAAATAAGGACATTTCCAACAGAAATATCCATTTCTGACAGATTTTAGAAGTAGGTCACATGAATATCAATACTTTTCCCTGAAATGAAAAGTACACTCTTAGGTATCACTCTTCATCCTTGCAAAACTATGGTTTTCTTCCCAAACTAATGCTTTTCATCCCTACAAATAGCAATTTCTCCCTAAATTACTGGTTTTCATCCCCAAAAGAAGACACATTCTCTTTAAAATGATGCTTTGTAACAAATGATGACTCACTGATTCCAGAATATCTCTCTTCCCCTACAAAATAATGACATTAACATAAGAATTATCCATTTCAGACAAATTTCCGATGTATTTCACACTAATATCAAGACTTACACCAGAAAAAAATGTGTTCTCTCTTAGGTATCACTCTTGAATCTTGCAAAAAATTCATTTTCTTACCAATACAAAGCTTTTCATCATTACAAGTAGCATTTTTTACCGGAAAAATTGGTTTTCATCCCCAATAGAAAACGTTTTCTCTACAAATGTTCCTCTGTAGCAACATATGACACACTGTTATTGGAATACCTCTTTCCCTCTTCAAAATAAGGACATTTCCAACAGAAATATCCATTTCTGACAGATTTTAGAAGTAGGTCACATGAATATCAATACTTATCCCAGAAATGAAAAGTACACTCTTAGGTATCACTCTTCATCCTTGCAAAACTGTGGTTTTCTTCCCAAACTAATGCTTTTCATCCCTACAAATAGCAATTTCTCCCTAAATTACTGGTTTTCATCCCCAAAAGAAGACACATTCTCTTTAAAATGATGCTTTGTAACAAATGATGACTCACTGATTCCAGAATATCTCTCTTCCCCTACAAAATAATGACATTAACATAAGGATTGTCCATTTCAGACAAATTTCCGATGTATTTCACACTAATATCAAGACTTACACCAGAAAAAAATGTGTTCTCTCTTAGGTATCACTCTTGAATCTTGCAAAAAATTCATTTTCTTACCAATACAAAGCTTGTCATCATTACAAGTAGCATTTTCTACCCAAAAGAGTGGTTTTCATCCCCAATAGAAATCGTTTTCTCTACAAATGGTCCCGTGTAGCAACATATGAAACACTGTTATTGGAATACCTCTTTCCCTCTTCAAAATAAGGACATTTCCAACAGAAATATCGATTTCTGACAAATTTTAGAAGAATGGCACACAAATATCAGTACCTATCCCTGAAATAAAAAGTTCTCTCCTAAAAATCATTCTTTATCCTTGCAAAAACATGGTTTTCTCACCAAAATTATGCTTTTTATCCCTTTAAAATAGCGTTGTCTCCCAGAAATACTGGTTTTCATCCCCAGAAGAAGACATTTTCTCTACAAAATGAAGCTTTGTAGCAAAATAGGACACATTGCTTCCAGAATACCTTTTCTCTTCTACCAATTGAGGACATTACTAACAGAAACACCTTTTCTCCTCTACAAAATAAGGACATTTCCAACAGATATATCCTTTTCTGACAGATTGTAGAAAAATTTCACAGGAATATCAATACTTATACCAGAAATAAAAAGGTCTCTCTTAGGTATCACTCTTTACCCTTGCAAAAATACGGTTTCCTTACCAAAATAATGTTTTTCATCTCTACAAACAGCATTTTCTAAACATAAAGGTGGTTTTCATCACCAAAAGAAATCGATTTCTCTTCAAAATTAGCGTTTGTAGCCAAATATGACACATTGTTTCCAGAATAACTCTTTTCATCTAAAAATGAATGACATTTCCAACAGAAATATCCATTTCTTACAGATTTTAGAAGTAGGTCACATGAATATCAATACTTTTCCCTGAAATGAAAAGTACACTCTTAGGTATCTCTTTTCATCGTTGCAAAACTATGGTTTTCTTCCCAAACTAATGCTTTTCATCCCTACAAATAGCAATTTCTCCCTAAATTACTGGTTTTCATCCCCAAAAGAAGACACATTCTCTTTAAAATGATGCTTTGTAACAAATGATGACTCACTGATTCCAGAATATCTCTCTTCCCCTACAAAATAATGACATTAACATAAGAATTATCCATTTCAGACAAATTTCCGATGTATTTCACACTAATATCAAGACTTACACCAGAAAAAAATGTGTTCTCTCTTAGGTATCACTCTTGAATCTTGCAAAAAATTCATTTTCTTACCAATACAAAGCTTTTCATCATTACAAGTAGCATTTTTTACCGGAAAAATTGGTTTTCATCCCCAATAGAAATCGTTTTCACTACAAATGTTCCTCTGTAGCAACATATGACACACTGTTATTGGAATACCTCTTTCCCTCTTCAAAATAAGGACATTTCCAACAGAAATATCCATTTCTTACAGATTTTAGAAGTAGGTCACATGAATATCAATACTTATACCTGAAATGAAAAGTAAAATCTTACGTATCACTCTTCATCCTTGCAAAACTGTGGTTTTCTTCCCAAACTAATGCTTTTCATCCCTACAAATAGCAATTTCTCCCTAAATTACTGGTTTTCATCCCCAAAAGAAGACACATTCTCTTTAAAATGATGCTTTGTAACAAATGATGACTCACTGATTCCAGAATATCTCTCTTCCCCTACAAAATAATGACATTAACATAAGAATTATCCATTTCTGGCAAATTTCCGATGTATTTCACACTAATATCAAGACTTACACCAGAAAAAAATGTGTTCTCTCTTAGGTATCACTCTTGAATCTTGCAAAAAATTCATTTTCTTACCAATACAAAGCTTGTCATCATTACAAGTAGCATTTTCTACCCAAAAAAGTGGTTTTCATCCCCAATAGAAATCGTTTTCTCTACAAATGGTCCCGTGTAGCAACATATGAAACACTGTTATTGGAATACCTCTTTCCCTCTTCAAAATAAGGACATTTCCAACAGAAATATCGATTTCTGACAAATTTTAGAAGAATGGCACACAAATATCAGTACCTATCCCAGAAATAAAAAGTTCTCTCCTAAGAATCATTCTTTATCCTTGCAAAAACATGGTTTTCTCACCAAAATTATGCTTTTTATCCCTTTAAAATAGCGTTGTCTCCCAGAAATACTGGTTTTCATCCCCAGAAGAAGACATTTTCTCTACAAAATGAAGCTTTGTAGCAAAATAGGACACATTGCTTCCAGAATACCTTTTCTCTTCTACCAATTGAGGACATTACTAACAGAAACACCTTTTCTCCTCTACAAAATAAGGACATTTCCAACAGATATATCCTTTTCTGACAGATTGTAGAAAAATTTCACAGGAATATCAATACTTATACCAGAAATAAAAAGGTCTCTCTTAGGTATCACTCTTTACCCTTGCAAAAATACGGTTTCCTTACCAAAATAATGTTTTTCATCTCTACAAACAGCATTTTCTAAACATAAAGGTGGTTTTCATCACCAAAAGAAATCGATTTCTCTTCAAAATTAGCGTTTGTAGCCAAATATGACACATTGTTTCCAGAATAACTCTTTTCATCTAAAAATGAATGACATTTCCAACAGAAATATCCATTTCTGACAGATTTTAGAAGTAGGTCACATGAATATCAATACTTATCCCTGAAATGAAAAGTACACTCTTAGGTATCACTCTTCATCCTTGCAAAACTGTGGTTTTCTTCCCAAACTAATGCTTTTCATCCCTACAAATAGCAATTTCTCCCTAAATTACACGTTTTCATCCCCAAAAGAAGACACATTCTCTTTAAAATGATGCTTTGTAACAAATGATGACTCACTGATTCCAGAATATCTCTCTTCCCCTACAAAATAATGACATTAACATAAGAATTATCCATTTCAGACAAATTTCCGATGTATTTCACACTAATATCAAGACTTACACCAGAAAAAAATGTGTTCTCTCTTAGGTATCACTCTTGAATCTTGCAAAAAATTCATTTTCTAACCAATACAAAGCTTTTCATCATTACAAGTAGCATTTTTTACCAGAAAAATTGGTTTTCATCCCCAATAGAAATCGTTTTCACTACAAATGTTCCCCTGTAGCAACATATGACACACTGTTATTGGAATACCTCTTTCCCTCTTCAAAATAAGGACATTTCCAACAGAAATATCGATTTCTGACAGATTTTAGAAGTAGGTCACATGAATATCAATACTTATCCCAGAAATGAAAAGTACACTCTTAGGTATCACTCTTCATCCTTGCAAATCTGTGGTTTTCTTCCCAAACTAATGCTTTTCATCCCTACAAATAGCAATTTCTCCCTAAATTACTGGTTTTCATCCCCAAAAGAAGACACATTCTCTTTAAAATGATGCTTTGTAACAAATGATGACTCACTAATTCCAGAATATCTGTCTTCCCCTACAAAATAATGACATTAACATAAGAATTATCCATTTCAGACAAATTTCCGATGTATTTCACACTAATATCAAGACTTACACCAGAAAAAAATGTGTTCTCTCTTAGGTATCACTCTTGAATCTTGCAAAAAATTCATTTTCTTACCAATACAAAGCTTTTCATCATTACAAGTAGCATTTTTTACCAGAAAAATTGGTTTTCATCCCCAATAGAAATTGTTTTCACTACAAATGTTCCCCTGTAGCAACATATGACACACTGTTATTGGAATACCTCTTTCCCTCTTCAAAATAAGGACATTTCCAACAGAAATATCGATTTCTGACAGATTTTAGAAGTAGGTCACATGAATATCAATACTTATCCCTGAAATGAAAAGTACACTCTTAGGTATCACTCTTCATCCTTGCAAAACTGTGGTTTTCTTCCCAAACTAATGCTTTTCATCCCTACAAATAGCAATTTCTCCCTAAATTACTGGTTTTCATCCCCAAAAGAAGACACATTCTCTTTAAAATGATGCTTTGTAACAAATGATGACTCACTGATTCCAGAATATCTCTCTTCCCCTACAAAATAATGACATTAACATAAGAATTATCCATTTCTGGCAAATTTCCGATGTATTTCACACTAATATCAAGACTTACACCAGAAAAAAATGTGTTCTCTCTTAGGTATCACTCTTGAATCTTGCAAAAAATTCATTTTCTTACCAATACAAAGCTTTTCATCATTACAAGTAGCATTTTTTACCAGAAAAATTGGTTTTCATCCCCAATAGAAATCGTTTTCACTACAAATGTTCCCCTGTAGAAACATATGACACACTGTTATTGGAATACCTCTTTCCCTCTTCAAAATAAGGACATTTCCAACAGAAATATCCATTTCTGACAGATTTTAGAAGTAGGTCACATGAATATCAATACTTATCCCAGAAATGAAAAGTACACTCTTAGGAATCACTCTTCATCCTTGCAAAACTGTGGTTTTCTTCCCAAACTAATGCTTTTCATCCCTACAAATAGCAATTTCTCCCTAAATTACTGGTTTTCATCCCCAAAAGAAGACACATTCTCTTTAAAATGATGCTTTGTAACAAATGATGACTCACTAATTCCAGAATATCTGTCTTCCCCTACAAAATAATGACATTAACATAAGAATTATCCATTTCAGACAAATTTCCGATGTATTTCACACTAATATCAAGACTTACACCAGAAAAAAATGTGTTCTCTCTTAGGTATCACTCTTGAATCTTGCAAAAAATTCATTTTCTTACCAATACAAAGCTTTTCATCATTACAAGTAGCATTTTTTACCAGAAAAATTGGTTTTCATCCCCAATAGAAATTGTTTTCACTACAAATGTTCCCCTGTAGCAACATATGACACACTGTTATTGGAATACCTCTTTCCCTCTTCAAAATAAGGACATTTCCAACAGAAATATCGATTTCTGACAGATTTTAGAAGTAGGTCACATGAATATCAATACTTATCCCTGAAATGAAAAGTACACTCTTAGGTATCACTCTTCATCCTTGCAAAACTGTGGTTTTCTTCCCAAACTAATGCTTTTCATCCCTACAAATAGCAATTTCTCCCTAAATTACTGGTTTTCATCCCCAAAAGAAGACACATTCTCTTTAAAATGATGCTTTGTAACAAATGATGACTCACTGATTCCAGAATATCTCTCTTCCCCTACAAAATAATGACATTAACATAAGAATTATCCATTTCTTGCAAATTTCCGATGTATTTCACACTAATATCAAGACTTACACCAGAAAAAAATGTGTTCTCTCTTAGGTATCACTCTTGAATCTTGCAAAAAATTCATTTTCTTACCAATACAAAGCTTTTCATCATTACAAGTAGCATTTTTTACCAGAAAAATTGGTTTTCATCCCCAATAGAAATCGTTTTCACTACAAATGTTCCCCTGTAGCAACATATGACACACTGTTATTGGAATACCTCTTTCCCTGTTCTAAATAAGGACATTTCCAACAGAAATATCGATTTCTGACAGATTTTAGAAGTAGGTCACATGAACATCAATACTTTTCCCTGAAATGAAAAGTACACTCTTAGGTATCTCTTTTCATCGTTGCAAAACTGTGGTTTTCTTCCCAAACTAATGCTTTTCATCCCTACAAATAGCAATTTCTCCCTAAATTACTGGTTTTCATCCCCAAAAGAAGACACATTCTCTTTAAAATGGTGCTTTGTAACAAATGATGACTCACTGATTCCAGAATATCTGTCTTCCCCTACAAAATAATGACATTAACATAAGAATTATCCATTTCAGACAAATTTCCGATGTATTTCACACTAATATCAAGACTTACACCAGAAAAAAATGTGTTCTCTCTTAGGTATCACTCTTGAATCTTGCAAAAAATTCATTTTCTTACCAATACAAAGCTTTTCATTATTACAAGTAGCATTTTTTACCAGAAAAATTGGTTTTCATCCCCAATAGAAATCGTTTTCACTACAAATGTTCCCTTGTAGCAACATATGACACATTGTTTCCAGAATAACTCTTTTCATCTAAAAAAGAATGACATTTCCAACAGAAATATCCATTTCTGACAGATTTTAGAAGTAGGTCACATGAATATCAATACTTATCCCTGAAATGAAAAGTACACTCTTAGGTATCACTCTTCATCCTTGCAAAACTGTGGTTTTCTTCCCAAACTAATGCTTTTCATCCCTACAAATAGCAATTTCTCCCTAAATTACTGGTTTTCATCCCCAAAAGAAGACACATTCTCTTTAAAATGATGCTTTGTAACAAATGATGACTCACTGATTCCAGAATATCTCTCTTCCCCTACAAAATAATGACATTAACATAAGAATTATCCATTTCTTGCAAATTTCCGATGTATTTCACACTAATATCAAGACTTACACCAGAAAAAAATGTGTTCTCTCTTAGGTATCACTCTTGAATCTTGCAAAAAATTCATTTTCTTACCAATACAAAGCTTTTCATCATTACAAGTAGCATTTTTTACCAGAAAAATTGGTTTTCATCCCCAATAGAAATCGTTTTCACTACAAATGTTCCCCTGTAGCAACATATGACACACTGTTATTGGAATACCTCTTTCCCTGTTCTAAATAAGGACATTTCCAACAGAAATATCGATTTCTGACAGATTTTAGAAGTAGGTCACATGAATATCAATACTTTTCCCTGAAATGAAAAGTACACTCTTAGGTATCTCTTTTCATCGTTGCAAAACTGTGGTTTTCTTCCCAAACTAATGCTTTTCATCCCTACAAATAGCAATTTCTCCCTAAATTACTGGTTTTCATCCCCAAAAGAAGACACATTCTCTTTAAAATGGTGCTTTGTAACAAATGATGACTCACTGATTCCAGAATATCTGTCTTCCCCTACAAAATAATGACATTAACATAAGAATTATCCATTTCAGACAAATTTCCGATGTATTTCACACTAATATCAAGACTTACACCAGAAAAAAATGTGTTCTCTCTTAGGTATCATTCTTGAATCTTGCAAAAAATTCATTTTCTTACCAATACAAAGCTTTTCATTATTACAAGTAGCATTTTTTACCAGAAAAATTGGTTTTCATCCCCAATAGAAATCGTTTTCACTACAAATGTTCCCTTGTAGCAACATATGACACATTGTTTCCAGAATAACTCTTTTCATCTAAAAAAGAATGACATTTCCAACAGAAATATCCATTTCTGACAGATTTTAGAAGTAGGTCACATGAATATCAATACTTATCCCAGAAATGAAAAGTACACTCTTAGGTATCACTCTTCATCCTTGCAAAACTGTGGTTTTCTTCCCAAACTAATGCTTTTCATCCCTACAAATAGCAATTTCTCCCTAAATTACTGGTTTTCATCCCCAAAAGAAGACACATTCTGTTTAAAATGATGCTTTGTAACAAATGATGACTCACTGATTCCAGAATATCTCTCTTCCCCTACAAAATAATGACATTAACATAGGAATTATCCATTTCTGGCAAATTTCCGATGTATTTCACACTAATATCAAGACTTACACCAGAAAAAAATGTGTTCTCTCTTAGGTATCACTCTTGAATCTTGCAAAAAATTCATTTTCTAACCAATACAAAGCTTTTCATCATTACAAGTAGCATTTTTTACCAGAAAAATTGGTTTTCATCCCCAATAGAAATCGTTTTCACTACAAATGTTCCCCTGTAGCAACATATGACACACTGTTACTGGAATACCTCTTTCCCTCTTCAAAATAAGGACATTTCCAACAGAAATATCGATTTCTGACAGATTTTAGAAGTAGATCACATGAATATCAATACTTATCCCAGAAATGAAAAGTACACTTTTAGGTATCACTCTTCATCCTTGCAAAACTTTGGTTTTCTTCCCAAACTAATGCTTTTCATCCCTACAAATAGCAATTTCTCCCTAAATTACTGGTTTTCATCCCCAAAAGAAGACACATTCTCTTTAAAATGATGCTTTGTAACAAATGATGACTCACTGATTCCAGAATATCTCTCTTCCCCTACAAAATAATGACATTAACATAAGAATTATCCATTTCAGACAAATTTCCGATGTATTTCACACTAATATCAAGACTTACACCAGAAAAAAATGTGTTCTCTCTTAGGTATCACTCTTGAATCTTGCAAAAAATTCATTTTCTTACCAATACAAAGCTTGTCATCATTACAAGTAGCATTTTCTACCCAAAAAAGTGGTTTTCATCCCCAATAGAAATCGTTTTCTCTACAAATGGTCCCGTGTAGCAACATATGAAACACTGTTATTGGAATACCTCTTTCCCTCTTCAAAATAAGGACATTTCCAACAGAAATATCAATTTCTGACAAATTTTAGAAGAATGTCACACAAATATCAGTACCTATCCCAGAAATAAAAAGTTCTCTCCTAAGAATCATTCTTTATCCTTGCAAAAACATGGTTTTCTCACCAAAATTATGCTTTTTATCCCTTTAAGACAGCGTTGTTTCCCAGAAATACTGGTTTTCATCCCCAGAAGAAGACATTTTCTCTACAAAATGAAGCTTTGTAGCAAAATAGGACACATTGCTTCCAGAATACCTTTTCTCTTCTACCAATTGAGGACATTACTAACAGAAACACCTTTTCTCCTCTACAAAATAAGGACATTTCCAACAGATATATCCTTTTCTGACAGATTTTAGAAAAATTTCACAGGAATATCAATCCATATACCAGAAATAAAAAGGTCTCTCTTAGGTATCACTCTTTACCCTTGCAAAAATACGGTTTCCTTACCAAAATAATGTTTTTCATCTCTACAAACAGCATTTTCTAAACATAAAGGTGGTTTTCATCACCAAAAGAAATCGATTTCTCTTCAAAATCAGCTGTTGTAGCCAAATATGACACATTGTTTCCAGAATAACTCTTTTCATCTAAAAATGAATGACATTTCCAACAGAAATATCCATTTCTGACAGATTTTAGAAGTAGGTCACATGAATATCAATACTTATACCTGAAATGAAAAGTACACTCTTAGGTATCACTCTTCATCCTGTCAAAACTATGGTTTTCTTCCCAAACTAATGCTTTTCATCCCTACAAATAGCAATTTCTCCCTAAATTACTGGTTTTCATCCCCAAAAGAAGACACATTCTCTTTAAAATGATGCTTTGTAACAAATGATGACTCACTGATTCCAGAATATCTCTCTTCCCCTACAAAATAATGACATTAACATAAGAATTATCCATTTCTGGCAAATTTCTGATGTATTTCACACTAATATCAAGACTTACACCAGAAAAAAATGTGTTCTCTCTTAGGTATCACTCTTGAATCTTGCAAAAAATTCATTTTCTTACCAATACAAAGCTTGTCATCATTACAAGTAGCATTTTCTACCCAATAACGTGGTTTTCATCCCGAATAGAAATCGTTTTCTCTACAAATAGTCCCGTGTAGCAACAATATGACACACTGTTATTGGAATACCTCTTTCCCTCTTCAAAATAAGGACATTTCCAACAGAAATATCAATTTCTGACAAATTTTAGAAGATTGTCACACAAATATCAGTACCTATCCCAGAAATAAAAAGTTCTCTCCTAAGAATCATTCTTTATCCTTGCAAAAACATGGTTTTCTAACCAAAATTATGCTTTTATCCCTTTAAAATAGCGTTGTTTCCCAGAAATACTGGTTTTCATCCCCAGAAGAAGACATTTTCTCTACAAAATGAAGCTTTGTAGCAAAATAGGACACATTGCTTCCAGAATACCTTTTCTCTTCTACCAATTGAGGACATTACTAACAGAAACACCTTTTCTCCTCTACAAAATAAGGACATTTCCAACAGATATATCCTTTTCTGACAGATTTTAGAAAATGATGCTTTTTAGCAAAATATGACACACTTATTCCATAATACCTATCTTACGCTACAATTTAAGGACATTTCCAAATATTCATCATTTTCTGACAATGTATTAGAAGAATTTTAGAGGAATATCAGGACCTCCTGATATTAGCCTCCTGCAGCTCCTGATGCTAATGCACCTCCAGGTCATTTATGGCCAAAGAACCACATTTAATTCCACCCATTATAAGGACCCCCCTCTTTTAAAAACACCCCCCCATTTTAATACCACCACCCATTATTGGTTCCAGCTCAATTTAATGTCTCGCCACCATTTTTTGGACCGCCCCCTATTTAAGGACCCCCCTATTTAAGGACCCCCCACAAATTAATGACCTTCCCGCTATTTAAAGGACCATCACATTTTAACCCCCCCCCACATTATAGGGTCCCCCCATTTAAGGACAACCTCCCTGTAAAGGACTCCGATAATTTTCAACCTCCCCCCCTTCTAAAATCCCCTCATTCTATGGTCCCCCCTACATTAATCGACCCCTACCCATTTATATGGATCCCCCATCAGTTTAAAGGACTCCTCTCATTTTAAAGCCACCCCCACCCATTTAATGACCCCTCCATTTTAATGTCCTCCTCCATTTAAGAACACCCACCTTTAAATGCACCCTTCTTTTAAAGGACCTTTCCATTTTAACCCCCACCACGCATTATTGGTTCCCCCACAACTTAAGAACTACATGCCATTTTATGGACCGCCCCACATTTAAGGACCCCCCCCTTATTTAAGGACAACCCTCCCCAACCTGCCTCTTCCAGGTCCTTTTTGGACATTGACTCCCCATTTTAAGCACCCCCCAAATTTAAGGACCCCCCAAATTTTATGTAGCCCCCCCCATTTTAACAATCCCCACCGTTATAGGGTCCCACATTTTAACCCCCCCTAATTATTTAAGGACCCTCACCCCCATTTAAGACCGCTTCCCATTTTAAAGACCTTCACCCCACCTTTTATGAACCACCCCGTATTTTAGGACCCCCCCCATTTTAGGCATCACCCCCATTTTATGAACCCCCCCCCCCCCACCCCCATTATGACCCTCTCCAAGTCCTTTATGGCCATGGAACACCCATTTAATGTACCTCGCACTTTTATAGCCTCCCATAAATTAATAACCCCCCTCCATTTAAAGGACCATCACAATTTAACCCCTTCACACACATTATAGGGTCCCCCCCATTTAAGGACCCCCCCCATTTAACAACACTCTCCATTTAAAGACCCCCCCCATTTTAAGAGCCTCTTCAGCCGGCCCCCGTCTTTAAAATGGGAGGAGTCCTTTAGAAGGCTGAAGAGGCACTCCCCGAGTGCAGCGGAGTTGTTGGAATCACGGTTCCCTGCGACTGCCTCTTGAGCGAGAAAAGAATGGTTGAGGCCAAATCGGTAGCCGAAAAAGAGCAACTTTAGCCGGCTGCTTTCTTCCGCTGAGGGGGGTTTCTCTCTGCAGCCCGGAAAGGAGCACTTTTGTCCTTAACATCTTTTTTCACTGAAAGCACAACTCCTAGAACTGTTTCGAAGTGTTACCTTTCAAATGGGGAAAGATTTTGCTTCTTTCATTTTTTTCGTTACTACACTTTTAGTTTCTCAGTCGACATAGGAAAGAAACGAATATCTCCTTCTTACATATCTGACTAGACAGCTGAATAGCTCTGGGATATGCGCTGTCGGAGAGAAATCGACTTGATGTCCCTATCGCTCCTTTCTGAGCTGCAGGCATAAGCCTTTTCCTCTGAAGAAAGAAGCCGGCTAAAGACGCACTCCTCGAGTGCAACGGAGATGTTGGAATCACGGTTCCCTGCGACTGCCGCTTGGGCGAGGAAAGAGCGGATGCGGCCAAATCGGTAGCCGAAAAAGAGCGACTTTAGCCGGCTGCTTTCTTCCGCTGATGGGGGTTGCTCTCTGCAGCCCAGAGAGGATCACTTTGTCCTCAACTTCTTTTCTCGCTGAAAGCACAACTCCTAGCACTGTATCGAGCAGTTATCTTTCCACTGGGGAAAAATAATTTGGGGTACTCCAAATCAGACACAAAATATTCTAAATCAGACACAAAATCGAGACACCCCACATTTTAACACCCCCCCCCATTTAAGGATCAACCTCCCTTTTTAAGGTCCCTCTCCATTTTAACCCCTTCACACATTATAGGGTCCCCCCCATTTAAAAACACCCCCCCATTTAAAGAACTCCTTCCATTATAAACTCCCCCTTTTAAGTCCCCCAAATTTTACTGTCTCCCCCACATTAATTAGGCCTTACCCATTTATATGGATCCCCCCCCAATTTAAAGGACTCCCCCCCATTTTAATAACACCCCCATTTCAATGTCCCCCTCCATTTAAGAACACCACCCTTTAAATGCCTCCCCTTTTTAAAAGACCCCCCCACCCCCATTTCAACCCCTCCAACCCATTATTGTTTCCAGCTCAATTTAAGGACTCCCCCCCATTTTTTGGACCGCCCCCCGTTTAAGGACCCCCCCATTTAAAGACCCCCTGCATTTAAAGACCCCCCCCATTTTAAGAGCCTCTTCAGCCGGCCCCCGTCTTTAAAATGGGAGGAGTCCTTTAGAAGGCTGAAGAGGCACTCCCCGAGTGCAACGGAGATGTTGGAATCATGGTTCCCTGCGACTGCCTCTTGAGCGAGAAAAGAACGGTTGAGGCCAAATCGGTAGCCGAAAAAGAGCGACTTTAGCCGGCTGCTTTCTTCCGCTGAGGGGGGTTTCTCTCTGCAGCCTGGAAAGGAGAACTTTTGTCCTTAACATCTTTTTTCACTGAAAGCACAACTCCTAGAACTGTTTCGAAGTGTTTCCTTTCAAATGGGGAAAGATTTCGGTTCTTTCATTTTTTTCGTTACTACACTTTTAGTTTCTCAGACGACAAAGGAAAGAAACGAATATCTCCTTCTTACATATCTGACTAGCCAGCTGAATAGCTCTGGGATATGCGCTGTCGGAGAGAAATCGACTTGATGTCCCTATCGCTCCTTTCTGAGCTGCAGGCATAAGCCTTTTCCTCTGAAGAAAGAAGCCGGCTAAAGATGCACTCCCCGAGTGCAACGGAGATGTTGGAATCACGGTTCCCTGCGACTGCCACTTGTGCGAGAAAAGAGCGGTTGAGGCCAAATCGGTAGCCAAAAACGAGCGACTTTAGCCGGCTGCTTTCTTCCGCTGAGCGGGGTTTCTCTCTGCAGCGTGGAAAGGAGCACTTTTGTCCTTAACATCTTTTCTCGCTGAAAATACGGGGGGGGGTGATGCCTAAAATGGGAGGGGTCCTAAAATGGGGGGTGGTTCATAAAAGGTTGGGTGAAGGTCTTTAAAATGGGAAGCGGTCTTAAATGGGGGTGAGGGTCCTTAAATAAGGAGGGGGGGTTAAAATGTGGGACCCTATAACGGTGGGGATTGTTAAAATGGGGGGGGCTACATAAAATCCGGGGGGTCCTTAAATTTGGTGTTGCTTAAAATGGGGAGTCAATGTCCAAAAAGGACCTGGAAGAGGCAGGTTGGGGAGGGTTGTCCTTAAATAAGGGGGGGGTCCTTAAATGTGGGGCAGTCCATAAAATGGCATGTAGTTCTTAAGTTGTGGGGGAACCAATAATGCGTGGAGGGGGTTAAAATGGAAAGGTCCTTTAAAAGAAGGGTGCATTTAAAGGTGGGTGTTCTTAAATGGAGGAGGACCTTAAAATGGAGGGGTCTTTAAATGGGTGGGGGGGGCTTTAAAATGAGAGGAGTCCTTTAAATTGGGGGGGGATCCATATAAA
This sequence comes from Coturnix japonica, assembly GCF_054131305.1. Taxonomy (NCBI): domain Eukaryota; kingdom Metazoa; phylum Chordata; class Aves; order Galliformes; family Phasianidae; genus Coturnix; species Coturnix japonica. The sequence continues at coordinate 48,522,280 of NC_140663.1, read as the reverse complement.
TGGGTAGGGGTCGATTAATGTGGGGGAACCATAAAATGGGTGGTAGTCCTTAAATTGAGGGGGAACCAATAATGGGTGTGGGGGGTTAAAATGGAGGGGTCATTTAAAAGGGAGGGGCATTTAAATGGGGTGGTTCTTAACTGGAGGGGGACATTAAAATTGAAAGGTATTTAAATGGGAGGAGTCCTTTAAGTTGGGGGGGGACCCATATAAATGTGTAGGGGTCGATTAATGTGGGGGGGACCATAGAATGGGGGGATTTTAGAAGGGGGGAGGTTGAAAATTGGAGGAGACCTTTACAGGGAGGTTGTCCTTAAATGGGGGGACCCTATAATGTGGGGGGGGGTTAAAATGTGATGGTCCTTTAAATAGCGGGAAGGTCATTAATTTGTGGGGGGTCCTTAAATAGGGGGGTCCTTAAATAGGGGGCGGTCCAAAAAATGGTGGCGAGACATTAAATTGAGCTGGAACCAATAATGGGTGGTGGTATTAAAATGGGGGGGTGTTTTTAAAAGAGGGGGGTCCTTATAATGGGGGGATTTAAATGTGGTTCTTTGGCCATAAATGACCTAGAGGTGAATTAGCATCAGGAGCTGCAGGAGGCTAATATCAGGAGGTCCTGATATTCCTCTAAAATTCTTCTAATAATTTGTCAGAAAATGATGTATCTTTGGAAATGTCCTTAAACTGTAGCGTAAGATAGGTATTCTGGAATCAGTGTGTCGTATTTTGCTACAGAGCATCATTTTGTAGAGAAAATTTCTTCTTTTGGGGATGAAAAGCAATAATTTAGGGAGAAATTGCTATTTGTAGGAATGAAAAGCATTAGTTTGGGAAGAAAAACATAGTTTTGCTAGTATCAAGAGTGATACTTAAGAGTGTACTTTTCATTTTAACCCCCCCCCCCCCACCCATTATTGGTTCTCCCTCAATTTAAGGACTACCCCCCATATTATGGACCGCCATCCCATTTAAGGACCTCCCCCATTTTATGCAACACCCCCATTTTACGAACCCTCTCCAACCCACCTCAATTATGTCCCTCTCCAAGTACTTTAAGGCCATGCAATCAGATTTAGAGGACACCCCCACCATTTAAAGCCCCCCCTGCATTTAACTACCCCCCCCCTTTAAAGGACCTGCCTCCTGCAGCTCCTGACGCTGATGCACCACCAGGTCATTTATGGCCAAAGAACACCATTTACGTCCCCCAACTTTAAGGAAACCACCCTATTATACCCACCCCACCACCTACTTTAACACTCCAACCAACAGATATTCATGTGACCTACTTCTAAAACTTGTCAGAAATGGATATTTCTGTTGGAAGTGTCATTCTTTTTTAGATGAAAAGAGTTATTCTGGAAACAATGTGTCATATTTGGCTACAAACGCTAATTTTGAAGAGAAATCGATTTCTTTTGGTGATGAAAACCACCTTTATGTCTAGAAAATGCTGTTTGTAGAGATGAAAAACATTATTTGGGTAAGAAAAGCATATTTTTGCAAGGGTATAGAGTGATACCTAAGAGAGACCTTTTTATTTCTGGTATAAGTATTGATATTCCTGTGAAATTTTTCTAAAATCTGTCAGAAAAGGATATATCTGTTGGAAATGTCCTTATTTTGTAGAGGAGAAAAGGTGTTTCTGTTAGTAATGTCCTCAATTGGTAGAAGAGAAAAGGTATTCTGGAAGCAATGTGTCCTATTTTGCTACAAAGCTTCATTTTGTAGAGAAAATGTCTTCTTCTGGGGATGAAAACCAGTATTTCTGGGAAACAACGCTATTTTAAAGGGATAAAAAGCATAATTTTGGTGAGAAAACCATGTTTTTGCAAGGATAAAGAACGATTCTTAGGAGAGAACTTTTTATTTCTGGGATAGGTACTGATATTTGTGTGCCATTCTTCTAAAATTTGTCAGAAATTGGTATTTCTGTTGGAAATGTCCTTATTTTGAAGAGGGAAAGAGGTATTCCAATAAGAGTGTTTCATATGTGGCTACAGGGGACCATTTGTAGAGAAAACGATTTCTATTGGGGATGAAAACCACTTTTTTGGGTAGAAAATGCTACTTGTAATGATGACAAGCTTTGTATTGGTAAGAAAATGAATTTTTTGCAAGATTCAAGAGTGATACTTAAGAGAGAACACATTTTTTTCTGGTGTAATTCTTGATATTAGTGTGAAATACATCGGAAATTTGTCTGAAATGGATAATTCTTATGTTAATGTCATTATTTTGTAGGGGAAGAGAGATATTCTGGAATCAGTGAGTCATCATTTGTTACAAAGCATCATTTTAAAGAGAATGTGTCTTCTTTTGGGGATGAAAACCAGTAATTTAGGGAGAAATTGCTATTTGTAGGGATGAAAAGCATTAGTTTGGGAAGAAAAGCATAGTTTTGCAAGGATGAAGAGTGATACCTAAGAGTGTACTTTTCATTTCTGGGATAAGTATTGATATTCATGTGACCTACTTCTAAAATCTGTCAGAAATGGATATTTCAGTTGGAAATGTCATTCTTTTTTAGATGAAAAGAGTTATTCTGGAAAAAGTGTGTCATATTTGGCTACAAACGCTAATTTTGAACAGAAATCGATTTCTTTTGGTGATGAAAACCACCTTTATGTTTAGAAAATGCTGTTTGTAGAGATGAAAAACATTATTTTAATAAAAAAACCAAATTTTTGCAAGGGCAAAGAGTGATACCTAACAGAGACCATTTTATTTCTGGTATAAGTATTGATATTCCTGTGAAATTTTTCTAAAATCTGTCAGAAAAGGATATATCTGTTGGAAATGTCCTTATTTAGTAGAGGAGAAAAGGTGTTTCTGTTAGTAATGTCCTCAATTTGTAGAAGAGAAAAGGTATTCTGGAAGCAATGTGTCCTATTTTGCTACAAAGCTTCATTTTGTAGAGAAAATGTCTTCTTCTGGGGATGAAAACCAGTATTTCTGGGAAACAACGCTATTTTAAAGGGATAAAAAGCATAATTTTGGTGAGAAAACCATGTTTTTGCAAGGATAAAGAACGATTCTTAGGAGAGAACTTTTTATTTCTGGGATAGGTACTGATATTTGTGTGCCATTCTTCTAAAATTTGTCAGAAATTGGTATTTCTGTTGGAAATGTCCTTATTTTGAAGAGGGAAAGAGGTATTCCAATAAGAGTGTTTCATATGTGGCTACAGGGGACCATTTGTAGAGAAAACGATTTCTATTGGGGATGAAAACCACTTTTTTGGGTAGAAAATGCTACTTGTAATGATGACAAGCTTTGTATTGGTAAGAAAATGAATTTTTTGCAAGATTCAAGAGTGATACTTAAGAGAGAACACATTTTTTTCTGGTGTAAGTCTTGATATTAGTGTGAAATACATCGGAAATTTGTCTGAAATGGATAATTCTTATGTTAATGTCATTATTTTGTAGGGGAAGACAGATATTCTGGAATCAGTGAGTCATCATTTGTTACAAAGCATCATTTTAAAGAGAATGTGTCTTCTTTTGGGGATGAAAACCAGTACTTTAGGGAGAAATTGCTATTTGTAGGGATGAAAAGCATTAGTTTGGGAAGAAAACCATAGTTTTGCAAGGATGAAGAGTGATACCTAAGAGTGTACTTTTCATTTCTGGGATAAGTATTGATATTCATGTGACCTACTTCTAAAATCTGTCAGAAATGGATATTTCTGTTGGAAATGTCATTCTTTTTTAGATGAAAAGAGTTATTCTGGAAAAAGTGTGTCATATTTGGCTACAAACGCTAATTTTGAACAGAAATCGATTTCTTTTGGTGATGAAAACCACCTTTATGTTTAGAAAATGCTGTTTGTAGAGATGAAAAACATTATTTTAATAAAAAAACCATATTTTTGCAAGGGCAAAGAGTGATACCTAAGAGAGACCTTTTTATTTCTAGTATAAGTATTGATATTCCTGTGAAATTTTTCTAAAATCTGTCAGAAAAGGATATATCTGTTGGAAATGTCCTTATTTTGTGGAGGAGAAAAGGTGTTTCTGTTAGTAATGTCCTCAATTTGTAGAAGAGAAAAGCTATTCTGGAAGCAATGTGTCCTATTTTGCTATAAAGCTTCATTTTGTAGAGAAAATGTCTTCTTCTGGGGATGAAAACCAGTATTTCTTGGAAACAACGCTATTTTAAAGGGATAAAAAGCATAATTTTGGTGAGAAAACCATGCTTTTGCAAGGATAAAGAATGATTCTTAGGAGAGAACTTTTTATTTCAGGGATAGGTACTGATATTTGTGTGCCATTCTTCTAAAATTTGTCAGAAATCGATATTTCTGTTGGAAATGTCCTTATTTTGAAGAGGGAAAGAGGTATTCCAATAAGAGTGTTTCATATGTTGCTACAGGGGACCATTTGTAGAGAAAACGATTTCTATTGTGGATGAAAACCACTTTTTTGGGTAGAAAATGCTACTTGTAATGATGACAAGCTTTGTATTGGTAAGAAAATGAATTTTTTGCAAGATTCAAGAGTGATACCTAAGAGAGAACACATTTTTTTCTGGTGTAAGTCTTGATATTAGTGTGAAATACATCGGAAATTTGTCTGAAATGGATAATTCTTATGTTAATGTCATTATTTTGTAGGGGAAGACAGATATTCTGGAATCAGTGAGTCATCATTTGTTACAAAGCATCATTTTAAAGAGAATGTGTCTTCTTTTGGGGATGAAAACCAGTACTTTAGGGAGAAATTGCTATTTGTAGGGATGAAAAGCATTAGTTTGGGAAGAAAACCATAGTTTTGCAAGGATGAAGAGTGATACCTAAGAGTGTACTTTTCATTTCTGGGATAAGTATTGATATTCATGTGACCTACTTCTAAAATCTGTCAGAAATGGATATTTCTGTTGGAAATGTCATTCTTTTTTAGATGAAAAGAGTTATTCTGGAAAAAGTGTGTCATATTTGGCTACAAACGCTAATTTTGAACAGAAATCGATTTCTTTTGGTGATGAAAACCACCTTTATGTTTAGAAAATGCTGTTTGTAGAGATGAAAAACATTATTTTAATAAAAAAACCATATTTTTGCAAGGGCAAAGAGTGATACCTAAGAGAGACCTTTTTATTTCTAGTATAAGTATTGATATTCCTGTGAAATTTTTCTAAAATCTGTCAGAAAAGGATATATCTGTTGGAAATGTCCTTATTTTGTGGAGGAGAAAAGGTGTTTCTGTTAGTAATGTCCTCAATTTGTAGAAGAGAAAAGCTATTCTGGAAGCAATGTGTCCTATTTTGCTATAAAGCTTCATTTTGTAGAGAAAATGTCTTCTTCTGGGGATGAAAACCAGTATTTCTTGGAAACAACGCTATTTTAAAGGGATAAAAAGCATAATTTTGGTGAGAAAACCATGCTTTTGCAAGGATAAAGAATGATTCTTAGGAGAGAACTTTTTATTTCAGGGATAGGTACTGATATTTGTGTGCCATTCTTCTAAAATTTGTCAGAAATCGATATTTCTGTTGGAAATGTCCTTATTTTGAAGAGGGAAAGAGGTATTCCAATAAGAGTGTTTCATATGTTGCTACAGGGGACCATTTGTAGAGAAAACGATTTCTATTGTGGATGAAAACCACTTTTTTGGGTAGAAAATGCTACTTGTAATGATGACAAGCTTTGTATTGCTAAGAAAATGAATTTTTTGCAAGATTCAAGAGTGATACCTAAGAGAGAACACATTTTTTTCTGGTGTAAGTCTTGATATTAGTGTGAAATACATCGGAAATTTGTCTGAAATGGATAATTCTTATGTTAATGTCATTATTTTGTAGGGGAAGAGAGATATTCAGGAATCAGTGAGTCATAATTTGTTACAAAGCATCATTTTAAAGAGAATGTGTCTTCTTTTGGGGATGAAAACCAGAAATTTAGGGAGAAATTGCTATTTGTAGGGATGAAAAGCTTTAGCTTGGGAAGATAAGCATAGTTTTGCAAGGATGAAGAGTGATACCTAAGAGTGTACTTTTCATTTCTGGGATAAGTATTGATATTCATGTGACCTACTTCTAAAATCTGTCAGAAATGGATATTTCTGTTGGAAATGTCATTCTTTTCTAGATGAAAAGAGTTATTCTGGGAAAAGTGTGTCATATTTGGCTACAAACGCTTATTTTGAACAGAAATCGATTTCTTTTGGTGATGAAAACCACCTTTATGTTTAGAAAATGCTGTTTGTAGAGATGAAAAACATTATTTTGGTAAGAAAAGCATATTTTTGCAAGGGCAAAGAGTGATACCTAAGAGAGACCTTTTCATTTCTGGTATAAGTAGTGATATTCCTGTGAAATTTTTCTAAAATCTGTCAGAAAAGGATATATCTGTTGGAAATGTCCTTATTTTGTAGAGGAGAAAAGGTGTTTCTGTTAGTAATGTCCTCAATTTGTAGAAGAGAAAAGGTATTCTGGAAGCAATGTGTCCTATTTTGCTACAAAGCTTCATTTTGTAGAGAAAATGTCTTCTTCTGGGGATGAAAACCAGTATTTCTTGGAAACAACGCCATTCTAAAGGGATAAAAAGCATAATTTTGGTGAGAAAATCATGCTTTTGCAAGGATAAAGAATGATTCTTAGGAGAGAACTTTTTATTTCAGGGATAGGTACTGATATTTGTGTGCCATTCTTCTAAAATTTGTCAGAAATCGATATTTCTGTTGGAAATGTCCTTATTTTGAAGAGGGAAAGAGGTATTCCAATAAGAGTGTTTCATATGTGGCTACAGGGGACCATTTGTAGAGAAAACGATTTCTATTGGGGATGAAAACCACTTTTTTGGGTAGAAAATGCTACTTGTAATGATGACAAGCTTTGTATTGGTAAGAAAATGAATTTTTTGCAAGATTCAAAAGTGATACCTAAGAGAGAACACATTTTTTTCTGGTGTAAGTCTCGATATTAGTGTGAAATACATCGGAAATTTGTCTGAAATGGATAATTTTTATGTTAATGTCATTCTTTTGTAGGGGAAGAGAGATATTCTGGAATCAGTGAGTCATCATTTGTTACAAAGCATCATTTTAAAGAGAATGTGTCTTCTTTTGGGAATGAAATCCAGAAATTTAGGGAGAAATTGCTATTTGTAGGGATGAAAAGCATTAGTTTGGGAAGATAAGCATAGTTTTGCAAGGATGAAGAGTGATACCTAAGAGTGTACTTTTCATTTCTGGGATAAGTATTGATATTCATGTGACCTACTTCTAAAATCTGTCAGAAATGGATATTTCTGTTGGAAATGTCCTTTTTTTTGAAGAGGGAAAGAGGTATTCCAATAAGAGTGTTTCATGTGTTGCTACAGGGGAACATTTGTAGTGAAAACTATTTCTATTGTGGATGAAAACCACTTTTTTGGGTAGAAAATGCTACTTGTAATGATGACAAGCTTTGTATTGGTAAGAAAATGAATTTTTTGCAAGATTCAAGAGTGATACCTAAGAGAGAACACATTTTTTTCTGGTGTAAGTCTCGATATTAGTGTGAAATACATCGGAAATTTGTCTGAAATGGATAATTTTTATGTTAATGTCATTCTTTTGTAGGGGAAGAGAGATATTCTGGAATCAGTGAGTCATCATTTGTTACAAAGCATCATTTTAAAGAGAATGTGTCTTCTTTTGGGAATGAAATCCAGAAATTTAGGGAGAAATTGCTATTTGTAGGGATGAAAAGCATTAGTTTGGGAAGATAAGCATAGTTTTGCAAGGATGAAGAGTGATACCTAAGAGTGTACTTTTCATTTCTGGGATAAGTATTGATATTCATGTGACCTACTTCTAAAACTTGTCAGAAATGGATATTTCTGTTGGAAATGTCATTCTTTTTTAGATGAAAAGAGTTATTCTGGAAACAGTGTGTCATATTTGGCTACAAACGCTGATTTTGAAGAGAAATCGATTTCTTTTGGTGATGAAAACCACCTTTATGTTTAGAAAATGCTGTTTGTAGAGATGAAAAACATTATTTTAATAAAAAAACCATATTTTTGCAAGGGCAAAGAGTGATACCTAAGAGAGACCTTTTTATTTCTGGTATAAGTATTGATATTCCTGTGAAATTTTTCTAAAATCTGTCAGAAAAGGATATATCTGTTGGAAATGTCCTTATTTTGTAGAGGAGAAAAGGTGTTTCTGTTAGTAATGTCCTCAATTTGTAGAAGAGAAAAGCTATTCTGGAAGCAATGTGTCCTATTTTGCTATAAAGCTTCATTTTGTAGAGAAAATGTCTTCTTCTGGGGATGAAAACCAGTATTTCTTGGAAACAACGCTATTTTAAAGGGATAAAAAGCATAATTTTGGTGAGAAAACCATGCTTTTGCAAGGATAAAGAATGATTCTTAGGAGAGAACTTTTTATTTCAGGGATAGGTACTGATATTTGTGTGCCATTCTTCTAAAATTTGTCAGAAATCGATATTTCTGTTGGAAATGTCCTTATTTTGAAGAGGGAAAGAGGTATTCCAATAAGAGTGTTTCATATGTTGCTACAGGGGACCATTTGTAGAGAAAACGATTTCTATTGTGGATGAAAACCACTTTTTTGGGTAGAAAATGCTACTTGTAATGATGACAAGCTTTGTATTGCTAAGAAAATGAATTTTTTGCAAGATTCAAGAGTGATACCTAAGAGAGAACACATTTTTTTCTGGTGTAAGTCTTGATATTAGTGTGAAATACATCGGAAATTTGTCTGAAATGGATAATTCTTATGTTAATGTCATTATTTTGTAGGGGAAGAGAGATATTCAGGAATCAGTGAGTCATAATTTGTTACAAAGCATCATTTTAAAGAGAATGTGTCTTCTTTTGGGGATGAAAACCAGAAATTTAGGGAGAAATTGCTATTTGTAGGGATGAAAAGCATTAGTTTGGGAAGATAAGCATAGTTTTGCAAGGATGAAGAGTGATACCTAAGAGTGTACTTTTCATTTCTGGGATAAGTATTGATATTCATGTGACCTACTTCTAAAATCTGTCAGAAATGGATATTTCTGTTGGAAATGTCATTCTTTTCTAGATGAAAAGAGTTATTCTGGTAAAAGTGTGTCATATTTGGCTACAAACGCTTATTTTGAACAGAAATCGATTTCTTTTGGTGATGAAAACCACCTTTATGTTTAGAAAATGCTGTTTGTAGAGATGAAAAACATTATTTTGGTAAGAAAAGCATATTTTTGCAAGGGCAAAGAGTGATACCTAAGAGAGACCTTTTCATTTCTGGTATAAGTAGTGATATTCCTGTGAAATTTTTCTAAAATCTGTCAGAAAAGGATATATCTGTTGGAAATGTCCTTATTTTGTAGAGGAGAAAAGGTGTTTCTGTTAGTAATGTCCTCAATTTGTAGAAGAGAAAAGGTATTCTGGAAGCAATGTGTCCTATTTTGCTACAAAGCTTCATTTTGTAGAGAAAATGTCTTCTTCTGGGGATGAAAACCAGTATTTCTTGGAAACAACGCCATTCTAAAGGGATAAAAAGCATAATTTTGGTGAGAAAATCATGCTTTTGCAAGGATAAAGAATGATTCTTAGGAGAGAACTTTTTATTTCAGGGATAGGTACTGATATTTGTGTGCCATTCTTCTAAAATTTGTCAGAAATCGATATTTCTGTTGGAAATGTCCTTATTTTGAAGAGGGAAAGAGGTATTCCAATAAGAGTGTTTCATATGTGGCTACAGGGGACCATTTGTAGAGAAAACGATTTCTATTGGGGATGAAAACCACTTTTTTGGGTAGAAAATGCTACTTGTAATGATGACAAGCTTTGTATTGGTAAGAAAATGAATTTTTTGCAAGATTCAAGAGTGATATCTAAGAGAGAACACATTTTTTTCTGGTGTAAGTCTCGATATTAGTGTGAAATACATCGGAAATTTGTCTGAAATGGATAATTTTTATGTTAATGTCATTATTTTGTAGGGGAAGAGAGATATTCTGGAATCAGTGAGTCATCATTTGTTACAAAGCATCATTTTAAAGAGAATGTGTCTTCTTTTGGGAATGAAATCAAGAAATTTAGGGAGAAATTGCTATTTGTAGGGATGAAAAGCATTAATTTGGGAAGATAAGCATAGTTTTGCAAGGATGAAGAGTGATACCTAAGAGTGTACTTTTCATTTCTGGGATAAGTATTGATATTCATGTGACCTACTTCTAAAATCTGTCAGAAATGGATATTTCTGTTGGAAATGTCCTTTTTTTTGAAGAGGGAAAGAGGTATTCCAATAAGAGTGTTTCATGTGTTGCTACAGGGGAACATTTGTAGTGAAAACTATTTCTATTGTGGATGAAAACCACTTTTTTGGGTAGAAAATGCTACTTGTAATGATGACAAGCTTTGTATTGGTAAGAAAATGAATTTTTTGCAAGATTCAAGAGTGATACCTAAGAGAGAACACATTTTTTTCTGGTGTAAGTCTTGATATTAGTGTGAAATACATCGGAAATTTGTCTGAAATGGATAATTCTTATGTTAATGTCATTATTTTGTAGGGGAAGAGAGATATTCTGGAATCAGTGAGTCATCATTTGTTACAAAGCATCATTTTAAAGAGAATGTGTCTTCTTTTGGGGATGAAAACCAGAAATTTAGGGAGAAATTGCTATTTGTAGGGATGAAAAGCATTAGTTTGGGAAGATAAGCATAGTTTTGCAAGGATGAAGAGTGATACCTAAGAGTGTACTTTTCATTTCTGGGATAAGTATTGATATTCATGTGACCTACTTCTAAAACTTGTCAGAAATGGATATTTCTGTTGGAAATGTCATTCTTTTTTAGATGAAAAGAGTTATTCTGGAAACAGTGTGTCATATTTGGCTACAAACGCTGATTTTGAAGAGAAATCGGTTTCTTTTGGTGATGAAAACCACCTTTATGTTTAGAAAATGCTGTTTGTAGAGATGAAAAACATTATTTTAATAAAAAAACCATATTTTTGCAAGGGCAAAGAGTGATACCTGAGAGAAACTTGTTTATTTCTGGTATAAGTATTGATATTCCTGTGAAATTTTTCTAAAATCTGTCAGAAAAGGATATATCTGTTGGAAATGTCCTTATTTTGTAGAGGAGAAAAGGTGTTTCTGTTAGTAATGTCCTCAATTTGTAGAAGAGAAAAGGTATTCTGGAAGCAATGTGTCCTATTTTGCTACAAAGCTTCATTTTGTAGAGAAAATGTCTTCTTCTGGGGATGAAAACCAGTATTTCTGGGAAACAGCACTATTTTAAAGGGATAAAAAGCATAATTTTGGTGAGAAAACCATGTTTTTGCAAGGATAAAGAATGATTCTTAGGAGAGAACTTTTTATTTCTGGGATAGGTACTGATATTTGTGTGCCATTCTTCTAAAATTTGTCAGAAATCGATATTTCTGTTGGAAATGTCCTTATTTTGAAGAGGGAAAGAGGTATTCCAATAAGAGTGTTTCATATGTGGCTACAGGGGACCATTTGTAGAGAAAACGATTTCTATTGGGGATGAAAACCACTTTTTTGGGTAGAAAATGCTACTTGTAATGATGACAAGCTTTGTATTAGTAAGAAAATGAATTTTTTGCAAGATTCAAGAGTGATACCTAAGAGCGAGCACATTTTTTTCTGGTGTAATTCTTGATATTAGTGTGAAATACATCAGAAATTTGTCTGAAATGGATAATTCTTATGTTAATGTCATTATTTTGTAGGGGAAGAGAGATATTCTGGAATCAGTGAGTCATCATTTGTTACAAAGCATCATTTTAAAGAGAATGTGTCTTCTTTTCGGGAATGAAAACCAGTAATTTAGGGAGAAATTGCTATTTGTAGGGATGAAAAGCATTAGTTTGGGAAGAAAACCATAGTTTTGCAAGGATGAAGAGTGATACCTAAGAGTGTACTTTTCATTTCTGGGATAAGTATTGATATTCATGTGACCTACTTCTAAAATCTGTCAGAAATGGATATTTCTGTTGGAAATGTCATTCTTTTTTAGATGAAAAGAGTTATTCTGGAAACAGTGTGTCATATTTGGCTACAAACGCTAGTTTTGAACAGAAATCGATTTCTTTTGGTGATGAAAACCACCTTTATGTTTAGAAAATGCTGTTTGTAGAGATGAAAATCATTATTTTGGTAAGAAAACCATATTTTTGCAAGGGTAAAGAGTGATACCTAAGAGAGACCTTTTTATTTCTGGTATAAGTATTGATATTCCTGTGAAATTTTTCTAAAATCTGTCAGAAAAGGATATATCTGTTGGAAATGTCCTTATTTTGTAGAGGAGAAAAGGTGTTTCTGTTAGTAATGTCCTCAATTTGTAGAAGAGAAAAGGTATTCTGGAAGCAATGTGTCCTATTTTGCTACAAAGCTTCATTTTGTAGAGAAAATGTCTCCTTCTGGGGATGAAAACCAGTATTTCTTGGAAACAACGCTATTTTAAAGGGATAAAAAGCATAATTTTGGTGAGAAAACCATGCTTTTGCAAGGATAGAGAATGATTCTTAGGAGAGAACTTTTTATTTCTGGGATATGTACTGATATTTGTGTGCCATTCTTCTAAAATTTGTCAGAAATCGATATTTCTGTAGGAAATGTCCTTATTTTGAAGAGGGAAAGAGGTATTCCAATAACAGTGTTTCATATGTTGCTACAGGGGAACATTTGTAGAGAAAACGATTTCTATTGGGGATGAAAACCACTTTTTTGGGTAGAAAATGCTACTTGTAATGATGACAAGCTTTGTATTGGTAAGAAAATGAATTTTTTGCAAGACTCAAGAGTGATACCTAAGAGAGAACACATTTTTTTCTGGTGTAAGTCTTGATATTAGTGTGAAATACATTGGAAATTTGTCTGAAATGGATAATTTTTATGTTAATGTCATTATTTTGTAGGGGAAGAGAGATATTCAGGAATCAGTGAGTCATAATTTGTTACAAAGCATCATTTTAAAGAGAATGTGTCTTCTTTTGGGGATGAAAACCAGTAATTTAGGGAGAAATTGCTATTTGTAGGGATGAAAAGCATTAGTTTGGGAAGAAAACCATAGTTTTGCAAGGATGAAGAGTGATACCTAAGAGTGTACTTTTCATTTCTGGGATAAGTATTGATATTCATGTGACCTACTTCTAAAATCTGTCAGAAATGGATATTTCTGTTGGAAATGTCATTCTTTTTTAGATGAAAAGAGTTATTCTGGAAACAGTGTGTCATATTTGGCTACAAACGCTAATTTTGAAGAGAAATCGATTTCTTTTGGTGATGAAAACCACCTTTATGTCTAGAAAATGCTGTTTGTAGAGATGAAAAACATTATTTGGGTAAGAAAAGCATATTTTTGCAAGGGTATAGAGTGATACCTAAGAGAGACCTTTTTATTTCTGGTATAAGTATTGATATTCCTGTGAAATTTTTCTAAAATCTGTCAGAAAAGGATATATCTGTTGGAAATGTCCTTATTTTGTAGAGGAGAAAAGGTGTTTCTGTTAGTAATGTCCTCAATTTGTAGAAGAGAAAAGGTATTCTGGAAGCAATGTGTCCTATTTTGCTACAAAGCTTCATTTTGTAGAGAAAATGTCTTCTTCTGGGGATGAAAACCAGTATTTCTGGGAAACAACGCTATTTTAAAGGGATAAAAAGCATAATTTTGGTGAGAAAACCATGTTTTTGCAAGGATAAAGAATGATTCTTAGGAGAGAACTTTTTATTTCTGGGATACGTACTGATATCTGTGTGCCATTCTTCTAAAATTTGTCAGAAATCGATATTTCTGTTGGAAATGTCCTTATTTTGAAGAGGGAAAGAGGTATTCCAATAAGAGTGTTTCATATGTGGCTACAGGGGACCATTTGTAGAGAAAACGATTTCTATTGGGGATGAAAACCACTTTTTTGGGTAGAAAATGCTACTTGTAATGATGACAAGCTTTGTATTGGTAAGAAAATGAATTTTTTGCAAGATTCAAGAGTGATACGTAAGAGAGAACACATTTTTTTCTTGTGTAAGTCTTGATATTAGTGTGAAATGCATCGGAAATTTGTCTGAAATGGATAATTCTTATGTTAATGTCATTATTTTGTAGGGGAAGAGAGATATTCTGGAATCAGTGAGTCATCATTTGTTACAAAGCATCATTTTAAAGAGAATGGGTCTTCTTTTGGGGATGAAAACCAGTAATTTAGGGAGAAATTGCTATTTGTAGGCATGAAAAGCAATAGTTTGGGAAGAAAACCGTAGTTTTGCAAGGATGAAGAGTGATACCTAAGAGTGTACTTTTCATTTCTGGGATAAGTATTGATATTCATGTGACCTACTTCTAAAATCTGTCAGAAATCGATATTTCTGTAGGAAATGTCCTTTTTTTGAAGAGGGAAAGAGGTATTCCAATAAGAGTGTTTCATATGTTGCTACAGGGGAACATTTGTAGTGAAAACGATTTCTATTGTGGATGAAAACCAATTTTTTGGGTAAAAAATGCTACTTGTAATGATGAAAAGCTTTGTATTGGTAAGAAAATGAATTTATTGCAAGATTCAAGAGTGATACCTAAGAGAGAACACATTTTTTTCTGGTTTAAGTCTCGATATTAGTGTGAAATACATCGGAAATTTGTCTGAAATGGATAATTCTTATGTTAATGTCATTATTTTGTAGGGGAAGAGAGATATTCTGGAATCAGTGAGTCATAATTTGTTACAAAGCATCATTTTAAAGTGAATGTGTCTTCTTTTGGGAATGAAATCCAGTAATTTAGGGAGAAATTGCTATTTGTAGGGATGAAAAGCATTAGTTTGGGAAGAAAAGCATAGTTTTGCAAGGATGAAGAGTGATACCTAAGAGTGTACTTTTCATTTCTGGGATAAGTATTGATATTCATGTGACCTACTTCTAAAATCTGTCAGAAATGGATATTTCTGTTGGAAATGTCATTCTTTTTTAGATGAAAAGAGTTATTCTGGAAACAATGTGTCATATTTGGCTACAAACGCTAATTTTGAAGAGAAAACTATTTCTTTTGGTGATGAAAACCACCGTTATGTCTAGAAAATGCTGTTTGTAGAGATGAAAAACATTATTTTGGTAAGAAAAGCATATTTTTGCAAGGGTAAAGAGTGATACCTAAGAGAGACCTTTTTATTTCTGGTATAAGGATTGATATTCCTGGAAATTTTTCTAAAATCTGTCAGAAAAGGATATTTCTGTTGGAAATGTCCTTATTTTGTAGAGGAGAAAAGGTGTTTCTGTTAGTAATGTCCTCAATTTGTAGAAGAGAAAAGGTATTCTGGAAGCAATGTGACCTATTTTGCTACAAAGCTTCATTTTGTAGAGAAAATGTCTTCTTCTGGGGATGAAAACCAGTATTTCTGGGAAACAACGCTATTTTAAAGGGATAAAAAGCATAATTTTGGTGAGAGAACCATGTTTTTGCAAGGATAAAGAATGATTCTTAGGAGAGAACTTTTTATTTCTGGGATAGGTACTGATATTTGTGTGCCATTCTTCTAAAATTTGTCAGAAATCGATATTTCTGTTGGAAATGTCCTTATTTTTAAGAGGGAAAGAGGTATTCCAATAAGAGTGTTTCATATGTTGCTACAGGGGACCATTTGTAGAGAAAACGATTTCTATTGGGGATGAAACCCACTTTTTTGGGTAGAAACTGCTACTTGTAATGATGACAAGCTTTGTATTGGTAAGAAAATGAATTTTTTTCAAGATTCAAGAGTGATACGTAAGAGAGAACACATTTTTTTCTGGTGTAAGTCTTGATATTAGTGTGAAATACATGGGAAATTTGTCTGAAATGGATAATTCTTATGTTAATGTCATTATTTTGTAGGGGAAGAGAGATATTCTGGAATCAGTGAGTCATCATTTGTTACAAAGCATCATTTTAAAGAGAATGGGTCTTCTTTTGGGGATGAAAACCAGTAATTTAGGGAGAAATTGCTATTTGTAGGGATGAAAAGCATTAGTTTGGGAAGAAAACCATAGTTTTGCAAGGATGAAGAGTGATACCTAAGAGTGTACTTTTCATTTCTGGGATAAGTATTGATATTCATGTGACCTACTTCTAAAATCTGTCAGAAATGGATATTTCTGTTGGAAATGTCATTCTTTTTTAGATGAAAAGAGTTATTCTGGAAACAGTGTGTCATATTTGGCTACAAACGCTAATTTTGAAGAGATATCGATTTCTTTTGGTGATGAAAACCACCTTTATGTTTAGAAAATGCTGTTTGTAGAGATGAAAAACATTATTTTAATAAAAAAACCATATTTTTGCAAGGGCAAAGAGTGATACCTGAGAGAAACTTGTTTATTTCTGGTATAAGTATTGATATTCCTGTGAAATTTTTCTAAAATCTGTCAGAAAAGGATATATCTGTTGGAAATGTCCTTATTTTGTAGAGGAGAAAAGGTGTTTCTGTTAGTAATGTCCTCAATTTGTAGAAGAGAAAAGGTATTCTGGAAGCAATGTGTCCTATTTTGCTACAAAGCTTCATTTTGTAGAGAAAATGTCTTCTTCTGGGGATGAAAACCAGTATTTCTGGGAAACAACGCTATTTTAAAGGGATAAAAAGCATAATTTTGGTGAGAAAACCATGTTTTTGCAAGGATAAAGAATGATTCTTAGGAGAGAACTTTTTATTTCTGGGATAGGTACTGATATTTGTGTGCCATTCTTCTAAAATTTGTCAGAAATCGATATTTCTGTTGGAAATGTCCTTATTTTGAAGAGGGAAAGAGGTATTCCAATAAGAGTGTTTCATATGTGGCTACAGGGGACCATTTGTAGAGAAAACGATTTCTATTGGGGATGAAAACCACTTTTTTGGGTAGAAAATGCTACTTGTAATGATGACAAGCTTTGTATTGGTAAGAAAATGAATTTTTTGCAAGATTCAAGAGTGATACGTAAGAGAGAACACATTTTTTTCTTGTGTAAGTCTTGATATTAGTGTGAAATACATTGGAAATTTGTCTGAAATGGACAATTCTTATGTTAATGTCATTATTTTGTAGGGGAAGAGAGATATTCTGGAATCAGTGAGTCATCATTTGTTACAAAGCATTATTTTAAAGAGAATGTGTCTTCTTTTGGGGATGAAAACCAGTAATTTAGGGAGAAATTGCTATTTGTAGGCATGAAAAGCAATAGTTTGGGAAGAAAACCATAGTTTTGCAAGGATGAAGAGTGATACCTAAGAGTGTACTTTTCATTTCTGGGATAAGTATTGATATTCATGTGACCTACTTCTAAAATCTGTCAGAAATGGATATTTCTGTTGGAAATGTCCTTTTTTTGAAGAGGGAAAGAGGTATTCCAATAAGAGTGCTTCATATGTTGCTACAGGGGACCATTTGTAAAGAAAACGATTCCTACTGGGGATGAAAACCACTTTTTTGGGTAGAAAATGCTACTTGTAATGATGACAAGCTTTGTATTGGTAAGAAAATGAATTTTTTGCAAGATTCAAAAGTGATACCTAAGAGGGAACACATTTTTTTCTGGTGTAAGTCTCGATATTAGTGTGAAATACATCGGAAATTTGTCTGAAATGGATAATTCTTATGTTAATGTCATTATTTTGTAGGGGAAGAGAGATATTCTGGAATCAGTGAGTCATCATTTGTTACAAAGCATCATTTTAAAGAGAATGTGTCTTCTTTTGGGGATGAAAACCAGTAATTTAGGGAGAAATTGCTATTTGTAGGGATGAAAAGCATTAGTTTGGGAAGAAAACCATAGTTTTGCAAGGATGAAGAGTGATACCTAAGAGTGTACTTTTCATTTCTGGGATAAGTATTGATATTCGTGTGACCTACTTCTAAAATCTGTCAGAAATGGATATTTCTGTTGGAAATGTCATTCTTTTTTAGATGAAAAGTGTTATTCTGGAAACAATGTGTCATATTTGGCTACAAATGCTAATTTTGAAGAGAAATCGATTTCTTTTGGTGATGAAAACCACCTTTATGTCTAGAAAATGCTGTTTGTAGAGATGAAAAACATTATTTTGGTAAGAACAGCATATTTTTGCAAGGGGAAAGAGTGATACCTAAGAGAGACCTTTTTATTTCTGGTGTAAGTATTGATATTCCTGTGAAATTTTTCTAAAATCTGTCAGAAAAGGATATATCTGTTGGAAATGTCCTTATTTTGTAGTGGAGAAAAGGTGTTTCTGTTAGTAATGTCCTCAATTTGTAGAAGAGAAAAGGTATTCTGGAAGCAATGTGTCCTATTTTGCTACAAAGCTTCATTTTGTAGATAAAATGTCTTCTTCTGGGGATGAAAACCAGTATTTCTGGGAAAGAACGCTATTTTAAAGGGATAAAAAGCATAATTTTGTTGAGAAAACCATGATTTTGCAAGGATAAAGAATGATTCTTAGGAGAGAACTTTTTATTTCTGGGATAGGTACTGATATTTGTGTGCCATTCTTCTAAAATTTGTCAGAAATCGATATTTCTGTTGGAAATGTCCTTATTTTGAAGAGGGAAAGAGGTATTCCAATAAGAGTGTTTCATATGTTGCTACAAGGCAACATTTGTAAAGAAAACAATTTCTACTGGGGATGAAAACCACTTTTTTGGGTAGAAAATGCTACTTGTAATGATGACAAGCTTTGTATTGGTAAGAAAATGAATTTTTTGCAAGATTCAAGAGTGATACCTAAGAGAGAACACATTTTTTTCTGGTGTAAGTCTTGATATTAGTGTGAAATACATTGGAAATTTGTCTGAAATGGATAATTCTTATGTTAATGTCATTATTTTGTAGGGGAAGAGAGATATTCTGGAATCAGTGAGTCATCATTTGTTACAAAGCATCATTTTAAAGAGAATGTGTCTTCTTTTGGGGATGAAAACCAGTAATTTACGGAGAAATTGCTATTTGTAGGGATGAAAAGCATTAGTTTGGGAAGAAAACCATAGTTTTGCAAGGATGAAGAGTGATACCTAAGAGTGTACTTTTCATTTCTGGGATAAGTATTGATATTCATGTCACCTACTTCTAAAATCTGTCAGAAATGGATATTTCTGTTGGAAATGTCATTATTTTTTAGATGAAAAGAGTTATTCTGGAAACAATGTGTCATATTTGCCTACAAACACTACTTTTGAAGAGAAATCGATTTCATTTGGTGATGAAAACCACCTTTATGTCTAGAAAATGCTGTTTGTAGAGATGAAAAACATTATTTTGGTAAGAAAAGCATATTTTTGCAAGGGTAAAGAGTGATACCTAAGAGAGACCTTTTTATTTCTGGTGTAAGTATTGATATTCCTGTGAAATTTTTCTAAAATCTGTCAGAAAAGGATATATCTGTTGGAAATGTCCTTATTTTGTAGAGGAGAAAAGGTGTTTCTGTTAGTAATGTCCTCAATTTGTAGAAGAGAAAAGGTATTCTGGAAGCAATGTGTCCTATTTTGCTACAAAGCTTCATTTTGTAGAGAAAATGTCTTCTTCTGGGGATGAAAACCAGTATTTCTGGGAAACAGCGCTATTTTAAAGGGATAAAAAGCATAATTTTGTTGAGAAAACCATGTTTTTGCAAGGATAAAGAATGATTCTTAGGAGAGAACTTTTTATTTCTGGAATAGGTACTGATATTTGTGTGCCATTCTTCTAAGATTTGTCAGAAATCGATATTTCTGTTGGAAATGTCCTTATTTTGAAGAGGGAAAGAGGTATTCCAATAAGAGTGTTTCATATGTTGCTACAGGGGACCATTTGTAAAGAAAACGATTTCTACTGGGGATGAAAACCACTTTTTTGGGTAGAAAATGCTACTTGTAATGATGACAAGCTTTGTATTGGTAAGAAAATGAATTTTTTGCAAGATTCAAGAGTGATACCTAAGAGAGAACACATTTTTTTCTGGTGTAAGTCTTGATATTAGTGTGAAATACATGGGAAATTTGTCTGAAATGGATAATTCTTATGTTAATGTCATTATTTTGTAGGGGAAGAGAGATATTCTGGAATCAGTGAGTCATCATTTGTTACAAAGCATCATTTTAAAGAGAATGTGTCTTCTTTTGGGGATGAAAACCAGTAATTTAGGGAGAAATTGCTATTTGTAGGGATGAAAAGCATTAGTTTGGGAAGAAAACAATAGTTTTGCAAGGATGAAGAGTGATACCTAAGAGTGTACTTTTCATTTCTGGGATAAGTATTGATATTCGTGTGACCTACTTCTAAAATCTGTCAGAAATGGATATTTCTGTTGGAAATGTCATTCTTTTTTAGATGAAAAGAGTTATTCTGGTAACAGTGTGTCATATTTGGCTACAAACGCTAATTTTGAAGAGAAATCGATTTCTTTTGGTGATGAAAACCACCTTTATGTCTAGAAAATGCTGTTTGTAGAGATGAAAAACATTATTTTGGTAAGAACAGCATATTTTTGCAAGGTTAAAAGTGATACCTAAGAGAGACCTTTTTATTTCTGCTGTAAGTATTGATATTCCTGTGAAATTTTTCTAAAATCTGTCAGAAAAGGATATATCTGTTGGAAATGTCCTTATTTTGTAGTGGAGAAAAGGTGTTTCTGTTAGTAATGTCCTCAATTTGTAGAAGAGAAAAGGTATTCTGGAAGCAATGTGTCCTATTTTGCTACAAAGCTTCATTTTGTAGATAAAATGTCTTCTTCTGGGGATGAAAACCAGTATTTCTGGGAAACAACGCTATTTTAAAGGGAAAAAAGCATAATTTTGTTGAGAAAACCATGTTTTTGAAAGGATAAAGAATGATTCTTAGGAGAGAACTTTTTATTTCTGGGATAGGTACTGATATTTGTGTGCCATTCTTCTAAAATTTGTCAGAAATCGATATTTCTGTTGGAAATGTCCTTATTTTGAAGAGGGAAAGAGGTATTCCAATAAGAGTGTTTCATATGTTGCTACAGGGGACCATTTGTAAAGAAAACGATTTCTACTGGGGATGAAAACCACTATTTTGGGTAGAAAATGCTACTTGTAATGATGACAAGCTTTGTATTGGTAAGAAAATGAATTTTTTGCAAGATTCAAGAGTGATACCTAAGAGAGAACACATTTTTTTCTGGTGTAAGTCTTGATATTAGTGTGAAATACATTCGAAATTTGTCTGAAATGGATAATTCTTATGTTAATGTCATTATTTTGTAGGGGAAGACAGATATTCTGGAATCAGTGAGTCATCATTTGTTACAAAGCATCATTTTAAAGAGAATGTGTCTTCTTTTGGGGATGAAAACCAGTAATTTAGGGAGAAATTGCTATTTGTAGGGATGAAAAGCATTAGTTTGGGAAGAAAACCATAGTTTTGCAAGGATGAAGAGTGATACCTAAGAGTGTACTTTTCATTTCTGGGATAAGTATTGATATTCATGTCACCTACTTCTAAAATCTGTCAGAAATGGATATTTCTGTTGGAAATGTCATTCTTTTTTAGATGAAAAGTGTTATTCTGGAAACAATGTGTCATATTTGGCTACAAACGCTAATTTTGAAGAGAAATCGATTTCTTTTGGTGATGAAAACCACCTTTATGTCTAGAAAATGCTGTTTGTAGAGATGAAAATCATTATTTTGGTAAGAAAAGCATATTTTTGCAAGGGTAAAGAGTGATACCTAAGAGAGACCTTTTTATTTCTGGTGTAAGTATTGATATTCCTGTGAAATTTTTCTAAAATCTGTCAGAAAAGGATATATCTGTTGGAAATGTCCTTATTTTGTAGAGGAGAAAAGGTGTTTCTGTTAGTAATGTCCTCAATTTGTAGAAGAGAAAAGGTATTCTGGAAGCAATGTGTCCTATTTTGCTACAAAGCTTCATTTTGTAGAGAAAATGTCTTCTTCTGGGGATGAAAACCAGTATTTCTGGGAAACAGCGCTATTTTAAAGGGATAAAAAGCATAATTTTGTTGAGAAAACCATGTTTTTGCAAGGATAAAGAATGATTCTTAGGAGAGAACTTTTTATTTCTGGGATAGGTACTGATATTTGTGTGCCATTCTTCTAAGATTTGTCAGAAATCGATATTTCTGTTGGAAATGTCCTTATTTTGAAGAGGGAAAGAAGTATTCCAATAAGAGTGTTTCATATGTTGCTACAGGGGACCATTTGTAAAGAAAACGATTTCTACTGGGGATGAAAACCACTTTTTTGGGTAGAAAATGCTACTTGTAATGATGACAAGCTTTGTATTGGTAAGAAAATGAATTTTTTGCAAGATTCAAAAGTGATACCTAAGAGAGAACACATTTTTTTCTGGTGTAAGTCTTGATATTAGTGTGAAATACATCGGAAATTTGTCTGAAATGGA
The DNA here is from genome assembly GCF_054131305.1 of Coturnix japonica. NCBI lineage: Eukaryota > Metazoa > Chordata > Aves > Galliformes > Phasianidae > Coturnix > Coturnix japonica. Next base: position 48,499,971 of record NC_140663.1, on the reverse strand, counting down.
TAATTCTTATGTTAATGTCATTATTTTGTAGGGGAAGACAGATATTCTGGAATCAGTGAGTCATCATTTGTTACAAAGCATCATTTTAAAGAGAATGTGTCTTCTTTTGGGGATGAAAACCAGTAATTTAGGGAGAAATTGCTATTTGTAGGGATGAAAAGCATTAGTTTGGGAAGAAAACCATAGTTTTGCAAGGATGAAGAGTGATACCTAAGAGTGTACTTTTCATTTCTGGGATAAGTATTGATATTCGTGTGACCTACTTCTAAAATCTGTCAGAAATGGATATTTCTGTTGGAAATGTCATTCTTTATTAGATGAAAAGAGTTATTCTGGAGAAAGTGTGTCATATTTGGCTACAAACGCTAATTTTGAAGAGAAATCGTTTCCTTTTGGTGATGAAAACCACCTTTATGTTTAGAAAATGCTGTTTGTAGAGATGAAAAACATTATTTTGGTAAGAACAGCATATTTTTGCAAGGTTAAAAGTGATACCTAAGAGAGACCTTTTTATTTCTGGTGTAAGTATTGATATTCCTGTGAAATTTTTCTAAAATCTGTCAGAAAAGGATATATCTGTTGGAAATGTCCTTATTTTGTAGAAGAGAAAAGGTGTTTCTGTTAGTAATGTCCTCAATTTGTAGAAGAGAAATGGTATTCTGGAAGCAATGTGTCCTATTTTGCTACAAAGCTTCATTTTGTAGATAAAATGTCTTCTTCTGGGGATGAAAACCAGTATTTCTGGGAAACAGCGCTATTTTAAAGGGATAAAAAGCATAATTTTGGTGAGAAAACCATGTTTTTGCAAGGATAAAGAATGATTCTTAGGAGAGAACTTTTTATTTCTGGGATAGGTACTGATATTTGTGTGCCATTCTTCTAAGATTTGTCAGAAATCGATATTTCTGTTGGAAATGTCCTTATTTTGAAGAGGGAAAAGGTATTCCAATAAGAGTGTTTCATATGTTGCTACAGGGGACCATTTGTAAAGAAAGCGATTTCTACTGGGGATGAAAACCACTTTTTTGGGTAGAAAATGCTACTTGTAATGATGACAAGCTTTGTATTGGTAAGAAAATGAATTTTTTGCAAGATTCAAGAGTGATACCTAAGAGAGAACACATTTTTTTCTGGTGTAAGTCTTGATATTAGTGTGAAATACATCGGAAATTTGTCTGAAATGGATAATTCTTATGTTAATGTCATTATTTTGTAGGGGAAGACAGATATTCTGGAATCAGTGAGTCATCATTTGTTACAAAGCATCATTTTAAAGAGAATGTGTCTTCTTTTTGGGATGAAAACCAGTAATTTAGGGAGAAATTGCTATTTGTAGGGATGAAAAGCATTAGTTTGGGAAGAAAACCATAGTTTTGCAAGGATGAAGAGTGATACCTAAGAGTGTACTTTTCATTTCTGGGATAAGTATTGATATTCATGTGACCTACTTCTAAAATCTGTCAGAAATGGATATTTCTGTTGGAAATGTCATTCTTTTTTAGATGAAAAGAGTTATTCTGGAAACAATGTGTCATATTTGGCTACAAACGCTAATTTTGAAGAGAAATCGATTTCTTTTGTTGATGAAAACCACCTTTATGTCTAGAAAATGCTGTTTGTAGAGATGAAAAACATTATTTTGGTAAGAACAGCATATTTTTGCAAGGGTAAAGAGTGATACCTAAGAGAGACCTTTTTATTTCTGGTATAAGTATTGATATTCCTGTGAATTTTTTCTAAAATCTGTCAGAAAAGGATATATCTGTTGGAAATGTCCTTATTTTGTAGAGGAGAAAAGGTGTTTCTGTTAGTAATGTCCTCAATTTGTAGAAGAGAAAAGGTATTCTGGAAGCAATGTGTCCTATTTTGCTACAAAGCTTCATTTTGTAGAGAAAATGTCTTCTTCTGGGGATGAAAACCAGTATTTCTGGGAAACAGCGCTATTTTAAAGGGATAAAAAGCATAATTTTGGTGAGAAAACCATGTTTTTGCAAGGATAAAGAATGATTTTTAGGAGAGAACTTTTTATTTCTGGGATAGGTACTGATATTTGTGTGCCATTCTTCTAAAATTTGTCAGAAATCAATATTTCTGTTGGAAATGTCCTTATTTTGAAGAGGGAAAGAGGTATTCCAATAAGAGTGTTTCATATGTTGCTACAGGGGACCATTTGTAAAGAAAACGATTTCTACTGGGGATGAATACCACTTTTTTGGGTAGAAAATGCTACTTGTAATGATGACAGGCTTTGTATTGGTAAGGAAATGAATTTTTTGCAAGATTCAAAAGTGATACCTAAGAGAGAACACATTTTTTTCTGGTGTAAGTCTTGATATTAGTGTGAAATACATGGGAAATTTGTCTGAAATGGATAATTCTTATGTTAATGTCATTATTTTGTAGGGGAAGACAGATATTCTGGAATCAGTGAGTCATCATTTGTTACAAAGCATCATTTTAAAGAGAATGTGTCTTCTTTTGGGGATGAAAACCAGTAATTTAGGGAGAAATTGCTATTTGTAGGGATGAAAAGCATTAGTTTGGGAAGAAAACCATAGTTTTGCAAGGATGAAGAGTGATACCTAAGAGTGTACTTTTCATTTCTGGGATAAGTATTGATATTCATGTCACCTACTTCTAAAATCTGTCAGAAATGGATATTTCTGTTGGAAATGTCATTCTTTTTTAGATGAAAAGTGTTATTCTGGAAACAATGTGTCATATTTGGCTACAAACGCTAATTTTGAAGAGAAATCGATTTCTTTTGGTGATGAAAACCACCTTTATGTCTAGAAAATGCTGTTTGTAGAGATGAAAATCATTATTTTGGTAAGAACAGCATATTTTTGCAAGGGTAAAGAGTGATACCTAAGAGAGACCTTTTTATTTCTGGTGTAAGTATTGATATTCCTGTGAAATTTTTCTAAAATCTGTCAGAAAAGGATATATCTGTTGGAAATGTCCTTATTTTGTAGAGGAGAAAAGGTGTTTCTGTTAGTAATGTCCTCAATTTGTAGAAGAGAAAAGGTATTCTGGAAGCAATGTGTCCTATTTTGCTACAAAGCTTCATTTTGTAGAGAAAATGTCTTCTTCTGGGGATGAAAACCAGTATTTCTGGGAAACAGCGCTATTTTAAAGGGATAAAAAGCATAATTTTGTTGAGAAAACCATGTTTTTGCAAGGATAAAGAATGATTCTTAGGAGAGAACTTTTTATTTCTGGGATAGGTACTGATATTTGTGTGCCATTCTTCTAAAATTTGTCAGAAATCGATATTTCTGTTGGAAATGTCCTTATTTTGAAGAGGGAAAGAAGTATTCCAATAAGAGTGTTTCATATGTTGCTACAGGGGACCATTTGTAAAGAAAACGATTTCTACTGGGGATGAAAACCACTTTTTTGGGTAGAAAATGCTACTTGTAATGATGACAAGCTTTGTATTGGTAAGAAAATGAATTTTTTGCAAGATTCAAAAGTGATACCTAAGAGAGAACACATTTTTTTCTGGTGTAAGTCTTGATATTAGTGTGAAATACATCGGAAATTTGTCTGAAATGGATAATTCTTATGTTAATGTCATTATTTTGTAGGGGAAGACAGATATTCTGGAATCAGTGAGTCATCATTTGTTACAAAGCATCATTTTAAAGAGAATGTGTCTTCTTTTGGGGATGAAAACCAGTAATTTAGGGAGAAATTGCTATTTGTAGGGATGAAAAGCATTAGTTTGGGAAGAAAACCATAGTTTTGCAAGGATGAAGAGTGATACCTAAGAGTGTACTTTTCATTTCTGGGATAAGTATTGATATTCGTGTGACCTACTTCTAAAATCTGTCAGAAATGGATATTTCTGTTGGAAATGTCATTCTTTATTAGATGAAAAGAGTTATTCTGGAGAAAGTGTGTCATATTTGGCTACAAACGCTAATTTTGAAGAGAAATCGTTTCCTTTTGGTGATGAAAACCACCTTTATGTTTAGAAAATGCTGTTTGTAGAGATGAAAAACATTATTTTGGTAAGAACAGCATATTTTTGCAAGGTTAAAAGTGATACCTAAGAGAGACCTTTTTATTTCTGGTGTAAGTATTGATATTCCTGTGAAATTTTTCTAAAATCTGTCAGAAAAGGATATATCTGTTGGAAATGTCCTTATTTTGTAGAAGAGAAAAGGTGTTTCTGTTAGTAATGTCCTCAATTTGTAGAAGAGAAATGGTATTCTGGAAGCAATGTGTCCTATTTTGCTACAAAGCTTCATTTTGTAGAGAAAATGTCTTCTTCTGGGGATGAAAACCAGTATTTCTGGGAAACAGCGCTATTTTAAAGGGATAAAAAGCATAATTTTGGTGAGAAAACCATGTTTTTGCAAGGATAAAGAATGATTCTTAGGAGAGAACTTTTTATTTCTGGGATAGGTACTGATATTTGTGTGCCATTCTTCTAAGATTTGTCAGAAATCGATATTTCTGTTGGAAATGTCCTTATTTTGAAGAGGGAAAAGGTATTCCAATAAGAGTGTTTCATATGTTGCTACAGGGGACCATTTGTAAAGAAAACGATTTCTACTGGGGATGAAAACCACTTTTTTGGGTAGAAAATGCTACTTGTAATGATGACAAGCTTTGTATTGGTAAGAAAATGAATTTTTTGCAAGATTCAAGAGTGATACCTAAGAGAGAACACATTTTTTTCTGGTGTAAGTCTTGATATTAGTGTGAAATACATCGGAAATTTGTCTGAAATGGATAATTCTTATGTTAATGTCATTATTTTGTAGGGGAAGACAGATATTCTGGAATCAGTGAGTCATCATTTGTTACAAAGCATCATTTTAAAGAGAATGTGTCTTCTTTTTGGGATGAAAACCAGTAATTTAGGGAGAAATTGCTATTTGTAGGGATGAAAAGCATTAGTTTGGGAAGAAAACCATAGTTTTGCAAGGATGAAGAGTGATACCTAAGAGTGTACTTTTCATTTCTGGGATAAGTATTGATATTCATGTGACCTACTTCTAAAATCTGTCAGAAATGGATATTTCTGTTGGAAATGTCATTCTTTTTTAGATGAAAAGAGTTATTCTGGAAACAATGTGTCATATTTGGCTACAAACGCTAATTTTGAAGAGAAATCGATTTCTTTTGTTGATGAAAACCACCTTTATGTCTAGAAAATGCTGTTTGTAGAGATGAAAAACATTATTTTGGTAAGAACAGCATATTTTTGCAAGGGTAAAGAGTGATACCTAAGAGAGACCTTTTTATTTCTGGTATAAGTATTGATATTCCTGTGAATTTTTTCTAAAATCTGTCAGAAAAGGATATATCTGTTGGAAATGTCCTTATTTTGTAGAGGAGAAAAGGTGTTTCTGTTAGTAATGTCCTCAATTTGTAGAAGAGAAAAGGTATTCTGGAAGCAATATGTCCTATTTTGCTACAAAGCTTCATTTTGTAGAGAAAATGTCTTCTTCTGGGGATGAAAACCAGTATTTCTGGGAAACAGCGCTATTTTAAAGGGATAAAAAGCATAATTTTGGTGAGAAAACCATGTTTTTGCAAGGATAAAGAATGATTTTTAGGAGAGAACTTTTTATTTCTGGGATAGGTACTGATATTTGTGTGCCATTCTTCTAAAATTTGTCAGAAATCAATATTTCTGTTGGAAATGTCCTTATTTTGAAGAGGGAAAGAGGTATTCCAATAAGAGTGTTTCATATGTTGCTACAGGGGACCATTTGTAAAGAAAACGATTTCTACTGGGGATGAATACCACTTTTTTGGGTAGAAAATGCTACTTGTAATGATGACAGGCTTTGTATTGGTAAGGAAATGAATTTTTTGCAAGATTCAAAAGTGATACCTAAGAGAGAACACATTTTTTTCTGGTGTAAGTCTTGATATTAGTGTGAAATACATGGGAAATTTGTCTGAAATGGATAATTCTTATGTTAATGTCATTATTTTGTAGGGGAAGACAGATATTCTGGAATCAGTGAGTCATCATTTGTTACAAAGCATCATTTTAAAGAGAATGTGTCTTCTTTTGGGGATGAAAACCAGTAATTTAGGGAGAAATTGCTATTTGTAGGGATGAAAAGCATTAGTTTGGGAAGAAAACCATAGTTTTGCAAGGATGAAGAGTGATACCTAAGAGTGTACTTTTCATTTCTGGGATAAGTATTGATATTCATGTCACCTACTTCTAAAATCTGTCAGAAATGGATATTTCTGTTGGAAATGTCATTCTTTTTTAGATGAAAAGTGTTATTCTGGAAACAATGTGTCATATTTGGCTACAAACGCTAATTTTGAAAGAAATCGATTTCTTTTGGTGATGAAAACCACCTTTATGTCTAGAAAATGCTGTTTGTAGAGATGAAAATCATTATTTTGGTAAGAACAGCATATTTTTGCAAGGGTAAAGAGTGATACCTAAGAGAGACCTTTTTATTTCTGGTGTAAGTATTGATATTCCTGTGAAATTTTTCTAAAATCTGTCAGAAAAGTATATATCTGTTGGAAATGTCCTTATTTTGTAGAGGAGAAAAGGTGTTTCTGTTAGTAATGTCCTCAATTTGTAGAAGAGAAAAGGTATTCTGGAAGCAATGTGTCCTATTTCGCTACAAAGCTTCATTTTGTAGAGAAAATGTCTTCTTCTGGGGATGAAAACCAGTATTTCTGGGAAACAGCGCTATTTTAAAGGGATAAAAAGCATAATTTTGGTGAGAAAACCATGTTTTTGCAAGGATGAAGAATGATTCTTAGGAGAGAACTTTTTATTTCTGGAATAGGTACTGATATTTGTGTGCCATTCTTCTAAAATTTGTCAGAAATCGATATTTCTGTTGGAAATGTCCTTATTTTGAAGAGGGAAAGAGGTATTCCAATAAGAGTGTTTCATATGTTGCTACAGGGGACCATTTGTAAAGAAAACGATTTCTACTGGGGATGAAAACCACTTTTTTGGGTAGAAAATGCTACTTGTAATGATGACAAGCTTTGTATTGGTAAGAAAATGAATTTTTTGCAAGATTCAAGAGTGATACCTAAGAGAGAACACATTTTTTTCTGGTGTAAGTCTTGATATTAGTGTGAAATACATCGGAAATTTGTCTGAAATGGATAATTCTTATGTTAATGTCATTATTTTGTAGGGGAAGACAGATATTCTGGAATCAGTGAGTCATAATTTGTTACAAAGCATCATTTTAAAGAGAATGTGTCTTCTTTTGGGGATGAAAACCAGTAATTTAGGGAGAAATTGCTATTTGTAGGGATGAAAAGCATTAGTTTGGGAAGAAAACCATAGTTTTGCAAGGATGAAGAGTGATACCTAAGAGTGTACTTTTCATTTCTGGGATAAGTATTGATATTCATGTCACCTACTTCTAAAATCTGTCAGAAATGGATATTTCTGTTGGAAATGTCATTCTTTTTTAGATGAAAATTGTTATTCTGGAAACAATGTGTCATATTTGGCTACAAACGCTAATTTTGAAGAGAAATCGATTTCTTTTGGTGATGAAAACCACCTTTATGTCTAGAAAATGCTGTTTGTAGAGATGAAAAACATTATTTTGGTAAGAACAGCATATTTTTGCAAGGGTAAAGAGTGACACCTAAGAGAGACCTTTTTATTTCTGGTGTAAGTATTGATATTCCTGTGAAATTTTTCTAAAATCTGTCAGAAAAGGATATATCTGTTGGAAATGTCCTTATTTTGTAGAGGAGAAAAGGTGTTTCTGTTAGTAATGTCCTCAATTTGTAGAAGAGAAAAGGTATTCTGGAAGCAATGTGTCCTATTTTGCTACAAAGCTTCATTTTGTAGAGAAAATGTCTTCTTCTGGGGATGAAAACCAGTATTTCTGGGAAACAGCGCTATTTTAAAGGGATAAAAAGCATAATTTTGGTGAGAAAACCATGTTTTTGCAAGGATAAAGAATGATTCTTAGGAGAGAACTTTTTATTTCTGGGATAGGTACTGATATTTGTGTGCCATTCTTCTAAGATTTGTCAGAAATCGATATTTCTGTTGGAAATGTCCTTATTTTGAAGAGGGAAAGAGGTATTCCAATAAGAGTGTTTCATATGTTGCTACAGGGGACCATTTGTAAAGAAAACGATTTCTACTGGGGATGAAAACCACTTTTTTGGGTAGAAAATGCTACTTGTAATGATGACAAGCTTTGTATTGGTAAGAAAATGAATTTTTTGCAAGATTCAAAAGTGATACCTAAGAGAGAACACATTTTTTTCTGGTGTAAGTCTTGATATTAGTGTGAAATACATCGGAAATTTGTCTGAAATGGATAATTCTTATGTTAATGTCATTATTTTGTAGGGGAAGACAGATATTCTGGAATCAGTGAGTCATCATTTGTTACAAAGCATCATTTTAAAGAGAATGTGTCTTCTTTTGGGGATGAAAACCAGTAATTTAGGGAGAAATTGCTATTTGTAGGGATGAAAAGCATTAGTTTGGGAAGAAAACCATAGTTTTGCAAGGATGAAGAGTGATACCTAAGAGTGTACTTTTCATTTCTGGGATAAGTATTGATATTCATGTGACCTACTTCTAAAATCTGTCAGAAATGGATATTTCTGTTGGAAATGTCATTCTTTTTTAGATGAAAAGAGTTATTCTGGTAACAGTGTGTCATATTTGGCTACAAACTCTAATTTTGAAGAGAAATCGATTTCTTTTGGTGATGAAAACCACCTTTATGTCTAGAAAATGCTGTTTGTAGAGATGAAAATCATTATTTTGTTAAGAACAGCATATTTTTGCAAGGTTAAAAGTGATACCTAAGAGAGACCTTTTTATTTCTGGTGTAAGTATTGATATTCCTGTGAAATTTTTCTAAAATCTGTCAGAAAAGGATATATCTGTTGGAAATGTCCTTATTTTGTAGAGGAGAAAAGGTGTTTCTGTAAGTAATGTCCTCAATTTGTAGAAGAGAAAAGGTATTCTGGAAGCAATGTGTCCTATTTTGCTACAAAGCTTCATTTTGTAGAGAAAATGTCTTCTTCTGGGGATGAAAACCAGTATTTCTGGGAAACAGCGCTATTTTAAAGGGATAAAAAGCATAATTTTGGTGAGAAAACCATGTTTTTGCAAGGATAAAGAATGATTCTTAGGAGAGAACTTTTTATTTCTGGAATAGGTACTGATATTTGTGTGCCATTCTTCTAAGATTTGTCAGAAATCGATATTTCTGTTGGAAATGTCCTTATTTTGAAGAGGGAAAGAGGTATTCCAATAAGAGTGTTTCATATGTTGCTACAGGGGACCATTTGTAAAGAAAACGATTTCTACTGGGGATGAAAACCACTTTTTTGGGTAGAAAATGCTACTTGTAATGATGACAAGCTTTGTATTGGTAAGGAAATGAATTTTTTGCAAGATTCAAAAGTGTTACCTAAGAGAGAACACATTTTTTTCTGGTGTAAGTCTTGATATTAGTGTGAAATACATCGGAAATTTGTCTGAAATGGATAATTCTTATGTTAATGTCATTATTTTGTAGGGGAAGACAGATATTCTGGAATCAGTGAGTCATCATTTGTTACAAAGCATCATTTTAAAGAGAATGTGTCTTCTTTTGGGGATGAAAACCAGTAATTTAGGGAGAAATTGCTATTTGTAGGGATGAAAAGCATTAGTTTGGGAAGAAAACCATAGTTTTGCAAGGATGAAGAGTGATACCTAAGAGTGTACTTTTCATTTCTGGGATAAGTATTGATATTCATGTGACCTACTTCTAAAATCTGTCAGAAATGGATATTTCTGTTGGAAATGTCATTCTTTTTTAGATGAAAAGCGTTATTCTGGAAACAATGTGTCATATTTGCCTACAAACACTAATTTTGAAGAGAAATCGATTTCTTTTGGTGATGAAAACCACCTTTATGTCTAGAAAATGCTGTTTGTAGAGATGAAAATCATTATTTTGTGAAGAACAGCATATTTTTGCAAGGGTAAAGAGTGATACCTAAGAGAGACCTTTTTATTTCTGGTGTAAGTATTGATATTCCTGTGAAATTTTTCTAAAATCTGTCAGAAAAGGATATATCTGTTGGAAATGTCCTTATTTTGTAGAGGAGAAAAGGTGTTTCTGTTAGTAATGTCCTCAATTGGTAGAAGAGAAAAGGTATTCTGGAAGCAATGTGTCCTATTTTGCTACAAAGCTTCATTTTGTAGAGAAAATGTCTTCTTCTGGGGATGAAAACCAGTATTTCTGGGAAACAACGCTATTTTAAAGGGATAAAAAGCATAATTTTGGTGAGAAAACCATGTTTTTGCAAGGATAAAGAATGATTCTTAGGAGAGAACTTTTTATTTCTGGGATAGGTACTGATATTTGTGTGCCATTCTTCTAAGATTTGTCAGAAATCGATATTTCTGTTGGAAATGTCCTTATTTTGAAGAGGGAAAGAGGTATTCCAATAAGAGTGTTTCATATGTTGCTACAGGGGACCATTTGTAGAGAAAACGATTTCTATTGGGGATGAAAACCACTTTTTTGGGTAGAAAATGCTACTTGTAATGATGACAAGCTTTGTATTGGTAAGAAAATGAATTTTTTGCAAGATTCAAGAGTGATACCTAAGAGAGAACACATTTTTTTCTGGTGTAAGTCTTGATATTAGTGTGAAATACATCGGAAATTTGTCTGAAATGGATAATTCTTATGTTAATGTCATTATTTTGTAGGGGAAGAGAGATATTCTGGAATCAGTGAGTCATCATTTGTTACAAAGCATCATTTTAAAGAGAATGTGTCTTCTTTTGGGGATGAAAACCAGTAATTTAGGGAGAAATTGCTATTTGTAGGGATGAAAAGCATTAGTTTGGGAAGAAAACCATAGTTTTGCAAGGATGAAGAGTGATACCTAAGAGTGTACTTTTCATTTCTGGGATAAGTATTGATATTCATGTGACCTACTTCTAAAATCTGTCAGAAATGGATATTTCTGTTGGAAATGTCATTCTTTTTTAGATGAAAAGAGTTATTCTGGAAACAGTGTGTCATATTTGGCTACAAACACTAATTTTGAAGAGAAATCGATTTCTTTTGGTGATGAAAACCACCTTTATGTCTAGAAAATGCTGTTTGTAGAGATGAAAAACATTATTTGGGTAAGAAAAGCCTATTTTTGCAAGGGTAAAGAGTGATACCTAAGAGAGACCTTTTTATTTCTGGTGTAAGTATTGATATTCCTGTGAAATTTTTCTAAAATCTGTCAGAAAAGGATAAATCTGTTGGAAATGTCCTTATTTTGTAGAGGAGAAAAGGTGTTTCTGTTAGTAATGTCCACAATTTGTAGAAGAGAAAAGGTATTCTGGAAGCAATGTGTCCTATTTTGCTACAAAGCTTCATTTTGTAGAGAAAATGTCTTCTTCTGGGGATGAAAACCAGTATTTCTGGGAAACAGCGCTATTTTAAAGGGATAAAAAGCATAATTTTGGTGAGAAAACCATGTTTTTGCAAGGATAAAGAATGATTCTTAGGAGAGAACTTTTTATTTCTGGGATAGGTACTGATATTTGTGTGCCATTCTTCTAAGATTTGTCAGAAATCGATATTTCTGTTGGAAATGTCCTTATTTTGAAGAGGGAAAGAGGTATTCCAATAAGAGTGTTTCGTATGTTGCTACAGGGGACCATTTGTAGAGAAAAGGATTTCTACTGGGGATGAAAACCACTTTTTTGGGTAGAAAATGCTACTTGTAATGATGACAAGCTTTGTATTGGTAAGAAAATGAATTTTTTGCAAGATTCAAAAGTGATACCTAAGAGAGAACACATTTTTTTCTGGTGTAAGTCTTGATATTAGTGTGAAATACATCGGAAATTTGTCTGAAATGGATAATTCTTATGTTAATGTCATTATTTTGTAGGGGAAGAGAGATATTCTGGAATCAGTGAGTCATCATTTGTTACAAAGCATCATTTTAAAGAGAATGTGTCTTCTTTTGGGGATGAAAACCAGTAATTTAGGGAGAAATTGCTATTTGTAGGGATGAAAAGCATTAGTTTGGGAAGAAAACCATAGTTTTGCAAGGATGAAGAGTGATACCTAAGAGTGTACTTTTCATTTCTGGGATAAGTATTGATATTCATGTGACCTACTTCTAAAATCTGTCAGAAATGGATATTTCTGTTGGAAATGTCATTCTTTTTTAGATGAAAAGAGTTATTCTGGAAACAGTGTGTCATATTTGGCTACAAACACTAATTTTGAAGAGAAATCGATTTCTTTTGGCGATGAAAACCACCTTTATGTCTAGAAAATGCTGTTTGTAGAGATGAAAAACATTATTTGGGTAAGAAAAGCCTATTTTTGCAAGGGTAAAGAGTGATACCTAAGAGAGACCTTTTTATTTCTGGTGTAAGTATTGATATTCCTGTGAAATTTTTCTAAAATCTGTCAGAAAAGGATAAATCTGTTGGAAATGTCCTTATTTTGTAGAGGAGAAAAGGTGTTTCTGTTAGTAATGTCCACAATTTGTAGAAGAGAAAAGGTATTCTGGAAGCAATGTGTCCTATTTTGCTACAAAGCTTCATTTTGTAGAGAAAATGTCTTCTTCTGGGGATGAAAACCAGTATTTCTGGGAAACAGCGCTATTTTAAAGGGATAAAAAGCATAATTTTGGTGAGAAAACCATGTTTTTGCAAGGATAAAGAATGATTCTTAGGAGAGAACTTTTTATTTCTGGGATAGGTACTGATATTTGTGTGCCATTCTTCTAAGATTTGTCAGAAATCGATATTTCTGTTGGAAATGTCCTTATTTTGAAGAGGGAAAGAGGTATTCCAATAAGAGTGTTTCGTATGTTGCTACAGGGGACCATTTGTAGAGAAAAGGATTTCTACTGGGGATGAAAACCACTTTTTTGGGTAGAAAATGCTACTTGTAATGATGACAAGCTTTGTATTGGTAAGAAAATGAATTTTTTGCAAGATTCAAAAGTGATACCTAAGAGAGAACACATTTTTTTCTGGTGTAAGTCTTGATATTAGTGTGAAATACATCGGAAATTTGTCTGAAATGGATAATTCTTATGTTAATGTCATTATTTTGTAGGGGAAGAGAGATATTCTGGAATCAGTGAGTCATCATTTGTTACAAAGCATCATTTTAAAGAGAATGTGTCTTCTTTTGGGGATGAAAACCAGTAATTTAGGGAGAAATTGCTATTTGTAGGGATGAAAAGCATTAGTTTGGGAAGAAAACCATAGTTTTGCAAGGATGAAGAGTGATACCTAAGAGTGTACTTTTCATTTCTGGGATAAGTATTGATATTCATGTCACCTACTTCTAAAATCTGTCAGAAATGGATATTTCGGTTGGAAATGTCATTCTTTTTTAGATGAAAAGTGTTATTCTGGAAACAATGTGTCATATTTGCCTACAAACGCTAATTTTGAAGAGAAATCGATTTCTTTTGGTGATGAAAACCACCTTTATGTCTAGAAAATGCTGTTTGTAGAGATGAAAAACATTATTTGGGTAAGAAAAGCATATTTTTGCAAGGGTAAAGAGTGATACCTAAGAGAGACCTTTTTATTTCTGGTGTAAGTATTGATATTCCTGTGAAATTTTTCTAAAATCTGTCAGAAAAGGATATATCTGTTGGAAATGTCCTTATTTTGTAGAGGAGAAAAGGTGTTTCTGTTAGTAATGTCCACAATTTGTAGAAGAGAAAAGGTATTCTGGAAGCAATGTGTCCTATTTTGCTACAAAGCTTCATTTTGTAGAGAAAATGTCTTCTTCTGGGGATGAAAACCAGTATTTCTGGGAAACAGCGCTATTTTAAAGGGATAAAAAGCATAATTTTGGTGAGAAAACCATGTTTTTGCAAGGATAAAGAATGATTCTTAGGAGAGAACTTTTTATTTCTGGAATAGGTACTGATATTTGTGTACCATTCTTCTAAAATTTGTCAGAAATCGATATTTCTGTTGGAAATGTCCTTATTTTGAAGAGGGAAAGAGGTATTCCAATAAGAGTGTTTTGTATGTTGCTACAGGGGACCATTTGTAGAGAAAAGGATTTCTACTGGGGATGAAAACCACTTTTTTGGGTAGAAAATGCTACTTGTAATGATGACAAGCTTTGTATTGGTAAGAAAATGAATTTTTTGCAAGATTCAAAAGTGATACCTAAGAGAGAACACATTTTTCTCTGGTGTAAGTCTTGATATTAGTGTGAAATACATCGGAAATTTGTCTGAAATGGATAATTCTTATGTTAATGTCATTATTTTGTAGGGGAAGACAGATATTCTGGAATCAGTGAGTCATCATTTGTTACAAAGCATCATTTTAAAGAGAATGTGTCTTCTTTTGGGGTTGAAAACCAGTAATTTAGGGAGAAATTGCTATTTGTAGGGATGAAAAGCATTAGTTTGGGAAGAAAACCATAGTTTTGCAGGGATGAAGAGTGATACCTAAGAGTGTACTTTTCATTTCTGGGATAAGTATTGATATTCATGTGACCTACTTCTAAAATCTGTCAGAAATGGATATTTCTGTTGGAAATGTCATTCTTTTTTAGATGAAAAGTGTTATTCTGGAAACAATGTGTCATATTTGCCTACAAACACTAATTTTGAAGAGAAATCTATTTCTTTTGGTGATGAAAACCACCTTTATGTCTAGAAAATGCTGTTTGTAGAGATAAAAATCATTATTTTGGTAAGAAAAGCATATTTTTGCAAGGGTAAAGAGTGATACCTAAGAGAGACCTTTTTATTTCTGGTGTAAGTATTGATATTCCTGTGAAATTTTTCTAAAATCTGTCAGAAAAGGATATATCTGTTGGAAATGTCCTTATTTTGTAGAGGAGAAAAAGTGTTTCTGTTAGTAATGTCCTCAATTTGTAGAAGAGAAAAGGTATTCTGGAAGCAATGTGTCCTATTTTGCTACAAAGCTTCATTTTGTAGAGAAAATGTCTTCTTCTGGGGATGAAAACCAGTATTTCTGGGAAACAACGCTATTTTAAAGGGATAAAAAGCATAATTTTGGTGAGAAAACCATGTTTTTGCAAGGATAAAGAACGATTCTTAGGAGAGAACTTTTTATTTCTGGAATAGGTACTGATATTTGTGTGCCATTCTTCTAAGATTTGTCAGAAATCGATATTTCTGTTGGAAATGTCCTTATTTTGAAGAGGGAAAGGGGTATTCCAATAAGAGTGTTTCATATGTGGCTACAGGGGACCATTTGTAGAGAAAACGATTTCTATTGGGGATGAAAACCACAGTTT
Source organism: Coturnix japonica (assembly GCF_054131305.1). NCBI lineage: Eukaryota > Metazoa > Chordata > Aves > Galliformes > Phasianidae > Coturnix > Coturnix japonica. Next base: position 48,484,705 of record NC_140663.1, on the reverse strand, counting down.
TTTGGGTAGAAAATGCTACTTGTAATGATGACAAGCTTTGTATTGGTAAGAAAATGAATTTTTTGCAAGATTCAAGAGTGATACCTAAGAGAGAACACATTTTTTTCTGGTGTAAGTCTTGATATTAGTGTGAAATACATCGGAAATTTGTCTGAAATGGATAATTCTTATGTTAATGTCATTATTTTGTAGGGGAAGACAGATATTCTGGTATCAGTGAGTCATCATTTGTTACAAAGCATCATTTTAAAGAGAATGTGTCTTCTTTTGGGGATGAAAACCAGTAATTTAGGGAGAAATTGCTATTTGTAGGGAAGAAAAGCATTAGTTTGGGAAGAAAACCATAGTTTTGCAAGGATGAAGAGTGATACCTAAGAGTGTACTTTTCATTTCTGGGATAAGTATTGATATTCATGTGACCTACTTCTAAAATCTGTCAGAAATGGATATTTCTGTTGTAAATGTCATTCTTTTTTAGATGAAAAGAGTTATTCTGGAAACAGTGTGTCATATTTGGCTACAAACGCTAATTTTGAAGAGAAATCGATTTCTTTTGGTGATGAAAACCACCTTTATGTCTAGAAAATGCTGTTTGTAGAGATGAAAAACATTATTTGGGTAAGAAAAGCATATTTTTGCAAGGGTAAAGAGTGATACCTAAGAGAGACCTTTTTATTTCTGGTGTAAGTATTGATATTCCTGTGAAATTTTTCTAAAATCTGTCAGAAAAGGATATATCTGTTGGAAATGTCCTTATTTTGTAGAGGAGAAAAGGTGTTTCTGTTAGTAATGTCCTCAATTGGTAGAAGAGAAAAGGTATTCTGGAAGCAATGTGTCCTATTTTGCTACAAAGCTTCATTTTGTAGAGAAAATGTCTTCTTCTGGGGATGAAAACCAGTATTTCTGGGAAACAGCGCTATTTTAAAGGGATAAAAAGCATAATTTTGGTGAGAAAACCATGTTTTTGCAAGGATAAAGAATGATTCTTAGGAGAGAACTTTTTATTTCTGGGATAGGTACTGATATTTGTGTGCCATTCTTCTAAAATTTGTCAGAAATCGATATTTCTGTTGGAAATGTCCTTATTTTGAAGAGGGAAAGAGGTATTCCAATAAGAGTGTTTCGTATGTTGCTACAGGGGACCATTTGTAGAGAAAAAGATTTCTACTGGGGATGAAAACCACTTTTTTGGGTAGAAAATGCTACTTGTAATGATGACAAGCTTTGTATTGGTAAGAAAATGAATTTTTTGCAAGATTCAAGAGTGATACCTAAGAGAGAACACATATTTTCTGGTGTAAGTCTTGATATTAGTGTGAAATACATCGGAAATTTGTCTGAAATGGATAATTCTTATGTTAATGTCATTATTTTGTAGGGGAAGAGAGATATTCTGGAATCAGTGAGTCATCATTTGTTACAAAGCATCATTTTAAAGAGAATGTGTCTTCTTTTGGGGATGAAAACCAGTACTTTAGGGAGAAATTGCTATTTGTAGGGATGAAAAGCATTAGTTTGGGAAGAAAACCATAGTTTTGCAAGGATGAAGAGTGATACCTAAGAGTGTACTTTTCATTTCTGGGATAAGTATTGATATTCATGTCACCTACTTCTAAAATCTGTCAGAAATGGATATTTCTGTTGGAAATGTCATTCTTTTTTAGATGAAAAGAGTTATTCTGGAAACAGTGTGTCATATTTGCCTACAAACACTAATTTTGAAGAGAAATCGATTTCTTTTGGTGATGAAAACCACCTTTATGTCTAGAAAATGCTGTTTGTAGAGATGAAAAACATTATTTGGGTAAGAAAAGCATATTTTTGCAAGGGTAAAGAGTGATACCTAAGAGAGACCTTTTTATTTCTGGTGTAAGTATTGATATTCCTGTGAAATTTTTCTAAAATCTGTGAGAAAAGGATATATCTGTTGGAAATGTCCTTATTTTGTAGAGGAGAAAAGGTGTTTCTGTTAGTAATGTCCTCAATTGGTAGAAGAGAAAAGGTATTCTGGAAGCAATGTGTCCTATTTTGCTACAAAGCTTCATTTTGTAGAGAAAATGTCTTCTTCTGGGGATGAAAACCAGTATTTCTGGGAAACAGCGCTATTTTAAAGGTATAAAAAGCATAATTTTGGTGAGAAAACCATGTTTTTGCAAGGATAAAGAATGATTCTTAGGAGAGAACTTTTTATTTCTGGGATAGGTACTGATATTTGTGTGCCATTCTTCTAAAATTTGTCAGAAATCGATATTTCTGTTGGAAATGTCCTTATTTTGAAGAGGGAAAGAGGTATTGCAATAAGAGTGTTTCGTATGTTGCTACAGGGGACCATTTGTAGAGAAAAGGATTTCTACTGGGGATCAAAACCACTTTTTTGGGTAGAAAATGCTACTTGTAATGATGACAAGCTTTGTATTGGTAAGAAAATGAATTTTTTGCAAGATTCAAAAGTAATACCTAAGAGAAAACACATTTTTTTTTTGGTGTAAATCTTGATATTAGTGTGAAATACATCGGAAATTTGTCTGAAATGGATAATTCTTATGTTAATGTCATTATTTTGTAGGGGAAGACAGACATTCCGGAATCAGTGAGTCATCATTTGTTACAAAGCATCATTTTAAAGAGAATGTGTCTTCTTTTGGGGATGAAAACCAGTAATTTAGGGAGAAATTGCTATTTGTAGGGATGAAAAGCATTAGTTTGGGAAGAAAACCATAGTTTTGCAAGGATGAAGAGTGATACCTAAGAGTGTACTTTTCATTTCTGGGATAAGTATTGATATTCATGTGACCTACTTCTAAAATCTGTCAGAAATGGATATTTCTGTTGGAAATGTCATTCTTTTTTAGATGAAAAGAGTTATTCTGGAAACAATGTGTCATATTTGCCTACAAACGCTAATTTTGAAGAGAAATCGATTTCTTTTGGTGATGAAAACCACCTTTATGTCTAGAAAATGCTGTTTGTAGAGATGAAAAACATTATTTGGGTAAGAAAAGCATATTTTTGCAAGGGTAAAGAGTGATACCTAAGAGAGACCTTTTTATTTCTGGTGTAAGTATTGATATTCCTGTGAAATTTTTCTAAAATCTGTCAGAAAAGGATATATCTGTTGGAAATGTCCTTATTTTGTAGAGGAGAAAAGGTGTTTCTGTTAGTAATGTCCTCAATTGGTAGAAGAGAAAAGGTATTCTGGAAGCAATGTGTCCTATTTTGCTACAAAGCTTCATTTTGTAGAGAAAATGTCTTCTTCTGGGGATGAAAACCAGTATTTCTGGGAAACAACGCTATTTTAAAGGGATAAAAAGCATAATTTTGGTGAGAAAACCATGTTTTTGCAAGGATAAAGAATGATTCTTAGGAGAGAACTTTTTATTTCTGGGATAGGTACTGATATTTGTGTGCCATTCTTCTAAAATTTGTCAGAAATCGATATTTCTGTTGGAAATGTCCTTATTTTGAAGAGGGAAAGAGGTATTCCAATAAGAGTGTTTCGTATGTTGCTACAGGGGACCATTTGTAGAGAAAAAGATTTCTACTGGGGATGAAAACCACTTTTTTGGGTAGAAAATGCTACTTGTAATGATGACAAGCTTTGTATTGGTAAGAAAATGAATTTTTTGCAAGATTCAAGAGTGATACCTAAGAGAGAACACATTTTTTTTTTTGGTGTAAGTCTTGATATTAGTGTGAAATACATCGGAAATTTGTCTGAAATGGATAATTCTTATGTTAATGTCATTATTTTGTAGGGGAAGACAGACATTCCGGAATCAGTGAGTCATCATTTGTTACAAAGCATCATTTTAAAGAGAATGTGTCTTCTTTTGGGGATGAAAACCAGTAATTTAGGGAGAAATTGCTATTTGTAGGGATGAAAAGCATTAGTTTGGGAAGAAAACCATAGTTTTGCAAGGATGAAGAGTGATACCTAAGAGTGTACTTTTCATTTCTGGGATAAGTATTGATATTCATGTGACCTACTTCTAAAATCTGTCAGAAATGGATATTTCTGTTGGAAATGTCATTCTTTTTTAGATGAAAAGAGTTATTCTGGAAACAATGTGTCATATTTGGCTACAAACGCTAATTTTGAAGAGAAATCGATTTCTTTTGGTGATGAAAACCACCTTTATGTCTAGAAAATGCTGTTTGTAGAGATGAAAAACATTATTTGGGTAAAGAAAAGCATATTTTTGCAAGGGTAAAGAGTGATACCTAAGAGAGACCTTTTTATTTCTGGTGTAAGTATTGATATTCCTGTGAAATTTTTCTAAAATCTGTCAGAAAAGGATATATCTGTTGGAAATGTCCTTATTTTGTAGAGGAGAAAAGGTGTTTCTGTTAGTAATGTCCTCAATTGGTAGAAGAGAAAAGGTATTCTGGAAGCAATGTGTCCTATTTTGCTACAAAGCTTCATTTTGTAGAGAAAATGTCTTCTTCTGGGGATGAAAACCAGTATTTCTGGGAAACAGCGCTATTTTAAAGGGATAAAAAGCATAATTTTGGTGAGAAAACCATGTTTTTGCAAGGATAAAGAATGATTCTTAGGAGAGAACTTTTTATTTCTGGGATAGGTACTGATATTTGTGTGCCATTCTTCTAAAATTTGTCAGAAATCGATATTTCTGTTGGAAATGTCCTTATTTTGAAGAGGGAAAGAGGTATTCCAATAAGAGTGTTTCGTATGTTGCTACAGGGGACCATTTGTAGAGAAAAAGATTTCTACTGGGGATGAAAACCACTTTTTTGGGTAGAAAATGCTACTTGTAATGATGACAAGCTTTGTATTGGTAAGAAAATGAATTTTTTGCAAGATTCAAGAGTGATACCTAAGAGAGAACACATATTTTCTGGTGTAAGTCTTGATATTAGTGTGAAATACATCGGAAATTTGTCTGAAATGGATAATTCTTATGTTAATGTCATTATTTTGTAGGGGAAGAGAGATATTCTGGAATCAGTGAGTCATCATTTGTTACAAAGCATCATTTTAAAGAGAATGTGTCTTCTTTTGGGGATGAAAACCAGTTATTTAGGGAGAAATTGCTATTTGTAGGCATGAAAAGCATTAGTTTGGGAAGAAAACCATAGTTTTGCAAGGATGAAGAGTGATACCTAAGAGTGTACTTTTCATTTCTGGGATAAGTATTGATATTCATGTGACCTACTTCTAAAATCTGTCAGAAATGGATATTTCTGTTGGAAATGTCATTCTTTTTTAGATGAAAAGAGTTATTCTGGAAACAATGTGTCATATTTGCCTACAAACACTAATTTTGAAGAGAAATCGATTTCTTTTGGTGATGAAAACCACCTTTATGTCTAGAAAATGCTGTTTGTAGAGATGAAAAACATTATTTGGGTAAGAAAAGCATATTTTTGCAAGGGTAAAGAGTGATACCTAAGAGAGACCTTTTTATTTCTGGTGTAAGTATTGATATTCCTGTGAAATTTTTCTAAAATCTGTCAGAAAAGGATATATCTGTTGGAAATGTCCTTATTTTGTAGAGGAGAAAAGGTGTTTCTGTTAGTAATGTCCTCAATTTGTAGAAGAGAAAAGGTATTCTGGAAGCAATGTGTCCTATTTTGCTACAAAGCTTCATTTTGTAGAGAAAATGTCTTCTTCTGGGGATGAAAACCAGTATTTCTGGGAAACAGCGCTATTTTAAAGGGATAAAAAGCATAATTTTGGTGAGAAAACCATGTTTTTGCAAGGATAAAGAATGATTCTTAGGAGAGAACTTTTTATTTCTGGGATAGGTACTGATATTTGTGTGCCATTCTTCTAAGATTTGTCAGAAATCGATATTTCTGTTGGAAATGTCCTTATTTTGAAGAGGGAAAGAGGTATTCCAATAAGAGTGTTTCGTATGTTGCTACAGGGGACCATTTGTAAAGAAAACGATTTCTACTGGGGATGAAAACCACTTTTTTGGGTAGAAAATGCTACTTGTAATGATGACAAGCTTTGTATTGGTAAGAAAATGAATTTTTTGCAAGATTCAAGAGTGATACCTAAGAGAAAACACATTTTTTTTCTGGTGTAAGTCTTGATATTAGTGTGAAATACATCGGAAATTTGTCTGAAATGGATAATTCTTATGTTAATGTCATTATTTTGTAGGGGAAGACAGATATTCTGGAATCAGTGAGTCATCATTTGTTACAAAGCATCATTTTAAAGAGAATGTGTCTTCTTTTGGGGATGAAAACCAGTAATTTAGGGAGAAATTGCTATTTGTAGGGATGAAAAGCATTAGTTTGGGAAGAAAACCATAGTTTTGCAAGGATGAAGAGTGATACCTAAGAGTGTACTTTTCATTTCTGGGATAAGTATTGATATTCGTGTGACCTACTTCTAAAATCTGTCAGAAATGGATATTTCTGTTGGAAATGTCATTCTTTTTTAGATGAAAAGATTTATTCTGGAAACAATGTGTCATATTTGCCTACAAACACTAATTTTGAAGAGAAATCGATTTCTTTTGGTGATGAAAACCACCTTTATGTCTAGAAAATGCTGTTTGTAGAGATGAAAATCATTATTTGGGTAAGAAAAGCATATTTTTGCAAGGGTAAAGAGCGATACCTAAGAGAGACCTTTTTATTTCTGGTGTAAGTATTGATATTCCTGTGAAATTTTTCTAAAATCTGTCTGAAAAGGATATATCTGTTGGAAATGTCCTTATTTTGTAGAGGAGAAAAGGTGTTTCTGTTAGTAATGTCCTCAATTGGTAGAAGAGAAAAGGTATTCTGGAAGCAATGTGTCCTATTTTGCTACAAAGCTTCATTTTGTAGAGAAAATGTCTTCTTCTGGGGATGAAAACCAGTATTTCTGGGAAACAACGCTATTTTAAAGGGATAAAAAGCATAATTTTGGTGAGAAAACCATGTTTTTGCAAGGATAAAGAATGATTCTTAGGAGAGAACTTTTTATTTCTGGGATAGGTACTGATATTTGTGTGCCATTCTTCTAAAATTTGAAAGAAATCGATATTTCTGTTGGAAATGTCCTTATTTTGAAGAGGGAAAGAGGTATTCCAATAAGAGTGTTTCGTATGTTGCTACAGGGGACCATTTGTAGAGAAAAGGATTTCTACTGGGGATCAAAACCACTTTTTTGGGTAGAAAATGCTACTTGTAATGATGACAAGCTTTGTATTGGTAAGAAAATGAATTTTTTGCAAGTTTCAAAAGTGATACCTAAGAGAAAACACATTTTTTTTCTGGTGTAAGTCTTGATATTAGTGTGAAATACATCGGAAATTTGTCTGAAATGGATAATTCTTATGTTAATGTCATTATTTTGTAGGGGAAGACAGACATTCCGGAATCAGTGAGTCATCATTTGTTACAAAGCATCATTTTAAAGAGAATGTGTCTTCTTTTGGGGATGAAAACCAGTAATTTAGGGAGAAATTGCTATTTGTAGGGATGAAAAGCATTAGTTTGGGAAGAAAACCATAGTTTTGCAAGGATGAAGAGTGATACCTAAGAGTGTACTTTTCATTTCTGGGATAAGTATTGATATTCATGTCACCTACTTCTAAAATCTGTCAGAAATGGATATTTCTGTTGGAAAAGTCATTCTTTTTTAGATGAAAAGATTTATTCTGGAAACAATGTGTCATATTTGCCTACAAACACTAATTTTGAAGAGAAATCGATTTCTTTTGGTGATGAAAACCACCTTTATGTCTAGAAAATGCTGTTTGTAGAGATGAAAAACATTATTTGGGTAAGAAAAGCATATTTTTGCAAGGGTAAAGAGCGATACCTAAGAGAGACCTTTTTATTTCTGGTGTAAGTATTGATATTCCTGTGAAATTTTTCTAAAATCTGTCTGAAAAGGATATATCTGTTGGAAATGTCCTTATTTTGTAGAGGAGAAAAGGTGTTTCTGTTAGTAATGTCCTCAATTTGTAGAAGAGAAAAGGTATTCTGGAAGCAATGTGTCCTATTTTGCTACAAAGCTTCATTTTGTAGAGAAAATGTCTTCTTCTGGGGATGAAAACCAGTATTTCTGGGAAACAACGCTATTTTAAAGGGATAAAAAGCATAATTTTGGTGAGAAAACCATGTTTTTGCAAGGATAAAGAATGATTCTTAGGAGAGAACTTTTTATTTCTGGGATAGGTACTGATATTTGTGTGCCATTCTTCTAAAATTTGAAAGAAATCGATATTTCTGTTGGAAATGTCCTTATTTTGAAGAGGGAAAGAGGTATTCCAATAAGAGTGTTTCGTATGTTGCTACAGGGGACCATTTGTAGAGAAAAGGACTTCTACTGGGGATCAAAACCACTTTTTTGGGTAGAAAATGCTACTTGTAATGATGACAAGCTTTGTATTGGTAAGAAAATGAATTTTTTGCAAGATTCAAAAGTGATACCTAAGAGAAAACACATTTTTTTTCTGGTGTAAGTCTTGATATTAGTGTGAAATACATCGGAAATTTGTCTGAAATGGATAATTCTTATGTTAATGTCATTATTTTGTAGGGGAAGACAGACATTCCGGAATCAGTGAGTCATCATTTGTTACAAAGCATCATTTTAAAGAGAATGTGTCTTCTTTTGGGGATGAAAACCAGTAATTTAGGGAGAAATTGCTATTTGTAGGGATGAAAAGCATTAGTTTGGGAAGAAAACCATAGTTTTGCAAGGATGAAGAGTGATACCTAAGAGTGTACTTTTCATTTCTGGGATAAGTATTGATATTCATGTCACCTACTTCTAAAATCTGTCAGAAATGGATATTTCTGTTGGAAAAGTCATTCTTTTTTAGATGAAAAGATTTATTCTGGAAACAATGTGTCATATTTGCCTACAAACACTAATTTTGAAGAGAAATCGATTTCTTTTGGTGATGAAAACCACCTTTATGTCTAGAAAATGCTGTTTGTAGAGATGAAAAACATTATTTGGGTAAGAAAAGCATATTTTTGCAAGGGTAAAGAGCGATACCTAAGAGAGACCTTTTTATTTCTGGTGTAAGTATTGATATTCCTGTGAAATTTTTCTAAAATCTGTCTGAAAAGGATATATCTGTTGGAAATGTCCTTATTTTGTAGAGGAGAAAAGGTGTTTCTGTTAGTAATGTCCTCAATTGGTAGAAGAGAAAAGGTATTCTGGAAGCAATGTGTCCTATTTTGCTACAAAGCTTCATTTTGTAGAGAAAATGTCTTCTTCTGGGGATGAAAACCAGTATTTCTGGGAAACAACGCTATTTTAAAGGGATAAAAAGCATAATTTTGGTGAGAAAACCATGTTTTTGCAAGGATAAAGAATGATTCTTAGGAGAGAACTTTTTATTTCTGGGATAGGTACTGATATTTGTGTGCCATTCTTCTAAAATTTGAAAGAAATCGATATTTCTGTTGGAAATGTCCTTATTTTGAAGAGGGAAAGAGGTATTGCAATAAGAGTGTTTCGTATGTTGCTACAGGGGACCATTTGTAGAGAAAAGGACTTCTACTGGGGATCAAAACCACTTTTTTGGGTAGAAAATGCTACTTGTAATGATGACAAGCTTTGTATTGGTAAGAAAATGAATTTTTTGCAAGATTCAAAAGTGATACCTAAGAGAAAACACATTTTTTTTCTGGTGTAAGTCTTGATATTAGTGTGAAATACATCGGAAATTTGTCTGAAATGGATAATTCTTATGTTAATGTCATTATTTTGTAGGGGAAGACAGACATTCCGGAATCAGTGCGTCATCATTTGTTACAAAGCATCATTTTAAAGAGAATGTGTCTTCTTTTGGGGATGAAAACCAGTAATTTAGGGAGAAATTGCTATTTGTAGGGATGAAAAGCATTAGTTTGGGAAGAAAACCATAGTTTTGCAAGGATGAAGAGTGATACCTAAGAGTGTACTTTTCATTTCTGGGATAAGTATTGATAGTCATGTGACCTACTTCTAAAATCTGTCAGAAATGGATATTTCTGTTGGAAAAGTCATTCTTTTTTAGATGAAAAGATTTATTCTGGAAACAATGTGTCATATTTGCCTACAAACACTAATTTTGAAGAGAAATCGATTTCTTTTGGTGATGAAAACCACCTTTATGTCTAGAAAATGCTGTTTGTAGAGATGAAAAACATTATTTGGGTAAGAAAAGCATATTTTTGCAAGGGTAAAGAGCGATACCTAAGAGAGACCTTTTTATTTCTGGTGTAAGTATTGATATTCCTGTGAAATTTTTCTAAAATCTGTCTGAAAAGGATATATCTGTTGGAAATGTCCTTATTTTGTAGAGGAGAAAAGGTGTTTCTGTTAGTAATGTCCTCAATTGGTAGAAGAGAAAAGGTATTCTGGAAGCAATGTGTCCTATTTTGCTACAAAGCTTCATTTTGTAGAGAAAATGTCTTCTTCTGGGGATGAAAACCAGTATTTCTGGGAAACAACGCTATTTTAAAGGGATAAAAAGCATAATTTTGGTGAGAAAACCATGTTTTTGCAAGGATAAAGAATGATTCTTAGGAGAGAACTTTTTATTTCTGGGATAGGTACTGATATTTGTGTGCCATTCTTCTAAGATTTGTCAGAAATCGATATTTCTGTTAGAAATGTCCTTATTTTGAAGAGGGAAAGAGGTATTCCAATAAGAGTGTTTCGTATGTTGCTACAGGGGACCATTTGTAAAGAAAACGATTTCTACTGGGGATGAAAACCACTTTTTTGGGTAGAAAATGCTACTTGTAATGATGACAAGCTTTGTATTGGTAAGAAAATGAATTTTTTGCAAGATTCAAGAGTGATACCTAAGAGAGAACACATTTTTTTCTGGTGTAAGTCTTGATATTAGTGTGAAATACATCGGAAATTTGTCTGAAATGGATAATTCTTATGTTAATGTCATTATTTTGTAGGGGAAGACAGACATTCCGGAATCAGTGAGTCATCATTTGTTACAAAGCATCATTTTAAAGAGAATGTGTCTTCTTTTGGGGATGAAAACCAGTAATTTAGGGAGAAATTTATATATGTAGGGATGAAAAGCATTAGTTTGGGAAGAAAACCATAGTTTTGCAAGGATGAAGAGTGATACCTAAGAGTGTACTTTTCATTTCTGGGATAAGTATTGATATTCATGTCACCTACTTCTAAAATCTGTCAGAAATGGATATTTCTGTTGGAAAAGTCATTCTTTTTTAGATGAAAAGATTTATTCTGGAAACAATGTGTCATATTTACCTACAAACACTAATTTTGAAGAGAAATCGATTTCTTTTGGTGATGAAAACCACCTTTATGTCTAGAAAATGCTGTTTGTAGAGATGAAAAACATTATTTTGGTAAGAAAAGCATATTTTTGCAAGGGTAAAGAGCGATACCTAAGAGAGACCTTTTTATTTCTGGTGTAAGTATTGATATTCCTGTGAAATTTTTCTAAAATCTGTCTGAAAAGGATATATCTGTTGGAAATGTCCTTATTTTGTAGAGGAGAAAAGGTGTTTCTGTTAGTAATGTCCTCAATTGGTAGAAGAGAAAAGGTATTCTGGAAGCAATGTGTCCTATTTTGCTACAAAGCTTCATTTTATAGAGAAAATGTCTTCTTCTGGGGATGAAAACCAGTATTTCTGGGAAACAACGCTATTTTAAAGGGATAAAAAGCATAATTTTGGTGAGAAAACCATGTTTTTGCAAGGATAAAGAATGATTCTTAGGAGAGAACTTTTTATTTCTGGGATAGGTACTGATATTTGTGTGCCATTCTTCTAAAATTTGAAAGAAATCGATATTTCTGTTGGAAATGTCCTTATTTTGAAGAGGGAAAGAGGTATTCCAATAAGAGTGTTTCGTATGTTGCTACAGGGGACCATTTGTAGAGAAAAGGATTTCTACTGGGGATCAAAACCACTTTTTTGGGTAGAAAATGCTACTTGTAATGATGACAAGCTTTGTATTGGTAAGAAAATTTATTTTTTGCAAGTTTCAAAAGTGATACCTAAGAGAAAACACATTTTTTTTCTGGTGTAAGTCTTGATATTAGTGTGAAATACATCGGAAATTTGTCTGAAATGGATAATTCTTATGTTAATGTCATTATTTTGTAGGGGAAGACAGACATTCCGGAATCAGTGAGTCATCATTTGTTACAAAGCATCATTTTAAAGAGAATGTGTCTTCTTTTGGGGATGAAAACCAGTAATTTAGGGAGAAATTGCTATTTGTAGGGATGAAAAGCATTAGTTTGGGAAGAAAACCATAGTTTTGCAAGGATGAAGAGTGATACCTAAGAGTGTACTTTTCATTTCTGGGATAAGTATTGATATTCATGTCACCTACTTCTAAAATCTGTCAGAAATGGATATTTCTGTTGGAAAAGTCATTCTTTTTTAGATGAAAAGATTTATTCTGGAAACAATGTGTCATATTTGCCTACAAACACTAATTTTGAAGAGAAATCGATTTCTTTTGGTGATGAAAACCACCTTTATGTCTAGAAAATGCTGTTTGTAGAGATGAAAAACATTATTTGGGTAAGAAAAGCATATTTTTGCAAGGGTAAAGAGCGATACCTAAGAGAGACCTTTTTATTTCTGGTGTAAGTATTGATATTCCTGTGAAATTTTTCTAAAATCTGTCTGAAAAGGATATATCTGTTGGAAATGTCCTTATTTTGTAGAGGAGAAAAGGTGTTTCTGTTAGTAATGTCCTCAATTGGTAGAAGAGAAAAGGTATTCTGGAAGCAATGTGTCCTATTTTGCTACAAAGCTTCATTTTGTAGAGAAAATGTCTTCTTCTGGGGATGAAAACCAGTATTTCTGGGAAACAACGCTATTTTAAAGGGATAAAAAGCATAATTTTGGTGAGAAAACCATGTTTTTGCAAGGATAAAGAATGATTCTTAGGAGAGAACTTTTTATTTCTGGGATAGGTACTGATATTTGTGTGCCATTCTTCTAAAATTTGAAAGAAATCGATATTTCTGTTGGAAATGTCCTTATTTTGAAGAGGGAAAGAGGTATTGCAATAAGAGTGTTTCGTATGTTGCTACAGGGGACCATTTGTAGAGAAAAGGACTTCTACTGGGGATCAAAACCACTTTTTTGGGTAGAAAATGCTACTTGTAATGATGACAAGCTTTGTATTGGTAAGAAAATGAATTTTTTGCAAGATTCAAAAGTGATACCTAAGAGAAAACACATTTTTTTTCTGGTGTAAGTCTTGATATTAGTGTGAAATACATCGGAAATTTGTCTGAAATGGATAATTCTTATGTTAATGTCATTATTTTGTAGGGGAAGACAGACATTCCGGAATCAGTGCGTCATCATTTGTTACAAAGCATCATTTTAAAGAGAATGTGTCTTCTTTTGGGGATGAAAACCAGTAATTTAGGGAGAAATTGCTATTTGTAGGGATGAAAAGCATTAGTTTGGGAAGAAAACCATAGTTTTGCAAGGATGAAGAGTGATACCTAAGAGTGTACTTTTCATTTCTGGGATAAGTATTGATAGTCATGTGACCTACTTCTAAAATCTGTCAGAAATGGATATTTCTGTTGGAAAAGTCATTCTTTTTTAGATGAAAAGATTTATTCTGGAAACAATGTGTCATATTTGCCTACAAACACTAATTTTGAAGAGAAATCGATTTCTTTTGGTGATGAAAACCACCTTTATGTCTAGAAAATGCTGTTTGTAGAGATGAAAAACATTATTTGGGTAAGAAAAGCATATTTTTGCAAGGGTAAAGAGCGATACCTAAGAGAGACCTTTTTATTTCTGGTGTAAGTATTGATATTCCTGTGAAATTTTTCTAAAATCTGTCTGAAAAGGATATATCTGTTGGAAATGTCCTTATTTTGTAGAGGAGAAAAGGTGTTTCTGTTAGTAATGTCCTCAATTGGTAGAAGAGAAAAGGTATTCTGGAAGCAATGTGTCCTATTTTGCTACAAAGCTTCATTTTGTAGAGAAAATGTCTTCTTCTGGGGATGAAAACCAGTATTTCTGGGAAACAACGCTATTTTAAAGGGATAAAAAGCATAATTTTGGTGAGAAAACCATGTTTTTGCAAGGATAAAGAATGATTCTTAGGAGAGAACTTTTTATTTCTGGGATAGGTACTGATATTTGTGTGCCATTCTTCTAAGATTTGTCAGAAATCGATATTTCTGTTAGAAATGTCCTTATTTTGAAGAGGGAAAGAGGTATTCCAATAAGAGTGTTTCGTATGTTGCTACAGGGGACCATTTGTAAAGAAAACGATTTCTACTGGGGATGAAAACCACTTTTTTGGGTAGAAAATGCTACTTGTAATGATGACAAGCTTTGTATTGGTAAGAAAATGAATTTTTTGCAAGATTCAAGAGTGATACCTAAGAGAGAACACATTTTTTTCTGGTGTAAGTCTTGATATTAGTGTGAAATACATCGGAAATTTGTCTGAAATGGATAATTCTTATGTTAATGTCATTATTTTGTAGGGGAAGACAGACATTCCGGAATCAGTGAGTCATCATTTGTTACAAAGCATCATTTTAAAGAGAATGTGTCTTCTTTTGGGGATGAAAACCAGTAATTTAGGGAGAAATTGCTATTTGTAGGGATGAAAAGCATTAGTTTGGGAAGAAAACCATAGTTTTGCAAGGATGAAGAGTGATACCTAAGAGTGTACTTTTCATTTCTGGGATAAGTATTGATATTCATGTGACCTACTTCTAAAATCTGTCAGAAATGGATATTTCTGTTGGAAAAGTCATTCTTTTTTAGATGAAAAGATTTATTCTGGAAACAATGTGTCATATTTGCCTACAAACACTAATTTTGAAGAGAAATCGATTTCTTTTGGTGATGAAAACCACCTTTATGTCTAGAAAATGCTGTTTGTAGAGATGAAAAACATTATTTGGGTAAGAAAAGCATATTTTTGCAAGGGTAAAGAGCGATACCTAAGAGAGACCTTTTTATTTCTGGTGTAAGTATTGATATTCCTGTGAAATTTTTCTAAAATCTGTCTGAAAAGGATATATCTGTTGGAAATGTCCTTATTTTGTAGAGGAGAAAAGGTGTTTCTGTTAGTAATGTCCTCAATTGGTAGAAGAGAAAAGGTATTCTGGAAGCAATGTGTCCTATTTTGCTACAAAGCTTCATTTTGTAGAGAAAATGTCTTCTTCTGGGGATGAAAACCAGTATTTCTGGGAGACAACGCTATTTTAAAGGGATAAAAAGCATAATTTTGGTGAGAAAACCATGTTTTTGCAAGGATAAAGAATGATTCTTAGGAGAGAACTTTTTATTTCTGGGATAGGTACTGATATTTGTGTGCCATTCTTCTAAGATTTGTCAGAAATCGATATTTCTGTTGGAAATGTCCTTATTTTGAAGAGGGAAAGAGGTATTCCAATAAGAGTGTTTCGTATGTTGCTACAGGGGACCATTTGTAAAGAAAACGATTTCTACTGGGGATGAAAACCACTTTTTTGGGTAGAAAATGCTACTTGTAATGATGACAAGCTTTGTATTGGTAAGAAAATGAATTTTTTGCAAGATTCAAGAGTGATACCTAAGAGAGAACACATTTTTTTCTGGTGTAAGTCTTGATATTAGTGTGAAATACATCGGAAATTTGTCTGAAATGGATAATTCTTATGTTAATGTCATTATTTTGTAGGGGAAGACAGACATTCCGGAATCAGTGAGTCATCATTTGTTACAAAGCATCATTTTAAAGAGAATGTGTCTTCTTTTGGGGATGAAAACCAGTAATTTAGGGAGAAATTGCTATTTGTAGGGATGAAAAGCATTAGTTTGGGAAGAAAACCATAGTTTTGCAAGGATGAAGAGTGATACCTAAGAGTGTACTTTTCATTTCTGGGATAAGTATTGATATTCATGTGACCTACTTCTAAAATCTGTCAGAAATGGATATTTCTGTTGGAAAAGTCATTCTTTTTTAGATGAAAAGATTTATTCTGGAAACAATGTGTCATATTTGCCTACAAACACTAATTTTGAAGAGAAATCGATTTCTTTTGGTGATGAAAACCACCTTTATGTCTAGAAAATGCTGTTTGTAGAGATGAAAAACATTATTTTGGTAAGAAAAGCATATTTTTGCAAGGGTAAAGAGCGATACCTAAGAGAGACCTTTTTATTTCTGGTGTAAGTATTGATATTCCTGTGAAATTTTTCTAAAATCTGTCTGAAAAGGATATATCTGTTGGAAATGTCCTTATTTTGTAGAGGAGAAAAGGTGTTTCTGTTAGTAATGTCCTCAATTGGTAGAAGAGAAAAGGTATTCTGGAAGCAATGTGTCCTATTTTGCTACAAAGCTTCATTTTGTAGAGAAAATGTCTTCTTCTGGGGATGAAAACCAGTATTTCTGGGAGACAACGCTATTTTAAAGGGATAAAAAGCATAATTTTGGTGAGAAAACCATGTTTTTGCAAGGATAAAGAATGATTCTTAGGAGAGAACTTTTTATTTCTGGGATAGGTACTGATATTTGTGTGCCATTCTTCTAAGATTTGTCAGAAATCGATATTTCTGTTGGAAATGTCCTTATTTTGAAGAGGGAAAGAGGTATTCCAATAAGAGTGTTTCGTATGTTGCTACAGGGGACCATTTGTAAAGAAAACGATTTCTACTGGGGATGAAAACCACTTTTTTGGGTAGAAAATGCTACTTGTAATGATGACAAGCTTTGTATTGGTAAGAAAATGAATTTTTTGCAAGATTCAAGAGTGATACCTAAGAGAGAACACATTTTTTTCTGGTGTAAGTCTTGATATTAGTGTGAAATACATCGGAAATTTGTCTGAAATGGATAATTCTTATGTTAATGTCATTATTTTGTAGGGGAAGAGAGATATTCTGGAATCAGTGAGTCATCATTTGTTACAAAGCATCATTTTAAAGAGAATGTGTCTTCTTTTGGGGATGAAAACCAGTAATTTAGGGAGAAATTGCTATTTGTAGGGATGAAAAGCATTAGTTTGGGAAGAAAACCATAGTTTTGCAAGGATGAAGAGTGATACCTAAGAGTGTACTTTTCATTTCTGGGATAAGTATTGATATTCATGTGACCTACTTCTAAAATCTGTCAGAAATGGATATTTCTGTTGGAAATGTCATTCTTTTTTAGATGAAAAGAGTTTTTCTGGAAACAATGTGTCATATTTGGCTACAAACGCTAATTTTGAAGAGAAATCGATTTCTTTTGCTGACGAAAACCACCTTTATGTCTAGAAAATGCAGTTTGTAGAGAAGAAAAACATTATTTGGGTAAGAAAACCATACTTTTGCAAGGGTAAAGAGCGATACCTAAGAGAGACCTTATTATTTCTGTTGTAAGTATTGATATTCCTGTGAAATTTTTCTAAAATCTGTCAGAAAAGGATATATCTGTTGGAAATGTCCTTATTTTGTAGAGGAGAAAAGGTGTTTCTGTTAGTAATGTCCTCAATTGGTAGAAGAGAAAAGGTATTCTGGAAGCAATGTGTCCTATTTTGCTACAAAGCTTCATTTTGTAGAGAAAATGTCTTCTTCTGGGGATGAAAACCAGTATTTCTGGGAAACAGCGCTATTTTAAAGGGATAAAAAGCATAATTTTGGTGAGAAAACCATGTTTTTGCAAGGATAAAGAATGATTCTTAGAACTTTTTATTTCTGGGATAGGTACTGATATTTGTGTGCCATTCTTCTAAAATTTGTCAGAAATCGATATTTCTGTTGGAAATGTCCTTATTTTGAAGAGGGAAAGAGGTATTCCAATAACAGTGTTTCATATGTTGCTACAGGGGACCATTTGTAGAGAAAAGGATTTCTACTGGGGATGAAAACCACTTTTTTGGGTAGAAAATGCTACTTGTAATGATGACAAGCTTTGCATTGGTAAGAAAATGAATTTTTTGCAAGATTCAAGAGTGATACCTAAGAGAGAACACATTTTTTTCTGGTGTAAGTCTTGATATTAGTGTGAAATACATCGGAAATTTGTCTGAAATGGATAATTCTTATGTTAATGTCATTATTTTGTAGGGGAAGAGAGATATTCTGGAATCAGTGAGTCATCATTTGTTACAAAGCATCATTTTAAAGAGAATGTGTCTTCTTTTGGGGATGAAAACCAGTAATTTAGGGAGAAATTGCTATTTGTAGAGATGAAAAGCATTAGTTTGGGAAGAAAACCATAGTTTTGCAAGGATGAAGAGTGATACCTAAGAGTGTACTTTTCATTTCTGGGATAAGTATTGATATTCATGTGACCTACTTCTAAAATCTGTCAGAAATGGATATTTCTGTTGGAAATGTCATTCTTTTTTAGATGAAAAGAGTTATTCTGGAAACAATGTGTCATATTTGCCTACAAACGCTAATTTTGAAGAGAAATCGATTACTTTTGGTGATGTAAACCACCTTAATGTCTAGAAAATGCTGTTTGTAGAGATGAAAAACATTATTTTGGTAAGAAAAGCATATTTTTGCAAGGGTAAATAGTGATACCTAAGAGAGACCATTTGTTTTCTGGTATAAGTATTGATATTCCTTTGAAATTTTTCTAAAATCTGCCAGAAAAGGATATATGTGTTGGAAATGTTCTTATTTTTAAGAGGGAAAGAGGTATTCCAATAACAGTGTTTCATATATGGCTACAGGGGATCATTTTTAGAGAAAACGATTTCTACTGGGGATGAAAACCAATTTTTTGGGTAGAAAATGCTACTTGTAATGATGACAAGCTTTGTATTGGTAAGAAAATGAATTTTTTGCAAGATTCAAGAGTGATACCTAAGAGAGAACACATTTTTTTCTGGTGTAAGTCTTGATATTAGTGTGAAATACATTGGAAATTTGTCTGAAATGGATAATTCTTATGTTAATGTCATTATTTTGTAGGGGAAGAGAGATATTCTGGAATCAGTGAGTCATCATTTGTTACAAAGCATCATTTTAAAGAGAATGTGTCTTCTTTTGGGGATGAAAACCAGTAATTTAGGGAGAAATTGCTATTTGTAGGGATGAAAAGCATTAGTTTGGGAAGAAAACCATAGTTTTGCAAGGATGAAGAGTGATACCTAAGAGTGTACTTTTCATTTCTGGGATAAGTATTGATATTCCTGTGAAATTTTTCTAAAATCTGTCAGAAAAGAATATATCTGTTGGAAATGTCCTTGTTTTGTGGAGGAGAAAAGGTGTTTCTGTTAGTAATATCCTCAATTTGTAGATGAGAAAAGGTATTCTGGAAGCAATGTGTCCTATTTTGCTACAAAGCTTCATTTTGTAGAGAAAATGTCTTCTTCTGGGGATGAAAACCAGTATTTCTGGGAAACAGCGCTATTTTAAAGGGATAAAAAGCATAATTTTGGTGAGAAAACCATGTTTTTGCAAGGATAAAGAATGATTCTTAGGAGAGAACTTTTTATTTCTGGGATAGGTACTGATATTTGTGTGCCATTCTTCTAAAATTTGTCAGAAATCGATATTTCTGTTGGAAATGGCCTTATTTTGAAGAGGGAAAGAGGTATTCCAATAAGAGTGTTTCATATGTTGCTGCAGGGGACCATTTGTAGAGAAAACGATTTCCATTGAGAATGAAAACCACTTTTTTGGGTAGAAAATGCTACTTGTAATGATGACAAGCTTTGTATTGGTAAGAAAATGAATTTTTTGCAAGATTCAAGAGTGATACCTAAGAGAGAACACATTTTTTTCTGGTGTAAGTCTTGATATTAGTGTGAAATACATCGGAAATTTGTCTGAAATGGATAATTCTTAAGTTAATGTCATTATTTTGTAGGGGAAGAGAGATATTCTGGAATCAGTGAGTCATAATTTGTTACAAAGCATCATTTTAAAGAGAATGTGTCTTCTTTTGGGGATGAAAACCAGTAATTTAGGGAGAAATTTATATATGTAGGGATGAAAAGCATTAGTTTGGGAAGAAAACCATAGTTTTGCAAGGATGAAGAGTGATACCTAAGAGTGTACTTTTCATTTCTGGGATAAGTATTGATATTCATGTGACCTACTTCTAAAATCTGTCAGAAATGGATATTTCTGTTGGAAATGTCATTCTTTTTTAGATGAAAAGAGTTTTTCTGGAAACAATGTGTCATATTTGGCTACAAACGCTAATTTTGAAGAGAAATCGATTTCTTTTGCTGACGAAAACCACCTTTATGTCTAGAAAATGCAGTTTGTAGAGAAGAAAAACATTATTTGGGTAAGAAAACCATACTTTTGCAAGGGTAAAGAGCGATACCTAAGAGAGACCTTATTATTTCTGTTGTAAGTATTGATATTCCTGTGAAATTTTTCTAAAATCTGTCAGAAAAGGATATATCTGTTGGAAATGTCCTTATTTTGTAGAGGAGAAAAGGTGTTTCTGTTAGTAATGTCCTCAATTGGTAGAAGAGAAAAGGTATTCTGGAAGCAATGTGTCCTATTTTGCTACAAAGCTTCATTTTGTAGAGAAAATGTCTTCTTCTGGGGATGAAAACCAGTATTTCTGGGAAACAGCGCTATTTTAAAGGGATAAAAAGCATAATTTTGGTGAGAAAACCATGTTTTTGCAAGGATAAAGAATGATTCTTAGAACTTTTTATTTCTGGGATAGGTACTGATATTTGTGTGCCATTCTTCTAAAATTTGTCAGAAATCGATATTTCTGTTGGAAATGTCCTTATTTTGAAGAGGGAAAGAGGTATTCCAATAACAGTGTTTCATATGTTGCTACAGGGGACCATTTGTAGAGAAAACGATTTCTACTGGGGATGAAAACCACTTTTTTGGGTAGAAAATGCTACTTGTAATGATGACAAGCTTTGCATTGGTAAGAAAATGAATTTTTTGCAAGATTCAAGAGTGATACCTAAGAGAGAACACATTTTTTTCTGGTGTAAGTCTTGATATTAGTGTGAAATACATCGGAAATTTGTCTGAAATGGATAATTCTTATGTTAATGTCATTATTTTGTAGGGGAAGAGAGATATTCTGGAATCAGTGAGTCATCATTTGTTACAAAGCATCATTTTAAAGAGAATGTGTCTTCTTTTGGGGATGAAAACCAGTAATTTAGGGAGAAATTGCTATTTGTAGAGATGAAAAGCATTAGTTTGGGAAGAAAACCATAGTTTTGCAAGGATGAAGAGTGATACCTAAGAGTGTACTTTTCATTTCTGGGATAAGTATTGATATTCATGTGACCTACTTCTAAAATCTGTCAGAAATGGATATTTCTGTTGGAAATGTCATTCTTTTTTAGATGAAAAGAGTTATTCTG
This sequence comes from Coturnix japonica, assembly GCF_054131305.1. NCBI lineage: Eukaryota > Metazoa > Chordata > Aves > Galliformes > Phasianidae > Coturnix > Coturnix japonica. The sequence goes on along the minus strand of NC_140663.1, from coordinate 48,463,460 downwards.
GAAACAATGTGTCATATTTGCCTACAAACGCTAATTTTGAAGAGAAATCGATTACTTTTGGTGATGTAAACCACCTTAATGTCTAGAAAATGCTGTTTGTAGAGATGAAAAACATTATTTTGGTAAGAAAAGCATATTTTTGCAAGGGTAAATAGTGATACCTAAGAGAGACCATTTGTTTTCTGGTATAAGTATTGATATTCCTTTGAAATTTTTCTAAAATCTGCCAGAAAAGGATATATGTGTTGGAAATGTTCTTATTTTTAAGAGGGAAAGAGGTATTCCAATAACAGTGTTTCATATATGGCTACAGGGGATCATTTTTAGAGAAAACGATTTCTACTGGGGATGAAAACCAATTTTTTGGGTAGAAAATGCTACTTGTAATGATGACAAGCTTTGTATTGGTAAGAAAATGAATTTTTTGCAAGATTCAAGAGTGATACCTAAGAGAGAACACATTTTTTTCTGGTGTAAGTCTTGATATTAGTGTGAAATACATTGGAAATTTGTCTGAAATGGATAATTCTTATGTTAATGTCATTATTTTGTAGGGGAAGAGAGATATTCTGGAATCAGTGAGTCATCATTTGTTACAAAGCATCATTTTAAAGAGAATGTGTCTTCTTTTGGGGATGAAAACCAGTAATTTAGGGAGAAATTGCTATTTGTAGGGATGAAAAGCATTAGTTTGGGAAGAAAACCATAGTTTTGCAAGGATGAAGAGTGATACCTAAGAGTGTACTTTTCATTTCTGGGATAAGTATTGATATTCCTGTGAAATTTTTCTAAAATCTGTCAGAAAAGAATATATCTGTTGGAAATGTCCTTGTTTTGTGGAGGAGAAAAGGTGTTTCTGTTAGTAATATCCTCAATTTGTAGATGAGAAAAGGTATTCTGGAAGCAATGTGTCCTATTTTGCTACAAAGCTTCATTTTGTAGAGAAAATGTCTTCTTCTGGGGATGAAAACCAGTATTTCTGGGAAACAGCGCTATTTTAAAGGGATAAAAAGCATAATTTTGGTGAGAAAACCATGTTTTTGCAAGGATAAAGAATGATTCTTAGGAGAGAACTTTTTATTTCTGGGATAGGTACTGATATTTGTGTGCCATTCTTCTAAAATTTGTCAGAAATCGATATTTCTGTTGGAAATGGCCTTATTTTGAAGAGGGAAAGAGGTATTCCAATAAGAGTGTTTCATATGTTGCTGCAGGGGACCATTTGTAGAGAAAACGATTTCCATTGAGAATGAAAACCACTTTTTTGGGTAGAAAATGCTACTTGTAATGATGACAAGCTTTGTATTGGTAAGAAAATGAATTTTTTGCAAGATTCAAGAGTGATACCTAAGAGAGAACACACTTTTTTCTGGTGTAAGTCTTGATATTAGTGTGAAATACATCGGAAATTTGTCTGAAATGGATAATTCTTAAGTTAATGTCATTATTTTGTAGGGGAAGAGAGATATTCTGGAATCAGTGAGTCATAATTTGTTACAAAGCATCATTTTAAAGAGAATGTGTCTTCTTTTGGGGATGAAAACCAGTAATTTAGGGAGAAATTTATATATGTAGGGATGAAAAGCATTAGTTTGGGAAGAAAACCATAGTTTTGCAAGGATGAAGAGTGATACTTAAGAGTGTACTTTTCATTTCTGGGATAAGTATTGATATTCATGTGACCTACTTCTAAAATCAGTCAGAAATGGATATTTCTGTTGGAAATGTCATTCTTTTTTAGATGAAAAGAGTTATTCTGGAAACAATGTGTCATATTTGGCTACAAACGCTAATTTTGAAGAGAAATCGATTTCTTTTGGTGATGAAAACCACCTTTATGTCTAGAAAATGCTGTTTGTAGAGATGAAAAACATTATTTGGGTAAGAAAAGCATATTTTTGCAAGGGTAAAGAGTGATACCTAAGAGAGACCTTTTTATTTCTGGTATAAGTATTGATATTCCTGTGAAAATATTCTACAATCTGCCAGAAAAGGATATATCTGTTGGAAATGTCCTTATTTTGTAGAGGAGAAAAGGTGTTTCTGTTAGTAATGTCCTCAATTTGTAGAAGAGAAAAGGTATTCTGGAAGCAATGTGTCCTATTTTGCTACAAAGCTTCATTTTGTAGAGAAAATGTCTTCTTCTGGGGATGAAAACCAGTATTTCTGGGAAACAACGCTATTTTAAAGGGATAAAAAGCATAATTTTGGTGAGAAAACCATGTTTTTGCAAGGATAAAGAATGATTCTTAGGAGAGAACTTTTTATTTCTGGGATAGGTACTGATATTTGTGTGCCATTCTTCTAAAATTTGTCAGAAATCGATATTTCTGTTGGAAATGTCCTTATTTTGAAGAGGGAAAGAGGTATTCCAATAAGAGTGTTTCATATGTTGCTACAGGGGACCATTTGTAGAGAAAAAGATTTCTACTGGGGATGAAAACCACTTTTTTGGGTAGAAAATGCTACTTGTAATGATGACAAGCTTTGTATTGGTAAGAAAATGAATTTTTTGCAAGATTCAAGAGTGATACCTAAGAGAGAACACATTTTTTTCTGGTGTAAGTCATGATATTAGTGTGAAATACATCGGAAATTTGTCTGAAATGGATAATTCTTATGTTAATGTCATTATTTTGTAGGGGAAGACAGATATTCTGGAATCAGTGAGTCATCATTTGTTACAAAGCATCATTTTAAAGAGAATGTGTCTTCTTTTGGGGATGAAAACCAGTAATTTAGGGAGAAATTTATATATGTAGGGATGAAAAGCATTAGTTTGGGAAGAAAACCATAGTTTTGCAAGGATGAAGAGTGATACCTAAGAGTGTACTTTTCATTTCTGGGATAAGTATTGATATTCATGTGACCTACTTCTAAAATCTGTCAGAAATGGATATTTCTGTTGGAAATGTCATTCTTTTTTAGATGAAAAGAGTTATTCTGGTAACAGTGTGTCATATTTGGCTACAAACGCTAATTTTGAAAAGAAATCGATTTCTTTTGGTGATGAAAACCACCTTTATGTCTAGAAAATGCTGTTTGTAGAGATGAAAAACATTATTTTGGTAAGAAAAGCATATTTTTGCAAGGGTAAAGAGTGATACCTAAGAGAGACCTTTTTATTTCTGGTATAAGTATTGATATTCCTGTGAAATTTTTCTACAATCTTCCAGAAAAGGATATATCTGTTGGAAATGTCCTTATTTTGTAGAGGAGAAAAGGTGTTTCTGTTAGTAATGTCCTCAATTTGTAGAAGAGAAAAGGTATTCTGGAAGCAATGTGTCCTATTTTGCTACAAAGCTTCATTTTGTAGAGAAAATGTCTTCTTCTGGGGATGAAAACCAGTATTTCTGGGAAACAACGCTATTTTAAAGGGATAAAAAGCATAATTTTGGTGAGAAAACCATGTTTTTGCAAGGATAAAGAATGATTCTTAGGAGAGAACTTTTTATTTCTGGGATAGGTACTGATATTTGTGTGCCATTCTTCTAAAATTTGTCAGAAATCGATATTTCTGTTGGAAATGTCCTTATTTTGAAGAGGGAAAGAGGTATTCCAATAAGAGTGTTTCATATGTTGCTACAGGGGACCATTTGTAGAGAAAAAGATTTCTACTGGGGATGAAAACCACTTTTTTGGGTAGAAAATGCTACTTGTAATGATGACAAGCTTTGTATTGGTAAGAAAATGAATTTTTTGCAAGATTCAAGAGTGATACCTAAGAGAGAACACATTTTTTTCTGGTGTAAGTCATGATATTAGTGTGAAATACATCGGAAATTTGTCTGAAATGGATAATTCTTATGTTAATGTCATTATTTTGTAGGGGAAGACAGATATTCTGGAATCAGTGAGTCATCATTTGTTACAAAGCATCATTTTAAAGAGAATGTGTCTTCTTTTGGGGATGAAAACCAGTAATTTAGGGAGAAATTTATATATGTAGGGATGAAAAGCATTAGTTTGGGAAGAAAACCATAGTTTTGCAAGGATGAAGAGTGATACCTAAGAGTGTACTTTTCATTTCTGGGATAAGTATTGATATTCATGTGACCTACTTCTAAAATCTGTCAGAAATGGATATTTCTGTTGGAAATGTCATTCTTTTTTAGATGAAAAGAGTTATTCTGGTAACAGTGTGTCATATTTGGCTACAAACGCTAATTTTGAAAAGAAATCGATTTCTTTTGGTGATGAAAACCACCTTTATGTCTAGAAAATGCTGTTTGTAGAGATGAAAAACATTATTTTGGTAAGAAAAGCATATTTTTGCAAGGGTAAAGAGTGATACCTAAGAGAGACCTTTTTATTTCTGGTATAAGTATTGATATTCCTGTGAAATTTTTCTACAATCTTCCAGAAAAGGATATATCTGTTGGAAATGTCCTTATTTTGTAGAGGAGAAAAGGTGTTTCTGTTAGTAATGTCCTCAATTTGTAGAAGAGAAAAGGTATTCTGGAAGCAATGTGTCCTATTTTGCTACAAAGCTTCATTTTGTAGAGAAAATGTCTTCTTCTGGGGATGAAAACCAGTATTTCTGGGAAACAACGCTATTTTAAATGGATATAAAGCATAATTTTGGTGAGAGAACCATGTTTTTGCAAGGATAAAGAATGATTCTTAGGAGAGAACTTTTTATTTCTGGGATAGGTACTGATATTTGTGTGCCATTCTTCTAAAATTTGTCAGAAATCGATATTTCTGTTGGAAATGCCCTTATTTTGAAGAGGGAAAGAGGTATTCCAATAAGAGTGTTTCATATGTTGCTACAGGGGACCATTTGTAGAGAAAACGATTTCTATTGGGGATGAAACCCACAATTTTTGGGTAGAAAATGCTACTTGTAATGATGACAAGCTTTGTATTGGTAAGAAAATGAATTTTTTGCAAGATTCAAGAGTGATACCTAAGAGAGAACACATTTTTTTCTGGTGAAAGTCATGATATTAGTGTGAAATACATTGGAAATTTGTCTGAAATGGATAATTCTTATGTTAATGTCATTATTTTGTAGGGGAAGAGAGATATTCTGGAATCAGTGAGTCATCATTTGTTACAAAGCATCATTTTAAAGAGAATGTGTCTTCTTTTGGGGATGAAAACCAGTACTTTAGGGAGAAATTGCTATTTGTAGGGATGAAAAGCATTAGTTTGGGAAGAAAACCATAGTTTTGCAAGGATGAAGAGTGATACCTAAGAGTGTACTTTTCATTTCTGGGATAAGTATTGATATTCATGTGACCTACTTCTAAAATCTGTCAGAAATGGATATTTCTGTTGGAAATGTCATTTGTTTTTAGATGAAAAGAGTTATTCTGGAAACAATGTGTCATATTTGGTTACAAACGCTAATTTTGAAGAGAAATCGATTTCTTTTGCTGATGAAAACCACCTTTATGTCTAGAAAATGCTGTTTGTAGAGATGAAAAACATTATTTTGGTAAGAAAAGTATATTTTTGCAATGGTAAAGAGTGATACCTAAGAGAGACCTTTTTATTTCTGGTATAAGTATTGATATTCCTGTGAAATTTTTCTAAAATCTGTCAGAAAAGGATATATCTGTTGGAAATGTCCTTATTTTGAAGAGGGAAAGAGGTATTCCAATAAGAGTGTTTCATATGTGGCTACAGGGGACCATTTGTAGAGAAAACGATTTCTATTGGGGATGAAAACCACTTTTTTGGGTAGAAAATGCTACTTGTAATGATGACAAGCTTTGTATTGGTAAGAAAACGAATTTTTTGCAAGATTCAAGAGTGATACCTAAGAGAGAACACATTTTTTTCTGGTGTAAGTCTTGATATTAGTGTGAAATACATCGGAAATTTGTCTGAAATGGATAATTCTTAAGTTAATGTCATTATTTTGTAGGGGAAGAGAGATATTCTGGAATCAGTGAGTCATCATTTGTTACAAAGCATCATTTTAAAGAGAATGTGTCTTCTTTTGGGGATGAAAACCAGTAATTTAGGGAGAAACTGCTATTTGTAGGGATGAAAAGCATTAGTTTGGGAAGAAAACCATAGTTTTGCAAGGATGAAGAGTGATACCTAAGAGTGTACTTTTCATTTCTGGGATAAGTATTGATATTCATGTGACCTACTTCTAAAATCTGTCAGAAATGGATATTTCTGTTGGAAATGTCATTCTTTTTTAGATGAAAAGAGTTTTTCTGGAAACAATGTGTCATATTTGGCTACAAACGCTAATTTTGAAGAGAAATCGATTTCTTTTGGTGATGAAAACCACCTTTATGTCTAGAAAATGCTGTTTGTAGAGATGAAAAACATTATTTGGGTAAGAAAAGCATATTTTTGCAAGGGTAAAGAGTGATACCTAAGAGAGACCTTTTTATTTCTGGTATAAGTATTGATATTCCTGTGAAAATATTCTACAATCTGCCAGAAAAGGATATATCTGTTGGAAATGTCCTTATTTTGTAGAGGAGAAAAGGTGTTTCTGTTAGTAATGTCCTCAATTTGTAGAAGAGAAAAGGTATTCTGGAAGCAATGTGTCCTATTTTGCTACAAAGCTTCATTTTGTAGAGAAAATGTCTTCTTCTGGGGATGAAAACCAGTATTTCTGGGAAACAACGCTATTTTAAAGGGATAAAAAGCATAATTTTGGTGAGAAAACCATGTTTTTGCAAGGATAAAGAATGATTCTTAGGAGAGAACTTTTTATTTCTGGGATAGGTACTGATATTTGTGTGCCATTCTTCTAAAATTTGTCAGAAATCGATATTTCTGTTGGAAATGTCCTTATTTTGAAGAGGGAAAGAGGTATTCCAATAAGAGTGTTTCATATGTTGCTACAGGGGACCATTTGTAGAGAAAACGATTTCTACTGGGGATGAAAACCACTTTTTTGGGTAGAAAATGCTACTTGTAATGATGACAAGCTTTGTATTGGTAAGAAAATGAATTTTTTGCAAGATTCAAGAGTGATACCTAAGAGAGAACACATTTTTTTCTGGTGTAAGTCATGATATTAGTGTGAAATACATTGGAAATTTGTCTGAAATGGATAATTCTTATGTTAATGTCATTATTTTGTAGGGGAAGACAGATATTCTGGAATCAGTGAGTCATCATTTGTTACAAAGCATCATTTTAAAGAGAATGTGTCTTCTTTTGGGGATGAAAACCAGTAATTTAGGGAGAAATTGCTATTTGTAGGGATGAAAAGCATTAGTTTGGGAAGAAAACCATAGTTTTGCAAGGATGAAGAGTGATACCTAAGAGTGTACTTTTCATTTCTGGGATAAGTATTGATATTCATGTGACCTACTTCTAAAATCTGTCAGAAATGGATATTTCTGTTGGAAATGTCATTTGTTTTTAGATGAAAAGAGTTATTCTGGAAACAATGTGTCATATTTGGCTACAAACGCTAATTTTGAAGAGAAATCGATTTCTTTTGCTGATGAAAACCACCTTTATGTCTAGAAAATGCTGTTTGTAGAGATGAAAAACATTATTTTGGTAAGAAAAGCATATTTTTGCAATGGTAAAGAGTGATACCTAAGAGAGACCTTTTTATTTCTGGTATAAGTATTGATATTCCTGTGAAATTTTTCTAAAATCTGTCAGAAAAGGATATATCTGTTGGAAATGTCCTTATTTTGAAGAGGGAAAGAGGTATTCCAATAAGAGTGTTTCATATGTGGCTACAGGGGACCATTTGTAGAGAAAACGATTTCTATTGGGGATGAAAACCACTTTTTTGGGTAGAAAATGCTACTTGTAATGATGACAAGCTTTGTATTGGTAAGAAAATGAATTTTTTGCAAGATTCAAGAGTGATACCTAAGGGAGAACACATTTTCTTCTGGTGTAAGTCTTGATATTATTGTGAAATACATCGGAAATTTGTCTGAAATGGATAATTCTTATGTTAATGTCATTATTTTGTAGGGGAAGACAGATATTCTGGAATCAGTGAGTCATCATTTGTTACAAAGCATCATTTTAAAGAGAATGTGTCTTCTTTTGGGGATGAAAACCAGTAATTTAGGGAGAAATTTATATATGTAGGGATGAAAAGCATTAGTTTGGGAAGAAAACCATAGTTTTGCAAGGATGAAGAGTGATACCTAAGAGTGTACTTTTCATTTCTGGGATAAGTATTGATATTCATGTGACCTACTTCTAAAATCTGTCAGAAATGGATATTTCTGTTGGAAATGTCATTCTTTTTTAGATGAAAAGAGTTATTCTGGAAACAATGTGTCATATTTGGCTACAAACGCTAATTTTGAAGAGAAATCGATTTCTTTTGGTGATGAAAACCACCTTTATGTCTAGAAAATGCTGGTTGTAGAGATGAAAAACATTATTTGGGTAAGAAAAGCATATTTTTGCAAGGGTAAAGAGTGATACCTAAGAGAGACCTTTTTATTTCTGGTATAAGTATTGATATTCCTGTGAAAATATTCTACAATCTGCCAGAAAAGGATATATCTGTTGGAAATGTCCTTATTTTGTAGAGGAGAAAAGGTGTTTCTGTTAGTAATGTCCTCAATTTGTAGAAGAGAAAAGGTATTCTGGAAGCAATGTGTCCTATTTTGCTACAAAGCTTCATTTTGTAGAGAAAATGTCTTCTTCTGGGGATGAAAACCAGTATTTCTGGGAAACAACGCTATTTTAAAGGGATAAAAAGCATAATTTTGGTGAGAAAACCATGTTTTTGCAAGGATAAAGAATGATTCTTAGGAGAGAACTTTTTATTTCTGGGATAGGTACTGATATTTGTGTGCCATTCTTCTAAAATTTGTCAGAAATCGATATTTCTGTTGGAAATGTCCTTATTTTGAAGAGGGAAAGAGGTATTCCAATAAGAGTGTTTCATATGTTGCTACAGGGGACCATTTGTAGAGAAAACGATTTCTACTGGGGATGAAAACCACTTTTTTGGGTAGAAAATGCTACTTGTAATGATGACAAGCTTTGTATTGGTAAGAAAATGAATTTTTTGCAAGATTCAAGAGTGATACCTAAGAGAGAACACATTTTTTTCTGGTGTAAGTCATGATATTAGTGTGAAATACATTGGAAATTTGTCTGAAATGGATAATTCTTATGTTAATGTCATTATTTTGTAGGGGAAGACAGATATTCTGGAATCAGTGAGTCATCATTTGTTACAAAGCATCATTTTAAAGAGAATGTGTCTTCTTTTGGGGATGAAAACCAGTAATTTAGGGAGAAATTGCTATTTGTAGGGATGAAAAGCATTAGTTTGGGAAGAAAACCATAGTTTTGCAAGGATGAAGAGTGATACCTAAGAGTGTACTTTTCATTTCTGGGATAAGTATTGATATTCATGTGACCTACTTCTAAAATCTGTCAGAAATGGATATTTCTGTTGGAAATGTCATTTGTTTTTAGATGAAAAGAGTTATTCTGGAAACAATGTGTCATATTTGGCTACAAACGCTAATTTTGAAGAGAAATCGATTTCTTTTGCTGATGAAAACCACCTTTATGTCTAGAAAATGCTGTTTGTAGAGATGAAAAACATTATTTTGGTAAGAAAAGCATATTTTTGCAAGGGTAAAGAGTGATACCTAAGAGAGACCTTTTTATTTCTGGTATAAGTATTGATATTCCTGTGAAATTTTTCTACAATCTTCCAGAAAAGGATATATCTGTTGGAAATGTCCTTATTTTGTAGAGGAGAAAAGGTGTTTCTGTTAGTAATGTCCTCAATTTGTAGAAGAGAAAAGGTATTCTGGAAGCAATGTGTCCTATTTTGCTACAAAGCTTCATTTTGTAGAGAAAATGTCTTCTTCTGGGGATGAAAACCAGTATTTCTGGGAAACAACGCTATTTTAAATGGATATAAAGCATAATTTTGGTGAGAGAACCATGTTTTTGCAAGGATAAAGAATGATTCTTAGGAGAGAACTTTTTATTTCTGGGATAGGTACTGATATTTGTGTGCCATTCTTCTAAAATTTGTCAGAAATCGATATTTCTGTTGGAAATGCCCTTATTTTGAAGAGGGAAAGAGGTATTCCAATAAGAGTGTTTCATATGTTGCTACAGGGGACCATTTGTAGAGAAAACGATTTCTATTGGGGATGAAACCCACAATTTTTGGGTAGAAAATGCTACTTGTAATGATGACAAGCTTTGTATTGGTAAGAAAATGAATTTTTTGCAAGATTCAAGAGTGATACCTAAGAGAGAACACATTTTTTTCTGGTGAAAGTCATGATATTAGTGTGAAATACATTGGAAATTTGTCTGAAATGGATAATTCTTATGTTAATGTCATTATTTTGTAGGGGAAGAGAGATATTCTGGAATCAGTGAGTCATCATTTGTTACAAAGCATCATTTTAAAGAGAATGTGTCTTCTTTTGGGGATGAAAACCAGTACTTTAGGGAGAAATTGCTATTTGTAGGGATGAAAAGCATTAGTTTGGGAAGAAAACCATAGTTTTGCAAGGATGAAGAGTGATACCTAAGAGTGTACTTTTCATTTCTGGGATAAGTATTGATATTCATGTGACCTACTTCTAAAATCTGTCAGAAATGGATATTTCTGTTGGAAATGTCATTTGTTTTTAGATGAAAAGAGTTATTCTGGAAACAATGTGTCATATTTGGTTACAAACGCTAATTTTGAAGAGAAATCGATTTCTTTTGCTGATGAAAACCACCTTTATGTCTAGAAAATGCTGTTTGTAGAGATGAAAAACATTATTTTGGTAAGAAAAGTATATTTTTGCAATGGTAAAGAGTGATACCTAAGAGAGACCTTTTTATTTCTGGTATAAGTATTGATATTCCTGTGAAATTTTTCTAAAATCTGTCAGAAAAGGATATATCTGTTGGAAATGTCCTTATTTTGAAGAGGGAAAGAGGTATTCCAATAAGAGTGTTTCATATGTGGCTACAGGGGACCATTTGTAGAGAAAACGATTTCTATTGGGGATGAAAACCACTTTTTTGGGTAGAAAATGCTACTTGTAATGATGACAAGCTTTGTATTGGTAAGAAAATGAATTTTTTGCAAGATTCAAGAGTGATACCTAAGAGAGAACACATTTTTTTCTGGTGTAAGTCTTGATATTAGTGTGAAATACATCGGAAATTTGTCTGAAATGGATAATTCTTAAGTTAATGTCATTATTTTGTAGGGGAAGAGAGATATTCTGGAATCAGTGAGTCATCATTTGTTACAAAGCATCATTTTAAAGAGAATGTGTCTTCTTTTGGGGATGAAAACCAGTAATTTAGGGAGAAACTGCTATTTGTAGGGATGAAAAGCATTAGTTTGGGAAGAAAACCATAGTTTTGCAAGGATGAAGAGTGATACCTAAGAGTGTACTTTTCATTTCTGGGATAAGTATTGATATTCATGTGACCTACTTCTAAAATCTGTCAGAAATGGATATTTCTGTTGGAAATGTCATTCTTTTTTAGATGAAAAGAGTTATTCTGGAAACAATGTGTCATATTTGGCTACAAACGCTAATTTTGAAGAGAAATCGATTTCTTTTGGTGATGAAAACCACCTTTATGTCTAGAAAATGCTGTTTGTAGAGATGAAAAACATTATTTGGGTAAGAAAAGCATATTTTTGCAAGGGTAAAGAGTGATACCTAAGAGAGACCTTTTTATTTCTGGTATAAGTATTGATATTCCTGTGAAAATATTCTACAATCTGCCAGAAAAGGATATATCTGTTGGAAATGTCCTTATTTTGTAGAGGAGAAAAGGTGTTTCTGTTAGTAATGTCCTCAATTTGTAGAAGAGAAAAGGTATTCTGGAAGCAATGTGTCCTATTTTGCTACAAAGCTTCATTTTGTAGAGAAAATGTCTTCTTCTGGGGATGAAAACCAGTATTTCTGGGAAACAACGCTATTTTAAAGGGATAAAAAGCATAATTTTGGTGAGAAAACCATGTTTTTGCAAGGATAAAGAATGATTCTTAGGAGAGAACTTTTTATTTCTGGGATAGGTACTGATATTTGTGTGCCATTCTTCTAAAATTTGTCAGAAATCGATATTTCTGTTGGAAATGTCCTTATTTTGAAGAGGGAAAGAGGTATTCCAATAAGAGTGTTTCATATGTTGCTACAGGGGACCATTTGTAGAGAAAACGATTTCTACTGGGGATGAAAACCACTTTTTTGGGTAGAAAATGCTACTTGTAATGATGACAAGCTTTGTATTGGTAAGAAAATGAATTTTTTGCAAGATTCAAGAGTGATACCTAAGAGAGAACACATTTTTTTCTGGTGTAAGTCATGATATTAGTGTGAAATACATTGGAAATTTGTCTGAAATGGATAATTCTTATGTTAATGTCATTATTTTGTAGGGGAAGAGAGATATTCTGGAATCAGTGAGTCATCATTTGTTACAAAGCATCATTTTAAAGAGAATGTGTCTTCTTTTGGGGATGAAAACCAGTAATTTAGGGAGAAATTGCTATTTGTAGGGATGAAAAGCATTAGTTTGGGAAGAAAACCATAGTTTTGCAAGGATGAAGAGTGATACCTAAGAGTGTACTTTTCATTTCTGGGATAAGTATTGATATTCATGTGACCTACTTCTAAAATCTGTCAGAAATGGATATTTCTGTTGGAAATGTCATTTGTTTTTAGATGAAAAGAGTTATTCTGGAAACAATGTGTCATATTTGGCTACAAACGCTAATTTTGAAGAGAAATCGATTTCTTTTGCTGATGAAAACCACCTTTATGTCTAGAAAATGCTGTTTGTAGAGATGAAAAACATTATTTTGGTAAGAAAAGCATATTTTTGCAATGGTAAAGAGTGATACCTAAGAGAGACCTTTTTATTTCTGGTATAAGTATTGATATTCCTGTGAAATTTTTCTAAAATCTGTCAGAAAAGGATATATCTGTTGGAAATGTCCTTATTTTGAAGAGGGAAAGAGGTATTCCAATAAGAGTGTTTCATATGTGGCTACAGGGGACCATTTGTAGAGAAAACGATTTCTATTGGGGATGAAAACCACTTTTTTGGGTAGAAAATGCTACTTGTAATGATGACAAGCTTTGTATTGGTAAGAAAATGAATTTTTTGCAAGATTCAAGAGTGATACCTAAGGGAGAACACATTTTCTTCTGGTGTAAGTCTTGATATTATTGTGAAATACATTGGAAATTTGTCTGAAATGGATAATTCTTATGTTAATGTCATTATTTTGTAGGGGAAGACAGATATTCTGGAATCAGTGAGTCATCATTTGTTACAAAGCATCATTTTAAAGAGAATGTGTCTTCTTTTGGGGATGAAAACCAGTAATTTAGGGAGAAATTTATATATGTAGGGATGAAAAGCATTAGTTTGGGAAGAAAACCATAGTTTTGCAAGGATGAAGAGTGATACCTAAGAGTGTACTTTTCATTTCTGGGATAAGTATTGATATTCATGTGACCTACTTCTAAAATCTGTCAGAAATGGATATTTCTGTTGGAAATGTCATTCTTTTTTAGATGAAAAGAGTTATTCTGGAAACAATGTGTCATATTTGGCTACAAACGCTAATTTTGAAGAGAAATCGATTTCTTTTGGTGATGAAAACCACCTTTATGTCTAGAAAATGCTGGTTGTAGAGATGAAAAACATTATTTGGGTAAGAAAAGCATATTTTTGCAAGGGTAAAGAGTGATACCTAAGAGAGACCTTTTTATTTCTGGTATAAGTATTGATATTCCTGTGAAAATATTCTACAATCTGCCAGAAAAGGATATATCTGTTGGAAATGTCCTTATTTTGTAGAGGAGAAAAGGTGTTTCTGTTAGTAATGTCCTCAATTTGTAGAAGAGAAAAGGTATTCTGGAAGCAATGTGTCCTATTTTGCTACAAAGCTTCATTTTGTAGAGAAAATGTCTTCTTCTGGGGATGAAAACCAGTATTTCTGGGAAACAACGCTATTTTAAAGGGATAAAAAGCATAATTTTGGTGAGAAAACCATGTTTTTGCAAGGATAAAGAATGATTCTTAGGAGAGAACTTTTTATTTCTGGGATAGGTACTGATATTTGTGTGCCATTCTTCTAAAATTTGTCAGAAATCGATATTTCTGTTGGAAATGTCCTTATTTTGAAGAGGGAAAGAGGTATTCCAATAAGAGTGTTTCATATGTTGCTACAGGGGACCATTTGTAGAGAAAACGATTTCTACTGGGGATGAAAACCACTTTTTTGGGTAGAAAATGCTACTTGTAATGATGACAAGCTTTGTATTGGTAAGAAAATGAATTTTTTGCAAGATTCAAGAGTGATACCTAAGAGAGAACACATTTTTTTCTGGTGTAAGTCATGATATTAGTGTGAAATACATTGGAAATTTGTCTGAAATGGATAATTCTTATGTTAATGTCATTATTTTGTAGGGGAAGACAGATATTCTGGAATCAGTGAGTCATCATTTGTTACAAAGCATCATTTTAAAGAGAATGTGTCTTCTTTTGGGGATGAAAACCAGTAATTTAGGGAGAAATTGCTATTTGTAGGGATGAAAAGCATTAGTTTGGGAAGAAAACCATAGTTTTGCAAGGATGAAGAGTGATACCTAAGAGTGTACTTTTCATTTCTGGGATAAGTATTGATATTCATGTGACCTACTTCTAAAATCTGTCAGAAATGGATATTTCTGTTGGAAATGTCATTTGTTTTTAGATGAAAAGAGTTATTCTGGAAACAATGTGTCATATTTGGCTACAAACGCTAATTTTGAAGAGAAATCGATTTCTTTTGCTGATGAAAACCACCTTTATGTCTAGAAAATGCTGTTTGTAGAGATGAAAAACATTATTTTGGTAAGAAAAGCATATTTTTGCAATGGTAAAGAGTGATACCTAAGAGAGACCTTTTTATTTCTGGTATAAGTATTGATATTCCTGTGAAATTTTTCTAAAATCTGTCAGAAAAGGATATATCTGTTGGAAATGTCCTTATTTTGAAGAGGGAAAGAGGTATTCCAATAAGAGTGTTTCATATGTGGCTACAGGGGACCATTTGTAGAGAAAACGATTTCTATTGGGGATGAAAACTACTTTTTTGGGTAGAAAATGCTACTTGTAATGATGACAAGCTTTGTATTGGTAAGAAAATGAATTTTTTGCAAGATTCAAGAGTGATACCTAAGGGAGAACACATTTTCTTCTGGTGTAAGTCTTGATATTATTGTGAAATACATCGGAAATTTGTCTGAAATGGATAATTCTTATGTTAATGTCATTATTTTGTAGGGGAAGACAGATATTCTGGAATCAGTGAGTCATCATTTGTTACAAAGCATCATTTTAAAGAGAATGTGTCTTCTTTTGGGGATGAAAACCAGTAATTTAGGGAGAAATTTATATATGTAGGGATGAAAAGCATTAGTTTGGGAAGAAAACCATAGTTTTGCAAGGATGAAGAGTGATACCTAAGAGTGTACTTTTCATTTCTGGGATAAGTATTGATATTCATGTGACCTACTTCTAAAATCTGTCAGAAATGGATATTTCTGTTGGAAATGTCATTCTTTTTTAGATGAAAAGAGTTATTCTGGAAACAATGTGTCATATTTGGCTACAAACGCTAATTTTGAAGAGAAATCGATTTCTTTTGGTGATGAAAACCACCTTTATGTCTAGAAAATGCTGTTTGTAGAGATGAAAAACATTATTTGGGTAAGAAAAGCATATTTTTGCAAGGGTAAAGAGTGATACCTAAGAGAGACCTTTTTATTTCTGGTATAAGTATTGATATTCCTGTGAAAATATTCTACAATCTGCCAGAAAAGGATATATCTGTTGGAAATGTCCTTATTTTGTAGAGGAGAAAAGGTGTTTCTGTTAGTAATGTCCTCAATTTGTAGAAGAGAAAAGGTATTCTGGAAGCAATGTGTCCTATTTTGCTACAAAGCTTCATTTTGTAGAGAAAATGTCTTCTTCTGGGGATGAAAACCAGTATTTCTGGGAAACAACGCTATTTTAAAGGGATAAAAAGCATAATTTTGGTGAGAAAACCATGTTTTTGCAAGGATAAAGAATGATTCTTAGGAGAGAACTTTTTATTTCTGGGATAGGTACTGATATTTGTGTGCCATTCTTCTAAAATTTGTCAGAAATCGATATTTCTGTTGGAAATGTCCTTATTTTGAAGAGGGAAAGAGGTATTCCAATAAGAGTGTTTCATATGTTGCTACAGGGGACCATTTGTAGAGAAAACGATTTCTACTGGGGATGAAAACCACTTTTTTGGGTAGAAAATGCTACTTGTAATGATGACAAGCTTTGTATTGGTAAGAAAATGAATTTTTTGCAAGATTCAAGAGTGATACCTAAGAGAGAACACATTTTTTTCTGGTGTAAGTCATGATATTAGTGTGAAATACATTGGAAATTTGTCTGAAATGGATAATTCTTATGTTAATGTCATTATTTTGTAGGGGAAGACAGATATTCTGGAATCAGTGAGTCATCATTTGTTACAAAGCATCATTTTAAAGAGAATGTGTCTTCTTTTGGGGATGAAAACCAGTACTTTAGGGAGAAATTGCTATTTGTAGGGATGAAAAGCATTAGTTTGGGAAGAAAACCATAGTTTTGCAAGGATGAAGAGTGATACCTAAGAGTGTACTTTTCATTTCTGGGATAAGTATTGATATTCATGTGACCTACTTCTAAAATCTGTCAGAAATGAATATTTCTGTTGGAAATGTCATTTGTTTTTAGATGAAAAGAGTTATTCTGGAAACAATGTGTCATATTTGGCTACAAACGCTAATTTTGAAGAGAAATCGATTTCTTTTGCTGATGAAAACCACCTTTATGTCTAGAAAATGCTGTTTGTAGAGATGAAAAACATTATTTTGGTAAGAAAAGCATATTTTTGCAATGGTAAAGAGTGATACCTAAGAGAGACCTTTTTATTTCTGGTATAAGTATTGATATTCCTGTGAAATTTTTCTAAAATCTGTCAGAAAAGGATATATCTGTTGGAAATGTTCTTATTTTGAAGAGGGAAAGAGGTATTCCAATAAGAGTGTTTCATATGTGGCTACAGGGGACCATTTGTAGAGAAAACGATTTCTATTGGGGATGAAAACCACTTTTTTGGGTAGAAAATGCTACTTGTAATGATGACAAGCTTTGTATTGGTAAGAAAATGAATTTTTTGCAAGATTCAAGAGTGATACCTAAGGGAGAACACATTTTCTTCTGGTGTAAGTCTTGATATTATTGTGAAATACATCGGAAATTTGTCTGAAATGGATAATTCCTATGTTAATGTCATTATTTTGTAGGGGAAGACAGATATTCTGGAATCAGTGAGTCATCATTTGTTACAAAGCATCATTTTAAAGAGAATGTGTCTTCTTTTGGGGATGAAAACCAGTAATTTAGGGAGAAATTTATATATGTAGGGATGAAAAGCATTAGTTTGGGAAGAAAACCATAGTTTTGCAAGGATGAAGAGTGATACCTAAGAGTGTACTTTTCATTTCTGGGATAAGTATTGATATTCATGTGACCTACTTCTAAAATCTGTCAGAAATGGATATTTCTGTTGGAAATGTCATTCTTTTTTAGATGAAAAGAGTTATTCTGGAAACAATGTGTCATATTTGGCTACAAACGCTAATTTTGAAGAGAAATCGATTTCTTTTTGTGATGAAAACCACCTTTATGTCTAGAAAATGCTATTTGTAGAGATGAAAAACATTATTTGGGTAAGAAAAGCATATTTTTGCAAGGGTAAAGAGTGATACCTAAGAGAGACCTTTTTATTTCTGGTATAAGTATTGATATTCCTGTGAAAATATTCTAAAATCTGCCAGAAAAGGATATATCTGTTGGAAATGTCCTTATTTTGTAGAGGAGAAAAGGTGTTTCTGTTAGTAATGTCCTCAATTTGTAGAAGAGAAAAGGTATTCTGGAAGCAATGTGTCCTATTTTGCTACAAAGCTTCATTTTGTAGAGAAAATGTCTTCTTCTGGGGATGAAAACCAGTATTTCTGGGAAACAACGCTATTTTAAAGGGATAAAAAGCATAATTTTGGTGAGAAAACCATGTTTTTGCAAGGATAAAGAATGATTCTTAGGAGAGAACTTTTTATTTCTGGGATAGGTACTGATATTTGTGTGCCATTCTTCTAAAATTTGTCAGAAATCGATATTTCTGTTGGAAATGTCCTTATTTTGAAGAGGGAAAGAGGTATTCCAATAAGAGTGTTTCATATGTTGCTACAGGGGACCATTTGTAGAGAAAACGATTTCTACTGGGGATGAAAACCACTTTTTTGGGTAGAAAATGCTACTTGTAATGATGACAAGCTTTGTATTGGTAAGAAAATGAATTTTTTGCAAGATTCAAGAGTGATACCTAAGAGAGAACACATTTTTTTCTGGTGTAAGTCATGATATTAGTGTGAAATACATTGGAAATTTGTCTGAAATGGATAATTCTTATGTTAATGTCATTATTTTGTAGGGGAAGAGAGATATTCTGGAATCAGTGAGTCATCATTTGTTACAAAGCATCATTTTAAAGAGAATGTGTCTTCTTTTGGGGATGAAAACCAGTAATTTAGGGAGAAATTGCTATTTGTAGGGATGAAAAGCATTAGTTTGGGAAGAAAACCATAGTTTTGCAAGGATGAAGAGTGATACCTAAGAGTGTACTTTTCATTTCTGGGATAAGTATTGATATTCATGTGACCTACTTCTAAAATCTGTCAGAAATGGATATTTCTGTTGGAAATGTCATTCTTTTTTAGATGAAAAGAGTTATTCTGGAAACAATGTGTCATATTTGGCTACAAACGCTAATTTTGAAGAGAAATCGATTTCTTTTGCTGATGAAAACCACCTTTATGTCTAGAAAATGCTGTTTGTAGAGATGAAAAACATTATTTTGGTAAGAAAAGCATATTTTTGCAATGGTAAAGAGTGATACCTAAGAGAGACCTTTTTATTTCTGGTATAAGTATTGATATTCCTGTGAAATTTTTCTAAAATCTGTCAGAAAAGGATATATCTGTTGGAAATGTCCTTATTTTGAAGAGGGAAAGAGGTATTCCAATAAGAGTGTTTCATATGTGGCTACAGGGGACCATTTGTAGAGAAAACGATTTCTATTGGGGATGAAAACCACTTTTTTGGGTAGAAAATGCTACTTGTAATGATGACAAGCTTTGTATTGGTAAGAAAATGAATTTTTTGCAAGATTCAAGAGTGATACCTAAGGGAGAACACATTTTTTTCTGGTGTAAGTCTTGATATTATTGTGAAATACATCGGAAATTTGTCTGAAATGGATAATTCCTATGTTAATGTCATTATTTTGTAGGGGAAGACAGATATTCTGGAATCAGTGAGTCATCATTTGTTACAAAGCATCATTTTAAAGAGAATGTGTCTTCTTTTGGGGATGAAAACCAGTAATTTAGGGAGAAATTTATATATGTAGGGATGAAAAGCATTAGTTTGGGAAGAAAACCATAGTTTTGCAAGGATGAAGAGTGATACCTAAGAGTGTACTTTTCATTTCTGGGATAAGTATTGATATTCATGTGATCTACTTCTAAAATCTGTCAGAAATGGATATTTCTGTTGGAAATGTCATTCTTTTTTAGATGAAAAGAGTTATTCTGGAAACAATGTGTCATATTTGGCTACAAACGCTAATTTTGAAGAGAAATCGATTTCTTTTGGTGATGAAAACCACGTTTATGTCTAGAAAATGCTGTTTGTAGAGATGAAAAACATTATTTTGGTAAGAAAAGCATATTTTTGCAAGGGTAAAGAGTGATACCTAAGAGAGACCTTTTTATTTCTGGTATAAGTATTGATATTCCTGTGAAATTTTTCTACAATCTGTCAGAAAAGGATATATCTGTTGGAAATGTCCTTATTTTGTAGAGGAGAAAAGGTGTTTCTGTTAGTAATGTCCTCAATTTGTAGAAGAGAAAAGGTATTCTGGAAGCAATGTGTCCTATTTTGCTACAAAGCTTCATTTTGTAGAGAAAATGTCTTCTTCTGGGGATGAAAACCAGTATTTCTGGGAAACAACGCTATTTTAAATGGATATAAAGCATAATTTTGGTGAGAGAACCATGTTTTTGCAAGGATAAAGAATGATTCTTAGGAGAGAACTTTTTATTTCTGGGATAGGTACTGATATTTGTGTGCCATTCTTCTAAAATTTGTCAGAAATCGATATTTCTGTTGGAAATGCCCTAATTTTGAAGAGGGAAAGAGGTATTCCAATAAGAGTGTTTCATATGTTGCTACAGGGGACCATTTGTAGAGAAAACGATTTCTATTGGGGATGAAACCCACAATTTTTGGGTAGAAAATGCTACTTGTAATGATGAAAAGCTTTGTATTGGTAAGAAAATGAATTTTTTGCAAGATTCAAGAGTGATACCTAAGAGAGAGCACATTTTTTTCTGGTGTAAGTCATGATATTAGTGTGAAATACATTGGAAATTTGTCTGAAATGGATAATTCTTATGTTAATGTCATTATTTTGTAGGGGAAGAGAGATATTCTGGAATCAGTGAGTCATCATTTGTTCCAAAGCATCATTTTAAAGAGAATGTGTCTTCTTTTGGGGATGAAAACCAGTAATTTAGGGAGAAACTGCTATTTGTAGGGATGAAAAGCATTAGTTTGGGAAGAAAACCATAGTTTTGCAAGGATGAAGAGTGATACCTAAGAGTGTACTTTTCATTTCTGGGATAAGTATTGATATTCTTGTGACCTACTTCTAAAATCTGTCAGAAATGGATATTTCTGTTGGAAATGTCATTCTTTTTTAGATGAAAAGAGTTATTCTGGAAACAATGTGTCATATTTGGCTACAAACGCTAATTTTGAAGAGAAATCGATTTCTTTTGCTGATGAAAACCACCTTTATGTCTAGAAAATGCTGTTTGTAGAGATGAAAAACATTATTTTGGTAAGAAAAGCATATTTTTGCAATGGTAAAGAGTGATACCTAAGAGAGACCTTTTTATTTCTGGTATAAGTATTGATATTCCTGTGAAATTTTTCTAAAATCTGTCAGAAAAGGATATATCTGTTGGAAATGTCCTTATTTTGAAGAGGGAAAGAGGTATTCCAATAAGAGTGTTTCATATGTGGCTACAGGGGACCATTTGTAGAGAAAACGATTTCTATTGGGGATGAAAACCACTTTTTTGGGTAGAAAATGCTACTTGTAATGATGACAAGCTTTGTATTGGTAAGAAAATGAATTTTTTGCAAGATTCAAGAGTGATACCTAAGGGAGAACACATTTTTTTCTGGTGTAAGTCTTGATATTATTGTGAAATACATCGGAAATTTGTCTGAAATGGATAATTCCTATGTTAATGTCATTATTTTGTAGGGGAAGACAGATATTCTGGAATCAGTGAGTCATCATTTGTTACAAAGCATCATTTTAAAGAGAATGTGTCTTCTTTTGGGGATGAAAACCAGTAATTTAGGGAGAAATTGCTATTTTTAGGGATGAAAACCATTAGTTTGGGAAGAAAACCATAGTTTTGCAAGGATGAAGAGTGATACCTAAGAGTGTACTTTTCATTTCTGGGATAAGTATTGATATTCATGTGATCTACTTCTAAAATCTGTCAGAAATGGATATTTCTGTTGGAAATGTCATTCTTTTTTAGATGAAAAGAGTTATTCTGGAAACAATGTGTCATATTTGGCTACAAACGCTAATTTTGAAGAGAAATCGATTTCTTTTGGTGATGAAAACCACGTTTATGTCTAGAAAATGCTGTTTGTAGAGATGAAAAACATTATTTTGGTAAGAAAAGCATATTTTTGCAAGGGTAAAGAGTGATACCTAAGAGAGACCTTTTTATTTCTGGTATAAGTATTGATATTCCTGTGAAATTTTTCTACAATCTGTCAGAAAAGGATATATCTGTTGGAAATGTCCTTATTTTGTAGAGGAGAAAAGGTGTTTCTGTTAGTAATGTCCTCAATTTGTAGAAGAGAAAAGGTATTCTGGAAGCAATGTGTCCTATTTTGCTACAAAGCTTCATTTTGTAGAGAAAATGTCTTCTTCTGGGGATGAAAACCAGTATTTCTGGGAAACAACGCTATTTTAAATGGATATAAAGCATAATTTTGGTGAGAGAACCATGTTTTTGCAAGGATAAAGAATGATTCTTAGGAGAGAACTTTTTATTTCTGGGATAGGTACTGATATTTGTGTGCCATTCTTCTAAAATTTGTCAGAAATCGATATTTCTGTTGGAAATGCCCTAATTTTGAAGAGGGAAAGAGGTATTCCAATAAGAGTGTTTCATATGTTGCTACAGGGGACCATTTGTAGAGAAAACGATTTCTATTGGGGATGAAACCCACAATTTTTGGGTAGAAAATGCTACTTGTAATGATGAAAAGCTTTGTATTGGTAAGAAAATGAATTTTTTGCAAGATTCAAGAGTGATACCTAAGAGAGAGCACATTTTTTTCTGGTGTAAGTCATGATATTAGTGTGAAATACATTGGAAATTTGTCTGAAATGGATAATTCTTATGTTAATGTCATTATTTTGTAGGGGAAGAGAGATATTCTGGAATCAGTGAGTCATCATTTGTTCCAAAGCATCATTTTAAAGAGAATGTGTCTTCTTTTGGGGATGAAAACCAGTAATTTAGGGAGAAACTGCTATTTGTAGGGATGAAAAGCATTAGTTTGGGAAGAAAACCATAGTTTTGCAAGGATGAAGAGTGATACCTAAGAGTGTACTTTTCATTTCTGGGATAAGTATTGATATTCTTGTGACCTACTTCTAAAATCTGTCAGAAATGGATATTTCTGTTGGAAATGTCATTCTTTTTTAGATGAAAAGAGTTATTCTGGAAACAATGTGTCATATTTGGCTACAAACGCTAATTTTGAAGAGAAATCGATTTCTTTTGCTGATGAAAACCACCTTTATGTCTAGAAAATGCTGTTTGTAGAGATGAAAAACATTATTTTGGTAAGAAAAGCATATTTTTGCAATGGTAAAGAGTGATACCTAAGAGAGACCTTTTTATTTCTGGTATAAGTATTGATATTCCTGTGAAATTTTTCTAAAATCTGTCAGAAAAGGATATTTCTGTTGGAAATGTCCTTATTTTGAAAAGGGAAAGAGGTATTCCAATAAGAGTGTTTCATATGTGGCTACAGGGGACCATTTGTAGAGAAAACGATTTCTATTGGGGATGAAAACCACTTTTTTGGGTAGAAAATGCTACTTGTAATGATGACAAGCTTTGTATTGGTAAGAAAATGAATTTTTTGCAAGATTCAAGAGTGATACCTAAGAGCGAACACATTTTTTTCTGGTGTAAGTCTTGATATTATTGTGAAATACATCGGAAATTTGTCTGAAATGGATAATTCCTATGTTAATGTCATTATTTTGTAGGGGAAGACAGATATTCTGGAATCAGTGAGTCATCATTTGTTACAAAGCATCATTTTAAAGAGAATGTGTCTTCTTTTGGGGATGAAAACCAGTAATTTAGGGAGAAATTTATATATGTAGGGATGAAAAGCATTAGTTTGGGAAGAAAACCATAGTTTTGCAAGGATGAAGAGTGATACCTAAGAGTGTACTTTTCATTTCTGGGATAAGTATTGATATTCATGTGATCTACTTCTAAAATCTGTCAGAAATGGATATTTCTGTTGGAAATGTCATTCTTTTTTAGATGAAAAGAGTTATTCTGGAAACAATGTGTCATATTTGGCTACAAACGCTAATTTTGAAGAGAAATCGATTTCTTTTGGTGATGAAAACCACGTTTATGTCTAGAAAATGCTGTTTGTAGAGATGAAAAACATTATTTTGGTAAGAAAAGCATATTTTTGCAAGGGTAAAGAGTGATACCTAAGAGAGACCTTTTTATTTCTGGTATAAGTATTGATATTCCTGTGAAATTTTTCTACAATCTGTCAGAAAAGGATATATCTGTTGGAAATGTCCTTATTTTGTAGAGGAGAAAAGGTGTTTCTGTTAGTAATGTCCTCAATTTGTAGAAGAGAAAAGGTATTCTGGAAGCAATGTGTCCTATTTTGCTACAAAGCTTCATTTTGTAGAGAAAATGTCTTCTTCTGGGGATGAAAACCAGTATTTCTGGGAAACAACGCTATTTTAAAGGGATAAAAAGCATAATTTTGGTGAGAGAACCATGTTTTTGCAAGGATAAAGAATGATTCTTAGGAGAGAACTTTTTATTTCTGGGATAGGTACTGATATTTGTGTGCCATTCTTCTAAAATTTGTCAGAAATCGATATTTCTGTTGGAAATGCCCTAATTTTGAAGAGGGAAAGAGGTATTCCAATAAGAGTGTTTCATATGTTGCTACAGGGGACCATTTGTAGAGAAAACGATTTCTATTGGGGATGAAACCCACAATTTTTGGGTAGAAAATGCTACTTGTAATGATGAAAAGCTTTGTATTGGTAAGAAAATGAATTTTTTGCAAGATTCAAGAGTGATACCTAAGAGAGAGCACATTTTTTTCTGGTGTAAGTCATGATATTAGTGTGAAATACATTGGAAATTTGTCTGAAATGGATAATTCTTATGTTAATGTCATTATTTTGTAGGGGAAGAGAGATATTCTGGAATCAGTGAGTCATCATTTGTTCCAAAGCATCATTTTAAAGAGAATGTGTCTTCTTTTGGGGATGAAAACCAGTAATTTAGGGAGAAACTGCTATTTGTAGGGATGAAAAGCATTAGTTTGGGAAGAAAACCATAGTTTTGCAAGGATGAAGAGTGATACCTAAGAGTGTACTTTTCATTTCTGGGATAAGTATTGATATTCATGTCACCTACTTCTAAAATCTGTCAGAAATGGATATTTCTGTTGGAAATGTCATTCTTTTTTAGATGAAAAGAGTTATTCTGGAAACAGTGTGTCATATTTGCCTTCAAACGCTAATTTTGAAGAGAAATCGATTTCTTTTGGTGATGAAAACCACCTTTATGTCTAGAAAATGCTGTTTGTAGAGATGAAAACATTATTTGGGTATGAAAAGCATATATTTGCAAGGGTAAAGAGTGATTCTTAGGAGAGAACTTTTTATTTCTGGTATAAGTATTGATATTCCTGTGAAATTTTTCTACAATCTGCCAGAAAAGGATATATCTGTTGGAAATGTCCTTATTTTGTAGAGGAGAAAAGGTGTTTCTGTTAGTAATGTCCTCAATTTGTAGAAGAGAAAAGGTATTCTGGAAGCAATGTGTCCTATTTTGCTACAAAGCTTCATTTTGTAGAGAAAATGTCTTCTTCTGGGGATGAAAACCAGTATTTCTGGGAAACAACGCTATTTTAAATGGATATAAAGCATAATTTTGGTGAAGAACCATGTTTTTGCAAGGATAAAGAATGATTCTTAGGAGAGAACTTTTTATTTCTGGGATAGGTACTGATATTTGTGTGCCATTCTTCTAAAATTTGTCAGAAATCGATATTTCTGTTGGAAATGTCCTTATTTTGAAGAGGGAAAGAGGTATTCCAATAAGAGTGTTTCATATGTTGCTACAGGGGACCATTTGTAGAGAAAACGATTTCTATTGGGGATGAAAACCACTTTTTTGGGTAGAAAATGCTACTTGTAATGATGACAAGCTTTGTATTGGTAAGAAAATGAATTTTTTGCAAGATTCAAGAGTGATACCTAAGAGAGAACACATTTTTTTCTGGTGTAAGTCATGATATTAGTGTGAAATACATTGGAAATTTGTCTGAAATGGATATTTCTTATGTTAATGTCATTATTTTGTAGGGGAAGAGAGATATTCTGGAATCAGTGAGTCATCATTTGTTACAAAGCATCATTTTAAAGAGAATGTGTCTTCTTTTGGGGATGAAAACCAGTAATTTAGGGAGAAATTGCTATTTGTAGGGATGAAAAGCATTAGTTTGGGAAGATAACCATAGTTTTGCAAGGATGAAGAGTGATACCTAAGAGTGTACTTTTCATTTCTGGGATAAGTATTGATATTCATGTGACCTACTTATAAAATCTGTCAGAAATGGATATTTCTGTTGGAAATGTCATTCTTTTTTAGATGAAAAGAGTTATTTTGGAAACAATGTGTCATATTTGGCTCCAAACGCTAATTTTGAAGAGAAATCGATTTCTTTTGCTGATGAAAACCACCTTTATGTCTAGAAAATGCTGTTTGTAGAGATGAAAAACATTATTTTGGTAAGAAAAGCATATTTTTGCAAGGGTAAAGAGTGATACCTAAGAGTGTACTTTTCATTTCTGTTATAAGTATTGATATTCCTGTGAAATTTTTCTAAAATCTGTCAGAAAAGGATATATCTGTTGGAAATGTCCTTATTTTGTAGAGGAGAAAAGGTGTTTCTGTTAGTAATGTCCTCAATTTGTAGAAGAGAAAAGGTATTCTGGAAGCAATGTGTCCTATTTTGCTATAAAGCTTCATTTTGTAGAGAAAATGTCTTCTTCTGGGGATGAAAACCAGTATTTCTGGGAAACAGCGCTATTTTAAAGGGATAAAATCATAATTTTTGTGAGAGAACCATGTTTTTGCAAGGATAAACAATGATTCTTAGGAGAGAACTTTTTATTTCTGGGATAGGTACTGATATTTGTGTGCCATTCTTCTAAAATTTGTCAGAAATCGATATTTCTGTTGGAAATGTCCTTATTTTGAAGAGGGAAAGAGGTATTCCAATAACAGTGTTTCATATGTTGCTACAGGGGACCATTTGTAGAGAAAACGATTTCTATTGGGGATGAAAACCACTTTTTTGGGTAGAAAATGCTACTTGTAATGATGACAAGCTTTGTATTGGTAAGAAAATGAATTTTTTGCAAGATTCAAGAGTGATACCTAAGAGAGAACACATTTTTTTCTGGTGTAAGTCTTGATATTAGTGTGAAATACATCGGAAATTTGTCTGAAATGGATAATTCTTATGTTAATGTCATTATTTTGTAGGCGAAGAGGGATATTCTGGAATCAGTGAGTCATCATTTGTTACAAAGCATCATTTTAAAGAGAATGTGTCTTCTATTGGGGATGAAAACCACTTTTTTGGGTAGAAAATGCTACTTGTAATGATGACAAGCTTTGTATTGGTTAGAAAATGAATTTTTTGCAAGATTCAAGAGTGATACCTAAGAGAGAACACATTTTTTTCTGGTGTAAGTCATGATATTAGTGTGAAATACATCGGAAATTTGTCTGAAATGGATAATTCTTATGTTAATGTCATTATTTTGTAGGGGAAGACAGATATTCTGGAATCAGTGAGTCATCATTTGTTACAAAGCATCATTTTAAAGAGAATGTGTCTTCTTTTGGGGATGAAAACCAGTACTTTAGGGAGAAATTGCTATTTGTAGGGATGAAAAGCATTAGTTTGGGAAGAAAACCATAGTTTTGCAAGGATGAAGAGTGATACCTAAGAGTGTACTTTTCATTTCTGGGATAAGTATTGACATTCCTGTGAAATTTTTCTAAAATCTGTCAGAAAAGGATATATCTGTTGGAAATGTCCTTATTTTGTGGAGGAGAAAAGGTGTTTCTGTTAGTAATGTCCTCAATTTGTAGAAGAGAAAAGGTATTCTGGAAGCATTGTGTCCTATTTTGCTACAAAGCTTCATTTTGTAGAGAAAATGTCTTCTTCTGGGGATGAAAACCAGTATTTCTGGGAGACAACGCTATTTTAAAGGGATAAAAAGCATAATTTTGGTGAGAGAACCATGTTTTTGCAAGGATAAAGAATGATTCTTAGGAGAGAACTTTTTATTTCTGGGATAGGTACTGATATTTGTGTGCCATTCTTCTAAAATTTGTCAGAAATCGATATTTCTGTTGGAAATGTCCTTATTTTGAAGAGGGAAAGAGGTATTCCAATAAGAGTGTTTCATATGTGGCTACAGGGGACCATTTGTAGAGAAAACGATTTCTATTGGGGATGAAAACCACTTTTTTGGGTAGAAAATGCTACTTGTAATGATGACAAGCTTTGTATTGGTAAGAAAAAGAATTTTTTGCAAGATTCAAGAGTGATACCTAAGAGAGAACACATTTTTTTCTGGTGTAAGTCATGATATTAGTGTGAAATACATTGGAAATTTGTCTGAAATGGATATTTCTTATGTTAATGTCATTATTTTGTAGGGGAAGAGAGATATTCTGGAATCAGTGAGTCATCATTTGTTACAAAGCATCATTTTAAAGAGAATGTGTCTTCTTTTGGGGATGAAAACCAGTAATTTAGGGAGAAATTGCTATTTGTAGGGATGAAAAGCATTAGTTTGGGAAGATAACCATAGTTTTGCAAGGATGAAGAGTGATACCTAAGAGTGTACTTTCCATTTCTGGGATAAGTATTGATATTCATGTGACCTACTTCTAAAATCTGTCAGAAATGGATATTTCTGTTGGAAATGTCATTCTTTTTTAGATGAAAATAGTTATTCTGGAAACAATGTGTCATATTTGGCTACAAACGCTAATTTTGTAGAGAAATCGATTTCTTTTGGTGATGAAAACCACCTTTATGTCTAGAAAATGCTGTTTGTAGAGATGAAAAACATTATTTTGGTAAGAAAAGCATATTTTTGCAAGGGTAAAGAATGATACCTAAGAGAGACCTTTTTATTTCTGGTATAAGTATTGATATTCCTGTGAAATTTTTCTAAAATCTGTCAGAAAAGGATATATCTGTTGGAAATGTCCTTATTTTGTAGAGGAGAAAAGGTGTTTCTGTTAGTAATGTCCTCAATTGGTAGAAGAGAAAAGGTATTCTGGAAGCAATGTGTCCTATTTTGCTACAAAGCTTCATTTTGTAGAGAAAATGTCTTCTTCTGGGGATGAAAACCAGTATTTCTGGGAAACAACGCTATTTTAAAGGGATAAAATCATAATTTTTGTGAGAGAACCATGTTTTTGCAAGGATAAACAATGATTCTTAGGAGAGAACTTTTTATTTCTGGGATAGGTACTGATATTTGTGTGCCATTCTTCTAAAATTTGTCAGAAATCGATATTTCTGTTGGAAATGTCCTTATTTTGAAGAGGGAAAGAGGTATTCCAATAAGAGTGTTTCATATGTTGCTACAGGGGACCATTTGTAGAGAAAACGATTTCTATTGGGGATGAAAACCACTTTTTTGGGTAGAAAATGCTACTTGTAATGATGACAAGCTTTGTATTGGTAAGAAAATGAATTTTTTGCAAGATTCAAGAGTGATACCTAAGAGAGAACACAGTTTTTTCTGGTGTAAGTCATGATATTAGTGTGAAATACATTGGAAATTTGTCTGAAATGGATATTTCTTATGTTAATATCATTATTTTGTAGGGGAAGAGAGATATTCTGGAATCAGTGAGTCATCATTTGTTACAAAGCATCATTTTAAAGAGAATGTGTCTTCTTTTGGGGATGAAAACCAGTAATTTAGGGAGAAATTGCTATTTGTAGGGATGAAAAGCATTAGTTTGGGAAGATAACCATAGTTTTGCAAGGATGAAGAGTGATACCTAAGAGTGTACTTTTCATTTCTGGGATAAGTATTGATATTCATGTGACCTACTTATAAAATCTGTCAGAAATGGATATTTCTGTTGGAAATGTCATTCTTTTTTAGATGAAAAGAGTTATTCTGGAAACAATGTGTCATATTTGGCTACAAACGCTAATTTTGAAGAGAAATCGATTTCTTTTGCTGATGAAAACCACCTTTATGTCTAGAAAATGCTGTTTGTAGAGATGAAAAACATTATTTGGGTAAGAAAAGCATATTTTTGCAAGGGTAAAGAGTGATACCTAAGAGAGACCTTTTTATTTGTGGTATAAGTATTGATATTCCTGTGAAGTTTTTCTACAATCTGCCAGAAAAGGATATATCTGTTGGAAATGTCCTTATTTTGTAGAGGAGAAAAGGTGTTTCTGTTAGTAATGTCCTCAATTTGTAGAAGAGAAAAGGTATTCTGGAAGCAATGTGTCCTATTTTGCTACAAAGCTTCATTTTGTAGAGAAAATGTCTTCTTCTGGGGATGAAAACCAGTATTTCTGGGAAACAGCGCTATTTTAAGGGGATAAAATCATAATTTTTGTGAGAGAACCATGTTTTTGCAAGGATAAACAATGATTCTTAGGAGAGAACTTTTTATTTCTGGGATAGGTACTGATATTTGTGTGCCATTCTTCTAAAATTTGTCAGAAATCGATATTTCTGTTGGAAATGTCCTTATTTTGAAGAGAGAAAGAGGTATTCCAATAAGAGTGTTTCATATGTTGCTACAGGAAACCATTTGTAGAGAAAACGATTTCTATTGGGGATGAAAACCACTTTTTTGGGTAGAAAATGCTACTTGTAATGATGACAAGCTTTGTATTGGTAAGAAAATGAATTTTTTGCAAGATTCAAGAGTGATACCTAAGAGAGAACACATTTTTTTCTGGTGTAAGTCTTGATATTAGTGTGAAATACATCGGAAATTTGTCTGAAATGGATAATTCTTATGTTAATGTCATTATTTTGTAGGCGAAGAGGGATATTCTGGAATCAGTGAGTCATCATTTGTTACAAAGCATCATTTTAAAGAGAATGTGTCTTCTATTGGGGATGAAAACCACTTTTTTGTGTAGAAAATGCTACTTGTAATGATGACAAGCTTTGTATTGGTTAGAAAATGAATTTTTTGCAAGATTCAAGAGTGATACCTAAGAGAGAACACATTTTTTTCTGGTGTAAGTCATGATAGTAGTGTGAAATACATCGGAAATTTGTCTGAAATGGATAATTCTTATGTTAATGTCATTATTTTGTAGGGGAAGACAGATATTCTGGAATCAGTGAGTCATCATTTGTTACAAAGCATCATTTTAAAGAGAATGTGTCTTCTTTTGGGGATGAAAACCAGTACTTTAGGGAGAAATTGCTATTTGTAGGGATGAAAAGCATTAGTTTGGGAAGAAAACCATAGTTTTGCAAGGATGAAGAGTGATACCTAAGAGTGTACTTTTCATTTCTGGGATAAGTATTGATATTCCTGTGAAATTTTTCTAAAATCTGTCAGAAAAGGATATATCTGTTGGAAATGTCCTTATTTTGTGGAGGAGAAAAGGTGTTTCTGTTAGTAATGTCCTCAATTTGTAGAAGAGAAAAGGTATTCTGGAAGCATTGTGTCCTATTTTGCTACAAAGCTTCATTTTGTAGAGAAAATGTCTTCTTCTGGGGATGAAAACCAGTATTTCTGGGAAACAACGTTATTTTAAAGGGATAAAAAGCATAATTTTGGTGAGAGAACCATGTTTTTGCAAGGATAAAGAATGATTCTTAGGAGAGAACTTTTTATTTCTGGGATAGGTACTGATATTTGTGTGCCATTCTTCTAAAATTTGTCAGAAATCGATATTTCTGTTGGAAATGTCCTTATTTTGAAGAGGGAAAGAGGTATTCCAATAAGAGTGTTTCATATGTTGCTACAGGGGACCATTTGTAGAGAAAACGATTTCTATTGGGGATGAAAACCACTTTTTTGGGTAGAAAATGCTACTTGTAATGATGACAAGCTTTGTATTGGTAAGAAAATGAATTTTTTGCAAGATTCAAGAGTGATACCTAAGAGAGAACACATTTTTTTCTGGTGTAAGTCTTGATATTAGTGTGAAATACATTGGAAATTTGTCTGAAATGGATATTTCTTATGTTAATGTCATTATTTTGTAGGGGAAGAGAGATATTCTGGAATCAGTGAGTCATCATTTGTTACAAAGCATCATTTTAAAGAGAATGTGTCTTCTTTTGGGGATGAAAACCAGTAATTTAGGGAGAAATTGCTATTTGTAGGGATGAAAAGCATTAGTTTGGGAAGATAACCATAGTTTTGCAAGGATGAAGAGTGATACCTAAGAGTGTACTTTTCATTTCTGGGATAAGTATTGATATTCATGTGACCTACTTCTAAAATCTGTCAGAAATGGATATTTCTGTTGGAAATGTCATTCTTTTTTAGATGAAAAGAGTTATTCTGGAAACAATGTGTCATATTTGGCTACAAACGCTAATTTTGAAGAGAAATCGATTTCTTTTGCTGATGAAAACCACCTTTATGTCTAGAAAATGCTGTTTGTAGAGATGAAAAACATTATTTGGGTAAGAAAAGCATATTTTTGCAAGGGTAAAGAGTGATACCTAAGAGTGTACTTTTCATTTCTGTTATAAGTATTGATATTCCTGTGAAATTTTTCTAAAATCTGTCAGAAAAGGATATATCTGTTGGAAATGTCCTTATTTTGTAGAGGAGAAAAGGTGTTTCTGTTAGTAATGTCCTCAATTTGTAGAAGAGAAAAGGTATTCTGGAAGCAATGTGTCCTATTTTGCTACAAAGCTTCATTTTGTAGAGAAAATGTCTTCTTCTGGGGATGAAAACCAGTATTTCTGGGAAACAGCGCTATTTTAAAGGGATAAAAAGCATAATTTTGGTGAGAGAACCATGTTTTTGCAAGGATAAACAATGATTCTTAGGAGAGAACTTTTTATTTCTGGGATAGGTAATGATATTTGTGTGCCATTCTTCTAAAATTTGTCAGAAATCGATATTTCTGTTGGAAATGTCCTTATTTTGAAGAGGGAAAGAGGTATTCCAATAAGAGTGTTTCATATGTTGCTACAGGAAACCATT
The DNA here is from genome assembly GCF_054131305.1 of Coturnix japonica. NCBI lineage: Eukaryota > Metazoa > Chordata > Aves > Galliformes > Phasianidae > Coturnix > Coturnix japonica. The sequence continues at coordinate 48,430,773 of NC_140663.1, read as the reverse complement.
TGTAGAGAAAACGATTTCTATTGGGGATGAAAACCACTTTTTTGGGTAGAAAATGCTACTTGTAATGATGACAAGCTTTGTATTGGTAAGAAAATGAATTTTTTGCAAAATTCAAGAGTGATACCTAAGAGAGAACACATTTTTTTCTGGTGTAAGTCTTGATATTAGTGTGAAATACATCGGAAATTTGTCTGAAATGGATATTTCTTATGTTAATGTCATTATTTTGTAGGGGAAGACAGATATTCTGGAATCAGTGAGTCATCATTTGTTACAAAGCATCATTTTAAAGAGAATGTGTCTTCTTTTGGGGATGAAAACCACTTTTTTGGGTAGAAAATACTACTTGTAATGATGACAAGCTTTGTATTGGTTAGAAAATTAATTTTTTGCAAGATTCAAGAGTGATACCTAAGAGAGAACACATTTTTTTCTGGTGTAAGTCATGATATTAGTGTGAAATACATCGGAAATTTGTCTGAAATGGATAATTCTTATGTTAATGTCATTATTTTGTAGGGGAAGACAGATATTCTGGAGTCAGTGAGTCATCATTTGTTAGAAAGCATCATTTTAAAGAGAATGTGTCTTCTTTTGGGGATGAAAACCAGTAATTTAGGGAGAAATTGCTATTTGTAGGGATGAAAAGCATTAGTTTGGGAAGAAAACCATAGTTTTGCAAGGATGAAGAGTGATACCTAAGAGTGTACTTTTCATTTCTGGGATAAGTATTGATATTCCTGTGAAATTTTTCTAAAATCTGTCAGAAAAGGATATATCTGTTGGAAATGTCCTTATTTTGTAGAGGAGAAAAGGTGTTTCTGTTAGTAATGTCCTCAATTTGTAGAAGGGAAAAGGTATTCTGGAAGCAATGTGTCCTATTTTGCTACAAAGCTTCATTTTGTAGAGAAAATGTCTTCTTCTGGGGATGAAAACCAGTATTTCTGGGAAACAGCGCTATTTTAAAGGCATAAAAAGCATAATTTTGGTGAGAGAACCATGTTTTTGCAAGGATAAAGAATGATTCTTAGGAGAGAACTTTTTATTTCTGGGATAGGTACTGATATTTGTGTGCCATTCTTCTAAAATTTGTCAGAAATCGATATTTCTGTTGGAAATGTCCTTATTTTGAAGAGGGAAAGAGGTATTCCAATAACAGTGTTTCATATGTTGCTACAGGGGACCATTTGTAGAGAAAACGATTTCTATTGGGGATGAAAACCACTTTTTCGGGTAGAAAATGCTACTTGTAATGATGAAAAGCTTTGTATTGGTAAGAAAATGAATTTTTTGCAAGATTCAAGAGTGATACCTAAGAGCGAACACATTTTTTTCTGGTGTAAGTCTTGATATTAGTGTGAAATACATCGGAAATTTGTCTGAAATTGATAATTCTTATGTTAATGTCATTATTTTGTTGGGGAAGACAGATATTCTGGAATCAGTGAGTCATCATTTGTTACAAAGCATCATTTTAAAGAGAATGTGTCTTCTTTTTGAGATGAAAACCAGTAATTTAGGGAGAAATTGCTATTTTTAGGGATGAAAAGCATTAGTTTGGGAAGAAAACCATAGTTTTGATAGGATGAAGAGTGATACCCAAGAGTGTACTTTTCATTTCGGGGATAAGTATTGATATTCCTGTGAAATTTTTCTAAAATCTGTGAGAAAAGTATATATCTGTTGGAAATGTCCTTATTTTGTGGAGGAGAAAAGGTGTTTCTGTTAGTAATGTCCTCAATTTGTAGAAGAGAAAAGGTATTCTGGAAGCAATGTGTCCTATTTTGCTACAAAGCTTCATTTTGTAGAGAAAATGTCTTCTTCTGGGGATGAAAGCCAGTATTTCTGGGAAACAACGTTATTGTAAAGGGATAAAAAGCATAATTTTGGTGAGAGAACCATGTTTTTGCAAGGATAAAGAATGATTCTTAGGAGAGAACTTTTTATTTCTGGGATAGGTACTGATATTTGTGTGATATACTTCTAAAATTTGTCAGAAATCGATATTTCTGTTGGAAATGTCCTTATTTTGAAGAGGGAAAGAGGTATTCCAATAACAGTGTTTCATATGTTGCTACAGGGGACCATTTGTAGAGAAAACGATTTCTATTAGGGATGAAAACCACAATTTTTGGGTAGAAAATGCTACTTGTAATGATGACAAGCTTTGTATTGGTAAGAAAACGAATTTTTTGCAAGATTCAAGAGTGATACCTAAGAGAGAACACATTTTTTTCTGGTGTAAGTCTTGATATTAGTGTGAAATACATCGGAAATTTGTCTGAAATGGATAATTCTTATGTTAATGTCATTATTTTGTAGGGGAAGACAGATATTCTGGAATCAGTGAGTCATCATTTGTTACAAAGCATCATTTTAAAGAGAATGTGTCTTCTTTTGGGGATGAAAACCAGTACTTTAGGGAGAAATTGCTATTTGTAGGGATGAAAAGCATTAGTTTGGGAAGAAAACCATAGTTTTGCAAGGATGAAGAGTGATACCTAAGAGTGTACTTTTCATTTCTGGGATAAGTATTGATATTCCTGTGAAATTTTTCTAAAATCTGTCAGAAAAGGATATATCTGTTGGAAATGTCCTTATTTTGTGGAGGAGAAAAGGTGTTTCTGTTAGTAATGTCCTCAATTTGTAGAAGAGAAAAGGTATTCTGGAAGCATTGTGTCCTATTTTGCTACAAAGCTTCATTTTGTAGAGAAAATGTCTTCTTCTGGGGATGAAAACCAGTATTTCTGGGAAACAACGTTATTTTAAAGGGATAAAAAGCATAATTTTGGTGAGAGAACCATGTTTTTGCAAGGATAAAGAATGATTCTTAGGAGAGAACTTTTTATTTCTGGGATAGGTACTGATATTTGTGTGCCATTCTTCTAAAATTTGTCAGAAATCGATATTTCTGTTGGAAATGTCCTTATTTTGAAGAGGGAAAGAGGTATTCCAATAAGAGTGTTTCATATGTTGCTACAGGGGACCATTTGTAGAGAAAACGATTTCTACTGGGGATGAAAACCACTTTTTTGGGTAGAAAATGCTACTTGTAATGATGACAAGCTTTGTATTGGTAAGAAAATGAATTTTTTGCAAGATTCAAGAGTGATACCTAAGAGAGAACACATTTTTTTCTGGTGTAAGTCATGATATTAGTGTGAAATACATTGGAAATTTGTCTGAAATGGATATTTCTTATGTTAATGTCATTATTTTGTAGGGGAAGAGAGATATTCTGGAATCAGTGAGTCATCATTTGTTACAAAACATCATTTTAAAGAGAATGTGTCTTCTTTTGGGGATGAAAACCAGTAATTTAGGGAGAAATTGCTATTTGTAGGGATGAAAAGCATTAGTTTGGGAAGATAACCATAGTTTTGCAAGGATGAAGAGTGATACCTAAGAGTGTACTTTTCATTTCTGGGATAAGTATTGATATTCATGTGACCTACTTCTAAAATCTGTCAGAAATGGATATTTCTGTTGGAAATGTCATTTGTTTTTAGATGAAAAGAGTTATTCTGGAAACAATGTGTCATATTTGGCTACAAACGCTAATTTTGAAGAGAAATCGATTTCTTTTGCTGATGAAAACCACCTTTATGTCTAGAAAATGCTGTTTGTAGAGATGAAAAACATTATTTGGGTAAGAAAAGCATATTTTTGCAAGGGTAAAGAGTGATACCTAAGAGAGACCTTTTTATTTCTGGTATAAGTATTGATATTCCTGTGAAATTTTTCTACAATCTGTCAGAAAAGGATATATCTGTTGGAAATGTCCTTATTTTGTAGAGGAGAAAAGGTGTTTCTGTTAGTAATGTCCTCAATTTGTAGAAGAGAAAAGGTATTCTGGAAGCAATGTGTCCTATTTTGCTACAAAGCTTCATTTTGTAGAGAAAATGTCTTCTTCTGGGGATGAAAACCAGTATTTCTGGGAAACAGCGCTATTTTAAAGGGATAAAAAGCATAATTTTGGTGAGAGAACCATGTTTTTGCAAGGATAAAGAATGATTCTTAGGAGAGAACTTTTTATTTCTGGGATAGGTAATGATATTTGTGTGCCATTCTTCTAAAATTTGTCAGAAATCGATATTTCTGTTGGAAATGCCCTTATTTTGAAGAGGGAAAGAGGTATTCCAATAAGAGTGTTTCATATGTTGCTACAGGAAACCATTTGTAGAGAAAACGATTTCTATTGGGGATGAAAACCACTTTTTTGGCTAGAAAATGCTACTTGTAATGATGACAAGCTTTGTATTGGTAAGAAAATGAATTTTTTGCAAAATTCAAGAGTGATACCTAAGAGAGAACACATTTTTTTCTGGTGTAAGTCTTGATATTAGTGTGAAATACATCGGAAATTTGTCTGAAATGGATATTTCTTATGTTGATGTCATTATTTTGTAGGGGAAGACAGATATTCTGGAATCAGTGAGTCATCATTTGTTACAAAGCATCATTTTAAAGAGAATGTGTCTTCTTTTGGGGATGAAAACCACTTTTTTGGGTAGAAAATACTACTTGTAATGATGACAAGCTTTGTATTGGTTAGAAAATTAATTTTTTGCAAGATTCAAGAGTGATACCTAAGAGAGAACACATTTTTTTCTGGTGTAAGTCATGATATTAGTGTGAAATACATCGGAAATTTGTCTGAAATGGATAATTCTTATGTTAATGTCATTATTTTGTAGGGGAAGACAGATATTCTGGAATCAGTGAGTCATCATTTGTTAGAAAGCATCATTTTAAAGAGAATGTGTCTTCTTTTGGGGATGAAAACCAGTAATTTAGGGAGAAATTGCTATTTGTAGGGATGAAAAGCATTAGTTTGGGAAGAAAACCATAGTTTTGCAAGGATGAAGAGTGATACCTAAGAGTGTACTTTTCATTTCTGGGATAAGTATTGATATTCCTGTGAAATTTTTCTAAAATCTGTCAGAAAAGGATATATCTGTTGGAAATGTCCTTATTTTGTAGAGGAGAAAAGGTGTTTCTGTTAGTAATGTCCTCAATTTGTAGAAGAGAAAAGGTATTCTGGAAGCAATGTGTCCTATTTTGCTACAAAGCTTCATTTTGTAGAGAAAATGTCTTCTTCTGGGGATGAAAACCAGTATTTCTGGGAAACAGCGCTATTTTAAAGGGATAAAAAGCATAATTTTGGTGAGAGAACCATGTTTTTGCAAGGATAAAGAATGATTCTTAGGAGAGAACTTTTTATTTCTGGGATAGGTAATGATATTTGTGTGCCATTCTTCTAAAATTTGTCAGAAATCGATATTTCTGTTGGAAATGTCCTTATTTTGAAGAGGGAAAGAGGTATTCCAATAAGAGTGTTTCATATGTTGCTACAGGAAACCATTTGTAGAGAAAACGATTTCTATTGGGGATGAAAACCACTATTTCGGGTAGAAAATGCTACTTGTAATGATGACAAGCTTTGTATTGGTAAGAAAATGAATTTTTTGCAAAATTCAAGAGTGATACCTAAGAGAGAACACATTTTTTTCTGGTGTAAGTCTTGATATTAGTGTGAAATACATCGGAAATTTGTCTGAAATGGATATTTCTTATGTTAATGTCATTATTTTGTAGGGGAAGACAGATATTCTGGAATCAGTGAGTCATCATTTGTTACAAAGCATCATTTTAAAGAGAATGTGTCTTCTTTTGGGGATGAAAACCACTTTTTTGGGTAGAAAATACTACTTGTAATGATGACAAGCTTTGTATTGGTTGGAAAATGAATTTTTTGCAAGATTCAAGAGTGATACCTAAGAGAGAACACATTTTTTTCTGGTGTAAGTCATGATATTAGTGTGAAATACATCGGAAATTTGTCTGAAATGGATAATTCTTATGTTAATGTCATTATTTTGTAGGGGAAGACAGATATTCTGGAATCAGTGAGTCATCATTTGTTAGAAAGCATCATTTTAAAGAGAATGTGTCTTCTTTTGGGGATGAAAACCAGTAATTTAGGGAGAAATTGCTATTTGTAGGGATGAAAAGCATTAGTTTGGGAAGAAAACCATAGTTTTGCAAGGATGAAGAGTGATACCTAAGAGTGTACTTTTCATTTCTGGGATAAGTATTGATATTCCTGTGAAATTTTTCTAAAATCTGTCAGAAATGGATATATCTGTTGGAAATGTCCTTATTTTGTAGAGGAGAAAAGGTGTTTCTGTTAGTAATGTCCTCAATTTGTAGAAGAGAAAAGGTATTCTGGAAGCAATGTGTCCTATTTTGCTACAAAGCTTCATTTTGTAGAGAAAATGTCTTCTTCTGGGGATGAAAACCAGTATTTCTGGGAAACAACGCTATTTTAAAGGGATAAAAAGCATAATATTTGTGAGAGAACCATGTTTTTGCAAGGATAAAGAATGATTCTTAGGAGAGAACTTTTTATTTCTGGGATAGGTACTGATATTTGTGTGCCATTCTTCTAAAATTTGTCAGAAATCGATATTTCTGTTGGAAATGTCCTTATTTTGAAGAGGGAAAGAGGTATTCCAATAACAGTGTTTCATATGTTGCTACAGGGGACCATTTGTAGAGAAAACGATTTCTATTGGGGATGAAAACCACTTTTTTGGGTAGAAAATGCTACTTGTAATGATGAAAAGCTTTGTATTGGTAAGAAAATGAATTTTTTGCAAGATTCAAGAGTGATACCTAAGAGCGAACACATTTTTTTCTGGTGTAAGTCTTGATATTAGTGGGAAATACATCGGAAATTTGTCTGAAATTGATAATTCTTATGTTAATGTCATTATTTTGTTGGGGAAGACAGATATTCTGGAATCAGTGAGTCATCATTTGTTACAAAGCATCATTTTAAAGAGAATGTGTCTTCTTTTTGAGATGAAAACCAGTAATTTAGGGAGAAATTGCTATTTTTAGGGATGAAAACCATTAGTTTGGGAAGAAAACCATAGTTTTGCAAGGATGAAGAGTGATACCCAAGAGTGTACTTTTCATTTCGGGGATAAGTATTGATATTCCTGTGAAATTTTTCTAAAATCTGTGAGAAAAGTATATATCTGTTGGAAATGTCCTTATTTTGTAGAGGAGAAAAGGTGTTTCTGTTAGTAATGTCCTCAATTTGTAGAAGAGAAAAGGTATTCTGGAAGCAATGTGTCCTATTTTGCTACAAAGCTTCATTTTGTAGAGAAAATGTCTTCTTCTGGGGATGAAAGCCAGTATTTCTGGGAAACAACGTTATTGTAAAGGGATAAAAAGCATAATTTTGGTGAGAGAACCATGTTTTTGCAAGGATAAAGAATGATTCTTAGGAGAGAACTTTTTATTTCTGGGATAGGTACTGATATTTGTGTGATATACTTCTAAAATTTGTCAGAAATCGATATTTCTGTTGGAAATGTCCTTATTTTGAAGAGGGAAAGAGGTATTCCAATAACAGTGTTTCATATGTTGCTACAGGGGACCATTTGTAGAGAAAACGATTTCTATTGGGGATGAAAACCACAATTTTTGGGTAGAAAATGCTACTTGTAATGATGACAAGCTTTGTATTGGTAAGAAAACGAATTTTTTGCAAGATTCAAGAGTGATACCTAAGAGAGAACACATTTTTTTCTGGTGTAAGTCTTGATATTAGTGTGAAATACATCGGAAATTTGTCTGAAATGGATAATTCTTATGTTAATGTCATTATTTTGTAGGGGAAGACAGATATTCTGGAATCAGTGAGTCATCATTTGTTACAAAGCATCATTTTAAAGAGAATGTGTCTTCTTTTGGGGATGAAAACCAGTACTTTAGGGAGAAATTGCTATTTGTAGGGATGAAAAGCATTAGTTTGGGAAGAAAACCATAGTTTTGCAAGGATGAAGAGTGATACCTAAGAGTGTACTTTTCATTTCTGGGATAAGTATTGATATTCCTGTGAAATTTTTCTGAAATCTGTCAGAAATGGATATTTCTGTTTGAAATGTCATTCTTTTTTAGATGAAAAGAGTTATTCTGGAAACAATGTGTCATATTTGGCTACAAACGCTAATTTTGAGGAGAAATCGATTTCTTTTGGTGATGAAAACCACCTTTATGTCTAGAAAATGCTGTTTGTAGAGATGAAAAACATTATTTGGGTAAGAAAAGCATATTTTTGCAAGGGTAAAGAGTGATACCTAAGAGAGACCTTTTTATTTCTGGTATAAGTATTGATATTCCTGTGAAATTTTTCTAAAATCTGTCAGAAAAGGATATATCTGTTGGAAATGTCCTTATTTTGTAGAGGAGAAAAGGTGTTTCTGTTAGTAATGTCCTCAATTTGTAGAAGAGAAAAGGTATTCTGGAAGCAATGTGTCCTATTTTGCTACAAAGCTTCATTTTGTAGAGAAAATGTCTTCTTCTGGGGATGAAAACCAGTATTTCTGGGAAACAGCGCTATTGTAAAGGGATAAAATCATAATTTTGGTGAGAGAACCATGTTTTTGCAAGGATAAACAATGATTCATAGGAGAGAACTTTTTATTTCTGGGATAGGTACTGATATTTGTGTGCCATTCTTCTAAAATTTGTCAGAAATCGATATTTCTGTTGGAAATGTCCTTATTTTGAAGAGGGAAAGAGGTATTCCAATAACAGTGTTTCATATGTTGCTACAGGAAACCATTTGTAGAGAAAACGATTTCTATTGGGGATGAAAACCACTTTTTTGGGTAGAAAATGCTACTTGTAATGATGACAAGCTTTGTATTGGTAAGAAAATGAATTTTTTGCAAGATTCAAGAGTGATACCTAAGAGAGAACACATTTTTTTCTGGTGTAAGTCTTGATATTAGTGTGAAATACATGGGAAATTTGTCTGAAATGGATAATTCTTATGTTAATGTCATTATTTTGTAGGGGAAGAGAGATATTCTGGAATCAGTGAGTCATCATTTGTTACAAAGCATCATTTTAAAGAGAATGTGTCTTCTATTGGGGATGAAAACCACTTTTTTGGGTAGAAAATGCTACTTGTAATGATGACAAGCTTTGTATTGGTTAGAAGATGAATTTTTTGCAAGATTCAAGAGTTATACCTAAGAGAGAACACATTTTTTTCTGGTGTAAGTCATGATATTAGTGTGAAATACATCGGAAATTTGTCTGAAATGGATAATTCTTATGTTAATGTCATTATTTTGTAGGGGAAGACAGATATTCTGGAATCAGTGAGTCATCATTTGTTACAAAGCATCATTTTAAAGAGAATGTGTCTTCTTTTGGGGATGAAAACCAGTACTTTAGGGAGAAATTGCTATTTGTAGGGATGAAAAGCATTAGTTTGGGAAGAAAACCATAGTTTTGCAAGGATGAAGAGTGATACCTAAGAGTGTACTTTTCATTTCTGGGATAAGTATTGACATTCCTGTGAAATTTTTCTAAAATCTGTCAGAAAAGGATATATCTTTTGGAAATGTCCTTATTTTGTGGAGGAGAAAAGGTGTTTCTGTTAGTAATGTCCTCAATTTGTAGAAGAGAAAAGGTATTCTGGAAGCATTGTGTCCTATTTTGCTACAAAGCTTCATTTTGTAGAGAAAATGTCTTCTTCTGGGGATGAAAACCAGTATTTCTGGTTAACAACGTTATTTTAAAGGGATAAAAAGCATAATTTTGGTGAGAGAACCATGTTTTTGCAAGGATAAAGAATGATTCTTAGGAGAGAACTTTTTATTTCTGGGATAGGTACTGATATTTGTGTGCCATTCTTCTAAAATTTGTCAGAAATCGATATTTCTGTTGGAAATGTCCTTATTTTGAAGAGGGAAAGAGGTATTCCAATAACAGTGTTTCATATGTGGCTACAGGGGACCATTTGTAGAGAAAACGATTTCTATTGGGGATGAAAACCACTTTTTTGGGTAGAAAGTGCTACTTGTAATGATGACAAGCTTTGTATTGGTAAGAAAATGAATTTTTTGCAAGATTCAAGAGTGATACCTAAGAGAGAACACATTTTTTTCTGGTGTAAGTCATGATATTAGTGTGAAATACATTGGAAATTTGTCTGAAATGGATATTCCTTATGTTAATGTCATTATTTTGTAGGGGAAGAGAGATATTCTGGAATCAGTGAGTCATCATTTGTTACAAAGCATCATTTTAAAGAGAATGTGTCTTCTTTTGGGGATGAAAACCAGTACTTTAGGGAGAAATTGCTATTTGTAGGGATGAAAAGCATTAGTTTGGGAAGATAACCATAGTTTTGCAAGGATGAAGAGTGATACCTAAGAGTGTACTTTTCATTTCTGGGATAAGTATTGATATTCATGTGACCTACTTATAAAATCTGTCAGAAATGGATATTTCTGTTGGAAATGTCATTCTTTTTTAGATGAAAAGAGTTATTTTGGAAACAATGTGTCATATTTGGCTACAAACGCTAATTTTGAAGAGAAATCGATTTCTTTTGCTGATGAAAACCACCTTTATGTCTAGAAAATGCTGTTTGTAGAGATGAAAAACATTATTTTGGTAAGAAAAGCATATTTTTGCAAGGGTAAAGAGTGATACCTAAGAGTGTACATTTCATTTCTTTGATAAGTATTGATATTCCTGTGAAATTTTTCTAAAATCTGTCAGAAAAGGATATATCTGTTGGAAATGTCCTTATTTTGTAGAGGAGAAAAGGTGTTTCTGTTAGTAATGTCCTCAATTTGTAGAAGAGAAAAGGTATTCTGGAAGCAATGTGTCCTATTTTGCTACAAAGCTTCATTTTGTAGAGAAAATGTCTTCTTCTGGGGATGAAAACCAGTATTTCTGGGAAACAGCGCTATTTTAAAGGGATAAAATCATAATTTTTGTGAGAGAACCATGTTTTTGCAAGGATAAAGAATGATTCTTAGGAGAGAACTTTTTATTTCTGGGATAGGTACTGATATTTGTGTGCCATTCTTCTAAAATTTGTCAGAAATCGATATTTCTGTTGGAAATGTCCTTATTTTGAAGAGGGAAAGAGGTATTCCAATAAGAGTGTTTCATATGTTGCTACAGGGGACCATTTGTAGAGAAAACGATTTCTATTGGGGATGAAAACCACTTTTTTGGGTAGAAAATGCTACTTGTAATGATGACAAGCTTTGTATTGGTAAGAAAATGAATTTTTTGCAAGATTCAAGAGTGATACCTAAGAGAGAACACATTTTTTTCTGGTGTAAGTCTTGATATTAGTGTGAAATACATCGGAAATTTGTCTGAAATGGATAATTCTTATGTTAATGTCATTATTTTGTAGGGGAAGAGAGATATTCTGGAATCAGTGAGTCATCATTTGTTACAAAGCATCATTTTAAAGAGAATGTGTCTTCTATTGGGGATGAAAACCACTTTTTTGGGTAGAAAATGCTACTTGTAATGATGACAAGCTTTGTATTGGTTAGAAAATGAATTTTTTGCAAGATTCAAGAGTGATACCTAAGGGAGAACACATTTTTTTCTGGTGTAAGTCATGATATTAGTGTGAAATACATCGGAAATTTGTCTGAAATGGATAATTCTTATGTTAATGTCATTATTTTGTAGGGGAAGACAGATATTCTGGAATCAGTGAGTCATCATTTGTTACAAAGCATCATTTTAAAGAGAATGTGTCTTCTTTTGGGGATGAAAACCAGTACTTTAGGGAGAAATTGCTATTTGTAGGGATGAAAAGCATTAGTTTGGGAAGAAAACCATGGTTTTGCAAGGATGAAGAGTGATACCTAAGAGTGTACTTTTCATTTCTGGGATAAGTATTGACATTCCTGTGAAATTTTTCTAAAATCTGTCAGAAAAGGATATATCTGTTGGAAATGTCCTTATTTTGTGGAGGAGAAAAGGTGTTTCTGTTAGTAATGTCCTCAATTTGTAGAAGAGAAAAGGTATTCTGGAAGCATTGTGTCCTATTTTGCTACAAAGCTTCATTTTGTAGAGAAAATGTCTTCTTCTGGGGATGAAAACCAGTATTTCTGGGAAACAACGTTATTTTAAAGGGATAAAAAGCATAATTTTGGTGAGAGAACCATGTTTTTGCAAGGATAAACAATGATTCTTAGGAGAGAACTTTTTATTTCTGGGATAGGTACTGATATTTGTGTGCCATTCTTCTAAAATTTGTCAGAAATCGATATTTCTGTTGGAAATGTCCTTATTTTGAAGAGGGAAAGAGGTATTCCAATAAGAGTGTTTCATATGTGGCTACAGGGGACCATTTGTAGAGAAAACGATTTCTATTGGGGATGAAAACCACTTTTTTGGGTAGAAAATGCTACTTGTAATGATGACAAGCTTTGTATTGGTAAGAAAATGAATTTTTTGCAAGATTCAAGAGTGATACCTAAGAGAGAACACATTTTTTTCTGGTGTAAGTCATGATATTAGTGTGAAATACATTGGAAATTTGTCTGAAATGCATATTTCTTATGTTAATGTCATTATTTTGTAGGGGAAGAGAGATATTCTGGAATCAGTGAGTCATCATTTGTTACAAAGCATCATTTTAAAGAGAATGTGTCTTCTTTTGGGGATGAAAACCAGTAATTTAGGGAGAAATTGCTATTTGTAGGGATGAAAAGCATTAGTTTGGGAAGATAACCATAGTTTTGCAAGGATGAAGAGTGATACCTAAGAGTGTACTTTTCATTTCTGGGATAAGTATTGATATTCATGTGACCTACTTCTAAAATCTGTCAGAAATGGATATTTCTGTTGGAAATGTCATTCTTTTTTAGATGAAAAGAGTTATTCTGGAAACAATGTGTCATATTTGGCTACAAACGCTAATTTTGAAGAGAAATCGATTTCTTTTGGTGATGAAAACCACCTTTATGTCTAGAAAATGCTGTTTGTAGAGATGAAAAACATTATTTGGGTAAGAAAACCATATTTTTGCAAGGGTAAAGAGTGATACCTAAGAGAGACCTTTTTATTTCTGGTATAAGTATTGATATTCCTGTGAAATTTTTCTAAAATCTGTCAGAAAAGGATATATCTGTTGGAAATGTCCTTATTTTGTAGAGGAGAAAAGGTGTTTCTGTTAGTAATGTCCTCAATTTGTAGAAGAGAAAAGGTATTCTGGAAGCAATGTGTCCTATTTTGCTACAAAGCTTCATTTTGTAGAGAAAATGTCTTCTTCTGGGGATGAAAACCAGTATTTCTGGGAAACAGCGCTATTTTAGAGGGATAAAATCATAATTTTGGTGAGAGAACCATGTTTTTGCAAGGATAAACAATGATTCATAGGAGAGAACTTTTTATTTCTGGGATAGGTACTGATATTTGTGTGCCATTCTTCTAAAATTTGTCAGAAATCGATATTTCTGTTGGAAATGTCCTTATTTTGAAGAGGGAAAGAGGTATTCCAATAAGAGTGTTTCATATGTTGCTACAGGGGACCATTTGTAGAGAAAACGATTTCTATTGGGGATGAAAACCACTTTTTTGGGTAGAAAATGCTACTTGTAATGATGACAAGCTTTGTATTGGTAAGAAAATAAATTTTTTGCAAGATTCAAGAGTGATACCTAAGAGAGAACACATTTTTTTCTGGTGTAAGTCTTGATATTAGTGTGAAATACATCGGAAATTTGTCTGAAATGGATAATTCTTATGTTAATGTCATTATTTTGTAGGGAAAGACAGATATTCTGGAATCAGTGAGTCATAATTTGTTAGAAAGCATCATTTTAAAGAGAATGTGTCTTCTTTTGGGGATGAAAACCAGTAATTTAGGGAGAAATTTCTATTTGTAGGGATGAAATGCATTAGTTTGGGAAGAAAACCATAGTTTTGCAAGGATGAAGAGTGATACCTAAGAGTGTACTTTTCATTTCTGGGATAAGTATTGATATTCCTGTGAAATTTTTCTAAAATCTGTCAGAAAAGGATATATCTGTTGGCAATGTCCTTATTTTGTAGAGGAGAAAAGGTGTTTCTGTTAGTAATGTCCTCAATTTGTAGAAGAGAAAAGGTATTCTGGAAGCAATGTGTCCTATTTTGCTACAAAGCTTCATTTTGTAGAGAAAATGTCTTCTTCTGGGGATGAAAGCCAGTATTTCTGGGAAACAACGTTATTTTAAAGGGATAAAAAGCATAATTTTGGTGAGAGAACCATGTTTTTGCAAGGATAAAGAATGATTCTTAGGAGAGAACTTTTTATTTCTGGGATAGGTACTGATATTTGTGTGCCATTCTTCTAAAATTTGTCAGAAATCGATATTTCTGTTGGAAATGTCCTTATTTTGAAGAGGGAAAGAGGTATTCCAATAAGAGTGTTTCATATGTTGCTACAGGGGACCATTTGTAGAGAAAACGATTTCTATTGGGGATGAAAACCACTTTTTTGGGTAGAAAATGCTACTTGTAATGATGACAAGCTTTGTATTGGTAAGAAAATGAATTTTTTGCAAGATTCAAGAGTGATACCTAAGAGAGAACACATTTTTTTCTGGTGTAAGTCTTGATATTAGTGTGAAATACATCGGAAATTTGTCTGAAATGGATAATTCTTATGTTAATGTCATTATTTTGTAGGGGAAGACAGATATTCTGGAATCAGTGAGTCATCATTTGTTACAAAGCATCATTTTAAAGAGAATGTGTCTTCTTTTGGGGATGAAAACCAGTAATTTAGGGAGAAATTGCTATTTGTAGGGATGAAAAGCATTAGTTTGGGAAGAAAACCATAGTTTTGCAAGGATGAAGAGTGATACCTAAGAGTGTACTTTTCATTTCTGGGATAAGTATTGATATTCATGTGACCTACTTCTAAAATCTGTCAGAAATGGATATTTCTGTTGGAAATGTCATTCTTTTTTAGATGAAAAGAGTTATTCTGGAAACAATGTGTCATATTTGGCTACAAACGCTAATTTTGAAGAGAAATCGATTTCTTTTGCTGATGAAAACCACCTTTATGTCTAGAAAATGCTGTTTGTAGAGATGAAAAACATTATTTGGGTAAGGAAACCATATTTTTGCAAGGGTAAAGAGTGATACCTAAGAGAGACCTTTTTATTTCTGGTATAAGTATTGATATTCCTGTGAAATTTTTCTAAAATCTGTCAGAAAAGGATATATCTGTTGGAAATGTCCTTATTTTGTAGAGGAGAAAAGGTGTTTCTGTTAGTAATGTCCTCAATTTGTAGAAGAGAAAAGGTATTCTGGAAGCAATGTGTCCTATTTTGCTACAAAGCTTCATTTTGTAGAGAAAATGTCTTCTTCTGGGGATGAAAACCAGTATTTCTGGGAAACAGCGCTATTTTAAAGGGATAAAAAGCATAATTTTGGTGAGAGAACCATGTTTTTGCAAGGATAAAGAATGATTCTTAGGAGAGAACTTTTTATTTCTGGGATAGGTACTGATATTTGTGTGCCATTCTTCTAAAATTTGTCAGAAATCGATATTTCTGTTGGAAATGTCCTTATTTTGAAGAGGGAAAGTGGTATTCCAGTAACAGTGTTTCATATGTTGCTACAGGGGACCATTTGTAGAGAAAACGATTTCTATTGGGGATGAAAACCACTTTTTTGGGTAGAAAATGCTACTTGTAATGATGACAAGCTTTGTATTGGTAAGAAAATGAATTTTTTGCAAGATTCAAGAGTGATACCTAAGAGAGAACACATTTTTTTCTGGTGTAAGTCTTGATATTAGTGTGAAATACATCGGAAATTTGTCTGAAATGGATAATTCTTATGTTAATGTCATTATTTTGTAGGGGAAGAGAGATATTCTGGAATCAGTGAGTCATCATTTGTTACAAAGCATCATTTTAAAGAGAATGTGTCTTCTTTTGGGGATGAAAACCAGTACTTTAGGGAGAAATTGCTATTTGTAGGGATGAAAAGCATTAGTTTGGGAAGAAAACCATAGTTTTGCAAGGATGAAGAGTGATACCTAAGAGTGTACTTTTCATTTCTGGGATAAGTATTGATGTTCATGTGACCTACTTCTAAAATCTGTCAGAAATGGATATGTCTGTTGGAAATGTCATTCTTTTTTAGATGAAAAGAGTTATTCTGGAAACAATGTGTCATATTTGGCTACAAACGCTAATTTTGAAGAGAAATCGATTTCTTTTGGTGATGAAAACCACCTTTATGTCTAGAAAATGCTGTTTGTAGAGATGAAAAACATTATTTTGGTAAGAAAAGCATATTTTTGCAAGGGTAAAGAGTGATACCTAAGAGAGACCTTTTTATTTGTGGTATAAGTATTGATATTCCTGTGAAATTTTTCTAAAATCTGTCAGAAAAGGATATATCCGTTGGAAATGTCCTTATTTTGTAGAGGAGAAAAGGTGTTTCTGTTAGTAATGTCCTCAATTTGTAGAAGAGAAAAGGTATTCTGGAAGCAATGTGTCCTATTTTGCTACAAAGCTTCATTTTGTAGAGAAAATGTCTTCTTCTGGGGATGAAAACCAGTATTTCTGGGAAACAGCTCTATTTTAAAGGGATAAAAAGCATAATTTTGGTGAGAGAACCATGTTTTTGCAAGGATAAAGAATGATTCTTAGGAGAGAACTTTTTATTTCTGGGATAGGTACTGATATTTGTGTGCCATTCTTCTAAAATTTGTCAGAAATCGATATTTCTGTTGGAAATGTCCTTATTTTGAAGAGGGAAAGAGGTATTCCAGTAACAGTGTTTCATATGTTGCTACAGGGGACCATTTGTAGAGAAAACGATTTCTATTGGGGATGAAAACCACTTTTTTGGGTAGAAAATGCTACTTGTAATGATGACAAGCTTTGTATTGGTAAGAAAATGAATTTTTTGCAAGATTCAAGAGTGATACCTAAGAGAGAACACATTTTTTTCTGGTGTAAGTCTTGATATTAGTGTGAAATACATCGGAAATTTGTCTGAAATGGATAATTCTTATGTTAATGTCATTATTTTGTAGGGGAAGACAGATATTCTGGAATCAGTGAGTCATCATTTGTTACAAAGCATCATTTTAAAGAGAATGTGTCTTCTTTTGGGGATGAAAACCAGTACTTTAGGGAGAAATTGCTATTTGTAGGGATGAAAAGCATTAGTTTGGGAAGAAAACCATAGTTTTGCAAGGATGAAGAGTGATACCTAAGAGTGTACTTTTCATTTCTGGGATAAGTATTGATATTCATGTGACCTACTTCTAAAATCTGTCAGAAATGGATATTTCTGTTGGAAATGTCATTCTTTTTTAGATGAAAAGAGTTATTCTGGAAACAATGTGTCATATTTGGCTACAAACGCTAATTTTGAAGAGAAATCGATTTCTTTTGGTGATGAAAACCACCTTTATGTCTAGAAAATGCTGTTTGTAGAGATGAAAAACATTATTTTGGTAAGGAAACCATATTTTTGCAAGGGTAAAGAGTGATACCTAAGAGAGACCTTTTTATTTCTGGTATAAGTATTGATATTCCTGTGAAATTTTTCTAAAATCTGTCAGAAAAGGATATATCTGTTGGAAATGTCTTTATTTTGTAGAGGAGAAAAGGTGTTTCTGTTAGTAATGTCCTCAATTTGTAGAAGAGAAAAGGTATTCTGGAAGCAATGTGTCCTATTTTGCTACAAAGCTTCATTTTGTAGAGAAAATGTCTTCTTCTGGGGATGAAAACCAGTATTTCTGGGAAACAGCGCTATTTTAAAGGGATAAAAAGCATAATTTTGGTGAGAGAACCATGTTTTTGCAAGGATAAAGAATGATTCTTAGGAGAGAACTTTTTATTTCTGGGATAGGTACTGATATTTGTGTGCCATTCTTCTAAAATTTGTCAGAAATCGATATTTCTGTTGGAAATGTCCTTATTTTGAAGAGGGAAAGAGGTATTCCAATAACAGTGTTTCATATGTTGCTATAGGGGACCATTTGTAGAGAAAACGATTTCTATTGGGGATGAAAACCACTTTTTTGGGTAGAAAATGCTACTTGTAATGATGACAAGCTTTGTATTGGTAAGAAAATGAATTTTTTGCAAGATTCAAGAGTGATACCTAAGAGAGAACACATTTTTTTCTGGTGTAAGTCTTGATATTAGTGTGAAATACATTGGAAATTTGTCTGAAATGGATATTTCTTATGTTAATGTCATTATTTTGTAGGGGAAGACAGATATTCTGGAATCAGTGAGTCATCATTTGTTACAAAGCATCATTTTAAAGAGAATGTGTCTTCTTTTGGGGATGAAAACCAGTAATTTAGGGAGAAATTGCTATTTGTAGGGATGAAAAGCATTAGTTTGGGAAGAAAACCATAGTTTTGCAAGGATGAAGAGTGATACCTAAGAGTGTACTTTTCATTTCTGGGATAAGTATTGATATTCATGTGACCTACTTCTAAAATCTGTCAGAAATGGATATTTCTGTTGGAAATGTCATTCTTTTTTAGATGAAAAGAGTTATTCTGGAAACAATGTGTCATATTTGGCTACAAACGCTAATTTTGAAGAGAAATCGATTTCTTTTGTTGATGAAAACCACCTTTATGTCTAGAAAATGCTGTTTGTAGAGATGAAAAACATTATTTTGGTAAGGAAACCATATTTTTGCAAGGGTAAAGAGTGATACCTAAGAGAGACCTTTTTATTTCTGGTATAAGTATTGATATTCCTGTGAAATTTTTCTAAAATCTGTCAGAAAAGGATATATCTGTTGGAAATGTCCTTATTTTGTAGAGGAGAAAAGGTGTTTCTGTTAGTAATGTCCTCAATTTGTAGAAGAGAAAAGGTATTCTGGAAGCAATGTGTCCTATTTTGCTACAAAGCTTCATTTTGTAGAGAAAATGTCTTCTTCTGGGGATGAAAACCAGTATTTCCGGGAAACAGCTCTATTTTAAAGGGATAAAAAGCATAATTTTGGTGAGAGAACCATGTTTTTGCAAGGATAAAGAATGATTCTTAGGAGAGAACTTTTTATTTCTGGGATAGGTACTGATATTTGTGTGCCATTCTTCTAAAATTTGTCAGAAATCGATATTTCTGTTGGAAATGTCCTTATTTTGAAGAGGGAAAGAGGTATTCCAATAACAGTGTTTCATATGTTTCTATAGGGGACCATTTGTAGAGAAAACGATTTCTATTGGGGATGAAAACCACTTTTTTGGGTAGAAAATGCTACTTGTAATGATGACAAGCTTTGTATTGGTAAGAAAATGAATTTTTTGCAAGATTCAAGAGTGATACCTAAGAGAGAACACATTTTTTTCTGGTGTAAGTCTTGATATTAGTGTGAAATACATCGGAAATTTGTCTGAAATGGATAATTCTTATGTTAATGTCATTATTTTGTAGGGGAAGACAGATATTCTGGAATCAGTGAGTCATCATTTGTTACAAAGCATCATTTTAAAGAGAATGTGTCTTCTTTTGGGGATGAAAACCAGTACTTTAGGGAGAAATTGCTATTTGTAGGGATGAAAAGCATTAGTTTGGGAAGAAAACCATAGTTTTGCAAGGATGAAGAGTGATACCTAAGAGTGTACTTTTCATTTCAGGGATAAGTATTGATATTCATGTGACCTACTTCTAAAATCTGTCAGAAATGGATATTTCTGTTGGAAATGTCATTCTTTTTTAGATGAAAAGAGTTATTCTGGAAACAATGTGTCATATTTGGCTACAAACGCTAATTTTGAAGAGAAATCGATTTCTTTTGTTGATGAAAACCACCTTTATGTCTAGAAAATGCTGTTTGTAGAGATGAAAAACATTATTTTGGTAAGGAAACCATATTTTTGCAAGGGTAAATAGTGATAACTAAGAGAGACCTTTTTATTTCTGGTATAAGTATTGATATTCCTGTGAAATTTTTCTACAATCTGTCAGAAAAGGATATATCTGTTGGAAATGTCCTTATTTTGTAGAGGAGAAAAGGTGTTTCTGTTAGTAATGTCCTCAATTTGTAGAAGAGAAAAGGTATTCTGGAAGCAATGTGTCCTATTTTGCTACAAAGCTTCATTTTGTAGAGAAAATGTCTTCTTCTGGGGATGAAAACCAGTATTTCTGGGAGACAGCGCTATTTTAAAGGGATAAAAAGCATAATTTTGGTGAGAAAACCATGTTTTTGCAAGGATAAAGAATGATTCTTAGGAGAGAACTTTTTATTTCTGGGATAGGTACTGATATTTGTGTGCCATTCTTCTAAAATTTGTCAGAAATCGATATTTCTGTTGGAAATGTACTTATTTTGAAGAGGGAAAGAGGTATTCCAATAAGAGTGTTTCATATGTTGCTACAGGGGACCATTTGTAGAGAAAACGATTTCTATTGGGGATGAAAACCACTTTTTTGGGTAGAAAATGCTACTTGTAATGATGACAAGCTTTGTATTGGTAAGAAAATGAATTTTTTGCAAGATTCAAGAGTGATACCTAAGAGCGAACACATTTTTTTCTGGTGTAAGTCTTGATATTAGTGTGAAATACATCGGAAATTTGTCTGAAATGGATAATTCTTATGTTAATGTCATTATTTTGTAGGGGAAGACAGATATTCTGGAATCAGTGAGTCATCATTTGTTACAAAGCATCATTTTAAAGAGAATGTGTCTTCTTTTGGGGATGAAAACCAGTACTTTAGGGAGAAATTGCTATTTGTAGGGATGAAAAGCATTAGTTTGGGAAGAAAACCATAGTTTTGCAAGGATGAAGAGTGATACCTAAGAGTGTACTTTTCATTTCTGGGATAAGTATTGATATTCCTGTGAAATTTTTCTAAAATCTGTGAGAAAAGTATATATCTGTTGGAAATGTCCTTATTTTGTGAGGGAGAAAAGGTGTTTCTGTTAGTAATGTCCTCAATTTGTAGAAGAGAAAAGGTATTCTGGAAGCAATGTGTCCTATTTTGCTACAAAGCTTCATTTTGTAGAGAAAATGTCTTCTTCTGGGGATGAAAGCCAGTATTTCTGGGAAACAACGTTATTTTAAAGGGATAAAAAGCATAATTTTGGTGAGAGAACCATGTTTTTGCAAGGATAAAGAATGATTCTTAGGAGAGAACTTTTTATTTCTGGGATAGGTACTGATATTTGTGTGCCATTCTTCTAAAATTTGTCAGAAATCGATATTTCTGTTGGAAATGTCCTTATTTTGAAGAGGGAAAGAGGTATTCCAATAACAGTGTTTCATATGTGGCTACAGGGGACCATTTGTAGAGAAAACGATTTCTATTAGGGATGAAAACCACAATTTTTGGGTAGAAAATGCTACTTGTAATGATGACAAGCTTTGTATTGGTAAGAAAATGAATTTTTTGCAAGATTCAAGAGTGATACCTAAGAGCGAACACATTTTTTTCTGGTGTAAGTCTTGATATTAGTGTGAAATACATCGGAAATTTGTCTGAAATGGATAATTCTTATGTTAATGTCATTATTTTGTAGGGGAAGACAGATATTCTGGAATCAGTGAGTCATCATTTGTTACAAAGCATCATTTTAAAGAGAATGTGTCTTCTTTTGGGGATGAAAACCAGTACTTTAGGGAGAAATTGCTATTTGTAGGGATGAAAAGCATTAGTTTGGGAAGAAAACCATAGTTTTGCAAGGATGAAGAGTGATACCTAAGAGTGTACTTTTCATTTCTGGGATAAGTATTGATATTCCTGTGAAATTTTTCTAAAATCTGTCAGAAAAGGACATATCTGTTGGAAATGTCCTTATTTTGTGGAGGAGAAAAGGTGTTTCTGTTAGTAATGTCCTCAATTTGTAGAAGAGAAAAGGTATTCTGGAAGCAATGTGTCCTATTTTGCTACAAAGCTTCATTTTGTAGAGAAAATGTCTTCTTCTGGGGATGAAAGCCAGTATTTCTGGGAAACAACGTTATTTTAAAGGGATAAAAAGCATAATTTTGGTGAGAGAACCATGTTTTTGCAAGGATAAAGAATGATTCTTAGGAGAGAACTTTTTATTTCTGGGATAGGTACTGATATTTGTGTGCCATTCTTCTAAAATTTGTCAGAAATCGATATTTCTGTTGGAAATGTCCTTATTTTGAAGAGGGAAAGAGGTATTCCAATAACAGTGTTTCATATGTGGCTATAGGGGACCATTTGTAGAGAAAACGATTTCTATTAGGGATGAAAACCACAATTTTTGGGTAGAAAATGCTACTTGTAATGATGACAAGCTTTGTATTGGTAAGAAAACGAATTTTTTGCAAGATTCAAGAGTGATACCTAAGAGAGAACACATTTTTTTCTGGTGTAAGTCTTGATATTAGTGTGAAATACATCGGAAATTTGTCTGAAATGGATAATTCTTATGTTAATGTCATTATTTTGTAGGGGAAGACAGATATTCTGGAATCAGTGAGTCATCATTTGTTACAAAGCATCATTTTAAAGAGAATGTGTCTTCTTTTGGGGATGAAAACCAGTACTTCAGGGAGAAATTGCTATTTGTAGGGATGAAAAGCATTAGTTTGGGAAGAAAACCATAGTTTTGCAAGGATGAAGAGTGATACCTAAGAGTGTACTTTTCATTTCTGGGATAAGTATTGATATTCCTGTGAAATTTTTCTAAAATCTGTCAGAAATGGATATATCTGTTGGAAATGTCCTTATTTTGTGGAGGAGAAAAGGTGTTTCTGTTAGTAATGTCCTCAATTTGTAGAAGAGAAAAGGTATTCTGGAAGCAATGTGTCCTATTTTGCTACAAAGCTTCATTTTGTAGAGAAAATGTCTTCTTCTGGGGATGAAAGCCAGTATTTCTGGGAAACAACGTTATTTTAAAGGGATAAAAAGCATAATTTTGGTGAGAGAACCATGTTTTTGCAAGGATAAAGAATGATTCTTAGGAGAGAACTTTTTATTTCTTGGATAGGTACTGATATTTGTGTGCCATTCTTCTAAAATTTGTCAGAAATCGATATTTCTGTTGGAAATGTCCTTATTTTGAAGAGGGAAAGAGGTATTCCAATAACAGTGTTTCATATGTGGCTACAGGGGACCATTTGTAGAGAAAACGATTTCTATTGGGGATGAAAACCACTTTTTTGGGTAGAAAATGCTACTTGTAATGATGACAAGCTTTGTATTGGTAAGAAAATGAATTTTTTGCAAGATTCAAGAGTGATACCTAAGAGAGAACACATTTTTTTCTTGTGTAAGTCTTGATATTAGTGTGAAATACATCGGAAATTTGTCTGAAATGGATAATTCTTATGTTAATGTCATTATTTTGTTGGGGAAGACAGATATTCTGGACTCAGTGAGTCATCATTTGTTACAAAGCATCATTTTAAAGAGAATGTGTCTTCTTTTTGGGATGAAAACCAGTAATTTAGGGAGAAATTGCTATTTGTAGGGATGAAAAGCATTAGTTTGGGAAGAAAACCATAGTTTTGCAAGGATGAAGAGTGATACCTAAGAGTGTACTTTTCATTTCTGGGATAAGTATTGATATTCCTGTGAAATTTTTCTAAAATCTGTCAGAAAAGGATATATCTGTTGGAAATGTCCTTATTTTGTAGAGGAGAAAAGGTGTTTCTGTTAGTAATGTCCTCAATTTGTAGAAGAGAAAAGGTATTCTGGAAGCAATGTGTCCTATTTTGCTACAAAGCTTCATTTTGTAGAGAAAATGTCTTCTTCTGGGGATGAAAGCCAGTATTTCTGGGAAACAACGTTATTTTAAAGGGATAAAAAGCATAATTTTGGTGAGAGAACCATGTTTTTGCAAGGATAAAGAATGATTCTTAGGAGAGAACTTTTTATTTCTGGGATAGGTACTGATATTTGTGTGCCATTCTTCTAAAATTTGTCAGAAATCGATATTTCTGTTGGAAATGTCCTTATTTTGAAGAGGGAAAGAGGTATTCCAATAACAGTGTTTCATATGTGGCTACAGGGGACCATTTGTAGAGAAAACGATTTCTATTAGGGATGAAAACCACAATTTTTGGGTAGAAAATGCTACTTGTAATGATGACAAGCTTTGTATTGGTAAGAAAACGAATTTTTTGCAAGATTCAAGAGTGATACCTAAGAGAGAACACATTTTTTTCTGGTGTAAGTCTTGATATTAGTGTGAAATACATCGGAAATTTGTCTGAAATGGATAATTCTTATGTTAATGTCATTATTTTGTAGGGGAAGACAGATATTCTGGAATCAGTGAGTCATCATTTGTTACAAAGCATCATTTTAAAGAGAATGTGTCTTCTTTTGTGGATGAAAACCAGTACTTTAGGGAGAAATTGCTATTTGTAGGGATGAAAAGCATTAGTTTGGGAAGAAAACCATAGTTTTGCAAGGATGAAGAGTGATACCTAAGAGTGTACTTTTCATTTCTGGGATAAGTATTGATATTCCTGTGAAATTTTTCTGAAATCTGTCAGAAATGGATATTTCTGTTGGAAATGTCATTCTTTTTTAGATGAAAAGAGTTATTCTGGAAACAATGTGTCATATTTGGCTACAAACGCTAATTTTGAAGAGAAATCGATTTCTTTGGTGATGAAAACCACCTTTATGTCTAGAAAATGCTGTTTGTAGAGATGAAAAACATTATTTGGGTAAGAAAAGCATATTTTTGCAAGGGTAAAGAGTGATACCTAAGAGAGACCTTTTTATTTCTGGTATAAGTATTGATATTCCTGTGAAATTTTTCTAAAATCTGTCAGAAAAGGATATATCTGTTGGAAATGTCCTTATTTTGTAGAGGAGAAAAGGTGTTTCTGTTAGTAATGTCCTCAATTTGTAGAAGAGAAAAGGTATTCTGGAAGCAATGTGTCCTATTTTGCTACAAAGCTTCATTTTGTAGAGAAAATGTCTTCTTCTGGGGATGAAAACCAGTATTTCTGGGAAACAGCGCTATTTTAAAGGGATAAAAAGCATAATTTTGGTGAGAGAACCATGTTTTTGCAAGGATAAAGAATGATTCTTAGGAGAGAACTTTTTATTTCTGGGATAGGTACTGATATTTGTGTGCCATTCTTCTAAAATTTGTCAGAAATCGATATTTCTGTTGGAAATGTCCTTATTTTGAAGAGGGAAAGAGGTATTCCAATAACAGTGTTTCATATGTGGCTACAGGGGACCATTTGTAGAGAAAACGATTTCTATTGGGGATGAAAACCACTTTTTTGGGTAGAAAATGCTACTTGTAATGATGACAAGCTTTGTATTGGTAAGAAAATGAATTTTTTGCAAGATTCAAGAGTGATACCTAAGAGAGAACACATTTTTTTCTGGTGTAAGTCTTGATATTAGTGTGAAATACATCGGAAATTTGTCTGAAATGGATAATTCTTATGTTAATGTCATTATTTTGTTGGGGAAGACAGATATTCTGGACTCAGTGAGTCATCATTTGTTACAAAGCATCATTTTAAAGAGAATGTGTCTTCTTTTTGGGATGAAAACCAGTAATTTAGGGAGAAATTGCTATTTGTAGGGATGAAAAGCATTAGTTTGGGAAGAAAACCATAGTTTTGCAAGGATGAAGAGTGATACCTAAGAGTGTACTTTTCATTTCTGGGATAAGTATTGATATTCCTGTGAAATTTTTCTAAAATCTGTCAGAAAAGGATATATCTGTTGGAAATGTCCTTATTTTGTAGAGGAGAAAAGGTGTTTCTGTTAGTAATGTCCTCAATTTGTAGAAGAGAAAAGGTATTCTGGAAGCAATGTGTCCTATTTTGCTACAAAGCTTCATTTTGTAGAGAAAATGTCTTCTTCTGGGGATGAAAGCCAGTATTTCTGGGAAACAACGTTATTTTAAAGGGATAAAAAGCATAATTTTGGTGAGAGAACCATGTTTTTGCAAGGATAAAGAATGATTCTTAGGAGAGAACTTTTTATTTCTGGGATAGGTACTGATATTTGTGTGCCATTCTTCTAAAATTTGTCAGAAATCGATATTTCTGTTGGAAATGTCCTTATTTTGAAGAGGGAAAGAGGTATTCCAATAACAGTGTTTCATATGTGGCTACAGGGGACCATTTGTAGAGAAAACGATTTCTATTAGGGATGAAAACCACAATTTTTGGGTAGAAAATGCTACTTGTAATGATGACAAGCTTTGTATTGGTAAGAAAACGAATTTTTTGCAAGATTCAAGAGTGATACCTAAGAGAGAACACATTTTTTTCTGGTGTAAGTCTTGATATTAGTGTGAAATACATCGGAAATTTGTCTGAAATGGATAATTCTTATGTTAATGTCATTATTTTGTAGGGGAAGAGAGATATTCTGGAATCAGTGAGTCATCATTTGTTACAAAGCATCATTTTAAAGAGAATGTGTCTTCTTTTGGTGATGAAAACCAGTAATTTAGGGAGAAATTGCTATTTGTAGGGATGAAAAGCATTAGTTTGGGAAGAAAACCATAGTTTTGCAAGGATGAAGAGTGATACCTAAGAGTGTACTTTTCATTTCTGGGATAAGTATTGATATTCCTGTGAAATTTTTCTGAAATCTGTCAGAAATGGATATTTCTGTTGGAAATGTCATTCTTTTTTAGATGAAAAGAGTTATTCTGGAAACAATGTGTCATATTTGGCTACAAACGCTAATTTTGAAGAGAAATCGATTTCTTTGGTGATGAAAACCACCTTTATGTCTAGAAAATGCTGTTTGTAGAGATGAAAAACATTATTTGGGTAAGAAAAGCATATTTTTGCAAGGGTAAAGAGTGATACCTAAGAGAGACCTTTTTATTTCTGGTATAAGTATTGATATTCCTGTGAAATTTTTCTAAAATCTGTCAGAAAAGGATATATCTGTTGGAAATGTCCTTATTTTGTAGAGGAGAAAAGGTGTTTCTGTTAGTAATGTCCTCAATTTGTAGAAGAGAAAAGGTATTCTGGAAGCAATGTGTCCTATTTTGCTACAAAGCTTCATTTTGTAGAGAAAATGTCTTCTTCTGGGGATGAAAACCAGTATTTCTGGGAAACAGCGCTATTTTAAAGGGATAAAAAGCATAATTTTGGTGAGAGAACCATGTTTTTGCAAGGATAAAGAATGATTCTTAGGAGAGAACTTTTTATTTCTGGGATAGGTACTGATATTTGTGTGCCATTCTTCTAAAATTTGTCAGAAATCGATATTTCTGTTGGAAATGTCCTTATTTTGAAGAGGGAAAGAGGTATTCCAATAAGAGTGTTTCATATGTTGCTACAGGGGACCATTTGTAGAGAAAACGATTTCTATTAGGGATGAAAACCACTTTTTCGGGTAGAAAATGCTACTTGTAATGATGACAAGCTTTGTATTACTAAGAAAATGAATTTTTTGCAAGATTCAAGAGTGATACCTAAGAGAGAACACATTTTTTTCTGGTGTAAGTCTTGATATTAGTGTGAAATACATCGGAAATTTGTCTGAAATGGATAATTCTTATGTTAATGTCATTATTTTGTTGGGGAAGACAGATATTCTGGACTCAGTGAGTCATCATTTGTTACAAAGCATCATTTTAAAGAGAATGTGTCTTCTTTTTGGGATGAAAACCAGTACTTTAGGGAGAAATTGCTATTTGTAGGGATGAAAAGCATTAGTTTGGGAAGAAAACCATAGTTTTGCAAGGATGAAGAGTGATACCTAAGAGTGTACTTTTCATTTCTGGGATAAGTATTGATATTCCTGTGAAATTTTTCTAAAATCTGTCAGAAAAGGATATATCTGTTGGAAATGTCCTTATTTTGTAGAGGAGAAAAGGTGTTTCTGTTAGTAATGTCCTCAATTTGTAGAAGAGAAAAGGTATTCTGGAAGCAATGTGTCCTATTTTGCTACAAAGCTTCATTTTGTAGAGAAAATGTCTTCTTCTGGGGATGAAAACCAGTATTTCTGGGAAACAACGCTATTTTAAAGGGATAAAAAGCATAATTTTGGTGAGAGAACCATGTTTTTGCAAGGATAAAGAATGATTCTTAGGAGAGAACTTTTTATTTCTGGGATAGGTACTGATATTTGTGTGCCATTCTTCTAAAATTTGTCAGAAATCGATATTTCTGTTGGAAATGTCCTTATTTTGAAGAGGGAAAGAGGTATTCCAATAACAGTGTTTCATATGTGGCTACAGGGGACCATTTGTAGAGAAAACGATTTCTATTAGGGATGAAACCCACAATTTTTGGGTAGAAAATGCTACTTGTAATGATGACAAGCTTTGTATTGGTAAGAAAACGAATTTTTTGCAAGATTCAAGAGTGATACCTAAGAGAGAACACATTTTTTTCTGGTGTAAGTCTTAATATTAGTGTGAAATACATCGGAAATTTGTCTGAAATGGATAATTCTTATGTTAATGTCATTATTTTGTAGGGGAAGACAGATATTCTGGAATCAGTGAGTCATCATTTGTTACAAAGCATCATTTTAAAGAGAATGTGTCTTCTTTTGGTGATGAAAACCAGTACTTTAGGGAGAAATTGCTATTTGTAGGGATGAAAAGCATTAGTTTGGGAAGAAAACCATAGTTTTGCAAGGATGAAGAGTGATACCTAAGAGTGTACTTTTCATTTCTGGGATAAGTATTGATATTCCTGTGAAATTTTTCTGAAATCTGTCAGAAATGGATATTTCTGTTGGAAATGTCATTCTTTTTTAGATGAAAAGAGTTATTCTGGAAACAATGTGTCATATTTGGCTACAAACGCTAATTTTGAAGAGAAATCGATTTCTTTTGGTGATGAAAACCACCTTTATGTCTAGAAAATGCTGTTTGTAGAGATGAAAAACATTATTTGGGTAAGAAAAGCATATTTTTGCAAGGGTAAAGAGTGATACCTAAGAGAGACCTTTTTATTTCTGGGATAAGTATTGATATTCCTGTGAAATTTTTCTAAAATCTGTCAGAAAAGGATATATCTGTTGGAAATGTCCTTATTTTGTAGAGGAGAAAAGGTGTTTCTGTTAGTAATGTCCTCAATTGGTAGAAGAGAAAAGGTATTCTGGAAGCAATGTGTCCTATTTTGCTACAAAGCTTCATTTTGTAGAGAAAATGTCTTCTTCTGGGGATGAAAGCCAGTATTTCTGGGAAACAACGTTATTTTAAAGGGATAAAAAGCATAATTTTGGTGAGAGAACCATGTTTTTGCAAGGATAAAGAATGATTCTTAGGAGAGAACTTTTTATTTCTGGGATAGGTACTGATATTTGTGTGCCATTCTTCTAAAATTTGTCAGAAATCGATATTTCTGTTGGAAATGTCCTTATTTTGAAGAGGGAAAGAGGTATTCCAATAAGAGTGTTTCATATGTTGCTACAGGGGACCATTTGTAGAGAAAACGATTTCTATTAGGGATGAAAACCACTTTTTCGGGTAGAAAATGCTACTTGTAATGATGACAAGCTTTGTATTACTAAGAAAATGAATTTTTTGCAAGATTCAAGAGTGATACCTAAGAGAGAACACATTTTTTTCTGGTGTAAGTCTTGATATTAGTGTGAAATACATCGGAAATTTGTCTGAAATGGATAATTCTTATGTTAATGTCATTATTTTGTTGGGGAAGACAGATATTCTGGACTCAGTGAGTCATCATTTGTTACAAAGCATCATTTTAAAGAGAATGTGTCTTCTTTTTGGGATGAAAACCAGTAATTTAGGGAGAAATTGCTATTTGTAGGGATGAAAAGCATTAGTTTGGGAAGAAAACCATAGTTTTGCAAGGATGAAGAGTGATACCTAAGAGTGTACTTTTCATTTCTGGGATAAGTATTGATATTCCTGTGAAATTTTTCTAAAATCTGTCAGAAAAGGATATATCTGTTGGAAATGTCCTTATTTTGTAGAGGAGAAAAGGTGTTTCTGTTAGTAATGTCCTCAATTTGTAGAAGAGAAAAGGTATTCTGGAAGCAATGTGTCCTATTTTGCTACAAAGCTTCATTTTGTAGAGAAAATGTCTTCTTCTGGGGATGAAAACCAGTATTTCTGGGAAACAACGCTATTTTAAAGGGATAAAAAGCATAATTTTGGTGAGAGAACCATGTTTTTGCAAGGATAAAGAATGATTCTTAGGAGAGAACTTTTTATTTCTGGGATAGGTACTGATATTTGTGTGCCATTCTTCTAAAATTTGTCAGAAATCGATATTTTTGTTGGAAATGTCCTTATTTTGAAGAGGGAAAGAGGTATTCCAATAACAGTGTTTCATATGTGGCTACAGGGGACCATTTGTAGAGAAAACGATTTCTATTAGGGATGAAAACCACAATTTTTGGGTAGAAAATGCTACTTGTAATGATGACAAGCTTTGTATTGGTAAGAAAACGAATTTTTTGCAAGATTCAAGAGTGATACCTAAGAGAGAACACATTTTTTTCTGGTGTAAGTCTTGATATTAGTGTGAAATACATCGGAAATTTGTCTGAAATGGATAATTCTTATGTTAATGTCATTATTTTGTAGGGGAAGACAGATATTCTGGAATCAGTGAGTCATCATTTGTTACAAAGCATCATTTTAAAGAGAATGTGTCTTCTTTTGTGGATGAAAACCAGTACTTTAGGGAGAAATTGCTATTTGTAGGGATGAAAAGCATTAGTTTGGGAAGAAAACCATAGTTTTGCAAGGATGAAGAGTGATACCTAAGAGTGTACTTTTCATTTCTGGGATAAGTATTGATATTCCTGTGAAATTTTTCTGAAATCTGTCAGAAATGGATATTTCTGTTGGAAATGTCATTCTTTTTTAGATGAAAAGAGTTATTCTGGAAACAATGTGTCATATTTGGCTACAAACGCTAATTTTGAAGAGAAATCGATTTCTTTTGGTGATGAAAATCGCCTTTATGTCTAGAAAATGCTGTTTGTAGAGATGAAAAACATTATTTTGGTAAGAAAAGCATATTTTTGCAAGGGTAAAGAGTGATACCTAAGAGAGACCTTTTTATTTCTGGTATAAGTATTGATATTCCTGTGAAATTTTTCTAAAATCTGTCAGAAAAGGATATATCTGTTGGAAATGTCCTTATTTTGTAGAGGAGAAAAGGTGTTTCTGTTAGTAATGTCCTCAATTGGTAGAAGAGAAAAGGTATTCTGGAAGCAATGTGTCCTATTTTGCTACAAAGCTTCATTTTGTAGAGAAAATGTCTTCTTCTGGGGATGAAAACCAGTATTTCTGGGAAACAGCGCTATTTTAAAGGGATAAAAAGCATAATTTTGGTGAGAGAACCATGTTTTTGCAAGGATAAAGAATGATTCTTAGGAGAGAACTTTTTATTTCTGGGATAGGTACTGATATTTGTGTGCCATTCTTCTAAAATTTGTCAGAAATCGATATTTCTGTTGGAAATGTCCTTATTTTGAAGAGGGAAAGAGGTATTCCAATAAGAGTGTTTCATATGTTGCTACAGGGGACCATTTGTAGAGAAAACGATTTCTATTAGGGATGAAAACCATTTTTTCGGGTAGAAAATGCTACTTGTAATGATGACAAGCTTTGTATTACTAAGAAAATGAATTTTTTGCAAGATTCAAGAGTGATACCTAAGAGAGAACACATTTTTTTCTGGTGTAAGTCTTGATATTAGTGTGAAATACATCGGAAATTTGTCTGAAATGGATAATTCTTATGTTAATGTCATTATTTTGTAGGGGAAGACAGATATTCTGGAATCAGTGAGTCATCATTTGTTACAAAGCATCATTTTAAAGAGAATGTGTCTTCTTTTGGGGATGAAAACCAGTACTTTAGGGAGAAATTGCTATTTGTAGGGATGAAAAGCATTAGTTTGGGAAGAAAACCATAGTTTTGCAAGGATGAAGAGTGATACCTAAGAGTGTACTTTTCATTTCTGGGATAAGTATTGATATTCCTGTGAAATTTTTCTGAAATCTGTCAGAAATGGATATTTCTGTTGGAAATGTCATTCTTTTTTAGATGAAAAGAGTTATTCTGGAAACAATGTGTCATATTTGGCTACAAATGCTAATTTTGAAGAGAAATCGATTTCTTTTGGTGATGAAAACCACCTTTATGTCTAGAAAATGCTGTTTGTAGAGATGAAAAACATTATTTGGGTAAGAAAAGCATATTTTTGCAAGGGTAAAGAGTGATACCTAAGAGAGACCTTTTTATTTCTGGTATAAGTATTGATATTCCTGTGAAATTTTTCTAAAATCTGTCAGAAAAGGATATATCTGTTGGAAATGTCCTTATTTTGTAGAGGAGAAAAGGTGTTTCTGTTAGTAATGTCCTCAATTGGTAGAAGAGAAAAGGTATTCTGGAAGCAATGTGTCCTATTTTGCTACAAAGCTTCATTTTGTAGAGAAAATGTCTTCTTCTGGGGATGAAAACCAGTATTTCTGGGAAACAGCGCTATTTTAAAGGGATAAAAAGCATAATTTTGGTGAGAGAACCATGTTTTTGCAAGGATAAAGAATGATTCTTAGGAGAGAACTTTTTATTTCTGGGATAGGTACTGATATTTGTGTGCCATTCTTCTAAAATTTGTCAGAAATCGATATTTCTGTTGGAAATGTCCTTATTTTGAAGAGGGAAAGAGGTATTCCAATAAGAGTGTTTCATATGTTGCTACAGGGGACCATTTGTAGAGAAAACGATTTCTATTGGGGATGAAAACCACTTTTTCGGGTAGAAAATGCTACTTGTAATGATGACAAGCTTTGTATTGGTAAGAAAATGAATTTTTTGCAAGATTCAAGAGTGATACCTAAGAGCGAACACATTTTTTTCTGGTGTAAGTCTTGATATTAGTGTGAAATACATCGGAAATTTGTCTGAAATGGATAATTCTTATGTTAATGTCATTATTTTGTAGGGGAAGACAGATATTCTGGAATCAGTGAGTCATCATTTGTTACAAAGCATCATTTTAAAGAGAATGTGTCTTCTTTTGGGGATGAAAACCAGTAATTTAGGGAGAAATTGCTATTTGTAGGGATGAAAAGCATTAGTTTGGGAAGCAAACCATAGTTTTGCAAGGATGAAGAGTGATACCTAAGAGTGTACTTTTCATTTCTGGGATAAGTATTGATATTCCTGTGAAATTTTTCTAAAATCTGTCAGAAAAGGATATATCTGTTGGAAATGTCCTTATTTTGTAGAGGAGAAAAGGTGTTTCTGTTAGTAATGTCCTCAATTTGTAGAAGAGAAAAGGTATTCTGGAAGCAATGTGTCCTATTTTGCTACAAAGCTTCACTTTGTAGAGAAAATGTCTTCTTCTGGGGATGAAAGCCAGTATTTCTGGGAAACAACGTTATTTTAAAGGGATAAAAAGCATAATTTTGGTGAGAGAACCATGTTTTTGCAAGGATAAAGAATGATTCTTAGGAGAGAACTTTTTATTTCTGGGATAGGTACTGATATTTGTGTGCCATTCTTCTAAAATTTGTCAGAAATCGATATTTCTGTTGGAAATGTCCTTATTTTGAAGAGGGAAAGAGGTATTCCAATAACAGTGTTTCATATGTGGCTACAGGGGACCATTTGTAGAGAAAACGATTTCTATTAGGGATGAAAACCACAATTTTTGGGTAGAAAATGCTACTTGTAATGATGACAAGCTTTGTATTGGTAAGAAAACGAATTTTTTGCAAGATTCAAGAGTGATACCTAAGAGAGAACACATTTTTTTCTGGTGTAAGTCTTGATATTAGTGTGAAATACATCGGAAATTTGTCTGAAATGGATAATTCTTATGTTAATGTCATTATTTTGTAGGGGAAGACAGATATTCTGGAATCAGTGAGTCATCATTTGTTACAAAGCATCATTTTAAAGAGAATGTGTCTTCTTTTGGTGATGAAAACCAGTACTTTAGGGAGAAATTGCTATTTGTAGGGATGAAAAGCATTAGTTTGGGAAGAAAACCATAGTTTTGCAAGGATGAAGAGTGATACCTAAGAGTGTACTTTTCATTTCTGGGATAAGTATTGATATTCCTGTGAAATTTTTCTGAAATCTGTCAGAAATGGATATTTCTGTTGGAAATGTCATTCTTTTTTAGATGAAAAGAGTTATTCTGGAAACAATGTGTCATATTTGGCTACAAACGCTAATTTTGAAGAGAAATCGATTTCTTTTGGTGATGAAAACCACCTTTATGTCTAGAAAATGCTGTTTGTAGAGATGAAAAACATTATTTGGGTAAGAAAAGCATATTTTTGCAAGGGTAAAGAGTGATACCTAAGAGAGACCTTTTTATTTCTGGTATAAGTATTGATATTCCTGTGAAATTTTTCTAAAATCTGTCAGAAAAGGATATTTCTGTTGGAAATGTCCTTATTTTGTAGAGGAGAAAAGGTGTTTCTGTTAGTAATGTCCTCAATTGGTAGAAGAGAAAAGGTATTCTGGAAGCAATGTGTCCTATTTTGCTACAAAGCTTCATTTTGTAGAGAAAATGTCTTCTTCTGGGGATGAAAACCAGTATTTCTGGGAAACAGCGCTATTTTAAAGGGATAAAAAGCATAATTTTGGTGAGAGAACCATGTTTTTGCAAGGATAAAGAATGATTCTTAGGAGAGAACTTTTTATTTCTGGGATAGGTACTGATATTTGTGTGCCATTCTTCTAAAATTTGTCAGAAATCGATATTTCTGTTGGAAATGTCCTTATTTTGAAGAGGGAAAGAGGTATTCCAATAAGAGTGTTTCATATGTTGCTACAGGGGACCATTTGTAGAGAAAACGTTTTCTATTGGGGATGAAAACCAATTTTTCTGGTAAAAAATGCTACTTGTAATGATGAAAAGCTTTGTATTGGTAAGAAAATGAATTTTTTGCAAGATTCAAGAATGATACCTAAGAGAGAACACATTTTTTTCTGGTGTAAGTCTTGATATTAGTGTGAAATACATCGGAAATTTGTCTGAAATGGATAATTCTTATGTTAATGTCATTATTTTGTAGGGGAAGACAGATATTCTGGAATCAGTGAGTCATCATTTGTTACAAAGCATCATTTTAAAGAGAATGTGTCTTCTTTTGGGGATGAAAACCAGTAATTTAGGGAGAAATTGCTATTTGTAGGGATGAAAAGCATTAGTTTGGGAAGAAAACCATAGTTTTGCAAGGATGAAGAGTGATACCTAAGAGTGTACTTTTCATTTCTGGGATAAGTATTGATATTCCTGTGAAATTTTTCTAAAATCTGTCAGAAAAGGATATATCTGTTGGAAATGTCCTTATTTTGTGGAGGAGAAAAGGTGTTTCTGTTAGTAATGTCCTCAATTTGTAGAAGAGAAAAGGTATTCTGGAAGCAATGTGTCCTATTTTGCTACAAAGCTTCACTTTGTAGAGAAAATGTCTTCTTCTGGGGATGAAAACCAGTATTTCTGGGAAACAACGCTATTTTAAAGGGATAAAAAGCATAATTTTGGTGAGAGAACCATGTTTTTGCAAGGATAAAGAATGATTCTTAGGAGAGAACTTTTTATTTCTGGGATAGGTACTGATATTTGTGTGCCATTCTTCTAAAATTTGTCAGAAATCGATATTTCTGTTGGAAATGTCCTTATTTTGAAGAGGGAAAGAGGTATTCCAATAACAGTGTTTCATATGTGGCTACAGGGGACCATTTGTAGAGAAAATGATTTCTATTAGGGATGAAAACCACTTTTTTGGGTAGAAAATGCTACTTGTAATGATGACAAGCTTTGTATTGGTAAGAAAATGAATTTTTTGCAAGATTCAAGAGTGATACCTAAGAGAGAACACATTTTTTTCTGGTGTAAGTCTTGATATTAGTGTGAAATACATCGGAAATTTGTCTGAAATGGATAATTCTTATGTTAATGTCATTATTTTGTTGGGGAAGACAGATATTCTGGACTCGTGAGTCATCATTTGTTACAAAGCATCATTTTAAAGAGAATGTGTCTTCTTTTGGGGATGAAAACCAGTACTTTAGGGAGAAATTGCTATTTGTAGGGATGAAAAGCATTAGTTTGGGAAGCAAACCATAGTTTTGCAAGGATGAAGAGTGATACCTAAGAGTGTACTTTTCATTTCTGGGATAAGTATTGATATTCCTGTGAAATTTTTCTAAAATCTGTCAGAAAAGGATATATCTGTTGGAAATGTCCTTATTTTGTAGAGGAGAAAAGGTGTTTCTGTTAGTAATGTCCTCAATTTGTAGAAGAGAAAAGGTATTCTGGAAGCAATGTGTCCTATTTTGCTACAAAGCTTCACTTTGTAGAGAAAATGTCTTCTTCTGGGGATGAAAGCCAGTATTTCTGGGAAACAACGTTATTTTAAAGGGATAAAAAGCATAATTTTGGTGAGAGAACCATGTTTTTGCAAGGATAAAGAATGATTCTTAGGAGAGAACTTTTTATTTCTGGGATAGGTACTGATATTTGTGTGCCATTCTTCTAAAATTTGTCAGAAATCGATATTTCTGTTGGAAATGTCCTTATTTTGAAGAGGGAAAGAGGTATTCCAATAACAGTGTTTCATATGTGGCTACAGGGGACCATTTGTAGAGAAAACGATTTCTATTAGGGATGAAAACCACAATTTTTGGGTAGAAAATGCTACTTGTAATGATGACAAGCTTTGTATTGGTAAGAAAACGAATTTTTTGCAAGATTCAAGAGTGATACCTAAGAGAGAACACATTTTTTTCTGGTGTAAGTCTTGATATTAGTGTGAAATACATCGGAAATTTGTCTGAAATGGATAATTCTTATGTTAATGTCATTATTTTGTAGGGGAAGACAGATATTCTGGAATCAGTGAGTCATCATTTGTTACAAAGCATCATTTTAAAGAGAATGTGTCTTCTTTTGGTGATGAAAACCAGTACTTTAGGGAGAAATTGCTATTTGTAGGGATGAAAAGCATTAGTTTGGGAAGAAAACCATAGTTTTGCAAGGATGAAGAGTGATACCTAAGAGTGTACTTTTCATTTCTGGGATAAGTATTGATATTCCTGTGAAATTTTTCTGAAATCTGTCAGAAATGGATATTTCTGTTGGAAATGTCATTCTTTTTTAGATGAAAAGAGTTATTCTGGAAACAATGTGTCATATTTGGCTACAAACGCTAATTTTGAAGAGAAATCGATTTCTTTTGGTGATGAAAACCACCTTTATGTCTAGAAAATGCTGTTTGTAGAGATGAAAAACATTATTTGGGTAAGAAAAGCATATTTTTGCAAGGGTAAAGAGTGATACCTAAGAGAGACCTTTTTATTTCTGGTATAAGTATTGATATTCCTGTGAAATTTTTCTAAAATCTGTCAGAAAAGGATATATCTGTTGGAAATGTCCTTATTTTGTAGAGGAGAAAAGGTGTTTCTGTTAGTAATGTCCTCAATTGGTAGAAGAGAAAAGGTATTCTGGAAGCAATGTGTCCTATTTTGCTACAAAGCTTCATTTTGTAGAGAAAATGTCTTCTTCTGGGGATGAAAACCAGTATTTCTGGGAAACAGCGCTATTTTAAAGGGATAAAAAGCATAATTTTGGTGAGAGAACCATGTTTTTGCAAGGATAAAGAATGATTCTTAGGAGAGAACTTTTTATTTCTGGGATAGGTACTGATATTTGTGTGCCATTCTTCTAAAATTTGTCAGAAATCGATATTTCTGTTGGAAATGGCCTTATTTTGAAGAGGGAAAGAGGTATTCCAATAAGAGTGTTTCATATGTTGCTACAGGGGACCATTTGTAGAGAAAACGATTTCTATTGGGGATGAAAACCACTTTTTCGGGTAGAAAATTATACTTGTAATGATGACAAGCTTTGTATTGCTAAGAAAATGAATTTTTTGCAAGATTCAAGAGTGATACCTAAGAGCGAACACATTTTTTTCTGGTGTAAGTCTTGATATTAGTGTGAAATACATCGGAAATTTGTCTGAAATGGATAATTCTTATGTTAATGTCATTATTTTGTAGGTGAAGAGAGATATTCTGGAATCAGTGAGTCATCATTTGTTACAAAGCATCATTTTAAAGAGAATGTGTCTTCTTTTGGTGATGAAAACCAGTACTTTAGGGAGAAATTGCTATTTGTAGGGATGAAAAGCATTAGTTTGGGAAGAAAACCATAGTTTTGCAAGGATGAAGAGTGATACCTAAGAGTGTACTTTTCATTTCTGGGATAAGTATTGATATTCCTGTGAAATTTTTCTGAAATCTGTCAGAAATGGATATTTCTGTTGGAAATGTCATTCTTTTTTAGATGAAAAGAGTTATTCTGGAAACAATGTGTCATATTTGGCTACAAACGCTAATTTTGAAGAGAAATCGATTTCTTTTGGTGATGAAAACCACCTTTATGTCTAGAAAATGCTGTTTGTAGAGATGAAAAACATTATTTGGGTAAGAAAAGCATATTTTTGCAAGGGTAAAGAGTGATACCTAAGAGAGACCTTTTTATTTCTGGTATAAGTATTGATATTCCTGTGAAATTTTTCTAAAATCTGTCAGAAAAGGATATATCTGTTGGAAATGTCCTTATTTTGTAGAGGAGAAAAGGTGTTTCTGTTAGTAATGTCCTCAATTTGTAGAAGAGAAAAGGTATTCTGGAAGCAATGTGTCCTATTTTGCTACAAAGCTTCATTTTGTAGAGAAAATGTCTTCTTCTGGGGATGAAAACCAGTATTTCTGGGAAACAGCGCTATTTTAAAGGGATAAAAAGCATAATTTTGGTGAGAGAACCATGTTTTTGCAAGGATAAAGAATGATTCTTAGGAGAGAACTTTTTATTTCTGGGATAGGTACTGATATTTGTGTGCCATTCTTCTAAAATTTGTCAGAAATCGATATTTCTGTTGGAAATGTCCTTATTTTGAAGAGGGAAAGAGGTATTCCAATAAGAGTGTTTCATATGTTGCTACAGGGGACCATTTGTAGAGAAAACGATTTCTATTGGGGATGAAAACCAATTTTTCTGGTAAAAAATGCTACTTGTAATGATGAAAAGCTTTGTATTGGTAAGAAAATGAATTTTTTGCAAGATTCAAGAGTGATACCTAAGAGAGAACACATTTTTTTCTGGTGTAAGTCTTGATATTAGTGTGAAATACATCGGAAATTTGTCTGAAATGGATAATTCTTATGTTAATGTCATTATTTTGTAGGGGAAGAGAGATATTCTGGAATCAGTGAGTCATTATTTGTTACAAAGCATCATTTTAAAGAGAATGTGTCTTCTTTTGGGGATGAAAACCAGTACTTTAGGGAGAAATTGCTATTTGTAGGGATGAAAAGCATTAGTTTGGGAAGAAAACCATAGTTTTGCAAGGATGAAGAGTGATACCTAAGAGTGTACTTTTCATTTCTGGGATAAGTATTGATATTCCTGTGAAATTTTTCTAAAATCTGTCAGAAAAGGATATATCTGTTGGAAATGTCCTTATTTTGTGGAGGAGAAAAGGTGTTTCTGTTAGTAATGTCCTCAATTTGTAGAAGAGAAAAGGTATTCTGGAAGCAATGTGTCCTATTTTGCTACAAAGCTTCACTTTGTAGAGAAAATGTCTTCTTCTGGGGATGAAAACCAGTATTTCTGGGAAACAACGCTATTTTAAAGGGATAAAAAGCATAATTTTGGTGAGAGAACCATGTTTTTGCAAGGATAAAGAATGATTCTTAGGAGAGAACTTTTTATTTCTGGGATAGGTACTGATATTTGTGTGATATACTTCTAAAATTTGTCAGAAATCGATATTTCTGTTGGAAATGTCCTTATTTTGAAGAGGGAAAGAGGTATTCCAATAACAGTGTTTCATATGTGGCTACAGGGGACCATTTGTAGAGAAAATGATTTCTATTAGGGATGAAAACGACTTTTTTGGGTAGAAAATGCTACTTGTAATGATGACAAGCTTTGTATTGCTAAGAAAATGAATTTTTTGCAAGATTCAAGAGTGATACCTAAGAGAGAACACATTTTTTTCTGGTGTAAGTCTTGATATTAGTGTGAAATACATCGGAAATTTGTCTGAAATGGATAATTCTTATGTTAATGTCATTATTTTGTTGGGGAAGACAGATATTCTGGACTCAGTGAGTCATCATTTGTTACAAAGCATCATTTTAAAGAGAATGTGTCTTCTTTTGGGGATGAAAACCAGTAATTTAGGGAGAAATTGCTATTTGTAGGGATGAAAAGCATTAGTTTGGGAAGAAAACCATAGTTTTGCAAGTATGAAGACTGATACCTAAGAGTGTACTTTTCATTTCTGGGATAAGTATTGATATTCCTGTGAAATTTTTCTAAAATCTGTCAGAAAAGGATATATCTGTTGGAAATGTCCTTATTTTGTAGAGGAGAAAAGGTGTTTCTGTTAGTAATGTCCTCAATTTGTAGAAGAGAAAAGGTATTCTGGAAGCAATGTGTCCTATTTTGCTACAAAGCTTCATTTTGTAGAGAAAATGTCTTCTTCTGGGGATGAAAGCCAGTATTTCTGGGAAACAACGTTATTTTAAAGGGATAAAAAGCATAATTTTGGTGAGAGAACCATGTTTTTGCAAGGATAAAGAATGATTCTTAGGAGAGAACTTTTTATTTCTGGGATAGGTACTGATATTTGTGTGCCATTCTTCTAAAATTTGTCAGAAATCGATATTTCTGTTGGAAATGTCCTTATTTTGAAGAGGGAAAGAGGTATTCCAATAACAGTGTTTCATATGTGGCTACAGGGGACCATTTGTAGAGAAAACGATTTCTATTAGGGATGAAAACCACAATTTTTGGGTAGAAAATGCTACTTGTAATGATGACAAGCTTTGTATTGGTAAGAAAACGAATTTTTTGCAAGATTCAAGAGTGATACCTAAGAGAGAACACATTTTTTTCTGGTGTAAGTCTTGATATTAGTGTGAAATACATCGGAAATTTGTCTGAAATGGATAATTCTTATGTTAATGTCATTATTTTGTAGGGGAAGACAGATATTCTGGAATCAGTGAGTCATCATTTGTTACAAAGCATCATTTTAAAGAGAATGTGTCTTCTTTTGGTGATGAAAACCAGTACTTTAGGGAGAAATTGCTATTTGTAGGGATGAAAAGCATTAGTTTGGGAAGAAAACCATAGTTTTGCAAGGATGAAGAGTGATACCTAAGAGTGTACTTTTCATTTCTGGGATAAGTATTGATATTCCTGTGAAATTTTTCTGAAATCTGTCAGAAATGGATATTTCTGTTGGAAATGTCATTCTTTTTTAGATGAAAAGAGTTATTCTGGAAACAATGTGTCATATTTGGCTACAAACGCTAATTTTGAAGAGAAATCGATTTCTTTTGGTGATGAAAACCACCTTTATGTCTAGAAAATGCTGTTTGTAGAGATGAAAAACATTATTTGGGTAAGAAAAGCATATTTTTGCAAGGGTAAAGAGTGATACCTAAGAGAGACCTTTTTATTTCTGGTATAAGTATTGATATTCCTGTGAAATTTTTCTAAAATCTGTCAGAAAAGGATATATCTGTTGGAAATGTCCTTATTTTGTAGAGGAGAAAAGGTGTTTCTGTTAGTAATGTCCTCAATTTGTAGAAGAGAAAAGGTATTCTGGAAGCAATGTGTCCTATTTTGCTACAAAGCTTCATTTTGTAGAGAAAATGTCTTCTTCTGGGGATGAAAACCAGTATTTCTGGGAAACAGCGCTATTTTAAAGGGATAAAAAGCATAATTTTGGTGAGAGAACCATGTTTTTGCAAGGATAAAGAATGATTCTTAGGAGAGAACTTTTTATTTCTGGGATAGGTACTGATATTTGTGTGCCATTCTTCTAAAATTTGTCAGAAATCGATATTTCTGTTGGAAATGTCCTTATTTTGAAGAGGGAAAGAGGTATTGCAATAAGAGTGTTTCGTATGTTGCTACAGGGGACCATTTGTAGAGAAAACGATTTCTATTGGGGATGAAAACCAATTTTTCTGGTAAAAAATGCTACTTGTAATGATGAAAAGCTTTGTATTGGTAAGAAAATGAATTTTTTGCAAGATTCAAGAGTGATACCTAAGAGAGAACACATTTTTTTCTGGTGTAAGTCTTGATATTAGTGTGAAATACATCGGAAATTTGTCTGAAATGGATAATTCTTATGTTAATGTCATTATTTTGTAGGGGAAGAGAGATATTCTGGAATCAGTGAGTCATTATTTGTTACAAAGCATCATTTTAAAGAGAATGTGTCTTCTTTTGGGGATGAAAACCAGTACTTTAGGGAGAAATTGCTATTTGTAGGGATGAAAAGCATTAGTTTGGGAAGAAAACCATAGTTTTGCAAGGATGAAGAGTGATACCTAAGAGTGTACTTTTCATTTCTGGGATAAGTATTGATATTCCTGTGAAATTTTTCTAAAATCTGTCAGAAAAGGATATATCTGTTGGAAATGTCCTTATTTTGTGGAGGAGAAAAGGTGTTTCTGTTAGTAATGTCCTCAATTTGTAGAAGAGAAAAGGTATTCTGGAAGCAATGTGTCCTATTTTGCTACAAAGCTTCACTTTGTAGAGAAAATGTCTTCTTCTGGGGATGAAAACCAGTATTTCTGGGAAACAACGCTATTTTAAAGGGATAAAAAGCATAATTTTGGTGAGAGAACCATGTTTTTGCAAGGATAAAGAATGATTCTTAGGAGAGAACTTTTTATTTCTGGGATAGGTACTGATATTTGTGTGATATACTTCTAAAATTTGTCAGAAATCGATATTTCTGTTGGAAATGTCCTTATTTTGAAGAGGGAAAGAGGTATTCCAATAACAGTGTTTCATATGTGGCTACAGGGGACCATTTGTAGAGAAAATGATTTCTATTAGGGATGAAAACGACTTTTTTGGGTAGAAAATGCTACTTGTAATGATGACAAGCTTTGTATTGCTAAGAAAATGAATTTTTTGCAAGATTCAAGAGTGATACCTAAGAGAGAACACATTTTTTTCTGGTGTAAGTCTTGATATTAGTGTGAAATACATCGGAAATTTGTCTGAAATGGATAATTCTTATGTTAATGTCATTATTTTGTTGGGGAAGACAGATATTCTGGACTCAGTGAGTCATCATTTGTTACAAAGCATCATTTTAAAGAGAATGTGTCTTCTTTTGGGGATGAAAACCAGTAATTTAGGGAGAAATTGCTATTTGTAGGGATGAAAAGCATTAGTTTGGGAAGAAAACCATAGTTTTGCAAGTATGAAGACTGATACCTAAGAGTGTACTTTTCATTTCTGGGATAAGTATTGATAT
Source organism: Coturnix japonica (assembly GCF_054131305.1). Taxonomy (NCBI): domain Eukaryota; kingdom Metazoa; phylum Chordata; class Aves; order Galliformes; family Phasianidae; genus Coturnix; species Coturnix japonica. The sequence goes on along the minus strand of NC_140663.1, from coordinate 48,387,694 downwards.
TCCTGTGAAATTTTTCTAAAATCTGTCAGAAAAGGATATATCTGTTGGAAATGTCCTTATTTTGTAGAGGAGAAAAGGTGTTTCTGTTAGTAATGTCCTCAATTTGTAGAAGAGAAAAGGTATTCTGGAAGCAATGTGTCCTATTTTGCTACAAAGCTTCATTTTGTAGAGAAAATGTCTTCTTCTGGGGATGAAAGCCAGTATTTCTGGGAAACAACGTTATTTTAAAGGGATAAAAAGCATAATTTTGGTGAGAGAACCATGTTTTTGCAAGGATAAAGAATGATTCTTAGGAGAGAACTTTTTATTTCTGGGATAGGTACTGATATTTGTGTGCCATTCTTCTAAAATTTGTCAGAAATCGATATTTCTGTTGGAAATGTCCTTATTTTGAAGAGGGAAAGAGGTATTCCAATAACAGTGTTTCATATGTGGCTACAGGGGACCATTTGTAGAGAAAACGATTTCTATTAGGGATGAAAACCACAATTTTTGGGTAGAAAATGCTACTTGTAATGATGACAAGCTTTGTATTGGTAAGAAAACGAATTTTTTGCAAGATTCAAGAGTGATACCTAAGAGAGAACACATTTTTTTCTGGTGTAAGTCTTGATATTAGTGTGAAATACATCGGAAATTTGTCTGAAATGGATAATTCTTATGTTAATGTCATTATTTTGTAGGGGAAGACAGATATTCTGGAATCAGTGAGTCATCATTTGTTACAAAGCATCATTTTAAAGAGAATGTGTCTTCTTTTGGTGATGAAAACCAGTACTTTAGGGAGAAATTGCTATTTGTAGGGATGAAAAGCATTAGTTTGGGAAGAAAACCATAGTTTTGCAAGGATGAAGAGTGATACCTAAGAGTGTACTTTTCATTTCTGGGATAAGTATTGATATTCCTGTGAAATTTTTCTGAAATCTGTCAGAAATGGATATTTCTGTTGGAAATGTCATTCTTTTTTAGATGAAAAGAGTTATTCTGGAAACAATGTGTCATATTTGGCTACAAACGCTAATTTTGAAGAGAAATCGATTTCTTTTGGTGATGAAAACCACATTTATGTCTAGAAAATGCTGTTTGTAGAGATGAAAAACATTATTTGGGTAAGAAAAGCATATTTTTGCAAGGGTAAAGAGTGATACCTAAGAGAGACCTTTTTATTTCTGGTATAAGTATTGATATTCCTGTGAAATTTTTCTAAAATCTGTCAGAAAAGGATATATCTGTTGGAAATGTCCTTATTTTGTAGAGGAGAAAAGGTGTTTCTGTTAGTAATGTCCTCAATTTGTAGAAGAGAAAAGGTATTCTGGAAGCAATGTGTCCTATTTTGCTACAAAGCTTCATTTTGTAGAGAAAATGTCTTCTTCTGGGGATGAAAACCAGTATTTCTGGGAAACAGCGCTATTTTAAAGGGATAAAAAGCATAATTTTGGTGAGAGAACCATGTTTTTGCAAGGATAAAGAATGATTCTTAGGAGAGAACTTTTTATTTCTGGGATAGGTACTGATATTTGTGTGCCATTCTTCTAAAATTTGTCAGAAATCGATATTTCTGTTGGAAATGTCCTTATTTTGAAGAGGGAAAGAGGTATTCCAATAAGAGTGTTTCATATGTTGCTACAGGGGACCATTTGTAGAGAAAACGATTTCTATTGGGGATGAAAACCAATTTTTCTGGTAAAAAATGCTACTTGTAATGATGAAAAGCTTTGTATTGGTAAGAAAATGAATTTTTTGCAAGATTCAAGAATGATACCTAAGAGAGAACACATTTTTTTCTGGTGTAAGTCTTGATATTAGTGTGAAATACATCGGAAATTTGTCTGAAATGGATAATTCTTATGTTAATGTCATTATTTTGTAGGGGAAGACAGATATTCTGGAATCAGTGAGTCATCATTTGTTACAAAGCATCATTTTAAAGAGAATGTGTCTTCTTTTGGGGATGAAAACCAGTAATTTAGGGAGAAATTGCTATTTGTAGGGATGAAAAGCATTAGTTTGGGAAGAAAACCATAGTTTTGCAAGGATGAAGAGTGATACCTAAGAGTGTACTTTTCATTTCTGGGATAAGTATTGATATTCCTGTGAAATTTTTCTAAAATCTGTCAGAAAAGGATATATCTGTTGGAAATGTCCTTATTTTGTGGAGGAGAAAAGGTGTTTCTGTTAGTAATGTCCTCAATTTGTAGAAGAGAAAAGGTATTCTGGAAGCAATGTGTCCTATTTTGCTACAAAGCTTCACTTTGTAGAGAAAATGTCTTCTTCTGGGGATGAAAACCAGTATTTCTGGGAAACAACGCTATTTTAAAGGGATAAAAAGCATAATTTTGGTGAGAGAACCATGTTTTTGCAAGGATAAAGAATGATTCTTAGGAGAGAACTTTTTATTTCTGGGATAGGTACTGATATTTGTGTGCCATTCTTCTAAAATTTGTCAGAAATCGATATTTCTGTTGGAAATGTCCTTATTTTGAAGAGGGAAAGAGGTATTCCAATAACAGTGTTTCATATGTGGCTACAGGGGACCATTTGTAGAGAAAATGATTTCTATTAGGGATGAAAACCACTTTTTTGGGTAGAAAATGCTACTTGTAATGATGACAAGCTTTGTATTGGTAAGAAAATGAATTTTTTGCAAGATTCAAGAGTGATACCTAAGAGAGAACACATTTTTTTCGGGTGTAAGTCTTGATATTAGTGTGAAATACATCGGAAATTTGTCTGAAATGGATAATTCTTATGTTAATGTCATTATTTAGTTGGGGAAGAGAGATATTCTGGACTCAGTGAGTCATCATTTGTTACAAAGCATCATTTTAAAGAGAATGTGTCTTCTTTTGGGGATGAAAACCAGTAATTTAGGGAGAAATTGCTATTTGTAGGGATGAAAAGCATTAGTTTGGGAAGCAAACCATAGTTTTGCAAGTATGAAGAGTGATACCTAAGAGTGTACTTTTCATTTCTGGGATAAGTATTGATATTCCTGTGAAATTTTTCTAAAATCTGTCAGAAAAGGATATATCTGTTGGAAATGTCCTTATTTTGTAGAGGAGAAAAGGTGTTTCTGTTAGTAATGTCCTCAATTTGTAGAAGAGAAAAGGTATTCTGGAAGCAATGTGTCCTATTTTGCTACAAAGCTTCATTTTGTAGAGAAAATGTCTTCTTCTGGGGATGAAAGCCAGTATTTCTGGGAAACAACGTTATTTTAAAGGGATAAAAAGCATAATTTTGGTGAGAGAACCATGTTTTTGCAAGGATAAAGAATGATTCTTAGGAGAGAACTTTTTATTTCTGGGATAGGTACTGATATTTGTGTGCCATTCTTCTAAAATTTGTCAGAAATCGATATTTCTGTTGGAAATGTCCTTATTTTGAAGAGGGAAAGAGGTATTCCAATAACAGTGTTTCATATGTGGCTACAGGGGACCATTTGTAGAGAAAACGATTTCTATTAGGGATGAAAACCACAATTTTTGGGTAGAAAATGCTACTTGTAATGATGACAAGCTTTGTATTGGTAAGAAAATGAATTTTTTGCAAGATTCAAGAGTGATACCTAAGAGAGAACACATTTTTTTCTGGTGTAAGTCTTGATATTAGTGTGAAATACATCGGAAATTTGTCTGAAATGGATAATTCTTATGTTAATGTCATTATTTTGTAGGGGAAGACAGATATTCTGGAATCAGTGAGTCATCATTTGTTACAAAGCATCATTTTAAAGAGAATGTGTCTTCTTTTGGTGATGAAAACCAGTACTTTAGGGAGAAATTGCTATTTGTAGGGATGAAAAGCATTAGTTTGGGAAGAAAACCATAGTTTTGCAAGGATGAAGAGTGATACCTAAGAGTGTACTTTTCATTTCTGGGATAAGTATTGATATTCCTGTGAAATTTTTCTGAAATCTGTCAGAAATGGATATTTCTGTTGGAAATGTCATTCTTTTTTACATGAAAATAGTTATTCTGGAAACAATGTGTCATATTTGGCTACAAACGCTAATTTTGAAGAGAAATCGATTTCTTTTGGTGATGAAAACCACCTTTATGTCTAGAAAATGCTGTTTGTAGAGATGAAAAACATTATTTTGGTAAGAAAAGCATATTTTTGCAAGGGTAAAGAGTGATACCTAAGAGAGACCTTTTTATTTCTGGTGTAAGTATTGATATTCCTGTGAAATTTTTCTAAAATCTGTCAGAAAAGGATATATCTGTTGGAAATGTCCTTATTTTGTAGAGGAGAAAAGTTGTTTCTGTTAGTAATGTCCTCAATTTGTAGAAGAGAAAAGGTATTCTGGAAGCAATGTGTCCTATTTTGCTACAAAGCTTCATTTTGTAGAGAAAATGTCTTCTTCTGGGGATGAAAACCAGTATTTCTGGGAAAAAACGTTATTTTAAAGGGATAAAAATCATAATTTTGGTGAGAGAACCATGTTTTTGCAAGGATAAAGAATGATTCTTAGGAGAGAACTTTTTATTTCTGGGATAGGTACTGATATTTGTGTGCCATTCTTCTAAAATTTGTCAGAAATCGATATTTCTGTTGGAAATGTCCTTATTTTGAAGAGGGAAAGAGGTATTCCAATAACAGTGTTTCATATGTGGCTACAGGGGACCATTTGTAGAGAAAACGATTTCTATTGGGGATGAAAACCACTTTTTTGGGTAGAAAATGCTACTTGTAATGATGACAAGCTTTGTATTGGTAAGAAAATGAATTTTTTGCAAGATTCAAGAGTGATACCTAAGAGAGAACACATTTTTTTCTGGTGTAAGTCTTGATATTAGTGTGAAATACATTGGAAATTTGTCTGAAATGGATATTTCTTATGTTAATGTCATTATTTTGTAGGGGAAGAGAGATATTCTGGAATCAGTGAGTCATCATTTGTTACAAAGCATCATTTTAAGGAGAATGTGTCCTCTTTTGGGGATGAAAACCAGTAATTTAGGGAGAAATTGCTATTTGTAGGGATGAAAAGCATTAGTTTGGGAAGAAAACCATAGTTTTGCAAGGATGAAGAGTGATACCTAAGAGAGACCTTTTTATTTCTGGTATAAGTATTGATTTTCCTGTGAAATTTTTCTAAAATCTGTCAGAAAAGTATATATCTGTTGGAAATGTCCTTATTTTGTAGAGGAGAAAAGGTGTTTCTGTTAGTAATGTCCTCAATTTGTAGAAGAGAAAATGTATTCTGGAAGCAATGTGTCCTATTTTGCTACAAAGCTTCATTTTTTAGAGAAAATGTCTTCTTCTGGGGATGAAAACCAGTATTTCTGGGAAACAAGGCTATTTTAAAGGGATAAAAAGCATAATTTTGGTGAGAGAACCATGTTTTTGCAAGGATAAAAAATGATTCTTAGGAGAGAACTTTTTATTTCTGGGATAGGTACTGATATTTGTGTGCCATTCTTCTAAAATTTGTCAGAAATCGATATTTCTGTTGGAAATGTCCTTATTTTGAAGAGGGAAAGAGGTATTCCAATAACAGTGTTTCATATGTTGCTACAGGGGACCATTTGTAGAGAAAACGATTTCTATTGGGGATGAAAACCACAGTTTTTTGGGTAGAAAATGCTACTTGTAATGATGACAAGCTTTGTATTGGTAAGAAAATGAATTTTTTGCAAGATTCAAGAGTGATACCTAAGAGCGAACACAATTTTTTCTGGTGTAAGTCTTGATATTAGTGTGAAATACATTGGAAATTTGTCTGAAATGGATAATTCTTATGTTAATGTCATTATTTTGTAGGTGAAGAGTGATATTCTGGAATCAGTGAGTCATCATTTGTTACAAAGCATCATTTTAAAGAGAATGTGTCTTCTTTTGGGGATGAAAACCAGTACTTTAGGGAGAAATTGCTATTTGTAGGGATGAAAAGCATTACTTTGGGAAGAAAACCATAGTTTTGCAAGGATGAAGAGTGATACCTAAGAGTGTACTTTTCATTTCTGGGATAAGTATTGATATTCATGTGACCTACTTCTAAAATCTGTCAGAAATGGATATTTCTGTTGGAAATGTCATTCTTTTTTACATGAAAAGAGTTATTCTGGAAACAATGTGTCATATTTGGCTACAAACGCTAATTTGAAGAGAAATCGATTTCTTTTGGTGATGAAAACCACCTTTATTTCTAGAAAATGCTGTTTGTAGAGATGAAAAGCATTATTTTGGTAAGAAAAGCATATTTTTGCAAGGGTAAAGAGTGATACCTAAGAGAGACCTTTTTATTTCTGGTATAAGTATTGATATTCCTGTGAAATTTTTCTAAAATCTGTCAGAAAAGGATATATCTGTTGGAAATGTCCTTATTTTGTAGAGGAGAAAAGGTGTTTCTGTTAGTAATGTCCTCAATTTGTAGAAGAGAAAAGGTATTCTGGAAGCAATATGTCCTATTTTGCTACAAAGCTTCATTTTGTAGAGAAAATGTCTTCTTCTGGGGATGAAAACCAGTATTTCTGGGAAACAACGCTATTTTAAAGGGATAAAAAGCATAATTTTGGTGAGAGAACCATGTTTTTGCAAGGATAAAGAATGATTCTTAGGAGAGAACTTTTTATTTCTGGGATAGGTACTGATATTTGTGTGCCATTCTTCTAAAATTTGTCAGAAATCGATATTTCTGTTGGAAATGTCCTTATTTTGAAGAGGGAAAGAGGTATTCCAATAAGAGTGTTTCATATGTTGCTACAGGGGACCATTTGTAGAGAAAATGATTTTTATTGGGGATGAAAACCACACTTTTTTGGGTAGAAAATGCTACTTGTAATGATGACAAGCTTTGTATTGGTAAGAAAATGAATTTTTTGCAAGATTCTAGAGTGATACCTAAGAGCGAGCACATTTTTTTCTGGTGTAAGTCTTGATATTAGTGTGAAATACATCGGAAATTTGTCTGAAATGGATAATTCTTATGTTAATGTCATTATTTTGTAGGGGAAGAGAGATATTCTGGAATCAGTGAGTCATCATTTGTTACAAAGCATCATTTTAAAGAGAATGTGTCTTCTTTTGTGGATGAAAACCAGTAATTTAGGGAGAAATTGCTATTTGTAGGGATGAAAAGCATTAGTTTGGGAAGAAAACCACAGTTTTGCAAGGATGAAGAGTGATACCTAAGAGTGTACTTTTCATTTCTGGGATAAGTATTGATATTCATGTGACCTACTTCTAAAATCTGTCAGAAATGGATATTTCTGTTGGAAATGTCATTCTTTTTTAGATGAAAAGAGTTATTCTGGAAACAATGTGTCATATTTGGCTACAAACGCTAATTTTGAAGAGAAATCGATTTCTTTTGCTGATGAAAACCACATTTATGTCTAGAAAATGCTGTTTGTAGAGATGAAAAACATTATTTTGGTAAGAAAAGCATATTTTTGTAAGGGTAAAGAGTGATACCTAAGAGAGACCTTTTTATTTCTGGTACAAGTATTTATATTCCTGTGAAATTTTTCTACAATCTGCCAGAAACGATATTTCTGTTGGAAATGTCCTTATTATGAAGAGGGAAATAGGTATTCCAATAACAGTGTTTCATATGTTGCTACAGGGGACCATTTGTAGAGAAAACGATTTCTATTGGGGATGAAAACCACAGTTTTTTGGGTAGAAAATGCTACTTGTAATGATGACAAGCTTTGTATTGGTAAGAAAATGAATTTTTTGCAAGATTCAAGAGTGATACCTAAGAGAGAACACATTTTTTTCTGGTGTAAGTCTTGATATTAGTGTGAAATACATCGGAAATTTGTCTGAAATGGATAATTCTTATGTTAATGTCATTATTTTGTAGGGGAAGAGAGATATTCTGGAATCAGTGAGTCATCATTTGTTACAAAGCATCATTTTAAAGAGAATGTGTCTTCTTTTTGGGATGAAAACCAGTAATTTAGGAAGAAATTGCTATTTGTAGGGATGAAAAGCATTAGTTTGGGAAGAAAACCATAGTTTTGCAAGGATGAAGAGTGATACCTAAGAGTGTACTTTTCATTTCTGGGATAAGTATTGATATTCATGTGACCTACTTCTAAAATCTGTCAGAAATGGATATTTCTGTTGGAAATGTCATTCTTTTTTACATGAAAAGAGTTATTCTGGAAACAATGTGTCATATTTGGCTACAAACGCTAATTTTGAAGAGAAATCGATTTCTTTTGGTGATGAAAACCACCTTTATGTCTAGAAAATGCTGTTTGTAGAGATGAAAAACATTATTTGGGTAAGAAAAGCATATTTTTGCAAGGGTAAAGAGTGATACCTAAGAGAGACCTTTTTATTTCTGGTATAATTATTGATATTCCTGTGAAATTTTTCTACAATCTGCCAGAAAAGGAAATATCTGTTGGAAATGTACTTATTTTGAAGAGGGAAAGAGGTATTCCAATAACAGTGTTTCATATGTGGCTACAGGGGAGCATTTGTGTCATATTTGGCTACAAACGCTAATTTTGAAGAGAAATCGATTTCTTTTGCTGATGAAAACCAGATTTATGTCTAGAAAATGCTGTTTGTAGAGATGAAAAACATTATTTTGGTAAGAAAAGCATATTTTTGTAAGGGTAAAGAGTGATACCTAAGAGAGACCTTTTTATTTCTGGTATAAGTATTGATATTCCTGTGAAATTTTTCTACAATCTGCCAGAAACGATATTTCTGTTGGAAATGTCCTTATTTTGAAGAGGGAAATAGGTATTCCAATAACAGTGTTTCATATGTTGCTACAGGGGACAATTTGTAGAGAAAACGATTTCTATTGGGGATGAAAACCACAGTTTTTTGGGTAGAAAATGCTACTTGTAATGATGACAAGCTTTGTATTGGTAAGAAAATGAATTTTTTGCAAGATTCAAGAGTGATACCTAAGAGAGAACACATTTTTTTCTGGTGTAAGTCTTGATATTAGTGTGAAATACATCGGAAATTTGTCTGAAATGGATAATTCTTATGTTAATGTCATTATTTTGTAGGGGAAGAGAGATATTCTGGAATCAGTGAGTCATCATTTGTTACAAAGCATTATTTTAAAGAGAATGTGTCTTCTTTTGGGGATGAAAACCAGTAATTTAGGGAGAAATTGCTATTTGTAGGGATGAAAAGCATTAGTTTGGGAAGAAAGCCATAGTTTTGCAAGGATGAAGAGTGATACCTAAGAGTGTACTTTTCATTTCTGGGATAAGTATTGATATTCATGTGACCTACTTCTAAAATCTGTCAGAAATGGATATTTCTGTTGGAAATGTCATTCTTTTTTAGATGAAAAGAGTTATTCTGGAAACAATGTGTCATATTTGGCTACAAACGCTAATTTTGAAGAGAAATCAATTTCTTTTGGTGATGAAAACCACCTTTATTTCTAGAAAATGCTGTTTGTAGAGATGAAAAGCATTATTTTGGTAAGAAAAGCATATTTTTGCAAGGGTAAAGAGTGATACCTAAGAGAGACCTTTTTATTTCTGGTATAAGTATTGATATTCCTGTGAAATTTTTCTAAAATCTGTCAGAAAAGGATATATCTGTTGGAAATGTCCTTATTTTGTAGAGGAGAAAAGGTGTTTCTGTTAGTAATGTCCTCAATTTGTAGAAGAGAAAACGTATTCTGGAAGCAATGTGTCTTATTTTGCTACAAAGCTTCATTTTGTAGAGAAAATGTCTTCTTCTGGGGATGAAAACCAGTATTTCTGGGAAACAAGGCTATTTTAAAGGGATAAAAAGCATAATTTTGGTGAGAAAACCATGTTTTTGCAAGGATAAAGAATGATTCCTAGGAGAGAACTTTTTATTTCTGGGATAGGTACTGATATTTGTGTGCCATTCTCCTAAAATTTGTCAGAAATCGATATTTCGGTTGGAAATGTCCTTATTTTGAAGAGGGAAAGAGGTATTCCAATAAGAGTGTTTCATATGTTGCTACAGGGGACCATTTGTAAAGAAAATGATTTCTATTGGGGATGAATACCACAGTTTTTTGGGTAGAAAATGCTACTTGTAATGATGACAAGCTTTGTATTGGTAAGAAAATGAATTTTTTGCAAGATTCAAGAGTGATACCTAAGAGCGAGCACATTTTTTTCTGGTGTAAGTCTTGATATTAGTGTGAAATACATCGGAAATTTGTCTGAAATGGATAATTCTTATGTTAATGTCATTATTTTGTAGGTGAAGAGAGATATTCTGGAATCAGTGAGTCATCATTTGTTACAAAGCATCATTTTAAAGAGAATGTGTCTTCTTTTGTGGATGAAAACCAGTAATTTAGGGAGAAATTGCTATTTGTAGGGATGAAAAGCATTAGTTTGGGAAGAAAGCCATAGTTTTGCAAGGATGAAGAGTGATACCTAAGAGTGTACTTTTCATTTCTGGGATAAGTATTGATATTCATGTGACCTACTTCTAAAATCTGTCAGAAATGGATATTTCTGTTGGAAATGTCATTCTTTTTTAGATGAAAAGAGTTATTCTGGAAACAATGTGTCATATTTGGCTACAAACGCTAATTTTGAAGAGAAATCGATTTCTTTTGGTGATGAAAACCACCTTTATGTCTAGAAAATGCTGTTTGTAGAGATGAAAAACATTATTTGGGTAAGAAAAGCATATTTTTGCAAGGGTAAAGAGTGATACCTAAGAGAGACCTTTTTATTTCTGGTGTAAGTATTGATATTCCTGTGAAATTTTTCTAAAATCTGTCAGAAAAGGATATATCTGTTGGAAATGTCCTTATTTTGTAGAGGAGAAAAGGTGTTTCTGTTAGTAATGTCCTCAATTTGTAGAAGAGAAAAGGTATTCTGGAAGCAATGTGTCCTATTTTGCTACAAAGCTTCATTTTGTAGAGAAAATGTCTTCTTCTGGGGATGAAAACCAGTATTTCTGGGAAACAACGCTATTTTAAAGGGATAAAAAGCATAATTTTGGTGAGAAAACCATGTTTTTGCAAGGATAAAGAATGATTCTTAGGAGAGAACTTTTTATTTCTGGGATAGGTACTGATATTTGTGTGCCATTCTTCTAAAATTTGTCAGAAATCGATATTTCTGTTGGAAATGTCCTTATTTTGAAGAGGGAAATAGGTATTCCAATAACAGTGTTTCATATGTTGCTACAGGGGACAATTTGTAGAGAAAACGATTTCTATTGGGGATGAAAACCACAGTTTTTTGGGTAGAAAATGCTACTTGTAATGATGACAAGCTTTGTATTGGTAAGAAAATGAATTTTTTGCAAGATTCAAGAGTGATACCTAAGAGAGAACACATTTTTTTCTGGTGTAAGTCTTGATATTAGTGTGAAATACATCGGAAATTTGTCTGAAATGGATAATTCTTATGTTAATGTCATTATTTTGTAGGGGAAGAGAGATATTCTGGAATCAGTGAGTCATCATTTGTTACAAAGCATCATTTTAAAGAGAATGTGTCTTCTTTTTGGGATGAAAACCAGTAATTTAGGAAGAAATTGCTATTTGTAGGGATGAAAAGCATTAGTTTGGGAAGAAAACCATAGTTTTGCAAGGATGAAGAGTGATACCTAAGAGTGTACTTTTCATTTCTGGGATAAGTATTGATATTCATGTGACCTACTTCTAAAATCTGTCAGAAATGGATATTTCTGTTGGAAATGTCATTCTTTTTTACATGAAAAGAGTTATTCTGGAAACAATGTGTCATATTTGGCTACAAACGCTAATTTTGAAGAGAAATCGATTTCTTTTGGTGATGAAAACCACCTTTATGTCTAGAAAATGCTGTTTGTAGAGATGAAAAACATTATTTGGGTAAGAAAAGCATATTTTTGCAAGGGTAAAGAGTGATACCTAAGAGAGACCTTTTTATTTCTGGTATAATTATTGATATTCCTGTGAAATTTTTCTACAATCTGCCAGAAAAGGAAATATCTGTTGGAAATGTACTTATTTTGAAGAGGGAAAGAGGTATTCCAATAACAGTGTTTCATATGTGGCTACAGGGGAGCATTTGTGTCATATTTGGCTACAAACGCTAATTTTGAAGAGAAATCGATTTCTTTTGCTGATGAAAACCAGATTTATGTCTAGAAAATGCTGTTTGTAGAGATGAAAAACATTATTTTGGTAAGAAAAGCATATTTTTGTAAGGGTAAAGAGTGATACCTAAGAGAGACCTTTTTATTTCTGGTATAAGTATTGATATTCCTGTGAAATTTTTCTACAATCTGCCAGAAACGATATTTCTGTTGGAAATGTCCTTATTTTGAAGAGGGAAATAGGTATTCCAATAACAGTGTTTCATATGTTGCTACAGGGGACAATTTGTAGAGAAAACGATTTCTATTGGGGATGAAAACCACAGTTTTTTGGGTAGAAAATGCTACTTGTAATGATGACAAGCTTTGTATTGGTAAGAAAATGAATTTTTTGCAAGATTCAAGAGTGATACCTAAGAGAGAACACATTTTTTTCTGGTGTAAGTCTTGATATTAGTGTGAAATACATCGGAAATTTGTCTGAAATGGATAATTCTTATGTTAATGTCATTATTTTGTAGGGGAAGAGAGATATTCTGGAATCAGTGAGTCATCATTTGTTACAAAGCATTATTTTAAAGAGAATGTGTCTTCTTTTGGGGATGAAAACCAGTAATTTAGGGAGAAATTGCTATTTGTAGGGATGAAAAGCATTAGTTTGGGAAGAAAGCCATAGTTTTGCAAGGATGAAGAGTGATACCTAAGAGTGTACTTTTCATTTCTGGGATAAGTATTGATATTCATGTGACCTACTTCTAAAATCTGTCAGAAATGGATATTTCTGTTGGAAATGTCATTCTTTTTTAGATGAAAAGAGTTATTCTGGAAACAATGTGTCATATTTGGCTACAAACGCTAATTTTGAAGAGAAATCAATTTCTTTTGGTGATGAAAACCACCTTTATTTCTAGAAAATGCTGTTTGTAGAGATGAAAAGCATTATTTTGGTAAGAAAAGCATATTTTTGCAAGGGTAAAGAGTGATACCTAAGAGAGACCTTTTTATTTCTGGTATAAGTATTGATATTCCTGTGAAATTTTTCTAAAATCTGTCAGAAAAGGATATATCTGTTGGAAATGTCCTTATTTTGTAGAGGAGAAAAGGTGTTTCTGTTAGTAATGTCCTCAATTTGTAGAAGAGAAAACGTATTCTGGAAGCAATGTGTCTTATTTTGCTACAAAGCTTCATTTTGTAGAGAAAATGTCTTCTTCTGGGGATGAAAACCAGTATTTCTGGGAAACAAGGCTATTTTAAAGGGATAAAAAGCATAATTTTGGTGAGAAAACCATGTTTTTGCAAGGATAAAGAATGATTCCTAGGAGAGAACTTTTTATTTCTGGGATAGGTACTGATATTTGTGTGCCATTCTCCTAAAATTTGTCAGAAATCGATATTTCGGTTGGAAATGTCCTTATTTTGAAGAGGGAAAGAGGTATTCCAATAAGAGTGTTTCATATGTTGCTACAGGGGACCATTTGTAAAGAAAATGATTTCTATTGGGGATGAATACCACAGTTTTTTGGGTAGAAAATGCTACTTGTAATGATGACAAGCTTTGTATTGGTAAGAAAATGAATTTTTTGCAAGATTCAAGAGTGATACCTAAGAGCGAGCACATTTTTTTCTGGTGTAAGTCTTGATATTAGTGTGAAATACATCGGAAATTTGTCTGAAATGGATAATTCTTATGTTAATGTCATTATTTTGTAGGTGAAGAGAGATATTCTGGAATCAGTGAGTCATCATTTGTTACAAAGCATCATTTTAAAGAGAATGTGTCTTCTTTTGTGGATGAAAACCAGTAATTTAGGGAGAAATTGCTATTTGTAGGGATGAAAAGCATTAGTTTGGGAAGAAAGCCATAGTTTTGCAAGGATGAAGAGTGATACCTAAGAGTGTACTTTTCATTTCTGGGATAAGTATTGATATTCATGTGACCTACTTCTAAAATCTGTCAGAAATGGATATTTCTGTTGGAAATGTCATTCTTTTTTAGATGAAAAGAGTTATTCTGGAAACAATGTGTCATATTTGGCTACAAACGCTAATTTTGAAGAGAAATCGATTTCTTTTGGTGATGAAAACCACCTTTATGTCTAGAAAATGCTGTTTGTAGAGATGAAAAACATTATTTGGGTAAGAAAAGCATATTTTTGCAAGGGTAAAGAGTGATACCTAAGAGAGACCTTTTTATTTCTGGTGTAAGTATTGATATTCCTGTGAAATTTTTCTAAAATCTGTCAGAAAAGGATATATCTGTTGGAAATGTCCTTATTTTGTAGAGGAGAAAAGGTGTTTCTGTTAGTAATGTCCTCAATTTGTAGAAGAGAAAAGGTATTCTGGAAGCAATGTGTCCTATTTTGCTACAAAGCTTCATTTTGTAGAGAAAATGTCTTCTTCTGGGGATGAAAACCAGTATTTCTGGGAAACAACGCTATTTTAAAGGGATAAAAAGCATAATTTTGGTGAGAAAACCATGTTTTTGCAAGGATAAAGAATGATTCTTAGGAGAGAACTTTTTATTTCTGGGATAGGTACTGATATTTGTGTGCCATTCTTCTAAAATTTGTCAGAAATCGATATTTCTGTTGGAAATGTCCTTATTTTGAAGAGGGAAATAGGTATTCCAATAACAGTGTTTCATATGTTGCTACAGGGGACAATTTGTAGAGAAAACGATTTCTATTGGGGATGAAAACCACAGTTTTTTGGGTAGAAAATGCTACTTGTAATGATGACAAGCTTTGTATTGGTAAGAAAATGAATTTTTTGCAAGATTCAAGAGTGATACCTAAGAGAGAACACATTTTTTTCTGGTGTAAGTCTTGATATTAGTGTGAAATACATCGGAAATTTGTCTGAAATGGATAATTCTTATGTTAATGTCATTATTTTGTAGGGGAAGAGAGATATTCTGGAATCAGTGAGTCATCATTTGTTACAAAGCATCATTTTAAAGAGAATGTGTCTTCTTTTGGGGATGAAAACCAGTAATTTAGGGAGAAATTGCTATTTGTAGGGATTAAAAGCATTAGTTTGGGAAGAAAGCCATAGTTTTGCAAGGATGAAGAGTGATACCTAAGAGTGTACTTTTCATTTCTGGGATAAGTATTGATATTCATGTGACCTACTTCTAAAATCTGTCAGAAATGGATATTTCTGTTGGAAATGTCATTCTTTTTTAGATGAAAAGAGTTATTCTGGAAACAATGTGTCATATTTGGCTACAAACGCTAATTTTGAAGAGAAATCAATTTCTTTTGGTGATGAAAACCACCTTTATTTCTAGAAAATGCTGTTTGTAGAGATGAAAAGCATTATTTTGG
Source organism: Coturnix japonica (assembly GCF_054131305.1). Lineage (NCBI taxonomy): Eukaryota > Metazoa > Chordata > Aves > Galliformes > Phasianidae > Coturnix > Coturnix japonica. Next base: position 48,372,353 of record NC_140663.1, on the reverse strand, counting down.
TAAGAAAAGCATATTTTTGCAAGGGTAAAGAGTGATACCTAAGAGAGACCTTTTTATTTCTGGTATAAGTATTGATATTCCTGTGAAATTTTTCTAAAATCTGTCAGAAAAGGATATATCTGTTGGAAATGTCCTTATTTTGTAGAGGAGAAAAGGTGTTTCTGTTAGTAATGTCCTCAATTTGTAGAAGAGAAAACGTATTCTGGAAGCAATGTGTCTTATTTTGCTACAAAGCTTCATTTTGTAGAGAAAATGTCTTCTTCTGGGGATGAAAACCAGTATTTCTGGGAAACAAGGCTATTTTAAAGGGATAAAAAGCATAATTTTGGTGAGAAAACCATGTTTTTGCAAGGATAAAGAATGATTCTTAGGAGAGAACTTTTTATTTCTGGGATAGGTACTGATATTTGTGTGCCATTCTCCTAAAATTTGTCAGAAATCGATATTTCGGTTGGAAATGTCCTTATTTTGAAGAGGGAAAGAGGTATTCCAATAAGAGTGTTTCATATGTTGCTACAGGGGACCATTTGTAAAGAAAATGATTTCTATTGGGGATGAAAACCACAGTTTTTTGGGTAGAAAATGCTACTTGTAATGATGACAAGCTTTGTATTGGTAAGAAAATGAATTTTTTGCAAGATTCAAGAGTGATACCTAAGAGCGAGCACATTTTTTTCTGGTGTAAGTCTTGATATTAGTGTGAAATACATCGGAAATTTGTCTGAAATGGATAATTCTTATGTTAATGTCATTATTTTGTAGGTGAAGAGAGATATTCTGGAATCAGTGAGTCATCATTTGTTACAAAGCATCATTTTAAAGAGAATGTGTCTTCTTTTGTGGATGAAAACCAGTAATTTAGGGAGAAATTGCTATTTGTAGGGATGAAAAGCATTAGTTTGGGAAGAAAGCCATAGTTTTGCAAGGATGAAGAGTGATACCTAAGAGTGTACTTTTCATTTCTGGGATAAGTATTGATATTCATGTGACCTACTTCTAAAATCTGTCAGAAATGGATATTTCTGTTGGAAATGTCATTCATTTTTAGATGAAAAGAGTTATTCTGGAAACAATGTGTCATATTTGGCTACAAACGCTAATTTTGAAGAGAAATCGATTTCTTTTGGTGATGAAAACCACCTTTATGTCTAGAAAATGCTGTTTGTAGAGATGAAAAACATTATTTGGGTAAGAAAAGCATATTTTTGCAAGGGTAAAGAGTGATACCTAAGAGAGACCTTTTTATTTCTGGTGTAAGTATTGATATTCCTGTGAAATTTTTCTAAAATCTGTCAGAAAAGGATATATCTGTTGGAAATGTCCTTATTTTGTAGAGGAGAAAAGGTGTTTCTGTTAGTAATGTCCTCAATTTGTAGAAGAGAAAAGGTATTCTGGAAGCAATGTGTCCTATTTTGCTACAAAGCTTCATTTTGTAGAGAAAATGTCTTCTTCTGGGGATGAAAACCAGTATTTCTGGGAAACAACGCTATTTTAAAGGGATAAAAAGCATAATTTTGGTGAGAAAACCATGTTTTTGCAAGGATAAAGAATGATTCTTAGGAGAGAACTTTTTATTTCTGGGATAGGTACTGATATTTGTGTGCCATTCTTCTAAAATTTGTCAGAAATCGATATTTCTGTTGGAAATGTCCTTATTTTGAAGAGGGAAAGAGGTATTCCAATAAGAGTGTTTCATATGTTGCTACAGGGGACCATTTGTAGAGAAAATGATTTCTTTTGGGGATGAAAACCACACTTTTTTGGGTAGAAAATGCTACTTGTAATAATGACAAGCTTTGTATTGGTAAGAAAATGAATTTTTTGCAAGATTCAAGAGTGATACCTAAGAGAGAACACATTTTTTTCTTGTGTAAGTCTTGATATTAGTGTGAAATACATTGGAAATTTGTCTGAAATGGATAATTCTTATGTTAATGTCATTATTTTGTAGGGGAAGAGAGATATTCTGGAATCAGTGAGTCATCGTTTGTTACAAAGCATCATTTTAAAGAGAATGTGTCTTCTTTTGGGGATGAAAACCAGTAATTTAGGGAGAAATTGCTATTTGTAGGGATGAAAAGCATTAGTTTGGGAAGAAAGCCATAGTTTTGCAAGGATGAAGAGTGATACCTAAGAGTGTACTTTTCATTTCTGGGATAAGTATTGATATTCATGTGACCTACTTCTAAAATCTGTCAGAAATGGATATTTCTGTTGGAAATGTCATTCTTTTTTAGATGAAAAGAGTTATTCTGGAAACAATGTGTCATATTTGGCTACAAACGCTAATTTTGAAGAGAAATCGATATCTTTTTCTGATGAAAACCACATTTATGTCTAGAAAATGCTGTTTGTAGAGATGAAAAACATTATTTGGGTAAGAAAAGCATATTTTTGTAAGGGTAAAGAGTGATACCTAAGAGAGACCTTTTTATTTCTGGTATAAGTATTGATATTCCTGTGAAATTTTTCTAAAATCTGTCAGAAAAGGATATATCTGTTGGAAATGTACTTATTTTGAAGAGGGAAAGAGGTATTGCAATAAGAGTGTTTCATATGTTGCTACAGGGGACCATTTGTAGAGAAAACGATTTCTATTGGGGATGAAAACCACTTTTTTGGGTAGAAAATGTTACTTGTAATGGTGACAAGCTTTGTATTGGTAAGAAAATGAATTTTTTGCAAGATTCAAGAGTGATACCTAAGAGAGAACACATTTTTTTCTGGTGTAAGTCTTGATATTAGTGTGAAATACATCGGAAATTTGTCTGAAATGGATAATTCTTATGTTAATGTCATTATTTTGTAGGGGAAGAGAGATATTCTGGAATCAGTGAGTCATCATTTGTTACAAAGCATCATTTTAAAGAGAATGTGTCTTCTTTTGTGGATGAAAACCAGTAATTTAGGGAGAAATTGCTATTTGTAGGGATGAAAAGCATTAGTTTGGGAAGAAAACCATAGTTTTGCAAGGATGAAGAGTGATACCTAAGAGTGTACTTTTCATTTCTGGGATAAGTATTGATATTCATGTGACCTACTTCAAAAATCTGTCAGAAATGGATATTTCTGTTGGAAATGTCATTCTTTTTTAGATGAAAAGTGTTATTCTGTAAACAATGTGTCATATTTGGCTACAAACGCTAATTTTGAAGAGAAATCGATTTCTTTTGCTGATGAAAACCACATTTATGTCTAGAAAATGCTGTTTGTAGAGATGAAAACCATTATTTTGGTAAGAAAAGCATATTTTGGTAAGGGTAAAGAGTGATACCTAAGAGAGACCTTTTTATTTCTGGTATAAGTATTGATATTCCAGTGAAATTTTTCTAAAATCTGTCAGAAAAGGATATATCTGTTGGAAATGTCCTTATTTTGTAGAGGAGAAAAGGTGTTTCTGTTAGTAATGTCCTCAATTTGTAGGAGAGAAAAGGTATTCTGGAAGCAATGTGTCCTATTTTGCTACAAAGCTTCATTTTGTAGAGAAAATGTCTTCTTCTGGGGATGAAAACCAGTATTTCTGGGAAACAAGGCTATTTTAAAGGGATAAAAAGCATAATTTTGGTGAGAAAACCGTGTTTTTGCAAGGATAAAGAATGATTCTTAGGAGAGAACTTTTTATTTCTGGGATAGGTACTGATATTTGTGTGCCATTCTTCTAAAATTTGTCAGAAATCGATATTTCTGTTGGAAATGTCCTTATTTTGAAGAGGGAAAGAGGTATTCCAATAAGAGTGTTTCATATGTTGCTACAGGGGACCATTTGTAGAGAAAACGATTTCTATTGGGGATGAAAACCACTTTTTTGTGTAGAAAATGCTACTTGTAATGATGGCAAGCTTTGTATTGGTAAGAAAATGAATTTTTTGCAAGATTCAAGAGTGATACCTAAGAGCGAGCACATTTTTTTCTGGTGTAAGTCTTGATATTAGTGTGAAATACATCGGAAATTTGTCTGAAATGGATAATTCTTATGTTAATGTCATTATTTTGTAGGTGAAGAGAGATATTCTGGAATCAGTGAGTCATCATTTGTTACAAAGCATCATTTTAAAGAGAATGTGTCTTCTTTTGTGGATGAAAACCAGTAATTTAGGGAGAAATTGCTATTTGTAGGGATGAAAAGCATTAGTTTGGGAAGAAAGCCATAGTTTTGCAAGGATGAAGAGTGATACCTAAGAGTGTACTTTTCATTTCTGGGATAAGTATTGATATTCATGTGACCTACTTCTAAAATCTGTCAGAAATGGATATTTCTGTTGGAAATGTCATTCATTTTTAGATGAAAAGAGTTATTCTGGAAACAATGTGTCATATTTGGCTACAAACGCTAATTTTGAAGAGAAATCGATTTCTTTTGGTGATGAAAACCACCTTTATGTCTAGAAAATGCTGTTTGTAGAGATGAAAAACATTATTTGGGTAAGAAAAGCATATTTTTGCAAGGGTAAAGAGTGATACCTAAGAGAGACCTTTTTATTTCTGGTGTAAGTATTGATATTCCTGTGAAATTTTTCTAAAATCTGTCAGAAAAGGATATATCTGTTGGAAATGTCCTTATTTTGTAGAGGAGAAAAGGTGTTTCTGTTAGTAATGTCCTCAATTTGTAGAAGAGAAAAGGTATTCTGGAAGCAATGTGTCCTATTTTGCTACAAAGCTTCATTTTGTAGAGAATATGTCTTCTTCTGGGGATGAAAACCAGTATTTCTGGGAAACAACGCTATTTTAAAGGGATAAAAAGCATAATTTTGGTGAGAAAACCATGTTTTTGCAAGGATAAAGAATGATTCTTAGGAGAGAACTTTTTATTTCTGGGATAGGTACTGATATTTGTGTGCCATTCTTCTAAAATTTGTCAGAAATCGATATTTCTGTTGGAAATGTCCTTATTTTGAAGAGGGAAATAGGTATTCCAATAACAGTGTTTCATATGTTGCTACAGGGGACAATTTGTAGAGAAAACGATTTCTATTGGGGATGAAAACCACAGTTTTTTGGGTAGAAAATGCTACTTGTAATGATGACAAGCTTTGTATTGGTAAGAAAATGAATTTTTTGCAAGATTCAAGAGTGATACCTAAGAGAGAACACATTTTTTTCTGGTGTAAGTCTTGATATTAGTGTGAAATACATCGGAAATTTGTCTGAAATGGATAATTCTTATGTTAATGTCATTATTTTGTAGGGGAAGAGAGATATTCTGGAATCAGTGAGTCATCATTTGTTACAAAGCATTATTTTAAAGAGAATGTGTCTTCTTTTGGGGATGAAAACCAGTAATTTAGGGAGAAATTGCTATTTGTAGGGATGAAAAGCATTAGTTTGGGAAGAAAGCCATAGTTTTGCAAGGATGAAGAGTGATACCTAAGAGTGTACTTTTCATTTCTGGGATAAGTATTGATATTCATGTGACCTACTTCTAAAATCTGTCAGAAATGGATATTTCTGTTGGAAATGTCATTCTTTTTTAGATGAAAAGAGTTATTCTGGAAACAATGTGTCATATTTGGCTACAAACGCTAATTTTGAAGAGAAATCAATTTCTTTTGGTGATGAAAACCACCTTTATTTCTAGAAAATGCTGTTTGTAGAGATGAAAAGCATTATTTTGGTAAGAAAAGCATATTTTTGCAAGGGTAAAGAGTGATACCTAAGAGAGACCTTTTTATTTCTGGTATAAGTATTGATATTCCTGTGAAATTTTTCTAAAATCTGTCAGAAAAGGATATATCTGTTGGAAATGTCCTTATTTTGTAGAGGAGAAAAGGTGTTTCTGTTAGTAATGTCCTCAATTTGTAGAAGAGAAAACGTATTCTGGAAGCAATGTGTCTTATTTTGCTACAAAGCTTCATTTTGTAGAGAAAATGTCTTCTTCTGGGGATGAAAACCAGTATTTCTGGGAAACAAGGCTATTTTAAAGGGATAAAAAGCATAATTTTGGTGAGAAAACCATGTTTTTGCAAGGATAAAGAATGATTCTTAGGAGAGAACTTTTTATTTCTGGGATAGGTACTGATATTTGTGTGCCATTCTCCTAAAATTTGTCAGAAATCGATATTTCGGTTGGAAATGTCCTTATTTTGAAGAGGGAAAGAGGTATTCCAATAAGAGTGTTTCATATGTTGCTACAGGGGACCATTTGTAAAGAAAATGATTTCTATTGGGGATGAAAACCACAGTTTTTTGGGTAGAAAATGCTACTTGTAATGATGACAAGCTTTGTATTGGTAAGAAAATGAATTTTTTGCAAGATTCAAGAGTGATACCTAAGAGCGAGCACATTTTTTTCTGGTGTAAGTCTTGATATTAGTGTGAAATACATCGGAAATTTGTCTGAAATGGATAATTCTTATGTTAATGTCATTATTTTGTAGGTGAAGAGAGATATTCTGGAATCAGTGAGTCATCATTTGTTACAAAGCATCATTTTAAAGAGAATGTGTCTTCTTTTGTGGATGAAAACCAGTAATTTAGGGAGAAATTGCTATTTGTAGGGATGAAAAGCATTAGTTTGGGAAGAAAGCCATAGTTTTGCAAGGATGAAGAGTGATACCTAAGAGTGTACTTTTCATTTCTGGGATAAGTATTGATATTCATGTGACCTACTTCTAAAATCTGTCAGAAATGGATATTTCTGTTGGAAATGTCATTCATTTTTAGATGAAAAGAGTTATTCTGGAAACAATGTGTCATATTTGGCTACAAACGCTAATTTTGAAGAGAAATCGATTTCTTTTGGTGATGAAAACCACCTTTATGTCTAGAAAATGCTGTTTGTAGAGATGAAAAACATTATTTGGGTAAGAAAAGCATATTTTTGCAAGGGTAAAGAGTGATACCTAAGAGAGACCTTTTTATTTCTGGTGTAAGTATTGATATTCCTGTGAAATTTTTCTAAAATCTGTCAGAAAAGGATATATCTGTTGGAAATGTCCTTATTTTGTAGAGGAGAAAAGGTGTTTCTGTTAGTAATGTCCTCAATTTGTAGAAGAGAAAAGGTATTCTGGAAGCAATGTGTCCTATTTTGCTACAAAGCTTCATTTTGTAGAGAAAATGTCTTCTTCTGGGGATGAAAACCAGTATTTCTGGGAAACAACGCTATTTTAAAGGGATAAAAAGCATAATTTTGGTGAGAAAACCATGTTTTTGCAAGGATAAAGAATGATTCTTAGGAGAGAACTTTTTATTTCTGGGATAGGTACTGATATTTGTGTGCCATTCTTCTAAAATTTGTCAGAAATCGATATTTCTGTTGGAAATGTCCTTATTTTGAAGAGGGAAAGAGGTATTCCAATAAGAGTGTTTCATATGTTGCTACAGGGGACCATTTGTAGAGAAAATGATTTCTTTTGGGGATGAAAACCACACTTTTTTGGGTAGAAAATGCTACTTGTAATAATGACAAGCTTTGTATTGGTAAGAAAATGAATTTTTTGCAAGATTCAAGAGTGATACCTAAGAGAGAACACATTTTTTTCTTGTGTAAGTCTTGATATTAGTGTGAAATACATTGGAAATTTGTCTGAAATGGATAATTCTTATGTTAATGTCATTATTTTGTAGGGGAAGAGAGATATTCTGGAATCAGTGAGTCATCGTTTGTTACAAAGCATCATTTTAAAGAGAATGTGTCTTCTTTTGGGGATGAAAACCAGTAATTTAGGGAGAAATTGCTATTTGTAGGGATGAAAAGCATTAGTTTGGGAAGAAAACCATAGTTTTGCAAGGATGAAGAGTGATACCTAAGAGTGTACTTTTCATTTCTGGGATAAGTATTGATATTCATGTGACCTACTTCTAAAATCTGTCAGAAATGGATATTTCTGTTGGAAATGTCATTCTTTTTTAGATGAAAAGAGTTATTCTGGAAACAATGTGTCATATTTGGCTACAAACGCTAATTTTGAAAAGAAATCGATTTCTTTTGGTGATGAAAACCACCTTTATGTCTAGAAAATGCTGTTTGTAGAGATGAAAAACATTATTTTGGTAAGAAAAGCATATTTGTGTAAGGGTAAAGAGTGATACCTAAGAGAGACCTTTTTATTTCTGGTACAAGTATTGATATTCCTGTGAAATTTTTCTACAATCTGCCAGAAACGATATTTCTGTTGGAAATGTCCTTATTTTGAAGAGGGAAATAGGTATTCCAATAACAGTGTTTCATATGTTGCTACAGGGGACCATTTGTAGAGAAAACGATTTCTATTGGGGATGAAAACCACTTTTTTGGGTAGAAAATGCTACTTGTAATGATGACAAGCTTTGTATTGGTAAGAAAATGAATTTTTTGCATAATTCAAGAGTGATACCTAAGAGAGAACACATTTTTTTCTGGTGTAAGTCTTGATATTAGTGTGAAATACATCGGAAATTAGTCTGAAATGGATAATTCTTATGTTAATGTCATTATTTTGTAGGGGAAGAGAGATATTCTGGAATCAGTGAGTCATCATTTGTTACAAAGCATCATTTTAAAGAGAATGTGTCTTCTTTTGGGGATGAAAACCAGTAATTTAGGGAGAAATTGCTATTTGTAGGCATGAAAAGCATTAGTTTGGGAAGAAAACCATAGTTTTGCAAGGATGAAGAGTGATACCTAAGAGTGTACTTTTCATTTCTGGGATAAGTATTGATATTCATGTGACCTACTTCTAAAATCTGTCAGAAATGGATATTTCTGTTGGAAATGTTTATTTTAGATGAAAAGATTTATTCTGGAAACAATGTGTCATATTTGGCTACAAACGCTAATTTTGAAGAGAAATCGATTTATTTTGCTGATGAAAACCACATTTATGCATAGAAAATGCTGTTTGTAGAGATGAAAAACATTATTTGGGTAAGAAAAGCATATTTTTGCAAGGGTAAAGAGTGATACCTAAGAGAGACCTTTTTATTTCTGGTATAAGTATTGATATTCCTGTGAAATTTTTCTAAAATCTGTCAGAAAAGGATATATCTGTTGGAAATGTCTTTATTTTGTAGAGGAGAAAAGGTGTTTCTGTTAGTAATGTCCTCAATTTGTAGAAGAGAAAAGGTATTCTGGAAGAAATGTGTCCTATTTTGCTACAAAGCTTCATTTTGTAGAGAAAATGTCTTCTTCTGGGGATGAAAACCAGTATTTCTGGGAAACAACGCTATTTTAAAGGGATAAAAAGCATAATTTTGGTGAGAAAACCATGTTTTTGCAAGGATAAAGAATGATTCTTAGGAGAGAACTTTTTATTTCTGGGATAGGTACTGATATTTGTGTGCCATTCTTCTAAAATTTGTCAGAAATCGATATTTCTGTTGGAAATGTCCTTATTTTGAAGAGGGAAAGAGGTATTCCAATAAGAGTGTTTCATATGTTGCTACAGGGGACCATTTGTAGAGAAAACGATTTCTATTGGGGATGAAAACCACTTTTTTGGGTAGAAAATGCTACTTGTAATGATGAAAAGCTTTGTATTGGTAAGAAAATGAATTTTTTGCAAGATTCAAGAGTGATACCTAAGAGAGAACACATTTTTTTCTGGTGTAAGTCTTGATATTAGTGTGAAATACATTGGAAATTTGTCTGAAATGGATAATTCTTATGTTAATGTCATTATTTTGTTGGTGAAGAGAGATATTCTGGAATCAGTGAGTCATCATTTGTTACAAAGCATCATTTTAAAGAGAATGTGTCTTCTTTTGGGGATGAAAACCGGTAATTTAGGGAGAAATTTCTATTTGTAGGGATGAAAAGCATTAGTTTGGGAAGAAAGCCATAGTTTTGCAAGGATGAAGAGTGATACCTAAGAGTGTACTTTTCATTTCTGGGATAAGTATTGATATTCATGTGACCTACTTCTAAAATCTGTCAGAAACGGATATTTCTGTTGGAAATGTCATTCTTTTTTAGATGAAAAGAGTTATTCTGGAAACAATGTGTCATATTTGGCTACAAACGCTAATTTTGAAGAGAAATCGATATCTTTTTCTGATGAAAACCACATTTATGTCTAGAAAATGCTATTTGTAGAGATGAAAAACATTATTTGGGTAAGAAAAGCATATTTTTGTAAGGGTAAAGAGTGATACCTAAGAGAGACCTTTTTATTTCTGGTATAAGTATTGATATTCCTGTGAAATTTTTCTAAAATCTGTCAGAAAAGGATATATCTGTTGGAAATGTACTTATTTTGAAGAGGGAAAGAGGTATTGCAATAAGAGTGTTTCATATGTTGCTACAGGGGACCATTTGTAGAGAAAACGATTTCTATTGGGGATGAAAACCACTTTTTTGGGTAGAAAATGTTACTTGTAATGGTGACAAGCTTTGTATTGGTAAGAAAATGAATTTTTTGCAAGATTCAAGAGTGATACCTAAGAGAGAACACATTTTTTTCTGGTGTAAGTCTTGATATTAGTGTGAAATACATCGGAAATTTGTCTGAAATGGATAATTCTTATGTTAATGTCATTATTTTGTAGGGGAAGAGAGATATTCTGGAATCAGTGAGTCATCATTTGTTACAAAGCATCATTTTAAAGAGAATGTGTCTTCTTTTGTGGATGAAAACCAGTAATTTAGGGAGAAATTGCTATTTGTAGGGATGAAAAGCATTAGTTTGGGAAGAAAACCATAGTTTTGCAAGGATGAAGAGTGATACCTAAGAGTGTACTTTTCATTTCTGGGATAAGTATTGATATTCATGTGACCTACTTCAAAAATCTGTCAGAAATGGATATTTCTGTTGGAAATGTCATTCTTTTTTAGATGAAAAGTGTTATTCTGTAAACAATGTGTCATATTTGGCTACAAACGCTAATTTTGAAGAGAAATCGATTTCTTTTGCTGATGAAAACCACATTTATGTCTAGAAAATGCTGTTTGTAGAGATGAAAACCATTATTTTGGTAAGAAAAGCATATTTTGGTAAGGGTAAAGAGTGATACCTAAGAGAGACCTTTTTATTTCTGGTATAAGTATTGATATTCCAGTGAAATTTTTCTAAAATCTGTCAGAAAAGGATATATCTGTTGGAAATGTCCTTATTTTGTAGAGGAGAAAAGGTGTTTCTGTTAGTAATGTCCTCAATTTGTAGGAGAGAAAAGGTATTCTGGAAGCAATGTGTCCTATTTTGCTACAAAGCTTCATTTTGTAGAGAAAATGTCTTCTTCTGGGGATGAAAACCAGTATTTCTGGGAAACAAGGCTATTTTAAAGGGATAAAAAGCATAATTTTGGTGAGAAAACCGTGTTTTTGCAAGGATAAAGAATGATTCTTAGGAGAGAACTTTTTATTTCTGGGATAGGTACTGATATTTGTGTGCCATTCTTCTAAAATTTGTCAGAAATCGATATTTCTGTTGGAAATGTCCTTATTTTGAAGAGGGAAAGAGGTATTCCAATAAGAGTGTTTCATATGTTGCTACAGGGGACCATTTGTAGAGAAAACGATTTCTATTGGGGATGAAAACCACAATTTTTGGGTAGAAAATGCTACTTGTAATGATGACAAGCTTTGTATTGGTAAGAAAATGAATTTTTTGCAAGATTCAAGAGTGATACCTAAAAGAGAACACATTTTTTTCTGGTGTAAGTCTTGATATTAGTGTGAAATACATCGGAAATTTGTCTGAAATGGATAATTCTTATGTTAATGTCATTTTGTAGGGGAAGAGAGATATTCTGGAATCAGTGAGTCATCATTTGTTGCAAAGCATTATTTTAAGGAGAATGTGTCTTCTTTTGGGGATGAAAACCAGTAATATAGGGAGAAATTGCTATTTGTAGGGATGAAAAGCATTAGTTTGGGAAGAAAACCATAGTTTTGCAAGGATGAAGAGTGATACCTAAGAGTGTACTTTTCATTTCTGGGATAAGTATTGATATTCATGTGACCTACTTCTAAAATCTGTCAGAAATGGATATTTCTGTTGGAAATGTCATTCTTTTTTAGATGAAAAGAGTTATTCTGTAAACAATGTGTCATATTTGGCTACAAACGCTAATTTTGAAGAAAAATCGATTTCTTTTGCTGATGAAAACCACCTTTATGTCTAGAAAATGCTGTTTGTAGAGATGAAAAACATTATTTTGGTAAGAAAAGCATATTTTGGTAAGGGTAAAGAGTGATACCTAAGAGAGACCATTTTATTTCTGGTATAAGTATTGATATTCCTGTGAAATTTTCCTACAATCTGCCAGAAACGATATATCTGATGGAAATGTCCTTATTTTGAAGAGGGAATGAGGTATTCCAATAAGAGTGTTTCATATGTTGCTACAGGGGACCATTTGTAGAGAAAACGATTTCTATTGGGGATGAAAACCACACTTTTTTGGGTAGAAAATGCTACTTGTAATGATGACAAGCTTTGTATTGGTTTGAAATTGAATTTTTTGCAAGATTCAAGAGTGATACCTAAGAGAGAACACATTTTTTTCGGGTGTAAGTCTTGATATTAGTGTGAAATACATCGGAAATTTGTCTGAAATGGATAATTCTTATGTTAATGTCATTATTTTGTAGGGGAAGACAGATATTCTGGAATCAGTGAGTCATCATTTGTTACAAAGCATCATTTTAAAGAGAATATGTCTTCTTTTGGGGATGAAAACCAGTAATTTAGGGAGAAATTCCTATTTGTAGGGATGAAAAGCATTAGTTTGGGAAGAAAACCATAGTTTTGCAAGGATGAAGAGTGATACCTAAGAGTGTACTTTTCATTTCTGGGATAAGTATTGATATTCATGTGACCTACTTCTAAAATCTGTCAGAAATGGATATTTCTGTTGGAAATGTCATTCTTTTTTAGATGAAAAGAGTTATTCTGGAAACAATGTGTCATATTTGGCTACAAACGCTAATTTTGAAGAGAAAGCGATTTCTTTTGCTGATGAAAACCACATTTATGTCTAGAAAATGCTGTTTGTAGAGATGAAAAACATTATTTTGGTAAGAAAAGCATATTTTTGTAAGGGTAAAGAGTGATACCTAAGAGAGACCTTTTTATTTCTGGTATAAGTATTGATATTCCTGTGAAATTTTTCTAAAATCTGTCAGAAAAGGATATATCTGTTGGAAATGTCCTTATTTTGTAGAGGAGAAAAGGTGTTTCTGTTAGTAATGTCCTCAATTGGTAGAAGAGAAAAGGTATTCTGGAAGCAATGTGTCCTATTTTGCTACAAAGCTTCATTTTGTAGAGAAAATGTCTTCTTCTGGGGATGAAAACCAGTATTTCTGGGAAACAAGGCTATTTTAAAGGGATAAAAAGCATAATTTTGGTGAGAGAACCATGTTTTTGCAAGGATAAAGAATGATTCTTAGGAGAGAACTTTTTATTTCTGGGATAGGTACTGATATTTGTGTGCCATTCTTCTAAAATTTGTCAGAAATCGATATTTCTGTTGGAAATGTCCTTATTTTGAAGAGGGAAAGAGGTATTCCAATAACAGTGTTTCATATGTGGCTACAGGGGACCATTTGTAGAGAAAACAATTTCTATTTGGGATGAAAACCACACTTTTTTGGGTAGAAAATGCTACTTGTAATGATGACAAGCTTTGTATTGGTAAGAAAATGAATTTTTTGCAAGATTCAAGAGTGATACCTAAGAGAGAACACATTTTTTTCTGGTGTAAGTCTTGATATTAGTGTGAAATACATCGGAAATTTGTCTGAAATGGATAATTCTTATGTTAATGTCATTATTTTGTAGGGGAAGAGAGATATTCTGGAATCAGTGAGTCATCATTTGTTACAAAGCATCATTTTAAAGAGAATATGTCTTCTTTTGGGGATGAAAACCAGTACTTTAGGGAGAAATTGCTATTTGTAGGGATGAAAAGCATTAGTTTGGGAAGAAAACCATAGTTTTGCAAGGATGAAGAGTGATACCTAAGAGTGTACTTTTCATTTCTGGGATAAGTATTGATATTCATGTGACCTACTTCTAAAATCTGTCAGAAATGGATATTTCTGTTGGAAATGTCATTCTTTTTTAGATGAAAAGAGTTTTTCTGGAAACAATGTGCCATATTTGGCTACAAACGCTAATTTTGAAGAGAAATCGATTTCTTTTGGTGATGAAAACCACCTTTATGTCTAGAAAATGCTGTTTGTAGAGATGAAAAACATTATTTGGGTAAGAAAAGCATATTTTTGCAAGGGTAAAGAGTGATACCTAAGAGAGACCTTTTTATTTCTGGTATAAGTATTGATATTCCTGTGAAATTTTTCTAAAATCTGTCAGAAAAGGATATATCTGTTGGAAATGTCCTTATTTTGTAGAGGAGAAAAGGTGTTTCTGTTAGTAATGTCCTCAATTGGTAGAAGAGAAAAGGTATTCTGGAAGAAATGTGTCCTATTTTGCTACAAAGCTTCATTTTGTAGAGAAAATGTCTTCTTCTGGGGATGAAAACCAGTATTTCTGGGAAACAAGGCTATTTTAAAGGGATAAAAAGCATAATTTTGGTGAGAAAACCATGTTTTTGCAAGGATAAAGAATGATTCTTAGGAGAGAACTTTTTATTTCTGGGATAGGTACTGATATTTGTGTGCCATTCTTCTAAAATTTGTCAGAAATCGATAATTCTGATGGAAATGTCCTTATTTTGAAGAGGGAAAGAGGTATTCCAATAACAGTGTTTCATATGTTGCTACAGGGGACCATTTGTAGAGAAAACGATTTCTATTGGGGATGAAAACCACAATTTTTGGGTAGAAAATGCTACTTGTAATGATGACAAGCTTTGTATTGGTAAGAAAATGAATTTTTTGCAAGATTCAAGAGTGATACCTAAGAGAGATCACATTTTTTTCTGGTGTAAGTCTTGATATTAGTGTGAAATACATCGGAAATTTGTCTGAAATGGATAATTCTTATGTTAATGTCATTATTTTGTAGGGGAAGAGAGATATTCTGGAATCAGTGAGTCATCATTTGTTACAAAGCATTATTTTAAGGAGAATGTGTCTTCTTTTGGGGATGAAAACCAGTAATTTAGGGAGAAATTGCTATTTGTAGGGATGAAAAGCATTAGTTTGGGAAGAAAACCATAGTTTTGCAAGGATGAAGAGTGATACCTAAGAGTGTACATTTCATTTCTGGGATAAGTATTGATATTCATGTGACCTACTTCTAAAATCTGTCAGAAATGGATATTTCTGTTGGAAATGTCATTCTTTTTTAGATGAAAAGAGTTATTCTGTAAACAATGTGTCATATTTGGCTACAAACGCTAATTTTGAAGAGAAATCGATTTCTTTTGCTGATGAAAACCACCTTTATGTCTAGAAAATGCTGTTTGTAGAGATGAAAAACATTATTTGGGTAAGAAAAGCATATTTTTGCAAGGGTAAAGAGTGATACCTAAGAGAGACCTTTTTATTTCTGGTATAAGTATTGATATTCCTGTGAAATTTTTCTAAAATCTGTCAGAAAAGGATATATCTGTTGGAAATGTCCTTATTTTGTAGAGGAGAAAAGGTGTTTCTGTTAGTAATGTCCTCAATTGGTAGAAGAGAAAAGGTATTCTGGAAGAAATGTGTCCTATTTTGCTACAAAGCTTCATTTTGTAGAGAAAATGTCTTCTTCTGGGGATGAAAACCAGTATTTCTGGGAAACAACGCTATTTTAAAGGGATAAAAAGCATAATTTTGGTGAGAAAACCATGTTTTTGCAAGGATAAAGAATGATTCTTAGGAGAGAACATTTTAGTTCTGGGATAGGTACTGATATTTGTGTGCCATTCTTCTAAAATTTGTCAGAAATCGATATTTCTGTTGGAAATGTCCTTATTTTGAAGAGGGAAAGAGGTATTCCAATAACAGTGTTTCATATGTGGCTACAGGGGACCATTTGTAGAGAAAACAATTTCTATTTGGGATGAAAACCACAATTTTTGGGTAGAAAATGCTACTTGTAATGATGACAAGCTTTGTATTGGTAAGAAAATGAATTTTTTGCAAGATTCAAGAGTGATACCTAAGAGAGAACACATTTTTTTCTGGTGTAAGTCTTGATATTAGTGTGAAATACATCGGAAATTTGTCTGAAATGGATAATTCTTATGTTAATGTCATTATTTTGTAGGGGAAGAGAGATATTCTGGAATCAGTGAGTCATCATTTGTTACAAAGCATTATTTTAAGGAGAATGTGTCTTCTTTTGGGGATGAAAACCAGTAATTTAGGGAGAAATTGCTATTTGTAGGGATGAAAAGCATTAGTTTGGGAAGAAAACCATAGTTTTGCAAGGATGAAGAGTGATACCTAAGAGTGTACATTTCATTTCTGGGATAAGTATTGATATTCATGTGACCTACTTCTAAAATCTGTCAGAAATGGATATTTCTGTTGGAAATGTCATTCTTTTTTAGATGAAAAGAGTTATTCTGTAAACAATGTGTCATATTTGGCTACAAACGCTAATTTTGAAGAGAAATCGATTTCTTTTGCTGATGAAAACCACCTTTATGTCTAGAAAATGCTGTTTGTAGAGATGAAAAACATTATTTGGGTAAGAAAAGCATATTTTTGCAAGGGTAAAGAGTGATACCTAAGAGAGACCTTTTTATTTCTGGTATAAGTATTGATATTCCTGTGAAATTTTTCTAAAATCTGTCAGAAAAGGATATATCTGTTGGAAATGTCCTTATTTTGTAGAGGAGAAAAGGTGTTTCTGTTAGTAATGTCCTCAATTGGTAGAAGAGAAAAGGTATTCTGGAAGAAATGTGTCCTATTTTGCTACAAAGCTTCATTTTGTAGAGAAAATGTCTTCTTCTGGGGATGAAAACCAGTATTTCTGGGAAACAAGGCTATTTTAAAGGGATAAAAAGCATAATTTTGGTGAGAAAACCATGTTTTTGCAAGGATAAAGAATGATTCTTAGGAGAGAACTTTTTATTTCTGGGATAGGTACTGATATTTGTGTGCCATTCTTCTAAAATTTGTCAGAAATCGATAATTCTGATGGAAATGTCCTTATTTTGAAGAGGGAAAGAGGTATTCCAATAACAGTGTTTCATATGTTGCTACAGGGGACCATTTGTAGAGAAAACGATTTCTATTGGGGATGAAAACCACAATTTTTGGGTAGAAAATGCTACTTGTAATGATGACAAGCTTTGTATTGGTAAGAAAATGAATTTTTTGCAAGATTCAAGAGTGATACCTAAGAGAGATCACATTTTTTTCTGGTGTAAGTCTTGATATTAGTGTGAAATACATCGGAAATTTGTCTGAAATGGATAATTCTTATGTTAATGTCATTATTTTGTAGGGGAAGAGAGATATTCTGGAATCAGTGAGTCATCATTTGTTACAAAGCATTATTTTAAGGAGAATGTGTCTTCTTTTGGGGATGAAAACCAGTAATTTAGGGAGAAATTGCTATTTGTAGGGATGAAAAGCATTAGTTTGGGAAGAAAACCATAGTTTTGCAAGGATGAAGAGTGATACCTAAGAGTGTACATTTCATTTCTGGGATAAGTATTGATATTCATGTGACCTACTTCTAAAATCTGTCAGAAATGGATATTTCTGTTGGAAATGTCATTCTTTTTTAGATGAAAAGAGTTATTCTGTAAACAATGTGTCATATTTGGCTACAAACGCTAATTTTGAAGAGAAATCGATTTCTTTTGCTGATGAAAACCACCTTTATGTCTAGAAAATGCTGTTTGTAGAGATGAAAAACATTATTTGGGTAAGAAAAGCATATTTTTGCAAGGGTAAAGAGTGATACCTAAGAGAGACCTTTTTATTTCTGGTATAAGTATTGATATTCCTGTGAAATTTTTCTAAAATCTGTCAGAAAAGGATATATCTGTTGGAAATGTCCTTATTTTGTAGAGGAGAAAAGGTGTTTCTGTTAGTAATGTCCTCAATTGGTAGAAGAGAAAAGGTATTCTGGAAGAAATGTGTCCTATTTTGCTACAAAGCTTCATTTTGTAGAGAAAATGTCTTCTTCTGGGGATGAAAACCAGTATTTCTGGGAAACAACGCTATTTTAAAGGGATAAAAAGCATAATTTTGGTGAGAAAACCATGTTTTTGCAAGGATAAAGAATGATTCTTAGGAGAGAACATTTTAGTTCTGGGATAGGTACTGATATTTGTGTGCCATTCTTCTAAAATTTGTCAGAAATCGATATTTCTGTTGGAAATGTCCTTATTTTGAAGAGGGAAAGAGGTATTCCAATAACAGTGTTTCATATGTGGCTACAGGGGACCATTTGTAGAGAAAACAATTTCTATTTGGGATGAAAACCACAATTTTTGGGTAGAAAATGCTACTTGTAATGATGACAAGCTTTGTATTGGTAAGAAAATGAATTTTTTGCAAGATTCAAGAGTGATACCTAAGAGAGAACACATTTTTTTCTGGTGTAAGTCTTGATATTAGTGTGAAATACATCGGAAATTTGTCTGAAATGGATAATTCTTATGTTAATGTCATTATTTTGTAGGGGAAGAGAGATATTCTGGAATCAGTGAGTCATCATTTGTTACAAAGCATCATTTTAAAGAGAATGTGTCTTCTTTTGGGGATGAAAACCAGTACTTTAGGGAGAAATTGCTATTTGTAGGGATGAAAAGCATTAGTTTGGGAAGAAAACCATAGTTTTGCAAGGATGAAGAGTGATACCTAAGAGTGTACTTTTCATTTCTGGGATAAGTATTGATATTCATGTGACCTACTTCTAAAATCTGTCAGAAATGGATATTTCTGTTGGAAATGTCATTCTTTTTTAGATGAAAAGAGTTTTTCTGGAAACAATGTGCCATATTTGGCTACAAACGCTAATTTTGAAGAGAAATCTATTTCTTTTGGTGATGAAAACCACCTTTATGTCTAGAAAATGCTGTTTGTAGAGATGAAAAACATTATTTGGGTAAGAAAAGCATATTTTTGCAAGGGTAAAGAGTGATACCTAAGAGAGACCTTTTTATTTCTGGTATAAGTATTGATATTCCTGTGAAATTTTTCTAAAATCTGTCAGAAAAGGATATATCTGTTGGAAATGTCCTTATTTTGTAGAGGAGAAAAGGTGTTTCTGTTAGTAATGTCCTCAATTGGTAGAAGAGAAAAGGTATTCTGGAAGCAATGTGTCCTATTTTGCTACAAAGCTTCATTTTGTAGAGAAAATGTCTTCTTCTGGGGATGAAAACCAGTATTTCTGGGAAACAAGGCTATTTTAAAGGGATAAAAAGCATAATTTTGGTGAGAAAACCATGTTTTTGCAAGGATAAAGAATGATTCTTAGGAGAGAACTTTTTATTTCTGGGATAGGTACTGATATTTGTGTGCCATTCTTCTAAAATTTGTCAGAAATCGATAATTCTGATGGAAATGTCCTTATTTTGAAGAGGGAAAGAGGTATTCCAATAACAGTGTTTCATATGTTGCTACAGGGGACCATTTGTAGAGAAAACGATTTCTATTGGGGATGAAAACCACAATTTTTGGGTAGAAAATGCTACTTGTAATGATGACAAGCTTTGTATTGGTAAGAAAATGAATTTTTTGCAAGATTCAAGAGTGATACCTAAGAGAGAACACATTTTTTTCTGGTGTAAGTCTTGATATTAGTGTGAAATACATCGGAAATTTGTCTGAAATGGATAATTCTTATGTTAATGTCATTATTTTGTAGGGGAAGAGAGATATTCTGGAATCAGTGAGTCATCATTTGTTACAAAGCATCATTTTAAAGAGAATATGTCTTCTTTTGGGGATGAAAACCAGTAATTTAGGGAGAAATTGCTATTTGTAGGGATGAAAAGCATTAGTTTGGGAAGAAAACCATAGTTTTGCAAGGATGAAGAGTGATACCTAAGAGTGTACTTTTCATTTCTGGGATAAGTATTGATATTCATGTGACCTACTTCTAAAATCTGTCAGAAATGGATATTTCTGTTGGAAATGTCATTCTTTTTTAGATGAAAAGAGTTTTTCTGGAAACAATGTGCCATATTTGGCTACAAACGCTAATTTTGAAGAGAAATCTATTTCTTTTGGTGATGAAAACCACCTTTATGTCTAGAAAATGCTGTTTGTAGAGATGAAAAACATTATTTGGGTAAGAAAAGCATATTTTTGCAAGGGTAAAGAGTGATACCTAAGAGAGACCTTTTTATTTCTGGTATAAGTATTGATATTCCTGTGAAATTTTTCTAAAATCTGTCAGAAAAGGATATATCTGTTGGAAATGTCCTTATTTTGTAGAGGAGAAAAGGTGTTTCTGTTAGTAATGTCCTCAATTGGTAGAAGAGAAAAGGTATTCTGGAAGCAATGTGTCCTATTTTGCTACAAAGCTTCATTTTGTAGAGAAAATGTCTTCTTCTGGGGATGAAAACCAGTATTTCTGGGAAACAAGGCTATTTTAAAGGGATAAAAAGCATAATTTTGGTGAGAAAACCATGTTTTTGCAAGGATAAAGAATGATTCTTAGGAGAGAACTTTTTATTTCTGGGATAGGTACTGATATTTGTGTGCCATTCTTCTAAAATTTGTCAGAAATCGATACTTCTGATGGAAATGTCCTTATTTTGAAGAGGGAAAGAGGTATTCCAATAACAGTGTTTCATATGTTGCTACAGGGGACCATTTGTAGAGAAAACGATTTCTATTGGGGATGAAAACCACAATTTTTGGGTAGAAAATGCTACTTGTAATGATGACAAGCTTTGTATTGGTAAGAAAATGAATTTTTTGCAAGATTCAAGAGTGATACCTAAGAGAGATCACATTTTTTTCTGGTGTAAGTCTTGATATTAGTGTGAAATACATCGGAAATTTGTCTGAAATGGATAATTCTTATGTTAATGTCATTATTTTGTAGGGGAAGAGAGATATTCTGGAATCAGTGAGTCATCATTTGTTACAAAGCATTATTTTAAGGAGAATGTGTCTTCTTTTGGGGATGAAAACCAGTAATTTAGGGAGAAATTGCTATTTGTAGGGATGAAAAGCATTAGTTTGGGAAGAAAACCATAGTTTTGCAAGGATGAAGAGTGATACATAAGAGTGTACATTTCATTTCTGGGATAAGTATTGATATTCATGTGACCTACTTCTAAAATCTGTCAGAAATGGATATTTCTGTTGGAAATGTCATTCTTTTTTAGATGAAAAGAGTTATTCTGTAAACAATGTGTCATATTTGGCTACAAACGCTAATTTTGAAGAGAAATCGATTTCTTTTGCTGATGAAAACCACCTTTATGTCTAGAAAATGCTGTTTGTAAAGATGAAAAACATTATTTGGGTAAGAAAAGCATATTTTTGCAAGGGTAAAGAGTGATACCTAAGAGAGACCTTTTTATTTCTGGTATAAGTATTGATATTCCTGTGAAATTTTTCTAAAATCTGTCAGAAAAGGATATATCTGTTGGAAATGTCCTTATTTTGTAGAGGAGAAAAGGTGTTTCTGTTAGTAATGTCCTCAATTGGTAGAAGAGAAAAGGTATTCTGGAAGAAATGTGTCCTATTTTGCTACAAAGCTTCATTTTGTAGAGAAAATGTCTTCTTCTGGGGATGAAAACCAGTATTTCTGGGAAACAACGCTATTTTAAAGGGATAAAAAGCATAATTTTGGTGAGAAAACCATGTTTTTGCAAGGATAAAGAATGATTCTTAGGAGAGAACTTTTTAGTTCCGGGATAGGTACTGATATTTGTGTGCCATTCTTCTAAAATTTGTCAGAAATCGATATTTCTGTTGGAAATGTCCTTATTTTGAAGAGGGAAAGAGGTATTCCAATAACAGTGTTTCATATGTGGCTACAGGGGACCATTTGTAGAGAAAACAATTTCTATTTGGGATGAAAACCACACTTTTTTGGGTAGAAAATGCTACTTGTAATGATGAAAAGCTTTGTATTGGTAAGAAAATGAATTTTTTGCAAGATTCAAGAGTGATACCTAAGAGAGAACACATTTTTTTCTGGTGTAAATCTTGATATTAGTGTGAAATACATCGGAAATTTGTCTGAAATGGATAATTCTTATGTTAATGTCATTATTTTGTAGGGGAAGAGAGATATTCTGGAATCAGTGAGTCATCATTTGTTACAAAGCATAATTTTAAAGAGAATGTGTCTTCTTTTGGGGATGAAAACCAGTTATTTAGGGAGAAATTGCTATTTGTAGGGATGAAAAGCATTAGTTTGGGAAGAAAACCATAGTTTTGCAAGGAGGAAGAGTGATACCTAAGAGTGTACATTTCATTTCTGGGATAAGTATTGATATTCATGTGACCTACTTCTAAAATCTGTCAGAAATGGATATTTCTGTTGGAAATGTCATTCTTTTTTAGATGAAAAGAGTTATTCTGGAAACAATGTGCCATATTTGGCTACAAACGCTAATTTTGAAGAGAAATCGATTTCTTTTGGTGATGAAAACCACCTTTATGTCTAGAAAATGCTGTTTGTAGAGATGAAAAACATTATTTGGGTAAGAAAAGCATACTTTTGCAAGGGTAAAGAGTGATACCTAAGAGAGACCTTTTTATTTCTGGTATAAGTATTGATATTCCTGTGAAATTTTTCTAAAATCTGTCAGAAAAGGATATATCTGTTGGAAATGTCCTTATTTTGTAGAGGAGAAAAGGTGTTTCTGTTAGTAATGTCCTCAATTGGTAGAAGAGAAAAGGTATTCTGGAAGCAATGTGTCCTATTTTGCTACAAAGCTTCATTTTGTAGAGAAAATGTCTTCTTCTGGGGATGAAAACCAGTATTTCTGGGAAACAAGGCTATTTTAAAGGGATAAAAAGCATAATTTTGGTGAGAAAACCATGTTTTTGCAAGGATAAAGAATGATTCTTAGGAGAGAACTTTTTATTTCTGGGATAGGTACTGATATTTGTGTGCCATTCTTCTAAAATTTGTCAGAAATCGATACTTCTGATGGAAATGTCCTTATTTTGAAGAGGGAAAGAGGTATTCCAATAACAGTGTTTCATATGTTGCTACAGGGGACCATTTGTAGAGAAAACGATTTCTATTGGGGATGAAAACCACAATTTTTGGGTAGAAAATGCTACTTGTAATGATGACAAGCTTTGTATTGGTAAGAAAATGAATTTTTTGCAAGATTCAAGAGTGATACCTAAGAGAGAACACATTTTTTTCTGGTGTAAGTCTTGATATTAGTGTGAAATACATCGGAAATTTGTCTGAAATGGATAATTCTTATGTTAATGTCATTATTTTGTAGGGGAAGAGAGATATTCTGGAATCAGTGAGTCATCATTTGTTACAAAGCATTATTTTAAGGAGAATGTGTCTTCTTTTGGGGATGAAAACCAGTAATTTAGGGAGAAATTGCTATTTGTAGGGATGAAAAGCATTAGTTTGGGAAGAAAACCATAGTTTTGCAAGGATGAAGAGTGATACCTAAGAGTGTACATTTCATTTCTGGGATAAGTATTGATATTCATGTGACCTACTTCTAAAATCTGTCAGAAATGGATATTTCTGTTGGAAATGTCATTCTTTTTTAGATGAAAAGAGTTATTCTGTAAACAATGTGTCATATTTGGCTACAAACGCTAATTTTGAAGAGAAATCGATTTCTTTTGCTGATGAAAACCACCTTTATGTCTAGAAAATGCTGTTTGTAGAGATGAAAAACATTATTTGGGTAAGAAAAGCATATTTTTGCAAGGGTAAAGAGTGATACCGAAGAGAGACCTTCTTATTTCTGGTATAAGTATTGATATTCCTGTGAAATTTTTCTACAATCTGCCAGAAACGATATTTCTGTTGGAAATGTCCTTATTTTGAAGAGGGAAAGAGGTATTCCAATAACAGTGTTTCATATGTTGCTACAGGGGACCATTTGTAGAGAAAACTATTTCTATTGGGGATGAAAACCACAATTTTTGGATAGAAAATGCTACTTGTAATGATGACAAGCTTTGTATTGGTAAGAAAATGAATTTTTTGCAAGATTCAAGAGTGATACCTAAGAGAGAACACATTTTTTTCTGGTGTAAGTCTTGATATTAGTGTGAAATACATCGGAAATTTGTCTGAAATGGATAATTCTTATGTTAATGTCATTATTTTGTAGGGGAAGAGAGATATTCTGGAATCAGTGAGTCATCATTTGTTACAAATCATCATTTTAAAGAGAATGTGTCTTCTTTTGGGGATGAAAACCAGTTATTTAGGGAGAAATTGCTATTTGTAGGGATGAAAAGCATTAGTTTGGGAAGAAAACCATAGTTTTGCAAGGAGGAAGAGTGATACCTAAGAGTGTACATTTCATTTCTGGGATAAGTATTGATATTCATGTGACCTACTTCTAAAATCTGTCAGAAATGGATATTTCTGTTGGAAATGTCATTCTTTTTTAGATGAAAAGAGTTATTCTGGAAACAATGTGCCATATTTGGCTACAAACGCTAATTTTGAAGAGAAATCTATTTCTTTTGGTGATGAAAACCACCTTTATGTCTAGAAAATGCTGTTTGTAGAGATGAAAAACATTATTTGGGTAAGAAAAGCATACTTTTGCAAGGGTAAAGAGTGATACCTAAGAGAGACCTTTTTATTTCTGGTATAAGTATTGATATTCCTGTGAAATTTTTCTAAAATCTGTCAGAAAAGGATATATCTGTTGGAAATGTCCTTATTTTGTAGAGGAGAAAAGGTGTTTCTGTTAGTAATGTCCTCAATTGGTAGAAGAGAAAAGGTATTCTGGAAGCAATGTGTCCTATTTTGCTACAAAGCTTCATTTTGTAGAGAAAATGTCTTCTTCTGGGGATGAAAACCAGTATTTCTGGGAAACAGCGCTATTTTAAAGGGATAAAAAGCATAATTTTGGTGAGAGAACCATGTTTTTGCAAGGATAAAGAATGATTCTTAGGAGAGAACTTTTTATTTCTGGGATAGGTACTGATATTTGTGTGCCATTCTTCTAAAATTTGTCAGAAATCGATACTTCTGATGGAAATGTCCTTATTTTGAAGAGGGAAAGAGGTATTCCAATAACAGTGTTTCATATGTTGCTACAGGGGACCATTTGTAGAGAAAACGATTTCTATTGGGGATGAAAACCACAATTTTTGGGTAGAAAATGCTACTTGTAATGATGACAAGCTTTGTATTGGTAAGAAAATGAATTTTTTGCAAGATTCAAGAGTGATACCTAAGAGAGAACACATTTTTTTCTGGTGTAAGTCTTGATATTAGTGTGAAATACATCGGAAATTTGTCTGAAATGGATAATTCTTATGTTAATGTCATTATTTTGTAGGGGAAGAGAGATATTCTGGAATCAGTGAGTCATCATTTGTTACAAAGCATTATTTTAAGGAGAATGTGTCTTCTTTTGGGGATGAAAACCAGTAATTTAGGGAGAAATTGCTATTTGTAGGGATGAAAAGCATTAGTTTGGGAAGAAAACCATAGTTTTGCAAGGATGAAGAGTGATACCTAAGAGTGTACATTTCATTTCTGGGATAAGTATTGATATTCATGTGACCTACTTCTAAAATCTGTCAGAAATGGATATTTCTGTTGGAAATGTCATTCTTTTTTAGATGAAAAGAGTTATTCTGTAAACAATGTGTCATATTTGGCTACAAACGCTAATTTTGAAGAGAAATCGATTTCTTTTGCTGATGAAAACCACCTTTATGTCTAGAAAATGCTGTTTGTAGAGATGAAAAACATTATTTGGGTAAGAAAAGCATATTTTTGCAAGGGTAAAGAGTGATACCGAAGAGAGACCTTCTTATTTCTGGTATAAGTATTGATATTCCTGTGAAATTTTTCTACAATCTGCCAGAAACGATATTTCTTTTGGAAATGTCCTTATTTTGAAGAGGGAAAGAGGTATTCCAATAACAGTGTTTCATATGTTGCTACAGGGGACCATTTGTAGAGAAAACTATTTCTATTGGGGATGAAAACCACAATTTTTGGATAGAAAATGCTACTTGTAATGATGACAAGCTTTGTATTGGTAAGAAAATGAATTTTTTGCAAGATTCAAGAGTGATACCTAAGAGAGAACACATTTTTTTCTGGTGTAAGTCTTGATATTAGTGTGAAATACATCGGAAATTTGTCTGAAATGGATAATTCTTATGTTAATGTCATTATTTTGTAGGGGAAGAGAGATATTCTGGAATCAGTGAGTCATCATTTGTTACAAATCATCATTTTAAAGAGAATGTGTCTTCTTTTGGGGATGAAAACCAGTAATTTAGGGAGAAATTGCTATTTGTAGGGATGAAAAGCATTAGTTTGGGAAGAAAACCATAGTTTTACAAGGATGAAGAGTGATACCTAAGAGTGTACTTTTCATTTCGGGGATAAGTATTGATATTCCTGTGAAATTTTTCTAAAATCTGTCAGAAAAGGATATATCTGTTGGAAATGTCCTTATTTTGTAGAGGAGAAAAGGTGTTTCTGTTAGTAATGTCCTCAATTGGTAGAAGAGAAAAGGTATTCTGGTAGCAATGTGTCCTATTTTGATACAAAGCTTCATTTTGTAGAGAAAATGTCTTCTTCTGGGGATGAAAACCAGTATTTCTGGGAAACAACGCTATTTTAAAGGGATAAAAATCATAATTTTGGTGAGAGAACCATGTTTTTGCAAGGATAAAGAATGATTCTTAGGAGAGAACTTTTTATTTCTGGGATAGGTACTGATATTTTGTGCCATTCTTCTAAAATTTGTCAGAAATCGATACTTCTGATGGAAATGTCCTTATTTTGAAGAGGGAAAGAGGTATTCCAATAACAGTGTTTCATATGTTGCTACAGGGGACCATTTGTAGAGAAAACGATTTCTATTGGGGATGAAAACCACAATTTTTGGGTAGAAAATGCTACTTGTAATGATGACAAGCTTTGTATTGGTAAGAAAATGAATTTTTTGCAAGATTCAAGAGTGATACCTAAGAGAGATCACATTTTTTTCTGGTGTAAGTCTTGATATTAGTGTGAAATACATCGGAAATTTGTCTGAAATGGATAATTCTTATGTTAATGTCATTATTTTGTAGGGGAAGAGAGATATTCTGGAATCAGTGAGTCATCATTTGTTACAAAGCATTATTTTAAGGAGAATGTGTCTTCTTTTGGGGATGAAAACCAGTAATTTAGGGAGAAATTGCTATTTGTAGGGATGAAAAGCATTAGTTTGGGAAGAAAACCATAGTTTTGCAAGGATGAAGAGTGATACCTAAGAGTGTACATTTCATTTCTGGGATAAGTATTGATATTCATGTGACCTACTTCTAAAATCTGTCAGAAATGGATATTTCTGTTGGAAATGTCATTCTTTTTTAGATGAAAAGAGTTATTCTGTAAACAATGTGTCATATTTGGCTACAAACGCTAATTTTGAAGAGAAATCGATTTCTTTTGCTGATGAAAACCACATTTATGTTTAGAAAATGCTGTTTGTAGAGATGAAAAACATTATTTGGGTAAGAGAAGCATATTTTTGCAAGGGTAAAGAGTGATACCTAAGAGAGACCTTTTTATTTCTGGTATAAGTATTGATATTCCTGTGAAATTTTTCTAAAATCTGTCAGAAAAGGATATATCTGTTGGAAATGTCCTTATTTTGTAGAGGAGAAAAGGTGTTTCTGTTAGTAATGTCCTCAATTGGTAGAAGAGAAAAGGTATTCTGGAAGAAATGTGTCCTATTTTGCTACAAAGCTTCATTTTGTAGAGAAAATGTCTTCTTCTGGGGATGAAAACCAGTATTTCTGGGAAACAACGCTATTTTAAAGGGATAAAAAGCATAATTTTGGTGAGAAAACCATGTTTTTGCAAGGATAAAGAATGATTCTTAGGAGAGAACATTTTAGTTCTGGGATAGGTACTGATATTTGTGTGCCATTCTTCTAAAATTTGTCAGAAATCGATATTTCTGTTGGAAATGTCCTTATTTTGAAGAGGGAAAGAGGTATTCCAATAACAGTGTTTCATATGTGGCTACAGGGGACCATTTGTAGAGAAAACAATTTCTATTTGGGATGAAAACCACACTTTTTTGGGTAGAAAATGCTACTTGTAATGATGACAAGCTTTGTATTGGTAAGAAAATGAATTTTTTGCAAGATTCAAGAGTGATACCTAAGAGAGAACACATTTTTTTCTGGTGTAAGTCTTGATATTAGTGTGAAATACATCGGAAATTTGTCTGAAATGGATAATTCTTATGTTAATGTCATTATTTTGTAGGGGAAGAGAGATATTCTGGAATCAGTGAGTCATCATTTGTTACAAAGCATCATTTTAAAGAGAATATGTCTTCTTTTGGGGATGAAAACCAGTAATTTAGGGAGAAATTGCTATTTGTAGGGATGAAAAGCATTAGTTTGGGAAGAAAACCATAGTTTTGCAAGGATGAAGAGTGATACCTAAGAGTGTACTTTTCATTTCTGTGATAAGTATTGATATTCATGTGACCTACTTCTAAAATCTGTCAGAAATGGATATTTCTGTTGGAAATGTCATTCTTTTTTAGATGAAAAGAGTTTTTCTGGAAACAATGTGCCATATTTGGCTACAAACGCTAATTTTGAAGAGAAATCTATTTCTTTTGGTGATGAAAACCACCTTTATGTCCAGAAAATGCTGTTTGTAGAGATGAAAAACATTATTTGGGTAAGAAAAGCATATTTTTGCAAGGGTAAAGAGTGATACCTAAGAGAGACCTTTTTATTTCTGGTATAAGTATTGATATTCCTGTGAAATTTTTCTAAAATCTGTCAGAAAAGGATATATCTGTTGGAAATGTCCTTATTTTGTAGAGGAGAAAAGGTGTTTCTGTTAGTAATGTCCTCAATTGGTAGAAGAGAAAAGGTATTCTGGAAGCAATGTGTCCTATTTTGCTACAAAGCTTCATTTTGTAGAGAAAATGTCTTCTTCTGGGGATGAAAACCAGTATTTCTGGGAAACAAGGCTATTTTAAAGGGATAAAAAGCATAATTTTGGTGAGAAAACCATGTTTTTGCAAGGATAAAGAATGATTCTTAGGAGAGAACTTTTTATTTCTGGGATAGGTACTGATATTTGTGTGCCATTCTTCTAAAATTTGTCAGAAATCGATAATTCTGATGGAAATGTCCTTATTTTGAAGAGGGAAAGAGGTATTCCAATAACAGTGTTTCATATGTTGCTACAGGGGACCATTTGTAGAGAAAACGATTTCTATTGGGGATGAAAACCACAATTTTTGGGTAGAAAATGCTACTTGTAATGATGACAAGCTTTGTATTGGTAAGAAAATGAATTTTTTGCAAGATTCAAGAGTGATACCTAAGAGAGAACACATTTTTTTCTGGTGTAAGTCTTGATATTAGTGTGAAATACATCGGAAATTTGTCTGAAATGGATAATTCTTATGTTAATGTCATTATTTTGTAGGGGAAGAGAGATATTCTGGAATCAGTGAGTCATCATTTGTTACAAAGCATCATTTTAAAGAGAATATGTCTTCTTTTGGGGATGAAAACCAGTAATTTAGGGAGAAATTGCTATTTGTAGGGATGAAAAGCATTAGTTTGGGAAGAAAACCATAGTTTTGCAAGGATGAAGAGTGATACCTAAGAGTGTACATTTCATTTCTGGGATAAGTATTGATATTCATGTGACCTACTTCTAAAATCTGTCAGAAATGGATATTTCTGTTGGAAATGTCATTCTTTTTTAGATGAAAAGAGTTATTCTGGAAACAATGTGCCATATTTGGCTACAAACGCTAATTTTGAAGAGAAATCTATTTCTTTTGGTGATGAAAACCACCTTTATGTCTAGAAAATGCTGTTTGTAGAGATGAAAAACATTATTTGGGTAAGAAAAGCATACTTTTGCAAGGGTAAAGAGTGATACCTAAGAGAGACCTTTTTATTTCTGGTATAAGTATTGATATTCCTGTGAAATTTTTCTAAAATCTGTCAGAAAAGGATATATCTGTTGGAAATGTCCTTATTTTGTAGAGGAGAAAAGGTGTTTCTGTTAGTAATGTCCTCAATTTGTAGAAGAGAAAAGGTATTCTGGAAGCAATGTGTCCTATTTTGCTACAAAGCTTCATTTTGTAGAGAAAATGTCTTCTTCTGGGGATGAAAACCAGTATTTCTGGGAAACAAGGCTATTTTAAAGGGATAAAAAGCATAATTTTGGTGAGAAAACCATGTTTTTGCAAGGATAAAGAATGATTCTTAGGAGAGAACTTTTTATTTCTGGGATAGGTACTGATATTTGTGTGCCATTCTTCTAAAATTTGTCAGAAATCGATACTTCTGATGGAAATGTCCTTATTTTGAAGAGGGAAAGAGGTATTCCAATAACAGTGTTTCATATGTTGCTACAGGGGACCATTTGTAGAGAAAACGATTTCTATTGGGGATGAAAACCACAATTTTTGGGTAGAAAATGCTACTTGTAATGATGACAAGCTTTGTATTGGTAAGAAAATGAATTTTTTGCAAGATTCAAGAGTGATACCTAAGAGAGAACACATTTTTTTCTGGTGTAAGTCTTGATATTAGTGTGAAATACATCGGAAATTTGTCTGAAATGGGTAATTCTTATGTTAATGTCATTATTTTGTAGGGGAAGAGAGATATTCTGGAATCAGTGAGTCATCATTTGTTACAAAGCATTATTTTAAGGAGAATGTGTCTTCTTTTGGGGATGAAAACCAGTAATTTAGGGAGAAATTGCTATTTGTAGGGATGAAAAGCATTAGTTTGGGAAGAAAACCATAGTTTTGCAAGGATGAAGAGTGATACCTAAGAGTGTACATTTCATTTCTGGGATAAGTATTGATATTCATGTGACCTACTTCTAAAATCTGTCAGAAATGGATATTTCTGTTGGAAATGTCATTCTTTTTTAGATGAAAAGAGTTATTCTGTAAACAATGTGTCATATTTGGCTACAAACGCTAATTTTGAAGAGAAATCGATTTCTTTTGCTGATGAAAACCACATTTATGTCTAGAAAATGCTGTTTGTAGAGATGAAAAACATTATTTGGGTAAGAAAAGCATATTTTTGCAAGGGTAAAGAGTGATACCGAAGAGAGACCTTCTTATTTCTGGTATAAGTATTGATATTCCTGTGAAATTTTTCTACAATCTGCCAGAAACGATATTTCTGTTGGAAATGTCCTTATTTTGAAGAGGGAAAGAGGTATTCCAATAACAGTGTTTCATATGTTGCTACAGGGGACCATTTGTAGAGAAAACTATTTCTATTGGGGATGAAAACCACAATTTTTGGATAGAAAATGCTACTTGTAATGATGACAAGCTTTGTATTGGTAAGAAAATGAATTTTTTGCAAGATTCAAGAGTGATACCTAAGAGAGAACACATTTTTTTCTGGTGTAAGTCTTGATATTAGTGTGAAATACATCGGAAATTTGTCTGAAATGGATAATTCTTATGTTAATGTCATTATTTTGTAGGGGAAGAGAGATATTCTGGAATCAGTGAGTCATCATTTGTTACAAATCATCATTTTAAAGAGAATGTGTCTTCTTTTGGGGTTGAAAACCAGTAATTTAGGGAGAAATTGCTATTTGTAGGGATGAAATCATTAGTTTGGGAAGAAAACCATAGTTTTACAAGGATGAAGAGTGATACCTAAGAGTGTACTTTTCATTTCGGGGATAAGTATTGATATTCCTGTGAAATTTTTCTAAAATCTGTCAGAAAAGGATATATCTGTTGGAAATGTCCTTATTTTGTAGAGGAGAAAAGGTGTTTCTGTTAGTAATGTCCTCAATTGGTAGAAGAGAAATGTATTCTGGTAGCAATGTGTCCTATTTTGATACAAAGCTTCATTTTGTAGAGAAAATATCTTCTTCTGGGGATGAAAACCAGTATTTCTGGGAAACAACGCTATTTTAAAGGGATAAAAATCATAATTTTGGTGAGAGAACCATGTTTTTGCAAGGATAAAGAATGATTCTTAGGAGAGAACTTTTTATTTCTGGGATAGGTACTGATATTTGTGTGCCAT
This sequence comes from Coturnix japonica, assembly GCF_054131305.1. Lineage (NCBI taxonomy): Eukaryota > Metazoa > Chordata > Aves > Galliformes > Phasianidae > Coturnix > Coturnix japonica. Next base: position 48,340,369 of record NC_140663.1, on the reverse strand, counting down.
TCTTCTAAAATTTGTCAGAAATCGATACTTCTGATGGAAATGTCCTTATTTTGAAGAGGGAAAGAGGTATTCCAATAACAGTGTTTCATATGTTGCTACAGGGGACCATTTGTAGAGAAAACGATTTCTATTGGGGATGAAAACCACAATTTTTGGGTAGAAAATGCTACTTGTAATGATGACAAGCTTTGTATTGGTAAGAAAATGAATTTTTTGCAAGATTCAAGAGTGATACCTAAGAGAGAACACATTTTTTTCTGGTGTAAGTCTTGATATTAGTGTGAAATACATCGGAAATTTGTCTGAAATGGATAATTCTTATGTTAATGTCATTATTTTGTAGGGGAAGAGAGATATTCTGGAATCAGTGAGTCATCATTTGTTACAAAGCATTATTTTAAGGAGAATGTGTCTTCTTTTGGGGATGAAAACCAGTAATTTAGGGAGAAATTGCTATTTGTAGGGATGAAAAGCATTAGTTTGGGAAGAAAACCATAGTTTTGCAAGGATGAAGAGTGATACCTAAGAGTGTACATTTCATTTCTGGGATAAGTATTGATATTCATGTGACCTACTTCTAAAATCTGTCAGAAATGGATATTTCTGTTGGAAATGTCATTCTTTTTTAGATGAAAAGAGTTATTCTGTAAACAATGTGTCATATTTGGCTACAAACGCTAATTTTGAAGAGAAATCGATTTCTTTTGCTGATGAAAACCACATTTATGTCTAGAAAATGCTGTTTGTAGAGATGAAAAACATTATTTGGGTAAGAAAAGCATATTTTTGCAAGGGTAAAGAGTGATACCGAAGAGAGACCTTCTTATTTCTGGTATAAGTATTGATATTCCTGTGAAATTTTTCTACAATCTGCCAGAAACGATATTTCTGTTGGAAATGTCCTTATTTTGAAGAGGGAAAGAGTTATTCCAATAACAGTGTTTCATATGTTGCTACAGGGGACCATTTGTAGAGAAAACTATTTCTATTGGGGATGAAAACCACAATTTTTGGATAGAAAATGCTACTTGTAATGATGACAAGCTTTGTATTGGTAAGAAAATGAATTTTTTGCAAGATTCAAGAGTGATACCTAAGAGAGAACACATTTTTTTCTGGTGTAAGTCTTGATATTAGTGTGAAATACATCGGAAATTTGTCTGAAATGGATAATTCTTATGTTAATGTCATTATTTTGTAGGGGAAGAGAGATATTCTGGAATCAGTGAGTCATCATTTGTTACAAATCATCATTTTAAAGAGAATGTGTCTTCTTTTGGGGATGAAAACCAGTAATTTAGGGAGAAATTGCTATTTGTAGGGATGAAAAGCATTAGTTTGGGAAGAAAACCATAGTTTTACAAGGATGAAGAGTGATACCTAAGAGTGTACTTTTCATTTCGGGGATAAGTATTGATATTCCTGTGAAATTTTTCTAAAATCTGTCAGAAAAGGATATATCTGTTGGAAATGTCCTTATTTTGTAGAGGAGAAAAGGTGTTTCTGTTAGTAATGTCCTCAATTGGTAGAAGAGAAAAGGTATTCTGGTAGCAATGTGTCCTATTTTGATACAAAGCTTCATTTTGTAGAGAAAATGTCTTCTTCTGGGGATGAAAACCAGTATTTCTGGGAAACAACGCTATTTTAAAGGGATAAAAATCATAATTTTGGTGAGAGAACCATGTTTTTGCAAGGATAAAGAATGATTCTTAGGAGAGAACTTTTTATTTCTGGGATAGGTACTGATATTTGTTTGCCATTCTTCTAAAATTTGTCAGAAATCGATATTTCTGTTGGAAATGTCCTTATTTTGAAGAGGGAAAGAGGTATTCCAATAACCGTGTTTCATATGTTTCTACAGGGGACCATTTGTAGAGAAAACGATTTCTATTGGGGATGAAAACCACTTTTTTGGGTAGAAAATGCTACTTGTAATGATGACAAGCTTTGTATTGGTAAGAAAATGAATTTTTTGCAAGATTCAAGAGTGATACCTTAGAGAGAACACATTTTTTTCTGGTGTAAGTCTTGATATTAGTGTGAAATACATCAGAAATTTGTCTGAAATGGATAATTCTTATGTTAATGTCATTATTTTGTAGGGGAAGAGAGATATTCTGGAATCAGTGAGTCATCATTTGTTACAAAGCATCATTTTAAAGAGAATGTGTCTTCTTTTGGGGATGAAAACCAGTAATTTAGGGAGAAATTGCTATTTGTAGGGATGAAAAGCATTAGTTTGGGAAGAAAACCATAGTTTTGCAAGGATGAAGAGTGATACCTAAGAGTGTACTTTTCATTTCTGGGATAAGTATTGATATTCATGTGACCTACTTCTAAAATCTGTCAGAAATGGATATTTCTGTTGGAAATGTCATTCTTTTTTAGACAAAAAGTGTTATTCTGGAAACAATGTGTCATATTTGGCTACAAACGCTAATTTTGAAGAGAAATCAATTTCTTTTGGTGATGAAAACCACCTTTATGTCTAGAAAATGCTGTTTGTAGAGATGAAAAACATTATTTGGGTAAGAAAAGCATATTTTTGCAAGGGTAAAGAGTGATACCTAAGAGAGACCTTTTTATTTATGGTATAAGTATTGATATTCCTGTGAAATTTTTCTACAATCTGTCAGAAAAGGATATATCTGTTGGAAATGTCCTTATTTTGTAGAGGAGAAAAGGTGTTTCTGTTAGTAATGTCCTCAATTGGTAGAAGAGAAAAGGTATTCTGGAAGCAATGTGTCCTATTTTGCTACAAAGCTTCATTTTGTAGAGAAAATGTCTTCTTCTGGGGATGAAAACCAGTATTTCTGGGAAACAAGGCTATTTTAAAGGGATAAATGCATAATTTTGGTGAGAAAACCGTGTTTTTGCAAGGATAAAGAATGATTCTTAGGAGAGAACTTTTTATTTCTGGGATAGGTACTGATATTTGTGTGCCATTCTTCTAAAATTTGTCAGAAATCGATATTTCTGTTGGAAATGTCCTTATTTTGAAGAGGGAAAGAGGTATTCCAATAACAGTGTTTCATATGTTGCTACAGGGGACCATTTGTAGAGAAAACGATTTCTATTGGGGATGAAAACCACACTTTTTTGGATAGAAAATGCTACTTGTAATGATGACAAGCTTTGTATTGGTAAGAAAATGAATTTTTTGCAAGATTCAAGAGTGATACCTAAGAGAGAACACATTTTTTTCTGGTGTAAGTCTTGATATTAGTGTGAAATACATTGGAAATTTGTCTGAAATGGATAATTCTTATGTTAATGTCATTATTTTGTTGGTGAAGAGAGATATTCTGGAATCAGTGAGTCATCATTTGTTACAAAGCATCATTTTAAAAAGAATGTGTCTTCTTTTGGGGATGAAAACCGGTAATTTAGGGAGAAATTGCTATTTGTAGGGATGAAAAGCATTAGTTTGGGAAGAAAGCCATAGTTTTGCAAGGATGAAGAGTGATACCTAAGAGTGTACATTTCATTTCTGGGATAAGTATTGATATTCATGTGACCTACTTCTAAAATCTGTCAGAAATGGATATTTCTGTTGGAAATGTCATTCTTTTTTAGATGAAAAGAGTTATTCTGGAAACAATGTGTCATATTTGGCTACAAACGCTGATTTTGAAGAGAAATCGATTTCTTTTGGTGATGAAAACCACCTTTATGTCTAGAAAATGCTGCTTGTAGAGATGAAAAACATTATTTTGGTAAGAAAAGCATATTTTTGCAAGGGTAAAGAGTGATACCTAAGAGAGACCTTTTTATTTCTGGTATAAGTATTGATATTCCTGTGAAATTTTTCTACAATCTGCCAGAAACGATATTTCTGTTGGAAATGTCCTTATTTTGAAGAGGGAAAGAGGTATTCCAATAACAGTGTTTCATATGTTGCTACAGGGGACCATTTGTAGAGAAAACGATTTCTATTGGGGATGAAAACCACACTTTTTTGGATAGAAAATGCTACTTGTAATGATGACAAGCTTTGTATTGGTAAGAAAATGAATTTTTTGCAAGATTCAAGAGTGATACCTAAGAGAGAACACATTTTTTTCTGGTGTAAGTCTTGATATTAGTGTGAAATACATTGGAAATTTGTCTGAAATGGATAATTCTTATGTTAATGTCATTATTTTGTTGGTGAAGAGAGATATTCTGGAATCAGTGAGTCATCATTTGTTACAAAGCATCATTTTAAAAAGAATGTGTCTTCTTTTGGGGATGAAAACCGGTAATTTAGGGAGAAATTGCTATTTGTAGGGATGAAAAGCATTAGTTTGGGAAGAAAGCCATAGTTTTGCAAGGATGAAGAGTGATACCTAAGAGTGTACATTTCATTTCTGGGATAAGTATTGATATTCATGTGACCTACTTCTAAAATCTGTCAGAAATGGATATTTCTGTTGGAAATGTCATTCTTTTTTAGATGAAAAGAGTTATTCTGTAAACAATGTGTCATATTTGGCTACAAACGCTAATTTTGAAGAGAAATCGATTTCTTTTGGTGATGAAAACCACCTTTATGTCTAGAAAATGCTGCTTGTAGAGATGAAAAACATTATTTTGGTAAGAAAAGCATATTTTTGCAAGGGTAAAGAGTGATACCTAAGAGAGACCTTTTTATTTCTGGTATAAGTATTGATATTCCTGTGAAATTTTTCTACAATCTGCCAGAAACGATATTTCTGTTGGAAATGTCCTTATTTTGAAGAGGGAAAGAGGTATTCCAATAACAGTGTTTCATATGTTGCTACAGGGGACCATTTGTAGAGAAAACTATTTCTATTGGGGATGAAAACCACACTTTTTTGGATATAAAATGCTACTTGTAATGATGACAAGCTTTGTATTGGTAAGAAAATGAATTTTTTGCAAGATTCAAGAGTGATACCTAAGAGAGAACACATTTTTTTCTGGTGTAAGTCTTGATATTAGTGTGAAATACATCGGAAATTTGTCTGAAATGGATAATTCTTATGTTAATGTCATTATTTTGTAGGGGAAGAGAGATATTCTGGAATCAGTGAGTCATCATTTGTTACAAATCATCATTTTAAAGAGAATGTGTCTTCCTTTGGGGATGAAAACCAGTAATTTAGGGAGAAATTGCTATTTGTAGGGATGAAAAGCATTACTTTGGGAAGAAAACCATAGTTTTACAAGGATGAAGAGTGATACCTAAGAGTGTACTTTTCATTTCGGGGATAAGTATTGATATTCCTGTGAAATTTTTCTAAAATCTGTCAGAAAAGGATATATCTGTTGGAAATGTCCTTATTTTGTAGAGGAGAAAAGGTGTTTCTGTTAGTAATGTCCTCAATTGGTAGAAGAGAAAAGGTATTCTGGTAGCAATGTGTCCTATTTTGATACAAAGCTTCATTTTGTAGAGAAAATGTCTTCTTCTGGGGATGAAAACCAGTATTTCTGGGAAACAACGCTATTTTAAAGGGATAAAAATCATAATTTTGGTGAGAGAACCATGTTTTTGCAAGGATAAAGAATGATTCTTAGGAGAGAACTTTTTATTTCTGGGATAGGTACTGATATTTGTTTGCCATTCTTCTAAAATTTGTCAGAAATCGATATTTCTGTTGGAAATGTCCTTATTTTGAAGAGGGAAAGAGGTATTCCAATAACAGTGTTTCATATGTTTCTACAGGGGACCATTTGTAGAGAAAACGATTTCTATTGGGGATGAAAACCACACTTTTTTGGGTAGAAAATGCTACTTGTAATGATGACATGCTTTGTATTGGTAAGAAAATGAATTTTTTGCAAGATTCAAGAGTGATACCTTAGAGAGAACACATTTTTTTCTGGTGTAAGTCTTGATATTAGTGTGAAATACATCAGAAATTTGTCTGAAATGGATAATTCTTATGTTAATGTCATTATTTTGTAGGGGAAGAGAGATATTCTGGAATCAGTGAGTCATCATTTGTTACAAAGCATCATTTTAAAGAGAATGTGTCTTCTTTTGGGGATGAAAACCAGTAATTTAGGGAGAAATTGCTATTTGTAGGGATGAAAAGCATTAGTTTGGGAAGAAAACCATAGTTTTGCAAGGATGAAGAGTGATACCTAAGAGTGTACTTTTCATTTCTGGGATAAGTATTGATATTCATGTGACCTACTTCTAAAATCTGTCAGAAATGGATATTTCTGTTGGAAATGTCATTCTTTTTTAGACAAAAAGTGTTATTCTGGAAACAATGTGTCATATTTGGCTACAAACGCTAATTTTGAAGAGAAATCAATTTCTTTTGGTGATGAAAACCACCTTTATGTCTAGAAAATGCTGTTTGTAGAGATGAAAAACATTATTTTGGTAAGAAAAGCATATTTTTGCAAGGGTAAAGAGTGATACCTAAGAGAGACCTTTTTATTTCTAGTACAAGTATTGATATTCCTGTGAAATTTTTCTAAAATCTGTCAGAAAAGGATATATCTGTTGGAAATGTCCTTATTTTGTAGAGGAGAAAAGGTGTTTCTGTTAGTAATGTCCTCAATTTGTAGAAGAGAAAAGGTATTCTGGAAGCAATGTGTCCTATTTTGCTACAAAGCTTCATTTTGTAGAGAAAATGTCTTCTTCTGGGGATGAAAACCAGTATTTCTGGGAAACAACGCTATTTTAAAGGGATAAAAAGCATAATTTTGGTGAGAAAACCGTGTTTTTGCAAGGATAAAGAATGATTCTTAGGAGAGAACTTTTTATTTCTGGGATAGGTACTGATATTTGTTTGCCATTCTTCTAAAATTTGTCAGAAATCGATATTTCTGTTGGAAATGTCCTTATTTTGAAGAGGGAAAGAGGTATTCCAATAACAGTGTTTCATATGTTGCTACAGGGGACCATTTGTAGAGAAAACGATTTCTATTGGGGATGAAAACCACACTTTTTTGGATAGAAAATGCTACTTGTAATGATGACAAGCTTTGTATTGGTAAGAAAATGAATTTTTTGCAAGATTCAAGAGTGATACCTAAGAGAGAACACATTTTTTTCTGGTGTAAGTCTTGATATTAGTGTGAAATACATTGGAAATTTGTCTGAAATGGATAAGTCTTATGTTAATGTCATTATTTTGTTGGTGAAGAGAGATATTCTGGAATCAGTGAGTCATCATTTGTTACAAAGCATCATTTTAAAGAGAATGTGTCTTCTTTTGGGGATGAAAACCGGTAATTTAGGGAGAAATTGCTATTTGTAGGGATGAAAAGCATTAGTTTGGGAAGAAAGCCATAGTTTTGCAAGGATGAAGAGTGATACCTAAGAGTGTACATTTCATTTCTGGGATAAGTATTGATATTCATGTGACCTACTTCTAAAATCTGTCAGAAATGGATATTTCTGTTGGAAATGTCATTCTTTTTTAGATGAAAAGAGTTATTCTGTAAACAATGTGTCATATTTGGCTACAAACGCTAATTTTGAAGAGAAATCGATTTCTTTTGGTGATGAAAACCACCTTTATGTCTAGAAAATGCTGCTTGTAGAGATGAAAAACATTATTTTGGTAAGAAAAGCATATTTTTGCAAGGGTAAAGAGTGATACCTAAGAGAGACCTTTTTATTTCTGGTATAAGTATTGATATTCCTGTGAAATTTTTCTACAATCTGCCAGAAACGATATTTCTGTTGGAAATGTCCTTATTTTGAAGAGGGAAAGAGGTATTCCAATAACAGTGTTTCATATGTTGCTACAGGGGACCATTTGTAGAGAAAACGATTTCTATTGGGGATGAAAACCACACTTTTTTGGATAGAAAATGCTACTTGTAATGATGACAAGCTTTGTATTGGTAAGAAAATGAATTTTTTGCAAGATTCAAGAGTGATACCTAAGAGAGAACACATTTTTTTCTGGTGTAAGTCTTGATATTAGTGTGAAATACATCGGAAATTTGTCTGAAATGGATAATTCTTATGTTAATGTCATTATTTTGTAGGGGAAGAGAGATATTCTGGAATCAGTGAGTCATCATTTGTTACAAATCATCATTTTAAAGAGAATGTGTCTTCTTTTGGGGATGAAAACCAGTAATTTAGGGAGAAATTGCTATTTGTAGGGATGAAAAGCATTACTTTGGGAAGAAAACCATAGTTTTACAAGGATGAAGAGTGATACCTAAGAGTGTACTTTTCATTTCGGGGATAAGTATTGATATTCCTGTGAAATTTTACTAAAATCTGTCAGAAAAGGATATATCTGTTGGAAATGTCCTTATTTTGTAGAGGAGAAAAGGTGTTTCTGTTAGTAATGTCCTCAATTGGTAGAAGAGAAAAGGTATTCTGGTAGCAATGTGTCCTATTTTGATACAAAGCTTCATTTTGTAGAGAAAATGTCTTCTTCTGGGGATGAAAACCAGTATTTCTGGGAAACAACGCTATTTTAAAGGGATAAAAATCATAATTTTGGTGAGAGAACCATGTTTTTGCAAGGATAAAGAATGATTCTTAGGAGAGAACTTTTTATTTCTGGGATAGGTACTGATATTTGTTTGCCATTCTTCTAAAATTTGTCAGAAATCGATTTTTCTGTTGGAAATGTCCTTATTTTGAAGAGGGAAAGAGGTATTCCAATAACAGTGTTTCATATGTTTCTACAGGGGACCATTTGTAGAGAAAACGATTTCTATTGGGGATGAAAACCACACTTTTTTGGGTAGAAAATGCTACTTGTAATGATGACATGCTTTGTATTGGTAAGAAAATGAATTTTTTGCAAGATTCAAGAGTGATACCTTAGAGAGAACACATTTTTTTCTGGTGTAAGTCTTGATATTAGTGTGAAATACATCAGAAATTTGTCTGAAATGGATAATTCTTATGTTAATGTCATTATTTTGTAGGGGAAGAGAGATATTCTGGAATCAGTGAGTCATCATTTGTTACAAAGCATCATTTTAAAGAGAATGTGTCTTCTTTTGGGGATGAAAACCAGTAATTTAGGGAGAAATTGCTATTTGTAGGGATGAAAAGCATTAGTTTGGGAAGAAAACCATAGTTTTGCAAGGATGAAGAGTGATACCTAAGAGTGTACTTTTCATTTCTGGGATAAGTATTGATATTCATGTGACCTACTTCTAAAATCTGTCAGAAATGGATATTTCTGTTGGAAATGTCATTCTTTTTTAGATGAAAAGAGTTATTCTGGAAACAATGTGTCATATTTGGCTACAAACGCTAATTTTGAAGAGAAATCGATTACTTTTGGTGATGAAAACCACCTTTATGTCTAGAAAATGCTGCTTGTAGAGATGAAAAACATTATTTTGGTAAGAAAAGCATATTTTTGCAAGGGTAAAGAGTGATACCTAAGAGAGACCTTTTTATTTCTGGTATAAGTATTGATATTCCTGTGAAATTTTTCTAAAATCTGTCAGAAAAGGATATATCTGTTGGAAATGTCCTTATTTTGTAGAGGAGAAAAGGTGTTTCTATTAGTAATGTCCTCAATTTGTAGAAGAGAAAAGGTATTCTGGAAGCAATGTGTCCTATTTTGCTACAAAGCCTCATTTTGTAGAGAAAATGTCTTATTCTGAGGATGAAAACCAGTATTTCTGGGAAACAATGCTATTTTAAAGGGATAAAAAGCATAATTTTGGTGAGAAAACCATGTTTTTGCAAGGATAAAGAATGATTCTTAGGAGAGAACTTTTTATTTCTGGGATAGGTACTGATATTTGTGTGCCATTATTCTAAAATTTGTCAGAAATTGATATTTCTGTTGGAAATGGCCTTATTTTGAAGAGGGAAAGAGGTATTCCAATAACAGTGTTAAATATGTTGCTACAGGGGACCATTTGTAGAGAAAACGATTTCTATTGGGGATGAAAACCACTTTTTTGGGTAGAAAATGCTACTTGTAATGATGACAAGCTTTGTATTGGTAAGAAAATGAATTTTTTGCAAGATTCAAGAGTGATACCTAAGAGCGAGCACATTTTTTTCTGGTGTAAGTCTTGATATTAGTGTGAAATACATTGGAAATTTGTCTGAAATGGATAATTCTTATGTTAATGTCATTATTTTGTAGGGGAAGAGAGATATTCTGGAATCAGTGAGGCATCATTTGTTACAAAGCATCATTTTAAAGAGAATGTGTCTTCTTTTGGGGATGAAAACCAGTAATTTAGGGAGAAATTGCTATTTGTAGGGATGAAAAGCATTAGTTTGGGAAGAAAACCACAGTTTTGCAAGGATGAAGAGTGATACCTAAGAGTGTACTTTTCATTTCTGGGATAAGTATTGATATTCATGTGACCTACTTCTAAAATCTGTCAGAAATGGATATTTCTGTTGGAAATGTCATTCTTTTTTAGATGAAAAGAGTTATTCTGGAAACAATGTGTCATATTTGGCTACAAACGCTAATTTTGAAGAGAAATCGATTTCTTTTGGTGATGAAAACCACCTTTATGTCTAGAAAATGCTGTTTGTAGAGATGAAAAACATTATTTGGGTAAGAAAATCATATTTTTGCAAGGGTAAAGAGTGATACCTAAGAGAGACCTTTTTATTTCTGGTATAAGTATTGATATTCCTGTGAAATTTTTCTAAAATCTGTCAGAAAAGGATATATCTGTTGGAAATGTCCTTATTTTGTAGAGGAGAAAAGGTGTTTCTGTTAGTAATGTCCTCAATTGGTAGAAGAGAAAAGGTATTCTGGAATCAATGTGTCCTATTTTGCTACAAAGCTTCATTTTGTAGAGAAAATGTCTTCTTCTGGGGATGAAAACCAGTATTTCTGGGAAACAGCGCTATTTTAAAGGGATAAAAAGCATAATTTTGGTGAGAAAACCATGTTTTAGCAAGGATAAAGAATGATTCTTAGGAGAGAACTTTTTATTTCTGGAATAGGTACTGATATTTGTGTGCCATTCTTCTAAAATTTGTCAGAAATCGATATTTCTGTTGGAAATGTCCTTATTTTGAAGAGGGAAAGAGGTATTCCAATAAGAGTGTTTCATATGTTGCTACAGGGGACCATTTGTAGAGAAAACGATTTCTATTGGGGATGAAAACCAATTTTTTGGGTAGAAAATGCTACTTGTAATGATGACAAGCTTTGTATTGGTAAGAAAATGAATTTTTTGCAAGATTCAAGAGTGATACCTAAGAGCGAGCACATTTTTTTCTGGTGTAAGTCTTGATATTAGTGTGAAATACATCGGAAATTTGTCTGAAATGGATAATTCTTATGTTAATGTCATTATTTTGTAGGGGAAGAGAGATATTCTGGAATCAGTGAGACATCATTTGTTACAAAGCATCATTTTAAAGAGAATGTGTCTTCTTTGGGGATGAAAACCAGTAATTTAGGGAGAAATTGCTATTTGTAGGGATGAAAAGCATTAGTTTGGGAAGAAAACCACAGTTTTGCAAGGATGAAGAGTGATACCTAAGAGTGTACTTTTCATTTCTGGGATAAGTATTGATATTCATGTGACCTACTTCTAAAATCTGTCAGAAATGGATATTTCTGTTGGAAATGTCATTCTTTTTTAGACAAAAAGAGTTATTCTGTAAACAATGTGTCATATTTGGCTACAAACGCTAATTTTGAAGAGAAATCGATTTCTTTTGCTGATGAAAACCACCTTTATGTCTAGAAAATGCTGTTTGTAGAGATGAAAAACATTATTTGGGTAAGAAAAGCATATTTTTGCAAGGGTAAAGAGTGATACCTAAGAGAGACCTTTTTATTTCTGGTATAAGTATTGATATTCCTGTGAAATTTTTCTAATATCTGTCAGAAAAGGATATATCTGTTGGAAATGTCCTTATTTTGTAGAGGAGAAAAGGTGTTTCTGTTAGTAATGTCCTCAATTGGTAGAAGAGAAAAGGTATTCTGGAAGCAATGTGTCCTATTTTGCTACAAAGCTTCATTTTGTAGAGAAAATGTCTTCTTCTGGGGATGAAAACCAGTATTTCTGGGAAACAGCGCTATTTTAAAGGGATAAAAAGCATAATTTTGGTGAGAAAACCATGTTTTTGCAAGGATAAAGAATGATTCTTAGGAGAGAACTTTTTATTTCTGGGATAGGTACTGATATTTGTGTGCCATTCTTCTAAAATTTGTCAGAAATCGATATTTCTGTTGGAAATGTCCTTATTTTGAAGAGGGAAAGAGGTATTCCAATAAGAGTGTTTCATATGTTGCTACAGGGGACCATTTGTAGAGAAAACGATTTCTATTGGGGATGAAAACCACTTTTTTGGGTAGAAAATGCTACTTGTAATGATGACAAGCTTTGTATTGGTAAGAAAATGAATTTTTTGCAAGATTCAAGAGTGATACCTAAGAGAGAACACATTTTTTTCTGGTGTAAGTCTTGATATTAGTGTGAAATACATCGGAAATTTGTCTGAAATGGATATTTCTTATGTTAATGTCATTATTTTGTAGGGGAAGAGAGATATTCTGGAATCAGTGAGTCATCATTTGTTACAAAGCATCATTTTAAAGAGAATGTGTCTTCTTTTGGGGATGAAAACCAGTAATTTAGGGAGAAATTGCTATTTGTAGGGATGAAAAGCATTAGTTTGGGAAGAAAACCATAGTTTTGCAAGGATGAAGAGTGATACCTAAGAGTGTACTTTTCATTTCTGGGATAAGTATTGATATTCATGTGACCTACTTCTAAAATCTGTCAGAAATGGATATTTCTGTTGGAAATGTCATTCTTTTTTAGACAAAAAGTGTTATTCTGGAAACAATGTGTCATATTTGGCTACAAACGCTAATTTTGAAGAGAAATCAATTTCTTTTGGTGATGAAAACCACCTTTATGTCTAGAAAATGCTGTTTGTAGAGATGAAAAACATTATTTTGGTAAGAAAAGCATATTTTTGCAAGGGTAAAGAGTGATACCTAAGAGAGACCTTTTTATTTCTAGTACAAGTATTGATATTCCTGTGAAATTTTTCTAAAATCTGTCAGAAAAGGATATATCTGTTGGAAATGTCCTTATTTTGTAGAGGAGAAAAGGTGTTTCTGTTAGTAATGTCCTCAATTTGTAGAAGAGAAAAGGTATTCTGGAAGCAATGTGTCCTATTTTGCTACAAAGCTTCATTTTGTAGAGAAAATGTCTTCTTCTGGGGATGAAAACCAGTATTTCTGGGAAACAACGCTATTTTAAAGGGATAAAAAGCATAATTTTGGTGAGAAAACCGTGTTTTTGCAAGGATAAAGAATGATTCTTAGGAGAGAACTTTTTATTTCTGGGATAGGTACTGATATTTGTGTGCCATTCTTCTAAAATTTGTCAGAAATCGATATTTCTGTTGGAAATGTCCTTATTTTGAAGAGGGAAAGAGGTATTCCAATAACAGTGTTTCATATGTTGCTACAGGGGACCATTTGTAGAGAAAACGATTTCTATTGGGGATGAAAACCACACTTTTTTGGATAGAAAATGCTACTTGTAATGATGACAAGCTTTGTATTGGTAAGAAAATGAATTTTTTGCAAGATTCAAGAGTGATACCTAAGAGAGAACACATTTTTTTCTGGTGTAAGTCTTGATATTAGTGTGAAATACATTGGAAATTTGTCTGAAATGGATAATTCTTATGTTAATGTCATTATTTTGTTGGTGAAGAGAGATATTCTGGAATCAGTGAGTCATCATTTGTTACAAAGCATCATTTTAAAGAGAATGTGTCTTCTTTTGGGGATGAAAACCGGTAATTTAGGGAGAAATTGCTATTTGTAGGGATGAAAAGCATTAGTTTGGGAAGAAAGCCATAGTTTTGCAATGATGAAGAGTGATACCTAAGAGTGTACATTTCATTTCTGGGATAAGTATTGATATTCATGTGACCTACTTCTAAAATCTGTCAGAAATGGATATTTCTGTTGGAAATGTCATTCTTTTTTAGATGAAAAGAGTTATTCTGTAAACAATGTGTCATATTTGGCTACAAACGCTAATTTTGAAGAGAAATCGATTTCTTTTGGTGATGAAAACCACCTTTATGTCTAGAAAATGCTGCTTGTAGAGATGAAAAACATTATTTTGGTAAGAAAAGCATATTTTTGCAAGGGTAAAGAGTGATACCTAAGAGAGACCTTTTTATTTCTGGTATAAGTATTGATATTCCTGTGAAATTTTTCTACAATCTGCCAGAAACGATATTTCTGTTGGAAATGTCCTTATTTTGAAGAGGGAAAGAGGTATTCCAATAACAGTGTTTCATATGTTGCTACAGGGGACCATTTGTAGAGAAAACGATTTCTATTGGGGATGAAAACCACACTTTTTTGGATAGAAAATGCTACTTGTAATGATGACAAGCTTTGTATTGGTAAGAAAATGAATTTTTTGCAAGATTCAAGAGTGATACCTAAGAGAGAACACATTTTTTTCTGGTGTAAGTCTTGATATTAGTGTGAAATACATTGGAAATTTGTCTGAAATGGATAATTCTTATGTTAATGTCATTATTTTGTTGGTGAAGAGAGATATTCTGGAATCAGTGAGTCATCATTTGTTACAAAGCATCATTTTAAAGAGAATGTGTCTTCTTTTGGGGATGAAAACCGGTAATTTAGGGAGAAATTGCTATTTGTAGGGATGAAAAGCATTAGTTTGGGAAGAAAGCCATAGTTTTGCAAGGATGAAGAGTGATACCTAAGAGTGTACATTTCATTTCTGGGATAAGTATTGATATTCATGTGACCTACTTCTAAAATCTGTCAGAAATGGATATTTCTGTTGGAAATGTCATTCTTTTTTAGATGAAAAGAGTTATTCTGGAAACAATGTGTCATATTTGGCTACAAACGCTAATTTTGAAGAGAAATCGATTTCTTTTGGTGATGAAAACCACCTTTATGTCTAGAAAATGCTGCTTGTAGAGATGAAAAACATTATTTTGGTAAGAAAAGCATATTTTTGCAAGGGTAAAGAGTGATACCTAAGAGAGACCTTTTTATTTCTGGTATAAGTATTGATATTCCTGTGAAATTTTTCTACAATCTGCCAGAAACGATATTTCTGTTGGAAATGTCCTTATTTTGAAGAGGGAAAGAGGTATTCCAATAACAGTGTTTCATATGTTGCTACAGGGGACCATTTGTAGAGAAAACGATTTCTATTGGGGATGAAAACCACACTTTTTTGGATAGAAAATGCTACTTGTAATGATGACAAGCTTTGTATTGGTAAGAAAATGAATTTTTTGCAAGATTCAAGAGTGATACCTAAGAGAGAACACATTTTTTTCTGGTGTAAGTCTTGATATTAGTGTGAAATACATTGGAAATTTGTCTGAAATGGATAATTCTTATGTTAATGTCATTATTTTGTAGGGGAAGAGAGATATTCTGGAATCAGTGAGTCATCATTTGTTACAAAGCATCATTTTAAAAAGAATGTGTCTTCTTTTGGGGATGAAAACCGGTAATTTAGGGAGAAATTGCTATTTGTAGGGATGAAAAGCATTAGTTTGGGAAGAAAGCCATAGTTTTGCAAGGATGAAGAGTGATACCTAAGAGTGTACATTTCATTTCTGGGATAAGTATTGATATTCATGTGACCTACTTCTAAAATCTGTCAGAAATGGATATTTCTGTTGGAAATGTCATTCTTTTTTAGATGAAAAGAGTTATTCTGTAAACAATGTGTCATATTTGGCTACAAACGCTAATTTTGAAGAGAAATCGATTTCTTTTGGTGATGAAAACCACCTTTATGTCTAGAAAATGCTGCTTGTAGAGATGAAAAACATTATTTTGGTAAGAAAAGCATATTTTTGCAAGGGTAAAGAGTGATACCTAAGAGAGACCTTTTTATTTCTGGTATAAGTATTGATATTCCTGTGAAATTTTTCTACAATCTGCCAGAAACGATATTTCTGTTGGAAATGTCCTTATTTTGAAGAGGGAAAGAGGTATTCCAATAACAGTGTTTCATATGTTGCTACAGGGGACCATTTGTAGAGAAAACGATTTCTATTGGGGATGAAAACCACACTTTTTTGGATAGAAAATGCTACTTGTAATGATGACAAGCTTTGTATTGGTAAGAAAATGAATTTTTTGCAAGATTCAAGAGTGATACCTAAGAGAGAACACATTTTTTTCTGGTGTAAGTCTTGATATTAGTGTGAAATACATCGGAAATTTGTCTGAAATGGATAATTCTTATGTTAATGTCATTATTTTGTAGGGGAAGAGAGATATTCTGGAATCAGTGAGTCATCATTTGTTACAAATCATCATTTTAAAGAGAATGTGTCTTCTTTTGGGGATGAAAACCAGTAATTTAGGGAGAAATTGCTATTTGTAGGGATGAAAAGCATTACTTTGGGAAGAAAACCATAGTTTTACAAGGATGAAGAGTGATACCTAAGAGTGTACTTTTCATTTCGGGGATAAGTATTGATATTCCTGTGAAATTTTACTAAAATCTGTCAGAAAAGGATATATCTGTTGGAAATGTCCTTATTTTGTAGAGGAGAAAAGGTGTTTCTGTTAGTAATGTCCTCAATTGGTAGAAGAGAAAAGGTATTCTGGTAGCAATGTGTCCTATTTTGATACAAAGCTTCATTTTGTAGAGAAAATGTCTTCTTCTGTGGATGAAAACCAGTATTTCTGGGAAACAACGCTATTTTAAAGGGATAAAAATCATAATTTTGATGAGAGAACCATGTTTTTGCAAGGATAAAGAATGATTCTTAGGAGAGAACTTTTTATTTCTGGGATAGGTACTGATATTTGTTTGCCATTCTTCTAAAATTTGTCAGAAATCGATATTTCTGTTGGAAATGTCCTTATTTTGAAGAGGGAAAGAGGTATTCCAATAACAGTGTTTCATATGTTTCTACAGGGGACCATTTGTAGAGAAAACGATTTCTATTGGGGATGAAAACCACACTTTTTTGGGTAGAAAATGCTACTTGTAATGATGACATGCTTTGTATTGGTAAGAAAATGAATTTTTTGCAAGATTCAAGAGTGATACCTTAGAGAGAACACATTTTTTTCTGGTGTAAGTCTTGATATTAGTGTGAAATACATCAGAAATTTGTCTGAAATGGATAATTCTTATGTTAATGTCATTATTTTGTAGGGGAAGAGAGATATTCTGGAATCAGTGAGTCATCATTTGTTACAAAGCATCATTTTAAAGAGAATGTGTCTTCTTTTGGGGATGAAAACCAGTAATTTAGGGAGAAATTGCTATTTGTAGGGATGAAAAGCATTAGTTTGGGAAGAAAACCATAGTTTTGCAAGGATGAAGAGTGATACCTAAGAGTGTACTTTTCATTTCTGGGATAAGTATTGATATTCATGTGACCTACTTCTAAAATCTGTCAGAAATGGATATTTCTGTTGGAAATGTCATTCTTTTTTAGATGAAAAGAGTTATTCTGGAAACAATGTGTCATATTTGGCTACAAACGCTAATTTTGAAGAGAAATCGATTACTTTTGGTGATGAAAACCACCTTTATGTCTAGAAAATGCTGCTTGTAGAGATGAAAAACATTATTTTGGTAAGAAAAGCATATTTTTGCAAGGGTAAAGAGTGATACCTAAGAGAGACCTTTTTATTTCTGGTATAAGTATTGATATTCCTGTGAAATTTTTCTAAAATCTGTCAGAAAAGGATATATCTGTTGGAAATGTCCTTATTTTGTAGAGGAGAAAAGGTGTTTCTATTAGTAATGTCCTCAATTTGTAGAAGAGAAAAGGTATTCTGGAAGCAATGTGTCCTATTTTGCTACAAAGCCTCATTTTGTAGAGAAAATGTCTTATTCTGAGGATGAAAACCAGTATTTCTGGGAAACAATGCTATTTTAAAGGGATAAAAAGCATAATTTTGGTGAGAAAACCATGTTTTTGCAAGGATAAAGAATGATTCTTAGGAGAGAACTTTTTATTTCTGGGATAGGTACTGATATTTGTGTGCCATTATTCTAAAATTTGTCAGAAATTGATATTTCTGTTGGAAATGGCCTTATTTTGAAGAGGGAAAGAGGTATTCCAATAACAGTGTTAAATATGTTGCTACAGGGGACCATTTGTAGAGAAAACGATTTCTATTGGGGATGAAAACCACTTTTTTGGGTAGAAAATGCTACTTGTAATGATGACAAGCTTTGTATTGGTAAGAAAATGAATTTTTTGCAAGATTCAAGAGTGATACCTAAGAGCGAGCACATTTTTTTCTGGTGTAAGTCTTGATATTAGTGTGAAATACATTGGAAATTTGTCTGAAATGGATAATTCTTATGTTAATGTCATTATTTTGTAGGGGAAGAGAGATATTCTGGAATCAGTGAGGCATCATTTGTTACAAAGCATCATTTTAAAGAGAATGTGTCTTCTTTTGGGGATGAAAACCAGTAATTTAGGGAGAAATTGCTATTTGTAGGGATGAAAAGCATTAGTTTGGGAAGAAAACCACAGTTTTGCAAGGATGAAGAGTGATACCTAAGAGTGTACTTTTCATTTCTGGGATAAGTATTGATATTCATGTGACCTACTTCTAAAATCTGTCAGAAATGGATATTTCTGTTGGAAATGTCATTCTTTTTTAGATGAAAAGAGTTATTCTGGAAACAATGTGTCATATTTGGCTACAAACGCTAATTTTGAAGAGAAATCGATTTCTTTTGGTGATGAAAACCACCTTTATGTCTAGAAAATGCTGTTTGTAGAGATGAAAAACATTATTTGGGTAAGAAAATCATATTTTTGCAAGGGTAAAGAGTGATACCTAAGAGAGACCTTTTTATTTCTGGTATAAGTATTGATATTCCTGTGAAATTTTTCTAAAATCTGTCAGAAAAGGATATATCTGTTGGAAATGTCCTTATTTTGTAGAGGAGAAAAGGTGTTTCTGTTAGTAATGTCCTCAATTGGTAGAAGAGAAAAGGTATTCTGGAAGCAATGTGTCCTATTTTGCTACAAAGCTTCATTTTGTAGAGAAAATGTCTTATTCTGAGGATGAAAACCAGTATTTCTGGGAAACAACGCTATTTTAAAGGGATAAAAAGCATAATTTTGGTGAGAAAACCATGTTTTTGCAAGGATAAAGAATGATTCTTAGGAGAGAACTTTTTATTTCTGGGATAGGTACTGATATTTGTGTGCCATTCTTCTAAAATTTGTCAGAAATCGATATTTCTGTTGGAAATGTCCTTATTTTGAAGAGGGAAAGAGGTATTCCAATAAGAGTGTTTCATATGTTGCTACAGGGGACCATTTGTAGAGAAAACGATTTCTATTGGGGATGAAAACCACTTTTTTGGGTAGAAAATGCTACTTGTAATGATGACAAGCTTTGTATTGGTAAGAAAATGAATTTTTTGCAAGATTCAAGAGTGATACCTAAGAGAGAACACATTTTTTTCTGGTGTAAGTCTTGATATTAGTGTGAAATACATTGGAAATTTGTCTGAAATGGATATTTCTTATGTTAATGTCATTATTTTGTAGGGGAAGAGAGATATTCTGGAATCAGTGAGTCATCATTTGTTACAAAGCATCATTTTAAAGAGAATGTGTCTTCTTTTGGGGATGAAAACCAGTAATTTAGGGAGAAATTGCTATTTGTAGGGATGAAAAGCATTAGTTTGGGAAGAAAACCATAGTTTTGCAAGGATGAAGAGTGATACCTAAGAGTGTACTTTTCATTTCTGGGATAAGTATTGATATTCATGTGACCTACTTCTAAAATCTGTCAGAAATGGATATTTCTGTTGGAAATGTCATTCTTTTTTAGATGAAAAGAGTTATTCTGGAAACAATGTGTCATATTTGGCTACAAACGCTAATTTTGAAGAGAAATCGATTTCTTTTGGTGATGAAAACCACCTTTATGTCTAGAAAATGCTGTTTCTAGAGATGAAAAACATCATTTTGGTAAGAAAAGCATATTTTTGCAAGGGTAAAGAGTGATACCTAAGAGAGACCTTTTAATTTCTGGTATAAGTATTGCTATTCCTGTGAAATTTTTCTAAAATCTGTCAGAAAAGGATATATCTGTTGGAAATGTCCTTATTTTGTAGAGGAGAAAAGGTGTTTCTGTTAGTAATGTCCTCAATTTGTAGAAGAGAAAACGTATTCTGGAAGCAATGTGTCCTATTTTGCTACAAAGCTTCATTTTGTAGAGAAAATGTCTTCTTCTGGGGATGAAAACCAGTATTTCTGGGAAACAACGCTATTTAAAAGGGATAAAAAGCATAATTTTGGTGGGAAAACCATGTTTTTGCAAGGATAAAGAATGATTCTTAGGAGAGAACTTTTTATTTCTGGGATAGGTACTGATATTTGTGTGCCATTCTTCTAAAATTTGTCAGAAATCGATATTTCTGTTGGAAGTGGCCTTATTTTGAAGAGGGAAAGAGGTATTCCAATAACAGTGTTTCATATGTTGCTACAGGGGACCATTTGTAGAGAAAACGATTTCTATTGGGGATGAAAACCACTTTTTTGGGTAGAAAATGCTACTTGTAATGATGACAAGCTTTGTATTGGTAAGAAAATGAATTTTTTGCAAGATTCAAGAGTGATACCTAAGAGAGAACACATTTTTTTCTGGTGTAAGTCTTGATATTAGTGTGAAATACATTGGAAATTTGTCTGAAATGGATATTTCTTATGTTAATGTCATTATTTTGTAGGGGAAGAGAGATATTCTGGAATCAGTGAGTCATCATTTGTTACAAAGCATCATTTTAAAGAGAATGTGTCTTCTTTTGGGGATGAAAACCAGTAATTTAGGGAGAAATTGCTATTTGTAGGGATGAAAAGCATTAGTTTGGGAAGAAAACCATAGTTTTGCAAGGATGAAGAGTGATACCTAAGAGTGTACTTTTCATTTCTGGGATAAGTATTGATATTCATGTGACCTACTTCTAAAATCTGTCAGAAATGGATATTTCTGTTGGAAATGTCATTCTTTTTTAGATGAAAAGAGTTATTCTGGAAACAATGTGTCATATTTGGCTACAAACGCTGATTTTGAAGAGAAATCGATTTCTTTTGGTGATGAAAACCACCTTTATGTCTAGAAAATGCTGTTTGAAGAGATGAAAAACATTATTTTGGTAAGAAAAGCATATTTTTGCAAGGGTAAAGAGTGATACCTAAGAGAGACCTTTTTATTTCTGGTATAAGTATTGATATTCCTGTGAAATTTTTCTACAATCTGTCAGAAAAGGATATATCTGTTGGAAATGTCCTTATTTTGTAGAGGAGAAAAGGTGTTTCTATTAGTAATGTCCTCAATTTGTAGAAGAGAAAAGGTATTCTGGAAGCAATGTGTCCTATTTTGCTACAAAGCTTCATTTTGTAGAGAAAATGTCTTCTTCTGGGGATGAAAACCAGTATTTCTGGGAAACAGCGCTATTTTAAAGGGATAAAAAGCATAATTTTGGTGAGAAAACCATATTTTTGCAAGGATAAAGAATGATTCTTAGGAGAGAACTTTTTATTTCTGGGATAGGTACTGATATTTGTGTGACATTCTTCTAAAATTTGTCAGAAATTGATATTTCTGTTGGAAATGGCCTTATTTTGAAGAGGCAAAGAGGTATTCCAATAACAGTGTTTCATATGTTGCTACAGGGGACCATTTGTAGAGAAAACGATTTCTATTGGGAATGAAAACCACTTTTTTGGGTAGAAAATGCTACTTGTAATGATGAAAAGCTTTGTATTGGTAAGAAAATGAATTTTTTGCAAGATTCAAGAGTGATACCTAAAAGAGAATACATTTTTTTTCTGGTGTAAGTCTTGATATTAGTGTGAAATACATTGGAAATTTGTCTGAAATGGATAATTCTTATGTTAATGTCATTATTTTGTAGGGGAAGAGAGATATTCTGGAATCAGTGAGGCATCATTTGTTACAAAGCATCATTTTAAAGAG
The DNA here is from genome assembly GCF_054131305.1 of Coturnix japonica. NCBI lineage: Eukaryota > Metazoa > Chordata > Aves > Galliformes > Phasianidae > Coturnix > Coturnix japonica. The sequence goes on along the minus strand of NC_140663.1, from coordinate 48,318,467 downwards.
AATGTGTCTTCTTTGGGGATGAAAACCAGTAATTTAGGGAGAAATTGCTATTTGTAGGGATGAAAAGCATTAGTTTGGGAAGAAAACCACAGTTTTGCAAGGATGAAGAGTGATACCTAAGAGTGTACTTTTCATTTCTGGGATAAGTATTGATATTCATGTGACCTACTTCTAAAATCTGTCAGAAATGGATATTTCTGTTGGAAATGTCATTCTTTTTTAGACAAAAAGAGTTATTCTGTAAACAATGTGTCATATTTGGCTACAAACGCTAATTTTGAAGAGAAATCGATTTCTTTTGCTGATGAAAACCACCTTTATGTCTAGAAAATGCTGTTTGTAGAGATGAAAAACATTATTTGGGTAAGAAAAGCATATTTTTGCAAGGGTAAAGAGTGATACCTAAGAGAGACCTTTTTATTTCTGGTATAAGTATTGATATTCCTGTGAAATTTTTCTAATATCTGTCAGAAAAGGATATATCTGTTGGAAATGTCCTTATTTTGTAGAGGAGAAAAGGTGTTTCTGTTAGTAATGTCCTCAATTGGTAGAAGAGAAAAGGTATTCTGGAAGCAATGTGTCCTATTTTGCTACAAAGCTTCATTTTGTAGAGAAAATGTCTTCTTCTGGGGATGAAAACCAGTATTTCTGGGAAACAGCGCTATTTTAAAGGGATAAAAAGCATAATTTTGGTGAGAAAACCATGTTTTTGCAAGGATAAAGAATGATTCTTAGGAGAGAACTTTTTATTTCTGGGATAGGTACTGATATTTGTGTGCCATTCTTCTAAAATTTGTCAGAAATCGATATTTCTGTTGGAAATGTCCTTATTTTGAAGAGGGAAAGAGGTATTCCAATAAGAGTGTTTCATATGTTGCTACAGGGGACCATTTGTAGAGAAAACGATTTCTATTGGGGATGAAAACCACTTTTTTGGGTAGAAAATGCTACTTGTAATGATGACAAGCTTTGTATTGGTAAGAAAATGAATTTTTTGCAAGATTCAAGAGTGATACCTAAGAGAGAACACATTTTTTTCTGGTGTAAGTCTTGATATTAGTGTGAAATACATCGGAAATTTGTCTGAAATGGATAATTCTTATGTTAATGTCATTATTTTGTAGGGGAAGAGAGATATTCTGGAATCAGTGAGTCATCATTTGTTACAAAGCAACATTTTAAAGAGAATGTGTCTTCTTTTGGGGATGAAAACCAGTAATTTAGGGAGAAATTCTTATTTGTAGGGATGAAAAGCATTAGTTTGGGAAGAAAACCATAGTTTTGCAAGGATGAAGAGTGATACCTAAGAGTGTACTTTTCATTTCTGGGATAAGTATTGATATTCATGTGACCTACTTCTAAAATCTGTCAGAAATGGATATTTCTGTTGCAAATGTCATTCTTTTTTAGATGAAAAGAGTTATTCTGGAAACAATGTGTCATATTTGGCTACAAACGCTAATTTTGAAGAGAAATCGATTTCTTTTGGTGATGAAAACCACCTTTATGTCTAGAAAATGCTGTTTGTAGAGATGAAAAACATTATTTTGGTAAGAAAAGCATATTTTTGCAAGGGTAAAGAGTGATACCTAAGAGAGACCTTTTTATTTCTGGTATAAGTATTGATATTCCTGTGAAATTTTTCTAAAATCTGTCAGAAAAGGATATATCTGTTGGAAATGTCCTTATTTTGTAGAGGAGAAAAGGTGTTTCTGTTAGTAATGTCCTCAATTTGTAGAAGAGAAAAGGTATTCTGGAAGCAATGTGTCCTATTTTGCTACAAAGCTTCATTTTGTAGAGAAAATGTCTTCTTCTGGGGATGAAAACCAGTATTTCTGGGAAACAGCGCTATTTTAAAGGGATAAAAAGCATAATTTTGGTGAGAAAACCATGTTTTTGCAAGGATAAAGAATGATTCTTAGGAGAGAACTTTTTATTTCTGGGATAGGTACTGATATTTGTGTGCCATTATTCTAAAATTTGTCAGAAATCGATATTTCTGTTGGAAATGGCCTTATTTTGAAGAGGGAAAGAGGTATTCCAATAACAGTGTTTCATATGTTGCTACAGGGGACCATTTGTAGAAAAAACGATTTCTATTGGGGATGAAAACCACTTTTTTGGGTAGAAAATGCTACTTGTAATGATGACAAGCTTTGTATTGGTAAGAAAATGAATTTTTTGCAAGATTCAAGAGTGATACCTAAGAGCGAGCACATTTTTTTCTGGTGTAAGTCTTGATATTAGTGTGAAATACATCGGAAATTTGTCTGAAATGGATAATTCTTATGTTAATGTCATTATTTTGTAGGGGAAGAGAGATATTCTGGAATCAGTGAGTCATCATTTGTTACAAAGCATCATTTTAAAGAGAATGTGTCTTCTTTGGGGATGAAAACCAGTAATTTAGGGAGAAATTGCTATTTGTAGGGATGAAAAGCATTAGTTTGGGAAGAAAACCACAGTTTTGCAAGGATGAAGAGTGATACCTAAGAGTGTACTTTTCATTTCTGGGATAAGTATTGATATTCATGTGACCTACTTCTAAAATCTGTCAGAAATGGATATTTCTGTTGGAAATGTCATTCTTTTTTAGACAAAAAGAGTTATTCTGGAAACAATGTGTCATATTTGGCTACAAACGCTAATTTTGAAGAGAAATCGATTTCTTTTGGTGATGAAAACCACCTTTATGTCTAGAAAATGCTGTTTGTAGAGATGAAAAACATTATTTGGGTAAGAAAAGCATATTTTTGCAAGGGTAAAGAGTGATACCTAAGAGAGAACTTTTTATTTCTGGTATAAGTATTGCTATTCCTGTGAAATTTTTCTAAAATCTGTCAGAAAAGGATATATCTGTTGGAAATGTCCTTATTTTGTAGAGGAGAAAAGGTGTTTCTGTTAGTAATGTCCTCAATTGGTAGAAGAGAAAAGGTATTCTGGAAGCAATGTGTCCTATTTTGCTACAAAGCTTCACTTTGTAGAGAAAATGTCTTCTTCTGGGGATGAAAACCAGTATTTCTGGGAAACAGCGCTATTTTAAAGGGATAAAAAGCATAATTTTGGTGAGAAAACCATGTTTTTGCAAGGATAAAGAATGATTCTTAGGAGAGAACTTTTTATTTCTGGGATAGGTACTGATATTTGTGTGCCATTCTTCTAAAATTTGTCAGAAATCGATATTTCTGTTGGAAATGGCCTTATTTTGAAGAGGGAAAGAGGTATTCCAATAAGAGTGTTTCACATGTTGCTACAGGGGACCATTTGTAGAGAAAACGATTTCTATTGGGGATGAAAACCACTTTTTTGGGTAGAAAATGCTACTTGTAATGATGACAAGCTTTGTATTGGTAAGAAAATGAATTTTTTGCAAGATTCAAGAGTGATACCTAAGAGAGAACACATTTTTTTCTGGTGTAAGTCTTGATATTAGTGTGAAATACATTGGAAATTTGTCTGAAATGGATAATTCTTATGTTAATGTCATTATTTTGTAGGGGAAGAGAGATATTCTGGAATCAGTGAGTCATCATTTGTTACAAAGCATCATTTTAAAGAGAATGTGTCTTCTTTTGGGGATGAAAACCAGTAATTTAGGGAGAAATTGCTATTTGTAGGGATGAAAAGCATTAGTTTGGGAAGAAAACCACAGTTTTGCAAGGATGAAGAGTGATACCTAAGAGTGTACTTTTCATTTCTGGGATAAGTATTGATATTCATGTGACCTACTTCTAAAATCTGTCAGAAATGGATATTTCTGTTGCAAATGTCATTCTTTTTTAGATGAAAAGAGTTATTCTGGAAACAATGTGTCATATTTGGCTACAAACGCTAATTTTGAAGAGAAATCGATTTCTTTTGGTGATGAAAACCACCTTTATGTCTAGAAAATGCTGTTTGTAGAGATGAAAAACATTATTTTGGTAAGAAAAGCATATCTTTGCAAGGGTAAAGAGTGATACCTAAGAGAGACCTTTTTATTTCTGGTATAAGTATTGCTATTCCTGTGAAATTTTTCTACAATCTGTCAGAAAAGGATATATCTGTTGGAAATGTCCTTATTTTGTAGAGGAGAAAAGGTGTTTCTGTTAGTAATGTCCTCAATTGGTAGAAGAGAAAAGGTATTCTGGAAGCAATGTGTCCTATTTTGCTACAAAGCTTCATTTTGTAGAGAAAATGTCTTCTTCTGGGGATGAAAACCAGTATTTCTGGGAAACAGCGCTATTTAAAAGGGATAAAAAGCATAATTTTGGTGAGAAAACCATGTTTTTGCAAGGATAAAGAATGATTCTTAGGAGAGAACTTTTTATTTCTGGGATAGGTACTGATATTTGTGTGCCATTATTCTAAAATTTGTCAGAAATCGATATTTCTGTTGGAAATGGCCTTATTTTGAAGAGGGAAAGAGGTATTCCAATAACAGTGTTTCATATGTTGCTACAGGGGACCATTTGTAGAAAAAACGATTTCTATTGGGGATGAAAACCACTTTTTTGGGTAGAAAATGCTACTTGTAATGATGACAAGCTTTGTATTGGTAAGAAAATGAATTTTTTACAAGTTTCAAGAGTGATACCTAAGAGAGAACACATTTTTTTCTGGTGTAAGTCTTGATATTAGTGTGAAATACATTAGAAATTTGTCTGAAATGGATATTTCTTATGTTAATGTCATTATTTTGTAGGGGAAGAGAGATATTCTGGAATCAGTGAGTCATCATTTGTTACAAAGCATCATTTTAAAGAGAATGTGTCTTCTTTTGGGGATGAAAACCAGTAATTTAGGGAGAAATTGCTATTTGTAGGGATGAAAAGCATTAGTTTGGGAAGAAAACCATAGTTTTGCAAGGATGAAGAGTGATACCTAAGAGTGTACTTTTCATTTCTGGGATAAGTATTGATATTCATGTGACCTACTTCTAAAATCTGTCAGAAATGGATATTTCTGTTGGAAATGTCATTCTTTTTTAGATGAAAAGAGTTATTCTGGAAACAATGTGTCATATTTGGCTACAAACACTAATCTTGAACAGAAATCGATTTCTTTTGGTGATGAAAACCACCTTTATGTCTAGAAAATGCTGTTTCTAGAGATGAAAAACATTATTTTGGTAAGAAAAGCATATTTTTGCAAGGGTAAAGAGTGATACCTAAGAGAGACCTTTTTATTTCTGGTATAAGTATTGCTATTCCTGTGAAATTTTTCTACAATCTGTCAGAAAAGGATATATCTGTTGGAAATGTCCTTATTTTGTAGAGGAGAAAAGGTGTTTCTGTTAGTAATGTCCTCAATTGGTAGAAGAGAAAACGTATTCTGGAAGCAATGTGTCCTATTTTGCTACAAAGCTTCATTTTGTAGAGAAAATGTCTTCTTCTGGGGATGAAAACCAGTATTTCTGGGAAACAGCGCTATTTTAAAGGGATAAAAAGCATAATTTTGGTGAGAAAACCATGTTTTTGCAAGGATAAAGAATGATTCTTAGGAGAGAACTTTTTATTTCTGGGATAGGTACTGATATTTGTGTGCCATTCTTCTAAAATTTGTCAGAAATCGATATTTCTGTTGGAAATGGCCTTATTTTGAAGAGGGAAAGAGGTATTCCAATAAGAGTGTTTCATATGTTGCTACAGGGGACCATTTGTAGAGAAAACGATTTCTATTGGGGATGAAAACCACTTTTTTGGGTAGAAAATGCTACTTGTAATGATGACAAGCTTTGTATTGGTAAGAAAATGAATTTTTTGCAAGATTCAAGAGTGATACCTAAGAGAGAACACATTTTTTTCTGGTGTAAGTATTGATATTAGTGTGAAATACATCGGAAATTTGTCTGAAATGGATAATTCTTATGTTAATGTCATTATTTTGTAGGGGAAGAGAGATATTCTGGAATCAGTGAGTCATCATTTGTTACAAAGCATCATTTTAAAGAGAATGTGTCTTCTTTTGGGGATGAAAACCAGTAATTTAGGGAGAAATTGCTATTTGTAGGGATGAAAAGCATTAGTTTGGGAAGAAAACCATAGTTTTGCAAGGATGAAGAGTGATACCTAAGAGTGTACTTTTCATTTCTGGGATAAGTATTGATATTCATGTGACCTACTTCTAAAATCTGTCAGAAATGGATATTTCTGTTGGAAATGTCATTCTTTTTAAGATGAAAAGAGTTATTCTGGAAACAATGTGTCATATTTCGCTACAAACGCTAATTTTGAAGAGAAATCGATTTCTTTTGGTGATGAAAACCACCTTTACGTCTAGAAAATGCTGTTTGGAGAGATGAAAAACATTATTTGGGTAAGAAAAGCATATTTTTGCAAGGGTAAAGAGTGATACCTAAGAGAGACCTTTTTAATTCTGGTGTAAGTATTGATATTCCTGTGAAATTTTTCTACAATCTGTCAGAAAAGGATATATCTGTTGGAAATGTCCTTATTTTGTAGAGGAGAAATGGTGTTTCTGTTAGTAATGTCCTCAATTGGTAGAAGAGAAAAGATATTCTGGAAGCAATGTGTCCTATTTTGCTACAAAGCTTCATTTTGTAGAGAAAATGTCTTCTTCTGGGGATGAAAACCAGTATTTCTGGGAAACAGCGCTATTTAAAAGGGATAAAAAGCATAATTTTGGTGAGAAAACAATGTTTTTGCAAGGATAAAGAATGATTCTTAGGAGAGAACTTTTTATTTCTGGGATAGCTACTGATATTTGTGTGCCATTCTTCTAAAATTTGTCAGAAATCGATATTTCTGTTGGAAATGGCCTTATTTTGAAGAGTAAAAGAGGTATTCCAATAACAGTGTTTCATATGTTGCTACAGGGGACCATTTGTAGAGAAAACGATTTCTATTGGGGATGAAAACCACTTTTTTGGGTAGAAAATGCTACTTGTAATGATGACAAGCTTTGTATTGGTAAGAAAATGAATTTTTTGCAAGATTCAAGAGTGATACCTAAGAGAGAACACATTTTTTTCGTGTGTAAGTCTTGATATTAGTGTGAAATACATTGGAAATTTGTCTGAAATGGATATTTCTTATGTTAATGTCATTATTTTGTAGGGGAAGAGAGATATTCTGGAATCAGTGAGTCATCATTTGTTACAAAGCATCATTTTAAAGAGAATGTGTTTTCTTTTGGGGATGAAAACCAGTAATTTAGGGAGAAATTGCTATTTGTAGGGATGAAAAGCATTAGTTTGGGAAGAAAACCATAGATTTGCAAGGATGAAGAGTGATACCTAAGAGTGTACTTTTCATTTCTGGGATAAGTATTGATATTCATGTGACCTACTTCTAAAATCTGTCAGAAATGGATATTTCTGTTGCAAATGTCATTCTTTTTTAGATGAAAAGAGTTATTCTGGAAACAATGTGTCATATTTCGCTACAAACGCTGATTTTGAAGAGAAATCGATTTCTTTTGGTGATGAAAACCACCTTTATGTCTAGAAAATGCTGTTTGTAGAGATGAAAAACATTATTTGGGTAAGAAAAGCATATTTTTGCAAGGGTAAAGAGTGATACCTAAGAGAGACCTTTTTATTTCTGGTATAAGTATTGATATTCCTGTGAAATTTTTCTAAAATCTGTCAGAAAAGGATATATCTGTTGGAAATGTCCTTATTTTGTAGAGGAGAAAAGGTGTTTCTGTTAGTAATGTCCTCAATTTGTAGAAGAGAAAAGGTATTCTGGAAGCAATGTGTCCTATTTTGCTACAAAGCTTCATTTTGTAGAGAAAATGTCTTCTTCTGGGGATGAAAACCAGTATTTCTGGGAAACAGCGCTATTTTAAAGGGATAAAAAGCATAATTTTGGTGAGAAAACCATGTTTTTGCAAGGATAAAGAATGATTCTTAGGAGAGAACTTTTTATTTCTGGGATAGGTACTGATATTTGTGTGCCATTATTCTAAAATTTGTCAGAAATCGATATTTCTGTTGGAAATGGCCTTATTTTGAAGAGGGAAAGAGGTATTCCAATAACAGTGTTTCATATGTTGCTACAGGGGACCATTTGTAGAAAAAACGATTTCTATTGGGGATGAAAACCACTTTTTTGGGTAGAAAATGCTACTTGTAATGATGACAAGCTTTGTATTGGTAAGAAAATGAATTTTTTGCAAGATTCAAGAGTGATACCTAAGAGCGAGCACATTTTTTTCTGGTGTAAGTCTTGATATTAGTGTGAAATACATCGGAAATTTGTCTGAAATGGATAATTCTTATGTTAATGTCATTATTTTGTAGGGGAAGAGAGATATTCTGGAATCAGTGAGTCATCATTTGTTACAAAGCATCATTTTAAAGAGAATGTGTCTTCTTTGGGGATGAAAACCAGTAATTTAGGGAGAAATTGCTATTTGTAGGGATGAAAAGCATTAGTTTGGGAAGAAAACCACAGTTTTGCAAGGATGAAGAGTGATACCTAAGAGTGTACTTTTCATTTCTGGGATAAGTATTGATATTCATGTGACCTACTTCTAAAATCTGTCAGAAATGGATATTTCTGTTGGAAATGTCATTCTTTTTTAGACAAAAAGAGTTATTCTGGAAACAATGTGTCATATTTGGCTACAAACGCTAATTTTGAAGAGAAATCGATTTCTTTTGGTGATGAAAACCACCTTTATGTCTAGAAAATGCTGTTTGTAGAGATGAAAAACATTATTTGGGTAAGAAAAGCATATTTTTGCAAGGGTAAAGAGTGATACCTAAGAGAGAACTTTTTATTTCTGGTATAAGTATTGCTATTCCTGTGAAATTTTTCTAAAATCTGTCAGAAAAGGATATATCTGTTGGAAATGTCCTTATTTTGTAGAGGAGAAAAGGTGTTTCTGTTAGTAATGTCCTCAATTGGTAGAAGAGAAAAGGTATTCTGGAAGCAATGTGTCCTATTTTGCTACAAAGCTTCACTTTGTAGAGAAAATGTCTTCTTCTGGGGATGAAAACCAGTATTTCTGGGAAACAGCGCTATTTTAAAGGGATAAAAAGCATAATTTTGGTGAGAAAACCATGTTTTTGCAAGGATAAAGAATGATTCTTAGGAGAGAACTTTTTATTTCTGGGATAGGTACTGATATTTGTGTGCCATTCTTCTAAAATTTGTCAGAAATCGATATTTCTGTTGGAAATGGCCTTATTTTGAAGAGGGAAAGAGGTATTCCAATAAGAGTGTTTCACATGTTGCTACAGGGGACCATTTGTAGAGAAAACGATTTCTATTGGGGATGAAAACCACTTTTTTGGGTAGAAAATGCTACTTGTAATGATGACAAGCTTTGTATTGGTAAGAAAATGAATTTTTTGCAAGATTCAAGAGTGATACCTAAGAGAGAACACATTTTTTTCTGGTGTAAGTCTTGATATTAGTGTGAAATACATTGGAAATTTGTCTGAAATGGATAATTCTTATGTTAATGTCATTATTTTGTAGGGGAAGAGAGATATTCTGGAATCAGTGAGTCATCATTTGTTACAAAGCATCATTTTAAAGAGAATGTGTCTTCTTTTGGGGATGAAAACCAGTAATTTAGGGAGAAATTGCTATTTGTAGGGATGAAAAGCATTAGTTTGGGAAGAAAACCACAGTTTTGCAAGGATGAAGAGTGATACCTAAGAGTGTACTTTTCATTTCTGGGATAAGTATTGATATTCATGTGACCTACTTCTAAAATCTGTCAGAAATGGATATTTCTGTTGCAAATGTCATTCTTTTTTAGATGAAAAGAGTTATTCTGGAAACAATGTGTCATATTTGGCTACAAACGCTAATTTTGAAGAGAAATCGATTTCTTTTGGTGATGAAAACCACCTTTATGTCTAGAAAATGCTGTTTGTAGAGATGAAAAACATTATTTTGGTAAGAAAAGCATATTTTTGCAAGGGTAAAGAGTGATACCTAAGAGAGACCTTTTTATTTCTGGTATAAGTATTGCTATTCCTGTGAAATTTTTCTACAATCTGTCAGAAAAGGATATATCTGTTGGAAATGTCCTTATTTTGTAGAGGAGAAAAGGTGTTTCTGTTAGTAATGTCCTCAATTGGTAGAAGAGAAAAGGTATTCTGGAAGCAATGTGTCCTATTTTGCTACAAAGCTTCATTTTGTAGAGAAAATGTCTTCTTCTGGGGATGAAAACCAGTATTTCTGGGAAACAGCGCTATTTAAAAGGGATAAAAAGCATAATTTTGGTGAGAAAACCATGTTTTTGCAAGGATAAAGAATGATTCTTAGGAGAGAACTTTTTATTTCTGGGATAGGTACTGATATTTGTGTGCCATTATTCTAAAATTTGTCAGAAATCGATATTTCTGTTGGAAATGGCCTTATTTTGAAGAGGGAAAGAGGTATTCCAATAACAGTGTTTCATATGTTGCTACAGGGGACCATTTGTAGAAAAAACGATTTCTATTGGGGATGAAAACCACTTTTTTGGGTAGAAAATGCTACTTGTAATGATGACAAGCTTTGTATTGGTAAGAAAATGAATTTTTTACAAGTTTCAAGAGTGATACCTAAGAGAGAACACATTTTTTTCTGGTGTAAGTCTTGATATTAGTGTGAAATACATTAGAAATTTGTCTGAAATGGATATTTCTTATGTTAATGTCATTATTTTGTAGGGGAAGAGAGATATTCTGGAATCAGTGAGTCATCATTTGTTACAAAGCATCATTTTAAAGAGAATGTGTCTTCTTTTGGGGATGAAAACCAGTAATTTAGGGAGAAATTGCTATTTGTAGGGATGAAAAGCATTAGTTTGGGAAGAAAACCATAGTTTTGCAAGGATGAAGAGTGATACCTAAGAGTGTACTTTTCATTTCTGGGATAAGTATTGATATTCATGTGACCTACTTCTAAAATCTGTCAGAAATGGATATTTCTGTTGGAAATGTCATTCTTTTTTAGATGAAAAGAGTTATTCTGGAAACAATGTGTCATATTTGGCTACAAACACTAATCTTGAACAGAAATCGATTTCTTTTGGTGATGAAAACCACCTTTATGTCTAGAAAATGCTGTTTCTAGAGATGAAAAACATTATTTTGGTAAGAAAAGCATATTTTTGCAAGGGTAAAGAGTGATACCTAAGAGAGACCTTTTTATTTCTGGTATAAGTATTGCTATTCCTGTGAAATTTTTCTACAATCTGTCAGAAAAGGATATATCTGTTGGAAATGTCCTTATTTTGTAGAGGAGAAAAGGTGTTTCTGTTAGTAATGTCCTCAATTGGTAGAAGAGAAAACGTATTCTGGAAGCAATGTGTCCTATTTTGCTACAAAGCTTCATTTTGTAGAGAAAATGTCTTCTTCTGGGGATGAAAACCAGTATTTCTGGGAAACAGCGCTATTTTAAAGGGATAAAAAGCATAATTTTGGTGAGAAAACCATGTTTTTGCAAGGATAAAGAATGATTCTTAGGAGAGAACTTTTTATTTCTGGGATAGGTACTGATATTTGTGTGCCATTCTTCTAAAATTTGTCAGAAATCGATATTTCTGTTGGAAATGGCCTTATTTTGAAGAGGGAAAGAGGTATTCCAATAAGAGTGTTTCATATGTTGCTACAGGGGACCATTTGTAGAGAAAACGATTTCTATTGGGGATGAAAACCACTTTTTTGGGTAGAAAATGCTACTTGTAATGATGACAAGCTTTGTATTGGTAAGAAAATGAATTTTTTGCAAGATTCAAGAGTGATACCTAAGAGAGAACACATTTTTTTCTGGTGTAAGTATTGATATTAGTGTGAAATACATCGGAAATTTGTCTGAAATGGATAATTCTTATGTTAATGTCATTATTTTGTAGGGGAAGAGAGATATTCTGGAATCAGTGAGTCATCATTTGTTACAAAGCATCATTTTAAAGAGAATGTGTCTTCTTTTGGGGATGAAAACCAGTAATTTAGGGAGAAATTGCTATTTGTAGGGATGAAAAGCATTAGTTTGGGAAGAAAACCATAGTTTTGCAAGGATGAAGAGTGATACCTAAGAGTGTACTTTTCATTTCTGGGATAAGTATTGATATTCATGTGACCTACTTCTAAAATCTGTCAGAAATGGATATTTCTGTTGGAAATGTCATTCTTTTTAAGATGAAAAGAGTTATTCTGGAAACAATGTGTCATATTTCGCTACAAACGCTAATTTTGAAGAGAAATCGATTTCTTTTGGTGATGAAAACCACCTTTACGTCTAGAAAATGCTGTTTGGAGAGATGAAAAACATTATTTGGGTAAGAAAAGCATATTTTTGCAAGGGTAAAGAGTGATACCTAAGAGAGACCTTTTTAATTCTGGTGTAAGTATTGATATTCCTGTGAAATTTTTCTACAATCTGTCAGAAAAGGATATATCTGTTGGAAATGTCCTTATTTTGTAGAGGAGAAATGGTGTTTCTGTTAGTAATGTCCTCAATTGGTAGAAGAGAAAAGATATTCTGGAAGCAATGTGTCCTATTTTGCTACAAAGCTTCATTTTGTAGAGAAAATGTCTTCTTCTGGGGATGAAAACCAGTATTTCTGGGAAACAGCGCTATTTAAAAGGGATAAAAAGCATAATTTTGGTGAGAAAACAATGTTTTTGCAAGGATAAAGAATGATTCTTAGGAGAGAACTTTTTATTTCTGGGATAGCTACTGATATTTGTGTGCCATTCTTCTAAAATTTGTCAGAAATCGATATTTCTGTTGGAAATGGCCTTATTTTGAAGAGTAAAAGAGGTATTCCAATAACAGTGTTTCATATGTTGCTACAGGGGACCATTTGTAGAGAAAACGATTTCTATTGGGGATGAAAACCACTTTTTTGGGTAGAAAATGCTACTTGTAATGATGACAAGCTTTGTATTGGTAAGAAAATGAATTTTTTGCAAGATTCAAGAGTGATACCTAAGAGAGAACACATTTTTTTCGTGTGTAAGTCTTGATATTAGTGTGAAATACATTGGAAATTTGTCTGAAATGGATATTTCTTATGTTAATGTCATTATTTTGTAGGGGAAGAGAGATATTCTGGAATCAGTGAGTCATCATTTGTTACAAAGCATCATTTTAAAGAGAATGTGTTTTCTTTTGGGGATGAAAACCAGTAATTTAGGGAGAAATTGCTATTTGTAGGGATGAAAAGCATTAGTTTGGGAAGAAAACCATAGTTTTGCAAAGATGAAGAGTGATACCTAAGAGTGTACATTTCATTTCTGGGATAAGTATTGATATTCATGTGACCTACTTCTAAAATCTGTCAGAAATGGATATTTCTGTTGCAAATGTCATTCTTTTTTAGATGAAAAGAGTTATTCTGGAAACAATGTGTCATATTTCGCTACAAACGCTGATTTTGAAGAGAAATCGATTTCTTTTGGTGATGAAAACCACCTTTATGTCTAGAAAATGCTGTTTGTAGAGATGAAAAACATTATTTGGGTAAGAAAAGCATATTTTTGCAAGGGTAAAGAGTGATACCTAAGAGAGACCTTTTTATTTCTGGTATAAGTATTGATATTCCTGTGAAATTTTTCTACAATCTGTCAGAAAAGGATATATCTGTTGGAAATATCCTTATTTTGTAGAGGAGAAAAGGTGTTTCTGTTAGTAATGTCCTCAATCGGTAGAAGAGAAAAGGTATTCTGGAAGCAATGTGTCCTATTTTGCTACAAAGCTTCACTTTGTAGAGAAAATGTCTTCTTCTGGGGATGAAAACCAGTATTTCTGGGAAACAGCGCTATTTTAAAGGGATAAAAAGCATAATTTTGGTGAGAAAACAATGTTTTTGCAAGGATAAAGAATGATTCTTAGGAGAGAACTTTTTATTTCTGGGATAGGTACTGATATTTGTGTGCCATTCTTCTAAAATTTGTCAGAAATCGATATTTCTGTTGGAAATGTCCTTATTTTGAAGAGGGAAAGAGGTATTCCAATAACAGTGTTTCATATGTTGCTACAGGGGACCATTTGTAGAGAAAACGATTTCTATTGGGGATGAAAACCACTTTTTTGGGTAGAAAATGCTACTTGTAATGATGACAAGCTTTGTATTGGTAAGAAAATGAATTTTTTGCAAGATTCAAGAGTGATACCTAAGAGAGAACACATTTTTTTCTGGTGTAAGTCTTGATATTAGTGTGAAATACATTGGAAATTTGTCTGAAATGGATATTTCTTATGTTAATGTCATTATTTTGTAGGGGAAGAGAGATATTCTGGAATCAGTGAGTCATCATTTGTTACAAAGCATCATTTTAAAGAGAATGTGTCTTCTTTTGGGGATGAAAACCAGTAATTTAGGGAGAAATTGCTATTTGTAGGGATGAAAAGCATTAGTTTGGGAAGAAAACCATAGTTTTGCAAGGATGAAGAGTGATACCTAAGAGTGTACTTTTCATTTCTGGGATAAGTATTGATATTCATGTGACCTACTTCTAAAATCTGTCAGAAATGGATATTTCTGTTGCAAATGTCATTCTTTTTTAGATGAAAAGAGTTATTCTGGAAACAATGTGTCATATTTGGCTACAAACGCTAATTTTGAAGAGAAATCGATTTCTTTTGGTGATGAAAACCACCTTTATGTCTAGAAAATGCTGTTTCTAGAGATGAAAAACATCATTTTGGTAAGAAAAGCATATTTTTGCAAGGGTAAAGAGTGATACCTAAGAGAGACCTTTTAATTTCTGGTATAAGTATTGCTATTCCTGTGAAATTTTTCTAAAATCTGTCAGAAAAGGATATATCTGTTGGAAATGTCCTTATTTTGTAGAGGAGAAAAGGTGTTTCTGTTAGTAATGTCCTCAATTGGTAGAAGAGAAAACGTATTCTGGAAGCAATGTGTCCTATTTTGCTACAAAGCTTCATTTTGTAGAGAAAATGTCTTCCTCTGGGGATGAAAACCAGTATTTCTGGGAAACAACGCTATTTAAGAGGGATAAAAAGCATAATTTTGGTGGGAAAACCATGTTTTTGCAAGGATAAAGAATGATTCTTAGGAGAGAACTTTTTATTTCTGGGATAGGTACTGATATTTGTGTGCCATTCTTCTAAAATTTGTCAGAAATCGATATTTCTGTTGGAAGTGGCCTTATTTTGAAGAGGGAAAGAGGTATTCCAATAACAGTGTTTCATATGTTGCTACAGGGGACCATTTGTAGAGAAAACGATTTCTATTGGGGATGAAAACCACTTTTTTGGGTAGAAAATGCTACTTGTAATGATGACAAGCTTTGTATTGGTAAGAAAATGAATTTTTTGCAAGATTCAAGAGTGATACCTAAGAGAGAACACATTTTTTTCTGGTGTAAGTCTTGATATTAGTGTGAAATACATTGGAAATTTGTCTGAAATGGATATTTCTTATGTTAATGTCATTATTTTGTAGGGGAAGAGAGATATTCTGGAATCAGTGAGTCATCATTTGTTACAAAGCATCATTTTAAAGAGAATGTGTCTTCTTTTGGGGATGAAAACCAGTAATTTAGGGAGAAATTGCTATTTGTAGGGATGAAAAGCATTAGTTTGGGAAGAAAACCATAGTTTTGCAAGGATGAAGAGTGATACCTAAGAGTGTACTTTTCATTTCTGGGATAAGTATTGATATTCATGTGACCTACTTCTAAAATCTGTCAGAAATGGATATTTCTGTTGGAAATGTCATTCTTTTTAAGATGAAAAGAGTTATTCTGGAAACAATGTGTCATATTTGGCTACAAACGCTGATTTTGAAGAGAAATCGATTTCTTTTGGTGATGAAAACCACCTTTACGTCTAGAAAATGCTGTTTGGAGAGATGAAAAACATTATTTGGGTAAGAAAAGCATATTTTTGCAAGGTTAAAGAGTGATACCTAAGAGAGACCTTTTTAATTCTGGTGTAAGTATTGATATTCCTGTGAAATTTTTCTACAATCTGTCAGAAAAGGATATATCTGTTGGAAATGTCCTTATTTTGTAGAGGAGAAAAGGTGTTTCTGTTAGTAATGTCCTCAATCGGTAGAAGAGAAAAGGTATTCTGGAAGCAATGTGTCCTATTTTGCTACAAAGCTTCATTTTGTAGAGAAAATGTCTTCTTCTGGGGATGAAAACCAGTATTTCTGGGAAACAACGCTATTTTAAAGGGATAAAAAGCATAATTTTTGGTGGGAAAACCATGTTTTTGCAAGGATAAAGAATGATTCTTAGGAGAAAACTTTTTATTTCTGGGATAGGTACTGATATTTGTGTGCCATTCTTCTAAAATTTGTCAGAAATCGATATTTCTGTTGGAAATGGCCTTATTTTGAAGAAGGAAAGAGGTATTCCAATAACAGTGTTTCATATGTTGCTACAGGGGACCATTTGTAGAGAAAACGATTTCTATTGGGGATGAAAACCACAATTTTTGGGTAGAAAATGCTACTTGTAATGATGACAAGCTTTGTATTGGTAAGAAAATGACTTTTTTGCAAGATTCAGGAGTGATAGCTAAGAGAGAACACATTTTTTTCTGGTGTAAGTCTTGATATTAGTGTGAAATACATTGGAAATTTGTCTGAAATGGATATTTCTTATGTTAATGTCATTATTTTGTAGGGGAAGAGAGATATTCTGGAATCAGTGAGTCATCATTTGTTACAAAGCATCATTTTAAAGAGAATGTGTTTTCTTTTGGGGATGAAAACCAGTAATTTAGGGAGAAATTGCTATTTGTAGGGATGAAAAGCATTAGTTTGGGAAGAAAACCATAGTTTTGCAAAGATGAAGAGTGATACCTAAGAGTGTACATTTCATTTCTGGGATAAGTATTGATATTCATGTGACCTACTTCTAAAATCTGTCAGAAATGGATATTTCTGTTGCAAATGTCATTCTTTTTTAGATGAAAAGAGTTATTCTGGAAACAATGTGTCATATTTCGCTACAAACGCTGATTTTGAAGAGAAATCGATTTCTTTTGGTGATGAAAACCACCTTTATGTCTAGAAAATGCTGTTTCTAGAGATGAAAAACATCATTTTGGTAAGAAAAGCATATTTTTGCAAGGGTAAAGAGTGATACCTAAGAGAGACCTTTTAATTTCTGGTATAAGTATTGCTATTCCTGTGAAATTTTTCTAAAATCTGTCAGAAAAGGATATATCTGTTGGAAATGTCCTTATTTTGTAGAGGAGAAAAGGTGTTTCTGTTAGTAATGTCCTCAATTGGTAGAAGAGAAAACGTATTCTGGAAGCAATGTGTCCTATTTTGCTACAAAGCTTCATTTTGTAGAGAAAATGTCTTCCTCTGGGGATGAAAACCAGTATTTCTGGGAAACAACGCTATTTAAGAGGGATAAAAAGCATAATTTTGGTGGGAAAACCATGTTTTTGCAAGGATAAAGAATGATTCTTAGGAGAGAACTTTTTATTTCTGGGATAGGTACTGATATTTGTGTGCCATTCTTCTAAAATTTGTCAGAAATCGATATTTCTGTTGGAAGTGGCCTTATTTTGAAGAGGGAAAGAGGTATTCCAATAACAGTGTTTCATATGTTGCTACAGGGGACCATTTGTAGAGAAAACGATTTCTATTGGGGATGAAAACCACTTTTTTGGGTAGAAAATGCTACTTGTAATGATGACAAGCTTTGTATTGGTAAGAAAATGAATTTTTTGCAAGATTCAAGAGTGATACCTAAGAGAGAACACATTTTTTTCTGGTGTAAGTCTTGATATTAGTGTGAAATACATTGGAAATTTGTCTGAAATGGATATTTCTTATGTTAATGTCATTATTTTGTAGGGGAAGAGAGATATTCTGGAATCAGTGAGTCATCATTTGTTACAAAGCATCATTTTAAAGAGAATGTGTCTTCTTTTGGGGATGAAAACCAGTAATTTAGGGAGAAATTGCTATTTGTAGGGATGAAAAGCATTAGTTTGGGAAGAAAACCATAGTTTTGCAAGGATGAAGAGTGATACCTAAGAGTGTACTTTTCATTTCTGGGATAAGTATTGATATTCATGTGACCTACTTCTAAAATCTGTCAGAAATGGATATTTCTGTTGGAAATGTCATTCTTTTTAAGATGAAAAGAGTTATTCTGGAAACAATGTGTCATATTTGGCTACAAACGCTGATTTTGAAGAGAAATCGATTTCTTTTGGTGATGAAAACCACCTTTACGTCTAGAAAATGCTGTTTGGAGAGATGAAAAACATTATTTGGGTAAGAAAAGCATATTTTTGCAAGGTTAAAGAGTGATACCTAAGAGAGACCTTTTTAATTCTGGTGTAAGTATTGATATTCCTGTGAAATTTTTCTACAATCTGTCAGAAAAGGATATATCTGTTGGAAATGTCCTTATTTTGTAGAGGAGAAAAGGTGTTTCTGTTAGTAATGTCCTCAATCGGTAGAAGAGAAAAGGTATTCTGGAAGCAATGTGTCCTATTTTGCTACAAAGCTTCATTTTGTAGAGAAAATGTCTTCTTCTGGGGATGAAAACCAGTATTTCTGGGAAACAACGCTATTTAAAAGGGATAAAAAGCATAATTTTTGGTGGGAAAACCATGTTTTTGCAAGGATAAAGAATGATTCTTAGGAGAAAACTTTTTATTTCTGGGATAGGTACTGATATTTGTGTGCCATTCTTCTAAAATTTGTCAGAAATCGATATTTCTGTTGGAAATGGCCTTATTTTGAAGAAGGAAAGAGGTATTCCAATAACAGTGTTTCATATGTTGCTACAGGGGACCATTTGTAGAGAAAACGATTTCTATTGGGGATGAAAACCACAATTTTTGGGTAGAAAATGCTACTTGTAATGATGACAAGCTTTGTATTGGTAAGAAAATGACTTTTTTGCAAGATTCAGGAGTGATAGCTAAGAGAGAACACATTTTTTTCTGGTGTAAGTCTTGATATTAGTGTGAAATACATTGGAAATTTGTCTGAAATGGATATTTCTTATGTTAATGTCATTATTTTGTAGGGGAAGAGAGATATTCTGGAATCAGTGAGTCATCATTTGTTACAAAGCATCATTTTAAAGAGAATGTGTTTTCTTTTGGGGATGAAAACCAGTAATTTAGGGAGAAATTGCTATTTGTAGGGATGAAAAGCATTAGTTTGGGAAGAAAACCATAGTTTTGCAAAGATGAAGAGTGATACCTAAGAGTGTACATTTCATTTCTGGGATAAGTATTGATATTCATGTGACCTACTTCTAAAATCTGTCAGAAATGGATATTTCTGTTGCAAATGTCATTCTTTTTTAGATGAAAAGAGTTATTCTGGAAACAATGTGTCATATTTCGCTACAAACGCTGATTTTGAAGAGAAATCGATTTCTTTTGGTGATGAAAACCACCTTTATGTCTAGAAAATGCTGTTTGTAGAGATGAAAAACATTATTTGGGTAAGAAAAGCATATTTTTGCAAGGGTAAAGAGTGATACCTAAGAGAGACCTTTTTATTTCTGGTATAAGTATTGATATTCCTGTGAAATTTTTCTACAATCTGTCAGAAAAGGATATATCTGTTGGAAATGTCCTTATTTTGTAGAGGAGAAAAGGTGTTTCTGTTAGTAATGTCCTCAATCGGTAGAAGAGAAAAGGTATTCTGGAAGCAATGTGTCCTATTTTGCTACAAAGCTTCACTTTGTAGAGAAAATGTCTTCTTCTGGGGATGAAAACCAGTATTTCTGGGAAACAGCGCTATTTTAAAGGGATAAAAAGCATAATTTTGGTGAGAAAACAATGTTTTTGCAAGGATAAAGAATGATTCTTAGGAGAGAACTTTTTATTTCTGGGATAGGTACTGATATTTGTGTGCCATTCTTCTAAAATTTGTCAGAAATCGATATTTCTGTTGGAAATGTCCTTATTTTGAAGAGGGAAAGAGGTATTCCAATAACAGTGTTTCATATGTTGCTACAGGGGACCATTTGTAGAGAAAACGATTTCTATTGGGGATGAAAACCACTTTTTTGGGTAGAAAATGCTACTTGTAATGATGACAAGCTTTGTATTGGTAAGAAAATGAATTTTTTGCAAGATTCAAGAGTGATACCTAAGAGAGAACACATTTTTTTCTGGTGTAAGTCTTGATATTAGTGTGAAATACATTGGAAATTTGTCTGAAATGGATATTTCTTATGTTAATGTCATTATTTTGTAGGGGAAGAGAGATATTCTGGAATCAGTGAGTCATCATTTGTTACAAAGCATCATTTTAAAGAGAATGTGTCTTCTTTTGGGGATGAAAACCAGTAATTTAGGGAGAAATTGCTATTTGTAGGGATGAAAAGCATTAGTTTGGGAAGAAAACCATAGTTTTGCAAGGATGAAGAGTGATACCTAAGAGTGTACTTTTCATTTCTGGGATAAGTATTGATATTCATGTGACCTACTTCTAAAATCTGTCAGAAATGGATATTTCTGTTGCAAATGTCATTCTTTTTTAGATGAAAAGAGTTATTCTGGAAACAATGTGTCATATTTGGCTACAAACGCTAATTTTGAAGAGAAATCGATTTCTTTTGGTGATGAAAACCACCTTTATGTCTAGAAAATGCTGTTTCTAGAGATGAAAAACATCATTTTGGTAAGAAAAGCATATTTTTGCAAGGGTAAAGAGTGATACCTAAGAGAGACCTTTTTATTTCTGGTATAAGTATTGATATTCCTGTGAAATTTTTCTACAATCTGTCAGAAAAGGATATATCTGTTGGAAATGTCCTTATTTTGTAGAGGAGAAAAGGTGTTTCTGTTAGTAATGTCCTCAATCGGTAGAAGAGAAAAGGTATTCTGGAAGCAATGTGTCCTATTTTGCTACAAAGCTTCACTTTGTAGAGAAAATGTCTTCTTCTGGGGATGAAAACCAGTATTTCTGGGAAACAGCGCTATTTTAAAGGGATAAAAAGCATAATTTTGGTGAGAAAACAATGTTTTTGCAAGGATAAAGAATGATTCTTAGGAGAGAACTTTTTATTTCTGGGATAGGTACTGATATTTGTGTGCCATTCTTCTAAAATTTGTCAGAAATCGATATTTCTGTTGGAAATGTCCTTATTTTGAAGAGGGAAAGAGGTATTCCAATAACAGTGTTTCATATGTTGCTACAGGGGACCATTTGTAGAGAAAACGATTTCTATTGGGGATGAAAACCACTTTTTTGGGTAGAAAATGCTACTTGTAATGATGACAAGCTTTGTATTGGTAAGAAAATGAATTTTTTGCAAGATTCAAGAGTGATACCTAAGAGAGAACACATTTTTTTCTGGTGTAAGTCTTGATATTAGTGTGAAATACATTGGAAATTTGTCTGAAATGGATATTTCTTATGTTAATGTCATTATTTTGTAGGGGAAGAGAGATATTCTGGAATCAGTGAGTCATCATTTGTTACAAAGCATCATTTTAAAGAGAATGTGTCTTCTTTTGGGGATGAAAACCAGTAATTTAGGGAGAAATTGCTATTTGTAGGGATGAAAAGCATTAGTTTGGGAAGAAAACCATAGTTTTGCAAGGATGAAGAGTGATACCTAAGAGTGTACTTTTCATTTCTGGGATAAGTATTGATATTCATGTGACCTACTTCTAAAATCTGTCAGAAATGGATATTTCTGTTGGAAATGTCATTCTTTTTTAGATGAAAAGAGTTATTCTGGAAACAATGTGTCATATTTGGCTACAAACGCTAATTTTGAAGAGAAATCGATTTCTTTTGCTGATGAAAACCACCTTTATGTCTAGAAAATGCTGTTTGTAGAGATGAAAAACATTATTTTGGTAAGAAAAGCATATTTTTGCAAGGGTAAAGAGTGATACCTAAGAGAGACCTTTTTATTTCTGGTATAAGTATTGATATTCCTGTGAAATTTTTCTACAATCTGTCAGAAAAGGATATATCTGTTGGAAATGTCCTTATTTTGTAGAGGAGAAAAGGTGTTTCTGTTAGTAATGTCCTCAGTTGGTAGAAGAGAAAACGTATTCTGGAAGCAATGTGTCCTATTTTGCTACAAAGCTTCATTTTGTAGAGAAAATGTCTTCTTCTGGGGATGAAAACCAGTATTTCTGGGAAACAACGCTATTTAAACGGGATAAAAAGCATAATTTTGGTGGGAAAACCATGTTTTTGCAAGGATAAAGAATGATTCTTAGGAGAGAACTTTTTATTTCTGGGATAGGTACTGATATTTGTGTGCCATTCTTCTAAAATTTGTCAGAAATCGATATTTCTGTTGGAAATGGCCTTATTTTGAAGAGGGAAAGAGGTATTCCAATAACAGTGTTTCATATGTTGCTACAGGGGACCATTTGTAGAGAAAACGATTCCTATTGGGGATGAAAACCACTTTTTTGGGTAGAAAATGCTACTTGTAATGATGACAAGCTTTGTATTGGTAAGAAAATGAATTTTTTGCAAGATTCAAGAGTGATACCTAAGAGAGAACACATTTTTTTCTGGTGTAAGTCTTGATATTAGTGTGAAATACATTGGAAATTTGTCTGAAATGGATATTTCTTATGTTAATGTCATTATTTTGTAGGGGAAGAGAGATATTCTGGAATCAGTGAGTCATCATTTGTTACAAAGCATCATTTTATAGAGAATGTGTCTTCTTTTGGGGATGAAAACCAGTAATTTAGGGAGAAATTTCTATTTGTAGGGATGAAAAGCATTAGTTTGGGAAGAAAACCATAGTTTTGCAAGGATGAAGAGTGATACCTAAGAGTGTACTTTTCATTTCTGGGATAAGTATTGATATTCATGTGACCTACTTCTAAAATCTGTCAGAAATGGATATTTCTGTTGGAAATGTCATTCTTTTTTAGATGAAAAGAGTTATTCTGGAAACAATGTGTCATATTTGGCTACAAACGCTGATTTTGAAGAGAAATCGATTTCTTTTGCTGATGAAAACCACCTTTATGTCTAGAAAATGCTGTTTGAAGAGATGAAAAACATTATTTGGGTAAGAAAAGCATATTTTTGCAAGGGTAAAGAGTGATACCTAAGAGAGACCTTTTTATTTCTGGTATAAGTATTGCTATTCCTGTGAAATTTTTCTAAAATCTGTCAGAAAAGGATATATCTGTTGGAAATGTCCTTATTTTGTAGAGGAGAAAAGGTGTTTCTGTTAGTAATGTCCTCAATTGGTAGAAGAGAAAAGGTATTCTGGAAGCAATGTGTCCTATTTTGCTACAAAGCTTCATTTTGTAGAGAAAATGTCTTCTTCTGGGGATGAAAACCAGTATTTCTGGGAGACAACGCTATTTTAAAGGGATAAAAAGCATAATTTTGGTGAGAAAACAATGTTTTTGCAAGGATAAAGAATGATTCTTAGGAGAGAACTTTTTATTTCTGGGATAGGTACTGATATTTGTGTGCCATTCTTCTAAAATTTGTCAGAAATCGATATTTCTGTTGGAAATGGCCTTATTTTGAAGAGGGAAAGAGGTATTCCAATAACAGTGTTTCATATGTTGCTACAGGGGACCATTTGTAGAGAAAACGATTTCTATTGGGGATGATAACCACTTTTTTGGGTAGAAAATGCTACTTGTAATGATGACAAGCTTTGTATTGGTAAGAAAATGAATTTTTTGCAAGATTCAAGAGTGATACCTAAGAGAGAACACATTTTTTTCTGGTGTAAGTCTTGATATTAGTGTGAAATACATTGGAAATTTGTCTGAAATGGATATTTCTTATGTTAATGTCATTATTTTGTAGGGGAAGAGAGATATTCTGGAATCAGTGAGTCATCATTTGTTACAAAGCATCATTTTATAGAGAATGTGTCTTCTTTTGGGGATGAAAACCAGTAATTTAGGGAGAAATTTCTATTTGTAGGGATGAAAAGCATTAGTTTGGGAAGAAAACCATAGTTTTGCAAGGATGAAGAGTGATACCTAAGAGTGTACTTTTCATTTCTGGGATAAGTATTGATATTCATGTGACCTACTTCTAAAATCTGTCAGAAATGGATATTTCTGTTGGAAATGTCATTCTTTTTTAGATGAAAAGAGTTATTCTGGAAACAATGTGTCATATTTGGCTACAAACGCTGATTTTGAAGAGAAATCGATTTCTTTTGCTGATGAAAACCACCTTTATGTCTAGAAAATGCTGTTTGAAGAGATGAAAAACATTATTTGGGTAAGAAAAGCATATTTTTGCAAGGGTAAAGAGTGATACCTAAGAGAGACCTTTTTATTTCTGGTATAAGTATTGCTATTCCTGTGAAATTTTTCTAAAATCTGTCAGAAAAGGATATATCTGTTGGAAATGTCCTTATTTTGTAGAGGAGAAAAGTTGTTTCTGTTAGTAATGTCCTCAATTGGTAGAAGAGAAAAGGTATTCTGGAAGCAATGTGTCCTATTTTGCTACAAAGCTTCATTTTGTAGAGAAAATGTCTTCTTCTGGGGATGAAAACCAGTATTTCTGGGAGACAACGCTATTTTAAAGGGATAAAAAGCATAATTTTGGTGAGAAAACAATGTTTTTGCAAGGATAAAGAATGATTCTTAGGAGAGAACTTTTTATTTCTGGGATAGGTACTGATATTTGTGTGCCATTCTTCTAAAATTTGTCAGAAATCGATATTTCTGTTGGAAATGTCCTTATTTTGAAGAGGGAAAGAGGTATTCCAATAACAGTGTTTCATATGTTGCTACAGGGGACCATTTGTAGAGAAAACGATTTCTATTGGGGATGAAAACCACTTTTTTGGGTAGAAAATGCTACTTGTAATGATGACAAGCTTTGTATTGGTAAGAAAATGAATTTTTTGCAAGATTCAAGAGTGATACCTAAGAGAGAACACATTTTTTTCTGGTGTAAGTCTTGATATTAGTGTGAAATACATTGGAAATTTGTCTGAAATGGATATTTCTTATGTTAATGTCATTATTTTGTAGGGGAAGAGAGATATTCTGGAATCAGTGAGTCATCATTTGTTACAAAGCATCATTTTAAAGAGAATGTGTCTTCTTTTGGGGATGAAAACCAGTAATTTAGGGAGAAATTGCTATTTGTAGGCATGAAAAGCATTAGTTTGGGAAGAAAACCATAGTTTTGCAAGGATGAAGAGTGATACCTAAGAGTGTACATTTCATTTCTGGGATAAGTATTGATATTCATGTGACCTACTTCTAAAATCTGTCAGAAATGGATATTTCTGTTGGAAATGTCATTCTTTTTTAGATGAAAAGAGTTATTCTGGAAACAATGTGTCATATTTGGCTACAAACGCTAATTTTGAAGAGAAATCGATTTCTTTTGGTGATGAAAACCACCTTTATGTCTAGAAAATGCTGTTTCTAGAGATGAAAAACATTATTTGGGTAAGAAAAGCATATTTTTGCAAGGGTAAAGAGTGATACCTAAGAGAGACCTTTTTATTTCTGGTATAAGTATTGCTATTCCTGTGAAATTTTTCTACAATCTGTCAGAAAAGGATATATCTGTTGGAAATGTCCTTATTTTGTAGAGGAGAAAAGGTGTTTCTGTTAGTAATGTCCTCAATTGGTAGAAGAGAAAAGGTATTCTGGAAGCAATGTGTCCTATTTTGCTACAAAGCTTCATTTTGTAGAGAAAATGTCTTCTTCTGGGGATGAAAACCAGTATTTCTGGGAAACAACGCTATTTAAACGGGATAAAAAGCATAATTTTGGTGGGAAAACCATGTTTTTGCAAGGATAAAGAATGATTCTTAGGAGAGAACTTTTTATTTCTGGGATAGGTACTGATATTTGTGTGCCATTCTTCTAAAATTTGTCAGAAATCGATATTTCTGTTGGAAATGGCCTTATTTTGAAGAGGGAAAGAGGTATTCCAATAACAGTGTTTCATATGTTGCTACAGGGGACCATTTGTAGAGAAAACGATTTCTATTGGGGATGAAAACCACTTTTTTGGGTAGAAAATGCTACTTGTAATGATGACAAGCTTTGTATTGGTAAGAAAATGAATTTTTTGCAAGATTCAAGAGTGATACCTAAGAGAGAACACATTTTTTTCTGGTGTAAGTCTTGATATTAGTGTGAAATACATTGGAAATTTGTCTGAAATGGATATTTCTTATGTTAATGTCATTATTTTGTAGGGGAAGAGAGATATTCTGGAATCAGTGAGTCATCATTTGTTACAAAGCATCATTTTAAAGAGAATGTGTCTTCTTTTGGGGATGAAAACCAGTAATTTAGGGAGAAATTGCTATTTGTAGGGATGAAAAGCATTAGTTTGGGAAGAAAACCATAGTTTTGCAAGGATGAAGATTGATACCTAAGAGTGTACTTTTCATTTCTGGGATAAGTATTGATATTCATGTGACCTACTTCTAAAATCTGTCAGAAATGGATATTTCTGTTGGAAATGTCATTCTTTTTTAGATGAAAAGAGTTATTCTGGAAACAATGTGTCATATTTGGCTACAAACGCTAATTTTGAAGAGAAATCGATTTCTTTTGGTGATGAAAACCACCTTTATGTCTAGAAAATGCTATTTGGAGAGATGAAAAACATTATTTGGGTAAGAAAAGCATATTTTTGCAAGGGTAAAGAGTGATACCTAAGAGAGACCTTTTTATTTCTGGTATAAGTATTGATATTCCTGTGAAATTTTTCTACAATCTGTCAGAAAAGGATATATCTGTTGGAAATGTCCTTATTTTGTAGAGGAGAAAAGGTGTTTCTGTTAGTAATGTCCTCAATTGGTAGAAGAGAAAAGGTATTCTGGAAGCAATGTGTCCTATTTTGCTACAAAGCTTCATTTTGTAGAGAAAATGTCTTCTTCTGGGGATGAAAACCAGTATTTCTGGGAAACAGCGCTATTTTAAAGGGATAAAAAGCATAATTTTGGTGAGAAAACCATGTTTTTGCAAGGATAAAGAATGATTCTTAGGAGAGAACTTTTTATTTCTGGGATAGGTACTGATATTTGTGTGCCATTCTTCTAAAATTTGTCAGAAATCGATATTTCTGTTGGAAATGGCCTTATTTTGAAGAGGGAAAGAGGTATTCCAATAACAGTGTTTCATATGTTGCTACAGGGGACCATTTGTAGAGAAAACGATTTCTATTGGGGATGAAAACCACTTTTTTGGGTAGAAAATGCTACTTGTAATGATGACAAGCTTTGTATTGGTAAGAAAATGAATTTTTGCAAGATTCAAGAGTGATACCTAAGAGAGAACACATTTTTTTCGTGTGTAAGTCTTGATATTAGTGTGAAATACATTGGAAATTTGTCTGAAATGGATATTTCTTATGTTAATGTCATTATTTTGTAGGGGAAGAGAGATATTCTGGAATCAGTGAGTCATCATTTGTTACAAAGCATCATTTTAAAGAGAATGTGTCTTCTTTTGGGGATGAAAACCAGTAATTTAGGGAGAAATTGCTATTTGTGGGGATGAAATGCATTAGTTTGGGAAGAAAACCATAGTTTTGCAAGGATGAAGAGTGATACCTAAGAGTGTACATTTCATTTCTGGGATAAGTATTGATATTCATGTGACCTACTTCTAAAATCTGTCAGAAATGGATATTTCTGTTGGAAATGTCATTCTTTTTTAGATGAAAAGAGTTATTCTGGAAACAATGTGTCATATTTGGCTACAAACGCTAATTTTGAAGAGAAATCGATTTCTTTTGGTGATGAAAACCACCTTTATGTCTAGAAAATGCTGTTTGGAGAGATTAAAAACATTATTTGGGTAAGAAAAGCATATTTTTGCAAGGGTAAAGAGTGATACCTAAGAGAGACCTTTTTATTTCTGGTATAAGTATTGATATTCCTGTGAAATTTTTCTACAATCTGTCAGAAAAGGATATATCTGTTGGAAATGTCCTTATTTTGTAGAGGAGAAAAGGTGTTTCTGTTAGTAATGTCCTCAATTGGTAGAAGAGAAAACGTATTCTGGAAGCAATGTGTCCTATTTTGCTACAAAGCTTCATTTTGTAGAGAAAATGTCTTCTTCTGGGGATGAAAACCAGTATTTCTGGGAAACAGCGCTATTTTAAAGGGATAAAAAGCATAATTTTGGTGGGAAAACCATGTTTTTGCAAGGATAAAGAATGATTCTTAGGAGAGAACTTTTTATTTCTGGGATAGGTACTGATATTTGTGTGCCATTCTTCTAAAATTTGTCAGAAATCGATATTTCTGTTGGAAATGGCCTTATTTTGAAGAGGGAAAGAGGTATTCCAATAAGAGTGTTTCATATGTTGCTACAGGGGACCATTTGTAGAGAAAACGATTTCTATTGGGGATGAAAACCACTTTTTTGGGTAGAAAATGCTACTTGTAATGATGACAAGCTTTGTATTGGTAAGAAAATGAATTTTTTGCAAGATTCAAGAGTGATACCTAAGAGAGAACACATTTTTTTCTGGTGTAAGTCTTGATATTAGTGTGAAATACATTGGAAATTTGTCTGAAATGGATATTTCTTATGTTAATGTCATTATTTTGTAGGGGAAGAGAGATATTCTGGAATCAGTGAGTCATCATTTGTTACAAAGCATCATTTTAAAGAGAATGTGTCTTCTTTTGGGGATGAAAACCAGTAATTTAGGGAGAAATTGCTATTTGTAGGCATGAAAAGCATTAGTTTGGGAAGAAAACCATAGTTTTGCAAGGATGAAGAGTGATACCTAAGAGTGTACATTTCATTTCTGGGATAAGTATTGATATTCATGTGACCTACTTCTAAAATCTGTCAGAAATGGATATTTCTGTTGGAAATGTCATTCTTTTTTAGATGAAAAGAGTTATTCTGGAAACAATGTGTCGTATTTGGCTACAAACGCTAATTTTGAAGAGAAATCGATTTCTTTTGGTGATGAAAACCACCTTTATGTCTAGAAAATGCTGTTTGGAGAGATTAAAAACATTATTTGGGTAAGAAAAGCATATTTTTGCAAGGGTAAAGAGTGATACCTAAGAGAGACCTTTTTATTTCTGGTATAAGTATTGATATTCCTGTGAAATTTTTCTACAATCTGTCAGAAAAGGATATATCTGTTGGAAATGTCCTTATTTTGTAGAGGAGAAAAGGTGTTTCTGTTAGTAATGTCCTCAATTGGTAGAAGAGAAAAGGTATTCTGGAAGCAATGTGTCCTATTTTGCTACAAAGCTTCATTTTGTAGAGAAAATGTCTTCTTCTGGGGATGAAAACCAGTATTTCTGGGAAACAGCGCTATTTTAAAGGGATAAAAAGCATAATTTTGGTGGGAAAACCATGTTTTTGCAAGGATAAAGAATGATTCTTAGGAGAGAACTTTTTATTTCTGGGATAGGTACTGATATTTGTGTGCCATTCTTCTAAAATTTGTCAGAAATCGATATTTCTGTTGGAAATGGCCTTATTTTGAAGAGGGAAAGAGGTATTCCAATAAGAGTGTTTCATATGTTGCTACAGGGGACCATTTGTAGAGAAAACGATTTCTATTGGGGATGAAAACCACTTTTTTGGGTAGAAAATGCTACTTGTAATGATGACAAGCTTTGTATTGGTAAGAAAATGAATTTTTTGCAAGATTCAAGAGTGATACCTAAGAGAGAACACATTTTTTTCTGGTGTAAGTCTTGATATTAGTGTGAAATACATTGGAAATTTGTCTGAAATGGATATTTCTTATGTTAATGTCATTATTTTGTAGGGGAAGAGAGATATTCTGGAATCAGTGAGTCATCATTTGTTACAAAGCATCATTTTAAAGAGAATGTGTCTTCTTTTGGGGATGAAAACCAGTAATTTAGGGAGAAATTGCTATTTGTAGGCATGAAAAGCATTAGTTTGGGAAGAAAACCATAGTTTTGCAAGGATGAAGAGTGATACCTAAGAGTGTACATTTCATTTCTGGGATAAGTATTGATATTCATGTGACCTACTTCTAAAATCTGTCAGAAATGGATATTTCTGTTGGAAATGTCATTCTTTTTTAGATGAAAAGAGTTATTCTGGAAACAATGTGTCGTATTTGGCTACAAACGCTAATTTTGAAGAGAAATCGATTTCTTTTGGTGATGAAAACCACCTTTACGTCTAGAAAATGCTGTTTGGAGAGATGAAAAACATTATTTGGGTAAGAAAAGCATATTTTTGCAAGGGTAAAGACTGATACCTAAGAGAGACCTTTTTATTTCTGGTGTAAGTATTGATATTCCTGTGAAATTTTTCTAAAATCTGTCAGAAAAGGATATATCTGTTGGAAATGTCCTTATTTTGTAGAGGAGAAAAGGTGTTTCTGTTAGTAATGTCCTCAATTGGTAGAAGAGAAAAGGTATTCTGGAAGCAATGTGTCCTATTTTGCTACAAAGCTTCATTTTGTAGAGAAAATGTCTTCTTCTGGGGATGAAAACCAGTATTTCTGGGAAACAGCGCTATTTTAAAGGGATAAAAAGCATAATTTTGGTGAGAAAACCATGTTTTTGCAAGGATAAAGAATGATTCTTAGGAGAGAACTTTTTATTTCTGGGATAGGTACTGATATTTGTGTGCCATTCTTCTAAAATTTGTCAGAAATCGATATTTCTGTTGGAAATGGCCTTATTTTGAAGAGGGAAAGAGGTATTCCAATAACAGTGTTTCATATGTTGCTACAGGGGACCATTTGTAGAGAAAACGATTTCTATTGGGGATGAAAACCACTTTTTTGGGTAGAAAATGCTACTTGTAATGATGACAAGCTTTGTATTGGTAAGAAAATGAATTTTTTGCAAGATTCAAGAGTGATACCTAAGAGAGAACACATTTTTTTCTGGTGTAAGTCTTGATATTAGTGTGAAATACATTGGAAATTTGTCTGAAATGGATATTTCTTATGTTAATGTCATTATTTTGTAGGGGAAGAGAGATATTCTGGAATCAGTGAGTCATCATTTGTTACAAAGCATCATTTTAAAGAGAATGTGTCTTCTTTTGGGGATGAAAACCAGTAATTTAGGGAGAAATTGCTATTTGTAGGGATGAAAAGCATTAGTTTGGGAAGAAAACCATAGTTTTGCAAGGATGAAGAGTGATACCTAAGAGTGTACATTTCATTTCTGGGATAAGTATTGATATTCATGTGACCTACTTCTAAAATCTGTCAGAAATGGATATTTCTGTTGGAAATGTCATTCTTTTTTAGATGAAAAGAGTTATTCTGGAAACAATGTGTCATATTTGGCTACAAACGCTAATTTTGAAGAGAAATCGATTTCTTTTGGTGATGAAAACCACCTTTATGTCTAGAAAATGCTGTTTGTAGAGATGAAAAACATTATTTGGGTAAGAAAAGCATATTTTTGCAAGGGTAAAGAGTGATACCTAAGAGAGACCTTTTTATTTCTGGTATAAGTATTGATATTCCTGTGAAATTTTTCTACAATCTGTCAGAAAAGGATATATCTGTTGGAAATGTCCTTATTTTGTAGAGGAGAAAAGGTGTTTCTGTTAGTAATGTCCTCAATTGGTAGAAGAGAAAAGGTATTCTGGAAGCAATGTGTCCTATTTTGCTACAAAGCTTCATTTTGTAGAGAAAATGTCTTCTTCTGGGGATGAAAACCAGTATTTCTGGGAAACAGCGCTATTTTAAAGGGATAAAAAGCATAATTTTGGTGAGAAAACCATGTTTTTGCAAGGATAAAGAATGATTCTTAGGAGAGAACTTTTTATTTCTGGGATAGGTACTGATATTTGTGTGCCATTCTTCTAAAATTTGTCAGAAATCGATATTTCTGTTGGAAATGGCCTTATTTTGAAGAGGGAAAGAGGTATTCCAATAACAGTGTTTCATATGTTGCTACAGGGGACCATTTGTAGAGAAAACGATTTCTATTGGGGATGAAAACCACTTTTTTGGGTAGAAAATGCTACTTGTAATGATGACAAGCTTTGTATTGGTAAGAAAATGAATTTTTTGCAAGATTCAAGAGTGATACCTAAGAGAGAACACATTTTTTTCTGGTGTAAGTCTTGATATTAGTGTGAAATACATCGGAAATTTGTCTGAAATGGATAATTCTTATGTTAATGTCATTATTTTGTAGGGGAAGACAGATATTCTGGAATCAGTGAGTCATCATTTGTTACAAAGCATCATTTTAAAGAGAATGTGTCTTCTTTTGGGGATGAAAACCAGTAATTTAGGGAGAAATTTCTATTTGTAGGGATGAAAAGCATTAGTTTGGGAAGAAAACCATAGTTTTGCAAGGATGAAGAGTGATACCTAAGAGTGTACTTTTCATTTCTGGGATAAGTGTTGATATTCATGTGACCTACTTCTAAAATCTGTCAGAAATGGATATTTCTGTTGGAAATGTCATTCTTTTTTAGATGAAAAGAGTTATTCTGGAAACAATGTGTCATATTTGGCTACAAACGCTGATTTTGAAGAGAAATCGATTTCTTTTGGTGATGAAAACCACCTTTACGTCTAGAAAATGCTGTTTGTAGAGATGAAAAACATTATTTTGGTAAGAAAAGCATATTTTTGCAAGGGTAAAGAGTGATACCTAAGAGAGACCTTTTTATTTCTGGTATAAGTATTGCTATTCCTGTGAAATTTTTCTAAAATCTGTCAGAAAAGGATATATCTGTTGGAAATGTCCTTATTTTGTAGAGGAGAAAAGGTGTTTCTGTTAGTAGTGTCCTCAATCGGTAGAAGAGAAAAGGTATTCTGGAAGCAATGTGTCCTATTTTGATACAAAGCTTCACTTTGTAGAGAAAATGTCTTCTTCTGGGGATGAAAACCAGTATTTCTGGGAAACAGCGCTATTTTAAAGGGATAAAAAGCATAATTTTGGTGAGAAAACAATGTTTTTGCAAGGATAAAGAATGATTCTTAGGAGAGAACTTTTTATTTCTGGGATAGGTACTGATATTTGTGTGCCATTCTTCTAAAATTTGTCAGAAATCGATATTTCTGTTGGAAATGGCCTTATTTTGAAGAGGGAAAGAGGTATTCCAATAACAGTGTTTCATATGTTGCTACAGGGGACCATTTGTAGAGAAAACGATTTCTATTGGGGATGAAAACCACTTTTTTGGGTAGAAAATGCTACTTGTAATGATGACAAGCTTTGTATTGGTAAGAAAATGAATTTTTTGCAAGATTCAGGAGTGATACCTAAGAGGGAACACATTTTTTTCTGGTGTAAGTCTTGATATTAGTGTGAAATACATTGGAAATTTGTCTGAAATGGATATTTCTTATGTTAATGTCATTATTTTGTAGGGGAAGAGAGATATTCTGGAATCAGTGAGTCATCATTTGTTACAAAGCATCATTTTAAAGAGAATGTGTCTTCTTTTGGGGATGAAAACCAGTAATTTAGGGAGAAATTTCTATTTGTAGGGATGAAAAGCATTAGTTTGGGAAGAAAACCATAGTTTTGCAAGGATGAAGAGTGATACCTAAGAGTGTACTTTTCATTTCTGGGATAAGTGTTGATATTCATGTGACCTACTTCTAAAATCTGTCAGAAATGGATATTTCTGTTGGAAATGTCATTCTTTTTTAGATGAAAAGAGTTATTCTGGAAACAATGTGTCATATTTGGCTACAAACGCTGATTTTGAAGAGAAATCGATTTCTTTTGGTGATGAAAACCACCTTTACGTCTAGAAAATGCTGTTTGTAGAGATGAAAAACATTATTTTGGTAAGAAAAGCATATTTTTGCAAGGGTAAAGACTGATACCTAAGAGAGACCTTTTTATTTCTGGTATAAGTATTGCTATTCCTGTGAAATTTTTCTAAAATCTGTCAGAAAAGGATATATCTGTTGGAAATGTCCTTATTTTGTAGAGGAGAAAAGGTGTTTCTGTTAGTAGTGTCCTCAATCGGTAGAAGAGAAAAGGTATTCTGGAAGCAATGTGTCCTATTTTGATACAAAGCTTCACTTTGTAGAGAAAATGTCTTCTTCTGGGGATGAAAACCAGTATTTCTGGGAAACAGCGCTATTTTAAAGGGATAAAAAGCATAATTTTGGTGAGAAAACCATGTTTTTGCAAGGATAAAGAATGATTCTTAGGAGAGAACTTTTTATTTCTGGGATAGGTACTGATATTTGTGTGCCATTCTTCTAAAATTTGTCAGAAATCGATATTTCTGTTGGAAATGGCCTTATTTTGAAGAGTAAAAGAGGTATTCCAATAACAGTGTTTCATATTGTTGCTACAGGGGACCATTTGTAGAGAAAACGATTTCTATTGGGGATGAAAACCACTTTTTTGGGTAGAAAATGCTACTTGTAATGATGACAAGCTTTGTATTGGTAAGAAAATGAATTTTTTGCAAGATTCAAGAGTGATACCTAAGAGAGAACACATTTTTTTCTAGTGTAAGTCTTGATATTAGTGTGAAATACATTGGAAATTTGTCTGAAATGGATATTTCTTATGTTAATGTCATTATTTTGTAGGGGAAGAGAGATATTCTGGAATCAGTGAGTCATCATTTGTTACAAAGCATCATTTTAAAGAGAATGTGTCTTCTTTTGGGGATGAAAACAAGTAATTTAGGGAGAAATTGCTATTTGTAGGCATGAAAAGCATTAGTTTGGGAAGAAAACCATAGTTTTGCAAGGATGAAGAGTGATACCTAAGAGTGTACATTTCATTTCTGGGATAAGTATTGATATTCATGTGACCTACTTCTAAAATCTGTCAGAAATGGATATTTCTGTTGGAAATGTCATTCATTTTTAGATGAAAAGAGTTATTCTGGAAACAATGTGTCATATTTGGCTACAAACGCTAATTTTGAAGAGAAATCGATTTCTTTTGGTGATGAAAACCACCTTTATGTCTAGAAAATGCTGTTTGTAGAGATGAAAAACATTATTTTGGTAAGAAAAGCATATTTTTGCAAGGGTAAAGTGTGATACCTAAGAGAGACCTTTTTATTTCTGGTATAAGTATTGCTATTCCTGTGAAATTTTTCTACAATCTGTCAGAAAAGGATATATCTGTTGGAAATGTCCTTATTTTGTAGAGGAGAAAAGGTGTTTCTGTTAGTAGTGTCCTCAATCGGTAGAAGAGAAAAGGTATTCTGGAAGCAATGTGTCCTATTTTGCTACAAAGCTTCACTTTGTAGAGAAAATGTCTTCTTCTGGGGATGAAAACCAGTATTTCTGGGAAACAGCGCTATTTTAAAGGGATAAAAAGCATAATTTTGGTGAGAAAACCATGTTTTTGCAAGGATAAAGAATGATTCTTAGGAGAGAACTTTTTATTTCTGGGATAGGTACTGATATTTGTGTGCCATTCTTCTAAAATTTGTCAGAAATCGATATTTCTGTTGGAAATGGCCTTATTTTGAAGAGGGAAAGAGGTATTCCAATAACAGTGTTTCATATGTTGCTACAGGGGACCATTTGTAGAGAAAACGATTTCTATTGGGGATGAAAACCACTTTTTTGGGTAGAAAATGCTACTTGTAATGATGACAAGCTTTGTATTGGTAAGAAAATGAATTTTTTGCAAGATTCAAGAGTGATACCTAAGAGAGAACACATTTTTTTCTGGTGTAAGTCTTGATATTAGTGTGAAATACATCGGAAATTTGTCTGAAATGGATAATTCTTATGTTAATGTCATTATTTTGTAGGGGAAGAGAGATATTCTGGAATCAGTGAGTCATCATTCGTTACAAAGCATCATTTTAAAGAGAATGTGTCTTCTTTTGGGGATGAAAACCAGTAATTTAGGGAGAAATTGCTATTTGTAGGGATGAAAAGCATTAGTTTGGGAAGAAAACCATAGTTTTGCAAGGATGAAGAGTGATACCTAAGAGTGTACTTTTCATTTCTGGGATAAGTATTGATATTCATGTGACCTACTTCTAAAATCTGTCAGAAATGGATATTTCTGTTGGAAATGTCATTCTTTTTTAGATGAAAAGAGTTATTCTGGAAACAATGTGTCATATTTGGCTACAAATGCTAATTTTGAAGAGAAATCGATTTCTTTTGGTGATGAAAACCACCTTTATGTCTAGAAAATGCTGTTTGTAGAGATGAAAAACATTATTTTGGTAAGAAAAGCATATTTTTGCAAGGGTAAAGAGTGATACCTAAGAGAGACCTTTTTATTTCTGGTATAAGTATTGATATTCCTGTGAAATTTTTCTACAATCTGTCAGAAAAGGATATATCTGTTGGAAATGTCCTTATTTTGTAGAGGAGAAAAGGTGTTTCTGTTAGTAATGTCCTCAATTGGTAGAAGAGAAAAGGTATTCTGGAAGCAATGTGTCCTATTTTGCTACAAAGCTTCATTTTGTAGAGAAAATGTCTTCTTCTGGGGATGAAAACCAGTATTTCTGGGAAACATCGCTATTTTAAAGGGATAAAAAGCATAATTTTGGTGGGAAAACCATGTTTTTGCAAGGATAAAGAATGATTCTTAGGAGAGAACTTTTTATTTCTGGGATAGGTACTGATATTTGTGTGCCATTCTTCTAAAATTTGTCAGAAATCGATATTTCTGTTGGAAATGGCCTTATTTTGAAGAGGGAAAGAGGTATTCCAATAACAGTGTTTCATATGTTGCTACAGGGGACCATTTGTAGAGAAAACGATTTCTATTGGGGATGAAAACCACTTTTTTGGGTAGAAAATGCTACTTGTAATGATGACAAGCTTTGTATTGGTAAGAAAATGAATTTTTTGCAAGATTCAAGAGTGATACCTAAGAGAGAACACATTTTTTTCTGGTGTAAGTCTTGATATTAGTGTGAAATACATCGGAAATTTGTCTGAAATGGATAATTCTTATGTTAATGTCATTATTTTGTAGGGGAAGACAGATATTCTGGAATCAGTGAGTCATCATTTGTTACAAAGCATCATTTTAAAGAGAATGTGTCTTCTTTTGGGGATGAAAACCAGTAATTTAGGGAGAAATTTCTATTTGTAGGGATGAAAAGCATTAGTTTGGGAAGAAAACCATAGTTTTGAAAGGATGAAGAGTGATACCTAAGAGTGTACATTTCATTTCTGGGATAAGTGTTGATATTCATGTGACCTACTTCTAAAATCTGTCAGAAATGGATATTTCTGTTGGAAATGTCATTCTTTTTTAGATGAAAAGAGTTATTCTGGAAACAATGTGTCATATTTGGCTACAAACGCTGATTTTGAAGAGAAATCGATTTCTTTTGGTGATGAAAACCACCTTTACGTCTAGAAAATGCTGTTTGTAGAGATGAAAAACATTATTTTGGTAAGAAAAGCATATTTTTGCAAGGGTAAAGAGTGATACCTAAGAGAGACCTTTTTATTTCTGGTATAAGTATTGCTATTCCTCTGAAATTTTTCTAAAATCTGTCAGAAAAGGATATATCTGTTGGAAATGTCCTTATTTTGTAGAGGAGAAAAGGTGTTTCTGTTAGTAGTGTCCTCAATCGGTAGAAGAGAAAAGGTATTCTGGAAGCAATGTGTCCTATTTTGCTACAAAGCTTCACTTTGTAGAGAAAATGTCTTCTTCTGGGGATGAAAACCAGTATTTCTGGGAAACAGCGCTATTTTAAAGGGATAAAAAGCATAATTTTGGTGAGAAAACCATGTTTTTGCAAGGATAAAGAATGATTCTTAGGAGAGAACTTTTTATTTCTGGGATAGGTACTGATATTTGTGTGCCATTCTTCTAAAATTTGTCAGAAATCGATATTTCTGTTGGAAATGGCCTTGTTTTGAAGAGTAAAAGAGGTATTCCAATAACAGTGTTTCATATTGTTGCTACAGGGGACCATTTGTAGAGAAAACGATTTCTATTGGGGATGAAAACCACTTTTTTGGGTAGAAAATGCTACTTGTAATGATGACAAGCTTTGTATTGGTAAGAAAATGAATTTTTTGCAAGATTCAAGAGTGATACCTAAGAGAGAACACATTTTTTTCTGGTGTAAGTCTTGATATTAGTGTGAAATACATTGGAAATTTGTCTGAAATGGATATTTCTTATGTTAATGTCATTATTTTGTAGGGGAAGAGAGATATTCTGGAATCAGTGAGTCATCATTTGTTACAAAGCATCATTTTAAAGAGAATGTGTCTTCTTTTGGGGATGAAAACCAGTAATTTAGGGAGAAATTGCTATTTGTAGGCATGAAAAGCATTAGTTTGGGAAGAAAACCATAGTTTTGCAAGGATGAAGAGTGATACCTAAGAGTGTACTTTTCATTTCTGGGATAAGTATTGATATTCATGTGACCTACTTCTAAAATCTGTCAGAAATGGATATTTCTGTTGGAAATGTCATTCTTTTTTAGATGAAAAGAGTTATTCTGGAAACAATGTGTCATATTTGGCTACAAACGCTGATTTTGAAGAGAAATCGATTTCTTTTGGTGATGAAAACCACCTTTACGTCTAGAAAATGCTGTTTGTAGAGATGAAAAACT
Organism: Coturnix japonica; assembly: GCF_054131305.1. NCBI lineage: Eukaryota > Metazoa > Chordata > Aves > Galliformes > Phasianidae > Coturnix > Coturnix japonica. Next base: position 48,280,125 of record NC_140663.1, on the reverse strand, counting down.
TTATTTTGGTAAGAAAAGCATATTTTTGCAAGGGTAAAGAGTGATACCTAAGAGAGACCTTTTTAATTCTGGTATAAGTATTGATATTCCTGTGAAATTTTTCTACAATCTGTCAGAAAAGGATATATCTGTTGGAAATGTCCTTATTTTGTAGAGGAGAAAAGGTGTTTCTGTTAGTAATGTCCTCAATTGGTAGAAGAGAAAACGTATTCTGGAAGCAATGTGTCCTATTTTGCTACAAAGCTTCATTTTGTAGAGAAAATGTCTTCTTCTGGGGATGAAAACCAGTATTTCTGGGAAACAGCGCTATTTTAAAGGGATAAAAAGCATAATTTTGGTGGGAAAACCATGTTTTTGCAAGGATAAAGAATGATTCTTAGGAGAGAACTTTTTATTTCTGGGATAGGTACTGATATTTGTGTGCCATTCTTCTAAAATTTGTCAGAAATCGATATTTCTGTTGGAAATGGCCTTATTTTGAAGAGGGAAAGAGGTATTCCAATAACAGTGTTTCATATGTTGCTACAGGGGACCATTTGTAGAGAAAACGATTTCTATTGGGGATGAAAACCACTTTTTTGGGTAGAAAATGCTACTTGTAATGATGACAAGCTTTGTATTGGTAAGAAAATGAATTTTTTGCAAGATTCAAGATTGATACCTAAGAGAGAACACAATTTTTCTGGTGTAAGTCTTGATATTAGTGTGAAATACATTGGAAATTTGTCTGAAATGGATATTTCTTATGTTAATGTCATTATTTTGTAGGGGAAGAGAGATATTCTGGAATCAGTGAGTCATCATTTGTTACAAAGCATCATTTTAAAGAGAATGTGTCTTCTTTTGGGGATGAAAACCAGTAATTTAGGGAGAAATTGCTATTTGTAGGGATGAAAAGCATTAGTTTGGGAAGAAAACCATAGTTTTGCAAGGATGAAGAGTGATACCTAAGAGTGTACTTTTCATTTCTGGGATAAGTATTGATATTCATGTGACCTACTTCTAAAATCTGTCAGAAATGGATATTTCTGTTGGAAATGTCATTCTTTTTTAGATGAAAAGAGTTATTCTGGAAACAATGTGTCATATTTGGCTACAAACGCTAATTTTGAAGAGAAATCGATTTCTTTTGGTGATGAAAACCAACTTTATGTCTAGAAAATGCTGTTTGGAGAGATGAAAAACATTATTTGGGTAAGAAAAGCATATTTTTGCAAGGGTAAAGAGTGATACCTAAGAGAGACCTTTTTATTTCTGGTATAAGTATTGATATTCCTGTGAAATTTTTCTAAAATCTGTCAGAAAAGGATATATCTGTTGGAAATGTCCTTATTTTGTAGAGGAGAAAAGGTGTTTCTGTTAGTAATGTCCTCAATTGGTAGAAGAGAAAAGGTATTCTGGAAGCAATGTGTCCTATTTTGCTACAAAGCTTCATTTTGTAGAGAAAATGTCTTCTTCTGGGGATGAAAACCAGTATTTCTGGGAAACAGCGCTATTTTAAAGGGATAAAAAGCATAATTTTGGTGAGAAAACAATGTTTTTGCAAGGATAAAGAATGATTCTTAGGAGAGAACTTTTTATTTCTGGGATAGGTACTGATATTTGTGTGCCATTCTTCTAAAATTTGTCAGAAATCGATATTTCTGTTGGAAATGGCCTTATTTTGAAGAGTAAAAGAGGTATTCCAATAACAGTGTTTCATATGTTGCTACAGGGGACCATTTGTAGAGAAAACGATTTCTATTGGGGATGAAAACCACTTTTTTGGGTAGAAAATGCTACTTGTAATGATGACAAGCTTTGTATTGGTAAGAAAATGAATTTTTTGCAAGATTCAAGAGTGATACCTAAGAGAGAACACATTTTTTTCTGGTGTAAGTCTTGATATTAGTGTGAAATACATCGGAAATTTGTCTGAAATGGATAATTCTTATGTTAATGTCATTATTTTGTAGGGGAAGACAGATATTCTGGAATCAGTGAGTCATCATTTGTTACAAAGCATCATTTTAAAGAGAATGTGTCTTCTTTTTGGGATGAAAACCAGTAATTTAGGGAGAAATTTCTATTTGTAGGGATGAAAAGCATTAGTTTGGGAAGAAAACCATAGTTTTGCAAGGATGAAGAGTGATACCTAAGAGTGTACTTTTCATTTCTGGGATAAGTGTTGATATTCATGTGACCTACTTCTAAAATCTGTCAGAAATGGATATTTCTGTTGGAAATGTCATTCTTTTTTAGATGAAAAGAGTTATTCTGGAAACAATGTGTCATATTTGGCTACAAACGCTGATTTTGAAGAGAAATCGATTTCTTTTGGTGATGAAAACCACCTTTACGTCTAGAAAATGCTGTTTGTAGAGATGAAAAACATTATTTTGGTAAGAAAAGCATATTTTTGCAAGGGTAAAGAGTGATACCTAAGAGAGACCTTTTTATTTCTGGTATAAGTATTGCTATTCCTGTGAAATTTTTCTAAAATCTGTCAGAAAAGTATATATCTGTTGGAAATGTCCTTATTTTGTAGAGGAGAAAAGGTGTTTCTGTTAGTAGTGTCCTCAATCGGTAGAAGAGAAAAGGTATTCTGGAAGCAATGTGTCCTATTTTGATACAAAGCTTCACTTTGTAGAGAAAATGTCTTCTTCTGGGGATGAAAACCAGTATTTCTGGGAAACAGCGCTATTTTAAAGGGATAAAAAGCATAATTTTGGTGAGAAAACCATGTTTTTGCAAGGATAAAGAATGATTCTTAGGAGAGAACTTTTTATTTCTGGGATAGGTACTGATATTTGTGTGCCATTCTTCTAAAATTTGTCAGAAATCGATATTTCTGTTGGAAATGGCCTTATTTTGAAGAGTAAAAGAGGTATTCCAATAACAGTGTTTCATATTGTTGCTACAGGGGACCATTTGTAGAGAAAACGATTTCTATTGGGGATGAAAACCACTTTTTTGGGTAGAAAATGCTACTTGTAATGATGACAAGCTTTGTATTGGTAAGAAAATGAATTTTTTGCAAGATTCAAGAGTGATACCTAAGAGAGAACACATTTTTTTCTGGTGTAAGTCTTGATATTAGTGTGAAATACATTGGAAATTTGTCTGAAATGGATATTTCTTATGTTAATGTCATTATTTTGTAGGGGAAGAGAGATATTCTGGAATCAGTGAGTCATCATTTGTTACAAAGCATCATTTTAAAGAGAATGTGTCTTCTTTTGGGGATGAAAACCAGTAATTTAGGGAGAAATTGCTATTTGTAGGCATGAAAAGCATTAGTTTGGGAAGAAAACCATAGTTTTGCAAGGATGAAGAGTGATACCTAAGAGTGTACATTTCATTTCTGGGATAAGTATTGATATTCGTGTGACCTACTTCTAAAATCTGTCAGAAATGGATATTTCTGTTGGAAATGTCATTCTTTTTTAGATGAAAAGAGTTATTCTGGAAACAATGTGTCATATTTGGCTACAAACGCTAATTTTGAAGAGAAATCGATTTCTTTTGGTGATGAAAACCACCTTTATGTCTAGAAAATGCTGTTTGTAGAGATGAAAAACTTTATTTTGGTAAGAAAAGCATATTTTTGCAAGGGTAAAGAGTGATACCTAAGAGAGACCTTTTTAATTCTGGTGTAAGTATTGATATTCCTGTGAAATTTTTCTACAATCTGTCAGAAAAGGATATATCTGTTGGAAATGTCCTTATTTTGTAGAGGAGAAAAGGTGTTTCTGTTAGTAATGTCCTCAATTGGTAGAAGAGAAAAGGTATTCTGGAAGCAATGTGTCCTATTTTGCTACAAAGCTTCATTTTGTAGAGAAAATGTCTTCTTCTGGGGATGAAAACCAGTATTTCTGGGAAACAGCGCTATTTTAAAGGGATAAAAAGCATAATTTTGGTGAGAAAACCATGTTTTTGCAAGGATAAAGAATGATTCTTAGGAGAGAACTTTTTATTTCTGGGATAGGTACTGATATTTGTGTGCCATTCTTCTAAAATTTGTCAGAAATCGATATTTCTGTTGGAAATGGCCTTATTTTGAAGAGTAAAAGAGGTATTCCAATAACAGTGTTTCATATTGTTGCTACAGGGGACCATTTGTAGAGAAAACGATTTCTATTGGGGATGAAAACCACTTTTTTGGGTAGAAAATGCTACTTGTAATGATGACAAGCTTTGTATTGGTAAGAAAATGAATTTTTTGCAAGATTCAAGAGTGATACCTAAGAGAGAACACATTTTTTTCTGGTGTAAGTCTTGATATTAGTGTGAAATACATTGGAAATTTGTCTGAAATGGATATTTCTTATGTTAATGTCATTATTTTGTAGGGGAAGAGAGATATTCTGGAATCAGTGAGTCATCATTTGTTACAAAGCATCATTTTAAAGAGAATGTGTCTTCTTTTGGGGATGAAAACCAGTAATTTAGGGAGAAATTGCTATTTGTAGGCATGAAAAGCATTAGTTTGGGAAGAAAACCATAGTTTTGCAAGGATGAAGAGTGATACCTAAGAGTGTACATTTCATTTCTGGGATAAGTATTGATATTCGTGTGACCTACTTCTAAAATCTGTCAGAAATGTATATTTCTGTTGGAAATGTCATTCTTTTTTAGATGAAAAGAGTTATTCTGGAAACAATGTGTCATATTTGGCTACAAACGCTAATTTTGAAGAGAAATCGATTTCTTTTGGTGATGAAAACCACCTTTATGTCTAGAAAATGCTGTTTGTAGAGATGAAAAACTTTATTTTGGTAAGAAAAGCATATTTTTGCAAGGGTAAAGAGTGATACCTAAGAGAGACCTTTTTAATTCTGGTGTAAGTATTGATATTCCTGTGAAATTTTTCTACAATCTGTCAGAAAAGGATATATCTGTTGGAAATGTCCTTATTTTGTAGAGGAGAAAAGGTGTTTCTGTTAGTAATGTCCTCAATTGGTAGAAGAGAAAAGGTATTCTGGAAGCAATGTGTCCTATTTTGCTACAAAGCTTCATTTTGTAGAGAAAATGTCTTCTTCTGGGGATGAAAACCAGTATTTCTGGGAAACAGCGCTATTTTAAAGGGATAAAAAGCATAATTTTGGTGAGAAAACCATGTTTTTGCAAGGATAAAGAATGATTCTTAGGAGAGAACTTTTTATTTCTGGGATAGGTACTGATATTTGTGTGCCATTCTTCTAAAATTTGTCAGAAATCGATATTTCTGTTGGAAATGGCCTTATTTTGAAGAGTAAAAGAGGTATTCCAATAACAGTGTTTCATATGTTGCTACAGGGGACCATTTGTAGAGAAAACGATTTCTATTGGGGATGAAAACCACTTTTTTGGGTAGAAAATGCTACTTGTAATGATGACAAGCTTTGTATTGGTAAGAAAATGAATTTTTTGCAAGATTCAAGAGTGATACCTAAGAGAGAACACATTTTTTTCTGGTGTAAGTCTTGATATTAGTGTGAAATACATTGGAAATTTGTCTGAAATGGATATTTCTTATGTTAATGTCATTATTTTGTAGGGGAAGACAGATATTCTGGAATCAGTGAGTCATCATTTGTTACAAAGCATCATTTTTAAGAGAATGTGTCTTCTTTTGGGGATGAAAACCAGTAATTTAGGGAGAAATTGCTATTTGTAGGCATGAAAAGCATTAGTTTGGGAAGAAAACCATTGTTTTGCAAGGATGAAGAGTGATACCTAAGAGTGTACATTTCATTTCTGGGATAAGTGTTGATATTCATGTGACCTACTTCTAAAATCTGTCAGAAATGGATATTTCTGTTGGAAATGTCATTCTTTTTTAGATGAAAAGAGTTATTCTGGAAACAATGTGTCATATTTGGCTACAAACGCTAATTTTGAAGAGAAATCGATTTCTTTTGGTGATGAAAACCACCTTTATGTCTAGAAAATGCTGTTTGTAGAGATGAAAAACATTATTTTGGTAAGAAAAGCATATTTTTGCAAGGGTATAGAGTGATACTTAAGAGAGACCTTTTTATTCTGGTGTAAGTATTGATATTCCTGTGAAATTTTTCTAAAATCTGTCAGAAAAGGATATATCTGTTGGAAATGTCCTTATTTTGTAGAGGAGAAAAGGTGTTTCTGTTAGTAATGTCCTCAATTTGTAGAAGAGAAAAGGTATTCTGGAAGCAATGTGTCCTATTTTGCTACAAAGCTTCATTTTGTAGAGAAAATGTCTTCTTCTGGGGATGAAAACCAGTATTTCTGGGAAACAGCGCTATTTTAAAGGGATAAAAAGCATAATTTTGGTGAGAAAACAATGTTTTTGCAAGGATAAAGAATGATTCTTAGGAGAGAACTTTTTATTTCTGGGATAGGTACTGATATTTGTGTGCCATTCTTCTAAAATTTGTCAGAAATCGATATTTCTGTTGGAAATGTCCTTACTTTGAAGAGGGAAAGAGGTATTCCAATAACAGTGTTTCATATGTTGCTACAGGGGACCATTTGTAGAGAAAACGATTTCTATTGGGGATGAAAACCACTTTTTTGGGTAGAAAATGCTACTTGTAATGATGACAAGCTTTGTATTGGTAAGAAAATGAATTTTTTGCAAGATTCAAGAGTGATACCTAAGAGAGAACACATTTTTTTCTGGTGTAAGTCTTGATATTAGTGTGAAATACATCGGAAATTTGTCTGAAATGGATAATTCTTATGTTAATGTCATTATTTTGTAGGGGAAGACAGATATTCTGGAATCAGTGAGTCATCATTTGTTACAAAGCATCATTTTAAAGAGAATGTGTCTTCTTTTTGGGATGAAAACCAGTAATTTAGGGAGAAATTTCTATTTGTAGGGATGAAAAGCATTAGTTTGGGAAGAAAACCATAGTTTTGCAAGGATGAAGAGTGATACCTAAGAGTGTACTTTTCATTTCTGGGATAAGTGTTGATATTCATGTGACCTACTTCTAAAATCTGTCAGAAATGGATATTTCTGTTGGAAATGTCATTCTTTTTTAGATGAAAAGAGTTATTCTGGAAACAATGTGTCATATTTGGCTACAAACGCTGATTTTGAAGAGAAATCGATTTCTTTTGGTGATGAAAACCACCTTTACGTCTAGAAAATGCTGTTTGTAGAGATGAAAAACATTATTTTGGTAAGAAAAGCATATTTTTGCAAGGGTAAAGAGTGATACCTAAGAGAGACCTTTTTATTTCTGGTATAAGTATTGCTATTCCTGTGAAATTTTTCTAAAATCTGTCAGAAAAGTATATATCTGTTGGAAATGTCCTTATTTTGTAGAGGAGAAAAGGTGTTTCTGTTAGTAGTGTCCTCAATCGGTAGAAGAGAAAAGGTATTCTGGAAGCAATGTGTCCTATTTTGATACAAAGCTTCACTTTGTAGAGAAAATGTCTTCTTCTGGGGATGAAAACCAGTATTTCTGGGAAACAGCGCTATTTTAAAGGGATAAAAAGCATAATTTTGGTGAGAAAACCATGTTTTTGCAAGGATAAAGAATGATTCTTAGGAGAGAACTTTTTATTTCTGGGATAGGTACTGATATTTGTGTGCCATTCTTCTAAAATTTGTCAGAAATCGATATTTCTGTTGGAAATGGCCTTATTTTGAAGAGTAAAAGAGGTATTCCAATAACAGTGTTTCATATTGTTGCTACAGGGGACCATTTGTAGAGAAAACGATTTCTATTGGGGATGAAAACCACTTTTTTGGGTAGAAAATGCTACTTGTAATGATGACAAGCTTTGTATTGGTAAGAAAATGAATTTTTTGCAAGATTCAAGAGTGATACCTAAGAGAGAACACATTTTTTTCTGGTGTAAGTCTTGATATTAGTGTGAAATACATTGGAAATTTGTCTGAAATGGATATTTCTTATGTTAATGTCATTATTTTGTAGGGGAAGAGAGATATTCTGGAATCAGTGAGTCATCATTTGTTACAAAGCATCATTTTAAAGAGAATGTGTCTTCTTTTGGGGATGAAAACCAGTAATTTAGGGAGAAATTGCTATTTGTAGGCATGAAAAGCATTAGTTTGGGAAGATAACCATAGTTTTGCAAGGATGAAGAGTGATACCTAAGAGTGTACATTTCATTTCTGGGATAAGTATTGATATTCATGTGACCTACTTCTAAAATCTGTCAGAAATGGATATTTCTGTTGGAAATGTCATTCTTTTTTAGATGAAAAGAGTTATTCTGGAAACAATGTGTCATATTTGGCTACAAACGCTAATTTTGAAGAGAAATCGATTTCTTTTGGTGATGAAAACCACCTTTATGTCTAGAAAATGCTGTTTGTAGAGATGAAAAACTTTATTTTGGTAAGAAAAGCATATTTTTGCAAGGGTAAAGAGTGATACCTAAGAGAGACCTTTTTAATTCTGGTGTAAGTATTGATATTCCTGTGAAACTTTTCTACAATCTGTCAGAAAAGGATATATCTGTTGGAAATGTCCTTATTTTGTAGAGGAGAAAAGGTGTTTCTGTTAGTAATGTCCTCAATTGGTAGAAGAGAAAAGGTATTCTGGAAGCAATGTGTCCTATTTTGCTACAAAGCTTCATTTTGTAGAGAAAATGTCTTCTTCTGGGGATGAAAACCAGTATTTCTGGGAAACAGCGCTATTTTAAAGGGATAAAAAGCATAATTTTGGTGAGAAAACCATGTTTTTGCAAGGATAAAGAATGATTCTTAGGAGAGAACTTTTTATTTCTGGGATAGGTACTGATATTTGTGTGCCATTCTTCTAAAATTTGTCAGAAATCGATATTTCTGTTGGAAATGGCCTTATTTTGAAGAGTAAAAGAGGTATTCCAATAACAGTGTTTCATATGTTGCTACAGGGGACCATTTGCAGAGAAAACGATTTCTATTGGGGATGAAAACCACTTTTTTGGGTAGAAAATGCTACTTGTAATGATGACAAGCTTTGTATTGGTAAGAAAATGAATTTTTTGCAAGATTCAAGAGTGATACCTAAGAGAGAACACATTTTTTTCTGGTGTAAGTCTTGATATTAGTGTGAAATACATTGGAAATTTGTCTGAAATGGATATTTCTTATGTTAATGTCATTATTTTGTAGGGGAAGACAGATATTCTGGAATCAGTGAGTCATCATTTGTTACAAAGCATCATTTTAAAGAGAATGTGTCTTCTTTTGGGGATGAAAACCAGTAATTTAGGGAGAAATTGCTATTTGTAGGCATGAAAAGCATTAGTTTGGGAAGAAAACCATAGTTTTGCAAGGATGAAGAGTGATACCTAAGAGTGTACATTTCATTTCTGGGATAAGTGTTGATATTCATGTGACCTACTTCTAAAATCTGTCAGAAATGGATATTTCTGTTGGAAATGTCATTCTTTTTTAGATGAAAAGAGTTATTCTGGAAACAATGTGTCATATTTGGCTACAAACGCTAATTTTGAAGAGAAATCGATTTCTTTTGGTGATGAAAACCACCTTTATGTCTAGAAAATGCTGTTTGTAGAGATGAAAAACATTATTTTGGTAAGAAAAGCATATTTTTGCAAGGGTATAGAGTGATACCTAAGAGAGACCTTTTTATTTCTGGTGTAAGTATTGATATTCCTGTGAAATTTTTCTAAAATCTGTCAGAAAAGGATATATCTGTTGGAAATGTCCTTATTTTGTAGAGGAGAAAAGGTGTTTCTGTTAGTAATGTCCTCAATTTGTAGAAGAGAAAAGGTATTCTGGAAGCAATGTGTCCTATTTTGCTACAAAGCTTCATTTTGTAGAGAAAATGTCTTCTTCTGGGGATGAAAACCAGTATTTCTGGGAAACAGCGCTATCTTAAAGGGATAAAAAGCATAATTTTGGTGAGAAAACCATGTTTTTGCAAGGATAAAGAATGATTCTTAGGAGAGAACTTTTTATTTCTGGGATAGGTACTGATATTTGTGTGCCATTCTTCTAAAATTTGTCAGAAATCGATATTTCTGTTGGAAATGGCCTTATTTTGAAGAGGGAAAGAGGTATTCCAATAACAGTGTTTCATATGTTGCTACAGGGGACCATTTGTAGAGAAAACGATTTCTATTGGGGATGAAAACCACTTTTTTGGGTAGAAAATGCTACTTGTAATGATGACAAGCTTTGTATTGGTAAGAAAATGAATTTTTTGCAAGATTCAAGAGTGATACCTAAGAGAGAACACATTTTTTTCTGGTGTAAGTCTTGATATTAGTGTGAAATACATCGGAAATTTGTCTGAAATGGATAATTCTTATGTTAATGTCATTATTTTGTAGGGGAAGACAGATATTCTGGAATCAGTGAGTCATCATTTGTTACAAAGCATCATTTTAAAGAGAATGTGTCTTCTTTTGGGGATGAAAACCAGTAATTTAGGGAGAAATTTCTATTTGTAGGGATGAAAAGCATTAGTTTGGGAAGAAAACCATAGTTTTGCAAGGATGAAGAGTGATACCTAAGAGTGTACTTTTCATTTCTGGGATAAGTGTTGATATTCATGTGACCTACTTCTAAAATCTGTCAGAAATGGATATTTCTGTTGGAAATGTCATTCTTTTTTAGATGAAAAGAGTTATTCTGGAAACAATGTGTCATATTTGGCTACAAACGCTGATTTTGAAGAGAAATCGATTTCTTTTGCTGATGAAAACCACCTTTACGTCTAGAAAATGCTGTTTGTAGAGATGAAAAACATTATTTTGGTAAGAAAAGCAAATTTTTGCAAGGGTAAAGAGTGATACCTAAGAGAGACCTTTTTATTTCTGGTATAAGTATTGCTATTCCTGTGAAATTTTTCTAAAATCTGTCAGAAAAGGATATATCTGTTGGAAATGTCCTTATTTTGTAGAGGAGAAAAGGTGTTTCTGTTAGTAGTGTCCTCAATCGGTACAAGAGAAAAGGTATTCTGGAAGCAATGTGTCCTATTTTGCTACAAAGCTTCACTTTGTAGAGAAAATGTCTTCTTCTGGGGATGAAAACCAGTATTTCTGGGAAACAGCGCTATTTTAAAGGGATAAAAAGCATAATTTTGGTGAGAAAACCATGTTTTTGCAAGGATAAAGAATGATTCTTAGGAGAGAACTTTTTATTTCTGGGATAGGTACTGATATTTGTGTGCCATTCTTCTAAAATTTGTCAGAAATCGATATTTCTGTTGGAAATGGCCTTATTTTGAAGAGTAAAAGAGGTATTCCAATAACAGTGTTTCATATGTTGCTACAGGGGACCATTTGTAGAGAAAACGATTTCTATTGGGGATGAAAACCACTTTTTTGGGTAGAAAATGCTACTTGTAATGATGACAAGCTTTGTATTGGTAAGAAAATGATTTTTTTGCAAGATTCAAGAGTGATACCTAAGAGAGAACACATTTTTTTCTGGTGTAAGTCTTGATAGTAGTGTGAAATACATTGGAAATTTGTCTGAAATGGATATTTCTTATGTTAATGTCATTATTTTGTAGGGGAAGAGAGATATTCTGGAATCAGTGAGTCATCATTTGTTACAAAGCATCATTTTAAAGAGAATGTGTCTTCTTTTGGGGATGAAAACCAGTAATTTAGGGAGAAATTGCTATTTGTAGGCATGAAAAGCATTAGTTTGGGAAGATAACCATAGTTTTGCAAGGATGAAGAGTGATACCTAAGAGTGTACTTTTCATTTCTGGGATAAGTATTGATATTCATGTGACGTACTTCTAAAATCTGTCAGAAATGGATATTTCTGTTGGAAATGTCATTCTTTTTTAGATGAAAAGAGTTATTCTGGAAACAGTGTGTCATATTTGGCTACAAACGCTGATTTTGAAGAGAAATCGATTTCTTTTGCTGATGAAAACCACCTTTATGTCTAGAAAATGCTGTTTGTAGAGATGAAAAACATTATTTTGGTAAGAAAAGCATATTTTTGCAAGGGTAAAGAGTGATACCTAAGAGAGACCTTTTTAATTCTGGTGTAAGTATTGATATTCCTGTGAAATTTTTCTACAATCTGTCAGAAAAGGATATATTTGTTGGAAATGTCCTTATTTTGTAGAGGAGAAAAGGTGTTTCTGTTAGTAATGTCCTCAATTGGTAGAAGAGAAAAGGTATTCTGGAAGCAATGTGTCCTATTTTGCTACAAAGCTTCACTTTGTAGAGAAAATGTCTTCTTCTGGGGATGAAAACCAGTATTTCTGGGAAACAGCGCTATTTTAAAGGGATAAAAAGCATAATTTTGGTGAGAAAACCATGTTTTTGCAAGGATAAAGAATGATTCTTAGGAGAGAACTTTTTATTTCTGGGATAGGTACTGATATTTGTGTGCCATTCTTCTAAAATTTGTCAGAAATCGATATTTCTGTTGGAAATGGCCTTATTTTGAAGAGGGAAAGAGGTATTCCAATAACAGTGTTTCATATGTTGCTACAGGGGACCATTTGTAGAGAAAACGATTTCTATTGGGGATGAAAACCACTTTTTTGGGTAGAAAATGCTACTTGTAATGATGACAAGCTTTGTATTGGTAAGAAAATGAATTTTTTGCAAGATTCAAGAGTGATACCTAAGAGAGAACACATTTTTTTCTGGTGTAAGTCTTGATATTACTGTGAAATACATCGGAAATTTGTCTGAAATGGATAATTCTTATGTTAATGTCATTATTTTGTAGGGGAAGAGAGATATTCTGGAATCAGTGAGTCATCATTTGTTACAAAGCATCATTTTATAGAGAATGTGTCTTCTTTTGGGGATGAAAACCAGTAATTTAGGGAGAAATTTCTATTTGTAGGGATGAAAAGCATTAGTTTGGGAAGATAACCATAGTTTTGCAAGGATGAAGAGTGATACCTAAGAGTGTACTTTTCATTTCTGGGATAAGTATTGATATTCATGTGACCTACTTCTAAAATCTGTCAGAAATGGATATTTCTGTTGGAAATGTCATTCTTTTTTAGATGTAAAGAGTTATTCTGGAAACAATGTGTCATATTTGGCTACAAACGCTGATTTTGAAGAGAAATCGATTTCTTTTGGTGATGAAAACCACCTTTACGTCTAGAAAATGCTGTTTGTAGAGATGAAAAACTTTATTTTGGTAAGAAAAGCATATTTTTGCAAGGGTAAAGAGTGATACCTAAGAGAGACCTTTTTAATTCTGGTGTAAGTATTGATATTCCTGTGAAATTTTTCTACAATCTGTCAGAAAAGGATGTATCTGTTGGAAATGTCCTTATTTTGTAGAGGAGAAAAGGTGTTTCTGTTAGTAATGTCCTCAATTGGTAGAAGAGAAAAGGTATTCTGGAAGCAATGTGTCCTATTTTGCTACAAAGCTTCATTTTGTAGAGAAAATGTCTTCTTCTGGGGATGAAAACCAGTATTTCTGGGAAACAGCGCTATTTAAAAGGGATAAAAAGCATAATTTTGGTGGGAAAACCATGTTTTTGCAAGGATAAAGAATGATTCTTAGGAGAGAACTTTTTATTTCTGGGATAGGTACTGATATTTGTGTGCCATTCTTCTAAAATTTGTCAGAAATCGATATTTCTGTTGGAAATGGACTTATTTTGAAGAGTAAAAGAGGTATTCCAATAACAGTGTTTCATATTGTTGCTACAGGGGACCATTTGTAGAGAAAACGATTTCTATTGGGGATGAAAACCACTTTTTTGGGTAGAAAATGCTACTTGTAATGATGACAAGCTTTGTATTGGTAAGAAAATGAATTTTTTGCAAGATTCAAGAGTGATACCTAAGAGAGAACACATTTTTTTCTGGTGTAAGTCTTGATATTACTGTGAAATACATCGGAAATTTGTCTGAAATGGATAATTCTTATGTTAATGTCATTATTTTGTAGGGGAAGACAGATATTCTGGAATCAGTGAGTCATCATTTGTTACAAAGCATCATTTTAAAGAGAATGTGTCTTCTTTTGGGGATGAAAACCAGTAATTTAGGGAGAAATTGCTATTTGTAGGGATGAAAAGCATTAGTTTGGGAAGAAAACCATAGTTTTGCAAGGATGAAGAGTGATACCTAAGAGTGTACTTTTCATTTCTGGGATAAGTATTGATATTCATGTGACCTACTTCTAAAATCTGTCAGAAATGGATATTTCTGTTGGAAATGTCATTCTTTTTTAGATGAAAAGAGTTATTCTGGAAACAATGTGTCATATTTGGCTACAAACGCTGATTTTGAAGAGAAATCGATTTCTTTTGGTGATGAAAACCACCTTTACGTCTAGAAAATGCTGTTTGTAGAGATGAAAAACATTATTTTGGTAAGAAAAGCATATTTTTGCAAGGGTAAAGAGTGATACCTAAGAGAGACCTTTTTATTTCTGGTATAAGTATTGATATTCCTGTGAAATTTTTCTACAATCTGTCAGAAAAGGATGTATCTGTTGGAAATGTCCTTATTTTGTAGAGGAGAAAAGGTGTTTCTGTTAGTAATGTCCTCAATTGGTAGAAGAGAAAAGGTATTCTGGAAGCAATGTGTCCTATTTTGCTACAAAGCTTCACTTTGTAGAGAAAATGTCTTCTTCTGGGGATGAAAACCAGTATTTCTGGGAAACAGCGCTATTTAAAAGGGATAAAAAGCATAATTTTGGTGGGAAAACCATGTTTTTGCAAGGATAAAGAATGATTCTTAGGAGAGAACTTTTTATTTCTGGGATAGGTACTGATATTTGTGTGCCATTCTTCTAAAATTTGTCAGAAATCGATATTTCTGTTGGAAATGGCCTTATTTTGAAGAGTAAAAGAGGTATTCCAATAACAGTGTTTCATATTGTTGCTACAGGGGACCATTTGTAGAGAAAACGATTTCTATTGGGGATGAAAACCACTTTTTTGGGTAGAAAATGCTACTTGTAATGATGACAAGCTTTGTATTGGTAAGAAAATGAATTTTTTGCAAGATTCAAGAGTGATACCTAAGAGAGAACACATTTTTTTCTGGTGTAAGTCTTGATATTACTGTGAAATACATCGGAAATTTGTCTGAAATGGATAATTCTTATGTTAATGTCATTATTTTGTAGGGGAAGACAGATATTCTGGAATCAGTGAGTCATCATTTGTTACAAAGCATCATTTTAAAGAGAATGTGTCTTCTTTTGGGGATGAAAACCAGTAATTTAGGGAGAAATTGCTATTTGTAGGGATGAAAAGCATTAGTTTGGGAAGAAAACCATAGTTTTGCAAGGATGAAGAGTGATACCTAAGAGTGTACTTTTCATTTCTGGGATAAGTATTGATATTCATGTGACCTACTTCTAAAATCTGTCAGAAATGGATATTTCTGTTGGAAATGTCATTCTTTTTTAGATGAAAAGAGTTATTCTGGAAACAATGTGTCATATTTGGCTACAAACGCTGATTTTGAAGAGAAATCGATTTCTTTTGGTGATGAAAACCACCTTTACGTCTAGAAAATGCTGTTTGTAGAGATGAAAAACTTTATTTTGGTAAGAAAAGCATATTTTTGCAAGGGTAAAGAGTGATACCTAAGAGAGACCTTTTTAATTCTGGTGTAAGTATTGATATTCCTGTGAAATTTTTCTACAATCTGTCAGAAAAGGATATATCTGTTGGAAATGTCCTTATTTTGTAGAGGAGAAAAGGTGTTTCTGTTAGTAATGTCCTCAATTGGTAGAAGAGAAAAGGTATTCTGGAAGCAATGTGTCCTATTTTGCTACAAAGCTTCACTTTGTAGAGAAAATGTCTTCTTCTGGGGATGAAAACCAGTATTTCTGGGAAACAGCGCTATTTTAAAGGGATAAAAAGCATAATTTTGGTGAGAAAACCATGTTTTTGCAAGGATAAAGAATGATTCTTAGGAGAGAACTTTTTATTTCTGGGATAGGTACTGATATTTGTTTGCCATTCTTCTAAAATTTGTCAGAAATCGATATTTCTGTTGGAAATGGCCTTATTTTGAAGAGGGAAAGAGGTATTCCAATAACAGTGTTTCATATGTTGCTACAGGGGACCATTTGTAGAGAAAACGATTTCTATTGGGGATGAAAACCACTTTTTTGGGTAGAAAATGCTACTTGTAATGATGACAAGCTTTGTATTGGTAAGAAAATGAATTTTTTGCAAGATTCAAGAGTGATACCTAAGAGAGAACACATTTTTTTCTGGTGTAAGTCTTGATATTAGTGTGAAATACATTGGAAATTTGCCAGAAATGGATAATTCTTATGTTAATGTCATTATTTTGTAGGGGAAGAGAGATATTCTGGAATCAGTGAGTCATCATTTGTTACAAAGCATCATTTTATGGAGAATGTGTCTTCTTTTGGGGATGAAAACCAGTAATTTAGGGAGAAATTTCTATTTGTAGGGATGAAAAGCATTAGTTTGGGAAGATAACCATAGTTTTGCAAGGATGAAGAGTGATACCTAAGAGTGTACTTTTCATTTCTGGGATAAGTATTGATATTCATGTGACCTACTTCTAAAATCTGTCAGAAATGGATATTTCTGTTGGAAATGTCATTCTTTTTTAGATGAAAAGAGTTATTCTGGAAACAATGTGTCATATTTGGCTACAAACGCTGATTTTGAAGAGAAATCGATTTCTTTTGGTGATGAAAACCACCTTTACGTCTAGAAAATGCTGTTTGTAGAGATGAAAAACTTTATTTTGGTAAGAAAAGCATATTTTTGCAAGGGTAAAGAGTGATACCTAAGAGAGACCTTTTTAATTCTGGTGTAAGTATTGATATTCCTGTGAAATTTTTCTACAATCTGTCAGAAAAGGATGTATCTGTTGGAAATGTCCTTATTTTGTAGAGGAGAAAAGGTGTTTCTGTTAGTAATGTCCTCAATTGGTAGAAGAGAAAAGGTATTCTTGAAGCAATGTGTCCTATTTTGCTACAAAGCTTCACTTTGTAGAGAAAATGTCTTCTTCTGGGGATGAAAACCAGTATTTCTGGGAAACAGCGCTATTTAAAAGGGATAAAAAGCATAATTTTGGTGGGAAAACCATGTTTTTGCAAGGATAAAGAATGATTCTTAGGAGAGAACTTTTTATTTCTGGGATAGGTACTGATATTTGTGTGCCATTCTTCTAAAATTTGTCAGAAATCGATATTTCTGTTGGAAATGGCCTTATTTTGAAGAGTAAAAGAGGTATTCCAATAACAGTGTTTCATATTGTTGCTACAGGGGACCATTTGTAGAGAAAACGATTTCTATTGGGGATGAAAACCACTTTTTTGGGTAGAAAATGCTACTTGTAATGATGACAAGCTTTGTATTGGTAAGAAAATGAATTTTTTGCAAGATTCAAGAGTGATACCTAAGAGAGAACACATTTTTTTCTGGTGTAAGTCTTGATATTACTGTGAAATACATCGGAAATTTGTCTGAAATGGATAATTCTTATGTTAATGTCATTATTTTGTAGGGGAAGACAGATATTCTGGAATCAGTGAGTCATCATTTGTTACAAAGCATCATTTTAAAGAGAATGTGTCTTCTTTTGGGGATGAAAACCAGTAATTTAGGGAGAAATTGCTATTTGTAGGCATGAAAAGCATTAGTTTGGGAAGAAAACCATTGTTTTGCAAGGATGAAGAGTGATACCTAAGAGTGTACTTTTCATTTCTGGGATAAGTATTGATATTCATGTGACCTACTTCTAAAATCTGTCAGAAATGGATATTTCTGTTGGAAATGTCATTCTTTTTTAGATGAAAAGAGTTATTCTGGAAACAATGTGTCATATTTGGCTACAAACGCTGATTTTGAAGAGAAATCGATTTCTTTTGGTGATGAAAACCACCTTTATGTCTAGAAAATGCTGTTTGTAGAGATGAAAAACATTATTTGGGTAAGAAAAGCATATTTTTGCAAGGGTAAAGAGCGATACCTAAGAGAGACCTTTTTATTTCTGGTGTAAGTATTGATATTCCTGTGAAATTTTTCTAAAATCTGTCAGAAAAGGATATATCTGTTGGAAATGTCCTTATTTTGTAGAGGAGAAAAGGTGTTTCTGTTAGTAATGTCCTCAATTGGTAGAAGAGAAAAGGTATTCTGGAAGCAATGTGTCCTATTTTGCTACAAAGCTTCATTTTGTAGAGAAAATGTCTTCTTCTGGGGATGAAAACCAGTATTTCTGGGAAACAGCGCTATTTTAAAGGGATAAAAAGCATAATTTTGGTGAGAGAACCATGTTTTTGCAAGGATAAAGAATGATTCTTAGGAGAGAACTTTTTATTTCTGGGATAGGTACTGATATTTGTGTGCCATTCTTCTAAAATTTGTCAGAAATCGATATTTCTGTTGGAAATGTCCTTATTTTGAAGAGGGAAAGAGGTATTCCAATAACAGTGTTTCATATTGTTGCTACAGGGGCCATTTGTAGAGAAAACGATTTCTATTGGGAATGAAAACCACTTTTTTGGGTAGAAAATGCTACTTGTAATGATGACAAGCTTTGTATTGCTAAGAAAATGAATTTTTTGCAAGATTCAAGAGTGATACCTAAGAGAGAACACATTTTTTTCTGGTGTAAGTCTTGATATTAGTGTGAAATACATCGGAAATTTGTCTGAAATGGATAATTCTTATGTTAATGTCATTATTTTGTAGGGGAAGAGAGATATTCTGGAATCAGTGAGTCATCATTTGTTACAAAGCATCATTTTAAAGAGAATGTGTCTTCTTCTGGGGATGAAAACCAGTAATTTAGGGAGAAATTGCTATTTGTAGGGATGAAAAGCATTAGTTTGGGAAGAAAACCATAGTTTTGCAAGGATGAAGAGTGATACCTAAGAGTGTACTTTTCATTTCTGGGATAAGTATTGATATTCATGTGACCTACTTCTAAAATCTGTCAGAAATGGATATTTCTGTTGGAAATGTCATTCTTTTTTAGATGAAAAGAGTTATTCTGGAAACAATGTGTCATATTTGGCTACAAACGCTGATTTTGAAGAGAAATCGATTTCTTTTGCTGATGAAAACCACCTTTATGTCTAGAAAATGCTGTTTGTAGAGATGAAAAACATTCTTTGGGTAAGAAAAGCATATTTTTGCAAGGGTAAAGAGTGATACCTAAGAGAGACCTTTTTATTTCTGGTATAATTATTGATATTCCTGTGAAATTTTTCTACAATCTGTCAGAAAAGGATATATCTGTTGGAAATGTCCTTATTTTGTAGAGGAGAAAAGGTGTTTCTGTTAGTAATGTCCTCAATTGGTAGAAGAGAAAAGGTATTCTGGAAGCAATGTGTCCTATTTTGCTACAAAGCTTCATTTTGTAGAGAAAATGTCTTCTTCTGGGGATGAAAACCAGTATTTCTGGGAAACAGCGCTATTTTAAAGGGATAAAAAGCATAATTTTGGTGAGAAAACCATGTTTTTGCAAGGATAAAGAATGATTCTTAGGAGAGAACTTTTTATTTCTGGGATAGGTACTGATATTTGTGTGCCATTCTTCTAAAATTTGTCAGAAATCGATATTTCTGTTGGAAATGTCCTTATTTTGAAGAGGGAAAGAGGTATTCCAATAACAGTGTTTCATATTGTTGCTACAGGGGACCATTTGTAGAGAAAACGATTTCTATTGGGGATGAAAACCACTTTTTAGGGTAGAAAATGCTACTTGTAATGATGAAAAGCTTTGTATTGGTAAGAAAATGAATTTTTTGCAAGATTCAAGAGTGATACCTAAGAGAGAACACATTTTTTTCTGGTGTAAGTCTTGATATTAGTGTGAAATACATTGGAAATTTGCCAGAAATGGATAATTCTTATGTTAATGTCATTATTTTGTAGGGGAAGAGAGATATTCTGGAATCAGTGAGTCATCATTTGTTACAAAGCATCATTTTAAAGAGAATGTGTCTTCTTTTGGGGATGAAAACCAGTAATTTAGGGAGAAATTGCTATTTGTAGGGATGAAAAGCATTAGTTTGGGAAGAAAACCATAGTTTTGCAAGGATGAAGAGTGATACCTAAGAGTGTACTTTTCATTTCTGGGATAAGTATTGATATTCATGTGACCTACTTCTAAAATCTGTCAGAAATGGATATTTCTGTTGGAAATGTCATTCTTTTTTAGATGAAAAGAGTTATTCTGGAAACAATGTGTCATATTTGGCTACAAACGCTGATTTTGAAGAGAAATCGATTTCTTTTGCTGATGAAAACCACCTTTATGTCTAGAAAATGCTGTTTGTAGAGATGAAAAACATTATTTGGGTATGAAAAGCATATTTTTGCAAGGGTAAAGAGTGATACCTAAGAGAGACCTTTTTATTTCTGGTATAAGTATTGATATTCCTGTGAAATTTTTCTAAAATCTGTCAGAAAAGGATATATCTGTTGGAAATGTCTTTATTTTGTAGAGGAGAAAAGGTGTTTCTGTTAGTAATGTCCTCAATTGGTAGAAGAGTGTCATGGTTTTGTAATTTTGTAATTTTGCTATCAGTATTCCACATCATAACATCATGTCAAGTATGGATACTTCTGTTGAATGTGCAGTCCACGGAAGAAGACTACATATCCCAGAGAACAACAGGAGTAACAATAAGTCACGGGACCAGGACTCTATATAATCTCGTTCCCAGGCTGGAGTGCCCTCCTTCTTCTCTCGAACTTCTCGGAGAGTGGGAAGCGTTCCAGCCGTGTCGCCTAGAGTTCACAGTAGGCCTCTCGGTTTTCGGGGACTCTCTCTCTCTGTTTCGTTCGATTTTGTTAGCCTTAATTATATTATATTGTGTTATCTTGTATTTCGATATCATATTTAGTAAAATAAGTTTTTCCTCCTTAGATTGTCGCTGTTTTATCCCACTCCCCTTTTCCCCCTCCTTTCCAGGCCCCGGGGGGGGGCGTGGGGTGGCTTCCCCTGTCACGGGCATAGGTAAATCTAAGTAACCTGTGACAGATTTTTTTGTGGAGAATGCGGGCATAGAGCTTTTTAGCTTTTAGAACAACTCTCTCTTTGCTCTTAAAGAGCTTCGTTACGGGAGTGTTGGGAGTGTTATCTTTCCATAGCTGCTCACAGAGAACGTGACCTTGAAATACCAGACAAATTGTCAACATTAAGGGCTGCTGCACATTCTCAGCATTGCTATCTAACTTTTGTGTAGAAAACAAAAGGGATTTCTTTCTCCCTTAGAGCAAAGCTAGCTAGCTCTGACTTTTACAGAGCCTGCCAGCTATGAATCCACTCTTCATCCCAGTTGCTCTGTTCAAGGGATTGAAAGCAATTATGATCTTCTTAAAGTATTGGTCAACTATTAACACCATAATTTGGTGTTGTGGAATTGTGCAGATATATAGCCTAATAAGGTGGATACTGATGGAGACACCTGCCTGGTACTTTTACGAGATGTGGTATGGTCAGAATTTTGGCATCTACACCCCAGATGGAATTGTGAATCTTACAAACACTTGCATCCCAGATGGAACAGGCAATTTTACAAATACTTGCATCCCAGATGGAACAGGCAATTTTACAAACACCACCATGTTTAATTCATTGTACAGGCTAAAAAAACCCTTTTTATTTAGGTTGTACTCTCAGGTTTCCACACGCTTTTCAATAACTGAGATAGGGTTCATACTTGCATTCATGTTATCACTATCAATGCATGCATATATGTTCCTATGCATTCGTTCTATGCGGAAGTCCCCTCCAGAACCAGAGAATGATGACTGGCAGGGAATATGGAAAGATTTAGGAAAAGTCTTAGAAGCATGGGGACCCGCAGTGTCATGGGATTTCACTCTTGAACACCTAAGGGACCCTAAGAAATTAAGTGAGTATTTGGGTCAGAGATCTAAGGAGGTAAACCTTATGTGGGGTTTGGCTTATGCATACCGTGCTTTGTATCATACTATTCTGGAGAGAGAGAGTTTCCGATCTGAGATTCAAGCCCAAGTTAATTCTGATCAGTCACAGGAGGCATCAGTAGCAATATCAGTTGCCCCTGTGGAAGGCAAGAAATGGAAACGGGTGTCCATGCGTCTAGAACGAAAAGAAGGAGAAGCACAGGGGGGGGCTGCAGAAGACCCAGGTGCCGGGCATGGAGCAGTACCAAAAAAAGCAAAGGCAAAAACCAAGAGGCATGAAGAAGAGACTGATGATGAGGAGGAAATCACCTATTGTCGACCTCTGAAGCTGACTGAAATCCAAGGCTCAAGAAAGGAGTTCACACGGCGTCAAGATGAAGGTATCCTTGCTTGGTTGCTTCGCTGCTGGGACAACGGGGCCAACAGCTTGTCTCTAGATGGTAATGAAGCTCGCCAACTAGGAAGCATTGCCCAAGATGCAGGTATCGACAGAGGGATTAGCAGATGTTCGGATGGAGCTGCCACTCTCTGGTTGCGGCTGTTAGAAGCCGTGAGAGAAAGGTACCCCTATAAGGATGCTTTGAAGCCTAAATTTGATAGTTGGAATACCGTCCAAAAAGGTATTCAGCGCCTGAGGGAATTGGCCATGGCGAAAATGTTGTACAGCCCTGATCCAAGCGAACTTGACCCTGAGAGAGTGAGGGCCGATCCTGACATGTGGCAGAAAATCACAAGTACAGCACCAGAGAGAATTGCACAGTCATTGGTATCAGGATCTAAAGGATTCGTGGACAGATGGCCCCGAGTTGTTGAGCTGATTATAATGCTTCAAACCATCGATCAGCAGCTCCCCCAACTGCATGCCACAGTTTCTGCCATCTCACGGCTAGAAAACCGAGTAGATGAAATGTGCAAGAAATTGTTTCCATCAACTAATTGTAATGATCCTGTAATAGTATCAGAAACAACTGATGAAGGTCAATCCTCGTACAGGCCACCAGGTCTAATGAAGGATCTGATCAAACTAGTCCAGTCCTACTCCCCACCTGCATCATCAAAAGTCTCAGCTGTTAAACGCACACGCTTCCCAGCTCGAGCAAAGAACAACAGTACGATTGCACCGCGTGTTTCCATGTGGCGCTACCTACGTGACCGTGGAGAAGACATGAGGAAGTGGCATGATCAGCCTACTTCTGCACTACGAGCACGGGTGAAAGAACTGCTAGACATACCAACCACCAGTGGAGTTGCTCCAGTCATCACAGGTAACCAATAGAGGGGCCCTGCCCTCAGTCAGGGGAGGGAAAGGGATAATAGAGTTTATTGGACTGTGTGGATTCGATGGCCTGGCACATCAGAACCACAGGAATATAAGGCGCTGGTGGATACCGGTGCACAGTGCACCCTAATGCTCTCCAGTCATGAAGGGACAGAATCAATCCATATTTCTGGAGTGACTGGGGGCTCTCAAGAATTGACTGTGCTGGAGGCTGAAATAAGCCTCACTGGCAAAGACTGGCAAAAACATCCTATTGTGACTGGCCCAGGGGCTCCATGTATACTGGGTATTGATTACCTCAGAAGGGGGCATTTCAAGGATCCTAAGGGGTATCGATGGGCTTTTGGGATAGCTGCTGTAGACATGGACAACATTAAGCAGCTGTCTGTTTTGCCTGGCCTGTCAGAGGACCCGTCTGTTGTGGGGCTGCTACGAATAAAAGAGCAGCAGGTACCGGTTGCTACAAAGACAGTGCACAGACGGCAGTATCGCACCAACAGGGATTCCTTGCTCCCCATTCATGATTTGATTCGCCAGTTGGAGAATCAGGGAGTGATCAGTAAAACTCACTCACCTTTTAACAGTCCCATATGGCCAGTGCGTAAAGCCAGTGGAGAATGGAGGCTGACAGTAGACTACCGTGGCCTGAATGAGGTCACACCCCCATTGAGCGCTGCTGTGCCGGACATGTTGGAACTCCAGTACGAGCTGGAGTCAAAAGCAGCCAAATGGTATGCCACCATTGACATTGCCAATGCCTTCTTTTCTATTCCTTTGGCCGCAGAATGCAAGCCACAGTTTGCCTTCACCTGGAGGGGCATTCAGTATACTTGGAACCGTTTGCCCCAGGGGTGGAAACACAGCCCAACCATTTGCCATGGGTTGGTCCAAACTGTACTGGAACAGGGTGGTGCTCCTGAACACCTGCAGTACATTGATGACATTGTTGTGTGGGGCGATACAGCAGAAGAAGTTTTCACAAAAGGAGAGCAGATAATCCGGATTCTTCTACAAGCTGGCTTTGCTATTAAGCGAAGCAAAGTAAAAGGACCTGCCCAGGAAATTCAGTTCTTAGGTATAAAGTGGCAGGATGGACGTCGTCACATCCCAGCAGATGTGATCGACAAAATCACTGCCATGTCTCCACCAACTAGCAAGAAAGAGACACAATCTTTCCTGGGTGCAGTAGGCTTTTGGAGGATGCACATTCCAAACTACAGCCTCATTGTAAGCCCCCTTTATCAGGTAACGCGGAAGAAGAATGATTTTGCATGGGGCCCTGAGCAGCAGCAGGCTTTTGAACAGATTAAACAAGAGATAGCCCGTGCTGTAGCCCTGGGGCCAGTACGGACTGGACAGGATGTAAAGAACATCCTCTACACTGCTGCTGGAGAGAAAGGCCCTACTTGGAGTTTGTGGCAAAGAGCCTCAGGAGAGACCCGAGGCCGACCCCTGGGATTCTGGAGTCGATCATATAAGGGGTCTGAAGAGTGCTACACTCCAACTGAGAAGGAGATCTTAGCCGCGTATGAGGGGGTTCGGGCTGCTTCTGAAGTAGTCGGGACTGAAACACAGCTCCTTTTGGCACCTCGACTGCCAGTGCTGAACTGGATGTTCAATGTGTGCCACAAGGGAATTTGATGCTGGGGGAGTGCAATCAATAATTTTATGTATCTATATATATATATATATGTTTGCATGTGTAGTGTATTTTAGTTATTATAGTTGTACATTTAGTTATGTTACACGCAATTCTACTATTTAGCTATCACAATTTTACATACGTGTATATATATGTATATATATGTATATATTAACCATGATGTAATAATGTAGAATAAGGGGTGGAATGTCATGGTTTTGTAATTTTGTAATTTTGCTATCAGTATTCCACATCATAACATCATGTCAAGTATGGATACTTCTGTTGAATGTGCAGTCCACAGAAGAAGACTACATATCCCAGAGAACAACAGGAGTAACAATAAGTCACGGGACCAGGACTCTATATAATCTCGTTCCCAGGCTGGAGTGCCCTCCTTCTTCTCTCGAACTTCTCGGAGAGTGGGAAGCGTTCCAGCCGTGTCGCCTAGAGTTCACAGTAGGCCTCTCGGTTTTCGGGGACTCTCTCTCTCTGTTTCGTTCGATTTTGTTAGCCTTAATTATATAATATTGTGTTATCTTGTATTTCGATATCATATTTAGTAAAATAAGTTTTTCCTCCTTAGATTGTCGCTGTTTTATCCCACTCCCCTTTTCCCCCTCCTTTCCAGGCCCCGGGGGGGGGCGTGGGGTGGCTTCCCCTGTCAAGGGCATAGGTAAATCTAAGTAACCCATGACAAAGAGAAAAGGTATTCTGGAAGCAATGTGTCCTATTTTGCTACAAAGCTTCATTTTGTAGAGAAAATGTCTTCTTCTGGGGATGAAAACCAGTATTTCTGGGAAACAGCGCTATTTTAAAGGGATAAAAAGCATAATTTTGGTGAGAAAACCATGTTTTTGCAAGGATAAAGAATGATTCTTAGGAGAGAACATTTTATTTCTGGGATAGGTACTGATATTTGTGTGCCATTCTTCTAAAATTTGTCAGAAATCGATATTTCTCTTGGAAATGTCCTTATTTTGAAGAGGGAAAGAGGTATTCCAATAACAGTGTTTCATATTGTTGCTAAAGGGGACCACTTGTAGAGAAAATGATTTCTATTGGGGATGAAAACCACTTTTTAGGGTAGAAAATGCTACTTGTAATGATGAAAAGCTTTGTATTGGTAAGAAAAAGAATTTTTTGCAAGATTCAAGAGTGATACCTAAGAGAGAACACATTTTTTTCTGGTGTAAGTCTTGATATTAGTGTGAAATACATCGGAAATTTGTCTGAAATGGATAATTCTTATGTTAATGTCATTATTTTGTAGGGGAAGAGAGATATTCTGGAATCAGTGAGTCATCATTTGTTACAAAGCATCATTTTAAAGAGAATGTGTCTTCTTTTGGGGATGAAAACCAGTAATTTAGGGAGAAATTGCTATTTGTAGGGATGAAAAGCATTAGTTTGGGAAGAAAACCATAGTTTTGCAAGGATGAAGAGTGATACCTAAGAGTGTACTTTTCATTTCTGGGATAAGTATTGATATTCATGTGACCTACTTCTAAAATCTGTCAGAAATGGATATTTCTGTTGGAAATGTCATTCTTTTTTAGATGAAAAGAGTTATTCTGGAAACAATGTGTCATATTTGGCTACAAACGCTGATTTTGAAGAGAAATCGATTTCTTTTGGTGATGAAAACCACCTTTATGTCTAGAAAATGCTGTTTGTAGAGATGAAAAACATTATTTTGGTAAGAAAAGCATATTTTTGCAAGGGTAAAGAGTGATACCTAAGAGAGACCTTTTTATTTCTGGTATAAGTATTGCTATTCCTGTGAAATTTTTCTAAAATCTGTCAGAAAAGGATATATCTGTTGGAAATGTCCTTATTTTGTAGAGGAGAAAAGTTGTTTCTGTTAGTAATGTCCTCAATTGGTAGAAGAGAAAAGGTATTCTGGAAGCAATGTGTCCTATTTTGCAACAAAGCTTCATTTTGTAGAGAAAATGTCTTCTTCTGGGGATGAAAACCAGTATTTCTGGGAAACAGCGCTATTTTAAAGGGATAAAAAGCATAATTTTGGTGAGAAAACCATGTTTTTGCAAGGATAAAGAATGATTCTTAGGAGAGAACTTTTTATTTCTGGGATAGGTACTGATATTTGTGTGCCATTCTTCTAAAATTTGTCAGAAATCGATATTTCTCTTGGAAATGTCCTTATTTTGAAGAGGGAAAGAGGTATTCCAATAACAGTGTTTCATATTGTTGCTACAGGGGACCATTTGTAGAGAAAACGATTTCTATTGGGGATGAAAACCACTTTTTAGGGTAGAAAATGCTACTTGTAATGATGACAAGCTTTGTATTGGTAAGAAAATGAATTTTTTGCAAGATTCAAGAGTGATACCTAAGAGAGAACACATTTTTTTCTGGTGTAAGTCTTGATATTAGTGTGAAATACAACGGAAATTTGTCTGAAATGGATAATTCTTATGTTAATGTCATTATTTTGTAGGGGAAGAGAGATATTCTGGAATCAGTGAGTCATCATTTGTTACAAAGCATCATTTTAAAAAGAATGTGTCTTCTTTTGGGGATGAAAACCAGTAATTTAGGGAGAAATTGCTATTTGTAGGGATGAAAAGCATTAGTTTGGGAAGAAAACCATAGTTTTGCAAGGATGAAGAGTGATACCTAAGAGTGTACTTTTCATTTCTGGGATAAGTATTGATATTCATGTGACCTACTTCTAAAATCTGTCAGAAATGGATATTTCTGTTGGAAATGTCATTCTTTTTTAGATGAAAAGAGTTATTCTGGAAACAATGTGTCATATTTGGCTACAAACGCTGATTTTGAAGAGAAATCGATTTCTTTTGGTGATGAAAACCACCTTTATGTCTAGAAAATGCTGTTTGTAGAGATGAAAAACATTATTTGGGTAAGAAAAGCATATTTTTGCAAGGGTAAAGAGTGATACCTAAGAGAGACCTTTTTATTTCTGGTATAAGTATTGATATTCCTGTGAAATTTTTCTAAAATCTGTCAGAAAAGGATATATCTGTTGGAAATGTCCTTATTTTGTAGAGGAGAAAAGGTGTTTCTGTTAGTAATGTCCTCAACTGGTAGAAGAGAAAAGGTATTCTGGAAGCAATGTGTCCTATTTTGCTACAAAGCTTCATTTTGTAGAGAAAATGTCTTCTTCTGGGGATGAAAACCAGTATTTCTGGGAAACAGCGCTATTTTAAAGGGATAAAAAGCATAATTTTGGTGAGAAAACCATGTTTTTGCAAGGATAAAGAATGATTCTTAGGAGAGAACTTTTTATTTCTGGGATAGGTACTGATATTTGTGTGCCATTCTTCTAAAATTTGTCAGAAATCGATATTTCTGTTGGAAATGTCCTTATTTTGAAGAGGGAAAGAGGTATTCCAATAACAGTGTTTCATATTGTTGCTACAGGGGACCATTTGTAGAGAAAACGATTTCTATTGGGGATGAAAACCACTTTTTAGGGTAGAAAATGCTACTTGTAATGATGAAAAGCTTTGTATTGGTAAGAAAATGAATTTTTTGCAAGATTCAAGAGTGATACCTAAGAGAGAACACATTTTTTTCTGGTGTAAGTCTTGATATTAGTGTGAAATACATCGGAAATTTGTCTGAAATGGATAATTCTTATGTTAATGTCATTATTTTGTAGGGGAAGAGAGATATTCTGGAATCAGTGAGTCATCATTTGTTACAAAGCATCATTTTAAAAAGAATGTGTCTTCTTTTGGGGATGGAAACCAGTAATTTAGGGAGAAATTGCTATTTGTAGGGATGAAAAGCATTAGTTTGGGAAGAAAACCATAGTTTTGCAAGGATGAAGAGTGATACCTAAGAGTGTACTTTTCATTTCTGGGATAAGTATTGATATTCATGTGACCTACTTCTAAAATCTGTCAGAAATGGATATTTCTGTTGGAAATGTCATTCTTTTTTAGATGAAAAGAGTTATTCTGGAAACAATGTGTCATATTTGGCTACAAACGCTGATTTTGAAGAGAAATCGATTTCTTTTGCTGATGAAAACCACCTTTATGTCTAGAAAATGCTGTTTGTAGAGATGAAAAACATTATTTTGGTAAGAAAAGCATATTTTTGCAAGGGTAAAGAGTGATACCTAAGAGAGACCTTTTTATTTCTGGTATAAGTATTGCTATTCCTGTGAAATTTTTCTAAAATCTGTCAGAAAAGGATATATCTGTTGGAAATGTCCTTATTTTGTAGAGGAGAAAAGGTGTTTCTGTTAGTAATGTTCTCAATTGGTAGAAGAGAAAAGGTATTCTGGAAGCAATGTGTCCTATTTTGCTACAAAGCTTCATTTTGTAGAGAAAATGTCTTCTTCTGGGGATGAAAACCAGTATTTCTGGGAAACAGCGCTATTTTAAAGGGATAAAAAGCATAATTTTGGTGAGAAAACCATGTTTTTGCAAGGATAAAGAATGATTCTTAGGAGAGAACTTTTTATTTCTGGGATAGGTACTGATATTTGTGTGCCATTCTTCTAAAATTTGTCAGAAATCGATATTTCTGTTGGAAATGGCCTTATTTTGAAGAGGGAAAGAGGTATTCCAATAACAGTGTTTCATATTGTTGCTACAGGGGACCATTTGTAGAGAAAACGATTTCTATTGGGGATGAAAACCACTTTTTAGGGTAGAAAATGCTACTTGTAATGATGAAAAGCTTTGTATTGGTAAGAAAATGAATTTTTTGCAAGATTCAAGAGTGATACCTAAGAGAGAACACATTTTTTTCTGGTGTAAGTCTTGATATTAGTGTGAAATACATCGGAAATTTGTCTGAAATGGATAATTCTTATGTTAATGTCATTATTTTGTAGGGGAAGAGAGATATTCTGGAATCAGTGAGTCATCATTTGTTACAAAGCATCATTTTAAAGAGAATGTGTCTTCTTTTGGGGATGAAAACCAGTAATTTAGGGAGAAATTGCTATTTGTAGGCATGAAAAGCATTAGTTTGGGAAGAAAACCATAGTTTTGCAAGGATGAAGAGTGATACCTAAGAGTGTACTTTTCATTTCTGGGATAAGTATTGATATTCATGTGACCTACTTCTAAAATCTGTCAGAAATGGATATTTCTGTTGGAAATGTCATTCTTTTTTAGATGAAAAGAGTTATTCTGGAAACAATGTGTCATATTTGGCTACAAACGCTAATTTTGAAGAGAAATCGATTTCTTTTGCTGATGAAAACCACCTTTATGTCTAGAAAATGCTGTTTGTAGAGATGAAAAACATTATTTTGGTAAGAAAAGCATATTTTTGCAAGGGTAAAGAGTGATACCTAAGAGAGACCTTTTTATTTCTGGTATAAGTATTGCTATTCCTGTGAAATTTTTCTAAAATCTGTCAGAAAAGGATATATCTGTTGGAAATGTCCTTATTTTGTAGAGGAGAAAAGTTGTTTCTGTTAGTAATGTCCTCAATTGGTAGAAGAGAAAAGGTATTCTGGAAGCAATGTGTCCTATTTTGCTACAAAGCTTCATTTTGTAGAGAAAATGTCTTCTTCTGGGGATGAAAACCAGTATTTCTGGGAAACAGCGCTATTTTAAAGGGATAAAAAGCATAATTTTGGTGAGAAAACCATGTTTTTGCAAGGATAAAGAATGATTCTTAGGAGAGAACTTTTTATTTCTGGGATAGGTACTGATATTTGTGTGCCATTCTTCTAAAATTTGTCAGAAATCGATATTTCTCTTGGAAATGTCCTTATTTTGAAGAGGGAAAGAGGTATTCCAATAACAGTGTTTCATATTGTTGCTACAGGGGACCATTTGTAGAGAAAACGATTTCTATTGGGGATGAAAACCACTTTTTAGGGTAGAAAATGCTACTTGTAATGATGACAAGCTTTGTATTGGTAAGAAAATGAATTTTTTGCAAGATTCAAGAGTGATACCTAAGAGAGAACACATTTTTTTCTGGTGTAAGTCTTGATATTAGTGTGAAATATAACGGAAATTTGTCTGAAATGGATAATTCTTATGTTAATGTCATTATTTTGTAGGGGAAGAGAGATATTCTGGAATCAGTGAGTCATCATTTGTTACAAAGCATCATTTTAAAAAGAATGTGTCTTCTTTTGGGGATGAAAACCAGTAATTTAGGGAGAAATTGCTATTTGTAGGGATGAAAAGCATTAGTTTGGGAAGAAAACCATAGTTTTGCAAGGATGAAGACTGATACCTAAGAGTGTACTTTTCATTTCTGGGATAAGTATTGATATTCATGTGACCTACTTCTAAAATCTGTCAGAAATGGATATTTCTGTTGGAAATGTCATTCTTTTTTAGATGAAAAGAGTTATTCTGGAAACAATGTGTCATATTTGGCTACAAACGCTGATTTTGAAGAGAAATCGATTTCTTTTGGTGATGAAAACCACCTTTACGTCTAGAAAATGCTGTTTGTAGAGATGAAAAACATTATTTGGGTAAGAAAAGCATATTTTTGCAAGGGTAAAGAGTGATACCTAAGAGAGACCTTTTTATTTCTGGCATAAGTATTGATATTCCTGTGAAATTTTTCTAAAATCTGTCAGAAAAGTATATATCTGTTGGAAATGTCCTTATTTTGTAGAGGAGAAAAGGTGTTTCTGTTAGTAATGTCCTCAACTGGTAGAAGAGAAAAGGTATTCTGGAAGCAATGTGTCCTATTTTGCTACAAAGCTTCATTTTGTAGAGAAAATGTCTTCTTCTGGGGATGAAAACCAGTATTTCTGGGAAACAGCGCTATTTTAAAGGGATAAAAAGCATAATTTTGGTGAGAAAACCATGTTTTTGCAAGGATAAAGAATGATTCTTAGGAGAGAACTTTTTATTTCTGGGATAGGTACTGATATTTGTGTGCCATTCTTCTAAAATTTGTCAGAAATCGATATTTCTGTTGGAAATGTCCTTATTTTGAAGAGGGAAAGAGGTATTCCAATAACAGTGTTTCATATGATGCTACAGGGGACCATTTGTAGAGAAAACGATTTCTATTGGGGATGAAAACCACTTTTTTGGGTAGAAAATGCTACTTGTAATGATGACAAGCTTTGTATTGGTAAGAAAATGAATTTTTTGCAAGATTCAAGAGTGATACCTAAGAGAGAACACATTTTTTTCTGGTGTAAGTCTTGATATTAGTGTGAAATACATTGGAAATTTGTCTGAAATGGACAATTCTTATGTTAATGTCATTATTTTGTAGGGGAAGAGAGATATTCTGGAATCAGTGAGTCATCATTTGTTACAAAGCATCATTTTAAAGAGAATGTGTCTTCTTTTGGGGATGAAAACCAGTAATTTAGGGAGAAATTGCTATTTGTAGGGATGAAAAGCATTAGTTTGGGAAGAAAACCATAGTTTTGCAAGGATGAAGAGTGATACCTAAGAGTGTACTTTTCATTTCTGGGATAAGTATTGATATTCATGTGACCTACTTCTAAAATCTGTCAGAAATGGATATTTCTGTTGGAAATGTCATTCTTTTTTAGATGAAAAGAGTTATTCTGGAAACAATGTGTCATATTTGGCTACAAACGCTGATTTTGAAGGGAAATCGATTTCTTTTGCTGATGAAAACCACCTTTATGTCTAGAAAATGCTGTTTGTAGAGATGAAAAACATTATTTGGGTAAGAAAAGCATATTTTTGCAAGGGTAAAGAGTGATACCTAAGAGAGACCTTTTTATTTCTGGTATAAGTATTGATATTCCTGTGAAATTTTTCTAAAATCTGTCAGAAAAGGATATATCTGTTGGAAATGTCCTTATTTTGTAGAGGAGAAAAGGTGTTTCTGTTAGTAATGTCCTCAATTTGTAGAAGAGAAAAGGTATTCTGGAAGCAGTGTGTCCTATTTTGCTACAAAGCTTCATTTTGTAGAGAAAATGTCTTCTTCTGGGGATGAAAACCAGTATTTCTGGGAAACAGCGCTATTTTAAAGGGATAAAAAGCATAATTTTGGTGAGAAAACCATGTTTTTGCAAGGATAAAGAATGATTCTTAGGAGAGAACTTTTTATTTCTGGGATAGGTACTGATATTTGTGTGCCATTCTTCTAAAATTTGTCAGAAATCGATATTTCTGTTGGAAATGTCCTTATTTTGAAGAGGGAAAGAGGTATTCCAATAACAGTGTTTCATATTGTTGCTACAGGGGACCATTTGTAGAGAAAACGATTTCTATTGGGAATGAAAACCACTTTTTTGGGTAGAAAATGCTACTTGTAATGATGACAAGCTTTGTATTGGTAAGAAAATGAATTTTTTGCAAGATTCAAGAGTGATACCTAAGAGAGAACACATTTTTTTCTGGTGTAAGTCTTGATATTAGTGTGAAATACATTGGAAATTTGTCTGAAATGGACAATTCTTATGTTAATGTCATTATTTTGTAGGGGAAGAGAGATATTCTGGAATCAGTGAGTCATCATTTGTTACAAAGCATCATTTTAAAAAGAATGTGTCTTCTTTTGGGGATGGAAACCAGTAATTTAGGGAGAAA
This sequence comes from Coturnix japonica, assembly GCF_054131305.1. Lineage (NCBI taxonomy): Eukaryota > Metazoa > Chordata > Aves > Galliformes > Phasianidae > Coturnix > Coturnix japonica. The sequence goes on along the minus strand of NC_140663.1, from coordinate 48,246,909 downwards.
TTGCTATTTGTAGGGATGAAAAGCATTAGTTTGGGAAGAAAACCATAGTTTTGCAAGGATGAAGAGTGATACCTAAGAGTGTACTTTTCATTTCTGGGATAAGTATTGATATTCATGTGACCTACTTCTAAAATCTGTCAGAAATGGATATTTCTGTTGGAAATGTCATTCTTTTTTAGATGAAAAGAGTTATTCTGGAAACAATGTGTCATATTTGGCTACAAACGCTGATTTTGAAGAGAAATCGATTTCTTTTGCTGATGAAAACCACCTTTATGTCTAGAAAATGCTGTTTGTAGAGATGAAAAACATTATTTGGGTAAGAAAAGCATATTTTTGCAAGGGTAAAGAGTGATACCTAAGAGAGACCTTTTTATTTCTGGTATAAGTATTGCTATTCCTGTGAAATTTTTCTAAAATCTGTCAGAAAAGGATATATCTGTTGGAAATGTCCTTATTTTGTAGAGGAGAAAAGGTGTTTCTGTTAGTAATGTCCTCAATTTGTAGAAGAGAAAAGGTATTCTGGAAGCAGTGTGTCCTATTTTGCTACAAAGCTTCATTTTGTAGAGAAAATGTCTTCTTCTGGGGATGAAAACCAGTATTTCTGGGAAACAGCGCTATTTTAAAGGGATAAAAAGCATAATTTTGGTGAGAAAACCATGTTTTTGCAAGGATAAAGAATGATTCTTAGGAGAGAACTTTTTATTTCTGGGATAGGTACTGATATTTGTGTGCCATTCTTCTAAAATTTGTCAGAAATCGATATTTCTGTTGGAAATGTCCTTATTTTGAAGAGGGAAAGAGGTATTCCAATAACAGTGTTTCATATGATGCTACAGGGGACCATTTGTAGAGAAAACGATTTCTATTGGGGATGAAAACCACTTTTTTGGGTAGAAAATGCTACTTGTAATGATGACAAGCTTTGTATTGGTAAGAAAATGAATTTTTTGCAAGATTCAAGAGTGATACCTAAGAGAGAACACATTTTTTTCTGGTGTAAGTCTTGATATTAGTGTGAAATACATCGGAAATTTGTCTGAAATGGATAATTCTTATGTTAATGTCATTATTTTGTGGGGGAAGAGAGATATTCTGGAATCAGCGAGTCATCATTTGTTACAAAGCATCATTTTAAAGAGAATGTGTCTTTTTTTGGGGATGAAAACCAGTAATTTAGGGAGAAATTGCTATTTGTAGGGATGAAAAGCATTAGTTTGGGAAGAAAACCATAGTTTTGCAAGGATGAAGAGTGATACCTATGAGTGTACTTTTCATTTCTGGGATAAGTATTGATATTCATGTGACCTACTTCTAAAATCTGTCAGAAATGGATATTTCTGTTGGAAATGTCATTCTTTTTTAGATGAAAAGAGTTATTCTGGAAACAATGTGTCATATTTGGCTACAAACGCTGATTTTGAAGAGAAATCGATTTCATTTTGGTGATGAAAACCACCTTTATGTCTAGAAAATGCTGTTTGTAGAGATAAAAAACATTATTTTGGTAAGAAAAGCATATTTTTGCAAGGGTAAAGAGTGATTCCTAAGGGAGACCTTTTTATTTCTGGTATAAGTATTGATATTCCTGTGAAATTTTTCTAAAATCTGTCAGAAAAGGATATATATGTTGGAAATGTCCTTATTTTGTAGAGGAGAAAAGGTGTTTCTGTTAGTAATGTCCTTAATTGGTAGAAAAGGTATTCTGGAAGCAATGTGTCCTATTTTGCTACAAAGCTTCATTTTGTAGAGAAAATGTCTTCTTCTGGGGATGAAAACCAGTATTTCTGGGAAACAACGCTATTTTAAAGGGATAAAAAGCATAATTTTGGTGAGAGAACCATGTTTTTGCAAAGCTAAAGAATGATTCTTAGGAGAGAACTTTTTATTTCTGGGATAGGTACTGATATTTGTGTGCCATTCTTCTAAGATTAGTCAGAAATCGATATTTCTGTTGGAAATGTCCTTATTTTGAAGAGGGAAAGAGGTATTCCAATAACAGTGTTTCATATGTTGCTACAGGGGACCATTTGTAGAGAAAACGATTTCTATTGGGGATGAAAACCACTTTTTTGGGTAGAAAATGCTACTTGTAATGATGACAAGCTTTGTATTGGTAAGAAAATGAATTTTTTGCAAGATTCAAGATTGATACGTGAGAGCACATTTTTTTCTGGTGTAAGTCTTGATATTAGTGTGAAATACAACGGAAATTTGTCTGAAATGGACAATTCTTATGTTAATGTCATTATTTTGTAGGGGAAGTGAGATATTCTGGAATCAGTGAGTCATCATTTGTTACAACGCATCATTTTAAAGAGAATGAGAGAAGAGAATTACCCATTTATATGGATCCCCCCAATTTAAAGGACTCCCCCCCATTTTAATAACACCCCCATTTCAATGCCCCCTCCATTTAAGAACACCCCCATTTAAATGCCTCCCCTTTTAAAAAGACCCCCTGCCCCCATTTCAACCACTCTATCCCATTATTGTTTCCAGCTCAATTTAAGGACTCCCCCCCATTTTTTGGACCGCCCCCCGTTTAAGGACCCCCCCATTTAAACACCCCCTGCATTTAAAGACCCCCCTCATTTTAAGAGCCTCTTCAGCCGACCCCCGTCATTAAAATGGGAGGAGTCCTTTAGAAGGCTGAAGAGGCACTCCCCGAGTGCAGCGGAGTTGTTGGAATCACGGTTCCCTGAGACTGCCGCTTGTGGGAGAAAAGAGCGGTTGTGGTTAAATCGGTAGCCGAAAAAGGGCGACTTTAGCCGGCTGCTTTATTCCGCTGAGGGGGGTTTCTCTCTGCAGCCCGGAAAGGAGCACTTTTGTCCTTAACATCTTTTTTCACTGAAAGCACAACTCCTAGAACTGTTTCGAAGTGTTTCCTTTCACATGGGGAAAGATTTCGGTTCTTTCATTTTTTTCGTTACTACACTTTTAGTTTCTCAGACGACATAGGAAAGAAACGAATATCTCCTTCTTACATATCTGACTAGCCAGCTGAATAGCTCTGGGATATGCGCTGTCGGAGAGAAATCGACTTGATGTCCCTATCGCTCCTTTCTGAGCTGCAGGCATAAGCCTTTTCCTCTGAAGAAAGAAGCCGGCTAAAGACGCACTCCCCAGGTGCAACGGAGTTGTTGGAATCACGGTTCCCTGAGACTGCCGCTTGTGCGAGAAAAGAGCGGTTGTGGTTAAATCGGTAGCCGAAAAAGGGCGACTTTAGCCGGCTGCTTTATTCCGCTGAGGGGGGTTTCTCTCTGCAGCCCGGAAAGGAGCACTTTTGTCCTTAACATCTTTTTTCACTGAAAGCACAACTCCTAGAACTGTTTCGAAGTGTTTCCTTTCACATGGGGAAAGATTTCGGTTCTTTCATTTTTTTCGTTACTACACTTTTAGTTTCTCAGACGACAAAGGAAAGAAACGAATATCTCCTTCTTACATATCTGACTAGCCAGCTGAATAGCTCTGGGATATGCGCTGTCGGAGAGAAATCGACTTGATGTCCCTATCGCTCCTTTCTGAGCTGCAGGCATAAGCCTTTTCCTCTGAAGAAAGAAGCCGGCTAAAGACGCACTCCCCGAGTGCAACGGAGATGTTGGAATCACGGTTCCCTGCGACTGCCGCTTGTGAGAGAAAAGAGCGGTTGCGGTTAAATCGGTAGCCGAAAAAGAGCGACTTTAGCCGGCTGCTTTCTTCCGCTGAGGGGGGTTTCTCTCTGCAGCCCGGAAAGGAGCACTTTTGTCCTGAACATCTTTTTTCACAGAAAGCACAACTCCTAGAACTGTTTCGAAGTGTTTCCTTTCACATGGGGAAAGATTTCGGTTCTTTCATTTTTTTCGTTACTACACTTTTAGTTTCTCAGACGACAAAGGAAAGAAACGAATATCTCCTTCTTACATATCTGACTAGCCAGCTGAATAGCTCTGGGATATGCGCTGTCGGAGAGAAATCGACTTGATGTCCCTATCGCTCCTTTCTGAGCTGCAGGCATAAGCCTTTTCCTCTGAAGAAAGAAGCCGGCTAAAGACGCACTCCCCGAGTGCAACGGAGATGTTGGAATCACGGTTCCCTGCGACTGCCGCTTGTGCGAGAAAAGAGCGGTTGCGGTTAAATCGGTAGCCGAAAAAGAGCGACTTTAGCCGGCTGCTTTCTTCCGCTGAGGGGGGTTTCTCTCTGCAGCCCGGAGAGGAGCACTTTTGTCCACAACTTCTTTTCTGTCTGAAAGCACAACTCCTAGCACTGTATCGAGCAGTTATCTTTCCACTGGGGAAAAATAAGTAGGGGTACTCCAAATCAGACACAAAATACCCTAAATCAGACACAAAATCGAGACACCCCACATTTTAACACACCCCCCCCATTTAAGGATCAACCTCCCTTTTTAAGGTCCCTCACCATTTAGCCCCTTCACACATTATAGGGCCCCCCCATTTAAAAACACCCACCCCCATTTAAAGAACTCCTCCCATTATAAACCCCCCACTTTTCAGTCCCCCAAATTTTACTGTCTCCCCCACATTAATTAGGCCTTACCCATTTATATGGATCCCTCCCCAATTTAAAGTACTCCTCCCATTTTAAAGACACCCAAAATTTAAATTTCCCCCTCCATTTAAGAACACCCCCATTTAAATGCCTCCCCATTTTAAAAGACCCCCCCCCCAATTTTAACCCCTCCCACCCATTATTGGTTCAAGCTCAATTTAAGGACTCCCACCCATTTTTTCGACCGCCCCCCATTTAAGCCCCCCCCCCCATACCTATTTTCAGCGAGAAAAGATGGTAAGGACAAAAGTGCTCCTTTCCGGACTGCAGAGAGAAACCCCCCTCAGCGGAAGAAAGCAGCCGGCTAAAGTCGCTCTTTTTCGGCTACCGATTTAACCGCAACCGCTCTTTTCTCTCACAAGCGGCAGTCGCAGGGAACCGTGATTCCAACATCTCCGTTGCACTCGGGGAGTGCGTCTTTAGCCGGCTTCTTTCTTCAGAGGAAAAGGCTTATGCCTTGCAGCTCAGAAAGGAGCGATAGGGACATCAAGTCGATTTCTCTCCGACAGCGCATATCCCAGAGCTATTCAGCTGGCTAGTCAGATATGTAAGAAGGAGATATTCGTTTCTTTCCTATGTCGTCTGAGAAACTAAAAGTGTAGTAACGAAAAAAATGAAAGAAGCAAAATCTTTCCCCATTTGAAAGGTAACACGTCGAAACAGTTCTAGGAGTTGTGCTTTCAGTGAAAAAAGATGTTAAGGACAAAAGTGCTCCTTTCCGGGCTGCAGAGAGAAACCCCCCTCAGCGGAAGAAAGCAGCCGGCTAAAGTCGCTCTTTTTCGGCTACCGATTTGGCCTCAACCGTTCTTTTCTCGCCCAAGCGGCAGTCGCAGGGAACCGTGATTCCAACAACTCCGCTGCACTCGGGGAGTATCTCTTCAGCCTTCTAAAGGACTCCTCCCATTTTAATGACGGGGGTCGGCTGAAGAGGCTCTTAAAATGAGGGGGGTCTTTAAATGCAGGGGGTCTTTAAACGGGGGGGACCTTAAACGGGGGGCGGTCCAAAAAATGGGGGGGAGTCCTTAAATTGAGCTGGAAACAATAATGGGATGGAGTGGTTGAAATGGGGGCGGGGGGTCTTTTAAAAAGGGGAGACATTTAAATGGGAGTGTTCTTAAATGGAGGGGGCATTGAAATGGGGGTGTTATTAAAATGGGGGGGAATCCTTTAAATTGGGGGGATCCATATAAATGGGTATTTCTCTTCTCTCATTCTCTTTAAAATGATGCTTTGTAACAAATTATGACTCACTGATTCCAGAATATCTCTCTTCCCCTACAAAATAATGACATTAACATAAGAATTATCCATTTCTGGCAAATTTCTGATGTATTTCACACTAATATCAAGACTTACACCAGAAAAAAATGTGCTCGCTCTTAGGTATCACTCTTGAATCTTGCAAAAAATTCATTTTCTTAGCAATACAAAGCTTGTCATCATTACAAGTAGCATTTTCTACCCAAAAAAGTGGTTTTCATCCCCAGTAGAAATCGTTTTCTCTACAAATGGTCCCTTGTACCAACATATGAAACACTGTTATTGGAATACCTCTTTCCCTCTTCAAAATAAGGACATTTCTGTCCTTTTCTGACAGATTTTAGAAAAATTTCACAGGAATATCAATACTTATACCAGAAATAAAAAGGTCTCTCTTAAGTATCACTCTTTACCCTTGCAAAAATATGCTTTTCTTACCCAAATAATGTTTTTCATCTCTACAAACAGCATTTTCTAGACATAAAGGTGGTTTTCATCACCAAAAGAAATCGATTTCTCTTCAAAAATAGCGTTTGTAGCCAAATATGACACACTGTTTCCAGAATAACTCTTTTCATCTAAAAAAGAATGACATTTCCAACAGAAATATCCATTTCTGACAGATTTTACAAGTAGGTCACATGAATATCAATACTTATCCCAGAAATGAAAAGTACATTCTTAGGTATCACTCTTCATCCTTGCAAAACTATGGTTTTCTTCCCAAACTAATGCTTTTCATCCCTACAAATAGCAATTTCTCCCTAAATTACTGGTTTTCATCCCCAAAAGAATACGCATTCTCTTTAAAATGATGCTTTGTAACAAATGATGACTCACTGATTCCAGAATATCTCTCTTCCCCTACAAAATAATGACATTAACATAAGAATTATCCATTTCAGACAAATTTCCGATGTATTTCACACTAATATCAATACTTCCACCAGAAAAAAATGTGCTCGCTCTTAGGTATCACTCTTGAATCTTGCAAAAAATTCATTTTCTTACCAATACAAAGCATGTCATCATTACAAGTAGCATTTTCTACCCAAAAAAGTGGTTTTCATCCCCAATAGAAATCGTTTTCTCTACAAATGGTCCCCTGTAGCAACATATGAAACACTCTTATTGGAATACCGCTTTCCCTCTTCAAAATAAGGACATTTCCAACAGAAATATCGATTTCTGACAAATTTTAGAAGAATGGCAAACAAATATCAGTACCTATCCCAGAAATAAAAAGTTCTCTCCTAAGAATCATTCTTTATCCTTGCAAAAACATGGTTTTCTCACCAAAATTATGCTTTTTATCCCTTTAAAATAGCGTTGTCTCCCAGAAATACTGGTTTTCATCCCCAGAAGAAGACATTTTCTCTACAAAATGAAGCTTTGTAGCAAAATAGGACACATTGCTTCCAGAATACCTTTTCTCTTCTACCAATTGAGGACATTACTAACAGAAACACCTTTTCTCCTCTACAAAATAAGGACATTTCCAACAGATATATCCTTTTCTGACAGATTTTAGAAAAATTTCACCGGAATATCAATACTTATACCAGAAATAAAAAGGTCTCTCTTAGGTATCACTCTTTACCCTTGCAAACATATGCTTTTCTTACCAAAATAATGTTTTTCATCTCTACAAACAGCATTTTCTAGACATAAAGGTGGTTTTCATCACCAAAAGAAATCGATTTCTCTTCAAAATTAGCGTTTGTAGCCAAATATGACACATTGTTTCCAGAATAATTCTTTTCATCTAAAAAAGAATGACATTTCCAACAGAAATATCCATTTCTGACAGATTTTAGAAGTAGGTCACATGAATATCAATACTTATCTTAGAAATGAAAAGTACACTCTTAGGTATCACTCTTCATCCTTGCAAAACTATGGTTTTCTTCCCAAACTAATGCTTTTCATCCCTACAAATAGCAATTTCTCCCTAAATTACTGGTTTTCATCCCCAAAAGAAGACACATTCTCTTTAAAATGATGCTTTGTAACAAATGATGACTCACTGATTCCAGAATATCTCTCTTCCTTTACAAAATAATGACATTAGCATAAGAATTATCCATTTCAGACAAATTTCCGATGTATTTCACACTAATATCAAGACTTACACCAGAAAAAATTGTGCTCGCTCTTAGGTATCACTCTCCAATCCTGCAAAAAATTCATTTTCTTACCAATACAAAGCTTGTCATCATTACAAGTAGCATTTTCTACACAAAAAAGTGGTTTTCATCCCCAATAGAAATCGTTTTCTCTACAAATGGTCCCCTGTAGCAACATATGAAACACTCTTATTGGAATACCTCTTTCCCTCTTCAAAATAAGGACATTTCCAACAGAAATATCGATTTCTGACAAATTTTAGAAGAATGGCAAACAAATATCAGTACCTATTCCAGAAATAAAAAGTTCTCTCCTAAGAATCATTCTTTATCCTTGCAAAAACATGGTTTTCTCACCAAAATTATGCTTTTTATCCCTTTAAAATAGCGTTGTTTCCCAGAAATACTGGTTTTCATCCCCAGAAGAAGACATTTTCTCTACAAAATGAAGCTTTGTAGCAAAATAGGACACATTGCTTCCAGAATACCTTTTCTCTTCTACCAATTGAGGACATTACTAACAGAAACACCTTTTCTCCTCTACAAAATAAGGACATTTCCAACAGATATATCCTTTTCTGACAGATTTTAGAAAAATTTCACAGGAATATCAATACTTATACCAGAAATAAAAAGGTCTCTCTTAGGTATCACTCTTTACCCTTGCAAAAATATGCTTTTCTTACCCAAATAATGTTTTTCATCTCTACAAACAGCATTTTCTAGACATAAAGGTGGTTTTCATCAGCAAAAGAAATCGATTTCTCTTCAAAATTAGCGTTTGTAGCCAAATATGACACATTGTTTCCAGAATAACTCTTTTCATCTAAAAAAGAATGACATTTCCAACAGAAATATCCATTTCTGACAGATTTTAGAAGTAGGTCACATGAATATCAATACTTATCCCAGAAATGAAAAGTACACTCTTAGGTATCACTCTTCATCCTTGCAAAACTATGGTTTTCTTCCCAAACTAATGCTTTTCATCCCTACAAATTGCAATTTCTCCCTAAATTACTGGTTTTCATCCCCAAAAGAAGACACATTCTCTTTAAAATGATGCTTTGTAACAAATGATGACTCACTGATTCTAGAATATCTGTCTTCCCCTACAAAATAATGACATTAACATAAGAATTATCCATTTCAGACAAATTTCCGATGTATTTCACACTAATATCAAGACTTACACCAGAAAAAAATGTGTTCTCTCTTAGGTATCAATCTTGAATCTTGCAAAAAATTCATTTTCTTACCAATACAAAGCTTGTCGTCATTACAAGTAGCATTTTCTACCCAAAAAAGTGGTTTTCATTCCCAATGGAAATCGTTTTCTCTACAAATGGTCCCCTGTAGCAACATATGAAACACTCTTATTGGAATACCTCTTTCCCTCTTCAAAATAAGGACATTTCCAACAGAAATATCGATTTCTGACAAATTTTAGAAGAATGGCACACAAATATTAGTACCTATCCCAGAAATAAAAAGTTCTCTCCTAAGAATCAATCTTTATCCTTGCAAAAACATGGTTTTCTCACCAAAATTATGCTTTTTATCCCTTTAAAATAGCGTTGTTTCCCAGAAATACTGGTTTTCATCCCTAGAAGAAGACATTTTCTCTACAAAATGAAGCTTTGTAGCAAAATAGGACACATTGCTTCCAGAATACCTTTTCTCTTCTACCAATTGAGGACATTACTAACAGAAACACCTTTTCTCCTCTACAAAATAAGGACATTTCCAACAGATATATCCTTTTCTGACAGATTTTAGAAAAATTTCACCGGAATATCAATACTTATACCAGAAATAAAAAGGTCTCTCTTAGGTATCACTCTTTACCCTTGCAAAAATATGCTTTTCTTACCCAAATAATGTTTTTCATCTCTACAAACAGCATTTTCTAGACGTAAAGGTGGTTTTCATCACCAAAAGAAATCGATTTCTCTTCAAAATCAGCGTTTGTAGCCAAATATGACACATTGTTTCCAGAATAACTCTTTTCATCTAAAAAAGAATGACATTTCCAACAGAAATATCCATTTCTGACAGATTTTAGAAGTAGGTCACATGAATATCAATACTTATCCCAGAAATGAAAAGTACACTCTTAGGTATCACTCTTCATCCTTGCAAAACTATGGTTTTCTTCCCAAACTAATGCTTTTCATCCCTACAAATAGCAATTTCTCCCTAAATTACTGGTTTTCATCCCCAAAAGAAGACACATTCTCTTTAAAATGATGCTTTGTAACAAATGATGACTCACTGATTCCAGAATATCTCTCTTCCTTTACAAAATAATGCCATTAACATAAGAATTATCCATTTCTGGCAAATTTCCGATGTATTTCACACTAATATCAAGACTTACACCAGAAAAAAATGTGCTCGCTCTTAGGTATCACTCTCCAATCCTACAAAAGTTCATTTTCTTACCAATACAAAGCTTGTCATCATTACAAGTAGCATTTTCTACACAAAAAAGTGGTTTTCATCCCCAATAGAAATCGTTTTCTCTACAAATGGTCCCCTGTAGCAACATATGAAACACTCTTATTGGAATACCTCTTTCCCTCTTCAAAATAAGGCCATTTCCAACAGAAATATCGATTTCTGACAAATTTTAGAAGAATGGCAAACAAATATCAGTACCTATTCCAGAAATAAAAAGTTCTCTCCTAAGAATCATTATTTATCCTTGCAAAAACATGGTTTTCTCACCAAAATTATGCTTTTTATCCCTTTAAAATAGCGTTGTCTCCCAGAAATACTGGTTTTCATCCCCAGAAGAAGACATTTTCTCTACAAAATGAAGCTTTGTAGCAAAATAGGACACATTGCTTCCAGAATACCTTTTCTCTTCTACCAATTGAGGACATTACTAACAGAAACACCTTTTCTCCTCTACAAAATAAGGACATTTCCAACAGATATATCCTTTTCTGACAGATTTTAGAAAAATTTCACAGGAATATCAATACTTATACCAGAAATAAAAAGGTCTCTCTTAGGTATCACTCTTTACCCTTGCAAAAATATGCTTTTCTTACCCAAATAATGTTTTTAATCTCTCCAAACAGCATTTTCTAGACATAAAGGTGGTTTTCATCACCAAAAGAAATCGATTTCTCTTCAAAATTAGCGTTTGTAGCCAAATACGACACATTGTTTCCAGAATAACTCTTTTCATCTAAAAAAGAATGACATTTCCAACAGAAATATCCATTTCTGACAGATTTTAGAAGTAGGTCACATGAATATCAATACTTATCCCAGAAATGAAAAGTACACTCTTAGGTATCACTCTTCATCCTTGCAAAACTATGGTTTTCTTCCCAAACTAATGCTTTTCATCCCTACAAATTGCAATTTCTCCCTAAATTACTGGTTTTCATCCCCAAAAGAAGACACATTCTCTTTAAAATGATGCTTTGTAACAAATGATGACTCACTGATTCTAGAATATCTGTCTTCCCCTACAAAATAATGACATTAACATAAGAATTATCCATTTCAGACAAATTTCCGATGTATTTCACACTAATATCAAGACTTACACCAGAAAAAAATGTGTTCTCTCTTAGGTATCAATCTTGAATCTTGCAAAAAATTCATTTTCTTACCAATACAAAGCTTGTCGTCATTACAAGTAGCATTTTCTACCCAAAAAAGTGGTTTTCATTCCCAATGGAAATCGTTTTCTCTACAAATGGTCCCCTGTAGCAACATATGAAACACTCTTATTGGAATACCTCTTTCCCTCTTCAAAATAAGGACATTTCCAACAGAAATATCGATTTCTGACAAATTTTAGAAGAATGGCACACAAATATTAGTACCTATCCCAGAAATAAAAAGTTCTCTCCTAAGAATCATTCTTTATCCTTGCAAAAACATGGTTTTCTCACCAAAATTATGCTTTTTATCCCTTTAAAATAGCGTTGTTTCCCAGAAATACTGGTTTTCATCCCTAGAAGAAGACATTTTCTCTACAAAATGAAGCTTTGTAGCAAAATAGGACACATTGCTTCCAGAATACCTTTTCTCTTCTACCAATTGAGGACATTACTAACAGAAACACCTTTTCTCCTCTACAAAATAAGGACATTTCCAACAGATATATCCTTTTCTGACAGATTTTAGAAAAATTTCACAGGAATATCAATACTTATACCAGAAATAAAAAGGTCTCTCTTAGGTATCACTCTTTACCCTTGCAAAAATATGCTTTTCTTACCCAAATAATGTTTTTCATCTCTACAAACAGCATTTTCTAGACATAAAGGTGGTTTTCATCACCAAAAGAAATCGATTTCTCTTCAAAATTAGCGTTTGTAGCCAAATATGACACATTGTTTCCAGAATAACTCTTTTCATCTAAAAAAGAATGACATTTCCAACAGAAATATCCATTTCTGACAGATTTTAGAAGTAGGTCACATGAATATCAATACTTATCCCAGAAATGAAAAGTACACTCTTAGGTATCACTCTTCATCCTTGCAAAACTATGGTTTTCTTCCCAAACTAATGCTTTTCATCCCTACAAATAGCAATTTCTCCCTAAATTACTGGTTTTCATCCCCAAAAGAAGACACATTCTCTTTAAAATGATGCTTTGTAACAAATGATGACTCACTGATTCCAGAATATCTCTCTTCCTTTACAAAATAATGACATTAACATAAGAATTATCCATTTCTGGCAAATTTCCGATGTATTTCACACTAATATCAAGACTTACACCAGAAAAAAATGTGCTCGCTCTTAGGTATCACTCTCCAATCCTACAAAAGTTCATTTTCTTACCAATACAAAGCTTGTCATCATTACAAGTAGCATTTTCTACACAAAAAAGTGGTTTTCATCCCCAATAGAAATCGTTTTCTCTACAAATGGTCCCCTGTAGCAACATATGAAACACTCTTATTGGAATACCTCTTTCCCTCTTCAAAATAAGGCCATTTCCAACAGAAATATCGATTTCTGACAAATTTTAGAAGAATGGCAAACAAATATCAGTACCTATCCCAGAAATAAAAAGTTCTCTCCTAAGAATCATTATTTATCCTTGCAAAAACATGGTTTTCTCACCAAAATTATGCTTTTTATCCCTTTAAAATAGCGTTGTCTCCCAGAAATACTGGTTTTCATCCCCAGAAGAAGACATTTTCTCTACAAAATGAAGCTTTGTAGCAAAATAGGACACATTGCTTCCAGAATACCTTTTCTCTTCTACCAATTGAGGACATTACTAACAGAAACACCTTTTCTCCTCTACAAAATAAGGGCATTTCCAACAGATATATCCTTTTCTGACAGATTTTAGAAAAATTTCACAGGAATATCAATACTTATACCAGAAATAAAAAGGTCTCTCTTAGGTATCACTCTTTACCCTTGCAAAAATATGCTTTTCTTACCCAAATAATGTTTTTCATCTCTACAAACAGCATTTTCTAGACATAAAGGTGGTTTTCATCACCAAAAGAAATCGATTTCTCTTCAAAATTAGCGTTTGTAGCCAAATATGACACATTGTTTCCAGAATAACTCTTTTCATCTAAAAAAGAATGACATTTCCAACAGAAATATCCATTTCTGACAGATTTTAGAAGTAGGTCACATGAATATCAATACGTATCCCAGAAATGAAAAGTACACTCTTAGGTATCACTCTTCATCCTTGCAAAACTATGGTTTTCTTCCCAAACTAATTCTTTTCATCCCTACAAATAGGAATTTCTCCCTAAATTACTGTTTTTCATCCCCAAAAGAAGACACATTCTCTTTAAAATGATGCTTTGTAACAAATGATGACTCACTGATTCCAGAATATCTCTCTTCCTTTACAAAATAATGACATTAGCATAAGAATTATCCATTTCAGACACATTTCCGATGTATTTCACACTAATATAAAGACTTACACCAGAAAAAAATGTGCTAGCTCTTAGGTATCACTCTCCAATCCTGCAAAAAATTCATTTTCTTACCAATACAAAGCTTGTCATCATTACAAGTAGCATTTTCTACCCAAAAAAGTGGTTTTCATCCCCAATAGAAATCGTTTTCTCTACAAATGGTCCCCTGTAGCAACATATGAAACACTCTTATTGGAATACCTCTTTCCATCTTCAAAATAAGGACATTTCCAACAGAAATATCGATTTCTGACAAATTTTAGAAGAATGGCAAACAAATATCAGTACCTATCCCAGAAATAAAAAGTTCTCTCCTAAGAATCATTCTTTATCCTTGCAAAAACATGGTTTTCTCACCAAAATTATGCTTTTTATCCCTTTAAAATAGCGTTGTTTCCCAGAAATACTGGTTTTCATCCCCAGAAGAAGACATTTTCTCTACAAAATGAAGCTTTGTAGCAAAATAGGACACATTGCTTCCAGAATACCTTTTCTCTTCTACCAATTGAGGACATTACTAACAGAAACACCTTTTCTCCTCTACAAAATAAGGACATTTCCAACAGATATATCCTTTTCTGACAGATTTTAGAAAAATTTCACAGGAATATCAATACTTATACCAGAAATAAAAAGGTCTCTCTTAGGTATCACTCTTTACCCTTGCAAACATATGCTTTTCTTACCCAAATAATGTTTTTCATCTCTACAAACAGCATTTTCTAGACATAAAGGTGGTTTTCATCACCAAAAGAAATCGATTTCTCTTCAAAATTAGCGTTTGTAGCCAAATATGACACATTGTTTCCAGAATAACTCTTTTCATCTAAAAAAGAATGACATTTCCAAGAGAAATATCCATTTCTGACAGATTTTAGAAGTAGGTCACATGAATATCAATACTTATCCCAGAAATGAAAAGTACACTCTTAGGTATCACTCTTCATCCTTGCAAAACTATGGTTTTCTTCCCAAACTAATGCTTTTCATCCCTACAAATTGCAATTTCTCCCTAAATTACTGTTTTTCATCCCCAAAAGAAGACACATTCTCTTTAAAATGATGCTTTGTAACAAATGATGACTCACTGATTCTAGAATATCTGTCTTCCCCTACAAAATAATGACATTAACATAAGAATTATCCATTTCAGACAAATTTCCGATGTATTTCACACTAATATCAAGACTTACACCAGAAAAAAATGTGTTCTCTCTTAGGTATCAATCTTGAATCTTGCAAAAAATTCATTTTCTTACCAATACAAAGCTTGTCGTCATTACAAGTAGCATTTTCTACCCAAAAAAGTGGTTTTCATTCCCAATGGAAATCGTTTTCTCTACAAATGGTCCCCTGTAGCAACATATGAAACACTCTTATTGGAATACCTCTTTCCCTCTTCAAAATAAGGCCATTTCCAACAGAAATATCGATTTCTGACAAATTTTAGAAGAATGGCAAACAAATATCAGTACCTATCCCAGAAATAAAAAGTTCTCTCCTAAGAATCATTATTTATCCTTGCAAAAACATGGTTTTCTCACCAAAATTATGCTTTTTATCCCTTTAAAATAGCGTTGTCTCCCAGAAATACTGGTTTTCATCCCCAGAAGAAGACATTTTCTCTACAAAATGAAGCTTTGTAGCAAAATAGGACACATTGCTTCCAGAATACCTTTTCTCTTCTACCAATTGAGGACATTACTAACAGAAACACCTTTTCTCCTCTACAAAATAAGGACATTTCCAACAGATATATCCTTTTCTGACAGATTTTAGAAAAATTTCACAGGAATATCAATACTTATACCAGAAATAAAAAGGTCTCTCTTAGGTATCACTCTTTACCCTTGCAAAAATATGCTTTTCTTACCCAAATAATGTTTTTCATCTCTACAAACAGCATTTTCTAGACATAAAGGTGGTTTTCATCACCAAAAGAAATCGATTTCTCTTCAAAATTAGCGTTTGTAGCCAAATATGACACATTGTTTCCAGAATAATTCTTTTCATCTAAAAAAGAATGACATTTCCAACAGAAATATCCATTTCTGACAGATTTTAGAAGTAGGTCACATGAATATCAATACTTATCCCAGAAATGAAAAGTACACTCTTAGGTATCACTCTTCATCCTTGCAAAACTATGGTTTTCTTCCCAAACTAATGCTTTTCATCCCTACAAATAGCAATTTCTCCCTAAATTACTGTTTTTCATCCCCAAAAGAAGGCACATTCTCTTTAAAATGATGCTTTGTAACAAATGATGACTCACTGATTCCAGAATATCTCTCTTCCTTTACAAAATAATGACATTAGCATAAGAATTATCCATTTCAGACAAATTTCCGATGTATTTCACACTAATATCAAGACTTACACCAGAAAAAAATGTGCTCGCTCTTAGGTATCACTCTCCAATCCTGCAAAAATTTCATTTTCTTACCAATACAAAGCTTGTCATCATTACAAGTAGCATTTTCTACCCAAAAACGTGGTTTTCATCCCCAATAGAAATCGTTTTCTCTACAAATGGTCCCCTGTAGCAACATATGAAACACTCTTATTGGAATACCTCTTTCCCTCTTCAAAATAAGGACATTTCCAACAGAAATATCGATTTCTGACAAATTTTAGAAGAATGGCAAACAAATATCAGTACCTATTCCAGAAAGAAAAAGTTCTCTCCTAAGAATCATTCTTTATCCTTGCAAAAACATGGTTTTCTCACCAAAATTATGCTTTTTATCCCTTTAAAATAGCGTTGTTTCCCAGAAATACTGGTTTTCATCCCCAGAAGAAGACATTTTCTCTACAAAATGAAGCTTTGTAGCAAAATAGGACACATTGCTTCCAGAATACCTTTTCTCTTCTACCAATTGAGGACATTACTAACAGAAACACCTTTTCTCCTCTACAAAATAAGGACATTTCCAACAGATATAATTTTTTCTGACAGATTTTAGAAAAATTTCACAGGAATATCAATACTTATACCAGAAATAAAAAGGTCTCTCTTAGGTATCACTCTTTACCCTTGCAAAAATATGCTTTTCTTACCAAAATAATGTTTTTCATCTCTACAAACAGCATTTTCTAGACATAAAGGTGGTTTTCATCACCAAAAGAAATCGATTTCTCTTCAAAATTAGTGTTTGTAGCCAAATATGACACATTGTTTCCAGAATAATTCTTTTCTTCTAAAAAAGAATGACATTTCCAACAGAAATATCCATTTCTGACAGATTTTAGAAGTAGGTCACATGAATATCAATACTTATCTTAGAAATGAAAAGTACACTCTTAGGTATCACTCTTCATCCTTGCAAAACTATGGTTTTCTTCCCAAACTAATGCTTTTCATCCCTACAAATAGCAATTTCTCCCTAAATTACTGGTTTTCATCCCCAAAAGAAGACACATTCTCTTTAAAATGATGCTTTGTAACAAATGATGACTCACTGATTCCAGAATATCTCTCTTCCTTTACAAAATAATGACATTAGCATAAGAATTATCCATTTCAGACAAATTTCCGATGTATTTCACACTAATATCAAGACTTACACCAGAAAAAAATGTGCTCGCTCTTAGGTATCACTCTCCAATCCTGCAAAAAATTCATTTTCTTACCACTACAAAGCTTGTCATCATTACAAGTAGCATTTTCTACCCAAAAAAGTGGTTTTCATCCCCAATAGAAATCGTTTTCTCTACAAATGGTCCCCTGTAGCAACATATGAAACACTCTTATTGGAATACCTCTTTCCCTCTTCAAAATAAGGACATTTCCAACAGAAATATCGATTTCTGACAAATTTTAGAAGAATGGCAAACAAATATCAGTACCTATTCCAGAAATAAAAAGTTCTCTCCTAAGAATCATTCTTTATCCTTGCAAAAACATGGTTTTCTCACCAAAATTATGCTTTTTATCCCTTTAAAATAGCGTTGTTTCCCAGAAATACTGGTTTTCATCCCCAGAAGAAGACATTTTCTCTACAAAATGAAGCTTTGTAGTAAAATAGGACACATTGCTTCCAGAATACCTTTTCTCTTCTACCAATTGAGGACATTACTAACAGAAACACCTTTTCTCCTCTACAAAATAAGGACATTTCCAACAGATATATCCTTTTCTGACAGATTTTAGAAAAATTTCACAGGAATATCAATACTTATACCAGAAATAAAAAGGTCTCTCTTAGGTATCACTCTTTACCCTTGCAAACATATGCTTTTCTTACCCAAATAATGTTTTTCATCTCTACAAACAGCATTTTCTAGACATAAAGGTGGTTTTCATCACCAAAAGAAATCGATTTCTCTTCAAAATTAGTGTTTGTAGCCAAATATGACACATTGTTTCCAGAATAATTCTTTTCATCTAAAAAAGAATGACATTTCCAACAGAAATATCCATTTCTGACAGATTTTAGAAGTAGGTCACATGAATATCAATACTTATCTTAGAAATGAAAAGTACACTCTTAGGTATCACTCTTCATCCTTGCAAAACTATGGTTTTCTTCCCAAACTAATGCTTTTCATCCCTACAAATAGCAATTTCTCCCTAAATTACTGGTTTTCATCCCCAAAAGAAGACACATTCTCTTTAAAATGATGCTTTGTAACAAATGATGACTCACTGATTCCAGAATATCTCTCTTCCTTTACAAAATAATGACATTAGCATAAGAATTATCCATTTCAGACAAATTTCCGATGTATTTCACACTAATATCAAGACTTACACCAGAAAAAAATGTGTTCTCTCTTAGGTATCACTCTCCAATCCTGCAAAAAATCCATTTTCTTACCAATACAAAGCTTGTCATCATTACAAGTAGCATTTTCTACACAAAAAAGTGGTTTTCATCCCCAATAGAAATCGTTTTCTCTACAAATGGTCCCCTGTAGCAACATATGAAACACTCTTATTGGAATACCTCTTTCCCTCTTCAAAATAAGGACATTTCCAACAGAAATATCGATTTCTGACAAATTTTAGAAGAATGGCAAACAAATATCAGTACCTATTCCAGAAATAAAAAGTTCTCTCCTAAGAATCATTCTTTATCCTTGCAAAAACATGGTTTTCTCACCAAAATTATGCTTTTTATCCCTTTAAAATAGCGTTGTTTCCCAGAAATACTGGTTTTCATCCCCAGAAGAAGACATTTTCTCTACAAAATGAAGCTTTGTAGCAAAATAGGACACATTGCTTCCAGAATACCTTTTCTCTTCTACCAATTGAGGACATTACTAACAGAAACACCTTTTCTCCTCTACAAAATAAGGACATTTCCAACAGATATATCCTTTTCTGACAGATTTTAGAAAAATTTCACAGGAATATCAATACTTATACCAGAAATAAAAAGGTCTCTCTTAGGTATCACTCTTTACCCTTGCAAAAATATGCTTTTCTTACCCAAATAATGTTTTTCATCTCTACAAACAGCATTTTCTAGACATAAAGGTGGTTTTCATCACCAAAAGAAATCGATTTCTCTTCAAAATTAGCGTTTGTAGCCAAATATGACACATTGTTTCCAGAATAACTCTTTTCATCTAAAAAAGAATGACATTTCCAACAGAAATATCCATTTCTGACAGATTTTAGAAGTAGGTCACATGAATATCAATACGTATCCCAGAAATGAAAAGTACACTCTTAGGTATCACTCTTCATCCTTGCAAAACTATGGTTTTCTTCCCAAACTAATGCTTTTCATCCCTACAAATAGCAATTTCTCCCTAAATTACTGGTTTCCATCCCCAAAAGAAGACACATTCTCTTTAAAATGATGCTTTGTAACAAATGATGACTCACTGATTCCAGAATATCTCTCTTCCTTTACAAAATAATGACATTAGCATAAGAATTATCCATTTCAGACAAATTTCCGATGTATTTCACACTAATATCAAGACTTACACCAGAAAAAAATGTGCTCGCTCTTAGGTATCAATCTTGAATCTTGCAAAAAATTCATTTTCTTACCAATACAAAGCTTGTCATCATTACAAGTAGCATTTTCTACACAAAAAAGTGGTTTTCATCCCCAATAGAAATCGTTTTCTCTACAAATGGTCCCCTGTAGCAACATATGAAACACTCTTATTGGAATACCTCTTTCCCTCTTCAAAATAAGGACATTTCCAACAGAAATATCGATTTCTGACAAATTTTAGAAGAATGGCAAACAAATATCAGTACCTATTCCAGAAATAAAAAGTTCTCTCCTAAGAATCATTATTTATCCTTGCAAAAACATGGTTTTCTCACCAAAATTATGCTTTTTATCCCTTTAAAATAGCGTTGTTTCCCAGAAATACTGGTTTTCATCCCCAGAAGAAGACATTTTCTCTACAAAATGAAGCTTTGTAGCAAAATAGGACACATTGCTTCCAGAATACCTTTTCTCTTCTACCAATTGAGGACATTACTAACAGAAACACCTTTTCTCCTCTACAAAATAAGGACATTTCCAACAGATATATCCTTTTCTGACAGATTTTAGAAAAATTTCACAGGAATATCAATACTTATACCAGAAATAAAAAGGTCTCTCTTAGGTATCACTCTTTACCCTTGCAAACATATGCTTTTCTTACCCAAATAATGTTTTTCATCTCTACAAACAGCATTTTCTAGACATAAAGGTGGTTTTCATCACCAAAAGAAATCGATTTCTCTTCAAAATTAGCGTTTGTAGCCAAATATGACACATTGTTTCCAGAATAATTCTTTTCATCTAAAAAAGAATGACATTTCCAACAGAAATATCCATTTCTGACAGATTTTAGAAGTAGGTCACATGAATATCAATACTTATCTTAGAAATGAAAAGTACACTCTTAGGTATCACTCTTCATCCTTGCAAAACTATGGTTTTCTTCCCAAACTAATGCTTTTCATCCCTACAAATAGCAATTTATCCCTAAATTACTGTTTTTCATCCCCAAAAGAAGACACATTCTCTTTAAAATGATGCTTTGTAACAAAT
The DNA here is from genome assembly GCF_054131305.1 of Coturnix japonica. NCBI lineage: Eukaryota > Metazoa > Chordata > Aves > Galliformes > Phasianidae > Coturnix > Coturnix japonica. Next base: position 48,226,026 of record NC_140663.1, on the reverse strand, counting down.
GATGACTCACTGATTCCAGAATATCTCTCTTCCTTTACAAAATAATGACATTAGCATAAGAATTATCCATTTCAGACAAATTTCCGATGTATTTCACACTAATATCAAGACTTACACCAGAAAAAAATGTGCTCGCTCTTAGGTATCACTCTCCAATCCTGCAAAAAATTCATTTTCTTACCAATACAAAGCTTGTCATCATTACAAGTAGCATTTTCTACCCAAAAAAGTGGTTTTCATCCCCAATAGAAATCGTTTTCTCTACAAATGGTCCCCTGTAGCAACATATGAAACACTCTTATTAGAATACCTCTTTCCCTCTTCAAAATAAGGACATTTCCAACAGAAATATCGATTTCTGACAAATTTTAGAAGAATGTCACACAAATATCAGTACCTATCCCAGAAATAAAAAGTTCTCTCCTAAGAATCATTCTTTATCCTTGCAAAAACATGGTTTTCTCACCAAAATTATGCTTTTTATCCCTTTAAAATAGCGTTGTTTCCCAGAAATACTGGTTTTCATCCCCAGAAGAAGACATTTTCTCTACAAAATGAAGCTTTGTAGCAAAATAGGACACATTGCTTCCAGAATACCTTTTCTCTTCTACCAATTGAGGACATTACTAACAGAAACACCTTTTCTCCTCTACAAAATAAGGACATTTCCAACAGATATATCCTTTTCTGACAGATTTTAGAAAAATTTCACAGGAATATCAATACTTATACCAGAAATAAAAAGGTCTCTCTTAGGTATCACTCTTTACCCTTGCAAACATATGTTTTTCTTACCCAAATAATGTTTTTCATCTCTACAAACAGCATTTTCTAGACATAAAGGTGGTTTTCATCACCAAAAGAAATCGATTTCTCTTCAAAATTAGCGTTTGTAGCCAAATATGACACATTGTTTCCAGAATAATTCTTTTCATCTAAAAAAGAATGACATTTCCAACAGAAATATCCATTTCTGACAGATTTTAGAAGTAGGTCACATGAATATCAATACTTATCTTAGAAATGAAAAGTACACTCTTAGGTATCACTCTTCATCCTTGCAAAACTATGGTTTTCTTCCCAAACTAATGCTTTTCATCCTACAAATAGCAATTTCTCCCTAAATTACTGTTTTTCATCCCCAAAAGAAGACACATTCTCTTTAAAATGATGCTTTGTAACAAATGATGACTCACTGATTCCAGAATATCTCTCTTCCTTTACAAAATAATGACATTAGCATAAGAATTATCCATTTCAGACAAATTTCCGATGTATTTCACACTAATATCAAGACTTACACCAGAAAAAATGTGCTCGCTCTTAGGTATCACTCTCCAATCCTGCAAAAAATTCATTTTCTTACCAATACAAAGCTTGTCATCATTACAAGTAGCATTTTCTACACAAAAAAGTGGTTTTCATCCCCAATAGAAATCGTTTTCTCTACAAATGGTCCCCTGTAGCAACATATGAAACACTCTTATTGGAATACCTCTTTCCCTCTTCAAAATAAGGACATTTCCAACAGAAATATCGATTTCTGACAAATTTTAGAAGAATGTCACACAAATATCAGTACCTATCCCAGAAATAAAAAGTTCTCTCCTAAGAATCATTCTTTATCCTTGCAAAAACATGGTTTTCTCACCAAAATTATGCTTTTTATCCCTTTAAAATAGCGTTGTTTCCCAGAAATACTGGTTTTCATCCCCAGAAGAAGACATTTTCTCTACAAAATGAAGCTTTGTAGCAAAATAGGACACATTGCTTCCAGAATACCTTTTCTCTTCTACCAATTGAGGACATTACTAACAGAAACACCTTTTCTCCTCTACAAAATAAGGACATTTCCAACAGATATATCCTTTTCTGACAGATTTTAGAAAAATTTCACAGGAATATCAATACTTATACCAGAAATAAAAAGGTCTCTCTTAGGTATCACTCTTTACCCTTGCAAACATATGTTTTTCTTACCCAAATAATGTTTTTCATCTCTACAAACAGCATTTTCTAGACATAAAGGTGGTTTTCATCACCAAAAGAAATCGATTTCTCTTCAAAATTAGCGTTTGTAGCCAAATATGACACATTGTTTCCAGAATAATTCTTTTCATCTAAAAAAGAATGACATTTCCAACAGAAATATCCATTTCTGACAGATTTTAGAAGTAGGTCACATGAATATCAATACTTATCTTAGAAATGAAAAGTACACTCTTAGGTATCACTCTTCATCCTTGCAAAACTATGGTTTTCTTCCCAAACTAATGCTTTTCATCCTACAAATAGCAATTTCTCCCTAAATTACTGTTTTTCATCCCCAAAAGAAGACACATTCTCTTTAAAATGATGCTTTGTAACAAATGATGACTCACTGATTCCAGAATATCTCTCTTCCTTTACAAAATAATGACATTAGCATAAGAATTATCCATTTCAGACAAATTTCCGATGTATTTCACACTAATATCAAGACTTACACCAGAAAAAATGTGCTCGCTCTTAGGTATCACTCTCCAATCCTGCAAAAAATTCATTTTCTTACCAATACAAAGCTTGTCATCATTACAAGTAGCATTTTCTACACAAAAAAGTGGTTTTCATCCCCAATAGAAATCGTTTTCTCTACAAATGGTCCCCTGTAGCAACATATGAAACACTCTTATTGGAATACCTCTTTCCCTCTTCAAAATAAGGACATTTCCAACAGAAATATCGATTTCTGACAAATTTTAGAAGAATGGCAAACAAATATCAGTACCTATTCCAGAAATAAAAAGTTCTCTCCTAAGAATCATTCTTTATCCTTGCAAAAACATGGTTTTCTCACCAAAATTATGCTTTTTATCCCTTTAAAATAGCGTTGTTTCCCAGAAATACTGGTTTTCATCCCCAGAAGAAGACATTTTCTCTACAAAATGAAGCTTTGTAGCAAAATAGGACACATTGCTTCCAGAATACCTTTTCTCTTCTACCAATTGAGGACATTACTAACAGAAACACCTTTTCTCCTCTACAAAATAAGGACATTTCCAACAGATATATCCTTTTCTGACAGATTTTAGAAAAATTTCACAGGAATATCAATACTTATACCAGAAATAAAAAGGTCTCTCTTAGGTATCACTCTTTACCCTTGCAAAAATATGCTTTTCTTACCCAAATAATGTTTTTCATCTCTACAAACAGCATTTTCTAGACATAAAGGTGGTTTTCATCACCAAAAGAAATCGATTTCTCTTCAAAATTAGCGTTTGTAGCCAAATATGACACATTGTTTCCAGAATAACTCTTTTCATCTAAAAAAGAATGACATTTCCAACAGAAATATCCATTTCTGACAGATTTTAGAAGTAGGTCACATGAATATCAATACGTATCCCAGAAATGAAAAGTACACTCTTAGGTATCACTCTTCATCCTTGCAAAACTATGGTTTTCTTCCCAAACTAATTCTTTTCATCCCTACAAATAGTAATTTCTCCCTAAATTACTGGTTTTCATCCCCAAAAGAAGACACATTCTCTTTAAAATGATGCTTTGTAACAAATGATGACTCACTGATTCCAGAATATCTCTCTTCCTTTACAAAATAATGACATTAGCATAAGAATTATCCATTTCAGACAAATTTCCGATGTATTTCACACTAATATCAAGACTTACACCAGAAAAAAATGTGCTCGCTCTTAGGTATCAATCTCGAATCTTGCAAAAAATTCATTTTCTTACCAATACAAAGCTTGTCATCATTACAAGTAGCATTTTCTACACAAAAAAGTGGTTTTCATCCCCAATAGAAATCGTTTTCTCTACAAATGGTCCCCTGTAGCAACATATGAAACACTCTTATTGGAATACCTCTTTCCCTCTTCAAAATAAGGACATTTCCAACAGAAATATCGATTTCTGACAAATTTTAGAAGAATGTCACACAAATATCAGTACCTATCCCAGAAATAAAAAGTTCTCTCCTAAGAATCATTCTTTATCCTTGCAAAAACATGGTTTTCTCACCAAAATTATGCTTTTTATCCCTTTAAAATAGCGTTGTTTCCCAGAAATACTGGTTTTCATCCCCAGAAGAAGACATTTTCTCTACAAAATGAAGCTTTGTAGCAAAATAGGACACATTGCTTCCAGAATACCTTTTCTCTTCTACCAATTGAGGACATTACTAACAGAAACACCTTTTCTCCTCTACAAAATAAGGACATTTCCAACAGATATATCCTTTTCTGACAGATTTTAGAAAAATTTCACAGGAATATCAATACTTATACCAGAAATAAAAAGGTCTCTCTTAGGTATCACTCTTTACCCTTGCAAACATATGTTTTTCTTACCCAAATAATGTTTTTCATCTCTACAAACAGCATTTTCTAGACATAAAGGTGGTTTTCATCACCAAAAGAAATCGATTTCTCTTCAAAATTAGCGTTTGTAGCCAAATATGACACATTGTTTCCAGAATAATTCTTTTCATCTAAAAAAGAATGACATTTCCAACAGAAATATCCATTTCTGACAGATTTTAGAAGTAGGTCACATGAATATCAATACTTATCTTAGAAATGAAAAGTACACTCTTAGGTATCACTCTTCATCCTTGCAAAACTATGGTTTTCTTCCCAAACTAATGCTTTTCATCCTACAAATAGCAATTTCTCCCTAAATTACTGTTTTTCATCCCCAAAAGAAGACACATTCTCTTTAAAATGATGCTTTGTAACAAATGATGACTCACTGATTCCAGAATATCTCTCTTCCTTTACAAAATAATGACATTAGCATAAGAATTATCCATTTCAGACAAATTTCCGATGTATTTCACACTAATATCAAGACTTACACCAGAAAAAATGTGCTCGCTCTTAGGTATCACTCTCCAATCCTGCAAAAAATTCATTTTCTTACCAATACAAAGCTTGTCATCATTACAAGTAGCATTTTCTACACAAAAAAGTGGTTTTCATCCCCAATAGAAATCGTTTTCTCTACAAATGGTCCCCTGTAGCAACATATGAAACACTCTTATTGGAATACCTCTTTCCCTCTTCAAAATAAGGACATTTCCAACAGAAATATCGATTTCTGACAAATTTTAGAAGAATGGCAAACAAATATCAGTACCTATTCCAGAAATAAAAAGTTCTCTCCTAAGAATCATTCTTTATCCTTGCAAAAACATGGTTTTCTCACCAAAATTATGCTTTTTATCCCTTTAAAATAGCGTTGTTTCCCAGAAATACTGGTTTTCATCCCCAGAAGAAGACATTTTCTCTACAAAATGAAGCTTTGTAGCAAAATAGGACACATTGCTTCCAGAATACCTTTTCTCTTCTACCAATTGAGGACATTACTAACAGAAACACCTTTTCTCCTCTACAAAATAAGGACATTTCCAACAGATATATCCTTTTCTGACAGATTTTAGAAAAATTTCACAGGAATATCAATACTTATACCAGAAATAAAAAGGTCTCTCTTAGGTATCACTCTTTACCCTTGCAAAAATATGCTTTTCTTACCCAAATAATGTTTTTCATCTCTACAAACAGCATTTTCTAGACATAAAGGTGGTTTTCATCACCAAAAGAAATCGATTTCTCTTCAAAATTAGCGTTTGTAGCCAAATATGACACATTGTTTCCAGAATAACTCTTTTCATCTAAAAAAGAATGACATTTCCAACAGAAATATCCATTTCTGACAGATTTTAGAAGTAGGTCACATGAATATCAATACGTATCCCAGAAATGAAAAGTACACTCTTAGGTATCACTCTTCATCCTTGCAAAACTATGGTTTTCTTCCCAAACTAATTCTTTTCATCCCTACAAATAGCAATTTCTCCCTAAATTACTGGTTTTCATCCCCAAAAGAAGACACATTCTCTTTAAAATGATGCTTTGTAACAAATGATGACTCACTGATTCCAGAATATCTCTCTTCCTTTACAAAATAATGACATTAGCATAAGAATTATCCATTTCAGACAAATTTCCGATGTATTTCACACTAATATCAAGACTTACACCAGAAAAAAATGTGCTCGCTCTTAGGTATCAATCTCGAATCTTGCAAAAAATTCATTTTCTTACCAATACAAAGCTTGTCATCATTACAAGTAGCATTTTCTACACAAAAAAGTGGTTTTCATCCCCAATAGAAATCGTTTTCTCTACAAATGGTCCCCTGTAGCAACATATGAAACACTCTTATTGGAATACCTCTTTCCCTCTTCAAAATAAAGACATTTCCAACAGAAATATCGATTTCTGACAAATTTTAGAAGAATGGCAAACAAATATCAGTACCTATCCCAGAAATAAAAAGTTCTCTCCTAAGAATCATTCTTTATCCTTGCAAAAACATGGTTTTCTCACCAAAATTATGCTTTTTATCCCTTTAAAATAGCGTTGTTTCCCAGAAATACTGGTTTTCATCCCCAGAAGAAGACATTTTCTCTACAAAATGAAGCTTTGTAGCAAAATAGGACACATTGCTTCCAGAATACCTTTTCTCTTCTACCAATTGAGGACATTACTAACAGAAACACCTTTTCTCCTCTACAAAATAAGGACATTTCCAACAGATATATCCTTTTCTGACAGATTTTAGAAAAATTTCACAGGAATATCAATACTTATACCAGAAATAAAAAGGTCTCTCTTAGGTATCACTCTTTACCCTTGCAAACATATGCTTTTCTTACCCAAATAATGTTTTTCATCTCTACAAACAGCATTTTCTAGACATAAAGGTGGTTTTCATCACCAAAAGAAATCGATTTCTCTTCAAAATTAGCGTTTGTAGCCAAATATGACACATTGTTTCCCGAATAATTCTTTTCATCTAAAAAAGAATGACATTTCCAACAGAAATATCCATTTCTGACAGATTTTAGAAGTAGGTCACATGAATATCAATACTTATCCCAGAAATGAAAAGTACACTCTTAGGTATCACTCTTCATCCTTGCAAAACTATGGTTTTCTTCCCAAACTAATGCTTTTCATCCCTACAAATTGCAATTTCTCCCTAAATTACTGGTTTTCATCCCCAAAAGAAGACACATTCTCTTTAAAATGATGCTTTGTAACAAATGATGACTCACTGATTCCAGAATATCTCTCTTCCCCTACAAAATAATGACATTAACATAAGAATTATCCATTTCTGGCAAATTTCCGATGTATTTCACACTAATATCAATACTTCCACCAGAAAAAAATGTGCTCGCTCTTAGGTATCACTCTCCAATCCTACAAAAAATTCATTTTCTTACCAATACAAAGCTTGTCATCATTACAAGTAGCATTTTCTACCCAAAAAAGTGGTTTTCATCCCCAATAGAAATCGTTTTCTCTACAAATGGTCCCCTGTAGCAACATATGAAACACTCTTATTGGAATACCTCTTTCCCTCTTCAAAATAAGGACATTTCCAACAGAAATATCGATTTCTGACAAATTTTAGAAGAATGGCAAACAAATATCAGTACCTATTCCAGAAATAAAAAGTTCTCTCCTAAGAATCATTATTTATCCTTGCAAAAACATGGTTTTCTCACCAAAATTATGCTTTTTATCCCTTTAAAATAGCGTTGTTTCCCAGAAATACTGGTTTTCATCCCCAGAAGAAGACATTTTCTCTACAAAATGAAGCTTTGTAGCAAAATAGGACACATTGCTTCCAGAATACCTTTTCTCTTCTATCAATTGAGGACATTACTAACAGAAACACCTTTTCTCCTCTACAAAATAAGGACATTTCCAACAGATATATCCTTTTCTGACAGATTTTAGAAAAATTTCACAGGAATATCAATACTTATACCAGAAATAAAAAGGTCTCTCTTAGGTATCACTCTTTACCCTTGCAAAAATATGCTTTTCTTACCCAAATAATGTTTTTCATCTCTACAAACAGCATTTTCTAGACATAAAGGTGGTTTTCATCACCAAAAGAAATCGATTTCTCTTCAAAATTAGCGTTTGTAGCCAAATATGACACTTTGTTTCCAGAATAACTCTTTTCATCTAAAAAAGAATGACATTTCCAACAGAAATATCCATTTCTGACAGATTTTAGAAGTAGGTCACATGAATATCAATACTTATCCCAGAAATGAAAAGTACACTCTTAGGTATCACTCTTCATCCTTGCAAAACTATGGTTTTCTTCCCAAACTAATTCTTTTCATCCCTACAAATAGCAATTTCTCCCTAAATTACTGGTTTTCATCCCCAAAACAAGACACATTCTCTTTAAAATGATGCTTTGTAACAAATGATGACTCACTGATTCCAGAATATCTCTCTTCCTTTACAAAATAATGACATTAGCATAAGAATTATCCATTTCAGACAAATTTCCGATGTATTTCACACTAATATCAAGACTTACACCAGAAAAAAATGTGCTTGCTCTTAGGTATCACTCTCCAATCCTGCAAAAAATTCATTTTCTTACCAATACAAAGCTTGTCGTCATTACAAGTAGCATTTTCTACACAAAAAAGTGGTTTTCATCCCCAATAGAAATCGTTTTCTCTACAAATGGTCCCCTGTAGCAACATATGAAACACTCTTATTGGAATACCTCTTTCCCTCTTCAAAATAAGGACATTTCCAACAGAAATATCGATTTCTGACAAATTTTAGAAGAATGGCAAACAAATATCAGTACCTATTCCAGAAATAAAAAGTTCTCTCCTAAGAATCATTCTTTATCCTTGCAAAAACATGGTTTTCTCACCAAAATTATGCTTTTTATCCCTTTAAAATAGCGTTGTTTCCCAGAAATACTGGTTTTCATCCCCAGAAGAAGACATTTTCTCTACAAAATGAAGCTTTGTAGCAAAATAGGACACATTGCTTCCAGAATACCTTTTCTCTTCTACCAATTGAGGACATTACTAACAGAAACACCTTTTCTCCTCTACAAAATAAGGACATTTCCAACAGATATATCCTTTTCTGACAGATTTTAGAAAAATTTCACAGGAATATCAATACTTATACCAGAAATAAAAAGGTCTCTCTTAGGTATCACTCTTTACCCTTGCAAACATATATTTTTCTTACCCAAATAATGTTTTTCATCTCTACAAACAGCATTTTCTAGACATAAAGGTGGTTTTCATCACCAAAAGAAATCGATTTCTCTTCAAAATTAGCGTTTGTAGCCAAATATGACACATTGTTTCCAGAATAACTCTTTTCATCTAAAAAAGAATGACATTTCCAACAGAAATATCCATTTCTGACAGATTTTAGAAGTAGGTCACATGAATATCAATACTTATCCCAGAAATGAAAAGTACACTCTTAGGTATCACTCTTCATCCTTGCAAAACTATGGTTTTCTTCCCAAACTAATGCTTTTCATCCCTACAAATAGCAATTTCTCCCTAAATTACTGTTTTTCATCCCCAAAAGAAGACACATTCTCTTTAAAATGATGCTTTGTAACAAATGATGACTCACTGATTCCAGAATATCTCTCTTCCCCTACAAAATAATGACATTAGCATAAGAATTATCCATTTCAGACAAATTTCCGATGTATTTCACACTAATATCAAGACTTACACCAGAAAAAAATGTGCTTGCTCTTAGGTATCACTCTCCAATCCTGCAAAAAATTCATTTTCTTACCAATACAAAGCTTGTCGTCATTACAAGTAGCATTTTCTACACAAAAAAGTGGTTTTCATCCCCAATAGAAATCGTTTTCTCTACAAATGGTCCCCTGTAGCAACATATGAAACACTCTTATTGGAATACCTCTTTCCCTCTTCAAAATAAGGACATTTCCAACAGAAATATCGATTTCTGACAAATTTTAGAAGAATGGCAAACAAATATCAGTACCTATTCCAGAAATAAAAAGTTCTCTCCTAAGAATCATTCTTTATCCTTGCAAAAACATGGTTTTCTCACCAAAATTATGCTTTTTATCCCTTTAAAATAGCGTTGTTTCCCAGAAATACTGGTTTTCATCTCCAGAAGAAGACATTTTCTCTACAAAATGAAGCTTTGTAGCAAAATAGGACACATTGCTTCCAGAATACCTTTTCTCTTCTACCAATTGAGGACATTACTAACAGAAACACCTTTTCTCCTCTACAAAATAAGGACATTTCCAACAGATATATCCTTTTCTGACAGATTTTAGAAAAATTTCACAGGAATATCAATACTTATACCAGAAATAAAAAGGTCTCTCTTAGGTATCACTCTTTACCCTTGCAAACATATGCTTTTCTTACCCAAATAATGTTTTTCATCTCTACAAACAGCATTTTCTAGACATAAAGGTGGTTTTCATCACCAAAAGAAATCGATTTCTCTTCAAAATTAGCGTTTGTAGCCAAATATGACACATTGTTTCCAGAATAACTCTTTTCATCTAAAAAAGAATGACATTTCCAACAGAAATATCCATTTCTGACAGATTTTAGAAGTAGGTCACATGAATATCAATACTTATCTTAGAAATGAAAAGTACACTCTTAGGTATCACTCTTCATCCTTGCAAAACTATGGTTTTCTTCCCAAACTAATTCTTTTCATCCCTACAAATAGCAATTTCTCCCTAGATTACTGTTTTTCATCCCCAAAAGAAGACACATTCTCTTTAAAATGATGCTTTGTAACAAATGATGACTCACTGATTCTAGAATATCTCTCTTCCTTTACAAAATAATGACATTAGCATAAGAATTATCCATTTCAGACAAATTTCCGATGTATTTCACACTAATATCAAGACTTACACCAGAAAAAAATGTGCTCGCTCTTAGGTATCACTCTCCAATCCTGCAAAAAATTCATTTTCTTACCAATACAAAGCTTGTCATCATTACAAGTAGCATTTTCTACCCAAAAAAGTGGTTTTCATCCCCAGTAGAAACCGTTTTCTCTACAAATGGTCCCCTGTAGCAACATATGAAACACTCTTATTGGAATACCTCTTTCCCTCTTCAAAATAAGGACATTTCCAACAGAAATATCGATTTCTGACAAATTTTAGAAGAATGGCAAACAAATATCAGTACCTATTCCAGAAATAAAAAGTTCTCTCCTAAGAATCATTCTTTATCCTTGCAAAAACATGGTTTTCTCACCAAAATTATGCTTTTTATCCCTTTAAAATAGCGTTGTTTCCCAGAAATACTGGTTTTCATCCCCAGAAGAAGACATTTTCTCTACAAAATGAAGCTTTGTAGCAAAATAGGACACATTGCTTCCAGAATACCTTTTCTCTTCTACCAATTGAGGACATTACTAACAGAAACACCTTTTCTCCTCTACAAAATAAGGACATTTCCAACAGATATATCCTTTTCTGACAGATTTTAGAAAAATTTCACAGGAATATCAATACTTATACCAGAAATAAAAAGGTCTCTCTTAGGTATCACTCTTTACCCTTGCAAAAATATGCTTTTCTTACCCAAATAATGTTTTTCATCTCTACAAACAGCATTTTCTAGACATAAAGGTGGTTTTCATCACCAAAAGAAATCGATTTCTCTTCAAAATTAGCGTTTGTAGCCAAATATGACACATTGTTTCCAGAATAACTCTTTTCATCTAAAAAAGAATGACATTTCCAACAGAAATATTTATTTCTGACAGATTTTAGAAGTAGGTCACATGAATATCAATACGTATCCCAGAAATGAAAAGTACACTCTTAGGTATCACTCTTCATCCTTGCAAAACTATGGTTTTCTTCCCAAACTAATTCTTTTCATCCCTACAAATAGCAATTTCTCCCTAAATTACTGGTTTTCATCCCCAAAAGAAGACACATTCTCTTTAAAATGATGCTTTGTAACAAATGATGACTCACTGATTCCAGAATATCTCTCTTCCTTTACAAAATAATGACATTAGCATAAGAATTGTCCATTTCAGACAAATTTCCGATGTATTTCACACTAATATCAAGACTTACACCAGAAAAAAATGTGCTCGCTCTTAGGTATCACTCTCCAATCCTGCAAAAAATTCATTTTCTTACCAATACAAAGCTTGTCGTCATTACAAGTAGCATTTTCTACACAAAAAATTGGTTTTCATCCCCAATAGAAATCGTTTTCTCTACAAATGGTCCCCTGTAGCAACATATGAAACACTCTTATTGGAATACCTCTTTCCCTCTTCAAAATAAGGACATTTCCAACAGAAATATCGATTTCTGACAAATTTTAGAAGAATGGCAAACAAATATCAGTACCTATTCCAGAAATAAAAAGTTCTCTCCTAAGAATCATTCTTTATCCTTGCAAAAACATGGTTTTCTCACCAAAATTATGCTTTTTATCCCTTTAAAATAGCGTTGTTTCCCAGAAATACTGGTTTTCATCCCCAGAAGAAGACATTTTCTCTACAAAATGAAGCTTTGTAGCAAAATAGGACACATTGCTTCCAGAATACCTTTTCTCTTCTACCAATTGAGGACATTACTAACAGAAACACCTTTTCTCCTCTACAAAATAAGGACATTTCCAACAGATATATCCTTTTCTGACAGATTTTAGAAAAATTTCACAGGAATATCAATACTTAGACCAGAAATAAAAAGGTCTCTCTTAGGTATCACTCTTTACCCTTGCAAAAATATGCTTTTCTTACCCAAATAATGTTTTTCATCTCTACAAACAGCATTTTCTAGACATAAAGGTGGTTTTCATCACCAAAAGAAATCGATTTCTCTTCAAAATTAGCGTTTGTAGCCAAATATGACACATTGTTTCCAGAATAACTCTTTTCATCTAAAAAAGAATGACATTTCCAACAGAAATATCCATTTCTGACAGATTTTAGAAGTAGGTCACATGAATATCAATACGTATCCCAGAAATGAAAAGTACACTCTTAGGTATCACTCTTCATCCTTGCAAAACTATGGTTTTCTTCCCAAACTAATTCTTTTCATCCCTACAAATAGCAATTTCTCCCTAAATTACTGTTTTTCATCCCCAAAAGAAGACACATTCTCTTTAAAATGATGCTTTGTAACAAATGATGACTCACTGATTCCAGAATATCTCTCTTCCTTTACAAAATAATGACATTAGCATAAGAATTATCCATTTCAGACAAATTTCCGATGTATTTCACACTAATATCAAGACTTACACCAGAAAAAAATGTGCTCGCTCTTAGGTATCACTCTCCAATCCTGCAAAAAATTCATTTTCTTACCAATACAAAGCTTGTCGTCATTACAAGTAGCATTTTCTACACAAAAAATTGGTTTTCATCCCCAATAGAAATCGTTTTCTCTACAAATGGTCCCCTGTAGCAACATATGAAACACTCTTATTGGAATACCTCTTTCCCTCTTCAAAATAAGGACATTTCCAACAGAAATATCGATTTCTGACAAATTTTAGAAGAATGGCACACAAATATCAGTACCTATTCCAGAAATAAAAAGTTCTCTCCTAAGAATCATTCTTTATCCTTGCAAAAACATGGTTTTCTCACCAAAATTATGCTTTTTATCCCTTTAAAATAGCGTTGTTTCCCAGAAATACTGGTTTTCATCCCCAGAAGAAGACATTTTCTCTACAAAATGAAGCTTTGTAGCAAAATAGGACACATTGCTTCCAGAATACCTTTTCTCTTCTACCAATTGAGGACATTACTAACAGAAACACCTTTTCTCCTCTACAAAATAAGGACATTTCCAACAGATATATCCTTTTCTGACAGATTTTAGAAAAATTTCACAGGAATATCAATACTTAGACCAGAAATAAAAAGGTCTCTCTTAGGTATCACTCTTTACCCTTGCAAAAATATGCTTTTCTTACCCAAATAATGTTTTTCATCTCTACAAACAGCATTTTCTAGACATAAAGGTGGTTTTCATCACCAAAAGAAATCGATTTCTCTTCAAAATTAGCGTTTGTAGCCAAATATGACACATTGTTTCCAGAATAACTCTTTTCATCTAAAAAAGAATGACATTTCCAACAGAAATATCCATTTCTGACAGATTTTAGAAGTAGGTCACATGAATATCAATACTTATCTTAGAAATGAAAAGTACACTCTTAGGTATCACTCTTCATCCTTGCAAAACTATGGTTTTCTTCCCAAACTAATGCTTTTCATCCCTACAAATAGCAATTTCTCCCTAAATTACTGGTTTTCATCCCCAAAAGAAGACACATTCTCTTTAAAATGATGCTTTGTAACAAATGATGACTCACTGATTCCAGAATATCTCTCTTCCTTTACAAAATAATGACATTAGCATAAGAATTATCCATTTCAGACAAATTTCCGATGTATTTCACACTAATATCAAGACTTACACTAGAAAAAAATGTGCTCGCTCTTAGGTATCACTCTCCAATCCTGCAAAAAATTCATTTTCTTACCAATACAAAGATTGTCATCATTACAAGTAGCATTTTCTACCCAAAAAAGTGGTTTTCATCCCCAATAGAAATCGTTTTCTCTACAAATGGTCCCCTGTAGCAACATATGAAACACTCTTATTGGAATACCTCTTTCCCTCTTCAAAATAAGGACATTTCCAACAGAAATATCGATTTCTGACAAATTTTAGAATGGCACACAAATATCAGTACCTATTCCAGAAATAAAAAGTTCTCTCCTAAGAATCATTCTTTATCCTTGCAAAAACATGGTTTTCTCACCAAAATTATGCTTTTTATCCCTTTAAAATAGCGTTGTTTCCCAGAAATACTGGTTTTCATCCCCAGAAGAAGACATTTTCTCTACAAAATGAAGCTTTGTAGCAAAATAGGACACATTGCTTCCAGAATACCTTTTCTCTTCTACCAATTGAGGACATTACTAACAGAAACACCTTTTCTCCTCTACAAAATAAGGACATTTCCAACAGATATAATTTTTTCTGACAGATTTTAGAAAAATTTCACAGGAATATCAATACTTATACCAGAAATAAAAAGGTCTCTCTTAGGTATCACTCTTTACCCTTGCAAACATATGCTTTTCTTACCCAAATAATGTTTTTCATCTCTCCAAACAGCATTTTCTAGACATAAAGGTGGTTTTCATCACCAAAAGAAATCGATTTCTCTTCAAAATTAGCGTTTGTAGCCAAATATGACACATTGTTTCCAGAATAACTCTTTTCATTTAAAAAAGAATGACATTTCCAACAGAAATATCCATTTCTGACAGATTTTAGAAGTAGGTCACATGAATATCAATACTTATCTTAGAAATGAAAAGTACACTCTTAGGTATCACTCTTCATCCTTGCAAAACTATGGTTTTCTTCCCAAACTAATGCTTTTCATGCCTACAAATAGCAATTTCTCCCTAAATTACTGGTTTTCATCCCCAAAAGAAGACACATTCTCTTTAAAATGATGCTTTGTAACAAATGATGACTCACTGATTCCAGTATATCTCTCTTCCTTTACAAAATAATGACATTAGCATAAGAATTATCCATTTCAGACAAATTTCCGATGTATTTCACACTAATATCAAGACTTACACCAGAAAAAAATGTGCTCGCTCTTAGCTATCACTCTCCAATCCTGCAAAAAATTCATTTTCTTACCAATTCAAAGCTTGTCATCATTACAAGTAGCATTTTCTACCCAAAAAAGTGGTTTTCATCCCCAATAGAAATCGTTTTCTCCACAAATGGTCCCCTGTAGCAACATATGAAACACTCTTATTGGAATACCTCTTTCCCTCTTCAAAATAAGGACATTTCCAACAGAAATATCGATTTCTGACAAATTTTAGAAGAATGGCAAACAAATATCAGTACCTATCCCAGAAATAAAAAGTTCTCTCCTAAGAATCATTCTTTATCCTTGCAAAAACATGGTTTTCTCACCAAAATTATGCTTTTTATCCCTTTAAAATAGCGTTGTTTCCCAGAAATACTGGTTTTCATCCCCAGAAGAAGACATTTTCTCTACAAAATGAAGCTTTGTAGCAAAATAGGACACATTGCTTCCAGAATACCTTTTCTCTTCTACAAATTGAGGACATTACTAACAGAAACACCTTTTCTCCTCTACAAAATAAGGACATTTCCAACAGATATATCCTTTTCTGACAGATTTTAGAAAAATTTCACAGGAATATCAATACTTAGACCAGAAATAAAAAGGTCTCTCTTAGGTATCACTCTTTACCCTTGCAAAAATATGCTTTTCTTACCAAAATAATGTTTTTCATCTCTACAAACAGCATTTTCTAGACATAAAGGTGGTTTTCATCACCAAAAGAAATCGATTTCTCTTCAAAATTAGCGTTTGTAGCCAAATATGACACATTGTTTCCAGAATAACTCTTTTCATCTAAAAAAGAATGACATTTCCAACAGAAATATCCATTTCTGACAGATTTTAGAAGTAGGTCACATGAATATCAATACGTATCCCAGAAATGAAAAGTACACTCTTAGGTATCACTCTTCATCCTTGCAAAACTATGGTTTTCTTCCCAAACTAATTCTTTTCATCCCTACAAATAGCAATTTCTCCCTAAATTACTGGTTTTCATCCCCAAAAGAAGACACATTCTCTTTAAAATGATGCTTTGTAACAAATGATGACTCACTGATTCCAGAATATCTGTCTTCCCCTACAAAATAATGACATTAACATAAGAATTATCCATTTCTGGCAAATTTCCGATGTATTTCACACTAATATCAAGACTTACACCAGAAAAAAATGTGCTCGCTCTTAGGTATCACTCTTGAATCTTGCAAAAAATTCGTTTTCTTACCAATACAAAGCTTGCCATCATTACAAGTAGCATTTTCTACCCAAAAAAGTGGTTTTCATCCCCAATAGAAATCGTTTTCTCTACAAATGGTCCCCTGTAGCAACATATGAAACACTCTTATTGGAATACCTCTTTCCCTCTTCAAAATAAGGCCATTTCCAACAGAAATATCGATTTCTGACAAATTTTAGAAGAATGGCAAACAAATATCAGTACATATCCCAGAAATAAAAAGTTCTCTCCTAAGAATCATTCTTTATCCTTGCAAAAACATGGTTTTCTCACCAAAATTATGCTTTTTATCCCTTTAAAATAGCGTTGTCTCCCAGAAATACTGGTTTTCATCCCCAGAAGAAGACATTTTCTCTACAAAATGAAGCTTTGTAGCAAAATAGGACACATTGCTTCCAGAATACCTTTTCTCTTCTACCAATTGAGGACATTACTAACAGAAACACCTTTTCTCCTCTACAAAATAAGGACATTTCCAACAGATATATCCTTTTCTGACAGATTTTAGAAAAATTTCACAGGAATATCAATACTTATACCAGAAATAAAAAGGTCTCTCTTAGGTATCACTCTTTACCCTTGCAAAAATATGCTTTTCTTACCCAAATAATGTTTTTCATCTCTACAAACAGCATTTTCTAGACATAAAGGTGGTTTTCATCACCAAAAGAAATCGATTTCTCTTCAAAATTAGCGTTTGTAGCCAAATATGACACATTGTTTCCAGAATAACTCTTTTCATCTAAAAAAGAATGACATTTCCAACAGAAATATCCATTTCTGACAGATTTTAGAAGTAGGTCACATGAATATCAATACTTATCTTAGAAATGAAAAGTACACTCTTAGGTATCACTCTTCATCCTTGCAAAACTATGGTTTTCTTCCCAAACTAATGCTTTTCATGCCTACAAATAGCAATTTCTCCCTAAATTACTGGTTTTCATCCCCAAAAGAAGACACATTCTCTTTAAAATGATGCTTTGTAACAAATGATGACTCACTGATTCCAGAATATCTGTCTTCCCCTACAAAATAATGACATTAACATAAGAATTATCCATTTCAGACAAATTTCCGATGCATTTCACACTAATATCAAGACTTACACAAGAAGAAAATGTGTTCTCTCTTAGGTATCAATCTTGAATCTTGCAAAAAATTCATTTTCTTACCAATACAAAGCTTGTCATCATTACAAGTAGCATTTTCTACCCAAAAAATTGGTTTTCATCCCCAGTAGAAATCGTTTTCTCTACAAATGGTCCCCTGTAGCAACATATGAAACACTCTTATTGGAATACCTCTTTCCCTCTTCAAAATAAGGACATTTCCAACAGAAATATCGATTTCTGACAAATTTTAGAAGAATGGCAAACAAATATCAGTACCTATCCCAGAAATAAAAAGTTCTCTCCTAAGAATCATTCTTTATCCCTGCAAAAACATGGTTTTCTCACCAAAATTATGCTTTTTATCCCTTTAAAATAGCGTTGTCTCCCAGAAATACTGGTTTTCATCCCCAGAAGAAGACATTTTCTCTACAAAATGAAGCTTTGTAGCAAAATAGGACACATTGCTTCCAGAATACCTTTTCTCTTCTACCAATTGAGGACATTACTAACAGAAACACCTTTTCTCCTCTACAAAATAAGGACATTTCCAACAGATATATCCTTTTCTGACAGATTTTAGAAAAATTTCACAGGAATATCAATACTTATACCAGAAATAAAAAGGTCTCTCTTAGGTATCACTCTTTACCCTTGCAAAAATATGCTTTTCTTACCCAAATAATGTTTTTCATCTCTACAAACAGCATTTTCTAGACATAAAGGTGGTTTTCATCAGCAAAAGAAATCGATTTCTCTTCAAAATTAGCGTTTGTAGCCAAATATGACACATTGTTTCCAGAATAACTCTTTTCATCTAAAAAAGAATGACATTTCCAACAGAAATATCCATTTCTGACAGATTTTAGAAGTAGGTCACATGAATATCAATACTTATCCCAGAAATGAAAAGTACACTCTTAGGTATCACTCTTCATCCTTGCAAAACTATGGTTTTCTTCCCAAACTAATGCTTTTCATCCCTACAAATAGCAATTTCTCTCTAAATTACTGGTTTTCATCCCCAAAAGAAGACACATTCTCTTTAAAATGATGCTTTGTAACAAATGATGACTCACTGATTCCAGAATATCTCTCTTCCCCTACAAAATAATGACATTAACATAAGTATTATCCATTTCTGGCAAATTTCCGATGTATTTCACACTAATATCAATACTTCCACCAGAAAAAAATGTGCTCGCTCTTAGGTATCACTCCCCAATCCTGCAAAAAATTCATTTTCTTACCAATACAAAGCTTGTCATCATTACAAGTAGCATTTTCTACCCAAAAAAGTTCATCCCCAATAGAAATCGTTTTCTCTACAAATGGTCCTCTGTAGCAACTATATGAAACACTGTTATTGGAATACCTCTTTCCCTCTTCAAAATAAGGACATTTCCAACAGAAATATCCATTTCTGACAGATTTTACAAGTAGGTCACATGAATATCAATACTTATCCCAGAAATGAAAAGTACACTCTTAGGTATCACTCTTCATCCTTGCAAAACTATGGTTTTCTTCCCAAACTAATGCTTTTCATCCCTACAAATAGCAATTTCTCCCTAAATTACTGGTTTTCATCCCCAAAAGAAGACACATTCTCTTTAAAATGATGCTTTGTAACAAATGATGACTCACTGATTCCAGAATATCTGTCTTCCCCTACAAAATAATGACATTAACATAAGAATTATCCATTTCAGACAAATTTCCGATGCATTTCACACTAATATCAAGACTTACACAAGAAGAAAATGTGTTCTCTCTTAGGTATCACTCTTGAATCTTGCAAAAAATTCATTTTCTTACCAATACAAAGCTTGTCATCCTTACAAGTAGAATTTTCTACCCAAAAAAGTGGTTTTCATCCCCAGTAGAAACCGTTTTCTCTACAAATGGTCCCCTGTAGCAACATATGAAACACTCTTATTGGAATACCTCTTTCCCTCTTCAAAATAAGGACATTTCCAGCAGAAATATCGATTTCTGTCAAATTTTAGAAGAATGGCAAACAAATATCAGTACATATCCCAGAAATAAAAAGTTCTCTCCTAAGAATCATTCTTTATCCTTGCAAAAACATGGTTTTCTCACCAAAATTATGCTTTTTATCCCTTTAAAATAGCGTTGTCTCCCAGAAATACTGGTTTTCATCCCCAAAAGAAGACATTTTCTCTACAAAATGAAGCTTTGTAGCAAAATAGGACACATTGCTTCCAGAATACCTTTTCTCTTCTACCAATTGAGGACATTACTAACAGAAACACCTTTTCTCCTCTACAAAATAAGGACATTTCCAACAGATATATCCTTTTCTGACAGATTTTAGAAAAATTTCACAGGAATATCAATACTTAGACCAGAAATAAAAAGGTCTCTCTTAGGTATCACTCTTTACCCTTGCAAAAATATGCTTTTCTTACCCAAATAATGTTTTTCATCTCTACAAACAGCATTTTCTAGACATAAAGGTGGTTTTCATCACCAAAAGAAATCGATTTCTCTTCAAAATTAGCGTTTGTAGCCAAATATGACACATTGTTTCCAGAATAACTCTTTTCATCTAAAAAAGAATGACATTTCCAACAGAAATATCCATTTCTGACAGATTTTAGAAGTAGGTCACATGAATATCAATACTTATCCCAGAAATGAAAAGTACACTCTTAGGTATCACTCTTCATCCTTGCAAAACTATGGTTTTCTTCCCAAACTAATGCTTTTCATCCCTACAAATAGCAATTTCTCCCTAAATTACTGGTTTTCATCCCCAAAAGAAGACACATTCTCTTTAAAATGATGCTTTGTAACAAATGATGACTCACTGATTCCAGAATATCTGTCTTCCCCAACAAAATAATGACATTAGCATAAGAATTATCCATTTCAGACAAATTTCCGATGTATTTCACACTAATATCAATACTTCCACCAGAAAAAAATGTGCTCGCTCTTAGGTATCACTCTCCAATCCTGCAAAAAATTCATTTTCTTACCAATTCAAAGCTTGTCATCATTACAAGTAGCATTTTCTACCCAAAAAAGTGGTTTTCATCCCCAATAGAAATCGTTTTCTCTACAAATGGTCCCCTGTAGCAACATATGAAACACTCTTATTGGAATACCTCTTTCCCTCTTCAAAATAAGGACATTTCCAACAGAAATATCGATTTCTGACAAATTTTAGAAGAATGGCAAACAAATATCAGTACATATCCCAGAAATAAAAAGTTCTCTCCTAAGAATCATTCTTTATCCTTGCAAAGACATGGTTTTCTCACCAAAATTATGCTTTTTATCCCTTTAAAATAGCGTTGTTTCCCAGAAATACTGGTTTTCATCCCCAGAAGAAGACATTTTCTCTACAAAATGAAGCTTTGTAGCAAAATAGGACACATTGCTTCCAGAATACCTTTTCTCTTCTACCAATTGAGGACATTACTAACAGAAACACCTTTTCTCCTCTACAAAATAAGGACATTTCCAACAGATATATCCTTTTCTGACAGATTTTAGAAAAATTTCACAGGAATATCAATACTTATACCAGAAATAAAAAGGTCTCTCTTAGGTATCACTCTTTACCCTTGCAAAAATATGCTTTTCTTACCCAAATAATGTTTTTCATCTCTACAAACAGCATTTTCTAGACATAAAGGTGGTTTTCATCACCAAAAGAAATCGATTTCTCTTCAAAATTAGCGTTTGTAGCCAAATATGACACATTGTTTCCAGAATAACTCTTTTCATCTAAAAAAGAATGACATTTCCAACAGAAATATCCATTTCTGACAGATTTTAGAAGTAGGTCACATGAATATCAATACTTATCCCAGAAATGAAAAGTACACTCTTAGGTATCACTCTTCATCCTTGCAAAACTATGGTTTTCTTCCCAAACTAATGCTTTTCATCCCTACAAATAGCAATTTCTCCCTAAATTACTGGTTTTCATCCCCAAAAGAAGACACATTCTCTTTAAAATGATGCTTTGTAACAAATGATGACTCACTGATTCCAGAATATCTCTCTTCCCGTACAAAATAATGACATTAACATAAGAATTATCCATTTCAGACAAATTTCCGATGTATTTCACACTAATATCAAGACTTACACCAGAAAAAAATGTGTTCTCTCTTAGGTATCACTCTTGAATCTTGCAAAAAATTCATTTTCTTAGCAATACAAAGCTTGCCATCATTACAAGTAGCATTTTCTACCCAAAAAAGTGGTTTTCATCCCCAATAGAAATCGTTTTCTCTACAAATGGTCCCCTGTAGCAACATATGAAACACTCTTATTGGAATACCTCTTTCCCTCTTCAAAATAAGGACATTTCCAACAGAAATATCGATTTCTGACAAATTTTAGAAGAATGGCAAACAAATATCAGTACCTATTCCAGAAATAAAAAGTTCTCTCCTAAGAATCATTCTTTATCCTTGCAAAAACATGGTTTTCTCACCAAAATTATGCTTTTTATCCCTTTAAAATAGCGTTGTTTCCCAGAAATACTGGTTTTCATCCCCAGAAGAAGACATTTTCTCTACAAAATGAAGCTTTGTAGCAAAATAGGACACATTGCTTCCAGAATACCTTTTCTCTTCTACCAATTGAGGACATTACTAACAGAAACACCTTTTCTCCTCTACAAAATAAGG
Source organism: Coturnix japonica (assembly GCF_054131305.1). Lineage (NCBI taxonomy): Eukaryota > Metazoa > Chordata > Aves > Galliformes > Phasianidae > Coturnix > Coturnix japonica. Next base: position 48,203,439 of record NC_140663.1, on the reverse strand, counting down.
ACATTTCCAACAGATATATCCTTTTCTGACAGATTTTAGAAAAATTTCACAGGAATATCAATACTTATACCAGAAATAAAAAGGTCTCTCTTAGGTATCACTCTTTACCCTTGCAAAAATATGCTTTTCTTACCCAAATAATGTTTTTCATCTCTACAAACAGCATTTTCTAGACATAAAGGTGGTTTTCATCACCAAAAGAAATCGATTTCTCTTCAAAATTAGTGTTTGTAGCCAAATATGACACATTGTTTCCAGAATAACTCTTTTCATCTAAAAAAGAATGACATTTCCAACAGAAATATCCATTTCTGACAGATTTTAGAAGTAGGTCACATGAATATCAATACTTATCTTAGAAATGAAAAGTACACTCTTAGGTATCACTCTTCATCCTTGCAAAACTATGGTTTTCTTCCCAAACTAATGCTTTTCATCCCTACAAATAGCAATTTCTCCCTAAATTACTGTTTTTCATCCCCAATGAAGACACATTCTCTTTAAAATGATGCTTTGTAACAAATGATGACTCACTGATTCCAGAATATCTCTCTTCCCCTACAAAATAATGCCATTAACATAAGAATTATCCATTTCTGGCAAATTTCCGATGTATTTCACACTAATATCAATACTTCCACCAGAAAAAAATGTGCTCGCTCTTAGGTATCACTCTCCAATCCTGCAAAAAATTCATTTTCTTACCAATACAAAGATTGTCATCATTACAAGTAGCATTTTCTACCCAAAAAAGTGGTTTTCATCCCCAATAGAAATCGTTTTCTCTACAAATGGTCCTCTGTAGCAACAATATGAAACACTGTTATTGGAATACCTCTTTCCCTCTTCAAAATAAGGACATTTCCAACAGAAATATCCATTTCTGACAGATTTTAGAAGTAGGTCACATGAATATCAACACTTACCCCAGAAATGAAAAGTACACTCTTATCTATCACTCTTCATCCTTGCAAAACTATGGTTTTCTTCCCAAACTAATGCTTTTCATGCCTACAAATAGCAATTTCTCCCTAAATTACTCGTTTTCATCCCCAAAACAAGACACATTCTCTTTAAAATGATGCTTTGTAACAAATGATGACTCACTGATTCCAGAATATCTGTCTTCCCCAACAAAATAATGACATTAACATAAGAATTATCCATTTCAGACAAATTTCCGATGTATTTCACACTAATATCAAGACTTCCACCAGAAAAAAATGTGTTCTCTCTTAGGTATCACTCTTGAATCTTGCAAAAAATTCATTTTCTTACCAATACAAAGCTTGTCATCCTTACAAGTAGCATTTTCTACCCAAAAAAGTGGTTTTCATCCCCAATAGAAATCGTTTTCTCTACAAATGGTCCCCTGTAGCAACATATGAAACACTCTTATTGGAATACCTCTTTCCTTCTTCAAAATAAGGACATTTCCAACAGAAATATCGATTTCTGACAAATTTTAGAAGAATGGCACACAAATATCAGTACCTATCCCAGAAATAAAAAGTTCTCTCCTAAGAATCATTCTTTATCCTTGCAAAGACATGGTTTTCTCACCAAAATTATGCTTTTTATCCCTTTAAAATAGCGTTGTTTCCCAGAAATACTGGTTTTCATCCCCAGAAGAAGACATTTTCTCTACAAAATGAAGCTTTGTAGCAAAATAGGACACATTGCTTCCAGAATACCTTTTCTCTTCTACCAATTGAGGACATTACTAACAGAAACACCTTTTCTCCTCTACAAAATAAGGACATTTCCAACAGATATATCCTTTTCTGACAGATTTTAGAAAAATTTCACAGGAATATCAATACTTATACCAGAAATAAAAAGGTCTCTCTTAGGTATCACTCTTTACCCTTGCAAAAATATGCTTTTCTTACCCAAATAATGTTTTTCATCTCTCCAAACAGCATTTTCTAGACATAAAGGTGGTTTTCATCACCAAAAGAAATCGATTTCTCTTCAAAATTAGCGTTTGTAGCCAAATATGACACATTGTTTCCAGAATAACTCTTTTCATCTAAAAAAGAATGACATTTCCAACAGAAATATCCATTTCTGACAGATTTTAGAAGTAGGTCACATGAATATCAATACTTATCCCAGAAATGAAAAGTACACTCTTAGGTATCACTCTTCATCCTTGCAAAACTATGGTTTTCTTCCCAAACTAATGCTTTTCATGCCTACAAATAGCAATTTCTCCCTAAATTACTGGTTTTCATCCCCAAAAGAAGACACATTCTCTTTAAAATGATGCTTTGTAACAAATGATGACTCACTGATTCCAGAATATCTCTCTTCCCGTACAAAATAATGACATTAACATAAGAATTATCCATTTCAGACAAATTTCCGATGTATTTCACACTAATATCAAGACTTACACCAGAAAAAAATGTGTTCTCTCTTAGGTATCACTCTTGAATCTTGCAAAAAATTCATTTTCTTAGCAATACAAAGCTTGCCATCATTACAAGTAGCATTTTTTACCCAAAAAAGTGGTTTTCATTCTCAATGGAAATCGTTTTCTCTACAAATGGTCCCCTGTAGCAACATATGAAACACTCTTATTGGAATACCTCTTTCCCTCTTCAAAATAAGGACATTTCCAACAGAAATATCGATTTCTGTCAAATTTTAGAAGAATGGCACACAAATATCGGTACCTATCCCAGAAATAAAAAGTTCTCTCCTAAGAATCATTCTTTATCCTTGCAAAAACATGGTTTTCTCACCAAAATTATGCTTTTTATCCCTTTAAAATAGCGCTGTTTCCCAGAAATACTGGTTTTCATCCCCAGAAGAAGACATTTTCTCTACAAAATGAAGCTTTGTAGCAAAATAGGACACATTGCTTCCAGAATACCTTTTCTCTTCTACCAATTGAGGACATTACTAACAGAAACACCTTTTCTCCTCTACAAAATAAGGACATTTCCAACAGATATATCCTTTTCTGACAGATTTTAGAAAAATTTCACAGGAATATCAATACTTATACCAGAAATAAAAAGGTCTCTCTTAGGTATCACTCTTTACCCTTGCAAAAATATGCTTTTCTTACCAAAATAATGTTTTTCATCTCTACAAACAGCATTTTCTAGACATAAAGGTGGTTTTCATCAGCAAAAGAAATCGATTTCTCTTCAAAATCAGCGTTTGTAGCCAAATATGACACATTGTTTCCAGAATAACTCTTTTCATCTAAAAAAGAATGACATTTCCAACAGAAATATCCATTTCTGACAGATTTTAGAAGTAGGTCACATGAATATCAATACTTATCCCAGAAATGAAAAGTACACTCTTAGGTATCACTCTTCATCCTTGCAAAACTATGGTTTTCTTCCCAAACTAATGCTTTTCATCCCTACAAATAGCAATTTCTCCCTAAATTACTGGTTTTCATCCCCAAAAGAAGACACATTCTCTTTAAAATGATGCTTTGTAACAAATGATGACTCACTGATTCCAGAATAGCTCTCTTCCCGTACAAAATAATGACATTAACATAAGAATTATCCATTTCAGACAAATTTCCGATGTATTTCACACTAATATCAAGACTTACACCAGAAAAAAATGTGTTCTCTCTTAGGTATCACTCTTGAATCTTGCAAAAAATTCATTTTCTTACCAATACAAAGCTTGCCATCATTACAAGTAGCATTTTTTACCCAAAAAAGTGGTTTTCATTCTCAATGGAAATCGTTTTCTCTACAAATGGTCCCCTGTAGCAACATATGAAACACTCTTATTGGAATACCTCTTTCCCTCTTCAAAATAAGGACATTTCCAACAGAAATATCGATTTCTGACAAATTTTAGAAGAATGGCACACAAATATCGGTACCTATCCCAGAAATAAAAAGTTCTCTCCTAAGAATCATTCTTTATCCTTGCAAAAACATGGTTTTCTCACCAAAATTATGCTTTTTATCCCTTTAAAATAGCGCTGTTTCCCAGAAATACTGGTTTTCATCCCCAGAAGAAGACATTTTCTCTACAAAATGAAGCTTTGTAGCAAAATTGGACACATTGCTTCCAGAATACCTTTTCTCTCCTACAAATTGAGGACATTACTAACAGAAACACCTTTTCTCCTCTACAAAATAAGGACATTTCCAACAGATATATCCTTTTCTGACAGATTTTAGAAAAATTTCACAGGAATATCAATACTTATACCAGAAATAAAAAGGTCTCTCTTAGGTATCACTCTTTACCCTTGCAAAAATAGGCTTTTCTTACCCAAATAATGTTTTTCATCTCTACAAACAGCATTTTCTAGACATAAAGGTGGTTTTCATCAGCAAAAGAAATCGATTTCTCTTCAAAATTAGCGTTTGTAGCCAAATATGACACTTTGTTTCCAGAATAACTCTTTTCATCTAAAAAAGAATGACATTTCCAACAGAAATATCCATTTCTGACAGATTTTAGAAGTAGGTCACATGAATATCAATACTTATCCCAGAAATGAAAAGTACACTCTTAGGTATCACTCTTCATCCTTGCAAAACTATGGTTTTCTTCCCAAACTAATGCTTTTCATCCCTACAAATAGCAATTTCTCCCTAAAGTACTGGTTTTCATCCCCAAAAGAAGACACATTCTCTTTAAAATGATGCTTTGTAACAAATGATGACTCACTGATTCCAGAATATCTCTCTTCCCCTACAAAATAATGACATTAACATAAGAATTATCCATTTCAGACAAATTTCCGATGTATTTCACACTAATATCAAAACTTACACCAGAAAAAAATGTGCTCGCTCTTAGGTATCACTCTCCAATCCTGCAAAAAATTCATTTTCTTACCAATACAAAGCTTGTCATCATTACAAGTAGCATTTTCTACCCAAAAAAGTGGTTTTCATCCCCAATAGAAATCGTTTTCTCTACAAATGGTCCCCTGTAGCCACATATGAAACACTCTTATTGGAATACCTCTTTCCCTCTTCAAAATAAGGACATTTCCAACAGAAATATCGATTTCTGACAAATTTTAGAAGAATGGCACACAAATATCAGTACCTATCCCAGAAATAAAAAGTTCTCTCCTAAGAATCATTCTTTATCCTTGCAAAAACATGGTTTTCTCACCAAAATTATGCTTTTTATCCCTTTAAAATAGCGTTGTTTCCCAGAAATACTGGTTTTCATCCCCAGAAGAAGACATTTTCTCTACAAAATGAAGCTTTGTAGCAAAATAGGACACATTGCTTCCAGAATACCTTTTCTCTCCTACAAATTGAGGACATTACTAACAGAAACACCTTTTCTCCTCTACAAAATAAGATATTTCCAACAGATATATCCTTTTCTGACAGATTTTAGAAAAATTTCACAGGAATATCAATACTTATACCAGAAATAAAAAGGTCTCTCTTAGGTATCACTCTTTACCCTTGCAAAAATATGCTTTTCTTACCCAAATAATGTTTTTCATCTCTACAAACAGCATTTTCTAGACATAAAGGTGGTTTTCTTCACCAAAAGAAATCGATTTCTCTTCAAAATTAGCGTTTGTAGCCAAATATGACACATTGTTTCCAGAATAACTCTTTTCAACTAAAAAAGAATGACATTTCCAACAGAAATATCCATTTCTGACAGATTTTAGAAGTAGGTCACATGAATATCAATACTTATCTTAGAAATGAAAAGTACACTCTTAGGTATCACTCTTCATCCTTGCAAAACTATGGTTTTCTTCCCAAACTAATTCTTTTCATCCCTACAAATAGCAATTTCTCCCTAAATTACTGGTTTTCATCCCCAAAAGAAGACACATTCTCTTTAAAATGATGCTTTGTAACAAATGATGACTCACTGATTCCAGAATATCTCTCTTCCCCTACAAAATAATGACATTAACATAAGAATTATCCATTTCAGACAAATTTCCGATGTATTTCACACTAATATCAAGACTTACACCAGAAAAAAATGTGTTCTCTCTTAGGTATCACTCTTGAATCTTGCAAAAAATTCATTTTCTTACCAATACAAAGCTTGCCATCATTACAAGTAGCATTTTTTACCCAAAAAAGTGGTTTTCATTCTCAATGGAAATCGTTTTCTCTACAAATGGTCCCCTGTAGCCACATATGAAACACTGTTATTGGAATACCTCTTTCCCTCTTCAAAATAAGGACATTTCCAACAGAAATATCGATTTCTGACAAATTTTAGAAGAATGGCACACAAATATCAGTACCTATCCCAGAAATAAAAAGTTCTCTACTAAGAATCATTCTTTATCCTTGCAAAAACATGGTTTTCTCACCAAAATTATGCTTTTTATCCCTTTAAAATAGCGCTGTTTCCCAGAAATACTGGTTTTCATCCCCAGAAGAAGACATTTTCTCTACAAAATGAAGCTTTGTAGCAAAATAGGACACATTGCTTCCAGAATACCTTTTCTCTTCTACAAATTGAGGACATTACTAACAGAAACACCTTTTCTCCTCTACAAAATAAGGACATTTCCAACAGATATATCCTTTTCTGACAGATTTTAGAAAAATTTCACAGGAATATCAATACTTATACCAGAAATAAAAAGGTCTCTCTTAGGTATCACTCTTTACCCTTGCAAAAATATGCTTTTCTTACCCAAATAATGTTTTTCATCTCTACAAACAGCATTTTCTAGACATAAAGGTGGTTTTCATCACCAAAAGAAATCGATTTCTCTTCAAAATCAGCGTTTGTAGCCAAATATGACACATTGTTTCCAGAATAACTCTTTTCAACTAAAAAAGAATGACATTTCCAACAGAAATATTCATTTCTGACAGATTTTAGAAGTAGGTCACATGAATATCAATACTTATCCCAGAAATGAAAAGTACACTCTTAGGTATCACTCTTCATCCTTGGAAAACTATGGTTTTCTTCCCAAACTAATGCTTTTCATCCCTACAAATAGCAATTTCTCCCTAAATTACTGGTTTTCATCCCCAAAAGAAGACACATTCTCTTTAAAATGATGCTTTGTAACAAATGATGACTCACTGATTCCAGAATATCTCTCTTCCCGTACAAAATAATGACATTAACATAAGAATTATCCATTTCATACAAATTTCCGATGTATTTCACACTAATATCAAGACTTACACCAGAAAAAAATGTGCTCGCTCTTAGGTATCACTCTCCAATCCTGCAAAAAATTCATTTTCTTACCAATACAAAGCTTGTCATCATTACAAGTAGCATTTTCTACCCAAAAAAGTGGTTTTCATCCCCAATAGAAATCGTTTTCTCTACAAATGGTCCCCTGTAGCCACATATGAAACACTCTTATTGGAATACCTCTTTCCCTCTTCAAAATAAGGACATTTCCAACAGAAATATCGATTTCTGACAAATTTTAGAAGAATGTCACACAAATATCAGTACCTATCCCAGAAATAAAAAGTTCTCTCCTAAGAATCATTCTTTATCCTTGCAAAAACATGGTTTTCTCACCAAAATTATGCTTTTTATCCCTTTAAAATAGCGTTGTTTCCCAGAAATACTGGTTTTCATCCCCAGAAGAAGACATTTTCTCTACAAAATGAAGCTTTGTAGCAAAATTGGACACATTGCTTCCAGAATACCTTTTCTCTCCTACAAATTGAGGACATTACTAACAGAAACACCTTTTCTCCTCTACAAAATAAGACATTTCCAACAGATATATCCTTTTCTGACAGATTTTAGAAAAATTTCACAGGAATATCAATACTTATACCAGAAATAAAAAGGTCTCTCTTAGGTATCACTCTTTACCCTTGCAAAAATATGCTTTTCTTACCCAAATAATGTTTTTCATCTCTACAAACAGCATTTTCTAGACATAAAGGTGGTTTTCATCAGCAAAAGAAATCGATTTCTCTTCAAAATCAGCGTTTGTAGCCAAATATGACACATTGTTTCCAGAATAACTCTTTTCAACTAAAAAAGAATGACATTTCCAACAGAAATATTCATTTCTGACAGATTTTAGAAGTAGGTCACATGAATATCAATACTTATCCCAGAAATGAAAAGTACACTCTTAGGTATCACTCTTCATCCTTGGAAAACTATGGTTTTCTTCCCAAACTAATGCTTTTCATGCCTACAAATAGCAATTTCTCCCTAAATTACTGGTTTTCATCCCCAAAAGAAGACACATTCTCTTTAAAATGATGCTTTGTAACAAATGATGACTCACTGATTCCAGAATATCTCTCTTCCCCTACAAAATAATGACATTAACATAAGAATTATCCATTTCAGACAAATTTCCGATGTATTTCACACTAATATCAAGACTTACACCAGAAAAAAATGTGTTCTCTCTTAGGTATCACTCTTGAATCTTGCAAAAAATTCATTTTCTTAGCAATACAAAGCTTGCCATCATTACAAGTAGCATTTTTTACCCAAAAAAGTGGTTTTCATTCTCAATGGAAATCGTTTTCTCTACAAATGGTCCCCTGTAGCAACATATGAAACACTGTTATTGGAATACCTCTTTCCCTCTTCAAAATAAGCACATTTCCAACAGAAATATCGATTTCTGACAAATTTTAGAAGAATGGCACACAAATATCAGTACCTATCCCAGAAATAAAAAGTTCTCTCCTAAGAATCATTCTTTATCCTTGCAAAAACATGGTTTTCTCACCAAAATTATGCTTTTTATCCCTTTAAAATAGCGTTGTCTCCCAGAAATACAGGTTTTCATCCCCAGAAGAAGACATTTTCTCTACAAAATGAAGCTTTGTAGCAAAATAGGACACATTGTTTCCAGAATACCTTTTCTCTTCTACAAATTGAGGACATTACTAACAGAAACACCTTTTCTCCTCTACAAAATAAGGACATTTCCAACAGATATATACTTTTCTGACAGATTTTAGAAAAATTTCACAGGAATATCAATACTTATACCAGAAATAAAAAGGTCTCTCTTAGGTATCACTCTTTACCCTTGCAAAAATATGCTTTTCTTACACAAATAATGTTTTTCATCTCTACAAACAGCATTTTCTAGACATAAAGGTGGTTTTCATCACCAAAAGAAATCGATTTCTCTTCAAAATCAGCGTTTGTAGCCAAATATGACACATTGTTTCCAGAATAACTCTTTTCAACTAAAAAAGAATGACATTTCCAACAGAAATATTCATTTCTGACAGATTTTAGAAGTAGGTCACATGAATATCAATACTTATCCCAGAAATGAAATGTACACTCTTAGGTATCACTCTTCATCCTTGGAAAACTATGGTTTTCTTCCCAAACTAATGCTTTTCATGCCTACAAATAGCAATTTCTCCCTAAATTACTGGTTTTCATCCCCAAAACAAGACACATTCTCTTTAAAATGATGCTTTGTAACAAATGATGACTCACTGATTCCAGAATATCTCTCTTCCCCTACAAAATAATGACATTAACATAAGAATTATCCATTTCAGACAAATTTCCGATTTATTTCACACTAATATCAAGACTTACACCAGAAAAAAATGTGCTCGCTCTTGGGTATCACTCTCCAATCCTGCAAAAAATTCATTTTCTTACCAATACAAAGCTTGTCATCATTACAAGTAGCATTTTCTACCCAAAAAAGTGGTTTTCATCCCCAATAGAAATCGTTTTCTCTACAAATGGTCCCCTGTAGCCACATATGAAACACTCTTATTGGAATACCTCTTTCCCTCTTCAAAATAAGGACATTTCCAACAGAAATATCGATTTCTGACAAATTTTAGAAGAATGTCACACAAATATCAGTACCTATCCCAGAAATAAAAAGTTCTCTCCTAAGAATCATTCTTTATCCTTGCAAAAACATGGTTTTCTCACCAAAATTATGCTTTTTATCCCTTTAAAATAGCGTTGATTCCCAGAAATACTCTTTTTCATCCCCAGAAGAAGACATTTTCTCTACAAAATGAAGCTTTGTAGCAAAATTGGACACATTGCTTCCAGAATACCTTTTCTCTCCTACAAATTGAGGACATTACTAACAGAAACACCTTTTCTCCTCTACAAAATAAGGACATTTCCAACAGATATATCCTTTTCTGACAGATTTTAGAAAAATTTCACAGGAATATCAATACTTATACCAGAAATAAGAAGGTCTCTGTTAGGTATCACTCTTTACCCTTGCAAAAATATGCTTTTCTTACCCAAATAATGTTTTTCATCTCTACAAACAGCATTTTCTAGACATAAAGGTGGTTTTCATCACCAAAAGAAATCGATTTCTCTTCAAAATTAGCGTTTGTAGCCAAATATGACACATTGTTTCCAGAATAACTCTTTTCATCTAAAAAGGAATGACATTTCCAACAGAAATATCCATTTCTGACAGATTTTAGAAGTAGGTCACATGAATATCAATACTTATCCCAGAAATGAAAAGTACACTCTTAGGTATCACTCTTCATCCTTGCAAAACTATGGTTTTCTTCCCAAACTAATGCTTTTCATCCCTACAAATAGCAATTTCTCCCTAAATTACTGGTTTTCATCCCCAAAAGAAGACACATTCTCTTTAAAATGATGCTTTGTAACAAATGATGACTCACTGATTCCAGAATAGCTCTCTTCCCGTACAAAATAATGACATTAACATAAGAATTATCCATTTCAGACAAATTTCCGATGTATTTCACACTAATATCAAGACTTACACCAGAAAAAAATGTGTTCTCTCTTAGGTATCACTCTTGAATCTTGCAAAAAATTCATTTTCTTACCAATACAAAGCTTGCCATCATTACAAGTAGCATTTTTTACCCAAAAAAGTGGTTTTCATTCTCAATGGAAATCGTTTTCTCTACAAATGGTCCCCTGTAGCAACATATGAAACACTCTTATTGGAATACCTCTTTCCCTCTTCAAAATAAGGACATTTCCAACAGAAATATCGATTTCTGACAAATTTTAGAAGAATGGCACACAAATATCGGTACCTATCCCAGAAATAAAAAGTTCTCTCCTAAGAATCATTCTTTATCCTTGCAAAAACATGGTTTTCTCACCAAAATTATGCTTTTTATCCCTTTAAAATAGCGCTGTTTCCCAGAAATACTGGTTTTCATCCCCAGAAGAAGACATTTTCTCTACAAAATGAAGCTTTGTAGCAAAATTGGACACATTGCTTCCAGAATACCTTTTCTCTCCTACAAATTGAGGACATTACTAACAGAAACACCTTTTCTCCTCTACAAAATAAGGACATTTCCAACAGATATATCCTTTTCTGACAGATTTTAGAAAAATTTCACAGGAATATCAATACTTATACCAGAAATAAAAAGGTCTCTCTTAGGTATCACTCTTTACCCTTGCAAAAATATGCTTTTCTTACCCAAATAATGTTTTTCATCTCTACAAACAGCATTTTCTAGACATAAAGGTGGTTTTCATCAGCAAAAGAAATCGATTTCTCTTCAAAATTAGCGTTTGTAGCCAAATATGACACTTTGTTTCCAGAATAACTCTTTTCATCTAAAAAAGAATGACATTTCCAACAGAAATATCCATTTCTGACAGATTTTAGAAGTAGGTCACATGAATATCAATACTTATCCCAGAAATGAAAAGTACACTCTTAGGTATCACTCTTCATCCTTGCAAAACTATGGTTTTCTTCCCAAACTAATGCTTTTCATCCCTACAAATAGCAATTTCTCCCTAAATTACTGGTTTTCATCCCCAAAAGAAGACACATTCTCTTTAAAATGATGCTTTGTAACAAATGATGACTCACTGATTCCAGAATATCTCTCTTCCCCTACAAAATAATGACATTAACATAAGAATTATCCATTTCAGACAAATTTCCGATGTATTTCACACTAATATCAAGACTTACACCAGAAAAAAATGTGCTCGCTCTTAGGTATCACTCTCCAATCCTGCAAAAAATTCATTTTCTTACCAATACAAAGCTTGTCATCATTACAAGTAGCATTTTCTACCCAAAAAAGTGGTTTTCATCCCCAGTAGAAATCGTTTTCTCTACAAATGGTCCCCTGTAGCAACATATGAAACACTCTTATTGGAATACCTCTTTCCCTCTTCAAAATAAGGACATTTCCAACAGAAATATCGATTTCTGACAAATTTTAGAAGAATGGCACACAAATATCAGAACCTATCCCAGAAATAAAAAGTTCTCTCCTAAGAATCATTCTTTATCCTTGCAAAAACATGGTATTCTCACCAAAATTATGCTTTTTATCCCTTTAAAATAGCGCTGTTTCCCAGAAATACTGGTTTTCATCCCCAGAAGACATTTTCTCTACAAAATGAAGCTTTGTAGCAAAATTGGACACATTGCTTCCAGAATACCTTTTCTCTCCTACAAATTGAGGACATTACTAACAGAAACACCTTTTCTCCTCTACAAAATAAGACATTTCCAACAGATATATCCTTTTCTGACAGATTTTAGAAAAATTTCACAGGAATATCAATACTTATACCAGAAATAAAAAGGTCTCTCTTAGGTATCACTCTTTACCCTTGCAAAAATATGCTTTTCTTACACAAATAATGTTTTTCATCTCTACAAACAGCATTTTCTAGACATAAAGGTGGTTTTCATCAGCAAAAGAAATCGATTTCTCTTCAAAATCAGCGTTTGTAGCCAAATATGACACATTGTTTCCAGAATAACTCTTTTCAACTAAAAAAGAATGACATTTCCAACAGAAATATTCATTTCTGACAGATTTTAGAAGTAGGTCACATGAATATCAATACTTATCCCAGAAATGAAAAGTACACTCTTAGGTATCACTCTTCATCCTTGGAAAACTATGGTTTTCTTCCCAGACTAATGCTTTTCATGCCTACAAATAGCAATTTCTCCCTAAATTACTGGTTTTCATCCCCAAAAGAAGACACATTCTCTTTAAAATGATGCTTTGTAACAAATGATGACTCACTGATTCCAGAATATCTCTCTTCCCCTACAAAATAATGACATTAACATAAGAATTATCCATTTCAGACAAATTTCCGATGTATTTCACACTAATATCAAGACTTACACCAGAAAAAAATGTGTTCTCTCTTAGGTATCACTCTTGAATCTTGCAAAAAATTCATTTTCTTAGCAATACAAAGCTTGCCATCATTACAAGTAGCATTTTTTACCCAAAAAAGTGGTTTTCATTCTCAATGGAAATCGTTTTCTCTACAAATGGTCCCCTGTAGCAACATATGAAACACTGTTATTGGAATACCTCTTTCCCTCTTCAAAATAAGCACATTTCCAACAGAAATATCGATTTCTGACAAATTTTAGAAGAATGGCACACAAATATCAGTACCTATCCCAGAAATAAAAAGTTCTCTCCTAAGAATCATTCTTTATCCTTGCAAAAACATGGTTTTCTCACCAAAATTATGCTTTTTATCCCTTTAAAATAGCGTTGTCTCCCAGAAATACAGGTTTTCATCCCCAGAAGAAGACATTTTCTCTACAAAATGAAGCTTTGTAGCAAAATAGGACACATTGCTTCCAGAATACCTTTTCTCTTCTACAAATTGAGGACATTACTAACAGAAACACCTTTTCTCCTCTACAAAATAAGGACATTTCCAACAGATATATACTTTTCTGACAGATTTTAGAAAAATTTCACAGGAATATCAATACTTATACCAGAAATAAAAAGGTCTCTCTTAGGTATCACTCTTTACCCTTGCAAAAATATGCTTTTCTTACACAAATAATGTTTTTCATCTCTACAAACAGCATTTTCTAGACATAAAGGTGGTTTTCATCACCAAAAGAAATCGATTTCTCTTCAAAATCAGCGTTTGTAGCCAAATATGACACATTGTTTCCAGAATAACTCTTTTCAACTAAAAAAGAATGACATTTCCAACAGAAATATTCATTTCTGACAGATTTTAAAAGTAGGTCACATGAATATCAATACTTATCCCAGAAATGAAATGTACACTCTTAGGTATCACTCTTCATCCTTGGAAAACTATGGTTTTCTTCCCAAACTAATGCTTTTCATGCCTACAAATAGCAATTTCTCCCTAAATTACTGGTTTTCATCCCCAAAAGAAGACACATTCTCTTTAAAATGATGCTTTGTAACAAATGATGACTCACTGATTCCAGAATATCTCTCTTCCCCTACAAAATAATGACATTAACATAAGAATTATCCATTTCAGACAAATTTCCGATTTATTTCACACTAATATCAAGACTTACACCAGAAAAAAATGTGCTCGCTCTTGGGTATCACTCTCCAATCCTGCAAAAAATTCATTTTCTTACCAATACAAAGCTTGTCATCATTACAAGTAGCATTTTCTACCCAAAAAAGTGGTTTTCATCCCCAATAGAAATCGTTTTCTCTACAAATGGTCCCCTGTAGCCACATATGAAACACTCTTATTGGAATACCTCTTTCCCTCTTCAAAATAAGGACATTTCCAACAGAAATATCGATTTCTGACAAATTTTAGAAGAATGTCACACAAATATCAGTACCTATCCCAGAAATAAAAAGTTCTCTCCTAAGAATCATTCTTTATCCTTGCAAAAACATGGTTTTCTCACCAAAATTATGCTTTTTATCCCTTTAAAATAGCGTTGATTCCCAGAAATACTCTTTTTCATCCCCAGAAGAAGACATTTTCTCTACAAAATGAAGCTTTGTAGCAAAATTGGACACATTGCTTCCAGAATACCTTTTCTCTCCTACAAATTGAGGACATTACTAACAGAAACACCTTTTCTCCTCTACAAAATAAGGACATTTCCAACAGATATATCCTTTTCTGACAGATTTTAGAAAAATTTCACAGGAATATCAATACTTATACCAGAAATAAGAAGGTCTCTGTTAGGTATCACTCTTTACCCTTGCAAAAATATGCTTTTCTTACCCAAATAATGTTTTTCATCTCTACAAACAGCATTTTCTAGACATAAAGGTGGTTTTCATCACCAAAAGAAATCGATTTCTCTTCAAAATTAGCGTTTGTAGCCAAATATGACACATTGTTTCCAGAATAACTCTTTTCATCTAAAAAGGAATGACATTTCCAACAGAAATATCCATTTCTGACAGATTTTAGAAGTAGGTCACATGAATATCAATACTTATCCCAGAAATGAAAAGTACACTCTTAGGTATCACTCTTCATCCTTGCAAAACTATGGTTTTCTTCCCAAACTAATGCTTTTCATCCCTACAAATAGCAATTTCTCCCTAAATTACTGGTTTTCATCCCCAAAAGAAGACACATTCTCTTTAAAATGATGCTTTGTAACAAATGATGACTCACTGATTCCAGAATAGCTCTCTTCCCGTACAAAATAATGACATTAACATAAGAATTATCCATTTCAGACAAATTTCCGATGTATTTCACACTAATATCAAGACTTACACCAGAAAAAAATGTGTTCTCTCTTAGGTATCACTCTTGAATCTTGCAAAAAATTCATTTTCTTACCAATACAAAGCTTGCCATCATTACAAGTAGCATTTTTTACCCAAAAAAGTGGTTTTCATTCTCAATGGAAATCGTTTTCTCTACAAATGGTCCCCTGTAGCAACATATGAAACACTCTTATTGGAATACCTCTTTCCCTCTTCAAAATAAGGACATTTCCAACAGAAATATCGATTTCTGACAAATTTTAAGAAGAATGGCACACAAATATCGGTACCTATCCCAGAAATAAAAAGTTCTCTCCTAAGAATCATTCTTTATCCTTGCAAAAACATGGTTTTCTCACCAAAATTATGCTTTTTATCCCTTTAAAATAGCGCTGTTTCCCAGAAATACTGGTTTTCATCCCCAGAAGAAGACATTTTCTCTACAAAATGAAGCTTTGTAGCAAAATTGGACACATTGCTTCCAGAATACCTTTTCTCTCCTACAAATTGAGGACATTACTAACAGAAACACCTTTTCTCCTCTACAAAATAAGGACATTTCCAACAGATATATCCTTTTCTGACAGATTTTAGAAAAATTTCACAGGAATATCAATACTTATACCAGAAATAAGAAGGTCTCTGTTAGGTATCACTCTTTACCCTTGCAAAAATATGCTTTTCTTACCCAAATAATGTTTTTCATCTCTACAAACAGCATTTTCTAGACATAAAGGTGGTTTTCATCACCAAAAGAAATCGATTTCTCTTCAAAATTAGCGTTTGTAGCCAAATATGACACATTGTTTCCAGAATAACTCTTTTCATCTAAAAAGGAATGACATTTCCAACAGAAATATCCATTTCTGACAGATTTTAGAAGTAGGTCACATGAATATCAATACTTATCCCAGAAATGAAAAGTACACTCTTAGGTATCACTCTTCATCCTTGCAAAACTATGGTTTTCTTCCCAAACTAATGCTTTTCATCCCTACAAATAGCAATTTCTCCCTAAATTACTGGTTTTCATCCCCAAAAGAAGACACATTCTCTTTAAAATGATGCTTTGTAACAAATGATGACTCACTGATTCCAGAATAGCTCTCTTCCCGTACAAAATAATGACATTAACATAAGAATTATCCATTTCAGACAAATTTCCGATGTATTTCACACTAATATCAAGACTTACACCAGAAAAAAATGTGTTCTCTCTTAGGTATCACTCTTGAATCTTGCAAAAAATTCATTTTCTTACCAATACAAAGCTTGCCATCATTACAAGTAGCATTTTTTACCCAAAAAAGTGGTTTTCATTCTCAATGGAAATCGTTTTCTCTACAAATGGTCCCCTGTAGCAACATATGAAACACTCTTATTGGAATACCTCTTTCCCTCTTCAAAATAAGGACATTTCCAACAGAAATATCGATTTCTGACAAATTTTAAGAAGAATGGCACACAAATATCGGTACCTATCCCAGAAATAAAAAGTTCTCTCCTAAGAATCATTCTTTATCCTTGCAAAAACATGGTTTTCTCACCAAAATTATGCTTTTTATCCCTTTAAAATAGCGCTGTTTCCCAGAAATACTGGTTTTCATCCCCAGAAGAAGACATTTTCTCTACAAAATGAAGCTTTGTAGCAAAATTGGACACATTGCTTCCAGAATACCTTTTCTCTCCTACAAATTGAGGACATTACTAACAGAAACACCTTTTCTCCTCTACAAAATAAGGACATTTCCAACAGATATATCCTTTTCTGACAGATTTTAGAAAAATTTCACAGGAATATCAATACTTATACCAGAAATAAAAAGGTCTCTCTTAGGTATCACTCTTTACCCTTGCAAAAATATGCTTTTCTTACCCAAATAATGTTTTTCATCTCTACAAACAGCATTTTCTAGACATAAAGGTGGTTTTCATCAGCAAAAGAAATCGATTTCTCTTCAAAATTAGCGTTTGTAGCCAAATATGACACTTTGTTTCCAGAATAACTCTTTTCATCTAAAAAAGAATGACATTTCCAACAGAAATATCCATTTCTGACAGATTTTAGAAGTAGGTCACATGAATATCAATACTTATCCCAGAAATGAAAAGTACACTCTTAGGTATCACTCTTCATCCTTGCAAAACTATGGTTTTCTTCCCAAACTAATGATTTTCATGCCTACAAATAGCAATTTCTCCCTAAATTACTGGTTTTCATCCCCAAAAGAAGACACATTCTCTTTAAAATGATGCTTTGTAACAAATGATGACTCACTGATTCCAGAATAGCTCTCTTCCCGTACAAAATAATGACATTAACATAAGAATTATCCATTTCAGACAAATTTCCGATGTATTTCACACTAATATCAAGACTTACACCAGAAAAAAATGTGTTCTCTCTTAGGTATCACTCTTGAATCTTGCAAAAAATTCATTTTCTTACCAATACAAAGCTTGCCATCATTACAAGTAGCATTTTTTACCCAAAAAAGTGGTTTTCATTCTCAATGGAAATCGTTTTCTCTACAAATGGTCCCCTGTAGCAACATATGAAACACTCTTATTGGAATACCTCTTTCCCTCTTCAAAATAAGGACATTTCCAACAGAAATATCGATTTCTGACAAATTTTAGAAGAATGGCACACAAATATCGGTACCTATCCCAGAAATAAAAAGTTCTCTCCTAAGAATCATTCTTTATCCTTGCAAAAACATGGTTTTCTCACCAAAATTATGCTTTTTATCCCTTTAAAATAGCGCTGTTTCCCAGAAATACTGGTTTTCATCCCCAGAAGAAGACATTTTCTCTACAAAATGAAGCTTTGTAGCAAAATTGGACACATTGCTTCCAGAATACCTTTTCTCTCCTACAAATTGAGGACATTACTAACAGAAACACCTTTTCTCCTCTACAAAATAAGGACATTTCCAACAGATATATCCTTTTCTGACAGATTTTAGAAAAATTTCACAGGAATATCAATACTTATACCAGAAATAAAAAGGTCTCTCTTAGGTATCACTCTTTACCCTTGCAAAAATATGCTTTTCTTACCCAAATAATGTTTTTCATCTCTACAAACAGCATTTTCTAGACATAAAGGTGGTTTTCATCAGCAAAAGAAATCGATTTCTCTTCAAAATTAGCGTTTGTAGCCAAATATGACACTTTGTTTCCAGAATAACTCTTTTCATCTAAAAAAGAATGACATTTCCAACAGAAATATCCATTTCTGACAGATTTTAGAAGTAGGTCACATGAATATCAATACTTATCCCAGAAATGAAAAGTACACTCTTAGGTATCACTCTTCATCCTTGCAAAACTATGGTTTTCTTCCCAAACTAATGCTTTTCATCCCTACAAATAGCAATTTCTCCCTAAATTACTGGTTTTCATCCCCAAAAGAAGACACATTCTCTTTAAAATGATGCTTTGTAACAAATGATGACTCACTGATTCCAGAATATCTCTCTTCCCCTACAAAATAATGACATTAACATAAGAATTATCCATTTCAGACAAATTTCCGATGTATTTCACACTAATATCAAGACTTACACCAGAAAAAAATGTGCTCGCTCTTAGGTATCACTCTCCAATCCTGCAAAAAATTCATTTTCTTACCAATACAAAGCTTGCCATCATTACAAGTAGCATTTTCTACCCAAAAAAGTGGTTTTCATCCCCAATAGAAATCGTTTTCTCTACAAATGGTCCCCTGTAGCAACATATGAAACACTCTTATTGGAATACCTCTTTCCCTTTTCAAAATAAGGACATTTCCAACAGAAATATCGATTTCTGACAAATTTTAGAAGAATGGCAAACAAATATCAGTACCTATCCCAGAAATAAAAAGTTCTCTCCTAAGAATCATTCTTTATCCTTGCAAAAACATGGTATTCTCACCAAAATTATGCTTTTTATCCCTTTAAAATAGCGCTGTTTCCCAGAAATACTGGTTTTCATCCCCAGAAGAAGACATTTTCTCTACAAAATGAAGCTTTGTAGCAAAATTGGACACATTGCTTCCAGAATACCTTTTCTCTCCTACAAATTGAGGACATTACTAACAGAAACACCTTTTCTCCTCTACAAAATAAGACATTTCCAACAGATATATCCTTTTCTGACAGATTTTAGAAAAATTTCACAGGAATATCAATACTTATACCAGAAATAAAAAGGTCTCTCTTAGGTATCACTCTTTACCCTTGCAAAAATATGCTTTTCTTACACAAATAATGTTTTTCATCTCTACAAACAGCATTTTCTAGACATAAAGGTGGTTTTCATCAGCAAAAGAAATCGATTTCTCTTCAAAATCAGCGTTTGTAGCCAAATATGACACATTGTTTCCAGAATAACTCTTTTCAACTAAAAAAGAATGACATTTCCAACAGAAATATTCATTTCTGACAGATTTTAGAAGTAGGTCACATGAATATCAATACTTATCCCAGAAATGAAAAGTACACTCTTAGGTATCACTCTTCATCCTTGGAAAACTATGGTTTTCTTCCCAAACTAATGCTTTTCATGCCTACAAATAGCAATTTCTCCCTAAATTACTGGTTTTCATCCCCAAAAGAAGACACATTCTCTTTAAAATGATGCTTTGTAACAAATGATGACTCACTGATTCCAGAATATCTGTCTTCCCCTACAAAATAATGACATTAACATAAGAATTGTCCATTTCAGACAAATTTCCGATGTATTTCACACTAATATCAAGACTTCCACAAGAAAAAAATGTGTTCTCTCTTAGGTATCAATCTTGAATCTTGCAAAAAATTCATTTTCTTACCAATACAAAGCTTGCCATCATTACAAGTAGCATTTTCTACCCAAAAAAGTGGTTTTCATCCCCAATAGAAATCGTTTTCTCTACAAATGGTCCCCTGTAGCAACATATGAAACACTGTTATTGGAATACCTCTTTCCCTCTTCAAAATAAGGCCATTTTTAACAGAAATATCGATTTCTGACAAATTTTAGAAGAATGGCACACAAATATCAGAACCTATCCCAGAAATAAAAAGTTCTCTCCTAAGAATCATTCTTTATCCTTGCAAAAACATGGTTTTCTCACCAAAATTATGCTTTTTATCCCTTTAAAATAGCGCTGTTTCCCAGAAATACTGGTTTTCATCCCCAGAAGAAGACATTTTCTCTACAAAATGAAGCTTTGTAGCAAAATTGGACACATTGCTTCCAGAATACCTTTTCTCTCCTACAAATTGAGGACATTACTAACAGAAACACCTTTTCTCCTCTACAAAATAAGACATTTCCAACAGATATATCCTTTTCTGACAGATTTTAGAAAAATTTCACAGGAATATCAATACTTATACCAGAAATAAAAAGGTCTCTCTTAGGTATCACTCTTTACCCTTGCAAAAATATGCTTTTCTTACACAAATAATGTTTTTCATCTCTACAAACAGCATTTTCTAGACATAAAGGTGGTTTTCATCAGCAAAAGAAATCGATTTCTCTTCAAAATCAGCGTTTGTAGCCAAATATGACACATTGTTTCCAGAATAACTCTTTTCAACTAAAAAAGAATGACATTTCCAACAGAAATATTCATTTCTGACAGATTTTAGAAGTAGGTCACATGAATATCAATACTTATCCCAGAAATGAAAAGTACACTCTTAGGTATCACTCTTCATCCTTGGAAAACTATGGTTTTCTTCCCAAACTAATGCTTTTCATGCCTACAAATAGCAATTTCTCCCTAAATTACTGGTTTTCATCCCCAAAAGAAGACACATTCTCTTTAAAATGATGCTTTGTAACAAATGATGACTCACTGATTCCAGAATATCTGTCTTCCCCTACAAAATAATGACATTAACATAAGAATTGTCCATTTCAGACAAATTTCCGATGTATTTCACACTAATATCAAGACTTCCACAAGAAAAAAATGTGTTCTCTCTTAGGTATCAATCTTGAATCTTGCAAAAAATTCATTTTCTTACCAATACAAAGCTTGCCATCATTACAAGTAGCATTTTCTACCCAAAAAAGTGGTTTTCATCCCCAATAGAAATCGTTTTCTCTACAAATGGTCCCCTGTAGCAACATATGAAACACTGTTATTGGAATACCTCTTTCCCTCTTCAAAATAAGGCCATTTTTAACAGAAATATCGATTTCTGACAAATTTTAGAAGAATGGCACACAAATATCAGAACCTATCCCAGAAATAAAAAGTTCTCTCCTAAGAATCATTCTTTATCCTTGCAAAAACATGGTTTTCTCACCAAAATTATGCTTTTTATCCCTTTAAAATAGCGCTGTTTCCCAGAAATACTGGTTTTCATCCCCAGAAGAAGACATTTTCTCTACAAAATGAAGCTTTGTAGCAAAATTGGACACATTGCTTCCAGAATACCTTTTCTCTCCTACAAATTGAGGACATTACTAACAGAAACACCTTTTCTCCTCTACAAAATAAGACATTTCCAACAGATATATCCTTTTCTGACAGATTTTAGAAAAATTTCACAGGAATATCAATACTTATACCAGAAATAAAAAGGTCTCTCTTAGGTATCACTCTTTACCCTTGCAAAAATATGCTTTTCTTACACAAATAATGTTTTTCATCTCTACAAACAGCATTTTCTAGACATAAAGGTGGTTTTCATCAGCAAAAGAAATCGATTTCTCTTCAAAATCAGCGTTTGTAGCCAAATATGACACATTGTTTCCAGAATAACTCTTTTCAACTAAAAAAGAATGACATTTCCAACAGAAATATTCATTTCTGACAGATTTTAGAAGTAGGTCACATGAATATCAATACTTATCCCAGAAATGAAAAGTACACTCTTAGGTATCACTCTTCATCCTTGCAAAACTATGGTTTTCTTCCCAAACTAATGCTTTTCATGCCTACAAATAGCAATTTCTCCCTAAATTACTGGTTTTCATCCCCAAAAGAAGACACATTCTCTTTAAAATGATGCTTTGTAACAAATGATGACTCACTGATTCCAGAATATCTCTCTTCCCCTACAAAATAATGACATTAACATAAGAATTATCCATTTCAGACAAATTTCCGATGTATTTCACACTAATATCAAGACTTACACCAGAAAAAAATGTGTTCTCTCTTAGGTATCACTCTTGAATCTTGCAAAAAATTCATTTTCTTACCAATACAAAGCTTGCCATCATTACAAGTAGCATTTTTTACCCAAAAAAGTGGTTTTCATTCTCAATGGAAATCGTTTTCTCTACAAATGGTCCCCTGTAGCCACATATGAAACACTGTTATTGGAATACCTCTTTCCCTCTTCAAAATAGGGACATTTCCAACAGAAATATCGATTTCTGACAAATTTTAGAAGAATGGCACACAAATATCAGTACCTATCCCAGAAATAAAAAGTTCTCTCCTAAGAATCATTCTTTATCCTTGCAAAAACATGGTTTTCTCACCAAAATTATGCTTTTTATCCCTTTAAAATAGCGTTGTCTCCCAGAAATACTGGTTTTCATCCCCAGAAGAAGACATTTTCTCTACAAAATGAAGCTTTGTAGCAAAATAGGACACATTGCTTCCAGAATACCTTTTCTCTTCTACCAATTGAGGACATTACTAACAGAAACACCTTTTCTCCTCTACAAAATAAGGACATTTCCAACAGATATATACTTTTCAGACAGATTTTAGAAAAAATTCACAGGAATATCAATACTTATACCAGAAATAAAAAGGTCTCTCTTAGGTATCACTCTTTACCCTTGCAAAAATATGCTTTTCTTACCCAAATAATGTTTTTCATCTCTACAAACAGCATTTTCTAGACATAAAGGTGGTTTTCATCAGCAAAAGAAATCGATTTCTCTTCAAAATTAGCGTTTGTAGCCAAATATGACACTTTGTTTCCAGAATAACTCTTTTCATCTAAAAAAGAATGACATTTCCAACAGAAATATCCATTTCTGACAGATTTTAGAAGTAGGTCACATGAATATCAATACTTATCCCAGAAATGAAAAGTACACTCTTAGGTATCACTCTTCATCCTTGACCAACTATGCTTTTCTTCCCAAACTAATGCTTTTCATCCCTACAAATAGCAATTTCTCCATAAATTACTGGTTTTCATCCCCAAAAGAAGACATATTCTTTTAAAATGATGCTTTGTAACAAATGATGACTCACTGATTCCAGAATATCTCTCTTCCCCTACAAAATAATGACATTAACATAAGAATTATCCATTTCAGACAAATTTCCGATGTATTTCAAACTAATATCAAGACTTACACAAGAAAAAAATGTGTTCTCTCTTAGGTATCAATCTTGAATCTTGCAAAAAATTCATTTTCTTAGCAATACAAAGCTTGCCATCATTACAAGTAGCATTTTTTACCCAAAAAAAATTGGTTTTCATTATCAATGGAAATCGTTTTCTCTACAAATGGTCCCCTGTAGCAACATATGAAACACTGTTATTGGAATACCTCTTTCCTTCTTCAAAATAAGGACATTTCCAACAGAAATATTCATTTCTGACAGATTTTAGAAGTAGGTCACATGAATATCAATACTTATCCCAGAAATGAAAAGTACACTCTTAGGTATCACTCTTCATCCTTGGAAAACTATGGTTTTCTTCCCAAACTAATGCTTTTCATGCCTACAAATAGCAATTTCTCCCTAAATTACTGGTTTTCATCCCCAAAAGAAGACACATTCTCTTTAAAATGATGCTTTGTAACAAATGATGACTCACTGATTCCAGAATATCTCTCTTCCCCTACAAAATAATGACATTAACATAAGAATTATCCATTTCAGACAAATTTCCGATGTATTTCACACTAATATCAAGACTTACACCAGAAAAAAATGTGTTCTCTCTTAGGTATCACTCTTGAATCTTGCAAAAAATTCATTTTCTTAGCAATACAAAGCTTGCCATCATTACAAGTAGCATTTTCTACCCAAAAAAGTGGTTTTCATTCTCAATGGAAATCGTTTTCTCTACAAATGGTCCCCTGTAGCCACATATGAAACACTGTTATTGGAATACCTCTTTCCCTCTTCAAAATAAGGACATTTCCAACAGAAATATCGATTTCTGACAAATTTTAGAAGAATGGCACACAAATATCAGTACCTATCCCAGAAATAAAAAGTTCTCTCCTAAGAATCATTCTTTATCCTTGCAAAAACATGGTTTTCTCACCAAAATTATGCTTTTTATCCCTTTAAAATAGCGTTGTCTCCCAGAAATACTGGTTTTCATCCCCAGAAGAAGACATTTTCTCTACAAAATGAAGCTTTGTAGCAAAATAGGACACATTGCTTCCAGAATACCTTTTCTCTTCTACCAATTGAGGACATTACTAACAGAAACACCTTTTCTCCTCTACAAAATAAGGACATTTCCAACAGATATACACTTTTCTGACAGATTTTAGAAAAAATTCACAGGAATATCAATACTTATACCAGAAATAAAAAGGTCTCTCTTAGGTATCACTCTTTACCCTTGCAAAAATATGCTTTTCTTACCCAAATAATGTTTTTCATCTCTACAAACAGCATTTTCTAGACATAAAGGTGGTTTTCATCAGCAAAAGAAATCGATTTCTCTTCAAAATTAGCGTTTGTAGCCAAATATGACACTTTGTTTCCAGAATAACTCTTTTCATCTAAAAAAGAATGACATTTCCAACAGAAATATCCATTTCTGACAGATTTTAGAAGTAGGTCACATGAATATCAATACTTATCCCAGAAATGAAAAGTACACTCTTAGGTATCACTCTTCATCCTTGCAAAACTATGGTTTTCTTCCCAAACTAATGCTTTTCATCCCTACAAATAGCAATTTCTCCCTAAATTACTGGTTTTCATCCCCAAAAGAAGACACATTCTCTTTAAAATGATGCTTTGTAACAAATGATGACTCACTGATTCCAGAATATCTCTCTTCCCCTACAAAATAATGACATTAACATAAGAATTATCCATTACAGTCAAATTTCCGATGTATTTCACACTAATATCAAGACTTACACCAGAAAAAAATGTGTTCTCTCTTAGGTATCAATCTTGAATCTTGCAAAAAATTCATTTTCTTAGCAATACAAAGCTTGCCATCATTACAAGTAGCATTTTTTACCCAAAAAAGTGGTTTTCATTCTCAATGGAAATCGTTTTCTCTACAAATGGTCCCCTGTAGCAACATATGAAACACTGTTATTGGAATACCTCTTTCCCTCTTCAAAGTAAGGCCATTTCCAACAGAAATATCGATTTCTGACAAATTTTAGAAGAATGGCACACAAATATCAGTACCTATCCCAAAAATAAAAAGTTCTCTCCTAAGAATCATTCTTTATCCTTGCAAAAACATGGTTTTCTCACCAAAATTATGCTTTTTATCCCTTTAAAATAGCGTTGTCTCCCAGAAATACTGGTTTTCATCCCCAGAAGAAGACATTTTCTCTACAAAATGAAGCTTTGTAGCAAAATAGGACACATTGCTTCCAGAATACCTTTTCTCTTCTACAAATTGAGGACATTACTAACAGAAACACCTTTTCTCCTCTACAAAATAAGGACATTTCCAACAGATATATACTTTTCTGACAGATTTTAGAAATATTTCACAGGAATATCAATACTTATACCAGAAATAAAAAGGTCTCTCTTAGGTATCACTCTTTACCCTTGCAAAAATATGCTTTTCTTACCCAAATAATGTTTTTCATCTCTACAAACAGCATTTTCTAGACATAAAGGTGGTTTTCATCAGCAAAAGAAATCGATTTCTCTTCAAAATTAGCGTTTGTAGCCAAATATGACACATTGTTTCCAGAATAACTCTTTTCATCTAAAAAAGAATGACATTTCCAACAGAAATATCCATTTCTGACAGATTTTAGAAGTAGGTCACATGAATATCAATACTTATCCCAGAAATGAAAAGTACACTCTTAGGTATCACTCTTCATCCTTGCAAAACTATGGTTTTCTTCCCAAACTAATGATTTTCATGCCTACAAATAGCAATTTCTCCCTAAATTACTGGTTTTCATCCCCAAAAGAAGACACATTCTCTTTAAAATGATGCTTTGTAACAAATGATGACTCACTGATTCCAGAATATCTGTCTTCCCCTACAAAATAATGACATTAACATAAGAATTATCCATTTCAGACAAATTTCCGATGCATTTCACACTAATATCAAGACTTACACCAGAAAAAAATGTGTTCTCTCTTAGGTATCACTCTTGAATCTTGCAAAAAATTCATTTTCTTAGCAATACAAAGCTTGCCATCATTACAAGTAGCATTTTCTACCCAAAAAAGTGGTTTTCATTCCCAATGGAAATCGTTTTCTCTACAAATGGTCCCCTGTAGCAACATATGAAACACTCTTATTGGAATACCTCTTTCCCTCTTCAAAGTAAGGCCATTTCCAACAGAAATATCGATTTCTGACAAATTTTAGAAGAATGGCAAACAAATATCAGTACCTATCCCAGAAATAAAAAGTTCTCTCCTAAGAATCATTCTTTATCCTTGCAAAAACATGGTTTTCTCACCAAAATTATGCTTTTTATCCCTTTAAAATAGCGCTGTTTCCCAGAAATACTGGTTTTCATCCCCAGAAGAAGACACATTCTCTTTAAAATGATGCTTTGTAACAAATGATGACTCACTGATTCCAGAATATCTCTCTTCCCCTACAAAATAATGACATTAACATAAGAATTATCCATTTCAGACAAATTTCCGATGTATTTCACACTAATATCAAGACTTCCAC
Organism: Coturnix japonica; assembly: GCF_054131305.1. Taxonomy (NCBI): domain Eukaryota; kingdom Metazoa; phylum Chordata; class Aves; order Galliformes; family Phasianidae; genus Coturnix; species Coturnix japonica. The sequence goes on along the minus strand of NC_140663.1, from coordinate 48,176,159 downwards.
AAGAAAAAAATATGTTCTCTCTTAGGTATCAATCTTGAATCTTGCAAAAAATTCATTTTCTTAGCAATACAAAGCTTGCCATCATTACAAGTAGCATTTTCTACCCAAAAAAGTGGTTTTCATTATCAATGGAAATCGTTTTCTCTACAAATGGTCCCCTGTAGCAACATATGAAACACTGTTATTGGAATACCTCTTTCCTTCTTCAAAATAAGGACATTTCCAACAGAAATATCGATTTCTGACAAATTTTAGAAGAATGGCAAACAAATATCAGTACCTATCCCAGAAATAAAAAGTTCTCTCCTAAGAATCATTCTTTATCCTTGCAAAAACATGGTTTTCTCACCAAAATTATGCTTTTTATCCCTTTAAAATAGCGCTGTTTCCCAGAAATACTGGTTTTCATCCCCAGAAGAAGACATTTTCTCTACAAAATGAACCTTTGTAGCAAAATAGGACACATTGCTTCCAGAATACCTTTTCTCTTCTACAAATTGAGGACATTACTAACAGAAACACCTTTTCTCCTCTACAAAATAAGGACATTTCCAACAGATATATCCTTTTCTGACAGATTTTAGAAAAATTTCACAGGAATATCAATACTTATACCAGAAATAAAAAGGTCTCTCTTAGGTATCACTCTTTACCCTTGCAAAAATATGCTTTTCTTACCCAAATAATGTTTTTCATCTCTACAAACAGCATTTTCTAGACATAAAGGTGGTTTTCATCAGCAAAAGAAATCGATTTCTCTTCAAAATTAGCGTTTGTAGCCAAATATGACACTTTGTTTCCAGAATAACTCTTTTCATCTAAAAAAGAATGACATTTCCAACAGAAATATCCATTTCTGACAGATTTTAGAAGTAGGTCACATGAATATCAATACTTATCCCAGAAATGAAAAGTACACTCTTAGGTATCACTCTTCATCCTTGCAAAACTATGGTTTTCTTCCCAAACTAATGCTTTTCATCCCTACAAATAGCAATTTCTCCCTAAATTACTGGTTTTCATCCCCAAAAGAAGACACATTCTCTTTAAAATGATGCTTTGTAACAAATGATGACTCACTGATTCCAGAATATCTCTCTTCCCCTACAAAATAATGACATTAACATAAGAATTATCCATTACAGTCAAATTTCCGATGTATTTCACACTAATATCAAGACTTACACCAGAAAAAAATGTGTTCTCTCTTAGGTATCAATCTTGAATCTTGCAAAAAATTCATTTTCTTAGCAATACAAAGCTTGCCATCATTACAAGTAGCATTTTTTACCCAAAAAAGTGGTTTTCATTCTCAATGGAAATCGTTTTCTCTACAAATGGTCCCCTGTAGCAACATATGAAACACTGTTATTGGAATACCTCTTTCCCTCTTCAAAGTAAGGCCATTTCCAACAGAAATATCGATTTCTGACAAATTTTAGAAGAATGGCACACAAATATCAGTACCTATCCCAGAAATAAAAAGTTCTCTCCTAAGAATCATTCTTTATCCTTGCAAAAACATGGTTTTCTCACCAAAATTATGCTTTTTATCCCTTTAAAATAGCGTTGTCTCCCAGAAATACTGGTTTTCATCCCCAGAAGAAGACATTTTCTCTACAAAATGAAGCTTTGTAGCAAAATAGGACACATTGCTTCCAGAATACCTTTTCTCTTCTACCAATTGAGGACATTACTAACAGAAACACCTTTTCTCCTCTACAAAATAAGGACATTTCCAACAGATATATACTTTTCTGACAGATTTTAGAAATATTTCACAGGAATATCAATACTTATACCAGAAATAAAAAGGTCTCTCTTAGGTATCACTCTTTACCCTTGCAAAAATATGCTTTTCTTACCCAAATAATGTTTTTCATCTCTACAAACAGCATTTTCTAGACATAAAGGTGGTTTTCATCAGCAAAAGAAATCGATTTCTCTTCAAAATTAGCGTTTGTAGCCAAATATGACACATTGTTTCCAGAATAACTCTTTTCATCTAAAAAAGAATGACATTTCCAACAGAAATATCCATTTCTGACAGATTTTAGAAGTAGGTCACATGAATATCAATACTTATCCCAGAAATGAAAAGTACACTCTTAGGTATCACTCTTCATCCTTGCAAAACTATGGTTTTCTTCCCAAACTAATGATTTTCATGCCTACAAATAGCAATTTCTCCCTAAATTACTGGTTTTCATCCCCAAAAGAAGACACATTCTCTTTAAAATGATGCTTTGTAACAAATGATGACTCACTGATTCCAGAATATCTGTCTTCCCCTACAAAATAATGACATTAACATAAGAATTATCCATTTCAGACAAATTTCCGATGCATTTCACACTAATATCAAGACTTACACCAGAAAAAAATGTGTTCTCTCTTAGGTATCACTCTTGAATCTTGCAAAAAATTCATTTTCTTAGCAATACAAAGCTTGCCATCATTACAAGTAGCATTTTCTACCCAAAAAAGTGGTTTTCATTCCCAATGGAAATCGTTTTCTCTACAAATGGTCCCCTGTAGCAACATATGAAACACTCTTATTGGAATACCTCTTTCCCTCTTCAAAGTAAGGCCATTTCCAACAGAAATATCGATTTCTGACAAATTTTAGAAGAATGGCAAACAAATATCAGTACCTATCCCAGAAATAAAAAGTTCTCTCCTAAGAATCATTCTTTATCCTTGCAAAAACATGGTTTTCTCACCAAAATTATGCTTTTTATCCCTTTAAAATAGCGCTGTTTCCCAGAAATACTGGTTTTCATCCCCAGAAGAAGACACATTCTCTTTAAAATGATGCTTTGTAACAAATGATGACTCACTGATTCCAGAATATCTCTCTTCCCCTACAAAATAATGACATTAACATAAGAATTATCCATTTCAGACAAATTTCCGATGTATTTCACACTAATATCAAGACTTCCACAAGAAAAAAATATGTTCTCTCTTAGGTATCAATCTTGAATCTTGCAAAAAATTCATTTTCTTAGCAATACAAAGCTTGCCATCATTACAAGTAGCATTTTCTACCCAAAAAAGTGGTTTTCATTATCAATGGAAATCGTTTTCTCTACAAATGGTCCCCTGTAGCAACATATGAAACACTGTTATTGGAATACCTCTTTCCTTCTTCAAAATAAGGACATTTCCAACAGAAATATCGATTTCTGACAAATTTTAGAAGAATGGCAAACAAATATCAGTACCTATCCCAGAAATAAAAAGTTCTCTCCTAAGAATCATTCTTTATCCTTGCAAAAACATGGTTTTCTCACCAAAATTATGCTTTTTATCCCTTTAAAATAGCGCTGTTTCCCAGAAATACTGGTTTTCATCCCCAGAAGAAGACATTTTCTCTACAAAATGAACCTTTGTAGCAAAATAGGACACATTGCTTCCAGAATACCTTTTCTCTTCTACAAATTGAGGACATTACTAACAGAAACACCTTTTCTCCTCTACAAAATAAGGACATTTCCAACAGATATATCCTTTTCTGACAGATTTTAGAAAAATTTCACAGGAATATCAATACTTATACCAGAAATAAAAAGGTCTCTCTTAGGTATCACTCTTTACCCTTGCAAAAATATGCTTTTCTTACCCAAATAATGTTTTTCATCTCTACAAACAGCATTTTCTAGACATAAAGGTGGTTTTCATCAGCAAAAGAAATCGATTTCTCTTCAAAATTAGCGTTTGTAGCCAAATATGACACATTGTTTCCAGAATAACTCTTTTCATCTAAAAAAGAATGACATTTCCAACAGAAATATCCATTTCTGACAGATTTTAGAAGTAGGTCACATGAATATCAATACTTATCCCAGAAATGAAAAGTACACTCTTAGGTATCACTCTTCATCCTTGCAAAACTATGGTTTTCTTCCCAAACTAATGCTTTTCATCCCTACAAATAGCAATTTCTCCCTAAATTACTGGTTTTCATCCCCAAAAGAAGACACATTCTCTTTAAAATGATGCTTTGTAACAAATGATGACTCACTGATTCCAGAATATCTCTCTTCCCCTACAAAATAATGACATTAACATAAGAATTATCCATTACAGTCAAATTTCCGATGTATTTCACACTAATATCAAGACTTACACCAGAAAAAAATGTGTTCTCTCTTAGGTATCAATCTTGAATCTTGCAAAAAATTCATTTTCTTACCAATACAAAGCTTGCCATCATTACAAGTAGCATTTTTTACCCAAAAAAGTGGTTTTCATTCTCAATGGAAATCGTTTTCTCTACAAATGGTCCCCTGTAGCAACATATGAAACACTGTTATTGGAATACCTCTTTCCCTCTTCAAAGTAAGGCCATTTCCAACAGAAATATCGATTTCTGACAAATTTTAGAAGAATGGCACACAAATATCAGTACCTATCCCAGAAATAAAAAGTTCTCTCCTAAGAATCATTCTTTATCCTTGCAAAAACATGGTTTTCTCACCAAAATTATGCTTTTTATCCCTTTAAAATAGCGTTGTCTCCCAGAAATACTGGTTTTCATCCCCAGAAGAAGACATTTTCTCTACAAAATGAAGCTTTGTAGCAAAATAGGACACATTGCTTCCAGAATACCTTTTCTCTTCTACCAATTGAGGACATTACTAACAGAAACACCTTTTCTCCTCTACAAAATAAGGACATTTCCAACAGATATATACTTTTCTGACAGATTTTAGAAATATTTCACAGGAATATCAATACTTATACCAGAAATAAAAAGGTCTCTCTTAGGTATCACAATTTACCCTTGCAAAAATATGCTTTTCTTACCCAAATAATGTTTTTCATCTCTACAAACAGCATTTTCTAGACATAAAGGTGGTTTTCATCAGCAAAAGAAATCGATTTCTCTTCAAAATTAGCGTTTGTAGCCAAATATGACACATTGTTTCCAGAATAACTCTTTTCATCTAAAAAAGAATGACATTTCCAACAGAAATATCCATTTCTGACAGATTTTAGAAGTAGGTCACATGAATATCAATACTTATCCCAGAAATGAGAAGTACACTCTTAGGTATCACTCTTCATCCTTGCAAAACTATGGTTTTCTTCCCAAACTAATGCTTTTCATGCCTACAAATAGCAATTTCTCCCTAAATTACTGGTTTTCATCCCCAAAACAAGACACATTCTCTTTAAAATGATGCTTTGTAACAAATGATGACTCACTGATTCCAGAATATCTGTCTTCCCCTACAAAATAATGACATTAACATAAGAATTATCCATTTCAGACAAATTTCCGATGCATTTCACACTAATATCAAGACTTACACCAGAAAAAAATGTGTTCTCTCTTAGGTATCACTCTTGAATCTTGCAAAAAATTCATTTTCTTAGCAATACAAAGCTTGCCATCATTACAAGTAGCATTTTCTACCCAAAAAAGTGGTTTTCATTCCCAATGGAAATCGTTTTCTCTACAAATGGTCCCCTGTAGCAACATATGAAACACTCTTATTGGAATACCTCTTTCCCTCTTCAAAGTAAGGCCATTTCCAACAGAAATATCGATTTCTGACAAATTTTAGAAGAATGGCAAACAAATATCAGTACCTATCCCAGAAATAAAAAGTTCTCTCCTAAGAATCATTCTTTATCCTTGCAAAAACATGGTTTTCTCACCAAAATTATGCTTTTTATCCCTTTAAAATAGCGCTGTTTCCCAGAAATACTGGTTTTCATCCCCAGAAGAAGACACATTCTCTTTAAAATGATGCTTTGTAACAAATGATGACTCACTGATTCCAGAATATCTCACTTCCCCTACAAAATAATGACATTAACATAAGAATTATCCATTTCAGACAAATTTCCGATGTATTTCACACTAATATCAAGACTTCCACAAGTAAAAAATATGTTCTCTCTTAGGTATCAATCTTGAATCTTGCAAAAAATTCATTTTCTTAGCAATACAAGGCTTGCCATCATTACAAGTAGCATTTTCTACCCAAAAAAGTGGTTTTCATTATCAATGGAAATCGTTTTCTCTACAAATGGTCCCCTGTAGCAACATATGAAACACTGTTATTGGAATACCTCTTTCCTTCTTCAAAATAAGGACATTTCCAACAGAAATATCGATTTCTGACAAATTTTAGAAGAATGGCAAACAAATATCAGTACCTATCCCAGAAATAAAAAGTTCTCTCCTAAGAATCATTCTTTATCCTTGCAAAAACATGGTTTTCTCACCAAAATTATGCTTTTTATCCCTTTAAAATAGCGCTGTTTCCCAGAAATACTGGTTTTCATCCCCAGAAGAAGACATTTTCTCTACAAAATGAACCTTTGTAGCAAAATAGGACACATTGCTTCCAGAATACCTTTTCTCTTCTACAAATTGAGGACATTACTAACAGAAACACCTTTTCTCCTCTACAAAATAAGGACATTTCCAACAGATATATCCTTTTCTGACAGATTTTAGAAAAATTTCACAGGAATATCAATACTTATACCAGAAATAAAAAGGTCTCTCTTAGGTATCACTCTTTACCCTTGCAAAAATATGCTTTTCTTACCCAAATAATGTTTTTCATCTCTACAAACAGCATTTTCTAGACATAAAGGTGGTTTTCATCAGCAAAAGAAATCGATTTCTCTTCAAAATTAGCGTTTGTAGCCAAATATGACACATTGTTTCCAGAATAACTCTTTTCATCTAAAAAAGAATGACATTTCCAACAGAAATATCCATTTCTGACAGATTTTAGAAGTAGGTCACATGAATATCAATACTTATCCCAGAAATGAAAAGTACACTCTTAGGTATCACTCTTCATCCTTGCAAAACTATGGTTTTCTTCCCAAACTAATGCTTTTCATCCCTACAAATAGCAATTTCTCCCTAAATTACTGGTTTTCATCCCCAAAAGAAGACACATTCTCTTTAAAATGATGCTTTGTAACAAATGATGACTCACTGATTCCAGAATATCTCTCTTCCCCTACAAAATAATGACATTAACATAAGAATTATCAATTACAGTCAAATTTCCGATGTATTTCACACTAATATCAAGACTTACACCAGAAAAAAATGTGTTCTCTCTTAGGTATCAATCTTGAATCTTGCAAAAAATTCATTTTCTTAGCAATACAAAGCTTGCCATCATTACAAGTAGCATTTTCTACCCAAAAAAGTGGTTTTCATTCCCAATGGAAATCGTTTTCTCTACAAATGGTCCCCTGTAGCAACATATGAAACACTCTTATTGGAATACCTCTTTCCCTCTTCAAAATAAGGCCATTTCCAACCGAAATATCGATTTCTGACAAATTTTAGAAGAATGGCACACAAATATCAGTACCTATCCCAGAAATAAAAAGTTCTCTCCTAAGAATCATTCTTCATCCTTGCAAAAACATGGTTTTCTCACCAAAATTATGCTTTTTATCCCTTTAAAATAGCGTTGTCTCCCAGAAATACTGGTTTTCATCCCCAGAAGAAGACATTTTCTCTACAAAATGAAGCTTTGTAGCAAAATAGGACACATTGCTTCCAGAATACCTTTTCTCTTCTACCAATTGAGGACATTACTAACAGAAACACCTTTTCTCCTCTACAAAATAAGGACATTTCCAACAGATATATACTTTTCTGACAGATTTTAGAAATATTTCACAGGAATATCAATACTTATACCAGAAATAAAAAGGTCTCTCTTAGGTATCACTCTTTACCCTTGCAAAAATATGCTTTTCTTACCCAAATAATGTTTTTCATCTCTACAAACAGCATTTTCTAGACATAAAGGTGGTTTTCATCAGCAAAAGAAATCGATTTCTCTTCAAAATTAGCGTTTGTAGCCAAATATGACACATTGTTTCCAGAATAACTCTTTTCATCTAAAAAAGAATGACATTTCCAACAGAAATATCCATTTCTGACAGATTTTAGAAGTAGGTCACATGAATATCAATACTTATCCCAGAAATGAAAAGTACACTCTTAGGTATCACTCTTCATCCTTGCAAAACTATGGTTTTCTTCCCAAACTAATGATTTTCATGCCTACAAATAGCAATTTCTCCCTAAATTACTGGTTTTCATCCCCAAAAGAAGACACATTCTCTTTAAAATGATGCTTTGTAACAAATGATGACTCACTGATTCCAGAATATCTGTCTTCCCCTACAAAATAATGACATTAACATAAGAATTATCCATTTCAGACAAATTTCCGATGCATTTCACACTAATATCAAGACTTACACCAGAAAAAAATGTGTTCTCTCTTAGGTATCACTCTTGAATCTTGCAAAAAATTCATTTTCTTAGCAATACAAAGCTTGCCATCATTACAAGTAGCATTTTCTACCCAAAAAAGTGGTTTTCATTCCCAATGGAAATCGTTTTCTCTACAAATGGTCCCCTGTAGCAACATATGAAACACTGTTATTGGAATACCTCTTTCCCTCTTCAAAGTAAGGCCATTTCCAACAGAAATATCGATTTCTGACAAATTTTAGAAGAATGGCAAACAAATATCAGTACCTATCCCAGAAATAAAAAGTTCTCTCCTAAGAATCATTCTTTATCCTTGCAAAAACATGGTTTTCTCACCAAAATTATGCTTTTTATCCCTTTAAAATAGCGCTGTTTCCCAGAAATACTGGTTTTCATCCCCAGAAGAAGACACATTCTCTTTAAAATGATGCTTTGTAACAAATGATGACTCACTGATTCCAGAATATCTCTCTTCCCCTACAAAATAATGACATTAACATAAGAATTATCCATTTCAGACAAATTTCCGATGTATTTCACACTAATATCAAGACTTCCACAAGAAAAAAATATGTTCTCTCTTAGGTATCAATCTTGAATCTTGCAAAAAATTCATTTTCTTAGCAATACAAAGCTTGCCATCATTACAAGTAGCATTTTCTACCCAAAAAAGTGGTTTTCATTATCAATGGAAATCGTTTTCTCTACAAATGGTCCCCTGTAGCAACATATGAAACACTGTTATTGGAATACCTCTTTCCTTCTTCAAAATAAGGACATTTCCAACAGAAATATCGATTTCTGACAAATTTTAGAAGAATGGCAAACAAATATCAGTACCTATCCCAGAAATAAAAAGTTCTCTCCTAAGAATCATTCTTTATCCTTGCAAAAACATGGTTTTCTCACCAAAATTATGCTTTTTATCCCTTTAAAATAGCGCTGTTTCCCAGAAATACTGGTTTTCATCCCCAGAAGAAGACATTTTCTCTACAAAATGAACCTTTGTAGCAAAATAGGACACATTGCTTCCAGAATACCTTTTCTCTTCTACAAATTGAGGACATTACTAACAGAAACACCTTTTCTCCTCTACAAAATAAGGACATTTCCAACAGATATATCCTTTTCTGACAGATTTTAGAAAAATTTCACAGGAATATCAATACTTATACCAGAAATAAAAAGGTCTCTCTTAGGTATCACTCTTTACCCTTGCAAAAATATGCTTTTCTTACCCAAATAATGTTTTTCATCTCTACAAACAGCATTTTCTAGACATAAAGGTGGTTTTCATCAGCAAAAGAAATCGATTTCTCTTCAAAATTAGCGTTTGTAGCCAAATATGACACTTTGTTTCCAGAATAACTCTTTTCATCTAAAAAAGAATGACATTTCCAACAGAAATATCCATTTCTGACAGATTTTAGAAGTAGGTCACATGAATATCAATACTTATCCCAGAAATGAAAAGTACACTCTTAGGTATCACTCTTCATCCTTGCAAAACTATGGTTTTCTTCCCAAACTAATGCTTTTCATCCCTACAAATAGCAATTTCTCCCTAAATTACTGGTTTTCATCCCCAAAAGAAGACACATTCTCTTTAAAATGATGCTTTGTAACAAATGATGACTCACTGATTCCAGAATATCTCTCTTCCCCTACAAAATAATGACATTAACATAAGAATTATCCATTACAGTCAAATTTCCGATGTATTTCACACTAATATCAAGACTTACACCAGAAAAAAATGTGTTCTCTCTTAGGTATCAATCTTGAATCTTGCAAAAAATTCATTTTCTTACCAATACAAAGCTTGCCATCATTACAAGTAGCATTTTTTACCCAAAAAAGTGGTTTTCATTCTCAATGGAAATCGTTTTCTCTACAAATGGTCCCCTGTAGCAACATATGAAACACTGTTATTGGAATACCTCTTTCCCTCTTCAAAGTAAGGCCATTTCCAACAGAAATATCGATTTCTGACAAATTTTAGAAGAATGGCACACAAATATCAGTACCTATCCCAGAAATAAAAAGTTCTCTCCTAAGAATCATTCTTTATCCTTGCAAAAACATGGTTTTCTCACCAAAATTATGCTTTTTATCCCTTTAAAATAGCGTTGTCTCCCAGAAATACTGGTTTTCATCCCCAGAAGAAGACATTTTCTCTACAAAATGAAGCTTTGTAGCAAAATAGGACACATTGCTTCCAGAATACCTTTTCTCTTCTACCAATTGAGGACATTACTAACAGAAACACCTTTTCTCCTCTACAAAATAAGGACATTTCCAACAGATATATACTTTTCTGACAGATTTTAGAAATATTTCACAGGAATATCAATACTTATACCAGAAATAAAAAGGTCTCTCTTAGGTATCACAATTTACCCTTGCAAAAATATGCTTTTCTTACCCAAATAATGTTTTTCATCTCTACAAACAGCATTTTCTAGACATAAAGGTGGTTTTCATCAGCAAAAGAAATCGATTTCTCTTCAAAATTAGCGTTTGTAGCCAAATATGACACATTGTTTCCAGAATAACTCTTTTCATCTAAAAAAGAATGACATTTCCAACAGAAATATCCATTTCTGACAGATTTTAGAAGTAGGTCACATGAATATCAATACTTATCCCAGAAATGAAAAGTACACTCTTAGGTATCACTCTTCATCCTTGCAAAACTATGGTTTTCTTCCCAAACTAATGCTTTTCATGCCTACAAATAGCAATTTCTCCCTAAATTACTGGTTTTCATCCCCAAAACAAGACACATTCTCTTTAAAATGATGCTTTGTAACAAATGATGACTCACTGATTCCAGAATATCTGTCTTCCCCTACAAAATAATGACATTAACATAAGAATTATCCATTTCAGACAAATTTCCGATGCATTTCACACTAATATCAAGACTTACACCAGAAAAAAATGTGTTCTCTCTTAGGTATCACTCTTGAATCTTGCAAAAAATTCATTTTCTTACCAATACAAAGCTTGCCATCATTACAAGTAGCATTTTCTACCCAAAAAAGTGGTTTTCATTCCCAATGGAAATCGTTTTCTCTACAAATGGTCCCCTGTAGCAACATATGAAACACTCTTATTGGAATACCTCTTTCCCTCTTCAAAGTAAGGCCATTTCCAACAGAAATATCGATTTCTGACAAATTTTAGAAGAATGGCAAACAAATATCAGTACCTATCCCAGAAATAAAAAGTTCTCTCCTAAGAATCATTCTTTATCCTTGCAAAAACATGGTTTTCTCACCAAAATTATGCTTTTTATCCCTTTAAAATAGCGCTGTTTCCCAGAAATACTGGTTTTCATCCCCAGAAGAAGACACATTCTCTTTAAAATGATGCTTTGTAACAAATGATGACTCACTGATTCCAGAATATCTCACTTCCCCTACAAAATAATGACATTAACATAAGAATTATCCATTTCAGACAAATTTCCGATGTATTTCACACTAATATCAAGACTTCCACAAGTAAAAAATATGTTCTCTCTTAGGTATCAATCTTGAATCTTGCAAAAAATTCATTTTCTTAGCAATACAAGGCTTGCCATCATTACAAGTAGCATTTTCTACCCAAAAAAGTGGTTTTCATTATCAATGGAAATCGTTTTCTCTACAAATGGTCCCCTGTAGCAACATATGAAACACTGTTATTGGAATACCTCTTTCCTTCTTCAAAATAAGGACATTTCCAACAGAAATATCGATTTCTGACAAATTTTAGAAGAATGGCAAACAAATATCAGTACCTATCCCAGAAATAAAAAGTTCTCTCCTAAGAATCATTCTTTATCCTTGCAAAAACATGGTTTTCTCACCAAAATTATGCTTTTTATCCCTTTAAAATAGCGCTGTTTCCCAGAAATACTGGTTTTCATCCCCAGAAGAAGACATTTTCTCTACAAAATGAAGCTTTGTAGCAAAATAGGACACATTGCTTCCAGAATACCTTTTCTCTTCTACAAATTGAGGACATTACTAACAGAAACACCTTTTCTCCTCTACAAAATAAGGACATTTCCAACAGATATATCCTTTTCTGACAGATTTTAGAAAAATTTCACAGGAATATCAATACTTATACCAGAAATAAAAAGGTCTCTCTTAGGTATCACTCTTTACCCTTGCAAAAATATGCTTTTCTTACCCAAATAATGTTTTTCATCTCTACAAACAGCATTTTCTAGACATAAAGGTGGTTTTCATCACCAAAAGAAATCGATTTCTCTTCAAAATTAGCGTTTGTAGCCAAATATGACACATTGTTTCCAGAATAACTCTTTTCATCTAAAAAAGAATGACATTTCCAACAGAAATATCCATTTCTGACAGATTTTAGAAGTAGGTCACATGAATATCAATACTTATCCCAGAAATGAAAAGTACACTCTTAGGTATCACTCTTCATCCTTGCAAAACTATGGTTTTCTTCCCAAACTAATGCTTTTCATCCCTACAAATAGCAATTTCTCCCTAAATTACTGGTTTTCATCCCCAAAAGAAGACACATTCTCTTTAAAATGATGCTTTGTAACAAATGATGACTCACTGATTCCAGAATATCTCTCTTCCCCTACAAAATAATGACATTAACATAAGAATTATCAATTACAGACAAATTTCCGATGTATTTCACAGTAATATCAAGACTTACACCAGAAAAAAATGTGTTCTCTCTTAGGTATCAATCTTGAATCTTGCAAAAAATTCATTTTCTTACCAATACAAAGCTTGCCATCATTACAAGTAGCATTTTCTACCCAAAAAAGTGGTTTTCATTCCCAATGGAAATCGTTTTCTCTACAAATGGTCCCCTGTAGCAACATATGAAACACTCTTATTGGAATACCTCTTTCCCTCTTCAAAATAAGGACATTTCCAACCGAAATATCGATTTCTGACAAATTTTAGAAGAATGGCACACAAATATCAGTACCTATCCCAGAAATAAAAAGTTCTCTACTAAGAATCATTCTTCATCCTTGCAAAAACATGGTTTTCTCACCAAAATTATGCTTTTTATCCCTTTAAAATAGCGTTGTCTCCCAGAAATACTGGTTTTCATCCCCAGAAGAAGACATTTTCTCTACAAAATGAAGCTTTGTAGCAAAATAGGACACATTGCTTCCAGAATACCTTTTCTCTTCTACCAATTGAGGACATTACTAACAGAAACACCTTTTCTCCTCTACAAAATAAGGACATTTCCAACAGATATATCCTTTTCTGACAGATTTTAGAAAAATTTCACAGGAATATCAATACTTATACCAGAAATAAAAAGGTCTCTCTTAGGTATCACTCTTTACCCTTGCAAAAATATGCTTTTCTTACCCAAATAATGTTTTTCATCTCTACAAACAGCATTTTCTAGACATAAAGGTGGTTTTCATCAGCAAAAGAAATCGATTTCTCTTCAAAATTAGCGTTTGTAGCCAAATATGACACATTGTTTCCAGAATAACTCTTTTCATCTAAAAAAGAATGACATTTCCAACAGAAATATCCATTTCTGACAGATTTTAGAAGTAGGTCACATGAATATCAATACTTATCCCAGAAATGAAAAGTACACGCTTAGGTATCACTCTTCATCCTTGCAAAACTATGGTTTTCTTCCCAAAATTAATGCCTTTCATCCCTACAAATAGCAATTTCTCCCTAAATTACTGGTTTTCATCCCCAAAAGAAGACACATTCTCTTTAAAATGATGCTTTGTAACAAATGATGACTCACTGATTCCAGAATATCTGTCTTCCCCTACAAAATAATGACATTAACATAAGAATTGTCCATTTCAGACAAATTTCCGATGTATTTCACACTAATATCAAGACTTCCACAAGAAAAAAATGTGTTCTCTCTTAGGTATCAATCTTGAATCTTGCAAAAAATTCATTTTCTTACCAATACAAAGCTTGTCATCATTACAAGTAGCATTTTCTACCCAAAAAAGTGGTTTTCATCCCCAATAGAAATCGTTTTCTCTACAAATGGTCCCCTGTAGCAACATATGAAACACTCTTATTGGAATACCTCTTTCCCTCTTCAAAATAAGGACATTTCCAACAGAAATATCGATTTCTGACAAATTTTAGAAGAATGGCACACAAATATCAGTACCTATCCCAGAAATAAAAAGTTCTCTCCTAAGAATCATTCTTTATCCTTGCAAAAACATGGTTTTCTCACCAAAATTATGCTTTTTATCCCTTTAAAATAGCGCTGTTTCCCAGAAATACTGGTTTTCATCCCCAGAAGAAGACATTTTCTCTACAAAATGAAGCTTTGTAGCAAAATAGGACACATTGCTTCCAGAATACCTTTTCTCTTCTACAAATTGAGGACATTACTAACAGAAACACCTTTTCTCCTCTACAAAATAAGGACATTTCCAACAGATATATCCTTTTCTGACAGATTTTAGAAAAATTTCACAGGAATATCAATACTTATACCAGAAATAAAAAGGTCTCTCTTAGGTATCACTCTTTACCCTTGCAAAAATATGCTTTTCTTACCCAAATAATGTTTTTCATCTCTACAAACAGCATTTTCTAGACATAAAGGTGGTTTTCATCAGCAAAAGAAATCGATTTCTCTTCAAAATTAGCGTTTGTAGCCAAATATGACACATTGTTTCCAGAATAACTCTTTTCATCTAAAAAAGAATGACATTTCCAACAGAAATATCCATTTCTGACAGATTTTAGAAGTAGGTCACATGAATATCAATACTTATCCCAGAAATGAAAAGTACACTCTTAGGTATCACTCTTCATCCTTGCAAAACTATGGTTTTCTTCCCAAACTAATGATTTTCATGCCTACAAATAGCAATTTCTCCCTAAATTACTGGTTTTCATCCCCAAAAGAAGACACATTCTCTTTAAAATGATGCTTTGTAACAAATGATGACTCACTGATTCCAGAATATCTCTCTTCCCCTACAAAATAATGACATTAACATAAGAATTATCCATTTCTGGCAAATTTCTGATGTATTTCACACTAATATCAATACTTCCACCAGAAAAAAATGTGCTCGCTCTTAGGTATCACTCTCCAATCCTGCAAAAAATTCATTTTCTTACCAATACAAAGCTTGTCATCATTACAAGTAGCATTTTCTACCCAAAAAAGTGGTTTTCATCCCCAATAGAAATCGTTTTCTCTACAAATGGTCCCCTGTAGCAACATATGAAACACTCTTATTGGAATACCTCTTTCCCTCTTCAAAATAAGGCCATTTCCAACAGAAATATCGATTTCTGACAAATTTTAGAAGAATGGCACACAAATATCAGAACCTATTCCAGAAATAAAAAGTTCTCTCCTAAGAATCATTCTTTATCCTTGCAAAAACATGGTTTTCTCACCAAAATTATGCTTTTTATCCCTTTAAAATAGCGCTGTTTCCCAGAAATACTGGTTTTCATCCCCAGAAGAAGACATTTTCTCTACAAAATGAAGCTTTGTAGCAAAATAGGACACATTGCTTCCAGAATACCTTTTCTCTTCTACAAATTGAGGACATTACTAACAGAAACACCTTTTCTCCTCTACAAAATAAGGACATTTCCAACAGATATATCCTTTTCTGACAGATTTTAGAAAAATTTCACAGGAATATCAATACTTATACCAGAAATAAAAAGGTCTCTCTTAGGTATCACTCTTTACCCTTGCAAAAATATGCTTTTCTTACCCAAATAATGTTTTTCATCTCTACAAACAGCATTTTCTAGACATAAAGGTGGTTTTCATCAGCAAAAGAAATCGATTTCTCTTCAAAATTAGCGTTTGTAGCCAAATATGACACATTGTTTCCAGAATAACTCTTTTCATCTAAAAAAGAATGACATTTCCAACAGAAATATCCATTTCTGACAGATTTTAGAAGTAGGTCACATGAATATCAATACTTATCCCAGAAATGAAAAGTACACGCTTAGGTATCACTCTTCATCCTTGCAAAACTATGGTTTTCTTCCCAAAATTAATGCCTTTCATCCCTACAAATAGCAATTTCTCCCTAAATTACTGGTTTTCATCCCCAAAAGAAGACACATTCTCTTTAAAATGATGCTTTGTAACAAATGATGACTCACTGATTCCAGAATATCTGTCTTCCCCTACAAAATAATGACATTAACATAAGAATTGTCCATTTCAGACAAATTTCCGATGTATTTCACACTAATATCAAGACTTCCACAAGAAAAAAATGTGTTCTCTCTTAGGTATCAATCTTGAATCTTGCAAAAAATTCATTTTCTTACCAATACAAAGCTTGTCATCATTACAAGTAGCATTTTCTACCCAAAAAAGTGGTTTTCATCCCCAATAGAAATCGTTTTCTCTACAAATGGTCCCCTGTAGCAACATATGAAACACTCTTATTGGAATACCTCTTTCCCTCTTCAAAATAAGGACATTTCCAACAGAAATATCGATTTCTGACAAATTTTAGAAGAATGGCACACAAATATCAGTACCTATCCCAGAAATAAAAAGTTCTCTCCTAAGAATCATTCTTTATCCTTGCAAAAACATGGTTTTCTCACCAAAATTATGCTTTTTATCCCTTTAAAATAGCGCTGTTTCCCAGAAATACTGGTTTTCATCCCCAGAAGAAGACATTTTCTCTACAAAATGAAGCTTTGTAGCAAAATAGGACACATTGCTTCCAGAATACCTTTTCTCTTCTACAAATTGAGGACATTACTAACAGAAACACCTTTTCTCCTCTACAAAATAAGGACATTTCCAACAGATATATCCTTTTCTGACAGATTTTAGAAAAATTTCACAGGAATATCAATACTTATACCAGAAATAAAAAGGTCTCTCTTAGGTATCACTCTTTACCCTTGCAAAAATATGCTTTTCTTACCCAAATAATGTTTTTCATCTCTACAAACAGCATTTTCTAGACATAAAGGTGGTTTTCATCAGCAAAAGAAATCGATTTCTCTTCAAAATTAGCGTTTGTAGCCAAATATGACACATTGTTTCCAGAATAACTCTTTTCATCTAAAAAAGAATGACATTTCCAACAGAAATATCCATTTCTGACAGATTTTAGAAGTAGGTCACATGAATATCAATACTTATCCCAGAAATGAAAAGTACACTCTTAGGTATCACTCTTCATCCTTGCAAAACTATGGTTTTCTTCCCAAACTAATGATTTTCATGCCTACAAATAGCAATTTCTCCCTAAATTACTGGTTTTCATCCCCAAAAGAAGACACATTCTCTTTAAAATGATGCTTTGTAACAAATGATGACTCACTGATTCCAGAATATCTCTCTTCCCCTACAAAATAATGACATTAACATAAGAATTATCCATTTCTGGCAAATTTCTGATGTATTTCACACTAATATCAATACTTCCACCAGAAAAAAATGTGCTCGCTCTTAGGTATCACTCTCCAATCCTGCAAAAAATTCATTTTCTTACCAATACAAAGCTTGTCATCATTACAAGTAGCATTTTCTACCCAAAAAAGTGGTTTTCATCCCCAATAGAAATCGTTTTCTCTACAAATGGTCCCCTGTAGCAACATATGAAACACTCTTATTGGAATACCTCTTTCCCTCTTCAAAATAAGGCCATTTCCAACAGAAATATCGATTTCTGACAAATTTTAGAAGAATGGCACACAAATATCAGAACCTATTCCAGAAATAAAAAGTTCTCTCCTAAGAATCATTCTTTATCCTTGCAAAAACATGGTTTTCTCACCAAAATTATGCTTTTTATCCCTTTAAAATAGCGCTGTTTCCCAGAAATACTGGTTTTCATCCCCAGAAGAAGACATTTTCTCTACAAAATGAAGCTTTGTAGCAAAATAGGACACATTGCTTCCAGAATACCTTTTCTCTTCTACCAATTGAGGACATTACTAACAGAAACACCTTTTCTCCTCTACAAAATAAGGACATTTCCAACAGATATATCCTTTTCTGACAGATTTTAGAAAAATTTCACAGGAATATCAATACTTATACCAGAAATAAAAAGGTCTCTCTTAGGTATCACTCTTTACCCTTGCAAAAATATGCTTTTCTTACCCAAATAATGTTTTTCATCTCTACAAACAGCATTTTCTAGACATAAAGGTGGTTTTCATCAGCAAAAGAAATCGATTTCTCTTCAAAATTAGCGTTTGTAGCCAAATATGACACATTGTTTCCAGAATAACTCTTTTCATCTAAAAAAGAATGACATTTCCAACAGAAATATCCATTTCTGACAGATTTTAGAAGTAGGTCACATGAATATCAATACTTATCCCAGAAATGAAAAGTACACTCTTAGGTATCACTCTTCATCCTTGCAAAACTATGGTTTTCTTCCCAAACTAATGCTTTTCATCCCTACAAATAGCAATTTCTCCCTAAATTACTGGTTTTCATCCCCAAAAGAAGACACATTCTCTTTAAAATGATGCTTTGTAACAAATGATGACTCACTGATTCCAGAATATCTCTCTTCCCCTACAAAATAATGACATTAACATAAGAATTATCCATTTCTGGCAAATTTCTGATGTATTTCACACTAATATCAATACTTCCACCAGAAAAAAATGTGCTCGCTCTTAGGTATCACTCTCCAATCCTGCAAAAAATTCATTTTCTTACCAATACAAAGCTTGTCATCATTACAAGTAGCATTTTCTACCCAAAAAAGTGGTTTTCATCCCCAATAGAAATCGTTTTCTCTACAAATGGTCCCCTGTAGCAACATATGAAACACTCTTATTGGAATACCTCTTTCCCTCTTCAAAATAAGGCCATTTCCAACAGAAATATCGATTTCTGACAAATTTTAGAAGAATGGCACACAAATATCAGAACCTATTCCAGAAATAAAAAGTTCTCTCCTAAGAATCATTCTTTATCCTTGCAAAAACATGGTTTTCTCACCAAAATTATGCTTTTTATCCCTTTAAAATAGCGCTGTTTCCCAGAAATACTGGTTTTCATCCCCAGAAGAAGACATTTTCTCTACAAAATGAAGCTTTGTAGCAAAATAGGACACATTGCTTCCAGAATACCTTTTCTCTTCTACCAATTGAGGACATTACTAACAGAAACACCTTTTCTCCTCTACAAAATAAGGACATTTCCAACAGATATATCCTTTTCTGACAGATTTTAGAAAAATTTCACAGGAATATCAATACTTATACCAGAAATAAAAAGGTCTCTCTTAGGTATCACTCTTTACCCTTGCAAAAATATGCTTTTCTTACCCAAATAATGTTTTTCATCTCTACAAACAGCATTTTCTAGACATAAAGGTGGTTTTCATCAGCAAAAGAAATCGATTTCTCTTCAAAATTAGCGTTTGTAGCCAAATATGACACATTGTTTCCAGAATAACTCTTTTCATCTAAAAAAGAATGACATTTCCAACAGAAATATCCATTTCTGACAGATTTTAGAAGTAGGTCACATGAATATCAATACTTATCCCAGAAATGAAAAGTACACTCTTAGGTATCACTCTTCATCCTTGCAAAACTATGGTTTTCTTCCCAAACTAATGCTTTTCATCCCTACAAATAGCAATTTCTCCCTAAATTACTGGTTTTCATCCCCAAAAGAAGACACATTCTTTTAAAATGATGCTTTGTAACAAATGATGACTCACTGATTCCAGAATATCTGTCTTCCCCTACAAAATAATGACATTAACATAAGAATTGTCCATTTCAGACAAATTTCCGATGTATTTCACACTAATATCAAGACTTCCACAAGAAAAAAATGTGTTCTCTCTTAGGTATCAATCTTGAATCTTGCAAAAAATTCATTTTCTTACCAATACAAAGCTTGCCATCATTACAAGTAGCATTTTCTACCCAAAAAAGTGGTTTTCATTCCCAATGGAAATCGTTTTCTCTTCAAATGGTCCCCTGTAGCAACATATGAAACACTCTTATTGGAATACCTCTTTCCCTCTTCAAAATAAGGCCATTTCCAACAGAAATATCGATTTCTGACAAATTTTAGAAGAATGGCAAACAAATATCAGTACCTATCCCAGAAATAAAAAGTTCTCTCCTAAGAATCATTCTTTATCCTTGCAAAAACATGGTTTTCTCACCAAAATTATGCTTTTTATCCCTTTAAAATAGCGCTGTTTCCCAGAAATACTGGTTTTCATCCCCAGAAGAAGACATTTTCTCTACAAAATGAAGCTTTGTAGCAAAATAGGACACATTGCTTCCAGAATACCTTTTCTCTTCTACAAATTGAGGACATTACTAACAGAAACACCTTTTCTCCTCTACAAAATAAGGACATTTCCAACAGATATATCCTTTTCTGACAGATTTTAGAAAAATTTCACAGGAATATCAATACTTATACCAGAAATAAAAAGGTCTCTCTTAGGTATCACTCTTTACCCTTGCAAAAATATGCTTTTCTTACCCAAATAATGTTTTTCATCTCTACAAACAGCATTTTCTAGACATAAAGGTGGTTTTCATCACCAAAAGAAATCGATTTCTCTTCAAAATTAGCGTTTGTAGCCAAATATGACACATTGTTTCCAGAATAACTCTTTTCATCTAAAAAAGAATGACATTTCCAACAGAAATATCCATTTCTGACAGATTTTAGAAGTAGGTCACATGAATATCAATACTTATCCCAGAAATGAAAAGTACACTCTTAGGTATCACTCTTCATCCTTGCAAAACTATGGTTTTCTTCCCAAACTAATGATTTTCATGCCTACAAATAGCAATTTCTCC
The DNA here is from genome assembly GCF_054131305.1 of Coturnix japonica. Taxonomy (NCBI): domain Eukaryota; kingdom Metazoa; phylum Chordata; class Aves; order Galliformes; family Phasianidae; genus Coturnix; species Coturnix japonica. Next base: position 48,155,057 of record NC_140663.1, on the reverse strand, counting down.
CTAAATTACTGGTTTTCATCCCCAAAAGAAGACACATTCTCTTTAAAATGATGCTTTGTAACAAATGATGACTCACTGATTCCAGAATATCTGTCTTCCCCTACAAAATAATGACATTAACATAAGAATTATCCATTTCAGACAAATTTCCGATGTATTTCACACTAATATCAATACTTCCACCAGAAAAAAATGTGCTCGCTCTTAGGTATCACTCTCCAATCCTGCAAAAAATTCATTTTCTTACCAATACAAAGCTTGTCATCATTACAAGTAGCATTTTCTACCCAAAAAAGTGGTTTTCATCCCCAATAGAAATCGTTTTCTCTACAAATGGTCCCCTGTAGCAACATATGAAACACTCTTATTGGAATACCTCTTTCCCTCTTCAAAATAAGGCCATTTCCAACAGAAATATCGATTTCTGACAAATTTTAGAAGAATGGCAAACAAATATCAGTACCTATCCCAGAAATAAAAAGTTCTCTCCTAAGAATCATTCTTTATCCTTGCAAAAACATGGTTTTCTCACCAAAATTATGCTTTTTATCCCTTTAAAATAGCGCTGTTTCCCAGAAATACTGGTTTTCATCCCCAGAAGAAGACATTTTCTCTACAAAATGAAGCTTTGTAGCAAAATAGGACACATTGCTTCCAGAATACCTTTTCTCTTCTACCAATTGAGGACATTACTAACAGAAACACCTTTTCTCCTCTACAAAATACAGACATTTCCAACAGATATATCCTTTTCTGACAGATTTTAGAAAAATTTCACAGGAATATCAATACTTATACCAGAAATAAAAAGGTCTCTCTTAGGTATCACTCTTTACCCTTGCAAAAATATGCTTTTCTTACCCAAATAATGTTTTTCATCTCTACAAACAGCATTTTCTAGACATAAAGGTGGTTTTCATCAGCAAAAGAAATCGATTTCTCTTCAAAATTAGCGTTTGTAGCCAAATATGACACATTGTTTCCAGAATAACACTTTTCATCTAAAAAAGAATGACATTTCCAACAGAAATATCCATTTCTGACAGATTTTAGAAGTAGGTCACATGAATATCAATACTTATCCCAGAAATGAAAAGTACACTCTTAGGTATCACTCTTCATCCTTGCAAAACTATGGTTTTCTTCCCAAACTAATGCTTTTCATCCCTACAAATAGCAATTTCTCCCTAAATTACTGGTTTTCATCCCCAAAAGAAGACACATTCTCTTTAAAATGATGCTTTGTAACAAATGATGACTCACTGATTCCAGAATATCTGTCTTCCCCTACAAAATAATGACATTAACATAAGAATTGTCCATTTCAGACAAATTTCCGATGTATTTCACACTAATATCAAGACTTCCACCAGAAAAAAATGTGTTCTCTCTTAGGTATCAATCTTGAATCTTGCAAAAAATTCATTTTCTTACCAATACAAAGCTTGCGATCATACAAGCATTTTCTACCCAAAAAAGTGGTTTTCATTCCCAATGGAAATCGTTTTCTCTACAAATGGTCCCCTGTAGCAACATATGAAACACTCTTATTGGAATACCTCTTTCCCTCTTCAAAATAAGGCCATTTCCAACAGAAATATCGATTTCTGTCAAATTTTAGAAGAATGGCACACAAATATCAGTACCTATTCCAGAAATAAAAAGTTCTCTCCTAAGAATCATTCTTTATCCTTGCAAAAACATGGTTTTCTCACCAAAATTATGCTTTTTATCCCTTTAAAATAGCGTTGTCTCCCAGAAATACTGGTTTTCATCCCCAGAAGAAGACATTTTCTCTACAAAATGAAGCTTTGTAGCAAAATAGGACACATTGCTTCCAGAATACCTTTTCTCTTCTACCAATTGAGGACATTACTAACAGAAACACCTTTTCTCCTCTACAAAATAAGGACATTTCCAACAGATATATCCTTTTCTGACAGATTTTAGAAAAATTTCACAGGAATATCAATACTTATACCAGAAATAAAAAGGTCTCTCTTAGGTATCACTCTTTACCCTTGCAAAAATATGCTTTTCTTACCCAAATAATGTTTTTCATCTCTCCAAACAGCATTTTCTAGACATAAAGGTGGTTTTCATCACCAAAAGAAATCGATTTCTCTTCAAAATTAGCGTTTGTAGCCAAATATGACACATTGTTTCCAGAATAACTCTTTTCATCTAAAAAAGAATGACATTTCCAACAGAAATATCCATTTCTGACAGATTTTAGAAGTAGGTCACATGAATATCAATACTTATCCCAGAAATGAAAAGTACACTCTTAGGTATCACTCTTCATCCTTGCAAAACTATGGTTTTCTTCCCAAACTAATGCTTTTCATCCCTACAAATAGCAATTTCTCCCTAAATTACTGGTTTTCATCCCCAAAAGAAGACACATTCTCTTTAAAATGATGCTTTGTAACAAATGATGACTCACTGATTCCAGAATATCTGTCTTCCCCTACAAAATAATGACATTAACATAAGAATTGTCCATTTCAGACAAATTTCCGATGTATTTCACACTAATATCAATACTTCCACCAGAAAAAAATGTGCTCGCTCTTAGGTATCACTCTCCAATCCTGCAAAAAATTCATTTTCTTACCAATACAAAGCTTGTCATCATTACAAGTAGCATTTTCTACCCAAAAAAGTGGTTTTCATCCCCAATAGAAATCGTTTTCTCTACAAATGGTCCCCTGTAGCAACATATGAAACACTCTTATTGGAATACCTCTTTCCCTCTTCAAAATAAGGCCATTTCCAACAGAAATATCGATTTCTGACAAATTTTAGAAGAATGGCAAACAAATATCAGTACCTATCCCAGAAATAAAAAGTTCTCTCCTAAGAATCATTCTTTATCCTTGCAAAAACATGGTTTTCTCACCAAAATTATGCTTTTTATCCCTTTAAAATAGCGCTGTTTCCCAGAAATACTGGTTTTCATCCCCAGAAGAAGACATTTTCTCTACAAAATGAAGCTTTGTAGCAAAATAGGACACATTGCTTCCAGAATACCTTTTCTCTTCTACGAATTGAGGACATTACTAACAGAAACACCTTTTCTCCTCTACAAAATAAGGACATTTCCAACAGATATATCCTTTTCTGACAGATTTTAGAAAAATTTCACAGGAATATCAATACTTATACCAGAAATAAAAAGGTCTCTCTTAGGTATCACTCTTTACCCTTGCAAAAATATGCTTTTCTTACCCAAATAATGTTTTTCATCTCTACAAACAGCATTTTCTAGACATAAAGGTGGTTTTCATCAGCAAAAGAAATCGATTTCTCTTCAAAATTAGCGTTTGTAGCCAAATATGACACATTGTTTCCAGAATAACTCTTTTCATCTAAAAAAGAATGACATTTCCAACAGAAATATCCATTTCTGACAGATTTTAGAAGTAGGTCACATGAATATCAATACTTATCCCAGAAATGAAAAGTACACTCTTAGGTATCACTCTTCATCCTTGCAAAACTATGGTTTTCTTCCCAAACTAATGCTTTTCATCCCTACAAATAGCAATTTCTCCCTAAATTACTGGTTTTCATCCCCAAAAGAAGACACATTCTCTTTAAAATGATGCTTTGTAACAAATGATGACTCACTGATTCCAGAATATCTCTCTTCCCCTACAAAATAATGACATTAACATAAGAATTGTCCATTTCAGACAAATTTCCGATGTATTTCACACTAATATCAAGACTTCCACCAGAAAAAAATGTGTTCTCTCTTAGGTATCAATCTTGAATCTTGCAAAAAATTCATTTTCTTACCAATACAAAGCTTGCCATCATTACAAGTAGCATTTTCTACCCAAAAAAGTGGTTTTCATTCCCAATGGAAATCGTTTTCTCTACAAATGGTCCCCTGTAGCAACATATGAAACACTCTTATTGGAATACCTCTTTCCCTCTTCAAAATAAGGCCATTTCCAACAGAAATATTGATTTCTGACAAATTTTAGAAGAATGGCACACAAATATCAGTACCTATTCCAGAAATAAAAAGTTCTCTCCTAAGAATCATTCTTTATCCTTGCAAAAACATGGTTTTCTCACCAAAATTATGCTTTTTATCCCTTTAAAATAGCGTTGTCTCCCAGAAATACTGGTTTTCATCCCCAGAAGAAGACATTTTCTCTACAAAATGAAGCTTTGTAGCAAAATAGGACACATTGCTTCCAGAATACCTTTTCTCTTCTACAAATTGAGGACATTACTAACAGAAACACCTTTTCTCCTCTACAAAATAAGGACATTTCCAACAGATATATCCTTTTCTGACAGATTTTAGAAAAATTTCACAGGAATATCAATACTTATACCAGAAATAAAAAGGTCTCTCTTAGGTATCACTCTTTACCCTTGCAAAAATATGCTTTTCTTACCCAAATAATGTTTTTCATCTCTACAAACAGCATTTTCTAGACATAAAGGTGGTTTTCATCAGCAAAAGAAATCGATTTCTCTTCAAAATTAGCGTTTGTAGCCAAATATGACACATTGTTTCCAGAATAACTCTTTTCATCTAAAAAAGAATGACATTTCCAACAGAAATATCCATTTCTGACAGATTTTAGAAGTAGGTCACATGAATATCAATACTTATCCCAGAAATGAAAAGTACACTCTTAGGTATCACTCTTCATCCTTGCAAAACTATGGTTTTCTTCCCAAACTAATGCTTTTCATCCCTACAAATAGCAATTTCTCCCTAAATTACTGGTTTTCATCCCCAAAAGAAGACACATTCTCTTTAAAATGATGCTTTGTAACAAATGATGACTCACTGATTCCAGAATATCTCTCTTCCCCTACAAAATAATGACATTAACATAAGAATTATCCATTTGTGGCAAATTTCCGATTTATTTCACACTAATATCAAGACTTCCACCAGAAAAAAATGTGCTCGCTCTTAGGTATCATTCTCCAATCCTGCTAAAAATTCATTTTCTTACCAATACAAAGCTTGTCATCATTACAAGTAGCATTTTCTACCCAAAAAAGTGGTTTTCATTCCCAATGGAAATCGTTTTCTCTACAAATGGTCCCCTGTAGCAACATATGAAACACTCTTATTGGAATACCTCTTTCCCTCTTCAAAATAAGGACATTTCCAACAGAAATATCGATTTCTGACAAATTTTAGAAGAATGTCACACAAATATCAGTACCTATCCCAGAAATAAAAAGTTCTCTCCTAAGAATCATTCTTTATCCTTGCAAAAACATGGTTTTCTCACCAAAATTATGCTTTTTATCCCTTTAAAATAGCGTTGTCTCTCAGAAATACTGGTTTTCATCCCCAGAAGAAGACATTTTCTCTACAAAATGAAGCTTTGTAGCAAAATAGGACACATTGCTTCCAGAATACCTTTTCTCTTCTACCAATTGAGGATATTACTAACAGAAACACCTTTTCTCCTCTACAAAATAAGGACATTTCCAACAGATATATCCTTTTCTGACAGATTTTAGAAAAATTTCACAGGAATATCAATACTTATACCAGAAATAAAAAGGTCTCTCTTAGGTATCACTCTTTACCCTTGCAAAAATATGCTTTTCTTACCCAAATAATGTTTTTCATCTCTACAAACAGCATTTTCTAGACATAAAGGTGGTTTTCATCACCAAAAGAAATCGATTTCTCTTCAAAATTAGCGTTTGTAGCCAAATATGACACTTTGTTTCCAGAATAACTCTTTTCATCTAAAAAAGAATGACATTTCCAACAGAAATATCCATTTCTGACAGATTTTAGAAGTAGGTCACATGAATATCAATACTTATCCCAGAAATGAAAAGAACACTCTTAGGTATCACTCTTCATCCTTGCAAAACTATGGTTTTCTTCCCCAACTAATGCTTTTCATCCCTACAAATAGCAATTTCTCCCTAAATTACTGGTTTTCATCCCCAAAAGAAGACACATTCTCTTTAAAATGATGCTTTGTAACAAATGATGACTCACTGATTCCAGAATATCTGTCTTCCCCTACAAAATAATGACATTAACATAAGAATTGTCCATTTCAGACAAATTTCCGATGTATTTCACACTAATATCAAGACTTCCACAAGAAAAAAATGTGTTCTCTCTTAGGTATCAATCTTGAATCTTGCAAAAAATTCATTTTCTTACCAATACAAAGCTTGTCATCATTACAAGTAGCATTTTCTACCCAAAAAAGTGGTTTTCATTCCCAATGGAAATCGTTTTCTCTACAAATGGTCCCCTGTAGCAACATATGAAACACTGTTATTGGAATACCTCTTTCCCTCTTAAAAATAAGGCCATTTCCAACAGAAATATTGATTTCTGACAAATTTTAGAAGAATGGCACACAAATATCAGTACCTATTCCAGAAATAAAAAGTTCTCTCCTAAGAATCATTCTTTATCCTTGCAAAAACATGGTTTTCTCACCAAAATTATGCTTTTTATCCCTTTAAAATAGCGTTGTCTCCCAGAAATACTGGTTTTCATCCCCAGAAGAAGACATTTTCTCTACAAAATGAAGCTTTGTAGCAAAATAGGACACATTGCTTCCAGAATACCTTTTCTCTTCTACCAATTGAGGACATTACTAACAGAAACACCTTTTCTCCTCTACAAAATAAGGACATTTCCAACAGATATATCCTTTTCTGACAGATTTTAGAAAAATTTCACAGGAATATCAATACTTATACCAGAAATAAAAAGGTCTCTCTTAGGTATCACTCTTTACCCTTGCAAAAATATGCTTTTCTTACCCAAATAATGTTTTTCATCTCTACAAACAGCATTTTCTAGACATAAAGGTGGTTTTCATCACCAAAAGAAATCGATTTCTCTTCAAAATTAGCGTTTGTAGCCAAATATGACACATTGTTTCCAGAATAACTCTTTTCATCTAAAAAAGAATGACATTTCCAACAGAAATATCCATTTCTGACAGATTTTAGAAGTAGGTCACATGAATATCAATACTTATCCCAGAAATGAAAAGAACACTCTTAGGTATCACTCTTCATCCTTGCAAAACTATGGTTTTCTTCCCCAACTAATGCTTTTCATCCCTACAAATAGCAATTTCTCCCTAAATTACTGGTTTTCATCCCCAAAAGAAGACACATTCTCTTTAAAATGATGCTTTGTAACAAATGATGACTCACTGATTCCAGAATATCTGTCTTCCCCTACAAAATAATGACATTAACATAAGAATTGTCCATTTCAGACAAATTTCCGATGTATTTCACACTAATATCAAGACTTCCACAAGAAAAAAATGTGTTCTCTCTTAGGTATCAATCTTGAATCTTGCAAAAAATTCATTTTCTTACCAATACAAAGCTTGCCATCATTTCAAGTAGCATTTTCTACCCAAAAAAGTGGTTTTCATTCCCAATGGAAATCGTTTTCTCTACAAATGGTCCCCTGTAGCAACATATGAAACACTCTTATTGGAATACCTCTTTCCCTCTTCAAAATAAGGCCATTTCCAACAGAAATATCGATTTCTGACAAATTTTAGAAGAATGGCACACAAATATCAGTACCTATTCCAGAAATAAAAAGTTCTCTCCTAAGAATCATTCTTTATCCTTGCAAAAACATGGTTTTCTCACCAAAATTATGCTTTTTATCCCTTTAAAATAGCGTTGTCTCCCAGAAATACTGGTTTTCATCCCCAGAAGAAGACATTTTCTCTACAAAATGAAGCTTTGTAGCAAAATAGGACACATTGCTTCCAGAATACCTTTTCTCTTCTACCAATTGAGGACATTACTAACAGAAACACCTTTTCTCCTCTACAAAATAAGGACATTTCCAACAGATATATCCTTTTCTGACAGATTTTAGAAAAATTTCACAGGAATATCAATACTTATACCAGAAATAAAAAGGTCTCTCTTAGGTATCACTCTTTACCCTTGCAAAAATATGCTTTTCTTACCCAAATAATGTTTTTCATCTCTCCAAACAGCATTTTCTAGACATAAAGGTGGTTTTCATCACCAAAAGAAATCGATTTCTCTTCAAAATTAGCGTTTGTAGCCAAATATGACACATTGTTTCCAGAATAACTCTTTTCATCTAAAAAAGAATGACATTTCCAACAGAAATATCCATTTCTGACAGATTTTAGAAGTAGGTCACATGAATATCAATACTTATCCCAGAAATGAAAAGATCACTCTTAGGTATCACTCTTCATCCTTGCAAAACTATGGTTTTCTTCCCCAACTAATGCTTTTCATCCCTACAAATAGCAATTTCTCCCTAAATTACTGGTTTTCATCCCCAAAAGAAGACACATTCTCTTTAAAATGATGCTTTGTAACAAATGATGACTCACTGATTCCAGAATATCTGTCTTCCCCTACAAAATAATGACATTAACATAAGAATTGTCCATTTCAGACAAATTTCCGATGTATTTCACACTAATATCAAGACTTCCACAAGAAAAAAATGTGTTCTCTCTTAGGTATCAATCTTGAATCTTGCAAAAAATTCATTTTCTTACCAATACAAAGCTTGCGATCATTACAAGTAGCATTTTCTACCCAAAAAAGTGGTTTTCATTCCCAATGGAAATCGTTTTCTCTACAAATGGTCCCCTGTAGCAACATATGAAACACTGTTATTGGAATACCTCTTTCCCTCTTCAAAATAAGGCCATTTCCAACAGAAATATCGATTTCTGACAAATTTTAGAAGAATGGCACACAAATATCAGTACCTATCCCAGAAATAAAAAGTTCTCTCCTAAAAATCATTCTTTATCCTTGCAAAAACATGGTTTTCTCACCAAAATTATGCTTTTTATCCCTTTAAAATAGCGTTGTCTCCCAGAAATACTGGTTTTCATCCCCAGAAGAAGACATTTTCTCTACAAAATGAAGCTTTGTAGCAAAATAGGACACATTGCTTCCAGAATACCTTTTCTCTTCTACCAATTGAGGACATTACTAACAGAAACACCTTTTCTCCTCTACAAAATAAGGACATTTCCAACAGATATATCCTTTTCTGACAGATTTTAGAAAAATTTCACAGGAATATCAATACTTATACCAGAAATAAAAAGGTCTCTCTTAGGTATCACTCTTTACCCTTGCAAAAATATGCTTTTCTTACCCAAATAATGTTTTTCATCTCTCCAAACAGCATTTTCTAGACATAAAGGTGGTTTTCATCACCAAAAGAAATCGATTTCTCTTCAAAATTAGCGTTTGTAGCCAAATATGACACATTGTTTCCAGAATAACTCTTTTCGTCTAAAAAAGAATGACATTTCCAACAGAAATATCCATTTCTGACAGATTTTAGAAGTAGGTCACATGAATATCAATACTTATTTCAGAAATGAAAAGAACACTCTTAGGTATCACTCTTCATCCTTGCAAAACTATGGTTTTCTTCCCCAACTAATGCTTTTCATCCCTACAAATAGCAATTTCTCCCTAAATTACTGGTTTTCATCCCCAAAAGAAGACACATTCTCTTTAAAATGATGCTTTGTAACAAATGATGACTCACTGATTCCAGAATATCTGTCTTCCCCTACAAAATAATGACATTAACATAAGAATTGTCCATTTCAGACAAATTTCCGATGTATTTCACACTAATATCAAGACTTCCACAAGAAAAAAATGTGTTCTCTCTTAGGTATCAATCTTGAATCTTGCAAAAAATTCATTTTCTTACCAATACAAAGCTTGCCATCATTACAAGTAGCATTTTCTACCCAAAAAAGTGGTTTTCATTCCCAATGGAAATCGTTTTCTCTACAAATGGTCCCCTGTAGCAACATATGAAACACTCTTATTGGAATACCTCTTTCCCTCTTCAAAATAAGGCCATTTCCAACAGAAATATCGATTTCTGACAAATTTTAGAAGAATGGCACACAAATATCAGTACCTATCCCAGAAATAAAAAGTTCTCTCCTAAGAATCATTCTTTATCCTTGCAAAAACATGGTTTTCTCACCAAAATTATGCTTTTTATCCCTTTAAAATAGCGCTGTTTCCCAGAAATACTGGTTTTCATCCCCAGAAGAAGACATTTTCTCTACAAAATGAAGCTTTGTAGCAAAATAGGACACATTGCTTCCAGAATACCTTTTCTCTTCTACCAATTGAGGACATTACTAACAGAAACACCTTTTCTCCTCTACAAAATAAGGACATTTCCAACAGATATATCCTTTTCTGACAGATTTTAGAAAAATTTCACAGGAATATCAATACTTATACCAGAAATAAAAAGGTCTCTCTTAGGTATCACTCTTTACCCTTGCAAAAATATGCTTTTCTTACCCAAATAATGTTTTTCATCTCTCCAAACAGCATTTTCTAGACATAAAGGTGGTTTTCATCACCAAAAGAAATCGATTTCTCTTCAAAATTAGCGTTTGTAGCCAAATATGACACATTGTTTCCAGAATAACTCTTTTCATCTAAAAAAGAATGACATTTCCAACAGAAATATCCATTTCTGACAGATTTTAGAAGTAGGTCACATGAATATCAATACTTATCCCAGAAATGAAAAGAACACTCTTAGGTATCACTCTTCATCCTTGCAAAACTATGGTTTTCTTCCCCAACTAATGCTTTTCATCCCTACAAATAGCAATTTCTCCCTAAATTACTGGTTTTCATCCCCAAAAGAAGACACATTCTCTTTAAAATGATGCTTTGTAACAAATGATGACTCACTGATTCCAGAATATCTGTCTTCCCCTACAAAATAATGACATTAACATAAGAATTGTCCATTTCAGACAAATTTCCGATGTATTTCACACTAATATCAAGACTTCCACAAGAAAAAAATGTGTTCTCTCTTAGGTATCAATCTTGAATCTTGCAAAAAATTCATTTTCTTACCAATACAAAGCTTGCCATCATTTCAAGTAGCATTTTCTACCCAAAAAAGTGGTTTTCATTCCCAATGGAAATCGTTTTCTCTACAAATGGTCCCCTGTAGCAACATATGAAACACTCTTATTGGAATACCTCTTTCCCTCTTCAAAATAAGGCCATTTCCAACAGAAATATCGATTTCTGACAAATTTTAGAAGAATGGCACACAAATATCAGTACCTATTCCAGAAATAAAAAGTTCTCTCCTAAGAATCATTCTTTATCCTTGCAAAAACATGGTTTTCTCACCAAAATTATGCTTTTTATCCCTTTAAAAAAGCGTTGTCTCCCAGAAATACTGGTTTTCATCCCCAGAAGAAGACATTTTCTCTACAAAATGAAGCTTTGTAGCAAAATAGGACACATTGCTTCCAGAATACCTTTTCTCTTCTACCAATTGAGGACATTACTAACAGAAACACCTTTTCTCCTCTACAAAATAAGGACATTTCCAACAGATATATCCTTTTCTGACAGATTTTAGAAAAATTTCACAGGAATATCAATACTTATACCAGAAATAAAAAGGTCTCTCTTAGGTATCACTCTTTACCCTTGCAAAAATATGCTTTTCTTACCCAAATAATGTTTTTCATCTCTACAAACAGCATTTTCTAGACATAAAGGTGGTTTTCATCACCAAAAGAAATCGATTTCTCTTCAAAATTAGCGTTTGTAGCCAAATATGACACATTGTTTCCAGAATAACTCTTTTCATCTAAAAAAGAATGACATTTCCAACAGAAATATGCATTTCTGACAGATTTTAGAAGTAGGTCACATGAATATCAATACTTATCCCAGAAATGAAAAGTACACTCTTAGGTATCACTCTTCATTCTTGCAAAACTATGGTTTTCTTCCCCAACTAATGCTTTTCATCCCTACAAATAGCAATTTCTCCCTAAATTACTGGTTTTCATCCCCAAAAGAAGACACATTCTCTTTAAAATGATGCTTTGTAACAAATGATGACTCACTGATTCCAGAATATCTGTCTTCCCCTACAAAATAATGACATTAACATAAGAATTGTCCATTTCAGACAAATTTCCGATGTATTTCACACTAATATCAAGACTTCCACAAGAAAAAAATGTGTTCTCTCTTAGGTATCAATCTTGAATCTTGCAAAAAATTCATTTTCTTACCAATACAAAGCTTGCCATCATTACAAGTAGCATTTTCTACCCAAAAAAGTGGTTTTCATTCCCAATGGAAATCGTTTTCTCTACAAATGGTCCCCTGTAGCAACATATGAAACACTCTTATTGGAATACCTCTTTCCCTCTTCAAAATAAGGCCATTTCCAACAGAAATATCGATTTCTGACAAATTTTAGAAGAATGGCACACAAATATCAGTACCTATTCCAGAAATAAAAAGTTCTCTCCTAAGAATCATTCTTTATCCTTGCAAAAACATGGTTTTCTCACCAAAATTATGCTTTTTATCCCTTTAAAATAGCGTTGTCTCCCAGAAATACTGGTTTTCATCTCCAGAAGAAGACATTTTCTCTACAAAATGAAGCTTTGTAGCAAAATAGGACACATTGCTTCCAGAATACCTTTTCTCTTCTACCAATTGAGGACATTACTAACAGAAACACCTTTTCTCCTCTACAAAATAAGGACATTTCCAACAGATATATCCTTTTCTGACAGATTTTAGAAAAATTTCACAGGAATATCAATACTTATACCAGAAATAAAAAGGTCTCTCTTAGGTATCACTCTTTACCCTTGCAAAAATATGCTTTTCTTACCCAAATAATGTTTTTCATCTCTACAAACAGCATTTTCTAGACATAAAGGTGGTTTTCATCACCAAAAGAAATCGATTTCTCTTCAAAATTAGCGTTTGTAGCCAAATATGACACATTGTTTCCAGAATAACTCTTTTTGTCTAAAAAAGAATGACATTTCCAACAGAAATATCCATTTCTGACAGATTTTAGAAGTAGGTCACATGAATATCAATACTTATCCCAGAAATGAAAAGAACACTCTTAGGTATCACTCTTCATCCTTGCAAAACTATGGTTTTCTTCCCCAACTAATGCTTTTCATCCCTACAAATAGCAATTTCTCCCTAAATTACTGGTTTTCATCCCCAAAAGAAGACACATTCTCTTTAAAATGATGCTTTGTAACAAATGATGACTCACTGATTCCAGAATATCTGTCTTCCCCTACAAAATAATGACATTAACATAAGAATTGTCCATTTCAGACAAATTTCCGATGTATTTCACACTAATATCAAGACTTCCACAAGAAAAAAATGTGTTCTCTCTTAGGTATCAATCTTGAATCTTGCAAAAAATTCATTTTCTTACCAATACAAAGCTTGCCATCATTACAAGTAGCATTTTCTACCCAAAAAAGTGGTTTTCATTCCCAATGGAAATCGTTTTCTCTACAAATGGTCCCCTGTAGCAACATATGAAACACTCTTATTGGAATACCTCTTTCCCTCTTCAAAATAAGGACATTTCAAACAGAAATATCGATTTCTGACAAATTTTAGAAGAATGGCAAACAAATATCAGTACCTATCCCAGAAATAAAAAGTTCTCTCCTAAGAATCATTCTTTATCCTTGCAAAAACATGGTTTTCTCACAAAAATTATGCTTTTTATCCCTTTAAAATAGCGTTGTCTCCCAGAAATACTGGTTTTCATCCCCAGAAGAAGACATTTTCTCTACAAAATGAAGCTTTGTAGCAAAATAGGACACATTGCTTCCAGAATACCTTTTCTCTTCTACCAATTGAGGACATTACTAACAGAAACACCTTTTCTCCTCTACAAAATAAGGACATTTCCAACAGATATATCCTTTTCTGACAGATTTTAGAAAAATTTCACAGGAATATCAATACTTATACCAGAAATAAAAAGGTCTCTCTTAGGTATCACTCTTTACCCTTGCAAAAATATGCTTTTCTTACCCAAATAATGTTTTTCATCTCTCCAAACAGCATTTTCTAGACATAAAGGTGGTTTTCATCAGCAAAAGAAATCGATTTCTCTTCAAAATTAGCGTTTGTAGCCAAATATGACACATTGTTTCCAGAATAACTCTTTTCATCTAAAAAAGAATGACATTTCCAACAGAAATATCCATTTCTGACAGATTTTAGAAGTAGGTCACATGAATATCAATACTTATCCCAGAAATGAAAAGAACACTCTTAGGTATCACTCTTCATTCTTGCAAAACTATGGTTTTCTTCCCCAACTAATGCTTTTCATCCCTACAAATAGCAATTTCTCCCTAAATTACTGGTTTTCATCCCCAAAAGAAGACACATTCTCTTTAAAATGATGCTTTGTAACAAATTATGACTCACTGATTCCAGAATATCTCTCTTCCCCTACAAAATAATGACATTAGCATAAGAATTATCCATTTCAGACAAATTTCTGATGTATTTCACACTAATATCAAGACTTACACAAGAAAAAAATGTGTTCTCTCTTAGGTATCACTCTTGAATCTTGCAAAAAATTCATTTTCCTACCAATACAAAGCTTGTCATCATTACAAGTAGCATTTTCTACCCAAAAAAGTGGTTTTCATCCCCAATAGAAATCGTTTTCTCTACAAATGGTCCCCTGTAGCAACATATGAAACACTCTTATTGGAATACCTCTTTCCCTCTTCAAAATAAGGACATTTCCAACAGAAATATCGATTTCTGACAAATTTTAGAAGAATGGCACACAAATATCAGTACCTATCCCAGAAATAAAAAGTTCTCTCCTAAGAATCATTCTTTATCCTTGCAAAAACATGGTTTTCTCACCAAAATTATGCTTTTTATCCCTTTAAAATAGCGTTGTCTCCCAGAAATACTGGTTTTCATCCCCAGAAGAAGACATTTTCTCTACAAAATGAAGCTTTGTAGCAAAATAGGACACATTGCTTCCAGAATACCTTTTCTCTTCTACCAATTGAGGACATTACTAACAGAAACACCTTTTCTCCTCTACAAAATAAGGACATTTCCAACAGATATATCCTTTTCTGACAGATTTTAGAAAAATTTCACAGGAATATCAATACTTATACCAGAAATAAAAAGGTCTCTCTTAGGTATCACTCTTTACCCTTGCAAAAATATGCTTTTCTTACCCAAATAATGTTTTTCATCTCTCCAAACAGCATTTTCTAGACATAAAGGTGGTTTTCATCAGCAAAAGAAATCGATTTCTCTTCAAAATTAGCGTTTGTAGCCAAATATGACACATTGTTTCCAGAATAACTCTTTTCATCTAAAAAAGAATGACATTTCCAACAGAAATATCCATTTCTGACAGATTTTAGAAGTAGGTCACATGAATATCAATACTTATCCCAGAAATGAAAAGAACACTCTTAGGTATCACTCTTCATTCTTGCAAAACTATGGTTTTCTTCCCCAACTAATGCTTTTCATCCCTACAAATAGCAATTTCTCCCTAAATTACTGGTTTTCATCCCCAAAAGAAGACACATTCTCTTTAAAATGATGCTTTGTAACAAATTATGACTCACTGATTCCAGAATATCTCTCTTCCCCTACAAAATAATGACATTAGCATAAGAATTATCCATTTCAGACAAATTTCTGATGTATTTCACACTAATATCAAGACTTACACCAGAAAAAAATGTGTTCTCTCTTAGTTATCACTCTTGAATCTTGCAAAAAATTCATTTTCCTACCAATACAAAGCTTGTCATCATTACAAGTAGCATTTTCTACCCAAAAAAGTGGTTTTCATCCCCAATAGAAATCGTTTTCTCTACAAATGGTCCCCTGTAGCAACATATGAAACACTCTTATTGGAATACCTCTTTCCCTCTTCAAAATAAGGACATTTCCAACAGAAATATCGATTTCTGACAAATTTTAGAAGAATGGCACACAAATATCAGTACCTATCCCAGAAATAAAAAGTTCTCTCCTAAGAATCATTCTTTATCCTTGCAAAAACATGGTTTTCTCACCAAAATTATGCTTTTTATCCCTTTAAAATAGCGTTGTCTCCCAGAAATACTGGTTTTCATCCCCAGAAGAAGACATTTTCTCTACAAAATGAAGCTTTGTAGCAAAATAGGACACATTGCTTCCAGAATACCTTTTCTCTTCTACCAATTGAGGACATTACTAACAGAAACACCTTTTCTCCTCTACAAAATAAGGACATTTCCAACAGATATATCCTTTTCTGACAGATTTTAGAAAAATTTCACAGGAATATCAATACTTATACCAGAAATAAAAAGGTCTCTCTTAGGTATCACTCTTTACCCTTGCAAAAATATGCTTTTCTTACCCAAATAATGTTTTTCATCTCTCCAAACAGCATTTTCTAGACATAAAGGTGGTTTTCATCAGCAAAAGAAATCGATTTCTCTTCAAAATTAGCGTTTGTAGCCAAATATGACACATTGTTTCCAGAATAACTCTTTTCATCTAAAAAAGAATGACATTTCCAACAGAAATATGCATTTCTGACAGATTTTAGAAGTAGGTCACATGAATATCAATACTTATCCCAGAAATGAAAAGTACACTCTTAGGTATCACTCTTCATTCTTGCAAAACTATGGTTTTCTTCCCCAACTAATGCTTTTCATCCCTACAAATAGCAATTTCTCCCTAAATTACTGGTTTTCATCCCCAAAAGAAGACACATTCTCTTTAAAATGATGCTTTGTAACAAATGATGACTCACTGATTCCAGAATATCTGTCTTCCCCTACAAAATAATGACATTAACATAAGAATTGTCCATTTCAGACAAATTTCCGATGTATTTCACACTAATATCAAGACTTCCACAAGAAAAAAATGTGTTCTCTCTTAGGTATCAATCTTGAATCTTGCAAAAAATTCATTTTCTTACCAATACAAAGCTTGCCATCATTACAAGTAGCATTTTCTACCCAAAAAAGTGGTTTTCATTCCCAATGGAAATCGTTTTCTCTACAAATGGTCCCCTGTAGCAACATATGAAACACTCTTATTGGAATACCTCTTTCCCTCTTCAAAATAAGGCCATTTCCAACAGAAATATCGATTTCTGACAAATTTTAGAAGAATGGCACACAAATATCAGTACCTATTCCAGAAATAAAAAGTTCTCTCCTAAGAATCATTCTTTATCCTTGCAAAAACATGGTTTTCTCACCAAAATTATGCTTTTTATCCCTTTAAAATAGCGTTGTCTCCCAGAAATACTGGTTTTCATCTCCAGAAGAAGACATTTTCTCTACAAAATGAAGCTTTGTAGCAAAATAGGACACATTGCTTCCAGAATACCTTTTCTCTTCTACCAATTGAGGACATTACTAACAGAAACACCTTTTCTCCTCTACAAAATAAGGACATTTCCAACAGATATATCCTTTTCTGACAGATTTTAGAAAAATTTCACAGGAATATCAATACTTATACCAGAAATAAAAAGGTCTCTCTTAGGTATCACTCTTTACCCTTGCAAAAATATGCTTTTCTTACCCAAATAATGTTTTTCATCTCTACAAACAGCATTTTCTAGACATAAAGGTGGTTTTCATCACCAAAAGAAATCGATTTCTCTTCAAAATTAGCGTTTGTAGCCAAATATGACACATTGTTTCCAGAATAACTCTTTTTGTCTAAAAAAGAATGACATTTCCAACAGAAATATCCATTTCTGACAGATTTTAGAAGTAGGTCACATGAATATCAATACTTATCCCAGAAATGAAAAGAACACTCTTAGGTATCACTCTTCATCCTTGCAAAACTATGGTTTTCTTCCCCAACTAATGCTTTTCATCCCTACAAATAGCAATTTCTCCCTAAATTACTGGTTTTCATCCCCAAAAGAAGACACATTCTCTTTAAAATGATGCTTTGTAACAAATGATGACTCACTGATTCCAGAATATCTGTCTTCCCCTACAAAATAATGACATTAACATAAGAATTGTCCATTTCAGACAAATTTCCGATGTATTTCACACTAATATCAAGACTTCCACAAGAAAAAAATGTGTTCTCTCTTAGGTATCAATCTTGAATCTTGCAAAAAATTCATTTTCTTACCAATACAAAGCTTGCCATCATTACAAGTAGCATTTTCTACCCAAAAAAGTGGTTTTCATTCCCAATGGAAATCGTTTTCTCTACAAATGGTCCCCTGTAGCAACATATGAAACACTCTTATTGGAATACCTCTTTCCCTCTTCAAAATAAGGACATTTCAAACAGAAATATCGATTTCTGACAAATTTTAGAAGAATGGCAAACAAATATCAGTACCTATCCCAGAAATAAAAAGTTCTCTCCTAAGAATCATTCTTTATCCTTGCAAAAACATGGTTTTCTCACCAAAATTATGCTTTTTATCCCTTTAAAATAGCGTTGTCTCCCAGAAATACTGGTTTTCATCCCCAGAAGAAGACATTTTCTCTACAAAATGAAGCTTTGTAGCAAAATAGGACACATTGCTTCCAGAATACCTTTTCTCTTCTACCAATTGAGGACATTACTAACAGAAACACCTTTTCTCCTCTACAAAATAAGGACATTTCCAACAGATATATCCTTTTCTGACAGATTTTAGAAAAATTTCACAGGAATATCAATACTTATACCAGAAATAAAAAGGTCTCTCTTAGGTATCACTCTTTACCCTTGCAAAAATATGCTTTTCTTACCCAAATAATGTTTTTCATCTCTCCAAACAGCATTTTCTAGACATAAAGGTGGTTTTCATCAGCAAAAGAAATCGATTTCTCTTCAAAATTAGCGTTTGTAGCCAAATATGACACATTGTTTCCAGAATAACTCTTTTCATCTAAAAAAGAATGACATTTCCAACAGAAATATCCATTTCTGACAGATTTTAGAAGTAGGTCACATGAATATCAATACTTATCCCAGAAATGAAAAGAACACTCTTAGGTATCACTCTTCATTCTTGCAAAACTATGGTTTTCTTCCCCAACTAATGCTTTTCATCCCTACAAATAGCAATTTCTCCCTAAATTACTGGTTTTCATCCCCAAAAGAAGACACATTCTCTTTAAAATGATGCTTTGTAACAAATTATGACTCACTGATTCCAGAATATCTCTCTTCCCCTACAAAATAATGACATTAGCATAAGAATTATCCATTTCAGACAAATTTCTGATGTATTTCACACTAATATCAAGACTTACACAAGAAAAAAATGTGTTCTCTCTTAGGTATCACTCTTGAATCTTGCAAAAAATTCATTTTCCTACCAATACAAAGCTTGTCATCATTACAAGTAGCATTTTCTACCCAAAAAAGTGGTTTTCATCCCCAATAGAAATCGTTTTCTCTACAAATGGTCCCCTGTAGCAACATATGAAACACTCTTATTGGAATACCTCTTTCCCTCTTCAAAATAAGGACATTTCCAACAGAAATATCGATTTCTGACAAATTTTAGAAGAATGGCACACAAATATCAGTACCTATCCCAGAAATAAAAAGTTCTCTCCTAAGAATCATTCTTTATCCTTGCAAAAACATGGTTTTCTCACCAAAATTATGCTTTTTATCCCTTTAAAATAGCGTTGTCTCCCAGAAATACTGGTTTTCATCCCCAGAAGAAGACATTTTCTCTACAAAATGAAGCTTTGTAGCAAAATAGGACACATTGCTTCCAGAATACCTTTTCTCTTCTACCAATTGAGGACATTACTAACAGAAACACCTTTTCTCCTCTACAAAATAAGGACATTTCCAACAGATATATCCTTTTCTGACAGATTTTAGAAAAATTTCACAGGAATATCAATACTTATACCAGAAATAAAAAGGTCTCTCTTAGGTATCACTCTTTACCCTTGCAAAAATATGCTTTTCTTACCCAAATAATGTTTTTCATCTCTCCAAACAGCATTTTCTAGACATAAAGGTGGTTTTCATCAGCAAAAGAAATCGATTTCTCTTCAAAATTAGCGTTTGTAGCCAAATATGACACATTGTTTCCAGAATAACTCTTTTCATCTAAAA
Organism: Coturnix japonica; assembly: GCF_054131305.1. NCBI lineage: Eukaryota > Metazoa > Chordata > Aves > Galliformes > Phasianidae > Coturnix > Coturnix japonica. The sequence goes on along the minus strand of NC_140663.1, from coordinate 48,135,062 downwards.
AAGAATGACATTTCCAACAGAAATATCCATTTCTGACAGATTTTAGAAGTAGGTCACATGAATATCAATACTTATCCCAGAAATGAAAAGAACACTCTTAGGTATCACTCTTCATTCTTGCAAAACTATGGTTTTCTTCCCCAACTAATGCTTTTCATCCCTACAAATAGCAATTTCTCCCTAAATTACTGGTTTTCATCCCCAAAAGAAGACACATTCTCTTTAAAATGATGCTTTGTAACAAATTATGACTCACTGATTCCAGAATATCTCTCTTCCCCTACAAAATAATGACATTAGCATAAGAATTATCCATTTCAGACAAATTTCTGATGTATTTCACACTAATATCAAGACTTACACCAGAAAAAAATGTGTTCTCTCTTAGTTATCACTCTTGAATCTTGCAAAAAATTCATTTTCCTACCAATACAAAGCTTGTCATCATTACAAGTAGCATTTTCTACCCAAAAAAGTGGTTTTCATCCCCAATAGAAATCGTTTTCTCTACAAATGGTCCCCTGTAGCAACATATGAAACACTCTTATTGGAATACCTCTTTCCCTCTTCAAAATAAGGACATTTCCAACAGAAATATCGATTTCTGACAAATTTTAGAAGAATGGCACACAAATATCAGTACCTATCCCAGAAATAAAAAGTTCTCTCCTAAGAATCATTCTTTATCCTTGCAAAAACATGGTTTTCTCACCAAAATTATGCTTTTTATCCCTTTAAAATAGCGTTGTCTCCCAGAAATACTGGTTTTCATCCCCAGAAGAAGACATTTTCTCTACAAAATGAAGCTTTGTAGCAAAATAGGACACATTGCTTCCAGAATACCTTTTCTCTTCTACCAATTGAGGACATTACTAACAGAAACACCTTTTCTCCTCTACAAAATAAGGACATTTCCAACAGATATATCCTTTTCTGACAGATTTTAGAAAAATTTCACAGGAATATCAATACTTATACCAGAAATAAAAAGGTCTCTCTTAGGTATCACTCTTTACCCTTGCAAAAATATGCTTTTCTTACCCAAATAATGTTTTTCATCTCTCCAAACAGCATTTTCTAGACATAAAGGTGGTTTTCATCACCAAAAGAAATCGATTTCTCTTCAAAATTAGCGTTTGTAGCCAAATATGACACATTGTTTCCAGAATAACTCTTTTCATCTAAAAAAGAATGACATTTCCAACAGAAATATCCATTTCTGACAGATTTTAGAAGTAGGTCACATGAATATCAATACTTATCCCAGAAATGAAAAGAACACTCTTAGGTATCACTCTTCATCCTTGCAAAACTATGGTTTTCTTCCCCAACTAATGCTTTTCATCCCTACAAATAGCAATTTCTCCCTAAATTACTGGTTTTCATCCCCAAAAGAAGACACATTCTCTTTAAAATGATGCTTTGTAACAAATGATGACTCACTGATTCCAGAATATCTCTCTTCCCCTACAAAATAATGCCATTAACATAAGAATTATCCATTTCTTGCAAATTTCCGATGTATTTCACACTAATATCAATACTTCCAACAGAAAAAAATGTGCTCGCTCTTAGGTATCACTCTCCAATCCTGCAAAAAATTCATTTTCTTACCAATACAAAGCTTGCCATCATTACAAGTAGCATTTTCTACCCAAAAAAGTGGTTTTCATCCCCAATAGAAATCGTTTTCTCTACAAATGGTCCCCTGTAGCAACATATGAAACACTCTTATTGGAATACCTCTTTCCCTCTTCAAAATAAGGCCATTTCCAACAGAAATATCGATTTCTGACAAATTTTAGAAGAATGGCACACAAATATCAGTACCTATCCCAGAAATAAAAAGTTCTCTCCTAAGAATCATTCTTTATCCTTGCAAAAACATGGTTTTCTCACCAAAATTATGCTTTTTATCCCTTTAAAATGGCGTTGTCTCCCAGAAATACTGGTTTTCATCCCCAGAAGAAGACATTTTCTCTACAAAATGAAGCTTTGTAGCAAAATAGGACACATTGCTTCCAGAATACCTTTTCTCTTCTACAAATTGAGGACATTACTAACAGAAACACCTTTTCTCCTCTACAAAATAAGGACATTTCCAACAGATATATCCTTTTCTGACAGATTTTAGAAAAATTTCACAGGAATATCAATACTTATACCAGAAATAAAAAGGTCTCTCTTAGGTATCACTCTTTACCCTTGCAAAAATATGCTTTTCTTACCCAAATAATGTTTTTCATCTCTACAAACAGCATTTTCTAGACATAAAGGTGGTTTTCATCACCAAAAGAAATCGATTTCTCTTCAAAATTAGCGTTTGTAGCCAAATATGACACATTGTTTCCAGAATAACTCTTTTCATCTAAAAAAGAATGACATTTCCAACAGAAATATCCATTTCTGACAGATTTTAGAAGTAGGTCACATGAATATCAATACTTATCCCAGAAATGAAAAGTACACGCTTAGGTATCACTCTTCATCCTTGCAAAACTATGGTTTTCTTCCCAAACTAATGCTTTTCATGCCTACAAATAGCAATTTCTCCCTAAATTACTGGTTTTCATCCCCAAAAGAAGACACATTCTCTTTAAAATGATGATTTGTAACAAATGATGACTCACTGATTCCAGAATATCTCTCTTCCCCTACAAAATAATGACATTAACATAGGAATTATCCATTTCTGGCAAATTTCCGATGTATTTCACACTAATATCAAGACTTACACCAGAAAAAAATGTGTTCTCTCTTAGGTATCACTCTTGAATCTTGCAAAAAATCCATTTTCTTACCAATACAAAGCTTGCCATCATTACAAGTAGCATTTTCTACCCAAAAAAGTGGTTTTCATCCCCAATAGAAATCGTTTTCTCTACAAATGGTCCCCTGTAGCAACATATGAAACACTCTTATTGGAATACCTCTTTCCCTCTTCAAAATAAGGCCATTTCCAACAGAAATATCGATTTCTGACAAATTTTAGAAGAATGGCACACAAATATCAGTACCTATCCCAGAAATAAAAAGTTCTCTCCTAAGAATCATTCTTTATCCTTGCAAAAACATGGTTTTCTCACCAAAATTATGCTTTTTATCCCTTTAAAATAGCGTTGTCTCCCAGAAATACTGGTTTTCATCCCCAGAAGAAGACATTTTCTCTACAAAATGAAGCTTTGTAGCAAAATAGGACACATTGCTTCCAGAATACCTTTTCTCTTCTACCAATTGAGGACATTACTTACAGAAACACCTTTTCTCCTCTACAAAATAAGGACATTTCCAACAGATATATCCTTTTCTGACAGATTTTAGAAAAATTTCACAGGAATATCAATACTTATACCAGAAATAAAAAGGTCTCTCTTAGGTATCACTCTTTACCCTTGCAAAAATATGCTTTTCTTACCCAAATAATGTTTTTCATCTCTCCAAACAGCATTTTCTAGACATAAAGGTGGTTTTCATCACCAAAAGAAATCGATTTCTCTTCAAAATTAGCGTTTGTAGCCAAATATGACACATTGTTTCCAGAATAACTCTTTTCATCTAAAAAAGAATGACATTTCCAACAGAAATATCCATTTCTGACAGATTTTAGAAGTAGGTCACATGAATATCAATACTTATCCCAGAAATGAAAAGAACACTCTTAGGTATCACTCTTCATCCTTGCAAAACTATGGTTTTCTTCCCCAACTAATGCTTTTCATCCCTACAAATAGCAATTTCTCCCTAAATTACTGGTTTTCATCCCCAAAAGAAGACACATTCTCTTTAAAATGATGCTTTGTAACAAATGATGACTCACTGATTCCAGAATATCTCTCTTCCCCTACAAAATAATGCCATTAACATAAGAATTATCCATTTCTTGCAAATTTCCGATGTATTTCACACTAATATCAATACTTCCAACAGAAAAAAATGTGCTCGCTCTTAGGTATCACTCTCCAATCCTGCAAAAAATTCATTTTCTTACCAATACAAAGCTTGCCATCATTACAAGTAGCATTTTCTACCCAAAAAAGTGGTTTTCATCCCCAATAGAAATCGTTTTCTCTACAAATGGTCCCCTGTAGCAACATATGAAACACTGTTATTGGAATACCTCTTTCCCTCTTCAAAATAAGGCCATTTCCAACAGAAATATCGATTTCTGACAAATTTTAGAAGAATGGCACACAAATATCAGTACCTATCCCAGAAATAAAAAGTTCTCTCCTAAGAATCATTCTTTATCCTTGCAAAAACATGGTTTTCTCACCAAAATTATGCTTTTTATCCCTTTAAATTGGCGTTGTCTCCCAGAAATACTGGTTTTCATCCCCAGAAGAAGACATTTTCTCTACAAAATGAAGCTTTGTAGCAAAATAGGACACATTGCTTCCAGAATACCTTTTCTCTTCTACAAATTGAGGACATTACTAACAGAAACACCTTTTCTCCTCTACAAAATAAGGACATTTCCAACAGATATATCCTTTTCTGACAGATTTTAGAAAAATTTCACAGGAATATCAATACTTATACCAGAAATAAAAAGGTCTCTCTTAGGTATCACTCTTTACCCTTGCAAAAATATGCTTTTCTTACCCAAATAATGTTTTTCATCTCTACAAACAGCATTTTCTAGACATAAAGGTGGTTTTCATCACCAAAAGAAATCGATTTCTCTTCAAAATTAGCTTTTGTAGCCAAATATGACACATTGTTTCCAGAATAACTCTTTTCATCTAAAAAAGAATGACATTTCCAACAGAAATATCCATTTCTGACAGATTTTAGAAGTAGGTCACATGAATATCAATACTTATCCCAGAAATGAAAAGTACACTCTTAGGTATCACTCTTCATCCTTGCAAAACTATGGTTTTCTTCCCAAACTAATGCTTTTCATCCCTACAAATAGCAATTTCTCCCTAAATTACTGGTTTTCATCCCCAAAAGAAGACACATTCTCTTTAAAATGATGCTTTGTAACAAATGATGACTCACTGATTCCAGAATATCTCTCTTCCCCTACAAAATAATGACATTAACATAGGAATTATCCATTTCTGGCAAATTTCCGATGTATTTCACACTAATATCAATACTTCCAACAGAAAAAAATGTGCTCGCTCTTAGGTATCACTCTCCAATCCTGCAAAAAATCCATTTTCTTACCAATACAAAGCTTGCCATCATTACAAGTAGCATTTTCTACCCAAAAAAGTGGTTTTCATCCCCAATAGAAATCGTTTTCTCTACAAATGGTCCCCTGCAGCAACATATGAAACACTCTTATTGGAATACCTCTTTCCCTCTTCAAAGTAAGGACATTTCCAACAGAAATATCGATTTCTGACAAATTTTAGAAGAATGGCACACAAATATCAGTACCTATCCCAGAAATAAAAAGTTCTCTCCTAAGAATCATTCTTTATCCTTGCAAAAACATGGTTTTCTCACCAAAATTATGCTTTTTATCCCTTTAAAATAGCGTTGTCTCCCAGAAATACTGGTTTTCATCCCCAGAAGAAGACATTTTCTCTACAAAATGAAGCTTTGTAGCAAAATAGGACACATTGCTTCCAGAATACCTTTTCTCTTCTACCAATTGAGGACATTACTAACAGAAACACCTTTTCTCCTCTACAAAATACAGACATTTCCAACAGATATATCCTTTTCTGACAGATTTTAGAAAAATTTCACAGGAATATCAATACTTATACCAGAAATAAAAAGGTCTCTCTTAGGTATCACTCTTTACCCTTGCAAAAATATGCTTTTCTTACCCAAATAATGTTTTTCATCTCTACAAACAGCATTTTCTAGACATAAAGGTGGTTTTCATCACCAAAAGAAATCGATTTCTCTTCAAAATCAGCGTTTGTAGCCAAATATGACACACTGTTTCCAGAATAACTCTTTTCATCTAAAAAAGAATGACATATCCATTTCTGACAGATTTTAGAAGTAGGTCACATGAATATCAATACTTATCCCAGAAATGAAAAGTACACTCTTAGGTATCACTCTTCATCCTTGCAAAACTATGGTTTTCTTCCCAAACTAATGCTTTTCATGCCTACAAATAGCAATTTCTTTCTAAATAACTGGTTTTCATCCCCAAAAGAAGACACATTCTCTTTAAAATGATGCTTTGTAACAAATGATGACTCACTGATTCCAGAATATCTCTCCTCCCCTACAAAATAATGACATTAACATAAGAATTATCCATTTCTGGCAAATTTCCGATGTATTTCACACTAATATCAAGACTTACACCAGAAAAAAATGTGCTCGCTCTTAGGTATCACTCTTGAATCTTGCAAAAAATTCATTTTCTTACCAATACAAAGCTTGCCATCATTACAAGTAGCATTTTCTACCCAAAAAAGTGGTTTTCATCCCCAATAGAAATCGTTTTCTCTACAAATGGTCCCCTGCAGCAACATATGAAACACTCTTATTGGAATACCTCTTTCCCTCTTCAAAATAAGGACATTTCCAACAGAAATATCGATTTCTGACAAATTTTAGAAGAATGGCACACAAATATCAGTACCTATTCCAGAAATAAAAAGTTCTCTCCTAAGAATCATTCTTTATCCTTGCAAAAACATGGTTTTCTCACCAAAATTATGCTTTTTATCCCTTCAAAATAGCGTTGTCTCCCAGAAATACTGGTTTTCATCCCCAGAAGAAGACATTTTCTCTACAAAATGAAGCTTTGTAGCAAAATAGGACACATTGCTTCCAGAATACCTTTTCTTTTCTACAAATTGAGGACATTACTAACAGAAACACCTTTTCTCCTCTACAAAATAAGGACATTTCCAACAGATATATCCTTTTCTGACAGATTTTAGAAAAATTTCACAGGAATATCAATACTTATACCAGAAATAAAAAGGTCTCTCTTAGGTATCACTCTTTACCCTTGCAAAAATATGCTTTTCTTACCCAAATAATGTTTTTCATCTCTACAAACAGCATTTTCTAGACATAAAGGTGGTTTTCATCAGCAAAAGAAATCGATTTCTCTTCAAAATTAGCGTTTGTAGCCAAATATGACACATTGTTTCCAGAATAACTCTTTTCATCTAAAAAAGAATGACATTTCCAACAGAAATATCCATTTCTGACAGATTTTAGAAGTAGGTCACATGAATATCAATACTTATCCCAGAAATGAAAAGTACACTCTTAGGTATCACTCTTCATCCTTGCAAAACTATGGTTTTCTTCCCAAACTAATGCTTTTCATCCCTACAAATAGCAATTTCTCCCTAAATTACTGGTTTTCATCCCCAAAAGAAGACACATTCTCTTTAAAATGATGCTTTGTAACAAATGATGACTCACTGATTCCAGAATATCTCTCCTCCCCTACAAAATAATGACATTAACATAAGAATTATCCATTTCTGGCAAATTTCCGATGTATTTCACACTAATATCAAGACTTACACCAGAAAAAAATGTGCTCGCTCTTAGGTATCACTCTTGAATCTTGCAAAAAATTCATTTTCTTACCAATACAAAGCTTGCCATCATTGCAAGTAGCATTATCTACCCAAAAAAAGTGGTTTTCATCCCCAATAGAAATCGTTTTCTCTACAAATGGTCCCCTGCAGCAACATATGAAACACTCTTATTGGAATACCTCTTTCCCTCTTCAAAATAAGGACATTTCCAACAGAAATATCGATTTCTGACAAATTTTAGAAGAATGGCACACAAATATCAGTACCTTTTCCAGAAATAAAAAGTTCTCTCCTAAGAATCATTCTTTATCCTTGCAAAAACATGGTTTTCTCACCAAAATTATGCTTTTTATCCCTTTAAAATAGCGTTGTCTCCCAGAAATACAGGTTTTCATCCCCAGAAGAAGACATTTTCTCTACAAAATGAAGCTTTGTAGCAAAATAGGACACATTGCTTCCAGAATACCTTTTCTCTTCTACCAATTGAGGACATTACTAACAGAAACACCTTTTCTCCTCTACAAAATAAGGACATTTCCAACAGATATATCCTTTTCTGACAGATTTTAGAAAAATTTCACAGGAATATCAATACTTATACCAGAAATAAAAAGGTCTCTCCTAGGTATCACTCTTTACCCTTGCAAAAATATGCTTTTCTTACCCAAATAATGTTTTTCATCTCTACAAACAGCATTTTCTAGACATAAAGGTGGTTTTCATCACCAAAAGAAATCGATTTCTCTTCAAAATTAGCGTTTGTAGCCAAATATGACACATTGTTTCCAGAATAACTCTTTTCATCTAAAAAAGAATGACATTTCCAACAGAAATATCCATTTCTGACAGATTTTAGAAGTAGGTCACATGAATATCAATACTTATCCCAGAAATGAAAAGTACACTCTTAGGTATCACTCTTCATCCTTGCAAAACTATGGTTTTCTTCCCAAACTAATGCTTTTCATCCCTACAAATAGCAATTTCTCCCTAAATAACTGGTTTTCATCCCCAAAAGAAGACACATTCTCTTTAAAATGATGCTTTGTAACAAATGATGACTCACTGATTCCAGAATATCTCTCCTCCCCTACAAAATAATGACATTAACATAAGAATTATCCATTTCTGGCAAATTTCCGATGTATTTCACACTAATATCAAGACTTACACCAGAAAAAAATGTGCTCGCTCTTAGGTATCACTCTTGAATCTTGCAAAAAATTCATTTTCTTACCAATACAAAGCTTGCCATCATTACAAGTAGCATTTTCTACCCCAAAAAAGTTGTTTTCATCCCCAATAGAAATCGTTTTCTCTACAAATGGACCCCTGCAGCAACATATGAAACACTCTTATTGGAATACCTCTTTCCCTCTTCAAAATAAGGACATTTCCAACAGAAATATCGATTTCTGACAAATTTTAGAAGAATGGCACACAAATATCAGTACCTATTCCAGAAATAAAAAGTTCTCTCCTAAGAATCATTCTTTATCCTTGCAAAAACATGGTTTTCTCACCAAAATTATGCTTTTTATCCCTTTAAAATAGCGTTGTCTCCCAGAAATACTGGTTTTCATCCCCAGAAGAAGACATTTTCTCTACAAAATGAAGCTTTGTAGCAAAATAGGACACATTGCTTCCAGAATACCTTTTCTCTTCTACCAATTGAGGACATTACTAACAGAAACACCTTTTCTCCTCTACAAAATAAGGACATTTCCAACAGATATATCCTTTTCTGACAGATTTTAGAAAAATTTCACAGGAATATCAATACTTATACCAGAAATAAAAAGGTCTCTCTTAGGTATCACTCTTTACCCTTGCAAAAATATGCTTTTCTTACCCAAATAATGTTTTTCATCTCTACAAACAGCATTTTCTAGACATAAAGGTGGTTTTCATCACCAAAAGAAATCGATTTCTCTTCAAAATCAGCGTTTGTAGCCAAATATGACACATTGTTTCCAGAATAACTCTTTTCATCTAAAAAAGAATGACATTTCCAACAGAAATATCCATTTCTGACAGATTTTAGAAGTAGGTCACATGAATATCAATACTTATCCCAGAAATGAAAAGTACACTCTTAGGTATCACTCTTCATCCTTGCAAAACTATGGTTTTCTTCCCAAACTAATGCTTTTCATGCCTACAAATAGCAATTTCTCCCTAAATAACTGGTTTTCATCCCCAAAAGAAGACACATTCTCTTTAAAATGATGCTTTGTAACAAATGATGACTCACTGATTCCAGGATATCTCTCTTCCCCTACAAAATAATGACATTAACATAAGAATTATCCATTTCTGGCAAATTTCCGATGTATTTCACACTAATATCAAGACTTACACCAGAAAAAAATGTGCTCGCTCTTAGGTATCACTCTTGAATCTTGCAAAAAATTCATTTTCTTACCAATACAAAGCTTGCCATCATTACAAGTAGCATTTTCTACCCCAAAAAAGTGGTTTTCATCCCCAATAGAAATCGTTTTCTCTACAAATGGACCCCTGCAGCAACATATGAAACACTCTTATTGGAATACCTCTTTCCCTCTTCAAAATAAGGACATTTCCAACAGAAATATCGATTTCTGACAAATTTTAGAAGAATGGCACACAAATATCAGTACCTATTCCAGAAATAAAAAGTTCTCTCCTAAGAATCATTCTTTATCCTTGCAAAAACATGGTTTTCTCACCAAAATTATGCTTTTTATCCCTTTAAAATAGCGTTGTCTCCCAGAAATACTGGTTTTCATCCCCAGAAGAAGACATTTTCTCTACAAAATGAAGCTTTGTAGCAAAATAGGACACATTGCTTCCAGAATACCTTTTCTCTTCTACCAATTGAGGACATTACTAACAGAAACACCTTTTCTCCTCGACAAAATAAGAACATTTCCAACAGATATATCCTTTTCTGACAGATTTTAGAAAACTTTCACAGGAATATCAATACTTATACCAGAAATAAAAAGGTCTCTCTTAGGTATCACTCTTTACCCTTGCAAAAATATGCTTTTCTTACCCAAATAATGTTTTTCATCTCTACAAACAGCATTTTCTAGACATAAAGGTGGTTTTCATCAGCAAAAGAAATCGATTTCTCTTCAAAATTAGCGTTTGTAGCCAAATATGACACATTGTTTCCAGAATAACTCTTTTCATCTAAAAAAGAATGACATTTCCAACAGAAATATCCATTTCTGACAGATTTTAGAAGTAGGTCACATGAATATCAATACTTATCCCAGAAATGAAAAGTACACTCTTAGGTATCACTCTTCATCCTTGCAAAACTATGGTTTTCTTCCCAAACTAATGCTTTTCATCCCTACAAATAGCAATTTCTCCCTAAATAACTGGTTTTCATCCCCAAAAGAAGACACATTCTCTTTAAAATGATGCTTTGTAACAAATGATGACTCACTGATTCCAGGATATCTCTCTTCCCCTACAAAATAATGACATTAACATAAGAATTATCCATTTCTGGCAAATTTCCGATGTATTTCACACTAATATCAAGACTTACACCAGAAAAAAATGTGCTCGCTTTTAGGTATCACTCTTGAATCTTGCAAAAAATTCATTTTCTTACCAATACAAAGCTTGCCATCATTACAAGTAGCATTTTCTACCCCAAAAAAGTGGTTTTCATCCCCAATAGAAATCGTTTTCTCTACAAATGGTCCCCTGCAGCAACATATGAAACACTCTTATTGGAATACCTCTTTCCCTCTTCAAAATAAGGCCATTTCCAACAGAAATAGCGATTTCTGACAAATTTTAGAAGAATGGCACACAAATATCAGTACCTATTCCAGAAATAAAAAGTTCTCTCCTAAGAATCATTCTTTATCCTTGCAAAAACATGGTTTTCTCACCAAAATTATGCTTTTTATCCCTTTAAAATAGCGTTGTCTCCCAGAAATACTGGTTTTCATCCCCAGAAGAAGACATTTTCTCTACAAAATGAAGCTTTGTAGCAAAATAGGACACATTGCTTCCAGAATACCTTTTCTCTTCTACAAATTGAGGACATTACTAACAGAAACATCTTTTCTCCTCTACAAAATAAGGACATTTCCAACAGATATATCCTTTACTGACAGATTTTAGAAAAATTTCACAGGAATATCAATACTTATACCAGAAATAAAAAGGTCTCTCTTAGGTATCACTCTTTACCCTTGCAAAAATATGCTTTTCTTACCCAAATAATGTTTTTCATCTCTACAAACAGCATTTTCTAGACATAAAGGTGGTTTTCATCAGCAAAAGAAATCGATTTCTCTTCAAAATTAGCGTTTGTAGCCAAATATGACACATTGTTTCCAGAATAACACTTTTCATCTAAAAAAGAATGACATTTCCAACAGAAATATCCATTTCTGACAGATTTTAGAAGTAGGTCACATGAATATCAATACTTATCCCAGAAATGAAAAGTACACTCTTAGGTATCACTCTTCATCCTTGCAAAACTATGGTTTTCTTCCCAAACTAATGCTTTTCATGCCTACAAATAGCAATTTCTCCCTAAATAACTGGTTTTCATCCCCAAAAGAAGACACATTCTCTTTAAAATGATGCTTTGTAACAAATGATGACTCACTGATTCCAGAATATCTCTCCTCCCCTACAAAATAATGACATTAACATAAGAATTATCCATTTCTGGCAAATTTCCGATGTATTTCACACTAATATCAAGACTTACACCAGAAAAAAATGTGCTCGCTCTTAGGTATCACTCTTGAATCTTGCAAAAAATTCATTTTCTTACCAATACAAAGCTTGCCATCATTACAAGAAGCATTTTCTACCCCAAAAAAGTGGTTTTCATCCCCAATAGAAATCGTTTTCTCTACAAATGGTCCCCTGCAGCAACATATGAAACACTCTTATTGGAATACCTCTTTCCCTCTTCAAAATAAGGACATTTCCAACAGAAATATCGATTTCTGACAAATTTTAGAAGAATGGCACACAAATATCAGTACCTATTCCAGAAATAAAAAGTTCTCTCCTAAGAATCATTCTTTATCCTTGCAAAAACATGGTTTTCTCACCAAAATTATGCTTTTTATCCCTTTAAAATAGCGTTGTCTCCCAGAAATACTGGTTTTCATCCCCAGAAGAAGACATTTTCTCTACAAAATGAAGCTTTGTAGCAAAATAGGACACATTGCTTCCAGAATACCTTTTCTTTTCTACAAATTGAGGACATTACTAACAGAAACACCTTTTCTCCTCTACAAAATAAGGACATTTCCAACAGATATATCCTTTTCTGACAGATTTTAGAAAAATTTCACAGGAATATCAATACTTATACCAGAAATAAAAAGGTCTCTCTTAGGTATCACTCTTTACCCTTGCAAAAATATGCTTTTCTTACCCAAATAGTGTTTTTCATCTCTACAAACAGCATTTTCTAGACATAAAGGTGGTTTTCATCAGCAAAAGAAATCGTTTTCTCTTCAAAATTAGCGTTTGTAGCCAAATATGATACATTGTTTCCAGAATAACTCTTTTCATCTAAAAAAGAATGACATTTCCAACAGAAATATCCATTTCTGACAGATTTTAGAAGTAGGTCACATGAATATCAATACTTATCCCAGAAATGAAAAGTACACTCTTAGGTATCACTCTTCATCCTTGCAAAACTATGGTTTTCTTCCCAAACTAATGCTTTTCATGCCTACAAATAGCAATTTCTTTCTAAATAACTGGTTTTCATCCCCAAAAGAAGACACATTCTCTTTAAAATGATGCTTTGTAACAAATGATGACTCACTGATTCCAGAATATCTCTCCTCCCCTACAAAATAATGACATTAACATAAGAATTATCCATTTCTGGCAAATTTCCGATGTATTTCACACTAATATCAAGACTTACACCAGAAAAAAATGTGCTCGCTCTTAGGTATCACTCTTGAATCTTGCAAAAAATTCATTTTCTTACCAATACAAAGCTTGCCATCATTACAAGAAGCATTTTCTACCCCAAAAAAGTGGTTTTCATCCCCAATAGAAATCGTTTTCTCTACAAATGGTCCCCTGCAGCAACATATGAAACACTCTTATTGGAATACCTCTTTCCCTCTTCAAAATAAGGACATTTCCAACAGAAATATCGATTTCTGACAAATTTTAGAAGAATGGCACACAAATATCAGTACCTATTCCAGAAATAAAAAGTTCTCTCCTAAGAATCATTCTTTATCCTTGCAAAAACATGGTTTTCTCACCAAAATTATGCTTTTTATCCCTTTAAAATAGCGTTGTCTCCCAGAAATACTGGTTTTCATCCCCAGAAGAAGACATTTTCTCTACAAAATGAAGCTTTGTAGCAAAATAGGACACATTGCTTCCAGAATACCTTTTCTTTTCTACAAATTGAGGACATTACTAACAGAAACACCTTTTCTCCTCTACAAAATAAGGACATTTCCAACAGATATATCCTTTTCTGACAGATTTTAGAAAAATTTCACAGGAATATCAATACTTATACCAGAAATAAAAAGGTCTCTCTTAGGTATCACTCTTTACCCTTGCAAAAATATGCTTTTCTTACCCAAATAGTGTTTTTCATCTCTACAAACAGCATTTTCTAGACATAAAGGTGGTTTTCATCAGCAAAAGAAATCGTTTTCTCTTCAAAATTAGCGTTTGTAGCCAAATATGATACATTGTTTCCAGAATAACTCTTTTCATCTAAAAAAGAATGACATTTCCAACAGAAATATCCATTTCTGACAGATTTTAGAAGTAGGTCACATGAATATCAATACTTATCCCAGAAATGAAAAGTACACTCTTAGGTATCACTCTTCATCCTTGCAAAACTATGGTTTTCTTCCCAAACTAATGCTTTTCATGCCTACAAATAGCAATTTCTTTCTAAATAACTGGTTTTCATCCCCAAAAGAAGACACATTCTCTTTAAAATGATGCTTTGTAACAAATGATGACTCACTGATTCCAGAATATCTCTCCTCCCCTACAAAATAATGACATTAACATAAGAATTATCCATTTCTGGCAAATTTCCGATGTATTTCACACTAATATCAAGACTTACACCAGAAAAAAATGTGCTCGCTCTTAGGTATCACTCTTGAATCTTGCAAAAAATTCATTTTCTTACCAATACAAAGGTTGCCATCATTACAAGTAGCATTTTCTACCCCAAAAAAGTGGTTTTCATCCCCAATAGAAATCGTTTTCTCTACAAATGGTCCCCTGCAGCAACATATGAAACACTCTTATTGGAATACCTCTTTCCCTCTTCAAAATAAGGACATTTCCATCAGAAATATCGATTTCTGACAAATTTTAGAAGAATGGCACACAAATATCAGTACCTATTCCAGAAATAAAAAGTTCTCTCCTAAGAATCATTCTTTATCCTTGCAAAAACATGGTTTTCTCACCAAAATTATGCTTTTTATCCCTTTAAAATAGCGTTGTCTCCCAGAAATACTGGTTTTCATCCCCAGAAGAAGACATTTTCTCTACAAAATGAAGCTTTGTAGCAAAATAGGACACATTGCTTCCAGAATACCTTTTCTCTTCTACCAATTGAGGACATTACTAACAGAAACACCTTTTCTCCTCTACAAAATAAGGACATTTCCAACAGATATATCCTTTTCTGACAGATTTTAGAAAAATTTCACAGGAATATCAATACTTATACCAGAAATAAAAAGGTCTCTCTTAGGTATCACTCTTTACCCTTGCAAAAATATGCTTTTCTTACCCAAATAATGTTTTTCATCTCTACAAACAGCATTTTCTAGACATAAAGGTGGTTTTCATCACCAAAAGAAATCGATTTCTCTTCAAAATTAGCGTTTGTAGCCAAATATGACACATTGTTTCCAGAATAACTCTTTTCATCTAAAAAAGAATGACATTTCCAACAGAAATATCCATTTCTGACAGATTTTAGAAGTAGGTCACATGAATATCAATACTTATCCCAGAAATGAAAAGTACACTCTTAGGTATCACTCTTCATCCTTGCAAAACTATGGTTTTCTTCCCAAACTAATGCTTTTCATCCCTACAAATAGCAATTTCTTTCTAAATAACTGGTTTTCATCCCCAAAAGAAGACACATTCTCTTTAAAATGATGCTTTGTAACAAATGATGACTCACTGATTCCAGAATATCTCTCCTCCCCTACAAAATAATGACATTAACATAAGAATTATCCATTTCTGGCAAATTTCCGATGTATTTCACACTAATATCAAGACTTACACCAGAAAAAAATGTGCTCGCTCTTAGGTATCACTCTTGAATCTTGCAAAAAATTCATTTTCTTACCAATACAAAGCTTGCCATCATTACAAGTAGCATTTTCTACCCAAAAAAGTGGTTTTCATCCCCAATAGAAATCGTTTTCTCTACAAATGGTCCCCTGCAGCAACATATGAAACACTCTTATTGGAATACCTCTTTCCCTCTTCAAAATAAGGACATTTCCAACAGAAATATCGATTTCTGACAAATTTTAGAAGAATGGCACACAAATATCAGTACCTATTCCAGAAATAAAAAGTTCTCTCCTAAGAATCATTCTTTATCCTTGCAAAAACATGGTTTTCTCACCAAAATTATGCTTTTTATCCCTTTAAAATAGCGTTGTCTCCCAGAAATACAGGTTTTCATCCCCAGAAGAAGACATTTTCTCTACAAAATGAAGCTTTGTAGCAAAATAGGACACATTGCTTCCAGAATACCTTTTCTCTTCTACAAATTGAGGACATTACTAACAGAAACACCTTTTCTCCTCTACAAAATAAGGACATTTCCAACAGATATATCCTTTTCTGACAGATTTTAGAAAAATTTCACAGGAATATCAATACTTATACCAGAAATAAAAAGGTCTCTCTTAGGTATCACTCTTTACCCTTGCAAAAATATGCTTTTCTTACCCAAATAATGTTTTTCATCTCTACAAACAGCATTTTCTAGACATAAACGTGGTTTTCATCACCAAAAGAAATCGATTTCTCTTCAAAATTAGCGTTTGTAGCCAAATATGACACATTGTTTCCAGAATAACTCTTTTCATCTAAAAAAGAATGACATTTCCAACAGAAATATCCATTTCTGACAGATTTTAGAAGTAGGTCACATGAATATCAATACTTATCCCAGAAATGAAAAGTACACTCTTAGGTATCACTCTTCATCCTTGCAAAACTATGGTTTTCTTCCCAAGCTAATGCTTTTCATCCCTACAAATAGCAATTTCTCCCTAAATTACTGGTTTTCATCCCCAAAAGAAGATACATTCTCTTTAAAATGATGCTTTGTAACAAATGATGACTCACTGATTCCAGAATATCTCTCTTCCCTTACAAAATAATGACATTAGCATAAGAATTATCCATTTCAGACAAATTTCCGATGTATTTCACACTAATATCAAGACTTACACCAGAAAAAAATGTGTTCTCTCTTAGGTATCACTCTTGAATCTTGCAAAAAATTCATTTTCTTACCAATACAAAGCTTGCCATCATTACAAGTAGCATTTTCTACCGAAAAAAAAGTGGTTTTCATCCCCAATAGAAAATGTTTTCTCTACAAATGGTCCCCTGCAGCAACATATGAAACACTCTTATTGGAATACCTCTTTCCCTCTTCAAAATAAGGACATTTCCAACAGAAATATCGATTTCTGACAGATTTTTGAAGAATGGCACACAAATATCAGTACCTATTCCAGAAATAAAAAGTTCTCTCCTAAGAATCATTCTTTATCCTTGCAAAAACAGGGATTTCTCACCAAAATTATGCTTTTCATCCCTTTAAAATAGCGTTGTTTCCCAGAAATACTGGTTTTCATCCCCAGTAGAAGACATTTTCTCTGCAAAATGAAGCTTTGTAGCAAAATAGGACACATTGCTTCCAGAATACCTTTTCTCTTCTACCAATTGAGGACATTACTAACAGAAACACCTTTTCTCCTCTACAAAATAAGGACATTTCCAACAGATATATCCTTTTCTGACAGATTTTAGAAAAATTTCACAGGAATATCAATACTTATACCAGAAATAAAAAGGTCTCTCTTAGGTATCACTCTTTACCCTTGCAAAAATATGCTTTTCTTACCCAAATAATGTTTTTCATCTCTACAAACAGCATTTTCTAGACATAAAGGTGGTTTTCATCACCAAAAGAAATCGATTTCTCTTCAAAATTAGCGTTTGTAGCCAAATATGACACATTGTTTCCAGAATAACACTTTTCATCTAAGAAAGAATGACATTTCCAACAGAAATATCCATTTCTGTAAGATTTTAGAAGTAGGTCACATGAATATCAATACTTATCCCAGAAATGAAAAGTACACTCTTAGGTATCACTCTTCATCCTTGCAAAACTATGGTTTTCTTCCCAAACTAATGCTTTTCATCCCTACAAATAGCAATTTCTCCCTAAATAACTGGTTTTCATCCCCAAAAGAAGACACATTCTCTTTAAAATGATGCTTTGTAACAAATGATGACTCACTGATTCCAGAATATCTCTCTTCCCCTACAAAATAATGACATTAGCATAAGAATTATCCATTTCAGACAAATTTCCGATGTATTTCACACTAATATCAAGACTTACACCAGAAAAAAATGTGTTCTCTCTTAGGTATCACTCTTGAATCTTGCAAAAAATTCATTTTCTTACCAATACAAAGCTTGTCATCATTACAAGTAGCATTTTCTACCCAAAAAAGTGGTTTTCATCCCCAATAGAAATCGTTTTCTCTACAAATGGTCCCCTGCAGCAACATATGAAACACTCTTATTGGAATACCTCTTTCCCTCTTCAAAATAAGGACATTTCCAACAGAAATATCGATTTCTGACAAATTTTAGAAGAATGGCACACAAATATCAGTACCTATTCCAGAAATAAAAAGTTCTCTCCTAAGAATCATTCTTTATCCTTGCAAAAACATGGTTTTCTCACCAAAATTATGCTTTTTATCCCTTTAATATAGCGTTGTCTCCCAGAAATACTGGTTTTCATCCCCAGAAGAAGACATTTTCTCTACAAAATGAAGCTTTGTAGCAAAATAGGACACATTGCTTCCAGAATACCTTTTCTCTTCTACAAATTGAGGACATTACTAACAGAAACACCTTTTCTCCTCTACAAAATAAGGACATTTCCAACAGATATATCCTTTTCTGACAGATTTTAGAAAAATTTCACAGGAATATCAATACTTATACCAGAAATAAAAAGGTCTCTCTTAGGTATCACTCTTTACCCTTGCAAAAATATGCTTTTCTTACCCAAATAATGT
This sequence comes from Coturnix japonica, assembly GCF_054131305.1. Taxonomy (NCBI): domain Eukaryota; kingdom Metazoa; phylum Chordata; class Aves; order Galliformes; family Phasianidae; genus Coturnix; species Coturnix japonica. Next base: position 48,116,209 of record NC_140663.1, on the reverse strand, counting down.
TTTTCATCTCTACAAACAGCATTTTCTAGACATAAAGGTGGTTTTCATCACCAAAAGAAATCGATTTCTCTTCAAAATCAGCGTTTGTAGCCAAATATGACACATTGTTTCCAGAATAACTCTTTTCATCTAAAAAAGAATGACATTTCCAACAGAAATATCCATTTCTGACAGATTTTAGAAGTAGGTCACATGAATATCAATACTTATCCCAGAAATGAAAAGTACACTCTTATGTATCACTCTTCATCCTTGCAAAACTATGGTTTTCTTCCCAAACTAATGCTTTTCATCCCTACAAATAGCAATTTCTCCCTAAATTACTGGTTTTCATCCCCAAAAGAAGACACATTCTTTTTAAAATGATGCTTTGTAACAAATGATGACTCACTGATTCCAGAATATCTCTCTTCCCCTACAAAATAATGACATTAGCATAAGAATTATCCATTTCAGACAAATTTCCGATGTATTTCACACTAATATCAAGACTTACACCAGAAAAAAATGTGTTCTCTCTTAGGTATCACTCTTGAATCTTGCAAAAAATTCATTTTCTTACCAATACAAAGCTTGTCATCATTACAAGTAGCATTTTCTACCCAAAAAAGTGGTTTTCATCCCCAATAGAAATCGTTTTCTCTACAAATGGTCCCCTGCAGCAACATATGAAACACTCTTATTGGAATACCTCTTTCCCTCTTCAAAATAAGGACATTTCCAACAGAAATATCGATTTCTGACAAATTTTAGAAGAATGGCACACAAATATCAGTACCTATTCCAGAAATAAAAAGTTCTCTCCTAAGAATCATTCTTTATCCTTGCAAAAACATGGTTTTCTCACCAAAATTATGCTTTTTATCCCTTTAAAATAGCGTTGTCTCCCAGAAATACTGGTTTTCATCCCCAGAAGAAGACATTTTCTCTACAAAATGAAGCTTTGTAGCAAAATAGGACACATTGCTTCCAGAATACCTTTTCTCTTCTACCAATTGAGGACATTACTAACAGAAACACCTTTTCTCCTCTACAAAATAAGGACATTTCCAACAGATATATCCTTTTCTGACAGATTTTAGAAAAATTTCACAGGAATATCAATACTTATACCAGAAATAAAAAGGTCTCTCTTAGGTATCACTCTTTACCCTTGCAAAAATATGCTTTTCTTACCCAAATAATGTTTTTCATCTCTACAAACAGCATTTTCTAGACATAAAGGTGGTTTTCATCAGCAAAAGAAATCGATTTCTCTTCAAAATCAGCGTTTGTAGCCAAATATGACACATTGTTTCCAGAATAACTCTTTTCATCTAAAAAAGAATGACATTTCCAACAGAAATATCCATTTCTGACAGATTTTAGAAGTAGGTCACATGAATATCAATACTTATCCCAGAAATGAAAAGTACACTCTTAGGTATCACTCTTCATCCTTGCAAAACTATGGTTTTCTTCCCAAACTAATGCTTTTCATCCCTACAAATAGCAATTTCTCCCTAAATTACTGGTTTTCATCCCCAAAAGAAGACACATTCTCTTTAAAATGATGCTTTGTAACAAATGATGACTCACTGATTCCAGAATATCTCTCTTCCCCTACAAAATAATGACATTAGCATAAGAATTATCCATTTCAGGCAAATTTCCGATGTATTTCACACTAATATCAAGACTTACACCAGAAAAAAATGTGTTCTCTCTTAGGTATCACTCTTGAATCTTGCAAAAAATTCATTTTCTTACCAATACAAAGCTTGTCATCATTGCAAGTAGCATTTTCTACCCTAAAAAGTGGTTTTCATCCCCAATAGAAATCGTTTTCTCTACAAATGGTCCCCTGCAGCAATATATGAAACACTCTTATTGGAATACCTCTTTCCCTCTTCAAAATAAGGACATTTCCAACAGAAATATCGATTTCTGACAAATTTTAGAAGAATGGCACACAAATATCAGTACCTATTCCAGAAATAAAAAGTTCTCTCCTAAGAATCATTCTTTATCCTTGCAAAAACAGGGTTTTCTCACCAAAATTATGCTTTTTATCCCTTTAAAATAGCATTGTTTCCCAGAAATACTGGTTTTCATCCCCAGAAGAAGACATTTTCTCTACAAAATGAAGCTTTGTAGCAAAATAGGACACATTGCTTCCAGAATACCTTTTCTCTTCTACCAATTGAGGACATTACTAACAGAAACACCTTTTCTCCTCTACAAAATAAGGACATTTCCAACAGATATATCCTTTTCTGACAGATTTTAGAAAAATTTCACAGGAATATCAATACTTATACCAGAAATAAAAAGGTCTCTCTTAGGTATCACTCTTTACCCTTGCAAAAATATGCTTTTCTTACCCAAATAATGTTTTTCATCTCTACAAACAGCATTTTCTAGACATAAACGTGGTTTTCATCACCAAAAGAAATCGATTTCTCTTCAAAATTAGCGTTTGTAGCCAAATATGACACATTGTTTCCAGAATAACACTTTTCATCTAAAAAAGAATGACATTTCCAACAGAAATATCCATTTCTGACAGATTTTAGAAGTAGGTCACATGAATATCAATACTTATCCCAGAAATGAAAAGTACACTCTTAGGTATCACTCTTCATCCTTGCAAAACTATGGTTTTCTTCCCAAACTAATGCTTTTCATGCCTACAAATAGCAATTTCTCCCTAAATTACTGGTTTTCATCCCCAAAAGAAGACACATTCTCTTTAAAATGATGCTTTGTAACAAATGATGACTCACTGATTCCAGAATATCTCTCTTCCCTTACAAAATAATGACATTAGCATAAGAATTATCCATTTCAGACAACTTTCCGATGTATTTCACACTAATATCAAGACTTACACCAGAAAAAAATGTGTTCTCTCTTAGGTATCACTCTTGAATCTTCCAAAAAATTCATTTTCTTACCAATACAAAGCTTGTCATCATTACAAGTAGCATTTTCTACCCAAAAAAGTGGTTTTCATCCCCAATAGAAATCGTTTTCTCTACAAAAGGTCCCCTGCAGCAACATATGAAACACTCTTATTGGAATACCTCTTTCCCTCTTCAAAATAAGGACATTTCCAACAGAAATATCGATTTCTGACAAATTTTAGAAGAATGGCACACAAATATCAGAACCTATTCCAGAAATAAAAAGTTCTCTCCTAAGAATCATTCTTTATCCTTGCAAAAACATGGTTTTCTCACCAAAATTATGCTTTTTATCCCTTTAAAATAGCGTTGATTCCCAGAAATACTGGTTTTCATCCCCAGAAGAAGACATTTTCTCTACAAAATGAAGCTTTGTAGCAAAATAGGACACATTGCTTCCAGAATACCTTTTCTCTTCTACAAATTGAGGACATTACTAACAGAAACACCTTTTCTCCTCTACAAAATAAGGACATTTCCAACAGATATATCCTTTTCTGACAGATTTTAGAAAAATTTCACAGGAATATCAATACTTATACCAGAAATAAAAAGGTCTCTCTTAGGTATCACTCTTTACCCTTGCAAAAATATGCTTTTCTTACCCAAATAATGTTTTTCATCTCTACAAACAGCATTTTCTAGACATAAAGGTGGTTTTCATCACCAAAAGAAATCGATTTCTCTTCAAAATTAGCGTTTGTAGCCAAATATGACACATTGTTTCCAGAATAACACTTTTCATCTAAAAAAGAATGACATTTCCAACAGAAATATCCATTTCTGACAGATTTTAGAAGTAGGTCACATGAATATCAATACTTATCCCAGAAATGAAAAGTACACTCTTAGGTATCACTCTTCATCCTTGCAAAACTATGGTTTTCTTCCCAAACTAATGCTTTTCATCCCTACAAATAGCAATTTCTCCCTAAATTACTGGTTTTCATCCCCAAAAGAAGACACATTCTCTTTAAAATGATGCTTTGTAACAAATGATGACTCACTGATTCCAGAATATCTCTCTTCCCCTACAAAATAATGACATTAGCATAAGAATTATCCATTTCAGGCAAATTTCCGATGTATTCACACTAATATCAAGACTTACACCAGAAAAAAATGTGTTCTCTCTTAGGTATCACTCTTGAATCTTGCAAAAAATTCATTTTCTTACCAATACAAAGCTTGTCATCATTGCAAGTAGCATTTTCTACCCTAAAAAGTGGTTTTCATCCCCAATAGAAATCGTTTTCTCTACAAATGGTCCCCTGTAGCAACATATGAAACACTCTTATTGGAATACCTCTTTCCCTCTTCAAAATAAGGACATTTCCAACAGAAATATCGATTTCTGACAAATTTTAGAAGAATGGCACACAAATATCAGTACCTATCCCAGAAATAAAAAGTTCTCTCCTAACAATCATTCTTTATCCTTGCAAAAACAGGGTTTTCTCACCAAAATTATGCTTTCTATCCCTTTAAAATAGCATTGTTTCCCAGAAATACTGGTTTTCATCCCCAGAAGAAGACATTTTCTCTACAAAATGAAGCTTTGTAGCAAAATAGGACACATTGCTTCCAGAATACATTTTCTCTTCTACCAATTGAGGACATTACTAACAGAAACACCTTTTCTCCTCTACAAAATAAGGACATTTCCAACAGATATATCCTTTTCTGACAGATTTTAGAAAAATTTCACAGGAATATCAATACTTATACCAGAAATAAAAAGGTCTCTCTTAGGTATCACTCTTTACCCTTGCAAAAATATGCTTTTCTTACCCAAATAATGTTTTTCATCTCTACAAACAGCATTTTCTAGACATAAAGGTGGTTTTCATCACCAAAAGAAATCGATTTCTCTTCAAAATCAGCGTTTGTAGCCAAATATGACACATTGTTTCCAGAATAACTCTTTTCATCTAAAAAAGAATGACATTTCCAACAGAAATATGCATTTCTGACAGATTTTAGAAGTAGGTCACATGAATATCAATACTTATCCCAGAAATGAAAAGTACACTCTTATGTATCACTCTTCATCCTTGCAAAACTATGGTTTTCTTCCCAAACTAATGCTTTTCATCCCTACAAATAGCAATTTCTCCCTAAATTACTGGTTTTCATCCCCAAAAGAAGACACATTCTTTTTAAAATGATGCTTTGTAACAAATGATGACTCACTGATTCCAGAATATCTCTCTTCCCCTACAAAATAATGACATTAACATAAGAATTATCCATTTCTGGCAAATTTCCGATGTATTTCACACTAATATCAAGACTTACACCAGAAAAAAATGTGTTCTCTCTTAGGTATCACTCTTGAATCTTGCAAAAAATTCATTTTCTTACCAATACAAAGCTTGCCATCATTACAAGTAGCATTTTCTACCCAAAAAAGTGGTTTTCATCCCCAATAGAAATAGTTTTCTCTACAAATGGTCCCCTGTAGCAACACATGAAACACTCTTATTGGAATACCTCTTTCCCTCTTCAAAATAAGGCCATTTCCAACAGAAATATCGATTTCTGACAAATTTTAGAAGAATGGCACACAAATATCAGTACCTATCCCAGAAATAAAAAGTTCTCTCCTAAGAATCATTCTTTATCCTTGCAAAAACATGGTTTTCTCACCAAAATTATGCTTTTTTCCCTTTAAAATAGCATTGTTTCCCAGAAATACTGGTTTTCATCCCCAGAAGACATTTTCTCTACAAAATGAAGCTTTGTAGCAAAATAGGACACATTGCTTCCAGAATACCTTTTCTCTTCTACAAATTGAGGACATTACTAACAGAAACACCTTTTCTCCTCTACAAAATAAGGACATTTCCAACAGATATATCCTTTTCTGACAGATTTTAGAAAAATTTCACAGGAATATCAATACTTATACCAGAAATAAAAAGGTCTCTCTTAGGTATCACTCTTTACCCTTGCAAAAATATGCTTTTCTTACCCAAATAATGTTTTTCATCTCTACAAACAGCATTTTCTAGACATAAAGGTGGTTTTCATCACCAAAAGAAATCGATTTCTCTTCAAAATCAGCGTTTGTAGCCAAATATGACACATTGTTTCCAGAATAACTCTTTTCATCTAAAAAAGAATGACATTTCCAACAGAAATATCCATTTCTGACAGATTTTAGAAGTAGGTCACATGAATATCAATACTTATCCCAGAAATGAAAAGTACACTCTTATGTATCACTCTTCATCCTTGCAAAACTATGGTTTTCTTCCCAAACTAATGCTTTTCATCCCTACAAATAGCAATTTCTCCCTAAATTACTGGTTTTCATCCCCAAAAGAAGACACATTCTTTTTAAAATGATGCTTTGTAACAAATGATGACTCACTGATTCCAGAATATCTCTCTTCCCCTACAAAATAATGACATTAACATAAGAATTATCCATTTCTGGCAAATTTCCGATGTATTTCACACTAATATCAAGACTTACACCAGAAAAAAATGTGCTCGCTCTTAGGTATCACTCTTGAATCTTGCAAAAAATTCATTTTCTTACCAATACAAAGCTTGTCATCATTACAAGTAGCATTTTCTACCCAAAAAAGTGGTTTTCATCCCCAATAGAAATCGTTTTCTCTACAAATGGTCCCCTGTAGCAACACATGAAACACTCTTATTGGAATACCTCTTTCCCTCTTCAAAATAAGGCCATTTCCAACAGAAATATCGATTTCTGACAAATTTTAGAAGAATGGCACACAAATATCAGTACCTATCCCAGAAATAAAAAGTTCTCTCCTAAGAATCATTCTTTATCCTTGCAAAAACATGGTTTTCTCACCAAAATTATGCTTTTTATCTTTTTAAAATAGCGTTGTCTCCAAGAAATACTGGTTTTCATCCCCAGAAGAAGACATTTTCTCTACAAAATGAAGCTTTGTAGCAAAATAGGACACATTGCTTCCAGAATACCTTTTCTCTTCTACCAATTGAGGACATTACTAACAGAAACACCTTTTCTCCTCTACAAAATAAGGACATTTCCAACAGATATATCCTTTTCTGACAGATTTTAGAAAAATTTCACAGGAATATCAATACTTATACCAGAAATAAAAAGGTCTCTCTTAGGTATCACTCTTTACCCTTGCAAAAATATGCTTTTCTTACCCAAATAATGTTTTTCATCTCTACAAACAGCATTTTCTAGACATAAAGGTGGTTTTCATCACCAAAAGAAATCGATTTCTCTTCAAAATCAGCGTTTGTAGCCAAATATGACACATTGTTTCCAGAATAACTCTTTTCATCTAAAAAAGAATGACATTTCCAACAGAAATATCCATTTCTGACAGATTTTAGAAGTAGGTCACATGAATATCAATACTTATCCCAGAAATGAAAAGTACACTCTTATGTATCACTCTTCATCCTTGCAAAACTATGGTTTTCTTCCCAAACTAATGCTTTTCATCCCTACAAATAGCAATTTCTCCCTAAATTACTGGTTTTCATCCCCAAAAGAAGACACATTCTTTTTAAAATGATGCTTTGTAACAAATGATGACTCACTGATTCCAGAATATCTCTCTTCCCCTACAAAATAATGACATTAACATAAGAATTATCCATTTCTGGCAAATTTCCGATGTATTTCACACTAATATCAAGACTTACACCAGAAAAAAATGTGCTCGCTCTTAGGTATCACTCTTGAATCTTGCAAAAAATTCATTTTCTTACCAATACAAAGCTTGTCATCATTACAAGTAGCATTTTCTACCCAAAAAAGTGGTTTTCATCCCCAATAGAAATCGTTTTCTCTACAAATGGTCCCCTGTAGCAACACATGAAACACTCTTATTGGAATACCTCTTTCCCTCTTCAAAATAAGGCCATTTCCAACAGAAATATCGATTTCTGACAAATTTTAGAAGAATGGCACACAAATATCAGTACCTATCCCAGAAATAAAAAGTTCTCTCCTAAGAATCATTCTTTATCCTTGCAAAAACATGGTTTTCTCACCAAAATTATGCTTTTTATCTTTTTAAAATAGCGTTGTCTCCAAGAAATACTGGTTTTCATCCCCAGAAGAAGACATTTTCTCTACAAAATGAAGCTTTGTAGCAAAATAGGACACATTGCTTCCAGAATACCTTTTCTCTTCTACAAATTGAGGACATTACTAACAGAAACACCTTTTCTCCTCTACAAAATAAGGACATTTCCAACAGATATATCCTTTTCTGACAGATTTTAGAAAAATTTCACAGGAATATCAATACTTATACCAGAAATAAAAAGGTCTCTCTTAGGTATCACTCTTTACCCTTGCAAAAATATGCTTTTCTTACCCAAATAGTGTTTTTCATCTCTACAAACAGCATTTTCTAGACATAAAGGTGGTTTTCATCACCAAAAGAAATCGATTTCTCTTCAAAATCAGCGTTTGTAGCCAAATATGACACATTGTTTCCAGAATAACTCTTTTCATCTAAAAAAGAATGACATTTCCAACAGAAATATCCATTTCTGACAGATTTTAGAAGTAGGTCACATGAATATCAATACTTATCCCAGAAATGAAAAGTACACTCTTATGTATCACTCTTCATCCTTGCAAAACTATGGTTTTCTTCCCAAACTAATGCTTTTCATCCCTACAAATAGCAATTTCTCCCTAAATTACTGGTTTTCATCCCCAAAAGAAGACACATTCTTTTTAAAATGATGCTTTGTAACAAATGATGACTCACTGATTCCAGAATATCTCTCTTCCCCTACAAAATAATGACATTAACATAAGAATTATCCATTTCTGGCAAATTTCCGATGTATTTCACACTAATATCAAGACTTACACCAGAAAAAAATGTGCTCGCTCTTAGGTATCACTCTTGAATCTTGCAAAAAATTCATTTTCTTACCAATACAAAGGTTGCCATCATTACAAGTAGCATTTTCTACCCCAAAAAAGTGGTTTTCATCCCCAATAGAAATCGTTTTCTCTACAAATGGTCCCCTGCAGCAACACATGAAACACTCTTATTGGAATACCTCTTTCCCTCTTCAAAATAAGGCCATTTCCAACAGAAATATCGATTTCTGACAAATTTTAGAAGAATGGCACACAAATATCAGTACCTATCCCAGAAATAAAAAGTTCTCTCCTAAGAATCATTCTTTATCCTTGCAAAAACATGGTTTTCTCACCAAAATTATGCTTTTTATCTTTTTAAAATAGCGTTGTCTCCAAGAAATACTGGTTTTCATCCCCAGAAGAAGACATTTTCTCTACAAAATGAAGCTTTGTAGCAAAATAGGACACATTGCTTCCAGAATACCTTTTCTCTTCTACAAATTGAGGACATTACTAACAGAAACACCTTTTCTCCTCTACAAAATAAGGACATTTCCAACAGATATATCCTTTTCTGACAGATTTTAGAAAAATTTCACAGGAATATCAATACTTATACCAGAAATAAAAAGGTCTCTCTTAGGTATCACTCTTTACCCTTGCAAAAATATGCTTTTCTTACCCAAATAATGTTTTTCATCTCTACAAACAGCATTTTCTAGACATAAAGGTGGTTTTCATCACCAAAAGAAATCGATTTCTCTTCAAAATCAGCGTTTGTAGCCAAATATGACACATTGTTTCCAGAATAACTCTTTTCATCTAAAAAAGAATGACATTTCCAACAGAAATATCCATTTCTGACAGATTTTAGAAGTAGGTCACATGAATATCAATACTTATCCCAGAAATGAAAAGTACACTCTTATGTATCACTCTTCATCCTTGCAAAACTATGGTTTTCTTCCCAAACTAATGCTTTTCATCCCTACAAATAGCAATTTCTCCCTAAATTACTGGTTTTCATCCCCAAAAGAAGACACATTCTTTTTAAAATGATGCTTTGTAACAAATGATGACTCACTGATTCCAGAATATCTCTCTTCCCCTACAAAATAATGACATTAACATAAGAATTATCCATTTCTGGCAAATTTCCGATGTATTTCACACTAATATCAAGACTTACACCAGAAAAAAATGTGCTCGCTCTTAGGTATCACTCTTGAATCTTGCAAAAAATTCATTTTCTTACCAATACAAAGCTTGTCATCATTACAAGTAGCATTTTCTACCCAAAAAAGTGGTTTTCATCCCCAATAGAAATCGTTTTCTCTACAAATGGTCCCCTGTAGCAACACATGAAACACTCTTATTGGAATACCTCTTTCCCTCTTCAAAATAAGGCCATTTCCAACAGAAATATCGATTTCTGACAAATTTTAGAAGAATGGCACACAAATATCAGTACCTATCCCAGAAATAAAAAGTTCTCTCCTAAGAATCATTCTTTATCCTTGCAAAAACATGGTTTTCTCACCAAAATTATGCTTTTTATCTTTTTAAAATAGCGTTGTCTCCAAGAAATACTGGTTTTCATCCCCAGAAGAAGACATTTTCTCTACAAAATGAAGCTTTGTAGCAAAATAGGACACATTGCTTCCAGAATACCTTTTCTCTTCTACCAATTGAGGACATTACTAACAGAAACACCTTTTCTCCTCTACAAAATAAGGACATTTCCAACAGATATATCCTTTTCTGACAGATTTTAGAAAAATTTCACAGGAATATCAATACTTATACCAGAAATAAAAAGGTCTCTCTTAGGTATCACTCTTTACCCTTGCAAAAATATGCTTTTCTTACCCAAATAATGTTTTTCATCTCTACAAACAGCATTTTCTAGACATAAAGGTGGTTTTCATCACCAAAAGAAATCGATTTCTCTTCAAAATCAGCGTTTGTAGCCAAATATGACACATTGTTTCCAGAATAACTCTTTTCATCTAAAAAAGAATGACATTTCCAACAGAAATATCCATTTCTGACAGATTTTAGAAGTAGGTCACATGAATATCAATACTTATCCCAGAAATGAAAAGTACACTCTTATGTATCACTCTTCATCCTTGCAAAACTATGGTTTTCTTCCCAAACTAATGCTTTTCATCCCTACAAATAGCAATTTCTCCCTAAATTACTGGTTTTCATCCCCAAAAGAAGACACATTCTTTTTAAAATGATGCTTTGTAACAAATGATGACTCACTGATTCCAGAATATCTCTCTTCCCCTACAAAATAATGACATTAACATAAGAATTATCCATTTCTGGCAAATTTCCGATGTATTTCACACTAATATCAAGACTTACACCAGAAAAAAATGTGCTCGCTCTTAGGTATCACTCTTGAATCTTGCAAAAAATTCATTTTCTTACCAATACAAAGCTTGTCATCATTACAAGTAGCATTTTCTACCCAAAAAAGTGGTTTTCATCCCCAATAGAAATCGTTTTCTCTACAAATGGTCCCCTGTAGCAACACATGAAACACTCTTATTGGAATACCTCTTTCCCTCTTCAAAATAAGGCCATTTCCAACAGAAATATCGATTTCTGACAAATTTTAGAAGAATGGCACACAAATATCAGTACCTATCCCAGAAATAAAAAGTTCTCTCCTAAGAATCATTCTTTATCCTTGCAAAAACATGGTTTTCTCACCAAAATTATGCTTTTTATCTTTTTAAAATAGCGTTGTCTCCAAGAAATACTGGTTTTCATCCCCAGAAGAAGACATTTTCTCTACAAAATGAAGCTTTGTAGCAAAATAGGACACATTGCTTCCAGAATACCTTTTCTCTTCTACAAATTGAGGACATTACTAACAGAAACACCTTTTCTCCTCTACAAAATAAGGACATTTCCAACAGATATATCCTTTTCTGACAGATTTTAGAAAAATTTCACAGGAATATCAATACTTATACCAGAAATAAAAAGGTCTCTCTTAGGTATCACTCTTTACCCTTGCAAAAATATGCTTTTCTTACCCAAATAGTGTTTTTCATCTCTACAAACAGCATTTTCTAGACATAAAGGTGGTTTTCATCACCAAAAGAAATCGATTTCTCTTCAAAATCAGCGTTTGTAGCCAAATATGACACATTGTTTCCAGAATAACTCTTTTCATCTAAAAAAGAATGACATTTCCAACAGAAATATCCATTTCTGACAGATTTTAGAAGTAGGTCACATGAATATCAATACTTATCCCAGAAATGAAAAGTACACTCTTAGGTATCACTCTTCATCCTTGCAAAACTATGGTTTTCTTCCCAAACTAATGCTTTTCATCCCTACAAATAGCAATTTCTCCCTAAATTACTGGTTTTCATCCCCAAAAGAAGACACATTCTCTTTAAAATGATGCTTTGTAACAAATGATGACTCACTGATTCCAGAATATCTCTCTTCCCCTACAAAATAATGACATTAACATAAGAATTATCCATTTCTGGCAAATTTCCGATGTATTTCACACTAATATCAAGACTTACACCAGAAAAAAATGTGCTCGCTCTTAGGTATCACTCTTGAATCTTGCAAAAAATTCATTTTCTTACCAATACAAAGCTTGTCATCATTACAAGTAGCATTTTCTACCCAAAAAAGTGGTTTTCATCCCCAATAGAAATCGTTTTCTCTACAAATGGTCCCCTGTAGCAACATATGAAACACTCTTATTGGAATACCTCTTTCCCTCTTCAAAATAAGGCCATTTCCAACAGAAATATCGATTTCTGACAAATTTTAGAAGAATGGCACACAAATATCAGTACCTATCCCAGAAATAAAAAGTTCTCTCCTAAGAATCATTCTTTATCCTTGCAAAAACATGGTTTTCTCACCAAAATTATGCTTTTTATCTTTTTAAAATAGCGTTGTCTCCAAGAAATACTGGTTTTCATCCCCAGAAGAAGACATTTTCTCTACAAAATGAAGCTTTGTAGCAAAATAGGACACATTGCTTCCAGAATACCTTTTCTCTTCTACCAATTGAGGACATTACTAACAGAAACACCTTTTCTCCTCTACAAAATAAGGACATTTCCAACAGATATATCCTTTTCTGACAGATTTTAGAAAAATTTCACAGGAATATCAATACTTATACCAGAAATAAAAAGGTCTCTCTTAGGTATCACTCTTTACCCTTGCAAAAATATGCTTTTCTTACCCAAATAATGTTTTTCATCTCTACAAACAGCATTTTCTAGACATAAAGGTGGTTTTCATCACCAAAAGAAATCGATTTCTCTTCAAAATCAGCGTTTGTAGCCAAATATGACACATTGTTTCCAGAATAACTCTTTTCATCTAAAAAAGAATGACATTTCCAACAGAAATATCCATTTCTGACAGATTTTAGAAGTAGGTCACATGAATATCAATACTTATCCCAGAAATGAAAAGTACACTCTTAGGTATCACTCTTCATCCTTGCAAAACTATGGTTTTCTTCCCAAACTAATGCTTTTCATCCCTACAAATAGCAATTTCTCCCTAAATTACTGGTTTTCATCCCCAAAAGAAGACACATTCTTTTTAAAATGATGCTTTGTAACAAATGATGACTCACTGATTCCAGAATATCTCTCTTCCCCTACAAAATAATGACATTAACATAAGAATTATCCATTTCTGGCAAATTTCCGATGTATTTCACACTAATATCAAGACTTACACCAGAAAAAAATGTGCTCGCTCTTAGGTATCACTCTTGAATCTTGCAAAAAATTCATTTTCTTACCAATACAAAGCTTGTCATCATTACAAGTAGCATTTTCTACCCAAAAAAGTGGTTTTCATCCCCAATAGAAATCGTTTTCTCTACAAATGGTCCCCTGTAGCAACACATGAAACACTCTTATTGGAATACCTCTTTCCCTCTTCAAAATAAGGCCATTTCCAACAGAAATATCGATTTCTGACAAATTTTAGAAGAATGGCACACAAATATCAGTACCTATCCCAGAAATAAAAAGTTCTCTCCTAAGAATCATTCTTTATCCTTGCAAAAACATGGTTTTCTCACCAAAATTATGCTTTTTTCCCTTTAAAATAGCATTGTTTCCCAGAAATACTGGTTTTCATCCCCAGAAGAAGACATTTTCTCTACAAAATGAAGCTTTGTAGCAAAATAGGACACATTGCTTCCAGAATACCTTTTCTCTTCTACCAATTGAGGACATTACTAACAGAAACACCTTTTCTCCTCTACAAAATAAGGACATTTCCAACAGATATATCCTTTTCTGACAGATTTTAGAAAAATTTCACAGGAATATCAATACTTATACCAGAAATAAAAAGGTCTCTCTTAGGTATCACTCTTTACCCTTGCAAAAATATGCTTTTCTTACCCAAATAATGTTTTTCATCTCTACAAACAGCATTTTCTAGACATAAAGGTGGTTTTCATCACCAAAAGAAATCGATTTCTCTTCAAAATTAGCGTTTGTAGCCAAATATGACACATTGTTTCCAGAATAACTCTTTTCATCTAAAAAAGAATGACATTTCCAACAGAAATATCCATTTCTGACAGATTTTAGAAGTAGGTCACATGAATATCAATACTTATCCCAGAAATGAAAAGTACACTCTTAGGTATCACTCTTCATCCTTGCAAAACTATGGTTTTCTTCCCAAACTAATGCTTTTCATCCCTACAAATAGCAATTTCTCCCTAAATAACTGGTTTTCATCCCCAAAAGAAGACACATTCTCTTTAAAATGATGCTTTGTAACAAATGATGACTCACTGATTCCAGAATATCTCTCCTCCCCTACAAAATAATGGCATTAACATAAGAATTATCCATTTCTGGCAAATTTCCGATGTATTTCACACTAATATCAAGACTTCCACCAGAAAAAAATGTGCTCGCTCTTAGGTATCACTCTCCAATCCTGCAAAAAATTCATTTTCTTACCAATACAAAGCTTGCCATCATTACAAGTAGCATTTTCTACCCAAAAAAGTGGTTTTCATCCCCAATAGAAATCGTTTTCTCTACAAATGGTCCCCTGTAGCAACATATGAAACACTCTTATTGGAATACCTCTTTCCCTCTTCAAAATAAGGCCATTTCCAACAGAAATATCGATTTCTGACAAATTTTAGAAGAATGGCACACAAATATCAGTACCTATCCCAGAAATAAAAAGTTCTCTCCTAAGAATCATTCTTTATCCTTGCAAAAACATGGTTTTCTCACCAAAATTATGCTTTTTATCTTTTTAAAATAGCGTTGTCTCCAAGAAATACTGGTTTTCATCCCCAGAAGAAGACATTTTCTCTACAAAATGAAGCTTTGTAGCAAAATAGGACACATTGCTTCCAGAATACCTTTTCTCTTCTACCAATTGAGGACATTACTAACAGAAACACCTTTTCTCCTCTACAAAATAAGGACATTTCCAACAGATATATCCTTTTCTGACAGATTTTAGAAAAATTTCACAGGAATATCAATACTTATACCAGAAATAAAAAGGTCTCTCTTAGGTATCACTCTTTACCCTTGCAAAAATATGCTTTTCTTACCCAAATAATGTTTTTCATCTCTACAAACAGCATTTTCTAGACATAAAGGTGGTTTTCATCACCAAAAGAAATCGATTTCTCTTCAAAATTAGCGTTTGTAGCCAAATATGACACATTGTTTCCAGAATAACTCTTTTCATCTAAAAAAGAATGACATTTCCAACAGAAATATCCATTTCTGACAGATTTTAGAAGTAGGTCACATGAATATCAATACTTATCCCAGAAATGAAAAGTACACTCTTAGGTATCACTCTTCATCCTTGCAAAACTATGGTTTTCTTCCCAAACTAATGCTTTTCATCCCTACAAATAGCAATTTCTCCCTAAATAACTGGTTTTCATCCCCAAAAGAAGACACATTCTCTTTAAAATGATGCTTTGTAACAAATGATGACTCACTGATTCCAGAATATCTCTCCTCCCCTACAAAATAATGGCATTAACATAAGAATTATCCATTTCTGGCAAATTTCCGATGTATTTCACACTAATATCAAGACTTACACCAGAAAAAAATGTGCTCGCTCTTAGGTATCACTCTTGAATCTTGCAAAAAATTCATTTTCTTACCAATACAAAGCTTGTCATCATTACAAGTAGCATTTTCTACCCAAAAAAGTGGTTTTCATCCCCAATAGAAATCGTTTTCTCTACAAATGGTCCCCTGTAGCAACATATGAAACACTCTTATTGGAATACCTCTTTCCCTCTTCAAAATAAGGCCATTTCCAACAGAAATATCGATTTCTGACAAATTTTAGAAGAATGGCACACAAATATCAGTACCTATCCCAGAAATAAAAAGTTCTCTCCTAAGAATCATTCTTTATCCTTGCAAAAACATGGTTTTCTCACCAAAATTATGCTTTTTATCTTTTTAAAATAGCGTTGTCTCCAAGAAATACTGGTTTTCATCCCCAGAAGAAGACATTTTCTCTACAAAATGAAGCTTTGTAGCAAAATAGGACACATTGCTTCCAGAATACCTTTTCTCTTCTACCAATTGAGGACATTACTAACAGAAACACCTTTTCTCCTCTACAAAATAAGGACATTTCCAACAGATATATCCTTTTCTGACAGATTTTAGAAAAATTTCACAGGAATATCAATACTTATACCAGAAATAAAAAGGTCTCTCTTAGGTATCACTCTTTACCCTTGCAAAAATATGCTTTTCTTACCCAAATAATGTTTTTCATCTCTACAAACAGCATTTTCTAGACATAAAGGTGGTTTTCATCACCAAAAGAAATCGATTTCTCTTCAAAATTAGCGTTTGTAGCCAAATATGACACATTGTTTCCAGAATAACTCTTTTCATCTAAAAAAGAATGACATTTCCAACAGAAATATCCATTTCTGACAGATTTTAGAAGTAGGTCACATGAATATCAATACTTATCCCAGAAATGAAAAGTACACTCTTAGGTATCACTCTTCATCCTTGCAAAACTATGGTTTTCTTCCCAAACTAATGCTTTTCATCCCTACAAATAGCAATTTCTCCCTAAATTACTGGTTTTCATCCCCAAAAGAAGACACATTCTCTTTAAAATGATGCTTTGTAACAAATGATGACTCACTGATTCCAGAATATCTCTCTTCCCCTACAAAATAATGACATTAACATAAGAATTATCCATTTCTGGCAAATTTCCGATGTATTTCACACTAATATCAAGACTTACACCAGAAAAAAATGTGCTCGCTCTTAGGTATCACTCTTGAATCTTGCAAAAAATTCATTTTCTTACCAATACAAAGCTTGTCATCATTACAAGTAGCATTTTCTACCCAAAAAAGTGGTTTTCATCCCCAATAGAAATCGTTTTCTCTACAAATGGTCCCCTGTAGCAACACATGAAACACTCTTATTGGAATACCTCTTTCCCTCTTCAAAATAAGGCCATTTCCAACAGAAATATCGATTTCTGACAAATTTTAGAAGAATGGCACACAAATATCAGTACCTATCCCAGAAATAAAAAGTTCTCTCCTAAGAATCATTCTTTATCCTTGCAAAAACATGGTTTTCTCACCAAAATTATGCTTTTTATCTTTTTAAAATAGCGTTGTCTCCAAGAAATACTGGTTTTCATCCCCAGAAGAAGACATTTTCTCTACAAAATGAAGCTTTGTAGCAAAATAGGACACATTGCTTCCAGAATACCTTTTCTCTTCTACCAATTGAGGACATTACTAACAGAAACACCTTTTCTCCTCTACAAAATAAGGACATTTCCAACAGATATATCCTTTTCTGACAGATTTTAGAAAAATTTCACAGGAATATCAATACT
This sequence comes from Coturnix japonica, assembly GCF_054131305.1. NCBI lineage: Eukaryota > Metazoa > Chordata > Aves > Galliformes > Phasianidae > Coturnix > Coturnix japonica. The sequence goes on along the minus strand of NC_140663.1, from coordinate 48,098,488 downwards.
TATACCAGAAATAAAAAGGTCTCTCTTAGGTATCACTCTTTACCCTTGCAAAAATATGCTTTTCTTACCCAAATAATGTTTTTCATCTCTACAAACAGCATTTTCTAGACATAAAGGTGGTTTTCATCACCAAAAGAAATCGATTTCTCTTCAAAATTAGCGTTTGTAGCCAAATATGACACATTGTTTCCAGAATAACTCTTTTCATCTAAAAAAGAATGACATTTCCAACAGAAATATCCATTTCTGACAGATTTTAGAAGTAGGTCACATGAATATCAATACTTATCCCAGAAATGAAAAGTACACTCTTAGGTATCACTCTTCATCCTTGCAAAACTATGGTTTTCTTCCCAAACTAATGCTTTTCATCCCTACAAATAGCAATTTCTCCCTAAATTACTGGTTTTCATCCCCAAAAGAAGACACATTCTCTTTAAAATGATGCTTTGTAACAAATGATGACTCACTGATTCCAGAATATCTCTCTTCCCCTACAAAATAATGACATTAACATAAGAATTATCCATTTCTGGCAAATTTCCGATGTATTTCACACTAATATCAAGACTTACACCAGAAAAAAATGTGCTCGCTCTTAGGTATCACTCTTGAATCTTGCAAAAAATTCATTTTCTTACCAATACAAAGCTTGTCATCATTACAAGTAGCATTTTCTACCCAAAAAAGTGGTTTTCATCCCCAATAGAAATCGTTTTCTCTACAAATGGTCCCCTGTAGCAACACATGAAACACTCTTATTGGAATACCTCTTTCCCTCTTCAAAATAAGGCCATTTCCAACAGAAATATCGATTTCTGACAAATTTTAGAAGAATGGCACACAAATATCAGTACCTATCCCAGAAATAAAAAGTTCTCTCCTAAGAATCATTCTTTATCCTTGCAAAAACATGGTTTTCTCACCAAAATTATGCTTTTTATCTTTTTAAAATAGCGTTGTCTCCAAGAAATACTGGTTTTCATCCCCAGAAGAAGACATTTTCTCTACAAAATGAAGCTTTGTAGCAAAATAGGACACATTGCTTCCAGAATACCTTTTCTCTTCTACCAATTGAGGACATTACTAACAGAAACACCTTTTCTCCTCTACAAAATAAGGACATTTCCAACAGATATATCCTTTTCTGACAGATTTTAGAAAAATTTCACAGGAATATCAATACTTATACCAGAAATAAAAAGGTCTCTCTTAGGTATCACTCTTTACCCTTGCAAAAATATGCTTTTCTTACCCAAATAATGTTTTTCATCTCTACAAACAGCATTTTCTAGACATAAAGGTGGTTTTCATCACCAAAAGAAATCGATTTCTCTTCAAAATTAGCGTTTGTAGCCAAATATGACACATTGTTTCCAGAATAACTCTTTTCATCTAAAAAAGAATGACATTTCCAACAGAAATATCCATTTCTGACAGATTTTAGAAGTAGGTCACATGAATATCAATACTTATCCCAGAAATGAAAAGTACACTCTTAGGTATCACTCTTCATCCTTGCAAAACTATGGTTTTCTTCCCAAACTAATGCTTTTCATCCCTACAAATAGCAATTTCTCCCTAAATTACTGGTTTTCATCCCCAAAAGAAGACACATTCTCTTTAAAATGATGCTTTGTAACAAATGATGACTCACTGATTCCAGAATATCTCTCTTCCCCTACAAAATAATGACATTAACATAAGAATTATCCATTTCTGGCAAATTTCCGATGTATTTCACACTAATATCAAGACTTACACCAGAAAAAAATGTGCTCGCTCTTAGGTATCACTCTTGAATCTTGCAAAAAATTCATTTTCTTACCAATACAAAGCTTGTCATCATTACAAGTAGCATTTTCTACCCAAAAAAGTGGTTTTCATCCCCAATAGAAATCGTTTTCTCTACAAATGGTCCCCTGTAGCAACATATGAAACACTCTTATTGGAATACCTCTTTCCCTCTTCAAAATAAGGCCATTTCCAACAGAAATATCGATTTCTGACAAATTTTAGAAGAATGGCACACAAATATCAGTACCTATCCCAGAAATAAAAAGTTCTCTCCTAAGAATCATTCTTTATCCTTGCAAAAACATGGTTTTCTCACCAAAATTATGCTTTTTATCTTTTTAAAATAGCGTTGTCTCCAAGAAATACTGGTTTTCATCCCCAGAAGAAGACATTTTCTCTACAAAATGAAGCTTTGTAGCAAAATAGGACACATTGCTTCCAGAATACCTTTTCTCTTCTACCAATTGAGGACATTACTAACAGAAACACCTTTTCTCCTCTACAAAATAAGGACATTTCCAACAGATATATCCTTTTCTGACAGATTTTAGAAAAATTTCACAGGAATATCAATACTTATACCAGAAATAAAAAGGTCTCTCTTAGGTATCACTCTTTACCCTTGCAAAAATATGCTTTTCTTACCCAAATAATGTTTTTCATCTCTACAAACAGCATTTTCTAGACATAAAGGTGGTTTTCATCACCAAAAGAAATGGATTTCTCTTCAAAATCAGCGTTTGTAGCCAAATATGACACATTGTTTCCAGAATAACTCTTTTCATCTAAAAAAGAATGACATTTCCAACAGAAATATCAATTTCTGACAGATTTTAGAAGTAGGTCACATGAATATCAATACTTATCCCAGAAATGAAAAGTACACTCTTAGGTATCACTCTTCATCCTTGCAAAACTATGGTTTTCTTCCCAAACTAATGCTTTTCATCCCTACAAATAGCAATTTCTCCCTAAATTACTGGTTTTCATCCCCAAAAGAAGACACATTCTCTTTAAAATGATGCTTTGTAACAAATGATGACTCACTGATTCCAGAATATCTCTCTTCCCCTACAAAATAATGACATTAACATAAGAATTATCCATTTCAGGCAAATTTCCGATGTATTTCACACTAATATCAAGACTTACACCAGAAAAAAATGTGTTCTCCCTTAGGTATCACTCTTGAATCTTGCAAAAAATTCATTTTCTTACCAATACAAAGCTTGTCATCATTGCAAGTAGCATTTTCTACCCTAAAAAGTGGTTTTCATCCCCAATAGAAATCGTTTTCTCTACAAATGGTCCCCTGTAGCAACATATGAAACACTCTTATTGGAATACCTCTTTCCCTCTTCAAAATAAGGCCATTTCCAACAGAAATATCGATTTCTGACAAATTTTAGAAGAATGGCACACAAATATCAGTACCTATCCCAGAAATAAAAAGTTCTCTCCTAAGAATCATTCTTTATCCTTGCAAAAACATGGTTTTCTCACCAAAATTATGCTTTTTATCCCTTTAAAATAGCGTTGTCTCCAAGAAATACTGGTTTTCATCCCCAGAAGAAGACATTTTCTCTACAAAATGAAGCTTTGTAGCAAAATAGTACACATTGCTTCCAGAATACCTTTTCTCTTCTACCAATTGAGGACATTACTAACAGAAACACCTTTTCTCCTCTACAAAATAAGGACATTTCCAACAGATATATCCTTTTCTGACAGATTTTAGAAAAATTTCACAGGAATATCAATACTTATACCAGAAATAAAAAGGTCTCTCTTAGGTATCACTCTTTACCCTTGCAAAAATATGCTTTTCTTACCCAAATAATGTTTTTCATCTCTACAAACAGCATTTTCTAGACATAAAGGTGGTTTTCATCACCAAAAGAAATCGATTTCTCTTCAAAATCAGCGTTTGTAGCCAAATATGACACATTGTTTCCAGAATAACTCTTTTCATCTAAAAAAGAATGACATTTCCAACAGAAATATCCATTTCTGACAGATTTTAGAAGTAGGTCACATGAATATCAATACTTATCCCAGAAATGAAAAGTACACTCTTAGGTATCACTCTTCATCCTTGCAAAACTATGGTTTTCTTCCCAAACTAATTCTTTTCATGCCTACAAATAGCAATTTCTTTCTAAATAACTGGTTTTCATCCCCAAAAGAAGACACATTCTCTTTAAAATGATGCTTTGTAACAAATGATGACTCACTGATTCCAGAATATCTCTCTTCCCCTACAAAATAATGACATTAACATAAGAATTATCCATTTCTGGCAAATTTCCGATGTATTTCACACTAATATCAAGACTTACACCAGAAAAAAATGTGCTCGCTCTTAGGTATCACTCTTGAATCTTGCAAAAAATTCATTTTCTTACCAATACAAAGCTTGTCATCATTACAAGTAGCATTTTCTACCCAAAAAAGTGGTTTTCATCCCCAATAGAAATCGTTTTCTCTACAAATGGTCCCCTGTAGCAACACATGAAACACTCTTATTGGAATACCTCTTTCCCTCTTCAAAATAAGGCCATTTCCAACAGAAATATCGATTTCTGACAAATTTTAGAAGAATGGCACACAAATATCAGTACCTATCCCAGAAATAAAAAGTTCTCTCCTAAGAATCATTCTTTATCCTTGCAAAAACATGGTTTTCTCACCAAAATTATGCTTTTTATCTTTTTAAAATAGCGTTGTCTCCAAGAAATACTGGTTTTCATCCCCAGAAGAAGACATTTTCTCTACAAAATGAAGCTTTGTAGCAAAATAGGACACATTGCTTCCAGAATACCTTTTCTCTTCTACCAATTGAGGACATTACTAACAGAAACACCTTTTCTCCTCTACAAAATAAGGACATTTCCAACAGATATATCCTTTTCTGACAGATTTTAGAAAAATTTCACAGGAATATCAATACTTATACCAGAAATAAAAAGGTCTCTCTTAGGTATCACTCTTTACCCTTGCAAAAATATGCTTTTCTTACCCAAATAATGTTTTTCATCTCTACAAACAGCATTTTCTAGACATAAAGGTGGTTTTCATCACCAAAAGAAATCGATTTCTCTTCAAAATCAGCGTTTGTAGCCAAATATGACACACTGTTTCCAGAATAACTCTTTTCATCTAAAAAAGAATGACATTTCCAACAGAAATATCCATTTCTGACAGATTTTAGAAGTAGGTCACATGAATATCAATACTTATCCCAGAAATGAAAAGTACACTCTTAGGTATCACTCTTCATCCTTGCAAAACTATGGTTTTCTTCCCAAACTAATGCTTTTCATCCCTACAAATAGCAATTTCTCCCTAAATTACTGGTTTTCATCCCCAAAAGAAGACACATTCTCTTTAAAATGATGCTTTGTAACAAATGATGACTCACTGATTCCAGAATATCTCTCTTCCCCTACAAAATAATGACATTAACATAAGAATTATCCATTTCTGGCAAATTTCCGATGTATTTCACACTAATATCAAGACTTACACCAGAAAAAAATGTGCTCGCTCTTAGGTATCACTCTTGAATCTTGCAAAAAATTCATTTTCTTACCAATACAAAGCTTGTCATCATTACAAGTAGCATTTTCTACCCAAAAAAGTGGTTTTCATCCCCAATAGAAATCGTTTTCTCTACAAATGGTCCCCTGTAGCAACACATGAAACACTCTTATTGGAATACCTCTTTCCCTCTTCAAAATAAGGCCATTTCCAACAGAAATATCGATTTCTGACAAATTTTAGAAGAATGGCACACAAATATCAGTACCTATCCCAGAAATAAAAAGTTCTCTCCTAAGAATCATTCTTTATCCTTGCAAAAACATGGTTTTCTCACCAAAATTATGCTTTTTATCTTTTTAAAATAGCGTTGTCTCCAAGAAATACTGGTTTTCATCCCCAGAAGAAGACATTTTCTCTACAAAATGAAGCTTTGTAGCAAAATAGGACACATTGCTTCCAGAATACCTTTTCTCTTCTACCAATTGAGGACATTACTAACAGAAACACCTTTTCTCCTCTACAAAATAAGGACATTTCCAACAGATATATCCTTTTCTGACAGATTTTAGAAAAATTTCACAGGAATATCAATACTTATACCAGAAATAAAAAGGTCTCTCTTAGGTATCACTCTTTACCCTTGCAAAAATATGCTTTTCTTACCCAAATAATGTTTTTCATCTCTACAAACAGCATTTTCTAGACATAAAGGTGGTTTTCATCACCAAAAGAAATCGATTTCTCTTCAAAATCAGCGTTTGTAGCCAAATATGACACACTGTTTCCAGAATAACTCTTTTCATCTAAAAAAGAATGACATTTCCAACAGAAATATCCATTTCTGACAGATTTTAGAAGTAGGTCACATGAATATCAATACTTATCCCAGAAATGAAAAGTACACTCTTAGGTATCACTCTTCATTCTTGCAAAACTATGGTTTTCTTCCCAAACTAATGCTTTTCATCCCTACAAATAGCAATTTCTCCCTAAATTACTGGTTTTCATCCCCAAAAGAAGACACATTCTTTTTAAAATGATGCTTTGTAACAAATGATGACTCACTGATTCCAGAATATCTCTCTTCCCCTACAAAATAATGACATTAACATAAGAATTATCCATTTCTGGCAAATTTCCGATGTATTTCACACTAATATCAAGACTTACACCAGAAAAAAATGTGCTCGCTCTTAGGTATCACTCTTGAATCTTGCAAAAAATTCATTTTCTTACCAATACAAAGCTTGTCATCATTACAAGTAGCATTTTCTACCCAAAAAAGTGGTTTTCATCCCCAATAGAAATCGTTTTCTCTACAAACGGTCCCCTGTAGCAACATATGAAACACTGTTATTGGAATACCTCTTTCCCTCTTCAAAATAAGGACATTTCCAACAGAAATATCGATTTCTGACAAATTTTAGAAGAATGGCACACAAATATCAGTACCTATCCCAGAAATAAAAAGTTCTCTCCTAAGAATCATTCTTTATCCTTGCAAAAACATGGTTTTCTCACCAAAATTATGCTTTTTTCCCTTTAAAATAGCATTGTTTCCCAGAAATACTGGTTTTCATCCCCAGAAGAAGACATTTTCTCTACAAAATGAAGCTTTGTAGCAAAATAGGACACATTGCTTCCAGAATACCTTTTCTCTTCTACCAATTGAGGACATTACTAACAGAAACACCTTTTCTCCTCTACAAAATAAGGACATTTCCAACAGATATATCCTTTTCTGACAGATTTTAGAAAAATTTCACAGGAATATCAAGAAATATATATACCAGAAATAAAAAGGTCTCTCTTAGGTATCACTCTTTACCCTTGCAAAAATATGCTTTTCTTACCCAAATAATGTTTTTCATCTCTACAAACAGCATTTTCTAGACATAAAGGTGGTTTTCATCAGCAAAAGAAATCGATTTCTCTTCAAAATCAGCGTTTGTAGCCAAATATGACACATTGTTTCCAGAATAACTCTTTTCATCTAAAAAGGAATGACATTTCCAACAGAAATATCCATTTCTGACAGATTTTAGAAGTAGGTCACATGAATATCAATACTTATCCCAGAAATGAAAAGTACACTCTTAGGTATCACTCTTCATCCTTGCAAAACTATGGTTTTCTTCCCAAACTAATGCTTTTCATGCCTACAAATAGCAATTTCTCCCTAAATAACTGGTTTTCATCCCCAAAAGAAGACACATTCTCTTTAAAATGATGCTTTGTAACAAATGATGACTCACTGATTCCAGAATATCTCTCCTCCCCTACAAAATAATGACATTAACATAAGAATTATCCATTTCTGGCAAATTTCCGATGTATTTCACACTAATATCAAGACTTACACCAGAAAAAAATGTGCTCGCTCTTAGGTATCACTCTTGAATCTTGCAAAAAATTCATTTTCTTACCAATACAAAGCTTGCCATCATTACAAGTAGCATTTTCTACCCCAAAAAAGTGGTTTTCATCCCCAATAGAAATCGTTTTCTCTACAAATGGTCCCCTGCAGCAACATATGAAACACTCTTATTGGAATACCTCTTTCCCTCTTCAAAATAAGGACATTTCCAACAGAAATAGCGATTTCTGACAAATTTTAGAAGAATGGCACACAAATATCAGTACCTATTCCAGAAATAAAAAGTTCTCTCCTAAGAATCATTCTTTATCCTTGCAAAAACATGGTTTTCTCACCAAAATTATGCTTTTTATCCCTTTAAAATAGCGTTGTCTCCCAGAAATACTGGTTTTCATCCCCAGAAGAAGACATTTTCTCTACAAAATGAAGCTTTGTAGCAAAATAGGACACATTGCTTCCAGAATACCTTTTCTCTTCTACCAATTGAGGACATTACTAACAGAAACACCTTTTCTCCTCTACAAAATAAGGACATTTCCAACAGATATATCCTTTTCTGACAGATTTTAGAAAAATTTCACAGGAATATCAATACTTATACCAGAAATAAAAAGGTCTCTCTTAGGTATCACTCTTTACCCTTGCAAAAATATGCTTTTCTTACCCAAATAATGTTTTTCATCTCTACAAACAGCATTTTCTAGACATAAAGGTGGTTTTCATCACCAAAAGAAATCGATTTCTCTTCAAAATTAGCGTTTGTAGCCAAATATGACACATTGTTTCCAGAATAACTCTTTTCATCTAAAAAAGAATGACATTTCCAACAGAAATATCCATTTCTGACAGATTTTAGAAGTAGGTCACATGAATATCAATACTTATCCCAGAAATGAAAAGTACACTCTTAGGTATCACTCTTCATCCTTGCAAAACTATGGTTTTCTTCCCAAACTAATGCTTTTCATCCCTACAAATAGCAATTTCTTTCTAAATAACTGGTTTTCATCCCCAAAAGAAGACACATTCTCTTTAAAATGATGCTTTGTAACAAATGATGACTCACTGATTCCAGAATATCTCTCCTCCCCTACAAAATAATGACATTAACATAAGAATTATCCATTTCTGGCAAATTTCCGATGTATTTCACACTAATATCAAGACTTACACCAGAAAAAAATGTGCTCGCTCTTAGGTATCACTCTTGAATCTTGCAAAAAATTCATTTTCTTACCAATACAAAGCTTGCCATCATTACAAGTAGCATTTTCTACCCCAAAAAAGTGGTTTTCATCCCCAATAGAAATTGTTTTCTCTACAAATGGTCCCCTGCAGCAACATATGAAACACTCTTATTGGAATACCTCTTTCCCTCTTCAAAATAAGGACATTTCCAACAGAAATAGCGATTTCTGACAAATTTTAGAAGAATGGCACACAAATATCAGTACCTATTCCAGAAATAAAAAGTTCTCTCCTAAGAATCATTCTTTATCCTTGCAAAAACATGGTTTTCTCACCAAAATTATGCTTTTTATCCCTTTAAAATAGCGTTGTCTCCCAGAAATACTGGTTTTCATCCCCAGAAGAAGACATTTTCTCTACAAAATGAAGCTTTGTAGCAAAATAGGACACATTGCTTCCAGAATACCTTTTCTCTTCTACCAATTGAGGACATTACTAACAGAAACACCTTTTCTCCTCTACAAAATAAGGACATTTCCAACAGATATATCCTTTTCTGACAGATTTTAGAAAAATTTCACAGGAATATCAAGAAATATATATACCAGAAATAAAAAGGTCTCTCTTAGGTATCACTCTTTACCCTTGCAAAAATATGCTTTTCTTACCCAAATAATGTTTTTCATCTCTACAAACAGCATTTTCTAGACATAAAGGTGGTTTTCATCAGCAAAAGAAATCGATTTCTCTTCAAAATCAGCGTTTGTAGCCAAATATGACACATTGTTTCCAGAATAACTCTTTTCATCTAAAAAGGAATGACATTTCCAACAGAAATATCCATTTCTGACAGATTTTAGAAGTAGGTCACATGAATATCAATACTTATCCCAGAAATGAAAAGTACACTCTTAGGTATCACTCTTCATCCTTGCAAAACTATGGTTTTCTTCCCAAACTAATGCTTTTCATGCCTACAAATAGCAATTTCTCCCTAAATAACTGGTTTTCATCCCCAAAAGAAGACACATTCTCTTTAAAATGATGCTTTGTAACAAATGATGACTCACTGATTCCAGAATATCTCTCCTCCCCTACAAAATAATGACATTAACATAAGAATTATCCATTTCTGGCAAATTTCCGATGTATTTCACACTAATATCAAGACTTACACCAGAAAAAAATGTGCTCGCTCTTAGGTATCACTCTTGAATCTTGCAAAAAATTCATTTTCTTACCAATACAAAGCTTGCCATCATTACAAGTAGCATTTTCTACCCCAAAAAAGTGGTTTTCATCCCCAATAGAAATCGTTTTCTCTACAAATGGTCCCCTGCAGCAACATATGAAACACTCTTATTGGAATACCTCTTTCCCTCTTCAAAATAAGGACATTTCCAACAGAAATAGCGATTTCTGACAAATTTTAGAAGAATGGCACACAAATATCAGTACCTATTCCAGAAATAAAAAGTTCTCTCCTAAGAATCATTCTTTATCCTTGCAAAAACATGGTTTTCTCACCAAAATTATGCTTTTTATCCCTTTAAAATAGCGTTGTCTCCCAGAAATACTGGTTTTCATCCCCAGAAGAAGACATTTTCTCTACAAAATGAAGCTTTGTAGCAAAATAGGACACATTGCTTCCAGAATACCTTTTCTCTTCTACCAATTGAGGACATTACTAACAGAAACACCTTTTCTCCTCTACAAAATAAGGACATTTCCAACAGATATATCCTTTTCTGACAGATTTTAGAAAAATTTCACAGGAATATCAATACTTATACCAGAAATAAAAAGGTCTCTCTTAGGTATCACTCTTTACCCTTGCAAAAATATGCTTTTCTTACCCAAATAATGTTTTTCATCTCTACAAACAGCATTTTCTAGACATAAAGGTGGTTTTCATCACCAAAAGAAATCGATTTCTCTTCAAAATTAGCGTTTGTAGCCAAATATGACACATTGTTTCCAGAATAACTCTTTTCATCTAAAAAAGAATGACATTTCCAACAGAAATATCCATTTCTGACAGATTTTAGAAGTAGGTCACATGAATATCAATACTTATCCCAGAAATGAAAAGTACACTCTTAGGTATCACTCTTCATCCTTGCAAAACTATGGTTTTCTTCCCAAACTAATGCTTTTCATGCCTACAAATAGCAATTTCTTTCTAAATAACTGGTTTTCATCCCCAAAAGAAGACACATTCTCTTTAAAATGATGCTTTGTAACAAATGATGACTCACTGATTCCAGAATATCTCTCTTCCCCTACAAAATAATGACATTAACATAAGAATTATCCATTTCTGGCAAATTTCCGATGTATTTCACACTAATATCAAGACTTACACCAGAAAAAAATGTGCTCGCTCTTAGGTATCACTCTTGAATCTTGCAAAAAATTCATTTTCTTACCAATACAAAGCTTGTCATCATTACAAGTAGCATTTTCTACCCAAAAAAGTGGTTTTCATCCCCAATAGAAATCGTTTTCTCTACAAATGGTCCCCTGTAGCAACATATGAAACACTCTTATTGGAATACCTCTTTCCCTCTTCAAAATAAGGCCATTTCCAACAGAAATATCGATTTCTGACAAATTTTAGAAGAATGGCACACAAATATCAGTACCTATCCCAGAAATAAAAAGTTCTCTCCTAAGAATCATTCTTTATCCTTGCAAAAACATGGTTTTCTCACCAAAATTATGCTTTTTATCTTTTTAAAATAGCGTTGTCTCCAAGAAATACTGGTTTTCATCCCCAGAAGAAGACATTTTCTCTACAAAATGAAGCTTTGTAGCAAAATAGGACACATTGCTTCCAGAATACCTTTTCTCTTCTACCAATTGAGGACATTACTAACAGAAACACCTTTTCTCCTCTACAAAATAAGGACATTTCCAACAGATATATCCTTTTCTGACAGATTTTAGAAAAATTTCACAGGAATATCAATACTTATACCAGAAATAAAAAGGTCTCTCTTAGGTATCACTCTTTACCCTTGCAAAAATATGCTTTTCTTACCCAAATAATGTTTTTCATCTCTACAAACAGCATTTTCTAGACATAAAGGTGGTTTTCATCACCAAAAGAAATTGATTTCTCTTCAAAATCAGCGTTTGTAGCCAAATATGACACATTGTTTCCAGAATAACTCTTTTCATCTAAAAAAGAATGACATTTCCAACAGAAATATCCATTTCTGACAGATTTTAGAAGTAGGTCACATGAATATCAATACTTACCCCAGAAATGAAAAGTACACTCTTAGGTATCACTCTTCATCCTTGCAAAACTATGGTTTTCTTCCCAAACTATTGCTTTTAATCACTACAAATAGCAATTTCTCCCTAAATTACTGGTTTTCATCCCCAAAAGAAGACACATTCTTTTTAAAATGATGCTTTGTAACAAATGATGACTCACTGATTCCAGAATATCTCTCTTCCCCTACAAAATAATGACATTAACATAAGAATTATCCATTTCTGGCAAATTTCCGATGTATTTCACACTAATATCAAGACTTACACCAGAAAAAAATGTGTTCTCTCTTAGGTATCACTCTTGAATCTTGCAAAAAATTCATTTTCTTACCAATACAAAGCTTGCCATCATTACAAGTAGCATTTTCTACCCAAAAAAGTGGTTTTCATCCCCAATAGAAATCGTTTTCTCTACAAATGGTCCCCTGTAGCAACACATGAAACACTCTTATTGGAATACCTCTTTCCCTCTTCAAAATAAGGCCATTTCAAACAGAAATATCGATTTCTGACAAATTTAAGAAGAATGGCACACAAATATCAGTACCTATCCCAGAAATAAAAAGTTCTCTCCTAAGAATCATTCTTTATCCTTGCAAAAACATGGTTTTCTCACCAAAATTATGCTTTTTATCTTTTTAAAATAGCGTTGTCTCCAAGAAATACTGGTTTTCATCCCCAGAAGAAGACATTTTCTCTACAAAATGAAGCTTTGTAGCAAAATAGGACACATTGCTTCCAGAATACCTTTTCTCTTCTACCAATTGAGGACATTACTAACAGAAACACCTTTTCTCCTCTACAAAATAAGGACATTTCCAACAGATATATCCTTTTCTGACAGATTTTAGAAAAATTTCACAGGAATATCAATACTTATACCAGAAATAAAAAGGTCTCTCTTAGGTATCACTCTTTACCCTTGCAAAAATATGCTTTTCTTACCCAAATAATGTTTTTCATCTCTACAAACAGCATTTTCTAGACATAAAGGTGGTTTTCATCACCAAAAGAAATCGATTTCTCTTCAAAATCAGCGTTTGTAGCCAAATATGACACATTGTTTCCAGAATAACTCTTTTCATCTAAAAAAGAATGACATTTCCAACAGAAATATCCATTTCTGACAGATTTTAGAAGTAGGTCACATGAATATCAATACTTATCCCAGAAATGAAAAGTACACTCTTAGGTATCACTCTTCATCCTTGCAAAACTATGGTTTTCTTCCCAAACTAATGCTTTTCATCCCTACAAATGTCTTCTTCTGGGGATGAAAACCAGTATTTCTGGGAGACAACGCTATTTTAAAAAGATAAAAAGCATAATTTTGGTGAGAAAACCATGTTTTTGCAAGGATAAAGAATGATTCTTAGGAGAGAACTTTTTATTTCTGGGATAGGTACTGATATTTGTGTGCCATTCTTCTAAAATTTGTCAGAAATCGATATTTCTGTTGGAAATGGCCTTATTTTGAAGAGGGAAAGAGGTATTCCAATAAGAGTGTTTCATATGTTGCTACAGGGGACCATTTGTAGAGAAAACGATTTCTATTGGGGATGAAAACCACTTTTTTGGGTAGAAAATGCTACTTGTAATGATGACAAGCTTTGTATTGGTAAGAAAATGAATTTTTTGCAAGATTCAAGAGTGATACCTAAGAGCGAGCACATTTTTTTCTGGTGTAAGTCTTGATATTAGTGTGAAATACATCGGAAATTTGCCAGAAATGGATAATTCTTATGTTAATGTCATTATTTTGTAGGGGAAGAGAGATATTCTGGAATCAGTGAGTCATCATTTGTTACAAAGCATCATTTTAAAGAGAATGTGTCTTCTTTTGGGGATGAAAACCAGTAATTTAGGGAGAAATTGCTATTTGTAGGCATGAAAAGCATTAGTTTGGGAAGAAAACCATAGTTTTGCAAGGATGAAGAGTGATACCTAAGAGTGTACTTTTCATTTCTGGGATAAGTATTGATATTCATGTGACCTACTTCTAAAATCTGTCAGAAATGGATATTTCTGTTGGAAATGTCATTCTTTTTTTGATGAAAAGAGTTATTCTGGAAACAATGTGTCATATTTGGCTACAAACGCTGATTTTGAAGAGAAATCGATTTCTTTTGGTGATGAAAACCACCTTTATGTCTAGAAAATGCTGTTTGTAGAGATGAAAAACATTATTTGGGTAAGAAAAGCATATTTTTGCAAGGGTAAAGAGTGATACCTAAGAGAGACCTTTTTATTTCTGGTATAAGTATTGATATTCCTGTGAAATTTTTCTAAAATCTGTCAGAAAAGGATATATCTGTTGGAAATGTCCTTATTTTGTAGAGGAGAAAAGGTGTTTCTGTTAGTAATGTCCTCAATTGGTAGAAGAGAAAAGGTATTCTGGAAGCAATGTGTCCTATTTTGCTACAAAGCTTCATTTTGTAGAGAAAATGTCTTCTTCTGGGGATGAAAACCAGTATTTCTGGGAGACAACGCTATTTTAAAAAGATAAAAAGCATAATTTTGGTGAGAAAACCATGTTTTTGCAAGGATAAAGAATGATTCTTAGGAGAGAACTTTTTATTTCTGGGATAGGTACTGATATTTGTGTGCCATTCTTCTAAAATTTGTCAGAAATCGATATTTCTGTTGGAAATGGCCTTATTTTGAAGAGGGAAAGAGGTATTCCAATAAGAGTGTTTCATATGTTGCTACAGGGGACCATTTGTAGAGAAAACGATTTCTATTGGGGATGAAAACCACTTTTTTGGGTAGAAAATGCTACTTGTAATGATGACAAGCTTTGTATTGGTAAGAAAATGAATTTTTTGCAAGATTCAAGAGTGATACCTAAGAGCGAGCACATTTTTTTCTGGTGTAAGTCTTGATATTAGTGTGAAATACATCGGAAATTTGCCAGAAATGGATAATTCTTATGTCATTATTTTGTAGGGGAAGAGAGATATTCTGGAATCAGTGAGTCATCATTTGTTACAAAGCATCATTTTAAAGAGAATGTGTCTTCTTTTGGGGATGAAAACCAGTAATTTAGGGAGAAATTGCTATTTGTAGGGATGAAAAGCATTAGTTTGGGAAGAAAACCATAGTTTTGCAAGGATGAAGAGTGATACCTAAGAGTGTACTTTTCATTTCTGGGATAAGTATTGATATTCATGTGACCTACTTCTAAAATCTGTCAGAAATGGATATTTCTGTTGGAAATGTCATTCTTTTTTAGATGAAAAGAGTTATTCTGGAAACAATGTGTCATATTTGGCTACAAACGCTGATTTTGAAGAGAAATCGATTTCTTTTGGTGATGAAAACCACCTTTATGTCTAGAAAATGCTGTTTGTAGAGATGAAAAACATTATTTGGGTAAGAAAAGCATATTTTTGCAAGGGTAAAGAGTGATACCTAAGAGAGACCTTTTTATTTCTGGTATAAGTATTGATATTCCTGTGAAATTTTTCTAAAATCTGTCAGAAAAGGATATATCTGTTGGAAATGTCCTTATTTTGTAGAGGAGAAAAGGTGTTTCTGTTAGTAATGTCCTCAATTTGTAGAAGAGAAAAGGTATTCTGGAAGCAATGTGTCCTATTTTGCTACAAAGCTTCATTTTGTAGAGAAAATGTCTTCTTCTGGGGATGAAAACCAGTATTTCTTGGAGACAACGCTATTTTAAAAAGATAAAAAGCATAATTTTGGTGAGAAAACCATGTTTTTGCAAGGATAAAGAATGATTCTTAGGAGAGAACTTTTTATTTCTGGGATAGGTACTGATATTTGTGTGCCATTCTTCTTAAATTTGTCAGAAATCGATATTTCTGTTGGAAATGGCCTTATTTTGAAGAGGGAAAGAGGTATTCCAATAAGAGTGTTTCATGTGTTGCTACAGGGGACCATTTGTAGAGAAAACGATTTCTATTGGGGATGAAAACCACTTTTTTGGGTAGAAAATGCTACTTGTAATGATGACAAGCTTTGTATTGGTAAGAAAATGAATTTTTTGCAAGATTCAAGAGTGATACCTAAGAGCGAGCACATTTTTTTCTGGTGTAAGTCTTGATATTAGTGTGAAATACATCGGAAATTTGCCAGAAATGGATAATTCTTATGTCATTATTTTGTAGGGGAAGAGAGATATTCTGGAATCAGTGAGTCATCATTTGTTACAAAGCATCATTTTAAAGAGAATGTGTCTTCTTTTGGGGATGAAAACCAGTAATTTAGGGAGAAATTGCTATTTGTAGGGATGAAAAGCATTAGTTTGGGAAGAAAACCATAGTTTTGCAAGGATGAAGAGTGATACCTAAGAGTGTACTTTTCATTTCTGGGATAAGTATTGATATTCATGTGACCTACTTCTAAAATCTGTCAGAAATGGATATTTCTGTTGGAAATATCATTCTTTTTTAGATGAAAAGAGTTATTCTGGAAACAATGTGTCATATTTGGCTACAAACGCTGATTTTGAAGAGAAATCGATTTCTTTTGGTGATGAAAACCACCTTTATGTCTAGAAAATGCTGTTTGTAGAGATGAAAAACATTATTTGGGTAAGAAAAGCATATTTTTGCAAGGGTAAAGAGTGATACCTAAGAGAGACCTTTTTATTTCTGGTATAAGTATTGATATTCCTGGGAAATTTTTCTAAAATCTGTCAGAAAAGGATATATCTGTTGGAAATGTCCTTATTTTGTAGAGGAGAAAAGGTGTTTCTGTTAGTAATGTCCTCAATTTGTAGAAGAGAAAAGGTATTCTGGAAGCAATGTGTCCTATTTTGCTACAAAGCTTCATTTTGTAGAGAAAATGTCTTCTTCTGGGGATGAAAACCAGTATTTCTGGGAGACAACGCTATTTTAAAAAGATAAAAAGCATAATTTTGGTGAGAAAACCATGTTTTTGCAAGGATAAAGAATGATTCTTAGGAGAGAACTTTTTATTTCTGGGATAGGTACTGATATTTGTGTGCCATTCTTCTAAAATTTGTCAGAAATCGATATTTCTGTTGGAAATGGCCTTATTTTGAAGAGGGAAAGAGGTATTCCAATAAGAGTGTTTCATGTGTTGCTACAGGGGACCATTTGTAGAGAAAACGATTTCTATTGGGGATGAAAACCACTTTTTTGGGTAGAAAATGCTACTTGTAATGATGGCAAGCTTTGTATTGGTAAGAAAATGAATTTTTTGCAAGATTCAAGAGTGATACCTAAGAGCGAGCACATTTTTTTCTGGTGTAAGTCTTGATATTAGTGTGAAATACATCGGAAATTTGCCAGAAATGGATAATTCTTATGTTAATGTCATTATTTTGTAGGGGAAGAGAGATATTCTGGAATCAGTGAGTCATCATTTGTTACAAAGCATCATTTTAAAAAGAATGTGTCTTCTTTTGGGGATGAAAACCAGTAATTTAGGGAGAAATTGCTATTTGTAGGGATGAAAAGCATTAGTTTGGGAAGAAAACCATAGTTTTGCAAGGATGAAGAGTGATACCTAAGAGTGTACTTTTCATTTCTGGGATAAGTATTGATATTCATGTAACCTACTTCTAA
Organism: Coturnix japonica; assembly: GCF_054131305.1. Lineage (NCBI taxonomy): Eukaryota > Metazoa > Chordata > Aves > Galliformes > Phasianidae > Coturnix > Coturnix japonica. The sequence goes on along the minus strand of NC_140663.1, from coordinate 48,080,746 downwards.
AATCTGTCAGAAATGGATATTTCTGTTGGAAATGTCATTCTTTTTTAGATGAAAAGAGTTATTCTGGAAACAATGTGTCATATTTGGCTACAAACGCTGATTTTGAAGAGAAATCGATTTCTTTTGGTGATGAAAACCACCTTTATGTCTAGAAAATGCTGTTTGTAGAGATGAAAAACATTATTTGGGTAAGAAAAGCATATTTTTGCAAGGGTAAAGAGTGATACCTAAGAGAGACCTTTTTATTTCTGGTATAAGTATTGATATTCCTGTGAAATTTTTCTAAAATCTGTCAGAAAAGGATATATCTGTTGGAAATGTCCTTATTTTGTAGAGGAGAAAAGGTGTTTCTGTTAGTAATGTCCTCAATTTGTAGAAGAGAAAAGGTATTCTGGAAGCAATGTGTCCTATTTTGCTACAAAGCTTCATTTTGTAGAGAAAATGTCTTCTTCTGGGGATGAAAACCAGTATTTCTTGGAGACAACGCTATTTTAAAAAGATAAAAAGCATAATTTTGGTGAGAAAACCATGTTTTTGCAAGGATAAAGAATGATTCTTAGGAGAGAACTTTTTATTTCTGGGATAGGTACTGATATTTGTGTGCCATTCTTCTAAAATTTGTCAGAAATCGATATTTCTGTTGGAAATGGCCTTATTTTGAAGAGGGAAAGAGGTATTCCAATAAGAGTGTTTCATGTGTTGCTACAGGGGACCATTTGTAGAGAAAACGATTTCTATTGGGGATGAAAACCACTTTTTTGGGTAGAAAATGCTACTTGTAATGATGACAAGCTTTGTATTGGTAAGAAAATGAATTTTTTGCAAGATTCAAGAGTGATACCTAAGAGCGAGCACATTTTTTTCTGGTGTAAGTCTTGATATTAGTGTGAAATACATCGGAAATTTGCCAGAAATGGATAATTCTTATGTTAATGTCATTATTTTGTAGGGGAAGAGAGATATTCTGGAATCAGTGAGTCATCATTTGTTACAAAGCATCATTTTAAAGAGAATGTGTCTTCTTTTGGGGATGAAAACCAGTAATTTAGGGAGAAATTGCTATTTGTAGGGATGAAAAGCATTAGTTTGGGAAGAAAACCATAGTTTTGCAAGGATGAAGAGTGATACATAAGAGTGTACTTTTCATTTCTGGGATAAGTATTGATATTCATGTGACCTACTTCTAAAATCTGTCAGAAATGGATATTTCTGTTGGAAATGTCATTCTTTTTTAGATGAAAAGAGTTATTCTGGAAACAATGTGTCATATTTGGCTACAAACGCTGATTTTGAAGAGAAATCGATTTCTTTTGGTGATGAAAACCACCTTTATGTCTAGAAAATGCTGTTTGTAGAGATGAAAAACATTATTTGGGTAAGAAAAGCATATTTTTGCAAGGGTAAAGAGTGATACCTAAGAGAGACCTTTTTATTTCTGGTATAAGTATTGATATTCCTGTGAAATTTTTTTAAAATCTGTCAGAAAAGGATATATCTGTTGGAAATGTCCTTATTTTGTAGAGGAGAAAAGGTGTTTCTGTTAGTAATGTCCTCAATTGGTAGAAGAGAAAAGGTATTCTGGAAGCAATGTGTCCTATTTTGCTACAAAGCTTCATTTTGTAGAGAAAATGTCTTCTTCTGGGGATGAAAACCAGTATTTCTTGGAGACAACGCTATTTTAAAAAGATAAAAAGCATAATTTTGGTGAGAAAACCATGTTTTTGCAAGGATAAAGAATGATTCTTAGGAGAGAACTTTTTATTTCTGGGATAGGTACTGATATTTGTGTGCCATTCTTCTAAAATTTGTCAGAAATCGATATTTCTGTTGGAAATGGCCTTATTTTGAAGAGGGAAAGAGGTATTCCAATAAGAGTGTTTCATGTGTTGCTACAGGGGACCATTTGTAGAGAAAACGATTTCTATTGGGGATGAAAACCACTTTTTTGGGTAGAAAATGCTACTTGTAATGATGGCAAGCTTTGTATTGGTAAGAAAATGAATTTTTTGCAAGATTCAAGAGTGATACCTAAGAGCGAGCACATTTTTTTCTGGTGTAAGTCTTGATATTAGTGTGAAATACATCGGAAATTTGCCAGAAATGGATAATTCTTATGTTAATGTCATTATTTTGTAGGGGAAGAGAGATATTCTGGAATCAGTGAGTCATCATTTGTTACAAAGCATCATTTTAAAAAGAATGTGTCTTCTTTTGGGGATGAAAACCAGTAATTTAGGGAGAAATTGCTATTTGTAGGGATGAAAAGCATTAGTTTGGGAAGAAAACCATAGTTTTGCAAGGATGAAGAGTGATACCTAAGAGTGTACTTTTCATTTCTGGGATAAGTATTGATATTCATGTAACCTACTTCTAAAATCTGTCAGAAATGGATATTTCTGTTGGAAATGTCATTCTTTTTTAGATGAAAAGAGTTATTCTGGAAACAATGTGTCATATTTGGCTACAAACGCTGATTTTGAAGAGAAATCGATTTCTTTTGGTGATGAAAACCACCTTTATGTCTAGAAAATGCTGTTTGTAGAGATGAAAAACATTATTTGGGTAAGAAAAGCATATTTTTGCAAGGGTAAAGAGTGATACCTAAGAGAGACCTTTTTATTTCTGGTATAAGTATTGATATTCCTGTGAAATTTTTCTAAAATCTGTCAGAAAAGGATATATCTGTTGGAAATGTCCTTATTTTGTAGAGGAGAAAAGGTGTTTCTGTTAGTAATGTCCTCAATTTGTAGAAGAGAAAAGGTATTCTGGAAGCAATGTGTCCTATTTTGCTACAAAGCTTCATTTTGTAGAGAAAATGTCTTCTTCTGGGGATGAAAACCAGTATTTCTTGGAGACAACGCTATTTTAAAAAGATAAAAAGCATAATTTTGGTGAGAAAACCATGTTTTTGCAAGGATAAAGAATGATTCTTAGGAGAGAACTTTTTATTTCTGGGATAGGTACTGATATTTGTGTGCCATTCTTCTAAAATTTGTCAGAAATCGATATTTCTGTTGGAAATGGCCTTATTTTGAAGAGGGAAAGAGGTATTCCAATAAGAGTGTTTCATGTGTTGCTACAGGGGACCATTTGTAGAGAAAACGATTTCTATTGGGGATGAAAACCACTTTTTTGGGTAGAAAATGCTACTTGTAATGATGACAAGCTTTGTATTGGTAAGAAAATGAATTTTTTGCAAGATTCAAGAGTGATACCTAAGAGCGAGCACATTTTTTTCTGGTGTAAGTCTTGATATTAGTGTGAAATACATCGGAAATTTGCCAGAAATGGATAATTCTTATGTTAATGTCATTATTTTGTAGGGGAAGAGAGATATTCTGGAATCAGTGAGTCATCATTTGTTACAAAGCATCATTTTAAAAAGAATGTGTCTTCTTTTGGGGATGAAAACCAGTAATTTAGGGAGAAATTGCTATTTGTAGGGATGAAAAGCATTAGTTTGGGAAGAAAACCATAGTTTTGCAAGGATGAAGAGTGATACATAAGAGTGTACTTTTCATTTCTGGGATAAGTATTGATATTCATGTGACCTACTTCTAAAATCTGTCAGAAATGGATATTTCTGTTGGAAATGTCATTCTTTTTTAGATGAAAAGAGTTATTCTGGAAACAATGTGTCATATTTGGCTACGAACGCTGATTTTGAAGAGAAATCGATTTCTTTTGGTGATGAAAACCACCTTTATGTCTAGAAAATGCTGTTTGTAGAGATGAAAAACATTATTTGGGTAAGAAAAGCATATTTTTGCAAGGGTAAAGAGTGATACCTAAGAGAGACCTTTTTATTTCTGGTATAAGTATTGATATTCCTGTGAAATTTTTTTAAAATCTGTCAGAAAAGGATATATCTGTTGGAAATGTCCTTATTTTGTAGAGGAGAAAAGGTGTTTCTGTTAGTAATGTCCTCAATTGGTAGAAGAGAAAAGGTATTCTGGAAGCAATGTGTCCTATTTTGCTACAAAGCTTCATTTTGTAGAGAAAATGTCTTCTTCTGGGGATGAAAACCAGTATTTCTTGGAGACAACGCTATTTTAAAAAGATAAAAAGCATAATTTTGGTGAGAAAACCATGTTTTTGCAAGGATAAAGAATGATTCTTAGGAGAGAACTTTTTATTTCTGGGATAGGTACTGATATTTGTGTGCCATTCTTCTAAAATTTGTCAGAAATCGATATTTCTGTTGGAAATGGCCTTATTTTGAAGAGGGAAAGAGGTATTCCAATAAGAGTGTTTCATATGTTGCTACAGGGGACCATTTGTAGAGAAAACGATTTCTATTGGGGATGAAAACCACTTTTTTGGGTAGAAAATGCTACTTGTAATGATGACGAGCTTTGTATTGGTAAGAAAATGAATTTTTTGCAAGATTCAAGAGTGATACCTAAGAGCGAGCACATTTTTTTCTGGTGTAAGTCTTGATATTAGTGTGAAATACATCGGAAATTTGCCAGAAATGGATAATTCTTATGTTAATGTCATTATTTTGTAGGGGAAGAGAGATATTCTGGAATCAGTGAGTCATCATTTGTTACAAAGCATCATTTTAAAAAGAATGTGTCTTCTTTTGGGGATGAAAACCAGTAATTTAGGGAGAAATTGCTATTTGTAGGGATGAAAAGCATTAGTTTGGGAAGAAAACCATAGTTTTGCAAGGATGAAGAGTGATACCTAAGAGTGTACTTTTCATTTCTGGGATAAGTATTGATATTCATGTGACCTACTTCTAAAATCTGTCAGAAATGGATATTTCTGTTGGAAATGTCATTCTTTTTTAGATGAAAAGAGTTATTCTGGAAACAATGTGTCATATTTGGCTACAAACGCTGATTTTGAAGAGAAATCGATTTCTTTTGGTGATGAAAACCACCTTTATGTCTAGAAAATGCTGTTTGTAGAGATGAAAAACATTATTTGGGTAAGAAAAGCATATTTTTGCAAGGGTAAAGAGTGATACCTAAGAGAGACCTTTTTATTTCTGGTATAAGTATTGATATTCCTGTGAAATTTTTCTAAAATCTGTCAGAAAAGGATATATCTGTTGGAAATGTCCTTATTTTGTAGAGGAGAAAAGGTGTTTCTGTTAGTAATGTCCTCAATTGGTAGAAGAGAAAAGGTATTCTGGAAGCAATGTGTCCTATTTTGCTACAAAGCTTCATTTTGTAGAGAAAATGTCTTCTTCTGGGGATGAAAACCAGTATTTCTTGGAGACAACGCTATTTTAAAAAGATAAAAAGCATAATTTTGGTGAGAAAACCATGTTTTTGCAAGGATAAAGAATGATTCTTAGGAGAGAACTTTTTATTTCTGGGATAGGTACTGATATTTGTGTGCCATTCTTCTAAAATTTGTCAGAAATCGATATTTCTGTTGGAAATGGCCTTATTTTGAAGAGGGAAAGAGGTATTCCAATAAGAGTGTTTCATATGTTGCTACAGGGGACCATTTGTAGAGAAAACGATTTCTATTGGGGATGAAAACCACTTTTTTGGGTAGAAAATGCTACTTGTAATGATGACAAGCTTTGTATTGGTAAGAAAATGAATTTTTTGCAAGATTCAAGAGTGATACCTAAGAGCGAGCACATTTTTTTCTGGTGTAAGTCTTGATATTAGTGTGAAATACATCGGAAATTTGCCAGAAATGGATAATTCTTATGTTAATGTCATTATTTTGTAGGGGAAGAGAGATATTCTGGAATCAGTGAGTCATCATTTGTTACAAAGCATCATTTTAAAGAGAATGTGTCTTCTTTTGGGGATGAAAACCAGTAATTTAGGGAGAAATTGCTATTTGTAGGGATGAAAAGCATTAGTTTGGGAAGAAAACCATAGTTTTGCAAGGATGAAGAGTGATACCTAAGAGTGTACTTTTCATTTCTGGGATAAGTATTGATATTCATGTGACCTACTTCTAAAATCTGTCAGAAATGGATATTTCTGTTGGAAATGTCATTCTTTTTTAGATGAAAAGAGTTATTCTGGAAACAATGTGTCATATTTGGCTACAAACGCTGATTTTGAAGAGAAATCGATTTCTTTTGGTGATGAAAACCACCTTTATGTCTAGAAAATGCTGTTTGTAGAGATGAAAAACATTATTTGGGTAAGAAAAGCATATTTTTGCAAGGGTAAAGAGTGATACCTAAGAGAGACCTTTTTATTTCTGGTATAAGTATTGATATTCCTGTGAAATTTTTCTAAAATCTGTCAGAAAAGGATATATCTGTTGGAAATGTCCTTATTTTGTAGAGGAGAAAAGGTGTTTCTGTTAGTAATGTCCTCAATTGGTAGAAGAGAAAAGGTATTCTGGAAGCAATGTGTCCTATTTTGCTACAAAGCTTCATTTTGTAGAGAAAATGTCTTCTTCTGGGGATGAAAACCAGTATTTCTTGGAGACAACGCTATTTTAAAAAGATAAAAAGCATAATTTTGGTGAGAAAACCATGTTTTTGCAAGGATAAAGAATGATTCTTAGGAGAGAACTTTTTATTTCTGGGATAGGTACTGATATTTGTGTGCCATTCTTCTAAAATTTGTCAGAAATCGATATTTCTGTTGGAAATGGCCTTATTTTGAAGAGGGAAAGAGGTATTCCAATAAGAGTGTTTCATATGTTGCTACAGGGGACCATTTGTAGAGAAAACGATTTCTATTGGGGATGAAAACCACTTTTTTGGGTAGAAAATGCTACTTGTAATGATGACAAGCTTTGTATTGGTAAGAAAATGAATTTTTTGCAAGATTCAAGAGTGATACCTAAGAGCGAGCACATTTTTTTCTGGTGTAAGTCTTGATATTAGTGTGAAATACATCGGAAATTTGCCAGAAATGGATAATTCTTATGTTAATGTCATTATTTTGTAGGGGAAGAGAGATATTCTGGAATCAGTGAGTCATCATTTGTTACAAAGCATCATTTTAAAGAGAATGTGTCTTCTTTTGGGGATGAAAACCAGTAATTTAGGGAGAAATTGCTATTTGTAGGGATGAAAAGCATTAGTTTGGGAAGAAAACCATAGTTTTGCAAGGATGAAGAGTGATACCTAAGAGTGTACTTTTCATTTCTGGGATAAGTATTGATATTCATGTGACCTACTTCTAAAATCTGTCAGAAATGGATATTTCTGTTGGAAATGTCATTCTTTTTTAGATGAAAAGAGTTATTCTGGAAACAATGTGTCATATTTGGCTACAAACGCTGATTTTGAAGAGAAATCGATTTCTTTTGGTGATGAAAACCACCTTTATGTCTAGAAAATGCTGTTTGTAGAGATGAAAAACATTATTTGGGTAAGAAAAGCATATTTTTGCAAGGGTAAAGAGTGATACCTAAGAGAGACCTTTTTATTTCTGGTATAAGTATTGATATTCCTGTGAAATTTTTCTAAAATCTGTCAGAAAAGGATATATCTGTTGGAAATGTCCTTATTTTGTAGAGGAGAAAAGGTGTTTCTGTTAGTAATGTCCTCAATTGGTAGAAGAGAAAAGGTAGTCTGGAAGCAATGTGTCCTATTTTGCTACAAAGCTTCATTTTGTAGAGAAAATGTCTTCTTCTGGGGATGAAAACCTGTATTTCTGGGAGACAACGCTATTTTAAAGGGATAAAAAGCATAATTTTGGTGAGAAAACCATGTTTTTGCAAGGATAAAGAATGATTCTTAGGAGAGAACTTTTTATTTCTGGGATAGGTACTGATATTTGTGTGCCATTCTTCTAAAATTTGTCAGAAATCGATATTTCTGTTGGAAATGGCCTTATTTTGAAGAGGGAAAGAGGTATTCCAATAAGAGTGTTTCATGTGTTGCTACAGGGGACCATTTGTAGAGAAAACGATTTCTATTGGGGATGAAAACCACTTTTTTGGGTAGAAAATGCTACTTGTAATGATGGCAAGCTTTGTATTGGTAAGAAAATGAATTTTTTGCAAGATTCAAGAGTGATACCTAAGAGAGAACACATTTTTTTCTGGTGTAAGTCTTGATATTAGTGTGAAATACATCGGAAATTTGCCAGAAATGGATAATTCTTATGTTAATGTCATTATTTTGTAGGGGAAGAGAGATATTCTGGAATCAGTGAGTCATCATTTGTTACAAAGCATCATTTTAAAAAGAATGTGTCTTCTTTTGGGGATGAAAACCAGTAATTTAGGGAGAAATTGCTATTTGTAGTGATTAAAAGCAATAGTTTGGGAAGAAAACCATAGTTTTGCAAGGATGAAGAGTGATACCTAAGAGTGTACTTTTCATTTCTGGGGTAAGTATTGATATTCATGTGACCTACTTCTAAAATCTGTCAGAAATGGATATTTCTGTTGGAAATGTCATTCTTTTTTAGATGAAAAGAGTTATTCTGGAAACAATGTGTCATATTTGGCTACAAACGCTGATTTTGAAGAGAAATCGATTTCTTTTGGTGATGAAAACCACCTTTATGTCTAGAAAATGCTGTTTGTAGAGATGAAAAACATTATTTGGGTAAGAAAAGCATATTTTTGCAAGGGTAAAGAGTGATACCTAAGAGAGACCTTTTTATTTCTGGTATAAGTATTGATATTCCTGTGAAATTTTTCTAAAATCTGTCAGAAAAGGATATATCTGTTGGAAATGTCCTTATTTTGTAGAGGAGAAAAGGTGTTTCTGTTAGTAATGTCCTCAATTGGTAGAAGAGAAAAGGTATTCTGGAAGCAATGTGTCCTATTTTGCTACAAAGCTTCATTTTGTAGAGAAAATGTCTTCTTCTGGGGATGAAAAACCAGTATTTCTTGGAGACAACGCTATTTTAAAAAGATAAAAAGCATAATTTTGGTGAGAAAACCATGTTTTTGCAAGGATAAAGAATGATTCTTAGGAGAGAACTTTTTATTTCTGGGATAGGTACTGATATTTGTGTGCCATTCTTCTAAAATTTGTCAGAAATCGATATTTCTGTTGGAAATGGCCTTATTTTGAAGAGGGAAAGAGGTATTCCAATAAGAGTGTTTCATATGTTGCTACAGGGGACCATTTGTAGAGAAAACGATTTCTATTGGGGATGAAAACCACTTTTTTGGGTAGAAAATGCTACTTGTAATGATGACAAGCTTTGTATTGGTAAGAAAATGAATTTTTTGCAAGATTCAAGAGTGATACCTAAGAGCGAGCACATTTTTTTCTGGTGTAAGTCTTGATATTAGTGTGAAATACATCGGAAATTTGCCAGAAATGGATAATTCTTATGTTAATGTCATTATTTTGTAGGGGAAGAGAGATATTCTGGAATCAGTGAGTCATCATTTGTTACAAAGCATCATTTTAAAGAGAATGTGTCTTCTTTTGGGGATGAAAACCAGTTATTTAGAAAGAAATTGCTATTTGTAGGCATGAAAAGCATTAGTTTGGGAAGAAAACCATAGTTTTGCAAGGATGAAGAGTGATACCTAAGAGTGTACTTTTCATTTCTGGGATAAGTATTGATATTCATGTGACCTACTTCTAAAATCTGTCAGAAATGGATATTTCTGTTGGAAATGTCATTCTTTTTTAGATGAAAAGAGTTATTCTGGAAACAATGTGTCATATTTGGCTACAAACGCTAATTTTGAAGAGAAATCGATTTCTTTTGGTGATGAAAACCACCTTTATGTCTAGAAAATGCTGTTTGTAGAGATGAAAAACATTATTTGGGTAAGAAAAGCATATTTTTGCAAGGGTAAAGAGTGATACCTAAGAGAGACCTTTTTATTTCTGGTATAAGTATTGATATTCCTGTGAAATTTTTCTAAAATCTGTCAGAAAAGGATATATCTGTTGGAAATGTCCTTATTTTGTAGAGGAGAAAAGGTGTTTCTGTTAGTAATGTCCTCAATTGGTAGAAAAGAAAAGGTATTCTGGAAGCAATGTGTCCTATTTTGCTACAAAGCTTCATTTTGTAGAGAAAATGTCTTCTTCTGGGGATGAAAACCAGTATTTCTGGGAGACAACGCTATTTTAAAGGGATAAAAAGCATAATTTTGGTGAGAAAACCATGTTTTTGCAAGGATAAAGAATGATTCTTAGGAGAGAACTTTTTATTTCTGGAATAGGTACTGATATTTGTGTGCCATTCTTCTAAAATTTGTCAGAAATCGCTATTTCTGTTGGAAATGTCCTTATTTTGAAGAGGGAAAGAGGTATTCCAATAAGAGTGTTTCATATGTTGCTGCAGGGGACCATTTGTAGAGAAAACAATTTCTATTGGGGATGAAAACCACTTTTTTGGGGTAGAAAATGCTACTTGTAATGATGGCAAGCTTTGTATTGGTAAGAAAATGAATTTTTTGCAAGATTCAAGAGTGATACCTAAGAGCGAGCACATTTTTTTCTGGTGTAAGTCTTGATATTAGTGTGAAATACATCGGAAATTTGCCAGAAATGGATAATTCTTATGTTAATGTCATTATTTTGTAGGGGAGGAGAGATATTCTGGAATCAGTGAGTCATCATTTGTTACAAAGCATCATTTTAAAGAGAATGTGTCTTCTTTTGGGGATGAAAACCAGTTATTTAGAAAGAAATTGCTATTTGTAGGGATGAAAAGCATTAGTTTGGGAAGAAAACCATAGTTTTGCAAGGATGAAGAGTGATACCTAAGAGTGTACTTTTCATTTCTGGGATAAGTATTGATATTCATGTGACCTACTTCTAAAATCTGTCAGAAATGGATATTTCTGTTGGAAATGTCATTCTTTTTTAGATGAAAAGAGTTATTCTGGAAACAATGTGTCATATTTGGCTACAAACGCTAATTTTGAAGAGAAATCGATTTCTTTTGGTGATGAAAACCACCTTTATGTCTAGAAAATGCTGTTTGTAGAGATGAAAAACATTATTTGGGTAAGAAAAGCATATTTTTGCAAGGGTAAAGAGTGATACCTAAGAGAGACCTTTTTATTTCTGGTATAAGTATTGATATTCCTGTGAAATTTTTCTAAAATCTGTCAGAAAAGGATATATCTGTTGGAAATGTCCTTATTTTGTAGAGGAGAAAAGGTGTTTCTGTTAGTAATGTCCTCAATTGGTAGAAGAGAAAAGGTATTCTGGAAGCAATGTGTCCTATTTTGCTACAAAGCTTCATTTTGTAGAGAAAATGTCTTCTTCTGGGGATGAAAACCAGTATTTCTGGGAGACAACGCTATTTTAAAGGGATAAAAAGCATAATTTTGGTGAGAAAACCATGTTTTTGCAAGGATAAAGAATGATTCTTAGGAGAGAACTTTTTATTTCTGGAATAGGTACTGATATTTGTGTGCCATTCTTCTAAAATTTGTCAGAAATCGCTATTTCTGTTGGAAATGTCCTTATTTTGAAGAGGGAAAGAGGTATTCCAATAAGAGTGTTTCATATGTTGCTGCAGGGGACCATTTGTAGAGAAAACGATTTCTATTGGGGATGAAAACCACTTTTTTGGGGTAGAAAATGCTACTTGTAATGATGGCAAGCTTTGTATTGGTAAGAAAATGAATTTTTTGCAAGATTCAAGAGTGATACCTAAGAGCGAGCACATTTTTTTCTGGTGTAAGTCTTGATATTAGTGTGAAATACATCGGAAATTTGCCAGAAATGGATAATTCTTATGTTAATGTCATTATTTTGTAGGGGAGGAGAGATATTCTGCAATCAGTGAGTCATCATTTGTTACAAAGCATCATTTTAAAGAGAATGTGTCTTCTTTTGGGGATGAAAACCAGTTATTTAGGGAGAAATTGCTATTTGTAGGCATGAAAAGCATTAGTTTGGGAAGAAAACCATAGTTTTGCAAGGATGAAGAGTGATACCTAAGAGTGTACTTTTCATTTCTGGGATAAGTATTGATATTCATGTGACCTACTTCTAAAATCTGTCAGAAATGGATATTTCTGTTGGAAATGTCATTCCTTTTTAGATGAAAAGAGTTATTCTGGAAACAATGTGTCATATTTGGCTACAAACGCTGATTTTGAAGAGAAATCGATTTCTTTTGCTGATGAAAACCACCTTTATGTCTAGAAAATGCTGTTTGTAGAGATGAAAAACATTATTTGGGTAAGAAAAGCATATTTTTGCAAGGGTAAAGAGTGATACCTAAGAGAGACCTTTTTATTTCTGGTATATATATTTCTTGATATTCCTGTGAAATTTTTCTAAAATCTGTCAGAAAAGGATATATCTGTTGGAAATGTCCTTATTTTGTAGAGGAGAAAAGGTGTTTCTGTTAGTAATGTCCTCAATTGGTAGAAGAGAAAAGGTATTCTGGAAGCAATGTGTCCTATTTTGCTACAAAGCTTCATTTTGTAGAGAAAATGTCTTCTTCTGGGGATGAAAACCAGTATTTCTGGGAACCAATGCTATTTTAAAGGGAAAAAAGCATAATTTTGGTGAGAAAACCATGTTTTTGCAAGGATAAAGAATGATTCTTAGGAGAGAACTTTTTATTTCTGGAATAGGTACTGATATTTGTGTGCCATTCTTCTAAAATTTGTCAGAAATCGATATTTCTGTTGGAAATGTCCTTATTTTGAAGAGGGAAAGAGGTATTCCAATAACAGTGTTTCATATGTTGCTACAGGGGACCGTTTGTAGAGAAAACGATTTCTATTGGGGATGAAAACCACTTTTTTGGGTAGAAAATGCTACTTGTAATGATGACGAGCTTTGTATTGGTAAGAAAATGAATTTTTTGCAAGATTCAAGAGTGATACCTAAGAGCGAGCACATTTTTTTCTGGTGTAAGTCTTGATATTAGTGTGAAATACATCGGAAATTTGCCAGAAATGGATAATTCTTATGTTAATGTCATTATTTTGTAGGGGAAGAGAGATATTCTGGAATCAGTGAGTCATCATTTGTTACAAAGCATCATTTTAAAAAGAATGTGTCTTCTTTTGGGGATGAAAACCAGTAATTTAGGGAGAAATTGCTATTTGTAGGGATGAAAAGCATTAGTTTGGGAAGAAAACCATAGTTTTGCAAGAATGAAGAGTGATACCTAAGAGTGTACTTTTCATTTCTGGGATAAGTATTGATATTCATGTGACCTACTTCTAAAATCTGTCAGAAATGGATATTTCTGTTGGAAATGTCATTCTTTTTTAGATGAAAAGAGTTATTCTGGAAACAGTGTGTCATATTTGGCTACAAACGCCTATTTTGAAGAGAAATCGATTTCTTTTGGTGATGAAAACCACCTTTATGTCTAGAAAATGCTGTTTGTAGAGATGAAAAACATTATTTGGGTAAGAAAAGCATATTTTTGCAAGGGTAAAGAGTGATACCTAAGAGAGACCTTTTTATTTCTGGTATAAGTATTGATATTCCTGTGAAATTTTTCTAAAATCTGTCAGAAAAGGATATATCTGTTGGAAATGTCCTTATTTTGTAGAGGAGAAAAGGTGTTTCTGTTAGTAATGTCCTCAATTGGTAGAAGAGAAAAGGTATTCTGGAAGCAATGTGTCCTATTTTGCTACAAAGCTTCATTTTGTAGAGAAAATGTCTTCTTCTGGGGATGAAAACCAGTATTTCTGGGAAACAATGCTATTTTAAAGGGAAAAAAGCATAATTTTGGTGAGAAAACCATGTTTTTGCAAGGATAAAGAATGATTCTTAGGAGAGAACTTTTTATTTCTGGGATAGGTACTGATATTTGTGTGCCATTCTTCTAAAATTTGTCAGAAATCGATATTTCTGTTGGAAATGTCCTTATTTTGAAGAGGGAAAGAGGTATTCCAATAACAGTGTTTCATATGTTGCTACAGGGGACCGTTTGTAGAGAAAACGATTCCTATTGGGGATGAAAACCACTTTTTTGGGTAGAAAATGCTACTTGTAATGATGACAAGCTTTGTATTGGTAAGAAAATGAATTTTTTGCAAGATTCAAGAGTGATACCTAAGAGCGAGCACATTTTTTTCTGGTGTAAGTCTTGATATTAGTGTGAAATACATCGGAAATTTGCCAGAAATGGATAATTCTTATGTTAATGTCATTATTTTGTAGGGGAAGAGAGATATTCTGGAATCAGTGAGTCATCATTTGTTACAAAGCATCATTTTAAAAAGAATGTGTCTTCTTTTGGGGATGAAAACCAGTAATTTAGGGAGAAATTGCTATTTGTAGGGATGAAAAGCATTAGTTTGGGAAGAAAACCATAGTTTTGCAAGGATGAAGAGTGATACCTAAGAGTGTACTTTTCATTTCTGGGATAAGTATTGATATTCATGTGACCTACTTCTAAAATCTGTCAGAAATGGATATTTCTGTTGGAAATGTCATTCTTTTTTAGATGAAAAGAGTTATTCTGGAAACAATGTGTCATATTTGGCTACAAACGCTAATTTTGAAGAGAAATCGATTTCTTTTGCTGATGAAAACCACCTTTATGTCTAGAAAATGCTGTTTGTAGAGATGAAAAACATTATTTGGGTAAGAAAAGCATATTTTTGCAAGGGTAAAGAGTGATACCTAAGAGAGACCTTTTTATTTCTGGTATAAGTATTGATATTCCTGTGAAATTTTTCTAAAATCTGTCAGAAAAGGATATATCTGTTGGAAATGTCCTTATTTTGTAGAGGAGAAAAGGTGTTTCTGTTAGTAATGTCCTCAATTGGTAGAAGAGAAAAGGTATTCTGGAAGCAATGTGTCCTATTTTGCTACAAAGCTTCATTTTGTAGAGAAAATGTCTTCTTCTGGGGATGAAAACCAGTATTTCTGGGAGACAACGCTATTTTAAAGGGATAAAAAGCATAATTTTGGTGAGAAAACCATGTTTTTGCAAGGATAAAGAATGATTCTTAGGAGAGAACTTTTTATTTCTGGAATAGGTACTGATATTTGTGTGCCATTCTTCTAAAATTTGTCAGAAATCGATATTTCTGTTGGAAATGTCCTTATTTTGAAGAGGGAAAGAGGTATTCCAATAAGAGTGTTTCATGTGTTGCTACAGGGGACCATTTGTAGAGAAAACTATTTCTATTGGGGATGAAAACCACTTTTTTGGGGTAGAAAATGCTACTTGTAATGATGGCAAGCTTTGTATTGGTAAGAAAATGAATTTTTTGCAAGATTCAAGAGTGATACCTAAGAGCGAGCACATTTTTTTCTGGTGTAAGTCTTGATATTAGTGTGAAATACATCGGAAATTTGCCAGAAATGGATAATTCTTATGTTAATGTCATTATTTTGTAGGGGAGGAGAGATATTCTGGAATCAGTGAGTCATCATTTGTTACAAAGCATCATTTTAAAGAGAATGTGTCTTCTTTTGGGGATGAAAACCAGTTATTTAGGGAGAAATTGCTATTTGTAGGGATGAAAAGCATTAGTTTGGGAAGAAAACCATAGTTTTGCAAGGATGAAGAGTGATACCTAAGAGTGTACTTTTCATTTCTGGGATAAGTATTGATATTCATGTGACCTACTTCTAAAATCTGTCAGAAATGGATATTTCTGTTGGAAATGTCATTCTTTTTTAGATGAAAAGAGTTATTCTGGAAACAATGTGTCATATTTGGCTACAAACGCTGATTTTGAAGAGAAATCGATTTCTTTTGGTGATGAAAACCACCTTTATGTCTAGAAAATGCTGTTTGTAGAGATGAAAAACATTATTTGGGTAAGAAAAGCATATTTTTGCAAGGGTAAAGAGTGATACCTAAGAGAGACCTTTTTATTTCTGGTATAAGTATTGATATTCCTGTGAAATTTTTCTAAAATCTGTCAGAAAAGGATATATCTGTTGGAAATGTCCTTATTTTGTAGAGGAGAAAAGGTGTTTCTGTTAGTAATGTCCTCAATTGGTAGAAGAGAAAAGGTATTCTGGAAGCAATGTGTCCTATTTTGCTACAAAGCTTCATTTTGTAGAGAAAATGTCTTCTTCTGGGGATGAAAACCAGTATTTCTGGGAGACAACGCTATTTTAAAGGGATAAAAAGCATAATTTTGGTGAGAAAACCATGTTTTTGCAAGGATAAAGAATGATTCTTAGGAGAGAACTTTTTATTTCTGGAATAGGTACTGATATTTGTGTGCCATTCTTCTAAAATTTGTCAGAAATCGATATTTCTGTTGGAAATGTCCTTATTTTGAAGAGGGAAAGAGGTATTCCAATAAGAGTGTTTCATATGTTGCTGCAGGGGACCATTTGTAGAGAAAACGATTTCTATTGGTGTTGAAAACCACTTTTTTGGGTAGAAAATGCTACTTGTAATGATGACAAGCTTTGTATTGGTAAGAAAATTAATTTTTTGCAAGATTCAAGAGTGATACCTAAGAGAGAACACATTTTTTTCTGGTGTAAGTCTTGATATTAGTGTGAAATACATCGGAAAGTTGTCTGAAATGGATAATTCTTATGCTAATGTCATTATTTTGTAGGGGAAGAGAGATATTCTGGAATCAGTGAGTCATCATTTGTTACAAAGCATCATTTTAAAGAGAATGTGTCTTCTTTTGGGGATGAAAACCAGTAATTTAGGGAGAAATTGCTATTTGTAGGGATGAAAAGAATTAGTTTGGGAAGAAAACCATAGTTTTGCAAGGATGAAGAGTGATACCTAAGAGTGTACTTTTCATTTCTGGGATAAGTATTGATATTCATGTGACCTACTTCTAAAATCTGTCAGAAATGCATATTTCTGTTGGAAATGTCATTCTTTTTTAGATGAAAAGAGTTATTCTGGAAACAGTGTGTCATATTTGGCTACAAACGCTAATTTTGAAGAGAAATCGATTTCTTTTGGTGATGAAAACCACGTTTATGTCTAGAAAATGCTGTTTGTAGAGATGAAAAACATTATTTGGGTAAGAAAAGCATATTTTTGCAAGGGTAAAGAGTGATACCTAAGAGAGTCCTTTTTATTTCTGGTATAAGTATTGATATTCCTGTGAAATTTTTCTAAAATCTGTCAGAAAAGGATAAATCTGTTGGAAATGTCCTTATTTTGTAGAGGAGAAAAGGTGTTTCTGTTAGTAATGTCCTCAATTGGTAGAAGAGAAAAGGTATTCTGGAAGCAATGTGTCCTATTTTGCTACAAAGCTTCATTTTGTAGAGAAAATGTCTTCTTCTGGGGATGAAAACCAGTATTTCTGGGAAACAATGCTATTTTAAAGGGATAGAAAGCATAATTTTGGTGAGAAAACCCTGTTTTTGCAAGGATAAAGAATGATTCTTAGGAGAGAACTTTTTATTTCTGGAATAGGTACTGATATTTGTGTGCCATTCTTCTAAAATTTGTCAGAAATCGATATTTCTGTTGGAAATGGCCTTATTTTGAAGAGGGAAAGAGGTATTCCAATAAGAGTGTTTCATATGTTGCTACAGGGGACCATTTGTAGAGAAAACGATTTCTATTGGGGATGAAAACCACTTTTTAGGGTAGAAAATGCTACTTGCAATGATGACAAGCTTTGTATTGGTAAGAAAATGAATTTTTTGCAAGATTCAAGAGTGATACCTAAGAGCGAGCACATTTTTTTCTGGTGTAAGTCTTGATATTAGTGTGAAATACATCGGAAATTTGCCAGAAATGGATAATTCTTATGTTAATGTCATTATTTTGTAGGGGAGGAGAGATATTCTGGAATCAGTGAGTCATCATTTGTTACAAAGCATCATTTTAAAGAGAATGTGTCTTCTTTTGGGGATGAAAACCAGTAATTTAGGGAGAAATTGCTATTTGTAGGGATGAAAAGCATTAGTTTGGGAAGAAAACCATAGTTTTGCAAGGATGAAGAGTGATACCTAAGAGTGTACTTTTCATTTCTGGGATAAGTATTGATATTCATGTGACCTACTTCTAAAATCTGTCAGAAATGGATATTTCTGTTGGAAATGTCATTCTTTTTTAGATTAAAAGAGTTATTCTGGAAACAATGTGTCATATTTGGCTACAAACGCTAATTTTGAAGAGAAATCGATTTCTTTTGGTGATGAAAACCACCTTTATGTCTAGAAAATGCTGTTTGTAGAGATGAAAAACATTATTTGGGTAAGAAAAGCATATTTTTGCAAGGGTAAAGAGTGATACCTAAGAGAGACCTTTTTATTTCTGGTATAAGTATTGATATTCCTGTGAAATTTTTCTAAAATCTGTCAGAAAAGGATATATCTGTTGGAAATGTCCTTATTTTGTAGAGGAGAAAAGGTGTTTCTGTTAGTAATGTCCTCAATTGGTAGAAGAGAAAAGGTATTCTGGAAGCAATGTGTCCTATTTTGCTACAAAGCTTCATTTTGTAGAGAAAATGTCTTCTTCTGGGGATGAAAACCAGTATTTCTGGGAAACAATGCTATTTTAAAGGGAAAAAAGCATAATTTTGGTGAGAAAACCATGTTTTTGCAAGGATAAAGAATGATTCTTAGGAGAGAACTTTTTATTTCTGGGATAGGTACTGATATTTGTGTGCCATTCTTCTAAAATTTGTCAGAAATCGATATTTCTGTTGGAAATGTCCTTATTTTGAAGAGGGAAAGAGGTATTCCAATAAGAGTGTTTCATATGTTGCTGCAGGGGACCATTTGTAGAGAAAACGATTTCTATTGGGGATGAAAACCACTTTTTTGGGGTAGAAAATGCTACTTGTAATGATGGCAAGCTTTGTATTGGTAAGAAAATGAATTTTTTGCAAGATTCAAGAGTGATACCTAAGAGCGAGCACATTTTTTTCTGGTGTAAGTCTTGATATTAGTGTGAAATACATCGGAAATTTGCCAGAAATGGATAATTCTTATGTTAATGTCATTATTTTGTAGGGGAAGAGAGATATTCTGGAATCAGTGAGTCATCATTTGTTACAAAGCATCATTTTAAAGAGAATGTGTCTTCTTTTGGGGATGATAACCAGTTATTTAGGGAGAAATTGCTATTTGTAGGCATGAAAAGCATTAGTTTGGGAAGAAAACCATAGTTTTGCAAGGATGAAGAGTGATACCTAAGAGTGTACTTTTCATTTCTGGGATAAGTATTGATATTCATGTGACCTACTTCTAAAATCTGTCAGAAATGGATATTTCCGTTGGAAATGTCATTCTTTTTTAGATGAAAAGAGTTATTCTGGAAACAATGTGTCATATTTGGCTACAAACGCTAATTTTGAAGAGAAATCGATTTCTTTTGGTGATGAAAACCACCTTTATGTCTAGAAAATGCTGTTTGTAGAGATGAAAAACATTATTTGGGTAAGAAAAGCATATTTTTGCAAGGGTAAAGAGTGATACCTAAGAGAGACCTTTTTATTTCTGGTATAAGTATTGATATTCCTGTGAAATTTTTCTAAAATCTGTCAGAAAAGGATATATCTGTTGGAAATGTCCTTATTTTGTAGAGGAGAAAAGGTGTTTCTGTTAGTAATGTCCTCAATTTGTAGAGAAGAAAAGGTATTCTGGAAGCAATGTGTCCTATTTTGCTACAAAGCTTCATTTTGTAGAGAAAATGTCTTCTTCTGGGGATGAAAACCAGTATTTCTGGGAGACAACGCTATTTTAAAGGGATAAAAAGCATAATTTTGGTGAGAAAACCATGTTTTTGCAAGGATAAAGAATGATTCTTAGGAGAGAACTTTTTATTTCTGGAATAGGTACTGATATTTGTGTGCCATTCTTCTAAAATTTGTCAGAAATCGATATTTCTGTTGGAAATGTCCTTATTTTGAAGAGGGAAAGAGGTATTCCAATAAGAGTGTTTCATATGTTGCTGCAGGGGACCATTTGTAGAGAAAACGATTTCTATTGGGGATGAAAACCACTTTTTTGGGGTAGAAAATGCTACTTGTAATGATGGCAAGCTTTGTATTGGTAAGAAAATGAATTTTTTGCAAGATTCAAGAGTGATACCTAAGAGCGAGCACATTTTTTTCTGGTGTAAGTCTTGATATTAGTGTGAAATACATCGGAAATTTGCCAGAAATGGATAATTCTTATGTTAATGTCATTATTTTGTAGGGGAGGAGAGATATTCTGGAATCAGTGAGTCATCATTTGTTACAAAGCATCATTTTAAAGAGAATGTGTCTTCTTTTGGGGATGAAAACCAGTAATTTAGGGAGAAATTGCTATTTGTAGGGATGAAAAGCATTAGTTTGGGAAGAAAACCATAGTTTTGCAAGGATGAAGAGTGATACCTAAGAGTGTACTTTTCATTTCTGGGATAAGTATTGATATTCATGTGACCTACTTCTAAAATCTGTCAGAAATGGATATTTCTGTTGGAAATGTCATTCTTTTTTAGATTAAAAGAGTTATTCTGGAAACAATGTGTCATATTTGGCTACAAACGCTAATTTTGAAGAGAAATCGATTTCTTTTGGTGATGAAAACCACCTTTATGTCTAGAAAATGCTGTTTGTAGAGATGAAAAACATTATTTGGGTAAGAAAAGCATATTTTTGCAAGGGTAAAGAGTGATACCTAAGAGAGACCTTTTTATTTCTGGTATAAGTATTGATATTCCTGTGAAATTTTTCTAAAATCTGTCAGAAAAGGATATATCTGTTGGAAATGTCCTTATTTTGTAGAGGAGAAAAGGTGTTTCTGTTAGTAATGTCCTCAATTGGTAGAAGAGAAAAGGTATTCTGGAAGCAATGTGTCCTATTTTGCTACAAAGCTTCATTTTGTAGAGAAAATGTCTTCTTCTGGGGATGAAAACCAGTATTTCTGGGAAACAATGCTATTTTAAAGGGAAAAAAGCATAATTTTGGTGAGAAAACCATGTTTTTGCAAGGATAAAGAATGATTCTTAGGAGAGAACTTTTTATTTCTGGGATAGGTACTGATATTTGTGTGCCATTCTTCTAAAATTTGTCAGAAATCGATATTTCTGTTGGAAATGTCCTTATTTTGAAGAGGGAAAGAGGTATTCCAATAAGAGTGTTTCATATGTTGCTGCAGGGGACCATTTGTAGAGAAAACGATTTCTATTGGGGATGAAAACCACTTTTTTGGGGTAGAAAATGCTACTTGTAATGATGGCAAGCTTTGTATTGGTAAGAAAATGAATTTTTTGCAAGATTCAAGAGTGATACCTAAGAGCGAGCACATTTTTTTCTGGTGTAAGTCTTGATATTAGTGTGAAATACATCGGAAATTTGCCAGAAATGGATAATTCTTATGTTAATGTCATTATTTTGTAGGGGAAGAGAGATATTCTGGAATCAGTGAGTCATCATTTGTTACAAAGCATCATTTTAAAGAGAATGTGTCTTCTTTTGGGGATGATAACCAGTTATTTAGGGAGAAATTGCTATTTGTAGGCATGAAAAGCATTAGTTTGGGAAGAAAACCATAGTTTTGCAAGGATGAAGAGTGATACCTAAGAGTGTACTTTTCATTTCTGGGATAAGTATTGATATTCATGTGACCTACTTCTAAAATCTGTCAGAAATGGATATTTCCGTTGGAAATGTCATTCTTTTTTAGATGAAAAGAGTTATTCTGGAAACAATGTGTCATATTTGGCTACAAACGCTAATTTTGAAGAGAAATCGATTTCTTTTGGTGATGAAAACCACCTTTATGTCTAGAA
The DNA here is from genome assembly GCF_054131305.1 of Coturnix japonica. Lineage (NCBI taxonomy): Eukaryota > Metazoa > Chordata > Aves > Galliformes > Phasianidae > Coturnix > Coturnix japonica. The sequence continues at coordinate 48,059,219 of NC_140663.1, read as the reverse complement.
AATGCTGTTTGTAGAGATGAAAAACATTATTTGGGTAAGAAAAGCATATTTTTGCAAGGGTAAAGAGTGATACCTAAGAGAGACCTTTTTATTTCTGGTATAAGTATTGATATTCCTGTGAAATTTTTCTAAAATCTGTCAGAAAAGGATATATCTGTTGGAAATGTCCTTATTTTGTAGAGGAGAAAAGGTGTTTCTGTTAGTAATGTCCTCAATTTGTAGAGAAGAAAAGGTATTCTGGAAGCAATGTGTCCTATTTTGCTACAAAGCTTCATTTTGTAGAGAAAATGTCTTCTTCTGGGGATGAAAACCAGTATTTCTGGGAGACAACGCTATTTTAAAGGGATAAAAAGCATAATTTTGGTGAGAAAACCATGTTTTTGCAAGGATAAAGAATGATTCTTAGGAGAGAACTTTTTATTTCTGGAATAGGTACTGATATTTGTGTGCCATTCTTCTAAAATTTGTCAGAAATCGATATTTCTGTTGGAAATGTCCTTATTTTGAAGAGGGAAAGAGGTATTCCAATAAGAGTGTTTCATATGTTGCTGCAGGGGACCATTTGTAGAGAAAACGATTTCTATTGGGGATGAAAACCACTTTTTTGGGGTAGAAAATGCTACTTGTAATGATGGCAAGCTTTGTATTGGTAAGAAAATGAATTTTTTGCAAGATTCAAGAGTGATACCTAAGAGCGAGCACATTTTTTTCTGGTGTAAGTCTTGATATTAGTGTGAAATACATCGGAAATTTGCCAGAAATGGATAATTATTATGTTAATGTCATTATTTTGTAGGGGAGGAGAGATATTCTGGAATCAGTGAGTCATCATTTGTTACAAAGCATCATTTTAAAGAGAATGTGTCTTCTTTTGGGGATGAAAACCAGTTATTTAGGGAGAAATTGCTATTTGTAGGGATGAAAAGCATTAGTTTGGGAAGAAAACCATAGTTTTGCAAGGATGAAGAGTGATACCTAAGAGTGTACTTTTCATTTCTGGGATAAGTATTGATATTCATGTGACCTACTTCTAAAATCTGTCAGAAATGGATATTTCTGTTGGAAATGTCATTCTTTTTTAGATGAAAAGAGTTATTCTGGAAACAATGTGTCATATTTGGCTACAAACGCTGATTTTGAAGAGAAATCGATTTCTTTTGGTGATGAAAACCACCTTTATGTCTAGAAAATGCTGTTTGTAGAGATGAAAAACATTATTTGGGTAAGAAAAGCATATTTTTGCAAGGGTAAAGAGTGATACCTAAGAGAGACCTTTTTATTTCTGGTATAAGTATTGATATTCCTGTGAAATTTTTCTAAAATCTGTCAGAAAAGGATATATCTGTTGGAAATGTCCTTATTTTGTAGAGGAGAAAAGGTGTTTCTGTTAGTAATGTCCTCAATTGGTAGAAGAGAAAAGGTATTCTGGAAGCAATGTGTCCTATTGTGCTACAAAGCTTCATTTTGTAGAGAAAATGTCTTCTTCTGGGGATGAAAACCAGTATTTCTGGGAGACAACGCTATTTTAAAGGGATAAAAAGCATAATTTTGGTGAGAAAACCATGTTTTTGCAAGGATAAAGAATGATTCTTAGGAGAGAACTTTTTATTTCTGGAATAGGTACTGATATTTGTGTGCCATTCTTCTAAAATTTGTCAGAAATCGATATTTCTGTTGGAAATGTCCTTATTTTGAAGAGGGAAAGAGGTATTCCAATAAGAGTGTTTCATATGTTGCTGCAGGGGACCATTTGTAGAGAAAACGATTTCTATTGGGGATGAAAACCACTTTTTTGGGGTAGAAAATGCTACTTGTAATGATGGCAAGCTTTGTATTGGTAAGAAAATGAATTTTTTGCAAGATTCAAGAGTGATACCTAAGAGCGAGCACATTTTTTTCTGGTGTAAGTCTTGATATTAGTGTGAAATACATCGGAAATTTGCCAGAAATGGATAATTCTTATGTTAATGTCATTATTTTGTAGGGGAAGAGAGATATTCTGGAATCAGTGAGTCATCATTTGTTACAAAGCATCATTTTAAAGAGAATGTGTCTTCTTTTGGGGATGAAAACCAGTTATTTAGGGAGAAATTGCTATTTGTAGGCATGAAAAGCATTAGTTTGGGAAGAAAACCATAGTTTTGCAAGGATGAAGAGTGATACCTAAGAGTGTACTTTTCATTTCTGGGATAAGTATTGATATTCATGTGACCTACTTCTAAAATCTGTCAGAAATGGATATTTCCGTTGGAAATGTCATTCTTTTTTAGATGAAAAGAGTTATTCTGGAAACAATGTGTCATATTTGGCTACAAACGCTAATTTTGAAGAGAAATCGATTTCTTTTGGTGATGAAAACCACCTTTATGTCTAGAAAATGCTGTTTGTAGAGATGAAAAACATTATTTGGGTAAGAAAAGCATATTTTTGCAAGGGTAAAGAGTGATACCTAAGAGAGACCTTTTTATTTCTGGTATAAGTATTGATATTCCTGTGAAATTTTTCTAAAATCTGTCAGAAAAGGATATATCTGTTGGAAATGTCCTTATTTTGTAGAGGAGAAAAGGTGTTTCTGTTAGTAATGTCCTCAATTGGTAGAAGAGAAAAGGTATTCTGGAAGCAATGTGTCCTATTTTGCTACAAAGCTTCATTTTGTAGAGAAAATGTCTTCTTCTGGGGATGAAAACCAGTATTTCTGGGAGACAACGCTATTTTAAAGGGATAAAAAGCATAATTTTGGTGAGAAAACCATGTTTTTGCAAGGATAAAGAATGATTCTTAGGAGAGAACTTTTTATTTCTGGAATAGGTACTGATATTTGTGTGCCATTCTTCTAAAATTTGTCAGAAATCGATATTTCTGTTGGAAATGTCCTTATTTTGAAGAGGGAAAGAGGTATTCCAATAAGAGTGTTTCATATGTTGCTGCAGGGGACCATTTGTAGAGAAAACGATTTCTATTGGGGATGAAAACCACTTTTTTGGGGTAGAAAATGCTACTTGTAATGATGGCAAGCTTTGTATTGGTAAGAAAATGAATTTTTTGCAAGATTCAAGAGTGATACCTAAGAGCGAGCACATTTTTTTCTGGTGTAAGTCTTGATATTAGTGTGAAATACATCGGAAATTTGCCAGAAATGGATAATTCTTATGTTAATGTCATTATTTTGTAGGGGAGGAGAGATATTCTGGAATCAGTGAGTCATCATTTGTTACAAAGCATCATTTTAAAGAGAATGTGTCTTCTTTTGGGGATGAAAACCAGTTATTTAGGGAGAAATTGCTATTTGTAGGCATGAAAAGCATTAGTTTGGGAAGAAAACCATAGTTTTGCAAGGATGAAGAGTGATACCTAAGAGTGTACTTTTCATTTCTGGGATAAGTATTGATATTCATGTGACCTACTTCTAAAATCTGTCAGAAATGGATATTTCTGTTGGAAATGTCATTCTTTTTTAGATGAAAAGAGTTATTCTGGAAACAATGTGTCATATTTGGCTACAAACGCTGATTTTGAAGAGAAATCGATTTCTTTTGGTGATGAAAACCACCTTTATGTCTAGAAAATGCTGTTTGTAGAGATGAAAAACATTATTTGGGTAAGAAAAGCATATTTTTGCAAGGGTAAAGAGTGATACCTAAGAGAGACCTTTTTATTTCTGGTATAAGTATTGATATTCCTGTGAAATTTTTCTAAAATCTGTCAGAAAAGGATATATCTGTTGGAAATGTCCTTATTTTGTAGAGGAGAAAAGGTGTTTCTGTTAGTAATGTCCTCAATTGGTAGAAGAGAAAAGGTATTCTGGAAGCAATGTGTCCTATTTTGCTACAAAGCTTCATTTTGTAGAGAAAATGTCTTCTTCTGGGGATGAAAACCAGTATTTCTGGGAGACAACGCTATTTTAAAGGATAAAAAGCATAATTTTGGTGAGAAAACCATGTTTTTGCAAGGATAAAGAATGATTCTTAGGAGAGAACTTTTTATTTCTGGAATAGGTACTGATATTTGTGTGCCATTCTTCTAAAATTTGTCAGAAATTGATATTTCTGTTGGAAATGTCCTTATTTTGAAGAGGGAAAGAGGTATTCCAATAAGAGTGTTTCATATGTTGCTGCAGGGGACCATTTGTAGAGAAAACGATTTCTATTGGGGATGAAAACCACTTTTTTGGGGTAGAAAATGCTACTTGTAATGATGGCAAGCTTTGTATTGGTAAGAAAATGAATTTTTTGCAAGATTCAAGAGTGATACCTAAGAGCGAGCACATTTTTTTCTGGTGTAAGTCTTGATATTAGTGTGAAATACATCGGAAATTTGCCAGAAATGGATAATTCTTATGTTAATGTCATTATTTTGTAGGGGAGGAGAGATATTCTGGAATCAGTGAGTCATCATTTGTTACAAAGCATCATTTTAAAGAGAATGTGTCTTCTTTTGGGGATGAAAACCAGTTATTTAGGGAGAAATTGCTATTTGTAGGCATGAAAAGCATTAGTTTGGGAAGAAAACCATAGTTTTGCAAGGATGAAGAGTGATACCTAAGAGTGTACTTTTCATTTCTGGGATAAGTATTGATATTCATGTGACCTACTTCTAAAATCTGTCAGAAATGGATATTTCTGTTGGAAATGTCATTCTTTTTTAGATGAAAAGAGTTATTCTGGAAACAATGTGTCATATTTGGCTACAAACGCTGATTTTGAAGAGAAATCGATTTCTTTTGGTGATGAAAACCACCTTTATGTCTAGAAAATGCTGTTTGTAGAGATGAAAAACATTATTTGGGTAAGAAAAGCATATTTTTGCAAGGGTAAAGAGTGATACCTAAGAGAGACCTTTTTATTTCTGGTATAAGTATTGATATTCCTGTGAAATTTTTCTAAAATCTGTCAGAAAAGGATATATCTGTTGGAAATGTCCTTATTTTGTAGAGGAGAAAAGGTGTTTCTGTTAGTAATGTCCTCAATTGGTAGAAGAGAAAAGGTATTCTGGAAGCAATGTGTCCTATTTTGCTACAAAGCTTCATTTTGTAGAGAAAATGTCTTCTTCTGGGGATGAAAACCAGTATTTCTGGGAGACAACGCTATTTTAAAGGATAAAAAGCATAATTTTGGTGAGAAAACCATGTTTTTGCAAGGATAAAGAATGATTCTTAGGAGAGAACTTTTTATTTCTGGAATAGGTACTGATATTTGTGTGCCATTCTTCTAAAATTTGTCAGAAATCGATATTTCTGTTGGAAATGTCCTTATTTTGAAGAGGGAAAGAGGTATTCCAATAAGAGTGTTTCATATGTTGCTGCAGGGGACCATTTGTAGAGAAAACGATTTCTATTGGGGATGAAAACCACTTTTTTGGGGTAGAAAATGCTACTTGTAATGATGGCAAGCTTTGTATTGGTAAGAAAATGAATTTTTTGCAAGATTCAAGAGTGATACCTAAGAGCGAGCACATTTTTTTCTGGTGTAAGTCTTGATATTAGTGTGAAATACATCGGAAATTTGCCAGAAATGGATAATTCTTATGTTAATGTCATTATTTTGTAGGGGAGGAGAGATATTCTGGAATCAGTGAGTCATCATTTGTTACAAAGCATCATTTTAAAGAGAATGTGTCTTCTTTTGGGGATGAAAACCAGTTATTTAGGGAGAAATTGCTATTTGTAGGCATGAAAAGCATTAGTTTGGGAAGAAAACCATAGTTTTGCAAGGATGAAGAGTGATACCTAAGAGTGTACTTTTCATTTCTGGGATAAGTATTGATATTCATGTGACCTACTTCTAAAATCTGTCAGAAATGGATATTTCTGTTGGAAATGTCATTCTTTTTTAGATGAAAAGAGTTATTCTGGAAACAATGTGTCATATTTGGCTACAAACGCTAATTTTGAAGAGAAATCGATTTCTTTTGGTGATGAAAACCACCTTTATGTCTAGAAAATGCTGTTTGTAGAGATGAAAAACATTATTTGGGTAAGTAAAGCATATTTTTGCAAGGGTAAAGAGTGATACCTAAGAGAGACCTTTTTATTTCTGGTATAAGTATTGATATTCCTGTGAAATTTTTCTAAAATCTGTCAGAAAAGGATATATCTGTTGGAAATGTCCTTATTTTGTAGAGGAGAAAAGGTGTTTCTGTTAGTAATGTCCTCAATTGGTAGAAGAGAAAAGGTAGTCTGGAAGCAATGTGTCCTATTTTGCTACAAAGCTTCATTTTGTAGAGAAAATGTCTTCTTCTGGGGATGAAAACCAGTATTTCTGGGAGACAACGCTATTTTAAAGGGATAAAAAGCATAATTTTGGTGAGAAAACCATGTTTTTGCAAGGATAAAGAATGATTCTTAGGAGAGAACTTTTTATTTCTGGAATAGGTACTGATATTTGTGTGCCATTCTTCTAAAATTTGTCAGAAATCGATATTTCTGTTGGAAATGTCCTTATTTTGATGAGGGAAAGAGGTATTCCAATAAGAGTGTTTCATATGTTGCTGCAGGGGACCATTTGTAGAGAAAACGATTTCTATTGGGGATGAAAACCACTTTTTTGGGGTAGAAAATGCTACTTGTAATGATGGCAAGCTTTGTATTGGTAAGAAAATGAATTTTTTGCAAGATTCAAGAGTGATACCTAAGAGCGAGCACATTTTTTTCTGGTGTAAGTCTTGATATTAGTGTGAAATACATCGGAAATTTGCCAGAAATGGATAATTCTTATGTTAATGTCATTATTTTGTAGGGGAAGAGAGATATTCTGGAATCAGTGAGTCATCATTTGTTACAAAGCATCATTTTAAAGAGAATGTGTCTTCTTTTGGGGATGAAAACCAGTTATTTAGGGAGAAATTGCTATTTGTAGGCATGAAAAGCATTAGTTTGGGAAGAAAACCATAGTTTTGCAAGGATGAAGAGTGATACCTAAGAGTGTACTTTTCATTTCTGGGATAAGTATTGATATTCATATGACCTACTTCTAAAATCTGTCAGAAATGGATATTTCTGTTGGAAATGTCATTCTTTTTTAGATGAAAAGAGTTATTCTGGAAACAATGTGTCATATTTGGCTACAAACGCTAATTTTGAAGAGAAATCGATTTCTTTTGGTGATGAAAACCACCTTTATGTCTAGAAAATGCTGTTTGTAGAGATGAAAAACATTATTTGGGTAAGTAAAGCATATTTTTGCAAGGGTAAAGAGTGATACCTAAGAGAGACCTTTTTATTTCTGGTATAAGTATTGATATTCCTGTGAAATTTTTCTAAAATCTGTCAGAAAAGGATATATCTGTTGGAAATGTCCTTATTTTGTAGAGGAGAAAAGGTGTTTCTGTTAGTAATGTCCTCAATTGGTAGAAGAGAAAAGGTAGTCTGGAAGCAATGTGTCCTATTTTGCTACAAAGCTTCATTTTGTAGAGAAAATGTCTTCTTCTGGGGATGAAAACCAGTATTTCTGGGAGACAACGCTATTTTAAAGGGATAAAAAGCATAATTTTGGTGAGAAAACCATGTTTTTGCAAGGATAAAGAATGATTCTTAGGAGAGAACTTTTTATTTCTGGAATAGGTACTGATATTTGTGTGCCATTCTTCTAAAATTTGTCAGAAATCGATATTTCTGTTGGAAATGTCCTTATTTTGAAGAGGGAAAGAGGTATTCCAATAAGAGTGTTTCATATGTTGCTGCAGGGGACCATTTGTAGAGAAAACGATTTCTATTGGGGATGAAAACCACTTTTTTGGGGTAGAAAATGCTACTTGTAATGATGGCAAGCTTTGTATTGGTAAGAAAATGAATTTTTTGCAAGATTCAAGAGTGATACCTAAGAGCGAGCACATTTTTTTCTGGTGTAAGTCTTGATATTAGTGTGAAATACATCGGAAATTTGTCTGAAATGGATAATTCTTATGTTAATGTCATTATTTTGTAGGGGAAGAGAGATATTCTGGAATCAGTGAGTCATAATTTGTTACAAAGCATCATTTTAAAGAGAATGTGTCTTCTTTTGGGGATGAAAACCAGTAATTTAGGGAGAAATTGCTATTTGTAGGCATGAAAAGCATTAGTTTGGGAAGAAAACCATAGTTTTGCAAGGATGAAGAGTGATACCTAAGAGTGTACTTTTCATTTCTGGGATAAGTATTGATATTCATGTGACCTACTTCTAAAATCTGTCAGAAATGGATATTTCTGTTGGAAATGTCATTCTTTTTTAGATGAAAAGAGTTATTCTGGAAACAATGTGTCATATTTGGCTACAAACGCTGATTTTGAAGAGAAATCGATTTCTTTTGGTGATGAAAACCACCTTTATGTCTAGAAAATGCTGTTTGTAGAGATGAAAAACATTATTTGGGTAAGAAAAGCATATTTTTGCAAGGGAAAAGAGTGATACCTAAGAGAGACCTTTTTATTTCTGGTATAAGTATTGATATTCCTGTGAAATTTTTCTAAAATCTGTCAGAAAAGGATATATCTGTTGGAAATGACCTTATTTTGTGGAGGAGAAAAGGTGTTTCTGTTAGTAATGTCCTCAATTGGTAGAAGAGAAAAGGTATTCTGGAAGCAATGTGTCCTATTTTGCTACAAAGCTTCATTTTGTAGAGAAAATGTCTTCTTCTGGGGATGAAAACCAGTATTTCTTGGAGACAACGCTATTTTAAAAAGATAAAAAGCATAATTTTGGTGAGAAAACCATGTTTTTGCAAGGATAAAGAATGATTCTTAGGAGAGAACTTTTTATTTCTGGGATAGGTACTGATATTTGTGTGCCATTCTTCTAAAATTTGTCAGAAATCGATATTTCTGTTGGAAATGGCCTTATTTTGAAGAGGGAAAGAGGTATTCCAATAACAGTGTTTCATATGTTGCTACAGGGGACCATTTGTAGAGAAAACGATTCCTATTGGGGATGAAAACCACTTTTTTGGTTAGAAAATGCTACTTGTAATGATGACAAGCTTTGTATTGGTAAGAAAATGAATTTTTTGCAAGATTCAAGAGTGATACCTAAGAGAGAACACATTTTTTTCTGGTGTAAGTCTTGATATTAGTGTGAAATACATCGGAAATTTGTCTGAAATGGATAATTCTTATGTTAATGTCATTATTTTGTAGGGGAAGAGAGATATTCTGGAATCAGTGAGTCGTAATTTGTTACAAAGCATCATTTTAAAGAGAATGTGTCTTCTTTTGGGGATGAAAACCAGTAATTTAGGGAGAAATTGCTATTTGTAGGGATGAAAAGCATTAGTTTGGGAAGAAAACCATAGTTTTGCAAGGATGAAGAGTGATACCTAAGAGTGTACTTTTCATTTCTGGGATAAGTATTGATATTCATGTGACCTACTTCTAAAATCTGTCAGAAATGGATATTTCTGTTGGAAATGTCATTCTTTTTTAGATGAAAAGAGTTATTCTGGAAACAATGTGTCATATTTGGCTACAAACGCTGATTTTGAAGAGAAATCGATTTCTTTTGGTGATGAAAACCACCTTTATGTCTAGAAAATGCTGTTTGTAGAGATGAAAAACATTATTTGGGTAAGAAAAGCATATTTTTGCAAGGGTAAAGAGTGATACCTAAGAGAGACCTTTTTATTTCTGGTATAAGTATTGATATTCCTGTGAAATTTTCTAAAATCTGTCAGAAAAGGATATATCTGTTGGAAATGTCCTTATTTTGTAGAGGAGAAAAGGTGTTTCTGTTAGTAATGTCCTCAATTGGTAGAAGAGAAAAGGTACTCTGGAAGCAATGTGTCCTATTTTGCTACAAAGCTTCATTTTGTAGAGAAAATGTCTTCTTCTGGGGATGAAAACCAGAATTTCTGGAAAACAGCGCTATTTTAAAGGGATAAAAAGCATAATTTTGGTGAGAAATCCATGTTTTTGCAAGGATAAAGAATGATTCTTAGGAGAGAGCTTTTTATTTCTGGGATAGGTACTGATATTTGTGTGCCATTCTTCTAAAATTTGTCAGAAATCGATATTTCTGTTGGAAATGGCCATATTTTGAAGAGGGAAAGAGGTATTCCAATAACAGAGTTTCATATGTTGCTACAGGGGACCATTTGTAGAGAAAACAATTTCTATTGGGGATGAAAACCAGTAATTTAGGGAGAAATTGCTATTTGTAGGGATGAAAAGCATTAGTTTGGTAAGAAAACCATGGTTTTGCAAGGATGAAGAGTGATACCTAAAGAGTGTACTTTTCATTTCTGGGATAAGTATTGATATTCATGTGACCTACTTCTAAAATCTGTCAGAAATGGATATTTCTGTTGGAAATGTCATTCTTTTTTAGATGAAAAGAGTTATTCTGGAAAGAATGTGTCATATTTGGCTACAAAAGCTAAATTTGAAGAGAAATCGATTTCTTTTGGTGATGAAAACCACCTTTATGTCTAGAAAATGCTGTTTGTAGAGATGAAAAACATTATTTGGGTAAGAAAAGCATATTTTTGCAAGGGAAAAGAGTAATACCTAAGAGAGACCTTTTTATTTCTGGTATAAGTATTGATATTCCTGTGAAATTTTTCTAAAATCTGTCAGAAAAGGATATATCTGTTGGAAATGTCCTTATTTTGTAGAGGAGAAAAGGTGTTTCTGTTAGTAATGTCCTCAATTGGTAGAAGAGAAAAGGTATTCTGGAAGCAATGTGTCCTATTTTGCTACAAAGCTTCATTTTGTAGAGAAAATGTCTTCTTCTGGGGATGAAAACCAGTATTTCTGGGAAAACAACGCTATTTTAAAGGGATAAAAAGCATAATTTTGGTGAGAAATCCATGTTTTTGCAAGGATAAAGAATGATTCTTAGGAGAGAACTTTTTATTTCTGGGATAGGTACTGATATTTGTGTGCCATTCTTCTAAAATTTGTCAGAAATCGATATTTCTGTTGGAAATGGCCTTATTTTGAAGAGGGAAAGAGGTATTCCAATAACAGTGTTTCATATGTTGCTACAGGGGACCATTTGTAGAGAAAACGATTCCTATTGGGGATGAAAACCACTTTTTTGGTTAGAAAATGCTACTTGTAATGATGACAAGCTTTGTATTGGTAAGAAAATGAATTTTTTGCAAGATTCAAGAGTGATACCTAAGAGAGAACACATTTTTTTCTGGTGTAAGTCTTGATATTAGTGTGAAATACATCGGAAATTTGTCTGAAATGGATAATTCTTATGTTAATGTCATTATTTTGTAGGGGAAGAGAGATATTCTGGAATCAGTGAGTCGTAATTTGTTACAAAGCATCATTTTAAAGAGAATGTGTCTTCTTTTGGGGATGAAAACCAGTAATTTAGGGAGAAATTGCTATTTGTAGGGATGAAAAGCATTAGTTTGGGAAGAAAACCATAGTTTTGCAAGGATGAAGAGTGATACCTAAGAGTGTACTTTTCATTTCTGGGATAAGTATTGATATTCATGTGACCTACTTCTAAAATCTGTCAGAAATGGATATTTCTGTTGGAAATGTCATTCTTTTTTAGATGAAAAGAGTTATTCTGGAAACAATGTGTCATATTTGGCTACAAACGCTGATTTTGAAGAGAAATCGATTTCTTTTGGTGATGAAAACCACCTTTATGTCTAGAAAATGCTGTTTGTAGAGATGAAAAACATTATTTGGGTAAGAAAAGCATATTTTTGCAAGGGTAAAGAGTGATACCTAAGAGAGACCTTTTTATTTCTGGTATAAGTATTGATATTCCTGTGAAATTTTCTAAAATCTGTCAGAAAAGGATATATCTGTTGGAAATGTCCTTATTTTGTAGAGGAGAAAAGGTGTTTCTGTTAGTAATGTCCTCAATTTGTAGAGAAGAAAAGGTATTCTGGAAGCAATGTGTCCTATTTTGCTACAAAGCTTCATTTTGTACAGAAAATGTCTTCTTCTGGGGATGAAAACCAGTATTTCTGGGAAACAGCGCTATTTTAAAGGGATAAAAAGCATAATTTTGGTGAGAAATCCATGTTTTTGCAAGGATAAAGAATGATTCTTAGGAGAGAACTTTTTATTTCTGGGATAGGTACTGATATTTGTGTGCCATTCTTCTAAAATTTGTCAGAAATCGATATTTCTGTTGGAAATGGCCTTATTTTGAAGAGGGAAAGAGGTATTCCAATAACAGTGTTTCATATGTTGCTGCAGGGGACCATTTGTAGAGAAAACGATTCCTATTGGGGATGAAAACCACTTTTTTGGGTAGAAAATGCTACTTGTAATGATGACAAGCTTTGTATTGGTAAGAAAATGAATTTTTTGCAAGATTCAAGAGTGATACCTAAGAGAGAACACATTTTTTTCTGGTGTAATTCTTGATATTAGTGTGAAATACTTCGGAAATTTGTCTGAAATGGATAATTCTTATGTTAATGTCATTATTTTGTAGGGGAAGAGAGATATTCTGGAATCAGTGAGTCGTCATTTGTTACAAAGCATCATTTTAAAGAGAATGTGTCTTCTTTTGGGGATGAAAACCAGTTATTTAGAAAGAAATTGCTATCTGTAGGGATGAAAAGCATTAGTTTGGGAAGAAAACCATAGTTTTGCAAGGATGCAGAGTGATACCTAAAAGTGTACTTTTCATTTCTGGGATAAGTATTGATATTCATGTGACCTACTTCTAAAATCTGTCAGAAATGGATATTTCTGTTGGAAATGTCATTCTTTTTTAGATGAAAAGAGTTATTCTGGAAACAATGTGTCATATTTGGCTACAAACGCTAATTTTGAAGAGAAATCGATTTCTTTTGGTGATGAAAACCACCTTTATGTCTAGAAAATGCTGTTTGTAGAGATGAAAAACATTATTTGGGTAAGAAAAGCATATTTTTGCAAGGGTAAAGAGTAATACCTAAGAGAGACCTTTTTATTTCTGGTATAAGTATTGATATTCCTGTGAAATTTTTCTAAAATCTGTCAGAAAAGGATATATCTGTTGGAAATGTCCTTATTTTGTGGAGGAGAAAAGGTGTTTCTGTTAGTAATGTCCTCAATTGGTAGAAGAGAAAAGGTATTCTGGAAGCAATGTGTCCTATTTTGCTACAAAGCTTCATTTTGTAGAGAAAATGTCTTCTTCTGGGGATGAAAACCATTATTTCTGGGAAAACAACGCTATTTAAAGGGGATAAAAAGCATAATTTCGGTGAGAAAACCATGTTTTTGCAAAGATAAAGAATGATTCTTAGGAGAGAACTTTTTATTTCTGGGATAGGTACTGATATTTGTGTGCCATTCTTCTAAAATTTGTCAGAAATCGATATTTCTGTTGGAAATGGCCTTATTTTGAGAGGGAAAGAGGTATTCCAATAACAGTGTTTCATATGTTGCTACAAGGGACCGTTTGTAGAGAAAACGATTCCTCTTGGGGATGAAAACCACTTTTTTGGGTAGAAAATGCTACTTGTAATGATGACAAGCTTTGTATTGGTAAGAAAATGAATTTTTTGCAAGATTCAAGAGTGATACCTAAGAGAGAACACATTTTTTTCTGGTGTAAGTCTTGATATTAGTGTGAAATACATCGGAAATTTGTCTGAAATGGATAATTCTTATGTTAATGTCATTATTTTGTAGGGGAAGAGAGATATTCTGGAATCAGTGAGTCATCATTTGTTACAAAGCATCATTTTAAAGAGAATGTGTCTTCTTTTGGGGATGAAAACCAGTAATTTAGGGAGAAATTGCTATTTGTAGGGATGAAAAGCATTAGTTTGGGAAGAAAACCATAGTTTTGCAAGGATGAAGAGTGATACCTAAGAGTGTACTTTTCATTTCTGGGATAAGTATTGATATTCATGTGACCTACTTCTAAAATCTGTCAGAAATGGATATTTCTGTTGGAAATGTCATTCTTTTTTAGATGAAAAGAGTTATTCTGGAAACAATGTGTCATATTTGGCTACAAACGCTAATTTTGAAGAGAAATCGATTTCTTTTGGTGATGAAAACCACCTTTATGTCTAGAAAATGCTGTTTGTAGAGATGAAAAACATTATTTGGGTAAGAAAAGCATATTTTTGCAAGGGTAAAGAATGATACCTAAGAGAGACCTTTTTATTTCTGGTGTAAGTATTGATATTCCCTTGAAATTTTTCTAAAATCTGTCAGAAAAGGATATATCTGTTAGAAATGTCCTTATTTTGTAGAGGAGAAAAGGTGTTTCTGTTAGTAATGTCCTCAATTTGTAGAAGAGAAAAGGTATTCTGGAAGCAATGTGTCCTATTTTGCTACAAAGCTTCATTTTGTAGAGAAAATGTCTTCTTCTGGGGATGAAAACCAGTATTTCTGGGAAACAGCGCTATTTTAAAGGGATAAAAAGCATAATTTTGGTGAGAAAACCATGCTTTTGCATAGATAAAGAATGATTCTTAGGAGAGAACTTTATATTTCTGGGATAGGTACTGATATTTGTGTGCCATTCTTCTAAAATTTGTCAGAAATCGATATTTCTGTTGGAAATGTCCTTATTTTGAAGAGGGAAAGAGGTATTCCAATAACAGTGTTTCATATGTTGCTACAGGGGACCGTTTGTAGAGAAAACGATTCCTATTGGGGATGAAAACCACTTTTTTGGGTAGAAAATTCTACTTGTAATGGATGACAAGCTTTGTATTGGTAAGAAAATGAATTTTTTGCAAGATTCAAGAGTGATACCTAAGAGCGAGCACATTTTTTTCTGGTGTAAGTCTTGATATTAGTGTGAAATACATCGGAAATTTGTCTGAAATGGATAATTCTTATGTTAATGTCATTATTTTGTAGGGGAAGAGAGATATTCTGGAGTCAGTGAGTCGTAATTTGTTACAAAGCATCATTTTAAAGAGAATGTGTCTTCTTTTGGGGATGAAAACCAGTAATTTAGGGAGAAATTGCTATTTGTAGGGATGAAAAGCATTAGTTTGGGAAGAAAACCATAGTTTTGCAAGGATGAAGAGTGATACCTAAGAGTGTACTTTTCATTTCTGGGATAAGTATTGATATTCATGTGACCTACTTCTAAAATCTGTCAGAAATGGATATTTCTGTTGGAAATGTCATTCTTTTTTAGATGAAAAGAGTTATTCTGGAAACAATGTGTCATATTTGGCTACAAACGCTGATTTTGAAGAGAAATCGATTTCTTTTGGTGATGAAAACCACCTTTATGTCTAGAAAATGCTGTTTGTAGAGATGAAAAACATTATTTGGGTAAGAAAAGCATATTTTTGCAAGGGTAAAGAGTGATACCTAAGAGAGACCTTTTTATTTCTGGTATATATATTTCTTGATATTCCTGTGAAATTTTTCTAAAATCTGTCAGAAAAGGATATATCTGTTGGAAATGTCCTTATTTTGTAGAGGAGAAAAGGTGCTTCTGTTAGTAATGTCCTCAATTGGTAGAAGAAGTGTTTCCTTTCACATGGGGAAAGATTTCGGTTCTTTCATTTTTTTCGTTACTACACTTTTAGTTTCTCAGACGACAAAGGAAAGAAACGAATATCTCCTTCTTACATATCTGACTAGCCAGCTGAATAGCTCTGGGATATGCGCTGTCGGAGAGAAATCGACTTGATGTCCCTATCGCTCCTTTCTGAGCTGCAGGCATAAGCCTTTTCCTCTGAAGAAAGAAGCCGGCTAAAGACGCACTCCCCGAGTGCAACGGAGATGTTGGAATCACGGTTCCCTGCGACTGCCGCTTGTGAGAGAAAAGAGCGGTTGCGGTTAAATCGGTAGCCGAAAAAGAGCGACTTTAGCCGGCTGCTTTCTTCCGCTGAGGGGGGTTTCTCTCTGCAGCCCGGAAAGGAGCACTTTTGTCCTTAACATCTTTTTTCACTGAAAGCACAACTCCTAGAACTGTTTCGAAGTGTTTCCTTTCACATGGGGAAAGATTTCGGTTCTTTCATTTTTTTCGTTACTACACTTTTAGTTTCTCAGACGACAAAGGAAAGAAACGAATATCTCCTTCTTACATATCTGACTAGCCAGCTGAATAGCTCTGAGATATGCGCTGTCGGAGAGAAATCGACTTGATGTCCCTATCGCTCCTTTCTGAGCTGCAGGCATAAGCCTTTTCCTCTGAAGAAAGAAGCCGGCTAAAGACGCACTCCCCGAGTGCAACGGAGATGTTGGAATCACGGTTCCCTGCGACTGCCGCTTGTGAGAGAAAAGAGCGGTTGCGGTTAAATCGGTAGCCGAAAAAGAGCGACTTTAGCCGGCTGCTTTCTTCCGCTGAGGGGGGTTTCTCTCTGCAGCCCGGAAAGGAGCACTTTTGTCCTTAACATCTTTTTTCACTGAAAGCACAACTCCTAGAACTGTTTCGAAGTGTTTCCTTTCACATGGGGAAAGATTTCGGTTCTTTCATTTTTTTCGTTACTACACTTTTAGTTTCTCAGACGACAAAGGAAAGAAACGAATATCTCCTTCTTACATATCTGACTAGCCAGCTGAATAGCTCTGGGATATGCGCTGTCGGAGAGAAATCGACTTGATGTCCCTATCGCTCCTTTCTGAGCTGCAGGCATAAGCCTTTTCCTCTGAAGAAAGAAGCCGGCTAAAGACGCACTCCCCGAGTGCAACGGAGATGTTGGAATCACGGTTCCCTGCGACTGCCGCTTGTGAGAGAAAAGAGCGGTTGCGGTTAAATCGGTAGCCGAAAAAGAGCGACTTTAGCCGGCTGCTTTCTTCCGCTGAGGGGGGTTTCTCTCTGCAGCCCGGAAAGGAGCACTTTTGTCCTTAACATCTTTTTTCACTGAAAGCACAACTCCTAGAACTGTTTCGAAGTGTTTCCTTTCACATGGGGAAAGATTTCGGTTCTTTCATTTTTATCGTTACTACACTTTTAGTTTCTCAGACGACAAAGGAAAGAAACGAATATCTCCTTCTTACATATCTGACTAGCCAGCTGAATAGCTCTGAGATATGCGCTGTCGGAGAGAAATCGACTTGATGTCCCTATCGCTCCTTTCTGAGCTGCAGGCATAAGCCTTTTCCTCTGAAGAAAGAAGCCGGCTAAAGACGCACTCCCCGAGTGCAACGGAGATGTTGGAATCACGGTTCCCTGCGACTGCCGCTTGTGAGAGAAAAGAGCGGTTGCGGTTAAATCGGTAGCCGAAAAAGAGCGACTTTAGCCGGCTGCTTTCTTCCGCTGAGGGGGGTTTCTCTGCAGCCCGGAAAGGAGCACTTTTGTCCTTAACATCTTTTTTCACTGAAAGCACAACTCCTAGAACTGTTTCGAAGTGTTTCCTTTCACATGGGGAAAGATTTCGGTTCTTTCATTTTTTTCGTTACTACACTTTTAGTTTCTCAGACGACAAAGGAAAGAAACGAATATCTCCTTCTTACATATCTGACTAGCCAGCTGAATAGCTCTGAGATATGCGCTGTCGGAGAGAAATCGACTTGATGTCCCTATCGCTCCTTTCTGAGCTGCAGGCATAAGCCTTTTCCTCTGAAGAAAGAAGCCGGCTAAAGACGCACTCCCCGAGTGCAACGGAGATGTTGGAATCACGGTTCCCTGCGACTGCCGCTTGTGAGAGAAAAGAGCGGTTGCGGTTAAATCGGTAGCCGAAAAAGAGCGACTTTAGCCGGCTGCTTTCTTCCGCTGAGGGGGGTTTCTCTCTGCAGCCCGGAAAGGAGCACTTTTGTCCTTAACATCTTTTTTCACTGAAAGCACAACTCCTAGAACTGTTTCGAAGTGTTTCCTTTCACATGGGGAAAGATTTCGGTTCTTTCATTTTTTTCGTTACTACACTTTTAGTTTCTCAGACGACAAAGGAAAGAAACGAATATCTCCTTCTTACATATCTGACTAGCCAGCTGAATAGCTCTGGGATATGCGCTGTCGGAGAGAAATCGACTTGATGTCCCTATCGCTCCTTTCTGAGCTGCAGGCATAAGCCTTTTCCTCTGAAGAAAGAAGCCGGCTAAAGACGCACTCCCCGAGTGCAACGGAGATGTTGGAATCACGGTTCCCTGCGACTGCCGCTTGTGAGAGAAAAGAGCGGTTGCGGTTAAATCGGTAGCCGAAAAAGAGCGACTTTAGCCGGCTGCTTTCTTCCGCTGAGGGGGGTTTCTCTCTGCAGCCCGGAAAGGAGCACTTTTGTCCTTAACATCTTTTTTCACTGAAAGCACAACTCCTAGAACTGTTTCGAAGTGTTTCCTTTCACATGGGGAAAGATTTCGGTTCTTTCATTTTTTTCGTTACTACACTTTTAGTTTCTCAGACGACAAAGGAAAGAAACGAATATCTCCTTCTTACATATCTGACTAGCCAGCTGAATAGCTCTGAGATATGCGCTGTCGGAGAGAAATCGACTTGATGTCCCTATCGCTCCTTTCTGAGCTGCAGGCATAAGCCTTTTCCTCTGAAGAAAGAAGCCGGCTAAAGACGCACTCCCCGAGTGCAACGGAGATGTTGGAATCACGGTTCCCTGCGACTGCCGCTTTTGAGAGAAAAGAGCGGTTGCGGTTAAATCGGTAGCCGAAAAAGAGCGACTTTAGCCGGCTGCTTTCTTCCGCTGAGGGGGGTTTCTCTCTGCAGCCCGGAGAGGAGCACTTTTGTCCTCAACTTCTTTTCTCGCTGAAAGCACAACTCCTAGCACTGTATCGAGCAGTTATCTTTCCACTGGGGAAAAATAAGTAGGGGTACTTCAAATCAGACACAGAATACCCTAAATCAGACACAAAATCGAGACACCCCACATTTTAACACATCCCTCCCATTTAAGGATCAACCTCCCTTTTTAAGTTCCTTCACCATTTTAACCCCTTCACACATTATAGGGCCCCCCCATTTAAAAACACCCACCCCCATTTAAAGAACTCCTCCCATTATAAACCCCCCCCTTTTCAGTCCCCCAAATTTTACTGTCTCACCCACATTAATTAGGACTTACCCATTTATATGGATCCCTCCCCAATTTAAAGTACTCCTCCCATTTTAAAGACACCCAAAATTTAAATTTCCCCCTCCATTTAAGAACACCCCCATTTAAATGCCTCCCCGTTTTAAAAGACCCCCCCCCAATTTTAAATCCTCCCACCCATTATTGGTTCAAGCTCAATTTAAGGACTCCCCCCCATTTTTTGGACCGCCCCCCATTTAAGCCCCCCCCCCACCCCTATTTTCAGCGAGAAAAGATGTTAAGGACAAAAGTGCTCCTCTCCGGGCTGCAGAGAGAAACCCCCCTCAGCGGAAGAAAGCAGCCGGCTGAAGTCGCTCTTTTTCGGCTACCGATTTAACCGCAACCGCTCTTTTCTCTCACAAGCGGCAGTCGCAGGGAACCGTGATTCCAACATCTCCGTTGCACTCGGGGAGTGCGTCTTTAGCCGGCTTCTTTCTTCAGAGGAAAAGGCTTATGCCTGCAGCTCAGAAAGGAGCGACAGGGACATCAAGTCGATTTATCTCCGACAGCGCATATCCCAGAGCTATTCAGCAGGCTAGTCAGATATGTAAGAAGGAGATATTCGTTTCTTTCCTTTGTCGTCTGAGAAACTAAAAGTGTAGTAACGAAAAAAATGAAAGAAGCAAAATCTTTCCCCATTTGAAAGGTAACACTTCGAAACAGTTCTAGGAGTTGTGCTTTCAGTGAATAAAGATGTTAAGGACAAAAGTGCTCCTTTCCGGGCTGCAGAGAGAAACCCCCCTCAGCGGAAGAAAGCAGCCGGCTAAAGTCGCTCTTTTTCGTCTACCGATTTGGCCTCAACCGTTCTTTTCTCGCCCAAGCGGCAGTAGCAGGGAACCGTGATTCCAACAACTCCGCTGCACTCGGGGAGTGCCTCTTCAGCCTTCTAAAGGACTTCTCCCATTTTAATGACGGGGGTCGGCTGAAGAGGCTCTTAAAATGAGGGAGGTCTTTAAATGCAGGGGGTCTTTAAATGGGGGGGTCCTTAAACGGGGGGCGGTCCAAAAAATGGGGGGGAGTCCATAAATTGAGCTGGAAACAATAATGGGATGGAATGGTTGAAATGGGGGAGGGTGGTCTTTTAAAAAGGGGAGACATTTCAATGGGGGTGTTCTTAAATGGAGGGGACATTGAAATGGGGGTGTTATTAAAATGGGGGGGAGTCCTTTAAATTGGGGGGGATCCATATAAATGGGTAATTCTCTTCTCTCATTCTCTTTAAAATGATGCTTTGTAACAAATGATGACTCACTGATTCCAGAATATCTCTCTTCCCCTACAAAATAATGACATCAACATAAGAATTATCCATTTCAGACAAATTTCCGATGTATTTCACACTAATATCAATACTTACACCAGAAAAAAATGTGTTCTCTCTTAGTTATCACTCTTGAATCTTGCAAAAAATTCATTTTCTTACCAATACAAAGCTTGTCATCATTACAAGTAGCATTTTCTACCCAAAAAAGTGGTTTTCATCCCCAGTAGAAATCGTTTTCTCTACAAATGTTCCCCTGTAGCAACATATGAAACACTGTTATTGGAATACCTCTTTCCCTCTTCAAAATAAGGCCATTTCCAACAGAAATATCGATTTCTGACAAATTTTAGAAGAATGGCCCACAAATATCAGTACCTATCCCAGAAATAAAAAGTTCTCTCCTAAGAATCATTCTTTATCCTTGCAAAAACATGGTTTTCTCACCAAAATTCTGCTTTTTTCCCTTTAAAATAGCATTGTTTCCCAGAAATACTGGTTTCCAAACCCAGAAGAAGATATTTTCTCTACAAAATGAAGCTTTGTAGCAAAATAGGACACATTGCTTCCAGAATACCTTTTCTCTTCTACCAATTGAGGACATTACTAACAGAAACACCTTTTCTCCTCTACAAAATAAGGACATTTCCAACAGATATATCCTTTTCTGACAGATTTTAGAAAAATTTCACAGGAATATCAATACTTATACCAGAAATAAAAAGGTCTCTCTTAGGTATCACTCTTTACCCTTGCAAAAAATGCTTTTCTTACCCAAATAATGTTTTTCATCTCTACAAACAGCATTTTCTAGACATAAAGGTGGTTTTCATCACCAAAAGAAATCGATTTCTCTTCAAAATTAGCGTTTGTAGCCAAATATGACACATTGTTTCCAGAATAACTCTTTTCATCTAAAAAAGAATGACATTTCCAACAGAAATATCCATTTCTGACAGATTTTAGAAGTAGGTCACATGAATATCAATACTTATCCCAGAAATGAAAAGTACACTCTTAGGTATCACTCTTCATCCTTGCAAAACTATGGTTTTCTTCCCAAACTAATGCTTTTCATCCCTACAAATAGCAATTTCTCCCTAAATTACTGGTTTTCATCCCCAAAAGAAGACACATTCTCTTTAAAATGATGCTTTGTAACAAATGATGACTCACTGATTCCAGAATATCTCTCTTCCCCTACAAAATAATGACATTAACATAAGAATTATCCATTTCTGGCAAATTTCCGATGTATTTCACACTAATATCAAGACTTACACCAGAAAAAAATGTGCTCGCTCTTAGGTATCACTCTTGAATCTTGCAAAAAATTCATTTTCTTACCAATACAAAGCTTGTCATCATTACAAGTAGCATTTTCTACCCAAAAAAGTGGTTTTCATCCCCAATAGAAATCGTTTTCTCTACAAATGGTCCCCTGTAGCAACATATGAAACACTCTTATTGGAATACCTCTTTCCCTCTTCAAAATAAGGCCATTTCCAACAGAAATATCGATTTCTGACAAATTTTAGAAGAATGGCACACAAATATCAGTACCTATCCCAGAAATAAAAAGTTCTCTCCTAAGAATCATTCTTTATCCTTGCAAAAACATGGTTTTCTCACCAAAATTATGCTTTTTTCCCTTTAAAATAGCATTGTTTCCCAGAAATACTGGTTTTCATCCCCAGAAGAAGACATTTTCTCTACAAAATGAAGCTTTGTAGCAAAATAGGACACATTGCTTCCAGAATACCTTTTCTCTTCTACCAATTGAGGACATTACTAACAGAAACACCTTTTCTCCTCTACAAAATAAGGACATTTCCAACAGATATATCCTTTTCTGACAGATTTTAGAAAAATTTCACAGGAATATCAATACTTATACCAGAAATAAAAAGGTCTCTCTTAGGTATCACTCTTTACCCTTGCAAAAATATGCTTTTCTTACCCAAATAATGTTTTTCATCTCTACAAACAGCATTTTCTAGACATAAAGGTGGTTTTCATCACCAAAAGAAATCGATTTCTCTTCAAAATTAGCGTTTGTAGCCAAATATGACACATTGTTTCCAGAATAACTCTTTTCATCTAAAAAAGAATGACATTTCCAACAGAAATATCCATTTCTGACAGATTTTAGAAGTAGGTCACATGAATATCAATACTTATCCCAGAAATGAAAAGTACACTCTTAGGTATCACTCTTCATCCTTGCAAAACTATGGTTTTCTTCCCAAACTAATGCTTTTCATGCCTACAAATAGCAATTTCTCCCTAAATAACTGGTTTTCATCCCCAAAAGAAGACACATTCTCTTTAAAATGATGCTTTGTAACAAATGATGACTCACTGATTCCAGAATATCTCTCTTCCCCTACAAAATAATGACATTAACATAAGAATTATCCATTTCTGGCAAATTTCCGATGTATTTCACACTAATATCAAGACTTACACCAGAAAAAAATGTGCTCGCTCTTAGGTATCACTCTTGAATCTTGCAAAAAATTCATTTTCTTACCAATACAAAGCTTGTCATCATTACAAGTAGCATTTTCTACCCAAAAAAGTGGTTTTCATCCCCAATAGAAATCGTTTTCTCTACAAATGGTCCCCTGTAGCAACATATGAAACACTCTTATTGGAATACCTCTTTCCCTCTTCAAAATAAGGCCATTTCCAACAGAAATATCGATTTCTGACAAATTTTAGAAGAATGGCACACAAATATCAGTACCTATCCCAGAAATAAAAAGTTCTCTCCTAAGAATCATTCTTTATCCTTGCAAAAACATGGTTTTCTCACCAAAATTATGCTTTTTATCTTTTTAAAATAGCGTTGTCTCCAAGAAATACAGGTTTTCATCCCCAGAAGAAGACATTTTCTCTACAAAATGAAGCTTTGTAGCAAAATAGGACACATTGCTTCCAGAATACCTTTTCTCTTCTACCAATTGAGGACATTACTAACAGAAACACCTTTTCTCCTCTACAAAATAAGGACATTTCCAACAGATATATCCTTTTCTGACAGATTTTAGAAAAATTTCACAGGAATATCAATACTTATACCAGAAATAAAAAGGTCTCTCTTAGGTATCACTCTTTACCCTTGCAAAAATATGCTTTTCTTACCCAAATAATGTTTTTCATCTCTACAAACAGCATTTTCTAGACATAAAGGTGGTTTTCATCACCAAAAGAAATCGATTTCTCTTCAAAATTAGCGTTTGTAGCCAAATATGACACATTGTTTCCAGAATAACTCTTTTCATCTAAAAAAGAATGACATTTCCAACAGAAATATCCATTTCTGACAGATTTTAGAAGTAGGTCACATGAATATCAATACTTATCCCAGAAATGAAAAGTACACTCTTAGGTATCACTCTTCATCCTTGCAAAACTATGGTTTTCTTCCCAAACTAATGCTTTTCATGCCTACAAATAGCAATTTCTCCCTAAATAACTGGTTTTCATCCCCAAAAGAAGACACATTCTCTTTAAAATGATGCTTTGTAACAAATGATGACTCACTGATTCCAGAATATCTCTCTTCCCCTACAAAATAATGACATTAACATAAGAATTATCCATTTCTGGCAAATTTCTGATGTATTTCACACTAATATCAAGACTTACACCAGAAAAAAATGTGCTCGCTCTTAGGTATCACTCTTGAATCTTGCAAAAAATTCATTTTCTTACCAATACAAAGCTTGCCATCATTACAAGTAGCATTTTCTACCCCAAAAAAGTGGTTTTCATCCCCAATAGAAATCGTTTTCTCTACAAATGGTCCCCTGCAGCAACATATGAAACACTCTTATTGGAATACCTCTTTCCCTCTTCAAAATAAGGACATTTCCAACAGAAATATCGATTTCTGACAAATTTTAGAAGAATGGCACACAAATATCAGTACCTATTCCAGAAATAAAAAGTTCTCTCCTAAGAATCATTCTTTATCCTTGCAAAAACATGGTTTTCTCACCAAAATTATGCTTTTTATCCCTTTAAAATAGCGTTGTCTCCCAGAAATACAGGTTTTCATCCCCAGAAGAAGACATTTTCTCTACAAAATGAAGCTTTGTAGCAAAATAGGACACATTGCTTCCAGAATACCTTTTCTCTTCTACCAATTGAGGACATTACTAACAGAAACACCTTTTCTCCTCTACAAAATAAGGACATTTCCAACAGATATATCCTTTTCTGACAGATTTTAGAAAAATTTCACAGGAATATCAATACTTATACCAGAAATAAAAAGGTCTCTCTTAGGTATCACTCTTTACCCTTGCAAAAATATGCTTTTCTTACCCAAATAATGTTTTTCATCTCTACAAACAGCATTTTCTAGACATAAAGGTGGTTTTCATCACCAAAAGAAATCGATTTCTCTTCAAAATTAGCGTTTGTAGCCAAATATGACACATTGTTTCCAGAATAACTCTTTTCATCTAAAAAAGAATGACATTTCCAACGGAAATATCCATTTCTGACAGATTTTAGAAGTAGGTCACATGAATATCAATACTTATCCCAGAAATGAAAAGTACACTCTTAGGTATCACTCTTCATCCTTGCAAAACTATGGTTTTCTTCCCAAACTAATGCTTTTCATGCCTACAAATAGCAATTTCTCCCTAAATAACTGGTTTTCATCCCCAAAAGAAGACACATTCTCTTTAAAATGATGCTTTGTAACAAATGATGACTCACTGATTCCAGAATATCTCTCTTCCCCTACAAAATAATGACATTAACATAAGAATTATCCATTTCTGGCAAATTTCCGATGTATTTCACACTAATATCAAGACTTACACCAGAAAAAAATGTGCTCGCTCTTAGGTATCACTCTTGAATCTTGCAAAAAATTCATTTTCTTACCAATACAAAGCTTGTCATCATTACAAGTAGCATTTTCTACCCAAAAAAGTGGTTTTCATCCCCAATAGAAATCGTTTTCTCTACAAATGGTCCCCTGCAGCAACATATGAAACACTCTTATTGGAATACCTCTTTCCCTCTTCAAAATAAGGCCATTTCCAACAGAAATATCGATTTCTGACAAATTTTAGAAGAATGGCACACAAATATCAGTACCTATCCCAGAAATAAAAAGTTCTCTCCTAAGAATCATTCTTTATCCTTGCAAAAACATGGTTTTCTCACCAAAATTATGCTTTTTATCTTTTTAAAATAGCGTTGTCTCCAAGAAATACAGGTTTTCATCCCCAGAAGAAGACATTTTCTCTACAAAATGAAGCTTTGTAGCAAAATAGGACACATTGCTTCCAGAATACCTTTTCTCTTCTACCAATTGAGGACATTACTAACAGAAACACCTTTTCTCCTCTACAAAATAAGGACATTTCCAACAGATATATCCTTTTCTGACAGATTTTAGAAAAATTTCACAGGAATATCAATACTTATACCAGAAATAAAAAGGTCTCTCTTAGGTATCACTCTTTACCCTTGCAAAAATATGCTTTTCTTACCCAAATAATGTTTTTCATCTCTACAAACAGCATTTTCTAGACATAAAGGTGGTTTTCATCACCAAAAGAAATCGATTTCTCTTCAAAATTAGCGTTTGTAGCCAAATATGACACATTGTTTCCAGAATAACTCTTTTCATCTAAAAAAGAATGACATTTCCAACAGAAATATCCATTTCTGACAGATTTTAGAAGTAGGTCACATGAATATCAATACTTATCCCAGAAATGAAAAGTACACTCTTAGGTATCACTCTTCATCCTTGCAAAACTATGGTTTTCTTCCCAAACTAATGCTTTTCATGCCTACAAATAGCAATTTCTCCCTAAATAACTGGTTTTCATCCCCAAAAGAAGACACATTCTCTTTAAAATGATGCTTTGTAACAAATGATGACTCACTGATTCCAGAATATCTCTCTTCCCCTACAAAATAATGACATTAACATAAGAATTATCCATTTCTGGCAAATTTCTGATGTATTTCACACTAATATCAAGACTTACACCAGAAAAAAATGTGCTCGCTCTTAGGTATCACTCTTGAATCTTGCAAAAAATTCATTTTCTTACCAATACAAAGCTTGCCATCATTACAAGTAGCATTTTCTACCCCAAAAAAGTGGTTTTCATCCCCAATAGAAATCGTTTTCTCTACAAATGGTCCCCTGCAGCAACATATGAAACACTCTTATTGGAATACCTCTTTCCCTCTTCAAAATAAGGACATTTCCAACAGAAATATCGATTTCTGACAAATTTTAGAAGAATGGCACACAAATATCAGTACCTATTCCAGAAATAAAAAGTTCTCTCCTAAGAATCATTCTTTATCCTTGCAAAAACATGGTTTTCTCACCAAAATTATGCTTTTTATCCCTTTAAAATAGCGTTGTCTCCCAGAAATACAGGTTTTTATCCCCAGAAGAAGACATTTTCTCTACAAAATGAAGCTTTGTAGCAAAATAGGACACATTGCTTCCAGAATACCTTTTCTCTTCTACCAACTGAGGACATTACTAACAGAAACACCTTTTCTCCTCTACAAAATAAGGACATTTCCAACAGATATATCCTTTTCTGACAGATTTTAGAAAAATTTCACAGGAATATCAATACTTATACCAGAAATAAAAAGGTCTCTCTTAGGTATCACTCTTTACCCTTGCAAAAATATGCTTTTCTTACCCAAATAATGTTTTTCATCTCTACAAACAGCATTTTCTAGACATAAAGGTGGTTTTCATCACCAAAAGAAATCGATTTCTCTTCAAAATTAGCGTTTGTAGCCAAATATGACACATTGTTTCCAGAATAACTCTTTTCATCTAAAAAAGAATGACATTTCCAACGGAAATATCCATTTCTGACAGATTTTAGAAGTAGGTCACATGAATATCAATACTTATCCCAGAAATGAAAAGTACACTCTTAGGTATCACTCTTCATCCTTGCAAAACTATGGTTTTCTTCCCAAACTAATGCTTTTCATGCCTACAAATAGCAATTTCTCCCTAAATTACTGGTTTTCATCCCCAAAAGAAGACACATTCTCTTTAAAATGATGCTTTGTAACAAATGATGACTCACTGATTCCAGAATATCTCTCTTCCCCTACAAAATAATGACATTAACATAAGAATTATCCATTTCTGGCAAATTTCTGATGTATTTCACACTAATATCAAGACTTACACCAGAAAAAAATGTGCTCGCTCTTAGGTATCACTCTTGAATCTTGCAAAAAATTCATTTTCTTACCAATACAAAGCTTGCCATCATTACAAGTAGCATTTTCTACCCCAAAAAAGTGGTTTTCATCCCCAATAGAAATCGTTTTCTCTACAAATGGTCCCCTGCAGCAACATATGAAACACTCTTATTGGAATACCTCTTTCCCTCTTCAAAATAAGGACATTTCCAACAGAAATAGCGATTTCTGACAAATTTTAGAAGAATGGCACACAAATATCAGTACCTATTCCAGAAATAAAAAGTTCTCTCCTAAGAATCATTCTTTATCCTTGCAAAAACATGGTTTTCTCACCAAAATTATGCTTTTTATCCCTTTAAAATAGCGTTGTCTCCCAGAAATACAGGTTTTCATCCCCAGAAGAAGACATTTTCTCTACAAAATGAAGCTTTGTAGCAAAATAGGACACATTGCTTCCAGAATACCTTTTCTCTTCTACCAATTGAGGACATTACTAACAGAAACACCTTTTCTCCTCTACAAAATAAGGACATTTCCAACAGATATATCCTTTTCTGACAGATTTTAGAAAAATTTCACAGGAATATCAATACTTATACCAGAAATAAAAAGGTCTCTCTTAGGTATCACTCTTTACCCTTGCAAAAATATGCTTTTCTTACCCAAATAATGTTTTTCATCTCTACAAACAGCATTTTCTAGACATAAAGGTGGTTTTCATCACCAAAAGAAATCGATTTCTCTTCAAAATTAGCGTTTGTAGCCAAATATGACACATTGTTTCCAGAATAACTCTTTTCATCTAAAAAAGAATGACATTTCCAACAGAAATATCCATTTCTGACAGATTTTAGAAGTAGGTCACATGAATATCAATACTTATCCCAGAAATGAAAAGTACACTCTTAGGTATCACTCTTCATCCTTGCAAAACTATGGTTTTCTTCCCAAACTAATGCTTTTCATCCCTACAAATAGCAATTTCTCCCTAAATAACTGGTTTTCATCCCCAAAAGAAGACACATTCTCTTTAAAATGATGCTTTGTAACAAATGATGACTCACTGATTCCAGAATATCTCTCTTCCCCTACAAAATAATGACATTAACATAAGAATTATCCATTTCTGGCAAATTTCCGATGTATTTCACACTAATATCAAGACTTACACCAGAAAAAAATGTGCTCGCTCTTAGGTATCACTCTTGAATCTTGCAAAAAATTCATTTTCTTACCAATACAAAGCTTGCCATCATTACAAGTAGCATTTTCTACCCCAAAAAAGTGGTTTTCATCCCCAATAGAAATCGTTTTCTCTACAAATGGTCCCCTGCAGCAACATATGAAACACTCTTATTGGAATACCTCTTTCCCTCTTCAAAATAAGGACATTTCCAACAGAAATAGCGATTTCTGACAAATTTTAGAAGAATGGCACACAAATATCAGTACCTATCCCAGAAATAAAAAGTTCTCTCCTAAGAATCATTCTTTATCCTTGCAAAAACATGGTTTTCTCACCAAAATTATGCTTTTTATCCCTTTAAAATAGCGTTGTCTCCCAGAAATACTGGTTTTCATCCCCAGAAGAAGACATTTTCTCTACAAAATGAAGCTTTGTAGCAAAATAGGACACATTGCTTCCAGAATACCTTTTCTCTTCTACCAATTGAGGACATTACTAACAGAAACACCTTTTCTCCTCTACAAAATAAGGACATTTCCAACAGATATATCCTTTTCTGACAGATTTTAGAAAAATTTCACAGGAATATCAATACTTATACCAGAAATAAAAAGGTCTCTCTTAGGTATCACTCTTTACCCTTGCAAAAATATGCTTTTCTTACCCAAATAATGTTTTTCATCTCTACAAACAGCATTTTCTAGACATAAAGGTGGTTTTCATCAGCAAAAGAAATCGATTTCTCTTCAAAATCGGCGTTTGTAGCCAAATATGACACACTGTTTCCAGAATAACTCTTTTCATCTAAAAAAGAATGACATTTCCAACAGAAATATCCATTTCTGACAGATTTTAGAAGTAGGTCACATGAATATCAATACTTATCCCAGAAATGAAAAGTACACTCTTAGGTATCACTCTTCATTCTTGCAAAACTATGGTTTTCTTCCCAAACTAATGCTTTTCATCCCTACAAATAGCAATTTCTCCCTAAATAACTGGTTTTCATCCCCAAAAGAAGACACATTCTCTTTAAAATGATGCTTTGTAACAAATGATGACTCACTGATTCCAGAATATCTCTCTTCCCCTACAAAATAATGACATTAACATAAGAATTATCCATTTCTGGCAAATTTCTGATGTATTTCACACTAATATCAAGACTTACACCAGAAAAAAATGTGCTCGCTCTTAGGTATCACTCTTGAATCTTGCAAAAAATTCATTTTCTTACCAATACAAAGCTTGCCATCATTACAAGTAGCATTTTCTACCCCAAAAAAGTGGTTTTCATCCCCAATAGAAATCGTTTTCTCTACAAATGGTCCCCTGCAGCAACATATGAAACACTCTTATTGGAATACCTCTTTCCCTCTTCAAAATAAGGACATTTCCAACAGAAATATTGATTTCTGACAAATTTTAGAAGAATGGCACACAAATATCAGTACCTATTCCAGAAATAAAAAGTTCTCTCCTAAGAATCATTCTTTATCCTTGCAAAAACATGGTTTTCTCACCAAAATTATGCTTTTTATCCCTTTAAAATAGCGTTGTCTCCCAGAAATACAGGTTTTCATCCCCAGAAGAAGACATTTTCTCTACAAAATGAAGCTTTGTAGCAAAATAGGACACATTGCTTCCAGAATACCTTTTCTCTTCTACCAATTGAGGACATTACTAACAGAAACACCTTTTCTCCTCTACAAAATAAGGACATTTCCAACAGATATATCCTTTTCTGACAGATTTTAGAAAAATTTCACAGGAATATCAATACTTATACCAGAAATAAAAAGGTCTCTCTTAGGTATCACTCTTTACCCTTGCAAAAATATGCTTTTCTTACCCAAATAATGTTTTTCATCTCTACAAACAGCATTTTCTAGACATAAAGGTGGTTTTCATCACCAAAAGAAATCGATTTCTCTTCAAAATTAGCGTTTGTAGCCAAATATGACACATTGTTTCCAGAATAACTCTTTTCATCTAAAAAAGAATGACATTTCCAACGGAAATATCCATTTCTGACAGATTTTAGAAGTAGGTCACATGAATATCAATACTTATCCCAGAAATGAAAAGTACACTCTTAGGTATCACTCTTCATCCTTGCAAAACTATGGTTTTCTTCCCAAACTAATGCTTTTCATGCCTACAAATAGCAATTTCTCCCTAAATTACTGGTTTTCATCCCCAAAAGAAGACACATTCTCTTTAAAATGATGCTTTGTAACAAATGATGACTCACTGATTCCAGAATATCTCTCTTCCCCTACAAAATAATGACATTAACATAAGAATTATCCATTTCTGGCAAATTTCTGATGTATTTCACACTAATATCAAGACTTACACCAGAAAAAAATGTGCTCGCTCTTAGGTATCACTCTTGAATCTTGCAAAAAATTCATTTTCTTACCAATACAAAGCTTGCCATCATTACAAGTAGCATTTTCTACCCCAAAAAAGTGGTTTTCATCCCCAATAGAAATCGTTTTCTCTACAAATGGTCCCCTGCAGCAACATATGAAACACTCTTATTGGAATACCTCTTTCCCTCTTCAAAATAAGGACATTTCCAACAGAAATAGCGATTTCTGACAAATTTTAGAAGAATGGCACACAAATATCAGTACCTATTCCAGAAATAAAAAGTTCTCTCCTAAGAATCATTCTTTATCCTTGCAAAAACATGGTTTTCTCACCAAAATTATGCTTTTTATCCCTTTAAAATAGCGTTGTCTCCCAGAAATACAGGTTTTCATCCCCAGAAGAAGACATTTTCTCTACAAAATGAAGCTTTGTAGCAAAATAGGACACATTGCTTCCAGAATACCTTTTCTCTTCTACCAATTGAGGACATTACTAACAGAAACACCTTTTCTCCTCTACAAAATAAGGACATTTCCAACAGATATATCCTTTTCTGACAGATTTTAGAAAAATTTCACAGGAATATCAATACTTATACCAGAAATAAAAAGGTCTCTCTTAGGTATCACTCTTTACCCTTGCAAAAATATGCTTTTCTTACCCAAATAATGTTTTTCATCTCTACAAACAGCATTTTCTAGACATAAAGGTGGTTTTCATCAGCAAAAGAAATCGATTTCTCTTCAAAATCGGCGTTTGTAGCCAAATATGACACACTGTTTCCAGAATAACTCTTTTCATCTAAAAAAGAATGACATTTCCAACAGAAATATCCATTTCTGACAGATTTTAGAAGTAGGTCACATGAATATCAATACTTATCCCAGAAATGAAAAGTACACTCTTAGGTATCACTCTTCATTCTTGCAAAACTATGGTTTTCTTCCCAAACTAATGCTTTTCATGCCTACAAATAGCAATTTCTCCCTAAATAACTGGTTTTCATCCCCAAAAGAAGACACATTCTCTTTAAAATGATGCTTTGTAACAAATGATGACTCACTGATTCCAGAATATCTCTCTTCCCCTACAAAATAATGACATTAACATAAGAATTATCCATTTCTGGCAAATTTCTGATGTATTTCACACTAATATCAAGACTTACACCAGAAAAAAATGTGCTCGCTCTTAGGTATCACTCTTGAATCTTGCAAAAAATTCATTTTCTTACCAATACAAAGCTTGCCATCATTACAAGTAGCATTTTCTACCCCAAAAAAGTGGTTTTCATCCCCAATAGAAATCGTTTTCTCTACAAATGGTCCCCTGCAGCAACATATGAAACACTCTTATTGGAATACCTCTTTCCCTCTTCAAAATAAGGACATTTCCAACAGAAATATCGATTTCTGACAAATTTTAGAAGAATGGCACACAAATATCAGTACCTATTCCAGAAATAAAAAGTTCTCTCCTAAGAATCATTCTTTATCCTTGCAAAAACATGGTTTTCTCACCAAAATTATGCTTTTTATCCCTTTAAAATAGCGTTGTCTCCCAGAAATACAGGTTTTCATCCCCAGAAGAAGACATTTTCTCTACAAAATGAAGCTTTGTAGCAAAATAGGACACATTGCTTCCAGAATACCTTTTCTCTTCTACCAATTGAGGACATTACTAACAGAAACACCTTTTCTCCTCTACAAAATAAGGACATTTCCAACAGATATATCCTTTTCTGACAGATTTTAGAAAAATTTCACAGGAATATCAATACTTATACCAGAAATAAAAAGGTCTCTCTTAGGTATCACTCTTTACCCTTGCAAAAATATGCTTTTCTTACCCAAATAATGTTTTTCATCTCTACAAACAGCATTTTCTAGACATAAAGGTGGTTTTCATCACCAAAAGAAATCGATTTCTCTTCAAAATTAGCGTTTGTAGCCAAATATGACACATTGTTTCCAGAATAACTCTTTTCATCTAAAAAAGAATGACATTTCCAACGGAAATATCCATTTCTGACAGATTTTAGAAGTAGGTCACATGAATATCAATACTTATCCCAGAAATGAAAAGTACACTCTTAGGTATCACTCTTCATCCTTGCAAAACTATGGTTTTCTTCCCAAACTAATGCTTTTCATGCCTACAAATAGCAATTTCTCCCTAAATTACTGGTTTTCATCCCCAAAAGAAGACACATTCTCTTTAAAATGATGCTTTGTAACAAATGATGACTCACTGATTCCAGAATATCTCTCTTCCCCTACAAAATAATGACATTAACATAAGAATTATCCATTTCTGGCAAATTTCCGATGTATTTCACACTAATATCAAGACTTACACCAGAAAAAAATGTGCTCGCTCTTAGGTATCACTCTTGAATCTTGCAAAAAATTCATTTTCTTACCAATACAAAGCTTGCCATCATTACAAGTAGCATTTTCTACCCCAAAAAAGTGGTTTTCATCCCCAATAGAAATCGTTTTCTCTACAAATGGTCCCCTGCAGCAACATATGAAACACTCTTATTGGAATACCTCTTTCCCTCTTCAAAATAAGGACATTTCCAACAGAAATAGCGATTTCTGACAAATTTTAGAAGAATGGCACACAAATATCAGTACCTATTCCAGAAATAAAAAGTTCTCTCCTAAGAATCATTCTTTATCCTTGCAAAAACATGGTTTTCTCACCAAAATTATGCTTTTTATCCCTTTAAAATAGCGTTGTCTCCCAGAAATACAGGTTTTCATCCCCAGAAGAAGACATTTTCTCTACAAAATGAAGCTTTGTAGCAAAATAGGACACATTGCTTCCAGAATACCTTTTCTCTTCTACCAATTGAGGACATTACTAACAGAAACACCTTTTCTCCTCTACAAAATAAGGACATTTCCAACAGATATATCCTTTTCTGACAGATTTTAGAAAAATTTCACAGGAATATCAATACT
The DNA here is from genome assembly GCF_054131305.1 of Coturnix japonica. Taxonomy (NCBI): domain Eukaryota; kingdom Metazoa; phylum Chordata; class Aves; order Galliformes; family Phasianidae; genus Coturnix; species Coturnix japonica. The sequence continues at coordinate 48,025,309 of NC_140663.1, read as the reverse complement.
TATACCAGAAATAAAAAGGTCTCTCTTAGGTATCACTCTTTACCCTTGCAAAAATATGCTTTTCTTACCCAAATAATGTTTTTCATCTCTACAAACAGCATTTTCTAGACATAAAGGTGGTTTTCATCACCAAAAGAAATCGATTTCTCTTCAAAATTAGCGTTTGTAGCCAAATATGACACATTGTTTCCAGAATAACTCTTTTCATCTAAAAAAGAATGACATTTCCAACAGAAATATCCATTTCTGACAGATTTTAGAAGTAGGTCACATGAATATCAATACTTATCCCAGAAATGAAAAGTACACTCTTAGGTATCACTCTTCATCCTTGCAAAACTATGGTTTTCTTCCCAAACTAATGCTTTTCATGCCTACAAATAGCAATTTCTCCCTAAATAACTGGTTTTCATCCCCAAAAGAAGACACATTCTCTTTAAAATGATGCTTTGTAACAAATGATGACTCACTGATTCCAGAATATCTCTCTTCCCCTACAAAATAATGCCATTAACATAAGAATTATCCATTTCTGGCAAATTTCCGATGTATTTCACACTAATATCAATACTTCCACCAGAAAAAAATGTGCTCGCTCTTAGGTATCACTCTCCAATCCTGCAAAAAATTCATTTTCTTACCAATACAAAGCTTGCCATCATTACAAGTAGCATTTTCTACCCCAAAAAAGTGGTTTTCATCCCCAATAGAAATCGTTTTCTCTACAAATGGTCCCCTGCAGCAACATATGAAACACTCTTATTGGAATACCTCTTTCCCTCTTCAAAATAAGGACATTTCCAACAGAAATATCGATTTCTGACAGATTTTAGAAGAATGGCACACAAATATCAGAACCTATCCCAGAAATAAAAAGTTCTCTCCTAAGAATCATTCTTTATCCTTGCAAAAACATGGTTTTCTCACCAAAATTATGCTTTTTATCCCTTTAAAATAGCGTTGTCTCCCAGAAATACAGGTTTTCATCCCCAGAAGAAGACATTTTCTCTACAAAATGAAGCTTTGTAGCAAAATAGGACACATTGCTTCCAGAATACCTTTTCTCTTCTACCAATTGAGGACATTACTAACAGAAACACCTTTTCTCCTCTACAAAATAAGGACATTTCCAACAGATATATCCTTTTCTGACAGATTTTAGAAAAATTTCACAGGAATATCAATACTTATACCAGAAATAAAAAGGTCTCTCTTAGGTATCACTCTTTACCCTTGCAAAAATATGCTTTTCTTACCCAAATAATGTTTTTCATCTCTACAAACAGCATTTTCTAGACATAAAGGTGGTTTTCATCAGCAAAAGAAATCGATTTCTCTTCAAAATTAGCGTTTGTAGCCAAATATGACACATTGTTTCCAGAATAACTCTTTTCATCTAAAAAAGAATGACATTTCCAACAGAAATATCCATTTCTGACAGATTTTAGAAGTAGGTCACATGAATATCAATACTTATCCCAGAAATGAAAAGTACACTCTTAGGTATCACTCTTCATCCTTGCAAAACTATGGTTTTCTTCCCAAACTAATGCTTTTCATGCCTACAAATAGCAATTTCTCCCTAAATTACTGGTTTTCATCCCCAAAAGAAGACACATTCTCTTTAAAATGATGCTTTGTAACAAATGATGACTCACTGATTCCAGAATATCTCTCTTCCCCTACAAAATAATGACATTAACATAAGAATTATCCATTTCTGGCAAATTTCTGATGTATTTCACACTAATATCAAGACTTACACCAGAAAAAAATGTGCTCGCTCTTAGGTATCACTCTTGAATCTTGCAAAAAATTCATTTTCTTACCAATACAAAGCTTGCCATCATTACAAGTAGCATTTTCTACCCCAAAAAAGTGGTTTTCATCCCCAATAGAAATCGTTTTCTCTACAAATGGTCCCCTGCAGCAACATATGAAACACTCTTATTGGAATACCTCTTTCCCTCTTCAAAATAAGGACATTTCCAACAGAAATAGCGATTTCTGACAAATTTTAGAAGAATGGCACACAAATATCAGTACCTATCCCAGAAATAAAAAGTTCTCTCCTAAGAATCATTCTTTATCCTTGCAAAAACATGGTTTTCTCACCAAAATTATGCTTTTTATCCCTTTAAAATAGCGTTGTCTCCCAGAAATACTGGTTTTCATCCCCAGAAGAAGACATTTTCTCTACAAAATGAAGCTTTGTAGCAAAATAGGACACATTGCTTCCAGAATACCTTTTCTCTTCTACCAATTGAGGACATTACTAACAGAAACACCTTTTCTCCTCTACAAAATAAGGACATTTCCAACAGATATATCCTTTTCTGACAGATTTTAGAAAAATTTCACAGGAATATCAATACTTATACCAGAAATAAAAAGGTCTCTCTTAGGTATCACTCTTTACCCTTGCAAAAATATGCTTTTCTTACCCAAATAATGTTTTTCATCTCTACAAACAGCATTTTCTAGACATAAAGGTGGTTTTCATCACCAAAAGAAATCGATTTCTCTTCAAAATTAGCGTTTGTAGCCAAATATGACACATTGTTTCCAGAATAACTCTTTTCATCTAAAAAAGAATGACATTTCCAACAGAAATATCCATTTCTGACAGATTTTAGAAGTAGGTCACATGAATATCAATACTTATCCCAGAAATGAAAAGTACACTCTTAGGTATCACTCTTCATCCTTGCAAAACTATGGTTTTCTTCCCAAACTAATGCTTTTCATGCCTACAAATAGCAATTTCTCCCTAAATAACTGGTTTTCATCCCCAAAAGAAGACACATTCTCTTTAAAATGATGCTTTGTAACAAATGATGACTCACTGATTCCAGAATATCTCTCTTCCCCTACAAAATAATGACATTAACATAAGAATTATCCATTTCTGGCAAATTTCCGATGTATTTCACACTAATATCAAGACTTACACCAGAAAAAAATGTGCTCGCTCTTAGGTATCACTCTTGAATCTTGCAAAAAATTCATTTTCTTACCAATACAAAGCTTGCCATCATTACAAGAAGCATTTTCTACCCAAAAAAGTGGTTTTCATCCCCAATAGAAATCGTTTTCTCTACAAATGGTCCCCTGCAGCAACATATGAAACACTCTTATTGGAATACCTCTTTCCCTCTTCAAAATAAGGACATTTCCAACAGAAATATCGATTTCTGACAAATTTTAGAAGAATGGCACACAAATATCAGTACCTATTCCAGAAATAAAAAGTTCTCTCCTAAGAATCATTCTTTATCCTTGCAAAAACATGGTTTTCTCACCAAAATTATGCTTTTTATCTCTTTAAAATAGCGTTGTCTCCCAGAAATACTGGTTTTCATCCCCAGAAGAAGACATTTTCTCTACAAAATGAAGCTTTGTAGCAAAATAGGACACATTGCTTCCAGAATACCTTTTCTCTTCTACCAATTGAGGACATTACTAACAGAAACACCTTTTCTCCTCTACAAAATAAGGACATTTCCAACAGATATATCCTTTTCTGACAGATTTTAGAAAAATTTCACAGGAATATCAATACTTATACCAGAAATAAAAAGGTCTCTCTTAGGTATCACTCTTTACCCTTGCAAAAATATGCTTTTCTTACCCAAATAATGTTTTTCATCTCTACAAACAGCATTTTCTAGACATAAAGGTGGTTTTCATCAGCAAAAGAAATCGATTTCTCTTCAAAATCGGCGTTTGTAGCCAAATATGACACACTGTTTCCAGAATAACTCTTTTCATCTAAAAAAGAATGACATTTCCAACAGAAATATCCATTTCTGACAGATTTTAGAAGTAGGTCACATGAATATCAATACTTATCCCAGAAATGAAAAGTACACTCTTAGGTATCACTCTTCATTCTTGCAAAACTATGGTTTTCTTCCCAAACTAATGCTTTTCATCCCTACAAATAGCAATTTCTCCCTAAATTACTGGTTTTCATCCCCAAAAGAAGACACATTCTCTTTAAAATGATGCTTTGTAACAAATGATGACTCACTGATTCCAGAATATCTCTCTTCCCCTACAAAATAATGCCATTAACATAAGAATTATCCATTTCTGGCAAATTTCCGATGTATTTCACACTAATATCAAGACTTCCACCAGAAAAAAATGTGCTCGCTCTTAGGTATCACTCTCCAATCCTGCAAAAAATTCATTTTCTTACCAATACAAAGCTTGCCATCATTACAAGAAGCATTTTCTACCCCAAAAAAGTGGTTTTCATCCCCAATAGAAATCGTTTTCTCTACAAATGGTCCCCTGCAGCAACATATGAAACACTCTTATTGGAATACCTCTTTCCCTCTTCAAAATAAGGACATTTCCAACAGAAATAGCGATTTCTGACAAATTTTAGAAGAATGGCACACAAATATCAGTACCTATTCCAGAAATAAAAAGTTCTCTCCTAAGAATCATTCTTTATCTTTGCAAAAACATGGTTTTCTCACCAAAATTATGCTTTTTATCCCTTTAAAATAGCATTGTCTCCCAGAAATACTGGTTTTCATCCCCAGAAGAAGACATTTTCTCTACAAAATGAAGCTTTGTAGCAAAATAGGACACATTGCTTCCAGAATACCTTTTCTCTTCTACCAATTGAGGACATTACTAACAGAAACACCTTTTCTCCTCTACAAAATAAGGACATTTCCAACAGATATATCCTTTTCTGACAGATTTTAGAAAAATTTCACAGGAATATCAATACTTATACCAGAAATAAAAAGGTCTCTCTTAGGTATCACTCTTTACCCTTGCAAAAATATGCTTTTCTTACCCAAATAATGTTTTTCATCTCTACAAACAGCATTTTCTAGACATAAAGGTGGTTTTCATCAGCAAAAGAAATCGATTTCTCTTCAAAATCGGCGTTTGTAGCCAAATATGACACACTGTTTCCAGAATAACTCTTTTCATCTAAAAAAGAATGACATTTCCAACAGAAATATCCATTTCTGACAGATTTTAGAAGTAGGTCACATGAATATCAATACTTATCCCAGAAATGAAAAGTACACTCTTAGGTATCACTCTTCATTCTTGCAAAACTATGGTTTTCTTCCCAAACTAATGCTTTTCATCCCTACAAATAGCAATTTCTCCCTAAATTACTGGTTTTCATCCCCAAAAGAAGACACATTCTCTTTAAAATGATGCTTTGTAACAAATGATGACTCACTGATTCCAGAATATCTCTCTTCCCCTACAAAATAATGCCATTAACATAAGAATTATCCATTTCTGGCAAATTTCCGATGTATTTCACACTAATATCAAGACTTACACCAGAAAAAAATGTGCTCGCTCTTAGGTATCACTCTCCAATCCTGCAAAAAATTCATTTTCTTACCAATACAAAGCTTGCCATCATTACAAGTAGCATTTTCTACCCCAAAAAAGTGGTTTTCATCCCCAATAGAAATCGTTTTCTCTACAAATGGTCCCCTGCAGCAACATATGAAACACTCTTATTGGAATACCTCTTTCCCTCTTCAAAATAAGGACATTTCCAACAGAAATATCGATTTCTGACAGATTTTAGAAGAATGGCACACAAATATCAGAACCTATCCCAGAAATAAAAAGTTCTCTCCTAAGAATCATTCTTTATCCTTGCAAAAACATGGTTTTCTCACCAAAATTATGCTTTTTATCTCTTTAAAATAGCGTTGTTTCCCAGAAATACTGGTTTTCATCCCCAGAAGAAGACATTTTCTCTACAAAATGAAGCTTTGTAGCAAAATAGGACACATTGCTTCCAGAATACCTTTTCTCTTCTACCAATTGAGGACATTACTAACAGAAACACCTTTTCTCCTCTACAAAATAAGGACATTTCCAACAGATATATCCTTTTCTGACAGATTTTAGAAAAATTTCACAGGAATATCAATACTTATACCAGAAATAAAAAGGTCTCTCTTAGGTATCACTCTTTACCCTTGCAAAAATATGCTTTTCTTACCCAAATAATGTTTTTCATCTCTACAAACAGCATTTTCTAGACATAAAGGTGGTTTTCATCAGCAAAAGAAATCGATTTCTCTTCAAAATCGGCGTTTGTAGCCAAATATAACACACTGTTTCCAGAATAACTCTTTTCATCTAAAAAAGAATGACATTTCCAACAGAAATATCCATTTCTGACAGATTTTAGAAGTAGGTCACATGAATATCAATACTTATCCCAGAAATGAAAAGTACACTCTTAGGTATCACTCTTCATCCTTGCAAAACTATGGTTTTCTTCCCAAACTAATGCTTTTCATCCCTACAAATAGCAATTTCTCCCTAAATTACTGGTTTTCATCCCCAAAAGAAGACACATTCTCTTTAAAATGATGCTTTGTAACAAATGATGACTCACTGATTCCAGAATATCTCTCTTCCCCTACAAAATAATGACATTAACATAAGAATTATCCATTTCTGGCAAATTTCCGATGTATTTCACACTAATATCAATACTTCCACCAGAAAAAAATGTGCTCGCTCTTAGGTATCACTCTCCAATCCTGCAAAAAATTCATTTTCTTACCAATACAAAGCTTGCCATCATTACAAGAAGCATTTTCTACCCCAAAAAAGTGGTTTTCATCCCTAATAGAAATCGTTTTCTCTACAAATGGTCCCCTGCAGCAACATATGAAACACTCTTATTGGAATACCTCTTTCCCTCTTCAAAATAAGGACATTTCCAACAGAAATAGCGATTTCTGACAAATTTTAGAAGAATGGCACACAAATATCAGTACCTATTCCAGAAATAAAAAGTTCTCTCCTAAGAATCATTCTTTATCTTTGCAAAAACATGGTTTTCTCACCAAAATTATGCTTTTTATCCCTTTAAAATAGCATTGTCTCCCAGAAATACTGGTTTTCATCCCCAGAAGAAGACATTTTCTCTACAAAATGAAGCTTTGTAGCAAAATAGGACACATTGCTTCCAGAATACCTTTTCTCTTCTACCAATTGAGGACATTACTAACAGAAACACCTTTTCTCCTCTACAAAATAAGGACATTTCCAACAGATATATCCTTTTCTGACAGATTTTAGAAAAATTTCACAGGAATATCAATACTTATACCAGAAATAAAAAGGTCTCTCTTAGGTATCACTCTTTACCCTTGCAAAAATATGCTTTTCTTACCCAAATAATGTTTTTCATCTCTACAAACAGCATTTTCTAGACATAAAGGTGGTTTTCATCACCAAAAGAAATCGATTTCTCTTCAAAATCGGCGTTTGTAGCCAAATATGACACACTGTTTCCAGAATAACTCTTTTCATCTAAAAAAGAATGACATTTCCAACAGAAATATCCATTTCTGACAGATTTTAGAAGTAGGTCACATGAATATCAATACTTATCCCAGAAATGAAAAGTACACTCTTAGGTATCACTCTTCATTCTTGCAAAACTATGGTTTTCTTCCCAAACTAGTGCTTTTCATCCCTACAAATAGCAATTTCTCCCTAAATTACTGGTTTTCATCCCCAAAAGAAGACACATTCTCTTTAAAATGATGCTTTGTAACAAATGATGACTCACTGATTCCAGAATATCTCTCTTCCCCTACAAAATAATGCCATTAACATAAGAATTATCCATTTCTGGCAAATTTCCGATGTATTTCACACTAATATCAAGACTTACACCAGAAAAAAATGTGCTCGCTCTTAGGTATCACTCTCCAATCCTGCAAAAAATTCATTTTCTTACCAATACAAAGCTTGCCATCATTACAAGTAGCATTTTCTACCCCAAAAAAGTGGTTTTCATCCCCAATAGAAATCGTTTTCTCTACAAATGGTCCCCTGCAGCAACATATGAAACACTCTTATTGGAATACCTCTTTCCCTCTTCAAAATAAGGACATTTCCAACAGAAATAGCGATTTCTGACAAATTTTAGAAGAATGGCACACAAATATCAGTACCTATTCCAGAAATAAAAAGTTCTCTCCTAAGAATCATTCTTTATCTTTGCAAAAACATGGTTTTCTCACCAAAATTATGCTTTTTATCCCTTTAAAATAGCATTGTCTCCCAGAAATACTGGTTTTCATCCCCAGAAGAAGACATTTTCTCTACAAAATGAAGCTTTGTAGCAAAATAGGACACATTGCTTCCAGAATACCTTTTCTCTTCTACCAATTGAGGACATTACTAACAGAAACACCTTTTCTCCTCTACAAAATAAGGACATTTCCAACAGATATATCCTTTTCTGACAGATTTTAGAAAAATTTCACAGGAATATCAATACTTATACCAGAAATAAAAAGGTCTCTCTTAGGTATCACTCTTTACCCTTGCAAAAATATGCTTTTCTTACCCAAATAATGTTTTTCATCTCTACAAACAGCATTTTCTAGACATAAAGGTGGTTTTCATCACCAAAAGAAATCGATTTCTCTTCAAAATCGGCGTTTGTAGCCAAATATGACACACTGTTTCCAGAATAACTCTTTTCATCTAAAAAAGAATGACATTTCCAACAGAAATATCCATTTCTGACAGATTTTAGAAGTAGGTCACATGAATATCAATACTTATCCCAGAAATGAAAAGTACACTCTTAGGTATCACTCTTCATTCTTGCAAAACTATGGTTTTCTTCCCAAACTAATGCTTTTCATCCCTACAAATAGCAATTTCTCCCTAAATTACTGGTTTTCATCCCCAAAAGAAGACACATTCTCTTTAAAATGATGCTTTGTAACAAATGATGACTCACTGATTCCAGAATATCTCTCTTCCCCTACAAAATAATGCCATTAACATAAGAATTATCCATTTCTGGCAAATTTCCGATGTATTTCACACTAATATCAAGACTTACACCAGAAAAAAATGTGCTCGCTCTTAGGTATCACTCTCCAATCCTGCAAAAAATTCATTTTCTTACCAATACAAAGCTTGCCATCATTACAAGTAGCATTTTCTACCCCAAAAAAGTGGTTTTCATCCCCAATAGAAATCGTTTTCTCTACAAATGGTCCCCTGCAGCAACATATGAAACACTCTTATTGGAATACCTCTTTCCCTCTTCAAAATAAGGACATTTCCAACAGAAATATCGATTTCTGACAGATTTTAGAAGAATGGCACACAAATATCAGAACCTATCCCAGAAATAAAAAGTTCTCTCCTAAGAATCATTCTTTATCCTTGCAAAAACATGGTTTTCTCACCAAAATTATGCTTTTTATCCCTTTAAAATAGCGTTGTCTCCCAGAAATACTGGTTTTCATCCCCAGAAGAAGACATTTTCTCTACAAAATGAAGCTTTGTAGCAAAATAGGACACATTGCTTCCAGAATACCTTTTCTCTTCTACCAATTGAGGACATTACTAACAGAAACACCTTTTCTCCTCTACAAAATAAGGACATTTCCAACAGATATATCCTTTTCTGACAGATTTTAGAAAACTTTCACAGGAATATCAATACTTATACCAGAAATAAAAAGGTCTCTCTTAGGTATCACTCTTTACCCTTGCAAAAATATGCTTTTCTTACCCAAATAATGTTTTTCATCTCTACAAACAGCATTTTCTAGACATAAAGGTGGTTTTCATCACCAAAAGAAATCGATTTCTCTTCAAAATCGGCGTTTGTAGCCAAATATGACACACTGTTTCCAGAATAACTCTTTTCATCTAAAAAAGAATGACATTTCCAACAGAAATATCCATTTCTGACAGATTTTAGAAGTAGGTCACATGAATATCAATACTTATCCCAGAAATGAAAAGTACACTCTTAGGTATCACTCTTCATTCTTGCAAAACTATGGTTTTCTTCCCAAACTAATGCTTTTCATGCCTACAAATAGCAATTTCTCCCTAAATAACTGGTTTTCATCCCCAAAAGAAGACACATTCTCTTTAAAATGATGCTTTGTAACAAATGATGACTCACTGATTCCAGAATATCTCTCTTCCCCTACAAAATAATGCCATTAACATAAGAATTATCAATTTCTGGCAAATTTCCGATGTATTTCACACTAATATCAATACTTCCACCAGAAAAAAATGTGCTCGCTCTTAGGTATCACTCTCCAATCCTGCAAAAAATTCATTTTCTTACCAATACAAAGCTTGCCATCATTACAAGTAGCATTTTCTACCCCAAAAAAGTGGTTTTCATCCCCAATAGAAATCGTTTTCTCTACAAATGGTCCCCTGCAGCAACATATGAAACACTCTTATTGGAATACCTCTTTCCCTCTTCAAAATAAGGACATTTCCAACAGAAATATCGATTTCTGACAGATTTTAGAAGAATGGCACACAAATATCAGAACCTATCCCAGAAATAAAAAGTTCTCTCCTAAGAATCATTCTTTATCCTTGCAAAAACATGGTTTTCTCACCAAAATTATGCTTTTTTCCCTTTAAAATAGCGTTGTTTCCCAGAAATACTGGTTTTCATCCCCAGAAGAAGACATTTTCTCTACAAAATGAAGCTTTGTAGCAAAATAGGACACATTGCTTCCAGAATACCTTTTCTCTTCTACCAATTGAGGACATTACTAACAGAAACACCTTTTCTCCTCTACAAAATAAGGACATTTCCAACAGATATATCCTTTTCTGACAGATTTTAGAAAAATTTCACAGGAATATCAATACTTATACCAGAAATAAAAAGGTCTCTCTTAGGTATCACTCTTTACCCTTGCAAAAATATGCTTTTCTTACCCAAATAATGATTTTCATCTCTACAAACAACATTTTCTAGACATAAAGGTGGTTTTCATCACCAAAAGAAATCGATTTCTCTTCAAAATTAGCGTTTGTAGCCAAATATGACACATTGTTTCCAGAATAACTCTTTTCATCTAAAAAAGAATGACATTTCCAACAGAAATATCCATTTCTGACAGATTTTAGAAGTAGGTCACATGAATATCAATACTTATCCCAGAAATGAAAAGTACACTCTTAGGTATCACTCTTCATCCTTGCAAAACTATGGTTTTCTTCCCAAACTAATGCTTTTCATGCCTACAAATAGCAATTTCTCCCTAAATTACTGGTTTTCATCCCCAAAAGAAGACACATTCTCTTTAAAATGATGCTTTGTAACAAATGATGACTCACTGATTCCAGAATATCTCTCTTCCCCTACAAAATAATGACATTAACATAAGAATTATCCATTTCTGGCAAATTTCCGATGTATTTCACACTAATATCAAGACTTACACCAGAAAAAAATGTGCTCGCTCTTAGGTATCACTCTTGAATCTTGCAAAAAATTCATTTTCTTACCAATACAAAGCTTGCCATCATTACAAGTAGCATTTTCTACCCCAAAAAAGTGGTTTTCATCCCCAATAGAAATCGTTTTCTCTACAAATGGTCCCCTGCAGCAACATATGAAACACTCTTATTGGAATACCTCTTTCCCTCTTCAAAATAAGGACATTTCCAACAGAAATAGCGATTTCTGACAAATTTTAGAAGAATGGCACACAAGTATCAGTACCTATCCCAGAAATAAAAAGTTCTCTCCTAAGAATCATTCTTTATCCTTGCAAAAACATGGTTTTCTCACCAAAATTATGCTTTTTATCCCTTTAAAATAGCGTTGTCTCCCAGAAATACTGGTTTTCATCCCCAGAAGAAGACATTTTCTCTACAAAATGAAGCTTTGTAGCAAAATAGGACACATTGCTTCCAGAATACCTTTTCTCTTCTACCAATTGAGGACATTACTAACAGAAACACCTTTTCTCCTCTACAAAATAAGGACATTTCCAACAGATATATCCTTTTCTGACAGATTTTAGAAAAATTTCACAGGAATATCAATACTTATACCAGAAATAAAAAGGTCTCTCTTAGGTATCACTCTTTACCCTTGCAAAAATATGCTTTTCTTACCCAAATAATGTTTTTCATCTCTACAAACAGCATTTTCTAGACATAAAGGTGGTTTTCATCACCAAAAGAAATCGATTTCTCTTCAAAATTAGCGTTTGTAGCCAAATATGACACATTGTTTCCAGAATAACTCTTTTCATCTAAAAAAGAATGACATTTCCAACAGAAATATCCATTTCTGACAGATTTTAGAAGTAGGTCACATGAATATCAATACTTATCCCAGAAATGAAAAGTACACTCTTAGGTATCACTCTTCATCCTTGCAAAACTATGGTTTTCTTCCCAAACTAATGCTTTTCATGCCTACAAATAGCAATTTCTCCCTAAATAACTGGTTTTCATCCCCAAAAGAAGACACATTCTCTTTAAAATGATGCTTTGTAACAAATGATGACACACTGATTCCAGAATATCTCTCCTCCCCTACAAAATAATGACATTAACATAAGAATTATCCATTTCTGGCAAATTTCCGATGTATTTCACACTAATATCAAGACTTACACCAGAAAAAAATGTGCTCGCTCTTAGGTATCACTCTTGAATCTTGTAAAAAATTCATTTTCTTACCAATACAAAGCTTGCCATCATTACAAGAAGCATTTTCTACCCAAAAAAGTGGTTTTCATCCCCAATAGAAATCGTTTTCTCTACAAATGGTCCCCTGCAGCAACATATGAAACACTCTTATTGGAATACCTCTTTCCCTCTTCAAAATAAGGACATTTCCAACAGAAATATCGATTTCTGACAAATTTTAGAAGAATGGCACACAAATATCAGTACCTATTCCAGAAATAAAAAGTTCTCTCCTAAGAATCATTCTTTATCCTTGCAAAAACATGGTTTTCTCACCAAAATTATGCTTTTTATCCCTTTAAAATAGCGTTGTCTCCCAGAAATACTGGTTTTCATCCCCAGAAGAAGACATTTTCTCTACAAAATGAAGCTTTGTAGCAAAATAGGACACATTGCTTCCAGAATACCTTTTCTCTTCTACCACTTGAGGACATTACTAACAGAAACACCTTTTCTCCTCTACAAAATAAGGACATTTCCAACAGATATATCCTTTTCTGACAGATTTTAGAAAAATTTCACAGGAATATCAATACTTATACCAGAAATAAAAAGGTCTCTCTTAGGTATCACTCTTTACCCTTGCAAAAATATGCTTTTCTTACCCAAATAATGTTTTTCATCTCTACAAACAGCATTTTCTAGACATAAAGGTGGTTTTCATCAGCAAAAGAAATCAATTTCTCTTCAAAATCGGCGTTTGTAGCCAAATATGACACACTGTTTCCAGAATAACTCTTTTCATCTAAAAAAGAATGACATTTCCAACAGAAATATCCATTTCTGACAGATTTTAGAAGTAGGTCACATGAATATCAATACTTATCCCAGAAATGAAAAGTACACTCTTAGGTATCACTCTTCATTCTTGCAAAACTATGGTTTTCTTCCCAAACTAATGCTTTTCATCCCTACAAATAGCAATTTCTCCCTAAATTACTGGTTTTCATCCCCAAAAGAAGACACATTCTCTTTAAAATGATGCTTTGTAACAAATGATGACTCACTGATTCCAGAATATCTCTCTTCCCCTACAAAATAATGCCATTAACATAAGAATTATCCATTTCTGGCAAATTTCCGATGTATTTCACACTAATATCAAGACTTACACCAGAAAAAAATGTGCTCGCTCTTAGGTATCACTCTCCAATCCTGCAAAAAATTCATTTTCTTACCAATACAAAGCTTGCCATCATTACAAGTAGCATTTTCTACCCCAAAAAAGTGGTTTTCATCCCCAATAGAAATCGTTTTCTCTACAAATGGTCCCCTGCAGCAACATATGAAACACTCTTATTGGAATACCTCTTTCCCTCTTCAAAATAAGGACATTTCCAACAGAAATATCGATTTCTGACAGATTTTAGAAGAATGGCACACAAATATCAGAACCTATCCCAGAAATAAAAAGTTCTCTCCTAAGAATCATTCTTTATCCTTGCAAAAACATGGTTTTCTCACCAAAATTATGCTTTTTATCTCTTTAAAATAGCGTTGTTTCCCAGAAATACTGGTTTTCATCCCCAGAAGAATACATTTTCTCTACAAAATGAAGCTTTGTAGCAAAATAGGACACATTGCTTCCAGAATACCTTTTCTCTTCTACCAATTGAGGACATTACTAACAGAAACACCTTTTCTCCTCTACAAAATAAGGACATTTCCAACAGATATATCCTTTTCTGACAGATTTTAGAAAAATTTCACAGGAATATCAATACTTATACCAGAAATAAAAAGGTCTCTCTTAGGTATCACTCTTTACCCTTGCAAAAATATGCTTTTCTTACCCAAATAATGTTTTTCATCTCTACAAACAGCATTTTCTAGACATAAAGGTGGTTTTCATCAGCAAAAGAAATCGATTTCTCTTCAAAATCGGCGTTTGTAGCCAAATATAACACACTGTTTCCAGAATAACTCTTTTCATCTAAAAAAGAATGACATTTCCAACAGAAATATCCATTTCTGACAGATTTTAGAAGTAGGTCACATGAATATCAATACTTATCCCAGAAATGAAAAGTACACTCTTAGGTATCACTCTTCATCCTTGCAAAACTATGGTTTTCTTCCCAAACTAATGCTTTTCATCCCTACAAATAGCAATTTCTCCCTAAATTACTGGTTTTCATCCCCAAAAGAAGACACATTCTCTTTAAAATGATGCTTTGTAACAAATGATGACTCACTGATTCCAGAATATCTCTCTTCCCCTACAAAATAATGCCATTAACATAAGAATTATCCATTTCTGGCAAATTTCCGATGTATTTCACACTAATATCAATACTTCCACCAGAAAAAAATGTGCTCGCTCTTAGGTATCACTCTCCAATCCTGCAAAAAATTCATTTTCTTACCAATACAAAGCTTGCCATCATTACAAGAAGCATTTTCTACCCCAAAAAAGTGGTTTTCATCCCCAATAGAAATCGTTTTCTCTACAAATGGTCCCCTGCAGCAACATATGAAACACTCTTATTGGAATACCTCTTTCCCTCTTCAAAATAAGGACATTTCCAACAGAAATAGCGATTTCTGACAAATTTTAGAAGAATGGCACACAAATATCAGTACCTATTCCAGAAATAAAAAGTTCTCTCCTAAGAATCATTCTTTATCTTTGCAAAAACATGGTTTTCTCACCAAAATTATGCTTTTTATCCCTTTAAAATAGCGTTGTCTCCCAGAAATACTGGTTTTCATCCCCAGAAGAAGACATTTTCTCTACAAAATGAAGCTTTGTAGCAAAATAGGACACATTGCTTCCAGAATACCTTTTCTCTTCTACAAATTGAGGACATTACTAACAGAAACACCTTTTCTCCTCTACAAAATAAGGACATTTCCAACAGATATATCCTTTTCTGACAGATTTTAGAAAAATTTCACAGGAATATCAATACTTATACCAGAAATAAAAAGGTCTCTCTTAGGTATCACTCTTTACCCTTGCAAAAATATGCTTTTCTTACCCAAATAATGTTTTTCATCTCTACAAACAGCATTTTCTAGACATAAAGGTGGTTTTCATCACCAAAAGAAATCGATTTCTCTTCAAAATTAGCGTTTGTAGCCAAATATGA
Organism: Coturnix japonica; assembly: GCF_054131305.1. Taxonomy (NCBI): domain Eukaryota; kingdom Metazoa; phylum Chordata; class Aves; order Galliformes; family Phasianidae; genus Coturnix; species Coturnix japonica. The sequence goes on along the minus strand of NC_140663.1, from coordinate 48,009,689 downwards.
CACATTGTTTCCAGAATAACTCTTTTCATCTAAAAAAGAATGACATTTCCAACAGAAATATCCATTTCTGACAGATTTTAGAAGTAGGTCACATGAATATCAATACTTATCCCAGAAATGAAAAGTACACTCTTAGGTATCACTCTTCATCCTTGCAAAACTATGGTTTTCTTCCCAAACTAATGTTTTTCATGCCTACAAATAGCAATTTCTTTCTAAATAACTGGTTTTCATCCCCAAAAGAAGACACATTCTCTTTAAAATGATGCTTTGTAACAAATGATGACTCACTGATTCCAGAATATCTTTCCTCCCCTACAAAATAATGACATTAACATAAGAATTATCCATTTCTGGCAAATTTCCGATGTATTTCACACTAATATCAAGACTTACACCAGAAAAAAATGTGCTCGCTCTTAGGTATCACTCTTGAATCTTGCAAAAAATTCATTTTCTTACCAATACAAAGCTTGCCATCATTACAAGAAGCATTTTCTACCCCAAAAAAGTGGTTTTCATCCCCAATAGAAATCGTTTTCTCTACAAATGGTCCCCTGCAGCAACATATGAAACACTCTTATTGGAATACCTCTTTCCCTCTTCAAAATAAGGACATTTCCAACAGAAATAGCGATTTCTGACAAATTTTAGAAGAATGGCACACAAATATCAGTACCTATTCCAGAAATAAAAAGTTCTCTCCTAAGAATCATTCTTTATCCTTGCAAAAACATGGTTTTCTCACCAAAATTATGCTTTTTATCCCTTTAAAATAGCGTTGTCTCCCAGAAATACTGGTTTTCATCCCCAGAAGAAGACATTTTCTCTACAAAATGAAGCTTTGTAGCAAAATAGGACACATTGCTTCCAGAATACCTTTTCTCTTCTACCAATTGAGGACATTACTAACAGAAACACCTTTTCTCCTCTACAAAATAAGGACATTTCCAACAGATATATCCTTTTCTGACAGATTTTAGAAAAATTTCACAGGAATATCAATACTTATACCAGAAATAAAAAGGTCTCTCTTAGGTATCACTCTTTACCCTTGCAAAAATATGCTTTTCTTACCCAAATAATGATTTTCATCTCTACAAACAACATTTTCTAGACATAAAGGTGGTTTTCATCACCAAAAGAAATCGATTTCTCTTCAAAATTAGCGTTTGTAGCCAAATATGACACATTGTTTCCAGAATAACTCTTTTCATCTAAAAAAGAATGACATTTCCAACAGAAATATCCATTTCTGACAGATTTTAGAAGTAGGTCACATGAATATCAATACTTATCCCAGAAATGAAAAGTACACTCTTAGGTATCACTCTTCATCCTTGCAAAACTATGGTTTTCTTCCCAAACTAATGCTTTTCATGCCTACAAATAGCAATTTCTCCCTAAATTACTGGTTTTCATCCCCAAAAGAAGACACATTCTCTTTAAAATGATGCTTTGTAACAAATGATGACTCACTGATTCCAGAATATCTCTCTTCCCCTACAAAATAATGACATTAACATAAGAATTATCCATTTCTGGCAAATTTCCGATGTATTTCACACTAATATCAAGACTTACACCAGAAAAAAATGTGCTCGCTCTTAGGTATCACTCTTGAATCTTGCAAAAAATTCATTTTCTTACCAATACAAAGCTTGCCATCATTACAAGTAGCATTTTCTACCCCAAAAAAGTGGTTTTCATCCCCAATAGAAATCGTTTTCTCTACAAATGGTCCCCTGCAGCAACATATGAAACACTCTTATTGGAATACCTCTTTCCCTCTTCAAAATAAGGACATTTCCAACAGAAATAGCGATTTCTGACAAATTTTAGAAGAATGGCACACAAATATCAGTACCTATCCCAGAAATAAAAAGTTCTCTCCTAAGAATCATTCTTTATCCTTGCAAAAACATGGTTTTCTCACCAAAATTATGCTTTTTATCCCTTTAAAATAGCGTTGTCTCCCAGAAATACTGGTTTTCATCCCCAGAAGAAGACATTTTCTCTACAAAATGAAGCTTTGTAGCAAAATAGGACACATTGCTTCCAGAATACCTTTTCTCTTCTACCAATTGAGGACATTACTAACAGAAACACCTTTTCTCCTCTACAAAATAAGGACATTTCCAACAGATATATCCTTTTCTGACAGATTTTAGAAAAATTTCACAGGAATATCAATACTTATACCAGAAATAAAAAGGTCTCTCTTAGGTATCACTCTTTACCCTTGCAAAAATATGCTTTTCTTACCCAAATAATGTTTTTCATCTCTACAAACAGCATTTTCTAGACATAAAGGTGGTTTTCATCACCAAAAGAAATCGATTTCTCTTCAAAATTAGCGTTTGTAGCCAAATATGACACATTGTTTCCAGAATAACTCTTTTCATCTAAAAAAGAATGACATTTCCAACAGAAATATCCATTTCTGACAGATTTTAGAAGTAGGTCACATGAATATCAATACTTATCCCAGAAATGAAAAGTACACTCTTAGGTATCACTCTTCATCCTTGCAAAACTATGGTTTTCTTCCCAAACTAATGCTTTTCATGCCTACAAATAGCAATTTCTCCCTAAATAACTGGTTTTCATCCCCAAAAGAAGACACATTCTCTTTAAAATGATGCTTTGTAACAAATGATGACACACTGATTCCAGAATATCTCTCCTCCCCTACAAAATAATGACATTAACATAAGAATTATCCATTTCTGGCAAATTTCCGATGTATTTCACACTAATATCAAGACTTACACCAGAAAAAAATGTGCTCGCTCTTAGGTATCACTCTTGAATCTTGTAAAAAATTCATTTTCTTACCAATACAAAGCTTGCCATCATTACAAGAAGCATTTTCTACCCAAAAAAGTGGTTTTCATCCCCAATAGAAATCGTTTTCTCTACAAATGGTCCCCTGCAGCAACATATGAAACACTCTTATTGGAATACCTCTTTCCCTCTTCAAAATAAGGACATTTCCAACAGAAATATCGATTTCTGACAAATTTTAGAAGAATGGCACACAAATATCAGTACCTATTCCAGAAATAAAAAGTTCTCTCCTAAGAATCATTCTTTATCCTTGCAAAAACATGGTTTTCTCACCAAAATTATGCTTTTTATCCCTTTAAAATAGCGTTGTCTCCCAGAAATACTGGTTTTCATCCCCAGAAGAAGACATTTTCTCTACAAAATGAAGCTTTGTAGCAAAATAGGACACATTGCTTCCAGAATACCTTTTCTCTTCTACCACTTGAGGACATTACTAACAGAAACACCTTTTCTCCTCTACAAAATAAGGACATTTCCAACAGATATATCCTTTTCTGACAGATTTTAGAAAAATTTCACAGGAATATCAATACTTATACCAGAAATAAAAAGGTCTCTCTTAGGTATCACTCTTTACCCTTGCAAAAATATGCTTTTCTTACCCAAATAATGTTTTTCATCTCTACAAACAGCATTTTCTAGACATAAAGGTGGTTTTCATCAGCAAAAGAAATCAATTTCTCTTCAAAATCGGCGTTTGTAGCCAAATATGACACACTGTTTCCAGAATAACTCTTTTCATCTAAAAAAGAATGACATTTCCAACAGAAATATCCATTTCTGACAGATTTTAGAAGTAGGTCACATGAATATCAATACTTATCCCAGAAATGAAAAGTACACTCTTAGGTATCACTCTTCATTCTTGCAAAACTATGGTTTTCTTCCCAAACTAATGCTTTTCATCCCTACAAATAGCAATTTCTCCCTAAATTACTGGTTTTCATCCCCAAAAGAAGACACATTCTCTTTAAAATGATGCTTTGTAACAAATGATGACTCACTGATTCCAGAATATCTCTCTTCCCCTACAAAATAATGCCATTAACATAAGAATTATCCATTTCTGGCAAATTTCCGATGTATTTCACACTAATATCAAGACTTACACCAGAAAAAAATGTGCTCGCTCTTAGGTATCACTCTCCAATCCTGCAAAAAATTCATTTTCTTACCAATACAAAGCTTGCCATCATTACAAGTAGCATTTTCTACCCCAAAAAAGTGGTTTTCATCCCCAATAGAAATCGTTTTCTCTACAAATGGTCCCCTGCAGCAACATATGAAACACTCTTATTGGAATACCTCTTTCCCTCTTCAAAATAAGGACATTTCCAACAGAAATATCGATTTCTGACAGATTTTAGAAGAATGGCACACAAATATCAGAACCTATCCCAGAAATAAAAAGTTCTCTCCTAAGAATCATTCTTTATCCTTGCAAAAACATGGTTTTCTCACCAAAATTATGCTTTTTATCTCTTTAAAATAGCGTTGTTTCCCAGAAATACTGGTTTTCA